>NW_027507718.1:252385824-254833324 GCF_037356315.1 Lithobates pipiens | reverse complement strand
ATGTCTGCCTTGAATAATACTGTAAAGGAGAACAAATGCTTAGCAGGAAGGTAAAGAAGAATCTGATGAATGATTTTGGTGAAGTGTCTAAAAGATAAACCATTAAATATTATTCTCTGTCTTAGCTGACAAACTCTACAGCATTTCATCTTTTTACGCTGAGCAGGATGAGAGGATAAAAAAATATAGGTGCAATTGCATTATGAAAAAGAGATAAATTGATGACAATTCTTGCCTTGAAATTTTTAGTCCATACTGACACCACGGAGATTAAGCTTTATAAATCTCTGCAAGCGTCAGACCAGAATAACTCCTAAAATGTTCTTTGGAAAATGTTCTTTGGAATGTGGTTGACTTATAAAGGGAGATGCTTAGAAGAGTATTTTTTAATAACGTGAGCAAACACAGGTTATATAAAAATAAAACTGAACAAAATTTAAGCTTCTGCTTAACAGGTTTTTAATAACACTTTGCTGGCTTCATTTTTTTTCACTGTCCTGCCAGCTCACCACTCCCTCGGGCTTTCACACTGGAATGAGAAGAGAGGCTCTTTCAAGGTGCCAGGAAATCTCCAGGAAATTTCAGCCCAAACATTGTTGTTCGGCGAATACCCAAATTTGCAGGGCATGGTGCGGGATGCTTACCTGACGAGTGCCCCACAATGCACTGTGCACTGTGCAGCTCATTCTAAGCCCTGATTGCGCAAGTGAATAGCTGATTTGTTAAGGAGCAAGCCGGAAAACCAGCTGCTGCATCCTAAGCAACAGATGAGCCATCAGCTGTCACAGGCTTCCCTGCTTAAAGCTGAATAGAAAAAAAAAAAACATTGCCGGCAATAGAAAAAGTAAAAAAATGGTGTGGGGGTTCCCCCAAATCCATACTAGGTTCTTCGGGGGGGGGGAGTGCCCTCCCCCCTCCTGAACCATACCAGACCACATGGCCTGAACATGGAGGGGGGGGGGGTGTCAGGGAAATGTCTGAAGAATGGGCAATCCTGCCAACACTCATCATGGTTGCGCCAGACAAATCCCCATGCACACTTGTGCATGCAGATGCGCGATGGCGGGTGCATGCAGATTAGCGCAGACGACATCTCAGATTTTGGCGCCCTCTGGCCTATTTAAACCTGCCACTGACACATGCAGATTGCTGGATTATCTTCAGCTTCCCGTATCTCCTGTGTTTTGTGTATCCTGATCCTTTGACTTCGCGATACCGACCCGGCTTGCTGTACTGGTTTATCCTGAACCTCTGGCTTGACCCCTGACTCACGTCTTGACCCCTGCTCCTGTCTTTCCCATCGTTATTGACCCCGACTTGGCTGACTACTCTGCTATCTCCTGCCCAGTGTATGATCTGGCTTACTCCTGTACCCATCTCGGACACATTCCACTGTGTATTACTCCTGGCCTGGCTACTGACTCTGTTCCTGATTCACCTTTCTGTCCTATACCTGTGGTACCTGTGGTACCACTCTCTGTTAACCAGCTCATCCAACAGTGGTACCGGAAAACTGTGCTTCTTTGGGCACTGTACTCCCTGTATCACTCGCAGAGGTACGTTGCACTTAGCCGCAAAGGGGTGCTCTCTCAGCAACCCAGCCTCACACCTGAAACCTGACAGTATAATCCAGCCATGTCTGAGGCTGGTGGAGGTGCGTGCCAACAGGTCACTGCTCTTACCCAAGCAGTCCAAAGATTACAGGAAGGATACTTCCAGTTGGAGGGTCAGCTGCAACACTTGACAGTGACACCTGCTTCTGCAGACCCAGGTCCATCTTCCACCAGCTCCACAGCATCTGCCCAAGAACCAAGTTCCACCTTCAGAACCACGAGTACTGACTCCTGAATGGTTCTCCAGAGATCGGAAAAGGTTCAAATCCTTCAAGAATGCCTGCTTACTTTATCTGGCCCTGCAACCCCAGACTTTTGCATTGAGGCTATTAAAGTTGGGTTCATCATTTTCCTGTTGTCTAAAGAAACCCCAGACATGGGCCCACAGTTTACTGGAGCAGAAGAGTCCAGTCATTAACTTTGTAGACGCATTCTTGCAGCTATGGCACAGCTTTGCAAAGATTCCCAGTGTGTGGTCACCACCGAATCCACTGAAGCCGCTCTGCACTCACTACAGCAGGGACAGCGGCCAGGGGAGGACTATACCGTGAGCTTCCGCTGGTATTCTGCAGACACAGGCTGGAATGAGGCAACTCTGAAGTGCCAGTTCTGCCTGGCACTTTCCCGAATCCCTCAAGGATGAGTTGGCCAGGGTTGGGACTCCTACTACACTCGAGGGTCTTATTCAGTTGGCCATACAGCTAGATAGACGTCTACGGGAATGACGGTCTGAACGGTTAAAGACCTTCAGGCCGGCCTGGATGCTGCCCAAAGTTTCCACTCCATCAGTGCCTGCGCCCTTCAGAACATCTACACCTGAGGCCGAACCCATGCAAACTGGCCTGGTGAGATCCGCACTGACCCCTGATGAGAGACGTCGTCATCGGCAAGCCAATCTCTGCCTCTATGGCCCCATCAGACCCAGCCGTCCAGTAAGCCACCTTAATACACTCCAGTATACTTCCAGGTCTCCGGAACGTCTTCATCTCATCTTATTCTCTTCATCTCGTTGCGGGTAGCAGAGGAGGATGTCCGGCTTCTGCCCATAATTGATTCTGGGGCATGTAGCTGCTTTCTGGATTTGACCCTGGCACAGAACCTTGGTTTACCCCTTCTCCACAAAAAACAGAGACTGGAAGTTCATTTGGCAGATGGCTCAATGCCTAGTTCTGGTTCAGCCACACAAGAGACTGCACCTCTCCTTGTTTTCACTCATGATGGCCATCAGGAATTCATACGCTTTTATTTCCTGTGTTCACCTATGTTCCCAGTTATCTTGGGAATTCCTTGACTACTGGTGTATAACCCTCAGATCAATTGGATCAAGAAGGAAGTTCTATTGACCTCTCCCTACTGCCATCAGTGCTGCCTTGTTCCCAAATCCAAAGGTGCCATCAGTTGCTTAACAGTTTAACCCACATATATCAGCAGCCAGAGTGTACCACCATCTTACAATGAGGCCCTGGATGTCTTTGATAAGAGAAAAGCCAATGTTCTACCACCCCATCGGCCATATGACTGTCCAATTGAATTGTTCCCAGGAGCCGAAATCCTGTTTGGACGCATATTCCCCTTCTCCGAGATGAAGTTAGGGACATTGCAGCAATACATAGATGAGAATTTAGAAAAAGGCTTCATCCGTCCTTCCTCTTCTCCTGCCAGTGCTGGTATTTTTTTTGTTGAAAAGAAAGACAAGGCATTAAGTCTACAGGGAGCTTAAAATCACTATCAGAAATCGCTACCAACTTCCACTAGTCCCTGAACTCTTTCAGAGGTTCCATACTGCTCAGATGTTTATCAAACATGACCTACGGGGGGCCTACAATCTTATTCGCATCTGAGTGGTTGACAAACGGAAAACAGCATTCAGGACACGGTTCGGAAATTTCGAGTATTTAGTGATGCCATTCGGACCACGTTCCAAAACCTTGTGAATTATATTTTCCAGGAATATCTAGACTACTTTGTTATCATCTACCTGGATGACATCATCATATTCTCGGCTACCTTGGAGCTTCATCGAACATATGTGTAGACAGTATTGCACACTTTGAGGAAGCACAGACTTTATGTGAAAAAGAAGACTTCAATACAGTTCCTGGGGCTGATCGTCTCCACTGATGGGGTAGCTATTGATCCACAAAAGGTACAAGCAATTCTAGACTGGCTAAAATCCATTGGATAAAAAAGGAGGCAAAAATGTGTGGGCTTTTCAAATTTTTACAGGAGATTTATAAATAACGTTTCTGCCATCATCTTACCTATAACCCAAGTAACCCGCCTGCATGCTCATTTCCAGTGGTCTCCAGAAGCACAGTCCGCTTTTGACAAACTGAAATCTTTATCCATTTCTGCACCAATTCTACAGATGCCTCAGAAGTAGCCACAGAGGAAGTACTATCACAGTCTTTACTTCACCCTGTGGCCTTTTCCTCACAAAAAATGAGTCAGCCAGAGAAGAATTACGATGTGGGTGATCAAGAACTATTGGCCATTAAAACAGCCTTGGAGCATTGGAGATAACTTCTTGAAGGTGCCACTCACCCTATTATGATTTTTACAGATCACAGGAACCTAGAATACCTTTACACTGCTAAATGTCTAAGACCCCGACAAGCTCGATGGGTTCTGTTCTTTTCTAGGTTCAACTTCCACATAACTTACCACCCTGGGTCCAAGAATAGGAAGGCTGATGCTCTAGCCCAGATGTTTCCCAATACTCTTGAAGAGACAGTTCCCAGCACAATCTTGTCACCACAAAACTTTCTCTTTCTCTGATCTGAAGGCTTCACTTGAGCAGGCTTCCTTTCAGTGCATGGAACCAGAGGCATCCTACTTAAGAAACCAGGAAGGGTTCCTTTGGTACCAAGATCAAATCTCTGTTCCGCTGCAAACCAGAATCCAGGTCTTAAAGACATCCCATGATCACCAACTTGCCCGCCACTTTGGAGTGTGAAAAACCACAGAACTTATCCAACAGTCTTTCTGGTGGCCTACTTTGAAACCTGACCATAGGGAGTATGTTAACTCCTGCACTACCTGTCAGCAAAACAAGGGGTCCAACATTAAGTCTTGGGGCTTGTTACGATGCCTGCCAGTTCCGGAACAACCATGGAGAAAAACATCTATGGACTTCATAATAGATTTACCTGCCTCAGAAGAGTTCACAACTATCCTGGTAGTGGTGGACCGTCTGTCCAAGATGGCTCACTTTCTGCTCATGATAGGTACACCATCTGCCACGGACATGGCACATTTTTTTATAAGGGAGATAGTCAGACTACATGGCCTACCTGATAACATTGTGTCAAATAGAGGGGTACAATTTATCTCTAGATTCTGGAGAGAGGTCTGCATAATACTCTTAATTGAAGTGCGCCCATCTTCAGCTTATCAACCCCAAAGCCCAGGACGATTGGACCTCTCTACTCCCGTGTGCGGAGTTTGCATAATAATAATTCAGTGCATACAACCACTAACCAGTGACCTTTCTGGGATAGTTATGGGTTCCATTCCTCAAGTCTGCCTAATGTCATTCCGGAAGCCTCAGTTCCAGCAGTTCAAGACAGCCTAACTACCAAACCCTCCATGTAACCATGCAAAAGGCCCAGAGAGCTATAAGAAACAATACGATAAACAGAAGAGAGGAAATCATATCTTTAAAGTTGGAGATAAAGTATGGCTCTCTTAGGCAAATTTCAGGCTTCATTGTCCCTCCTAGAAGTTGGGACCAAAATGTATCGCCCCATTCGAGATAAAATGAGAAGTTAGCCCACTGGCATTTGAACCTGGCTCATGTCTTCTCCTCTGCTCCTATCTTTCCCATCGTGATTGACCCCAGCTTGGCTGAGTACTCTGCTATCTCCTGCCCACAGTGTATGACCTGGCTTGCTCTTGTACTCATCTCAGACTGTTTCTACTGTGTATTACCCCTGGCCTGGTTACTGACTCCTGTTCCTGGTTCACCCTGCTGTCCTATACCTGTGATACCACCTTGCACAGCTGCCAACACAGTTTACCCAATGCACCCCAGCCGCTCTCTGTTAACCAGCTCATCCAACAGCAGTACCGGCAAACCGTGCTTCTTTTGGCACTGCACTCCCTGTATCACGCCCAGGGGTGCGTTGCATTTAGTCACAAGGGGCACTTGGCTGACTACTTTAAAAAGGGGTCCCTAGATCCCAGCCACCAACCCATGTGAATGAGTATGGGGTACATTGTACCTCTACCCATTTACCAAAAAAGTGTCACATAAATAAAGACAGGAGGCAGTTTTTGACAATTCCTTTATTAAAAAACAAAAAAAAACTATGCCCCCCAATATAGATCCATCGTCAATCACGATGTCCGCTGCACCTGAAAAAAAACCAACAAAAATATACAATCTGCCCATGACAAAGGCTGAATGCCTGCCATTTGACAATTCTTAAATCGGTAAGGGGCAACATCTCCTTGTTACATCACTGACCCAGTATGCGCCAGTTGTTGATGTCACAAAGGGATGGTGCCACCAGGTAATGTCATCAGGTGACCTCGTCCCTTACCTATTGATCAACTGTCAAACGGCAGAGTAGGCATTCAGCGGTTAGCCTTCGTTACGCCATTGCATTAATTTCAGGTCCATCAGTGCGGCAAGTGTCGTGATTAATGATGGATCTACATCGGGGGGGGGGGGGGGCATTGTTTTATTTTATTTTATGATTTTTGCCTCCTGTGTTTATTTTTTTGACATTTTTTTTATGAATGAATTGGGGTACCCCATACTCATCAACATAGAGAAGGGGCTGGGATCTTGGGGCCCCCTTGTTAAAGGGGGCTTCCAGAGTCTGATAAGCTCCCTGCCTGCAGGTCCCCACAACCATAGCCCAGGATTTTCAAGAAGAGGCCCTTGTTCCCATCAACATGGGGACAAGGTGCTGTGGGGTGGGGGAGCAGAGCCCCCCTTCCCCAAAGCACCCCCCCATGTTGGGTGCATGTGGCCTGGTATGGTTCAAGAGGCAGGGGTGCCGAGAGAGCGACCTGTCGGATGACATGCTTGGATAAGGGTCTGTGTGGATTTTGGGGGGCCCTACGCCCTTTTTTTAATACATTTTGGCGTACGGTTCCCCTTAAAATCCATACCAGACCCAAAGGGCCAGGTACAGATTGGAGGTGGACCCCAACGCCTTTTTGTAAACATTTTTGTATTGCCTGTGTTCTACAGAGAAATTCCTTGATGGGTCCATGCATGCGCAGTACTAAACGTCACTCCAATTGATATGTTGATCAGCTGGTGTGACGTAAACAATGCATGTGCAGATCATCAAAGGCATTATCCGATGCTATGCAAACAGCGGGGGGGGGGGCACAGTTGTCAGATTGAACCGTGATGTTACGGGTGAGTTGTGGGTGTGTTGAAGGGTGGGTTTTGTGCGTGTTGCAAACCACCCTTACACACAGGCAAAACCCACTGTTCAACACATCACATCCATCCTGCAATACAGGAAAACACCGCCCTTCAGCACACTCCCTGCATCAGGTTATATACATGGTACGGATCAGCCATATTACAGGCAGACTAAGGGGACCTCCCAGGCATTATATTTAAAGAAATGTTTAATTTTTATTGTTTCACTTTAAGCATCATTAAAATAACTGGTCCTGTAAAAAGGATCTTTTTAAAAAAATGTTTTTGCATTGATACATGGCAGTACCCAGGCCCCTGTACCCTTTTTATGGCCAATAACTTGCATATAAGCCTTCAAATGGGGAATTTTGATTTTTCAAATTCTGGTCCCATAGACTTCAACGGGGTTTGAGGTTTGAGTCTGAACTTTTCCAATGTTAAAGAGTTCTGGCATGAACCGAACCTGCGATTGTGCGGCCCAAGTCTATTCAGTATAAATGATAATTTTTCTTTGAAATTAAACCATTTTGACATAATTAATTTGGAATCAATTATGAAGGTGAAGTTATATTTGCACTTTGTTTTGAAGTGCATTTATCCTTTAAGGTATTTTTTGGTGTTTTTTTAAGGGTAAAGTGGGCTTTAAATGGGTCCTTGGGGTTACATAGGCTCCTTTCAACTATACTAGACCTATATTTAGGTACAAAAAGACAGTTTTATTTTATCACAGAAGGGAAAAACAGTCAAAAAAGGAAAAAAAAATATCTTCAAAATGGAAGTGTTCAGGCACTTCCTGTAATAGAGCCTCCACGTTGTAACTCTTCCTTGTCAGCCTGTCACATGTGCCCTTCTCATTGTGCAGGTATGTCCAACTCTTGCCATATTGAGCAATTCCAGAGTAGTAATGAGATCAGGAGGAGCAGGAGTTGCAACAAAGGTAAAATAAACAGTTAAAAGAAGTATTTTATTTAAAGAGAATGGCACAGTACTTTAGAAAACAAAATGGCATCTTGTCAAGGTTTAGATCTACTTTGAAATACAATTTAGATTTTTTTTTTTTTTAGTGCATAGTTAAAGCGGAGGTCCACCCTAAAGTGGACCTTCCGCTCATTGGAATCCTCCCCCCCTCCGGCGCCACAATTGGCACCTTTCAGGGGGGGCGGGGGTGCAGGTACCTGTACAGTACAGGTATCTGCACCCACTTCCGGGATAGCTCTCTGCGGAAAGGGGCGTAGATTACGCCCCTTTCCGAAAGTCCCCCGCTGCCTGCTGGGAAACACACAGATCCCAGAGGCAGTGGGCCCATTCTTATTGCGCAGCGCGACTCGCGCATGCGCAGTAGGGAACCGGGAAATGAAGCCGAAAGGCTCCACTTCCTAATTCCCATACCCAAGATGGCGGCGGAAGCACCTGAGAGATGATCGAGAGATCGGCTTCGGGTGCCGACATCGCGGGCGCGCTGGGCGGGTAAGTGTCCTTATTTTGAAAGTCAGCAGCTGCAGTATTTGTAGCTGCTGGCATTTAAAAAAAAAAAACGGCGGAACTCCCGGCGGACTCCCGCTTTAAGGAAAGTGTGCAGGGAAACAGTGTCCTGTGCATTTCATAGTTTTATTTTGTGTTTCACTCCAGTGGCAGCAGAAAGTTCTCTCCTCAGGCAGCACAGTGCAGAGATGGACCACTGTTTGTAATGTCTACTTATCTGGAACCATGTGGTAGGTGGTTTCCCCCTGGCACCTACAAATGTGTATGTAACCATTTATTGTTTATTGTTTTTTTATGTGTAATGTCCACTCCCCCAGGTGCGGTGACATGAAAAATAAAAATTGCTTGGTGCTTATTGGAACACAGTGGAACAAGTAAATAGTGGAGACAAACTCTTCTTCCAGGGACCAGGGCATTGGTTATATACTTCCCTTGTTTTTCAAATTTTAGCTCCCACTGTTAAAGTATTTTTGTTGTAGCAGGATAGCAAATGAATGGCCATTTCCTACTTCTTGCCAAAAAAAAACTTGATATGCCTTATCCTGGGTTAGAACATACGCTATATTACCAAAAGTATTGGGATGCCTGCCTTTACAAGCACATGAACTTTAATGACATCTCAATCTTAGTCTGTAGGGTTCAATATTGCGTTGTCCCACCCTTTGCAGCTATACCAGCTTCAACTCGTCTCAGAAGGATGTCCACAAGGTTTAGTAAAGTATATATGAGAATGTTTGACTGTATCTGCTCTAATTCATCCCAAAGGTGTTTTATCGGGTTGAAGTCAGGACTGTGCAGCCCAGTCAAGTTCCTCCAACCCAAACTCACTCATCCATGTAATTGTGGACATTGCTTTGTGCACTGGTCCAAATCATTTGGTGGGGGATTATGGTGTGGTGGTGTTTTTCACGGGTCAGGCTTGGCCTCTTAGTTCCAGTAAAGGGGTCAGCATACCAAGACATTGCCTGACCTCACAAATGTGCTTCTGGAAGAATGATCAAACATTCCCATAGACACACCCAGAAGAGCTGAAGCTGTTATAGCTGCAGGTGGGCCAATTCAATACTGAACCCTGCGGACTAAGACTGGGGTGCCATTAAAGTTCATGTTCGTGTAAACGCAGGTGTCATATAGTGTACCTGTGGTTTTTGTTAGGTAGGTTAGTAGACCCTGACATTTTCAGGTTGAATTATTAAAGATTTATAGGTCATTCCCAAAGTGTATAATCACTTTATATTTTATTTTATTTTATTTACAAACTGAATGTTAGTAACTAAAATGAACCTGCGATCATGTTGACTGTCAAATAATGACTGAGCAAGCACAAGAACAAATGGGTTGCAGGATTTAGATTTTCTAAGGCCCCTTTCACACTGGGGCGGTGGGTGCATCGGCGGTAAAGCGCTGCTATTTTTAGTGGCACTTTACCATCAATTTCGCAGCACTAATCGGCCGCTAGCGAGGAGCCTTTACCCCCCGCTACCATCTGAGAAAGGGTTAAAACCATCGCAAAGAACTGCTGCAGCAGCGCTATGCCAGCGGTATAGCTGTGCTGCCCCATTGATTTTAGTGGGCAGGAGCGGTTTAGGAGCGGAGTTTACACCACTCCACCACTCCAAAGATGCTGCTAGCGGGACTTTTTTTAGCATTCTGCCAGCGCACCACCCCAGTGTGAAAGCCCTTGGGGCTTTCATATTGGAGAGACAGCAGTGGCTCTTTCAGGGTGCTTTGTAGGCGCTATTTTTAGCATTGTAGTGCCTGCAAAGCGCCCCAGCGTGAAAGGGGTCTAAGGGTCATGGAAATTGTCAGTAGGCACACTGGCTCTAGTTTGGCAGTACTTCACAAACAGGGAAAAACCTACGGAACAGAAAAAAAAAATAGAATTATGAATTCACATACATATAATCCCTTGAGAGTGCCAACAAATGTCCAAAGTAAATTAAGGATAAAAATGGATTCATAGTAGAATTAATCCAACTTGTTTCAGGGGCAAAACACACTCTCCCTTTCGTCAGGGCTGTGATTTACCACTTTGAACAGTTTCAGGGGGGCAGGTTATGCCAGTGTTGGTGAATGCAGTAAAGGAGAGTGATTACTCTCCTTTGCTGCTTTCTCTACCATTGCACCTGCCAATGACCTCCCTCCCAAAATGGTTGTGAATAGTAAAGCACAGCCCTGATGAAGGGAAGTGTGTTTGGCCTCTTAAAACGCATTGGATTTATCCTATGAATCCATTTTTTCATTAAATTTCAATGGACTCTTATGCCGCGTACACACGACCAGACTTTTCAACATCAAAAGTCTGACGGAATGATTCCGGAAGACTATTCGATCGTGTGTGCGCTGCAGCGGACTTTTGATTTGCAAAAGTCTGACAGACTTTAGAAATGGAACATGTTTAAAAATTTTTCCGCCAGAACTCCGCCGGACCCAGTTCCTACCGAGAAATCCGCTTGTGTGTGCTAGTCCGACGGACAAAAACCGATGCGAGGGCAGCTATTGGCTACTGGCTATGAACTTCCTTATTCTAGTCTGGTCGTACGTCATCACATTCGAATCCGTCGGACTTTGATGTGATTGTGTCTGGCCAAGTCCGTTCATTCGGAAAGTCCGTCAGAACTCTGTCAGAACTCCGTCAGAACTCCATCGAAAGTCTGTCGGACCTAAGTCTGGTAGTGTGTACGCGGCATTAGACATTTGTTTGGTTCTCTCATTGGATTACAGTATCTCACAAAGTAAGTACACCCCTCACATTTTTGTAACTCATTATACCTTTTCATGTGACAACACTGAAGAAATTACACTTTGCTACAATGTAAAGTAGTGAGTGTACAGCTTGTATAACAGTGTAAATTTGCTATCCCCTCAAAATAATGCAACAAACAGCCGCTGGCAACAAAAGTGAGTACAAAAGTGGGCCTAATTAGCCATTTTCCCTCCCTGGTGTCATGTGACTTGTTAGTATTACAAGGTCTGGTGTGAATGGGGAGCAGATGTGTTAAATTTGGTGTTATCGCTCTTACTCTCTCATACTGGTCACTGGAAGTTCAACATGGCACCTCATGGCAAAAAACTATGAGAATCTGAAAAAAAAAAGAATTGTTGCTCTACATAAAGATGGTCTAGGCTATAAGAAGTTTGCCAAGATTCTGAAACTGATCTGCAGCATGGTGGCCAAGAGAATACATTGGTTTAACAGGACAGGTTCCACTCAGAGCAGGCCTTGCCATGGTGGACCAAAGAAGTTGAGTGCACGTGCTCAGCATCATATCCAGAGGTTGTCTTTGGCAAATTGACGTATGAGTGCTTCCAGCATTGCTGCAGAAGTTAAAGGAGTGGGGGGGGGGGGGGGGGGGGGGGGGGGTCAGTCTGTCAGTGCTCAGACCATACGCCATACACTGCATCAAATTGGTCTGCATGGCTACCATCCCAGAAAGAAGCCTCTTCTAAAGATATTGCACAAGAAAGTCTGCAAACAATTTGCTGAAGACAAGAAGACTAAGGACATGGATTGCTGGAACCATGTCCTGTGGTCTTTCAATAGATAGATCAACCAGAGATAGGTGGAACAAGGCACTAAATCCCAAATAATAAGAAGAAATGGAATTGGGAGAGAGGGGACTTTAAAGGTGCCAAAACAAATGAAACTATAGCATGTATAATAAAAAGGTTTTATTGTACATAGGTTAAAAAAAGTATAACAATTCTAATGATAAACATTAAGATCAGACCAAATTATTCAAGGATTCTCGAAATGTTTCGCTAGAGTGTATAGCTTCTTAAGGAGATTCATAACTGTCTGTGTTTAGAGTTTGTCCTATGTTTATTTCTTGATCATACATCACGGGACATAGGAGCTCATTACATAGTGGGTTATATAGGCACCTCTGGTGATTGGACACTGGTTAACCCCAATTAAGGAGAATTCCTCCCCTATATAACCCCTCCCATATGGGAGGCACCTCAGTTTTTTTGCCAGTGTCTATGGTGGTTGGTCACGTAAAACATGTGCTATGAAGAAAGCTCTGTGCAGGTCCCTGCGGGGGGGCCCAAGGGCTACAACAAACCGGATCCATATCTCGGGCCGATATTTGACTCCCAAGATGGTATGGTACCCGGGCCTCGTCATCCGAAGAAACAAGGTTTGGCCTGTAAGTCCTCTCCTATTGGAAGACTGGGCTCTGGGAAAACCAGACTTGGTGTACTGTTTACATAGTGGCACGAAAGTTTCTGGCAGAGTCTTTTACAAGGTCCAGGTAGGAGGTTCTTCTGAGAAAGAACCCCAAAAAAACCTGAAGGTTGGCACACTCTGCCTGCCGTGATGGGTGAAGGCTGGAATCTGTCTGTTTCAGCAATTCCTGCGGCGAGGACAGGTAAGGGAAGGTAATCCTATATATAATTATATTATGGATTTCTTCATTTGAGTAGTAGTATGTCTTACCTGGTTTCCACCACTAGAGGGAGTAAGAGCAGCCTGATGCATACTTGCATGCCTTTCAGTACACACGCTCAGTGAAGCCTGGTTCTCCAGAGGTCTCACATCTCCACTGCAGTCCCTGCCACAATAAGGTAATACAGGGGTCCCACGTAGTCTGGGGGTCCCACGCAGCTCTGATTGAGATTCCTTTCCCCCCCCTGGATTCCGGCGGTCCTCGTGCACGCGCGCCGAGCATGCTCCCGGGCTGATGGAGGAGGGGGGAGTGTGGTTGTGAGCCGTGCATGTTGGTGTGCACGGCGCTGTACTGCGCAGGCGCCAGGCGACAGTTTTTAAAAGCCCAGAGCATCAGGGGGCTGTAAGTGTGAGACGCAGGAGCTGTGGGCAGTAAGCATCCCAGGGGATTGGATCCAGGCAAACCTAAGACACCTACTCAGCATCAGGTTGTGCAGTATTAAGCATATATATTTATTGTGAGACTTTAAGCACAACAGTGATTGCACTTTATACTAGTACCTCTGCTTTGTAGCTTAGGACTATGTCTCCTCGTAAGAGGGTCTCAGGGGGAGGTAACAAGGGCACTGGTAAATCACCGCCTAGGTCCAAGGGTTCTAAAAATGCCTGTAAGTTACCATCCCCCCTGTAAGACTGGAGCCAGCCTCACAGGATGAGTCAGTGCCCCGTCAGGTTTTGCAGCCTCTCCTAATGTCTTAGCCCCGGTATACGTCACTGAGGACTCCCTTAGGGCTACATTGGAGGGTTTTGAAGGGAGAATCATGAATTTTATTTCTGCTTCCCTGAAAGATAGCAGGAAAAGGGGTAGATCCCCTCCCTCTGCTGAGATTCCTCTTTCAGATGATTCTTCCGACAATGAGGAGAGATCCCTATCTTGGGACAGGGATCTTGAGCAGTCGGAGGAATCAGAGGAAGAGGAGAGAGTCCCCTCCTCCCAGGCGCTCAGAAAACAGGTGCAGTATTATACTGAATTGGTGCGTACCACATTCAGAATGCCTGCTGCTGAAGTTGCTACATCCTCTGTTTCTTCCCTAGGAGTCAGGAAAGTCCCACAGACTGCTTTTTCCTTTCCAATTCATCCCTTAATGGATAAATTGATGTATGAGGATTGGGGACATCCCGATAAACTGTTTGCTCCTCCTAAAAGGTTTTCTATGCATTATCCTCTGGAGGAAAGTTTCACCAAGAAATGGGGGGTCCCATCTGTCGATGCGGCTGTTTCTTGCGTGAATAAAAACCTGACCTGTCCGTTGGATAATGCTCAGGTATTTAAAGATCCAACTGATAAGAGGTTGGAAACATTATTAGAAGCCTCCTTTTCCATGACTGGCGCTGTAGTGCAACCTACAGTCGCAGCCGTGGGGTTGTGTCAGTTCCTCAAGGAACAGGTTAAACACATGCTTGGCCTCCTTCCCAGTGAGGAAGTGGAGAATTATGCAGAAATACCTCAAATTCTGTGTTTCATGATTGATGCGATTTTGGATTCTGTCCAACAAGCATCTTGTTTGTCTCTCCTGTTGGTACACATGCGAAGGGCCCTATGGCTAAAAGAATTGGGCAGCTGAGCTATCATGCAAGAAGCATTTGATTGGGTTCCCGTTTAAAGGGGAACGTCTGTTTGGAGAAGAATTAGACAAATTCGTCCAAAAAATTTCAGGGGGTAAATCTACTCTCCTCCCAGTCAAAAAGAGCAAACGTCCATCATTTAGGCGTTCTCTCTCTCCCGGAGCATCAAGCTCTAAGCAGTGGCAACGGCCTTCTCAACCCTCCTCTACAGGAAAGGCTCAGGGCCGGGCCCAGGGGCAGAAAAAGACTTGGGGGGGAAGCCTGCCAAGCAGCGCCCAAAAGCTTCCTTGTGAAGGGGCGCCCCTGCTCGGCCGAGTGGGGGGAAGGCTTCGGCAGTTTGCGGAAGCCTGGCGGGAAGAGATCCGGGACAAGTGGGTGATCTCTTCGGTATCTCTGGGCTACAAGCTAGAGTTTCAGGAGATTCCACCTTCTCGCTTTCTAAGGTCAAGGATCCCCAGGGATCCAGTAAAGCAAAAACCACTATTTCTGGCCTTAGATCACTTACTATCCCAAGGGGTGATAGTAGAAGTGGACCCAAAAGAACAGGGTTCAGGGTTTTACTCGAATCTCTTCACCGTTCCGAAGCCAAATGGAAGTGTCAGACCTATCCTGGATCTGAAGGATCTGAACCGGTTTTTACGCATCCGGTCCTTCCGAATGCAGTCAATTCACACTGTGGTCTCCTCCCTGCAAGGGGGAGAGTTTATGGCATCAATAGACATCAAGGATGCATATCTCCATGTGCCAATTTTTCCCGCACACCAAAAGTATCTAAGGTTCGTGGTAGAGCGGCGCAATTTTCAATTTGTGGCCTTGCCGTTCGGGCTCGCTACGGCCCCTCGAGTCTTCACAAAGATTCTGAACCCTCTCTTGGCAAACCTAAGAGCTCAGGGTATAGCCGTCATGGCTTATCTAGACGACTTGCTTCTCATGGAGAAAACAGTAGCGTTCCTGAACCACAGTGTTTCCAGAACACTAGAACACCTGGAACGCCTAGGTTGGATTATAAACCTAGAAAATTCGTCCCTACAGCCTGCTACCAGGTTGGAATACCTAGGTATGTTTATCGACAACGCTCAGTGTTTCTTCCAAGGCCAAAAGCCTTGGCCATCGGGGATCTGGTGCGCCTAATTCTGGGCAGGAGATCTTCCCCCATTTGGTTGTGCATGAGACTGTTAGGGAAAATGGTCGCCTCCTTCGAGGCCGTTCCATTTGCCGAGTTCCACTCAAGGCCTCTGCAAAGATGCATCCTTGCGGCTTGGAACAGGAAGCCCCAATCCTTGGATCTTCCTATGCGTTTATCCCCAGGGACACGCAAGAGTCTCGTCTGGTGGTTACAAACTGAGAATTTTCTGAAAGGCAAAACCTTTCTTCCTCTTCCATGGAAGGTTATTACGACAGATGCCAGCCTGACAAGCTGGGGAGCAGTGTTAGAGGAGACGTGCTCGCAGGGGAAATGGTCCGGGCAGTTTATATGGCTCTCATAAAGTGGTCTTCCAGACTACGGGGTCTCCCTGTTCGGGTTCAGTCTGACAATGCCACAGCAGTGGCCTATATCAATCACCAGGGCGATACCAGGAGTCTGGTTGCGCAAAAAGAGGTGAATCGCATACTTGTCTGGGCAGAAAAGCATGTTACATGCCTTTCTGCAGTCTTCATTCCAGGAGTGGAAAATTGGCAGGTGGATTTTCTGAGCCGCCAGCAGTTGTGCCTAGGAGAATAGGCTCTGCACCCCGACGTGTTTTTGGACATATGTCGCAGGTGGGGTACTCCAGACGTAGATCTGTTTGCGTCCAGGTTCAACAGAAAACTGGACAAATTTGTGTCAAGAACAAGAGATACACTTGCTCAGGGGTCAGATGCTCTGACAGTTCCCTGGGATCAGTACAATCTGATTTATGCCTTCCCCCCGTACCCGCTTCTGCCGCGGTCCCTGGGAAGGGTCAAGAGGGAGACAAAATCGGTTCTTTTGGTAGCCCCGGCTTGGCCCAGGTGACCGTGGTACGCAGAGATCATGAAGTTGGCAGTAGGCAGGCCATGGATCCTCCCTCTCCGGCCAGATCTGCTCTCACAGGGTCCAATTTACCATCCTGCTTTACACAGTCTGAATTTGACGGTTTGGCTGCTGAGACCCACATTCTGAGAGACCGTGGACTTTCGGGTCCAGTCCTTTCTACTCTGGTCAATACCAGAAAGCCGGCCTCCAAGCTTATTTACTACAAAATCTGGAGGGCATATGTTTCCTGGTGTGAACTCAGGGAATGGCATCCTAGAAAGTATGTCATTAGCAGGATCCTGGCCTTTCTCCAGTCAGGCCTAGAAATGAATTTGGCCGTAAGCACTATCAAGGTGCAGATTTCGGCCTTGTCAGTGTTTTTTCAGAAGCCACTTGCATCGCATTCCCTGGTGCGGGCTTTCATCCGGGGGCTATGCGGATAAGACCACCAGTCAAACCTCCGGTATGCCCATGGGATCTGAATTTGGTTCTCTCGGCTTTGCAGGGGCAACCATTTGAACCTTTGCATCTGGCTTCATTAGTTCTCCTGACTAAAAAATTGGTTTTCTTGGTAGCCATATCCATGGCTAGAAGAGTATCAGAGCTAGCAGCTCTTTCCAGCAAGGATCCGTATCGAATTATTCATAAGGACCAGGTGGTCATGCGTCCCAACAGGTCCTTTCTAACTAAGGTGGTTTCGGATTTCCATTTGAATCAAGTCGTAATCCTACCATCTTTTTTTCCGGACTCACAGTCCGCAGAAGAAGAATCTTTGCACACTTTGGATGTGGTTAGAGCAATCAGTATATATCTTCAAGCAACTGCTCGGATAAGGAAAACTGATTGCTTGTTTATTTTGCCGGAAGGCTCTAGGAAGGGCCAGGCGGCGTCAAAATAAACTCTCTCAAGGTGGATTAGAGAGGTTATTTCTCAAGCCTATAGTGTTAAAGGGAAAATCCCTCCTTTTCCAGTGAAAGCGCACTCTACTAGGGCTGTAAGTGCTTCTTGGGCAGTGCATCACCAGGCCTCCCTGTCTCAGATCTGTAAGGCTGCAACTTGGTCATCAGTCCACACATTCACCAGATTCTATCAGGTGGATGTCAGAGGGCAAGAGGATATCGCCTTTGGGCATAGTGTACTGCAGGCTGCAGTTTAGGTCCTGCGGCCCATGGCAGTCTATAATTATGATCTGTGTCTCCCTCCCCTCAATCTGAGCATTGCTTTGGGACATCCCACTATGTAATGAAGCTCCTGTGTCCCATGATATATGATCAAGAAAATAGGATTTTTATATACAGCTTACCTGTAAAATCCTTTTCTTGAGAGTACATCACGGGACACAGGGCTCCCGCCCCTCTTGGGTTTTACGTGGTTTCCTATTGCTTTGCTACAAAACTGAGGTGCCTCCCATATGGGAGGGGTTATATAGGAGAGGAATTCTCCTTAATTGGGGTTAACCAGTGTCCAAACACACCTCCAAGACGACCACTGCCTTGCTAAAGAAGTTGAGGGTAAAGTTGATGTACTGGCCAAGCATGTCTCCAGACCTAAACCCTATAGAGCATCTGTGGGGCACCCTCAAATGGAAGGTGGAGGAGCACAAGGTCTCTAACATCCACCAGCTCCATGATGTCATCATGGAGGAGTGGAAGAGGACTCCAGTGGCAATCTGTGAAACTCTGGTGAACTTCATGCCCAAGAGGGTTAAGGCTGTGCTGGGAAATAATAGTGGCCACACAAAATATTTACACTTGGACATTTTCACTTAGGGGTGTACTCACTTTTGTTGCCAGCGGATTAGACATCAATGTCTGTGTGTTGAGTTATTTTGAGGGGAAAGCAAATTTAGAGTTATACAAGCTGTACACTCACTACTTTACATTGTAGCAAAGTGTCATCTCTTCAGTGTTGTCACATGCAAAAGATATAATAAAATATTTACAAAAATGTGAGGGGTGTACTCACTTTTGTGAGATACTGTATATGTAAATAATGTAAATAATATTTGAGGGTAATTTATCAAAAAAAAAAGATTTTTACTAGGGCATGATTGAATGATCGAAGCAGTGGCATAGCTAGCACATCTGCACGCGGGGTTGGTCATTTTTTGTGCCCCCCCCTCAAGAAAAATGGTATGTGGCAATATAGCGCCGCCGTGCCAACAATATGTGGGTGTAGTCAGATTGCATCAACAGCGGGTGGTGCTTAAAGAGCCATGTGCTTTAATGACTATGCCACAAGCGAGTATGTAACACACAGTTAAAACCTCAGTACACTAATTTTAATAAAATAAAACTGTTATATTGCATATCCTTTACTACATATCATTTACTATACACAGCTAGCCTTAAAGTGATATTAAGTCTTGTTTTTTTTGCTTAAATAATTTTATACTTGCCCAGAGCCTCCTCTTCTTGTTTCCCTCCCCGGCACCTCTGGCCCCTCCCCCCAGCTTGCTATGGGGGCACTCAAGCAGGTGTGCTCCTGACCCGTGGCGCTGTGTGTCTATTTACACACAGAGCCATGGCCCGGCCCTGCCCACTCTGTCTCCTGATTGGCTCACTCGCTGTGATTGACAGCAGTGGGAGCCAATGGCCAATGAGGAGTGCAAACACTGTGCGTTCAGATACATACATCCCTTACTGTCCCTTCCATGACATTCGACTATGTCCATGCAACTGCTGCATCCCAAATGACTTTAACTGGACTCCCTGCACAGGGATGCACAGAACACCATGCATTCTCATGTGGTCCTACACATGCCCATCACACTGGGCATGTTTAGGAGATGCTGGTGAACAGGGATCCCCCACCCTGCACAGCCAGGCACACCACATTTTCACAGGCTCCCAGAGTTAGAAAAAAGTCTGGTATTGTTTTTGTACTGTTTTTGTGTTAGAGGCTAAAACCTAGTTAGGGAAAGAGGTATTATGGGATGCCCACTTGACTTCATACAACTCTTCAGGGACAACTTTCCTATATACACTCCACTGCTTCCTCCAGCACACTTGCCTGCAGAAAACACAGACTCAACTGGGACACTTTTAGTGACTCTGGCAAAGACTCCTTCTCCATCTTCCACGACTCCCCCTACTGGCATGACCTAGAGTATTTAAGAGGTGTCCCCCAGGTGTCTGACCCAGAATAAATCCAGCCTGGCTGTCAGCCAAGCAGAATTTACCTACACTACAGCTTACAACTGGGGCAGACTGACCGGTCAGGCACTTTGGCCGTGGTCGGAGTACCTGACCACAGAAGGGGGGCTGCCGGCGCTTCCTGTTGGAACTCTCAAGGCTGGCCCAGGGACAAACATCTTGCAAACATCTTGCGGCCGTGGGCCCATGGCAGCCAGGCCCCAGCGTGCATGATGATCATCATAGTAAGGACACCCTGGCCCGGCCCGGGTAGAAGAAGCCAGCCCAGGACTCAGAAGGTTTGCAGCAGGTCCAGTGTGCCGAGGTGCATGGCACATGCACACAAAGTCATTATGTGGTGCAGCCACAAAGAACACGGGAGCCAGCCAACCAGCCACAGAGGATGCGGGAGCCAGCCAGCCACAGAGGATGCCACAGCTACAGTAGCCATAATTAAGGTAAGAGGAGTGCTACACAGTGACAATTTTTTTTCTACTTTGTGAGAGGTTGGGGCAAGGGTGAAAGTCATGGCACAAGAAGAGGGTCCCGTGAGGACCAGAGTGAATGAAGGTTATCACTTCACATTCTGTTAGAAAGAGGCCCCCTCCAGGTCCCATTATCCTCCCTTGTATTCTCTAATGGGACCGGAAGGGAACTCTTTCTACCAGACTCTATAATGGACACGGAAAGGGCCTCTGTTAGCGAGACCCCCCTCCATGCCCCATTAGACTGCTTTGTAGTCTCTAATGGGTCCTGGAGGGGAGTCTTTCTCTGACAGAGACTCTGTAATGGACACTGTTAAAGAGAGACCACCCCTCCAGGTCCCATTAACAAAAAAAAAGGCAGAAGTTGTACTTTGTGAAAAATGTAGGGGCGGGGCCATGGTTGGGTCATTGGCAGAGCCAGGGCAGGTCATGGGTGGACCCGAGGGTCATGGATGTGGCCTAAAAACAGGGCCCTTGCTTTATGTGGTCCAGGGGCCCTGAATGTTGTCAGTCCACCCCTGCTTACAGTTATGTACTGTACATCTAGCACACTATGCTAGAGAGTGCTACACTTACATAGCTCAGCCACATACCACAGCGCCCTCTGGAGGGGAAGAGACCAGATGTTTTTATGCTGCACAGTGAAAGCAGAAGCAGCAGAATGTCACTCTGCTCTCCACTCCTATCAGCATGTCCCCTGCACTAAAGCCTTACCTTAGTCTAGGCTCTGCTGTACAGGGGCTTTAAGTGGTTGGTATCTAGTCATTTAAATCATTTAAAATGAATTTAAGGGTGCATTAATGAATAAAGAGCTGCATGAATATGTGATCTGTGTTAGAATTGCACAAATCATTTGGAAATTGATGACTTATGGGTCTCTGTATTAAGAGAAACAATTAAACTACAATTTCTACTAGTTTTCTGAAGATGTCTGTTGTGAACTGATTGTCCTTAACCTTGGAAAATGACTAGGAAACCATTGTAGTTAGAGAATAAGCAGGGAAGCCACACAGCCAGTCAAATAAAATTTTCAAACGGAAGCTAGTGATGGTATCTTGCATATTGCCATCATGACAGGTTTCCTTTAATATTATTTTGAAAGGCTGCACAGTCAATGAAGGTAAAAATGAGGAAAGCCGGAATAAAGATAAATGCTGTATACAAATGAAAGCCTTTCACACTTTGTCTAGCTATCTGTCTAGATGAGTGTTGCTCACACACAAGACATTAGATGTTTTCACACACTGTTAACTATTTAAAAAAAATAGAAAGTGCAAGAATGGTAGAATAGATGGTATGCACCCAGCCATTAAATTGAAAGATAATGAATAGAGGAAACAGGCCAGAATATTGGCGTGTACTTGTTTTCACTGCTATGGGATTCTCAGCATAAAATTAACATTGAGCTGATTATATTTTTCAAGAGAATGTGATGAATAGATAATTAAACTTTTGTTTCTGTAATGCACATTGTCTACCTAAAAAAACATAGTTTAAGATGTATTCTGGAAGCATCCATCATCTGATTTAGAACTGAACTCCAGGTCAAACTCTGGGTAAAAAAAAATATAATTTAACCATTTCAGTACAGGGCACTTATGCACCATTCAGCCCCTTTCACACTGGGGCGCTTTGCAGGTGCTACAGTGCTAAAAATAGTGCCTGCAAAGCACCCTGAAACAGCCGCTGCTGTCTCTCCAGTGTGACAGCCCCGAGGGAATTCACACTGGAGCGGTGCACTTGCAGGACGGTCCAAAAAGTCCTGGAAGCCTCATCTTTGGAGCTCTGTAGGAGCGGTGTATTTACCGCTCCTAAAGCGCCCCTTTTCATAGAAAACAATGGGTCAGCACTGCAAACCCGCCTGCAAAGCGCCGCTGCAGCGATGCTTTGCGGGCCATTTTAACCCTTTTTCGGCCGCTAGCGGGGATTTAAACTGCCTCGCTAGCGGCCGCATAGCGTTGCTAAAACGACGGTAAAGCACCGCTAAATATAGCGCTGTTTTACCGCCAGCGCCCGCAACGCCCCAGTGTGAAAGTCGCTTTACTGTCCAGACCAATTTTCAGCTTTCAATGCTCTCACACTTTGAATTCAAATTACTCAGTCATGTAAGCTACACGATGTAACACTGAGCCCAAACAACATTTTTATCATTTTTTTCATTTTCTTTTGGTGGTATTTAATCACCACTGGGTTTTTTATTTTTCTGACATAAGTGAGAAAAGAGCAAAAAAACTTTTTTTTTTAGTTTCTATGATAATATTTTGCAAATAAGTAATTTTTGTTAATACATTTGGGCCAAAAATTATACTGCTACATATCTTTGGTAAAAATAACCCAAATTAGTCTGTATTATATGGTTTGTGTGAAAGTTATAGAGTCTACAAGCTATGGTGCAAATCATTAAAAATTGATCAAACCTGATGCTATCTCATTTCTTGAGGCTCTGAAATGTCAGAACAGTACAAATACCCCCCAAATGACCTCTTTTTGAAAAGTAGACATTCCACTGTATTTAGTAAGAGGCATGGTGAGTTTTTTGAAGTTGTGTTTTTTTCCCACAATTCTTGGAAAAATTATTATTTTTTTTTTTTTCACAAAATTGTCATAATAACAAGTTATTTCTTACACACGGCATATGCATACTTCCAATTACACCCCAAAATACATTATGCTATTCCTCCTGAGTATGGTGATACCACATGTGTGAGACTTTTACACAGCATGGTCACATAGAGAGGTCTAACATGCAGGGAGCACTGTCAGGTGTTCTAGGAGAATAAATTACACCTCTAATTTCCTAACGACCTATTACACTTTTGAAGGCCCTGGAGCACCAGAACAATGGAATTATCCACAAAATGACCCCATTTTGGAAAGCAAACACCCCAATGTATATTCTTTGAGGCATGGGCTGCAGATATGTACTCGGGTACTCTGATGGGGCTGGTCACAGGTACTCGGGTACTCTGATGGGCTAGTGACAGGTACTCGGTTACTCTGATGGGTTATTAACAGGTACTTGTGTACTCTGATGAGCTGGTGACAGGTACTCAGGTACACTGATGGGCTGGTGACAGGTACTTGGGTACACTGAAGGGCTGGTGAAAGGGACTCTGGTACTCTGATGGGGCTGGTGACAGGAACTCAGTACTCTGATGGCTGTTGACAGGTACTCATATGGGATGTGGCAGGTACTCAGGTACTCAGATGGGCTGTGACAGGTACTTAGGTGGGTTGCGACAGGTACTCAGGTACTTAGTTGAACTGTGACAGGCACTCAGATACTCGGGTAGTCAGATGGACTGTGACAGGTTCTCAGGTACTCAGATGGACTGTGACAGGTATTCGGGTACTCAGATGAACTGTTATGCCCCGTACACACGAGCGGAATTCCCACCAGCAAAAGATTGAGAGCAGGTTCTCAATTTTTCGGTCTGAAAAATTTCTGATCGGAAATTCAGATTGTCTGTACCAATTCCGAGGCGCAAAATTCCTACGCATGCGGAATGCTCTGAAGCATTGAACTTAATTTTCTCGGCTTGTCATAGTGTTGTACGTCACCGCGTACTTGGCGGTTGAAAGTTCTGAGAATTTTTGTGTGACCGTGTGTATGTAAGCAAAGCTTGAGCGGAATTCCGTCGGAAAAACCAGCCAAGTTTTTCTGACAGGAAAATCCGCTCGTCTGTATGGGGCATAACAGGTACTCAGGTACTTGGGTACTCAGATGGACTGTGACAGGTAGTTGGGTACTCAGATGAACTGTGGCAGGTACTCAGATACTCAGATGGACTGTGACAGGTACTCAGATGAACTGTGACAGGTACCCAGGTACTCAGATAAACTGTGACAGGTACTCAGAGGGGCTGAGAAGCCGAGGACATCATATGACGCCCGCTCAGGATGGGAGATCTCATCTGTGCACATCATATGACTATGGCCCGGTATTGAAGTGGTTAACCCAATTTTGAATTAATAAGAAAATCATTACTTATATTTTTACATCCAATACCCTACACAAATGGTGGGGTGTACAACCCCAATTCCAAATGAGTTGGGACACGGTGTAAAATTCACAGAATGCGATGATTTGCAAATCTCATAAATCCATATTTTATTCACAATAGAAAATATATGACATACCAAATGTTTAAACTGTAAAATGCACTATTTTAAGAACAAAATAAAGTCATTTTTAAACAGATGGCAGCAACATGTCTCAGAAAAGATGGGACAGAGCCATGTTTACCACAGTGTAGCATTCTTTTAACAACACTCTGTAAACATCTGGGAAAGAAGGAGACCAGCCACTGGAGTTGTGGGAGAGGAATGTCATCCCATTCTTGCTGATATAGGATTCTAACTGCTCAACAGTCCTGGGTCGTCTTTGTCATATTTTTCTTTTCAAGACGCACCAAATATTTTCAGTTGGTGAGAGGTCTGGACTGCAGGCAGGCCAGTTATGCACACAGACTCTTCTACAACAAAAGCATGCTGTTGTCATAGTTTTAGCATGCTGCTGTAAAACCTGGATCTATCTTTCAGCATTGATTAGTTTCTAAAAATAATATATTTCGATTTGTTTGACCACAGAATAGTTTTCCACTTGGCAACAGACCATTTTAAATGAACCTTGACCCAAAGAAGATGGTGGTGTTTCTGGAACATGTTCAGATATGGCTTCTTCTTTGAATGATATAGCTTTACCTTGCATGATGGCACTGTGAACTGTGCTCACAGGCCTTGGTTTTGGAAGTATTCCTGAACCCTCGCAGTGATATCCATCACAGAATCATGCCTGCTTGTAACGCAGTGCCGCCTGAGTACCCAAAGATCACAGGTATCCAACATTGCGTTTTGGTTTTGTCACTTGCACACAGAGATTTCTCCAGATTGAAATGTTGTTATTATGTACAGTAGCTGTTGATATATTTAAAGTCTTGAAATTTTAAGTTGAGGGACATTATTCTGAAATTTTAAAAAATTTTCACAGATTGATGAACCTCTGCCTATCTTTACTTCTGGGACACTCTGACTCTCTTAGATGCTAATTTTATACCCAATCATGTTACTGACCTTTTGCCAATTAACTTAATTAGTTGTACATTGTTCTGTCAGCTCCCTGATGTTAGTACCATTTATTTTGCCAACTTTTTTAAAACATGTTGCTGCCATCAATTTCAAAATTACCTTATTTTTTTCTTAAAATGGTAACTTTTCTCATTTTAAACATTTGATATGGTTTCTAGTTTCCATTGTGAATAAAATGTGGGTTTATGAGATTTGCAAATCGTTGCATTCTGTTTATGTAGATTTTACACAGTGCCCCACATTTTTTGATGTTGGGGTTGTATTAGGTACCAAGTACAAAAGTTGTCACTGAAGGTGTTAAAAGTAGGAAAAATGGGCACATTGTTGTGCTTAACACCAGTCACCGGTCAAGGTGCCCATGCTGATCCATGTCCACAGCCAAAGCGCTTAATGGGCACATGAGCATCAGAACTGGACCACAGAGCAATGGAAGAAGGTGGCCTGGTCTAATGAATCATGTCTCATTCATGTGGATGGTACTTTGACACATACCACCTACTTAAACATTGTTGCTGACCAAGTACATCCTTTCAAAAAACGGTTCTAGAATCTCAATCCATTTGAGAATTTTTGGGATGTGCTGGAAAAACAAGTCTGATCCATGAAGGCCCCACCTTGCAACTTAGAGGACTTAAAGGATCTGTTACTAATGACTTGGTACCAGATACCACAGCATACCTTCAGAGGTCTAGTGGTGTCCAACTGTCCATGTCTTGATGGGTCAGGGCTGTTTTAATGGCAAAAGTGGTTTTGGAGGCAAATTTAAAAAGGGGACCTACTTAATATTAGGTGGGCGGTCATTAAGTTCTGGCTGGTTAGTGTATGTGTTCTGCTGGATAGTTAGCTGTTTACCTTGTGCTGAGTATCAGCCTACTGTGAATAAACGTTCTTGAAACAAACACACATTAAAGTCTTGTGACCTAGACTCTCCTGTTTTCAGAGCACAACAAGAAAAAGCGTAGCGTAAGCTAAATTTCACTTCACGGTTCATGTGGTTGCATTTTAACTTATCTAGCCATGAATCTTGAATAGCTTTATGCAAATTAGAATCACTAATTAACAAATTGTATACATGTATGCATATAATTTATAGGATTGTTGTTTAATATGGCTTAAAATTGAACAAAAGAAAAAAAATACTCTTTAATCTTGTTATGCATTATTTAATGTTTTTAGGACTGCTGGTATATATATATGTGTGATCCACATTTACATTATTCCTTCCATATTCCTCTGCACACCAAGAATCAGACTGAGAAAGTGAAAGTTTGTGCTATTAGCCACCCAAGCTCTATTATAATTCTGTCAGTCTAATATGCTTTTAGCAATGTGAGTTGGTTAGAGCAGGGAACAACAGGTTGGTAATTAAGGATGAGCCGAACACCCCCCGGTTCAGTTCGCACCAGAACCTGCGAACAGACCTAAACTTCGTGTGAACTTTAGAACCCTATTAAAGTCTATGGTACTCCAATGTTCAAATTCAAAAGTGCTAATTTTAAAGGCTTATATGCAAGTTATTGTCCTAAAAAGTGTTTGGGGACCCGGGTCCTGCCCCAGGGGACATGCAATAAAAAGTTTTAAAAACTGTCATTTTTTCAGGAGCAGTGAATTTAATAATGCTTAAAGTGAAACAATAAAAGTCTAATATTCCTTTAATTTTCGTACCTGGGGGTCCCCGCTGAATGTAAAAAAAAAAAAAAAAATCAAGAAAAAAAATGTGTGGAGGCTGAGGATCTGAAAAAAAGAATTGTTGCTTTACATAAAGATGGCCTAGGCTATAAGGCTTAGGCTTAACAGGACAGGTTCCACTCAGAACAGGCCTCGCCATGGTCAACCAAAAAAGTTGAATGCATGTCCTATCCAGAGGTTGTCTTTGGGAATTAGACTTATGAGTGCTGCCAGCATTGCTGCAGAGGTTGAAGGGATGGGAGATCAGCTGTCAGTGCTCAGACCATATGCCGCACATTGCATCAAATTAGTCTGCATGGCTGTCGTCCCAGAAGGAAGCCTCTTCTAAAGATAGTTTCATAGTTAGTAAGGTTCAATAAAGACACCAGCCCATCCAGTTCAACCTGAGCGAGCGTCTACCCCTATCCCTGTACATTGCACACTCACATTGGTTCCTACCCTCAAGGAGCCCACAATCCAAAGTCCCCATTCATATACTAGGGCCAATTTTTGGACAGAAGCCAAATAACCTACCTGCATGTCTTTGGAGTGTGGGAGGAAACCCACGCAGGCACAGGGAGAACAAGCAAACTCCAGGCAGGTAGTGTCGTGGTTGGGATTCGAACCAGCGACCCTTTTTACTGCTAGGTGAGAGTGCTAACCACCACACCACTGTGCCTCCCATGCACAAGTATGCCCACAAACAGTTTGCTGAAGACAAGCAGACTAAGGACATGGGTTACTGGAACCATGTCCTGTGGTCTAATGAGACCAAGATAAACTTATTTGGTTCAGATGGTGTTAAGCGTGTGTGGCAGCAACCAGGTGAAGAGTACATAGGCAAGTATGTCTTCCCTACAGTCAAACATGGTGGTGGGAGTGTCATGGTCTGGGGCTGCATGAGTGCCGCAGGGCAGTATTCAAACATGATAATGACCCCAAACATACCTCCAAGACGACCACTGCCTTGCTAAAGAAGCTGAGAGCAAAGGTGATGGACTGGCCAAGCATGTCTTCAGACCTAAACCCTATTGAGCATCTGTGGGGCATCCTCAAATGGAAGATGGAGGAATGCAAGGTCTCTAACATCCACCAGCTCCATGATGTCGTCATGGAGGAGTGGAAGAGGACTCCAGTGGCAACCTGTGAAGCCCTGGTGTACTCCATGCCCAAAAGGGTAAAGGCAGTGCTGGGAAATAATGGTGGCCACAGAAAATATTAACGCTTTGGGCCCAATTTGGACATTTTCACTTAGGGATGTACTCACTGTGGTTGCCAGTGATTTAGACATTAATGTCTGTGTTTTGGGTTGTTAAGTTAAACTCCACTGCTGATAAACATCCAAAAAAATCCATGTCTGCATGGACACATAGGATAACATTGAGAGGAGTTTATGGACTGTTAAAAAAATGGCCAAACTCCCAAAAATGTCAGTTTATGAGCTTCAGTGTGCATGGAGCCTTATACAAGCTGTCAGTGGTGGCTGGTGAAGTTTTAGGATGGGAGGTGCAAGAGTCCACCCCTCCACGTTTGGCCCCTCACACTTCTCATAAACCATACACCTTATAGAATCCACATCATATACCAGGCTGCACATTATACACACGGCTCTGCAGATCATATACCAGGCTGCACATTATACACCGGCTCTGCACATCATATACCAGGCTACACATTATACACCGGGCTCTGCACATCATATACCAGGCTACACATTATGCACTGGGCTCTGCACATCATATACCAGGCTGCACATTATACACAGGGCTCTGCACATCATATACCAGGACGCTTTTACTTAGGTGCCTGGCGGATTTCATTTTGGAAGGACATCTGCCAGTCAATCAATCATCCCTGTTCTTGAAACTACATTATTACATGTCTTCTGCAGCATTCAACATCAATAAACCCAGGCCTGCAGTCTATCCTTCAATCTCCACATGACTTAAAAAAAAAAAAATCATATGATCAGCTGTATTCAATTTAGCAGAGATATATTCATCCATAGGAATTAATTTAATTGTGTGCAATTAGTGGCAGCTATGTGCTTTAAAGAATGTTGTTGCCAGAGCATGGTTTACCATAAATATGTGTAGGGATCTGTTCATGGTCATCATAACATAAGGGGTAAAATAGTACACTTCCTCATTAGAACCTCTCCAAATGACCAAAAGAAATTGAGGAACATATTGCTTTAATATAAAAGGTACTCTAAATCATTGTCCCACTGCAGAAATTTGACATAACAAATTCTGTATGGTGCGGGTGCTGCAACCTGTAAAACCAAAGTTGGGGGTGGTGCCGTCCAACCGCCAAAAAGTTGATAATCGGGGGGGCTGCCGTCCGACGACCGAAAACAGTTGCTAAGGGGGGGGGTTTCATGTAGTTAAGGTGTTGAAGCTGTTTGAGGTTCTGCTTACCTGCCCACAGAGCAAGGTTTTTGGGCCACAGTGCACATAAGGACCTTTTTTTAATTTTTTTTCTTAAAGGGACATGTTTAAATACATTTATTTTTTACATTTTTTTTTTGACTGCCTGGGCTCTACACTCACTACTTTACATTGTAGCAAAGTGTAATTTCTTCAGTGTTGTCACATGAAAAGATATAATAAAATATTTACAAACATGTGAGGGGTGTACTCACTTTTGTGAGATACTGTATATTGCAGCTTGCCAATCATTAGCTGTGGTGGCTGCATTTGTTTTCTTTTTTAGGCCTTTTATCTTTTTTTTCACCTGGTGATATGGCCAGTAACACACCACCTTTATTACAGTGCCCCCACTCTGGATGAACAGTAGCATTGTCAGTCTGGAGGGAAGGGAGTGTTAGTTGTACTAGCAGATTTACATACTGTAACAAATTAAAGCCAAACTTCAGTTTACCGTTTTTAATTAATTAAAGCAAACTTTTTATTTTTTAATTTTTTAATTTACTTTTGGGATAAAGACTTTGCATGAATAAATAAAAGCTGATCATTCTAAACACCCCTGCCATTGTTAAATGGTTTGTTTCATCCCTGTAACTGATTTATCTGCAAGAGAGTTTATTCTTTTTGAAAAACAACAGATTTACTGGCCAGATTACCAGAATACCAGATGAAAAATAGAAGAAGGAAAGCCTAAAAAAAGAAGGCTAATACAGCTAAATGTATTTCAACTGAATATAATGATTTGGCAGGTAATCATTTTAAATTTTTTTTTTTTTGTTTTGTTTTTAATATAGTATTAATTTAGGAGAATCAAAATATATATAAGCAACAACCTATAAAGTATTATTTGCAGATCTGACAGGTGAGCAATAGCAAACAATATATTAACCACTTGCCACCCGCCCTATAGGCAATTGACGGTGGCAAAGTGGTTTCATAATCCTGATCGGACGTCATATGGCGTGATCAGGATTATGAGCCGCTGCGCGCCCCCGGGGGCGCTCATCGCGGCGATCGTTGTTGCAGGTTGTCAGTCTGACACCCGGCAACTACGATCTCAGTAAAGAGTCTCCGACGGAGACTCTTTACCACGTGATCAGCCGTGTCCAATCACGGCTGATCACAGTGTAAATGGGAAGAGCCGGTGATCGGCTTTTCCTCACTCGCGTCTGTCAGACGCGAGTAGAGGAGAGCCGATCGACTGCTCCTCTGATAGGGGGGGGGTCTGTGCTGATCGATTATCAGCACAGCCCCCCCGAGGATGCCCACACTGGACCACCAGGGACGCCACCAGACCACCAGGGGAAAGGTAATCCTCCCTAGACCACCAGGGATGCCAGTCAGCACAATGGATGCCAATCAGTGCCCATAATGGATGCCAATCAGTGCCCACAATGGGCATCACTGATTGGCATGCATTATTGTTTGGCACTGATTGGCATCCATTAGTACAGTATAACACCAATGCCGCCTATGAGTGCCCACCTGTGCCGCCTATGAGTGCCCACCTGTGCCGCCAATCAGTGCCCACCTGTGCCGCCTATCAGTGCCCACCCATGCCCATCTGTGCCGCCTATCCATGCCCATCTGTGCCGCCTATCCATGCCCATCTGTGCCGCCCATCCATGCTAATCCGTGCCAGCTATCAGTGCCAATTTGTGCCACCTATCAGTGTCCATCCGTGTCGCCCATCCGTGTCGCCCATCAGTGCCGCCTATCAGTGCCGCCTATCAGTGCCGCCTATCAGTGTCCATCAATGCCACCTCATCAGTGCCACTTCATTGGTGCCACATCATTGGTGCCCATCAGTGCCGCCTTATCAGTGCCCATCAGTGTAGCCCCATCAGTGCCCATCAGTGAAGGAGAAAACTTACTTATTTACAAAGTTTTGAAACTGAAACAAAAAAAAAACATTTTTTTTTTCAAACTTTTCGGTATTTTTTTATTTGTAGCGCAAAAAATAAAAACCGTAGAGGTGATCAAATACCACCAAAAGAAAGCTCTATTTGTGGGAAAAAAATGATAAAAATTTCATTTGGGTACAGTGTAGCATGACCGCGCAATTGTCATTCAAAGTGCACTTAAAGCTCAAAATTGGTCTGGGCAGGAAGGTGTTTAAGTGCCCTGTATTGAAGTGGTTAATACAATAACTCCTGTAAATTAAGTAGGATAAACTGGCCCCACAAAGGGTTGAATTCAGGATTCCAGCAAGAGCCATCAAATATCCTGCTGGAGAGAGGAGCTATTGTAAATCCAAGGGCCTGCACACTGTATTATTTTTCATACTAATGAAATCACCCATTGCTCTTAGTTCTTCATTTAATATCTGTTAAGCCCCATACACACTATCAGATTTTCTGCAGATTTTTTTCCTTCAGATTTACCAAAACCATATAATATGAGATCAAACCTTAGGAGTTTCAATTTGTATGCAATCAGGAAGGCCCTTGACCTACATGGATTTGGTAAATCTGAAGGAAAAAAATCAGCAGAAAATCTAATGTGTGTATGGGGCTTTACCATTTGTATCCAACTGTAGGGCTTTTCCAGTTTAGCAGGATCAAGCCTTGGGATGTATTGAGGAGGTTTGGATGTAAGTATGCCCTGTTTTAAGGATATTGGAGTTAAATAAATTCTGCTTATTGATCCTCTCTACCCAAGCGATGAACCATTTAGGGTCACCCTTAGTCAGGAGGGATTACATTTTTGCCCTAAACTCCCAGTCAGTGTCCTTGTCTACTGCATCTGGAATGGAATACTCTAAGCCCATAGACATGGGGGAGTGTCTTATGAGTGCTATGTACTACTCTTTTCAAGAGGATGTTGAGATAGGGCAGTCAGGTCTATACCTTGCAGTGTGTCATATCCTTTTCACCAGCATATCATTGACACAATGAGGCAGTCAGTAGTGCCCCAAATGGGTGCGGATGCAAACGAGGAGAGCAGGAGCCTAAGCTAAACATGTCCATCTCCCTCCATGTCCAAGCCCTATTTTAAATGCGTTAAGACTGCATTTGCATAGACTTCCCTAGGTAGCTCCCACATGCAATGCTGAGCCTTCGCGATTAAGGCTGCTTTCACATTGAAAGCGCTGACCGCTAATGGTAAACTCGTTTTAGTGGCTATTTACCACTGTTTAAGCGGTGCTTTTGCACAGCTTTTCGGGCACTAGAGGGGAGCTTTTAACCCCAAAAAAGGGGTTAAAAACTCCTGTGTTGCGGTGCATATGAATCGCTTTTCAGGCACTTCAGAAGTGCTTCCCATTCATTGCAATGGGCCGGAGTGTTTTGGGAGGGCTGTATACAGCCCTCCCAAAGCGCCCCACAGATGCTGCTTGCAGGATGTTTCCAAACATCCCACAAGCACAGCGTCCAGATGTTAAAGCACCCATTGTAATGAATGGGAGGCAGTTTTCAGGGGCTTTACAGGCACTATTTCTAGCGCTAAAACACCTAAAAACTGCCTCAGTGTAAAACGGGTCTTAAAGAACTAGACTCCACTGAATGAAAAGGAGAGGCTAGGGACATTCAGACTGAGTAGGAATATGGTAGATGATGTTGGATGTCCTCCAGCCAGGAAATGATACAGGTTCTATCTGACTTATTGCAGTTTCTATGTACACTGTGAGAAGCTCACAGTGTACACTGAAATCACGGAAGGCAAATGGCCAGAACTAAATAACAGGATACACTTCTCCTCACATCTTCTTCGACTTCAATGCCGTTTGCTGCAAAGTTGTGTACCTTGAGCAAGCTTGTGAACCAAACCCACGCAGATTTGTTCAAACATCCCTAATAGGCAGCTGTAGCTATATAAAAATCTATTTCTGCCCCCTGAGCCTTCCAATTCATCCTGTAATGTGGAGTAAAGCTTAATTAATCAATAAGGTGGCTGAGAAAGTGGGAGAGGGCAGGACCAAGCTTGACTTTTACAGAAAAAGTTGAGATTATTCTATAACTTCAGCTGTCTCTTTCTCTACATTAATTGACAATTATTGACATGTGGTTTTTACTGAAGGTAAACTCTGCTAAAAAAAATGTTTCATCATTTGCTCTTTTCAATTACTTATGTTTGTAACAGATGTTCTTTTAGAAATATGGGCCAACCTTCAACTCAGTAGAATAGACAAGCAGAAACTCACAGCAATCCAGAGAATGATGGATAATTAATCCTTTTGGCACTTCTATATGAAAAAAAGTTTTGCTGGAGTTATAAACAAAACTAAAGAATGTAATACCCATTTGAATATGTTATGCATATCTTGCTAAAATAAAAATGTACAAAATATGCAGTGGTATCACGTAATGAGAACATTAACCAGATTTTAATAATAAAAACAGATTGTGTATTATTATTATCTTTATGTTGACAATGTTTTCAGCATATGGTTCGATGCATAATTGTTACACGGTTAATATGCACTGAGAACAGTAATTGTTAAATGTGCATTAATTTATTGTGCATTTAAGCATAACATATGTTATTTAATCTTATTTTAACATATTTTGTGTTAAATGAAAATTTTTAAAAAGTATTCATTAAATAAATGAAAAAAAAAAAACTTTGGCCTAGGAAATAAAAAAGAACAGATGTTTTGATTTCTAAATCATAGCTTAGCTTTGCTTTTCTGCTACGCTGGAGCATTTAATCACATTAAATATACTTATAAGGTTTGTTGATCAAAATAATTAAAGTCTCATATACAGGGTTGAGGTATGGATTCTGTAGAGTAGTGGCTCACAAAGTAGCCAACCCTCTGGGTGCTGTAGAAGATTGTGGAGGAGAGGGTTCTGGGTCATCAGAACGAAATGAGCAAATACGTTTCTGCTACAAATCTGTGCAATAAAATATGTCTGCAAAATCTATGCAAGAGGCATACAGTATGTATAAAGCAGTGACCCTGACATTCACCAAACATTCTCTGGTGGTGAATGTGTTTAAATGACAGATACTGATGTACCATACGTTAATGTTTGGTGTACATTGCTGTATAAATATGCCCTTTAAAGTGGTCTTCTTTTTTACCTTAATGAATTCTGTTGCACAGAGCAGGGAAGTATAGACATGTTTGTTATTTAAATTTTTTTTTAAATCCTTTAAACCACTTGCCGCCCGTCCACTGTCAAATGACGTAGAAGCAGTTGCGCTCTTGTTCTGGGGCTATGTAATATGACGGTGCCCTGAGACGGCGTGCAGTGCGGTGATCGTGGGCGTGCAGCATGGTGATCGTGGGCGCGCTGAGCGATGATCGTGGCCGTGCAGCGCGGTGATCATGGCCGCACCCTGCTTCTAAGATCATAGCCGGTCACATGTAAATGCAAAAGTGCAGTTTTTTTAGGAGAGACCAGGACAGGTAATCGGGGCATTGATCATCAGTGCTATAGAGTAAAGCCCAAGCAGTGCCCATCAGTGACACCAATCAGTGCCCATCAGTGACACCAATCAGTGCCCATCAGTTATGCCAGTCAGTGATACCTTTCAATGCCCATCACTCTGCTCGTCAGTGCCCATCAGTTCCACCTATCAGTGCTGTCCATCAGTGCCCATCAGTACTGCCTATGCATGCCGTCTATCAGTGCCCATCAGTGCCACCTATTAGTGCCCACCAGTGCCGCCTATTAGTGCCCATCAGTGCTGCCTCTCAGTGTCCACCAGTGCCATCAGTGCCCATCATATCACTGTTCATCAGTGCCACCTATCAGTGCCCACCAATGCGGCACATTAGTGCCTCCTTATCAGTGTCACCTCATCAGTGTCCATTAGTGTCACCTCAACAGCACGCATCAGTGAAGGAAAAAAATTACTTATTTACAAAATTTACTGACAGAAACTAAGAAAAACTTTTTTTTTTTCAAAATTTTCAAACTTTGGTTGGGTACAATTTTTGGGTCAAAAAGACTTTCATCTGTTCTGTCAACAAAAGTTCTTTATCTGTGTGCTGTAGATTTGTATTAGGGTATATTTCCTGCAACACATGCATAGGGAAGAGTACATTCCTAAACCGTTTTCAACATCTGTAAGATGTGTGTATTCAGGAGTTATATCATCGGTGGCTGCTCAATTGCAGACCTGGAAGAAGACCCAGAGAAGAGGTTAGAGATTGTGGATGGAATGGACCTCCTGGAGTGTGGACCTCCTATCAGTAGAGAATAGTATAATTGGCAGTATGTGCACTATAATGTGCAAGTATGTACATCATTGTACATTATGGCAAGAGCTTCAGGGACCCAATCAGGATTTAGTTTAGCTTTAACTAACAATAGTTATGTAAAGAAAACAAAAATTAACATACAACAGAGTTATATATGAAAACATGGTTTTATTTTGTGGTTTAGGTCTGAATGTTTGTATTTTGGTGACATGGTCTGAGCAAGACACACTACACACACCAGCCAGACCAGACACTATGGGGATTTGTCACGTACCTTACAGCGGAGTCCGAATGCTGAGGGTGGCCTCTTGCACGGTTCCGGTCTCAACACCCCTGGTAGTGAGGACAGGGAGTGCTGAGGCAGCGAAAGGGTGCAGGTGCCTGCAGGCTGAAGACTGAAACTCGGAGATACTGGATCCTCACGGAGGAGGGAGTGTAGACTGGTCACCGGAAGTGTTCAGCGGAAGCCAAGCAGGTAAGTAGGAATACTGCAATGTCAGGAACAGGCAAAGGTTGGCAACTGGCTGGCAGCGAGGTACAGAATCAGGAAGCAGAGCCGAAGTAGAGAGTCCAAGCCGAGGTCAGTATAATCAGTCCAGGTAAGTAGTAAGCAGGGGTGGTCCAGGAGAATAGTCAAGCAAGCTGGGTTAGTCAGGAACAAGGTAACAGGTTCAACAGCGGTCAGGTATCTCAGGAAAAAGCTGAAGACGATCCAGCACTGGTATCAGGTAAGGACCCTGTTTATATATGGTGTCATGCGCCAGGATTGGTGGACGTGAACGTGCGTGCGTGAGTGCGTACACACGTTCAGATTGGTGCGCGAGTGCGCACACGCGTTCGTATTGGCGTGTGTTTGCACCCGTTCATTCCGGAACTCGTTCACCTCTGTCGGGGACACTGCGCATGGTCATTAGCATTAATGGAATGAAAATAAGCCACTGCTGCACAGGCACGGGCATTCACACAGTGAGTTTTGTGACAGGATTGGTGATTATCATGTTTTCAATCCAGGCTCTAGATTTGTAAGTATTTCAAGTTATCATCGACTGAGTACTGTACATTTACGGAATTGCTTTACGATGGTATAATGTACAAATCTAAAGACTGATTGTCATTGCAATCTAGCTGTTGGTGAAGATGAGGAATATATATATTTTTTCACTTTACATTATTTCTGAATAATGTGCCCTGCAGCTTTCTTTCTTTGGAGCAAGACCACTGCACAAGTCTAATCAAACACCACAAGATCTTCACCAGAACACCCCATAAGGAATGATGGACTTTCCTACTGGGTGTACCAAGTTGTGGACCATGGACTCAACTGTGCAGATGGCAGCTAAGCAAGGATGGAACCACAGTTGACAGACAATTTTAGAATTAGGGACAGGCCTACGGTCAAAGTGAGCAGCAAAACAAGCAAAGTTAAAGCTGAAATCAGTAACCAGAAAAGCAGGAGCGCAGGAACTAGCATGGACTGGAGCCTTGGGATTTGAAGGGAAGCTTTTGCTGATATACTGGGTGTTGGCAGACTGGTGAGGGGCAGGACATGTAGTTGCTATGTCAATCAGCAGGTTGGATCTGGTGACACCTACATTTCCCAGTCTTGTGCAGCAACAAGGTAGGAGAAACCACATGTTGGATAAACCATAAGTAGCAGTTCAGCAGTGTCTCCTGGACTCCTAGGGAACTATGGATGAAAGTTCTTCATCAACTGAAGAGCGTGAAGATAAGAATGGGAAACCCTTTCTTTAGGTCCATAGCCTTTCTAATAGACTAAATATGTAGTTTCAATAGATTATATCAATAGATTTACCTCAAACTCCTACTCCCTCAGGACAGGAGCAGGGTGGGGAGACTTGTTGTAATTATGGGTCAGAATAACAGGCTTCAGGAGAGATACATAAAAGGAATTAGGCATTTGGAACCTGGAAGACAGCTTATACTGTAGGACGCATGATTCGTTTGTGACAGAACCAAGAAAGGCCAAATAAAACAGAAAGCAAGCATGTGAGATGGCACCCAAAGATGTATGCATGGACATGGGAAGAATTTAGTCTCTGTGACATTTGGAGGTACAAAAGGTTCTTGTGATCAGTGTAAATGGTCTTCATCCTCAAATGGGGATGCCATTACTCAAGGGCATGTTTTACAACTAAGAGCTCAGGGTTGCCTTTATAGTGGCCAGAACTTTTTGGAAAATTAGCCACAAGAACATAACTGGCCCATGTCGCTCCTTTATGAAAGAGCAGCACCAGCCCCAATTTAGAACATATCATCCTTCAGAAAGAATGGCTTAGTTGTAATAGAACTCGGTTTTACAGGAGCAGAAGTAAATATTTGCTTCAGATCTTCAAACCATGAAGAGATTTATCTGACCAGGATATGCAGTGAGCCCCCCTCTTGGTGAGAGCAGTGACAGATGTCAGAACTGAGGGGCAATTTCTAATAAATTGTCTACAGTAATTGGAGACACCTAGAAACCTTTGATTTGATTTAATTTTTGTGGAAATGGTCACTTTAAGACCACAAAACTATCTCAGGATTCATATGCAGACCCTGATCTGAGACTATATACTCCATCTTCACACAAAGAAGAAGATAGCACTAGTGGGTGAGATAAAAACCCCAATCAATGTTCTCGTTGATATAGCCAGGCATGGCTTAGGTTTCTGATCTGGACAGGAGTTATACACAACAATGAAATGGCATGGTTCCAACCAGGAGCTTAATAGAGCACTAATATGGACAATGCGGTGACAAAGCCTTTATTTCTATTTACTGATGACATCTACAAAATCCCAATAGGGTCTAGGAATGTCAGGCACAGGAGCAGTCTCAGTCATGCAGGCACAACAGACCGGTTTGACCTTTACAAGGTAATTCTGATGACAGCTAAAGCCTCAGGACAGAATGCAACCAGAAAGCCAGCTCACCCCTGCAGTGTCAGAACAGCTACAGAAGAGTATGTGTGTGTGCCAATATACAGAATAAGGGTCAATGCCAGTTGAGAGTGTGTAAACGCACATTTGAGTGAGTGCACTAATTTACTAGGGCATGCAGAACAAATGTATGCTCATACAGCCAACCAATCTGGTGAAAAACTGTCTATTTAAATATCAAAGCTGAACTAGGAATTTCAAATGTACCCCGTGACTCAATCCCTGAACCCATTTCTGAGATCTGCTTTTCCATTGTTGACCATACCTGGCCTTATATTTGTCTCTGCTCTGCCTACTGACCTCAGCTAGTTCCTGACCACAGCTTGTTTCTGCTGATTCCCACTATAACCTTGGCTACACTCTGATCACGGTTTACCACTGCTGACCTTCTGGTATGGCCTAGGCTTGTCTCTTGATCTTGAATCTGCCTGCTACTCTATCTACTGTCTGTCTTCTACAGACCCCTAACTGTCTAGACCACACTTCCAGACTGCTGTGTTTTCCAGTGCCCTTGTACGATTGCCACTCTGTGCCCTCCCACTCTCTGCGCTACACTTCTGGGGTGTCTGGAACAGAGGTTTGAGGAATGCCTTCTTGTCATCTTGGCCTCAAGATAGGAACCAAAATAGGAATGAGATTCTTTCTTGATACTAGTGAAATTTAGTGCAGAATTTAGTGCTTAAAGACTAGGCTTTGATCAAAAATGTTAGCTGCGTCTCCTAAATCCAGGTAGGTTTTGTCCCAGAATGTCCCAGAATGTCTGAGAAGAAGAGATGAATGGTGTAGGTGACCTTTTTATAGAGAGTGAAACATGGTCAGCCTATGGAACCCACCCTCTATTGCCCCAAGCAAGGGCTTTTGGGTGTTTGTAACAGTCAGTACAAGACAAACATACAGTAGGTTCTGTGCTCAACAACATGCAGGCTCCGAAGCTTAAAGCTTAGAGTGGTCTATCTCCAATGGATCCACTGGAAGTTCCCTAGTCTCTAAGGAACTGATGAGAGGGGCAGATTTGACAAGAACAACCACTATAGGTTGTCTGCTTGTGCTTTTCAACCCTTTTCAGTGCCTCCATCTGTCCCCTGTAGAGGCATCTGTAGTTTCTATTTGTTTGTTTTTTTGCACATTTAACCAGTGGCGGCTGGTGAAGTTTTTGGATGGGGGGGCGCCAGACCCCGCCCATCATGACCCCGCCCACCATTTTGGCCCCTCCCACTTCTCATAAAACACGCCCCTTATGTAATCGGAAAAAAAATTTGACGTGGGTTCCCCCTCCGAGAGCATACCAGGCCCTTAGGACTGGTATGGATTCCAAGGGGAACCCCCTACGCCGAAAAAACGGAGTGGGGTTCCCCCCCAGATCCACACCAGACCCTTATCCGAGCACGCTACCCGGCCGGCCAGGAAAGGGGGTGGGGACGAACGGGCGGCCCCCCCCTCCTGAGCCGTACCAGGCCGCGTGCCCTCAACATGGGAGGGTGCCTTGGGGGAGGGGGGCGTGCCGCCCCCCCACCCCAAAGCACCTTGTCCCCATGTTGATGAGGACAAGGGCCTCTTCCCGACAACCCTGGCCGTTGGTTGTCGGGGTCTGCGGGCGGGGGGCTTATCGGAATCCGGGAGCCCCCTTTAATAAGGGGGCCCCCGGATACCGGCCCCCCACCCTATGTGAATGAGTATGGGGTACAATGTACCCCTACCCATTCACCTGTGAAAAAAAGTACAAAAAAAAAACACAACACAGGGTTAAAATATTTTATTGCACAGCTCCGGGGGTCTTCCGTCTTCGGGGGTCTTCTCGTCGGACTCCTCCGCTATCTTCTTGTAGCTCTTTTACTAGCGGAGGAGCCCGGCTTTCTTCCTCGCCGCCGGCCTCTTCTCCCGACTTCGGGGGTCTTGTCCCCCTCTTCGGTTCTTCTGCCAGGCCACCGCGCCTTCTTATAGCTCTTTTACAGGCGGTGGCCCGGTCTTCTGCTGCCGCCGCCGCCGCCCGTTCTTCTTCTTCTTCTTCTTCTTCTTCTTCTCCTTCTCCAGGAGATGTTGCCTCGACGATCTCCCTGGCCGGAATGCCAGGGACGCGCTGTGCTGCCACTTATATAGGGACAATGGGGCGGTGTCACATGGGTTGATGTCACATGGGTTGGTCACATGGGTTGATGTCACATGGCGACTGTGACATCAACCCATGTGACCAACCCATGTGACATCAACCCATGTGACACCGCCCCATTGTCCCTATATAAGTGGCAGCACAGCGCGTCCCTGGCATTCCGGCCAGGGAGATCGTCGAGGCAACATCTCCTGGAGAAGAAGGAGAAGAAGAAGAAGAAGAAGAAGAAGAAGAAGAAGAAGAACGGGCGGCGGCGGCGGCAGCAGAAGACCGGGCCACCGCCTGTAAAAGAGCTATAAGAAGGCGCGGTGGCCCGGCAGAAGAACCGAAGAGGGGGACAAGACCCCCGAAGTCGGGAGAAGAGGCCGGCGGCGAGGAAGAAAGCCGGACTCCTCCGCTAGTAAAAGAGCTACAAGAAGATAGCGGAGGAGTCGGACGAGAAGACCCCCGAAGACGGAAGACCCCCGGAGCTGTGCAATAAAATATTTTAACCCTGTGTTGTGTTTTTTTTTTGTACTTTTTTTCACAGGTGAATGGGTAGGGGTACATTGTACCCCATACTCATTCACATAGGGTGGGGGGCCGGTATCCGGGGGCCCCCTTATTAAAGGGGGCTCCCGGATTCCGATAAGCCCCCCGCCCGCAGACCCCGACAACCAACGGCCAGGGTTGTCGGGAAGAGGCCCTTGTCCTCATCAACATGGGGACAAGGTGCTTTGGGGTGGGGGGGCCGCACGCCCCCCCTCCCCCAAGGCACCCCCCCATGTTGAGGGCATGCGGCCTGGTACGGCTCAGGAGGGGGGGGGCCGCCCGCTCGTCCCCACCCCCTTTCCTGGCCGGCCGGGTAGCGTGCTCGGATAAGGGTCTGGTGTGGATCTGGGGGGGAACCCCACGCCGTTTTTTCGGGTCGTAGGGGGTTCCCCTTGGAATCCATACCAGACCTAAGGGCCTGGTATGCTCTCGAGGGGGAACCCACGTCAAATTTTTTTTCAGAAATTTGGCGTGGAGTTCCCCCTTCAGAGCTCATTCTCTGATTGGCCACGGCAAAAGTCGCCTGGCCTGGGGAAACCTTTCTGGCTGTGAAAGCTTTTTGCATTCATTCAGCTAAATGCACGAACATTCTCCACAAAGTAGAGGCTAGAAAGCCTTTATGCGGTGACTCACCTCTCACTGTCTGGCAGCTCCGCTCGGGCTAAGGAACGGAGCTGCCTACGTCACTTCCGGGTTTCGTGAAGCAGCCGAAAGCCGGAAGTGACTGCCTGTCTAAGAGTGACAATGCTCCCGCCCGTAGAATCACAGTGATTTTACGGGCGGAAGCTAGTCGGCGTTCTGCTGTGCGCCGCAAGGCGGGTTTTTAACCCGCAAATGAAGCGCCATGAATGCAATCTTGTGATTGCATGGACGTGGCGCTTCTCATAGTGCACTGTGACCGGCGCCACAGTACACTATGTTAAATTGTTAAATGACATTTTTTTTTTTTTTTTTTAAATGTCTTAAAGGGCCCGTTTTTTTTTTTTACTTTTTTTTTTACTTTTTTTTTTTTTTTTTTTAACTTTTTTTTTTTTTTACACCTAGGGAGAGGGGGGGCGGCGCCCGGGCGCCCCCTATGGGCGGGCCGCCACTGCATTTAACCATTTATTATATTAATTATAAATGTTGTAATATAAATATATACAGTGGGCATATTCCTGGTAAGTCCCTCAATTTGCTGTTATCTGTTTCGTTGTTAGTGTTTGCTTAATAAAAGCTTCCTTATTCCCCGGGAAGCTAAAAAAAGGCATTCTCATTACAAAGCTTACTTCCCTACTGCTTCGTATTGAAGTAAGCCAAAAGTATATTGGTACTGCACATTAATGTCAGAATTCAGCAGCTCGCAGTACACATTACATATATTTACTGCTTTATCCTGCAAACATTTCCACTACACTCTGCCTTCAAGGGGACCTTTAATAGTGGTTTTGTATGCATTTTCCTAATTTATTATGGATAGAAATAAATAGAACATTTAAAAATACTTTCTTTCTTAACCATTTTCCGACCAACTCACAAACATATATGTTGGCAAAGTGGCTCGTTCCCACCAATCGTCATACTCGTATGCGATGATTGCCGTCCACCCGTGATCATGGGCACACGAGCCTGAACACACAAATCCCCGTTCTGACAGGAGAGACATAGCTACTGTTTGTAGTAATTACGAACAGTGATATGTCAACTCCCCAAATCAGTCCCATCTCCCCACAGTTAAAAGCACACATGAGGGAACACACTTAACCTCTTGATCGCCCCCTAGTGTTAACCCCTTCCCTAGACATTTACACAGTAATGTGTGCATTTTTATAGCACTGATCGCTGTATAAATGTCAATGGTCCCAGAAAAGTGTCAAAAGTGTCCGATCTGTCCGCTGCAATGTCACAGCCCTGCTAAAACTTGCAGATCACTTTCATTACTAGTAAAAAATAAATAAATGAATAAAAATGCAATAAAAAAATCCAAAAATGGATCCCCTGTTTTGCAGATGCTATAACTTTTGCGCCAACCAATCAATATGCGATTATTGGATTTATTTTTTACCAAAAATATGTAGAAGAATACATATTGGCCTAAACTGATGAACAAATTTGAGAAAAAATATATTTTTGTTGTGTTGAGACTTTATATGAGGCAATGGCCTTAAAAGACCAGATGCCTCCATCCCTATTTAGATATTTGGGACTTTAAATGAAGCTTGTGGCTACAAAAGAGTACAATGTTTGTAAAGGAATATATAAAAATATATAAAAAGATATTGATATTTATTAATTGATAAACTTAGTAACATGGGTAAAAAGGTCATCATGATAATAATGATAATTATTCAGGTCATCATGATAATAATAATGATAATAATAATAATGACAATAATGATAATTATATAGATCATCATGATAATAACTAGCACGGTGCAATTTGATAAGTATAGTTGATACTAAGAGGTACAATATTGTGTAAGTACAAGAATAGTAAACAATAATACACGACTGAATTAATTAACTTGTTAGAGTTCATATATATATATATATATATATATATATATATATATATATATATATATATATATATACACACATTGCGGTCATTCATCACATTTCCACAGTACCCTTGGAAAATATTCCCGGGTATCCCTGGCAGTGCACCTCCCACACACAGCTCTACCGATTGTAAGTAACCCAACAGAGCTTGATTTATCCGATTTCTTTAATATCGCCCCTTTGGTCTATGGTCCTTATGGCAATTTTATATCATTATATTTTAGATTGCGTGCCCTCTCCTGATGAGTGGCAACCATCCAGCCACGAAACGCGTTGAGAAACTAGTAGCCACGCTCAAATTTTACTAATATACATATATCCAATCAGCCGTATTGATTAGACATCCTATGGCTTTAGGATTTTAGGATCCATATACAACGTATTATGGGGCTCTGTGACTCTGCAGGTTCTGTGGTGGAGCTAACTTGGAGACTATGGGGATTATTTACGAAAAAAAAATCCACTTTACACTGCAAGTGCAGTCACTCTAAATCTAAGGGGTAGATCTGAAATGAGTGGAAGCTCTGCTGATTTTATCATCCAATCATGTGCAAGCTAAAATGCTGTTTTTTTATTTTCCTTGCATGTCCCCTTCGGATCTACAGCGACTTTACTTCCAAGTGCAAAGTGGATTTTCCTTTAGTAAATAGCCCCCTATATGTCATTAACTATTTTCTATTCAATTGTACCATCCCTATATGTACATGAGTGTATAAATATAAATTTTGTTTGGGTACAACGTTGCCCGACTGTGCAATTGTCAGTTAAAGTGACGCAGTGCCGTATCGCAAAAAATGGCCTAGTCATTAAGGGGGAAAATCTTCCGGGCTAATATGGTTAAGCTAGGTACCTGTGAAATATTGCTAATGAACAATAATTATAACGGTTTTTAATCCAGCCAACAGATGGAGGGCTAGACTCTTTGTTTTGTAAAAATTGTTGTATACGAAGATCATTACCTCAAGCTAAATATGTCAACAGAGTTAAAGTGGTTGTAAACCCACTTTTGGAAAAAAATAAAAATAAGACCTGCAAGACAAAGGCATAATGAGCTAGTATGCATAGCATGCTAGCTCATTATGTAATACTCACCTGAGACTGAATCTCTCACTGCGGTGGCTGTACACAGCACCGGCAGGTGACATCACTCCCGGGGGTTACTTCTGGGTGATTGGCTTCTGGGCCAATCACAGCACCGGAGGCACGATGACGTCACTCCCACGTCTGTGCACGGAAGCCACCGGTAATGGCAAAGTCTAACTGAAGCAATGGCACATCCGATGATGTTGGCACATGCAAATACAGGGGATATCGCCTAAACCATGCAGGTTTAGGAGATATCCTGGGTAGCTACAGGTAATCCTTATTATAGGCTTACCTGTAACAAAAAGTAGTCTGTAAAGGTTTACAACCACTTTAAATGAATCATCTGAGGGCTACGCACAAAGTTTTAATCAGATGTGTCACATTAATTAAAGAGAGGGGGGAGTCTAGCCTAGTTTCACAGGCAGAGCCAAATTAAGATCACACAGGGACCTAGGCAGGGTAACAATCTGGTGCTCCCAACAGGGAAACAAATATGTGGGTTTGTAAAACGACATAATATATATTCTTTACACAAAAACAGATACAACTGTCTTGTCACTGGTGATACATGCAATTATTGCTGGCCTACTGATAACGCTCTTTGCTTGACTTGGCCTAGCTTCCACACTTCTAAGCCATTGTAACACCTCTATTCTTAAAGAGCAGCTGGCATACTGGTACATGTAGTTACAGTTTTAAATTGCATGGTTTTGCTGTTATCTGTTATCTCACAGTACTTGTGTTGAAGACCAGCATTCACCTGCTGTTGATTCAATTAGCTAAATGACCAGCCCTGCTAATCCATCTACCTTTCTATTTAATGCGGTATTAAACCCAAAACCAAAAATGTAATATAATGCAACTTACCAATCATTAGATGTAGTGGCTGTATAAATGTTATTTTTTTAGCCTTTTTTGCTCTTGTTTTTTCCTAGTGATCTTGCCAATAACATTCCTCCTATACTATACAGAGTGCTCTGGGGGAATAAGCACAAGAGGCAGATTTGGCGGCATTGTCAGTCTGAGGGAAGGAGAATGTGATGCCACGTACACACGACTGGACTAGGTCCGACAGTCTTCCTGATGGACTTTTGGCGGATTTCCGACTGACTTTTGGAACCAACGGACTTGGCCACACAAGGATGAACTAAGTCCGTTCGTAAGTCCATTCAATTTGAACGTGATGACGTAAACGGGACTAAACAAGGAAGTTCAATAGCCAGAAGCCAATAGCTTCCCTTGCGTCGTATTATGTCCGTCAGACCAGCACACAGACAAACGGTTTTCCTGATCTTAGTCCGTCGGAATTGAGTCCGTTGGATAGATTTGAAACATGTTCTATTTCTAGATCCGTCCGGATTTTTTTTTTTTCGAACTAGCCCACACACAATCTGATTGTCCAACGGACTAATCCCTTCGGACCTAGTCTGCCGGAAAGTCTGGTCGCTTGCACGTGGAATTAGCTCTACTAGCAAATTTCATTACATTTAAAAATCGAAGCTGAACTTCAGCTAATACTTTCTAATTAGTTACAGCAAACTGTTTTTTCCTTTTTTTACTAAATTAATAAAAGCTGATAATTTTAGGCACTCCTGCCAGTGTTAAATGGTCTGTCTTATCCCTGTGGCCTGTTTCATATGGGCTTCAACTTGTATAAGAGCAGTGCAAACAGAAAGCTTCGACAAAATGTTTGCAGAGCTTTCAGCAAAGTAAAGTACCAGTATTGGTGGGAGAAGGTCTGACTGGAGCGGGATCTGTACTGGAGGGGGGTGGTATATACTGGAGAGAGGAAGGAGGGGGTCTGTACTGAGGGGGAGGAGATATGTACTGGAGGGGGGTCTGTACTGGAGGGGGGTCTGTACTGGGGGTCTGTACTGAAGGGAGAAGGTCTGTACTGGAGGGGGATCTGTACTGGAGGGGGGTGGTATATACTGGAGAGGGGAAGGATGGGGTCTGTACTGGAAGAGGGTCTGTACTGGTGGGGAGAGAGGAGATGTTAACTGTTAGGTAGGGAGTGTGTCTGTACTCGTGGGGAGGCAGAGGTATCCTGTTGGAAAGTCTGTACTGTTAAGGAACTGAAAGAGGTATGTGCTGTAGGAGTAGTCTGTACTGGGTGTTTGTACTGAGAAGGGACTAGGAGAGGGGTTTAGGGCTGTGGGAAGAAATCTGTCATGGTGTGGATTGGGGCTGCAGGGGGAGATCTGTACTGGGAAATATGGGGAATTTGCACTGAGAGGAGGGGACATTTTTGCTCATACTGTGTATACTGGTTTGTACGTTACATACATCTGACCCCTGCATTCTCCATGTTACATACTCCTGACCCTTGTACTCTATGCATTATGAACTCCTGACCACTGTACTTTGCACAATAACTACTCCTCACCCTTGAAAATATAGAAAGAGCACTCCTATGGCAACATCTGTATGTGAATTTGGTATAAAAGAAAAAATAGGGCCTAAAAAAGCCCAAAAGTCAGACTTTAAGGGCACAGGGGACAGTAGAAGATATAAACATTTAACATTTTTAATTATTACAGTACATGGTACAAAAAGCAAAAAAAAGAGTAAAGAATTAAAAACATATACATAATACATGACAAAAATGAACATGCATAGTATATACTAATGAGCCCCTGTGCGTCAACGCATTTTGCTGTCTAGCTTGGTCAGGACACACTTAGGGATTGTTAGAGAAAAATGTGTCTCACTATCTAAAATAAAACACATAGATAAGACTTCATATAATAACAACATATGTTAAAAATGGATCATCATCATATCCGAACGACATGTTTGGCACACAGATGGAAATACCTTGTTTTTCTGTTTTCTTAGTGACTTATGTCATTGTATGAATTGTGCTAGCTGGCTCTCTTTTATGAATCTCCAAGAACTTGAAATACTATAGATGAGAATACTTTACGTTTTATGGGTGAGACTATCTTTCATGGACTCCTTGTGTGCACTTATGTGCTATGGATGTGCGCCCGTTCTGTGTTGTGGATGGGCCGTGCTGTGGATCCATCTGCATGTCCGTTCTTGCTCCTCCCCTCTGCTCGCTTTTTGTGCATCTGTGTGTGGGGGGGTGGGGTCGAGTGTCATATTTCCCTCCTTCTTGTTGCATTGAGTTCACCCAATGCCCCTGTAGATGGCCTTATTGTTGACCTTCTCGTCATTGGCGTCAGAAGAGGGCATGCCTGCTGCCGCATCATTTAATGAGGTCATTAAACGGTGCCATTACTCAGCGTAGAACCTGTGCCACTTGCATTGGTATACAGCTGGGTCTTGGATGTGTTAGAAGGGCTATAAATAGCTCCACCCATCCTATCCTGGTGTGGTGAGCATGCAGCATTCATACTGTACTGCAGTGTTCATTTTGATGTTAAATTTTGATTTTGTTTTAGTTTTGTGACTAAAATGGCATTTTAGTCGTATTTTAGTCGACTAAAATCTCTGGTGTCGTAAACAAAATTGCTTTTTCCAAAACAGAAGTGCAACTTTAAAATATATAAAAAAAACAAAAAAAAACTGTAAACTCTAGCTACCTAAATATAAAAACTTTAACAGCTCTCCCATAAACAAACAAAAATATTGCTTTTTGACCACTGTTTATTTTTACATCAAATTTCAATCCAGTTTTAGTCATAGTCTTTTGACTAAAATGCCCTTTTGGCATATTTTAGTCATCTGAATTGTTTTATTTTTTGTTGTATTTAAGTCATCTGAATTGAAACTGGATTTGATTTTCACTGAAAACATACAACTGATGAAAACTATGACGAAAATATTTTCTTTGATGAAATTAACACTGATGGCGCTGGACTGGGGTTGGGTCGTCCGTCTGTATTGAGGGCACTGGGCTGGGTGGCATCTGCCTGTACTAAGGATGCTGGGCTGCGGGGGAGGTTGTCCATCTGTATTGACGCTGCTGGTCTGGGGGGGTCATCTTTCTGTACTGAGGGTACTGGATTGGGGGGTATTCTCAGTCTCTACTGAGGACTCTGGGCTGGGCGGGGGGGTCATTTTGTGCTGGGAGTGGAGTCTGTACTGAGGCATCTGTTCTGGGAAAGGAGTCTGTATTTGAGGGTAATTGATCCAAAACCATTTAAAGTGGTTGTAAACCCTGTTACACCACTTTTACCTACAGGTAAGCTTATAACAAGGCTTACCTGTAGGTACCTTGAATATCTTCTAAACTTGCACAGTTTAGGAAATATATGTGCTGCTGCTGACATCATCAGTGCTGGTGCCGTTTCTTCAGGAGTAATGCCGTGATCGGCGGCTCCTGCGCGCATATGCGGGAGTGATACCTTTGTGGCTCTGGCCAATCACAGCACCGAAGCCATGAACCCGGAAGTAACTTTGGTGGAAAATGTCCGCGCTGTACTCAGAGGGCCGACGCTGATCCAGGGCTTCGTTCTAAGGTAAGTATTTCATAATGAGCAAGTATGCAATGCATACTTGCTCATTATGCCTTTGTCTTGCAGGGTTTTTTTTTTTTTTTTTTTTTCGAGGTTTACAACCTCTTTAATGTTTGCTTTAGGGGAGTCCTGTTTAAAAATCACAGTGGATGGGAAACAGATGAAAATGAGAAGAGATTAGATAAGGTACCTGCAGTCCAATTTTTTTCTTCTGTATTACAGCTCAAATTCGGAAATTTTAATACAATTATTGTTAATACATCACTGTGTGACAACTTTGCATCAGAAAAAAAACACGTAGAAAAGATTCATGAGCTTAGGATAAGATTCAACTCTCCTCAATGCTAACTTCATTGTAGCAATATTTAGAATGACCAAGGTTCACTATTATTATTATTTTCTTTCTTTTAAAGGAGGGGCTATGCTTAAAGGGGTTGTAAAGGTTTGTGTTTTTTCACCTTAATGCATCCTATGCACAGTGGAGGTAAGTATAACATGTTTGTTATTTAAAAAAAAAAAATCATACCTATACAACCCCTTTAAATCTTATACAACGTATTCGTTTTATTTATGTTCTTCCTAGTATATCAATGTATTTTATATTACAGTTTATCCAGCACTGGCCTCTGACTGATATAACAATGAAGGGAATGGCCCTTATATTCTGCTAATATGATACCTGCAGTGACACTTGGTAATCAATACACAACAAAAGCACACACAGTACAGCACACGCTTCAAATCATTTGCAAATTCCCACTGCAAAGAAAATCTTGGCCCTTTTCAATTTTTATTGCTATGAACACCTACAATTATTTGTTATACACTTGAATGGTTTTTATAAGGGACATTCTGAATAAGTGAGCGTTCTCATGGCGCAGAGTAGATATGATAGCGCATCAAGAATTCATCTAGTAGCAGCCATTTGCATATCCAGTTGGCAGTCTCTATTGTTAGACTTGTAGTATTCATTTGGTTTCAGAATACATATTACTATCTGTACAGCTGCGAAAGCTGAGTGGGAGCCTCTTTGAATGTATCATAGAATAAATTACACTTTAATGAAAGTCACTTTAATAATGTTTTTATAGGGATAAAAGGATAAGATGTGCAATGAATGTTTCTAGGGCAACTTGTCTTCATTTGAAAATTATAGCAAACAATGGAGAATTAACCGACTTGTGGATGCTGAGGGTCATGTATCATCAGTGATTTGTAAGTGGCGCTGTTGTTTTATTGTCAAATCAGTCTTCTTGTACAGACTGGTAAATGTATACTGTAAGCGAACATTATGGGCATTTGGAGGCTAAAGTAGGATTAAAGCAAACCTGTCTCTCAGCTAAACTAAAATAGATGACCTGGCTAGTAAAGAGCGGGCACCAGGACACAGGCCACCATTCTAAATAATGGGGCCCTGTACAGCCTACATGAAGCACCACCCCCCCAGGCTTGTTTTTCCATAATCTTTAACCCCCCCCCCCACCCTCACATTGTATGGTAAGCTGGCACAGGACAGGGTCTGATGAGATTATTAGTTGTAGTAGTAGTAGTATTTAACCCTTCCCCTTTTGCCACCACCCAACCTGCACTAGACACATTTCTGCCATACCTGTGTACCAGCTGCAGAGAGAGAAAAATGGAAAGTAGAGAGGGAGAAGGTCAGAAAGGGGGAGATAGGGAACACCTGCGAGTAAGTGCCGGTTCACACCAGGGAGATGCAGGAACCAGCTCAATTCCAGTGCCAGTTCCCGCATCGCGTAGAACTCGCAGGCAGTTTACACTGCCCTATGTGAACCGCTGTGGTGTCAATACAAAGTTAATGACACCCCCAGATCGGTTCGCATATCGCAGTGAGAACTGTGAATTCGGGAAAGGAATCGGATTGCATGCAATCTGATTCTGGTGCGATTCTGGTCCTCCACGATTTTGGTACAAATGAAATGCCTATTCAGACATACAATCTGTATGGCTGAATTTGCATTGCACAGATATCGCATGTGATCTCATCTGCACAGCAGTGCGAATCACATGCACTAAGGCCGCGTACACACGGGCGGACTGTTCGCTCAACTTTGTCCGCTGAACAGTGTTTCAGCGGACAGTCCGCTCGTGTGTGGGGCTTCAGCGGACAGTTTCAGTGGACAGTTTGACGAACGAAGTTTTTCGGAAATTCCGAAAAACTGTCCGCTGAAACTCGGTTTGAGCGGACAGTCCGCCCGTGTGTAGGCCACTTTCGAAATGAGCAAACTGTTCCCGCTCGGAGGAAAGTCTGCTCATTTCGAGCGCGTGTGCAGGTAGGCGGGGCCCGCGAAGGAGACGTCGCGGGCCCCGCCGCCTGGTATGGACTTAAAGGGGAACCCCAACGCCGAAAAAAATCGGCGTGGGGGTCCCCCCAAAGTCCACAACAGACCCTTGTCCGAGCACGCTACCCGGCCGGCCAGGAAAGGGGGGCGAGCGAGCGCGCCCCCCCTCCCGAGCCGTACCAGGCCGCGTGCCCTCAACATGGGGGGTGCCTTGGGGAAGGGGGGGCCGCGCGCCCCCCCACCCCAAAGCACCTTGTCCCCATGTTGATGAGGACAAGGGCCTCTTCCCGACAACCCTGGCCGTTGGTTGTCGGGGTCTGCGGGGGGGGGCTTATCGGAATCCGGGAGCCCCCTTTAATAAGGGGGCCCCCGGATACCGGCCCCCCACCCTATGTGAATGAGTATGGGGTACAATGTACCCCTACCCATTCACCTGTAAAATAAAAGTACCCAAAAAAAAACACAACACACGAGATAAAATATTTTATTGCACAGCTCCGGGGGTCTTCCGTCTTCGGGGGTCTTCTCGCCGGACTCCTCCGCTATCTTCTTGTAGCTCTTTTGCTAGCGGAGGAGTCCGGCTTTCTTCCTCCCCGCCGCCGGCCTCTTCTCCCGACTTCGGGGGTCTTGTCCCCCTCTTCGGTTCTTCTGCCGGGCCACCGCGCCTTCTTATAGCTCTTTTGCAGGCGGTGGCCCGGTCTTCTGTCGCCGCTGTCGCCTTCCGGTCGCCTTCCGTTCTTCTTCTTGTTCTTCTTCTTCTTCTCCAGGAGATGTTGACACGTCGCTCTCTCCGGCCGGAATGCCAGAGCCGCGCTGTGCGGCCACTTATATAGTGACAATGGGGCGGTGTCACATGGTATATGTCACATGGGTTGGTCACATGGTGACCCCGCCCCCTTACGATGTCATAGTCCCCATGTGACATCAACCCATGTGACCAACCCATGTGACATATACCATGTGACACCGCCCCATTGTCACTATATAAGTGGCCGCGCAGCGCGGCTCTGGCATTCCGGCCGGAGAGAGCGACGTGTCAACATCTCCTGGAGAAGAAGAAGAAGAACAAGAAGAAGAACGGAAGGCGACCGGAAGGCGACAGCGGCGACAGAAGACCGGGCCACCGCCTGCAAAAGAGCTATAAGAAGGCGCGGTGGCCCGGCAGAAGAACCGAAGAGGGGGACAAGACCCCCGAAGTCGGGAGAAGAGGCCGGCGGCGGGGAGGAAGAAAGCCGGACTCCTCCGCTAGCAAAAGAGCTACAAGAAGATAGCGGAGGAGTCCGGCGAGAAGACCCCCGAAGACGGAAGACCCCCGGAGCTGTGCAATAAAATATTTTATCTCGTGTGTTGTGTTTTTTTTTTTGGGTACTTTTATTTTACAGGTGAATGGGTAGGGGTACATTGTACCCCATACTCATTCACATAGGGTGGGGGGCCGGTATCCGGGGGCCCCCTTATTAAAGGGGGCTCCCGGATTCCGATAAGCCCCCCGCCCGCAGACCCCGACAACCAACGGCCAGGGTTGTCGGGAAGAGGCCCTTGTCCTCATCAACATGGGGACAAGGTGCTTTGGGGTGGGGGGGCCACGCGGCCCCCCCTTCCCCAAGGCACCCCCCATGTTGAGGGCACGCGGCCTGGTACGGCTCGGGAGGGGGGGCGCGCTCGCTCGCCCCCCTTTCCTGGCCGGCCGGGTAGCGTGCTCGGACAAGGGTCTGTTGTGGACTTTGGGGGGACCCCCACGCCGATTTTTTTCGGCGTTGGGGTTCCCCTTTAAGTCCATACCAGGCGGCGGGGCCCGCGACGTCTCCTTCGCGGGCCCCGCCTACCTGCACACGCGCTCGAAATGAGCGGACTGTTGCCTCGTGTGTGGGCGAGTCCGTTCATTTCAAAAGTTGCACGGACTTAGTACGACAAACAAAGTTTGCCGTATTTGTCCGCTCAAAAAGTGCCGTGTGTGGGCGTGTTCGTTCATTCAAAAGTTTGAGCGGACTGTTTGACGAACTTAGTTTCGGCAGACAGTCCCCGCGTGTGTATGCGGCCTAAGGCTTGAGAGAGACTAAGGGCCCATTCATGCTGACGTGCCATTTTTTGCACTAAAAGAATGTCAGTCACTGCTAGGACACATAGACAACAATTATTTTCCATGTGCACGTCGATTTTCACTTCAACGCAGCCCGGAGGTGCGGTACAGTGAAGTGTGATAATATGTGGACATGCTGAATTTTATCACATCTCACTGGATAGCACTGCTTGTCATTACACATCAGCGCACCGCGTTGTGCTGCAGTGCGGTATATGAATGAAGTGTCACTTTGTTCACTTCAAAGGAAGTTGCCAAAAAAAAGGAACTGTGTGATGTGGTATAATGGGCATAACACTGCCCACTGCACATTAGACATGTGCAGACTAGAATATTTAGTTTCGTTTTTTCGTTTTCGTCCGTAAATTTTATTTATTTAGTTACTCCCGAAATTCGTTTTTATTTATTTCGTTTTTCGTGCAAAAATTGCATTCGTCCGAAAATCCACATGAATTACGGTCGAATCTGTCTTGGAAGGCTTATGGTATCTGTCGAATGGATAAAGAAGATTCGATGGAGCTGCTAAACTATATAGCCTATAGGCGGAGCATTCGATTGCCGAAATGTACGATTGCAGTGTCGTATAGTTGCGACGATCCCGTCGAATATTATTATAAACGTGCAACGATCCCGTCGAATATTATTATAAACGTGCAACGATCCCGTCGAATATTATTATAAACGTGCAACGATCCCGTCGAATATTATCATTTTTTTTTTTTATTTACTTCCCCCACCCAATTCCAGTATCGTTTCTCTCTGTCGATTCTGTTCTCTCTATGTCGAATATTTACTCTCTGTCGAAGCTTTTCTATATAATAGGACTAATAGAGGTAAACAAAACTTAGGCACATTCGACCACAGGTTCAATAGACATATGGAGTCACGTCGAATCTCCTATTCTATATCGAATGGTCACTTCGAATCTCCTATTCTATATCGAACTGTTGTAACAACGAAAACGAAAAAAAGCATTTATTTATGTCGGATCTTTCGTTTTTCGGAATCTGCACTTTCGTTATCGTTTGTCAAAACGAAAACGAAAATACCTGAAATTCGGACGAAAATGCATTCGGACGAAAACGAATGCACATGTCTACTGCACATCACTACATCCCAAAATGGACAGACGCCCGCACATGAATCCACTTCAGTTTATTGTGTGAACAGGCTCAAAGAGAGAGAAAAGAGACACATGGAATAAGCAAGACACAGAGAGATACAAAATACCGTATGAGGTTTTAATAGACTCAATTGTCACCTTAGGTTACAAAACTATATTGTATTTTACAATATACAAATGAATAGATAACTACAGTATGCCTTGCACCTTGAAAGGTTTGATAGATATACAGAAATTTGTATTGTATCTGTGGTCTAAGAATGTAAAACACAATATTTATTAGGTTACTTGGAACTGGAAAAACAAGCATATGGCTCTTTCTGCATCCTCCCACACATCTATATCTGTATCTGCCCATTAAAAAAGAGCTCGGAAATATATGCTGATGTTTTAAAGGACCCAGAGAAAAACAAATATTACAATCCTTTTTATTGTATTTGTTCTATTTACAACATTGTATATAGCAATTCCCCTTATTGAATGTGGAAGCTCATAATATATATATATATATATATATATATATATATATATATATATATATATATATATATATATATATATATATATATATATATATATATATATATATAGTGTATATATATCTATATCTTACTCTAGTTAGGTAGGTGCTAGAGGTTAGATTTTCTTTTAGAGTAGGGAAATGTAGGCAGTCCTAGCTTGTGGCTAGGCCTGTTTGTTTTCATTCTGGGCTGGGAGTGGCTCAGGGTAGGGCTGGGTGACTTACGGGTAGCATCACTGTCACTTCTTTCTAGAAGGTGCTAGAAGGAGAGGAGGAGAGGAGAGGTGGAGCTGCCTCAGTTGTTCTGGGAAGCCCTGACCAATCCCCAACTTGGATTGGCAGAGGGCAGGCCTCCTCAAATACGCAGGGTCAGCCCAGCTAGGGAGGAGGTGTCAGATGAAAGAGCTGGAGGAAGAGAGTGTGGAGGCTGTCGGGGGGCCTACAGGGAGCTCCCCAGTCTTGGGGGGGGTAACCTTAGGCCTTGGCTCGGGTGCAGCCAGGAGGAGAGAAAATATCCTGGAACAGAGACACATGAGAGAGCAAAGAGAGGACGTTGGGTGAGAGCACTGCTAAGAGAATCCAGGAAGGACAACTGTTCACAGCCTGGAGGGCTGGTGAGTGAAGCTCAGTTAGGAGGACTGGGGAGGCACGCCAGAGAGAACTGGGAGTTTGAAGTTTGAGATGGGTGCAGGACCAGAAGAGTGGTCTGTGGGAAGGGCAGTGAAAAGAGGTTGCTTCAGCCAGGCTGGCTGGCAGGGCCTGAGGAGTGCTACAGTGGGGCAAAAAAGTATTTAATCAGCCACGAATTGTGCAAGTTCTCCCACTTAAAAAGATGAGAGAAGAGAGGCCTGTAATTGTCATCATAGGTATACCTCAAATATGAGAGACAAAATGTGGAAACAAATCCAAACAATCACATTGTCTGATTTTTTAAAGAATTTATTTGCAAATTATGGTGGAAAATAAGTATTTTGTCAATATCAAAAGTTCATCTCAATACTTTGTTATATATCCTTTGTTGGCAATGACAGAGGCCAAACGTTTTCTGTCTTCACAAGGTTGTCACACACTGTTGCTGGTATGTTGGCCCATTCCTCCATGCAGATCTCCTCTAGAGCAGTGATGTTTTGGGGCTGTCACTGGGCAACACGGACTTTCAACTCCCTCCAAAGGTTTTCTATGGTGTTGAGATCTGGAGACTGGCTAGGCCACTCCAGGACCTTGAAATGCTTCTTACGAAGCCACTCCTTTGTTGCCCGGCCGGTGTGTTTGGGATCATTGTCATGCTGGAAGACCCAACCACGTTTCATCTTCAATGCCCTTGCTGATGGGAGGGGGTTTGTACTCAATGCTTCACAGTAGGTATGGTGTTCTTTGGTTGCAACTCAGCATTCTCTCTCCTCCAAACACGACGAGTTGTGTTTCTACCAAACAGTTCTACTTTAGTTTCATCTGACCATATGGCATTCTCCCAATCCTCTTCTGGATCATCCAAATGCTCTCTAGCAAACCTCAGACAGGCCCGGACAAGTGCTGGCTTTAGCAGGGGGACACGTCTGGCACTGCAGCATCTGAGTCCCTGGTGGCGTAGTGTGTTACTGATGGTAGCCCTTGTTGCATTGGTCCCAGCTTTCTGCAAGTCATTCACTATGTCCCCTCCATGTGGTTCTGGGATTTTTGCTCACTGTTCTTGGGATCATTTTGACCCCACGGGGTGAGATCTTGCATGGAGCCCCAGATCGAGGGAGATTATCAGTGGTCTTGTATGTCTTCCATTTTCTAATTATTGCTCCTACAGTTGATTTGTTCACACCAAGCTGCTTGCCTATTGCAGATTCAATCTTCCCAGCCTGGTGCAGGTCGACAATTTTGTTTCTGGTGTCCTTCGACAGCTCTTTGGTCTTCACCATAGTGGAGTTTGGAGTGTGACTGTTTGAGGTTGTGAACAAGTGTATTTTATACTGAGTTCAAACAGGTGCCATTAATACAGGTAATGAGTGGAGGACAGAGGAGCCTCTTAAAGAAGAAGATACAGGTCTGTGACAGCCAGAAATCTTGCTTGTTTGTAGGTGACCAAATACTTATTTTCCACCATAATTTGCAAATAAATTCTTTCAAAAACCAGACAATGTGATTGTCTGTATTGATTTCCACATTTTGTCTCTCATAGTTGAGGTATACCTATGATGACAATTACAGGCCTCTCTCATCTTTTTAAGTGGGAGAACTTGCACAATTGGTGGCTGACTAAATACTTTTTTGCCCCACTGTATCTGGGATCAGTAGCTGGGTAGAGGATAGTTAGCACTGAAGCTATTTCTGCATCATAGGTGCCCGGGGCCCCTGCCCGCAAAAGGCAATTCACCAAGGCCTTGCTGAGTTAGTGTCAGGCCTAAGCATGTGGTGATAGTTGGTCTGGGAATTTGTGAAGTGTTGGAGGAGTAACGGTCTGCAGCAAGTAAAGTGCTGAAGGAGTAACGGTCTGCAGCAAGTGAAGTGCTGGAAAAGTGAAGAAAAAGAGTTCTTAAGCAAGAGTTGTGTTGGAGAGAAGACTGGAGTGTATATACAGGCGTGTATATAGAAATCCCAAGCAAGTTAAACTGAATCTTTCTGGGCATCCCATAATTTCCTAATCGCATCTAAGTTATATTCCTCAATATAAAAAAAAACAAAAAAAACGAAGCTCATGGAATGTTCAATGTCATATATATGGGTGGCAACGTACTTAGACCCCCGGTACAAACACAAAATGGCGGAAATGTTACCACCGTCACAGAGGGCTGTCAGAATGGAGCACTTCCAGGCCTTGCTTCGAGAAATGCTGCATTCTGCCTTTGCGTGTGCTGGCAGAGGAGGAATTCCCACTCCCAGAGAAAGAGTTGCGGGTACCAATCCAACAGCGCCTGCAAGAAGAGGATGGTTTGAAGATGTGTTTTTAGGGACTTTTTAATGACTGGAATAGTACCACTGGATTGGCATGTGATGCCCATATTTACAAAAGAATCAAAGTCTTTACCAAGATACTGGAGAGTTTAATAAAGGACCACATAGATGAGTTCTTGCTGGAAAAAAGTATTTGAACCTTTTGCCAACCAGCCGCCATCATTATATGGCGGCAGGTCGACTCTCCTGCGTAAATCGCCGTAGCTGTACAGTGGCTCGTGCAGGCACAATTGCAGGCGGGCCCGTGGGTTGGGCGGACTCAATGTCCGCTGACAACCCGCAATCACCTAGTACTGAGGCAGAACAGGGATCTGCCTATGTACACAAGCAGATCCCTGTTCTGACAGGGACCATGACAGAGATCTACTGTTCCCTTTCATTGGGAACAGTGATCTCTGTTATGTCCCTGACAGCCCATCCCTCCCCTGCAGCTAGAACACACCTAGGGAACACACTTAACCCCTCGATCACCCCCTGGTGTTCCCTGTCAGTGTCATTTTTACATTGATCAGAGCATTTTTATAGCACTGATCAATGTAATGATGTCATTGGTCCCAAAAAGTGTAATTTTGGGTCAGATTTTTCTGGTACAATGTCTCAGTCCCATTAAAAATTGAACATCACCGCCATTACTAGTAAAAACAATAAGAAAATAAATAAAAGTCCCTAAATCTATCCCAGTTTGTAGATGCAATAACTTTTGCGCAAACCAATCAATATACGCCTATTGCGATTTATTTACCACAAATATGTAGAAGAATATATATCGGCCTAAACTGATGAATAAATGCTTATTTTTAAAATTTTGTTTGGGTACAGTGTTATCAAACCTATCTGATTTCTTTTTATGAGAAGGTAAGTAAAACCTTGGACAGAGGGGTGGCTGTGGGCCTGGTATACTTGGATTTTGCAAAAGTGTTTGTCACAGTTCCCCACACATGGCTAATGTGTAAAGTAAAGTCTACAGGCTTGAAAAGATCAGTTTGTAAATGGATATAAAACTGGTTAAAAGGCCAAATTCAGAGAGTAGTGGTTAATGATTCTTACGCAGAATTATCCAAGGTCTCCAGCCTCCTTCAGTCTAATGAGAACCTCCAGGCCCAGAGATAGCTGACATCCTTCGGTATATGGTGGGTTGTGAGGCATAGTATGTGCATGGTGGGTAAAGTTATTGGGCGCCAGACACTTCTTGATGCGAAAGAGATGTTTATTTCTCTTACAAACTTTTGTGGGGGAAGGAGGGTTAGGGCCAGGACACCCTTAGGTAGTTCCAAGGGAATAAAAGTACCATTTCAGGTTTTGAGCATGACACAAAGCTATGCTGTGGAATACCGACCTTATAGGATGTCTCAAACTTACAAGCCAACCTTAATGCACTGTTTAATTGGGCAACTATGTGGCAGATAATGTAAAGGTATGACCTTCAGGGCTAAGAATATGCATGCACCATACATAATAGCATGCAATGCCAAGCTGAGGTTTCTAAAGTGAGTCCTTTCTTCTTAAGAGAGGTATGGACTCCAAAGAGAGGGAGATATCATTTTGCCACTGTACAAAATCATTAGTAAGACCTCATCTGGAATATGCAGTTCTGTTTTGGGCACCAGTTCTCAAAAAGGATATCAGGGAACTGGAGAAAGTGCAGAGAAGAGAAATCAAACTGATAAGAGGCACGGAGGAGCTCAACTATGAGGAAAGGTTAGAGGAGCTGAATTTATTCTCTCTTGAGAAGAGGAGATTAAGGGGGGATATGATTAACATGTACAAATACATTAATGGTCCATATAGTGAACTTGGTGTTGAGTTATTCACTTTAAGGTCATTACAGAGGACAAGGCAGGAAGCTTTATGTCTAGAGGAAAATAGATTTAATCTCCAAATACGAAATTGTATAAATGTACATAATATCACTGGATACTAGTATTTATAGATAACGTTGATCCAGGGAATATCCGATTGCGTCTCAGGTGATCAGGAAGGAATTTCTTCCCCTGCTGGAACAAATTGGATCATGCTTTGCTGGGTTTTTTGCCTTCCTTTTCATCAACTGTGGGTATAGAATTGTGTATATGGGATTGTGTGATTTTTTTTATTTTTTTTTTATATTTTTGCTTTTGTTGGTTGAACTAGATGGACTTGTGTCTTTTTTTCAACCAGACTATGTAATGCGGCAAACTGATGATTTCAAAATTATTCTCACGCTACCATGTGACGAAATGATGTGTGAATCGGGGGGGGGGGGGGGGTATATGTAGCAATATTTATCACTTTATTAGAAGGAGACTTGCACATCTTATATTCCTGTTTATGATATTATTACATTGGCTTTGTTTTGCATGGAGCACTTTACTATCACCAGGCAGATATAAGGATTATTGCCTACAGTATTTATTCACTATGAGATTGATGATTATTACCCCCAGTTATCTTAATTTGCTAATTGATGTTGGTTTGTACACTTTTGGCTTAATACATTTTTTATGGTATATTTATTTATGGTTTATTTACATAAGATAAATTGCAGAGTTGCTGTTTTTTTGAAGATCTATCCCCTCTAAGCAGCACAACACCATTCTCTTCTATAATGTGGCAAACTATTACTAGGTATACTATGATCTTGATCAGGGGTCTCCAAACTATGGCCCTCCAGTTGTTCAGGAACTACAATTCCTATCATGCCTTGTCATGTCTGTGAATGTCAGAGTTTTACAATGCCTCATGGGATGTGTATTATCCCCGCAACAGCTAGAGGGCCGTCGTTTGGAGATTCCTGCTCTAGATAAATGAAAACCTTCGCAGACACACTTAATGAAAACAATTCTTTCCAGTTAGCCCATCACCTTGGCTGAATCTTATCGTCACAGTTTTGTTTTCTACTTTACATGTGCATATATTTATTTCTCAGATTTAAGAAACTTTAAGCAAACCGTTTTGCTTGACAGATCACATACTCTCCAGAGGCTAGCAAGTGTACAGTTGCAGAACACTGCTTACAAAACAATGGCAAGCAATGTAGTCACTGGAATGTGACTTGTGAGTCAGTGCAACCTGCACACAGCACATGATAGATTGAAAGCTACACCACAGGGGAAACAGTGCTTATTGTGCAGGTGATGAAATCTCCCACAGTGGGTGGGAATACTAGCCGGGCCTTAAATGGCAAAAATCAGCAAGGGAGAGGTAATTTCTTTGCAGCTTAAATCAAATGCCGAGAATGAATAAGGAAAATGTAAACGACGTAAAGGACATATAGAGAAGAAAAACACCACACATGAAAAAACACCAAAAAAGAAAAGAAACTCATTCTTCAAGGTACACATTTTACCTTTTGGATGAAGTAAAATATTTTTTGTTGCACGAGTAAAGAACATGTATATGCAAGGGGGTATTTTCTCAATGAAAAAGGTCTAATGACTTTTCATTTATTTATTTTTTGATTGAAATGATAGCGAAAATACATAATGACATAGTTATGTAAACTATTTCCATAAGTAATGCATCCTTAGTGTGTGCTGTATCATACAGCATCAGCTACATTCAGTATGGCAGCGCTGTGTACTGCAGCAATACTAGTGACTTCCCATTTGCTGCTGAGGTGGCCTGAATTCTTCTCAGCCATTCTGGAGAAACCTTGTATTTTTAACAATGAATACAAGGCTACAAGGTGGGGGGGGGGGCAATTTTTTGCTGGATGATTGTACTCAGCAATAGATACATATTAGAAGGGATCTGCTATCACAGCTGCATGCAGGATCTGGATAAGGTCTCCACTGAGCAGATTTAGACCTCTCATCAAGGAAAAAAAAATAGTAAACATGTTAAATATAGAAGAATAAATTATAATACAGTGTGTGTGTGTATGCTAATTTTATTTTGTCCTCTCGTCAACTCGACTTAATCTTTAATTGATTACATTTTTTTTGGTGAAAAAATGCCCTTTTCTTTGTTTCTGTCATAACATTTTGCAAATTAGTATTATTTCTTAATTTTGGCCAAAATCTATGCGGCTACATATCTTTGGTAAAAAATAACCCTAACTAGTGTATATTATTTAGTTTTTGTGAAAGTTATAGAGTCTACAAGCTATGGTGCAAATCATTGAAAATTGATCACAGCTGATCACACCTGATGTACCGAAGACCTATCTCATTTCTTGAGACACTAACAAGCCAGGACAGTACAAATACCCATAAAATGAAGTTTTTGGAAAATGTGGGAAAAAAATTAAAACACATTCTTTTTCCACAAAGTTGTCAATTTTTAAGATATTTTCAACACATAGCATGTACATAGCAAAAATGACACCCCAAAATACATTCTGCTACTTCTCCTGAGTATGGCGATACCACATGTGTGAGACTTTTACACAGCCTGGCCACATACAGAGGCCCACCAATGAAGTAGCACCTTCAGGCGTTCTACAAGCATAAATTGCATCTTATTTCTCAACCACCTATTACAATTCTGAAGGCCCTGGAGCACCAGGACAATGGAAACACCCTCAAAATGACCCCATTTTGGAAAGCAGACACCCCAAAGTATAATCTATGAGGCGTAATGAGTCTTTTGAATGGTTCATTTTTTTCCAAAAGTTTTTGGAAAATGTGGAAAAAAAATGAAAACTCATTTTTTTTCCATAAAGTTGTCCATTTTTAAGATATTTTCAAAACATAGCATGTACATAGCAAAAATGACACCCCAAAATACATTCTGCTACTCCTCCTGATTATGACGATACCACATGTGTGAGACTGACCACATACAGAGGCACCTTCAGGCGTTCTACAAGCATGAATTACACATCTAATTTCTTGACAACCTATTATTTTTGAAGGCCCTTATATTTCTAACACATAGCATTTACATACCAAAAATTACACTCCAAAATAAATTCTATTGAGGAAAGGGTAAAAAAAAAGTATTACCTGTGTTTTTAGTAGTGTCTCCAGAGGAGAGAATTGGTGAAGGCAGCAGGCAGCAGGCAGGGATGTGCTTAGCAACAATAGCAATTATCCAGGCAGCCGGCAGGAATATTGTCTATAGTCAGCAGAAGCATATCATCAGCACAGCCAAAGCATTTGCCCATAGAAATTGTCCAAGCAGAGACAGCCAGCACAGCCATAATATTGGTCTTGGTACACTGTTACCTCCCTGCACTCATTATTGTACCGCTCCACAGCCCTTCATAAACATACTGCCTCCTGCTACAGCTAATTATTTCCATAGTCCAGGTAGCAGGCAGAGGTGTGGTCAGTTTATGCTGCATGCAGAGGGATGGCGGCAGTAATTCAGCAGCAGGCTGAGGGCTGCAATCGGGTAAGACCTGTGCACAGGGGCACAGGGGTAGATGATTCAACCCATCCAAATCTCTATGAAGCCTCCGGATTCCAGACCATAATCTGGAAATTATTTAACCCAGAGACAACTAAAAAAATTGTTTTCTGCATCCGGAAAAACATTTCTGGAGCCTCTCACATGTGAGACCCCTGTGTCCTACAGTAGCAGGGCAACAGAACAGTCCAAGCGGTAGGCATAAGCATAGTCCATAAAACAGGCCAGGGTCAGATGACATGCAAGCAGTCCAAGCAGTAGACAGAAGCCTAGTTGATAAAACAGGCCAGGGTCAGTTCACATGGAAGCAGTCCAAGCAGTAGGCAGAAGCGTAGTTGGTAAAACACGCCAGGGTCAGTTCACATGTAAGCAATCCAAATGGTTGGCAGAGGCATAGTCAAAAAAAGGCCAGGGTCAGTTCATGCATGGCTATTTGAGGAAGCATGGGAAATGGTCAGCACAGATGATGAAAATAGGGAAATGGTTAAGAATATGGGCTAATATTTTAGGGATGTGTGATATAGTCTAAAGCATTCACCAATGCAAAGGCCGGGTTGGGAGGGACATGGGGACAATGGTAGCTGGTATCTCTTTGAAATCCTTTATTGCTGCATACTCGACATCTTTTTTGGTGTCTTCGCGCTGCTTCAGATGGTGAAATGGGGTTCGGGAAATGGCATTCATGAAGCCGGCTAACAGCATCAGAGCGACGGTTTTCTGGAGGGAGTCTATGATGGTAGATGAGGGACGTGACAACTTCTTCTATGAATTTTAGGAAGAGGGCAGGGCTTTTGATGGATTTGGTGTAAATTATGTAGGCATTATAAATGGTCAAATTAATTAAATAGAGTGCGACTTTCTTGTACCAGAAACGGGACCTCCTTATTGCTAAATAGAGCTTTTGGGCGTTGAAATCCATCCCCCCATGTACAGATTGTAATCTTGTACACATTTTGGCTTTACAATGTGACCTCATCTTCTTTGAACTTCAACTGTAGCGTTGTCATGGATGGTGGACATCATGTACTCATTCCTGGTATCCTTCCACCTCAAGGCCAGCACTTTGTTGCATCTCAAAGTTGCTCTTTCTCCTCTTCGCAATTTCTTATTTACTATGGCTTGTGGGAAGCCCTTCCTATTCTTTCTGGAGGTTCCACAGGCCAGGATGCAAGGTATAGTTGTTTGAAAAGGGGCAGGCTGGTGTAGAAGTTATCTAGGTATATGTGGTAACCTTTCTTCAGAAGTGGGTATGCCAGGACCCATACAATTCTACCAGTTGTGCCCATGTAGGCCGGGTACTCGGGGATGGAGCTGGGAATCTCTTCCTGTGGAACGCATACAGATATGCCGTGACTCTCTTGCAAAGCTTATACAATTTCACTCTGTATTTGGCCCTTTTACTAGGAATGTATTGTTTTATTACTAGCCGGCCTGAAAAGGGTACCAGGGACTCATCTACACAATACACATACATGCTTATTGGGGACATAGAGTTATGCAAATTGTTGGGAAAGGAAATGAACGAGTGGGCAAATTTGATATACTTTATCGGAATTTGGATGATTGCATGAAGGGCACTGGGTGTTGTCACTGAAATGAAGAAAGCGCATTATCATCTTGTAATGGGACCTGGACATTGCAGAAGAATAAATGGGCATGTGTTGGATGGGGTGGGTGGATCAATAGGCATGTCCTTTATGTTTTTGTAAGTCCCATGTTTATGGTGAGGCCCATAAACACTTTGAACTCCTCCAGAGTCAAATCCTTCCACTCAAATGGATGGGCGTATGAAGATTGGGGGTTGATGGCAATATGCTGCTGGGCATATAAAATGGTCTGGTCCACGATGAGTTGCAGCAAAGTGTTGGGCAAAAATAAATGAAAACAATCAATTTCAGAAAAATTTTGTTTATTGGCTTGCACACCAGTCGGAAGGCAGCCATGTTGGCTTGGCAAGACCATCTGGGAGATATGTAGCAGCCCTGGCTCTTGGGGGGACGTGGCACTCCAGTGCTGGTAGTTGGAGTTCCTGTGCTGGCATTTGGGTGTGATGCTGTGGCAGTGCTGGTACTGGGCCTGGGCATTTCCTGTGGCCTTTGGTTTTGGGGTCTATCACGACGCTGGCAGCAGCGCTGGTAATGGGGCTGGGAATTTGATCCTGGGGTATATTGCTGGTGGCTGCCTGGTTTCCAGAGCTCCGTGCTCTTTTAGCAGGGATTCATTCTTCCTCTGATTCATTTGTGGATCCACTACTATCGATTGGTTCAAATGCTGAATTTGATTCACAATCGGAATTGGCATTTGAATATGATGTGAACTCCCCGCTGCTCTTATCAGTCATGGAGACGATCTGGAATGCCTCCTCACTTGTATAGAATCTTTTGGACATTTTTTCTGATGGGACGGGGGACAAATGACGGTCACTGATGGGCGACAGGTGATGGGTGACAGGTGACGGTCACTGATGGGCGACAGGTGATGGGTGATGGTCACTGATGAGTGACAGGTGACGTGCGACCGTCACTGGTGGGTGACAGGTGATGTGTGACGTCACTGGTGGGTGACAGGTAATGGGTGACAGTCACTGATGCCAGTCTCTGATGGTGACTGGTGCACTTTATGGGACTAATAGGTGACAGATGAGGGTCACGGATGAGTCACTGATGACGGTCACTGATGGTGGTCACTGGCGATGGTCACTAATGGGTGGCAGGTGCACCGCTGACAGCAGTCTCTGACGGGAACAGGTGCACTTCGTGGGTACTGATGGATGACAGGTGCACTTTGTGGGCACTGATGGGTGACAGGTGCACTTTTAAAAGCACTGATGTGGTGACTGATGTCACTGTTGGGCGACAGCTGTAATTGGGGGGTGGGGGGCGATGTGACAGGTTCTCTTTTTTGTAGTAAACTACAGTACAAACACAGATCGGTAACTCTTCTCTCCTCACACTGGAAATGGTGCGTGAGGATAGAAGAGCCGGTAACAGCTAGTAACCGGTCTTTGTTTACATTTAGGGATCGGCTGTGAATGGATCACAGCCGATTACATGGTAAACAGCCACCAGTCATTGGCTGTATACCCTTGTCAGTGATGAGCAGTGTTCCTGGGAACACACCGCCACTGACGTGACTGCGCTGCACGCTCCCTATTGCGCGCATGTACAGTCTAAAGCGGGGAATGCCCATTTGTGATGTAATCGCGGCCAATCACATGGTGAACAGCCATGCCCAATGGCTGTTCACCCCTGTCGGTGATGCGCTGTGTCTCGAGGACACGGCGCCACCGACAGAGCAGGGCTGCGTGCCCTTGATCGCACACATGCCCTGTGTGAATAAGCCGTCGTCATATGATGGTTCATTTACACCTGGAACTTCTGAGGCCTCCCAGAGCAGCTGCACGGTCCATGGGCTGCATGGCAGCAGCAGCTTTGCACCTCTAGAAACCTCCTGGGGAGAAGGAATCCCGTTCTTCAGTGTCTCAGACTATTTATCTCCATCCCAGCCCCCTACTGGACACCTCTCTAAGAATTGTCTGGAACCCAATAAATATTTGGACTGGTAGATTTGAATCTCCCACCCTAAGCTCTGGAAACTTCTTCCAGAGGCAGGGGGAAGCAATCAAATTCCCGGCCTGTGACACCCTGGTCGGGCTAGAATGACGAATCCCTTGATTGTAAATGGAGCCAACAACTATATTTGCTTAGCATCCTTGGCTAGGAGGGTGCTACAGGGGGATACAGTTCTTCTAAGGTAAATCACATATATACACTTTATACTATATACCATCACAGAACATTACATAAAAGTCACTTTATTGTGATAACTGTTATAGTGTACAGACAGTGCAGGACTTGGGGTGGTGGGGGCCCCTGGGCTTGAGTCACTTTCAGGCCCTACCTTCTATAGATTACCGTATTTATCGGTGTATAACGCGTGTCGGCGTATAACATGCACCCCAAGTTTAGGAGGGAATTTTAAGGAAAAAAACTTTTTTTTGCTGCCTCGCCCCAGTGTCATTTGCAGCCTTGTCATTGAAGTTTAAAAATGGCGCTGCCAAGTACTGTATTTCACTATATGCTAACTTTAATGTTATAAATACGTCTAAAATACAAAACTCAAAACCCTGGTGGGTGTAGCAACATGTCCGCTTTACCCCTTCTTAGTGTAACCTTACTGTAGACGAGTGTAGAGTGTAGCAAGATGGCAGCGACGAAACTTCACTTCCGTAGCAAACTGCGATGGGTCACCTAATATGTCATTACAGTGGCTCTCAGGTCCTCTCGCATTCCCGAGCGGAGCCGAGAGTAGCCGAGTGTACTCGGCTCGGCTCACAGTCATGCTCAGTCCCTGTGTTATGTCTATCATAGGGCGGGATTGGGCGTGACTGTGAGTGGAGCCGAGCTGAGTACACTCGGCTATGTATCTCGGCGGGGCCCATGGGCTTGAGCCCAGTCAAGCCCAATGGCCCTGTGTACAGACCTTAAAAGTTATAAAATGTGGAAGATATATATGTGGAGATATTGCTGTATAAAGGGGGTTTAGGGAGAAAAACCAGAAGGAGGTATGGTTATTAGTTGATTATATGCAGAATTTCTGTATGGTGGGCTTAGTTGTAGAGCCTGCTATGGTAAATAGCAATAAAACCTTTCCCTCTACAGGTTAAATATCATTTAAAAAGTTAAAAAATACACTATTTAATAGAAAAATTGTCTTGTTCCCATGTACTGTATGTAGGTAGGAATAGTGCAGGGTTTGCAGAGGAAGTGCTGCCTATGTACGATTTTTTTTCTTCCATTTGATTTTACAACATTAATTTGTATCTGGACTTTAACATATCGGTGTGGTGCTTCAATTCAAGATTGACTCCAATCGCAACCCAAGATGATGAGGAAGCCTTTGGTGTGCAAAAGCAGCCAGTCAAGTGTCTAAACACCAAATATTAACAACACTATTGGGTAGTGATAAGAAAACTTTGAGGGATTTAGCACCATCGATTTACTCCCTCAGACATCTTTAAAAACCCTACTCATGAGACCTGGTCAAGGTCACAAGGGGACCATGGGTGAAAAAAGATTGAGAAACACTACACTTAGGCTGGCCATAGATAGATCAAAATGTGGCTGGTTCAGCAGGAACCAGACTAATTTTGATCCATCTATGGGCAGGCTTGTTGTAGTGGAGTTGATCTATTGATTGAATTAAGTACAACCAGCCTGTCTGTTTTTTCTCTTGTAATCGCTGCCGGCGGCCGAAAAACCCCCTGCTAGAATTCAATAACTCAGCAGGAGGTTTTCCCCCATCAACACAGTCAGTGTTGATGGGGGAATCGATCAATTTTCTTTCCTTCAACCCATAGTTGAAGGAAAGAAAAATTGCATAATCTATGGCTTGATTTCATTATTTAGTGAGAAAATATTGATATTATTTTATTGTTGTTTATTATTTTATAAAATTAGGTATGGTTTGATATTAATACAAATGATTACATATTGTATAACTGTATAAAATATTGAAACATGATTGTTTTATTATTTTTGTTGACTGGAAATTGACTATTTAATATGAAAAGATTATTCAAATGAATATAAAAACGAAAGAATTATGTGGGATCAGTAGAAATGAAATCTAGATAATTTTTCACTACTTGACTTACTTAACATGTCTTGTTAAATCTATACATTTCCATGTAAATGAGTCTGTCTATGAAGGTTTTGCTTGAATTATCTAAAATGACGTCTGTGCTTTTACTAGCAAACTCTGCCATCTTGGAAATTATTACTGAAAAGTCACACAGCTGTATTCTACGTTACTCTACTCCATATGGTTATTAGCCTACTTTCATTTCATCTGGGATGCAAGCTAAAGGGATTTGATGTGGTCTTGTCTCTATCTGGGAGATTTGCTGAAATGGTTTATGTTGCCATTTGCATAATTCTTTGTGCTTTTGATTTTAATTGTATACTTACCAGTGATGAATATATACCATTTGGATGTAGTGTAAAGAAGAAAAAAGATATCTGCTAAGAGATTGTACTGTTCAGAGTGAACTGTAAATCACAAGAAAGATATGAGTACCTTGCAACTCCTTCAATGAAATATTCATTTTAATGCATGGCTAGGAGACACTGGGGTTTTGTTTAACAACATTATTTTATGTACAGAATAATAGGGTAGCATAGCCTTAGAATAGTTGTCAGCATTTGGCAACGCATTATAAGTAAGCTAATGAAAGCTGATTTATTTGATGTGAGTTTTAGTACAGCATTGTGCATTGCTCTATGCTATTAACAGCTACATCCACCTCTCTTGAGGAAAATGTCTTGTTAAAGTTTATGGCTTTACATCTGTTTTTGACCCTTATTGTCCTGCTTGTTTTCAGATGAAGCACGGTAATAAGGCTCCTTTTTTCAATTCCACATTCCTTAATTTAGAGAATTTTGAGGGAGCAGGAAACAGTTTTTATTCCGTAGACAAACATTAACATTATAGACCTGGCAGGAGTGGGGTCAAGAACTCAAGGGCAATGCTTGAGTACAGGTTAGCTACAATAAGCTGATCAATGCCTCATACCACCCCAAAAGGGTAGTAGTAATGGTGGATGCATGCACTTAGTTTTACCTACTGTTGTTTTGTGTGTGTAAAGAAAGTATGCTGTTGCTCTTGAAAATGAAAGTACCACATTTTTGGTGACAGGTCTGCACTTGTGTAAAATGTATCTAAATCCAAAAATGTTTTGAGTGTTGGAAATGGTTAGAACCCCTGTCAGATTTATAATGCTCTTCCAGAAATGCCCAAACATTTTGAATGTTGATATCTGTGGGGTGATCCACCCTCTCAGTTGACCATTGGCACTGGGACTGAAAGTGAGGAAAAAGCCAAAAATTTGAGTTGTCACCAGAACATGAAATCTTCATATGGATCACTTGTTGTAGCAACTATTGTCTAAGAGGATTTCTCACTTCCTGTTGTGTCTTCAGGACAGATGTAAAGTGAATTCTTTCCATTTCAACACCAGGGGTTTTAACTTTTCCGTACTCTGTGCAATCTAAAAAAAAGTTTTGGCTTTAGATATACTTTCATAAAGTGAAGAACTAAGATAATTTTAATAGAAAAAATAAAAATATGAATTGACATGAAGCTTAAATTTCAGCTACAGGGAAACTTTAACAAAATCTATTTCCCCTCCCCATCTGCTTAAAAAAGGAAATCCCAAAGCACTCTATCCATGCTTCACTGCAGCACTCTGTGTCTTTCTTTGATCCAGGTTGGTGCCTTTTTTTAGCTGAAAGTGGCTGTGAGCTCAAAACATCAAGCTCTCTGGTGTCGTACAGCTAGCCTGAGCTCACAGGAGAATGATGCAAAGAACAGTGCACCCACATTACATACTATTTACTGCTTTTGAGGGCCAGCCACCATCAATGAAGGGATATCACATGACCAGACTGAAAACAGCATAAAATAAAGTGGTTGTAAACATATGAAATGAAAAATTAATAAGGTATATCCTCATAGTGTGTACTTGCTCAGTCTACTACATTTAGTGTGGCTGATGTTTGCTTTCTTCTTCCTCTGCTGCCTGCAGGGAGTCACTTGGACATTAGGCAATCCTGGGAGACAGCACCCCCCAGCAAACATCAAGTCACTGACAGCCTCAGCTGTGCATGTATCCCAGTAAGACTATGTAGGGGGTGGTCCTTTCCCTCCACTCAAGTCTCAGATTATACTCAGCTGGTAGTAGGAAAGATGGGATTTGGAACCAAACCAGCAAAACAGCAACACAAACTTCACATCGGGTCTACCTTGATGTGTGGCTTATGGGACATGCTTCTTATTAAGCAACAAAAATCCCCCAGGGTCCAGGCTCTGTCCCTTTTATTGCACCCAGGACTAGTGGGTCAGACCCAGAAAAAACCTGCACCGCCCCAGTGTGAAAAGTTGCACTGAAATGAATGGGAGGCGGAAATCAGGCATTATTTAGACGCTATTTCTAGCGCTAAAATGCATTAAAACCACCTCAGTGTGAAAGTAGCCTAAGAATTTTTCCATACAAAAAGTAATAGTATGATAATTCCCAGTATCCAGCTAGTACAAGCCTTTTGCTTGACCCTTGTTTTGTTATCCGTAAAAGTGACATCCTCTCAAAAATGTTTGCTGGTGTTTAGCTTGGACTGACTTTGTACATTGTCCATCTCTTCTATATTAATAAATGTATGCATAATAAAAGGCCTACATGACTTTGATAACAAGGCATTCTAGAGCAGTACTCTTCATTAGCTTTTGGAGCTAGGAGATTGGTGTAGTAACTCTTAGCTTGGTGTTTTCAATTCCATAAGGAAATGTAAATTTTCATCTGTGCATCAATGTCATTTACCGAACAGTTGTCATATTAACATTAGCACATGGGGGGGTGGCCTGGACATGGCTGGATGAGGACGCTTACCTTGTGAGCTCCCGGCTTCCCCCTGCTAATCTCAACAAAACCCACCATATGCAGTCTCACCTAACGGCATGCTAAAAGCAAAGAGATACTGGACACGATCGTCGGCACAGGGGCACCAACCCCGCACCCTTCAAGGTGAGATTCACGAATTCTTTGGAAACGCGGTCCGGCTCTCTCGGACGCCATTGCTATGGCGCCTCGTGGTCCCGGCTCTCTGGATCCACCATCCCCGACTGCCTTGTCCCCTGACTCAGACTCCCTCTCAGAAACCCCCGCACTCCTCCACCCAGACATGTCGGAGGTGGGGATCTCTCCTGATCGATGAGAGCCGGTTCACATAGATAGAATAATCAAGGAGCTCCTCCAGGCTTTGCCGACAAAACAAGACATAGAAACTTTAATACAGCGTGTAGAGGAGGCCCACCACAGGGATATTCATACAGACAGTCGCACAAAGTTGTCGGAAAATCCAATCGTTCTGAACGCGGTGACGTAAAACACATACGACAGGACTATAAACAGGCCAGTAGCCAATAGCTTTCGTCTCGTAATTTATTCTGAGCATGCATGGCACTTTGTTCATCGGAATTGTCTACACACGATCGGAATTTAAACGATCAGATTTTATTGTCGGAAAATTTTAGATCCAGTTCTCAAACTTTGTGTGTCGGAAATTCCAATGGAAAAAGTTTGATGGAGCCCAAACACGATCGGATTTTCTGATAACGCGATCCAATCGCACATTTTCCATCGGAAAGTCTGACCGTGTGTACAGGGCCTAACTATCTGTCTGACAGGGTGGATGCTGGAGAATCCTCTATCACCTCTCTGGAAGCCAGAATGGAAGCCCTGGAACAGTCCAATGTAGCACAGGCAGAGTCAAAGGTTGCGCTGAAACTTCATTTAGAAGATTTGGAAGACAGGAGCCACAGGAACAATCCGCGGCTCCGAGGGCTCCCTGAAGCGTCCGGCTCTGAAAACCTTTCAGACTTAGTGGCTGCCATCATCCAGCGGGTCCTGGCTTCTCCGAAGTCCACCATTGAATTAGACAGGGTCCATAGGGCCCTGGGGCCAAGATCGCTGGACCTGAACAGACCCAGGGATGTGGGGTGCCACGTTCATAAATATGCCCTGAAGGAACAGATTATCTATAAAGCGTGGGCGTGTGGAGAAATAGACTTCGTTGGTACATCTACCAAGATCCTCCTGGACCTTTCCCAGGCTACCCTGCAACATCATGCCCGCCTACGCACGCTATTGGATTTGGCAAGGGATCAGGGTTTCACATATAGATGGGATATCCGCTTTCTGTCACTTTCAGAAAGGAGTCCTCTTTCTTCACCCTTCGTACACCATCTGACCTGCCAGACCTGTTCACATTCTTGGGGGCGGAGCCCATCCAGGTTCCCAGCTGGCTGCAACTCCTGCCAAGTGCCACTGGCCGCCATGGCCCTGCGGGTCCCAGGAGTTCCTTTCCAGAACGCTCTCAGAGACAACAGAGGAGACCGGGAGCCCCGTCCAGAGAGAGAGCCCGGGAATTGTGTGTGCAGTGGACACTAGTCTACCTGATAACCTACCACAGTTTTTTTTGTGTTTTTCTTTTTGTTTTTTCACTGACTAGTAAAGCTTCAAGCGGACGTTCTAAATGTTTTACACAGCAGGTTTCCCATCCTCTGACCTGATGTTTTCTAAGTGACACCCTCTGAGAACACAGGTGCCAGGGATGGACCCTCTTGAAAAGCTTTTTTCGCAAGTTATGGGGGCTCGGAATGTATAGAACATCATGGTAGTAATGGTCCCCTCCGAGTCTTCAAGATGGCTACATACCATTTAATGGTCAGCAGACGTTTTGAGTGGCCCCGCAAATGGAAACCTACTGCAAGACTAGCACTTTTCCCTCGCGGGAGAATGTGGGTGGTTTTCAGAGACATTCTTGTGCATTCTTTAGAGCAGACAGCAACAACCCATAGTCTCTCTAACAAACCTAATAGGGCGTCCTGGGGGGGGGGGGGTGCCCCAATGTTTTTCAGGATCCATGAAATATGGGGAGCTGATCCTTTCCTGATTAGGTATTAGTGCCTCAATGTTTGCTTGGTTATTTGTTTAATTGTACTAACTTTTTCCTTGCAGGTTAAACTGCCTTCCTTGTAACTCATTATTAAGCTGGATAGGTTGGTCCCTCCCTTCCATTATATTCATGACCCCAATGTATGGGGTACCTTAACGCAGATCACTAGAGGTGACCATCTCAGCCCGTCTGTCTTTTGAAACTGGGAGACATACTTTCGCCAGAACCTGTACAGTTTCCCAGATTTTAAACGGATAACCAACTTTTGGGATGGCTCCCTCATAATATGCCTCTCTCTCAGTATATCATACCCCTCCTTCCCTTCCTCCTACCACCCTCTCCCCTCCTCGCCTCTCTCCCCCTTCCTTGTCTCCCTCCCTCCCCCCATAAGGGATATGGGAAGCTCCTTCTCCAACAAGAAGACCAATCCTTCCCCCCCTAGAGGGAGGTTAATCCCGGTATGCTGGGGAGCAAAAGTATGACAAGTGGTGGATTCCTGGTTTTAGGTTACTTTCAGATCCTGTCAAGACCCTTGCACTAGTAGTCTAATATGAATTCTGCTGTAAGTGTATGTTCTTACATGATGTTATATTTTGATATGTTATGCTTATTTGGTTGTACATCTGTGTCCATTTATACAGTTAATGGTTACTTTAATTTACTATGCACTAATGTCAAGGTGGGTGGGGATGGCCTCAGCCTCCTCTTCGGCTGTGTCTATCCATACCCCCACTTAGGCCAATGCTCAACCACCGGGATTTTTTTCTGGTGAGCGTTCTAGCACATTTGCTATCGCTCTAGAATCTCTTCTCCTTTCTAGAATCTCTCCTTCTCTACTTTATCTTCCTTTGTAATCTTTCTCTCCTCATCCCCTTCCCCCGTCCGCTATTAACCTCCCTTCACCTTCCTCACCCCCCCTTTTTTTTTCAACATGGATATGATCAACGTGATTTCACTTAACACGAAGGGTCTTAACCTCCCAGAAAAGAGACGTATGCTTCTACATGACCTCCACCGCCTTAAAGCAGATGTGGCCTTCCTACAGGAGACCCACTTCAGAGGCGAAAAAACTGCCCATTCTTAAGAATAAAGCTTTTCTTATAGCTTACCACTCGACTAACACAGCTGCAAAGTCTAAAGGAGTGTCTATATTGATATCATGTAAGGTGCCATGGACCTACCTAGACTCTGTGCTGGACCCAATGGGCTGGTTCTTATTCCTGAAAGGCATGTTTGGAAGTGTCTGGGTGATATTGGCGAATCTATATGTCCCTAACACTCATCAGGATGTCTTCCTGGAGAGGACTATTGAAAAGCTGTTGAGCTTCTCTGAAGGGCAGCTGATCGTGGGGGGGGGGCTTAAATGTTCCTATAATCTCTTCGGAAGATACTTCCTCGAGATGTTCTGCCATTCCTCCTGGCTCCCGTAAATGCATTGATCAAGCCCTACATAAACCCAAATTAGTAGGCGTATGGCGTATACTCCATCCTGCAGAAAGGGACTATACCTTTTACTCTTCACCGCACAAAGTATACTCCCGTATATATTAATATACAGTAATAGGCTGAATAAAAGTCTCTTACGAGACAAAGATGTAATCTCAGAGGTTACTAGGGAACTTCAGTTCTACTTCAGTACAAACGATACAGCAGGCTGTGACCCCGGCATCTTCTGGGAGGCTCACAAGGCAGTCATCAGAGGAGTGCTTATTAAGCAGGGCTCGAGACTTAAAAAACAACGTACCCAACAGCTGACCTCATTGTTAGATGACTTACGACAGCTGGAAGCACAACATAAACAGTCTCCTTCCCCCTCCTTAGAGACCTACCTCTTTGTTAGACATTCCCAAATTAATGACCTGTTACAGTTCAAAGCTGAGGCGTCACTGCAGATTTGTAGAAAAATCTATGAATCGGGGGACAAATGTTAGCAAAATCGCTTTGTGAGCAAAGGTTGGTGACATATATACCCTACATATACCCGCCAAAAGGAACCAAGGTCTCTAATCCCCTTGATATTGCCCAAGAATTACAAAAAATCTATACATCTCTGTACAACATAGATAGGGATCCCCCCCTCACAAGAAAACATGCAGTCATACTTGTCTGCCTCTCAAATGCCACAATTGTCAGATTTAGCTCAGGAAGCCCTAGAAGACCCCTTCACAATTGAAGAAGTGCAAGATGCGATTGCAGCAAATAAACCTAGGAAAGCCCCTGGTCCTGATGGCTTCACCATCTGTTACTATAAGACCTTTATGCTGAGCACATACATGGTTAAATTATTTAATGAAGTTAGCCCTGAATCACCTTTCGCGGTAGAATCTTCACAGGCTCACATTGTGGTTATACCAAAGGACGGTAAAGACCCAACCTCCTGTGGCAACTATAGACCGATGTCCCTGCTAATACTGAGATTAAGCTGTTTACCAAGGTACAGTACTTGCGAATAAAATTAAACAACATCTACCTCACCTAATTCACTTAGATCAAGTAAGGTTTGTTCCCAAGAGAGAAGCAAAAGATAACACCATCAAGGTACTAAACCTAATACACACAGAGAACAAATCCTGCACCCCATGCATCTTCCTGGGCACAGATGCAGAAAAGGCCTTTGACAGGATGAACTGGTCCTTCAGGCACACAGTCCTTCAATATGTCGGAGTTGGTGCCAACATGTCCGGTGGATCTCATCAATATACTCAAGACCCACAGCTTGTGTACGAGCTAACGGAGTTTTATTGAATTCCTTACAAATCTCCAATGGGACACGTCAGGGGTGCCCACTCTTGCCCCTCCTCTTTGCCCTGTCACTGGAACCCTTTCTTTGATCAGTTCGTAAAACCAAAGATATTAATGGCATAACAGTGGGCAACCTTCAACATAAAGTATCGACATATGCCGATGACATGTTATTCCCCCTTATGAACCCCATGATATCCACCCCAAATCTTTTTAGAGATTTTGATAAATATGATGGCCTCTCCAACCTTAAAATAACCTTCATAAAATCAGAAGCGATGGGCATTAATCTATCAAAGTCACTTAAGGTACAACTTCAGTCGAACTTTAGATTGGAATGGAGCGACAAGGCATTGACATATTTGGGCACAATTATTCCAGTCCACACATCAAAGATATTTGAACTGAATCCCCCCCGTAACCTACAATAGTCCGGATGCTTCTCAATAAATGGAATTCAGGCTTACACTCGTGGTTCGGCCACTGCAATATTCTTAAAATGAGTATACTTACTAAATTCTTATACATCCCACAGGCTTTACCCGTCCACATCCTATCTAATTATTTCCAACAGATACGAAAAGTATTCTTTGAATTTATATGGGTCCACAAACACCCCAGACTGAAAAGGTCCCAACTCACATTGCCAAAGCAATATGGGGGATTGGCAGTACCAGATGTACACAAGTACTACCAGGTGGTCCACCTCAGCAGACTGGTCTATCGGTGCAGACACGAGTCCTTAAAACTGTGGATCCAGCTTGAACAAGATCAGAGCCCTATCCCTTTGAATAGAGCTCCATGGTGCTATCACACCCGCTAATGGGCCAGACTGCAAGGGTGTGCTCCCTTCTGTTCAAGAAAGATCCCTCTCACCTGAGACTTCAACAATATTCCTGATTTTGGGGAACCCATGTTTTTTGCAGGGCTATCAGGGTGAGTCCTTTAAACACCTGCTAGCTTCAGGTTACAAGCAGGCATCGCACTTTCTAACACAGGGTAGAATAACCTCATGGATCCAATGCGGTCATTCCGCCTGAAGTTTTGGAACGCTTTCCAACTTTCCCATTTCCTTAGAGCAATTTCGAACAACCTCTCACTACCTTAGAAGAAATATGTTCAACGGAAGGGGCATTTCCACACATGCTCTCGGCCATGTACAATCTTCTGATCGCACCCCTGGAATCCCACTCACTAAGTTGCTTAGCTGACTGGGAACGTGACTTGAATCGTACATTTAGTCCACAACAACGCATCCTCCGTTTCACATACAAATCGTCATTCTGTACGAAAATGCAGGAAACCAAGTTTAAAATTTTAACCAGATGGTATAGAACACAAGCGAGATTAAACAAAATTTTTCCCGCAACTTCGGATAGATGCTGAAGGTGCCAGGAGGAATGGGGTACACTACTACACATCTTTTGGACATGTCCTATCATAAAACAATTCTGATCATAGGTCAAAAATATTACTCAGAAATTCTCAGATCGGCAAATTCCAGATGACCCTGCCTTCTTCCTCCTCCACATTTCAGCTGTCCCGGCGAGATCCTACAACAAATCAATTATTTGTCACCTCTTTGACGGGGCCAAATCATGCATTCCACTAAAATGGAAAGACCCACAATCTCCGACTATCAGGATGTGGCTCAGGAAAGTAGAACAAATTAATACATTTGAAGACCTAATTCTAACAGTACGGCGCCAACAAGAACGGTATTCAAAGACGTGGTCACTTTGGAACATGTTTGTCTATTCTGAGGAGGGTCGCAATTTATTCAAAAGCTTTATCTCAGACTAAAATAGTAATAGTACGACAATAAGGCTCTGGAGATCTGAACCCCCTTCCCCATAGTTTTTTTTTGTCTCCCCTCCACGCCTTCCCCTTCATCCTGCCGCCTTCCTTCTACCTACTCTATTTCCTGCTCTCCTAGTTCCTTTATTCTTTTTCTCCTCTTTCTTTTGTGCTCTGTGATTCCACAGTTGCAAGATTCCACAGTTGCAATTGTTTAATGTTAGTAAGTAAAAATGAGAGGGGAGGGTCACATGGGATTACCGTACGTATTGATTCTTGTAAGTTCTGTACACATTGATACAATGTTTATTTTATGTCAAGGGTCCATGGACTAAATAAAAGATTTGTAAAACATTAGCACATGATTTTAGACCAATGTTTTAAAAATAATTTTCAATTAAGGCACCCTTTAAAATTCCACACCATCTCCATCCACCCCATTCTAAAATGTAAAGAACTAACTGAATAGTTTTACATAACACAGCAATATCCACACATGTAGAACACCCAACATTAGAGGTGATTTATTCTTATACAACTAATACACCTTTGTACAATGGTACTGACTAGTATCTCAATGTCCCTCTTCTCCCTTACTCAGCTAAAGTGACCCCAGTGTAAGGATGAGCTGAACAGCCCCCGGTTCAGATCGCACCAGAACCTGCGAACAGACCTAAACTTTGTGTGAACTTTAGAACCCTAATAAAGTCTATGGGACTCGAACGTTCAAAATCAAAAGTGCTAATTTTAAAGGCTAATATGCAGGTTATTGTCATAAAAAGTGTTTGGGGACCTGGGTCCTGCCCCAGGGGACATGTATCAATGCAAAAAAGTTTTAAAACTGAAGTTTTTTCAGGAGCAGTGATTTTAATAATGCTTAAAGTGAAACAATAAAAGTGTAATATACCTTTAAATTTCGTACCTGGGGTGTGTGTAGAGTATGCCTGTGAAGGGGCACATGTTTCCCATGCTTAGAACTGTCATTTAAAATCACTTGCGGCTATAATGAATTGTCGGCTCCCCGTAATACAGAGAACAGTCATTGAAAATCATTGATAAAAAAAAAAAGTGTGGGGTTCTCCCAAATTCAATTATCAGGCCCTTCAGGCCTGGTATGGATTTTAAGGGGAACTCCATGCCAAAATGTAAAAAAAATGGCTTGGCGTTCCCCCTAAAAATCCATACCAGACCCTTTATCCGAGCACGCAACCTGGCAGGTTGCAGGAAAAGAGGGGGGGCGAGAGAGCACCCCCCCTGAACCATACCAGGCCACATGCCCTCAACATTGGGAGGATGCTTTGGAGGTCTGTGACCCCTCAAAGCACCATGTCCCCATGTTGATGGGGACAAGGGCCTCATCCCCACAACCCTGGCTGGTGGTTGTGGGGGTCTGCGGGTGGGGGGCTTATCAGAATCTGGAAGCCCCCTTTAACAAGGGGACCCCCAGATCCCACCCCCCCCCCGTTTGAAATGGTATGGGAGTACCCCTACCATTTCACAAAGATAGTGTAAAAAATTGTTAAAAAAACACAGACACCATTGGGAAAAGTCCTTTATTAAAAATAAAAAAAAGATTCCAGCGGTGGTAATGCACTCTTGCTATCCAGCGATGGCTGATCTCTTCTCCGGGGTCAAGCAAGTACCCCCTTACTATTTCAAATGGGGGGGTGGGATCTGGGGGTCCCCTTGTTAAAGATTTCTATTGTGCAGCATTACAACCTTGAGCACTGGAGCTCCAACTCAAAGCTCATCCCTACCCCAGTGTTAATGAAAAAGGGTAAACAAGGATGTAGATAACTGTCATCATCCTTATCAACCAATTACATCATTGGTTATACAGCAGTGGTTGGCCCACTCAGTGCTCAAGGTTGTAATGTTGCACAATAGAAATCTGTGGTTTGTGTAACAAAAAGGCAAGCTTGATCCATTTGCTGGCTTGTTAACATTTTTTTGGCAATTTGGGACAATTCTAAGACATTTTGCCAAGGCACCCCTGTTTAACCCAGAAGGCAACCTGGCTGAAAAAGACTATTTTAGACAACTTGCAAAGTTGCCCCCCTACTCCATTGTATTGTACATCATGGTATTGTAATGTACATTCTTTATAAATAATAGTTAGATGCTGATGGTAGAAGTAGGTGGGCCAGAGGCAGCAACCAGTTTTGTGGACTCCAAAGCACCCTCCTAGATGAACCTAGCCTTCATTTCTTTTTTACGAGATCTCCTACTCAAATATCGTTCTTGCTTTTTAGCAATGGGAGACCCTGTCCTTTAGACAAAATAATGTTAATTAAAATAAAAATAGAAAAAAGCTTTGCACAATTTGGATGTTTCTAAATTTCAATGTATTTTATTTAAAATTGAATGCATGTATTTTAACAAAATTATGAATTTTATAACATTAATGGAAGCACTGAAATCCTTTTCCATGTTTCAAGCTAATGCATTCTACAGGAATAATAACATTAAAGCTTTCTCGTTTTGGTGATCATTGTATGTCTCTCAGCAAGTTACACTAATTGCTGTTTATAAATGATAGATAATAGACAACACCTGTTTTCTGTTTTTTGAATCCCTTTGCAATTTGTAATATGCCCTGCTTTAAAATAGTATGTGCACGATGATGAAGGTGCTTTACTGTAAAATCTTTATGCAAGCCTACCAGACTGTTCAAATTGGTTAAAAATATTGGCCTTACTATGTAGGTTATTTTGTAATTTCAGTTGTTGCTCTGCAGAGATGTTATAGTACTTTCCTTTTTCTTTATCTGTATAGAATAGAAAGGGATTAGAACTACTGTTGGATTTTTCCTGCTATCCTGGGCTCCATTTGGGAGATTTACACTCCCTTTCTGTCCTGCTGGCAACAGTTTCGCTAGACAGTATGGTAATGGTACCTTTTGGCAAGTGAGACACAGGTTTTTCCAGGGTATGGAAACATAGCACCAGTTGGTCTTCACCAAAAACTCTTGATGGTGGAGATGGCCTGGAAACCCTGCTCTCATTTTCCCCAGAGCTTAGTGAATGTGGTCAAACTTTGCTTTGTATAGAATACCCAATTAGGTGCAAGGAAAATATATTTAAAAAAAATATGTTTATGCATTCAAATGATTGGATTATGAAAATCAACAGTGTTTTACCACAGTCATGGAATGATTGGGGAAAATAAGTTCAACTGCACTTGCAAAGTGCACAGTCTACACTCACCGGTCACTTTATTAGGTACACCTTGTTAGTGCCGGCTTGGACTCCCTTCAGAACTGCCTTAATTCTTCATGGCATAGTAGAAAAGAAAATCCGGCAACCCAGTAGCTTCTTCATTAAAAGGATTTTTATTTCAGCACAGCAGCGATAAATAATCCAGCAAAATGAATTTGCAGTGAATGACATGGCCAGCACACCAACTCTGCTCATACACTTTCCAGTTTAATGGTAGAGCTTTGATGAGCCTTCTTGAGATTCAATAATGTGTTGGAAACATTCCTCAGAGATTTTGGTCCATATTGACATGATAGCATGACGCAGTTCCACCACATCCCAAAGGTGCTCTATTGGATTGAGATCTGGTAACTGTGGAGGCCATTGGAGTAGAGTGAACTCATTGTCATGTTCAAAAAACAGTTTGAGATGATTTGAACTTTGTGACATGGTGCATTATCCTGCTGGAAGTAGCCTTTAGAAGATGGGTGCACTGTTGTCATAAAGGGATGGACATGGTCAGCAACAACACTCAGGTAGGTCATGGCATTTAAACGATGATCAATTGGTACTAAGGGGTCCAAGGTGTGCCAAGAAAATATCCCCCACACCATTACACCACCAGCCTGAAGCCTTGATACAAGGCAGGATGGATCTAGGCTTTTAAGCTATTTGCGCCAAATTCTGACCCTACTATCTGAATGTGGCAGCTAAAATCGAGACTCATCAGACCAGGTAACATTTTTCCAATCTTCTATTGTCCAATTTTTGTCAGATTGACTTGATGTGTTGTGAGTTCAGAGATGGTATTACATACCTTGGTTGTAACGAGTGATTATTTGAGTTACTGTTGCCTTTGTATCATCTCAAACCAGTCTGCCCATTCTCCTTTGATCTCTGGCATCAACAAGGCATTTTCTTCCACACAACTGCTGCTTGCTGGATATTTTCTCTTTTTCAGACCATTCTCTGTAAACCCTAGAGATGGTTGTGTGTGAAAATCACAGTATATTAGCAGTTGTTGGAATACTGAGACCAGCCCATCTAGCACCAACAATCATGCCATGTTCAAAGTACCTTAAATCCCCTTTCTTCCCTATTCTGATGCTTGGTTTGAACTTCAGGAAGTCGTCTTCACTACGTCTAGATGCCTAAATGCGTTGAGTTACTGCCATGTGATTGGCTGATTAGCAATTTATGTTACCAAGCAATTGAACAGGTGTACCTAATAAAGTGGCTGGTGAGTGTATATACTGTACCTTTAGTAAATAAACCCCTCTTATATAGTGTAGACACCCTAGGACAGCAGGGGCACTATCTCTACAGGATTAGGAGAGATACTAGTGAAATCTACCTTTCTGCACCCCCTTTCCCATGCACACACACACTAAATCAATAATGTTTTACAGACACTGTTCTGCCTGCATCTGGACACGCCAAGATGAACAACAGAAAACAGTAGGCAATAATGATACAAGTGCTATATACACAGTATCTCACAAAAGTGAGTACACCCCTCAAATTTTTGTAAATATTTTATTATATCTTTTCATGTGACAACACTGAAGAAATTATGCTTTTCTACAATGTAAAGTAGTGAGTGTACAGCTTGTATAACAGTGTAAATTTGCTGTCCCCTCAAAATAACTCAAGACACAGCCATTAATGTCTAAACCGCTGGAAACAAAAGTGAATACACTCCTAAGTGGAAATGTCCAGATTGGGCCCAATTAGCCATCCCTCTCTGGTGTCATGTGACCCGTTAGCATTACAAGGTCTCAGGTGTGAAGGGGACCACTCAGAACAGGCCTCGCTATGGTCGACCGTAGTGGTTGAGTGCTCAACATCATATCCAGAGGTTGTCTTTGGGAAATAGATGTAGGAGTGCTGCCAGCATTGCTGCAGAGGTTGAAGGGGTGGGGGGTCAGCCTGTCAGTGCTCAGACCATACGCCGCACACTGCATCAAATTTGTCTGTATGGCTGTTGTCCCAGAAGGAATCCTCTAAAGAGGATGCATAAGAAAGCCCACAAACAGTTTGCTGAAGACAAGCAGACTAAGGACATGGGTTAATGGACATGTCCTGTCGTCTGATGAGACCAAGATAAACTCATTTGGTTCAGATGGTGTCAGCCGTGTGTGGTGGCAGGTGAGGAGTACAAAGACAAGTGTGTCTTGCCTACAGTCAAAAATGGTGGTGGGAGTGTCATGGTCTGGGGCGGCATGAGTGCTTCCAGCCCTGGGAGCTACAGTTCTTTGGGGGAACCATAAATGGCAAGATGTACTGTGACATGCTGAAGCAGAGCATGATCCTCTCTCTTGAGACTGGGCTGTAGGGCAGTATTCCAAAAATGATAACGACCCCAAACACACCTCCAAGATGACCACTGCCTTGCTAAAGAAGTTGAGGGTAAAGGTGATTATATTACACTTTACGTTGTAGCAAAGTGTAATTTCTTCAGTGTTGTCACATGAAAAGATATAATAAAATATTTACAAAAATGAGAGGGGTGTACTCACTTTTGTGAGATACTACATATGCAAGTGACTATTACTAAAATTTCATGTGGCTTTTCTTCTGCCACGTAACCAAAAAGATATGACTATAGTGGGAAGTCCTAACAGGTAAGTAAAACATTTCTAAAAGAAAGAATACATCTATTAATATAAAAACCACAGTATTATTTTTAAAGAGTACTCTTACTTTCTTGGATAATTACATGGTTTAGAGAGAATATTTATTTGTTAGATTGGTTTATTGGATCTTGGGAATATTTAATATTGTCCCTATGAAATCTCAAGCTGTTTTAAACAAATGTTGTGGTGTTTATTGCTAAAAGAAGCTAAATGTATTGCTAGCCTAGTCCTCTTCTTTGCATGATAAATACATGCAAATGAACCACAATTATATCATATTTTCTGTTCGGCCATTAGCCATTGCCTTGTGCCATTGACTTTCCCTGGAGTTCTATGTAAAGGTCACTTTTTTATAGAGCTAATAGGGCAGAAAAATAGAGAATGAATATATTTCTTCACACACGAGATGGTAAATTTAGAACAATGAACATCTAGTCTAATAAAAAGGCACAGACTAGTGAACTCTCCTCTGAACTTGTTCCCTGTTCCTGCCAATAGTACCGTAATTTTGGCAGCTGATCCTCACATTAAGGACCTTGATGTTGTATTTTCATGCTGTGGCAGACTTCTAGTTTTTTTTTTTTTTCATCTGGGCTCATGCTGTGCAGGTACAGATACCAGCTCATTAATGTAAGCACTCTGAAAACAACAGTTGCTTCACTGCCAGCATTTGCCGGTTACTGCTGTTTTGCTTAGAATGTGTTTGAAAACCTCAGTATAAAAGCAATACCCAAAACTAGTAAAATATGCTTCAGATAGTGGCTTTGGTGCAGACTCTATTACAAGGAAAATATACCATTGTAACGTTATCACTACTATGACAAGTCAGTCAAAGCCTGGAAGGTAGGGATGAACCAAACACCCCCCTACCCCCCCCCCCGGTTCGGTTCGCAGCAGAACATGTGATTAGGCAAAGAAATCACGTTAAAGTCTATGGGACACGAACATGAAAAAACCAAAGTGCTAATTTTAAAGGCTTATATGCATGGCATTGCCATAAAAAGTGTTTGGGGGCCCGAATCCTGCCCCAAAGGACATGTATCAATGCAAAAAAAAGTTTTAAAAAACTTCAGTTTTTTGGGGAGCAGTGATTTTAATAATGCTTAACCACTTCAATACCGGGCACTTAAACACCTTCCTGCCCAGACCAATTTTGAGCTTTCAGCACTGTCGCACTTTGAATGAAAATTGCGCGGTCATGCTACACTGTACCCAAATTCATTTTTTATCATTTTTTTCCCACAAATAGAGCTTTCTTTTGGTGGTATTTGATCACCTCTGCGGTTTTTATTTTTTGCTAAACAAATAAAAAAATACCGAAAATTTTGAAAAAAAATGTTTTTTTTTTGTTTCAGTTTCAAAACTTTGTAAATAAGTAAATTTTCTCCTTCACTGATGGGCACTGATGGGGATACACTGATGGGCAATGATAAGGTGGCTCTGATGGGCACCGATGAGGTGGCACCAATGAAGTGGCACCAATGAAGTGGCACTGATGAGGTGGCATTGATGGACACGGATATGTGGCTCTGATAGGCGGCACTGATGGGCGACACGGATGGGCAATGATAGGTGGCACAAATTGGCACTGATAGCTGGCATGGATGGGCATGGATGGGCGGCATGGGTGGGCATGGATAGGCGGCACAGGTGGGCATGGGTAGTCGGCACAGGTGGGCATGGGTAGGTGGCACAGGTGGGCATGGATGGGCACTGATAGGTGGCATGGATGGGCACTGATAGGCGGCACGGATGGGAACTGATAGGCGGCATTGTATTATAATATACTGTACTAATGGATACCAATCAGTGCCAACAATAATGCATGCCAATCAGTGATGCCCATTGTAGGCACTGATTGGCATCCATTATGGGCACTGATTGGCATCCATTGTGGCACTGACTGGAATCCCTGGTGGTCTAGGGTGGCATACCTTATCCTGGGCATCCCTGGTGGTCTGGTGGCGTTCCTGGTGGTCCAGTGTGGGCATCCTCGGGGGGGCTGTGCTGATAATCGATCAGCACAGGCCCCCCCGTCAGAGGAGCAGCCGATCGGCTCTCCTCTACAGCGTATTTACACTGTGATCAGCCGTGATTGGACACGGCTGATCACGTGGTAAAGAGTCTCCGTCAGAGACTCTTTACCGAGATCGTAGTTGCAGGGTGTCAGACTGACACCCCGCAACAACGATCGCCGCGATGCGCGCCCCCGGGGGTGCGCCCCCGGGGGCGCGCAACAGCTCATAATCCTGATCACGTCATATGACGTCTGATCAGGATTATGAAACCACTTTGCCACCGTCATTTTGTAATAGGGCGGGCGGCAAGTGGTTAAAGTAAAACAATGAAAATTAAATATTTCTTTAAATATCGTGCCTGGAAGTGTCCTTAGTATGCCTGTAAAGTAGTGCATCTTCCCCATGTTTATAACAGTGCCACAGTAAAATGACATTTCTAAAGGAAAAAATGCCATTTAAAAACTGTACGTGGCTGTAATGTATTGCCAGATCACAGCAATATAGATAAAAATATCAAAAATACCCCAAAAATGGCGTGGATGCTATCCCCAAAATCCATACCAGGCCCTTCAGGTCTGGTATGGATATTAAGGGGAACCCCGCACCAGCATTTTTAAACAAAATGCCATGGGGGCCCCCAGGCACTATATACTCTGAACAGAAGTATATATACTATATCGCCTGCCCTATATACTCTGCAAGAAATTGGACCTTAGGTGTTGGTGGTACCAGAACAGTGTAAGCCCTCACAGTTACTCTTGGTGGGTGGAGGAACGGGCCCTGCTGTGAAATATTATATCAATGATTGTAATTACATGCCCTTGTTAAACAGGGGCAGAAAAATTGGGCCTTGGGTGCTGGTGGTGGTGCCACAACACTTTAACCCCTCAGAGATACTCTTGTTGGGTGCAGGAATGGTCCCTGCTGTGAAATATTATATCATAAATTGTAATTACATGCCCCTGTTAAACAGGGGCAGAAAAATTGGGCCTTTGGTGGTGGTGGTGCCACAACACTGTAAGCCCTCACAGTTACACTTGTTGTGTGCAGGAATGGGCCCTGCTGTAAAATATTATATCAAAAATTGTAATGACATGCCCCTGTTAAACAGGGTTAAGAAAAATTGTGCCTTGGGTGGTGGTGGTGGTGCCCTAAACTAAAAATATTGTTGGAAGCTAAAATCATCAATATTGAGGAGGGATAGGATAGTCAGCATAGGCAGTCTTCAAGGGATCCCACATCCATAGCACATTCAATCAGTTACATCAGCATCAGTCTGCTCTTGCCCCTAGATATTCCTGCACCATGTAATGCAAATGCTGGCGATGGTTGCTTGAACCGATCAGACCTTGGTGCTCAGAACTGAAAAATTGTTTAAAGGCATCGGTCAGCCGGCCACCTTTTCCACTGATCTTCCTCTGACTGAATGAAGCCTCAGCGACACGTTGTCCAGCACCATTAAGTTGTAACCTCCCAGGGTCTGGAAATGCGCTGTACAAACCTTTCTTCAAGGCCTCCTGAAGATTTTTCCTCCTCTGCTCCCTCTGCGAAGGCAGGATGAGTTCTGTAACCTTACCCTTGTAACATGGATTAAGAAGGGTTGCCAGCCAGTAATGATCCCTCTCCTTGATACCACAAATCCTAGAGTCCTTTCGCAGGCTTTGTAGAATCAGGGAGGCCATGCAGCGTACGTTTGTAGAGGCATTTGATTCTGAGTTCTCTGGGTCACTAAGGATCACATGATCCGTAACTAACTCCTCCCAGCCACGTACAACTTCAAGCGTTTCTGGGGACTGAAAAACAATCCCTTGAAGACTTCTGCTGAGTGTTGTCCTCTACATCCATGCCGACACAATCCTCCTCCTCTTCTTCCTGTGTGTTTGGAATGCTATCTGGATATAGGGGGCCTTGAGAGGTAAGGACGTCCTCCTCTTCCTCCCACTATTCTACCTCAAGTGCCCTGTGCATGATTCCACAAAGCATGTGCTCCAACAGGAAGACTAGAGGGACAGTGTCACTGATGCATGCATTGTGGCTGCTCGCCATCCTTGTGGCCTCCTCAAATGGTGACAGAACAGTGCATGCATCCTTGATCAGTAGCCACCGGCATTGCAAAAAGAAGCCAAGCTCCCCTGATCCTGTCCCGATGCCATACTAACACAGGTACTCATTGATGGCCCTCTGTTGTGCGTGCAGCTGCTGCAGCATTGCCTATGTTTAATTCCACATGGTGGACATGTCACAAATGAGGCGGTTGGTGGGCAGGTTGCATTCACTTTGAATGTCAGCCAATGGAGCACTGGCATTATATGACTGGTGGAAATGACCACAGACTTTTCTGGCCTGACTGAGAAGATCCTGTTTGGGTACCTGCTCAAGAACCGCTGCACCACCAAATTCAGGATGTGTGCAAAACATGGAACATGGGTCAAGTGTCCCTGTCTGAGGGCAGAGAGAAGCTTGGTGCCATTGTCGCATACAACCATTCCTGGCTGAAGCTGGTGTGGTGTCAACCACCCCTGAGCCTGCCCCTGCAGAGCTGACAGAATCTCTGCCCCAGTGTGGCTCCTATCCTCAAGGCAGAGCAACTCAAGCACTGCATGACATCTTTTAGCCTGGCTGCTTGCGTAGCCGCTTGCACGCTTACGGAGCACCGCTGGTTCAGAGGACAAATCTGCAGAAGAGGCCATAGAGGAAGAAGAAGGGGAGGGGGTGGAGGAGAGAGCTGTGGCTGAATCACCGCTAGCATTTTAGAGGTGTGGTGGCAGAACAAGCTCCAACGACACTAAAACCTGTCCTGCATCCTTCCCAGTTTCCAGCAGAGTTACCCAGTGCACCATGAAAGAAAGGTAACATCCCTGCCCATGCCTGCTGGACCATGAGTCAGCGGTAATATGAACCTTACTGATGACTGTGCTGTCCATCGAGGCCAAAACATTGCCTTCCACACGCCGGTATTGAGCCGGAATGGCCTTCCATGAAAAGAAATGGCGCTTTGGAATCTGCTACTGAGGTACAGCACATTCCACAAATTCATGAAAGGGGGCAGAGTCTACTAGCTGTTGCAGTTCTAGTAATTTGGCCAAGCTAGCATTTCTTTTTATGGTTTTGCAACTGGGGTAGGGAAATTTGCCTGCTAAAATCAGATGGTGGTGTACTGCTAGCAGATTGGCTGCAAGTACTTGGGACACCTATTGCTATACCTTCATTCCTCTCAGTGCAGGTTTTTGAGAGGACTGGAGGTATAGTAGGGTTGGAGATCTCAGATGAGAAGCAATGAGAAGTCCACCTTTTTGTTTGATGTGCGTCTTTCAAGTGCTGTTGCCAATGGACTGCATGGCAGGTCGTCATATGTGTGGTCAAGCATGTGGTGCCCAAGTGGCTGCTGTTCTGGCCATGCTTGATCCGCTTCAGACATACAGTAGGTTGCAAACAGCAACTGTGCGATCTGCTGCACACGTGTCAAAAAAGGTCCACACCAAAGAAACTTTTAAAAGTCAGCGGGAAGTCAGCAGTGCCCTGCACTTGCGGAGCTCTGCGGTGAGATGCAATAGGGTGGCTGCCCTTAAGCTGCCCCTAGAGGACATCCTGCCTCATTGGAGTTGTGCCTCCTCCTCTCTTCTCTTAGGCACCCAAGTACTGTCAGTGACCTCATCATCCCTTCCCTCCTCATCACTGGAGCAAACTTAGCAGTATTCTGCAGCTGGGGGAACATGACTGCCAGTTTCTTGTCCTACTTGGGCACCCCCTCTCTCTAAGCTCACGTTACTCCCTTCCTCAACCTGGGAACCAATATCAAGCTTTCAAATCGCTGCGTATCTTCCAGCAGCATGTACCTGACACTGTGGTCAAATAATTCTGGGGACTTCTCCATACATGATGGTGGGGCTATGGAAGGAGTGACTGTGGACCAGGAGCCAGTGGAATAGGCCGCTTTGGCAGCTGCGTTAGAAGGCAAACTACTCTGAGCCTGGGTGACAGAGGACGAGGAGAATGAGGACGACTTTGTTATCCACTCCACCAACTCTTCTGCATGTTTTGGCCCAATAGCACGGCCAGCAACAGAAAAAAAGGACAAGTGTGCCCCAAGGCCACCTGCAGAGGATGCACCATGTCAACAACTACCACTGTTGACTGTAGACACAGAGGCTGCTTGCCCTCTTTTAGTGGCCTGTGAGTGTCTGCCTCTCCTTGGTGGCTTTCCAAACATGATGTATTTTTTGTTTTGCAACACCACACTACACTGTATTAGATACTGTGTACACGGCCTGAAGTGTATTAGAAACTGTACAAACTGTATTAGATACTGTGTACACTGCCTGCACTGTATTAGCAACTGTACAACAGCTGTACTGTATTGTATACTGTGTCCACCACCAGAAGTGTAGTAGAAACTGTACACACTGTATTAAATACTGTGTACCCCACCTGCACTTTATATGCAACTGTACTACAGCTGCACTGTATTGTGTGTACATTGCCTGCACTGTACTACAGCTGCACTGTATTGTGTACACCACCAGAAGTAGAGCAGAAACTGTACACACTGTATTAGATACTGTGTACACCACCAGTAAAGTAGTAGAAACTGTACACACTCTATTAGATACTGTCTACAGCGCCTGCACTGTATTAGGAACTGTACAGCGGCTGCACTGTATTTTATACTGTGCACACCACCAGAAGTGTAGTAGAAACTGTACACACTGTATTAGATACTGTGTACACTGCTTGAAGTGTATTAGAAACAGTACACCACAGAATGCACTATAGGTATAGGCTACACTGGCTGCAGAGTATCAAGCTATCTTTGTCCACGCCAACACTACACATGGCCACCATTTAAGCAGCCTTATATAGTTTGGGGCATGGACTTAGTCTCCTTGAGCCATGATTGGCCAAAGGCACCCTGCCTTTGCCCAATTATGGCTCTCTTAGCAGAGCGCGCTGTGATTGGCCAAAGCATGCAGGTCAGGTGCATGCTTTGGCCAATCATCATACAGCAATGCACTGAGACCTCGCAGTGCATTATGGGGCGTTACGCGGCGCTCAAATTTGCCACGAATGCCCCATAATGTTTGCTCTTCAGCGAATGGGCGAACACCCAATGTTCGAGTCAAAGTTATGTTTGACCCTAACATCAAGCTCATCCCTAATGGGTAGAGAGACAAGAAACTTGTGTTTGTATAAAACTTGCTGTTTCAAAGCCAAGCTATCGTAGTTTGATAAAAAAGCTTAATCTTTTATAGTATATTGGTTTGTGCCAGTTACTCAGGTACTGTAACTTGATGTATGGTCTCACACATGACAGCTCCTAAGTTTGTAGGCTCTTTGTTCTTCTACAGCTGGAGCATGGAGAACTGGAATGGACATATAAAAAGCTGTCAGACTGTAGGCTTCATTACATGTACAAATCCAGGGCTGTATGTAAAGTTCATGCTGTAAAGTACACACAAATTATTCCTTCTTTTCCTTTTTCCTTTCCATCCTTTTCTACATGTCCCCCTCTTCCTGACAATCAGCTTTCCTGATTAATAAATTACAACTAAAGACAAAACTTTTTTTTAGTGTTGGACAGAGTAGAGATGGATTAGAAAATCTGTCAGTTTTTATTGCTCTCCGTTTTGGCATTTGAGGGATTACTGTGCAGGTGCTGTGTGGCATGGAGGATAGCAGTACCCGCCGCTTTGTTCTCTAGGGCCTCTGCTCTAAGAAAGCATGTAATGTTTGGGCGGATCGGAGTAGTTTTCTAGCAATAAAAAAAAATCCTGATTTTTTTCATTAAAAAAAAACAAAAACAAAAAAACAATGTCAGAGGTGTCAATGTAAAATGTCTTTATAAAAGAGATTTAATCTCCAAATATGAAAAGGTTTCTTCACAGTAAGAGCTGTGGTTCTGGCCAGCTCAGTAGATTGGTTTAAAAAAGGCCTGGATTATTTTCTAAATTTACATAATTTAACTGGATACTAACATTCGTAGATAAAGTGGATCCACAGAATATCCAATTGCCTCTTGGGGGATCAGGAAGGACCTTTTTTCTCCTGCTGGAACAAATTGGATTATGCTTGTTTTTTTTTGCATTCCTCTGGATCAATTTTGGGTATAGGATTATGTATATACAATTGTATGATTTGTTTTCCCTTTTTATTGGCTGAGCTAGATGGACTTTTTTTCAATCAGACTAACTATGCAACTCTATATGTAACGATGTACTACCATTATGGAGAATCATCCTCTCTATTTGTCCTGTTTAGTGAAAGTAAAAGCAAATTTTGGGTTGTCCCCAGAAAAGTAATAGAGGGGAAATCTGACATGGGTTAGGACCCTCCTTTACTCTATCCAAAATGAAAAATAAAAAAAGTTTTGCCTATAGTTCTACTTTAGATATATAAAAACTGCATGCTGTCTTTTCATATGTGGAATCTTTAATGGACTATGAGCCCTTATACACACGGTCGGACATTCTGACAACCAAATCCGTAAGATTTTGTCCGACGGATTTTGTCCGAAACTGTTGCATACACACGGTTGGACAAAGTTGTCGGAAAATCCGATTGTACATAAAGTGATGACGTTATTTCGTTACGACGGGACTACGTTCAAGCTAATAGCCAATAGCTTTGGTCTAGGAATTTGATCTGAGCATGCGTGGCACTTGGTCCGTCGGAGTAGGCTACACATGATCGGAGTATGTCCGATCGGAGCATTTTGTTGTAAAATTTTACGGACAAGTTGGAAAAGTTGGTCCGTCGGATACTCCAACGGAAACAGTCCGATGGAGACCACACACAGTCAGATTATCCGACAAAATGGTCCGATAGGACACATCCCATCGGAATCTCTAACCGTGTGTACAAGGGCTAAAATCCAATAGCAGCTGCCCCGTACCTCATTTGAATAAATAATTATTATTCATATGCAATGTTTTCATATTTACAGTACTTTGACTAAAAATACAACCAATATATTTTGAGGTCTTAACATAATAATTGAACAAAAAATATGCAAAAGACTGTACGTTTTCTTTTAACGCCCAAGTGTCTGCAGTCTGGCACATTCCTACTTATCTGATTCCAATATTCTCCTAGCATTCAAGTACCAATTATTATGGTTTCCGATCATGTGACTGACCATGAAACAGCTGATCATGGTGACCACATGCAGGCTGGAAGTGTTTATGAAAAGGTCTCTTCTGCCTGCAAATGCAGTCTACTGCAACCTGAAGATGTCCTGAACTGTAAGCATTTGTACCTAAACTGTTATTTTTCTTGCAGTGCTGTGTTCATTTTATCTGGGTAATTAGTAATTCTCAATCCAAAGTATCAGCCTGTGAGGAAGAGGTATTTGTGTTACCAATCGTACTCATAATTTAGTTATGTTGTGTCCTTGTCCACTGCTCAGTGCGTGTTTACAACAGACTCAACGCGAGAGCATTGTGCATGATCAAACAGTTTAATGAACAAAGCAGCTGGCCATAGGAAATCTACATACAAGTTTATTAAATCTTTAATCCAAGGTAAACTTTAAATTGAAAGATTTTTATAATTTACATATATTGGTATAATTAATTGTTTGCAGGTAGATGCTTGCATTCACATATGCATTTAAAACTTTAAACAATTGTACAGATTCTCTTTGCTAAACCCCTGTATAAATATATTTCAACATCAAGGCCGAACTAAAACGATATGAATATAAACACCAATGAATTAGCTCAGCATAACTGAACTGCATTGGCAGAAGTACAATACTAAATTCAATTCCAACTTTCCAAGGTATTGGCAGTTCTTTTTCTGCCAAAATCATCCAGACTTGACCTTCTGAAGGGGATTTTAGATGGAGCTGAGTAGTGGCAAGATAATTCTTACTCTAGGAACACTGATAGAAATACTTGGTAATTGGTTCACATTGCACTTACCATATCAGACAGGAAACCATTTTACACATAGTGATCGGTCGACTACCAAGTCCCATTACATACATCATTAAACAAGCAATTTGCACAGTATAAAAGCTACTGCTCCAAACTGAATCAACTGTGCTGACAACAACAGAGACTACCACCTGTATTTCATATATTTTAAAGTCTTTGAAGTTAAAAAAAATATATAAAATATTGGTCTTGGGAGGTATTGTAATTGTCAGAGATGCATTGCATTAAAAGGAAGATAATATGCATTGTGTTCCCAAGAGAATTAACTTGATTGTTTAACATGGGTAAAGTCACAAATAAAGTAAAAATCTGAATGCATATTTTCTATGCGTGTGCATATGCCGTGAAGCCATCCCAAAATGTTCACTTTTCTTGTAAAATCCAAAGCAGCATATCATTTGTCAGAAGGCCTCAAAACTGTATGTCACTTCTTTCTTCGTACAACCTTTCCAAAGAAGACTATTTACAGAATCAGTCTCACAGAAGGTCATACTGAATCAGTAATGGTGTTGCTTGAACCATGTCCTGCTTAAATGTGGAACGTTGAAGACCTAACGTTGACCTCATATAAGATCAGCTCTTAATGTTTCATGCAGCATTCAACAAAGACATCTTTAGACCAAATAGGATTTGCTTTAGTTTAGAAAGGTGAGACCTTCTTGATAAAGGGACTCTCAACCCCTAAACATTGCAGATTCTATTAGGGTTCTCCTTGGAAGGTGTTTGGTAACATGGGTTCCATTTCAGTATTCTGCTCCAAGTTAATCAGATCCATTCTAGTAAACAAGTTATCACTATGTTCGTAAAGCCTAGCATTATAATATTTATCTATTCCAGGAATTGGGCAAATATTTATTGGATGTCTTCAGTGATTTATCATAATTTGTTCACATATATGATAGTAGATATAAACAAAGTTTTATATGGGAACAGCATAATTTTTCCGGAATCTTTGTTCCGGCTCAATTATGCTAAATATTGTAGTCAACAGTTTTTATCCTCCTTACCAACATACAGTGCCTTGAAAAAGTATTCACACCCCTTGAAATTTTACAACCAAAAATGGAAATTTATTTTATTGAGATTTTATGTGATAGACCAACACAAAGTGACACATAATTGGGAAGTGGAAGGAAAATAATAAATGGTTTTCCAAATTGTTTACAAATAAATATGCATGGCATGCATTTGTATTCAGCCCCCTTTACTCTGATACCCCTAACTAAAATCTAGTGTAACCAACTGCCTTCAGAAGTCACCTAATTAGTAAATAGAGTCCACCTGTTTGTAATTTAATCTCAGTATGAACACAGATGTTCTGTGAAGCCCTCAGAGGTTTGTTAGAGACTTTTAGTGAACTAACAGCATCATGAAGGCCAAGAAACACACCAGACAGGTAAAGGTTAAATTTGAGGAGAAGTTAGATTGATGGATTGAACAGTGCTCAATGAGATGTTCAAAGCGTGGGATATTTTTCATAACCTAACCCTGCTTTAAACTTCTCCACAACTTTATCCTTGGCATGTCTGGTGTGCTCCTTGGCCTTCACTAATGTTCTCTAAAAAAAAAAACTCTGAGATCTACATAGAACAGCTGTATTTATACTGAGATTAAATTACACACAGGTTGACTTTATTTACTAGTTAGGTGACTTCTGAAGGCAATTGTTTCCACTAGATTTTAGTTAGGAGTATCAGAGTAAAGGGGGCTGAATACAAATGCACGCCACACGTTTCACATATTAATTTGTAAAAAAAAAATGGAAAACCAATTATCATTTTCCTTCCACTTCACAATTATGTGCCACTTTTTGTTGGTCTATCACAGTGATATGCAATTAGCGGACCTCCAGCTGTTGCAAAACTACAAGTCCCATCATGCCTCTGCCTCTGGGTGTCATGTTTTTGGCTGTCAGAGTCTTGCTATGCCTCATGGGACTTGTAGTTCTGCAACAGCTGGAGGTCCGCTAATTGCATATCCCTGGTCTATCACATAAAATCCCAATAAAATACATTTAAAATCTTGGTTGTAACATGACAAAATGTGGAAAATTTCAAGGGGTGTGAATACTTTTTCAAGGCACTGTATCTTTGCCTCATTACACAGCCAGGATTATCATGTTGCTGCTACATAGCTCAGCTCTACTGCTTCCGGGATCATCTATGTATTAAATGGGAAGAGGTGATAATGTTGATGTATTGAATCTTAGTTATTTGGCAATATACACTGGTTTGGTTTGGATTTGTGGCAAGGTCCCCATAGACCTCAAGTGTAGAGCTGCAATTTTCAAAGGGTGGCTGTCATGTATCTGGCTATGAGACCAAAATAACAAGGGTGGCTTCCCATGTATTTCCTGCCCAAGCACTCCTGAAGGTGAAACAGACAGTACTAAGGGACAGCAGCAACAGGAGGAACAGGAGTGTTGAAAGATATTGCTTGTAGAACCTCAGACTGGAGATGCTGCCTAGGAAGAACCAGCAGAGTTTGTAGCCAGGAGTGTCAGCCAAATGATCAGCAAAACCACAGGGAACACCATGAGAGGTTAAAGATGAACTTTGATTAGGCCACAGGTTCAGGATGACAGAGTCCATCAGTGGCCCCAGCAGGCAGGCAGCAGGAAAACATATTGATGACTGCTGCTGGTTTTAGATTAATTCAGAGTAGGCACTAGTTGATGACAGGGAATGGAATCCAAAGCAAATGCTGAATCACAAATCAAGCTAAAGTTTGCAATAAGTGGACAATATAGCACTAAATCACAAGCTGATTCAAGGTTCTGTGTAAGCTGAGGTCTGGATATAGAAAGCAGCAGTAGTACAGAGCAGAATCCAAAATAAGGTCAGGAGTAGTGATGGCCGAACGGTTCGCCCGGCGGTCGTTTCGCGGCGAATTTCCGACATTCGCGGTCCGCACGTTCGAACGCCTTTTTCCGTCGTTCGCCGCGGCGGACTTACGTGTTTAATGTATACAAGAACTTTAACCTTTGGTGACACGTTTATCATGTGATACAGGACAGCCAATTGAGACATGACAGCACATGGACACTTGTACATTCCCCCTAACCTATAAATACACCCGATCCGGTGGCCATTTTACATTCTTTCTTCTGTTAAGATAGGGACAGGTTCCTGTGTGGAGTAGGGAGAGATAAACCACTAGCTATTTGGTACACAAAAGTTCTTTTCAGGACTGGTATAGGTGTTAGGTGTTGATAGGTTTGCTGTGCTGCTGATTCTTGCAGCAGCCTGAGTGTCTTTTGTTAGTTTAGAGAAAGGGAAAGGACGGTGTATGCTACAGGGACAGCCAGATTAGTCTTTCATCATCATCATCATCATCATCATCATTAGCTGTTACTATCAAGGTCCACAAAAGAGCTGTTCCAGTAACCACTAATCGTTCTCTTTTTTTGCCAATTTGTATAGGGACAGGAAGGAAGCAGTGTTGTCAGGCAGTGAGGGTAATTTTAAAGACTTGCTGTTATTATTAGTTCCACAAAGGTTCTTTTCAGGACTGGTATCAGTGGTACAGTAATAGGCTTGTACATGTATAATATTCTTTCTTCCAAATATAGAAAGGATATTATACTTGACTGCTGCCCTTCTGCTGCAGTCTGCTAAACATTCACAACTCACTTGTTCCACAAAAGTTCTTATAAGGACTGGTAACTTGGTATAGGGTGCTACGGTACATAGGCTTGAGTGCGGTACAGTCTGCTGTTCTGTAAGGACCGCTATCGGTCCACAATAGATAGGGTTGACGTGCACCACTGCTGACCGCTGCCCTATACTGCAGCAGTCCTTCAGCGGTATAGGGACTGACGTACAGTCTGCTAATCACTAACACACAACCTGCTTGTTCCACAAAAGTTCTTATAAGGACTGGTAACTTGGTATAGGGTGCTACGGTACATAGGCTTGAGTGCGGTACAGTCTGCTGTTCTGTAAGGACCGCTATCGGTCCACAATAGATAGGGTTGACGTGCACCACTGCTGACCGCTGCCCTATACTGCAGCAGTCCTTCAGCGGTATAGGGACTGACGTACAGTCTGCTAAACACTAATACACAACCTGCTTGGTCCACAAAAGTTCTTATAAGGACTGGTAACTTGGTATAGGGTGCTACGGTACATAGGCTTGAGTGCGGTACAGTCTGCTGTTCTGTAAGGACCGCTATCGGTCCACAATAGATAGGGTTGACGTGCACCACTGCTGACCGCTGCCCTATACTGCAGCAGTCCTTCAGCGGTATAGGGACTGACGTACAGTCTGCTAAACACTAATACACAACCTGCTTGGTCCACAAAAGTTCTTATAAGGACTGGTAACTTGGTATAGGGTGCTACGGTACATAGGCTTGAGTGCGGTACAGTCTGCTGTTCTGTAAGGACCGCTATCGGTCCACAATAGATAGGGTTGACGTGCACCACTGCTGACCGCTCACCTATACTGCAGCAGTCCTTCAGCGGTATAGGGACTGACGTACAGTCTGCTAATCACTAACACACAACCTGCTTGTTCCACAAAAGTTCTTATAAGGACTGGTAACTTGGTATAGGGTGCTACGGTACATAGGCTTGAGTGCGGTACAGTCTGCTGTTCTGTAAGGACCGCTATCGGTCCACAATAGATAGGGTTGACGTGCACCACTGCTGACCGCTGCCCTATACTGCAGCAGTCCTTCAGCGGTATAGGGACTGACGTACAGTCTGCTAAACACTAACACACAACCTGCTTGGTCCACAAAAGTTCTTATAAGGACTGGTAACTTGGTATAGGGTGCTACGGTACATAGGCTTGAGTGCGGTACAGTCTGCTGTTCTGTAAGGACCGCTATCGGTCCACAATAGATAGGGTTGACGTGCACCACTGCTGACCGCTGCCCTATACTGCAGCAGTCCTTCAGCGGTATAGGGACTGACGTACAGTCTGCTAAACACTAATACACAACCTGCTTGGTCCACAAAAGTTCTTATAAGGACTGGTAACTTGGTATAGGGTGCTACGGTACATAGGCTTGAGTGCGGTACAGTCTGCTGTTCTGTAAGGACCGCTATCGGTCCACAATAGATAGGGTTGACGTGCACCACTGCTGACCGCTCACCTATACTGCAGCAGTCCTTCAGCGGTATAGGGACTGACGTACAGTCTGCTAATCACTAACACACAACCTGCTTGTTCCACAAAAGTTCTTATAAGGACTGGTAACTTGGTATAGGGTGCTACGGTACATAGGCTTGAGTGCGGTACAGTCTGCTGTTCTGTAAGGACCGCTATCGGTCCACAATAGATAGGGTTGACGTGCACCACTGCTGACCGCTGCCCTATACTGCAGCAGTCCTTCAGCGGTATAGGGACTGACGTACAGTCTGCTAAACACTAATACACAACCTGCTTGGTCCACAAAAGTTCTTATAAGGACTGGTAACTTGGTATAGGGTGCTACGGTACATAGGCTTGAGTGCGGTACAGTCTGCTGTTCTGTAAGGACCGCTATCGGTCCACAATAGATAGGGTTGACGTGCACCACTGCTGACCGCTGCCCTATACTGCAGCAGTCCTTCAGCGGTATAGGGACTGACGTACAGTCTGCTAAACACTAATACACAACCTGCTTGGTCCACAAAAGTTCTTATAAGGACTGGTAACTTGGTATAGGGTGCTACGGTACATAGGCTTGAGTGCGGTACAGTCTGCTGTTCTGTAAGGACCGCTATAGGTCCACAATAGATAGGGTTGACGTGCACCACTGCTGACCGCTCACCTATACTGCAGCAGTCCTTCAGCGGTATAGGGACTAAGAGTTTTGTCACAGGGTCATTTAAAAAATGACATGCAGAGGAAGAGGCAGGCCCTTCCGCAGGGGTGGTAGGGGTAGGGCAGGAGCAACAGGCTTGAGCCAAAGTGGGAAGTTGCAGAAGGTGCGTTCAATTACTTTAAAGGATGCACCAGACTTGGTTGAGTGGCTCGCTCAGCCTTACTCTTCTGCACCCTCCTCATCCTCTCGATCTGCACCCTCTTCTTCACTCTCTGCTATGTGCACCCCCAAAGACACTACCACCAACAACACGACCACCACCACCACCACCACATACCTTCCGCTTGAGTCACTGGAATTATTTTCCGATCCATATCAAGAGGACATTTCTGATGCGCAGCCACTCTTGGTATTGGATCAGGAAGAGGAGGTAGCAACAAGCGCTACTCAGCAGTCTGACGCCAGTACCCAGATCAGCCCAAGGAGGAGGTTGGTCCCCGGTGTTGCTGCCTACTCTACTTATAGCGGTGGGGAAGGTGACGTTGATGATGACGTGTCTAGTGATGTCACGTGGGTGCCCACAAGAGAGGAAGAGGAGGGGAGTTCAGAGGGAGATATGGACCAGCAGATAGGGAGGAGAAGCAGCAATGACTTACATTGCACAGCAGGGACAAAGCAGACTGCAAATGTATCAGGAGCGAGTCATCGACCATGTACGGTCACATCTGGCGCTCCCAGGACACCGGCACATGGCTCCGCAGTGTGGGCTTTTTTTAACGTGTCCGCTGCTGACAATAGCGTTGCCATCTGCAATCTTTGCAGTCAACGCGTTAGTCGCGGTAAGCCCAATACTCACCTAGGGACGACCGCCTTAAGAAGGCACATGAGCAGCCATCACCGAGCCCAGTGGGAGCAACGGAACACACAAAGCCACACTGCAGGCTCTCACCGTCCAGCCTCGTCTTCTACTTCTCCTTCTCCTCTCTCCTCACAATTGTCCTCCACTCCACCTTCCATCACGCCAAGCTCACATTTTTCTGCAAAAAGGCAGGCTTCCGTGGGCCTAATGTTTGAGCGTAAAAAAATGATGACGCCGGATAACCCTCTTGCCCAACGGTTGGCGGCTGGCTTGTCAGAACTCATAGCCCGCCAACTACTGCCATATAAACTGGTGGACTCGGAGGCCTTTCGCAAATTTGTGGCCATTGGAACACCACAATGGAAGGTCCCAGGAAGGAAGTATTTCTCAGAGAAGGGCATCCCAGAGCTATATGGCCATGTTCAGCGGCAAGTGAATGTATCTCTGGCACACAGTGTCGGTGCCAAGATACATCTGACCACAGACACGTGGTCTAGCAAACACGGGCAGGGAAGGTATATCAGTTTTACTGCCCACTGGGTGAACCTTCTGACGGCCGTCAAGCATGTAACCCGTGGCACCCGTGTAGATTTGGTTTTACCGCCACGGATTGCATGCAGGCCTGACTCTTCTTCTCCTCCTCCTACTCCATCCTCCTCCCTCTCCTCCTCAGCTGCCTCCTCCTTTTCCGCTGCTAGCGTCTCTTCCACTGCACCGCCCAAGCTCCCCAGAACCTATTCCACATGCCAGGTGAGACGTTGCCATGCCGTGCTGCGTCTGTTGTGCCTGGAAGCAAAGAGCCACACTGGCCCGGCACTCCTTTCAGCTTTGCGTTCACAGGCAGATGAGTGGCTAACACCGCTCAATTTGACAGTTGGTAAAGTGGTGTGTGACAACGGTGCCAATCTGCTTAGCGCATTGAAACAGGGCAAAATCACGCACGTGCCGTGCATGGCACACGTCTTAAACTTGGTCGTGCAGCGATTCCTTGTCAAATACCCTGGGGTCCAGGACATCTTGCGGCAGGCAAGGAAAATCTCGGCCCATTTCAGAAGATCTTACACGGCCATGGCTCGCCTTGCTGACATTCAGCGGCGACACCATCTGCCGGTCAGACGTCTTATTTGCGATTGCCCGACGCGATGGAACTCAACCTTCTATATGCTTGATAGGCTGCTCCAGCAGAAACGTGCAGTTAACGTCTACCTGTATGAACTCTGCGAAAGAAACGGTTCTGGGGAGCTGGGTTTTTTTTCACCGCGCCAGTGGCTGCTCATGCGCGACACATGCAGACTTCTGCGGCCATTTGAGGAGATCACCAAACTGGTCAGTCGCAGCCATGGCGCCATCAGTGACATGGTACCTTATGCCTTCTTTCTGGAGCGTGCATTGCGTCGTGTCATTGATCAGGCTGTGGAGGAGCAGGAGCGGGAAGATGAGGAAGTCGCAATGCTGGATGAATTCCCAGGGGGGGCTACTCTATCTGAGACAAGTCAACAACAGGAGTCTGATGAGGAGTCAGAGGAGGATGGTGCCGGGGCGGATGAGCAGGAGCAAGAAGAGCATGCTTTAAACCTTTCTGGGATCCCTGTTGTGCGAGGATGGGGAGAGGAGAATGAAGAGGACGACATTATCCTGGATGATGAGCAGGAGCCAGGCCACCACACCGCTTCCACTTTAGTGCAAATGGGGGCCTTCATGCTCCAGTGTTTTAATAGGGACCCCCGTATAAAAAGCATGAGGGTCAAGGACCAGTACTGGGTGGCAACGTACTTAGACCCCCGGTACAAACACAAAATGGCGGAAATGTTACCGCCGTCGCAGAGGGCTGTCAGAATGCAGCACTTCCAGGCCTTGCTTCGAGAAATGCTGCATTCTGCTTTTGCGTGCGCTGGCAGAGGAGCAATTCCCACTCCCAGAGAAGGATTTGCGGGTACCAATCCAACAGCGCCTGCAAGAAGAGGCCGGTTTGAAGATGTGTTGGTGACTTCGGATATGAGGTCATTCTTTCAGCCGACCCATCGACAGGTGTCATCCGGATCCAGCATCAGGGAACGCCTAGACCGTCAGGTGTCCGACTACATTGGGTTAACGGCCGATGTGGACGCTCTGAGGAGTGATGAACCCCTAGACTACTGGGTGGGCAGGCTTGACCTCTGGCCAGAGCTTGCCCAATTTGCAATCGAACTGTTGGCTTGCCCCTCATCCAGTGTCCTGTCCGAAAGGACGTTCAGCGCAGCAGGGGGGATTGTGACCGATAAGCGTACTCGCCTAGCTCACCACAGTGTTAACTACCTCACATTTCTAAAAATGAATGAGGCATGGATCTCGGAGGAATTCAACACATGTGATCAGTAGACCATGTATATGTCTATAAACAATTTTTGGAATCAAGCACACAGACCTTCTTAATTCATTTGGCTCACTTCCCTGACCCAAAAAAGCACACCGTACTATATGCCCCTACCCTCCTCTTTGAAGAGGTTGAGCGGTGTCATATTTCTACTGGGGCTGCTTATTATGAGGGGTTCCCACCATCCCTGTGCTGTGCTGACTTCCTCCTGGGTGTTCTTATTATGAGGGGCTCCCACCATCCCTGTGCTGTGCTGACTTCCTCCTGGGGGTTCTTATTATGAGGGGATCACACCATCCCTGTGCTGTGCTGACTTCCTCCTGGGGCTGCTTACGGTGCTGCTGTCAGCGCTGTATGTCACGGAGCTGCTGTCAGCGCTGTATGTCACGGAGCTGCTGTCAGCGCTGTATGTCACGGAGCTGCTGTCAGCGCTGTATGTCACGGAGCTGCTGTCAGCGCTGTATGTCACGGAGCTGCTGTCAGCGCTGTATGTCACGGAGCTGCTGTCAGCGCTGTATGTCACGGAGCTGCTGTCAGCGCTGTATGTCACGGAGCTGCTGTCAGCGCTGTATGTCACGGAGCTGCTGTCAGCGCTGTATGTCACGGAGCTGCTGTCAGCGCTGTATGTCACGGTGCTGCTGTCAGCGCTGTATGTCACGGAGCTGCTGTCAGCGCTGTATGTCACGGAGCTGCTGTCAGTGCTGTATGTCACGGAGCTGCTGTCAGCGCTGTATGTCACGGAGCTGCTGTCAGCGCTGTATGTCACGGAGCTGCTGTCAGCGCTGTATGTCACGGTGCTGCTGTCAGCGCTGTATGTCACTGAGCTGCTGTCAGCGCTGTATGTCACGGAGCTGCTGTCAGCGCTGTATGTCACGGAGCTGCTGTCAGCGCTGTATGTCACGGAGCTGCTGTCAGCGCTGTATGTCACGGAGCTGCTGTCAGCGCTGTATGTCACGGTGCTGATGTCAGTGCTCTGTATTACGGTGCTGCTGTCAGTGCTCTGTATCTCCTGCACCCTCTTGTTTGCCTACCCTGGTCCCTGACCTTCCCTCTCCTCCATTGCCTTCATTAGCTCCATAGTCCTGAATTGTCAGAACAATTTCCCAAATAAAAAAAAAATGCTTGTAGTTATCGATCCCAAATTCACCTCATACATGTATTATGCTATTGTCCAGGTGGTGGGACTACGTGCTACCCCCTAATAATTACCCCGTGGCCGCAAATTCGACCTAAAGGTTTGCGAAATTCGCCTCCCATTGAAGTCAATGGAGCCCGCGGCGAACGGTCGTTTTCGCGAACGTTTGTGTCCGTTCGCGTTTCGCGTTCGCGAAACGTCCCGTCGGAAGTTCGTCCATCACTAGTCAGGAGTGAGCCAGGTCAGTAACAAGAATCATACTGTATGCATGGTACAGGTCAGAACACAAAGAACAAGCTGGAGACCAGTCTGCAGTAACACTAAGTTACGGCATCCCTTAAATAGGCCAACTGCTACAAATATTGAACCTGGACATGCACACTTTTCTGCATACACCCCGTGTGCAGAGCAGTGAGCAAAGATATTATTATTATCATACAAGATTTATATATAGCTAACGGTTTGCACAGAGCTTTACAACTTGAGGGCAGACAGTACAGTTACTATACAATACAGGAGGAATCAGAGAGCCCTGCTCATCGGAGTTTACAATCTAGGAGATATTCTCATGTTTCTGAACCAGCTGGATAACAGAAAATCCCTGATGATGGCAGGTGGGTTCTATAGCTGTAATTTGATTATATTTCACTTTAAAAATTGCCAAGCATAAATAATACAATGTAGGCTACTTTTTATAGTCTTTAAATTCTACCATCATAGACACAGTATTGTTGCTTTAGCTTAGTATGTTGGGACAGTGATTCTCTGGCTTTGATATATTTACATTTGTTTTTTTAGCATGGTTAATGATAATGTAAAGCCTACACACTATTGTTGCCTGTCTGGATGCATACTATAGGTATAATTGGCAGTGGAAATTGTATGCTATGGAAATCTGAATGGTTCAAGAACAGAGTGAATTAAAATATTTTTTTCTATTTACCAGTTGCATCTGTGGAATCAGCAGGGTAGACCTATCCTTCTGTGTTGATGGCTCCTATCTCTACAGTAGACTGTTGGCCAGGGATACATCCACAAATAGACTTGATGTTTGTGAAGAAATAACTGATGAAATAGAGACTTGTGCCAAGTACCTTGGGACCTGTTAAGGGTTTGTTCACATCTATGCATTTCCCTTTATTGCTTAAGAAGGGGCAGCTGTACTCTCAGGGCCGCTGTTAGAAATCATGGGGCCCCGTACAGCCTACCTGGCAGGGCCCCCTTCAACCACGCCCTTGCCCCCACCCCTGACCCCGGCATGAAGTGAAATGCAGGTTTGTTGCCGTTTACATATGCGTGTGAAGCCAACACATGTTTTCAATTAGTAAGCATGAAGGAGCAGGGGGCAGTTTACATTTCTTTTCAATTGTATTTTATTAATTACAAATAAAAAAAATCTTACATTGTATCTTTACATTTTTTATTGTCATTTTTGTTTTCACAGGGGATGGACAACATTCCTTGTGATAGCAAGGGCCATAACAGGTCCTCTTTATAGGGGGATATGAGGTCTTTTAGACCCCATATCTGTCCTCTGGCCTCCAAAGCATCTGCTCAAGCTAAAATCAGTTTGATCATATGCTTGTTCAAGAGCATATCGTGATGACTGAGCATATCATTGATGATATCGAGATATCATCAACCTTCCAATCCAGCAACGATGGGAAGCAATTAAAGGGGATTGGTTTGGGGGGCAGTAAAAATGCAGCCCTGCTGCACGTTTACATCTCCTCCAAATTAGTTTTTAAAGTAGCATGTTTGTTATTATCATCAGGTTACAATTATCACACAGGCATCACAGTAAACAGGGGGTTTTTTAATGACATGAATGTATCATGACTTTATGTCACATGGCTGTTGAGTGCTGGCTGTATTGCATATAACAGACTGTAACAGTACAACCATAACAAAGTCAGCACCCAAACAGCAATGTAACACAGAGCCATGACAGAGACCCTGCTGTGCTGCCTGTGTGATGATTGTACCCTGCTGTGAGATATATAATAGGACACAGTGAGTATTCTTTCCTCTATTTCCCACTCACTGTGTCCAGTGCAGCCACAATCTCCTCCTGCTCTTCCCTGTCAGCCATTCAGCTTCTTCACATCTGGGGAGGACTGCAGCCGGGAGCCGAATGGAGAATCACAATATCACTCCGCCAGCCGGGACTAATAAAATAGTGGGGCGGCATGATGTATATGCGCCCCGAAAATAAAGAAATAGTCCCTCTGTTGTGCTCCGCTCCTGAGCCCCTGCATTGACCAGATGAGGAGGAAGCAGGGAAGAGTTTAGAATTTTTTTTTTTTAATGCAGTAACAAATTGTTTATGATGCCCAGGCCCCACTGTGTAGCTGATCTAGGCGGGCCCAGTACATCAGGGCTGATTGTACTGCCCTATCAACGGCCCTGTGTACTCCTACCCATGTTTGGGAATCATGACATCTGCTCTTTAGCATAACGGCACCTATAGATTTTCAAATGTCTGCGTGTAGCAGTTTAGGTAAGTGTTGGATAGGCTTCAGGTATCTTCCATAGCCATTCTAAAGCTTAAGCTAGATATGTTTTAACCAGTGATTTTGCAAATGAAAGTGTGAAACAGTCCTACATTTCTATAACAGGAATGGTAGTTTTAAAAAATTCCCTAATGTAAATGAATGTTTATAAATATTAACATTACATTTTTCTCTTTTTTTTTGCCTGTTAAATTATTTTTTTATGAGTGTTTTGTTAAATCTGTTCAAAGAAATGCCTGTAGATCCTGTCAGAAATCCAGTGAGTTTGTAACATCCTGTGTACTGAGAAGAATTATCTCAAGCAGTCTTAAAGAGGAAGTAAACTCTCCCACTCTGATGCTTCTTTTCATTTAGTCCATTATAATAAGTAATTATCAGACTATAGCCACTGTAATCCAGCCCAAATCGCATATTACTTACTGTTTAAAAGAAACTTTAAAAAACTTGTTTCCAGGGGTTAGGCAGCGCCATCTTACGTATTGTTTTCTGAGTCTACAGTGGAGTGTATTTCCACCCTTACATGGAGCACTTCCTGTACTGTTAACCAAGCCTCCTTCTCAATCCAACGTTTCTATGGCAACCCTCCTTCCCTGTTCATAGTTTACTTGTTTATTTCATAGTATTTACTTGTGCCGATGTCTAATGTTTGCCTTTGTCAGACTTATCAGCTTCAGCTGATAAGACTGCAGTAATGGCCAAGTTTAGACTGTATGTGAGGTCACATGGTGTGTAGGAGGAAGCTCTGCATGATTAGCAGTCTCCTGGGAGTTCAGTAGTGTGCCGTAGGAAGTCCTGATAACAGATAGATAAGCACATAGAGAGTGTGCCGTAAATCAGGGGAGATCTGGGCATGCTCAGTGACTTCATTCTACAGAACAAAAAGGATTACAACAATACTAAGTAAGTAAGGAGATATCTGCAAGCAGTGTTCATTAGGGTTTTTTATGCTGATTTACATGGGACAAAGTTGTGGGGGAGGGTTTACAACCACTTTAATAGCCATGCACAGATTACTTCGGTAGACTAGCAAACAGTTTCTCCTGACCTTAACAAGGTAATGTGGTGTTTTGAAGTCTTTGACCTCATTCACACAGGCAAGTGAATGTATGCATTTATATGTGTTTATAGGACATTTCTAAATACATAAAATCACAGGTGTGCACAGCCTATTGCATTAGGGTGTACACCTCAAGTCTGAAACACACATGAATGCCACTTGTTGTCACAGAAAGGAGGCTCTGGTGGTGGGAGACAGTTGATAGGGAGCATATTACGTTATGCCCTAAATACGGATGTAACGTGTTCCTACTGTTGAACCTAGCCTTTAATATAATGAGGGCATTTACACTGGTCACTGGTACCCTCAACCACCCACCTGGTGTTGTCCCTGGATAATGCTAATGCACATAGGGTGATTAGGGCATGCCCAGGCACACCTGGCACACCCTTTGTGCACACCTATGCATAAAATGTATGTAATAATGCATTTAGCTGCATTTAAAGTAATAGAAGCCTGTGATACCAGAGACAGATTAGATACTCTGGATTAGGGATGAGCTTGATTTTCGTGGTGAACGTAATTGGGTGGAGTTTGTGGGAAATGCCCCATAATGAACTGCAATCACAGTGTACTGTGCTGTGAGAACCATGATTGGCCAAAGCCAGGGTGCCTTTGGCCAATCATGGCTCCGGGGGTCCACACCCCACACTATGTTAGGCTGCTTACATAGCGGTCGTACATAGTTTTATGAATGAGAGCCACAAAATTACATTTCAAGGTAAAAAATTTAGTTTAAAACTGCTCGCGGCTGTAATGTATTTCCAGATCCCGGCAATGTACATAAAAATCATGGAAAAAAACGGCATGGAACCCCCACGTTTTTTGTTTAAATGTTGGTGCACGATTCCCCTTAATATTCATACCAGACCCAAAGGGCCTGGTAATGGACTGGAGGGGGAACCCATCCCATTTTTTTTCAATGAATTTTAACTATATTGCTGGGATCCGACAATTCATTACAGCGCAAGTAGTTTTAAATGCCCTTTTTTCCTATAGAAATTTAATTTTGCTGTGGTACTGTTCTAAACACGGGAAAGATGCACTACTTTACAGGCATACTAAGGACACCCCTCCCCCCAACACAATTTTTAAAGGGATATTTCATTTTTAGTGTTTCACTTTAAGCATTATTAAAATCACTGCTCCTGAAAAAACGTTTGTTTTAAACTTTTTTTTGCATTGATACATGTCCCCTGGGGTAGAACCCGGATCCCCAGACACTTTTTATGGCAATAACATGCATATAAGCCTTTAAAATTAGCACTTTTGATTTTTCATGTTCGTGTCCCATAGAGTTTAACGGTGTTCGCATGTTCTCACTAATTTTTTGCTCTGTTCGCAAGTTCTGGTGTGAACTGAAACAGGTTTGGCTCATCCAGGGCCGTCTTTAAGGCAGGGCAAAAGGAGCAGCTGCCCTCGGCCCTGTCATTGTTGTGGGGGCCAAAGCAGCTGCCTCATACTTGCCAACTATCCTAGTTTAAATTCCCTTGTCCTTTGAAGTTTTAGTCCTATGCTGTGTCCCGATATCTCAGTGTGAAGTGCTGCTACTAATGCTGCTCAGCTCTGTCCTATTGTTGTGTACAGATGACTCACCTGCAGACCCTGTGTTTACATGTAAATAACCGGCATTCATATGTAAACAGCAGCGGCATTACTAAGTAAATAGCTGCGGCAGGCAGCATTGATATGTAAATAAAGGCGGTATTCATATGTGTATCATGCTCCCCTGCAATGAGGAGATGATGTGCTGTAACCTCTAACAACCAATCAGTGAGCAGTATTACTGTACAGTAATCTCTAGCAACCAATTAACAAGGAGAAATAATTTTCTGTAATCTCTAGCAACTAATCAGTTAGCCGTAATGTTTTCTGTAACCTCTAGCAACCAGTCATTAAGATATAATGATATGCTGTAACCACTGGCAACCAATCACAATTGCTGCCTGATCTGACACAGTAAACTGATTTTAAGTCTAGCTGCTATTTATGGTATGTCTCAGGGCAGGTGGAGAGTGAAAGTGCATGGGGGGCCTCAAGAAAATTTTTGCCCAGGGTCCTATCAATATTAAAGACGGCCTTGGGCTCATCCCTACTCTGAATGCATCTAAATGTATGTAAACATATGTACATGTAAACGCTGTATAAATCGATCTGGAATGTATACATTTTATGCTCCAACATTGTTTTTTCCTGTGTTTAAAACAAACAGTCCTATTTGAATAAGGGCTTTACATACTTCCCATCCTAGGGTGACAATGCTGCTCCTCCCTAGATATCAAGTGAGTGAATGTTGACACCCTAGGGCAGGAAGTGTGTTACTCAAAGGATTTACAGTTGAAAAGTAAGCAGAAAAAAAATACAGTCACTACAACAAGTAGTGTTAAGCTACAATATGTTACATTTTTGTCATTAGGTTTACTTATACATTAAGGTAGCTTGCGGAATGAATGGAGTGGGTGCAGCTGCTTCAAGTTTTCTAGCTTTGATGAGACCTAGGTTCTTGTGCCAACTTGCCCTACTCGACCTGCACAGAAATCACCATACAGCATTCCTGTTCTGAGGGTCACTCTGGAATATAAGAGGACATAGGCAAAGAATACACTCATGGTCCACAAGCCACCTTTATAAAATAAGTCTTATTTTCTACTTTAACCACTTCAGCCTCGGACCAATAAATACCTTAAGGACCAGAGGTCTTTTTCCAATTTCACACTGCGCTGCTTTAACTGGTAATTGCGCGGTCATGCAATATTGCACCCAAACGAAATTTGCGTCCTTTTCTTCCCACAAATAGAGCTTTCTTTTGATGGTATTTGATTGCCTCTGCGATTTTTATTTTTTGCGATATAAATGGAAAAAGAGCGAAAATTTTGAAAAAAAATGATATTTTCTTCTTTTTGTTATAAGAAAAATCGAATAAACTAAATTTTAGTCATACATTGAGGGCAAAATTTATTCAGCCACATGTCTTTAGTAAAAAAAATGTCAATAAGCGTATATTTTTTGGTTTGCGCAAAAGTTATAGCGTCTACAAACTAGAGTACATTTTCTGGAATTTACACAGCTTTTAATTTATGACTGCCTATCTCATTTCTTGAGGTGCTAAAATGGCAGGGCAGTACAAACCCCCCCAAATGACCCCATTTTGGAAAGTAGACACCCCAAGGAAACTGCTGATGGGTATGTTGAGCCCATTGAATATTTATTTTTTTTGTCCTAAGGGATTGAATAATGACAAAAAAAAAAAAAAAAAGTACAAAAAGTTGTCACTAAATGATATATTGCTCACACATGCCATGGTTATATGTGGAATTGCACCCCAAAATATATTCCGCTACTTCTCCCGAGTACGGGGATACCACATGTGTGGGACTTTTTGGGAGTCTAGTCGCGCACGGCATCCCGAAAACCAATCACCACCTTCAGGATTTCTAAGGGTGCAAATTTTTGATTTCACCCCTCACTACCTATCACAGTTTCGAAGGCCATAAAAAGCCAAAATAGCACAAAACCCCCCAAAATGACCCCATTTTGGAAAGTAGACACCCCAAGCTATTTACTGAGAGGCATGTTGAGTCCATGGAATATTTTATATTTTGCCACAAGTTGCGGGAATATTACAAACTTTTTTTTTTTTGCACAAAGTTGTCACTAAATGATATATTGCTCACACATGCTATGGGCATATGTGAAATGACACCCCAAAATACATTCTGCTGCTTCTCCTGAGTACAGGGATACCACATGTGTGGGACTTTTTGGGAGCCTAGCCGCGTACGGGACCCCGAAATCCAAGCACCGCCTTCAGGATTTCTAAGGGCATAATTTTTTTATTTTACTCCTCACTACCTATCACTACCTATCACAGTTTTGACGGCCATAAAATGCCAAGATGGCACAAAACCCCCCCAAATGACCCCATTTTGGAAAGTAGACACCCCAAGGAAACTGCTGATGGGTATGTTGAGCCCATTGAATATTTATTTTTTTTGTCCTAAGGGATTGAATAATGACTAAAAAAAAAAAAAAAAAAAATGTACAAAAAGTTGTCACTAAATGATATATTGCTCACACATGCCATGGTTATATGTGGAATTGCACCCCAAAATATATTCAGCTACTTCTCCCGAGTATGGGGATACCACATGTGTGGGACTTTTTGGGAGTCTAGTCGCGTACGGCACCCCGAAAACCAATCACCACCTTCAGGATTTCTAAGGGTGCAAAGGCCATAAAATGCCAAAATAGCACAAAACCCCCCCAAATTACCCCATTTTGGAAAGTAGACACCCCAAGCTATTTACTGAGAGTCATGTTGTCTGAACGAAAAAAAAGAGATTGATCGGTGGGTATGCCCACCATTAGATACCTCCCTTCATCCACCCACTTCTAATGATGGAAATACATGCACCATTTATATATGCCGAAGCATGGGGGCATCCTCCCGCAAAAAAGTTATGCCGCGTACATACGTTCAAACTTTTCCATGGGCAAGCCCCCTGTCGGAATTTTGACCGTATGTACGCGGCATTAGGAGCAAAATCACTCCTCCACCCCTTATGCCCCCATGCTTCGGCATATATGCTCTTTTTTAACTGTGGTGGTGAAATCACCGCCTACAGCACTGGAGTCACGGCTTTATGTATCGTGGGAGCAAACGCTGTTGCTGTCAAGATAAATAATTCCGCGCTGCAGCTGAATGGCGTACCTGCTAAGCAAATTATGGTTAACGTTAAAACAAAGTAACATCCCAGTAAAACCTTACCATACCATACCTGCAAAGCAATTGCCAAAAAAAAACTGTAAAAAATAAAACATTTTTTAACACAACCTGTGCCTAAAATATATATATGCCGAAGCATGGGGGCATCCTCCCGCAAAAAAGTTATGCTGCGTACATACGTTCAAACTTTTCCACGGGCAAGCCCTCCGTCGGAATTTTGACCGTATGTACGCGGCATTAGGAGCAAAATCACTCCTCCACCCCTTATGCCCCCATGCTTCGGCATATATGCTCTTTTTTAACTGTGGTGGTGAAATCACCGCCTACAGCACTGGAGTCACGGCTTTATGTATCGTGGGAGCAAACGCTGTTGCTGTCAAGATAAATAAATCCGCGCTGCAGCTGAATGGCGTACCTGCTAAGCAAATTATGGTTAACGTTAAAACAAAGTAACATCCCAGTAAAACCTTACCATACCATACCTGCAAAGCAATTGCCAAAAAAAAACAGTAAAAAATAAAACATTTTTTAACACAACCTGTGCCTAAAATATATATATGCCGAAGCATGGGGGCATCCTCCCGCAAAAAAGTTATGCTGCGTACATACGTTCAAACTTTTCCACGGGCAAGCCCTCCGTCGGAAATTTTGACCGTATGTACGCGGCATTAGGAGCAAAATCGCTCCTCCACCCCTTATGCCCCCATGCTTCGGCATATATGCTCTTTTTTAACTGTGGTGGTGAAATCACCTCCTACAGCACTGGAGTCGCGGCTTTATGTATCGTGGGAGCAAACGCTGTTGCTGTCAAGATAAATAAATCCACGCTGCAGCTGAATGGCGTACCTGAAAACATGAAAAATGGTTAACAATAACACAGTAAACAGTAAAGTATAAAAAATTTGAGAGAAGAGAGAGAGAGAGAGAGAGAGAGAACAATAAAACGACAACTATTTTTGGTTTTTATATTTTATATTTTTTTTGGTTTTTTTATTTTACTTTTTTTTTTTTTTTTTTTATACACTTTTTTTTGAACTGTAAACTGTAACTGTAACGGTTCGGGTCTCTCAAAATGCGATGGCATCTTGGGAGACCCTGTGTAAGTGTGCCTAGCCTGTGAAATGCTGTACCCTACGCTAATACTTCACTAGTTCATGGTAGCGTTCAAAACACTCACCCTGACAAAGACCAGGATTGCCAGGACAGCGTGGACAATAAGAACGGGTGTCACGCCTATATCCGCGCTTGCTACAGACACGACATCTTTTTTGGGGGGCTCGTTGGGTAGGGGTACTCGGGAGGACATAAGAATAATGCCTCTCATGCAGCCGGCTTACTGCATTTGGTTGGGAATGGTGAGGTACAGAACCGTCTGGAAACAGAAGCTCTGTGACAACCTCTCTTTGGAAGAAAAGAAAGGTTAATGTTCCGCCTGAAGTTTTGTATAGCACAAAAGCATTCAGCAAAGCCAATTGAAATAAGTAAGCAGACACTTTTTTGTACCAGCGTCTGGTCTTACGGGAAGTTAGATACGGCGCCAACATCCGGTCATTGAGGTCCACCCCTCCCATATTTTTGTTATATTCGTGGACACAGAGGGGTTTCTCCACAATACCAGTCGCCGTAGAAATTTGGACCGTCGTGTCTGCATGAAGGGAGGTAAGAACGAAAACATTCTTATTATGCCTCCACTTCATAGCGAGCAAATTATTACACCGATAGCAGGCTCTCTCCCCCAGCCTAAGACGGGAATCTACAAGCCGCTGGGGAAAGCCCCGGCGATTAGGTCGCACGGTGCCACATGCTCCAATCTGATTATCAAATAAATGACTAAACAGTGGCACGCTGGTGTAATAGTTGTCCACGTACAAGTGGTACCCCTTTCCGAATAAGGGTGACACCAATTTCCACACTATCTTGCCAGCGCTTCCTATGTAATCAGGGCAGTTCTCCGGCTCTACGTAACTATCTTTACCCTCATAAACCATAAAGCTCCATGCATAGCCTGTGGCCCTGTCACAGCACTTATAGAGCTTGACCCCGTATCTGGTACGCTTGTTGGGAATGTACTGTTTGAATGACAAGCGACCAGTAAACTTAACCAGGGACTCATCAACGCAGACAACTTTTTGGGGAGTAAACAAGTCTGCAAAACGTTGGTTGAAGTGGTTTATGAGGGGCCGAATTTTGTAGAGCCGATCGTATTCAGGGTCTCCACGTGGACGACAAAGTTCATTGTCACTGAAGTGCAAGAACCGCAAGATCTGCTCGTATCGTTTCCTGGACATGGAGTTAGAGAACACGGGCATGTGGTCAGCCGGATGCGTGGACCAATAAGCCCGCATCCGCATAAATTTATGTGTGCCCATGTTGAGGGAAAGGCCCAAAAACTTCTTAAATTCGGAAACCGTAACTGGTTTCCAATCTCTGGCAAGAGACGGCAACTGGGGATTAGCGGCGATGCGTTGACCAGCATATAAATTGGTTTGGTCCACAATAGATCTATAGAGATCTTCCGTGAGATACAGAGAATAAAAATCGAGTGGCGTAAAATCATCTGTATCCACCTGAATACCGGGTTGGGCAGTGAATGGGGGAAGTACGGGTTCTGCAGAAGTGGTGGGCACCCAATTGGGATAGGCGAATTCTGCAGGAAGGGCACTATGGGTACGACGGGCCTGTCTTTGTCTTCTTCTTGGTGGCAGCGGGACACTACTTGTGCTTGCCACCTCGCCAGCTTGAACTGCACTTATGGGACTCGCCACGTCACCACGTGATACTGCAGTGCTGGATGTACGTCCAGGGTGTACTAGGCCGCTGGTGCTTGCCAGTTCACCAAAAGGATGAGCGGCGCTAGTACTGGCTCTATACTCCATACGAGGGACTTGCGGTTCCTGCACCTCAACAACATCAGAAAATCGGGGTCGGGTACGCCTGACAATAGCAGGGACCTCTTCTTCGTCGTCAGAGCTATCTGACATGGAGGCGCTGTCCTCTACAGGTTCGTATTCTGAGCCTGAATCTGACAGATCAGTGTCTTCCTCTTCACTATCTGTCATGCTCAGAAACGTGTAGGCCTCTTCACTAGTGTACCTTCCCTTTGCCATTTTGGGCTCTAAATTTAGGGGTACAGTAGTGAGACTCACAGGTAAAAAAGCACCTAGCCTGTCAGCGACTGTATAAAACGCTACCAAAAAAAACTGTTAGCGATCGCAGGGATCAGGCCTGACTCTGCGAACGCTGCAGTTATGTGTGTTGTGTTTTGTAAGTGACAGTGATCGATCGATACTGCACTTGGGTGGGCTGGGCTGGGCTGGGCTGGGCAGAGGGGCAAAACGCAGGTGCTAGCAGGTATCTGGGCTGATCCCGCTAACAATGCGTTTTTTTAGAACCCTAAATTGCTGGGCACGCTAGTATAGATCTGATCAGATCAGATATTGATCTGTTCGGATACTATACCACTAAGGGAGGTGTATGCTTTGCGCGTGTGTGTTAGCGGTGCTGGCACTAACCTAGCACTGCCTGGGGCGACGCAGACCCTTTCTGACCCTAAAACCAAATTTATATCACCCGCCGGGTGATCAGGGGGTTAAACCTTTATTAGGTAATAAATGGCGGGTGCCCTGATGCTATAAAAAGCGAACTACCTAACCAGCGTCACCCGTAACACTTATACGGTGATCACTGGTGAAAGGGTTAACTAAGGGCAATCAGGGGTTAAAACCTTTATTGGGTATTTATATGGGGGTACCTGAAGCTTTATAAAAAGCTGACGGGGAACCTAAATAACTAAATAACTAACTGGCTAACCAGCGTCACCAGTGACACTTATGCAGCGATCGCTGGTGAAAGGGTTAACTCTAGGGGCAATCAAAGGGTTAAAACCTTTATTAGGTTATATATCGGGGTACCTAACGGTATAAAAACCTGGCGTTGAACCTAAAAAAAAAACTAGCTTCCTAGCGGGACCAGTGACACTATTGCAGCGATCAGAAAAACGATCGCTTAGTGACACTGGTAAAAGAGGGTGAAAGGGTTAACTGGGAGGGCAATCAAGGGGTTAAACCTTTATTAGGGGGGGGTAGGGGGCTACCCTGGACCTAAAGGGGCCTAACACTAGCTGCCCTGACACTTTTTACAGTCACAACTGACACTAAATGTAGTGATCAATAAATAAATGAACACTGCATTAGTGACACTGTGACTGGGGGGGGGGGGGGCGGGGGGCCGATCGGGGGGGTGATCGGGGGGTGACTGGGGTGAAATGTGTGCCTGTGTGTACCTATGTGTCAGTGGACTGTTGGTGCACTTACTTGAATGTCTTCACTCCTCGCTGTCCGGTTCAAAAAGACTGCCACGAGGAGTGTGACATCACTTCCTCCTCCTGTGTTTACATTTTCACAGGGGAGGAAGTTCGTCACTGGCCAGGAGCGATCGAGAGGGGATGGGCGGAAACCAACGGCCATCCCCTCATCGCCGATCGCTCCGGCACCGAAAGGGACCGCCGTATCTAGCGGGAGGGGGTCCGATCGGACCCCCCACCCGCTAGAAGGCATTCATGTACATTTACGTGATTGTGCCTGCCTGTGCCATTGTGTTGACGTACATTGGCAATACGGCGGTCCTGAAGTGGTTAAACAAGTACTGTCTGTAATGCTTTTTTTATTGCACTAACATACAATTTTTCAGGACAAGATTTCGGGGTATGTCCCCTTATTCAAGGTCCCAGCAGTACTGATTGTCAGGTCACCTGAGGCCAGGTGACAGATGCTTGCTGTTGGGGTCAGGAGTGCACCGTTAAGGTAGTGGACCTCATGTCTGACTGCCACGGATGGAGATCTGGGTAGTTCAGGAAAGCAGGTCCTCTGGAACACCAAAACGGATCACATTGGGAGTTAAAGCATGAGATTCCCCATAGCGTGGCGTCTAAGAGCCAGCAGGTGTTCACCAGAGCCCCTAGTGGTGGGGATGGACTTCGCTGCAACTGGCCCCAGAGTCTCCCAGGTCATGCTCATAGTAGGCTACTGGAGGATAGAGAGGAAGCAGCAAACCGGGACAACAAGGGATAGTCAGGAGATGAGCCAAAAGGTTGGGGCAATGTTACGTATCTAAGGGTGAGCCCGAATTGCAGAAGATGGCCTCTCTTACGTCTGACTCGAGGCCCCTGATAGAGAAGACAGGGGTGCTGAAGTGAGGAGTGGTACGAGAGCCTGGCAGGATCAAAAGCAGATGGATCAGATGGCCTGCACAGCAGGCAGAATGGTTTAGAAGACATGCACTGCAGACTGGACAGCTCAGCAGACAGGACTAGCAGACTAGATGGATCAGCAGACTGGATGGATCAGCAGACAGAGATAGCTCAGCAAACAAGCCCAGCAGACTGGGTGGATCAGCAGACAGGTGAGGCAAACCGGGACTGGAGCTGGATGGCTTCAGCTGGTAAGTATAGCAGACTGGAGGAGAGTCTTGGAGCATCAGGCAGGCCAGGTCAGTAATAAGGCTGTAAAACAGAGGTACAAGAGGAGCAGGCAAGGGAAACGTCAAACAAGCCAAGGGTCAAATGCAGGTGGATAACAGGAACAGTTTCAGAACAAGCTGGGTCAAACAATTGCAGATATCGGATTTTCAGGGAACACATACACAGAGCTGCAGGGCAAACAGAAATGTTGTCTATGTCAGATAGGTTTAAATAACCTGCCAGACGCAGACCTGTAGGTGCGCGATTGCGGGCAACAATGTGCACGCGTACGCGTGCACGGGGACGTGTGTGCAAATTGGCGCCTGAAATCACACACCATCAGGTCTAACTTGCCTGTTATCAGCAGGATCTTCCTGACAGGCAACGAGCAGACAGGTGTAGTCAAAGAACACGCCAAAGGTCAGGCTATGAAGCAGACAAGGATAGTCAAAAACAAGCCAAGGATGGTAAACAGAATCAGACATGGAGCACACTGCAAGAAGCACACTGGAAGCCAAACACATAATATTGATCAGTTAAGCTTGGCTGCATTGCACAGGTAAATATAGTGTTCCCTGTTAGAGGCTGGGATGGAGCCATGCTTGAGGAAAGATTACTTGGCAGAATGTTAAAAAAACACAAGTCCAGAGGGAAGGGTTAAAATAAATAAACTCACACAAACAAATATACATGGCAATGGTAATAAAACTAGCATGGTTAGTGAGATAAGACAGAGGGAGAGCTATCAGCTGGGGGGGTGACAGTCACAGAGGAGATCGTAAAATTGCTGGATAATGAGTATGGAAACCCATATCTAAATTTAGGCTATTATCTTTTGTGTGAAATAGAAATATAATTCTTAGTTCAAAAGTTTTCCGCCAACACACTAAACTGGCCATCATGCACAGCCAAGCCATCAGATATCACCCAATATGTTTAGACCCAGAAGACAGACATAAACATCTCAGAACACTAGCAGACTCCTTCCATAATAAAGGTTACAAATACAAAACCATCAACACCAGCATAAACACGACCTTGAAAACCGGAAAAGAAAATCTACAAAGAGAAAAAAACACATAATTGTGTACCTCTAGTAACCACATACAATCCAGCAGTAGAAGGGATAAGAAAGATAAACAACGATTTACAACCCATCATAACACAGGAAAAATCTCTGAAAAAATATTCAACAGCCCCCAATACTGGCTTTTAGACAACCACCTAACTTCAGACATAAATTAATCAGCAGGAAACTTCATTCAGATTATGAAGTCACAAATAATGGAAGAAAACCCTGCTAAAAGTGTCACACACAAATGGGACCTTCAGTATCATGGGATCATACAGCTGTACCTCCAGTAATGTACCTCATCCAATGTAAAAGATGTAGCACAGGATTTTATGTTGGTGAAATAGGACGGATGTTGGGAACAAGGTTCAATTTGCACAGACATACCATTTAGGAGCATAAAAAAAGATGAGTTCTGCACAACTTTGGGACATAATTTTTCACAACCGGACGACAATATAGATGACCTCAATGTTTTTTTTTCTTAAAGGGAATTTCAGAACTATCCAGGAAAAAAAACTTTTGAACTAAGAATAATACTTTTCTTTGACACAAAAGATAACGGCCTAATTTTAGATATAGGCTTTCTTATGCCGCGTACACACGATCAGACTATCCGGCGGACTTAGTCTGGCGGATAAACCGCCGGACTGCCCGAACGAGTGGACTTTTTCAGCAGACTAGGTCCGGCGGAATATCCGCCGCATAGTCCGCCGGACTATCCAGCGTACTTTTAAAATGAACGGACTTGCCCACATACACGGAGGAAAGTCGACTCATTTTGAGCGCTCAGGAAGTCGGGACCAGCGAAGGAAGCATCACTGGCCCCGCTACCTGGTATGGACTTAAAGGGGAATCTCTACGCTGGAAAAATGGTCCATATCAGACCCTTATCCGAGCATGCTACCTGGCCGGCCAGGAAAGGGGGTGGGGACGAGCGAGCGCCCCCCCCCCCTGAGCCGTACCAGGCTGCGTGTCCTCAACATGGGGGGTGCTTTGGGGAAGGGGGGGCGCACCCCCCCCACCCCAAAGCACCTTGTCCCCATGTTGATGAGGACAAGGGCCTCTTCCCAACAACCACCTTTAATAAGGGGGCTTATTACCGGCCCCCCACCCTATGTGAATGAGTATGGGGTACAATGTACCCCTACCCATTCACCTGTGGAAAAAAAAAAACCACAACACACAAGGGTTAAAATAGTTTATTGCACAGCTCCGGGGGTCTTCTTCTGTCTTCGGGGGTCTTCTCGCCGGACTCCTCCGCTATCTTCTGCTAGCTCTTTTACTAACGGAGGAGCCTGGCTTTCTTCTTCGCCGCCGCCCTCTTCTTCTGACTTTGGGGGTCTTGTCCCCCTCTTTGGGGGTCTTGTCCCCCTCTTCAGTTCTTCTTGCCGGGCCACCGCGCCTTCTTCTAGCTCTTTTACAAACGGTGGCCCCCTGAGCCGTATCAGGCTGCGTGTCCTCAACATGGGGGGTGCCTTGGGGAAGGGGGGGCGCGCCCCCCCACCCCAAAGCACCTTGTCCCCATGTTGATGAGGACAAGGGCCTCTTCCCAACAACCACCTTTAATAAGGGGGCTTATTACCGGCCCCCCACCCTATGTGAATGAGTATGGGGTACAATGTACCCCTACCCATTCACCTGTGGAAAAAAAAAAAACCACAACACACAAGGGTTAAAATAGTTTATTGCACAGCTCCGGGGGTCTTCTTCTGTCTTCGGGGGTCTTCTCGCCGGACTCCTCCGCTATCTTCTGCTAGCTCTTTTACTAACGGAGGAGCCTGGCTTTCTTCTTCGCCGCCGCCCTCTTCTTCTGACTTTGGGGGTCTTGTCCCCCTCTTTGGGGGTCTTGTCCCCCTCTTCAGTTCTTCTTGCCGGGCCACCGCGCCTTCTTCTAGCTCTTTTACAAACGGTGGCCCCCTGAGCCGTATCAGGCTGCGTGTCCTCAACATGGGGGGTGCCTTGGGGAAGGGGGGGCGCGCCCCCCCACCCCAAAGCACCTTGTCCCCATGTTGATGAGGACAAGGGCCTCTTCCCAACAACCCTGGCCCTTGGTTGTCGGGGTCTACGGGCGGGGGGCTTATTGGAATCCGGGAGCCACCTTTAATAAGGGGGCCCCCGGATACCGGCCCCCCACCCTATGTGAATGAGTATGGGGTACAATGTACCCCTACCCATTCACCTGTGAAAAAAAAAAAAACACAACACACAAGGGTTAAAATAGTTTATTGCACAGCTCCGGGGGTCTTCTTCTGTCTTCGGGGGTCTTCTCGCCGGACTCCTCCGCTATCTTCTGCTAGCTCTTTTACTAACGGAGGAGCCTGGCTTTCTTCTTCGCCGCCGCCCTCTTCTTCTGACTTCGGGGGTCTTGTCCCCCTCTTTGGGGGTCTTTTCCCCCTCTTCAGTTCTTCTTGCCGGGCCACCGCGCCTTCTTCTAGCTCTTTTACAAACGGTGGCCCGTCCTACCGTCGCCGTTGTCTTCTGGCCTTCTGCCCGTCTGCTCGCTCGTCCCCACCCCCTTTCCTGCCCGGCCGGGTAGCTTGCTTGGATAAGGGTCTGATATGGACTCAGGGGAGGACCCCCACATCGTTTTTTCGGCGTAGGGATTCCCCTTTAAGTCCATACCAGGTAGCGGGGCCAGTGATGCCTCCCTCGCTGGTCTACCTGGAGCCGCGCTCAAAATGAGCGGACTTTTCTCAGAGCGGGAAACGTCTGTTCATTTCAAAAGTACGGCAGACTAGCACACACACGGCCGTATTGTCCGCCGAAATGCGAGTCCGGCGGACAGATTGATGTGCAAAATTACAATCTTAGTCTGCCGGACTTTTGGGTAAAAAAAAGTCCGCCGGAGCCCACACACGGGCGGATTGTCCGGCGGACTTGAGTCCGCCGGACTTTTCCACCGGATTGTTTGATCGTGTGTATGTGGCTTTACTCATTATCCAACAGTTTTACGACCCCCTCTGTGTTAGTGGTAGAGGTCGACCGATATATCGGCCGATATTTGCCGTTTTTTAAATAATCGGCATCGGCCGATTGTGCTGATAAAAAGCCGATTTAGAACTACAGCGGGACTTTGAAATGACTTCTGTATAGAAGTCAGTGCAAGTTGACTGAGTCGTCATAGAAACCCTTTCCTCCTCTCTGGGCAGGCTGCCAAGAAAAGAACAAAATGATACAATGTTTACACTTGAATGAATGAAGTCATCTCAGTGTGTAGAAGTTCTCAGTTTAACCATTTAAAGACTAAATCTTTTTTGACACTTGTTGCTTACAAGTAAAAATCCTGTATTTTCTGCCAGAAAATCACTTAGACCCCCCAAAAATGATATATATTTTTTTAGCAGAGATCCTAGGGAATAAAATAGCGGTTGTTGCAATATTTTATGTCACACGGCATTTGCACAGAGGTCTTTCAAATGCATTTTTTTGGGAAAAAAATACACCATTTAAAAAATAAAAATAAAATAAAAACAGTAAAGTTAGCCCATTTTTTTTTTGTCCAAAAGTTTTGACTACCTGTTTTTATTGAATATATAGTTTTTTTTTTTTTATTTATCTAAATCATACATACAAGTAAACTGATTGGAGATTTGTTTTGTTTAATAAATGTTTAAGTGTAAGAAATTTTCTGTATCACTTATGAAGACTGCTTTCACACTGGAGCGGGAAGGCGTTGATGGTAAAACGCAAGTTTTAGCGGCTCTTTACCATCATTTTAGCGGTGCTATTTGGCTGCTAGTGGGGCACATATAACCCAGCTAGCGGCCAAGGAAGAGGTTAAATGCGCCCATGAAGCACCGCTGCCAAATCGCATTGCATGCGCTTCGGCAGTGGTGCCCATTCATATCAATGGGCAGGAGTGGTGGAGGAGCGGTATACACCACTCCAAACATGCTGCTTGCAGGACTTTTTTTTTTAAGATCCTGCCAGCGCATCGCCTCAGTGTGAAAGCACTCTGTCTTTCACGCAGACTGCAGGGGAGCCATTTTGCAGGCACTTTACAGGCGCTATTTTTAGCCCAAAAGCGCCTTAAAAAACGCCCCAGTGGGAAATTTGTGTTAGATCAAGGGGGATTAAAAATAAATAAATAAATAAAATAAAATCGGTCTAACATATCGGCCCAAAAAAATCGCGTTCATATATCGGCTATCGGCCGCCATGATTTCTAAATATCGGCATCGGCCAGAGAAAAACCCATATCGGTCGACCTCTAGTTAGGGGACACAATGTAATGAGTTTCAGTGTTACCCATGGGGATAAAATGCTCAAGGAGCAAGGAAGGCTGCCAATAAGATATTTCTGCTAGACATAAGAAGTGTGCTGCTTCAGCTACATATATCTGCCTGAAACAATAAAGCCTCATATACACAATCAGGGAAATATGTGATGACAGGCTGTTGGCGGAAAAACCGACCATGTGTATGCTCCATCAGAAAATTGTTGATCAACTTTTCATGGACAAATGTTGGATGGCAGGTTTATAAATTTTCCGCAGACAAATGTCTATTGTTGTACTTTCTTAGCGTCTGTACACAAGTCTGTTGGACAAAAGTCCAAAGTACAAACACGCATGCTCAGAAGTAGGGATGAGTTGGGTGTTCGAGTCGAATGCATGTTCGACTTGAACACCGGCTTTTCGCCCGTTCGGTGAAGCCAGAACTTTGTGGGCCGTTCGCATCATATTCGTGTGGCGCTTATGGCCCACAATGCACTGCCCTATTGCAGTGCATTGCTGGCTGATGATTGGCCAAGCATGCAATGTGACCCCCATGCTTGGTCAATCACAGCGCCAGCAGCGAGGAGAGCCATAATTGGCCACAGGCAGGATGCCTGTGGCCAATTATAGCTCAGGGGGTTTAGTACACGCCCCACACTATATAAGGCCAACTGCGAGAGATAGGATAGGCAGGGAGAGTGTCTTCTTTTCTTGTGATTGAACTTAGCGCAGTTACAGTTGGTGTATTGTGCCTCCTGCACAGTATACACCTGAAGCTACCCTTAATTGCTAGTGTTGTTTTGTTCCTATAGCACAGGCAGATGCAGCAGCTAGAGTTGGTGTATTGTGCCTTCTGCACAGTATACATCTGAACCTACCCCCAATTGCTGGTGTTGTTCTGTTTCCATACCACAGGCATCTGCAGCAGTTACAGTGGGTGTATTGGGCCTCCTGCACCGTATACACCTGAAGCTACCCCCAATTGCTGGTGTTGTTCTGTTCCTATACCACAACAAGCTGCAGCAGTTAGAGTTGGTGTATTGTGCCACCTGCACAGTATACACCTGAAGCTACCCCCAATTGCTAGTGTTGTTCTGTTCCTATACCACAGCCAGCTGTAGCAGTTACAGTGGGTGTATAGGGCCTCCTGCGCCGTATACACCTGAGGCTACCCCCAATTGCTAGTGTTGCTCTATTCCTATACCATAGGCAGCTGCAGCGGTTAGAGTTGGTGTATTGTGCCTCCTGCACAGTATACACCTGAAGTTCCCCCAATTGCTGGTGTTCTGTTTCTATACCACAGGCATCTGCAGCAGTTACAGTCAGTGAATTGTGCCACTTGCACAGTATACACCTGAAGCTACCCCCAATTGCTAGTGTTGTTCTGTTTCTAAACAACAGGCATCTGGAGCAGTTACAGTCGGTGTATTGTGCCACCTGCACAGTATACACTTGAAGCTACCCCAAATTGCCGGTGTTGTTCTGTTACTATACCACAGGCATCTGCAGCAGTTACAGTCAGTGTATTGTACCACCTGCACAATAAACACCTGAAGCTACCCCCAATTGTTGGTGTTGTTCCGTTTCTATACCACAGGCATCTGGAGCAGTTACAGTCAGTGTATTGGGCCTCCAATTGCTGGTGTTCTGTTTCTATACCACAGGCATCTGCAGCAGTTACAGTCGGTGAATTGTGCCACTTGCACAGTATACACCTGAAGCTACCCTCAATTGCTGGTGTTGTTCTGTTTCTATACAACAGGTATCTGGAGCAGTTACAGTCGGTGTATTGTGCCACCTGCACAGTATACACTTGAAGCTACCCCAAATTGCTGGTGTTGTTCTGTTACTATACCACAGGCATCTGCAGCAGTTACAGTCAGTGTATTGTGCCACCTGCACAATAAACACCTGAAGCTACCCCCAATTGCTGGTGTTGTTCCGTTTCTATACCACAGGCATCTGGAGCAGATACAGTCAGTGTATTGGGCCTCCTGCACCGTATACACCTGAAGCTACTCCCAATTGCTGGTGTTGTTCTGTTTCTATATCACAGGCATCTGCAGCAGTTACAGTGGGTGTATTGGGCCTCCTGTACCGTATACAGCTGAAGCTACTCCTAATTACTAGTGTTTCTCTGTTCCTATACCACAGGCATCTGCAGCAGTTACAGTGGGTGTATTGTGCCTCCTGCACAGTATACACCTGAAGCTACCCCCAATTGCTGGTGTTGTTCAGTTTCTATACAACAGGCATCTGGAGCAGTTACAGTCAGTGTATTGTGCCACCTGCACAGTATACACCTGAAGCTACCCCCAATTGCTGGTGTTCTCATCTCCCAGCAGGCCATTCGTATGTCTGAAAGGCCAAAAAGGAGAGGCAGATAGTCATGAGCCAATAAAAGAGGACAAGCAGGCTCTGTGTCTAGAGGCAACAGTGCTGGTCGTGGACGCAGTGCATCGTCATCGGCACCTGGCCATGGGACACGCTTGTCCTTATATTCGGCAGCTGGATGTGTTGAGCCGCAACATGCCGAAGACTTGGTAGAGTGGATGACCAAGCCCTCCTCATCCTCTCTCACCCAGGCTCAGGGTACTGGCAAAGCAGTTGCCAACGTGGCCTCTTCCCTCGTCTCAATGGCATCAGTCACTCCTTCCCTAGACCCACCATGTCCCCCTGAGGAGTCCCCCGAACTGTTTGAGCACAGTGTTGGGTATGTGCTCCAGGAGGATGCCCAGCGTTTTGAAGTCTCTGGAGATGATACCCAGATAGAGGAAGGCAGTATCATGAGCCCAGAGAGAGGGGATGCTCAAGAAGGACAGCAATCTGGCAGTCATGTTCCACCAGCTGCAGCATACTGCCAGGATTGCTCCAGTGATGAAAAGGGAGGGGATGATGAGGTCACTGACTCCACATCGGTGTCTGATAGAAGAGAGGAGGAGGAGGAGGCACTTCTCCAACGAGGCAGGACGCCCTCCGGGGGCCAGCTTAAGGGCAGCACACCAACAATCACACCACAGAGCTCCGCCTGTGCAGGGTGCTGCTTCTGCGTGTTATTCCAAAAGTTCTTTGGTGTGGGCCTTTTTTGAGATGAGTGCATCAGATCACACTGCTGCTATTTGCAACATATGTCTCAAGCGTATCTCGCATGGCCAAAACATTTAGCCGCTTGGGCAACACATGCTTGACCAGACATATGTTGTTCTGCCATGCAGCTCGTTGGCAAGCGTACCTTAAAGACCCATACCAAAGAACAAAGCGGATGTCTCCTTGCTCCTCATCAGCTGGGATCACCAAACCCACTATACCTTCAGTCCTCTCTGAAACCTACACTGAGAGGAATGAAGGTGTAGAATTAGGTGTGTCACAGCCAAGTACTTGCGGGCACTCTGCTAGCAGTACACCAACGTCCGATTGTACCAGGCAAATTTCCCTGCCCCAGGTGCTGGACCATTGAAAGAAGTTCACTCCCAGCCATCCACATGCCCAACGGTTGAATGCTAGCTTGGCTAAATTGATAGCACTTCAACTGCTGCCTTTTCAGTTGGTAGACTCTGCCCCCTTCCGTGAGTTTGTGCAATGTGCGGTTCCTCAGTGGCAGGTTCCCAAACGCCACTTTTTCTCACGGAAGGCAAATCTGGCTCTCTACTGTGGAAGGCAATGTCCATGCCTCGCTGGACAGGGCGGTCAGTGGTAAGGTGCATATTACCGCTGACTCATGGTCCAGCAGGCATGGACAGGGACGTTACCTATCTTTCATGGCGCATTGGGTCACTCTCCTGGCAGCAGGACAAGGTGCAGTAGTGTTGGAGGTTGTTCCACCACCACGCCTCCAAAATGCTACTACTGGTTGTGACACACCTCTCTCCTCCACCCCCTCCTCTTCTTCTTCCTCCATGGCCTATTCCTGTGCTTTGTCCTTGGAACCAGCGGTGCGCCATAGGCATTTAAGGGGCTACGCAAGTACGCAGACAAAAAGATGCGATGCCGTGGTTCCGAGGACAAAGCACAGGAATAGGCCATGGAGGAAGAAGAAGAGGAGGGGGTGGAGGAGAGAGGTGTGTCACAACCAGTAGTAGCATTTTGGAGGCATGCTGGTGTGCTTGAGCTGGTGTGCTTGGGGGACAGAAGCCACACTGGGGCAGATACTTTGTCAGCTCTGCAGGGGCAGGCTGAGAGGTGGTTGACGCCATGTCAGCTTAAGCCAGGAATGGTGGAGCAATGGCACCAACCTCCTCTCTGCCCTCCGACAGGGACAACTGATCAACCATGTGTGGCTTACGTCCTTAACTTGGTGGTGCAGCGGTTTTTGGGCAGGTACCCGGGCTTACAGGATGTCCTGAGGCAGGCCAGGAAAGTCTGTGTTCATTTCCGCCGGTCATATAATGCCAGTGCTCGGCTGGCTGAGCTCCAAAAGGAATTGAACCTGCCCAAGAACCGCCTTATCTGTGACATGCCCACCAGGTGGAACTCTACATTGGCCATGCTGCAGTGGCTGTACATGCATCAGAGGGCCATCAATGAGTACCTGTGCGACTATGGCACCAGAACAGGGTCAGGGGAGCTCTGTTTTTTTCACCACGCCAGTGGGGCATGATCGGGGATGCATGCACTGTCCTGTCACCATTTGAGGAGACCACGAGGATGGTGAGCAGTGACAGCGCATGCATCAGTGACACCGTACTTCTTGTCCACCTTATTCCACGCAGCATACGCTGCGCGGAATAATGGACAGGGCACTTGAGGCAGAACAGAGGCAGGAAGAGGAGGATTTCATTGCCTCTGTGACAGACCTAGCTGGGACTGAGGTTCTTGGAGGGGACTGAATGCGAGCCTATTACCTTGTGATTATGGGCCCTCGCATTTGGGGGAACGGTGCTCTTTGTGAGCTGTATGCCTGGGGACCCCTGAGGTGGTGTTACTTGGATTCAGGTCCGTGCCCCCCCCCCCCGAAGACACACCGACTCTGGATATGTAAATGCTATGTTAGGAATAGACTGAATCACACTATTGGGACACAAACTCTTAGATGCTAATATCATCACCTCCAGCCACCTGTCTGTCTTGTATAAAGTAAATGAGTCTAGTCTGGCTTGATACAGATTCTAAAGAGTATTTCACCTATTGTTGTTTTGTTATTTGTGCTAATTAACCTGCAATTGAATTGTTAGTGAGCTAGGAGCCGAAAAGTCGTATCCCTCAGTCAACTAGTCTGAGTGTTGATTTATATAATTAGCTCATGCTAATTAGGTTAGGTTTTAGTCTTCTACTGTACTATAAATACTTGGCATTTTGGTTCTAATAAATGAGTCCATGTTGAGCAGCTAAGCAAGTGTCGTCTTGTTTTGGGCTTGGAAGTGGTTGGAATATCATATTGGAGTCAGATTGGAGGAAGCGGGATATACTGACGGAAGCACTCAATCGGAGTGTGGGATTGGTTCTGTCACAGCCTCTCAAGGCCCCCTTTATCCAGACAGTGTTCCTGCTGTCCCGCCGATCACACAGGAAGAGGAGGAGGAGGATAGTGTCAGCATGGAGGTGGAGCCTGGCACTCAGCAGCAGCAGCAGTCTTTTAGGGATGATTTACAGTCCCAAGAAACCCACGGACTTGTACGTAGCTGGGAGGAGGTGGCTGCGGATCATGTCGTCCTTAGTGACCCAGAGGACTCCAGACCGAATGCCTCAACTAACCTACACTGCATGGCCTCCCTGATCCTACAAAGCCTGCAGAAGGATCCTCGTAATCTTTGGATCAAGGAGAGGGATCATTACTGGCTGGCAACTCTCCTTGATCTATGGTACAAGGGTAAGGTTGCAGACCTTATCTTGCCGTCACAGAGGGAGCAGATGATAAGACATCTCTGGGGGGCCTTGCAGAAAGGTCTGTGCAACGCGTTCCCAGAGACTGGGAGGTTACAAACTCCTGGTCCTGGACAACGTGTTGCTGAGGCTTCGGTCAGTCACAGAAGGAGCGATGGAGAAGGTGGCCATCTGATCGATGCATTCAAACAATTTTTTAGTCCTCAGCCCCAAGGTATGATCGATTCCAGCAACCATCGCCAGCGTCTGATTTACATGGTGCAGGAATACCTAGGGGCAAGGTCAGACTTGGACACTTTTCCCTCCGAAAATCCTCTGGCTTACTGGGTCTTGAGGATGGATCACTGGCCAGAGCTTGCACAGTATGCAATTGAGCTACTGGCCTGTCCTGCATCCAGCGTTCTTTTGGAACGCACATTCAGTGCTGCTGGTGGCTTTGTAACCAATCACAGGGTGTGCCTGTCCACTGAATCGGTTGATCGACAGACCTTCATAAAGATGAATCAGTCTTTGATCACCACCAGCTACCAAGCACCTGAAGCTGATGTAACCAAATAATTTTTTTTGGAAATGTCACATCCCTTCAAGACTGCCTATGCTGATGCTGAGTGACTATCCTGTTATGTTGACTGACTATCCTCTTCCTACTCAATGATCCTGCTGATAGCTTAGAAGAACATTTTTGGTTCTGTGCGTCGCCAACAGTGGCTAAGGCCCAATTTTTCAGCCCCTGTTTTACAGGGGCATGTAATTACAATTTTTTATGCAATGCTTGCAGCAGGGCTCATTCCTGCTATTCCACTAGAGTATCTGTGAGTGGTTGCAGTGTTGTGACACCAATGCCTAAGGCCCAATTTTCAACAGCTGTAATTACAATTCTTGATATAATATTTCACAGCAGGGCACGTTCCAACGCCCACCGAGAGTAACTGTGAGGACTTACAGTGTTGTGGCACCAGCACCACCACCACCATCACCACCACAACCACCACAGACCCAATTTTTCTACCACTGTATAACAATGGCATGTAATTACAATTCTTGATATAATAGTTCACAGCAGGGCATTCCAGTGCCCACCAAGAGTCACTTTGAGGGCTTACAGTGTTGTGGCAACACCAACACCTTAGGCCCAAATTTCTGCAGAGCATATAGGGCAGGCCCCTACTTTCAAACATCCAACTTACAAACGTTTCCTACTAGCAAATGGAAGGAGACAACAGGAAGTGAGATTAAAAAAGATGGATGGCAAAAAAAATTATACAGGGGGGATAACCCTTCCCTATGTTTTCCAAAAAGCTTACAAATTTATTTTTTGACTGGAGCTACACTTTAAAAATGCAAAATTACAAACAGATTCAACTTAACACAACAAACCTACACAGTCCCTATCTTGTTTGTACCGCCTGTATACTACTGTTCTGAGTATATAGGGCTTGGGGGCCCCATGCCTTTTCTTTTTTTTTTTTATTTGGGTATGGGGTTCCCCTTAATATCGGTACAAGACCCAAAGGGGCTGGTAATGGGCAGGGGGCTACCCATGCCATTTTTCTCAATGATTTTCATCTATATTGCCGGAACCGGACATTACATTAAAACCGCAAGCAGTTTTAAATGACTTTTTTCTGTTAAATGTAATTTTGTGCAGGGACTGTTCTAAACACGGGAAACACATGCCACTTCACAGGCACACTATAGACCCCCCCAGGCATGATATTTAAAGGAATATTTCACTTTTTTTTCACTTTAAGCGTCATTAAAATCGGTGCTCCCGAAAAAACGTCAGTTTAAAAAAATTTTTTTGCATTGATCCATGTCCCCTGGGGCAGGAGTCCAAACCCTTTTTAGGACAATACCTGGCATATTAGCCTTTAAAATTAGCACTTTTGATTTTGAACGCTCAAGTCCCATAGACTTTAATAAGGTTCTAAAGTTCGTACGAATTTTCGGTCTGTTCGAAGGTTCTGGTGCAAACCGAACCGGGGGATGTACGGCTCATCCCTACTCAGAAGCAAGGATGTGCCAAAAGCAGTCGGTCTTGTAAACTAGCATTCGAAATGAAGAATTAACATTTGTGACGTGGAAAACTATGAAATCTCGAAATGCAGCGCACATTCTCTTCTTCTCTGAGATAATAATGAAGCTGCTTTGCTGGTGATACTGATTTACAAACAAATTTTCAAAGGCTTTTTTTTTTCTAGTGATACCAAGAATAATATTATTATGCTTTTTTTATTTTTATTTGGGCAAGTTACCACAACACCATTATCCCGTAGTTTTTAAGATCAAAGATACAACTCTGTTGCGATCCCTTGTTAATTTTACATTGTATTTTTTTTAACCACTTAATAACCACCCTATAGTCGAATGATGGCTACAGGGCGGTTTCTTAACTCTGGGAGGCCGTCATATGACGTCCTCCCAGAATTCCGCTCTCGCGCGCCCCCTGGGGCGCGCACTCGAGAGCATCCGTGACCGCCGGGTCCACAGGACCCGGCGCATCACGGATCACGGTAAACGGCCGCTCATAGCGGCCGTTTACCACGTGATCACTCCGTCAAATGACGGAGTGATCACTTGTAAACAAACCGGCGCCATGTTATGATGCCGGTTCCTCCCTCCCCCTCTCTGTACCGATCGGAACAGCGGGGGGGGGGGGGGAGAGATCAGTGTCAGCAGCGATGTGTGCTGCATCTGCAGTGCCCACATCGCTGCTCACTGAAAATTAACCCCTCAATTCCCTGCAAATACTCTGCAATACCCTGCCATTACTCTGCAATACCCTGCAATACTCTGCAATACCCTGCAATACCCTGCAATACCCTGCAATACTCTGCAATACTCTGCAATACTCTGCATTACTCTGCATTACACTGCATTACACTGCAATACTCTGCAATACTCTGCAATACTCTGCATTACTCTGCAATACCCTGCAATACTCTGCAATACTCTGCAATACCCTGCAATACTCTGCATTACACTGCATTACACTGCAATACACTGCATTACACTGCAATACACTGCAATACTCTGCAATACTCTGCAATACTCTGCATTACACTGCATTACACTGCAATACTCTGCAATACTCTGCAATACTCTGCATTACTCTGCAATACCCTGCAATACTCTGCAATACTCTGCAATACTCTGCATTACACTGCATTACACTGCAATACACTGCAATACACTGCAATACTCTGCAATACCCTGAAATACTCTGCAATACCCTGCAATACCCTGCAATACCCTGCAATACTCTGCAATACTCTGCATTACACTGCAATACCCTGCAATACTCTGCAATACACTGCAATACTCTGCATTACTCTGCAATACTCTGCAATACTCTGCATTACACTGCATTACACTGCAATACTCTGCATTACACTGCAATACTCTGCATTACTCTGCATTGCCCTGCAATACCCTGCAATACTCTGCAACACTCTGCAACGCTCTGCAACACCCGCCAATACCCTGCAACACTCTGCAATGCTCTGCAACACTCTGCAATGCTCTGCAACACCCACCAATACCCTGCAACACTCTGCAATGCTCTGCAACACCCGCCAATACCGTGCAACACTCTGCAATGCTCTGCAACACCCTCCAATATCCTGCAATGCTCTGCAACGCAATACTCTGCAACGCCATACTCAGATACCCAGCCATACTCTGAGATACCCAGCCATAGTCGGTGATACCCTGCAATACCCAGCCATAGACACCCCCCCCCCTCCCGCCGCCCTCCGGTGCTTCTACCGACTCGCCAATACGATCAAATCCAGAATCTTTTTTTTTTTTTTTCAGGCTTCCCAGCTTAGAGATGAGATGCGGGGTCTTATTGACCCCATATCTCACTGTAAAGAGGATCTGTCATGCCATATTCCTATTACAAGGGATGTTTACATTCCTTGTAATAGGAATAAAAGTGAGCAAAAAATTATTTTGGGGGAAAAAAATGTCAAACTAAAATAAATAAAGTAAAATGAACAATAACATTTTTTTTTTTTTTTTAAAGCGCCCCTGTCCCCATGTGCTCGCATGCAGAAGCGAACGCATACGTAAGTCCCGCCCACATATGAAAACGGTGTTCAAACCACACATGTGAGGTATCGCTGCGAACGTTAGAGCGAGAGCAATAATTCTAGCCCTAGACCTCCTCTGTAACTCAAAACATATAACCAGTAAAAAAAAAAAAATTCGTCGCCTATGGGGATTTTTAAGTAGCGACGTTTGGCGCCATTCCACGAGCCTGTGCAATTTTGAAGAGTGACATGTTAGGTATCGATTTACTCGGTGTAACTTCATCTTTCACATTATGCAAAAATTGGGCTAACTTTACTGTGTTTTTTTTTTTTTTTAAGCACAAAACTGTTTTTTTTCCAAAAAAAAGCATTCGAAAAATTGCTGCGCAAATACCGTGCGAGATAAAAAGTTGCAACGACCACCATTGTATTCTCCAGGGTGTTTGCTAAAAAAACATATATAATGTTTTGGGATTCGATGTAATTTTCTAGCAAATAAATGATGATTTTTACATGTAGGAGAGAAATGTCAGAATAGTCCTGGGTGCTCCAGAACGCCTGATGGCGCTCCCTGCATGTTGGGCCTCTGTATGCGGCCACGCTTTGTAAAAGTCTCACACATGTGGTATCACCGTACTCGGGAGTAATAGCAGAATGTGTTTTGGGGTGTCATTTGTGGTATGCATATGCTGTGTGAGAAATAAACTGATAATATGACAATTTTGTGAAAAAAAAACAAAAAAGTAAAAAAAATCTTGATTTTGCAAAGAATTGTGGGAAAAAATGACAACTTCAAAAAACTCTACATGCCTCTTACTAAATACCTTGGAATGTCTTCTTTCCAAAAAGGGGTCATTTGGGGGGTACTTGTACTTTTCTGGCATGTTAGGGTCTCAAGAATTGAAATAGGCCGTCAGTACTTCAGGTGTGATCAATTTTCAGATATTGGCACCATAGCTTGTGGACTCTATAACTTTCACAAAGACCAAATCATATCCACCAATTTGTACTTATTTTTACCAAAGATATGTAGTGGTATAAATTTTGGCCAAAATTTATGAAGAAAAAATTACTAATCTGCTAAATTTTATAACAGAAACGAAGAAAAATTCATTTTTTTACAGAATTTTCTGTATTTTTTCTTTTATAGCACAAAAAATAAAAAACCCAGTGGTGATTAAATATCACCAAAAGAAAGCTCCATTTGTGTGAAAAAAAGGACAAAAATTTCATATAGGTCCAGTGTTGCATGACTGAGTAATTGTCATTCAAAATGTGAGAGCACCGAAAGCTGAAAATTGGTCTGGTTATTAAGGGTGTTTAAGTGCCCAGTGGTCAAGTGGTTAACTGTAACTGCCTACTCCCAAAATGTCATTTGAAGTAAAACACATAGACAAGTATTATTCTCCACAATTTTTTCATTGTGCATTAAAAAAAGAAAACAAATAAAATTAGACATGCTATCTGCCAATAGAACTTAACCAAACAGTGCATTCTGTCCATCCAAAAATATAGAAAATATACCAAATCAAATCATTATTCAACCAAAAAAATAAGCAATATCTCCAAGGCCAATAATAAATAGCACGAAGTGAAAAGTGCAAAATGAAAAGTGCGAATCAATACTCACTAAACTTCTACTAACATGAAATTAGCAGAAGGAGCCCAAAGGGTGGCGCTAAAGAGCTGAAACACAACATAGTACGTCATTGTGTGGCCGTGTGTATGCAAGGCAAGTTTAGGCCAACGCCCTTCAGGCAAAATTCCACAGTTTTGTTGGTCAACAATCCAATCATGTGTATAAGGCTTAAGGGCTCTTTCACAGAACTGATCCGTTCAGGTCCACCTGTCAGATTTTTAGGTGGACCTGAACGGATGCTCCATAAACCTCTATGGAGCGTTGGATGTCAGCATGATGCAATGTCTGCGGACATCTGACCCGCTACAATCGGAAAAAGTGTGACAGAGGAAAAACCTACTTTTCCATCCGTCTGCGAATCGGATCGGGTGACGACGTACTCTGCGGTCCGTCTTCACCCGATCCCCCATAGGGGAGAGCAGCACTCTGACAGGTCCGTCCCTGCATAGTGTGCAGAGACGGACCTGTCATCTTCCTGCTCAGCGGTGATCGATGGAGCGATCCCCACAGAGCAAGCGGATGTCCACAGGGCGGATCATCACTGATCCGCCCCATGTGAAAGAGCCCTAAGAGTGAAGTGGTTTTGGAAATGCCTGGATCACCCTTACCCTGTGCTCCTATTTCAATATCAAGTTTTGAGTTTAGGTAGTTAAAGCGATTGGCACCTTTTATTTCAGTACTACGTCTACTGAGCCCCCCCCCCCCCCAGTTTCTATTGAGTTCCCAGAATGCTGCTCATCTACCAATTTAACATTCAGGGTGCTACTTGTTCACCATGACAGTGATCCCTGTATCTTATGCACCTTCCCCTGCTATCTTGGTGGCCCTGATCTCCAGTTGTACATTAAAGTCAAACTCCAGGCAAACAGCTTACAATTAAGCTGACATGCCTAAATATAAGCTGCTTTACCTCGCAAATGATTTGTTTTTTTGTACTCCCAGTCCTAAGATTTACACTGCCCTGTCTGACAGCCAAGCCAGGTTGGTGACAGGAATTGGTCAGCTGGTATAACTGAATTTATTAGAAAATAACATATATATTGGGGCATTAAGCATTGAGACTTCTATGGTGTAAGTCTTTGTGAATTCTAATTCAGAATATTGTTTTACATAACAAAATCTGTTTTAAATAAGTGCATTTTTGGTATTCTTTAATTGTAGTGTCTGTTATTTTAGTGACTGTAAATCATGAAGTCAGTAGAGTATAGTTTTCTTGTTTTTGTATGCATGTCCCCTATTTATATTTAATGTACATGCTGGAATTGAAATTATGAATATAAAACACTTATTAATATTTTTAATGACTTGGGCTATGAACAAGATGAAAGTTAATTGGTAATTTTTGTGCCCCTCAGTGATGGGTTCATTCTGCTCACAAAGCTATTGTTTGCCAAATGTGCCTTGCCATCTGCCCATCTCTATTATAAGGAAGAAAGCAAAAACAAACAACTCAAGAAACCACAAAAATAGCATATTGTGAAATAAGCTTCCTGCTGCATTCCTTCCAGCACTCCTTTCCATTCTGTAGCCCAATGCATATAAACACAACTTCATTTTATTTATGTATTATTTTAAATTATTATCCAACTGTTTCATTTGTTTAGAAGAAGATGTAATGTAACATGTATAAATGAAAGCAAAAAATAACAAACAATTCACAAATAAAATATTAAACAAATTATCAGCAAGAAATACCATGCATTAAAGTGGTTGTAAGCTCTCACATATACCTAGTGAAGTGCACAGCCTCAGATGATACACAGAGATTAAAGAGAAAGTTAACTTCCTCTGATAACATTTACCTATAATAAGGCTTACATATAGGTAATGTAAAAATCCCCTAAAATTCCACCATGTAGTAGATATTTACATTACATGCAGACAGTGACATCACCCGGCGTATGTGCTCCGAAGGAACAGCCACAGGTGTCCTTGCTTTCCGAGCCCATGCCATGAACGGTGGCTAGTTCCTGAGTGCGTGGGAGTGATGTCACCACGGCTCTGGCCAATCACAGAGCTGGAGCCTGCAAACCCATAAGTAAGGGTGAAAATTGAAGCAGGTACAGCGCTGACATTGCGGTGCTTGAACAACTTTGTTTTCAGGTAAGTTTCACATAATGTGCTAGTATGCAATGCATGCTAGCAGATTATGACTTTACCTTGCAGGAAGAAGAAAAAAAATGTCCAGCAGTATACAACCGTTTTAAACAAAGCCTCCAATCTTTTCTCTACACCCCTTGAAAAGTGTATACAATGTTATAAATACTTCTTCACCTGTCAGCAGCACAGAGGAGGGGGCAGAGAGACTACAGTAACAGTGTGTGAGAGCTGATTGGAGGAAAGGAATACACCTCCTTCACACAGCAGAAGAACTGTGTTCTGAATAGACCAGCTCCATTCTAAGCTCTTCCTCCCCCCCAACATAAATTGATCTCATGTGTCGGGAAAACTTCTCAGAAGTGACTCATGCTAATAACAGAGGAACAAAGCACCAGAGAGAAACCATGCTTAGAACTTTGGAGATAGATAAGTATGCACTGCAAGTGTACATTCACCAGCCACTTTATTAAGTACACCTGTTCAATTGCTTGGTAACACAAATTGCTAATCAGCCAATCACATGGCAGCAACTCAATGCATTTAGACGTAGTGAAGACAACTTGCTGAAGTTCAAACCGAGTATCAGAAAGGGGAAGAAAGGGGATTTAAGGGACTTTGAACATGGCATGGTTGTTGGAGCCAGATAGGCTGGTCTGAGTATTTCAAAAACTGCTGATCTACTGGAATTTTCACACACAACCGTTGCTAGGGTTTACAGAGAATGGTCCAAAAAAGAGAAACTATCCAGTGAGATGCAATTTTGTGGAGGAAAATGCCTTGTTGATATCAGAGGTCAGAGGAGAATAGGCAGACTGGTTTGAGATGATAGAAAGGCAAAAGTAACTCAAATAACAACTCGTTACAACACATCAAACCTTGAAGCTGATGGGCTACAGCAGCAGAAGCCACACTAGGTGCCACTCCTGTCAGCTAAAAACAGGAAACTGAGGCTACAATTTACACAGGCTCACTAGAATTGGACAATGGAAAATTGGAAAAACGATGCCTGGTCTGATGAGTCTGGATTTCAGCTGCAACATTCAGATGGTAGGGTCAGAAATTGGTGGAGACAACATAAAAAAGCATGGATCCATCCAGCCTTGTATCAACGGTTTAGGCTGATAGTGGTGGTGTAATAGTGTGGGGGATATTTTCTTGGCACACTTTGGGCCCCTTAGTTCCAATTGAGCATCTTTTAAATGCCAGGACCTACCTGAGTATTCCGTCCTTTTATGACTACAGTGTATGCATCTTCTGATGGCTACTTCCAGTAGGACAATGCATCATGTCACAAAGCTCAAAACATCTCAAACTTTTTTCTTGAACACGACAATGAGGTCACTGTACTCCAATGACCTCCATAGTCACCATATCTCAATCCAATAGAGCACCTTTGAATCTCTGAGGAATGTTTCCAACACCTTGTTGAATGAATGCCATGAAGAATTAAGGCAGTTCTGAAGGTAAAATGGGGTCCAACTGGTCACTAGCAAGGTGTACCTAGTAAAGTGGCTGGTGAGTGTATGGGCTTTGCTCAAATTCCATGACTGAGGTGTACAACCACTGTAATTATATGTATAAAATCAAAAATGATTTACGTGAATACAGCATTTTCTCCAAGTAACACACTGTAAAGTTGTCAGCCTTTTTCTTTTTTTTTTAGTTCTTACTATCAAGGTATTTATACAATATAGCCCCTTTCTTTAGCACCAGAAGCATATTCTTTTTTATATCCCTCAGGGTAGAATGTATTTTTTATTACGCATGCAAGCTATGAGAAGTAAATCATTTATATTGAAGAAAATGTATCTTGTGCCTTCAAAGAAGGAGTTCTGTAAACACAAAACATACCTCTGTTGGTACATTTGCAGGTGTAAACTTATTCTCTACTTCCCAGTAAACTCCCCCACAGCTCTCCTCTATTGTTTGGTGGGAATAGGCCACCATCTTATTTTCCCCGTAGCACATTTGCAGGTAAAACTGGTATTGTGGTTTGACCATGGAGCTATATATGCTGCATGGAAAATATGTTTATATTTAAGATTTACAATACCAGATACTGTTGATTACAGACCTAACGTTTTGAAAGACTCAACAGTGGTAACTCATCCCTTATCCAACGTCTGAGTCAGAAATTTCAATTAAATAAAGGTATTTTTATACACATGGGGAAAAAATAGGAAATTACCTTTTAAAAATATATAAACTTAAAGTGGTGTTGCCACCAAAAAATATAAAAATGTTTAAAATTCTTAAAAAAAAAAAAAAAAATTATTGGAAAAAAAAAATTACTCACCTCTAAATGCCTGTTGCTAGGGGGTCCCTCGTAGGCTGCCTTCTTCATTGCCCGGACTGGTGACATCACTTCCCCTCGCGCCGCACAGTCACCTGGGACCTGTCACATGTCCCAGATGACTGTGGGGCGTATCACGGCGCCCTGCGCCACTCACGCATGTGCAGTGGGTGCCCGGCTGTGAAGCCACAGCCGGGTGCCCACAGTACGAATGACAGCGCCATGAGCGGAGCGGGGAACAAGGGGGGGCTTTGTTCCCATGCATCGCTGGACCCTGGGACAGGTAAGTGTCCGATTATTAAAAGTCAGCAGCTGCAGTATTTGTAGCTGCTGATTTTTAATTTTTTTTTTTAGGGGGTACCCCACTTTAAGAAAAAAACAAACAATAATATCAGATATTGTTGTTTATCAACCTAAAGTTAATAATAAAGTTTGAAAGACTCAACAGTGGTGACGCATCCCTTATCCAACGTCTGAATCAGAAATTTCACTTTAATAAAGGTAGCCACAAAGCAAGCAGTTATTCCTATTCTGTCTCTTTAGATAACCTCTGTGCTCTGGGAATCCTTTCTCATGTATGCAATTATTTATAAAACAAAAATTGTATTTGTATACATATGAGGGAAAAAAATGGAAAATTACTTTTTAAAAATATCTAAACTTAAGAAAGAAAAAACAACAACAAAACTGTAAGTATACCATGGTAGGATAGAGGATTGAATCTATAAGTTACAGGTCATGAAAATGAAACAACCGCTAAATGGAAAGCAGGGAACAGAGAGGAGGAAATGAGAAGTAGGGAAAACATTGGTTAAATGTTAAAATATTGCAAGTGTGTTCTTTTCTATAAATACTACATGCTAGTTGATAGAAGACAATAGTTTTTGTTCAGCAAAAGTAAGCTTTTACCATGAATGCATTTACATTCCTGTAATCCGTATGAAGCATGTTAGCATTGTTGGAATTCTTCTGGTAAACAAGTCACTTGTAACACTCAAACTCCACAGCTTGTGATTATGACTACTTAACTCCAGCAACCTTGAAAGACATTCAGCCTGAATTCTGCATGATCTGTAATTACAACCCCCAAGGTTTTTATGAGCTTTTCTATTTGTCACATATGGCCAAATGCAAATCAACCCCTGCAGATGATGTTTGTGGAAGTCAACAACATTGTCTTTGTTTGACCTTGTCATAACATTGTTTATTGACCAATGGAAAATGAAGCAATAGTGAGTAGAGTTTTGTCAAAATAGTAGTTTTTATACGAAAAAGTTACAGATGCATAAAGATATAAACATGTGTCATTCTAGCTTATGTATGGTTAGAATAAATCTCTGAAGTGTTACTTTAAAGTGATTGTAAAGGCAGAAGGTGTTTTTATCTTAATACATTCTATGCATTAAGATAAAAAGCCTTCTGTGTGCAGCAGACTCCCTCGGCACCCCTAATGCTTACTTGAGCCCCATTTCGAACCAGCGATGTTGCATGAGAGATTTGGCTGTCCGGGGCTCTCCCTCCTTATTGGTTGAGTGAAGCTCCATTGTTTCCTGCTACTGTCAGCAGGGCCAGATTAAGAACACCATGGGATTTTGGTGGGGCCTTTTATAAACAATAAATAAATAAAAATGCAAACAATTTTTTGTTATAACAAATTAAATTAAAGAGAAAGAGGGAGGATGAGAGAGAGAGAAAGAGAGAGAGAAAGGGGATGAAAGAGGTGTGAGGGGTAAGGGAGGGAGGATGAGAGATAAAGGGGGGGGGTGAGAGAAAGAGGATGCACATGAGGATGTGTGGGAATGACATCAATGCAGCCTGGCCAAGCAAGTGACCGAAGGCACAGAACCCAGAAGGAAGACCGAGTGAAGATGGAAGTGCCCGGGCCCCGCCGGATTGATCACAGCACAGCACTGGAGGGCTCAGTCTGACAATTTAAGTGTACCTTAATGTGCTAATATGCTGGGCATACTTTATGGCATAACCTACCCCAGGGCATCTAAAAAGTAGTAATGTTAAAAAAGTTTACTACCGCTTTAATATCACAGGAGCCTCTCATGGGGCCCCCTACAGACCATGTGGCCCTTGGGCAGTGCCTAAGTACATAGTTGTCAACATTTAAAAAATATTTTCAGGGATGCTTTTTTTACAAGCGCTATATTTAGAGTAGCTGACATCCCCCGTGTTCCTCTATACATCACAATAGTAATTACAAAATTAAATAAGTAATAATAATGGGGCAGAACAAATATGAGGACTGTGAGATTTCCTTTAGTTGAACTAACAAAAGTGTGCCCATTCTAGAGCTGGTAACATTGAGGATATTCAGTATAATTTTAAAGAACAGTTTTTGTGGTTAAGAGGCATAGGGGAGGAGTATGGATGGTATAAAAATGGGAAGTATGTGCAGGTGAGGGAGAGGAATGTGGAGGGTCTAATAGTGGGCACTATGTACATGAGAGGAGTGCAGGGGGTATGGCAGAAGGCACTATGTTAAGGAAAGGAGTGTGAAGGGTATGACAGTGGGCAGTATGCACAGCAGAGGAGTGTAGAGGGTATGACATTGGGCACTATGTATAAGAGAAGAGTGTGGATGGTATGACAGTGAGCAATATGTACAGGAGTGCGGAGGGTATGACAGTGGGCACTATGTACAGGAGAGAAGTGTGGAGAGTAGGACAGTAAGCAGTAATTACAGGAGAGGAGTGTGGAGGGTATGACAGTGGGCACTATGTATAGGAGAGAAGTGTATGACAGCGGGCACTATGTACAGGAGAGGAGTGTGTAGGATATGACAGCGGGCGTAATGTATAGGAGAGAAGTGTGGCGGGTATGACAGTGAGCAGTATGTACAGGAGAGAAGTGTGGAGAGTATGACAGTGGGCACTATGTATAGGAGAGAAGTGTGGAGAGTATGACAGTGGGCACTATGTATAGGAGAGGAGGATGAAGTAATCTGGGAAGGAAAAATGTAAAGGTTTGTGGAAGGATGTTTAAGGACTGTGTAGTGGTTAAGCGGGCCATACATGGGTTGAAATTACACCAATTAAGCAGAGACCAGCCATAGTTGATCTATGTATGGGCTAGCTGGTTTTACACAAGTTAACCTATTAAACAACTTATGTACAACCAGCCTGTCAGGTTTTCCCTAAAACAATCAGTGCTGCTAGCTATAGTTAGCAACACTAATCATTGTATTCACTGTCAGAACACAATAACACTGCGGGAGTGATTGCCCCATAAATAGGTCAGCAGGTGAGAGGGTGTGTGGGGACAGGCTGGGGAGAGATACTAGTCAGTCCCTGGGTAGGCACCAGGGCCAGGACAAGGGGTGGGCAGGATGGGCGGCTGCCCTGGGCACTGTGATATCATGTGAGGTGGGGGGGCACCACAAAGAGATTGGGGGAGGTGATTTGTGTTAGAAAGATGGATTTGGGGGGCAGCAGGGAGTATTGTTCTAGGAGCGGAAATTTGGGGGTATGCTAAAATTTAGGGACAGGAGGAATGGGGGAAGAAGATTTGTGCTAGGAGGGATGCCTGGGGTGCTTTGTGCTAGAAGGGGGGGGGGGTTTGCAGTGGGGTTATTGGGAGGGGCAATTTTAGAGGTAGATAATTTGTGCTAGGAGGAGTGATTTTTTTGGGGGGAGGTACTTGAATTGGGGGTGATTTGGGGGGTGGGGGATTTTAGCAGGGGAACACATTTGTACTGGGAGGAGGGGGAATTTATGCTTAGAGGGTGAAAATGATTAGTGCTCAGTTTTTTTTTGGGGGGGGGGATTTTTTATGACACATAATGTTCATACACCTTGGGGGCGAGGGGGGCCCCAGTTTGGCATGTTTGCCCTGGGCTCTAGATGATCTTGTCCTGGCACTGGTAGGCATTGGTTAGTATCAGAGCCAGATACACACAGGTTACATACGCCACGAACGTTAGAGTGAGAACAATAATTCTAGGACTAGACCTCCTCTGTAACTATGTAACCTGTAAAAAAATGCAAAGTACTCAACAAAAAAATCATGCTAACTTTAGTGTTTTTTTTAATGAATGAAACAGTTTCTTTCCAAAAAGAAGTTTGAAAAATTGCTGCGCAAATATCGTGTAACATAAAAAGACCACCATTTTATTCCATAGGGTGTCTGCTAAAACAATATATAATGCTTGAGGGTTCTGAGTAATTTTCTAGCATAAAAAAAAAAGATGATTTTTACATGTAGGAGAAAAGTCTCAGAATGGGCCTGGGTGGCAAGGGGTTAATTATCATAAGTAATATACAAATAATTATTATAAGCACTGTGAGGTCATCCTCTCAGTCTGCTGCAGAGTGTTCCAGCTTGTATTTATACTGCCGCTCTGTATGTAGCTTCTGACAGGCTGCACAAACAGCCCTGTATCTCCGGAACTATAAATGATAGCAGTCCCATATTTTAACCAGTGGGGTCTCTGTGACTCCTGATCACCGAGTTACAATCCTCAAAGTCTGTCTTTTTTTTTTTTTTTGGGCAAATGGGCCTATCTTGAGAAAGGGGCCTGGATCTGCAGCTCCAATAGCCCCTATGTTAAGCTGGCCCTGACTGTCAGCCAAAGTCAGTGAGCCAATGAGGAGAGAGAGAGAGAGGGAGGGGGAGCAGGGCTGTGCCGCCGTTCCATGTCTGCATGAACCCACAGAGCTGCGGCTCAGCTTGGGTGCCCCCATAGCAAGCTGCTTGCTGTGGGGGTACTCAACACAAGGGAGGGGCCAGGAGCACCAAAGAGGGATCTGAGAAGAGGAGGAGTTGGGCTTCTCTGTGTAAAACCACTGTACAGAGCAGGTAAGTATAACATTTGCTATTTTTAAACAAATAAAAAAACGATTATTGGGGTTGATTTACTAAAGACAAATTCTCTTAGTAATTGTAATGTGGTAAAGCTTCAGTTTGTAAAGAATACTCAATCGGTACAAATAAAATGTTAACACACTGTTTGCACATGTTTGGATAATGCCATTCAGTAGAATTTTATCGCATTTACTAAGCTGTTGGGAAAATGAGAGCAACTGCACTTGCAGAGTGCACAGTCTATTTGCTTTCGGTAAAGTCACACCATTATGGGCTATGGTAGGGCTGTTAGGGTAGTTAAAGGAGTGCTCCAGGCAGAAAAAAGCAACAATTCATACAGCTTTCTATTAAGAAATCTTTAAGGGCTGGTTCACACCAAATGCTTTCTCGGTAGGTTTTAAACCACTACCTGACTGCATGCACAGTGTTTGCCATGTATCCCAAAGTCCCTAGTTCAAATTGGTGTGGTCTGTTCCAGTGCTTTTGACAATATTACAACCTGTTGCATGTTTCTGTGTCTGGAACGCATCAAAACGTGTAACCACATCGGACTGCACCAGAATGCACATTGTCCTAATGAAAGTAAAGGTTTTTCAAGTGTCAAAATGAAAAATAGGGGAAAAACACACTGTACTGCATATGCAAAAATGCATCTGAAATGCTGAAATTGGGGTTGAACAAGCCGTAACTGTGCATTTTTAACTGCTTCCCTCCCTGCCTATAGTACAATGATGATCAAGTTGGAGCACTGCCACCCTATGTGGACGTCAGATGACATCCTTCCAAGATGGCCTTGTGTGCATCCTGATCAGTCACCTGATACAAATCAGTATATCGGGCCGCTGCCAGTGCCATGTGATTGCTGTGACCAACCACAGCAGATCACATGACACAATGAATGGTTTTCATTCATAGCTATTCATTGTGTACTGTTGTGTTGACCTCTGTAATTATTCACATGTCGAGAGGGATTTAACCATTTCGTTCAGTAGGGAACCCCAACTCCCAATGATGGGAACCTCCTACGCAAACACCCACTGGAAACAGAATGGGGGAAAAAGAAGAGAACGCGAGGAAGGAGAGCAGGAAGGAGAACAATTAAAAAAGATAAGATCCCATTAGGTACTGGTATTTACAACATTAGTTGTACTAATCTTTTGGATGACAAATTAAGAGTTCTTGATAAAGGACTTAAATTTGCCCCAGTTCGGCATTTTAACAAATTCCAGACGTATGTTAATCTACAGAAATTTGTAAGCACACCTAATATTAAAAAATATTGTCCAAACCGCTGAAAGGTCCTTTTTTGCTTCAGTTGAGACTCATTTCAATCTGAAGAACAAATCAGTGTTTAATCCACCGAATGTGGACACACTGAAGTATTTAAAAACATGGTGTTAAATGATCTGCATTCAATGAAAGTTAGAGAGATTATTCATAAAAAGGGAATCACTTCTTTAGAGTCTAAAAAAGAGGTGGTGATTCACTGAGCTGATAAGGGGGAGGTTTAGTAGTGATGAGCAAGAAATTTTACAAGGGGGAAATGGGTTGCTTATTGGGAGACACTAACACATATAGATTACTGAGAAGTGATCCTATTTTTGAGTTTAAAGAGGATTTGGGATTTTTAGTCCAGAAGGGCCTGAAATAAAACATTCTTACTAAAAAGGAAGCCAATTACTTGGATTCTAGTGCCTGTAAGACTCCAATCATATATTTTTTACCGAAGGTCCATAAGGATGCTACACATATAGCAGGGAGACCTATAGTAAATGGCATAGAATCAGTATTGGCACGTTTAGGCCAATATATTGATCATTCCCTTAAGCCTATTGTCTCAGAAACCAAGGCTTATCTTAGAGACGCCAACCAGTTTATTCATATATTGAAAGAAGTTCCCTGGAGGAGTAATAGTATACTGATTACTGTAGATGTCAGTTCCCTATATACTATTATTAGTCATTCTGATGCTATTCTTTCTGTTAAATGGGCTTTGTTAAAATCTGATATTTCTAGTTACAATGTTTAGAATTCTGCCTAAACAAGACTTACTTACTAGAAATTTTTACCTTCAAATCATGGGTGATCCCATGGGGGCTAAATTTGGCCCATTGTGGCAAATTTGTTTACGGCCTTATGGGAGGAGGAAAGTATGTTTCAGGAACACCCCAACCAATTAAAGTGCTACAGATGATACATTAATGATCTCTTCATGATTTGGGAGGGTGACATGGCTAGCCTTGAAGCATTTATGCTGAAGTATAATAATAATACCAAAAATATTTCCCTCTCCTGGAACATGGCTACCCAAAAAATAGTGTTCCTTGATTTAGAGATTTATAAGGATGGAGCCGTATTCAAGATCCTTCCACTACCACCATTAGTGTTACACAAATCGGTGATATATTGTGGCTCAGAGAAAAGGAAACAAACAAAAATGGCCATAGGTGGAACCTGCTGGGTATTTATTGTAAAACAGAATGCCCTAGGCGTATAAAAACAAGATACTTCAAATAGGTAAAAAATTGCGGCTGACCAGCTGCAGTACACACGCCCATGCTAAACAATGGGACATAGGGTGCGGTGACGTTAGTACATCGTTCATCCCGATGCGCTTCGTCACAGGTTTGACGTAGTTATGGGGCATGATTTTATATATCTATATATGTTTTATATCTGATAAATATATATTTTTTAAATAATGAATATTTTTACAATGTTTATGAATTTGAAATAACGTTTATGATTTTTTGTGATCATGTTAAAGGATGGCATCGGGTGAGGTTTTATAAATATAGTATGTGTATTTAATCAGGTGAGATATGCTAATCGCCCATTGGGGGCGGTGGTCTGACTGTGAATGAATTTATAAATACTATTTTTCTTTATCTTTATTTCTTCTTTATATGTTTTTTATTTAATCGCTAGTCTATGTTTAATCACAAGCCTCATTCATTGGCGCTCATTTGTGTTGTTTGTTGGCATGACAGCGGAGTACTTTATAAAAGCTTCTGATGAACATAATGCGCATGAGGAGGAGCCACACACGGATGACGTCACCCGCTGCCATCCTTGGAAACTTTCAGCACACTGTTTTGCTATTTGCCTGTATTTGATTCAATACATGTGAGCAGTCTGTATTGGCCCTAAATAAATTGTTTAGGGATGAGCTTCGTGTTCGAGTCGAACGTACGTTCGACTCGAACTTAGGCTGTTCGGGCGTTCGGCGAAATCCGAACTCTTGGTCCGTTCGCGTCAAAATTCGTATGGCGCGCGCGGACCACAATGCACTGCGATGGCGCAGTGCATTGCTGGCTCATGATTGGCCAAGCATGCACTGTGACCCTGCATGCTTGGCCAATCGCAGCGCCAGCAGCGAGGAGAGCCATGATTGGCCACAGGCATCCTGCCTGTGGCCAATCATAGCTCAGGCTGTGTAGTGCACGCCCCACACTATATAAGGCCGCCTTTGAGGCGGCCTCGTGTAGTGTGTTGGCATCTGAAGCAGTGGGTGTTCTGTGTACCTTCAACACAGTTACACACCAATCGTTTTTGGCTGATTTCCTATCTTGCTCTTGTGTAGTGGTTATTGTCTGTGCCCTGACCGCAGTATACACCACTACACTATATTCACCTCACCTATATAGCTAGCTAGTGATCTATCTTTAACCACTTAACAACCGCCCATTGCCGATTAATGGCTTCAGGGCGGTTGTTTAACTCTGAGAGGCCGTTAATTAACGGCCTCCCAGAATTCTGCTCTCGCGCGCCCCCTGGGGCGCGCACTCAAGAGCATCCGTGACCGCCGGGTCCACAGGACAGCTCGTCACGGCCGTTTACCACGTGATCGCTCCGTCAAATGACGGAGTGATCACTTGTAAACAAACCGGCGTCATGTTATGACGCCGGTTCCTCCCTCCCCTCTCTGTACCGATCGGTACAGCGGAGGGGAAAGAGATCGGTGTCAGCAGCGATGTGGGCTGCATCTGCAGTGCCCACATCGCTGCTCACTGAATTTAACCCCTCAATTCCCTGCCAATACTCTGCAATACCAGTGCATACTCTGCAGTACCCTGCCATTACTCTGCAGTACCCTGCCTTTACTCTGCAGTACCCCCCATTACTCTGCAGTAACCCCCATTACTCTGCAGTACCCTGCCATTACTCTGCAGTACCCCCCAATACTCTGCAGTACCCGCCATTACTCTGCAGTACCCCGCCATTACTCTGCAGTGCAGTACCCTGCCATTACTCTGCAGTACCCCGCCATTACTCTGCAGTGCAGTACCCTGCCATTACTCTGCACTACCCTGCCATTACTCTGCAGTACCCTGCCTTTACTCTGCAGTACCCTGCCATTACTCTGTAGTACTCCCCAATACTCTGCAGTACCCTGCTATTACTCTGTAGTACCCCGCCAATACCCCGCCAATACTCTGCAATACCAGTGCATACTCTGCAGTACCCTGCCATTACTCTGCAGTACCCCCCATTACTCTGCAGTACCCTGCCTTTACTCTGCAGTACCCTGCCATTACTCTGTAGTACTCCCCAATACTCTGCAGTACCCTGCTATTACTCTGTAGTACCCCGCCAATACCCCGCCAATACTCTGCAATACCAGTGCATACTCTGCAGTACCCTGCCATTACTCTTCAGTACCCCCCATTACTCTGCAGTACCCTGCCTTTACTCTGCAGTACCCTGCCATTACTCTGTAGTACTCCCCAATACTCTGCAGTACCCTGCTATTACTCTGTAGTACCCCACCAATACCCCGCCAATACTCTGCAATACCAGTGCATACTCTGCAGTACCCTGCCATTACTCTGCAGTACCCCCCATTACTCTGCAGTACCCTGCCTTTACTCTGCAGTACCCTGCCATTACTCTGTAGTACTCCCCAATACTCTGCAGTACCCTGCTATTACTCTGTAGTACCCCGCCAATACTCTGCAATACCCTGCCATAAATTGCCATACCCAGCCATACTCGGAGATACCCAGCCATACTCGGTGATACCCTGAAATACCCAGCCATAGACGCCCCCCACCCCTCACCGCCCTCCGATGCTTCTACCAACTCGCCAGTACGATCAAAGCCAGAATCTTTTTTTTATTTTTTATTTCAGGCTTCCCAGCCTAGAGGTGAGATGTGGGGTCATATTGACCCCCAGATTTCACTGTAAAGAGGACCTGTCACCCCATATTCCTATTACATTCCTTGTAATAGGAATAAAAGTGATCAAAAATATATTTTTGGGGAAAAAAATGTCAAACTAAAATAAATAAAGTAAAATGAACAATAAAAAAAAATAAAAAATTAAAGCGCCCATGTCCCCATGTGCTCGCATGCAGAAGCGAACGCATGCGTAAGCCCCGCCCACATATGAAAACGGTGTTCAAACCACACATGTGAGGTATCGCCGAGAACGTTAGAGCAAGAGCAATAATTCTAGTCCTAGACCTCCTCTGCAACTCAAAACATGTAACCAGTAAAAAAAAATTTATGAAGAAAAAATTACTAATCTGCTAAATTTTATAACAGAAACAAAGAAAATTCATTTTTTCGCAGAATTTCCGGTCTTTTTTCTTTTATAGCACAAAAAATAAAAAAAACTGAGAGGTGATTAAATACCACCAAAAGAAAGCTCTATTTGTGTGAAAAAAAGGACAAACATTTCATATAGGTCCAGTGTTGCATGACTGAGTAATTGTCATTCAAAATGTGAGAGCACCAAAAGCTGAAAATTGGTCTGGTTATTAAGGGTGTTTAAGTTCCCAGTGGTCAAGTGGTTAATAATAGAGCTTGCAGTCAGTAGTGTTAGGAGATAGTGCGTGCTGTCTGCGTGCTCTGTACCCAGTACATACCGCTATAATATAGGGCAGGCCCCTACTTTCAAACATCCAACTTGCAAACGCAAGGAGACAGCAGCAAGTGAGATGAAAAAAGACGGATGGCAAAACAAATTATACAGGGGTGATAACCCTTCCCTATGTTTTCCAAAAAGCTTAAAAATAGTTTTTTTGACTGGAGCTACACTTTAAAAATGTACCAGTTGAAAATTACAAACAGATTCAACTTAACACAACAAACCTACACAGTCCCTGTCTTGTTTGCACCGCCAGTATACTGCTGTTCTGAGTATAGAGGGCCCGGGGGCCACACGCATTTCCTTTTTTTAATATGGGTACAGGGTTCCCCTTAATATGCGTACAAGACCCAAATAGGCTGGTAATGGGCAGGGAGGGCTACCCATGCCATTTTTCTGAATGATTTTCAACCATATTGCAGGAACCAGATATAACATTAAAACCGCAAGCAGTTTTAAATGGTGTTATTTCCGTTAAATGTCATTTTGTGCAGGGACTGTTCTAAACACGGGAAACACGTGGCACTTCACAGGCATACTACAGACACTCCCCAGGCACCATATTTAAAGTAATATTTCACTTTTTTTTTTCACTTTAATCGTCAGTAAAATCAGTGCTCCCGCCAAAACGGCCGTTTTTAAAACTTTTTTTTGCATTGACCCATGTCCCCTGAGGCAGGAGTCAGGTCCCCAAACCCTTTTTAGGACAGTATCTTGCATATTAGCCGTTAAAATTAGCACTTTCCATTTCGAACGTTCGAGTCCCATAGACTTCAATGGGGTTCTAACGTTCGTAACGAACGTGGGGGCCGTTCGCAAGTTCTGGTGCGAACCGAACCGGGGGGTGTTCGGCTCATCCCTAAAATTGTTATTGGTTGCACAGTGAGCACTTAGATCTCCCACTGATGTTATCGATCTGGAGAAGTTTAAACTGACCTGTTTTGCTACCTGCCTTTTGTGTGAGACCTGCTTGCATGGCTACCTGTTAGCTCAGGGGTCCATGCTGTGAGGTGAGCATAGAACTTAAATTTGAGGGTTTCAAACCTGTCACCATTCATTTGATATTGCTGATCTTCACCAGAGGAGTCATCTTTTCATCTTTCTGGGACTTGTTGTTCACCAGCATATTGTACTGTGTTTTTTTTTTATTGGATTGATAGAATTGCCTGTGTTGAAACCCTCCCACTCTGCGCTAAAGTGTATGGTCAGAGCAGCACGTGAGACACACAGAGATACAGGCATTTGTAATTTACTATATATTGTGTTCGTATCAAATAGTAATGATGTTTGATATATGTTAAGCCTGTCTTACAAAAGTATTTAGTTGTACTTTAACTGCAATAGTGAAAATAAGGTCTCTGGCCTGGCTATGCTGTGTGGCAGAGCTATGGAAATGACAGGAATGCTTGATTTGAAAACCCTTTGCGGGTAAAATGGCTCCATATTATATATTTAACTGTTTACCTTGGGTTTCTTTTTTAATCAATTTGCTTCTGAGAGATATAACAACTCATTAGTAGGGATCTCATTAGCTACACGTTGATTTCAGTGTTCTGCACACAAGTTGAAAGCCAATGAGCAGTTAAATATCTCCGTAGCAAACAGATGTCATCACCAGGGCTGTCCTAGACATAGGCTGTAAAAAGGTTTGCAGATATTTGCCTGCAGGTTTTGAGATTTCTGTCCATGCTTGCTGGAATTGCTATACTATTGAAATAACTACAATCTTCACTGCTTTCAAATGACAACATGTAATGCATACTCACTAAAAAGTTCATTTTTTTTCCCTCCAAACAATATTGAAAAGTCCCACACAAATATTGTATTCTAGCATGTCAACATTTTTTTGCAGACGACAAGAGCTCTCTCCAGGAAACGCATATTGTTTAGATAAACCTTATATAGTCTAATTGATGCAAGTGATGCGGCGCTGCTTGCATTTATCAGCCCCAGAAACAAATATGTGATAGTGCATACTTATGAATAGGTAAGAAGCAAAAAATACAATTGAAGCAATCATTTGTATGCCTTACTGAAAAAAGATGAGAATGAAGATGTGATGGGTCTACATTTATTTTTATAATATTTTTTAATATTTTCAGTCGTGGCACCCTTTAAAATTATGCAGAATCTTGAGGCACAAAATTTTAAAATGTAAAAATTAAACTAATATGTTGTAGTTTCACATAACACAGAAGCATCTATAGTACCTTGAAAAGGTATTCACGACCTTTAAAAATTTTCACGTTTTGTCATTTTACAGCCAAAGATGTAAATGTGTTTTATTGGGGTTTTATGTGATAGACCATCACAAAGTGGCACATAATTGTGAAGTGGAAAGAAAATGATAAATGGTTTTCTGCAATTTTTACAAATAAATATGTGAAAAGTGTAGCGTGCATTTGTATTCAGCCCCCCCCCCCCCCCCCCGAGTCAATACTTTGTAGAACCATCTTTCACTGCAATTACAGCTGCAAGTCTTTTTGGGGATGTCTCTACCAGCTTTGCACACCTAGAGAGTGACATTTTTGCTCATTCTTCTTTGCAAAATAGCTGAAGCTCTGTCAGATTGGATGCAGAGCATCTGTGAACAGCAATTTTCAAGTCTTGTCACAGATTCTCATTTGGATTTAGGTGATGATGCTGCCACCACCATGTTTCAATGTGGGGATGGTGTGTGCAGTGTTAGTTTTCAACCACACATAGCGTTTTGCTTTTAGGCCAAAAAGTTCAATTTCGGTCTCATCTGACCAGAGCACCTTCTTCCACATGTTTGCTGTGTCCCCCACATGGCTTCTCTCAAATTGCAAATGGGACTTCTTATGGCTTTCTTTCAACAATGGCTTTTTCTTGTCACTCTCCCAGATTTGTGGAGTGCACAACTAATGGTTGTCCTGTGGACAGATTCTCCCACCTGAGTTGTGGATCTCTGCAGCTCCTCCAGAGTTACTATAGGCCTCTTGGCTGCTTCTCTGATGTTCGGACACTCTGATGCTCTCCTTGCCTGGCCTGTCAGTTTAGGTGGACGGCCATGTCTTGGTAGGTTTGCAGTTGTGCCATACTCTTTCCATTTTCAAATGATGGATTACAGTGCTCCGTGAGATGTTCAAATCTTGGGATATTTATTTTTAACCTAATCCTGCTTAAAACTTCTCCATTACTTTATCCATGACATGACTGTTGTGTTCCTTGGCCTTCAGGATGCTGTTTGTTCACTAATGATCTCTAACAAACCTCTGAGGGCTTCACAGAACAGCAGTATTTATGCTAAAATTAAATTACACACAAGTTGACTGTATATACTAATTAGGTGACTTCTGAAGGCAATTGGTCCCACTAGAGCTTAGTTAGGGGTATCAGAGTAAAAGGGTCTGTATATAAATGTACGACACACTTTCAGATGTTCAAATGTAAAACATTTTGAAAACCATTTATCATTTTGCTTACACTTCACAATTATGTGCCACTTTGTGTTGGTCTATTACATAAAATCCCAATAAAATACAATTACGTTTATGGTTGTAACATGACAAAATGTGGAAAATTTCAAGGAGTGTGAATACTTTTTCAAGGCATTGTATGTTAGACACCAAGCGTTCGAGGTGATTTATCCTTCCAAAGGAAATACACCTTTGCATACTAGTACTGACCAGTATTTCAATGTTTCTCTTCTCCCTCAGTTTCTCTTCTCCTCACTCAGCTAATGTGACCCCAGTGCTGATGGAGAAGGGCAGGGAAAGGACAAACAAGGTAGCTCTGCAGGTGTCCGACATTCTCTTTCTCAACCAATGACATCATTGGTCCTTAAGACTCTTGTAGCTGGAAGGATTTAATGGTGCATAATGAAAATCTTTTTGCAACCAAAATTCTCGATGCTTGTATACATTATTTTGGCAATTCGTTGGCATTTTGCCAAGGCACCCTTGTAGAAACCTAAAGGCACCCAGGTTGAAAAAAGGCTGTTTTTATTCTTTTGACTTGTTCATTAACTGAAAAGTATTAAACTGAACTCCAGGCAGACATAACATATATAATGTTTTCAGCTATTATTCATAAAAATTATGCACTATTAGAATTAGCTAATACAAGTGAATGGCATTAATACATCTTTATATTAGTTTCTTGTACTACCCTGTACTGTGCTGTCATTCTACCATAATGGAAATACACACAGGATGGGGGAGATTGCGTATGATCTACTCAGTGTGCTACTGCTCCTTTCCTGTCCAATCAGAAAGGTGGGGCCAGTCCTTGACCAAGCTTTATTGCTCAACTGCACTGAAGGTCATGAACCCGGCTATGCAATCTGACAGTTGGGGTGGGATTACTAGACCAGCTAGTAAGATCTAAATTTATTTAGTAGGTAAGACATTTCACATGTACTGTATATGTATGTGAAGTATTTTTTCTAGCTGTTTGCTTGTGGCTCAGCCTTATAAAATCTTTACACTTTCCTTTATCTTTGAATAAGCTATTTACCGAATATAAAGGGACATATACTATATATTGTATCCAATCAAAGATCATAACAAAGCAACTTAGATAACTGTAGCTTTAATGAATAGCTCAATGCAGATATAATGACACAAATGGATGCAGGGCTGTATTCATTTATATACCCTTAATGTGTTTTTTATTTTGTTTTGTTTTTTAATGCAATCAGTATAAGTATCAATTTGGCTTTACATCAACCTCTTGCAAACCCCTCTACAGCAGAGCCCAAACTGGGGGAGAAAGAGACAGCACATAGAGCCAATGTATGGCCCACACTTTTTTGATCACTGACCACCAATATAATAGGCCATTTACACTGACTGACTATAATAGGGGCGTGTACATTGAACATAAGTGTAGTGGGAGCACTACACTGACCAGCAATGGAAATGAATTATTTAAACTGATTACCAATATAATAGGGGTAATTGCACTGACTATCTCCAATGTACACAGGGCTTTTATTAGAGGGGCGGTCAACTGACCATCAGTGTTAAATGGATAAAAACAGGAGGGGAGCATGAGCCACCACAGAGAACCAATAATAGGAGGGATAAATATGTGTGCAATATCAGCTATCAGAAATTTGTTTTGGGATCCTATCATTTGTGATAATTGCCTTATGTGTTAGTGTTATGCCTATATTCTGTATACAAAAAAAGCATACATAATTAAAAAATTTTTTTTTAAACCTGTTCCTAGTCAAAACGGGATAACAAGCCCCATATGTAATGGCATAAGCAGGTAATAGGTGCTCTTTATGGAGATATCGGGGGTATACAAGACCCCCCAAAGTCCCCCTTGCCCTCCAATGCAGCTATTCAAACACAGACAGTGTTTGAATTGCTGAATTCTCAGCTACTTTTGCCAAGGAATGATAGCTGTGATCCTGGAAGTGATGTAATACATGTTTTTAGGGTCAGTGGTTGCAGGAGGGATCGGGGAACTGAGGTTCCAAACATTCTCCCTGCTTTCACCAGGGAAGGTGGAAATGAAAGATTACAAGAACTGTCGATGGAGCGTTGGGGCTTTGGGGTGGGCGCTCCCTTGAGAGCCATGTAAAAGTGATCAGCTGTGATCAGCTGGCTCTAGAGCTACCCAATCACTTCTATCGTAACCTTGGCCGGCTCTTAAAGCCAACGACTAGTCTCACAGTTAAGCTTGATTTAACCACTTGTTAGACAAAAAGTGGTTAATGTTTATCTAAACCAAAAACAAATGTGTAATATATTGCAGCTTATCAGTCCTTAGATTTAGTAGCTGCATTAGATTTCTGTTTTCAGGCTTTTATTCGTTTATTTTCACCTGGTAATTCTGCAAATAACACATATCCTGTCACTTTGGGTCTACACTAAGTTTTCCATCATATCTATAGAGGCCGCCATGGTTGTCATATGGGTCGGGATTTTCCATTTCTGGCAAAATCAACAGGTATCCTTCCTAAATTCTTCATATTGTTTTTTTCCATGAAAGCCAAAGTAGATGTATACATTCTGTCTCTACCCAATATACAACACACAAGATCAACGGGTATGATTTTTACTCGCTGAAAATGTTCTGAAAAAAACAAAACAAATGCAGAACCCACATCTAAGGACTGGTAGACTGTAATATGATCTTGTTTGTAGTTGGATTTGAATACACTTTGAAATAAAAATTAATCATACTATTTTTCAGAGACTTAAATGGGAACATAAAATCCCTAAATAGTGTTTATCAGACTCAGCTGGCTTGTGTTTCATTGATGATATTCTTTCCAATGTTATCTCCAGATCAGCTAAATACACAGAACAATTATTTACATTTCTATGATTTTATTTCATTCAATAAATAATTCAACCACATTACATCATTCTACATAGCGCAGATTTAATAAATAATATAGGATTTTTAAATTATTCAGCTGTATAAAGCACTTACAACTTGTTATAATTCTCTATCACCTGTCATAAAAAGGATTCTCGCTTTAAAAATGTAATCACTGATGTGTGATACAACATACGTGTTTCGTAAAACAAGAGACCATGTCCTCTCTGTGACCCTACGTTTTACCACAGCGTGCTAAATCAAATGGATTAGCAGCCTGTAATCCAGATCCCTGATTATTTACAACTGCTTCCTTGCGTAGTCTATTTCTGAATATTAAGTCTGGTTTTGTAATGTGAGGAAAATATCCATGTGGCCAATGCACAAAACTACAAAAGCATGATGAGAATAAAAACACGTCAGGGCATAATAATTGTCAATACTTCATGTGCAAAATGAAAATTTATGGTGGACCTTACAGTCCATAGTAACTAACTAACCTCATTATTGTAGACCCCACTCCTTTCCACACTAATTTGCTAGGCCTAGAAAAACAAAGAAGAAAAATACCTACTTTTGACCAAGACTTCTGGATCCTTTGATATCACTCAGCATTCTCCCAGGCAGAGGCGGCTCTTTAATTAGGCAAATTAGGCGATTGCCTTAGGCCTCGCCCACAGGAAGGGCCTCGCCATCGAGCGATTGCCTAATTTGTCTCTGAGGTGTTGTGCTGCACTGTCTGCTGCTGTGTGGAGTGTCTCTCAAACGGCGGGGTGAGCGAGCGGCGGGCGCGCTGCACACAGCTGCAGACAGAGTGAGCTCCGCGGCGGTGGATGAGGGGGGTGATAAGAGTATGTCCGACTGTCTAATATGCATGGCTTAGGCTGCCTGTGTGTCCAATAGCAGCAGCGCTGTCCTCCGAGTCCTAGCCCTTCCTTCCCCTAACGGCGGCCCCATTGCATGCCGGGAATTGTAGTTCTCCCACAGAGCACAGGCACATAGACTTTAACATGGCCGTCTGGTGCCTGTGCTCTGCAGAGACTACAACTCCCAGATTGCACTGCAGGGCAGAGCTAGAACATCATGTGTTGCTTCTCCAACTGAGTCCTGCTGCCTTTACCAATTTGTCACCAAGGCGAGGAGCAGGATCATCAGGTACAGTTTATATATAGGTTTTTCATATATATATATATATATATATATATATATATATATATATATATATATATATATATATATATATATATATATATATATATATATATATATATATATATATATGAAAAACCTAACAACAATGCACCCCCACCAAATCTAAGAGTCCAAAGGCCATATTAACTCTGCATTGACAAGACAGTTTTATTTTCACACATTCTAAAAATAACTTTTCATCTGCTTTACTGAGGATGCTTTACAGTGGCTGTGTTTGATGGCATGGTGGCTGCAATTGATGGCACAGTGGCTGGGTTTAATGGCACAGTGGCTGCAATTATTGAGCACAGTGGCTGCGTTTGATGGCACAGTGGCTGCATTTGATGGGCACGGTGGCTGTGTTTGATGGCACAGTGGCTGCGTTTGATGGCACAGTGGCTGAGTTTGATGGGCACAGTGGCTGCGTTTGATGGCACAGTGGCTGCGTTTGATGGGCACAGTGGCTGCGTTTGCTGGCACAGTGGCTGCATTTGATGGCGCAGTGACTGCATTTGATGGGCACAGTGGCTGAGTTTGATGGCACGGTGGCTGCAATTGATGGCACAGTGGCTGCATTTGATGGGCACAGTGGCTGAGTTTGATGACACGGTGGCTGCATTTGATGGGCACGGTGGCTGTGTTTGATGGCACAGTGGCTGCAATTGATGGGCACAGTGGCTGCGTTTGATGGCACAGTGGCGGCGTTTGATGGCACAGTGGCTGCGTTTGATGGCGCAATGACTGCATTTGATGGGTACAGTGGCTGAGTTTGATGGCACGGTGGCTGCAATTGATGGGCACAGTGGCTGAGTTTGATGGCACGGTGGCTGCAATTGATGGGCACAGTGGCTGAGTTTGATGGCACGGTGGCTGCAATTGATGGGCACGGTGGCTGCAATTGATGGGCACAGTGGCTGCATTTGATGGGCACGGTGGCTGTGTTTGATGGCACAGTGGCTGCGTTTGATGGCACAGTGGCTGCATTTGATGGCACAGTGGCTGCGTTTGATGGGCACAGTGGCTACGTTTGATGGCGCAGTGACTGCATTTGATGGGCACAGTGGCTGAGTTTGATGGCACGGTGGCTGCAATTGATGGCGCAGTGGCTGCATTTGATGGGCACGGTGGCTGCATTTGATGGGCACAGTGGCTGAGTTTGATGGCACAGTGGCTGCAATTGATGGGCACAGTGGCTGTGTTTGATGGCACGGTGCTGCTTTTGTTGGCACGGTGGCTGCGTTTGATGTCGCAGTGGCTGCGTTTGATGGGCACAGTGGCTGCGTTTGATGGCACAGTGGATGCGTTTGATGGCACAGTGGCTGTGTTTGATGGCGCAGTGGCTGCATTTGATGGGCACAGTGGCTGCAATTGATGAGCACAGTGGCTGCGTTTGAGGGCACAGTCGCTGCGTTTGAGGGCACAGTGGCTGCGTTTGAGGGCACAGTGGCTGCGTTTGATGGCACAGTGGTTGCGTTTGATGGCACAGTGGCTGCGTTTGATGGCGCAGTGGCTGCATTTGATGGGCACAGTGGCTGAGTTTGATGGGCACAGTGGCTGCAATTGATGGGCACAGTGGCTGCGTTTTGGCACAGTGGCTGCGTTTGAGGGCACAGTGGCTGCGTTTGATGACACAGTGGCTGTGTTTGATGACACAGTGGCTGCGATTACTGGCACGGTGGCTGCTTTTGATGGCACAGTGGCTCCTGTATCATTGTCCGCCCACAGTCTCTGACCATTTCCTGTATCATTATCTGCGCACAGTATCTGACCATCTCCTGCATCTTTGTGGCATGATTGTCTGTCAGCACCCTGTCAGTGGCTCCAACTTTTCATACCGTGTTAGCCAGGTAAGAGTTTGCTTGTTATTACCATAATAAAACCGTCTCCTGTATCATTGTCTCTGCAAGTCTCTGACCGTCTCCTGTATCCTTGTCCACACACAGTCTCTGACCGTCTCCTGTATCCTTGTCCACACACAGTCTCTGACCGTCTCCTGTATCATTGTCCACACACAGTCTCTGACCGTCTCCTGTATCATTGTCCACACACAGTCTCTGACCGTCTCCTGTATCATTGTCCACACACAGTCTCTGACCGTCTCCTGTATCATTGTCCACACACAGTCTCTGGCCATCTCCTTATTCATTGTCCACACACAGTCTCTGACCATCTCCTGATTCATTGTCCACACACAGTCTCTGACCATCTCCTGTATAATTTTCCGCAGTCTATGACCATCTCCTGCATGATTGTCTGTCAGCACCCTGTCAGTGGCTCCAACGTTTGATACCATGTTAGCCAGGTAAGAGTTTGCTTGTCATTACCATAATAAAACCATCTCCTGTATCATTGTCCACAGTCTCTGACCCTTGCCTGTATCATTGTCTGCACAGTCTCTGACCGTCTCCTGTATAATTGTCTGCATAGACTCTGACCATCTCCTGTATCATTGTCCACACACAGTCTCTGACCATCTCCTGTATCATTGTCCACACACAGTCTCTGACCATCTCCTGTATTATTGCCCGTACACAGTCTCTGACCATCTCTTGTATCATGGATGTGAGGTCGGTGACTGTCCTTTAGCTGGATTGGACTGTCTCTTAGCTGGGCTGTCTCTTATCTGGGACTGTCCCTTAGCTGGATTGGATGGGTCGGACTATGTCTATCAGCTGGGTTGGACTATGACTATATCCCTCAGCTGGGACTGCTCCTTAGCTGGATTGGACTTGTTGCATTAAACAGGTTATGTTTTAGAATATGTTGTAAAATTACTTTTTTTTTTGTTTTATACTTTGTTGACAAATTAATTTCACATTTATGAGACAGCACAAAGGATAATGAGTAGGCAGCTGCACAATTTGATCTATATCTGTGTGCGTGTAACATATATACCCACCCACCCTATGTTTAATGATATTTGATTAAAGAATAATTGGCTAGAGAAATTTATAGAAACGGTGAATTCATAGTTCATAGGAATTAAGTTAATATATGCATTCATACAGTTAATTTTTATCATTTTTATAATATTTTTCCCATTATGGGCGTGAGTGGGGCCTCATGTCTAAGTTTTGCCTAAGGCCTCAGAAAGTCTAGAGCCGCCTCTGCTCCCAGGATCCTAGGAAAGCTAAGGATTCCAAATCTCATGAGACGTTGCTCTTGTCCTGTGCAGGTGCACCTTTTTGTGAGATATGGCATCCTTGTCTTTTCCAAGATCCAACAAAAACGTTGATGAATGTCATCCCTCATCTAGGCAAAATGTCCAGAACTGGACTTTATTTTAGACTTGGTTATTTTAGAATGAGGGGAGGGGGCTGCAATTTAGATCTTATCAATCTTATCAGTACATATACACAGGTTAGTTTATAGTCATTTCTAGGCAGTTGTGTTTAGAGCCTTTTTTTTGGAAACCCAAAAAATGCACTTAGAAGCTGTGTTTAGAGGCATTTCAAACGCTAAACGTCGGTAAATGCGGTAACTTGCATTTAGCCGCATTTTGTTTACAGGCATTTGTCATTTTTGCCTATTTTGTAAAAAAATTAAAACATTTTTTTTCAATATTTCTAGACGCAAACGTGGCTAAACTCGGCTAAACGGGCCATGTAAACGCCGGTTTCTATCTGTCAAGTTAAATCGTTCAGGAGAGGTTGAAAAATGTCCCATGTACATGAAGCCTTAGCCCTTGTACACACGGTCGGAGATTCCTACGGAATGTGTCCGATCGGACTGTTTTGTCGGATATTCCGACTGTGTGTGGTCTACATCGGCCTGTTTCAGTCGGAGTATCCGACGGACCAAGTTTTCCAACTTGTTGGTAAAATTTTCCAACAAAATGCTCCGATCGGACATACTCCGATCATGTGTAGAGAATTCCGATCGGACATAGTGCCACGCATGCTCAGATCAAATTCCTACACCAAAGCTATTGACTACAAGCGTGAACGTAGTCCCGTCGTAACGAAATAACATAATCACGTTGGATTTTCCGACAACTTTGTCCGACCGTGTGTATGCAACAGTTTTGGACAAAATCCGTCTGACAAAATCCGACGGATTTGGTTGTCGGAATCTCCGACCGTGTGTACAAGGGCTTAGACAGGAGAATTTGGTTTGTTGCAGGCTGGCTGGCAAGTTGAGCTGGAATTTTTTTTTTCGTTTGACATGCGTCACCCTTTCATGTCCTCCTTGCTGCTTAGGCCAGTTATAGGTTGGGGCAGTTGCCATTTGTTTGTACCGTTGGTTATTTGTTGAGGGGGTGCACTGGACATCTTCACTGCCATTGTGCTATTTGCTGGGTGTTCAGTGTGCCCCTGTGCCTTTAAGGAGAAGTGGGCTCCCTTCAGGCATGCCTGCCCTCAATCTATCAATTATTATATATGTGCTCCTACTATGGAGGCTCTCAAAATGTATAGAACTGCAGATAAAACTGGGTGCCTTGTCGCAGCCCCTGCAACTTTCGCATGTATTTACAAATGTGTTGTAAACAAAACCCCTGTTTTTAACGTGAACTGTTTAATTTAAATTTAAATCAAACTACATGATGGGACCAAATTTTGGACTTTAATTTCAAATGCTTGTCAGTGAACTACTTGGGTACCTAATATACAGTAAATTTCATGGATACACACTATGAATTAGAAAGCATTTGAATGCGTTTCTAACATACACATATAAAAGGCACAATAAAAATTATTAAAACAGGCCCTTTCACAATGATCAGTTTTTCTTCCAGTTTTTGATGCATGTTTTGTGCAGTATAAAAAAACGCACCCAATACCATGCGCCTCGAAATTTAAATGAATGAAAAACACACCACAATGAGGCAAAAAAGCATCAAAAATGCACCCGTGTTTTTGGTGCAGGCTTTGAGTCACATGTCCTTTTTTCACAGGTGCAAAACAAACTGAAAATGTGGCAAAAATGCATATGCGTTTTTACCACATTTTTGCAATTAAGCAATGTGAGAGCAGGCATAAACACAAAAGCAAACATTTAATATAGTGCAGCTTACCAATTCTTGGATGTGATGGCTGCATTTATTTTCTTTTTTAGGCTTTCTTTCTTCAATTTTTTATCTGGTGATCCAGCCAGAAAGTTTGTTGTTTTTCAAAAGCACACATTCTGCTGTAGAATGTGTATCAGTTTACATGAATGAGACAAACAATTTAAAACTAACAGGGGGGCTTGTAATGAACGGCTTTTATTGATTAATGTAAAACCTTTTTCCTAAAGGCAAACATGTTTGCTGTAACAGCTTATAAAGTGTGAGCTTAAATCAATTTGTTAGTGTATTTAAATCTGCCCTCCTAAACACAACCCCGCCTAGGGTGCACTGCTTCCTAGGGCGCCCGGCCACTGGTGTTCCTACTCTCTTCTCTCTGCAGCAAGCACCAAGTCTCAGCATCAGCAGGCAGCCGCCACTCCATTTGCACATAGTGTCAGAGGCACGGTGGCGACGGAGGTCTGTGTCTGTGTCCCGACTCCCGTATGAATGGCAGCAAGCAAACATTCATTAATGGGTGCTAGTAGGCTGCATTGATGAGCACTGGTTTTACTAGTAATGGCGGCGATCAGCGTTTTTTTTTTTTTTCGTGGCTGCGACATTATGGCAAACACTTTGGACAATTTTGACACATTTATTGGACCGTTGACATTAATACAGCGATCAGTGCGATTAAAAATGCATTGATTACTGTAAAAATGTAATTGGCAGTAAAGGGCTTAACACTAGGGGCAGTGAAGGGGTTAATGTGTGTCCTAGTTTGTGCTCTAACTGAAGGGGGATGGGAACTGTGCAGGGAAACTAACAGATCGCTGTTTATACTCTGAATGAACAGACGATCTGTCAGTTCTCCGCTCAGAGAACCAGAAACTGTGTGTTTACACATACAGTTCCAGGTTCTCCATGTGCCCCGAGCAATCGCGGGAGCCCAGTGGTGATCTAGACTGCGGGGCACTCGCATCGGCTTGGGAAGCGAGCGGGGGGCCACAAGGCGAAGGCAACATTACATAACGTCATTTTGCCAAGCCATGCCATTCTGCCGCAGTACAACTTTTCCGACAAAATGCTCCGATCGGACATACTCCGATCATGTGTAGCCTACTCCGACGGACAAAGTGCCACGCATACTCAGATCAAATTCCTAGACCAAAGCTATTGGCTACTAGCCTGAACGTAGTCCCGTCGTAACGAAATAACGTCATCACGTTATGTACAATCGGATTTTCCAACAACTTAGTCCGACCGTGTGTATGCAACATCAGTTTTGGACCTCTTCCGGAATTAATCAGTCGGAATTACTCTGACGGATTTGGTTGTCGGAATCTCCGACTGTGTGTACAAGGGCTTAGAGATGGCCTTGCGGTTCGCCCGGGGGTCGGTTCACGGCGTACTTTGCTCTTTCGTGATTCGCCAATTGAGACATTTCAGCACATGGACATACCCCCTACCTTTTAATTAGAACTGATCTGGCGGCCATTTTACATTCTGTCTTTTGTCAGTGTAGGGAAAGGACGCTGTGTGGAGCAGGGACAGTCAGTCTGTTACTATTAGGTCCACAAAAGTCCTTTTAAGGACTGGTATAGGTGTACAGTATATAGGGTTTTAATACACTTATAATATACTTTCTTTCAAATATAGAAAGCATATTATAGTGCACTGCAGTGCTGACCAATTCTGCAGCTGTCTTTTCTCAGTGTAGGGACAGTTTGGTGTTTGGAGCAGGGACAGTCTGCAATTCACTATCTACTAGCTAGCTACTATTAGGTCCACAAAGGTCCTTTTAAGGACTGGTATAGGTGTACAGTATATAGGGTTGTAATACACTTATAATTTACTTTCTTTCCAATATAGAAAGCATATTATAGTGCACTGCAGTGCTGCTGACCGATTCTGCAGCTGTCGTTTCTCAGTGTAGGGACAGTTTGGTGTTTGGAGCAGGGACAGTCTGCAATTCACTAGCTACTAGCTAGCTACTATTAGGTCCACAAAGGTCCTTTTAAGGACTGGTATAGGTGTACAATTTGGTGTGCAGTATATAGGGGTGTAATACACGTATAAAATACTTTCAAATATAGAAAGCATAGTATAGTGCATTTCCACTGTGAAGCATTGTGACTGCTGAGCGGTTCTGCAGCGATACTACAAAGGGTGACAAACGCAATTCGAAAAAAGTATTATAACTGGTGTGATAGACCAGTGGCCCCCCAACATTACAGATTGAAGCAGGGTGTTATATACCTTATTCCACATATACTGCACTTCTCTAGGAGGAGAAGCAGGCAAAACTTACATTGCACAGGAGGGACAAACTAGACTGCTAATGTATCAGGAGCAAGGCATCAACCATGTACGGTCACATCTGGCTCTCCCAGGACACCGGCACATAGCTCCGCAGTGTGGGCTTTTTTTAACGTGTCCGCTGCTGACAATGGTGATGCCATCTGAAATCTTTGCAGTCAATGCATAAGTCGCAGGAAGCCCAACACTCACCTAGGGATGACCGCCTTAAGAAGGCACATGAGCTGCCATCACCGAGCCCAGTGGAAGCAACGGAACCCACAAAGCCACACTCCAGGCTCTCACCGTCCAGGCTTGTCTTCTACTTCTCCTTCTCCTCTCTCCTTACAATTGTCCTCCACTCCACCTTCCATCATGCTGTCCTCACGTTTTTCTGGAAAAAGGCAGGCTTCCGTGGGCCAAATGTTCGAGCGTAAAAAAATGATGACGCCGGATAACCCTCTTGCCCAGCGGTTGACGGCTGGCTTGTCAGAACTGATAGCCCGCCAACTACTGCCATATAAACTGGTGGACTCGGAGGCCTTTAGAAAATTTGTGGCCATTGGAACACCACAATGGAAGGTCCCAGGAAGGAAGTATTTCTCACAGAAGGGCATCCCAGAGCTATATGGTCATGTTCACCGGCAAGTGAATGTATCTCTGGCACACAGTGTCGGTGCCAAGATACATCTGACCACAGACACGTGGTCTAGCAAACACGGACAGGGAAGGTATCTAACTTTTACTGCCCACTGGGTGAACCTTCTGACGGCTGTCAAGCATGTAACCCGTGGCACCCGTGTAGATTTGGTTTTACCGCCACGGATTGCATGCAGGCTTGCCTCTTCTTCTCCTTCACCTACTCCATCCTCCTCCCTCTCCTCCTCGGCTGACCCTTCCTTTTCCGCTGCTAGCATCTCTTCTGCTGTGCCACCCAAGATTCCCGGAACCTATTCGACATGCCAGGTGAGACGTTGCCATGCTGTGCTGCGTCTGTTTTGCCTGGAAGCCAAGAGCCACACTGGCCCTGCACTCCTTTCAGCTTTGCGTTCACAGGCAGATCAGTGGCTAACACCGCTCAATTTGACAGTTGGTAAAGTGGTGTGTGACAATGGTGCCAATATGCTTAGCGCATTGAAACAGGGCAAAATTACACATGTGCCATGCATAGCACACGTCTTAAACTTGGTCGTGTAGCGATTTGTTGTCAAATACCCTGGGGTTCAGGACATCTTACGGCAGGCAAGGAAAATCTCCGCCCATTTCAGAAGATCTTACACGGCCATGGCTCGCCTTGCTGACATTCAGCGGCGACACAATCTGCCGGTCAGACGTCTTATTTGCGATTGCCCGACGCAATGGAACTCCACCTTCTATATGCTTGATAGGCTGCTCCAGCAGAAATGTGCAGTTAATGGCTACCTGTACGAACTCTGCGGCAGAACAGGTTCTGGGGAGCTTGGTTTTTTTACACCACGCCAGTGGCTGCTCATGCGTGACGCATGCAGACTTCTGCGGCCATTTGATGAGATCACCAAGCTGGTCAGTTGCAGCCATGGCGCCATCAGTGACATGGTACCTTATGCCTTCTTTATGGAGTGTGCATTGGGTCGTGTTATTGATCAAGCTGTGGAGGAGCAGGAAGATGTGGAAGTCGCAATGCTGGATGAATTCCCGGGGGGGGGGGGCTACTCTATCTGAGACAAGTCAACAACAGGAGTCTGAAGAGGAGTCAGAGGAGGATGGTGCCGGGGCAGATGAGGAGGAGCAAGAAGAGCATGCTTTAAACCTTTCTGGGATCCCTGTTGTTGTGCGTGGATGGGGAGAGGAGAACGAGGAGGACGACATTATCCTGGATGATGAGCAGGAGCCAGGCCACCACACCGCTTCCAGTTTAGTGCAAATGGGGGCCTTCATGCTCCAGTGTTTTAACAGGGACCCCCGTATAAAAAGCATAAAGGTCAAGGACCAGTACTGGGTGGCAACGTACTTAGACCCCCGGTACAAACACAAAATGGTGGAAATGTTACCACCGTCACAGAGGGCTGTCAGAATGGAGCACTTCCAGGCCTTACTTCGAGAAATGCTGCATTCTGCTTTTGCGTGCGCTGGCAGAGGAGGAATTCCCACTCCCAGAGAAAGAGTTGCGGGTACCAATTCAACAGCGCTTGCAAGAAGAGGCCGGTTTGAAGATGTGTTGGTGACTTCTGATATGAGGTAATTCTTTCAGCTGACCCATCGACAGGTCTCATCCGGATCCAGCATCAGGGAACGCCTAGACCGACAGGTGTCCGACTACATCGGGTTAACGGCCGATGTGGACTCTCTGAGAAGTGATGAACCCCTGGACTACTGGGTGGGCAGGCTTGACCTCTGGCCAGTGCTTGCCCAATTTGCAATGGCACTGTTGGCTTGCCCCTCGTCCAGTGTCCTGTCCGAAAGGAAGTTCAGTGCAGCAGGGGGGATCATGACCGATAAGCGCACTCGCCTAGCTCATGACAGTGTTGACTACCTCACATTTATAAAAATGAATGAGGCATGGATCTCGGAGGAATTCAACACATGTGACCAGTAGACCATGTATATGCATAGCTCTATAAACTATTTATTTAATCGAGCACACAGACTTTTTTTCCACCTTTGGCTCACTTCCTTGTACAAAAAAAAGCACACCGTACTATATGCCCGTACCCTTCTGTTTGAAGAGGTTGAGCGGTGTCATATTTTTGGGTCCCGCAGCGAGTTGCTGATATCAGTGCTGCTGTCAGTGCTCTCTATCTCGGTGCTGGTGCCAGTGCTCTCTATCTTGGTGCTGGTGTCAGTGCTCTCTATCTCGGTGCTGGTGTCAGTGCTCTCTATCACGGTGCTGGTGTCAGTGCTCTCTCTCTATCTCAGTGCTGGTGTGGTGTCAGTGCTCTCTATCTCAGTGCTGGTGTCAGTGCTCTCTATCACGGTGCTGGTGTCAGTGCTCTCTATCTCAGTGCTGGTGTCAGTGCTCTCTATCACGGTGCTGGTGTCAGTGCTCTCTATCTCGGTGCTGGTGTGGTGTCAGTGCTCTCTCTCTCAGTGCTGTTGTCAGTGCTATCTCTCTATTTCGGTGCTGGTGTGGTGTCAGTGCTCTCTCTATCTCGGTGCTGGTGTCAGTGCTCTCTATCACGGTGCTGGTGTCAGTGCTCTCTATAATAGTGCTGGTGTCAGTTCTCTCTATCTCAGTGCTGGTGTCAGTGCTCAGTCTCTATCGCGTGCTGGTGTCATTGTTCTATCTCAGTGAGGTGTCAGTGAGGGAGATATCAGCAGGCAAGGCCAGCACCCTGGCTGAGGATCAGCACTGGACTGGCACCTCCGGACCATCGCAGTGGAGCCATTTTTTCTGCTTTTATTAGCAGTATTCAATAATAGAATTTCTTTAAACATTTTATTTTTTTTGTTTTGAATGCAAATTGATGATCATTCTGTTATATTATTGTTTATACTTGACTATATATATATATATATATATATATACATACTAGGGCTGTTACTGATTCAAATTTTCGTGTTTGATTCATTGATTTTTTTTTTTAAACGATTAATCGACTAATTTTGATTAATTATAACGCACATACAGATCCAACTACAAACACAAACTACTCACATAAAGATGATAAAAACACAGCATGTAAAGCCGACAATGGCGTTAGTTCCATAGGGCAGCAGCAGATGACGTCATGCATAGCTCCTCCCCCGTACGTGTTAAGTTCAATCAGAACTTCAACGTCAACCCTTCCATCCGGTAGCAGACAGAGGCACTTGGGGAAGGGGGGAGGAGTCCAGTGAAGTTGATGTACGTGACGTCACCGGATCTCCGACGGAACTCCCTGAAGACCCGGAAGTTGGCCGAGAGGTGAGTGCCGATTAAAAGAATTTTGAACGATCAAAAAAATTAATTGATTAATCGAGGAATTCATCTTTAATTTCCACAGCCCTAATATATATATATATATATATATATATATATATATATATATATACATATAAATATATATATATTCTCTATAGATTTATGGATTGCCCCTGCTCTTGAGGAAGTGAATATTGTCACAAAACTTTATGGAATTATGGAATCATACAGTTACCATATACTATTGGTCATCAAGCCTAATCCATCTATTAGCTAATTCTTCTTTTCAATATTTTTTTTAGTGGTTCTACAATCTATATCAATATATTACATCATGAATACTGTGGGGTTTAACACATTGCTGCTGTATGCAATTATGTGATCAGTCTTTTCTATTTCTACTATCATTTTTGGCTGGAAATAAATGTACTATTTTAATAAAAACATTGTCATTATGTAGTTACTTCTTGTTATTTATGGTTACACCAATATGTTGGTACTCTATTTACCTATTGGATACATGCCTCGCCTCATATAAAGTTCAATTTTTCCCCCCTTTCTTCTATTGCATAGGGATGGGGGCATAGTTAAATATGGCCTCATAAAAAGTCTAAACCTGTCCCCCATTGTCCATGTCATTGACTATTTGTAATCCTTTTGTTGCTAGGATTAGTAAATAAATAGGAAAGTATATCATATTTGCTTAAAATAGTAAGTTATACGCTGTGCTTAAATGTGCTGCACAATAGAGGTATATACCAAAGTGCTTATTTAAAAAATAAATAGACACATATAGTATTATTGTGACATAAGTGCCATAAAAATATATGTAATGTGATAATGACAATATATACATGTAAATCAAAACAATATTAACAATAAAGTGCTCCTGTGCATGCAAGTGGTCTGTAATACTGATAACGTCCAGTGGGCTATGAAGGACATTGATAAGTCCACTTTAAATAAATTGCAAAAGGTGCTTCTGTGCCAAATAGATCTTATTCAAAGAATGTTTGTTTAAAAACCAATAATGTCACAGTCCTGCTGAAAAACGTGCTTCACATAGAGAGATGCACTGGCACACCTGGCATATGTGAATACCCCATTGGGGGAGTGTATTTAATTGTTTAATAAAACTTCTTAAACAATATCACACCATCAAGGTTTTTTATTCCCCATATATTTCCATGATACTGCATTGAAAGCCCAGTATCTCGTTACCAGTATAGAACCCAGGGGTGGTTCAAAAGCGTGTACTGACTGAGCATAATTGCTAAGTAACACGCTCCAAGGTAAGCATTCAATACCTAGGGGGTCAGCGGAGCTCCAATGCACGATCCACAGCACGCATGGATGTATAAGCATGTCACCAGTGTTATAACTGGATATCACGCATATGCACTTTAGCACATTGTTCAGCAGGACGGTCACATTATTGGTTTTTAACCACTTGACATCCACACTATAGCCAAATGATGGCCACAGGGCGGACCTTAATTTCCAGTGTCCCCTGTGCATGCTCCCTGCATGCGCCCTACAGGGCGCACGTGGAGCGCGTTGTGATCATTGAGTCACTGAGACTCGGGTGATCACCGATCCCATCCCCTTACCATGTGATCAGCTATCAGCCAATGACAGCTGATCACATGTTGTAAACAAAAGCTCGGTAATCGTTTTAAAAAAAAAGCCGATCACCGGCTAATCTGCAAGGGACATCGGTCCCAAAGAGGAAGAGGCAATTATGCCTCATCTGTGCACACTAGTACTCTCTGCCAGTGCCATCTGCAATTTCCACCTGCCAGTGCCCACAGTGCCACCTATCAATACCCATGAGTGCCACCTATCAATGCCCACAAGTGCCACCTATCAATGCCCACCAGTGGTATCAATCAGTGCCACCTAGCAGTTTTGCCTATCAGTGTAACCGATCAGTGTCCATTATTGCCACCCATCAGTGCCCATCATTGCCACCCATCAGTGCCCATCACTGCCACCTATCGGTGCCCATCAGTGCTGCCTCATCAACGTACATCAATGAAGGAGAAAAATTACCTGTTTTAAAATTTTATAACAAAATTCTGTCTTTTTAAACATTTTTTTTACAAAAAATAAAACTACAGAGGTGATTAAATACCACCAAAAGAAAGCTCTATTTGTGGGAAAAAAATTATAAAAATGTAATTTGGGTACAGCGTTATATGACCGCAATTGTCATTCAAAGTGTGACAGCGCTGAAAGCTGAAAATTGGTCTGGACAGGAGGGGAGTTTAAGTGCCCAGTAAGCAAGTGGTTTGGCAAACGTTTTCTGAATAAGATCTGTTTGGCACAGAAGCACTTTTTGGAATTTATTTAAAGTGGGATTATCAATGTCCTTTATAGCCCACTGGACATTATTAGTATTACAGACCACTTGTATACACATGAGCACTTTATTGTTAATATTTTTCTGATTTACATGTATATATTGTCATTATCACATTACATATATTTTTGTGGCACTTATGTCACAATAATACTATATGTGTGTATTTATTTTTTAAATACCCACATTGGTATATACCTCTATTGTGCAGCACATTTAAGCGCAGCGTATAACTTACTATTTTCTACTATTTGCACAAGTTTATGAGACGTGTTTAACGCCTGTAGCTGAGTAGTGGTGTCAATCACGCATTGGGTTGATTGAGGCTCGCAGGAACTTCCTTCCTTTTCATATCATATTTGCTTGTTTTAATTTTTTTTTTTACATTCCTTCAGTTACTTCCTGGTTTCCATGCCTAGGCAAATTATGTCATATAGCCCAGGAGTCTTCAGTAGTAGAGGGGCAGCTTTCTCAGCTAAGTACACCCAATCCTGCTTGCATGCCTGAGCTAAGGACAGGTAGATTTCGGGAAGTAAATGCCACTTACAGAAGATGGCCACGGTCAGAATTGCTAGGGGGTATTTTTCAAAGTGATTTCTTAACAAAATAAAGCATAGAGACATGGATGTATAGGTGAGTTTGCTTTGAAAAATTTTAAATGAATGAAATAGCATTTTTTGTTTTGTGGTAATCAAATGAAGTGTAGTTCCACTAAAAATTCACTCAATCATTTTTTCTTATGTAATGTTCTCTAAAGATCTTGTCAGATTTACAATTTTTGCACCTACAATGGTATGGAAACTTACCTATTAATTGCAGCTTTGTTTTTGTTTTTTATCTTGTTGCAATAAACATGGGAAAAAAAATGATGTTGAATTTGACCTCTTTGTCTTATTGAAGAGCTGCCTGTGGATTCTGGCCATATTGTCTGTACAGACTGGGTCTAGGGAGGTATGTCATTGTATTAACCGGCATTTAAAACAGAACGTTTTTTTTTGTTCTCAACAAAATTGGCATTTCGCTCTAATAAGTTTAAAGTTGTCAAGTCAAACCCAAAAATATTAAACCATTTCTTTAAGTATTCTGTTCTTGTATGATGGCTTTTCACTGCAATAGAGCTGGCTGATTAAAAAAATTATGGAGAAAACAATGATGTTGCTGTGAATGAAATTTAAATGAATTCTGTTTTTTTTCCTTTTATACGAGACGCTCTGTAATTTAAGGTTAATGGTTTTCATGGTTTAACACGTTATTAATTTTAAGCAGATTCCTAGACTGTGGATGGTGAACCCTCCAACCTCAAGTTGGCCAAGACATTAAGCGAGTTTTTTTTTGTTTTTTTTGTTTTTAAATGAGTGCTCTTCATATTATTAAATGCCTTTCTATTTGCAGAATTACGCACAGACTGTTTGTACATCAGCTGGCATTGACTCTAGTGATTGCTTAATTAAGTAGAAGAGATCTGAAGAATTTACACACAGTGGGAGAGTCTGGATCAAATCAGGTAAAAAAGAAGAAATTGCATTTTAAGGACTTTTATTACTATAGAAACTGCTGAGCAGTAATTACATTGTAATTAGATGTACAACATATAGCAAATGAAGCAGACATACTATACAGTGCAAAGTACACAGACAAGATATTGGCTTTTTAAGCTCTACCATTGAAAGGAAATGAATCTGATAGCCAGGGTGTTACAAATCTAATTGTTAGTATAATGGGTAAAAAATAAATAAAAAATAAATACATAAAACTGGGTAAAGCTACGTTCTTTTCCAAAATAGTGCAAATTGGCAGGCGTGACATTTCTGGGATTTACACACTTTCTAACGTGTTAATAGCAGCCAATGATCTACATACGCTGTGCACACAATATTAAAGAAAACTGGTCCTGTACTCTCTTTTATCTTTTATAAGGTATCAATTTACTTCAATGGTAATACCACTAGAAAATACACGAGGAAGACAAAAATATTGCCTGTCAAGAGCCGTTTCTCATTTACTCAGCATACATTGTTGGGACAATTCAATGATCCAACTTCTTTGAGCATACATGCTGGGTATGTGTGAAATAGCTCTTGGCCAGACATTTTGTTGTCTTCTCTAATTAATATACTTCATAAAAAGCTTCATAAAACAGTGGGCCTAATCTACTAAAACAAATGAGCCAGAGCAGGGATAAATCATTATGGTACTGTTTCTTTGTAAACATGCATGCACCTGCAGATTCCTGCGTGCGTAGGAATCACAATCCTAGAACCTGTCTTGCACATCATACACTGATGTTCAATGCATATGTTGCTATCCTAGTTTGCTGGGCCTAAATAATGCTTATTTTGTACCTTCTGTTCCTATAAGGCATACAAAAAATACTTAAATTTTTATACAAAAAATGTAATTAGGAAAAAAGAAAAATCTTAAGTGACCAACTCGCTAAGCAAAAAAATGCACCATACTAAATGGTATGTCAAAAATCCCTATAGGGTATGCTGTCAATAATAAAAAAAAGTGTATGAACACACATTTTTCATTAGAATCTGTATTTTAAGCAATAGGGAAAATATGGAATGTCATATGCTGGCTACAATGGGATTTCATATGCTGGCTAAAATTTGAACTTCTGTACATGTGTACAGCAATATACACAGTACATAGTGACGTACAGCGAAAGCCATGCACACCTGATGCAGTTTTGATCCTACATGAGTATCAAATTTACAAATGCTAACCGTGATTTACTAGAGGCAAAAACATTAGTGAAAATCAACTCTTTTGGTAGGCATGCTTAGTTGGTGTAGGTTTGGTCTCTGGTACTTGCATTCACAAAAAAATCCTCACATGTTAGTAGATACTTTGTGTATACCCTGTAGTCTGTGTGTGTATGTTAAGTATGGCCAGCACAGTGCCTTAGTGGTTAGCACTCCTGCCTTGCTGTTAGGACCGAGTTTGCCTTCTGGTGGCACTGTGGTGCTCTGGGCTGATTGCTGCAGTCAATCTGTCCATCGGCAGGTGTCTCCTAGAGGCTAGCAGGTCGAGGTAATCAGTTCCAAAAGGTTTCAGCTGCAAGCAGAACATATAATTTCTAGCACACGTTGCCTCAGTGTTATGGCTGCTTTGTACTCTGATTGCCATCTGACTCTGTTGCCATTCATGTTTGACCTTGCTCTTTTTCCCACCCTGCACCCTGTACCCTGCTGCCTTGCTCTCACAGTTTTACCCTGCCTTGTGTGTATTTAATTTGTGTATATAGTATATATTGTTAGTTTTGGTTTTGGCTGCTGGTTAGGTTGGGTTTAAACTGCCGCGACTCTGGCTTAACTTTGAAGTAACATCAGGGAATGCCTGTGCAATCTTCCTGTAATGTCTGATACAAATCTCATCAATTAAGTTGAGGATTCGAGTTGGAGGTAACTTCCATTAAAATCTATGGGCACAAGTCGAATAGAAGTCGCCTTGAAGTAGTACAGGAACCTTTTCTAAAGTCGGCGTGACTTCAGTAGTGCTAATTAGGATAGCTCTCATTGACTAAAATGTGATTTCACAAGTCACCTGACTTGGGGGTCTCACAAGTTGGATCCCAAGTCACGATAGTGTGAACCAACCCTTAGGCATTTTGCCATTTAGTTTTGATTCTCATACATTCTCATGTTTATTGTTTGCTAGACATGTGCAGAGTAAAATATTTCGTTCCGGAATTTCGTTTTCGTCCGAAAACTTAATTTATTTAGTTACTCCAGAAATTCGTTTTTATTTATTTCGTTTTTCGTTCAAAAATTGCATTCGTCCGAAAATCCACATGAATTACGGTCGAATCTGTCTTTGAAGGCTTATGGTGTCTTTCGAATGTATAAAGAGGATTCGACGGAGCTAGTATATCCCTTTCCCGCCGAGCGTACGCAGATATGCGTACTCGGCTTCCGGGGGTTATACCGGGATGATGCCCGCACCTGCAGGCATCATCCTTATATCGTTCTTTTCAGCAGGCGATTGGCTATCCAGGTATAACAACCGATGCGGCTAAAAGCCGCTCGGCTGTTATGCCGGAGGAGCGGGAGGGGACGTCCCCCCCTCCCGCCGCCTCTCGCCGCTGCTACCGGTGCTCCCGTTCGATCGGGAGCACCGATTCCGTGTCCGATGCCTCCGACTGCTGCGGAGGAACTGGAACGAAGCCGTAATCGGCTTCTTTCCAGTCTCCTCATCGTAAACACGGAAGCGACGTCATGACGTCACTTCCCGTTTACTCGGCTGCCAATGGCGCCGGTTTTAAAAAAATATCCGGTATTCAGAATCGCCGTTTTTGGCGATCTGAATACATTGAAGTGTAAAGGAGGGGTGGGGGGTCTTTTAGACCCCCGATCCCTCCATAAAGAGGACCTGTCACCACCTATTACTGTCACAAGGGATGTTTACATTCCTTGTGACAGCAATAAAAGTGATCAATTTTATTTATTTTTTTTAAAACAATTTAGTTATTTTAAAATAAATAAAATAAATAAAAAAATAAAAAAATTTTTTTTAAAGCGCCCACCGTCCCCGCGAGCTCGTGAAGCAAAGAAAACGCATACGGAAGTCGCGCCCGTGTATGTAAACGGTGTTCAAATCACACATGTGAGGTATCACCGCGATCGTTAGAGCGAGAGCAATAATTCTAGCACTAGACCTCCTCTGTAACGCTAACCTGGTAACCGTAAAAAATGTTTAAAGCGTCGCCTATTGAGATTTTTAGGTACCGTACTTTGTCGTCAATCTACAAGTGCGCGCAATTATAAAGTGTGACATGTATGGTATCTATTTACTCGGCGTAACATTATCTTTCACATTACGCAAAACAATTGGGCTAATTTTACTATTTTGTTTTTTTTTATTCATGAAAGTGTCCCTTTTCCCAAAAAGTTGCGTTTAAAACACCACTGCGCAAATACCGTATGACATAAAATATTGCAACAATCGCCGTTTTATTCTCTAGAGTCTCTGCTAAAAAAATATATATAATGTTTAGGGGTTCCAAGTAATTTTCTAGCAAAAAATATGGATTTTAACTTGTAAACAGTCACCAAATTCCAAAAATAGGCTTAGTCATGAAAGGGATATAGCATACTTTAGAACCCCTGTTAAAGTCTATGGGACTCCAACATTCAAAATCTAAAGTGCTAATTTTCAAGACTAATTTGCAAGTTACTGTCCTAAAAAGTGTTTGGGGACCCGGGTCCTGCCCCAGGGGACATGTATCAATGCAAAAAAAAGTTTTAAAAACGGCCGTTTTTTCAGGAGCAGTGATTTTAATAATGATTAAAGTGAAACAATAAAAGTGTAATATTCCTTTAAATTTCGTAGGGGGGGGGGTTGTTTATAGTATGCCTGTGAAGGGGCTCATGTTTCTGATGCTTAGAACTGTCCCTGCACAAAGTGTCATTTATGCAGGAAAAAAAGTCCTTTAAAATCACTCGCAGCTATTATGAATTGTCGGCTCCGTAATACAGAGAACACTCATTGAAAGTCATTGATAAAAAAAAAAAATAAATAAATAAATAAAAAAGCGTGGGGGTCTCCCAAATTCAATTACCAGGCCCTTCAGGTCTGGTATGGATATTAAGGGGAACCCTGCCTCAAATTTAAGAAAAAATTTGATGTGGGGTTCCCCCTAAATATCCATAACCAGACCCTTCAGGTCTGGTATGGATATTAAGGGGAACCCCGCATCAAATTTTAAAAAAAATTGACGTGGGGGTCCCCCTAAAAATCCATACCAGACCCTTTATCTGAGCACGCAACCTGGCAGGCCGCAGGAAAAGAGGGGAGGACGAGAGAGCGGCCCCCCCTCCCTCCTGAACCGTACCAGGCCACATGCCCTCAACATTGGGAGGATGCTTTGGGGGTCTGTGACCCCTCAAAGCACCTTGTCCCCATGTTGATGAGGACAAGGGCCTCATCCCCACAACCCTGGCCGGTGGTTGTGGAGGTCTGCGGGCGGGGGGCTTATCAGAATCTGGAAGCCCCCTTTAACAAGGGGACCCCCAGATCCCGCCCCCCCTGTTTGAAATGGTAAGGGGGTACAAAAGTACCCCTACCATTTCACAAAGAAAGTGTAAAAAATAGTTAAATAAGACAAACACACTTTTGAAAAATTCCTTTATTAAAAATAAAAAAAATAAAAAAAAGATTCCAGCGGTGGTAATCCACTCTTGCTATCCAGCGACGGACGGTCATCTCTCCAGCGATGGCTCATCTCATCCAGCGCAGCGAATACATCCTTCTTCTGTCCCCGCAGAGGAGACACTGCAAGGATTCCGGCGGCCTGACGTTTCTTATATACGGAGGGCGGGGCCACCCGTCACCTGACCCCGCCCCCCTCTGACGCAAGGGGAAACCCGGGGTTCCCTGTGACGTATGGGTGACCCCGCCCCCTCTGATGTAACGGAAACCTGCCTGTGTTACATCAGAGGGGTGCGGGGTCACCCATACGTCACAGGGAACCCCGGGTTTCCCCTTGCGTCAGAGGGGGGCGGGGGTCAGGTGACGGGTGGCCCCGCCCTCCGTATATAAGAAACGTCAGGCCGCCGGAATCCATATATATATATGCTTCTTTATAAAGTGCTAACAAACCATAAATAAACATGCGATTCCTATACTTAGGTATTAAAGTGCAAGTGCCAGTGAAAAAAACACATGTGCGGAATTTAAATATTAAAATGCACAGATTCAAATAAAATAAATATATGGTAGATTAACAATTTTGCATGTCATATATCAATTAGTGAACAAATCAGTGTACTAAGTGACACAATTAAATACCATGTGACTAATGGCCCGTGAGAAAATAAATAAAAATAAAAATAAAAATTAAAAATGAAAAGGGTGAGCAGACTGAAAATTTATAAAAATTAATAATGAATGACACATAAAAAAGTGAAAAATTAGAAATATATGATAAAAATTGATTTAAAAATAATAATATAATAAACGGTGGAAAAAATCTTCTGTGAGTGTCTTTTACAAAAAGGGGGGGGGGGGGGGGGTGACTGCAACTGCTGCTCCCAGTGCTCGGTGACTGCTAATGTAATTGCCTCCACAGTATAAGCCACTGTGTTGCTCTCTGGCTTTTCTCTGCTGTGGTCCTGGGGGTCCCCTGTTCCTTTGTTGGTATAGCGTGCCACGTTATATGCTCCTCTGCTGCCACTTCCAGCAACGTCTCCTGTCTACTTCCGAAGTACAGATTCAGGCGGTCATACACAGCCAGTGCTCGGTTGGCTGAAAATCAACAGGGATTTCACCTGCCCGTAAACCACCTGATTTGTGACATGCCCACCAGGTGGAACTTGACTTTGGCAATGCTGCAGCGGCTATACATTCAGCACAGGGCCGTCAACTAGTAGCTGTGCAAGTAGGCACGATGACAGGCTCAGGCCACCTGGGCTTTTTTCCCCACACCAATGGGATGGTGAGTCGTGACAGTGCATACATAAGTAACACAATCCCTGTTGTGTTACTGCTGGAGAAGACTGCGTGGCATTATGGACAGGGCACTGGAGGCAGCGTAGTCAGAGGAAGAAGAGGACTTCCTTTCCTCTCAAGGACCACTTTATCCACAAATTATATGAACAGCTAGGGAATCCTGCTGCAGAGTAGCATTCACTGGATATATTACGAGGGGTGTAATCAACAAAATACTGACTAAAGCCTAGAAAAAACAATAAACAAATAAGATATAAACACACACCCTAAAGAGTTAAACTACATATATTTTATTTGCTATAAAAGAGCAAAAATACAAAGGACACCACCAACGATATCCTATAATCCCTTATAAAAATCCAAAAGGAGAATCCCTTGTACAGGGAATAATTCGCCAATGGTCATCCAATTCCCCAAAAACTGTATGACAGATGGTCTAATACTTCTCTTCTCATAAAGAGGAAATAAATCATACAGTGGGGGACTCCCTCCCTCCCCCCAATATAAAGCACCCTCTAGCTAGGGCGAGATCTAATCTGGATAATTCCTGAAGGTGACAGTGTGATTCCGTAACCACAGAAATAATTCACACTATTCCTTTCTGACATGACACAATAAACACAATTATTGGTTATAGTATCTATAGGCTGCCCTGCATCCAGCGTGCTTTCAGAATGGGCATTCAGTGCTGCAGGAGGTTTTGTTACTGAGCATAGAACGCGTCTGTCCACAGACTCCGTGGACCATTTGACTTTTATCAAAATGAATCAGTCCTGGATTACCAGCTATGAAGCCCCTGATGCCGATGTCATTGATTAAATCTTTTTGGGATGTGGAATCTCTGCAGGACTTCGAGGCTGCCTAGCTTTGAGGGTGTTCAATCATTTCATCTGGACAGAGAATGTTTTTGGTGTAGGTTTCATGGGCACAATTAACATCCAAAGGCCAATTTTCAGCACAAACAGGTGCATCAAGAGCACCTCTATAGGGTCACAATGAGAAGGCCCCGACACCAAAAGAGACATTTCTCTGCAACTTTTTGACAGGTGCATATCATTGCAAGTTTTTACAGCAAGGCCAATTCTTGCTTTTATCAAGTGTACCTCTATAGGGTTATGGTGGGAAGGTGCCACCGACACCCAAAGACCAATTTTATGCACCTGTTTGTTAGGTGCATATCATTGCAATTTTCTACAGCAAGGACAATTCTTTCTTTCATCAAGATTACCTCTATAGGGTTACATTGGGAAGCTGCAACCGACACCCAAAGACACATTTTTCTGGACCTGTTTTACAGGTGCATATCATTGCAATTTTTTACATCCAGGCCGATTCTTGATTTCATCAGGATTACCTCTATAGGGTTACGGTGGGAAGGCGCCACCGACACCCAAAGACCAATTTTTACGCACACGTTACTTTGATCCAAAGTCAAAGTGACACCAGAATGTATCCAAAAAATCTCTAATCTTGTCCCCAGTGCACTACATTGTGGCCTCATCATACACAGTGGCTCCCCAGCTGTTGCTGAGCAAAATAAAGGCAGCTTGCAGGGAAAATGTCTTTTTTTTGGCTTTATAAATGCAATTATTGCTGCAGCAGATTCTAGACATGCAAATCTGCCACTTTGCAGGTAGACTAAGGGGACCCCCCAGGCACTATATTGGAAGGAATTTTTCATTTTTATGGTTTCACTTTAAAAATCAAAAAATCACTGCTCATTTAAAAATAACGTTTTCACAAACTTTTTTTTTTATTGTATGCCCAATTACTTGCATATAAGCCTTCAAAATGGGCACTTTTGATTTTTGACATTTGGGTCCCATTGACTTTAATAGGGTTCGATATTCGGGTCTGAACTTTTGTAGTGTTCAAAAGTTCTGGTGTGAACCGAACAGGGGTCCATTCGGCCCATCTCTAACCATTACTATAGCCTCTGAAGCAGGATGACTAAGAGTTTATATGATGAATAGATTTAATTTGTATACAATTACAACAAGTATGAAGAATAAATCCTCAAAAAAAGTTTTTCTATATACACTATATTACCAAAAGTATTGTGACGCCTGCCTTTACATGGACCTTGATGGCATCCCAGTCTTAGTCCGTAGGGTTCAATATTGAGTTGGCCCAACCCTTACAGCTATAACAGCTTCAACTCTTCTGGGAATGCTGGCCGACAGGCTTAGGAGTGTGTCTATGGGAATGTTTGACCATTCTTCCAGAAGCTCATTTGTGAGGTCAGGCACTGATGAATGAGAAGGCCTGGCTCACAGTCTCCGCTCTTCATCCCAAAAGAGTTCTATAGGGTTGAGTTCAGGACTCTGTGCAGACCAGTCAAGTTCCTCCACCCCAAACTTGCTCATCCATGTCTTTATGGACCTTGCTTTGTGCGCTGATTCAAATCATTTGGTGGAGGAGTGGATTATGGTGTGGGTTTTTTTTCAGGGGTTGGGCTTATCTCCTTAGATCTAGTGAAGGGAACGATTATGGCATCAACATACCAAGACATTTTGGACCATTTTATGCTCCCAACTTTGTGGGAACAGTTTGGAGATGGCCCCTTCCTTTTTCAACATGACTGTGCACAAAGCAAGGTCCATAAAGACATGGATGAGCGAGTTTTGGGGTGGAGGAACTTGACTGCCCTTCACAGAGTCCTGACCTTGACCCGATAGAACACCTTTTGGATGAATTAAAGCGGAGACTGCAAGCCAGGCCTTCTCATCCAACATCGGTGCCTGACCTAACAAATGCGCTTTTGGAATAATGGTCAAACATTCCCATAGACACACTCCTAAACTTTGTGGACAGCCTTCCTAGAAAAGTTGAAGCTGTTATAGCTGCTCCAACTCAATATTGAACCCTACTTTTGGTAATATAGTGTATTATATTTGCGTTAGGGTAGCACAGGGATATTTATTACATTTCATTATGAAAACTAATCATGCTTGACTAAAAGAATGCTGACTGTGCCACTGCATGTTCTAGAAATGCTACTTTCCACTAAAGCTCAACTCCAGCCATATAAAAAAAATAGACACAAAAAAAAAATTATCCATGTATTTATTAATATGTACATTTTAAAATGTATTTTTTTTTTAATGCAAGTAGTGTAAGTAGTTAAATTTAGCTTGCAGTCTACTGTGTACAGAAGCGCTTAGAGAGGGGGAATGAGAAGGAGAGATAAGGTGGGCCGTAGTGCAAGGAGCATGCTGATAGGTGTAGAGAGGGATGTGCTCATCGGTGTGTTGCTACTTCATTCATTGTCCATTCACATGATGGAGAATGCTGTAAGTAAAAAAAAAAAAACAGGTTCCCTGCCCTGCCAGACAGGGCTGTGCTGTGCGTTAGAGCTGTGTAAATCGCAAAACTAGATGGACAGGAATATAAATACTTTGGCAAGTATAATGTATGTAGCTTCTTATTTGGAGTCAGCTTTAAAAAAAAAGGAAAAATCTTTTTTTTTTTAAATAAACTCTGTAGTAGTTAATTCTTAACTTTTCTGAAAAGAATTCTCACCATTTCCTGGGCAGAGCATTCCTCATTTACAGTCATTCCCTATCAATCCTATCAAAGCAGCAAATGCTGCCACCTACTGGCACTGTATACAGTATATTAATGTGCTTTGTACACAAAGCATTGTACACTCAACTAAACAGGCTTAACAAAGTGACCCCTTAGAAAGAGGATATTAAAACATATTTGTGGGAATTAAATCTAGAAATAATAATATTTTAACATTTTAGATTGCAGGAGGCCATGTAGACTTCATCAAGTAACATGACATAGACATTACGATTATAAAACATGGTATACAATAGAAAATAATCACATTATTAAATTTTATTTAGGTTTCAAAATAAACAAAATAACAAGAACAATGATAAATATGTTTCAAAACATTTAATGATTTATTTAATATAGCTATGCAAATAAGTGTAAATGGTAAATGTTTAAACTGTAAAGTTGCCTTAAAATCATTGCTATACATTGATTTTTGAAGTATTGACTGTAATGATTTTTCCTTGGCAATTCGAAATGTTTTTCTCATTCAGCATAACATAGTTGTATAAAATACTTAAACACACAATGAACAAAAAAATAGTTGATGCTATGAAGTATAAACTGCAAATGATAATAAATGTCCCCTTTCTCTTGCTTTTCCATCTTACTAGTCTTTTACTTAACAGACTGCCATAGCAAAGCAAGAGTTAAAGTGGTAGTAAACGTCAAATAAGGGAAAAGAAACATTCTCCCTGCAATGTTAAGGCATAAAGGGTTATTTACTAAAGGTAAATCCATTTTGCACTACAAGTACACTTGGAAATGCAGTCGCTGTAGATCTGAGGGGGACATGCAAGGAAAATAAAAAAACAGCATTTTTGCTTGCACATGATTGGATGATAAAATCCAATCATGACCTTGACCTCCAGCTCAATTGTACACATGCTGGCAAAAGAGTTGGAGTGTAATACTGCACTGCATGTGAGCCACAGTGAATTTCAGCTTAATTTTGATCAGTATCAGTATGTGGCTGTCCCTGCTCAACATGCTCAACAGAAGTTAAACGTTCGATTGGACTTTTGATCGATCATTAAACTATACACAAAGATATGCTGATGTGCATAGGTGTGCACAGCCTATTGCTATAGGGTGTGCACCCCAAAGAGATTGGTGACATTAGGGCAGTTTTTTTTTTTATTACTTTTTTTACGTTTTTTTATGAGCTCCGTTAGGGGGCTTTGGTGAAATATCAGGGGTCTAAACAGGGGGAATATGCGCCACACTGGGTGATTAGGGCGTGCCCAGGCACACCTGGCATACTCTGTGTGCACACCTATGCTGATGTTTTTCATATGCTTAAGCTTTTTTTTTTCCCATTCTGATAATATGCACTTGATTTTAATGTACATTCTGTACAATACCTTTTAACAACAGCTCTCGTGAATTTTGTAGAAAATCATGTTTTATAACACTGTAGGCTAGTAGGTAACATTATCTGACAGTGTTTTTAGAGCACAGCAGAAAATGTTGCGTTTAGGTTGCAACTTTTTAAAAATATTTTTATCTGTAAATGTCTACAAGCATACTATTTATATGCATAATATATAAAATATAACAGTCAGTAGCTGTAACTTCTGCATTTCTAACTGAGACTTTCCCACCACCCCCTGTACTTTCGCCGCAGGGATCGAGTTCTGAGACAGCCTTCTGTATATCTGTGCATGTGTCGGTTTCCACTGCCATCTGCACACAAGCAGAGTTTCAATTCCAAAACCTCCCCTGTTTTTGTGCATGTGCCGAAAATCCCCTGAGTGTGGGCAGATGTGTCAACGAGCTCTGCCAGGACCCGAAGGCTGGGCAGAGTCCTTGGGTATATCTGCACTTGCATCATAATGATGACACTTGAGGGAATGGAGACGCTTGGGAGGCAGACTGAAGTTCCACTTTAGGTGTCTTTAACTACCTTGTGATTTTGCTATGAAGATCTTTGTTCAGGCTTTTCCTGTTATAGGGTGACAAGGTGCTGTCCTGGTGTCCCAACAATTCTCCTATGTTGTCACCCTGATATGAGTTCTCCCAATAGAGATTATAAATGGCTGTGATGATGCACTGAGGCAAGGTCCACTGTTGTTTACCCTCCTGACACATGCCATTCAGCCATCTTTGCAGCACATGAATGTAGACAGGGAATGGCTACAAAGAGGCTACAGGACATTAGCAGCAGTGACATGCAACAAAGGATGAAAAATCTGAAATCAAGTTTCTTCTTTTTAATCCTTTTTTAAAATAAATTTGATACAGGGTGCTTAAGCAAACTAAATGAGTTCAGTCAGGCCGATGTCACTCTAGTGACCAGTGATCATGTTGTTGGCAGTGGTGGCCCATCCATTAAGGGCACCCGGGCGCCACTCCCTCTATCCACGACACCTCCTATATGTATAATATAGGGGGTGGCCGCTGCCGTGTTGAGCCGTGGAGAGCAGGGGAACGGGATGTCACCGCCGAGCAGGGGAAGCCATCGGTAAAGTGATGGGGTAAGTGCTACTAACCAACCGGTGCACTGTAGTTGTGATCTGCCGCAGGTATATCAATGTTAGGTTAACCACATCCCAAACGCAGGTCACAAATGCAGCGTGTTCGTCTGCACTGGGTCACATGGTAAAGAAATACCATGTAATCCAGTTGCAGTGCGATTTTATTGTTTTTTACTTTTGCTGTGGTCCAGTGCGATTCAGCTATTTCAAAATGAATTGGCTCAAATCGCATGAACTTGCATGAATTTGAATCACAAGGGAACGTGCAGCACATTCCTGTGCGATTTCTTGTGTGAAATGCCACAGAGACGTTGCTCAGTCATTGACAAAACTTCTGCAGAAGAAAGAGTGATAACTTTCTCATCCAGCTGGTGAGGCAATGATACATACAAGCAGGTAAGTATTTATATTCCCTGTCGTGTCTTGCATTGCGGTCATACTGCTGGCCTTTTTTTTTTTCCATGGATAAGATCCCTAATGTAACATTGACCTTGGGATTTACAATTACTTAAATATATTAGGAGCTCTGATGCTTGATTATCTGTACACAGAAATATATAACATAGTGTGTGTATATAACACTGTATATATTATGTCCGATATAACAAGTAGCCACTAAATGTTGTGACAGGTGGATATTGTGCAGGGATTGACCCAGAAGCTAACCTGATCCAGACTTGTTGGCCATAGTTTAGTTCAAGCAAAGCATCCCCTGTCACCATCCTGTCACTGTACATGCTGTTGTTAATGTTTTCAGACTGGAATGCAATTTTATCTGTTCCATCAACCACTAAATAGCCAGAGATTCGAGGGCTATAGGACTCAATGGTAAACTTAAACACATATACCCCCAGATAGGGCACATTAAATTTTCCTGTGCTGGGAGTATAGGAAGAGCCATAGTTTACATATAGATTGTTAAATCGGATTGGTCCAGGAGATGTCATTCCATATGTGTGAGAGACAGAAAAGGCCACCATTGGTGCGTATCGGTAAGATCCTTTGGAAAAATCTGCAGTAAAACAAAGGAAAAAAGATAATCAGCCTTAAAGTCACTGTTTTAAGAAGTTATATCATGTATGTATTTCTAATCATACAGTATATTAATATTTTAGCGACTTATACAACTACCTATCTACAGTGTATATCATTTCATAGTGGCGCACTTGGGGGGATGGGGGAGCGTAGTCCACGTCAAGTGCTGACTTTCTGGGGGTATTCGGCCTCCCGACATTTTTCACACAAGCAAAATCAGGTGACCGCAGCACCCCCAGATAGTCGGCACCTGCTGCTCCCCTGACAGCAGCAGTTCAGAACCATGGGAAAGCTCCTTTCCTGCTCCCGTCATATGATAAACTTAAAGATCATTTCCACTCACCATGAACTGCTGCTGCTGCATCTTGACTGGTAAATGAGTTTAGGAAGGGGGGAGTTCTGTACTGGGGGGGGGGGGGGGGGTGTCTGTATTGGAGGGAGTGATGGTGTCTGTACTGAGGTTTTGGTACTAGAAGGGGGTGATGGTATGTGTACTGAGGCGTTTGTACGTCTGTACTGGAGAGGGGTGTCTATACTTAGGGATCTCTACTACAAGGGTTGTAGGTGTCTATGATGAGGGGTCTATACTGGGGGGACGTGTCTGTACTTAGGGGCCTATACTGGGGGGACGTGTCTGTACTTAGGGGCCTATACTTGGGGGGGGGGTGTCTGTAGTGAGGGGTCTGTAATGGGTAATGGTGATGGTGTCTGTACTGGGGAGTTTCTCTACTGAGGGATCTGTCACACACATACACAGACATTCTCAGGTTGAACTGGATTAACTTTATTCAACCCTGCCAACTATGTAACTATACTGTAACTCCACCATCACTGTTCTGAATGTTGCTGCCACACTTTGCATCCCCCTATAGTTAGAACACACACTAGGGAACACGGTTAACCCCTTGATCGCCCCCTAGTGTTAACCCCTTCCCTGCCATTGACATTTACACAGTAATCAGTAAATTTTTATAGCAGTGGTCGCTGTATAGTTGTCAACAGTCACAAAAATTTGTCAAAAGCTTCCGATCTGTCTGCCATAATGTCGCAGTCCCAATGAAAAATGTATCACCACCATTACTAGTAAAAAAATAATAATAAAAATGCCATAAATCTTTCCCCTATTTTGTAGAAGCTATAACTTTTGTGCAAACCAATCAATATATGCTTATTGCGATTTTTATTACTAAAAATATGCAGAAGAATACATATCGGCCTAAACTGAGGAAAAAATTTGCTTTAAAAAAAAAAAAAAATGGGGATATTTATTATAGTAAAAAGTACAAAATATTTTTTTTCAAAATGGTCTCTTTTTTTGTTTATAGCGCAAAAAATAAAAATCGCAGAGATGATCAAATACCAATAAAAGAAATCTCTATTTGTGGGAAAAAGGATATCAATGTAAGTTTGGGTACAGCGTTGCATGACCGCGCAATTGCCAGTTGCCATATCGCAAAAAATGACCTGGTCACTGAACAGCCAAATCTCCTGGGACTGAAGTGATTAAAGATGTCAATCATTATGCTTCTGCTACTGCATAATCTGCTGTGAAGTAACGAATATCTAAAATACTGTTTGTGAACTATAACAAATGTTATTAATGCAATGTAAATACACCTTTTTCTACACTAAAATGTATAGAATAAATGCAAGGATATCCTATATTCAGAGCTCAATGGATGTTCTTTATAAACCTTATGTGTGACCTTGAATAAGCAGCTATCTAATCCTCCTGTTTTTCAGACACCTTATATTAGATTAAGTTCAAAATCCTGTGAAAAGTGCTGACCAGAACTGTCAAAGCTATGAAAGAATAGATACTATCATAATTAAATCTATGATTGCCTGTCTAGCAGACAGAGCACACTGACCACAAAGCAGTATCTGTATCTAAAAACTATTCCCCTGTTGGAATCTGTTTGCAAAGCATAGGGAAACATTTAGAACAAATGTTCTGTGTAGTACTGTTTGACAAATACCTAATCAAATGTATTGGCAGAACACTGATTAGCCATTCATCATTGATAGTCTGAAGTCATCAATATTTTTGTTTATGTATAACACCACCTGCAGCTAGTGGGATGGTCGTATAAAACTGAAAGGGGTTGTAAGCCCTTGTGTTTATTCACCTTAATGCATTCTATGCATTAAGGTGAAAAAACTTCTGTCACTCTGTTCCCTGTTTTACTCACGCCGTTCCGTAATCCCCGTGCCAGAAATGCGCTCTTCCCTTGTGCCTGTTGTCTCGGCTCTTGATTGAATAGATTGATAACAGTGTAGCCATTGGCTCCCGCTGCTTTCAATCAAATCCAAAGACGCGGGCGCTGGAGGGCAGGGCCGAGACCGGCATTCTGTGTCTATGGATGCGAATGCTGGACTCGGGAGCATGCCTGCAAGATAGCCTCCCGGGAGAGTGCTTCTAGGGGATTATACAATGTGGGGAGGAGCTACCAGCGCCACTGGGGGACCCCAGAAGTCAAGGATTGGGGCCACTCTGTGCAAAACGAACTGCATAGTGGAGGTAAGTATGATACGTTTGTTATTTAAAAAAAACGAAGCTTTACAATCATTTGAAAGATGTGCAGTATGACAGTGTACATCCCTCAGATAAACAAAAATAGGTAACAGAAATGCTTTAAACTTAAGAATATGTTACCCCCCCCCCCAAATTATAAAAACAGAAGGTTTTTTTTTTTAGCTTTTTTTAGCTTTTTTAGCTTTTTTAGCATCACTTCCAGTTTCGGAGCCCTACGTGTTTGCGTCAAACCCACATGACTTCATCAGGGGACTAATGAAATCACGTGGGCATGATGCAATGTGCAGGGCATGACGCAATGTGTAGGTATCTCGTATCACTTCCAAATCCGGAAGTGATGCAAGATACCATGCAAAGTTGAGTATACACCTGTCAGAAACCATGAATCAGACTGAGACAGAAGTAAAAGTTAAATCACACTTGTTAATAATAATAAAAATAATAATAAAAAAAGGTAAACGGAGTAAACGTAGTGAAAACATAGCTAGAGTTGAGCGTAGTACAACAGCAAGCAGGATCTGGAGCCAGAAGGAATGTCAGCCAAGCAAGTCTTTAACAAGAACACAGAGTCTCTCCAGAGATGTGACCAAGGCGATGGTAGAGATAATCTGGGCTGGACAGCTTAAGTAGGCCGGACTGACGAGCATGATATCATCAAGTCACCGTGGAGAGATAGGAGCTGGCAATTAGCTGACAGCCGAGCGGCCAGCTTAGAGTAGGAAGGCTTGATCCCAGCCCTGACAGTACCCTTTCCTCAATGACCCCTCCCCTTCAGAGGACCACCAGGCTTGAGGGTAAAATGTCTATGGAAATCACGGAGGAGGACAGGGGCATGTACGTACCTTTTCCAATGCACCAGGTACTGTATGCGCCCATGGAACCTGCGGGAGTAAATAATAGGCTGTACTTCATACTCCTCATGATGCTCAACCTGTACAGGGTGAGGAGGTGGCACCGAGGTGGTAAATCGGTTTCAGACCAAAGGTTTTAATAAGGAGACATGAAATACATTCAAAATATGCATATTAGAAGGAAGATCTAATGCTTAAGCTACTGGGTTAATCCTGAGAAGAATACGCAAAGGCCCAATAAACCAAGATGCAAATTTCATTGAGGGAACACGAGGTCGGAGGTTGCGAAAAGACAGCCAGACCCTGTCCCCAACCTGGTATAAAGGCGCAGGCAAGCATCTGCAGTCAGCGTGGAGTCTGTACCTGTCATTAGCATGTCGCAAAGCCTCCTGGACTTGTGCCCAAGTGGAACGAAGACCACGGAGATGCTCCTCTAACTCAGGAATACTCTGCGGAACAAACGAGTCAGGCAACATGGAAAGTTGGAAACCATAATTCGTCATAAATGGGGACAATCAGGAAGCAGAATTCAAGGCATTATTGTGGGCAAACTCTGCCCACGGTAATAGGTCTGACCAGTTGTTATTATGGTCAGAGATATAACAACTTAGGAATTGCTCCAAGAACTGATTGGCTCGTTCTGCATTAGACTGCGGGTGATACGCAGAGTAGGAAGCAAGCTGAACTCCCAACTGTGCACAAAAAGTTTGCCAGAACTGGGACACAAACTGACTACCCCTGTCCGAGACAATCACCTTGGGTAGCCCGTGTAAGCCAAAGATCTCCCGAGCAAAAATGGAAGCCAGTTCCTTAGAAGTGGGCAGCTTCTTTAGTGGAATACAATGACACATCTTTGAGAACCAGTCAACCACTATAAGCCCACGTACACACGGTCGGAGATTTTGCCAACCAAATCCGTCGGATTTTGCCCGTCGGATTTAGTCGGACGGATTGTGTCCGAAACTGTTGCATACACACGGTTGGGCCAAGTTGGCGAAAAATCCAATCTTTCAGAACGTGATGACGTAATTTCGTTACGATGGGACTACATTCAGGCTAGTAGCCAATAGCTTTGATGTAGGAATTTGATCTGAGCATGCGTGGCACTTGGTCCGATCAAAATGCTCTACACATGATCGGATTAGGTCCGTCTGGCCCAGTTGGTCGGGAAATATTTCCAACATGTTGGAAAATTTGGTCGGACGGAGATTCGGACGGAATCAGTCCGATGCATACCACACACAGTCGGATTATCTGACGACACGGTCCAATAAGACTCATTCTGACAGATTATCCGACCGTGTGTACGTGGGCTAAGGATAACTGTGTTGCCCTGGAAGTTGGGTAATGCCTCAATGAAATCCATAGACAGGTTGGTCCAGGGCCTCTCTCCATTGGGTATGGGTTGTAGGAGTCCCACTGGAAGGTGTCGTGGAGTTTTACTCTAAGCACACACGGAACAGGCAGCTACAAAGGCGGTTACATCAGCACATAGACTAGGCCACCAGAATTGTTGGGAAATGGCCCAAAAGAGTTGATTCTTCCCAGGGTGGCCAGCAGCCTTGGGAGAATGGTAAGTCTGGAGCATGGCATTACGGAGACTCTCTGGGACAAAGTAGCGCTCACAAGGTTTCTCAGGAGGAGCATAGACCTGAGCAGCAAGAATTTTGTCACCTAAATGAGAAGTGGGACTGGTGCGAACTGTAGCCAGAATATGGTCAGGAGGAATCACGGGAACCGGAACCAACTCCAACTTGGAAGTGGAGGAAAATTGTTGTGACAAGGCGTCAGCCCATACATTCTTATTACTGGGTAAGAATGAGACAATGTAATTGAAACTTGACAAGACAAGAGACCATCGCGCCCTTCTGAGAGAGAGGTGTTTAGCCACAGACAAGAATGTGAGATTCTTATGGTCAGTAAGAATGAGAACTGGCACAGTGGTACCTTCGAGGAGATGTCTCCATTCTTTCGGGGCTAAAATGATCTCCAACAGCTCTCTGTCACCAATCTCGTAATTGCACTCCACAGGTGACAATTTCTTGGAAAAGTAGCTGCCAGGATGCATAGCGTTCTCAGAAGTATAATGCTGAGACAGAAGGGCACCAACACCAGTCTCAGAAGCATTAACCTCAAGGATAAAAGGTAACATAGGGTCAGGATGTGCCAACCCAGGAGCAGAAACAAAGGCAGCCTTGAGACTCTCAAAGGCCTTAATGGACTACGAACCATTAACTCTGTGGGTTACCGTCCTTTCTGATCATATCAGTCAGGGGCTTGACCAGAGATGAGAATTTACAAATAAACTTCTGATAATAGTTGGCAAAGCCCAGGAAACGCTGCAGAGGATGCTGAAAGTTTCTCTGGGTCCATCGAAAAACCAGCAGTGGAAATTACATAACCCAGGAATTTCTAATTTCTTCAATTTACAATAGAGATGCTTCTCTCTTAATTTCTGAAACATACGACAGACATCTTTGTGGTGGCTTTCCAGGGACTTGGAAAATATGATAATTTCACCGAGATAAACCACCACACATAACTGCAACAAATCTCGGAGGACATGGTTAACTGCTGGGGCGTTACAAAGGCCAAAAGGCATTACGAGGTACTCATAATGGCCTGTTCTGGTATTAAATGCAGTTTTCCACTTGTCACCCTCCTTAATCGTCACAAGATTGTATGCCCCTCTCAAATCAAGCTTTGTGAAAACCGTTGCTCCCTTGAAGCGGTCAAATAACTCCGAAATCAACAGAATCGGATAGGCGTTCTTAATCGTGAAATGATTGACACCCCTATACTCAATACAAGGTTTCAGTTCACCACTCTTCTTCTTCGTGAAAAAGAAACCAGCACCAGCAGGGATGAGGATTTGCGGATGAAACCTCAAAAAAGTGCGTCTGCAACATACTCCTCCATGGCCTTATCCTCCAAGACCGACAAAGGATAAACCCGGCCACAAGGGGGTATGACACCAGGTTCAAGGTCAATTGCGCAATCATATGGCCGGTATGGAGGCAAACTACCGGCTTGACCTTTGTCAAAGACATCACTAAAATTGCGGTACTTCTCCGACAGGGAGGAGATTGAAGTGGTGCACAGAACCTTGGCTACCTTCTGGAAGCATGTCTTTCTGCATTGTGGTGACCAGGAGAGAGCCTAAACACGGAGCCAATCAAAAGAGGGGTTGTGCGGGGGCGTGGCTTGATCTCAGCCAAGATGGACGTGTAGCGCGGGAGCTCCGACACACAGCGGGACAACGGAGCGGCTCACGGAGCTCAGAGGCGGTTTTAATCTCCCCCTGAGCGGCGAACCAGGTCCAGGATACTTACCGACCATGTCCAGGCGGAAGAGAGCGGACAAAAGGCCCAGGAAACTGACGGCTTACTTTTCACAGCCACCAGGCCGGCAGGCCCAAGATGGCGCCGGCGCGTCCTCCACTCCGCGCCTTGCCACCACATCCCCGGAGCGCAGCGGCGGGCTGATCCGGGACCCTGAGTGACGGTACTCGGACTCTCAGGCTTCCACTCCGTCGAGTGGAAGCCCGGCCAAGGCAAGGAGCAAGAGGGAAGGAGAGGAGATACCACGACACGCAGAGGTGAGCTCTCCTATTGACTCACAGGAGGATACCAGGGAACTCCCTGACTCCATTATGACTTTTCCAACTACTAATCAACCTGTCCTCGATACTACTCTCAAAGACATGCTTATTTCTTTGCGCAGCTCTTTACATACTGACATGATGGCCTGCATGAGAAGTTTTGGCACAGATTTAAAAGATATGGGACAAAGAGTGGACCATATAGAGACTAAAATGGGGGAATATGCCTCTACGATTAATGATCTGATCGATGCACATGACACAGTGGAAGAAGAACAAAATTAGCAGACTTAGAAGACAGGGCCAGGAGAAATAATGTTAAGCTGAGGGGTATCCCTGAAACAGTTGCAGATGCAGACCTGCGCGCCTATGTTTCAAAAATGCTATCCACCCTCATGCCAGATCTCACGCCTATTGAGATTTCTATGGATCGGATATACCGCATCCCAAAGCCAGCCTTCATTCCAGCCCCTGTACCTAGAGATGTTTTGCTCCGTATGCATTTTTATCAAACCAAAGACCGTCTTATGCAGATGACGAGGAAGGGGGAACACCACAATACCGAATTTTCCGGCCTCCAGTTCTATGCGGATCTTTCGCAGCACACCCTGCAACTTCGCAAAAACCTCAACAATATCACCAAAGTTTTGCGAAACCACCGCATTAGCTATAAATGGGGGTTTCCCACTAAACTAATTGTGCACAAGGAAGGGACTAACTATATAATCTCCTCTCCCTCCAAAGGACTTCAACTCCTCAAATCATGGAAGATCCTTCTGGAAGACTCGTTAAACTCACCTATGCCTGACATGTCAACGAATTTACCTCATGAATGATGCCCGCCTGTCGCCAGCTACCTGTTGCTCATCTAGTGACCTGGTCGCTGTAAGGCACAGCCTATCCAATAGGCCCCGCTCCTAGGAGCCTCATGCTGGTCCAATTACCCCGTTTTCTTGAGCGGATCCATTCTGCACACGGGTTATGATGACCCTCTTTTTAACTGTTTTCTCAACACTATTGGTTTTGTTTTCCCTTTCCCTCCCTTTCTTGTTCCAGGAGCTGTTGATGTACTTGCTGCTTTCCAGAAATATCATCGTCCTATGTCGTGCACTATCCCTGGCCAGGGAATCACAGAAGATATGTCGCTACCGGGCTGCTTCAGAACTCTGTTCATTGTCAAGGAGGCCTCAGGCCGCAGGGATACGTGAGTACACCCGAGTACTACTTCTGAGCTTTGACATTCCTACAGATCATGCCAATCACCATATTGTCAATAAACGCCCATGGGCTTAATCATCCAGCTAAGCGGTTTTCTCTATGGTCTGAAGCCCAGTCATCACACTGTGACATTCTTTGTGTTCAAGAGACGCACTTCCCTATTGACGCACCTCCTAAATGTACGTCCAGAGGATTTCAACACTATTATTTTGCAAATGCACAGGAGAAGAAAAGAGGGGTCATGATTGCCATCAGAGACTCGGTCTCCTTCCAGCTACATCAGCAAATCATAGACCCTAATGGGCGATTTCTCATATTGATTTGTGACATTAATAACCATCGCTACACATTAGTTAATGTATATGTCCCCAATGCTCGTCAGGTAAATTTTTTAAATATTCTTATGAAGAAAATTCGCAAGGTGAAAGATGGAGCATTGCTGCTATGTGGGGACTTTAATATTACCCCAGACCCGACAGTGGATTCTACTGCTACTTCCTCCAAACAAGCGCTGTCTTTAGCTAATTTCTTGAGATCTAATGAATTGTATGATGTTTGGCGTTGTAGACATGCCTGCGAGAGGGACTATTCTTTCTACTCTCACAGGCATCGCTCTTATAGTAGAATTGACTTGTTTTTGGCGGACAGGTGGCCTCTGCAAAAAATTTCCAAATCCAAAATTAATGCGATATCATGGTCAGATCATGCGTCTGTCCTGATCCAGATCGCAGATAACAACCTCTCACCCTCCACTTATTTGTGGAGAGCGAATGCTCATATAATTCAAGACCCTCATACTAAATCTATATTGGAAAGCCACCTCTCCGAATTTTTTAATATCAACGCCACTCCTGACGTCACACCATCTACGTTGTGGAACGCTCATAAGGCATATATTCGTGGTATTTTCATTCAACTAGGGGCTAGAGCGAAGAGACAGGGGCAGCGGCAACTAGAGGAGCTATTGAGGAAAATTGAACATATAGAGGGCCTACACAAAACACAGCCTTCTCCTGATCTCCATGTCAAACTTACTAATTTACGTCATTCTCTTAGACTTTTCTTGTTGCAAAAATTTGAACAACAGGAAAGAAGGCTGAAGCTGTCCTTTTACTCTACCGGTAACAGGGCTGGCAAGGCCTTGGCCCGTAGATTGCGGGGCCAGCGCTTTAAATCTAAAATTCCCTATCTGGTTGACTCTTTAGCGATTACTACGCGTCTTTATATAATCTAGTTGATGACGAGTCCACCCCGCAACCCTCTAGAGATGATATTGATAACTTTTTGTCGACAGTGAATCTTCCTAAGCTGAGTCCCTCTCAGTTAGATGAGCTAAACCTACCCTTTACAGTGGATGAGATATTTAAAGCTATTATATCGTTACCGAATAACAAATCCCCTGGTCCCGATGGGCTGACTGGGGAATACTACAAAGCATTCATGCCTATCTTGGGGCCCCATTTGCTTGGGGTCTTCCGGGATGCCGCTGCCTCATCTCTCTTCCCTTCAGAAATGCTGGAGGCTCTTATAGTGACACTGCCTAAACCCGGTAAAACCCCGGATGTGCCACAGAACTTTAGGCCTATATCATTATTGAATAACGACTTGAAACTGTATGCCAAAGTGTTAGCTTTCAGACTGGTGTCAATTTTACCTACCTTGATAGATCCAGATCAGTCAGGGTTTACAAAGGGTAGACAGACCTCAGACGCCACCAGACGAGTTATTGATGTCATTAGTCTAGCAAAGAGACAGCGAACGCCTTCTCTGCTCCTAGCGTTGGATGCAGAGAAGGCGTTCGACAGGGTCCACTGGGTCTACCTGGCCAGGGTATTGGAAAAGTTTGGCTTTGAGGGCCATATCCTCACATCCATACTTGCACTCTACACTTCACCTTCCGCCAGGGTATATACCTCCGGGATATTATCAAAGCCCTTTAGCATCACGAACGGCACCCGTCAAGGGTGTCCAATGTCCCCTTTAATTTTTAATATGCTTATGGAACCTTTAGCAGCGAAATTCAGGCAAGATCCCAATATACAGGGATTTGATGTAAGAGGCCGTAAGCACGTCATAAGTCTGTTCGCTGACGACGTGATGCTTATGCTTACACACCCAAGGAATTCCCTACTCCATGCAACAGCTCTTCTGACTCAATATGGCAAAATCTCATACTATAAGGTCAATAGCACTAAATCTTAATATCCTAGACTTAGGTACGTCCACACAGGAGAAAAGCTACATACAAAATACTTACCCCTTTATCTGGCAGGACTCTGGGATTTCATATCTAGGGATTACGCTTACCTCGTGCCCCGGCCAACTTTTTAAAGCTAATTATCTACCATTAGAAAACAAGCTGCGGATGGGTTTTCAGACCTTGAAAAAGCATTTTCTCTCATGGTCGGGTCGCCTAGCGGCATTTAAAATGCAGATTTTACCACAGTTGCTATATATATTTCGCACTGTCCCAGTACCGGCTAGTAAATCTTTCTTTGCGAGACTGCAATCACTTTTATTGAAGTTCCTCTGGGAAGGTAGGAGAGCAAGGTGCGCATTTGGCACCTTGATTAAATCTAGGAAAGCAGGAGGTGTGAGTCTACCAGTGATAGCGGATTATTACAGATCAGCTGTCCTTGCACAGATCAAGGAGTGGATGGCTGTCCATCCCTCCTCGCTGTGGGGAGAACTGGAGCAGTCATCTATACCGGGGGGTAATCTTTCTACCTACGCTATGGCTTTCCCATATATGTCGTAGACCCCGAGAGAGGTGCCACTTCCTGTGGTAGCCTCTTTACAGGCCTGGACGTATTTAACTTCCCATAAACCACTAGAAGGGTTGGCCTCGGTTATGCATATTCCTCTCAGGGTTCTTACCCTTTTGATTCCAGACTTATCCCTAGACAGATGGCTCGCATCAGGAATAATATGGGTACATGACCTATACAACAGCAATACGATTAAATCTTTTGCAGCTCTGCAGGGGGAATACGATTTACCACAAACTGAATTCTTCTCATATGTACGAATCCAGTCACTCCTCAATAATACCACCATCTCACCCTATGAAATACATTGGAAAGTTAAGAAATATTTAACTACTGATGAAAAGTCTAGGGGTGGTATCTCATTATTCTATAATAGCCTACAGGATAAAACAGTTTTCCAAAAAACCAAATCCATGCTAGCATGGGAGAGAGACTTAGGCATCCCCATTTCCAATTCACAATGGAGCAAAGCTATTCAATACACACACTCAGCTACAAAATGCACTTCCTTATGGGAACTTTCACACAAAATCATACATAGATGGTACCTAACCCCGCATCGTATTGCTAAATTTAGCCCTTCGGCCTCACCCCTTTGCTGGAGACAGTGTTCCCAGGCTGGCACTTTGATACATGTTCTATGGGACTGCAGTAAGTTGGCTGGATTTTGGACAGAGGCACTTCAGATATTTCATCAGGTAACTGGTATGACATTGATCCATCCCTCCTCCCTGGTATTATTGAACGTAGGCATCGAGGATATTCCTCCACCGTTTAGACAATTCACAACCCATTTGTTCTTAGCAGCTAAACTTACTATTCTTAGAGTCTGGAAGTCGCCGGACCTCCCGAATTTGCGGGAGGCTCTGCGACTCCTGTCTATTCACTACACATATGAGCTGGCTATAGCAACTAACTTAGGGAAAAGAGCAGCTTTCTTGGAAGATTGGAAACCTTGGGTAGATTGGTATAACTCTCACAATTTGTTCTAAAGAATAATCTATGCATGCTTTTTCTGCTTAGCTATTCTCGCAGGACAGACCTCCCCTCCCCTCGAGTCCTTTGACAGCTCCAACCCCTATTCCTTTTCCCATCCCTGTTACTTTTATTTGTTTGTTTTTGGGTTACCGTATTATTGAATGGTTCTCTTTATGGAACTACTAGTCAATCTGAATCTTCTGACTTGCGAATAACTGGAAACCGGATCTTCTCACCACATGGGCGCAGCTAGTTCCCAGTTGGGGCGCCCCTGGGTGAGAGGAACTATGTGTATTAGCAAATAAGGTAATGTAATCAGTAACTACAGGAAGTAACACAGTATAAGATCTGAGTTTACATATGCTTTTACTCTACAATCGGCATTGTCCTTATAGGTCATCAAGATTGTCAATTGTGCTTTTGTTGTCCTTCTCCTTATCATTTTCTATGCAATGTGTAACACTCATTCTGTAACCCTATGTTGTTGTTAATTATAAAAATTTCTTGAATAAAAACTATTGATACAAAAAAAGAGGGGTTGTGCCTCTGTAACCAAGGATAACCAATAACCAGCAGAAGTTGGAATTGGATTATCTCATGGTGAAGAGCCCCTACGGTCATGTACAATGGAACAGTCTCATGAGTCACATGGGCAGGCTGTAGGGGTCTCCCATCGAGCATCAATGAACAGGCCTGCAGCCCCAGAGTCAATTAGAGCCTGTATCTCGACAGATGACTCAGCCCAAGAAACGGTGACCTAAACCAGGGGCTTATCTTTCTGGATAACTGGGGATGAAACAACGCCACCTAAGGTCTGTCCGTGACAGGACCTGACAGATCTGTGGTTCCCTGGACGGGTAGGACAAGACTTCAAAAAGTGACCTGCCTGGCCACAATAAAGGCACAATCTCTCCCTCTTCATAAAGGTTCTCTCATCCACAGAGAGACACGTGAAACCCAAGTGCATAAGCTCATCTTCACTGACCGACTCGGTACCAGGAGACATGGGAGGTGAGGGAGGCATGGGTGGGACTGCAAAGCTCAGGGCAAACATACAGGAGGCTTCTGCAAGTGCGCCTTAAAAGAGTCAAATGGCAAACATGATCAACTTCTCCAGCTCAGTGAGTATATCTCGGGCTGCTATCTCATCCTTGATGGAATCTGAGAGACCATGAGAAAAAGCAGCCACGAGGGCCTCATTGTTCCAAGAAACCTCTGCTGCCAGACTATGGAATTCAATGGCGTAGTTGGCAACAGTTCTCGTACTCTGATGGACATGAGGCACTTGGCAGCAAAAGCGGAATGTGTGGGAACGTCAAATACCCTTTTAAAGGAGGCCACAAACTCAGGGTAACTCAAGACAACAGGTTTTTGCATCTCCCATAGAGGGTTTGCCCAGGCCAAGGCTTTCTCAGAAATCAAAGATATCATGAAACCTACTTTGCTTCTGTCCATGGGAAACGCCTGGGGCAGCATCTTAAAGTATATATCAACCTGGATGAGAAACCCACTGAATTGGACTGGATTGCCCCCAAATCGATGGGGAAGCGGAGCAAAACCAGACATAACTTTTATAGAGGTAATACACGAAGCGGGTGCCTGCACAGAACTGGCGCAGCAGCAGGGACGGCCTGCAACACAGGTTGTACCGGAGCAGCCACAGTTGGAGATTCCAGGTGAGCCGTGTGACACCATGGCAAACTGATCCATGCAGTGATCTTGCTCATCCAATCTGGAAAAAATATTACCAACAAGTGGATTGACTGCATCTTCTGAATTCATGGCCTTTGCCTACTGTCAGAAACCATGAAATCAGACCGAGGCAGAAGTACAGTTAAATCACACTTAAATAAATAAATAGAACAAACGTAGTAAAAACATAGCCAGAGTTCAGGAACGGATAGTAAGACAACCCAAAAGTCAGGAAGCCAGAGATGAGTGTAGTAAAACAGCAAGCAGGATCTGAGTGGCCAGCTCAGAGAAGGAAGGGCTGAGCCCAGCCCTGACAGGAGCCTTGGAAGTAGTGCCAAACCTATCTGATAATTAGATCAAAAGATGTGGACGACACAGAGGAATACCCAAGGATTGACAAACGGTTTGGTAAAGGGGTAGAGCTCAGAAATGCGTAACCGAGCCCCCTTATGGAGTGACGTCATCACCTCATCCCAGTGGAGAATGCAAAGCAAGCTGAGGACACAGAGAAGCTGCCGCTCTACAGTGTCACACACTCTTAAGTTTCCCCAGCCACATCGCTCCGCTCTGTTTCTGCTCAGCCGCTTTCTGACTAAACTCTGCATTTCAAAAGAGTGTCAAGCAAGTCAAGTACATCCAGATGCCGATGCACACCATACTGCTGGCTTCTCCATTCCTCAGCGCTTCCTTCTCAACACCCACTCCTTGGCCGATCTCTGCATAACACCAGCCGCTTGCCTGCTGATCTCTGCTAGAGATGTTAAGACTTCCACAGGTAACAAGCCGATATTTTCTCCATCAAATGTGAGTGCTATTTATTACTACCAAACAGCTGTTTCCAACACTCCACGCTCATATAGAGGTTCCCCCTGCTTTTTTCTGTTTTCACACACTAGGCTGGCTCAGCACCTTAATTAGGAAACTGCCTCTTCCCTCCAAATGTTGATCTTTTTAACAATGTATCCCACTTTTCATCCCTTACATCAATCCCGCTGCATTCTGACTACAGCAGCGCCATTATTTATTTCCTACTGAACTAAAATGTCACACCTGAGATCTCTCAGGAGTTAATCACTTCTTCTAAAGGGATGGAGACCCTGTATTTTTCTCATTAAAACACTGTAAGTACATTAGCTGAAACATGGAGGACCATGTCAAACCCACTGCATCTAAGCATTAAAGAGGACACCTGCCTCTGTAACCAATCTGTCCTGTTGGTTTCAGCAGCCACCCAAATCTATATTAAAATATGCTTTTACTCACTCATGATGTTTGCTTTTCTAGGAAACAAGCAGATGTCCAAAGATCTCTCTGCACTCACCTCACCCCTCCCTACAGACCACCCATAGAACCTCTCCTAGCCAGCTCACAGTCAACCAACCAGGAAATGACCTCTCTTTAACCTGCTTATTTGCCAATTTACCTTTTAGCTACCGGCACTTAATGTATTATTCTAAATTTTGCTTCAGATCTATCTGTATTATTGGTGCTACCTGAAAGATATCAAATGGGCTAATTATTGTATTCATCCTGCTCCCAGTTTCCAGTTGTTAGGTAAGGGAGCAAACCGATTTTTTTCTGAATCTAATGGTGCGTACACACACGACCGAACTTTGCCACACACGAATGGATAAAGTCCGTTCCAAAGTCAGTTCGGTTTGAACTAGGGATGCACTGATACTAGTATCGGTATCGGCGCCGATACTAGCCATTTTCACAAGTATTGGTACTCGCTAAAATGCTCCGATATTGGAACCCGATACCAAAAGTGACGTAGCTTGGGAGCGGACTGCCTCCTCCTCCCCTCCGGGCAGTGTCTTCCCCACCTCCTCCTCCCCTCCGGACAGGATTTGAGACACCATCCTCCCCCCTGTCATACTGAGATTTTCATACCATTTATCTAGAATTGTGACAGCTCTCCCTATGGTCCATCTTGAAGCCGACTCAGCAGTGGTATCGTTCATTATTTAATATCAGTATCTTATTTAGCTGTATGCTTTTATGACTGTTCTGCAACCATCTGCAAGTATTTATATTACTATTGACTGTTGCTGCAGCTTTTTATATTTGACTCTTAGTGCAATAAATATGTTATGTTACTTAAAGACTAATACGTTTTCATGCGATTACCATAGTGCGCTGCTTTTTGTTTTCTGTATCGCTAGGTGCTAGCCCGCCCATCCTAACAGCTCACAAGCATTGTTTCCTTGATGCACGATGCCTGCAGTCTCTGGCTGTCTCCTATACCTTACCCGCAGTCTCTGGCTGTCTCCTGTACCATGCCTTTAGTCCCTGACTGTCTCCTATACCATGCCTGCAGTCTCTGTCTGTCTCCTGTACCATGCCTTTAGTCCCTGACTGTCTCCTGTACCGTGTCTTCAGTGCCTGACTGTCTCCTGTACCATGTTTGCAGTCTCTGACTGTTTCCTGTACCATGCCTGCAGTCTCTGACTGTCTCCTGTAACATGCCTGCAGTCTGACTGTCTCCAGTAACATGCCTGCAGTCACTTCTGCCTGTTGTCTCCTCCTTCCCTCTACCAGCTGTCACCTCTGCCCCCATGTCTCCCAATAATCTTCTAATCCCCCCCCCCCCCCCCCCAGCGATCACAGTCTTTTCCATCTAAACTCTCCCACCCCACAATCCCTATTCCACCCCACCCTCAACTACTTTGCCCTCACTTACCCCTCCCCTCCCACCCTGCCATCACCCAGCTCCCAAACAACATCGGTAATTGGTATCGGCGAGTACATGATGTCAAGTATAGGTACTCGTACTGGGTGTCAAAAAGTGGCATCGGTGCATCCCTAGTTTGAACGTGATGATGAAAGATGCAACTAAACAAGAAAGTTAAATAGCTAATAGCTATCCTTGCGTCGTATTTGGTCCATCGCACTAGCATACAGACAAACGTATTTTTCGACCAGACTCGAGTCCGTCGGAAAGATTTGAAACGTGTTTTATTTCTAGTTCCGTCTGATTTTTTTTTTCCCAAAAAATTATCGGACTAGCCACACACGATCGGATTGTCCGATTGACTGATCCCGTCAGACCTAGTCTGCCGGAAACTCCGGTCGTGTGTACGCGGCATAAGAGACTACAAAAATAATATTTTTCACCATGCTTACAGGGCTTAGGACAGTACAACTTTAACTTAATTCCTACTTGTGCCCTGTATTATGTGCCATTATGCCTTTTGCAAAGATCAAATGTAATATATATATAGTCACATAAAGTATTCTAGTTTTAGTTAATTGAGGTACATAGTTGACAAAACACACAAAATTACTTGCCTAGTGATGCAGTGTTGTCATCTGTCATCTTTGTGCTACAGTTCAGTCCTCCAAAAGGGTGACGGCAGGCACATACAAAACCTTTCAGGTCATTGATGCAAGTACCACCATTAAAGCAAGGAGAGCTGCTGCAGCTGGAGTAGTCATCTGTCAAGAAAGACACCATCATAATTAGTTTTAAACTACAGCTTGGGCTGCACTGCATACAGTAAACTGTTTGTGTATGTATAGCCAACCCTTTTTAAAGTGTTGGATAGAGAAGTCTTTAAACCTGCAATTTATATTTGTCTGTGTTTTGTTTGGGAGATTTTCCTTCACACTTTATCCTGGGGACCCAACAAAAAAATGTAGGAACTATCAACAAAGTGTGGGGAATTTTCCTACTGGGGTCTGTGTTGTTGGCTTTTGTTCACATAAGGACCGCTTGTCCCTCCATACAAATCTATGGAATTTCAAAATCAGTTTGAAATAGGTGAAATATAGGTAAGGAAGAGGTCAACTGCAGGTCAAGTGCACCTGTCAGCACATTTTATACAATTTCAGAAGTATGTCAAACTTATGTCAAATGCAGGTGTTTGCATACCAAATACATTGATGTTGGTCCTTAGACAGTTGTCACCAGAATGAATAATGACCATAATGAATCATGACCATTTTTAGGACTAATAAGTAAGGGTTTGTGAAACAAATGACATTTGGGGCTAAACACTGCCCTGGAAGACATGCACTAATGTGCAGTAAAATGTACATGAAGAAAAAAAAACTCATACCATTTAAATTGCCGGTAAAGGATATTTTTCTGTCAGCTTGGTTTTATTTGTAAAACAAAAACAAAAAACAGCATAGCCCCTGCCCTCCAAAATACAGTAAGAGTCTAGTATGTCTTTTTGGGGGACCTTTGGGAAGTCCCCATACTATTTCCTAAAAAAATAAAAGCTGACAGGAAAAGCTAAATTGCCATCAAATGTTTCTTCTTTCTAACATATCATTTTTGCTATAGTACATCCTACAGCATAAAATACAAAAAATGATGGTGTCCCCCCAAAATTCTTGTCAGAACCCTTATCCTTGATGAGTATCTGTTATGCACATCTGAATTACAAAATAATTGCATAGGGTGCCCCCTAAAATCCATACCAAACTCATTATGAAACCTGGCTGGCCAGAAAAGGTTGGGATGAGCAAACCCCCTTAACAATACTAGGCCACATACTCTCAACATGGGAAGGGTACCTTGCCAGGGAGAGCCTCCTAGCAAAGCACCTTGTCCACATGTTGATTAGGACAGGGATCTGTTCCCTACACCTCTGCCCAATGGTTGTAGGGACCTGCAGCCTCCTTTTAAGAAAATCAACCCCTTATATGAATGCATAAAGGGGTACATGGAATCCCTGCTCAGCCACAAAAAAATGTAAACTGTAAATTAATACACCACACTCATTGACTGTTAAAAAAAAGTCACACAGTATAAATCCCAATTCCCTTCCAATGTCATTCACTTAGTTCAGGTAATGCAGATTCTCGTCAATCATAATGAATAATGCCTATGACCCGAAAACGCTGATACACTTACTGTATATATCTGCTCCCAACACTACTCCTCACCAAATGACACACTCTTGGCTAACAGCTGGTTTTCAAGCAATGGGGTGGATATGGAGGCTGATGTTACTGAACAATTATGGCCAAATGACCAGTGATGTTAGTTACTATACCCACTCCATTGTTTACAATAAGCTGTCATCTTGGAATCTCTAGCTGACAGCTAAATGTCTGTCACATTTTGCAACAGTAGTAATACTACTGTTAAATGTATCGCCCCCCACTGTAGCTAGAAGTTCAACTTGGTAGGCAGGTGGGTTAGTCAAAATCTGCCAATTTGCTGAACAGTCAAAGTTTGAACTGAATTCATCTTTAGTCCAAACCTTATACTTGGAACCCATTTAAATATTTTTTCCCCCCCTCAACCTCTTTTTCTGGTGACATCTTTAAAGGTTATTTACCTTTTGTAACATGTTCCACCCATATTTAAGGTGCATCATGTTACTAACTGAGCAGGGTCCTCTCCGCCCCCAGCCCCCATTGTGACAGTGGGACAGGGAAATTCTCCCCACACACGCTGTCAAACTTTCAAAAAAAACGTCACACGGTCAGATAGCTAGACTGACAGTCTGCAGGAGCCTATGATTGCACCTGCAATCTGCTAATCATGGGTGTAATGCTTTACAGGCTATTATTAAAAGAAAGAAAAAATGCAAAAGATAGTGCATTTATTTTTTTTATTTTTTTAAAGGTGAACTTATCCTTAAGCATGGTTTCACCTATGTTTTTTTATTTTTTTTAAAGTATTAAGTCGTCTTGAGAATGTGACTTAGTATAATAATACATTGAGAAAGTGATACAATGAATTTGCATTGTCTACTGCATTATTAATATGAACTATAAACAAAAGCATTAAAACATAACTGCAGGCAAGCAAGTTCAATTTTAGGAGATTTATTTATAAATGTTTTCACACAAAATTCACACAACCTTTATCCAAAATTCACACCTTTTCAAATTGTGTGAATCATGGGTGAAAGTTGTATAAATATTGTGTAAAAACGTTTATAAATAGATCCCTAAGTGTGTGAATTTTTATTGAGCAAAAGATCAAATTATGTTCGGGAAATGTTTAATTCAGACACCTCTGCCACATTGCAGAAACATGTCCCTGACTTTTTTCCACTGCAGTTAAAGCAATACACCATGGACAAAGACCCTCAACAGCCTATGACTTGATAGTAAAGGAGCAGCAGCTCATTGATAAGGTTATCCCTGTGCTCTCAGCAAACTGTAGGCTGGCCATACATCATACAACTGTCTTGTACAATTTTCTTTTAGATTTACCAAAACCATATAATAAGACGTCAAACCTAAACACTTTTAATTTGTATGCCATCAGGCAGGCCCTTGCTCTACATAATTAAAGATACATCTTGGAAATTAAATAAGAAAATTGTATAATGTAGGGCCAGTCTTAGGCCAGTCATACACGGTTTGAATCTCAGCCAGTTTAGCAGGAACCCATTAATGGGCAGGCTGAATGTACCCAAGTTAATTGAGCCATCAACTTGAGTACAACCAGCCTGCTGGATTCTCTGGTGATTATCGCTAGTGGTTGCTATAGCCGCTAGCGATAATCACTGGGGGCAGGTGGGGAAAGCTGCCCCCGCCAGGAGAAGACCGCGATTATCGCTAGTGGCTATAGCAGCCGCTGGCGATAATCACAAGAGAATCCGGCAAGCTGGTTGTACCTATGTTGATGGATCAATTAACTGACAGACAATTGAGCTCTTTTCACCTGCAGCTCATGCACAGACAACCATACCTTACTGATAAGGTAACGTGGTCCATCAAACTACATAGGAGAGAGACTTTAAAGTGGTGTTCCACACAAAAACAAAAATGCTTAAAATTGCTAAAAAAAAAAAAATGTGGATTTTTTTTTAACTCACCTCTAAATGCCTGTTGCTAGGGGGTCCTCATAGTCTGCCTCCTTCAGTGCCTGGACTCCTGATGTCACTTCCCCTCAGTGCAGGAAGGGCTCAGCTCCGCCCCCTCCCTCCTGTCAGTCATCTGGGACACGCGACAGGTCCCAGATGACTGCGCGGCCAATCACGGCGCGCGGCGCTGCTCACGCATGTGCAGTGGGTGCCTGACTGTGAAGCCACAGCCAGGTGCCCACAGTTGCAATGCCGGAGCCGCCGCGAGGAGGGGAGGACGAGCAGGGCATCATTCCCCCGCATTGCTGGACCCTGGAACAGGTAAGTGTCCGATTATTAAAAGTCAGCAGCTGCAGTATTTGTAGCTGCTGACTTTTAATTTCTTTTTTTTTAAGGGAAACTCCTCTTTAATAGTGTAAAACTATTCAAACGCTAAAAAGTTAAAAACAACAAAAAAACAGCTTGAAGCAGTATTTTGAACCTTGGAAAAAAAAGTTGTAATGCCTATGCATTAAGCGCAGATTATAAGAAGAGACACATTCTGTTTCATTGCTATGTATTCTTGAGCTGCACACTGTTACCTACAGAAAGAATAAAGACAACAGTCTGATTATGTGTCATGCTGGGGGAAACAGCTTGAAAAGTAGTGTGGAGAGCCACATTTATGAGGAGCTTCTGCCTTGCTTCATGTTATTGGATTACATACAGGCATATTTAGATCAACTGCAAAGTTAGGTTTAAAAGCCTCTAGTGCAGGGGTCTCAAACTGGTGGCCCTCCAGCTGTTGTGAAACTACATGTCCCATCATGCCTCTGCCTGTGGGAGTCATGCTTGTAACTGTCAACCTTGCAATGCCTCATGGGACTTGTAGTTTCCCAACACCTGGAGGGCTGACAGTTTGAAACTCCTGCTCTAGTGAGCAATTTTTATTTATTTATTGGCATGGGACTTGTAGTTTTGCAACAGCTGGAGGGCTGCCAGTTTGAGGCCTCTGCTCTAGTGAGCACATTTTTTTCTATTTGTTGGCAATGGAAGCTCCAAGACTTTTTTCCTCATAATATTAGTAGATCATGTAAGCCTGAAGTACTTATTCTTCAGTGATTCATAGCTCTGTGCATATCAAAAAATATGTTGCTTTTTGGGGAAACATCAATTAAGACATTAGTTTCCATTTATTTACAATTAGTTTTAATTTATAAATGAATTCTCCACTTAAATAACTGTCTACTTCTCTCTTAGCCCTTGTACACATGGTTGGATATTCCGATGGACAATGTCCGATCGGACCGTGTTGTCGGATAATCCGACAGTGTGTGGGCTCCATCGGACTGTTTCCGTCGTAGTATCCGACGGACCAAGTTTTCCAGCTGGGCTATAAAAAATTTCTACAACATGATCCGATCGGACTTTGTCCGATCATGTGTAGAGAATCCCGATCGGACAAAGTGCCACACATGCTCGGATCATATTCCTAGACAAAAGCTATTGGCTACTAGCCTGAATGTAGTCCCGTCCTAACGAAATAACGCCATCACGTTAAGTACGATCCGATTTTCTGACAACTTTGTTCCGACTGTGTGTATGCAACAGTTTCGGACAAAATCCGTCGGATTTGGTTGTCGGAATGTCCGACCATGTGTACAAGGGCTTAGATCTACAAAATCACAGCTAATGCTGTTAACAAGAAAACTCACCTTGATCTGTAATATCAGAATTTCGTTGGCTTCGCCCAATAACAGAAATTGTGGCATTGATAGGCTTCTTTGGGATAGGTGCTTTCTTCACAGGAGCCTTCATCTGTTTTTGAAGTTTGGCAATATTGGTTGTGATATCAGTTAGGGATTTACCTACATAATCCGTTAGGTTTGACAAAACAGTCGACATCTTCATTTGTATTAATGAATTTATGAGCTCCTCAAAGCCTTTCTGTAAACTTGTTATGTTTGGCTGAGCTGCTTTAACTAGTTTCGGCACACTTTCATTGACTTTTTTAACCGTGAGGAATACAGTTTGACATAGGACTTTTGCCTCATTTGCAGTTTTATTCAGCTGTGGTATGCTTGTTGAAAGCCGGACGGATTTAAATTCAAGAGCTTTAATTCTAGAATATACTTCCTGCTGGACATTTTTTTGATTGGTAAGAACTTCAAAAGTTTTTGCTTTTGGTAAAGTGGTAGGATTAGCCAGGATCATATTTACTTGGGATTCTATAGTTTGTACCCGAGATTCACAGCTCTGCACATTAGTAATAGAAATGTCTACCTTTTCCTCGATATGAGTAATGTTTATTTGACACTGAAGCAATCTAGACTGTAAATTATTTATCTTCTGTGACAGCTCAAGAAAATAAGGAGACAGGCTGCCATCATCTTGACTTGATACAACATTATCATTTACAGATGTGTTGTCATCTTTATGGATTTTAGGTGCAGCGGTCAGGTTTTGCAGAGTTTCATTCAGCATTGAGATGGCTAACACAGCACGTTCAAGTTTCTCAATAGTAGCATTAGTGGAAAGTTCAGCTTTACTTTGTATATCAGAAATCTCTGACTTTGTCACAAATTCATCATGGATAGAGTCAAAAGCATCATTCATTATGTCCATGGTATTATTAAGGCCATCTTCAACTTCCATGATGCATTCGTTAAAGCGCATTTCAAAGAGTTCTTTGTGGTATTCAGCTTTGATTTGAAGTTCTTCTTGACCTTTCGTAAGATTGTGTACTACTGAATTCAGGGTATTCAGAAACTCTGTAATGTTTTGAATCTGCTTATTAACTTCACTTACATCTTTTTTGTGTTCATAATCAGTTGTCATGCTAAACGGAGCCCCTTTTTCAATCAAAGGTTGAAGTGTTTCCATGTCATAACATAGATCGTTAATCTGCTCATTCATCTTATCAATTTTATTATCCAAGGGAATGACAACATCAGAGACCGTTTTGTTTAGGACATGCATATTGTCTTCAGTGTCCTTTAACTGTTTCTGAAGGGCATTTTTACAGGTTGAAAATTTGTCTTCACATGCTTTTTCGATTGATTGTTTCTGAAGATCTAAAGTAATGGTAAGGTTATTGATTTTGCTGTCTTGTGCATAAATATCATCATAGAGTTGAAGCATCATTATATTCTGCTTTTTCATCCTCTCTTGTAGAGCCAAAATATATTCTGTTACATTATCATCATTGGACTTATTTGGTGGCAGTACGCTTTGTTCTTTAGCATGTTCTTCAGTCAATAACTGATCATGAATTTCCTTCATTTTGCTCAGTGTATTGTTGAGAGTTTCAAAATAATCTCTGTTCCTAATTTTCTCATGGTTTAAGTCTTCTTCCATAGCAGTATGCTTTTCTTCCATCTCTTTAAAGGAGGAGGTGCAAACAAAAGCAGTATTTTTTAAATGCTCTATTCTATTCTTTAGTTCCAATACATCTTCATTGCTTGCCCTGTTTTCCTCTTCTTCTGCACACTTTTGATGGGCAGAAGTTATTGTGTTATTTAAATGTTTTACAGATTCCTTGATTTTTTCAACTTCAAGAGATGTTTCAGACATACTTTTGTAGATCTGGGCAATAGTTTCTTTCATGTCCATTTGCAAAATGGCAAACTGATCTTTAACAATATTTTTGATGAGCTCCGTAAGGCTTTTGGCCATTGGATCTGAAATGAAAAGATATAATGTGAAATATTATGCATTTTCTGAGACAGATATACAGTAGATGATTTTATGGTATTACCTTAAAAGCCCAGTTTGTTGTAGTAACAAGGCCTTCCCTTTTTATATGTGTAGTTATAATTCACTTTCAGCTAAACCTGTTAGTGCAATCCCTAATTGTGTTTAGACATTACAAATCCTTACTAAAATCTAAACGATATTTACATTCATGTTCTATTTATTTATGGTCCTACTAAAAAGGGTCAAGAGAGAAGGAAATTATGTTGCACTATATAATGTCAGGACTTGATATAGATTCTGATCATTCTCAAATTAATTAGTCTAAGCCGTGGCTTAATTCTTTATCTGGCTGGACATTGCTGATTCCTCAAACTTATAGGGACACACAGACTGTGGGGATGACACTTACAGGAGCTACAGGAATGTGCAGTTTAACAGTTATGGAAGTATCTTGGAGTAGAAATTTAAATTGTTTGATGACTGAAATGGATCACAGAGCTTATTGTTATTTTCACACTAAAAGATCACAGCCAGCTCACTTGATAAGCTGTTAGTAGTGGGTAAACTTTATTTAGATGGACAACGGTTGGCTGGTAGCCTTGTGGATCGCTCACTGAAAATGGCCAGATCTCATGCCTAATCACTTGGTACATGTACCTCTTTTACATGCGCCTAAACACTTAAATAGATGCTTTTACATGCACCTCTGCCAACAGGTTCAAAGTGCACATAAATGCCTTCTAGGACACAGGCCAGCATCTTAAACGTAGTATATCTTTACCTTTAAGGAGTGATTGCAGATTTGTCCCTTTATCAGCATCATTGATCTTCTCTTCCAGGGAATACAGTGTTCTGTGCATGGTGTTCAGACTAGAGGAAATATTCTCCACATTTCGATGAAGAAGAGTCAGCTTCATTTCTTGGCTGTAAATCTGATCTGTCAGTTTTTGCTGCAGTGCTTCATATTGGCATTGTGTGAAAAAAAAAATGGAGTCTTTATTAAGGGTATAACAGCTCAATATAGATAAAATAGTCTGGGTTGATAGATCAAGGTACTCCTAAAGAATCATTGATAATTATTTGTCTGTATCTTTGTTTCTCTGTGTGGAAGACTCTGTTTTGCAGATGTATATGTCATCAATAATGGGATATTGCTAAGAAAGTACAATTATTATATTTATAAGGGGCATTATAGTTAATGAAGTGATGATGGAAACACTGACAATGATGTAAACACTAAAAATGTACCGGTACATAAAAAAAAAAAAAAAAAATGTAAATAGCCTGTTGTTCTGTCAGGCTACAGTTCATATTCATAATTTTTACATAGAACTTTAAAGTTCTTTACAGCACTTGAGTTGGAATTTAAACATATGCACTTACTACAGTTGTTCGACTGAGGCCCTTGGCAATTTGCCTTTCTTTCAGTTATCTTTCTCCCATCACATTACCAGACACTGAAGTGCTTCATTGATGGGGAGACCACCTTGGGAAGTTTATGGGGCCAACTACTATGATCAGCATGCTACAGGGCAGGGTTTTGGGAAGTATGATGTGATTTAAAGTGCTGCCGGAGGTTTCATTCTGAAAATACCAAAGCTCTTCAATGCAGCCAGGGAGGCAAGTATAAATTACACCTTACACTTCATTTCCCCAAATGTTTAAAAAAAAAGTCACAGGACATTTACAGACGGGAAACAAAGATCCGCAATCAATAATGTTATGTGAAAGGTGATTTACTATACTTTACATTTATTTATGCAGTTTAGACGAAACAATAATGCTGTTCAAAATGCTTGGCCTATAACAAGACATACTGCCTTTCTGCTACCAGATATTGCTTTCATGTGGTCATAACCACTTGTAGCCATTCATTAGGAACATGCACTTATTTGTGAAGAACCTCCAGTTATATACTCCTTCAGCTTCCTTTCAAGCAAAATAAATTAGAAGTACTCATATCATGCGATTATGCCCCTGGCATCTTTACCCTTACTATTGTTACCATTAAAGCTATTAAGAGATGACTAACCTTGGTCATACGTTGCTGCCTTTCTGTCTACAGAATCAACTGTATTAACTGATAAGCTGCTCTCCGCCTGGCTTTCATGTATCTTCCGTGGAAGCTGTTGAGCTGAAATGCAAAAAAGCAAAACATCACTACATTAACCTTGATTCAAGTTTTGATTTTTATACAGAATATCTTTTTCAATAATCTGTAAAAAGTGTATAAAGTCATGGTAAAAGATTTCCTCTGGCATTTTATTAAAATATATTTACAGGAATTTGTTTTGCAATTTACCCTTTGATTTAAGTTACTTATAATGTGCTTTGGAGGTGGATGGAGAGTGTTAATAGACTTCACTAGAGATGGACTTGCGGTTCGCCCGGCGGTCAGTTCGCGGCAAATTTTGCTTGTTCGTGTTTTGCCAAACCTGCGCACTTCTGGCGCTGTTCGCGGTGGCCATATTTGTTTACATTGTGAAGAACTTTGACCCATGACACATCCATCATGGGGTACAGGACAGCCAATTGAGACATTTCAGCACATGGACATACCCCCTACCTTATAAATAGACCTGATCTGGCGGCAATTTTACACTCTGTCTTTTGTCAGTGTAGGGAAAGGACGCTGTGTGGAGCAGGGACAGTCAGTCTAATCACTAGCTAGCTAATTAGCTATTACTATTAGGTCCACAAAAGTCCTTTTAAGGACTGGTATAGGTGTATAGTATATAGGGTTGTAATACACCTATAATATACTTTCTTTCAAATATAGAAAGTATATTATGGTGCACTGCTGACTGCTGTGCTGCTGAGTGTGCTTGCTGACCAATTCTGCACCTGTCTTTTATCAGTGTAGGGAGGGACAGTTTGGTGTTTGGAGCAGGGACAGTCTGCAAATCACTAGCTACTAGGTCCACAAAGGTCCTTTTAAGGACTGGTATAGGTGTACAGTATAAAGGGTTGTACACGTATAATATACTTTCTTTCAAAAATAGAAAGCATACTATACTTGACTGCTGTGCTGCTGAGCTGAGTGCTGACCGATTCTGCAGCTGTCTTTTATCAGTGTAGGGACTGAGGGACAGTTTGGTGTTTGGAGCTGGGACAGTCCGCAAATCACTAGCTACTAGGTGCACAAAGGTCCTTTTAAGGACTGGTATAGGTGTACAGTATATAGGGTTGTACACATATAATATACTTTCTTTCAAATATAGAAAGCATATTATACTTGACTGCTGTGCTGCTCAGCTGAGTGCTGACCGATTGTGCAGCTGTCTTTTATCAGTGTAGGGACTGAGGGACAGTTTGGTGTTTGGAGCAGGGACAGTCTGAAATTCACTAGCTACTAGCTAGCTACTATTAGGTCCACACAGGTCATTTTAAGGACTGGTATAGGTGTTCTATTTGGTGTACAGTATATAGGGGTGTAATACATGTATAAAATCCTTGCACATATATAAAGCATAGTATAGTGCATTTCCACTGTGCAACATTGACTGCTGAGCGGTTCTGCAGCGATACTACAAAGAGTGACAAACGCAATAAAAAAAAAGTATTATAACTGGTGTGATAGACCGGTGGCTCCCAAAACGACAGATTGAAGCGGGGTTTTATATACCTTCTTCCACATACACACTGCACTTCTCTAGAGACTTTTGTCACAGGGTCATTTAAAAAATGACAGGCAGAGGAAGAGGCAGGCCCTTCTGCAGGGGTGGTAGGGGTAGGGCAGGAGCAACAGGCTTGAGCCAAAGTGGCAAATAGCAGAAGGTGCATTTGATTATGTCAGTGGACGCACCAGACTTGATTGAGTGGTTCACTCAGCCTTACTCTTCTGCACCCTCCTCATCCTCTCGATCTGCAGCCTCTTCTTCACTCGCTGCTGTGTGCACCCCCAAAGACACTACCACCAACACCACCACCACCACCATATACCCTCTGCTTGAGTCACAGGAATTATTTTCCGATCCATCACAAGACATTGCTGATGCACAGCCACTCTTGGCATTGGATCAGGAAGAGGAGGTAGCAACAACCGCCACTCAGCGGTCTGACGACAGTACCCAGATCAGCCCAAGGGGGAGGTTGGTTTCCGGTGTTGCTGCCTACTCCGAGATCTCTAATTATAGCCGTGGGGAAGGTGACGGCGATGATGACGTGTCTAGTGATGTCACGTGGGTGCCCACAAGAGAGGAAGAGGAGGGGAGTTCAGAGGGAGATATGGACCATCAGATAGGGAGGAGAAGCAGGCAGAATTTAGATTGCACAGGAGGGACAAAGCAGACTGCTAATGTATCAGGAGCGAGGCATCAACCATGTACGGTCACATCTGGTGCTCCCAGCCCAGGACGCCGGCACATGGCTCCGCAGTGTGGGCTTTTTTTAACGTGTCCGCTGCTGACAATAGTGTTGCCATCTGCAGCCTTTGCAGTCAGCGCATAAGTCACAGTAAGCCCAACACTCACCTAGGGACGACCGCCTTAAGAAGGCACATGAGCTGCCTTCACCGAGCCCAGTGGGAGCAATGGAACCCACAAAGCCACACTCCAGGCTCTCACCGTCCAGCCTCGTCTTCTACTTCTCTTTCTCCTCTCTCCTCACAATTGTCCTCCACTCCACCTTCCATCATGCCATCCTCACATTTTTCTGCAAAAAGGCAGGCTTTCATCGGCCAAATGTTTGAGCGTAAATAAATGATGACGCCGGATAACCCTCTTGCCCAATGGTTGCCAGCTGGCTTGTCAGAATTGATAGCCTACCAACTACTGCCATATAAACTGGTGGACTCGGAGGCCTTTTGAAAATTTGTGGCCATTGGAACACCACAATGGAAGTTCCCAGGAAGGAAGTATTTCTCACAGAAGGGCATCCCAGAGCTATATGGCCATGTTCAGTGGCAAGTGAATGTATCTCTGGCACACAGTGTCGGTGCCAAGATACATCTGACCACAGACACGTGGTCTAGCAAACACGGGCAGGGAAGGTATATAACTTTTACTGCCCACTTGGTGAACCTTCTGACGGCCGTCAAGCATGTAACCCATGGCATCCGTGTAGATTTGGTTTTACTGCCACGGATTGCTTGCAGGCCTGCGTCTTCTTCTCCTCCTCTGACTCCATCCTCCTCCCTCTCCTTCTCGGCTGACTCCTCCTTTTCCGCTGCTAGCGTCTCTTCCGCTGGGCCACCCAAGCTCCCCAAAACCTATTCGACATGCCAGGTGAGACGTTGCCATGCTGTGCTGCGTCTGTTGTGCCTGAAAGCCAAGAGCCACACTGGCCCTGCACTCCTTTCAGCTTTGCCTTCACAGGCAGATCAGTGGCTAACACCGCTCAATTTGACAGTTGGTAAAGTGTTGTGTGACAACGGTGCCAATCTGCTTAGCGCATTAAAACAGGGCAAAATTACACACGTGCCATGCATGGCACACATCTTAAACTTGGTCGTGCAGCGATTTGTTGTCAAATACCCTGTGGCCCAGGACATCTTGCGGAAGGCAAGGAAAATCTCGGCCCATTTCAGAAGATCTTACACGGCCATGGCTCGCCTTGCTAACATTCAGCGGCGACACAATCTGCCGGTCAGACGTCTTATTTGCGATTGCCTGATGTGATGGAACTCAACCTTCTATATGCTTGATAGGCTGCTCCAGCAGAAACGTGCATTTAACGACTACCTGTACGAACTCTGCGGCAGAATAGGTTCTGGGGAGCTTGGTTTTTTTTCACCTTGCCAGTGGCTGTTAATGCGCGACGCATGCAGACTTCTGCGGCCATTTGATGAGCTCACCAAACTGGTCAGTCGCAGCCATGGCGCCCTCAGTGACATTGTACCTTATGCCTTCTTTATGGAGCGTGCATTGCATTGTGTCATTGATCAAGCCATGGAGGAGCAGGAAAATGAGGAATGCTGGATGAATTCCCAGGGGGGGGCTACTCTATCTGAGACAAGTCAACAACAGGAGTCTGAAGAGGAGTCAGAGGAGGATGGTGCCGGGGCGGATGAGGAGGAGCAAGAAGGGCATGCTTTAAACCTTTCTGGGATCCTTGTTGTTGTCCGTGGATGGGAAGAGGAGAATGAGGAGGACGACATTATCCTGGATGATGAGCAGGCCACCACACCGCTTCCAGTTTAGTGCAAATGGGGGCCTTAATACTCCAGTGTTTTAACAGGGACCCCGTATAAAAAGCATAAAGGTCAAGGAACAGTACTGGGTGGCAACGTACTTATACCCACGGGACAAACACAAAATGGCCGGAAATGATACCACCATCACAAAGGTCTGTCAGAATGGAGCAGTTGCAGGCCTTGCTTCGAGAAATGCTGCATTCTGCTTTTGCGTGCGCTGGCAGAGGAGGAATTCCCACTTCCAGAGAAAGAGTTGCGGGTACCAATCCAACAGCGCCTACAAGAAGAGTGCGGTTTGAAGATGTGTTGGTGACTTCTGATATGAGGTCATTCTTTCAGCCAACCCATCGACAGGTCTCATCCAGATCCAGCACCAGGGAATGCCTAGACCGACAGGTGTCTGACTACATCGGGTTAATGGCCGATGTGGACGCTCTGAGAAGTGATGAACCCCTGGACTACTGGGTGGGCAAGCTTAACCTCTGGCCAGAGCTTGCCCAATTTGCAATGGAACTATTGGCTTGCCCCTCGTCCAGTGTCCTGTCCGAAAGGACGTTCAGCGCAGCAGGGGGATTGTGACCGATAAGTGCACTCGCCTAGCTCACGACAGTGTTGACTACCTCACATTTCTAAAAATGAATGAGGCATGGATCTCGGAGGAATTCAACACATGTGACCAGTAGACCATGTATATGCATAACTCTATTTATTTAATCGAGCACACAGACCTTTTTTCTACCTTTGGCTCACTTCCTTGTTCAAAAAAAGCACACCGTACTATATGCCCGTACCCTCCTGAAAAGGTTGAGCGGTGTCATATTTTTGGGTCCCGCAGCGAGTTGCTGGTATCAGTGCTGGTGTCATTGATCTCTATCTTGGTGCTGGTGTCAGTGCTCTCTCTCTATCTCGGTGCTGGTGTCAGTGCTCTCTATCATGGTGCTGGTGTCAGTGGTCTCTCTATCACGGTGCTGGTGTCAGTGCTCTCTATCTCGGTGCTGGTGTCAGTGCTCTCTATCTTGGTGCTGGTGTCAGTGCTCTCTATCACGGTGCTGGTGTCAGTGCTCTCTATCACGGTGCTGGTGTCCTGCCCTCTATCTCAGTGCTGGTGTCAGTGCTCTCTATCACGGTGCTGGTGTCAGTGCTCTCTCTCTATCACTGTGCTGGTGTCAGTGCTCTCTATCATGGTGCTGGTGTGCTGTCAGTGCTCTCTATCTCGGTGCTGGTGTCATTGCTCTCTATCACGGTGCTGGTGTCAGTGCTCTTTCTCTATCTCAGTGCTGGTGTCAGTGCTCTCTCTCTATCTCGGTGTTGGTGTGGTGTCAGTGCTCTCTATCTCTGTGCTGGTTTTGTCTCAGTGCTCTCTATCACGGTGCTGGTTTCAGTGCTCTCTATCACGGTGCTGGTTTTAGACAGTGAAGGAGATAGCAGCGGAGAAGCCAATCAGCAGGCAGTGCCAGCACCATGGCTGAGGATTAGCACTGGACTGGCACCTCCGGACCACCGCAGTGGAGCCCTGCATAGGTGGGGGTAAGGGCCGGGCAGAGGGAAGGGCTCAAGCACAGATTGGCACACTGGGACACTGGCACAAAACTGCACTGCCCTGACTGTGGCACTGATCATCTCCTGCACCCCTTCATAGCCTGCCCTGACCTTGCCTCTCCTCCATGGCCTTCATGCACTCCTGAATTGTCAAAATTTCACAGATAAAAAAAGAATGCACAGCTAGTAAGTATTTTGTGGCTGAAAATATTACCTGGAGGTTTTTAAGGTTCGCCTGCCATTAAAGTCAATGGGGCCCGCCGCAAACCTTGGGGTTCGCAAACTTTTGGCCGCGGTTCGCGTTCATGAAATGTCCCATTGGAAGTTCATCCATCACTAGTCTTCACAAAATAAGGATAAAATCTCTAGATTTTTAGAATGTAAAACAAGTGTGTAAAGGTATAAGAGAGCAATCCAGGGTCATGGGTCCCCATACAAATCTAGGACTCGGCATTCAAAATGGAGAATGTTTTCAAAATGATTGGTGGGAGGAAATACATCAATTGCCACATTATTGTAAATGGGAACAAATGGGTGGATGTGGGTGATTAATGTCCTTTATAAATGTGATGGATCTAAAATAGGTTGTCAGGAGTGAGAAAATTGCAAGTAATGGAAATGGAGTGCGAAGAATCAGTCATTGCTTTATATATATGGGGCTTGTCTTTGACGCTCAAACCACAATTGTTATAATCATGTGCTGGACTGATAACAAAAAAAGACAAAACTGGGCTAAAGGAAATGCTGACTTTAAATGGCTAGATGTTTCCTGGTGGACAATGAATGGGAACATGTTGCCCATTCTCTATGATTTCTTGTGTTACTAAACAGTAGTAAACATGTGGTTAACACTCTTATACTTGGTGACAAAAGTCAAGAATCAACACTATATTTTCCCCAAAAATTGAGCATTCTGGCAGCTAGAACTTTTTTTTGCTTTTGTCACAAGCATCATACTGGCTATCAGAGATGAGCAAAATTGGATAATGTATAGCCCCCTAAGTAAAGTTTGCAATAGACAGTGTGAAATTTGTCTGGTTCAACTGGGACTGACTGAATTCCAATCAATGCCTGGCCTGGCTGTGTGACAGAAGTCGGTAACTTGCGTTACCTCTGTCCAAGGGAGATATTGGAAAAATGTGACAATCTGTGGCTGCAGACGCTGATCACTGTACTCTGATAGTGGCAGAGAAGAGATTCTTCCATCCACCATGCTTTGCGTGGATAGAGGATTAGCTTTTAAACTACCCGTCTTTGGCCAGTTGAAGAGTCTGTGTTGCCAACATCCCAAAATTGATTCTATAAAGACCCTCAAAAGAGAGACACAAGTACCCCCCCCCCCCCCCCCCGCGGGACTTTACAGGCAAAAAAAAAATTGTATTTATTAAAATGTAAATTAAATCAAGAAATATTAAAATGTAATTTATTTAAGAAATATATTAAAAATATATGTATAAAATACATTCCATGCATGAAAATTCCTTTACATACAATCCATTTTTGGACAAATTCACAAATTAATATGAATACACACAATCCTCCAATAGCCTGACATGTTTCAGGATATAATCCCTTCTTCAGAGGTGTTTTTGGGAGAGTATAAATATATTCTGAAAAAAAAGGGGTAGAAATGATCTTAACAAGGACATTCTAGACAAAAAAAAATACAATACATAAATACCAATGCTGAACTTGTGTAGAATATATATGCATAGATTGGTCCCTCAAAAAGTTTCTTTTAAAAAAACTTTAGAGAAACTTTGTCACTGTTTATCCACTAAGGAACAATGAGCGCAGACTGAGCCCAGAGCAGCCCACACAAGGATCAGCCCAAAGCAACCACCATATACCTGCCAACAGGGAACGCCCTGTTTCCCCTTCTTCAGGAGATGTGGGATTCGTGGTGTCCTCAGATGTCCCGATTCTTTTCTCCCCTACGTGAATACAAAAAAGGTATACTTAGCACACAGATATTTGGGGCGAGAAATAGTTACATGAAACATTACTTGAAAGTGTTGTCCAATTGTCTATTTTGGCCCAGTTCCAAGCTGAAGGCATGATTTTTTCCATTTCCAAAGCTGGAATACTTACCTGTTTTGTTAAAGTTTCACACATGGAGAAACCCCTAGTATCCACTGGAGCACTTGTGTGGGACACCATAAAAAGGTTGTTCGGGTGTTCCACACTAGTGCTCCTCCGTCCAGATGTGTAAACAGCTGCTGAGTGTCCTCTCCTTACACTGAATCAAGTTTGCATTTCATTATAGTTACAAACACATCTAGACAACAATGTACTAAACGTCTTTTAATCTAAATAGGCATGAACAAATGTAGTTAACCTGCATCTGCCAAAAACGTTGTATTAGTGGTCGAATGAATGATGTTTAATACGAACCACTACTGTGCCCATGAACCTCAAACTTCCCATTTTAAACTGTACAACAGTAAAGAAAAGCACATGGAGCAGCACTAAAGTAATAATAATAATAATAGGAACACATGACAAATACTTACTTTTTAGAAGCAGTTTCCTGATTCTTCTGTACTGATCATGCTCCCTCAATTTCAGGTCTGACCAGCATTTCCTCAATTGCTCCTTGGATCATACACCAAATTTCCTGTGCAGACTTCTCACAACTTTAGTCATGATCTAAAGTTCTCACATTTGGGTTTGGGTACGGTCCATACTTCCCATCATAGTCGGCCCTCTTCAAGATGTCGACCATCTCCACCATTTCTACAAAGGACATATTTGAGGCCTTATATTTCGTCCTGGATCTGGAATTGCCTTGCTCTGGGCTTTCTTCCTTGTTGCTGCTCTCTGCATACACCTACTGTCTCTCTGCCATGTGCTCTCCCACTGCGCCAAAAGAGAAGGTGCAGGGAATACACTATAAAGAAGGTCAGGGGCAGAGTTTCATGCATGAGCAGTGTATATAAAGCATAACATGCGTGCCTCGAACATACGATCTGTGGGCGGAGGATGGAGTATCGTAAGCACCGATCGTACAAACAAAGTTACAATTTTAACTTGGGGCATAAGTGGTTAGTGGCCTATACTGCTTTTAGATTGAGGCCTATATTGGAACAAGATTAGGGGAGTTTAGCCTGACATTAGGGTTTGTCTTGTGTTGTGTCTTGCAGAGAAAATGGATGGGTTTAAAGACCACAGCTTCCTCCCAATCTTCATTGACAAGTACAGGGAGCTGCCCCGTCTGTGGCAGGTCAAACACCCCCATTATAATAACAAATTAAAGAGGGAGACAGTGCTGGAGAAACTGCTGGAGTTGGTGAAACATCCCCAGTTTAAAAGCCAAAATTGGTTGCCTGAGGAGCACATATCTTAGGGAGTTCAAGAAGGTCCAGGATTCCCAGAGGTCAGGAGCTGCAGCAGATGACATTTATGTCCTCAGGCTGTGGTACTATCACAGACTGCATTTTCTGTTAGACCAGACTGAAGTCAGGGAATCCCTCTCAACCCTTCCTTCCACGCTTCCTTCCACCCCAGCTGAGGCTTCCGACGCCCACCCTGGGACTTCCAACCAGGAAGAAGTGGAGGAGCCAAGCTTGAGCCAGGTATAGTATTGTTCTACATATTTTTTTGTAAAAATAAATGATGTTAACTAGACAATAGTAGCCAAAAAGAATTGGGACAAGAATGAAAAATGCTGGGCTCAGAATAATAGTCTTTTCTATTTGTTAAAATTCAATTTGCAACAGTCATGAGCTGAAAATTGTGTGTGATTGATGAACCAAAAATAAAACAATGTCCCTTTTTCATATACAGGAAGACCTCAGTCATGGGGAGGCCATGGAAGGTGGCTGTGGAATGTGGCAGCCAGGAGGAGGCAGGGGTTAGTGGCAGCCAGGAGGTGGGCAGGTCTAGGAGTCTAACAGAATCCCTGGTCCCTCCCCTCCGCCTTCCAACCAAAAGGCCCAGGAAGGGGAGGGACGTGGGGGAGTCAGCACTCAAGCTGGTTCGGGAGGCTTCTGAGGCCCTCAAAACCACCCCCACTCTTCAAGGGGCCTTTGCCTCCATGGCTGCATGCAAACTGCAGCAAAAACCTCTTTTCATCTAATTTTAATGAGTGGCCACGAGTCTTGTTAAGCTCCTTTCCGCCAAAAAGTTTTATCCCTATTGTGGGGTCACCAGTATGGTATTTGTATATTGAAATCATATCCCCTCTCAAGCGTCTCTTCTGCAGAGAGAATAAGTTCAGTGCTCTCAACCTTTCTTCATAACTAATATCCTCCAGGCCCTTTATTAGCTTTGTTGCCCTTCTTTGTACTCACTCCATTTCCAGTACACCCTTCCTGAGGACTAGTGCCCAGAACTGGACAGCATACTCTAGGTGCGGCCGGACCCGATTCTTGTATAGCGGGAGAATTATCATTTTATCTCTGGAATTAATCCCCTTTTTAATGCATGCCAATATTCTGTTTGCTTTGTTAGCAGCAGGTAACCAAAAAAAACTGTAGACAAAAAAGATGGTATCCCAATGAGAGTCATTGGGAAAGCATAGCATTTACTATAACAAAACAGCAGTGCTAGAGTGATATCTAAATAAAAAGTATTTTATTAGCAAACAGTAAAAGCATCAATATTATGCTACACTCTGCTGTAAATTACAGCTTCACAGTGTCACCCTAATAAAAGAACAGTACCTATATATAAGGTGCTTCATCAAGGAAAACAGACACAGACAGACATATAACATAACAACATATATACAGATAAACACAAAACGTCCGGACACCTATTTTAATGCACAGGCCAGATGTCAATAGATAATTATCGCATGTGGGAATAATTTGATATAAGAAAGTGTGTGTGAGAGTGTGACATCAGGTCTGTGCATTACCCCAGGAACGTTGGGCAGGTGCTGTGACCTCTCTGTCTCCTATGTTTAATAAATTGTGGTGATATCTTATGTTGCATATAGTGGGAAGGTGTGTAGAAGTTTTAAAAGTGGTTTTCTTCATCTATACATCAGAGTTGTACCTGCATGTATGCCTCACTATGTATGCATGCCACTGGTAATTAGGGATGGGCCTGATGTTCACCCAACGTAAGTTTGACTCAAACATCAGGTGTTTCTACCATTCGCAGAATAGCGAACAATATGGGCAATTCGCAGTCAGTGTAGAATATATATACAGTGTAGGCAGTGTACAGTATATAATGCAGTGTATTGAAGAGGTTAAGGGGAACCCTATGACAGAATTAAGAAAAAAACAGCATGGGTCCCCCCCTCTCCCACCCATACCAGGCCCTTTGGGTCTGGTATAGATTTTAAGGGGAACTGCACTCCAAAATGTAAAAAAAACACAGCGTGGGGTCCCCCCCAAATCCATACCAAGCCCTTTGGGTCTGGCATATATTTTAAGGGAAACTTTTTTTTTACATTTTGGCATGGGATCCCCCCAAAATCCATACCAGACCCTTATCTGAGCAAGCAGCCTGGCAGGCCAGGAAGGGGGGGGGGGTGCTCCCCAAAGCACCCTCCCCATGTTGAGGGCATGTTGCCTGGTATGGTTCAGGAGGGGAGTGCTCGCTCCCCCCCCCTTCCTGTCCTGCCAGGCTGCTTGCTTGGATAAGGGCCTGGTATGGATTGTGAGGGGACCCCATGCTGTTTTTTTTTTTTTTTTTTTACATTTTGGCGTGGAGTTCCCCTTAAAATCCATAATAGACCCAAAAGGGCATGGTATGGACTGGAGGGGAACCCCACGCCAATTTTTTCCTTAATTTTTATCTATATTGCCAGGAGTCGGCAATACATAACAGCCACAAGCAATTTTAAATGACATTGTTTTCTTTTAGAAATTTCATTTTGCCTCGGCACTGTAAAACACATCACACAGATGCCCCACTTTACAGGCAGACTAAGGCCCCCCCCCCCCGCATGATATTTAAAGCAATATTTCATTTTTATTGTTTCACTTTAAGCATTATTAAAGACACAATTCTCCTGAATACACGGTTGTTTTAAAAACTTTTTTTGCATTGATACATGCCCCCTGGGCAGTACTCGGGTCCCCATACACGTTTTATGGCAATAACTTGCATATAAGACTTTAAAATTAGCACTTTTGATTTTTCATGTTCATGTCCCATAGACTTTATTAGGGTTCGCATGTTCGCACAAATTATTTGCCTGTTTGCATGTTCTGGTGTGAACTGTGAGGGGGGGGGGGGGTGTTCTGCCCATCCCTACTGGTAATAACAGTAATGAAACACATTGTAGATTTCACTGGGATCACTAGTGCATCCTGATACAATGATAAAATATAATTTGCCCATTGAATCAATGGCAGACATTAGTCACTTTCCCATAACCACAAGGTCAACCGTTAGTACATCCTTTGATAGAGAGAATACGTCACAGACAACTTGTGCACTTGCTGTTATTTGTCACTATCAGTGCAAATGAGTTAGTTGATGCAGGCAGCATCCGCCGCATCAGAGGGAACAATAGGTCAGCCAGCGAAGGACTATAGAGAGCTATTAGGGAAAAGAAGTAGATGACTGGATAATAATGCATGGAATTCAAAGTATGACTTGGGTACTTTACCACGGTAGACACTTCCCTCCTTGCTGTCTTCATTTCCATTTCCTCTCTGCACTTGATGCTGCATATAGTGGCAACTCTACAGTTTTGCTTTCCTGTCATGCAGTGTGGAAAAAAATCGGTGCTGCAGGGATCTAACGGCTCCTGCTAAGTCACTTGCAGTGCGGCTCAGTGTACACTTCCTCCTGTTCGTTGTCCACCAAGACAAATGGGGATGTTACAGGTGGCATCACAGGCATTGATAACATCAATTATTTCGCTCAGGAAGTAGCATAGCTTCATCTGGACATTAATGGGTTGGCAAACCCGGCCCTTATAATTAGTAATCCTTTTCTGGTGGTGCCACCCAACTAGGAAACTTTAAAGGGATGTTGAACATGTTGTCCGTCATCCATTGTTGGTTGTCTCCATTGTCTTTTTGAAGAATTACTCATACATTTATTTTAATTTTTATTTGTTATACCAGATAGAATGAATATATATATATATAGAGAGAGAGGGAGAGGATGATTCTTTTGGGAGAAACATAATATTTTTGGTAAGTTAAAAATTAATATGCTTAAAACTAGTTTAATTGCAAAGCCTAGGGTAGATCAAAGGACCGTCCTAGAAATTTAACAGTTTATATACATACATATACATAAGGAGAAAAAGAAAGAGAGAGCTAGGGTGGATGAAGAGGAGGAAAAAAGGAAAGCATAGTAAACCTAGCATTTCAGTTTTCCAGGAAGACCTGGAGATTCAGTTCTGTGTTAAGTCCAACAGGCGTAATGGACTTCAACCTGTATATCCGCCATTTTTCTCTTTGGAGCAATATACGGCTGAAGGCCCCTCTTCTTGATGGTAATTTAAGGGTATAAATTCCTTTCACCTTCATGCCTTCAGGGTTACCATTGTGGTATGCCGAAAAATGATTTCCAGAGGTTTCTCTGGGTCTTTCTCATTAAATTCCCTAAGGTGTTCACCTATTCTGACTTTCAGAGGTATTTTCATTTTGCTTATATAGATCTTGGACATGTGATCGTATAAATCACCTGTGTGGTGGAGCAGTTGATTAGATCTCTAATTTCATAACTTTTTTGTTCTAAAGCATCCATAAATACATTAGTTTGATCTACAAAGGGGCAGACCTGGCATTTGTTACACGGGTACATTCCCTTTGTTCTGGGATATGCCAATAACCAGCTTGCATTTGGCTCTCTTACAAATTCAGATAATAAAATAGGCGCCCGGAAGTATTGTGTTTATATGTATATATGTCGTTATGTTACATGTCTGTCCGTGTCTGTTGTTCCTGATGAAGCACCTTAATGTACAGATTGTAGCATAATATTGTTGCTTTTACTGTTTGCTAATAAAATACATTTTGTTTGGATATCACTCTAGCACTGCCCTTTTGTTGCCAATAGTAACCACTATGCTTCCCCAATGACTCTCATTGGGATACCCTCTTTTTTGGCTGACACTGGCTCAGCCAGGCCCAACACAAATGCCCTTTGCAGGCAGGGACCATGGGTTTCTCTGGTGTAGCAGACAAAATAGTAGAAGTCCTAGTGCTAGCGGTCCACATGGATACTGAGCCCAGTACCACATCTTCTGAACCTGCTAGCCCTCCAGGCTGCAGCTACCTGTTTCCACTGACAGTGCCACCACAGTCTACTCCACTGGCTCTGCACCCATCCCAGACTGCACTCTCCTAGTCCTCTCAGGTGTGCCTCCCCAGTCTTTTTGACTGTGTGAACACTCACCAGCCCTCTTGGCTGTCTCTGTGGAACTCCTGGAGACCTACCCGGCAGTGTTCTCCTGCTGTCCTCTCTTGCTCCTCCTGTGCCTCCTGGTCAGGACATCTGTGGGTTGCTGGAGGGTTCCATCCACACCCGAGCCCAGGCCCAAGATCAGTCACCTAGACTGGGGAGCTCCATCAAAGACCCAGACAGCCTAACACTCCATCTTCCACCTGATTACAACTTTCCCCCAGCTGGGTTGACCCTGGGTATTTAAGGAGACCTACCCCCCTGCCAATCCAAGTTGGGGGTTGGTCAAGGCTCCTCAGAATACCCCAGGCAGCTCCACCTCTCCTCTCCACCTATCATCCAGAAGATATGAGAACATTCTGGAAAGAAGTGGGAGGTCTTGATGATGCTGCCTGTGAGTCACCCAGCTCTGCCCTGAGTTACTCGCAACCAAGATCAAAACACAGCTAGGCCTGACTGCCAACCAAGCCTGGAAATTTACAAATTCTCACAAAACCCTAGCCAAACTACTTTTAGCACACTAGAGGGTGTTGCATATCTGTCAGGGAAGCCATCAGGATGAATGCTGGGAAAATTAGCATTAATCAACTGGTGAAATGTGTCCATTCAGGGCCAAATTTTAGGACCCATAATCCCATGTGTGATCATTCAACTATGGTCAGCCGGGTTACAATTGCCAATAATGGAGGCTTTTTTATGTGCCACCCCATCACTATAAAAGGTTTCCCAGCAGCTATTCATCATTGTGTGTTGGAGTAGTTTGGAGAGAGCCGGAGAGATAGTTGCTATAAGGTGAGCTAACTCTGCGGATCGCAGTGTGGTCGTACAGGTCACTGCTATCCTCAGAGCCCATCCACAGAACACTGCAGTGTAGGAATTTTCAACATATCTGCTGCTGACAGCACCATTGTGGTCTGCCTGCAGCATATCAGAAAGTGAAAGTACAATCTATTTGGGTACCACATGCACAACTGCACCACAGACCTCAGAGGAAGCAGCTACTCAATGCCAGCAACAAATGCCCGACTACTTTTTACTCACTGTCCACACACCCCTCCCCCAACATGCTCTTGCTGCATCTGTCAGAAACCTCTGCAGCCTGGAGTGACAGGAATGAAAGTCTCACAGGGGGTTTAAAGGGCTTATATGCCACATCAAGTGGGGAAGTGGGTCATGGGGCTATGCTGAGGAGGGTTAAGAAAAGGCTTAAATCTCTGTAGAATTCTTCTACATCCACCCTGCCAGCATTGTTTTCAAGTCAGGTGTCTCATTTGGAGCAGAAGAAAAAATGTCTTCAAATCACCCGCATTCCCAGTGTTCTAATCCTACCTTTCTAAAACTCCTGGCTTTCCAGTTGCTCCCATTCCAGCTCATACTATAATTTTATGCCCTTTGCTACACCACAGTGGCAAGTAGCAAGCCAACATTATTTTGCCCACAAAGCTATCCATGCCCTCCAAAATTATGTGAAATGCAATGGGGTTGATTTACTAAAGGCAATTAGGTTCTGCTAACTTCCATTATCCAATCATGTGAAAGCAAAAATACAATTTATTTTCATTTTCCTTGACAGTGATTTGGTATTCTTTTCAAAGTGAATATTCACCACATTCACTAAGCTAAGGGAAAATTCTCTTGCAATGTGAGCAGCCTATTTGCCTTTTGTAAATAAACCCCAATGTGCCTGTGTCACTTGACTATGAGCCATGAAACATTAGCAGGGATTCTACATAACCTGTACGGGACATTGATTGAATCTTCTGGTGGTTGGGAAAGGTGTAGGACAACATCCCAGACTAAAGGCTGCCATGCTGTGTTGCAGTTTCTATGCCTGGAGGACAGGAGCCACACTGGTTAAGAGCTGCTGGAAGCTCTCCAGTCCCAGACCAAGAGTTGGCTGGCTCCTTCCTATCTTCTGCCCTGGATGGTGGTGTAGGGCAACAGGCTGCTCTTTGACTAGGAAAAATCATACATGTGCTTTGCCTGACATATATACTCAACCTGGTGGAGCTGCAGTTTGGCTTGGCTTGCAGGTGCACAAGATGGCTAACCTATAAATGGCGTCACTCAGCCACTATCTTGGTCGTCACACTATATCTACAATCGAAGGAGGAATGAAGCTCCTCCATTCATGGGGCATAATCCCAGAACTCCCATGCAATGGATATGACGCCACAAGAAAACCCAACTCCTCTCCACAAGGGAATAACTGTGGGAACCACAAATGAAAATTCAATTGAGCAACATTGCCCTTACACTATTTGCTATAACACAAAGTCTGGTCTGGCTTTCTGCTCAAACAAGTACAGATTTTGAACTTTCCCCCAAGTTTAGTCAGTACCTCGCTAAAGTTACATTTTGCTGACGTGTTTGTTTGACTGTTTTATTTTACTTTTCTCCTTTTTATCTGTTGAACTTTAAGCATCAAAATTTCACGTGCCATTCATTGTTTAATAGAAGCCTTGACAACCTAACACCTTCTCTGTCACACTCGGAGCCATAAAGAGAAGAATCCCGCCCGTGGTAGTCAGCACCTTCCTGAGGAACCTTTGAACAACTCCTTCAAATCGTAAGTCACTTCTTGCCAGACAATGCACCACCATACAACAACATGTCCATCACTATACTTTCCCTGAATGCGAAAGGCCTGAACCACAAGGCTAAACATTCTTCCATGTGGAAAACAGCTTTATCACTAAATAGCGATGTGCTTTGTGTACAAGAAACCCATTTTGCTCAAGATTCATCCCCTCAGTGCCTTTTTCCCCATGTATTTAAGTTATGCTATACACGGAAACGAAGAGGAGTGTTAACTGCCATGCGAAACACTGTTTCCTTCCAACTCCAAAAGTGCATTAATGATCCGGAAGGTCACTATATTATCTTGCACTGCTTAATAAATACCGCTCAGTACACTTTGGTCTCCCTATATCAGGGGTACCCAATCAGTGGCCCAGGGGCCACATGTCGCCCGCAGAGCCCTCTGATGTAGCTTGTGACCTCCTGCTCTGGTATAGATTAGAAAGAAGTTATTAAAGGTCAGTTTATTACTAAAATCACTGTGTATATATGGGCATATCTTTTCTGCAGTGGTTACTGGGCTGCTTTCAAACTGATCCGCAGGTGCAGAGCAGTTTATCTGCGGGTTACCTGCGCTGAGCCATAGACTTCTATTATTACCTGCGAGTTTGGTGAGCTTTCTGAAAGTGCACCAAACCTGCAGAATATAATAGAAGTCTCTTGCAAACTGCAGGAAAGCTAAAGGTACACTGCATTGCACACATGATGCTGGTAAACCGCAGCCCATCAGTGTGAAAGCAGCCTTGGACCCCTTTCACATGGTCAGTCCGACAGTCTGACCAATTGGACCCTTCATTCACCTCTAAGTAGTGGCAGACATAAACTGACTTGTGTTCCACCTCCAATACGATCCACTAAAAGTATTGTGGGCTGCGTCTGCATCCGCTCTGCAAATGCAGAGTGGACACAGACATGCCATCCACCCGCTCCACTAATTGTGGCCCGCAACCTGTTACCAAGTCACTTAAGTTGCCCTCACTCTTCAAAAGGTTGGGCACCCCTGCCCTATATGCTCTGAATCAATGTCAAATGTCCTTCTTCAAAAGAACGCTAAACACAGCAAAAAACTCCAACAGGGCCACCTGCTGATGTGTGGAGACTTTAATCTTGTTCCAGACTGCAAAATGGACTTAACAGCCGATCCTAAGAATTCACATTGAACAAATTCATCAACTCCAATGATTTATTTGACGTATGGAGAGAGACACCTACTCGCGAATTGACCTCTTCCTTTCTGACAAATGGTTGCTTCAAAATGTGTCGGCCTCAAGGATTCACACTATTACCTGGTCAGATCATGCCCCCATCAGTATCACCATAGCTGCCAAATCCTCTCAGCCTAACTCACGCTTATGGTGAACTGATAATTTCCTTCTCCAAACCTCTTACTACTCAGACTCCCTCAAACAACATTTAGAAGATTTCTTCTCTATCAACTCAGAATCAGTATCTGACCCAATAGTAGTGTAGAACTACCACAAAGCTGTTATTAGAGGAGTATTTATGTATTTATCTATTTACACTAGATGGCACTGATGGGCACGGATATGTGGCACTGGGGTCCAGCACTGTTGTTGAGGCAGATTGTGGGCACTGATAGGTGGCACTGTGGGTACTGATGGGTGGCACTGTGGGCACTGATGGGTGGCACTGATGGGGGGCACTTTTTTATTATATTAGGTGGCACTGTCAGGGGGCAGGTGGGCACTGATACACTGGCCGTGATCGGGACTGATGTCCCGATCACGGCTGCCGGTGATCGCCTTTTTTTTTTCTCCTCGCTCTGTCAGCGCGAGGAGGAAAAATAGCCGATTACCGGCTCTGTTGTGTCACATGATCAGCTGTCATTGGCTGACAGCTGATCACGTGGTAAGGGGTCGGGATCAACCCCTTGCTCCGATCTGTGATCAGGCGAGTCTCATAGACTCACTGATCACAGAGTGCGCCGCGCGCGCCAGTCAGTAGACGTCGTCCCGGCAAAGCAGGTCCGCGCTGTAGTCGTCCCGGCAAAGCAGGTCCGCGCTGTAGCCGTCATTCGGCTATAGCGCGGATCTCTAGAGGTTAAACATTATTTTCCTGATGATTCTTTATTAATATTTTCCTAACCAATAATATCTTTTCATTTATATTCCTTTTCTTTGTTAATGTCTTTAGTGTCACATTAAAAAAGTGCAAAATTGAAAAACAAAAACTCTTTATTTGTAAAAAAAAACCTTGTAGTACTTTGTTCCAGAATCATCATATTAGTGTCTTAGTGATACTTTTTATCTATAGAAACTATATTTTTTATTACCACAGGTAAAAGGTGTTTTGTGTTAATTTTTTATGGATTGCATAAAAATGTAAATATTTTTTTATAAGATAATGTCACTAAAGGAAAGCACCGTTTGTAATAAAACCAATATACATTTAAGTCCATAATAATAATATATATTTGGACACAGGGACAATTTTAGTATTTTTCAGGTATTTACCAAAACATATTCAAGCTTTAGTTATATAATGGATATGGGCTGAAAGTTCGCACTCTCACTCTTGAGGGTATGTACATCCAAATCGGAGGAAGGGTTTAGGAATTACAGCTCTTAAAAGTAGCCACCCCCCTTTTTCAAGGGACCAAAAGCAATTAGACAATTAAATGAAAAGCTGTTTCATGACCAGGTGCGGGCTACTCCTTTTGGTATTTTCTCATCATGTCATCAAGTAAAACCACCGTAAGGCTTTAAAAATAAACAAATGCATCAGGGAGATAGTAGCAACATTAGGGGTGGCCAAATCAATAGTTTGGTACATTCTGAGGGAAGAAGAACACACTGGGGAGCTCAGCAATGTAAAAAGACCTGGACGTTCACAGAAGACAATGGTGGTGGATACTTGCAGGATCCTCTCTATGGTAAAGAAAAAGCCATTTACAACATCCAGACAAATGACACTCTCCAGGAGGTTGGCATATCATTGTCAAAGTCTACAATCAACAGAGGGTTCACTACAAGGTGCAAACCATTCATAAGCCTAAAGAATAGAAAATCCAGATTAGACTTTGCCAAAAAAAATCTAAAAAAGCCAGATCAGATCAGCTCTGGAAAAGCATTCTTGAACGGATGAAACTAAGATTAATCTGTACCAGAATAACGAGAGGAAAGAAGTGTGGAGAAGGCTTGGAACAGCTCATGATCCAAAGCACACAACATCATTTGTAAAACATGGTGGAGGCAGTGTGATGGCATGGGTATGCATGGCTTTCAGTGGCACTGGGTGATTGGTGTTTATTGATAATGTGACAGAAGACAGAAGCAGCTGGATGAATTCAGTAATGTTTAGAGATATACTGTCAGCCCAGATTCAGCCAAATGTAGCAAAGTTGATTGGACGGCGCTTCACAGTACAGATGGGCAATGATCCAAAACACACTGCAAAAGCAACCTAGAAGCTTTTGGAGGAAAATAAGTGGAATATTCTTCAATGGCCAAGTCAATCACCTGATCTCAACCCATTTGAGCATGCATTTCAAGTGCTGAAGGCAAAAAGACCCACAAACAAAGAACAACTGAAGACAGCTGCAGTTAGTCTGGTAAAGCATCAGAAAGGAGGAAACCCAGTCTTTGGCAATGTCCATGGGTTCCAGACTTCAGGCAGTCATTGCCAGCAAAGGATTCTCAACAAAATATTAAAAATGGACATTTTATTTATGATTATATTAATTTGTCCAATTACATTTGAGTCCCTGAAAATGGGAAGACTGTGTATAAATATAATGCAGTTCCTAAAATTTGTATTTGATATTTATGTTCAACCCCTTGAATTAAAGCTCAAAGTCTGCATTTTGTTTCATTTTAAAGCGGTTGTATAGTCTTTTTTTTTTTTACTTAAAAAAAAAAAAACTCTTAAACCTGCTTAGGAGATATTCCCCTCGCAATGAGCCACTGTCTGCAGTGGATGCCAGACCCTGCTGGAAAGAAATTTCCTGCATGCATGCGCGGGAGTGACGATATCGCTGCTCCAGCCACTCACAGCGCCGGAGCCGCGATATCTGGAAGATATGCTGAGGGAACATGCCAGCTCCCTCGGTGTGTATCGGGTGAGATGTCGGGGCCTCGTTCTAAGGTAAGTATTTAATAATGAGCTAGTATGCGGTGCATACTACCTCATTATACCTTTTCCCTTACAGGTCTGAAAAAAAAAATTTCAGCGGGTTTACTACCGCTTTAATTTTATTCTGGTGGCATACAGAGCCAAAAGTATGAAAATTGTGCCTGTAGTTTATATATATATATATATATATATATATATATATATATAAAATCACCATTACTAAGCATCTGGGGATAAAGTTTAAAGTTCCCTCTAGATGCCCTTTACACATTATGATATTCAGAATATGGGAAGCTGTGTGCAGGGCATGGTTGTGTTCAAGCACATTGGACATAGAAATTGTCTTTTTTTCTTACATCTTGGATATAGAGTATATACCATGCACATATAATCATGGTTGATCATTTAGGGTGTAGGTTTTGGTTACATGTAAAAATAACTTTTTTTTTTCTCTATCCCTTTTAACCCTTATACTACATAGATGATTTATGTTATCATGGAGTAGTAGGAGAAAGAGAGAACGTTCTCCCATCCTCTTTTTCTCCTTTTATTTTTTTTTTTTTTTTTTTTGTTTTTTTATATTTATTATTTTGTTTATTTTGTTTGGAATCAAAATATATGGAGTGGTACATGTAAGGTGATTCACTATGCATAAGATTAATAATGGATATGAATGTATAACTGTCTTTTTCTTTTTTCCTATTTGTTATGATAAATATCAATAAAAATTAATAATAAAAAAAAAAAGCTGAAAGTCTACACTTCAAATTAATTTGGATTGCTTCGTTTTAATTTTATTCTGGTGGCATACAGAGCCAAAAGTATGAAAATTGTGCCTGTATTCAAATATATATGGACCTAACTGTGTATATATATATATATATATATATATATATATATATATATATATATATATATATATATATATATATATATATATATATATATATATATATATATATATATATATATTATCTTATAACAAAATGTCACAGGACCATCAATGAAATGTATTGCTCTGGTCCCCAGGGGATGTACAGGTATGAGAGCAAAACTGGTTAAACTGTTATTCCCCTTTTTTTTTTCGTTCATCCAGTGGGTTGAAGGAGAAAAAAACGGACAAATCCCTGCAACACAAGCAATGCTGATGCAGGGATCTCTCCTGCTGAGACATTGTATTCTGACAGTGGGACTCCCCCATACCCCAGAATACACTGATGAGTGCTAGCAGCCATTAGCTGCAAGCACTGATCAAATGTTGGTTTTCCAATATCCCCATTCGAAAGAAGCCAGTCTTTAGACCAGCTTCTGTTCAACTATGCTCATGGACTAAAAGTCAGCTGGTTCCTGATAAACCAGCTGAATTTCAGCCCATGTGTACTGGCCTTTAGGGTTTTTGAAGGTCTACCTAAGGAAGGCTTTCACAGGTAAAAATAATTAAAAACACAATAAATGTACATTAGATTTTTATAATATTTTATGTGAAAATTGTTGTTCAAATAAATTGCCTGGAGACAGGATCTCTTTAAGTGTAATTGAGCTCAAACAATCAAGGCCACAGACGTGGTGTTTAGATTTGTATTATCTTTCCACAGAAAAAATAGGGATAATCAATTTTGTGAAAAAAAAGTGTATTACAATTACATTCATCTTTAACTTACATTGTTCCTCTTTTATTCTACAATTAGCATGAAGACATAATAAACACAACTCAGGACCCCTTATACAGTATGCTCAACATTTTGTTTAAAATATATTTCCATGTCCGGTATATTTGCTATAAGTCATAACGTATGTAAACACATACACCACTAACTCTAGCTACTTTTATCATTTTGTTAAACTTTTGATAAAGGCACTAATATAGGAATAACACCATAAATCAGATTTTAGAAGTGAATTATATGAGGCCTTTACGTGAGCATCCTTAAGGGGATCCAGCTGTTTTAATATGCACAATTAACTTAGATAAGCTGCTGATATATTACCTTGAAAACCTTCTGCTTACCTTCAGCTAGACTTGGGTAACTGTCTGTGATAGATGCAAAGCAAAATTTATTGAACTGTAATGCCATTTTTCTGGTAATAGATTATGACAAATTACAGCATATTGTAACCAAATAGAAATTATTTTTAATTATAATATGCCAAATATATAAGATGAAATGCTGGATATTAGCAAAAATTAACAGTTCTCACCAGAGGGAGGATTTCATTTAATTGGGATACAGGGTATAAGGCTTTCTATTACCAAAAAATAGGCTGATTTAAAATATCTGGTTATAAATTAAAACAAATTTGCTGGCTTCAATCAATTATCTAGAAATAATTTATGTTATCTACATTTGTCTATTTACTCATATATTTAATCACTTAAAAACCGCAAGAACCCCTTGATGACCAGGCCATTTTTTGCGATACGGCACCGCATTGCTTTAATTGACAATTTCGCAGGCACGCAACATTGTGCCCAAACAAAATTGATGTGCTTTTTTTCCCCAGAAATACAGTAGAGCTTTCTTTTGGTGGTATTTGATCACCTCTGTGTTTTTAATTTTTTGCACTAAAAAAAAAACTATTTTGCAAAAAGAAAAAAGCTATATATTTTACTTTCTGCTATAATACATATAAAAAAATACTTATATATATATATATATATATATATATATATATATATATATATATATATATATATATACAAACCCATGTATGATAAATGTATTTATCATTTTAGATCAATATGCATTCTTCTACATATTTTTGGTTAAAAAAAAAAATCACAATATGCGTATATTGATTGGTTTGTGCAAAAATTATCGCATCTACAAAATAGCGGATAGATTTACGGTCTTTTATTTATTTTTTTATTGTTTTTACTGGTAATGGCGGTGATCTGCGATTTTTAGTGGGACTGCGACATTGCGGCGGACAAATCTGACCCCAAATGATACTTTTTGGGGACCAGTAACATTATTACAGTGATCAGTGCTAAAAAATTTACTGATCAATTTATAAATGACACTGGCAGGGAAGGGGTTAACAATAGGGGGCGATTAAGGGGTTTCCTGTGTTCCCTGGGTGTGCTCTAACTGTGTTGGCAGTGGGCTCACTGGGACAACACAGAGATCACTGTCCCTGATCACTAGGAACAGCAGATCTCCATGTTGTCCCCTGTCAGAACAGGGATCCGCCTTGTTTACATACTGTACCTAACTTGTGTGAATCAATTACATGCAAAAGATGGGAAAAAATTATAATGGATGCTTATTAGGAGCATAATATGATACAATGGTTACAGCAACATCAGAAATGTGCCCAATAACAATGAGGTAGTGGCCTTCAGGATCTTTAATTTCAGATGAAAGTACAAATTGGGTTGTATGGTGAACAGTTATAAGAACACCTAGTTGTTTAGTAGCTGCAGTACCTATGGATAAGAGGAGCTGAAAAACTTAGGAGTAGATTGTTCAGCAAAATTGGTCTTCTGTAGGTAAATAATGTGAATTTTTGCTGCGGCAAATGAAAGGAATGCTTTAGTGCATTTTTGTGGTATATTAAGACCTTGGACATTTAGGGTCAAAATGTTTAAGGGGGCCATATTAGTAATATAAGGCATTTCATAATAAAATCATTAAGTTCTGACAGTAGGATTGCATACTATTCAGCATAGGGGGTAGGAAAAATTAAAGGCTGGAAGAAAAGGAAACGAAATGTCTCTCGTCGAGCAGATATTACTAAGATTTGTAAAATAATAAAGATAGCTAATAGTTCAACAGAACGGCATACTGGGGGAGTGACAAGTGGTCCACCAGAGGCCAAAGAGCTACTGTCAGAAGCCCACATAATAATGGGGATCTTAGGGTAGAAAACTGAAGGCGCAAAGATACCACCAAAGGGAACACTGCCAACAATGAAAAGTAATACATAAATAGAAATTATACCATTGTCTCATCAATGTGCCCATCAATGTGTCATGAGAAAGCATATGAAGAGGGATGGATAGGATGGGGTAAGGTGTATACAAGTAACAAAAAACATCACAGAAAACATTAAAAATGAATAATAGCTCAAGGCTATGTAAACAAATATAGCAACTCTCTGCTATCAGTAAAAAAAAAAATAGAAAAAAGTTTGCCTCGAGTGAGTTCTAAACTGGTATGACAAAAAGAAAGGAAAGTTTACCAAACGTTACCCCTGGCAACTTTTATTTCCTTCAGTACCAGCTGATTTTTGCAGGGAACAGGTAACCATTCAATTTTGTGCATTGCTTTGATTGAGAGGGCACTCTAGAAGCTGGATGTTTTGTAAAGAAGATTGGAGTTCTTCAGCAGAATGGCAGACATATTTAGATCCTTGGTAAGTGAAGCGAATTGAAAATGGAAGCCCCATTGATAGGGGGTTTGATGTTGCTGTAAAACTTGGAGAAGTGGCTTCAAAACCCAACGCTTAGACGTAGTGATAGATCAGTAAAAAGTTGATAGGTATGTCACTGGAAAATCAGTAAATATTTTGCTCTAGCTGCAGCTAGAAGTTGTTCCTTGGTACGGAAATAGTGAAATTTGGCGATAATATCTTGCAGTGGTCCATGAGCTTTGCGAGGCTCTATGAGCCCTGCCCATCTCCATTTGTTCCACTGGTATGGAAGGCTGTAGTTCTTGAAATAGGGATAGCATAGTGGCTGGCAAATCAGTGACAGATTCAGATATTCCACGTATAAGGATGTTGAAACGCTGGGCTCTATTTTTGTAATCTTCTAAAAGAGATTGAAGGACTACGTTTTCCTCTTTGAGGTTTTTAAATTCAACTGCATAAGCCTGGGTGTTATTTTCAAGTTCATCAACCTGCATTTCAAGATTTGCAGTTCTGTGGCCCAGTTCTCTGATTCCCCTAACAAGACTGTTTGCTATATGATCTGAGGTCTGTTTAAGAGCTTTGTGAAGCATTTTTTTCAAATTGCCTCAGAACAGACAAATGAGCAGGGTCTGTAAAAGATGTACCGTATTTATAAGTGTATAACACGCTCCGTCGTATAACACGCACCTTAACTTTAAGAGGGAAGTTTCAGGAAAAAACTTTACACAGCCCCCCTGCATAGTACACGGGCCCTTGTACAACAAACAGCCCCAGTACAACACAAACAGCCTCCTTTCATTATAAAGACCCCCCTGCACTCCGAGCGCTGGGACAGGGACAGCGCTGTGGGCATACTGTGGAGTTGAGAGAACTTTACACTGTCAGCCCCTTCTCCTGTGTCACTCACATAACTCCCTTAACGCTGCTGAGCCACTCTCTCTCGTGGCCCCGGTCATGTGACTGCTCTCCTCTCTTACATTGGGTTACATAGGGGGAGCGGTGTGTCACAGGGGGGCTGGCACTGCAGTGGTATTTTCTGACCTTTACTGACAGCGCTGTTCCACAGCCAGGAGAGGTGGGGTGGCCGGTCCGACACCCTCCCAATAGGTGGCACTCGGGGAGGACCGCCTAATACCCACCCCCTGCTGTAAAAATACAGATATCGACGTATAACATGCAGGCACGATTTACCCTCCATTTTCAGGGTAAAAAAAGGGCATGTTATACGCCGATAAATACGGTCATTTGTGAAGTTTTTATAGATGAATCTGAGTCATGTTGCCACAGATACTTTAGAGCACTGAGGGGTATTCACTGAGTGTGAGATACCAGGGGGAGGGGATGCCGCTAGTGCCATTCTGACTGAAGACTGACACAGCACTTCTTTGTTGTTTTTTGGCTTCATTTTCAGGCAAGAACTCCCAAAAACCATTACAAGAAGTGGCTTGGGTTATCAGCAGACCGAGTAACAATATTTACCGGGTGAAGCTGAGCCGGAACACTGTATGATACAGCAAAAACATCCTTTCAGGAGCAGAGCTCTAAGCTGTCATGTCTGCTCAGTCAGGCTCCGCCCCCATGTGCCTATATCTTAATGTATTCTATGCATTAAGATAAAAAACCTTTTGTGTGTAGCAGCCTCCCCAGCACCTTCTAATTACTTACCTAAGCCTCATCTCTCTCCAGCGATGTCCACAAGTGTCTTAGCCATCCAGGACTCTGCTCCCGATGGGCTGAGACATAGCAGCAGCGCCATTGGCTCCCACATCTGTCAATCAAGTCAAGTCAGTTAGACAATCAGGGGAGAGAGGGCGAGGCTAGGTTTGGGCTCCATGTGTCTGGATGGACATACGGAGCTGTGACTCGGCTCAGGTGCCCCCATAGCAAGCTGCTTGCTGTAGGGGCACTCAACAGGAAGGAGGGGCCAGGAGCAGTGAGGGGGGACCCAAGAAGAGGAGGATCCGGGCTGCTCTGTGCAAAACTAACTGCGCAGATGAAGTAAATATAACATGTTTGTTGTTTAAAAAAAACGAGAATTTACAATCACTTTAAGGCAAGCATTCCTGTTGATCTGGATAAATATCAGTTTTCCTATTGTGCAAATAGAAGCACAGATGATGCAATTGCTATTGCATTGCATGCTGCCTTGACATATCTCAAACACATATGTTAGGATGTTATTCATTGATTTTAGCTCCGCATTTAACAAAGTAGTCCCTAAAAATTTGTGGAAAAGTTAAAAGCTTTGCGCCTATGTCCATTGCTGTGCACATGGATTATGGATTTCCTAACAACAGGCCAAATTGTAAGAATAGGAGATCAAGTATCTAACACTATTATTTTGAATACAGGGGTACTACAGGGATGTGGATTAAGTCCAGCCCTGTTTACTCACGATTATACTCCCATACATGCGTCTAATGCCGCGTACACACGATCAAACAATCCGGTGGAAAAGTCCGGCAAACTCAAGTCCGCCGGACAATCCCCCCGTGTGTAGCCTCCGGCGGACTTTTTTTACCCAAAAGTACGGCGGACTTAGTAGTTTTGCCCTCCAATCTTACCGCCGGACTCGCATTTCGGCGGACAATCCATCCGTGTGTGTGCCAGTCCACCGTACTTTTGAAATGAACTGACTTTTCCCGCCTGGGACTGTGACATCATAATAGGCGGGGACATCATCCAGTGATGTCCCTATATAAGTCGCCGCGCACAGCGTCCCTGCCATTGTGAGTGGAGGATGCGACGAAGCAACATTTGAAGATAAGAAGAGAAGAACAGAAGACGGCGACAGCGGCGACAGAAGACTGGGCCACCGCCTGTAAAAGAGCTAGAAGAAGGTGCGGTGGCCCGGAAAGAAGAACCGAAGAGGGGGACAAGACCCCCGAAGTCGGAAGAAGAGGGTGACAGCGGCGAAGAAGAAAGCCGGGCTCCTCCGCTAGCAAAAGAGCTAGCAGAAGATAGCGGAGGAGTCCGGCGAGAAGACCCCCGAAGACGGAAGACCCCCGGAGCTGTGTAATAAACTATTTTAACCCTTGTGTGTTGTGTTTTATTTTTTTCCACAGGTGAATGGGTAGGGGTACATTGTACCCCATACTCATTCACATAGGGTGGAGGGCCGGGAAACCCGGGGGCCCCCTTCCCCACCCCCTTTCCTGGCCGGCCGGGTAGCGTGCTCGGATAAGGTTCTGATGTGGACCTAGGGGGGACCCCCACGCCGCCGTAGGGTTTCCCTTTTAAGTCCATACCAGGTGGCTGGCCCTGGCTACCTGGAGACGCACTCAAAATGAGCGGACTTTCCTCCGCGTGTGTGGGCGAGTCCGTTCATTTCAAAAGTATCCGGTGGAAAAGTCCGGCAAACTCAAGTCCGTCGGACAATCCCCCCGTGTGTAGCCTCCGGCGGACTTTTTTTAGCCAAAAGTACGGCGGACTTAGTAGTTTTGCCCTCCAATCTTACCGCCGGACTCGCATTTCGGCGGACAATCCGGCCGTGTGTGTGCCAGTCCACCGTACATTTGAAATGAACTGACTTTTCCCGCCTGGGACTGTGACATCATAAAAGGGCGGGGACATCATCCAGTGATGTACCTATATAAGTCGCCGCGCACAGCGTCCCTGCCATTGTGAGTGGAGGATGCGACGAAGCAACATTTGAAGATAAGAAGAGAAGAACAGAAGACGGCGACAGTGGCGACAGAAGACTGGGCCACCGCCTGTAAAAGAGCTAGAAGAAGGTGCGGTGGCCCGGAAAGAAGAACCGAAGAGGGGGACAAGACCCCCGAAGTCGGAAGAAGAGGGTGGCGGCGGCGAAGAAGAAAGCCGGGCTCCTCCGCTAGCAAAAGAGATAGCAGAAGATAGCGGAGGAGTCCGGCGAGAAGACCCCCGAAGACGGAAGACCCCCGGAGCTGTGTAATAAACTATTTTAACCCTTGTGTGTTGTGTTTTATTTTTACTTTTTTCCACAGGTGAATGGGTAGGGGTACATTGTACCCCATACTCATTCACATAGGGTGGGGGGCCGGGAAACCCGGGGGCCCCCTTCCCCACCCCCTTTCCTGGCCGGCCGGGTAGCGTGCTCGGATAAGGTTCTGATGTGGACCTAGGGGGGACCCCCACGCCGGCGTAGGGATTCCCTTTTAAGTCCATACCAGGTGGCTGGCCCTGGCTACCTGGAGACGCACTCAAAATGAGCGGACTTTCCTCCGCGTGTGTGGGCGAGTCCGTTCATTTCAAAAGTATGGCGGATAGTTCGGCACTTAGTACGCCATAATAGTCCGCTGAAAAAGTGCCGTGTGTGGGCAAGTAGCCCGTTCGGAAAGTCCGGCGGACAGTCCGGCGGGAAGTCGGTCAGACTAAGTCCGCCGGATAGTTGGCTACATGTGTACGCGGCATAACACTATAGTGAAGTTTGCTGTCGATACCAATTAAGTGGGACTCATACAAGATAATGATGAGACAGCCTATAGGCAGGAAATTCAACATTTGGTTGAGTGGTGTAGAGAAAATGATTTAATACCTAATACTGCAAAAACTAAAGAAATAATAGTGGATAATAGGAGATCAAGAAAGATAAATCATGGCCCTGTATATATATAGGTGGTGAGGAGGTTTGAAAGGGTGAACACAATTACATTTTCAGGAGTGCATATTTTAAGTTGTCATGGTCTCAATACGTTTTTCTAGTCAAAAAAGCGCAGCAGAGACTATTTTTTTCCTTCAGAGACTGAATCAGGCTGGATAGCTCTTAAAGTGACACTAAAGTTCAATTTTTCTTTTTAAAATAACAAACATATCATACTTACCTCCACTGTGCAGCTCGTTTTGCACAGAGTGGCCCTGAACCTGCTCTTCTGGGGTTCTCTCGGTGGCTCTCTTGGCTCCTCCCCACTTTAGATAACCCCCTGGGAGAACTGCTCTCTCGGGGGGGTTACCTTCCTGGTGCGCTCCTGAGTCTAGCATTCTGCTTCCAATAGACGCCAAATATAGGACTCGGCCCCACCCCCCCCGGCGGTCACGTCATTGGATTTGATTGACAGCAGCAGGAGCCAATGGCTGCACTGCAATCAATCTATCCACGCAAAAGCTGAGAACCCAAGACAGAGAGACAGCGCGTCCCCATGGGACAAGTTTGAGGGGTCGGGTAAGTAAAATGGGGGGGCTGGCATTTCACCTTAATGCATCCTATGTATCCTAAAAACCACTTAACTTTACAACCCTTTTAAGGCTTCTGGTCAATTTCTATCATTGTACCATTGAGAGTATTCTTCTCCACTGCGCTGTAGTATGGTATGCCAGCTACAGGGTGGAGGATAAGAAGTGCCTGTCTCATGTGGTAAAAACAGTGCAACGGATCATAGGAGCAGAGCTACCAAATTTGGACACAGCATATGCCAACCAAATAAAAAAGCAGGCAAAAGCTATTAGTAGTGATCCAACCCACCCAGGTTATAGTGTGTTTGTCGCATTGCCAATAGAGAAAAGATATAGGACAATTAAAACGCACACTAATTGCTTAAAGTATGTTTTTTTCCCCTAGGGCTGAATTGTCCATAACCCCACCAGGTACAGCATTTTAGGAATACTATGTGGAATTTGATTTTTTTTGCTGTTTATTGCTGTTGTAGAGCGTATCCAGATACATTTTGTTGTATGACAATAAAGGATATCTTATTCTAATGCTACTGTTCTGTCTCTTTTTCTTTATAATATTCCTTTATTATACTGTCAGTGCCTCAAACTAATAAATGTGTGTGTATAACCCTGTGCCTAGCCACTGGCACTTTGGGGTCTATTTATAAACAATTTCTCAAAACTTTCAGCTAGGATTTACACTTTTGTAATGGAATCAATTTAAAAAAAAATGTGTTAATCTTGATCAAACATTGTGTAAACCTTGGATTAAAACATAATATAGACCACTTTGCCTTCATTGGGCACATGATAAAAATGTTTTCACCTGCTATGTGTGAAGCACATGACTTAAAGTTGCAGTCAAGGCTAGATTGCACTAAGCTTAAAATTGCTTCCACACCCTCCTAATGTCTATTCTAGCTATCCTGTAGAAGTAAGATTCTTATACTTATCTATTCTCAGGGCGCTCCAGTCCGGCCATGTGATTAGGTCCCAGTGCTGCCTTTAGTGTAGACGACAGATGGCCCATAGTAAGCCAATGTCTGACACTACTGACCGGACATTCCAGTCATTGTTGGCACTCTCCTCTCCTCTCCCTGAAAGCCAGCCGCTGGAGAAATCATGTGACTAGACCATAGCACCCTGGGGATAGGTAAATATAAGCAACTTTCTTCTACAGGGTGGTTAGATTAGGAGTTAGAAGGGGTGGGAGCAGTTTTAAGCTTGGTTAGATCTAACCTGAAGTTCCACTTTAACAATGTATATTATAAGGATCAGCAAAAGAGAGCACATTGCTTTGGATAAGCACTACAAATATACATTTTGTTTTGAGTAGGGAGGAGCTGAACGTACCTGGGTTTGGTTTGAGGCAAGCGTGCAGAGCATGCCTACATTTCTGGCACTGAATCTGAACACAATTGAAGTCAATAGGAGGCAAATGTTAAAATACAGTAATGGCCATTCCTAATAGGCAGGGCGTTGTGGAACAAAATAGCATTTAGAACTGAGGAACATGCACCAAAGGAAAACAAACTGTTAAAAAAAAAAAAATTACAGTTGATGGGAGTGTGTGTCTTGCTTATGAAGTTTTGCATCTGTAAACAACCTACTGCAGCAAAGCTCATAATTACAAAGAAAAATACTTCTGATTGCCAGCAAATAACAGCTTTGGCTGTTATACTTGTGTTGGTGAAAAACTCTATGGGATTCCCTTCATCTATACCAGTGGTTCTTAACCTCACTCGTCAAGTACCCCCCAAGAGACCATGTTTTGGGAACTTCACTTAGATAAAATAGCTATACCATGTCATTGATATTGATTTAAAGAAGCTGTGCAAAGTAAAAGAAAACCTGAAAACATAGCCCATTGGGGGTACTTGAGGACTAAGGTTAAGAACCACTAATCTTTACCATTCCATAAACCTGGAAAAAAAAGTGTGGGGTTACTCCTAACAATATATAACCTTTATCCTTGATGATGGTCTAGTATGGATGGCAGATGATTATAGGGGATAAAGGGTACCCCTGCTCATTCCCAAGTGATAAAAAAAACAAAATAAAACACGTGTGGAGTCCTATTATGTAAAGCCACAATCACGTACTTTGTCCAGCAATGTAAAATCATGTAGATCTCTGCAAATGACATTCACAGACCTGCCAAAGGAAAAAAATCCACTGGCCAATTGACAAACCCAATGTCCTAGTCCCCACGACTAATGTAAACAAAAGGGGTGGAGTCTCCTGGGTAATGTTTTTGACCAATTATGCACATGACCATATTTGGTTAGTAACGTCCCTTTGAAATCCTCAGCTGGCTTGGCTGGGCGAGGAATCATAAAGGTGGTTAAGATTTTGGCAGCTTGTGGCTTCCTAACTATCCTTAGCAGAAGCAGTCACATTTAGCGATAGTACTATCACTGCTAAATAAATAACTTTTGCTGCCATGGAAAGAAACATATTTGAAAATCTGTTTAGTTTGGCCATTTGCAAAACCACCATACAAGCAAAATGTGGTCTGAACTGGCAGCTCATCTCTAGTTTTGAATAGTAGAGGAGATGGTAACAAGTAAAAATACAAATCTGGAGAGATCTGGAAACAAACCTGAGACCACGCACTGTTCTCCACTGTATCCTGGGCAGCACTTCCATTCCAAAGATGTCACTATTTTATGCTTCATTCTGTAAACTGGTTGAGTGATAATACGACTCCTGGAGGATGGCAAGCACATATGACAACAATAATGAATTCTTTTTATGTGTTCTAGATTAATAGCACAAGTGAGGTAGACCATAACTGCCATGCAGCATAATTTATGACTGGTGATGCACTGTCATATTTACAAGCAGTTTGTGACCATATATCTAACAGTTGTGAACATAGGGGTTAGCTTAGAACAATATTGAGTATTTTGTTCATGTATAAATCATCTAACGTTTTCTACATAGAAAGCAGGATTTCTTAAGGCTAGGTTCAACTTAGTACAGCTGTGATTTGATCCCATTTTCAATATGATTATGCAGTGCAATTGATTGTGTTTTGATGTGTTTTTGATACTACTGCATTTTGACTCATCCATGCCAGTGTCCTAACAACCAATGAAAAATAAAAAAATAAAATGGTGTGGGGTACACTCCAAATCCATGCCAGGCCCTTCAGATCTGATCTAGATTTTAAGAGGGACCTCACTTTAAAAACAAAGTGTGCCCCCCAAATCCATACCAGGTCTTAAGTCAGGAAAGCCCTTCTGAAAGCATAACAGGCGACATGCTATCAACAGCATGGAAGAGATTAGAGATTACCTTGCCAGGGGGGATCCCCTTGGCAAATTACCTTATCTTCATGCTGATGAGGACAAGGACCTCTTCTTAACAACTCTGGCCCAGTGGTTGTAGAGGTCTCTGGGGGGTTTATCAGAATCTGGAAGCCCCCTTTAACAATAAGGTGCCTCCCAGATCCTGCCTCCTTTTATGTGAATGTTTATGGAGTCAATTAATTCATAATGGGGTGAGATCACCAGGTGACATCATTGATCATATATATATATACGTGTCCCCATATTCATTCACATAAGGCGGGGGGGAGATCCGGGGTCCCCATCTTGTTAAAGGGGGCTTCCATATTTTGATAAGCCTCCCCTGCTCACAGATTTCCATTCCTATGGGGGGCGCACCAAGAAGAGGAGCAGGCTAGAACACCAGCGGGGGATCCCAGATAGGGAGGATCAGGGTTACTCTGTGCAATAGAAGGCCACAAAGATTCACCCAAGCTCTAGCGCTATGTTGAAGAGTGTATAAGCACAGTGGCGGTGCTCTGGCTGTTGCATTCACTGCAGAACCATAAGAGACATAGGCCAGCAACTTTGTAACTTTTTGAAGTGGAGTTCCACCCAAAAGTGGAACTCTCGCTTATATGCTTCCTCCCCCCACATTTGGCACCTTTCAGGGGGGAGGGGGGGGACAGGGGGACCTGTTTTTGACAGGCCCCTTTCCCCACTTCTGGAGAATACCTGCGGCCCGATCTCCCAGAGGTTCAGCGCCCCTCCTCCTTCCCCCGTTGGGCCAATTAGAAAGCTCGGTACACTTCATGCATGTGCAGTAGGCAACCAGGAGTGAAGCCGAAAGCCTGCCTGGTTCCCTTACCAGGAATGGCAGCAGCAGTCGATCCGAAGATCAGCTGGGGTGCTGACATCGCAGAATCCCTGGACATAATAAGTGCCCTAATATTAAAAGTCAGCAACTACAGTATTTGTAGCTGCTGACTTTTATTTATTTTTTTCACCCAGGCTGGACCTCCTCTTTAATGAAAAAGTTTATTTTTGTACTACAGCAATAGCAGGGTCCAACAGATGTTACCACGTTTCTGCCACGTTTGAGTTACCGGTTTATGTCTCTCTACACTGTGCAATACCATTGTACAGAGCAGGTAAGTATAACATGTTAGTCTTTTAAACAAAACTAAGACTTTAACAATCACTTTAAATTTAAGATTTACATTCATAGAAGTTACAATTTTCAGAGCTTGAAATGTGTGTTTCTACTTGCAAAAGTAAAAAATTTGATGTTTCAGAGTTAGAAAGTTGACACCATTTTATCAAAATTGGCATTTAACTAATTTGTAGAAATAAACCTTGTAACCGTCCCTGCTACATATTCATACTGATTTATCTAATATTGCTTGAGCATATATTCTCATTTATGCACAGCTAAACATTCAAAGCCAAATACTTATTTATCAGTAAGGGCTCATGCACACAGGACGTTTTTACAGCAGTTTTTAGGTGCGTTTAACTGCCTCTAAAAGCCCCTCCATGTTAGCCTATGGGGATTATTTACTAAAGGCAAATCCACTTTGCACTACAAGTGCAAGCTACAAGTGCAAAGTGCACTTGAAATTGCACTGAAAGTGCACTTGGAAGTGCAGTCGCTGTAGATCCGAGGGGGACATGCAAGGAAAATAAAAAACAGCATTTTAGCTTGCACATGATTGGATGATAAAATCAACAGAGCTTCCCCTCATTTCAGATCCACCCCTCAGATTTACCGTGACTGCACTTCCAAGTGCACTTTCAGTGCAATTTCAAGTGCACTTTGCACATGTAGTTTTCACTTGCAGTGCAAAGTGGATTTGCCTTTCGTAAATAACCTCCTATGTGTCCATGCACACATAAACTGTCGTTTTGGAGGCATAAGCGTTTAGGGGCAGTAGAAAAAATAGACAGCCTGTGCTTCCAGGAGTAGTAAAAACGAGATCTAAAAATGAAAAATGCTAAAAAAACTTGTTTAGCCGTGTTTGGTGCTTTTAAGCTTTTTTACATTTTTACATTTATAGGGAGTGAAAAAACACCCAAAAACGCTAACGTCAAAAAACACTCGGGAAAACACGCAAAACTGCTAATGTAAAAATGACTAATGCTTTTTTAGTGCTGCTGCAGAGCTGCCATATTTGAAACGTCCTGTGTGCATGAGCCCTAAGAAAGAAAAACAAAGTTTCTGTAGTTATAATACACACTGCCCAGACTTGGTTATGCAGTTATATTAAACTAAATAAAAAATAAAAATAAACAGTTGGTATATGAAATATAAAGGGACACATGCAACTGGCCACTTTACCTACAAAATACGTTGTATGTGGATCAACTTTAGGGTCCTTTCACACGGGGCGGATCAGTTCTGATCCGCCCCGTGGATGTCCGTTTGCTCAGCGGGGATCACTCCGCCGATCCCCGCTGAGCAGGGAGATGACAGCTCCGTCTCTGCACACTGCGCAGGGACGGACCTGTCACAGCGCCGCTCTCCCCTATGGGAGATCGGATGACGACGGACCGCAGTGCCCGTCGTCACCCGATCCGATCCGCAGACGGATGGAAAAATAGCTTTTTCCTCCGTCACACTTTTTCGGATCGGAGCGGGTCGGATGTCAGCGGACATGTCACCGCTGACATCCGACGCTCCATAGACCTCTATGGAGCACCCGTTCAGGTCCGCCTGAAAAACTGACAGGCGGGCCTGAACGGAACGTCAGTGTGAAAGGGGCCTAAAATAGGTTTGCCATCCTACATACAGTACATAATATCTAAAGACTCACAGCGCATTTAATTTATTATTATAAATAAAATGTAACAGTGAATTATATGATCATCATTTCTATGATATCTAACTAGAACTATAATTCTGAGAGCTATGCTGTGTTCACTAATCTTTATCTGCATATTAAGCTACTTGAAAAAAAAAAACACCTTAGGCCTCTTTCACACTAACGTCCCGTTCAGGCCCGCCTGTCAGTTTTTCAGGCGGACCTGAACGGGTGCTCCATAGAGCTCTATGGAGCGTCGGATGTCAGCGGTGACATGTCCGCTGACATCCGACCCGCTCCGATCCGAAAAAGTGTAACGGAGGAAAAAGCTATTTTTCCATCCGTCTGCGGATCGGATCGGATGACGACGGGCACTGCGGTCCGTCGTCATCCGATCTCCCATAGGGGAGAGCGGCGCTGTGACAGATCCGTCCCTGCGCAGTGTGCAGAGACTGACCTGTCATCTCCCTGCTCAGCGGGGATCGGCGGAGTGATCCCCGCTGAGCAAACGGATATCCACGGGGCGGATCAGAACTGATCCGCCCCGTGTGAAAGGACAGTCTGTAGCTCCTTATAAATAGACCCAGGACATCCAGTTTAATGGTTCATGACTTTACCTGTCTGAAGCAATTGTTCATAGTAGAGACAATGCATTTTTTTCTGTTCAGCATACTAATCATAGATGTCATTGCTTTGTATACAGTTTGTGCTTAAAGCACAGTAAACCTACTGTAAACTGGAATGCCTGGGAAATAAAAATAAAAAATAAAACGGCTCACACATTTAGAAGTACAGACCTCGATGAACAGGCTCCAATGCTCCATGTACAAGGATTTGTTCCTGCAGACACATGTGTTTCCACATTTTCCATAACAACAGTTGGAAGGAGCCTCGTATGGACATATGCACACCAATTCCTGTAACAAAATAAAATGTATATGACATCAAATATGCTTTTTGATTGAAGTAATTCATATTAATAGCTACTGTAGAATATTTACCATAGAGCTTATTGTACCACTCATGAGCATATTGTATCATTCACAGCCATCCCCCGACCCTGCAGTTTTGTACAATGTCCCTACAGCACCAGGTAAAAAAAAAAATCTATCTCTCTAGATCTCTCTGTATATAATACACACACACACACACACACTATATATATACATATAAATATATATATATATATATATATATATATATATATATACATACATACATACATACACACACACATATATATATATATAGTCTCAGGAATGCTTTGGTCATTGTGGATAAATTTGTGCTTTGATATGCAATATACATATGACACCTACTGTATGTACTATATGCATAGATGCCAAATTGCCAAGATTGTAATTGGTGATTGTAATTGGTAAAAAATAAAAGGAAAATACACAGTAAAGAATATTGTTGATAGGAGAGGCACACACACCAAAACATGAATATGAAAATAATGTTGTAACTAACATTATTTGTTTTTCGAGCTATTCATTTATTTCTACTATATAATAATATCGTTTTGCAGTTAAAAAATGTGCATTTATTATTTTTTCTTTAGGTGCCTGCAAAGTATTGCGCCCACGATTAGCAGAGGCTGAGGAGTTATATTTGCCATAATTAACCCTTGTCTATCTGTGCTGGCAGATTTAATTATCATTTGAACACTGTGGAGGTTATTTACTAAATTTACAAATCCACTTTGCACTACAAGTGCACTGCAAGTGACCCTGGAAGTGCAGTCGCTGTAAATAGGGTTGCCACCTTTTCTTCAAGCCAAACCCGAACACTTTAGCAGCGCCGGCAAATATTTATTTTTTTTGTAGTACATTAAATTCATTACCACTGTACATTGTAATGCACAGCATTTGTTTATGTTGTATACACTATACATATAGTTTTGTGATTAAATAACATTTCTGGAGGGTATGATGGGTGCAGTATGTACAGGAGAGGAGTGTGGAGGGTATGATGGGTGCAGTATGTACAGGAGAGGAGTGTGGAGGGTATGATGGGGGCAGTATGTACAGGAGAGGAGTGTGGAGGGTATGGTGGGTGCAGTATATACAGGAGAGGAGTGTGGAGGGTATGATGGGTGCATTATGTACAGGAGAGGAGTGCTATGATGGGTGCAGTATGTACAGGAGAGGAGTGAGGAGGGTATGATTGGGCAGTATGTACAGGAGAGGAGTGTGGAGGGGGTGATGGGTGCAGTATGTACAGGAGAGGAGCGTGGAGGGTATGATGGGTGCAGTATGTACAGGAGATGAGTGTGGAGGGTATGATGGGGGCAGTATGTACTGGAGATGAGTGTGGAGGGTATGATGGGGCAGTATGTACAGGAGAGGAGTGTGGAGGGTACGATGGGTGCAGTATGTACAGGAGAGGAGTGTGGAGGGTACGATGGGTGCAGTATGTACAGGAGAGGAGTGTGGAGGGTATGATGGGTGCATTATGTACAGGAGAGGAGTGCTATGATGGGTGCAGTATGTAAAGGAGAGGAGTGCTATGATGGGTTTAGTATGTACAGGAGAGTAGTGAGGAGGGTATGATGGGTGCAGTATGTACAGGAGAGTAGTGAGGAGGGTATGATGGGTGCAGTATGTACAGGAGAGTGGTGAGGAGGGTATGATGGAGCTGTATGTACAGGAGAGGAGTGCAGAGGGTATGATGGGGGCAGTATGTACAGGAGAGGAGTGCGGAGGGTATGATTGGGGGCAGTATGTACAGGAGAGGAGTGCGGAGGGTATGATGGGGGCAGTATGTACAGAAGAGGAGTGCGGAAGGTATGATGGGGGCAGTACGTACAGGAGAGGAGTGCAGGAGGTATGATGGGGGCAGTATGTACAGGAGAGGGGTGCAGAGGTTATGATGGAGGCAGTATGTACAGGAGAGGAGTGCGGAGGGTATGATGGGGCAGTATGTACAGGAGAGGAGTGCGGAGGGTATGATGGGGGCAGTATTTACAGGATAGGAATGTGGAGGGCATGATGGGTGCAGTATGTACAATAGAGGAGTGCTATGATGGGTGCAGTATGTACAGGAGAGTAGTGAGGAGGGTATGATGGGGCAGTATGTACAGGAGAGGAGTGCAGAGGGGGTGATGGGTGCAGTATGTACAGGAGAGGAGTTTGGAGGGTATGATGGGAGCAGTATTTACAGGAGAGGAGTGTGGAGGGTATGATGGGGGCAGTATTTAATAGAATGAAGTCCCTCAGCTGCGGGGTAGGAAGCTGCTCGGAGTGATGTCTGTATGAAGTGGTCTGGGGGTGATATAAGCTGGGGGGAGTTGGGGGCTGAGAAGTGGTCAGATAGGGATGTCTATAATTTAAAAAAAAAAAGTTATTGTGGTCATCTACTAAAATATACAACAATACTATTCAATGAAAACAATGTGTTATAAGATGCTGCACTCTGTATGTACAGATGATGTGAAGGTAATGTATGACCATTCATATATCCTGTGTTATCCAGGCTCTGAGTCTGGACTATCAGGGGTGTAAACTCACCACATACACAAGGGGTTAAGTGAATGGTCATAAATGACATCACATAATCTGGACAGGATGAGGGAAGTTAGTGTACATAGATAAGTGAGCTGCTTGGGAGATCCTGTGATGGGACTGCAGACTCTTCCCTCCCCCCCCCCCCCCCCCCACACACACACACACACACACTCACTGCTGTCTCTTCCGATTCTGCTTATCTTAAACCTTCACAAAAAAAAGGCTCCTGGAACTTTGCTTAGTATAATAAAAAGTCGGCTCACCTCTTGATGAACAGCGGGCAGTCCGACAGCAGCTCCAGTGATCTCCTCCGCTCCGCCTCCCCCTTCTCCCAGACCACGGCACTAGTGATTGCAGAGGGGGGGGCAGAAATAATGGAGATCCTGCAGGAGCCTGGAGGGGGGGAGACAGAAAGGAGCTTCAGATTCCCAATACACACACACAAAAGCACAGTGTGTGTATTTATTGAGACAAAATGATACTGCTGCTGTGACTGTCTCCACAGTGGCATGTATGCTAATGAAGCTCCCCTGTGCCAGAATGGTCTGTCCGGGCTTCAGGCAGTCTGAAAACCGGGCAGATGATTCAGAACCCGGACTGTCCGGGTGACTCCCGTACAGGTGGCAACCCTAGCTGTAAATCCAAGGGGGACATGCAAGGAAAATAAAAAACAGCATTTTAGCTTGCACATGATTGGATGATAAAATCAGCAGAGCTACCCCTCAGATTTAGAGCAAGTGCACTTTCAATGCAAAGTGGATTTGCCTTTTGTAAATAACCCCCTGTATGTCCTAACAAAAGCTTAGAGATTTAGAAGCTGCATTCATGCATTGTATGTTACTGGGAGAAACTAAGTCTATCCTAAGTGTTTCTATTCTCACTCTGAACTAGTTTAGAAATGCTTGCAGGCTGCCATGACACTTAAGAAACATCTAAAAGGTAAGAAATATAAAAAAAAAAAACATATAGTGTGATTTTTCCAAATTTGACTGCAAATGTGGAAGCATACTCTAATGCCCCTTTCACACTGAGGCATTTTTCAGGCGCTACAGCACTAAAAATAGCACCTGTATAGTGCCTGAAAAAAGCGGCTCCATTCACTCCAGTGTGAAATCCGGAGGGCTTTCACACTGGAGCGGTGCGCTGACAGGACGGTAAAAAAGTCCTGCTAGCCGCATCTTTGGAGCGGTGAAGGAGCGGTGTATTCACAGTTCCTAAACCGCTCCTACCCATTGAAATCAATGGGGAAGCGTGGCTATACCGCTAGCAAAGCGCCGCTGCAGCGGTGCTTTGCGAGCGGTTTTAACCCTTTTTCAGCTGCTAGTGGGGGTAAAACAGCCCCGAATACCGCTGCTAAAACGACAGTAAAGCGCCGCTAAAAATAGCGCTGCTTTACCGTTGACACCCGCATCGCCCCAGTGTGGGCCCTAAAGCTGATCTCTGTGTATCACTTCCTGTACCTAACTTTTCGTTTTTATTAAAAAATAAGTATTCAAAAAGCTATAATTACTTACCTGAAATCCCAGTCATATGATTGAATCCCAGGTTCTCCCAGGACTACCAACTCCTGAGTTGGTTAGAATTTTTTTTTTTTTATGAAATTGCTTAATATATAAAGAACATCAGTGTTTATACATAATGTATGAACTATAATATTCTGTAGATATAATTATAAATAGTGTAGTGAATATATACTGTATATGTATTACTATGAATACGAAGACCACCAAATATGCCAGTGTACAGTTTGCTTCCTGAGCCTTCAGTTACTGCATGTGTTAAAACACTGACATGTTTCAGTTTTTTTTTTTTTTTTGTTAGCCAAATATTTAACTTTTCCAAAGTCATGATGAATTAAACAAGTGGAAATCTGCATTGATTGGCAGTTGTTTACCCTCATAAATCATTGTGTTTATTATTCATATGTCAATACAACTGCTTAATGTCTGTTATCAGAGCTACTCAGTTCTTTTATCTCTAGGCAAAAATGCTTTGCCGGACAGAATCTTACACTGGATGTAATCCTCATTAAAGAGTTGCTATGCAAAATGTATACGTCTACAAATTAGAAGCAATACACCTTTTAGACCCTTCTCAATTATCCAAAAAAACTAATTCTTAAAACTAACTTTAAAACAAATATATTTTGTTGAATTTTTAATCTCCCAAAAGTAAAAAATAGTATTAAAACGTTCACATTTTAATAAAAAATTATCATAAACCCTTATATAAAAAGGATGTACATACTTCATTGTACACTCCATAACATTAATACCTCCACACAAGCCACACCATAAAATATGATCTAAATTATAATCAAAGTTACACAGTTTATAAATATATTATTATATGATGAAACTACAGTAATATTAATATGAATATAGGCTATACAGACTATATAAATATAAAAAATATATGTGTATATATATATATATATATATATATATATATATATATATATATATATATATACAGTATCTCACAAGAGTATCTAATACAGTGTGTACAGTTTCTACTACTATTTTGGTGGTGTACACAGTATACAATACAGTGCAGCCATAGTACAGTTTCTAATACAGTGCAGGCAGTGTACACAGTATCTAATACAGTGTGTACAGTTTCTAATATACTTCAGGTTGTGTACACAGTATCTAATACAGTGTGTACAGTTTCTACTACACTTCTGGTGGTGTACACAGTATACAATACAGTGCAGCCATAGTAAAAATTTCTACTAAACTTCTGGTGGTGTACACAGTATTTAATACAGTGTGTACAGTTTCTACTACACTTCTGGTGGTGTACACAGTATACAATACAGTGCAGCCATTTTACAGCTTCTAATACAGTGCAAGCGGTGTACACAGTATCTAATGCAGTGTGTACAGTTTGTACTACTTTTCTGGTTGTGTACACAGTATCTAATACAGTGTGTACAGTTTCTTATACACTTCAGGCAGTGAACACATTATCTAATACAGTGTAGTGTGGTGTTGCAAAACAAAAAATATATCATGTCTGGAAGGCCGCCAAGGAGAGGCAGACTCTCACAGGCCACTAAAAGAGGGCAAGCAGCCTCTGTGTCTACAGTCAACAGTGGTGGTCGTGGACATGGTGCATCCTCTGCAGGTGGCCATGGGGCACGCTTGTTCTTTTTTGCTGCTGCTGACCGTGTTATTGAGCCACAACATGCAGAAGAGTTGGTGGAGTGGATAATGAAGCCGTCCTCATCCTCCTCATCCTCTGTCACCCAGGTTCAGAGTAGTTTGCCTTCCAACGCAGCTGCCAAAGCAGTCTATTCCACCGGCTCCTTGTCCATATTCACTCCTTCCGTAGCCCCACCATCATGCATGGAGGAGTCCCCAAAATTATTTGACCACAGTGTCGGTTACATGCTGCTGGAGGATGCGCAGTGATTTGAAGGCTCCAATGTTGGTTCCCGGGTTCAGGAAGGGAGTAACGTGAGCCTAGAGAGAGGGGGTGCCATAGAAGGACAAGAAATTGGCAGTCAAGTGCCCCCAGCTGCAGCATACTGCCAAGTTTGCTCCGGCGACGAGGAGGAAGGTGATGATGAGGCCATTGACTTTACTTGGGTGCCTGAGAGACGAGAGGAGGAGGAGGCACAACTCCAACAAGGTAGGATGTCCTCTAGGGGGCAGCTTAAGGGCAGCCATCCTGTTGCATCACACTGCAGAGTTCCGCAGGTGTAGCGTGCTGCTGACTCCCCGCTGACTTTTAAAAGTTCCTTGGTGTGGGTCATTTTCAACACCTGTGCAGCAGTTTGCACAGTTACTGTTTGCAACCTATGTCTGAAGCAGATCAAGCATGTCCAAAACAGCAGCCTCTTGGGCACCACATGCTTGACCAGACATATGACGACCTGCCATGCAGTACATTGGCAACAGTCCTCTCAAAAACCTGCACTGAGAGGAATGAAGGTATAGCAAGTACTTGGTGTCCCAAGTACTTGCAGCCAATCTGCTAGCAGTACACCACCAATTGATTTTAGCAGACAAATTTCAGCAACCTGCAGTTGCTGAACCATAAAAAGAAATTCGGTCCCAGCCATTCACATGCTCAGCGCCTAAATGCTAGCTTGGCCAAATTGCTAGCACTGCAACTGCTGCCTTTTCAGCTTGTAAACTCTGCCCCCTTTCATGAATTTGTGGAATGTGCTGTTCCAAAACCCATTTCTTCTCACAGAAAGCCATTTCGGCTCTCTATCAGCAGGTGAAAGGCAATGTTTTGGCCTCGTTGGACTGGCGGTCTGCAGTAACGTTCATATTACCGCTGACTCATGGTCCAGCAGGCATGGATAGGGACATTACCTTTCCTTCACGGTGCACTGGGTAACTCTGCTGGCAGCTGGGAAGGATGCAAGACAGGGTTCAATGTTGTTGGAGCTTGTTCTGCCATCACGCCACCAATATGCTAGTGGTGGTTTTGGACAGGAGCCACACTGGGGCAGAGATTCTGTCAGCTCTGCAGGGCCTGGCTCAGAGGTGGTTGACACCACACCAGCTTCATCCAGGAATGGTTGTATGCGACAATGGCACCAACTTTCTCTGCGCCCTCTGACAGGAACACTTGACCCATGTTCCATGTTTTGCACACATCCTGAATAGGGATGAGTCCGATGTTTGACTCGAACATTGGGTGTTCACCTGTTCGCCGTATAGCGAACAATTTGGGGTGTTCGCAGCAAATTGAAAAGCCGCGGGACACCCTTTAAAAGTCTATGGGAGAAATCAAAATTGCTAATTTTAAAGGCGTATATGCATGGTATTGTCATAAAAAGTGTTTGGGGACCTGGGTCCTGCCCCCGGGGACATGTATCAATGCAAAAAAAGTTTTAAAATGGCAGTTTTTTCAGGAGCAGTGATTTTAATAATGCTTAAAGTGAAACAATAACAGTGAAATATTCCTTTAAATTTTGTACCTGGGGGGTGTCTATAGTATGCCTGTAAATTGGCGCATGTTTCCCATGTTTAGAACAGTCCGAGAGCAAAATGATATTTCTAAAGGAATAAAAGTCATTTAAAAGTACTGGTGGCTATAATGAATTGTCGGTCCAGGCAATACACATAAAAGTCATTGAAAAGTGTCATTGTAGGGGTCCCCCCAAATTCCATACCAGGCCCTTCAGGTCTGGTATAGATATTAAGGGGAACCTGGTGGCAAAATAAAAACAAAATAGCATGGTATCCCCCTCAAAATCCATACCAGACCCTTATCCGGCCACGCAACCTGGCAGAAGGGGGATGAGAGAGCGGCCCCCCCTCCTGAACCATACCAGGCCGCATGCCCTCAACATGGGGAGGGTGCTTTGGGGTAGCAGACCCCCAAGGCCCCTTGTCCCCATGTTGATGGGGACAAGGACCTCATCCCCACAAACCTTGCCCGATGGTTGTGTGGGTTTGCGGACGGGGGGCTTATTGGAATCTGGAAGCCCCCTTTAACAAGGGGACCTGCCCCTCGTGTGAAATGGTAACGGGGTACAAATGTACCCCTACCATTTCACAAAATTTCACAAAAAATGCGTGAAAACGGTAAAAAGACACGGCTTGGGACAAGTCCTTTATTAAAAAATAAAAAAATAAAAGTGTCCCACGATTTCCATTCATCTTCTTCTCTCTCTCCAATGGACCGAAAAAGAAAAAAAAGCCGCACGTCACCACCGAACTGCCTCCATGGGAAGCACCTGCCATAATGGCTGGCCTCTCAGGTGACAGTTCTTTTATAACTGAGGGCGGGGCCACATGGTGATGTCAGTGTGACCCCGCCCCCTCGGACGCACAAGGACATCCCTATGGCTTTCCCGTAGCATCAGAGGGGGCGGGGTCACTCGGTTACTGGGGGGAGGCAGGGATCTGGGGGTCCGCAGATCCCCAAAACCACCGGGCGAGGGTTGTGGGGATGAGACCCTTGTCCCCATCAACATGGGGACAAGGGAGACAAAACTTTGTTGTCGGAAAGTTGATCGTGTGTACACAAGTCCGTCGCACCAAAGTTCACGCAAGCTCAGAATCAAGCAAAAGGAGCCACAAAAGGAGCTATTGAACTTCCTTTTTCTCTGCTTGTCGTACGTCTTGTAGCTCACCGCGTTCCCACGTTCGTAATTGTTGGCCAACATTTGTGTGACCGTGTGTATGCGGAAAGTCCTATCGTGTGTGCGGGGCATGAGGGGTTACAGTGTGCTGGCGGCACCAAAATCAAAGGCCCAATTTTTCTGCAGAGTATATAGGGCAGGCCGTATAGTATATATACTACTGTTCAGAGTATATAGTGCTTGGGGCCCTGGGGGACCCCCAGAACATTTTTTTAAAAATTTGGTGCAGGATTTCCCTAATATCCATACGAGACCTGAATGGCCTTTTTGGGGGGGACATCCACGCCAATTTTTTTTGGTATTTTTTTTCCTTTAGAAATGTCATTTTGCTATGGTACTGTTATAAACATGGGATAGATGCGCTACTTTACAGGCATACTAAGGACACCCCCTAGGCATGATATATAAAGGAATATTTTTATTTTGTTTCACTTTAAGCATTAATAAAATCACTGCTCCCAAAAAAGGTTGTTTTTAAAACTTTTTTTTGCATTGATACATGTCCCCTGGGGCAGGACTCGGGTCCTCAACCACTTTTCATGGCAATAACTTGCATATAAGCCTTTAAAATGAGCACTTTTGATTTTTCGTGTTCGCGTCCCATAGATTTTAACGGTGTTCACGCGTTCACACAAATTCTTTGCCTGTTCGCATGTTCTGCTGCAAACTGAACTGAGGGGGTGTTCAGCTCATCCCTAATTTTCAAGATGGGAAGCCCACAGAAAGTATGCTCCATTCCTCAAAGTATGCTCCATTCCTGTGAATATTATACCAGTAATCATCAGTATATTCAGGATAATATAGCCATCCCAAAGAAATACAAGTAGCCTCCCAAATAGCCATACATGGGTAGAACTTCAATAATTCTATTGTATTCTAAAAAAAATAATCTAATCCTGATGTACGAGGAGCCAAAAATCTCACCCCTGTGTATGAGGAGAATTTCACAAATCTCACCTTAGTTTATGAAGAGCACACACAGTGAATATTCAAGCTTTGGCTTCACACTATTGCAAGTTCCCCGCTTCCAATTTGCAATAGCAGGAGATTTTGACTGGCTCTCTATGGAGCCAGTTCACATATCTCCGCTGCAAATTTGCACAGGAGTCCTCTTTTGGTCCATTTCAGGGCTGAATTCGGGCCTGAATAGGTGAACAGGGATGCATCGGACCCCTGCTGTGAGCTGCATACGAAGATAGTGTGAACCCAGCCTGAGAGGTTACTATGATTTCTTTGGGATGGCTATATTATCCTTAATGGTGATTACTGTTATAATATCCACAGGGTTGGAGCATAGTGTCTATGGCATCCTCTGTGTGCTTCTCCTCCTGGAAATGTTTTACATACATGAATGATATGAATAATTTTAATTAAATAGCCTGGGTTACTTGAATGAATCTACCTAATGAAATTACTTTTTCGGTTGATGATACATATTCATAATAATCATAAATATTGTTTTAATTCTAGATATTCTTACCATCCATGATCCAAATCGTATAACTTTGATTATATTCAAGATCATATTTTATGTAAATAGTGGGACTTGTGGGGAAGTATTTATGATGAATATATCATGAAATATGTACCAATCTTTTTATTTAAAATTTTATGTTGATTTATTATTACGATGTGACAGTTTTTATAATATTTTTATTTTGTGCAAGATTTATCATTTTGCACTTATTTCCCAAGGTTTCTTTTTTTTTTGTAGTCTTTAAAAGTAATGGCACTCTAGAAGGGTAAATTTATGGATGCCATGTATAATTAATATTTTATGTTTTATTGATATATAACATACAATGCGTCAATGCAATGACACAGCTAGCAGTGACCTTCACTGACACTTAGTTATTGGGGAACACCTGGGCTGCTCAATGGAGCAGACAGAAGTATGGTTTTATCAGAACACCACATAATCTGCAACAATGAAGGCGTTTGGTGTATTTGGGTAGCTTGGAACACTATAGAAATGTAACAGGACATGCAAGCAGTCTTTAATTATCATTTTAACTGGCTCCTAACAGTTAATAGATATTTAGTGTTTGTGAGAAATTTTAAACCTTCACATTTGGTATATATTTATATAGCTTACAACTATTTTGTATATTTTACCCTATACTAATGGTCTTTATATATATATATGAATACATATATTTATATGAATGCAATTCCGCACATTTATTTATTATACTGGAGGTACTTATATAGCGCCGTAAATTTACAGAGCGCTTTACACATATATTTTACATTCACATCCGTCACTACCAGGAGCTTACATTTCTACTTTCTTTCCTGGAATTGGCCCATCTATTGTATGTATTGTATGTAATGTATTGTATTGCTTGTTTGCAACTTTACTCTGTTTTATCTTTAGGTCCCATTTACACTTTGCATAGTGGTAACTCGCTTTCCTGCTTGCAATTTTGTGTGGGTGATTTTCACGTGATTCTGCGTGTCCCACATAGGGCAGCCTATTCACTTCAATGGGCTGCCTTATGCGCCTTTGTCAGCCAAAAGAAGCTCGTTTTTTGGCCGACAAGCTTCACCTGACTTTTAAAGGCACATTTTGCCTTGATTGCACTGTGATTCTCCAATTTAGATTGAATGGCACTCAAATGCGCATCACATGTTTTGCAGCATTCGCCACCTGATTTGGAATTGCGAGCAGAATCGCCCATGATTCCAAATTGCCAAGTGTGAATGGTGTCTCAAAGTATGTTTTTGACATTGTTTCCTTTTTATATAAGTATGTGTTTTTGTTATGGTTTTATTGCATGATAACAAAATCCAAATGCGCCATAATAACTTTAGAACAATTTTGGAAATGTGTCCAGTGTACAGTATGTTTGTGTCTGTTCATTTGCTGCAGCAATACTGATAAGAGCAATTAGAAGCTACTAATCAACACTTTAAAAAAAATTTGCGAAGAACTAAATTATACAATAGAAACTTGGCAAGTCAGCAGAAAAGGGCAATAATATCCTGAGGTTCTAAAACCAGGCCCACTCGAGAAACTCCTGACAATCGGCTGGCATGGTAGGCCCAATGATACATTTGTTTCAAGTATTCAGTATTACCTACATTGTACATGTGACAGGCTTTTTGGAAAAAGGGAAAGAAGACTTAAATGGTGTTTTTTCTTGTATATGTTGTAATTGTCACTTGCTAAACAGAAATGTAGATAGGGATACACAATAGGTAACAGGGTTACCAAAGAACGGTCTGTTTTATTATGAGTATCAGGATTAAAAAACAACGTGGACACAGGGTTACACTAATAAAAAAAGCAGATGTCTAGTGGATTGGATAGAAGCAGACAGGTGGTCTGTTTCCATCTGATTTCTCCATAGAGGAGAGCAGGACTGTGTCCGTGTCTGCTCCGCTGTGCTCAGCAGGGATCAGCGGAGCCATCCCCTGCTAAGCAAGCGGATCCGTTAAGTTGAGGTACCTGTGTAAAAGGGGCCTTATGGTCAGATATGGATCAGAGTTAGTAGACTCTAAAACGTGGGAAATAGCTAAAGTATGAAAAAATGGTAGAGCACATTTTGAGTCACACTAACTCATTGAAATATATGGACTTTAAAGGGTTAATATAATGTACAGCTAAACAAGGAATAACAGAATATTTTTGCTCTGGCCCAAATATTTATATTGCCAAAGAAGGAGGAAGGGTAATGAAACCTGCCTGGTCATAGAAACTAAAGCTATCTCACAACGTATCATGGAGTTGCAGCTACACATGTCCACTCACCCCCCCTATTGTTATTTCTTAAAATAAGGAATGCACAGGGTGAGATTTAAGATTGCAAGTAATATACTGATCTATGCATTCCTGAAAGCTATAGTTTCCTTTTTGTTCCTTTTAAAAATAAAATTGTGTAATGTGCAGCCTTAATAGGATTATAAACAATGTGATCAGTTATGTTGAAAATGTTTTTTAATCGTGGTAAAACTGATGCATTTTTATGGATGACCTTTAACAGGAATGCCATGTTTAATTTAAGATAAAAGTTCACATGGTGCTTAATTGGCAAGAGCTCTTTAAACATTTTTGATATTCAAAACTTTGCACTTAAAAAGAGAAAATGTAATTAGGAGGTAAATTCTCCTCTTTTAAAGGGAGGTTACCTATGCAATTAAAATTAGAAACTGAAATTGTCACTCAAGTCTCAGCACTAATCAATTTATTAGGGGCAGATATGGTCCAGTAAACAATGATTCTGCAGGAGTACAAGTTATTCCGAAAAATAATTATGATGTAGGTTTATTTGGAAGCAGTTGAAGGATAAGTTCACCCTTTAAAGCATTGCTCCCACGATCAGCAGATCACGGGTGTAATGCCACGGTTAGCAGACTGTCTGTGTAGCTGTCTGCCCATACTTTTGATATGGGTAGGCTCAATCAACTACTAGAGTGCTCAACAGCGCCGTGCTAGTTCATTGAGAACTAGAGAAGGGGGGGGGTGGTCAGTAGCACCATATATGATAGACCTCCATTCCAATTGTATATCGAAAAAGAAGCATAGGTCTAGGGGACTTTAAATGAGTAGGGATGAGCCGAACACCCCGGTTCGGTTTGCACCAGAACATACCGAACAGGCAAAAAATTCGGAAGAACACATAAACACTGTTAAAGTCTTTTTTCGGGAGCAGTGATTTTTTTAATGCTTAAACTGAAACAATAAAAATGTAATATTCCTTTAAATATCATGCATGGGGGGGGGGTGTCTATAGTATGCCTGTAAAGTGGCACATTTTCCTGTGTTTAGAACAGTACCACAGCAAAATTACATTTCTAAAGCAAAAATTCTCACTTAAAACTGATCGCGGCTGTAATAAATTGTTGGGTCTCGGCAATATAGATAAAACTCATTGACAAAAAGGGCATGGGTCCCCCCCAGTCCATTACCAGGCCCCTTGGGTGTGGTATGAATATTAAGGGGAACCCTAAACCAAAATTTTAAAAAAATTAGGTGGGGCCCCCCAAAAATCCATACCTGGCCCTTCAGGTCTGATATGGAAATTAAGGGGAACCTGCACCAATGTTTTTTTTAAAATGGCGTAGGGGTCCCCCAAAATCCACACCAGACCCTTATCCGAGCTGGCAACCTGGCAGACCGCAGGAAAAGAGGGGGGGTGAGAGAGCGCCCCCCCCTGAACGGTGCCAAGCCACATGCCCTCAACATAGGGAGGGTGCTTTGGGGTCTGACCCATCATGTTGATGGGGACAAGGGCCTCACCCCCACAACACTTGGTGATTGTGGGGTTATGCGGACGGTGGGCTTATCGGAATTTGGAAGCCCCCTTTAACAAGGGGACTCCCAGATCCCAGCCCCCCCATGTGAGATGGTAACAGGGTACATTGTACCCTTATCATTTCACAAAAAAGTGTCAAAATTTGTAAAAAAGACAAGAGACAGCTTGTGACAAGTCCCAAGCGATGTAAAATCACACGACCCGAGGGACCGAAAAAAAAGGAGCAACGGTTCCGCCTCCATTTTATCACCTACAAATCTAACAATCATAGTGTACCACTTTGAGTCCAGCCACCCTATTACTTAGCACTCACCCCTGCCTCATCGATGCCTGATGTGTGCCTCATTCATGCCTCATTTGTGCCCCATTCATGCCGCCATGTGCCCCATCCATGCCCATCTGTGCCTCATTCATGCCCATCTGTGCCTCATTCATGCCCATATGTTCCTCATTCATGCCTATCTGTTCCTCATTCATGCCCATATGTGCCTAATCTGTGCATCATTCACAGTGATGTAAGTAACTCAGTTAAAATAAACAGAGTTACGTAACGCAGTTACTTTAGAGGGTAACAAGTAATCTAACTGATTACGCTTCCCCTCATGGTAACTCAGTTCCCATTACTTGGGCGGTGTTACCTCAATTACATCTACCGCCCAGGAGGCCCCACTGCGGCTGCGCTGCCTGGCCGTTCGTTCCGCCACAGGGAGGGGGGCTTTCACCCTCTGAGCTGAGAAGAGGCTGAGACTCAGAGAGACTGTCTGGACCGCCCCATCCCGCCTGCCTATCCAAAGAGAGAATGTAGTGAGGTGGGGCGGACACTGAAAAATGAAGTCAGCTAACCAGCTGACACCAATCGAGTTAAGGGGAGGGTCTCTCTCTCTCTCCCCATGAGGAAAGGCATCCCTGGAGGCGTTCAAGTAACACCACTGCCACCCCCCAGTACACCACCACCACTGCCACTCCCTCAAGTACCACCGCTGCCACTCCCTCAAGTACCACTGCTGCCACCCCCTCATGCATCACCACTGCCACCCCCTCAAGTACCACTGCTGCCACCCCTTGTGTACCACTGCTGCCACCCCCCTCAACATTTGGGTTCAAATAAATACCAAATGCTCTAAAATACTGTATATAGTGTTTTTATTCTTCAGTTAATATAAACATCTTTGATATTAAAGATGTTATAGAATGTAATTGCATTATAGAATATTTAAAAAAGTCACAGTTACTTTGCTGAGTAACTAATTACTTTTCCAATGTAGTAATTGAGTTACTAACGCAATTACTTTTTGGGAGAAGTAGTTTGTAACTTAACTAATTACTTTTTTAAAGTAAGATGACCAACACTGGTCATTCATGCCCATCTGTGTCTCATTCATGCCCAGCTGTGCCTTATCCATGCCTCATCTGTGCCTCCTTCATGCCCACCTGTGCCTTATCCATGCCCATCCATGCCACATCAGTGCTCATCCATGCCACATCCATGCCTCATCCGTGCCTCATTTGCCCTCATCCATGCTTCATTCATGGTTATTTATGACACATCCATGCCCCATCCGTGCCCATATGTGCCACATTAGTGCTCATCCATGCCACATCAATGCCACTACAGTGCTTATCAGTGCCCTACAGTGCCTCACAAAAGTGTAATTGGTAGTCAGAAAATTAGATTTGTAATTTTATGTCCCTAGAGCACCTAACGGTGCTCCTTGAATCTTGGGCCTCTGTATGCAGCCAGGCTTTGTAAAAGTCTCACACATGTGGTAACACCATACTCAGGAGGAGTATCAGAATATATTTTGTAGTGTAATTTGTGTTATTACATGCTGTGTGTTAGAAATATCTTATAAATGGACAACTTTGTGTAAAAAAAAATGCGTTTTCATTTTCTTTCCATATTTTCCAAAAACTTGTGGAAAAAAATTACATGTTCAAATGACTCATAATGCTTCATAGAATATACATTGGGGTGTTTGTTTTCAAAAATGGGGTCATTTTGTGGGCCTTTTTTCAGTTTTTCAGGTTTTCAGGAAATTATACACGTAATGTATGCTCCTAGAATGCCTGGAGGTGCTACTTGCATGTTGGGCCTCTCTATGTGGCCAGGCTGTGTAAATGTCTCCCACATGTAGTATTACCATACTGTATGTAAGAAATTACTTGGTAATATGACATTTTTGTGGAATTTGCAAAGAAATGTGGGAAAAAATTACAACTTCGAAAAACTCACCATGCCTCCTACTAAATACCTTGGCATGTATACTTCCCAAAAAGGGGTAATTCGGGGGGTATTTTTACTGTCCTGGTTTGTTAGTGTCTCAAGAAATGAGATACATTTTCAATGATTGCCACCATAGCTTGTAGACTCTATAACTTTCACAAAGACAGCACCTCTTTTACCATCCATTATTAAAACCGGTCAAGCAGGATTCATTCAAATAGAAAAATCAAAGACAATGTAACTAAAACCCTAAATATACATTGGGCAAAAAACTGAAAAACAGAAACATTACTGCTAACCACAGATGCAGCATATACTTATTTGGGTTATTTTTTACCAAAGATATGTAGCAGTATAACTTTTGACCAAAATGTATAAATAAAAATGACTAATTTGCTAAATGTTATAACCAAAATGAAGACAAATTATATTTTTTACAATATATATTCTGTCTTCTTTAATTTATAACACAAAAAATAAAAAACTCAGTGGTGATTAAATACCACCAAATGAAAGCTATATTTGTACATAAATTTAATATGTGTACTGTGTTGCATGACTGAGTAATTGCCATTCAAAGTGTGAGGCCGCGTACACACGCGCGGACTGTTCGCCCAACTTTGTCCGTCCAACAGTTTCGGCAAACAGTCCGCTCAAACTTAGCATGGACGGACATGGCCACACACGACGGACGAACAGTTTGCTGAAACCGTGCGCGATGACGTGAACGGCACGTACGACGGGACGAAAAATACGACGTCCTATACACTGCATTATAGCTTTCGGCGTGAAAATCCTTTCTGAGCATGCGCGCAACTTTGTTTGACGAACAAGCCTACACACGAGCGGACTGTTCGCTGAAACAAGGTTTCAGCGGACAGTTTTACGGAATTTCCGAAAAACCTTGTCCGTCCAACTGTCCGCTGAAACTGTCCGCTGAAAGCCCACACACGAGCGGACTGTCCGCCCAAACACTGTTCAGCGGACAAAGTTGGACGAACAGTCCGCCCGTGTGTACGCGGCCTCAGAGTGCTGAAAGCTGAAAAATGGCCTTGTTAGGAAGTGCCCAGTGGGCAAGTGGTTAAGTAAGGGTTTATAATTTAGGTTAAATATATATTTTATATAATTAGAGATCCTGATTCCTAGATGTTTTATGCTTTTTTGTTATGTTTAAATTGGAAGTACAAAGTTAGAAAATTACATTCTCCTTAGTAATATTATTATTTAAAACGTTTACTTTGAATAATTAACCTTGAAGTCTGACACTTTACTAAAAATGTACTTTCTTGCACAATATTCAGAAGAGAAATCAAAGTTTTTTATGACAAACATCAGAAGGTTATCAGGAAATGCTTATATTTTACATGCTTTACAGCCACTGGTTGAGTCTACAATGTTTTCATTAGTTCTTAGTTTGTGTGAAAGAGTTTCTATTGTAAGAATAAAGATGTTTGGGCAAAGTGGAAAGCCTTGGCAAGTTCAATTTTAAATCTGAAAAGATTTGGAAAGGGATCTATTTATTTTAACTCTTGGCACTTGGGTGGATGCAAAGGGCCATTAATTCAATTAAAATACTGGGGAAATCTAATTGTTTGAGAATTATTTATTTTTAAATGTCCAATTTATATGATCAAATGCTTTTTGCTGCATCTGTGGTTAGCAGTAGTGTTTCTGTTTTTCAGTTTTTTGCCCAATGTATATTTAGGGTTTTAGTTACAGTGTCTTTGATTTTCTAATTTAATGAACCTGCTTGACTGGTTTTAATAATGGGTGGTAAAAGAGGTGCTGTCCTATTTGTTGGTATTTTGCATACAATTTGATATTATTCTTTAATAAGGAAATTGGCCTATAATTTGTTTATTAATTAGGACCCTTCTTTGGGAATTATGGATATATGAGTTTGAGGGGTTATTTAGGAAGAGCTATATATTGAAAGAAATAATTGAAGTAGATAATTTTTGCAGTAATGCAAAACTTTTTTTTTATAGTATCCTATTGAACTCCCATCAGGTTCAGGAGGTTTCCCAGATGGGGCAGTGCTATTTGTTGTTTTATTTACTAAAAATTAGTGTTGGGCGAGCTGTTGGGATCGAGTATATGTTTGGCCCGAACATCGCCCGTTTGACGAACAACCTAAATTGCAGAGCTCTCGGAGGGATGTTCAGGATGTGTGCTGCACAGTGCATTCTAAGCCCTGATTAAGTAAAGCTTTGCCCAGTCAGGGCATAATGTAACGTTGCTTGTTAGGGAGCAGACTGAGAAGCTGGCTGCTGTATCCTTAACAACAGATGAGTCATCAGCTGTCAACTTGCTTCCCCGCTGACAGCTGAATGAAAAAAAAAAAATTTGCTGGCAATAGAAAAAAAAATAAAAAATTGTGTGGGAGTTCCCCCAATCCTCTAGCAGGCCCTTTGTTGTCAAAAATATATAAAAACACACACACAGTTTTTGACAATTCCTTTATTAAAAAAAAAAAATTACCCCCAATTTAAATCCATCATCAATCACAACACCCACTGCCACCACCGAACCCCGAAAAAGAAAAAAAGCTCCGCCTGCGACAAAGGCTAACCATCGACTGCCTGCTCCACTGCTTGACAGTCCTTAAACAGGTAAGTAATGTTGGCAGGTGGCTCCGCCCCATGTGACATCACTGACCCAGCATGCACCAATCAGTGACGTCTCATGGGGCAGAGATTTTGTTTGTTTTTTTCTGGTCCAGCGGTAGCAGCGGTGATGGATATTCATCGGTGAACATTGTTTTTTTTAATTTTTAATAAAGGAATTGTCAAAAGCTGTGTGTTTTTATTTATTTTTGACACTGTCACATCTACCCCAATGCAGGTGGTCAGACACACTAGCTAGTTACTGTGTGCCTCACCTATAGTAGCCCCCTGTCCCTTAAGGCAAGCAGGCCTACTGGAATTTGGTAGCCCCCAGGACTTATACACAATGCTATAGTGCCTTGGTCACCACACTAGGCAGAGGTGAACTGAGCAAAGCCAAGAGATACTTGCAATTAGTAGACTGGTAGCAGGGTTCAATGACAGTCCAGGTAGGAGGGGAGGGTCAAAATGAAGTCAGAAATCTATGTTTGATGTTTACTTCTGTACGATGTAAGACTATAAAATTAAACGAAGAATAAAAAAATTAAAAAAATGACAGCCCAGGTAAAAGGCAGGCTCATGGAATAGTCCAATAATCCGGTACGAAGTCATACACAGGGAAACTCAAACTAGTAAAGCAGGGCAGACAGACAGGGAGCTTGATCAGGAACAACATAGGTATCAATCGCTATCACAAGCAAAGGACTGAGCATTTAACTTACTTATAACAAGTGAATGACCAGTGGTGGCCCATGCATTAAGGGCGCACGGGTGCCGCTCCCTCTCTCCTGCAAACCCCTCTGTGCACTATGGATAGATTCCCTTTATTGCATGAATCTATCCATGGCCACTGCTGTCAACCACCGTTCAGGCGTCTGGCCCCTTTTCGGGCACCTGAATTACAGTGGTGGGGGGTGTTTTCAAAGTACCTGATAAGAGCCATAGGCATAGTGTTAGGAAAGCAAATTAATCTTCGCTTTTCTAAGAATGAACCGCCTATCATATGTTCAGGTCTGTTACCTGTCACCTGATTGGCTGAAATGACAGGTTCCACTATTGGAAGCCTATCAGGAGGAGAGGACGGGAGTCGGGAGATGAGGACGGCAGGAGATGCTGGCTTGAAGGATCCGCTCTCCGCCGTCACCCGCTGCCCCACAAAGACAGGGTAAGTGTTGGGCAGACGACAAGCAAGGTCACACATTGGCTGCATTCAATAGTACAGTGGCAGCATTTAATGGGCACACTGGCAGCATTTGATGGGCACACCGGCAGCATTTAATGGGCACACTGTCAGCATTTAATGGCACAGTAGAAGCATTTAATGAGCACACTGGCAACATTTAATGGCACAGTGGCAGCATTTAATGGCACAGTGGCAGCATTTAATGGGCACACTGGCAGCATTTGACAGGCGCACTGGCAGCATTTGACGGGCACACTGGCAGCACTTGATGGGCACAGTGGCAGTATTTGATGGGCAAACTGGCAGCATTTAACCACTTTCAAACCGGACCATTTTGCTGGCTTAAGACCAGACCACTTTTTGAGATTCGGCACTGCGTCGCTTTAACTGACAATTGCGCGATCGTGCGACGTGGCTCCCAAACAAAATTTTTTTCCCACAAATTTATTTTTTTCCGCTATAAATAAAAATAGAGCGTCAATTTTGAAAAAAACGCATTATTTTTTACTTTTTGCTATAATAAATATCCCCCAAAAATTTATAAAAAAACATTTTTTTCCCTCAGTTTAGGCCGATACGTATTCTTCTACATATTTTTGGTAAGAAACAATCGGAATAAGTGATTATTGATTGGTTTGCGCAAAAGTTATAGCGTTTACAGGGGATAGTTTTATGGCATTTTTATTAATAATTTTTTTTCTTACTAGTAATGGTGGCGATCATCGATTTTTATTGTGACTGCGACATTATGGCAAACACATCGGACATTTTTGACACATTTTTGGGACCATTGTCATTTATAAAGCAATCAGTGCTATACAAATGCACTGATTCCTGTGTAAATGATACTGGCAGTGAAGGGGTTAAACAGGGGGTGGCAGTGTAGGGGTTAAGTGTTCCTAGGGGCATGTTACTAACTGTGGGGGGCTAGGCTTTGTGTTAGTGAACACTGATCTCTGCTCCAATCACAGGGAGCAGAGATCATTGTCGTTGCTAGGCAGAACGGGGAGATGCTGTTTACAATGGCATCTCCCCGTTCAGCCACCCCGTGAGATGATCGCGGGTATCCCCGAGACGATCGAGTCCACGGAACTCATGACCGGACTCACGGGGGGCGCGCGCGCAATGGCAGGGCGGCATATTAAAATGGACGTACCTGTACGCCAATATGCCTGCCCGTGCCATTCTGCCGATGTTCGTAGTATGGTCATCAGTGTAGTGTAGTATGGTGGTCAGTGTAGTGTAGTATGGTGGTCAGTGTAGTGTAGTATGGTGGTCGCAAATTACTTACCTTTCCCTGGGCACTGACAACGCACGCTACGCCACTGAGTAGGTGTGCTAAATTTGCTGTTATCACTCTCTCTCTCATACTGGTCACTGGAAGTTCAACATGGCACCTCAGGGCAAAGAACTCTCTGAGGATCTGAAAAAAAGACTTGTTGCTTTACATAAAACCTGGACCCTGGAACTGAGCATCAGCACGGTGGCCAAGACCATACAACGGTTTAACAGGACAGGCCCCACTTAGAATAGACCTTGCCATGGTCGACCAAAGAAGTTGAGTGCACGTGCTCAGTGTTATATCCAGAGGTTGACTTTGGGAAATAGGCGAATGAGTGCTGTCAGCATTGCTGCAGAGGTTGAAGGGGTCAGTGGTCAGCCTGTCAATGCTCAGACCATACGCCGTACACTGCATCAAATAGGTATGCATGGCTGCTGTCCCAGAAGCAGTGGCGGCCCGTCCATAGGGGACGCATGGGTGCCGCCCCCCCTCCAGGCAGTCTCAGAAAATAAATAAATAAATACATTCTTTAAAACTGGCCCTTTAAAAAAAATACAAAAAAAGTTCTTAAGTGCACTGTGTTTGGACGCTGGACACAGTGAACTATGGGAAGTGCCATGTCTATGCAATCATGGCGCTTAATTTGCAGGCTTTTATCCCGCCTTGTGGTGCTTTCTGAAGCGCCGAGTAGTTTCCGCCCAGCGCTCGTAGTATCTATTACTATGGCCGGGTGGTTTGAATGACATGTCAAATAGATGTCCCTTCCTGTTTTCTCTCTTACATTGCGTGGCGGGATGATTGAAGTGCTAACACCAGGTGTTTGGAGTATCTTTATCTGCTGTTAAACTTTCTAGAATACACATATTTCTATTGTTCTGTAGGATCTGGGCCTGCTGTCCCTCCATCCCTCTCTCCCTCTCCCTCCATCCTTCGCTCATCTCAGACGCTAACCACACCACCCACCACCAGACCACACCCATTTTGCCAAGTGGGAGGGGTAAAAAAGGAAGGGCGGGGTCTGGCACCCCCCATCCTAAAACTTCACCAGCCGCCACTGCCCAGAAGAAAGCCTCTTCTAAAGATGATGCAGAAGAAAAGCCCGCAAACAGTTTGCTGAAGACAAGCAGACTGAGGACATGGATTACTGGAACCATGTCCTGTGGTCTAATGAGACACAGATAAATCTATTTGGTTCAGATGGGATCAAGCGTGCGTGGTGGTAACCAGGTGAGGAGTACAAAGACACGTGTGTTGCCTACAGTCAAGCATGGTGGTGGGAGTGTCATGGTCTGGGGCTACATGAGTGCTGCCGGCACTGGGGAGCTACAGTTTATTGAGGGAATCACGAATGCCAACATGTACTGTGGCATATTGAAGCAGAGCATGATCCCCTCCCTTTGGAGACTGGGCTGCAGAGCAGTATTCCAACATGATAACGACCCCAAACACACCTCCAAGGTGACCACTGCCTTGCTAAAGAAGCTGAGGTAAAGGTGATATGAAAATATATAATAAAATATTTACAAAAATGTGAGGGGTGTACTCACTTTTGTGATATACTGTATCTATATCTTTTTCCCATTTTTGTAGTGGTGGAAGTTTTTGGATTGATTTTTTATTATGTAGTAGGTTGTAAAAAAGGGAGATACCTTTCCTTGGGGATATGTGTGAGTATAGAAATTTCCATGCTTGTATTGTACTTCTTCTTTTAAGCGTTCCCAGCTTTTAAGCTTGGACTCAAACAGGAAGTCTTAGCCCTTGTACACACGGTCGGACATTCCGATGGAAAATGTCCGATCGGACCGTGTTGTCGGATAATCCGACCGTGTGTGGGTTCCATTGGACTGTTTCCGTCTGAATATTCGCCCGAGAAAGTTTTAGAGCTGGGCTATAAAATTTTGCAACAACATGATCTGATCGGACTTTGTCCATTCGTTTGTAGAGAATTCCGATCGGACAAAGTGCCACGCATGCTCAAATCAAATTCCTAGACCAAAGCTATTGGCTACTAGCCTGAACGTAGTCCCGTCGTAACGAAATAACGTCATCACGTTACGAACGATCGGATTTTCCAACAACTTTGTCCGACCGTGTATAAGCAACACCAGTTGGGCTAATATATTGTTCAAGCCACTTATTTGAAGCAATTTTGTGTACATAAATGGGATCAAGGCTTCTAATGTCTGCATAGGAAGTATGGACGCTTCTATCTGTGTGGTTTGGTTGGGTTGTTTGAGTAGGGTCCGTCATGCACATAAGGACGCTGCCATAGGGGGTGGTAGGGAGGAGGTATCCCATGGCCTCTAGATGTCAATTATCAGCAGAGAAGTGAGGTCAGGTGAGGGTGACATGGCTGTTTCAATATCCAGCCATAGTGGCCATTCCTTGTTTCTTTTTGTTTTTTTCTTTATTTCAATTTTCCACTTATTTTAAGTACAAAACAAACATTTTAAGTGTAAAACAAAACCAAATGATAAAGGAGAACATAAGATCCAAAATACATTCATACCCTTCATATTTCACATTATCCTATTTTTCTCCCTTTGCTTCTCCATTTCTTCCAAGACGTCTCCTCTCCTCCCCCCCCCCCCCCCCCTATAGACCCATTACCTCGCTATAAATCCTAGATTGTTTAAAAATTTTCCACCCTCTCCTCCTCTACTCCAAGTCCTTCAATTCTATATATTTCTTTGACTTTTCCTAGCCAGGAAGTAAAGAAGTAGAAGCCCTTCCTTGTTTCTAAACCAATATTTCAGTTGACCTAGCAGCGCCACCCAATAGTAATCATGGATATCGATCCTCCCCATGCCCTCTGTAGATTTGTGTTTGATTAGGTTAGAGCAGGCACATCTTGGTATTTATCTTTCCACATAAAGTTGTTAAGTAGGCATTTGAGATGTGATGGTGGTACGTTAATGGGGAATACTCTAAAGTGATAAAGCAACTGGGGTAGAATTATAATTTTAAAAGCTGCTAGCCTACCCACCCAGGAGAGTTCCTGATGGGACATTTTCTGCAGCTAGCTTTTGAGTTTTTGGATCAGGGGTGTATAATTGGCTTGTATTAAGTAATCGCAAGAGACTGTTAGGATGATACCTAGGTACGGTACTCCTTGGGAGTTCCACATAAATGGCAATTGTTTTTAGAGGCTTTGTTTGGTTTCAGGTGGGACTCCTAGCTCAAGTATTAGAGAATTGGAAAAGCTTATCGGATAAGAACATGTCAATGCGAGAGTATGTATGGTGTCTGGGGCAGAAGTATGTAAAATATTTGTTGTGGTCTTGGCGGTGAGGGGAAGAACCTGGTCAGCTTTCCAAGCTGAATCAGCGGGCCCTTCTTTTTCTATGCCTGTGTGAGGCTACTTTAGGGGTGGTATGGCTCCGATGGTGGGGATTTTCCCCCTGCAGTCTGGCGGAGCTCCAAGATTAAGCGTCCATCTTGGAACTCAGATGCCACGCCCCCTGCACAATGGGAACTTTTGATTCTTCAAGTTCGAGTCTCATAGACTTTAATAGACTTTGAGGCTCAAGTCCAACCTTTTTCCATATTCAGGAGTTCTGATGGGAACCTAACTGGGGGGTGTTCGGCCCAGCTCTACTAGTAATGTGATAGCTTCTTCCAATTTTTGCTTTTGAGAGGAGGTAAGTTGGGAGTTAACAGTACTGAAATACTGTTTAATTTCTTGATTTATTTTTTTGCTCTGCTGAGGCTATCTTATTATAATTATGTCTTTGTAACATTTTACAAAACCTTTTTGGATTTCTTCTATTTTGTATTTTCTTGTTTAATTGTATATTAAAGGTTATCGATCCAAATAAATAAAAAAGAGGGAAAAGCCCCAACGTGACACATCCAGAAACAGTTAAGCTGGCCATATGTGGTTCAGTTTTTTCCTTCGACCAGCAGGCTAAACAAATAAAACCAAACTCCAAACTGATTCTCCCATCCACACATTCGAGGTGGATGGAGGAATTTTCCCTGCTGGGTTACTGTATTATTTTCCCCGCTGTGAAAACACACAGATCAGTGCTACAACCATTGGTTGCAGCAGCTGATCAAGTGGCTTTTATCCGATAGGACGGTTGAACAGAAGTCGATTGGTAGATCAACTTCTGTTCAACTGCAGTGACCACATATGAATCAAAATTCAGCAGTCCCTGTTGAACTGATCATATATCAATAAATCTATGGTCACCTTTATACATGTTAAAGTGAAGATATCTTACATACATTGTGAAACTATAAAAAAATCCAAAAAGTATCTTAGAAATATGTGATGCTATGAGTATAATGAGAATTCAAAGTTATATCTAATGTAGATTGATGGGGAAACTGACAGAGCTTGTGGAATACTCCAGGGAGATAGTAGGCCATAAAATGTTTAAAAAAGAAGAGGAGGAAGACGAGAGGGAAAGAAGTGTTTGGAATTTTTAATAACACCTTTTTTGTCTTTTATTTGAGGGATGAAAGTTTGGGATCTATTTTTTGCTATTCTGGTTAAAGTTTCCTTCACGTAAATAGTACGTGCATAGTTTTTTTTTTCTTTTGTATAATACATATATTTATTCAAGCATAAAGTATATCTTTACATGTAGATCTCAGGGTAAGAAATTGTACGTGTTTCAGTGGAGAGCGGCCTGTCATGTACTTGTTCCATTTTCGCTACTTCTTTTAGCAGCGAATTCATTTAATTTTAATTTTGTTTGTTTTTTGTTCTGGATACTATTTCTATTAGCTTGCCTCACAAAAAAAAAAAAAAGCAGTTTGAGCCTCCCATAAAATGGATGGGAAGAACACAGTCTTTATTGAAATTGAAGAAGTCTAATATTTTTAATCTTATTTCATTTCCATTCTTTATTTTATTTTTTTCTAATAAAGTTTCATTCAATTGCCACTTGTATGTTAAGCATTTTCCCTTATTGCAATAGATTTCCAAGTAAATTGGTGTACAGTCTGTTAGGGTGAACTGGCCTATTTAAATTTCTGCAATTATTTCAATAAAGGCTTGTGAGATTTAATCATCTTTGGAGCCCTAAATAAAACAGAGATAGGTTGCAATGAAGAGTCCTGAAGATGATTCAAGGCACAGTCAGAATTTGTCAGGGCTGGCTTAGCCCTTCCTTCTCTGGGCTGGCTGCTCAGCTGTCGGCTGATTGCCAGCTCTAATCTCTCTCCACAGTTACCAGCTGTTCCTGATCATGCTCGCCTGGCCTGCCTACTTAAAGCTGTCCAGCTCAGTTCACCTCTGCCTTCGCCTTGGTCACATCACAAGAAACCATCTCCTGCGGTTCTGTTAAAGACTGGATTGCTGACATCCCTTCTGGCTTCTTATCCTGCTTGCTTTTGCGCTACTTGGATCCCTGACCTCTGGCCTGGCTGATTACCCAATCTGGTTATTGAACTCTGGCCTGGATGATTACTCTATTCAGTTACTGGACTCTGGCTATGCTTTGACTATGCTTTTTCTATTTACCTTTTTATTTTTATTTAATAAACAAGTGTGATTTAATTGTACTTCTGTCTCGGTCTGATTCATGGTTTCTGACAGAATTGTCTCCTATTATTTGTATCTCTTCTGTAAAAGTGGATATATTTTGTTCTACTTCGATAAGGATCTTAAGTTCTTTATGAGGATATACTGTATGTTAGCAAACAGATATATGATGATTTTTACTTTCCCTCTTAGAAGCACACACCTTCTAATTTTATCTACATATATGGGGTATTAATATGGGTGTTCTTCTGAAAGTCTATGAATGTGTCTCTTGGTACCATTAAACCATATATTACAGTGTTTTTTTGGTGGTGGCGGTGATGGTGTGTGTGTGTGGGGGGGGGGGTTGTGTTGTGTATGTTGTCCTAAAATGTGTTTCTTGGAGATAAATTGTGTTAACTTTTTCCTACAGTCATTTAGTATTATTGACTGCTTTATCCTTTCTTAATTGTTTATTTATAAAATGTTATCAATCAACAAAATAGACATTCAAAATAAAGGTCCACTTTCAAGAAACGTGTAGCAGCAGAACTGCGACATGAATTTTACAGCAGTGCAAGAATCTCATTTATGTTCCACATTGGGCATTGTAAACATCCGACATCCATAGTGAAAGAAATATCAAGAATAAATAGCAATGAGTGGTTGACCACTCATTGATCAAATGATCAGTGATCAAGCTTGACCACTTTTTCAGAGTAATTAAACTTCTCTTGTTATATGAAACAATATTCATGCCAGTAAATTGTTAGGCAAAATCCCATAGGAACATTTAAAAGAGGAAGAAATGGCATAATAAACCAAAACAATAACATGGTAAATAATGGACTAGACTGATACCAGCCAGTTAGCACCATTTATACAAGATTATTGTGTATACCTGATATTTTTGTCAATGAGTTAAAAAAAAAGGTATTCTAGGAACATTTCTTAACATTAAATATGTACAGTATATACAAGAAGGAAAATGGATAAAGTTAACAATATTCTTTTCAGGGTCTTTGAATTTAAGATTCTCATAGTTTTCTCTGGGTAGAGACTATCTGAAGTTTTTTCAGGCAAAGAAGATGAGAATAAAAATAATCTTGTATGTTTTGAGGGCCTCTAGTGGTCACTTCTTAGAAATGCTTTTTAGGTGCATTGAAAGGGAAGTTAAATGTAAATGAATAGATAAAAAGTTTATTTTTTAGAATATTTATTTTTAGAGGATGGAAGAAATCTATGCTATTACAAAGTAAGTAGTTTGAACAAGTTCAGGTCAAGACCAGAACTAGTTAGAATAAAACAGGAACTTTTATCAGCTATATCATTGAGTTCATTTTAGGTGGAAGATGTCTTTTAACACCTGTTAACACCTGTGCATTTTATCTGTGCTGCAGGTGCAGTGCATTTGAGATATCCTATTTACTGCGACTTTCATACTTCTTGATTAAAACGCACAATATAGAGGACTTAAAAGTAATGCACCAAAAATGCATTTAAAATGCACCTAGACATAACAGTAGGAGTGAACTGGGTCTTAGGTTATTTTTATTCCTGAATTACCTGGTATCCCATTAGCTTTTTATCAGCAAGGTAGAAAAACTGTCTTGGGATTGAATGCCCCAAGAAAGAGAATGTGTTTGTTTTATTTTAGATTGTAAGCTCTGATTCCTCCTGTACCAAATTGTAATGTAACTGTAATGTCTGCCTTCATTTTGTTGAGCGCTGCATAAACTGTTGGCACTATATAAATCCTGTATAATAATACAATAATTCTAAATTAAATACTGTGATGTAAGTATGGTGTGTTGTTTTCCAATCATATCTCTCCCAGTATGTTTGTAAAAGGCAGACTGTGTCTGCATCTATCAAGCTGAAAAGGTCCTGAAATATGAATATTTCTGTAACACCAAGAATGATGGTGTCCAAAGTGGGGGATCTATTTTTCACTATTTCTTCTTTAACTGGGTATTTGAGAAAGTTGTAAATTATATTTTGTGGTTTATCTGGTGCCAGACCTCTAGGCTCATAGAGGTATTAAGCACTCTCTTTTTTTTATTACCTTTGATTCTTCTTTTGCAAATAAAGAGTTGAAGATTTACATTAAGGCAAGAGTTAGTTCAGGATCTGTCAATCCTTAATCCAACTCTAAATACCGTATTAACAATTTATTTTGTTGCTGAATATGCTTTATTAAATGTGTTTTGCAGTGTTTTGGGGTCGTGTTTAAGTTTAGTGATAGTATGATATATTGAGGGCAAATCTTGTTTTAAATCAGCTATCTCATCCTCAATCTTAATCTTATTGATGGAAATGTTTCCATATACCCTTTTGAAATAATGGTAAAAAATGTTTATCCATTTTTTCATATAACCTTTAGAAGTATCAGTGTTTTTCATGTGCTCTAATTTCTAGGATTAGATCCTGATACGTATTCCTCCTCAGATTAGATGTTCTGCTGAACAGTTTGGGAGCTTTTCTCAGCCTCCCCTCCGTGTGAAGCTGTGGGTGCCATCTTGGACTGTGCAGGATCAAAGCTCAACTTTTTAGTCAACTTTTCCTGCTTACTATGTTGCAGCAGAAACGTGGGGATGCATATGGGTTCTCTTGCTTTCATGTGGGTTGCGTTCCTACCCATTCTGTTGCTGCCCACAGCCACTGTTTATTACGGTGGTTCCCCTAGCTGACAGAGTTTAATGAAGTGTTGCCATGCCCATTCCTGCTCAACCAAGTCTTCTGGAACTGAAATTCTGTCATAGAAGAGAACACATTGCACTAAGGTTACCATTCATCCCCAAGAAACAAACATCCCTGGGATGTCCCTAGCCATGAAGCAGTGCAGTGTAACAATTACACTGAGCAGGCACCTTAGCCATTTCATAACGGCCCTGATGGACTCTGTAGCCAATCGTGCATCCATGAGAATACTCATGTGGTGGATCTCTTTTTCCAGCTTTTGGCTATAGAGTCCCAAAATTGACAATTTGGGGTGGCCAAGGGGCTTATACAGTGTATTGTTTAAACTACACTGCTTCATAGCTGAGGACATGCCTCAGACTCTGTTTTCTCAAGTAACCAGCATGGAATTCACTCCCCATGCAGCCTATCTACTGGTCACAGAGCAATGTCAGATCTTCTGCATTGGTTTGTGACAAGCTGCTCCACTGCAACACTGCATTACCTGAAAAACACGAAGAACATTTTGCAATTGTTCTCTTTTTTATTGTCACTCTTGATTTCTGCTCTCTGTGTTTACTACTGACCCCTGCTCTATGTGCTAACTCCTGACCTCTACTATACGTATTTTACTTATCCCTGCTCTCTGTGCATTATTTACTGCTGAAATTTGCACTCAAAATGCCCTTGGTTAATTTCAAGAAGGGTTTGGCAAATGGATACTGAATCTGAACCCCATCAATAGGCACTGAATCTGTCTGTTTTGGGCTAATAGCCAAGAGAGGGTACGACAAAATAGCATGGGGGGGGGGGGGGAGTTACTCTCTTGGTAAAACAGGCATCATTGGGGGAAAAACACTTTAATTTCGACCAGGAGCAACAATTTTAATAATGGTTAAAGTGGAACATTAAAAATGCCCAATTTCTTCAAATAACATGCCTGCGAGTGTCCTAATCATGCCAGTGAAGGGGCACATCTCTGTCATGTACAGAAAGTGCTGCAGCAGCAATGACATTTAAAAAAAAGAAAAGTGTTTAACATTGCCAGCAAATTACGTTTTTGACAGCTTTCTTGTTTTTAAAAAGACAGCACACACTTCTCTGAACTTCTGAGGCATTTGGAGGGGTCTGGTTTATTTTTTAAGAAGCCAGAAATGAAATGTAATTTGCTGACAATTTAAACTATAATTTTTCTTTGTAAAAGTAATTTTATTGCAGCAGCAAGAATTAAACAAAAGTTGCATAGAGTTCCTCCCAAATGCATACCAGACCCTTTGAGTTTTATATTGATTTTAAGGGGTACCCCAAACAAAAGTGAGGCTGCCTAGGAAATCCATACTAGACTATTTGGTTTTGATATGGATTTTAAGGGTGGGTCTCACATAAAATAAAATAAATGCAATGGACCTCCCTGGAAAGCCAGCTGAGACCCTGGAAAAAAGAAATACTGCCGTCGAGAGCCAATGCGTTTGCTGGTGACTGGCTGAATGACTAGTCTAGTGGAGGATAGTGGTTATATACAAGGGGATGGGGTCTTTGTGGTGATGTTATTGACTATATCTGGACAGAACCTTGAACTCAACCCTACTCCTGACCTTTGCTCTCTGTGCATTACTTACTCCTGACCCATTCACTCTGTTACTTATCCATAACCTCTGTTCTTCTTTTTGGTGCATTACTTATTCCTGACCCCTGCTTTCTGTGCATTACTTACTCTGACCCATGCTCACCTTACATTACCACTCCTCACCTCTGCTCTCGGTCCATTATGTACTTCTTACCTCTGTTCTCGCTCCTTTATTTACTCCCGACCCTGCTCTGTGGCATATTTACTTCAGATTCCTGCTTTCTAACTCCTGACCCTTAATCTCTCTGCTTATTTCTGACCCCTGCAGTCTATGCGCTATTGTCCTAAACACCATCTCTCCATGTGTTACTTACAGCACTCCTGACCTCTGCTTCATTCTTTGTTTCACCCCAATTTTTCCATGCATTACTTTCACCTGACCTCTGCACTCTGTTACTTACTCTTGACCTTTTTACCCTCTGTGTTACTTCCTCCAGGCCTTTGCTCTTTGTGAGGTACTTACCCTGACCCCTTCACTTTGTGTATTACTACTACTGCTCTCTGTGTTACTTCTGACCTTTGTTATGAATATTTGACTTAATGCACTATTTGCATTACTTGCTTTTTTACTCTTGAGCCCTGTACTTTGTGAATTATTTACTCCTGACCCCAGCACTTTGAAAGTTACTTGCACCTGACCTTTGAAATCTGTGCATTATGCACTCTGACCTCCGCACTCTGTATTACACACTCCAGATCCCTGCACTCTGGGTTGTCAGGTCACCTTGAGGCCAGGTGACAGATGCACACCGTAGGGATTAGGAGTGCACCGCAAGGTTGTGGACCCTACTGCTGACTGCTGTGGACAGGGGTCAAGGTGATAGGAAGACAGGGCCGCCAGAACACCAAGATGGATCCCACCGGGGTTAGAGCGTAAGATTCCCTGGGGCGCGGAGTCTAAGAGCCAGCAGGTGTTCACCAGAGCCTAGAGTGGCGAGGATGGACTTGGCTGCAACTGGCTCCAGGTCGCCACCCCCAGGGTCCCCCCGCTCACACCCACAGTAGGCAACAGGAGGATAGGGATGGTGAGGGACAAAGCCAAGGTTGGGGCCACAAGCAGACAGGAAAAGTCGGGGCCACGCCAAAAGGTCAGGATCACAGGCAAACAGGGATAGTCAAGGACACGCCAAAGTCGGTAACGGAAAACAATAGAAGAGCACACGGCAGGTAACAGGAAGCTAACACACAAAGGTTGATCAGCAGGGTTGGCTAGCAGTGCACAGGTTAATATAGAGTTCTCTGATAGGAGCTAGGGTGGAGCCATGCCAGAGGATGGATTATAAAAGCAGTCAGGTGAGGGTCGGCTGGTCTCTATAAATGAACACATGGAGACAGGTAAGCAGACGAACTCTATTGCATAACCATGACAGTACCCCCCTCTTACGAGGCCTCCCCATTCCCAGCCTGGGACCAGGTTTAGAGGGGAACTTCAAATGAAACTTCCTCAACAGACGAGGTGCAAAGACCTCGGAAGCCGACATCCACGACCTCTCCTCAGGACCAAAACCTTTCCAGTGCACAAGGTACTGGAGAATGCCTCTACAGAGTCAGGAATCCAAAATTTGGCTAACCTCGTACTCCTGAGCATCCTCAGAGACCAGTGCTATGGTAGAGAGAGGACAAGAGAACTTATTGAGGACTAAAGGCTTCAGAAGGGCAACATGGAAGGAGTTAGAGATTTTGAGGCTTTTGGGAATCTGGAGCTTGAAACAAACTGGATTCAGTTTAGAAATTATGGTGTACGGACCAATGAATCTTGGGGCAAATTTGAGAGAAGGAACCCGGAGTTTGATGTTCCTGGTGGAGAGCCAGACTTTGTCTCCTGGCTGAAGAGAAGGTGGCTTACGCCTGCAACGGTCAGCAAAACTCTTGAATTTGTTGGCAGCTTTCTGGAGGGAATCATGAACGTCAGCCCACATGGAATTGAATGATTCCTGAACAGTAGCCAAAGCTGGAATGTCAGAAGAACAAGTCATAGGAAGAGGAAGCTGAGGATGTCTTCCATAAACAGTGACAAAGGGTGTTTTCTGAGAACTGACGTTGACATGATTATTGTGGGAGAACTCAGCCCACGGTAATAGTGATGCCCAATCATCATGATGGGCAGGGACCAAGGTACGGAGAAAGACCTCCAACTCCTGATTAACTCTCTCAGTCTGGCCAGTGGATTGGGGATGATAAGAAGAGGTAATGTCGAGGGATTTGCAAAAGGCTCTCCAAAAACGAGAAGTAAACTGCATACCCCTGTCCGAAACGACATGAGAAGGAACACCATGAAGGCGGAAAATCTCTCGTACAAAAATGGGAACCAAGGCAGGGGCAGAAGGGAGACCAGGAAGAGGAACAAAATGAGCCATCTTGGAGAACCGATCGATTACTACCCAAATGGCCATATTATTCTCCGACAGTGGAAGATCAGTAATAAAATCCATGGCGATATGAGACCAGGGCTCCTTAGGAATGGGCAAGGGCATGAGAAGACCAGCAGGGGCTTGAGTGGAAGATTTAGACTGAGCACAGACGTGACAAGCCTTAACATAGTTTTTAACATCCGAGCGGAGATTAGGCCACCAGTAGTGAAGACTGATGAGCAGGAAGGATTGGAGGAACCCAGCATGACCTGCCACCTTGGAATCATGTCCCCAACGAAGGATCTTAGTTCTTAGCTCCGTGGGAACAAAGGTCTTACGAGGAGGAATTTTTGACTCCAGGGTGGTAGAATGGGCAACAATGCAGGTAGGTAGGAATGGCTCAGGATCAGGGTTGGACTCCTCTTTCAAAGTGTCAAATGACCTAGAGAGCGCATCAGCTCGACCGTTGCAGGAACCAGGTTTGTACGTAATCGTGAATTTAAAACGGGAAAAGAAGAGACTCCACCTGGCCTCAAAGTCCTGAAGAAGCATAGCTCCCACCCCCATCGAAGAAGTGTCTACTTCAATAAAAAAAGGGTCCTCAGGATTTGGTCTCCTCAAGAGAGGTCCAGAGACAAAGGCCTGTTTCAGATCCTGTTTTTGGCGCGGCAATGGAAGAGTAATTCCTTATGAACTGCCTATAATAATTTGTGAAGCCAAGAAAGCGCTGTGTGGCCTTGAGGCTAGCGGGAAGGGGCCAGTTGGTAATGGCTGAGACCTTTCCGGGATCCATGCGAAGACCCGCTCTAGAAACAAAACATCCCAGAAACAGGACCTCTGAACATTCAAAGGAACATTTCTCCATCTTGGCATAGAGATTGTTTTCTTTAAGGCGCTGAAGTACGGTGCGTACATGGTTTCTGTGAGCAGGCAGATTTTCGGAAAAGATGAGAATATCATCCAGATAGATGACAACAAACTGGTACAGTAGATCCCTGAATATTTCATTGACAAAGTTCTGGAACACAGCTGGAGCATTACACAAACCAAAAGGCATAACCAGGTATTCGTAATGCCCGTCCCTAGTGTTAAACGCGGTCTTCCATTGGTCACCTTCCCGTATTCGAATGAGATTGTATGCACCTCTGAGATCCAACTTAGTGAAAATGGAAGCCCCCTTCAACCTGTCAAATAGCTCAGATATTAGAGGTAAGGGGTATCGGTTTTTAATAGTCACAGCATTTAAACCTCTATAGTCGATGCAGGGTCTGAGGGTACCATCCTTTTTGGCAACAAAAAAGAACCCTGCTCCTGCAGGTGATGAGAATTTCCGGATGAAACCTCTCTCCAGATTCTCGGCGACATACTCAGACATGGCCTGGGTCTCTGGAATGGACAAAGGGTAGGTACGACCCCTGGGCAGGGTTGCTCCAGGGACAAGGTCAATAGCACAGTCAAAAGATCTGTGGGTAGGAAGCACCTCAGCAGACTTCTTGCAGAACACATCCCGGAAATCGCTGTATGCCGCAGGAAGATCAGACGATACAGATGTGGTAGCAATGGGAAGTTTCCTCTTGGGGGTCACCTTGGGAAGACAGGATGAGAAACACGAAGGACCCCAAGCCAGGATCTGACCAGAGACCCAGTACACATGTGGCGAGTGGAGCTGTAGCCAAGGAAGGCCCAATACAATGGGGGTAGAAGCCTTGAGTAGGATAAGGAAGGAGATCCACTCCTGGTGGAGTATCCCTACCGACATCCTAATAGGTAGCGTCTGGAAACGGATAGGGCCCCCTGGGAGCACAGTGTCATCAATTGCCGAGACTACCAGTGGAGTAGCGAGGGGAGAAAGGGTAAGCTTCATAGAAGAAGCAGTTCACCAGTCCATAAAATTGCCGGCAGCCCCGGAGTCCAGATATGCTAGGACCGATTGGGGAGAAGTGCCTACATGGAGGAACACCGGAAGAAGAAGACGAGAAGGTGATGTTTCTGGGTCCAATACTCCACCTTCCAAATGTATTAGACCCGAGCGTTTCCCGGACGAAGCGAGCAGGAGTCACGAAAATGACCCTTGCCGCCACAATAAAGGCACAAGCCCAGAGTTCTGCGTCTAGCACGTTCTTCGGGGGTTAGTCTGGTCCGGCCCAGCTGCATGGGATCCTCAGCAGACAGAGGATGCTCCACAGGGCAACGGGAAAAAAGCTCAGGCTGACTAAGACCTAGGGGGTGCTGGCGTCTTTTTTCTAAGGACCTCTCCTGGAAACGAATGTCAATCTGATTGCATAAGGAAATTACATCGTCCAGACCGGCGGGGATAGCTCTTCCTGCTAATTTGTCCTTCACTCGGTCAGAGAGGCCATGTAAAAAGGTTGCGACCAGGGCCTCATTGTTCCAGCACAATTCCGCTGTAAGGATACGGAACTGAAGTGCATATTGTCCCACTGAACAAGATTCTTGGCGAAGGCGTAAAAGGGCACTAGCCGCAGAAGAAACCCGAGCTGGCTCCTCGAAGATATTACGAAAGAGCTTCAAGAAGTTGGACAGGCTGGAAACCACTGGATCCATTTTCTCCCACAGGGGAGCAGCCCAGGCTAAAGCTTCACCGGAGAGGAGGGAAATTATATAGGCTACCTTTGCCCGATCAGACAGAACGTTTTGAGGCTGGAGCTCAAAATGAATGGTGCATTGGCTGAGGAAACCCCTGCAGGCCTTGGAGTCCCCAGAGAAATGGGACGGAGCTGGCAGTACTAATGAATGCGTGGATGCGACTGGTGCGATAGCTGCAGTCGCAGACTTACTCGAGGCTGCAGGTTCGGGGTCCCCAAGGAAGCCTGTAGCTGCTCGATGCGGGAAGCCAGATCTTGAAGGAATCGAATCACCTGAGTCTGATTAGATTCCTGGGTTTCAAGTCTCCAAACTATGCCCTGCAAAGGATCGACTGCAGGAAGCGGCACGTCAGCCGGGTCCATGGCTGATCAAACTGTCAAATGTGTTGTACATTACATTATCTTGGCCATGTGCTCTATACACATATTGCACTCTACACTATAATGATCTGAATATTTCCCTCTAGAGTATAGGCTATGTTTTACATTCAATTGTCTTGACTGTTGCATGTTTTAAGTTGTATTGCACATTGTGGCGAGGTTTTATCTCTATATTCCTGCGGAACAGTACGGCATGGTAAGCATACATCATACACTATGGTTGTGACATGGTCACCTGGGCTTTACCCAGCTGCTATCCTCGATTTGGATGCGATTCCTCACCTCAGGGGAGATCGATATTCCTGTTCTCTGCATCCCCTGGACAGATGTTTGGCATCACCTTTGGGCCAGACAATAGGTTATAACTTCCCCTCCCCTTTTCTTGAGAGATGGTTCTCCGTTTAAAGGTTATCGCATATTTATAGATATTCTTGATTTAATTTCAGAGCATTTTTACTCCTGATGATTGGCAAGAGCCATGAAATGTGCGTCGAGTATATATCCAACTGATGCCCAGACCATTTTGGCTTACTATGGGCAATTGCTTACGTGGATGAGTATGTCTATGCATTTGCATTGTTAATGATGTTGTATTATATTCTGTAAAATGACTGTATATCTAAACAAATGTATTTAAAGAAGTGTACTATAGTATATCGTGTCCTGTATCCCAGATTGACACTTTTTATGATATGATTTACACTTAATAAACAATTTTAATCAAAGTATTCATTCAGCGACACGCCTCATTTAAAGTCCCATTTCCCTCTTTTTTCGAATGTTGAACACATATTAGGGTTGGAGGCCTGCTGCTGCTACTAATAGGTTGTGTCAGGTCGCACCATATATAATTGTATTGTACATTGTGGCGCCCCTGGTTTTAAAAGTACAGTATATAAACTCAAAGGAGAAGACATCTTGAGAAAATACTTTTCCATAAAAGCATATGAGCTGGTAAATAGCATGATGGGAGGCCTGGATGCCAGTGGAGGCCTGTCCATAGAGGGCGCACAGACGCAGTTTCCCCTATCCATGCATCCGGTCCCCTGATCTACATTTAGTTACATAGTTAGCAAGGTTTAATAAAGATACCAGTCCAACTTGAGTGTGGATGTATCTACAATTGTCCCTATCCCTGTACATTGTGTCTCATTAAGATGCTCATCTATTATATTATTATTTATTTAAGGTAACCCTATAGCGCCTTCAATTTACGCAGCGCTCCACACATACATCAAACCCTACCCTCAAGGAGCCCACAATCCAAGGTCTCCAACTCACATTCATATACTAGGGCCAATTTTGGACAGGAGCCAATTAACCTACCAGTATGTCTTTGGAGTGTGGGAGGAAACCGGAGTACCTGGAGGAAACCCACGTAGGCACAGGGAGAACATGCAAACTAAAGGCAGGTAGTGTCGTGGTTGGGATTTGAACCAGTGACCCTTTTTACTGCTAGGCAAGAGTGCTACTCACTACAACACTGTGCTGCCCCGGACCATTGCTCCAGACCATGGAGATGGACCATGGATTCCAATGTGGCGGGATGTTTTTTTTTGAAGAACCTGATTTGTGCCAGAGACTCTAATAGGCTTCAAAAAAGGGTGAACCCACCCAGTTGTGTGACCATAGTGAATACATTTTTCCTATTATCACACTAAAGTTCCTCCCTGCCAATCAGGAGGCAGGTCTGTGAGACCTGTTTCCCAATTGGCCAAACCGTTAGGCGACCACAATCACCACAATGTGAGCTGAAAAGCCAGAGAGAAGAGCGGGTAAGGCTTTTCAAGGATGCACACAGGCAGTAAGACATCTAAAATGTTAAAAGTTAAAATGTTTGTTTTGTAGCGCAGACCCCATACTGGTCCTGCTGTTTGTGCCAAGTTCTGTTCCCTCTTTTGTGCATAGCAGCCGGGCACATAGTATTTTCTCAGTCTCCCCACACAGTAACCAAGCATATTGTATCTTTTTGTGGTTTTATTGTGTAAATAATTGCGATAGGGATTAGGGTGAGCCTTAGGATACCCAGAAATAATGAACACTTTGTGTGAGGACACTATTTAGCAACAGTTATCTTCTTTAATAAGACCTTCAGAGAAGAAGAATGTGAATAGATAGCTTAGGGGGATCCTAAACTGGAAATAGCCCTGGCCAGCGAATCTGAAACAGTCTCTTCACAAAAGAGCACAATTGTGCAACAGTCTCTCTCCAGAAACTCTCGGACCTCCATTCACTGTGCCCCTGTATATATGGATGCTTCTTTCCAGTATCAGCCAGACCCTGTATTGTGAGCTTCTTGGCCAAATCCTGGTCAAATCCTCAAGAGACTTTTCTCCAAACTGTTCCTACAGCTTTTGTAGTCGGGCCTCCAGCTCTCCCTGAGATAGGACCCCACAGAACTTACTGCAGACCATTTATACCCACCTCTAGGGATTGTCTGAGGCTGTATGAATAATCAGCTAAGTGTCTGCCACTTCCAGCCCACTTTTTTTCCAGAACTTACTGGAATACAAGGGAAACAGGCAAGCCTGCAGCTGCAGAACCCAGAATAGCCTGTAACCACCAAATTCACTGATTACAATGAAGCCCAAAAATAACAAACTTTGTCTACCCCTATTAGCACATACGGTAACTAAAGAACTTCTGCGTTCCTTAATGTGACTACTCTAAGTAAACAGATGTTGATGGATTTACATACATCAAAATGCCTTTTTTTTTGTGCAAGTGAAGATAGATGCACTTTTCCTCTGTCAGGAAATGGAGTAAAAATGGAATGGAAATGGATGTCATATATGTGACATCCACTTTTGTTCTTATCTGTGCAGGATATCAATGTTAACGGTTCTCCTGCTAAAAAGGTCATAAAGCCCATGTGAATGAGGCCTAAAAACAGGGCTTAATCACATAAGGTGTATTGATCTGCCTTAATCTAAAGTTGATTTAATGCAGTTTCAATGCCAGGACACAGCAAAATCAATCGCTGTCTTTTTCACTTATTCACTCTAAAGCTGGCCATAGAAGGTGCAATTTTTTTTCCCCTCAACATGGAGTGCTATTATGTTCTCCCAGTAAGGAGGGGGTACAAGGAGCCATCCCTACTGGGTGAACACACAGTGAATAATTGCATAAAATCCAACATGCTGGTTGTACAATCAGCCTCTCCATAGATGATTTGAATCTCAGGATGGTCCCTGCTTGCTTGGTCTATGGCTGGCCTAAACTATTGTGTTGGTGTACATAAAGGAAAAAAGGTAGGTATTTACTGCAGTGCAACACACAAAAAGTGTTGCAGACTGCATCAGCCTGATCCCGTGGTCTGTTGTGCATAGATTTTAATGAAGCATTTAATACATTAAAAAAAAAAAAACACTGTGTAACAATGCATGACAGGGCGTGAATTCACATCAGCATCCGCACATTATGTGTATCATTACAAACTCCAGCTGGCGCATCCAAGTCGCATAACATGTGGATGTGACTGGGTTTCAATGGAGCCAGTTCACACATGTCCGGGACGGCCGTGGAGCAGTTTTGAAAAGGGTCCTGTGCACTTTTGATAATGACAATAATTCCCCCTGAAGGTCAAAGTGTAGGAAACGGGGAGATATTTGTTGCAAAATGCTCTGTTGAATGCTTTCAACACAATTGATCCTACAGTTATGCTTGATGTGCAAAAGGTTAACTTTCTGGCTTTTCTCTCAGTGTTTCACAAAAACGTTATCACATATTTTCTCTTTTTTTAGTGAAAACATTATGGAATAATTCATATAATATATTCAAGTCGTCTATCAAGCTTTTTCTGGAAAATGTTAATAAATATGCTAACATACGTTTGAGATTCTAAGAACTTCCCAAAAATAACCTGGTTCTCTAACAGAAAACCTTCACTTTAGCTTTGTAGTAGCAATGCCGTTGAGTCACCATGATTCTTCAATGTGATCTCTCTAAAGAGATGCTCCTACACTTGGCATTTAGACACTTTGCAGCAGATGAAAGGTAGAAGCGGAACAGAAGTGCAACCATTATCATGACACATAGACAAATGAACTACAAAAAGTTTCAACGGAAAGAAATCTAAATTCAAGTATGAAAGTAATTTTCTTCTTGCGAATGGTCTCTGTTACAAAGATACCCTAAGGCTTTGTAAAATTAATTCCATTAACTCTGTTAAATTATTCAAGAGGGCATCATCAAATCCCTTGATATAATAATTTCACTCTAATTTGGCATTCTGTCTTATCACTTGGTAGACAATATCATTACATTCATTAATAACAAATCATGTTACTGGTACGTCCTATATCACTGGGAATCAAGACAGTTCTTTGTCTTCAATGTACCTGCCACTTGTCACACTAGTTAAGAACTTACTTTTAAAGAGAAGTTTAAATTATACTGTCACCTTTTTACTTACCTGCATAAGTCAAATAACCTTAGTAACACTTAGTAATACAATTTAGGGCCCTTGGCTCCTGTCTAGCTTCACTGACTATGACATGCCTTCTCTAGAACTAATTTGTGGCCCTAACAATGGGCACAGTCGCAAGAAGCTTGACTCAAACAAGTAAGAAGAGGTATAAACCCCTGAATTGTATCTGAGTCCATAAACAAAAATATATTAGATTGCAGTGTGCCAGTCCTTAGATGTGTTGCCTGCATTTCTTAATTTTTTTTATTTTACCTTCACCTAGTGATTCTGTCAGTTTTACACTTAAAGAACAACTTTAGGTTTTCACACAAATCAGAAGTTAGCCCAAACAAACTATGTCCCTCACTACAAAAATAAGGGCAAGAAACGGGTTCAAAAGAAACAAGTCCACAATACTATGAGTGTACACTCATAGATCACTCACCGATTCGGGCATTGTCACTGTAACCAAAACAAGCCATACAAAACAAAAACAAAAAGACCCCTGGTAAGGATACCAGGGTAGCAAAGGGATTACTGTAAGTGACACAAGGATCTTAAAGAGTGTTGTATAAAAATATAATAATTTCAATTGGCATGTCCGTAGAGCAATGGCAGGCCTCCTTTTCCAGAGCCTTCAAAGGCATTAGAAATGTCTCACTGATAGAGGCCAATTTAAAGGTCCTCACCAGGTGGTACTTGACCCCTTTGAGACTCTCCTTAATGTACCCCGCTGCAGATAACAGATGCTTCCGAGGTTGCCAATTAGTAGGCTCCATGGCTCACATCTGGTGGGAATGCCCCAGAATAAGGCCTTTCTGGAAAAAATGTTTTGCCTTAATAAGGAAAATCACACACCTCCCTCTTCCGAGAAGCCCTGCCATCGCCCTCCTTAATGCTAATCTCCCTAAGGTTCCGAAACATACTCGTAAACTGATTCAATTTATTTTCCTGGGAGCTAAAATGACAATTGCCAAAGAGTCTCTCTTAAAGCGGCCATTAAGAAAATCTCTTGGATAATGTTACAAGAGAAGCTTACTGGCATCCTACTAGACTCCACGGCCCAATTCAAAGCTACATGGGAGCCTTGGGCTCAGTACATGGGTATATCCCTTATCCCGGGAGTTCGGCCATAGCTCCCTGGGTTTGATTCGGGTTTGGATGCTGCTTGCCCGTTGACATGCTCCCCCCCCTTCTTCCCTCCTCCACCTTCCCCCGCCCCCCAACCCCTTGTCTATCTTCCCAAGTCTATATTTGTTCCCTCAACCTCCAGGATCTCTCCCAGATCCTATTCACTTAACCTGTTAGACTTGAAGGGCTGAGGAGTTGGAGAGTAGTGAATACTCCCGATATATTCCACCTTCCACATCGTATTTGATGACCTCAACCCAAATGGAGGGGGCTAGGACACTGGGAGGCTCTCACCCTGCACAGTGTGATCCCAGCTGGGGTGCAGGTGAGGCCCAGTAGGTGATAGACATTGAAAGTCTGAATATAAGGGGTATAAGTGGAACTGGAGGGGACAGTTAAGAGTATTAAGCTTTTAATTTTATGTTGCGCTCTGAGTATACCTTTATGTGAATGGCGGCTATGTTTTATGTCTCCAACGCTTGTATCAAGGTATTTGTTTTGTTTTCATGCTTTGTAAACTCAATAAAATCTTTGAAAGTAAAAATATAATAATTTATTGATTACAAGCAGATCTTAAAAATGGGTTACAATACTGCTAACCAATTGGATAACAGCTTCACAGAAACGCTGGTTTCCACATTTCCCCCTCAATGGGGTACATAACAATGTTGGTAACAGACAGAGACAAACAGGGAACTTGACAACATGAAACAACATAAAATTGGGTGTCCGGACACCACGTGGCAATATGCAGATGCAATGTCATGCGACTAATTTGCTTGAGAAATAACTTCCTATGCAATCTTCCTAGACGGAAGTAATGATATCCAGTCTGCGTATGGCCCCAGGGTGGGGGGCTGGTAAGTAATCCTGTTTAATGCTGTTTGGGGTATGGGTAGATGGTAATCTGACCAATGTCAACCAGGAGATTAAAATTCAATTTAGATGGTCATATGCAGAAATGCATGCAAGTCCTCCAGTTCAGATAACCTGTAACTTCAATATTGAAAAAAAAGATCTGTATGGAAAGCAATGATGCTATTATATCTGAAAACGGGGGGTCTTACAATAGTAGAACTCCAAGTCTGTTGGAAAGTTACTTCCTATGGGCTAAATTATTCTGGTGAAAAGTACAATTCCTTAAGAGATGAATTTCCCACAGGTCAGTAATGGATCTGAGGACAAAAGCAGCGATACTTATGTTAACAGTGTTTACTGTATGTGATCATCTTGTCAGGCTATGCTGACAGTCTGCTGGAGAAAACAGAGGATATGACTCCTATTGGATATGTCCTATTCTCCCATGCTGGGTAGCAGTGTAAGGACTCACTCATAGATGTCAGCCTGAATATAAGGTCAGAGGGTACTTTACCACTGCCGTGGGCTAGGCACTTTCCGAGATTCCTGTTGGTACAGTCCCCAGACGTATGGTGCAGTGTCACCAAACTCCTGTTGATAAGGATAGATGATAGGTAGGATCGTTGTATCCATTACCTCCGTGTAGCGGAAATCATCGCCTTAACTCAGCTCAGCTCCCAGTCCTGGTTACCGTGGGGCTTCCAGTGTATGGCGCCACATGATGCTGGTGAAGTCAATGCGTTTCGCTATAGAAAGTAGCGTAGCTTCATCTGATTGGTGATGGATCGGCAACTATCTGTCCTTTATGATGGTAGTTTGATGGTGATGGTGCTGCCCATCCTAAGAATTTAAAGGGACAGTGATCATGTTCCTTTGTTTGATAGTAAGATTAGATGTGAGAAGGGGGGAGAAACGTGTATTGTATTATTGACCCTCACAAACCTGTAAGGCCACTGGATGTGTGGTATAAACTGTATGTAGCTGAGGTACATGTGTTCTGTGTGCGAGCAGAGACTTCCTGTCTAATACCCGGAACATAGAAGAGTCTACAGCAGCTAGACTCTCAGAGGGAACAATATACAGTATTCTATCAATGAATACAAAGTTCTCTCTATTTGGGGGGCATCATTATTCCACCTCTCTGACTCAGCCAATCAGAGGAAGCTTTGTATTCATTGATAGAATATATTTCTCCCTATGAATGGCTGAGTGCCACTGCTGTAGACTCTCATGTGTTCCAGGTATGAGACAGGAAGTTTCCGCTAGTACCCGAAACAGTGTGGTATCCTGCATGTAGCCGCAGCTTCAAACCGTTTATACCATGCATCCAGCGGCTTCACAGGTTAGTGAGGTACATAGTTTGTTTGGCCGAAGCTGGCTATTGTGTGAAAACCTGGAGTTCTTCTTTAATGTCCTAGGATGACAATGTTCACTCACTGTACTGTATCTATGGAAGAGAAGTGTTGTCACCCTAGAACGGCAAGTATGTTATGATTACACCCCCCGCCCTCCCCCCCAACCCTCTTCTCTAAAACAAAGTGGGGGAGATGTTTTGTGGTTCACAGAGGTTAACTGGGCAGGGCTTATAACATTTCTTGAGATAGCAACAGGCATCTTTACACTCATTTAACAGATATATTACAAAACATTTTCAATGAAAAGGTACAAATATTAAAAGTTAATTATTCACATTTACATACACTTTAAAATTGCAAAGTATTAACATGCATTCTAATAAATTGTGGATGCTCATTTTTGAATAAAAGCAGAACTTAAAATAAATTGTATTTAATTCAAGTATGCCAACATACTTTAAAGCGGAGTTCCACCGTTTTTTTTTTTTTTTTTAAACAAATACTGCAGCTGCTGACTTTTAAAATATGGACACTTACCTGTCCAGGGCACCCACGATGTCGGCACCCGAAACCAATCTGTCCCTCGGCTCTCGGGTGCTGCCGTCGCCATCTTCGGTAAGGGAATCAGGAAGTGAAGCCTTGCGGCTTCACTTCCTGGTTCCCTACTGCGCATGCGCGACTCGCGCTGTGTGTTCCCACTGGTCCCTGCTGTCTCATGGGACCTGTGTGTCTCCCAGAAGACAGCGGGGGCGGGAACTGGTGGAGATTCCCGTGGGTGGGGTGGGTATCTATACCTGGAAGTGGGAGAAAGATACCTGTATTAGACCGGTATCTGCTTCCCCCTGAAAGGTGCCAAATGTGACACCGGAGGGGGGGAGGGTTCCAAAAAGCGGAAGTTCCATTTTTGTGTTATAAGAAAGGGTACTAGTGTGCTCCACTTACCTACTAATCTAATGAAAACTACTCAAAAAATATAAAAAAAAAATTTAAAAATTTTTTTAAAAAAATTGTAAATACAATGTCAATAAATAAATAAAGGGAAGCAGCCAGCATAAAAAGTGATCTCAACACCTAAAAAGAAATAGAAAAAGAAAATATGCGGCGCTATCCCCCTTCCTTCTAGACTGATAATGTCACTAAATATAAATAAAAATGCAAAAGTGACAACCAATATGTGAAAACAATTTATTGCAACAAAAAAAGCAAGAATAAATAACTACTGTGCAAATAACATACAATTAATAAAGTGCAAATGCATTAGAATATAAATTAAAAAAAAAATGTGTGATAAAGTCCATAAAGTCCACACAAATGATCAGTGCAGTGCAGTCAGCACATGACAGTAGTGTATAAAAAACGGAAAGTGCAAACTAATTGATCTATCACATAAACAGTCAGTGCAGTGTGAATTCCAGTTTCAATGCTGTGATCTTCAAAACAGTCCATGCAGTGGAATATAAACAATGCTCCAAATCCAGTGACAAACCACCATTCATATAGTGCTATACTTGTGGAGCACCTATTTCCCCCAGCCTCTCACCTCCAATAGAGACCATTAATGGCCCAATCAATTATGATACAGGTAACACTCTGGCTATTTTCTCTCCTCCTCGTGATCACAGCCCGTCAGAGTAGCTGATTCATCAGCCAAATACCAGATATAAAAAAACACAAGAGGGGGGCTCCCATGTGTAGAACGTAACAACAAAGTATTTTATTAAACAATATACACTCACAGTTCAATGATCAAGTCTAGTCTAGGAGGATGGGGGATAGCGCTGCATATTTTATTTTTCCATTTTTGTGTGGAACTCCGCTTTAAAGAGGACCTTACATAAAAAGGATGGTTCCTTATTCTAGGATTCAAGAACACTGCTCAAAACCTTTCATTTAACTCCACATTTAACCACTATGGTGCAAAGCCTTAGTCACTCTTCAATGGAAACACAACATGTATAATAATACACCAGAACTCATGAAAACGCCTCCAAATATCTCTTTATTTCTATAAAGTCCATAATAAGTTTCTGCCCTACATGGCTTTAGCCATAGCATAATACTGCACACTAAACAAGTTCTTATATATCCTTACCAACCGCCTTCATATATACACATAGCTCATCATAAAACACCTGGTAAAATCAATCCAGTGTATACAAAAATGTGTTACTTATGTGTACCACACTGAATGTTTGAGTACCATTAAAACATTCCTCAATTGTGTCTTTTAAATGTATTGTGCCAAAATATTGTATATTGCATTTAAAGAGTGTAATCACATAGACAATATTCTTAGTCCCATTACTGACACAGTTGCGTAGAGGGAATACTTTTCCTGTTGTTGATCATACAAATAGTCTTCTATAGCTGGCCATACATTATACAATTTTCCTATTCAATTTCCTTTAGATTTATATTCAACTATGTAATGTAAGGACCAGCCTGATTGCATACAAATTGAAAGTGTTTATGTTTGATCTCATATGATATGGTTTTGGTAAATCTAAAGGAAAATTGTATCTACACCTCCTCCCTTGGTCACTTGATAACCGCCCACGGCTTCCAATATACGCATACGCTGATAACACCCAAATCTATCTGTTTACTCCTCACCTCACCTCACCTCACTCCTTCAGTCTACTCTCGCATTACTAACTTACTAACTTACTAACTGACATATCAGCATGAATGAAACAAATTTGAGGATCTTACAGGGTGACACTGTGAGTACACAGGTATTGGTGTGCCAACATCCCAATAATGGACATAGAAAAAGCTAGAAACTAGATGGTTGGACTTTAAAGGCACATGGGTAAACAGTCTAAAAGTAGCAAAACATTTTATTTAGTTTAAGCGTAAGTAAAAAACATAGTACATATGAATATATATAAAATACTCAATGAAGCTAGTAGTTATAATACAGCATGTGCACAAACAATTCTGACACCATGTTGCATAATATCAAATGATATAACCACACCAAAAGACAGATGAACTGAAATTCCTATAAGTGATCTCCAAATAACTATGTAGTTATGAAAAAGCTGTGGGTCAGGGTGTCCGGGTGCAAGATGTTTGTTTAGTTGCTCAACATGTTGCGCGTCAAAGGTACGCTTCTTCAGGAGCATAGAATTCATATAGTCTACAAAAGCAGAGATAGTGATATACTAAAGTGCTGGTAAGTAGCAGACTCTATTTGGATACTGTGAGCTTCACTGACGCTATACACTCCGGCTTTAAACCTTAACTAGGTATTAACCTCTGAGAACTCTTAGCCGTGTGTCTTCCTGCAATATACAGACTCTCTGAATATACATGTGCTGTTAATTATCATCAGCACCTGTTGAATATTCAGCCCTGTGTCAGTGCCTACTCCTCTTTGGATGCAAAGATATCCGCTTGCTTACCAGCACTTTAGTATATTACTATCTCTGCTCTTGTAGACTATATGAATTCTATGCTCCTGAAGAAGCGTACCTTTATGTGCAAAAAACAATGTTGCTAATTTTAGACTGTTTACCTGTGTGCCTTTAAAGTCCAACCATCTAGTTTCTAGCTTTTTCTATTTTGGCATGGATGTCACACCACTTCCTTAAACTAAATCTCTCTAAAACTGATCTATTAATATCCCCCCTGCCCATGCCCCCTCCATGACTTTTCCATCAAAATCAACAATGCAACCATCAGTCCCTCCCCTCATGCCAGGGTACTAGGTGTAATCCTAGACTCTGACTTGTCATTTCAGCCTCAAATCCAATCATTGTCAAAAGTTTGTAGAATTCACCTCTGTAACATTTCTAAAATTCGCCCCTTTTTAACAAATGAAACCACCCAGCTCCTCAATTAACTCCCTCGTTATCTCTCGCCTTGACTATTGCAACTCCCTTCTCATTGGCCTACCTCTCCATAGGCTATCCCCTCTTAAGTTTATCATGAATGCTGCTGCCAGACTTATACACCTTATACACCTTAATTAAATTCAAAATACTAACCACAACAAACAAAGCCATTCGCAACTCTGCCCCGAGCTACTGTACACCATCAATCTTGTCTCCAAATCTCTCCCAAATTGTCCTCTCCACTCTTCTCAAGACCTACTGCTCTCAAGCTCTCTCGTCTCCTCCTCCCATGCTCATCTCCAGGATTTCTTCAGAGCCTCTCCTATCCTCTGGAACTCACTACCTCAACCTGTCCGGCTATCCCCTACTCTTGCTACCTTCAGGCGATCCCTGAAACTCATCTCTTCAGGAAAGCCTATCGCGTCTGCAACTAATTTCCTACCACTTCCATCAGCTCATTCCCCACAGTTACAACCTTTTGTACCACCTGCCCCACCTTATTAGATTGTAAGCTCTTCTGAGCAGGGCTGTCAGGGAAATAGGCGCAACCTCGCGAGGTACGTTCGTGTTAATGCGCGTCAGCGCACACGGAGGCGCAATGTAGTTCCAAGACGAACGCCCGACGCTACATCTGATCAAGCGTGCGTACACGGTGATGATACGAACGCATAAGATACTCGACTTAGCAGTACGAACGCCTTGACGCGCTCACGACGTGACCTAGGCACCTTGCCTATTTAAACGTTCGCCTGACAGTGCTGCATCGCTGGATTATCTTCAGCTCTCCTGTGTACCTGTGTCCGTGATTCCTGCTGTCTGATCTCCTGTGTACCGACCCGGCTTGTTCGACCTGTTTCTGTTGTTCTCCTGGCTCTTACCTCTGGCTTGTTCTTGACGTTCCTTGTCTGCTCCCTGCACCCGATCCCGGCTTGGCTCAGATTCCTGCTCTCCGGTCTTCAGCTCAGGACCCGTTGCTCTGATCCTAGGACTGATCTTCTGTGCTTGAACCTCGGCTTGGCCTTGACTCTGCTACTGGACTTCTGTTATTCCTCTCTTGGACTTCCTAGCACGGTTGTCCCCTGGGACTTGTTTACTCAGCCCCCGTCTTCTGCTGCTGCTACCTGGCAACCTGTGCTACTGTGGGCACTGCATCCCTGTGTCATCTTCAGGGTTGTGCTGCACTCGGCCGCAAGGGGATCCCTCTCAGCATCTCGGCCTCGCTCCCGATTGTGACAGTATAATCCAGCCATGCCGGAGGCCGACAGAGGTGACTCCCCAATGGAGGCCATTCTACAAGAAATCATGGCCCTTACTCCAGCTATTCAGGAACTCCAAGAAAGATACCTCTGGCTGAAGGAACATCTGCAGCACTCTCCTGAGCCGCCCATCTCCTCCGGTCAAGTTTCTGCTCCTGTAATTTCGACCTCTCCTGAACCACGAGTTCCAGCTCCAGAGCGCTTTTATGGGGACCGAAGAAAATTCAGATCCTTCAAGAACTCGTGTTATCTATACTTCTCCCTGCAACCTCAGACTTTTTCTTCTGAAACGACCAAAGTGGGTTTCACCATTTCACTATTAAGGGACGATCTCCAGACGTGGGCCCATGGCCTGCTGGAGCAATGCAGCCCTTCTGTGAATACTTTGGATAAGTTCTTCAAAGCTATGGCACGCCTATATGATGACCCCTTTCGGACAGCAACAGCTGAAGCAACCTTGTACGCCCTGCGCCAGGGTGAGCGACCTGCAGAGGACTATACAGTGGAATTCCACACATGGTGTACTGATTCCGGCTGGAATGAAGCAGCACTAAGATATCAATATCGGGTGGGGTTGTCTGAAGCCCTCAAGGACGAGCTAGCCAGATTAGAGGTTCCCTCTACTCTTGAGGATCTTTTCCAACTCACTATCCAGCTCGACAGGCGTCTACGGGAAGGCCAGTCTGAACGCGCTCGGATTCCTTGTTCTATCCAGGCTCCACCTTTGGTTTGCCCAGTGGCAACTTCTGTTCCGGATGGCATGTTCCGTCCCGCCTTAACCTCTGAAGAGAGACTTCATCGCCGACAGGCACACCTTTGTTTCTATTGTGGGGAATCAGGACATTTCATAAACAACTGCCCCACAAGTCCAAGTAAACCAGTCCTCTGTACTCCATTTCACCTTCAGGTAACGAAGTCGGCTTCAGCCCATATCACCCTTCCTGTCACGTTGATGGTGGCAGGCAAAAGAGTTCTTCTACAGGCAATACTTGACTCTGGGGCCTGTAGCTATTTTCTGGATTTAACCCTGGCTAAGAGTCTGGCTCTTCCACTTAATCTCAAGAAACAGAGATAGACTGTCCATCTGGCCGATGGCTCCTTACCTAGCTCTGGCCATGTCACCAGGGAAACGATACCCATTCTGACAATCGCCGATTCAGGTCATCGGGAATTCCTTAAATTCGATGTTCTCAGTTCTCCGATGTTCCCCGTTATCCTAGGAATTCCATGGCTGCAGGCACACAACCCCCGGATTGATTGGCTCAAGAAGGAGATATCCTTCACATCTGCCTATTGCCAGCAACATTGTCTGGATTCCGAATCGAGAGACTTGTCCAGTTGTCTGACCGTACAACCCGGACCCAGTCCAGTTCCTCACATACCAGCAGTTTACCAGGAATTTAAAGATGTGTTCGACAAGAAGAAAGCCGATACCCTACCTCCACACCGCCCCTATGATTGCCCCATCGAATTATTACCAGGGGCTCCCATTCCCTTTGGCCGGATATTTCCCCTTTCTGAGACTGAACTTGAGGCCCTGAGACAATATATAGATGAGAACCTGGCCAAGGGATTCATTCGTCCCTCTTCATCCCCTGCCGGTGCAGGCATCTTTTTCGTGGAAAAAAAGGACAAGACTTTAAGACCATGTGTGGACTACAGGGAATTAAATAGCATCACCCTTAAAAACCGTTACCCCCTTCCGCTCATCCCCGAACTCTTCCAAAGATTCCACACCTCACGTATCTTCACCAAACTTTATCTACGTGGAGCTTACAACCTTGTCCGTATCCGGGAGGGGGGCGAGTGGAAGACGGCATTCAGAACGAGATTCGGGCATTTCGAGTACCTAGTCATGCCATTCGGACTATGTAATGCCCCAGCAACCTTTCAGCATTTCATTAATGACATCTTCCGGGAGCATTTAGACCACTTTGTTGTCGCCTATCTTGACGACATTCTTATTTTTTCAACCTCTCTGGAACTTCACAGAGTGCATGTTAAGAAAGTACTATGTATTCTTAGAACACATGGATTATATGTTAAGGCCGAGAAGTGTGATTTCGAAAAAGAATCCATTCAATTCTTGGGACTCATCATCACCACAGGTGGAATTGCCATGGACCCCCAAAAGGTGAAGTCTATTCTGGACTGGCCCGCCCCTTCTGACAAAAAAGGTGTTCAGAGATTCATTGGGTTTGCAAACTTCTACCGAAGATTCATAAGGAACTTATCCACCATTGTAGCACCCATTACTCAGACCACTCATCAACACACCAAGTTCCATTGGTCCCCAGCAGCGCAGTCCGCCTTTGACCAGCTCAAGACCCTCTTTACCACCGCGCCAATCCTGCAGCATCCAGATCCCGCCTTGCCCTACGTGCTGGAAGTTGACGCCTCAGAGGTGGCCACAGGGGCGATTCTATCCCAACGTCAAGGTTCCAAGGCATTACTGCATCCCGTAGCCTTTTTCTCACGAAAAATGAGTTCCCCAGAGAGGAACTACGATGTGGGGGATCGGGAACTTCTAGCGATTAAAACCGCTCTCGAAGAATGGAGGTATCTCTTGGAAGGGGCCGCTCACCCCATCCTAATCTTTACAGATCATAAAAACCTAGAGTACCTCCGCACGGCCAAACGTTTGAGACCCCGACAGGCCCGATGGGCTTTATTCTTTTCAAGGTTTAATTTCCACATAACCTATTGCCCAGGATCTAAGAATAGCAAAGCAGATGCTTTGTCCCGTATGTTCCCTGATACCCCGGAAGGAGTTCCACCCAGTACAATTTTGTCCCCCCAAAATTTCTTACTGATTCAACCGGATCTAAGATCTTCAATCGAGCAGGCCTCTAGCCAGTGTACAGAAACTGAAGTTTCTTCCCTGAGAAGCCAAGGAGGGCTTCTATGGCATTGAGATAAGATTTTTGTTCCCCAGCAAGCCAGGTTACTTGTTTTAAAAACTTTTCATGACCATCAACTAGCAGGCCACTTTGGAGTCCGGAAGACGATTGACCTTGTGCAGCGGTCCTTATGGTGGCCTACCTTAAGAGCAGACTGTAAAGAATACGTTGACTCCTGTACTACCTGCCAACGTAACAAGGGATCTAACGCCAGACCCTGGGGCCTGTTAAGGCCGCTACCAGTCCCGGAGAAACCGTGGAAAGAAATTTCCATGGATTTTATTGTAGAATTACCTCTCTCAGAAGGGTTTACGACCATCTTGGTGGTGGTAGACCATCTGTCCAAGATGGCGCACTTTTTGCAGATGAAAGGGACTCCCTCTGCCTTGGATACAGCAAAAATCTTTATAAAGGAAATTGTTCGATTACACGGGGTACCTGACAGCATCGTATCGGATAGAGGGGTACAATTTACCTCCAGGTTTTGGAGAGAACTCTGTAAATTACTTTCAATTGGAATATGTTTGTCCTCGGCCTATCACCCACAGAGTAACGGCCAAACTGAAAGAACCAACCAGACGTTGGAACAATACCTGCGATGCTTCTGTTCTTTTTCCCAGGATGATTGGGTTTCCTTGCTACCTTGTGCAGAATTTGCCTATAACAACTCAGTGCACGCCTCTACCAACCAATCACCTTTCTGGGCAAATTACGGATTCCATCCCTCATTTCTGCCTAATACCATCCCTGAATCCTCTGTCCCGGCAGTTCAAGATAGAGTAAACCTCATTCAAGCAAACTACCAAATGCTCCAAGATACCATGAAGAGGGCTCAGGAAGAGTAAAAGAGACATTACGACAAAAGGAAGAGAGTTAACCCTACCTTTAAGACAGGGGACAAAGTGTGGCTCTCAGCAGCAAATCTTAAACTGCCATGTCCATCCCGGAAATTGGGACCTAAATTCCTGGGTCCTTTCGAGATTAAACGGGAGATTAATCCCGTAGCATTTGAACTTGTTTTGCCTGAATCTTTTAGAATCCATCCAGTATTTCATGTTTCTCTTCTTAAACGTGTTATCTTCAGTCCTTTTTCAGGAAGAAAAGAAGTGCCCCCGCCTCCAGTTCAGGTTGGTGATGAAACTGAATTCGAAGTTGAGTCTATCCTTGACTGTCCTCGGAGAGGTAGGACAACCCAGTTTCTAATTAAATGGAAGGGGTATTCTGCTGAAGAGAATTCTTGGGAACCTGCAAGTTATGTACATGCTCCTAGGCTTATACACAGGTTTCGCAGCCGTTATCCTGAAAAATGGGCTTGTTTAGGCATCCGGAGGCTGCCCCTTGGGGGGAGGCACTGTCAGGGAAATAGGCGCAACCTCACGAGGTACGTTCGTGTTAATGCGCGTCAGCGCACACGGAGGCGCAATGTAGTTCCAAGACGAACGCCCGACGCTACGTCTGATCAAGCGTGCGTACGCGGTGATGATACGAACGCATAACGTACTCGACTTAGCCGTACGAACGCCTTGACGCGCTCACGACGTGACCTAGGCACCTTGCCTATTTAAACGTTCGCCTGACAGTGCTGCATCGCTGGATTATTGTCAGCTCTCCTGTGTACCTGTGTCCGTGATTCCTGCTGTCTGATCTCCTGTGTACCGACCCGGCTTGTTCGACCTGTTCCTGTTGTTCTCCTGGCTCTTACCTCTGGCTTGTTCCCGACATTCCTTGTCTGCTCCCTGCACCCGATCCCGGCTTGGCTCAGATTCCTGCTCTCCGGTCTTCAGCTCAGGACCCGTTACTCTGATCCTAGGACTGATCTTCTGTGCTTGAACCTCAGCTTGGCCTTGACTCTGCTACTGGACTTCTGTTATTCCTCTCTTGGACTTCCTAGCACGGTTGTCCCCCGGGACTTGTTTACTCAGCCCCCGTCTTCTGCTGCTGCTACCTGGCAACCTGTGCTACTGTGGGCACTGCATCCCTGTGTCATCTTCAGGGTTGTGCTGCACTCGGCCGCAAGGGGAGCCCTCTCAGCATCTCGGCCTCGCTCCCGATTGTGGCAAGGGCCCTGTTAATCCTCTTGTATTTTTAGTGTATTTTAAAGTGGTTGTAAACCCTTACAAACCACTTTGACCTACATGTAAGCCTAGATTAAGGCTTACCTGTAGGTCTAAGAAATATCTCCTAAACCTACATGGTTTAGGAGATATTTACCGAAAGACAGGCAACGCTGTCTACGGCGCATGCCGTATGGTTACAGTCATATCATGTATTTCAGAGATGCAGGAATTTTGTCAGGGAAGCCCCTCCAAATCATCATCAATCATCAAGTTGTTAATATAGTGATTGTTGGTGGATACTTTTGCAGACACTCCCCATTGTGCATCCTGACCAATTCTATATTAGGAATGTGAAGGGGGAGAGAAGGAAGCACCAGCTCAGTGCAGAGATTAAAAGTTAATTTAATTAAGAGGATAAAATGCTCCTGCTGCGGATGCCCGCAACTGAGGCTGCTCGAGCCGACGTACAATGACAGAGATTCACGCAGGGGAGCCAACCTGCCACAGTACAACTGCGGCGGCTAGTCCTTAAGTGGGTAACCTTTACAGTATAGGTTTAGCTGGGCCTGAGAGGTGGTATCCTTGCATACCATTTTATACAATTATATAATAGTGCACTATTATGTACATTTTTTATAAATCAAAAACAAGGTTTCCTTGTACTGAAAACAATCTTGAATATTAATATTTAAAATAGCTGTTATTATTTATGTACCGAAAGAATCCCACTAATTGGTCCCTTTTTTTAGTCAGTATAGCAACCATACCAAAATATGTCAGCTGAGAAGAGGTTCTCATCTGCAAAGATGCAAAGCTCCTTCATCCAGCCCATGAAAGCATTGACAAGTGACGGTGAAAACTTTGCCCCTTTGACTCCGCATCTCTACAGATAGTAAACTCTATTAGAAGAAGAGTAAATGTCGACACTCGTACTGTGTTTGTAAGCCTTCTTTATTTAACACCCGGGTAAAAGTCACAGATACAACAGTGCTGACATGTTTCAGCCATGAATGGCATTACTCATAACAAGCTGAGCTGGTTGCCTTTATCATATATAAAACCTACCCTCTAAAGGTGGAATCCATTGGGTCCACCAGTCAGTTTTTTAGGAGGACCCAATTGGCCATCCATTGCCCTTCTTAGCACCCACCAACATCCAATTCGATCCTATCGGCTAAAAACAAATGGATGCATCAGTTCCTTATCCATCTAGCAGATTGGATGGTCATTGGGTGCAAACAGACAGGCGGTCCGTTTACAACCGAGCTCCCATAGAGGACAGTGGGCTGTGTCCGCTCTGCTCAGTAGGAAACACCGGACAGATTCCCTACTGAGCTGGCAAAGTCTGCCCCATGTGAAAGGGGCCTTGCAAGGCAAACAATGCAAACATTACAAAACCTATAATGACAACAATAAAATCAATATTCAAACAACATAAATAGTTAAAAACAGTAGATTTGTGTCAACCCTAAGAGAGATTCCAAGCAGAGAAAATTAGAACTGAGAAGAAAAAAAAAAAAAATAGAGTAACAGCCAAATCACCAAATGGTAGAAATAAAATTAAGTTTAGAAACAAATTAAAATCACATTTCAAATTCATACCACTTTTACCACTTGGTGTTCTGGTGTTAAACTTATAAATCCACTAGGCTTCACATTCTAGAAAAGTCCTGTATGTGTCACCATCTCTGGTGGGCTTTTTAACCTTTTCAGTATCATAAAAAAACAACGCCTGGCATACCACTGTGCACCTCGCTAAAGTATTTTGAAACCAATGTCTGAAGTGTAAATGGGGAAAATAAAACTTTTTATAGATGTTGTAGTCTATCAATAGCATTAACAAAGCAGTTTTGTTTTTCTTGGTCCCCCATAATAGTTTTGTTGCTCCTGCTAGTAGATCCATTATTCTTTTACTTACTGTAACAGGATGAGAATGCTGTTATTTCTGAAGTAAAATGGCACAGCAGCACTGTCTTAGATGGACAATGTGACAGACCCAACAGGGCAGGGGCTTTTAGAAGGGTGTATGGGCTAAACCTCTACCCACTAATTTCGGCCCATGGAGGAGACCCGGGATTTTGTCTGCTTCCCACAGTAAGAGCATGAAGGAGAGCTGGGTCCTGAAACCTTTTCACTGGCTGGGAGTATCTGCTGTGATTATGTGGCCAGGAAGTCCCTAGAACAGTGGTGCGTCTGCATGAACATTGTGTTGAACAGATTGTGCATATGTACCTTCATCAGCCAGGAATATGGAACTCTTCTTGGGCATATTTCTTATCTTGCCCCGGCTGGTCCTCAAGAGCTGCAAAATGCAGCATTTGCTCCAGCTAGTAGCAACTTTATTAACGTTCTGCCAAAGATGTCCCGCTTGGTAAGCTAGATCCGAGCTGGATCTAGGGTAGGACATTTAGAAACAAGTTGTGTAATGCACTTTATAAATACAGGGCTGTGGGATGGTTTATGAGCATTATGGTGGGCATTCCCTGGCTAATCAAGACTTATTGAGGACATGTTTCACAGACAAGGGAGGCAGGGTAGGGAATTCCTGTTACTACTAGCTATACTGATGAGACTTGTCTAAGTGCCTAGCTGTTAATTAGATTAATGTTTAAAGGTTGCATTGTCATGTTTTTTACTGGCTGTACATCTTATCTTATCTATGCCAATATTCCCTAAGAGGGGAATGTCCTACTGGGGGTATAAAGTATGTGTCTGGGTTTCAATAAACAATTATTCTTTTGGTTTTAGCTCAACATGTTGTCTGCATATGATGCTTGGGGTAAAGGGCTGGTATTAGCTACCGGCCTGCTGGAAAGGTTTGGAGAGCAGGAGGCACCATTTGACAGAGGTAAATGCCAACTAGGTAGCAGAAGTTCCAACAAAAAAAATGTAAGTTTGATTTAAAAAGTTTAAGCCATATGAATAAAAGCTGATCAGTAGCACCCTGGCAGTGTTATATGATTTTCCTGAAAGTGGAAGTAAACCCATTAAATTAACAGTTTCAAAAAACAGTTACATTCCCAGCATGCCAGGAATGTAACTCTCACATTGGTTGTGCTCTCAACCAAACTGTTAAACCATCCAATGGCTGGTGTCATAACTGATCACATGTGCCACAACATGGCAGTTGAAGATTAAACAGAGGTCAAGATGGCAGCTTCCTTGCCTGAAAATTATAGGAGGGTTTACTTCCACTTTAACTTTGTAACTGTCACTAATTTTGGACAGCTTGACCTGTTACAGGAAGTGGAAAATGAATGGATCACTAGGGGTATTGACAGGTCTTAAAAAAAAAAACAAAAAAAAATTTAAGATTGGATTCACACTGTTGAGGTATGTAAATGTGTATTGTGTTAAGATGAATAGGGTACCTAATGCACCAAAATTCAACAAGCAAATTGCATGTACTTTTTTTTTTTTTTAAAGGCATTGCACAGTAGTGCGTTACCGTGTATTGTGGTGCAGATGTTGGTAAGGTCATTTGGCGTACCATTAAGAATAAATGGCACCACAACACACCAATGCGCATAACGTGTTCTTGCATGCTATGGCAACAGCATGAACCTGACCTCACTATTTATGGATTTTAAAAGGATTTTAAAAGGAAATTTTGGCCAAACCATTTTTGGCTATGACATTTTTCTATAATTGTCTCTGTTTTTATTGCTGTCTGTATCCCTATTGGAGAGATTAAATCACAATTTTATTTTGAACTTGGGCTATAGGAAGGCCCTTGAACTACGTAGTCATGCACAAAGTTAATAAATCAAGAAAATACTGCACAGTGATTTCCAATCTTAGTGTTACATGTGTGACTATCCTAATATATATTAAAAGCATGACATTTTTATAGTTTTGGAAAAGGGTAATTATTTGTTAAGACACTTGTTTGTTTTTTTGGGGGGGTTTTTTGTATCACCAAGACACAACAGGAGTTAAGGACATCCCTCCATAGTGAGGGAAAATTTACTTTTGACAGCTGTCACTGTAACAACTGGAAAAATTCCCCTCTATCCTTGTTCCAGTGAGAACATTTTGAATTGACAATCAGTTTCTGTTCCAGTGACAGTTGACCACCAGGTGATGCATCTCCCTAGTAGGGACACAGCAATAAAACCTGACAACAGTTCTACCTCAGGGCTAAATAGCAGAGAAGGCCAGCTCTCTCAAGGGTTGTGGAAGTGATCACTTCCACCAGAAAAATGACAGTTGCCTTGACAAGTCCACGCACATTTTGAAAATACATTTAAAAGCTCTTGCTACAAGCTGTTCATCCAAGAAATCAAAGCTGCTCTTACTGGCTGCTGACAATCTAACCCTGAAAAACATTTTCCTGCCACTTATTACCTTCAAGACTAGGGACTGGCATGAAGTTTGACAGGGAGCGACTGACCCCAATGGAGCTGCCATCATTTATGAACCACATATTGACACCCAGACATATGCTTGGAGGTCATTACTGACCACTTTGGGGAACCCTGTTTTAACCATGCCTTACTCTAAAAAATGGCTAGGCTTTAGGCACTATTTAAATTAGTATGTATCTTTTCTAAAGACACTCACAAAGTAATTCCATATATATGTTTGTTTAAGAGAAGATGTACAATGCAAATGCCTTTGTTTCTAGAAACAAAACAATATGTATACCATTGTAAAATAATATAGTTTAATATGTCAAATTTAATCTTCATGGGACCTAATTAAATTCTTTAAAGAATACACTGGTTTATTACACTGCAATTTCGTAAAGCCTCTGGAGAAAACTTTGTAGTTTGTCACGTTTTTTTTATTTAGGAACCAGCAAATGTTTCATTTTTTAAAATATTTCTCTTAATTGTTCATTCCAGTAACTCTTAGGCCGCGTACACACGGGCGGACTGTTCGCCCAACTTAGTCCGCTGAACAGTGTTTCAGCGGACAGTCCGCTCGTGTGTGGGCTTCAGCGGACTGTTTCAGCGGACAGTCTGACGAACAAAGTCTTACGGAATTTCCGTAAGACAGTCCGTTCAAACTTGGTTTTGTCCGTCCAAACTTGGTTTCAGCGGACAGTCTGCTCGTGTGTAGGCAAGTTGGACGGACTAAGTATCGCGCATGCTCAGAAAGGGTTTACACGGCCGAAGGTTGCATTCCAGTGTATAGGACGTCGTTTTTCTAGTCCCGTCGTACGTGCTGTACACGTCATCATGCACGTTTTCAGCGGACTGTTCGTTCATCGTGTGTGGTCAAGTCCGTTCATGCTAATTTTGAACGGACTGTTTGTCGGATTGTTTGACGAACTTAGTTGGGCGAACAGTCCGCCCGTGTGTACGCGGCCTTATGCTGCATACACACGATCAGACTATCTGGCGGACAAACCACCGTAAAGTCCGCCGGACTGTCCGAATGAGCAGACTTGCCCACACACGTGACTTTTCCGGTGGACATAGTCCGCCAGATTATCCGCCGTACTTTTGAAATGAACGGACTTGCCCACACACACGGAAGAAAGTGCGTTCATTTTTAGCGTGGCTCCAGGTGGCCGGGACTAGCGAAGGAAGCGTCGCTGGCCCCGTCAGCTGGTATGGAGTTAAAGGGGAAGCCCTACGCCGAAAAAACGGTGTGGGGGTCCATATCAGACCCTTATCTGAGCACGCTACCCGGCCGGTCAGGAAAGGGGGTGGGGACGAGCGAGCAAAACCCCCTCTCCCGGGGCTGTACCAGGCCGCGTGCCCTCAACAGAGGGGTGCTTTGGGGAAGGGGGGCCGCGCAGCCCATGGTGAGGGCACGTGGCCTGGTATGGCTCAGGAGGGGGGGCGTTGCTCGTCCCCACCCCCTTTCCTGACCGGCCGGGTAGCGTGCTCGGATAAGGGTCTTATATGGACCTTTTTCGGCGTAGGGCTTCCCCTTTAAGTCTATACCAGGTGACGGGTCCAGCAACGCTTCATTCGCTGGTCCCAGCTACCTGGAGCCGCGCTCAAAATGAACAGACTTTTCTCTGTGCAGGAAAAGTTCGTTCATTTCAAAAGTATGGTGGACTAGCACACACACAAGGTAGTTGCAATGATATACAGTTTTACTAACACATATCAAAGTTGCAAAATTCTGTTCAGGCATTAACATTTGTTTTACCCTTAGTGACTAAGGGGTTAACCGCTTGCTGACCACCAGCAGTACATTTACTGCTGGTGGGCGGCAGCCCCATGCACCATGACATTTGTTGCGATGTGGTTCTTTGTTTAGAGGTGGTCCTGAGCGCGCCCCTTGCTGATTTGTGATGTGATTGGACACAGCTGGAGTTTGTCAGCAGATTACACCCAATCATTTTGGCTGTATACCTGCTGATCCAATCACAGCACAGAGATCTGTGTGTTGGTAAACACAACACACAGATCTGGCTTAATTTCTCCCTGCTGTCAGTTACTGTTCAGAACTAAATGCAAGGAGAGACTCAGCTAGATAATCTGTAAGTAATAACAGCACACATACATTTGCATACGCTTGTTAGGCACAATGTGAACCCCTAGATTGCCTCCTTATCACTCCTGTCACCCAGCCAGTGTCATTAGTACAGTGTACAGTTTTATCACTGATCACTTTATCAGTTTCACTAGCAATGTGGGTGTCAGTCAGTTAGTGTCCCTCCCAGTCAGTGCCAGTCAACGCCAGATTGTCTACCACACTATCACAGCCACACTATAAGTCGCTGATCACCACCATTAATATTATAGTGTCTGTACAGATCAGTATCTTGATCATGATCAGAACTATACGAGTGTCCCCAAAAATGCAGTGTTAACAAGATCAGACCCAATTACTGCCAACACTTTTGACATGTAGTAGAATACATTTTTGCTGAAATAAATGAAGAAATTTGATTTTATTGAATATGTTTTATAACAAAGTAGAAAATATTTTTTTTTTCTTTTTTCTTTTTTTTGTTTATATAATAAAAAACCTAATGGTGGTCAAATACCACCAAAATAAAGCTCTATTTGTGTGGAAAAAATTATATAAATTTAATTTGAGTACAGGATTGCATGAAAAAGCAATTGGCAGTTAAATGTTTTAATTCATTTAAAAAAATAAAGTGTATGTACACATTGATAAGTGTTTCATTTAAAATGTTATGATACATTTTAAAATGTTTGTTTACATTTATTTATAAGAGTGTGAGTGTGTGTGTGTATATATATATATATATATATATATATATATATATATATATATATATATATATTCACACACACATGTGTTTGAGCTTTGGGGTGCGCACCTAAGGAACTGTGCACCATAAAAAATTGCCATTTCTTAAATACTGTACGACTGTTGCTTTAACCTTTTTTTTCTTTTGTTGCATCTCAGTGCTGCTCATCTCCTGCTACCTCTTTGCAGCAACATGCACTCACTCCAGTAATAGCTATATAGAATTTCTCAGGGTGGGATGTTTTCGTCCTGTAACGGGAGGTGCCTGCACAGAAAATCATTGTGCACAATTTCAATTAAAGTTTTGATTGAAAACTACTGTTGAAATGGCATCAATATTTTAAAGATTATGCAAGATTTTAGTGATTGGGATTACATAAAACTTTACCATTTCCTTTTCATAAAAAATAAAATAAAATTGCCTTGTTAGGTTTGTACGATGTTTATTATGAATTATGTTCATTAAATTAAACTTTGCCTGATGTTTTCTTGCTATCCACAAGATGGCAACATATCACTGTAGCAGCAAGTTCTCAAATCAACATTCTAATTTAAGACTGAAGGCAGCTTTTCACAAATGAAAATCCGATTTCAACTTAATTACCAAATTATTGGGTGATAAGAACTTGATTGTATTGTATCAGACATAACAATTATGTTCACTTTATAAGGATGCCTACAATTTTAGTTTAATCTCAGTAACATATAAAGTGACCCTTTTTATTCTAAACTGAACCAGTGCTGTAAATATCCTCACATTTGTTATATGTAACGCAGATGGATTGGTGGCGGTGGTGCGTAGGGTTGCCATTGCATGCCTTTAAAACCAAACACATATTAATTACACAGGTTGTGTAGCTGATTAAGGTGGAAATTAAACTTGGTGTCTTATCTGCATTAAATTAGCCTTAGAACCTGTGTAATTCAAAGGTGTCCGTGTTTAAAGGGATGAGTTGGCAACCCTAGGTGGTGGGGAGGTTGTCCATCTTTCTAATCATCAAATTTCAGGAGTGGTGCAGAGAGTTTGAGGTTCATTGGGTGGTCAGAGATGATGTTTACCAGTACTCAGGGGTCAAGTCCTGGGGAAAAAAGTGTGGGATCTCCCACCCAAGATCCACTCCCCAACCCCCAAAAAAAATTGGACATTGGGGCACATCAGGGCACGGGGCACTTCAGGGCATGGGGCACATCAGGCCACATAGCACATCAGGGCACGGGGCACATGGCACATCGGAGCACATTATGGCACATCAGGGCACATTATGGGGCACATAGCACATAAGGGCACGGGGCACATAAGGGCATGGGGCACATCAGGGCACAGGGCACATCGGGGCACATCAAGGCACATTATGGCACATCATGGGGCCCATTCAGGCACATAGCACATTAGGGCACATTATGGGGCACATAGCCCATCGGGGCATGGGGCACATTAGGGCACATTGCACATCAGGGCACGGGGCACATTATGGCACATCAGGGCACATTATGGCACATCAGGGCACATTATGGGGCGCATAGCACATAAGGGCACAGGACACATAAGGGCGTGGGGCACATCAGGCCACATGGCACATTAGGGCACATAACACATCAAGGCACATGGCACATCAGTGCGCGGGGCACATCAGGGCACATTATGGGCATATAGCACATCAGGGCATATTATGGGGCACATTGGGGTACATAGTACATCAGGGCATGGGGCACATAGCACATCAGGACATGGGGCACTTCAGGGCACATTATGGGGCACATAGCACATCAGGGCATATTATGGGGCACATAGCACATCAGGGCATATTATGGGGTACATAGCACATCAGGGCATGGGGCACATTAGGGCACATGGCACATCAGGGCACGGGGCACATGGCACATCGGGGTACATTATGGCACATTATGGGGCACATCAGGGCACATTATGGGGCACATAGCACATCAGGACACATAGCACATAAGGGCACAGGGGCACATCAGGGCACATGGCAAATCAGGGCACATAGAACATCAGGGCATGGGGCACATAGCACATCAGGGCACATTGTGGGGCACATAGCACATCAGGGCATGGGGCACATTAGGGCATGGGGCACATAGCACTCAGGGCATGGGGCACATCAGGGGGCACATTACAGGGCACATGAGGGGATCTTACTTGCCAGTATGCAGAGTAGCGCAGGAAGCGCCTGTCTGTAGTAAGTTCTCTCTCTCATATCACGCAGTGCCTGTCTGTAATAGGTTCTCTCTCTTGTCACTCAGTGATGTTCGCTCCCCGGTGGCCCCTCCTCTCTTTTCATCTATCCCAGATGATGTCACAAGCCAATAGGGACCAAAGAGAAGAGAGGAGGGGCCGCCAGGGAGCGAACAGCGCTGAGTGACAAGAGAGAGAACCTATTACAGACAGGCTCTTCCTGCGCTACTCTGTATACATCTCATTCGGCACGGGCAGCTCTAGTCCTGCAAAGGGAACGGCATTACTGCTGTGAAAAAAGTGCAGGGATGTTGTTCCCACGCTTTCCCGCAGGACTCGAGCCCTGCCAGTACTGTGCAAGTCTGGGTACAGCAGAATGATACAAGGGCTGAAATGAAGTACATTAATTTTGGCACGGAATGGCCTCCTCTTTGGTGATATGTAGAGCAATTGATAGTGGGCATTTCAAGCTACAGTGCTTCCTAGTCCACTTTGTAGACAGCCTGGTTCTTCCTGTTTTCACCAGACCCATATGACAAGTAGAACATTTTCACAAATAATTTATGCATGGAGCAAATAACATCGCTACCATTACTATTTGCCAGCTAGTATGTTGGAAAACTCCTTGTCAAAGGTTCCTCCTGTTCAGCATTGATCCTGGATGCTCTGAATAAAAATACTGACTGCAGAGAAACAGCACCTAAAGTTATCTGTGTGTTTCAATTGAGTTGGTATGGACAAGACCAGTCCAGCTTCCATGAAGTATTCAGCTATAGTCAGCTATTCAGATATAACTATAGCCATGACAGCTCATGCAGCTGCTTGGGGGCTCAATAATTACACAATAACCATGTCAGCTGTTTAATGGAGCAGAGAACAAAAATGTATAGCATTGCAGCTTTACTGCTCCTTAGATGTTGTGGCAGCATTCATTTCTTTATGTTAACCTGGTAAGCCTTCCATTAATTCACTTTCTGTCATAGGGTGACACCTGCACTGGGCAGTGTTGTCACCCTAGGACAGGGACTGTGTTAGGTCTACATAACACCTCCCTCTCTTCTCCAAAATATAGGAAGGTCTTCTATATAACATAATAGGGAAAGGTTTTTTTGTAGTCCGCAAATATAACAGGGAACAATGCTAACAGATAACAGTCCAGAGGCAGTATCCCCTCTAATGTTCAACATGCCTCTGATCCTCATACCTTTGAAAGTAGAGTTGGTTGCGGCAGCCTCAGTGACATTTTTTCAATATAGTGGCCAAGTTTACAAACCAATAATAAAAGCGCATACTGTACAATCACAGAAAAAAAAAATGCCATTTACATTTGTAATCTGCAATTTGAAGTGTAATATTGGGATTTGCACTCAACTACACAAATGGCCTTGGACCCTTAAGTGTGCTGATTCCTTGGGTTGTGTACCATACATGTGGCCCCATACACATGATTACAAGTGAACACCCATGGAAAACTGCAGTGAGTATCCACATATCATGATTTGTACAGGCTTCCTGTTTGCAGATGATCATACCAGGCTGTAACCACCACCGAAATATGCTAATCTGGACAGTTTACAGTGCTGGATGGACATGTGAATGGGGCCTTACATTTTTATTTCCTCACTCCCTGCTTTTTTTCACACCTCCCCAATGGGGACATGGACAACAATACTGACTTTACAGAGGTCTAGCTCTGTCCTACTCCAATCTTAAAAAAAAAAAAAAAGGTTTGACAATTACATATACTTAAATTTTTCCTTGAGTTATTAATTGCAATTGGCGAATCAAGAAGCCAGGAGAGGATGAGTTATACTACTCTTTTTTTAACAGCTTTAGGACATTTACTCCTACTGCCTCGCTACATCCTCTTCAGGGTGATCTGTTTTTTTTGCTGTGGATGAAGGGTGTCGCAAAGAATTTAAAGTAAATTCTAAATGCAGGTTTCCAGTTGCATTTAGGAAAACATTAGTGCTTCACTGTTCAGTGTCACTTGTTGCAATTGCTGCCTTTGGTTTTTGCTACCTCAAAACTATTAGATGCATCACAGTCTTATACTGTGTCAAGTCTCCATGTTTTGTGACACAGGTCCGGTTTCCAAAAAAGTCTCAATATTGTATCTACTTGGAGTTGTCCTGTTTATATTCTGTATATGTAGTACTGGTATTATATGTAGTATTGGTATCAGATGCTTTGCACAGGTAAAGACAAGTTTATGCTATTTTTATTATGGCTTTTCATTTTGCCAGAATTACATATCCCATTGAGATATGAAATAAAGTATTTCAGAAAAAAATATTTTTTGAAGGTAAATTAAATTTGCTCATTCTTCTAATGAGATTACCACTATCAAAATATGAAAAATAACTTGGAACCATCTCTGCTGAATTGCCTTAAAATTTTAAATAGGTGTTGCATATTTTTATGACTAAGGCAACAGCTGCGTACAACATTACCCTTGAAAATCATAACTACAGTATGTACTTTCCTTTAACTGCAAACAAAGATGAACTCTCAGTACGAGTGATGCTGCTAAATTTAATACAGCTAAATTGAACTGAGCTTCAGGAGGTTTTGTAATGAGACCGTTAAGCAGTAAAAACTGCCCTGAAACTGCTTAACAAGATTCAGAATTTCTAGAATATTTAATGCTGGCAGAATTATTTTTCATTTTTTTAAGGAAATGTTCTCATGACTCTTTGTAAAGTAATGGGTACTGCATTAGAAATAAAAATTCCCTTTGCACCAATAACATAAACAATCTAAAAAAAAGTAGCATATTTATCTTAGATTTAACTGTAATGTAGAAGGTTGTGTTATATACAGCCTTATTTTGTAGATAAAGTGTAATACTAGTCATAAAAGAGAACTAAATAATTCAGAAAAATTTATAAAATATTATACAATAAAAGATATTTTCTGTCATATGCTATCCGCATCCTGCACCATTATAGCAAGGCATTGCCAAGCAGAAACTATACCGGCAATAGAGGATTGAGATGACTACTTTAAGTCATCCGCACAGTTTCCTTCCTACTTATCTGGATCAAGTTTTAGGCAGGATTGGGATGGATTCTCATGGGGTATGAAGAAATTTGAGAGGGTCACTATTACTTCTTACTACTGCTTACCCTTTTTTACACTTCTCTCTACCCCTTTAGTCTTTTACTTTTATGTTCTTTCACTTTTTCTTTTTTCCTTTCATGCTTTGCCTTTTCGATGCTCTATTCTTCTCCTTTTGTTCCAGGTACAAGCATAGATAATGATTATGAAACTGTCACCTGAGATACCATATTCATTCTTGTAAAATGAAACAGTGAGTATCTTTCGAGCACAGATTTATCCAAAGACAAGTTGTAATTGGGAATGTGACAGATATGGAAAAAACTCTATTGAAGGTTTATGAGTTATTTCTATGCAATTCCTACTTGTATCCTCATTGTGTCATGGCACTTTTTTACCAGGTATCTCTTGTATGTTCCCAATTATGATTTTGTACTGACCAAAATGATAAAAACTGAGTATACATCTATTTATATATAAGCACATAATCATTTAAATGGTGAAATGGGCTATGTAGAGAAATTTACAAATCTGATGAGCGAAAGGTTTCATATTTGGTTTTTAAAAACCAAAACCTAACACAGATCTAAAATCAGAGGTGTTACCTCTTACATATGGTATCCCAGGAAGGTATAGCTTCCATAAAATATATCTAAAGCCAAATCATTTTTTTTTTCCTTTTAGATAGTTTAGGGCAGGGTTCCCCAACCCCCGGGCTGCAACCCACTGCCGGGCTGTGGCTTGTTTGCACCCGGGCAGCGAAGGCTGCACTATCTGACGTGCAACAGCGGGCAAGCAGAGAGATGACATCTCTCACTGCCTGCCCAGAACACTGCACTTCCGACCCACACAGCGGGACCGCTACACTGTGGTAAGGCGGGGGAGCAGAGAGATGAGATCATCTCTCACCACTCACTCGGATCACTGCTCTTCCACCCTAGCAGGTGGGGCGCTTCCTTCTGGTGGGGCAGAGGAGCAGATAGATGAGATCATCTCTCACAGCCTGCCGAGATCATTGCTATTCCGCCCTCAGAGTGGGGCCGCTACACTGCTGGGGGTGAGGCAGGACAGCAGAGAGATGAGCTCATCTCTCACCGCCAGCCCTGCATTACCACTGTTCTCTCTTACTGGCATGTGCTGCCACCACAGCAGGTGACAAACCTAATTTGGTTGCAGGTTTGACAAACCACTTCCGGTGGCAGGTGGCAAACCACATTTGGTGGCAGATGGAAAACCAAATCTGATGGCAGGTGGCAAACCAAATCTAGTGCCAGGTGACAAACCAAATCTGGTGGCAGGAGGCAAACCAAATCTAGTGGCAGGAGGCAAACCAAATCTGGTGGCAGGCGATGTGGTAAGCAACAATCCACATCAGGTGGAAGGTGACGTGGTAAGTGACAAACTACATCTGATGGCAGGTGGCAAACCATATCTGGTGGCAGGTGGCAATCCACATCTGGTGGCAGGCGACATGGCAAGCGTCAATCCACATCTGGTGGCAGTTGACGTGGCAAGTGATAAACCACATCTGGTGGTAGGAGGCAATCAACATCTGGTGGCAGGTGACGTGGCAAGTGTCAATCCACATCTGGTGGCAGGTGACGTGGCAAGTGACAAACTACATCTGATGGCAGGTGGCAAACCATATCTGGTGGCAGGTGGCAATCCACATCTGGTGGCAGGCGATGTGGCAAGCGTCAATTCACATCTGGTAGCAGGTGACATGGCAAGTGACAAACCACATCTGGTGGCAGGTGGAAATCCACATCTGGTGGCAGGTGACATGGCAAGTGACAAACAGCATTTGGAGGCAGGCGATGTGGAAAGTGTAAAACCAAATCTGGTGGCAGGCAAGGTGGCAAGTAACACTCTGCATCTGATGGCAGATTCTGCATTATGGTGAGTTGAAGCATTTCATTTTATATTACAATGTAATGACAGAAATAATGAGCTTCAATCATCCCGACACCATATCAGCCATGGTGCTGTGATGATTGAAACGCTAACACCAGCCATTTCCCTGACAAATTGGCACACTTTTATTCCACAACGCCGATCCTCTGTGCCAAAAAGGTTGGAGACCACTGGTTTAGGGAATATTAAGACCTATATCAGTTTGTATTCTATCTGTGTTTTGTTGTACATCTTAACCCTTTACATTGTGTAGATACAACAAGAAGAGGAAATCTCTCCAAAGAGACTAAACTGTAGACCAGTTTGCTCACTAGCGCTTTCAACAACCCTAACACCGATAGTTACCAATATTTTGGCTTTGCACAATATCTCTTATGTATTGCATTTATCCCTGCAGTACTCCATCCATCCATCCATCCATCCATCTTTCCATAACCAATAACACTTTCTTTACAACTAGTTACAGCTAAAGTCCAGGAAAATAGATGAATAGATAGGAGAAAAGGATTTGAGTTTGTCTATCCAGTTCCGAAGTTTACACAGCTCTGCCATACCACATGACCCTTTTTGGCAGGGGAGGAGACCTATTTTTTTCTGCTGTAGTGTAGTAAATGTACAGGTTTCCTCCTCACTCTCAGCCTGTGACTGAACAATGAAAAACACTCAAAGTATATGTGAACCCTTACCTTGTAAAACAATCCATTCAGTGTAAAATTATAAATACCACATACCCTCTGTTCTCAGCTGCATAAGGAGCTCTTTGTTTTGTTTTTGTTTTCCTGCCTAGTGTGGTCAGTTTTTAAAAATAAATCAGAGGGCTGGCAGGAACCTTGGGTATTTCACACAACGGAAGCAATATAAAGAGAACAGGATACTTTTTTTTTATACAAGTACATTGTACAGCAGACACATATTAAGAATATGGAATGCTAGGTTGACATATTCTTTAAGGATATAATAAACACACAGCTGCAATAATGTGTGCCATTTGTCCCTAGTGTTCACATTTAAAAGAGAAGTATGCCCAAAGCTTGTTTGGGCATACTTCTTATGTGGGTCACAGAAGTGCACTTACTTTTGCACTCCTGGGACCCAGAATCAGCCAACAGTGGGCTAAAGTCAACTGCCAGCTGACATCACAGACTCGCTCTGGTCTCTGAGAGTATCCCAACAATAATGTTGGGATTCACTCAGATTTCAGACTAGGCTGGCTGAGCCTCTCAGTGTGCCACTAAGAGCCTGAGCCAGCTGCAAAAAGTGCACCAGGGCAAGCATACCTATGTGGGGTGGTTTTCATAATACTGTATGCCTTCAGAATAGCAAATAAACTGGCAAAATAGGAGATTATGTTTTTACAGAACGTAATTTGGTAATAAAAATCCAATTTGAGTAATGATAGCTTTAGATAATGATGATCAATGACTATTATAGCTTGTGTGTTTGGTTCAGTTTCTTTTATCACTTAAAGTAGATCTAAACCCTTACTGAGTGACATTTAGTTTGTTAAGACATGTTATATAATATACCATTGCTTTTTTTTTCACAAAACGCCATCAGCTTCTATATAATGATAACCGTGGACTATGTCTGTGTAATGTGTGTTGCCATAGCTGCCTGCAGTGTTCCGCAGGGGTACATGTGACAGGGTGATAACACAGGAGCACAATCTAAACAGAGTTGTCGTCACCCTATAATAGAAAATGCCTAAACAAATCCTCCATTGCATGATCACTAGTTTTTCTTTTTATCTAACCTGCAGATTTAAAATCATTAAAAAGAACTTACATTAACTCTTTACAGCTCACATGAAGTCTTAGTGATTAGATTTACATACCTGCCAACATTTTGAGATGGGAATGAGGGACACCTACTATCAGACATATGTAGGCATGGGACATGCCCCCTGCCACACCCTCTTAAAAGAGAATTGACCCCCCAAAAAAAGTTAATTAAATGCACAAGGACTTTTTTTAACACACTACTATTCCTTTATATTGGTTTTTAAAATGTACAAATGCAGCATGTAGAATTTGGATGAAAGGTTTAGAACTGGGAAACACTTTTTGAAAAATAAAAAGTGCAGTTTATGTACAACTATATAGATCAGACCAAAACGAGGGACAAATGAGGAGGAATGAGGGACAGAGGGACATTGCTCCAAATAAGGGACAGTCCCTCAAAATCAGGGACAGTTGAGAGCTATGGATTTAGATCCACTTTAACCAGAATACCAGTGGCAAAATGCCATGTACGTTTTAGAGAGGCGAAAAACATTCTGTCTGGATTCCTCCTACAATTTGTACTGTACCAATTTATAGCACATGCTAAATTCTATCTATGCATCTCAGCCAAAGGTGAATTCCAGGTATGGATATTTCATATATAGTTACATTGGTCCAGCTTGGACCACTGGAACTATGTATATGCCCTACCAGGCCGAAGCCCCTGGAAACTGGAAATCACTAAAGTTGGACATCACTACTCCAATGATATCCACTTGCTTCCAGGCCCTGTGACAAGTGGCTGACCTCCTGTGTTCAGAATGCAGAAGGCTAGCTGCTTAGCATGGGACTCGGAAGGAAGGGGAGATTACTGGAGTAGTAGTATCTACTTCAGTGATTTTCAGCTTCCAGGGACATCAGCCAGGTATGGTATATATATATATATATATATATATATATATATATATATATATATATATAGTTACATTGGTCCAAGCGGGATCATTGCAACTATGTATAAAACCACAGTTAGACTTAATGGAAACAATATATTCAGGAGTCTTCAAGGACAGCTGCATGACAGATGAATGGCTTTATCCTCTACAGGAAACACAATTCCACAAAATTTGTCTTCCAGGACATCTACATGACAGGAAAAACATGGAATACACATTCCTTAGGGAGTGACAACTTCTTGCAGAATGTTCTTTTCCCCAAAGGCTAAATCCTGGCTGGATAGCAGTTCCACACGTTAATGTTTGATAAAAACATGATTAACCACTTTCAGACCGGACCATTTTGCTGGTAAATGACCAGAGGTCTTTTTACACTTTGGCACTGCGCTGCTTTAACTGGTAATTGCGCGGTCATGCAATGTTGTACCCAAACAAAATTTGCGTCCTTTTCTTTCCACAAATAGAGCTTTCTTTTGATGGTATTTGATTGCCTCTGCGATTTTTATTTTTTGCGATATAAACGTAAAAAGACCGCAAATTTTGAAAAAAAATGATATTTTCTACTTTTTGTTATTAGAAAAATCCAATAAACTCAATTTTAATCATACATTTAGGCCAAAATGTATTCAGCCACATGTCTTTGGTAAAAAAAAAGTCAATAATTGTATATTTATTGGTTTGCGCAAAAGTTGTCACATCTACAAACTAAGGTACGTTTTCTGGAATTTACACAGCTTTTAGTTTACGACTGCCTATCTCATTTCTTGAGGTGCTAAATTGGCAGGGCAGTACAAAACCCCCCCAAATGACCCCATTTTGGAAAGTAGACCCCCTAAGGAAATTGATAAGAGGCATGTTGAGCCCATTGAATATTTTATTTTTTTGCCTCAAGCGATTGAATAATGACAAAAAAAAAATATTTTTTTTTTTTTTACACAAAGTTGTCACTAAATGATATATTGCTCACACATGCTATGGGCATATGTGAAATGACACCCCAAAATAAATTCTGCTGCTTCTCCTGAGTACGGGGATACCACATATGTGGGACTTTTTGGGAGCCTAGCCGCGTACGGGGCCCCGAAAACCAAGCACCGCCTTCAGGCTTTCTAAGGGCGTAAATTTTTGAGTTCACTTCTCACTACCTATTACAGTTTTGAAGGCCATAAAATGCCAAGATGGCACAAAACCCCCACAAATGACCCCATTTTAGAAAGTAGACACCCCAAGCTATTTGCTGAGAGGCATGTTGAGTTCATGGAATATTTTATATTTTGCCACAAGTTGCGGGAAAATTACAAACTTTTTTTTTTTTTTTTTTTTTTCACAAAGTTGTCACTAAATGATATATTGCTCATGCATGCCATGGGCATATGTGAAATGACACCCCAAAATAAATTCTGCTGCTTCTCCTGAGTACGGGGATACCACATATGTGGGACTTTTTGGGAGCCTAGCCGCGTACGGGGCCCCGAAAACCAAGCACCGCCTTCAGGCTTTCTAAGGGCGTAAATTTTTGAGTTCACTTCTCACTACCTATTACAGTTTTGAAGGCCATAAAATGCCAAGATGGCACAAAATCCCCACAAATTACCCCATTTTAGAAAGTAGACACCCCAAGCTATTTGCTGAGAGGCATGTTGAGTCCATGGAATATTTTATATTTTGCCACAAGTTGCGGGAAAATTACAAACTTTTTTTTTTTTTTTTTTTTTTTCACAAAGTTGTCACTAAATGATATATTGCTCACGCATGCCATGGGCATATGTGAAATGACACCCCAAAATAAATTCTGCTGCTTCTCCTGAGTACGGGGATAACACATATGTGGGACTTTTTGGGAGCCTAGCCGCGTACGGGGCCCCGAAAACCAAGCACCGCCTTCAGGCTTTCTAAGGGCGTTACAGTTTTGAAGGCCATAAAATGCCAAGATGGCACAAACCCCCCCCAAATGACCCTATTTTGGAAAGTAGACACCCCTAAATTTAGGGGTACACTAGTGAGACTAGGTAATAAATGGCGGGTGCCCTGAAACTATAAAAAAATAACTAACCAACCAGCGTCACCTGTAACAGTTATATGGTGATCACTGGTGAAAGGGTTAACTAGGGGGCAATCAGGGGGCTTTATGCGGTAGTATATGGGGGTCCCTGGCGCTATAAAAAGCTGCGGCGAACCTAAATACCTACCTGCCTAACTAGCGTCACCTGTGACACTAATACAGCGATCAGAAAAACGATCGCTTATTAGGCTGGGTTCACACTGGAGCGATGCGGGAACGCCACGAATGCGCGGCGGGTTCCCGCATCGCATGCCTCCCGGCGGCAGTTCACACTGCCCTATGCGAACTGCTGGGAGTGTCAGTGAAATGTTAATGACACCCCCAGATCAGTTCGCATATCGCAGTGCGATCTGCAAACTTGGATCGCATGGTGTGAACACCCATGCGATCCGATTCTGCTGCGGACCAAAAAAAGGGTCCCGTGCGAGTTTGCGGCGGGTGCGGCGGGTGCGACACGAATTCAGCCATACTATCTGTATAGCTGAACTCGAATCGCACAGAGATCGGATGTGATTTGCACTGCAGTGCGGTGCGAATCACATCCGTTCTCATAAACCGCTGCAATGTGAACCCAGCCTTAGTGACACTGGCGACGGGGGGTGATCACGGGGTTAAACCTTTATTGGGGGGGTTAGGGGGGTACCTTAGAACTAAAGGGGGCTAACCCTAACTGCCCTAACAGTTATTAGTCACAAATGACACCCGCCGGGTGATCAGGGGGTTAAACCTTTATTAGGTAATAAATGGCGGGTGCCCTGAAACTATAAAAAAATAACTAACCAACCAGCGTCACCTGTAACAGTTATATGGTGATCACTGGTGAAAGGGTTAACTAGGGGGCAATCAGGGGGCTTTATGCGGTAGTATATGGGGGTCCCTGGCGCTATAAAAAGCTGCGGCGAACCTAAATACCTACCTGCCTAACTAGCGTCACCTGTGACACTAATACGGCGATCAGAAAAATGATCGCTTATTAGGCTGGGTTCACACTGGAGCGATGCGGAAACGCCGCGAATCCGCGGCGGGTTCCCGCATCGCATGCCTCCCGGCGGCAGTTCACACTGCCCTATGCGGACTGCTGGGAGTGTCAGTGAAATGTTACTGACACCCCCAGATCAGTTCGCATATCGCAGTGCGATCTGCAAACTCGGATCGCATGGTGTGAACACCCATGCGATCCGATTCTGCTGCGGGCCAAAAAAAGGGTCCCGTGCGAATTTGCGGCGGGTGCGGCGGGTGCGGCGAATGGCTGAACTCGAATCGCACAGAGATCGGATGTGATTTGCACTGCAGTGCGGTGCGAATCACATTCGTTCTCATAAACCGCTGCAATGTGAACCCAGCCTTAGTGACACTGGCGACGGGGGGTGATCACGGGGTTAAACCTTTATTGGGGGGGTTAGGGGGGTACATTAGAACTAAAGGGGGCTAACCCTAACTGCCCTAACAGTTATTACAGTCACAAATGACACCAATGCAAAAAAAATAAAAATAAAAAAAAAATGACATTGGTGTCACTGTGACTGGGGGGCAGGGGTAATTGGGGGGGTGATCGGGGGGGTAAAGGGGGGGTGTGAGTGTGCCTGGCATGTTCTACTGTGTGTGTAGAGTGTTGGTGCAACTCACCGATCCGCTCTCCTCCGTGTCGGAACGAAAAATACCGACACGGAGGAGAGAATACATCACTTCCTCTCCTGTGTTTACATTACAGGAGAGGAAGTGATGTCACGGGGGATTCCTATTCATCGGGAGCGATCGCGTGGGGGTGGCCATGAATGAATGGCTGCCCCCTCGTCCCGGATCACTCCCGGACGAAAACCGACCGCCGCAGGCACCGGGCAGGGGCCCGATCGGGCCCCCGACCCGCGGGAGGCAAGGGACGTACATGTACGCCAATATGCCTGCCCGTGCCATGCTGTCGACGTACATCGTCGTGCGGCGGTCGGCAACTGGTTAATAGACCAAACTGATGCTATGGAATATTCTTCCCAATAGGGTTTTGCCCAATGTTCAAGTCGAATGTAAGTTTGACTCAAACATTGTGTGTTCGCCGAATTTAGAACATTATGGGGCATTCGCGGGAAATTTTAGCGCCCGCAGAATGCCCCATAATGAATAGCAGATCACAATGCATTGACGACTGTTGATTGCTGTGAGAGCCATGATTGGCCAAAGTCAGGGGGCTAAGTCCACGCCCCACACTATCTAAGGTTGCTTACATAGTGGCGATACAAAGTGTAATGAATGAGAGCAGCAAAATTACATTTCTAAAGGAAAAAATGTAATCAAAACTGCTTGCGGCTGTAATGTATTGCTGGATATCAGCAATATAGATAAAAATCATTGAAAAAATTACTTAGTTCCCCCCTGGTCCATTACCAGGCCCTTCAGGTCTGGAATGGATTTTAAGGGGTACCAAAATGAAAAAAAAGTGCTGTGGGGTCCCCCCCAAAAACCATACCATACCCTTATCTGAGCATGCAACCTGACAGGCCACAGGAAAAGGGGGACAAGAGAGCGCACCTCCTCCTGAACTGTACCTGGCCACATGCTCTCAACAGGGGGAGGGTGCTTTGGGGTCCCCCCAAACACCTTGTCCCCATGTTGATGGGGACACGGGCCTCTTCCCCACAACCCTGGCCCGGTGGATGTGGGGGTTTGTGGGTGGGGAGGCTTATGAGAATCTGGAAGCCCATGTGAATGGGTATGGGGTACATTGTACCCCTACCCATTCACCAAAAAAAGTGTCAAAAAAGTAAAAATGACACATGAGAAAAAAAATGGAAAGACTCTGCATCGATTAAGAGAGGTATGGACTCCAGAGAGAGAAAGAGATCATTTTGCCTCTGTACGAATCATTAGTAAGACCTCATCTAATATATACGGTTCCATTTGGGCACCAGTTCTCAAAAAGGATACCGGGGAACTGAAGAAAGTGCAGAGAAGGGCAACCAAACTTAAAAGAGGCATGGAGGAGCTATGAGGAAAGATTAGAAGAGCTGAATTTATTATCTCCTGAGAAGAGGAGATTAGGTCCATCTAGTGAACTTGGTGTTGAGTTATTCACTTTAACGTCATCACAGAGGACAAGGAGGCACTCTTTACATCTAGAGGAAAAAAGATTTAATCTCCAAATACGAAAAGGTTTCTTCACGGTAAGAGCTGTGAAAATGTGGAATAGACTGCCTCCAGAGGTGGTTCTGGCAAGCTCAGTAGATTGCTTTAAAAAGGTCTGGATTCTTTCCTAAATGCACATAATATAACTGGTTACTAACGTTTATAGGTAAAGTTGATCCAGGGAAAATATGATTACCTCTCAGGGGATCAGGAAGGAGTTTTTTTTCCCCTGCTGTAGCAAATTGGAACATGTTTGCTGGGTTTTTTTTTTTTTGCCTTCCTCTGGATCAACTGTGGGTGAAGGATTGTGTATATGGGATTGTATGATTTTCTATTTTTTTTTTATTGAACTAGATGGATGTATGCCTTTTTTCAACCTGTCTAACTATGTACAATAACTATGCAACTACGCATCAGCTATAAATGCCACTGACTGTGCCACCAAAGGCAAAGACTCCTGAATCTGGTCCAAACGGGTATCAGATGAAAGAAGATTACCTACTCTTATATTCCTAGCAGGTAGATGCCAAAGCCGGGTCCAAGGAAAAAGCAGAAACATCCCAAGCTCTCCTTATTAGGTATTCAGCCTTCCTATCCATCTGGCCCTTAATCATCCCTGAGTTCCCAAAAGAGAGATCAGTGTCCTTAGAAACTTGTGATATGAGAACATCTAATTTAGGACATTTAAAAAATATTTCCTTTTCTAAACTAAAAAGAAACCTATGCTTGTGAGCTCTGGAAATAATTTCCTCTCAGGATCTTTCTATTCCTTCAAAATCACGTCTCTCAATTATTTATGCATGTGTACATAATGTCCTGAGCTGACTGAACGGGCTGTGCATCCTCCTATTTGTTCTGGTGCATATATGGCTTTCAACATGTCACTACATCTACATCTTCTATCACAGGAAAAAGGAAACTATAAGGATAACCTTATACTCCCTTTTCATCTTCTGAACTCAATCTGAACTTAAGGTTTGTAAATCCAAAGCAGGAACAACCAGGGGACTAGGTCCTCTGGGGTGAGGAGGGTGCAAATTGAAGGTCTAAAATAGCTGACCTAAAAGAGCGAAAGGTAAAGACCATCTCACCCCATATAGAATTCCTTCATCAAAAAAGCAGACTCTGGTCCTGCAACTAACAAAATACATATTTCATACAAAATTTTGGTATAAGCTTGGTGCTACAGTTTCCTCATCTCTTCTTATGCCGCGTACACACGTAGCCGACTATCCGGCGGACTTAGTCTGGCGGACTTCTCGCCGGACTGTCTGCCGGACTTTCCGAATGAGCTACTTGCCCACACACGGCACTTTTTCAGCGGACTAATACGGCGTACTAAGTCCGCCGTACCTATGAAATGAACGGACTCGCCCACACACGCGGAGGAAAGCCCGCTCATTTTGAGCGCGTCTCCAGGTAGCCGGGGCCAGTGAAGGAGGCGTCGCTGGCCCCGTCACCTGGTATGGACTTAAAGGGTAACCCCTATGCCGAAAAATCGGCATGGGGGTGCCCCCCCAGGTCCATATCACACCCTTATCTGTATACGCTACCCGGCCGGCCAGGAAAGGGGGTGGGGACGAGCAAGCGCCCCCCCCCCTCCTGAGCTGTACAAGGCCGTGTGGCCTCAACATGGGGGGGGTGGCTTGTCCCCATGTTGATGAGGACAAGGGCCTCTTCCTGACAACCCTGACCCCCAGAGCTGTGCAACAAACTATTTTAACCCTTGTGTGTTGTGTTTTTTTTTTTTTTTACTTTTTTTCACAGGTGAATGGGTAGGGGTACATTGTACTCCATACTCATTCTCATAGGGTGGGGGGTCGGTATCCGGGGTCCCCCTTATTAAAGGGAGCTCCCGGATTCCGATAAGCCCCCCGCCCGCAGACCCCGACAACCAACGGCCAGGGTTGTCGGGAAGAGGCCCTTGTCCTCGTCAACATGGGGACAAGGTGCTTTGGGGTGGGGGGGCGCGCACCCCTCCCTTCCCCAAGGCAACCCCCTATGTTGAGGGCACGTGGCCTGGTACGGCTCAGGAGGGGGGGTGCTCGCTTGTCCCCACCACCTTTCCTGGCCGGCCGGGTAGCGCGCTCGGATAAGGGTCTGATATGGACCTGGGGGGACCCCCACGCCGATTTTTCGGCGTAAGGATTCCCCTTTAAGTCCATACCAGGTGACGGGGCCAGCGACGCCTCCTTCGCTGGCCCCGGCTACCTGGAGACGCGCTCAAAATGAGCTGACTTTTCTCTGGGCGGAAAAAGTCAGTTCATTTCAAAAGTACGGCGGACTAGCACACACACGGCCAGATTGTCCGCCGAAATGCGAGTCTGGCGGACAGATTGGAGTGCAAAAATAGTTTCTTAGTCCGACTGACTTTTGGGTAAAAAAAGTCAGCCGGAGCCTACACACGGCAGGATTTTTCCACCAGATTGTTTGATCGCGTGTACGAGGCATTAGGCTTACAGGCTGCTCTGCTGGATTAGCCTATGGAGACATACCCAAACCATGCCAAAATGGTAAACAGAAAAATAAGGACTTTTTAACAGTCCATGCCTTCTTAATTCAGATGAAAAAGGAATAGTGTCAGCAGAGGCTCTACCGGCTTTCCCTGTGGGACAGTCCCATTCATTAGCCCATGCTGTCTCCTCCCCTTCTGCTGAGGCATCCTGTGCATGTAGCTCTCAGAGGTACATAAGGGCCTACAGCTGAGATTCAATGCCCTCACTGACAGAAGCAATGTTCAGGTATCATCTTAGGACTCCACACCACATGGGACTATTGTCCAGATACCCCTGCAGAGAGGCAGCTGGAGTTGATCCACACCATGACTGAAGAGTGAGATCCAGCAACAAAATGAATTACTCTCAGGCAAGGAGGGGAGGGGGCAAGGACACCTGAGAGCGGCAAACCTGTTCAACTGAGAGCGGCAAGTTACTACAATCACCCACCTAGGAAAACTAAAAACGTTATGATGCGAATTCCTTAAGCTTTAGAAACACAATAAAAAAAGTCAGAAGGAGCACATTTTAACTGTTTGTGCGATTGTGTTTCCTGTTTAGGGATGAGCTTGATGTCCAGGTCGAACATAAGTTTGACCTGAAAATCGGGTGTTCGGGTGTTCCCCTGTTCATTGAACAGCGAACATTATGAGGCTTTGAGTGCCGAGATCGCAGTGCATTGCTGTATGATGACTGATCAAAGCATGCCCCTGACCTGCATGCTTTGGCCAATCACAGCGCGCTCTGCTGATATGCTGAGAGAGCATTAATTGGCCAAAGGCAGGGTGCCTTTGGCCAATCATGGCTCAGGGGGACTAAGTCCATGCCCCACACTATATAAGGCTGCTTACAGAGCAACCGTGTGTAGCGTTGTTGGTGTGGACAGAGAGATAGCTTTAGTTAGATTAAGCAGATTTCAGTTAGTGTATTTGATATATATATATATATATATATATATATATATATATATATACATACATACACATTGTATTAGATACTGTGTACACAGCCTGAGTGTATTAGAACAGTACACTATGGAATGCATGGTAAATATAGACTACACTGAATGTGAATTCCTGTGACATGATGCAAAACACGGATTCAATCTGAATATGGCACTGAAAACCTGGAACCAGTTGTCTGAAGACACGTCTACAAAGATGAAAAGATGGGTGCTCTTAACGGTATAGTTGGACACACATGCCATACGACAGTTTGTCATAAAGGCTTAGAGTCTCAGTCTGGTGCTGTATGTGGACGGTGATTAGATGGATCCTGGTGGGGGGTCCTCACTTCTCCGTCTCAGGACTCCAAAGGAGCTGACACTTAAACCATAGACGTGTCCAGGACTGGCTCTCTTTCTCCTCCAATGCTCAAGATGGAAAATATATGGAAAAGAACTGAAAGGGGGCTCCAAATGGTACAGATCAAACAAAGAATAATAGGTTTATAAAGGTGTTCTTTTTCCATATATTTTCCATCTTTGAATGGTCGGTGTAGATGTGTCTTCAGACAACCGGTTCCAGGTTTTCAGTGCCATATTCAGATTAAATACGTGTTTTGGCATCATGTCACAGGAATATTTATTTTTTGCACATTTGTGTTTATGTGGACTATTATAGCCATGGGACACATTGGATTGAGTTCCCTCAATTTTGAACTATACCTACCCAGTTTTTTTTGTTTTGGGCTTTGCACCTTTTTTCTTTGTGTATCACATTATATTGTATGTTTCTATCCATACTATGTGTTTAATTACACCTTCACGTATTTGTTTATACAACACCTAGAGCTACCGTAATTATTTACTTTTTTGCTTGGCTTTGTTTGCTTGAGTGTTAGTTGCTCATCTCTTTATTTTTTTTAGCGCAGTGTTTTTCCCCACCTCTCCCTATTGTTTTTTTAATGAGTTTTATCTATATTGCCAAAGCCCGACAATTCATTACAGCCGCAATCAGTTTTAAATTATTTTTTTCCTTTAGAAATGTAATTTTGCTGTGGTATTGCTATAAACTGTGCCACTTTACAGGCATACTATAGATACCCCCCCAGGCGCAATATTTAAATTAATATTTAATTTGTATTGTTTTACTTTAAGCATTATTAAAATCACTGCTTTTGAAAAAACATCTGTTTTTTTCTGCGTACTCTTCCTGGGGGGCACTTTATCTTTTTAGTTTCTAATACAGTGCAGTCGGTGTACACAGTATCTAATACAGTGTGTACAGTTTCCACTACACATCTGGAGGTGTACACAGTATACAATACAGTGCAGCCATTGTACACTTTCTAATACAGTGCAAGTGGTGCACACAGTATCTAATACAGTGTGTACAGTTTCTACTACACTTCTGGTGGTGTACACAGTATACAATACAGTGCAGCTATTGTACAGTCTCTAATACAGTGCAGGCAGTGTACACAGTATATAATACAGTGTGTACATTTTCTGCTACACTTCTGGTGGTGTACACAGTATACAATACATTACAGCCATTGTTCAGTTTCTAATACAGTGTGTACAGTACAATTTCTAATGTGCTTCAGGTGATGTAATAATATATATATACTCTGCATTCAGTGTAACCTACATATACAGTGCATTCAGTGGTGTATACTTTCTAATACACTTCAGGTGGTGTACACAGTATCTAATACAGTGTGTACAGTTTCACACACAGTATACAATACAGTGCAGCAATTGTAAACTTTCTAATACACTTTCTAATACACTTCAGGCGGTATACACAGTATCTACTAAAAGAGTGAAGGCAGCCTTTGTGTCTACAGTCAACAGTGGTGGCTGTGGACATGGTGCATCCTCTGCAGGTGGCTGTGGGAAACGCTTGTCCTTTTTTTCTGCTGCTGGCCGTGTTATTGAGCCACAACATGCAGAAGAATTGGTGGAGTAGATAACAAAGCCGTCCTCATCCTCCTCATCTTCTGTCACCCAGGCTCAGAGTAGTTTGCCTTCCAACACAGCTGCCAAAGCTGCCTATCCCACTGGCTCCTTGTCCACAGTCACTCCTTCCATAGCCCCACATTCATGCACGGAGGAGTCCCCAGAATTATTCGAGCACAGTGTCGGTTATATGCTGTGTGGAGGATGCGCAGTGATTTGAAGGCTCCAATGTTGGTTCACGGGTTGAGCAAGGGAGTAACGTGAGCCTAGAGAGAGGGGGTGCCACAGAAGGACAAGAAACTGGCAGTCATGTTCCCCCAGCTACAGCATACTGCCAAGTTTGCTCCAGTGACGGGGAGGGAGGGGATGATGAAGTCACTGAATGTACTTGGGTGCCTGAGAGAAAAGAGGAGGAAAATAAAAAGGGGAGGAGGAGGAGGCACAACTCCAATGAAGCAGAATGTCCTCTGAGGGGCAGCTTAATGGCAGCCACCCTATTGCATCACACCACAGAGCTCCACAGGTGCAGGGCGCTGCTGACTCCACGCTGGCTTTTAAAAGTTCCTTGGTGTAGGCCTTTTTCAACACGTGTGCAGCAGATCGCACCATTTCTGTTTGCAACCTATGTCTGAAGCGGATCAAGTATGGCCAGAACAGCAGCTGCTTGGGCACCACATGCTTGACCAGACATATGACGACCTGCCATGCAGTCTGTTGTCAACAGCACTTTAAAGATCCACATCATAGAAAAAGGCAGACTTCTCCTTGCTCCTCATCTGGGATCTCCAACCCAACTATACCTACAGTCCTCTCAAAAATCTGCACTGAGAGGAATTAAGGTATAGCAATAGGTGTCAAATTGTAAAGTGTATAATACTGCGCTATCCCAAAAGATGTGCTAAGGTAAAGAAACCCAAAAAGCAAATAAAATATATCTGCTGCAACTAAAATATGTGAGATACACACACCAAATAAAACAATTAAAAAAAAAAAATGTATTAGCTGCGCTGAAAAATTACAAATATGTGATAACAACTAAAAATAAAAATTATTATGGTTAAATGCGAGTGAACCATTCAATACAACCAATATAATGACATGACCTGAAAAGAGAAAATGAATAATAAAGTCCAAAAAAAGTCCAAATTCAATATTCCACCAGATGCAAATGAATCCTTTATGCTCTATTTGCTAGTGACATCACACAGTAGCACCCAAGAAGCAGTGACAGGTTCTGATAGAAAAGTCCTCCACCACTGATAACACTGCTTACCAGATTTAAAGACCAGATTTAAAGATCTCTTTTTAGGGAGATCTCCAAAAGCTTGTGGCTCTTTCCCCAGCCAGGGTTTCTATATAGGACTAGGAGAGTGGTCTCTGCTATGCCGTTTCCAGTGGTGACAATAGATTTTAGGCAAAGCTCACCCCCATGCAAGAGAAAAGAGGGCCTCCATAGTGTAACTCTTAAAAAAACTCTTTATTTTAAAACATAAATAATGCACTTACAAAATCTTCTTAATTCAAAAAGCCCATCAAAATGTCGAGCCGGCCGGCTCTCGATTGATGCCTGTGTCTTCCAGGACCAGCGCGGTATGCGGTGATGTCAGCATGTCGCTCTTCCCTACGCCGTTTCGTCAAAGATGACGTCTTTCAGGGGACACTGGGGCAGAGATTCTGTCAGCTCTGTAGGGGAAGGCTCAGAGGTGGTTGACACCACGCCAGCTTCAACCAGAAATGGTTGTGTGCAACAATGGCACCAACCTTCTCTCTGCCCTCCGAAAGGGACACCTGGCCTATGTTCCTTGTTTGGCACATATCCTGAATTTGGTGATGTAGCGGTTCTTGAGCAGGTACCTAGGCTTACAAGATCTCCTGAGGCAGACCAGAAAAGTCTGTGGTAATTTCCGCCAGTCATACAATGCCAGTGCTCGGCTGGCTGACATTCAAAGGGAATACAATCTGCCCACCAACCGCCTAATTTGTGACATGCCCACCAGGTGGAACTCAATCTTGGCAATGCAGCAGCAGCAGCAGCACACACAGCAGAGGGCCATCAATGAGTACCTGTGTGAGCATGGCACCAGGACAGGGTAAGGGGAGCTTGGCTTCTTTTCGCCATGCCAGTTGCTACTGATCAAGGATGCATGCACTGTCCTGTCACCATTTGAGGAGGCTACACGGATGGTGAGCAGCGATAATGCATGCATCAGTGACACTGTCCCTCTAGTCTTCCTGCTGGAGCACACGCTTTGTGGAATCATGGACAGGGCACTTGAGGCAGAACAGTGGAAGGAAGAGGTGGACTTCCTTTCCTCTCAAGGCCCCCTTATCCAGACAGCATTCCTGTGGGCCTGCCAAACACACAGGAAGAAGAGGAGGAGGCGGATTGTGTCAGCATGGATGTAGAGGATAACACTCAGCAGCAGTCTTCAAGGGATGGCTTTCAGTCCCCAGAAACCCAAGTAGTTGCAAGTGGCTGAGAGGAGGTAGTTATGGATAATGTGATCCTCAGTGACCCAGAGGACTCAGAATCGAATGCCTCTGCAAACTTACGCTGCATTATCAGACAATACATTACTGCCGTGAGCAGTTTGGAATGACATTTTTTCCTTTAGAAATGTAATTTTGCTGTGATACTGTTATAAACATGGGAAAGATGTACTACTTTACAGGCAGACTAAGGAGACACCCCAAGCACGATATTTAAAGGAATATTTCATTTTTATTGTTTCACTTTAAGCATTATTAAAATCACTGCTCCCGAAAAAAACATGCAGTTTTAAAACTTTTTTCTACATTGATACATGTCCACTGGGGCAGGACCCGGATCCCCAAACACTTTTTATGGCAATAACATGCATATACAGCCTTTAAAATTAGCACTTTTGATTTTTCATGTTCTTATCCCAAATATTTTAATGGTGTTCAAGTGTTCGCAAATTCTGGCGCAAACCGAACGGGGGGGGGGGGTGGTGGGGGGGCTTTGGCTCATCCCTATTCCCGTTGAGGGTGGAGCTCCCATGTATACATGTAAATGTCCGTGCCTGGAATTGCTCGTTAAATATTTTTTTTATATTGCATTTGCTACTCAAATGCCCAGCAAATAATGAAGTTACTTATAGCTAAGTGACACATTTGGCTCCTAGCAAATAATAGACGGGATCCTGAAATCTTTCTATGATAAAAGTTTGTGAGCATGTAACAGATTCGTTTTTCTAAATAAGGGAAAAAAATCTTAGTTTCCAAATTATAAAGAGAGCTCTCTAAGGAATTCAAGGAGTTCTCTGATTGGGTGACGTGGACATTTTGATGTCACAGCACTTCCTCTCCACTTTATTCAATCGACGACTGCCTTGTATTCATTAAACAAAATTCAAACCTTTTTAGGAATGACAGCGGTGCTGAGTGAGCATCCCCCTGAGGTCAGTGTGCAGAGGAGACGTGGGTCACACAGAACATCAGCAGGGCCCAGAAGATTGCAGATATGACTGTAGTAGAAAACAAAAAAATATGAGGACTCTTTAGTCCAGGTCAAAGTAAATAAGATGAAAAGAGATGTTGATGATTATACCTCATCCAAAGTTTTTAATTAGAAATCCATAACATATTACCTCCATCCCACCCCCTTTCTAGCCCCTAGATGCTACATCTACTGTGTTAGTGGTAAGTAGATCTAAATGACAATTTTTCCTATAGAAATGTAATTTTACTGTGTTCTAAACATAGGAAAAACACGGGGAAAAAGTGCCACTTTACAGGCATACTATAGACACCCCCTAGGCATGGTATTTAAAGGAATATTTCATTTGTATTGTTTCACTTTAAGCATTAAAAAAATAACTGCTCCCGAAAAAACTGCGTTTTAAAAAAAAACTTTTTTTGCATTGATACATGTCCCCTGTAGCAGGACCCGGGTCCCCAAACACTTTTTATGAAAATAACTTGCATATACGCCTTTAAAATTAAAATTAGCACTTTTGATTATTCATGTTCGTGTCCCATAGACTTTAACGGTGTTCGTGTGCACAAAGTTTCTAACATCTACCAGCTCTGTGATGTCATTATGGAGGAGTGGAAGAGGACTCCAGTGGCAACCTGTGAAGCTCTGGTGAACTCCATGCCCAAGAGGGTTAAGGCAGTGCTGGAAAATAATGGTGGCCACACAAAATATTGACACTTTGAGTCCAATTTGGGCATTTTTACTTAGGGATGTACTCAATTTTGTTGCCAATGGTTTAGACATTAATGGCTGTGTGTTGAGTTATTTTGAAGGGACAGCAAATTTACACCATTATAACAGCTGTATACTCACTACTTTACATTTTAGCAAAGTGTAATTTCTTCAGTGTTGTCATATGAAAAGATATAATAAAATATTGACAAAAATGTGAGGGATGTACTCACTTTTGTGAGATACTGTATGTGTAGATATATGTAGGCAACTACAATTTATAAACCTGTTTATGGATAATTCATGAGTTTTTTATGGATATTTTTATAGATAATTGTATTATATATATCCTTTACATATATTTTTCTACAGGTCCTAAGGGCCGGTTCACACAGCGATGCGCGGCGAGGCGTCTCCGACTTGCCTCGCCGCGACCTGCACGGACCTCAGCGGCGACTTGCAGAGGACTTCTGCATAGAAGTCAATGCAAGTCGCCCCCGAAGTCGCCCCGAAGTAGTACAGGAACCTTTTTTCTGAGTCGGAGCGACTCGAGTCGCTCCTCTCAGAACGGTTCCATAGCACTGAATGGGGGCGACTTGCGGGAGCGAGGCGAGGCGAGCCGTGTCGCCTCGCCTCGCGTCGCAGTGTGAACCGGCCCTTACGGTCATTAGTGATTGTCATGTTTCTGCAAACTCTGTTTGTAAGTATACCACAGTGGACAAAATGATACTAGCAATCATGTTGATAATAATCCATAAGTTAAATTTTTCAACCAATTCATTCATTTTCTAGTTGATTTTATTATATACATTTTTCGCCTTTTATAATCCTCAATTTGATCCCAATACAATTATCCTACTAATGAACTCAAACATGCTAACAGCGTGTAACATCGCCATTAATGCTAGCACTATTACCCAATTATCTGCATCCTGGCAACAAGTGACCAGCAGAAGATCCAGCACTGACATCGGTCAGCTGTGAGTTGCAGGCACAAGTTCCGCCCCTCTCCAACCCCATAAAAACTCACACATAAGATGGCTACTCCATATGCCTGATGAAGGAGCATGCATGCTCCGAACGCAAGCTCGACCACCACCACTGCCTAGCTGAACTACAGGAGCTCAACCTACTTATGCCATGCACATTATATCTCACCAAAATGTGAGTTGATCTTACTTTTAATTTAAATTGAAATTTTACTGACATACTGCACTCAGAGTGGCACCGCTCCACTCTCTCTCTCACGGTAGTAGCCCTGACCACTGCAGTGATTTCTATCCTCCCCAGAGGTCCATCACGTATGAGATATGCATGCTAGACATGTGCAATTAGTTTTGGTCCAAATTTAATTTCAGACACATTTTTGGTTATTCAGAGATTTGGATCTATCCAGATCTACGAATGAAATAGTAACACATTTAGTTGAAAATCATTTCATCTATTAGTTTTCTAACAAATTCCAAATTTTCTAAACGATTCAAATTCTGTGTGAAGAATAGTTGTTTATTAAAAAGCAGGCCAGAAAGCTAGCTGCAGTGTCTTTAACAACCAATGACACATCAGCTGTCTGTGGGCTTCCCCGCTGAGAGTTGAAATGTACACAAATAAATGCTGGCAATAGAAAAGTTACAAAAAAAACAGCACCCCTCCCCCCTCCTGAACCATTCCAGACCACATGCCCTAAACATGGGGGGTGCTTTGGGGCAGGTTTTCAAAAATGTCTTATTAAAAAAATATAAAGAAATTGTTGAAAACTTGTATTGTGTCTTTATTCACTTGTTATACTTTTTTAGTGAATGGGTAAGGGTACTATGTACACCATACTCATTCACATGGGGGGGGCGAGATATGGGGGCCCCCATTAAAGGGAGCTTCCAGATTTTGATAAGCCCCCACCCGCAGACCCCCACAACCACCACATAGGGTTGTGGGGAAGAGGCCCTTGTCCCCAACAACAACTCTCAAAGCACCCCCTTATGTTGAGGGCATGTGGCATGTATGGTTCAGGAGAGGGGGGAGGGGCACTCGCTCCTCCCCTTCTTTCCTGGTCTCCCGGGTTGCATGCTTGGATGAGGGTCTGGTATGGATTTTAGGGGACCCCGAGGTGTTTTATTTTTTTTGCCATGGGGTTCCCCTTAGAATCCATACTAGACCCGAAAAGCCTAGTATGGATTGGGAGGGGGACCCCACACTGTTATTTTTCGGACTTTTCTATTGCCGGGATTCTTTTGTTTACATTTTAGCTCTCAGCGGGGAAGCCAGCTGACAGCTCATGAGGCATCAGTTGTTAAGGACGTGGCAGCCGGCTTCCCGACTTGCTCCTTAACAATCAGCTCTTCTTCACATTGTTCTGAAAACTTTTAACTTGTTAAAAAATTGTTAAATTAAACAAAATTTAACTAAACCAAACAAATTCTGAAACGAATCAACGAAACAAATGTAGTAACATAACAAATCTAGCCGAAGTGAAACGAAACACATTTTTTTACATTCTGCACATGTCTAAATTGCATGTTTGCATTGTGCCAAACTAGACCCATGTAAGTATGTAATACAACTAAATCCTGGAGTTCTGATTTAGGGTTAGAACTATAGTTTGTAAATGAAAAGCTCTTTTTGTGCATGCTGCACTCGGTAACATCCAGTGTAGCATTCAGACTGATAGGTTAGAGGTACTGATGCGGACATTGTTCAATGTATTGCTTCATGTGTGCATGCTGGGAGTTCAATGCGTATTTCTTAAGGCAAGGCAAACATTAAATCTGCTGCATGTGTAGTGAAGATCCGTGTTAGCAGGAGGCAGACAGTATGAACTTTAATGCACAAAAAAGGGTGAGAACACAGCAAGTTACATTCTCAGCAGAGTACATTTATAATCTAAATGACTGTCAGCAGCAAACCTCTGCTTTGTGTCTCCTTAGAGCCTTGTCACCATGGAAACTGAATTAACTATCATTGTAGTATAACAATAACATTCACATAGTAGCATTGAGCTGCAGCATATCATCAGATACCCAGCAAATAATAATCAGGGTCAGCTAATACATTCTGTGATATGAATGTAAAAACAAGTAATCATTTTGTTAATGCTAGTACAATATTAGATTGTTTGATAGTACATCCATCTCCAGAAACCACAATGTCCTCTAGGGTAATAATCTTTTAAAGTCAATGGATGAAAATTAATATAAGGGCTCATTTATACTTGCTTCGAAACATAGCTTCGAACAGGCTTTGTTAAAGCTCTCTGAACGTCAGTCAAAGGTCCTGTCACTAAATAAAATGGTTAGCTTACAGTCCTGTTTACACCTTGGTGCTTCGATGAGGCTTCGGTGGGGCTTCGATGAGGTTTTGGTGGAGTTCTGATGGGGCTTCAATGAGCCTTTGGTAGAGCTTTGGTGATGCTTTGTGGGGCTTCAATGCGGCTTTGGTGGGGCTTCAAGCAAGTTTTGCCATAGACCTCTATGGAGGCTTTGAATACTCTTTCAATCACCACTAAAGCTACATGGGGTATAATTTTTGAAGCAAAGCAAAAGCACGGTGTAAACAGGACTGTAAGCTAAACATTTTATTTAGAGAAGGGGGTTAAGGTGCGCTATGGACACTAAATTATTGCAACAATTTTTTTTTTTTAAATAAAAAAAAAAAACATACAAAAAGTGAAACCAAAATGTGAAAACATGTAAACAAAAACGATTAGTGGTGAGAGGAGGGGCTGCCACTACCTTACATATTCAACCCGAAAGGTTGAAAAGACGTAGACAAATACTAATGCCCCATACACACGATGAGATTATCGGACGAATGATCGTCCGTTTTTTATTGCATGCTAATCTCAGATCGAATCTGATGAGTTTACTAAAGTCACGAAAATTCCAGCACGACAGAAAAAAAATTCGGAAGTGATGTCATGTGTTGTAATGCATTTGTATTGCATTTTCGAATGATAGCTGTACTGATTAAACGAAAATCGTACGATCTGGCAACGTACGGAAAAAATTTCCGTGCATGTCCGATAGAATAATATCAGATGAACTGTCCTAATCGGCTCTCGAAAGCTCTGTACTAACGATCCGATTATCGTACGATCGCTTCGAAAGCGGTATTTTCCGTACGATTTTCGGATCGTGTGTACGGGGCATAAGGGGATAGCTACAGCGCTCACCTGCTGTTGATTTTACCTAGTATCTGCAGGGAACTCACCTGCTATTAATTGTACCTAGTCCCTGCAGGGATCTATTTAGGGTCAAACTGTGTAACTAAAGTGAATTCTTATTACCAAATTACTTAATGGTAATTTTGCACATAAATAAAAATTAACATATAAAAATAAAAATAAAGATAAAAATTCCACATGTGCAATATATATATATCTAACAGATGACAATATGAAACGTGCATGAAGGTGTTACAGAAATCCTGGTTTACCTTATCACAAAAATGCTATGTATTAGTGCAAAAACTTCAATGCACTTTCTACTATATTAAAAAGTGCATGTGTGCATTTATGCAAATCCCATAATGAAAAAAGTGCTAAGTGCTTATAAAGGTGCCACAATTTCAATATATACTGTAAAAAGTGCTACGTGCTTCTATGGGTGCCGCAATATGTAAATACAGTACTTTACACTTTGTAAAAGTCGCTAAATAGAAGAATGCAAATATAAGTTAATACACAAGTCCAACAGCAGAAAAGTAATATCAGAAAGTCCCTCTGGAGCAAAAGTGACAGTGTGCTTCAGTGCTTAGTGGGTTCCTGGATTGCAACCGGTGCGATTTCTGTGCATAAAGACAATATTCTGCACTCACCAGCTCCCCTGCCCCTTAAGGGGTTAATGCGCCTCCACAGTGTGAGCCCCTGTGTCGCTATATAGAGCTGCTCCGGTTACCATCCAGTAATTTTCCTCATTAAAAATGAAATGAAGCATACATAGTGTAATCCAGTTTAAAACCAATTTTATTAGGTGCATGAAATGCTACTCACAAAAATGAAGGATAAAAAAGCGCCTCAGTATATATGCTGATCACAGCATTTGAATTCACAGTCGCCGCCGCCGTTGTGAGAGAGTGTACACCTTAGGCCACGCCCTACACGTTTCGTCATTGGACGTCGTCTGGAGCGGCCATCTTGGTGCTCCACTCTCTTTATATAGGGTGTACTGTTTGTACGGCGCATGCGCGAGCGCAAGAATGCCATTTTACCTGCTGGAATGAGGTGTTGAATAGACACACCTATTTGTTATGGGCTAAAGTTCATGTGGCGCTTGCGCAAAACCACAGACTCTGCTATTTACACTAGAAAGGAAGAGAAGGAAAAATACACAGACAGCGGTTGTGTCATTATTCTGAAAATGAGCGGCTTCATATTTTAGGTATGCGGCAGTGGTGAAGACAAAATTGCAATGTAAATAAAACAATTAAACAATAGAATTAAAATGACAAACCCCATTATTAATTAAATGGAAAATAATATAGAAATAAAAATGAAAAAAGAAATGAAAATAAAAATAAAAATAAAAATGGGCGCAATTAGATAATGTCCTTTGTATAAAAAAAGCAAAAAATACATGATGATTAAAAACAGAGATGGATGAAATAAGATTGAATGCATATTAAAATGTTGAACCCTTATGGGGAAATATATGCATGCATAAAAATACCCTCTACTAGATGAGAGTGCCCCCTAGTATAACTAAATGGAAATCCCTTGTACCTGAATCAATATAAATTGCTATATAGACAAGGTTGTGGAAATATACCGCTAATCAAAACCTCTCATGTTACAATATTTATTTCTTGTATATGGAGGGGACCATCGAAGGGATTTTTTTAAAACCCAATCAATATCTTATTATTAATAATGTACATATTCCTATTATTACTACTTTATACTTTATTATTATTCTTATAATCATACCGTTACCCTGTGCACCTATATGTGTGTCTGCAAATTGTAACTTAATCAATATTATTTGTTCAGAATAGGCAACACAAGGCATATGAAAAATAGGCATATGAAAATTCATTAAATATAAAGAAAGGGGAATAATGTATTTAAATCACTAATGTAGTGTATAGTTAAAATATCAAAGTTGTTGATATGATATGATTCTTGTAATTATTTGTGTCCTGTTTTTTTAGATAATCATGCCCCATTGGTGTAATATACTACATTCGACCTAGTTGAATGTATTATCTTCGATCATGCCAAAGAATGGAAAAAATGGGAAAATTGGGAAAAAAGGTTTAGGAAGAAAGGGGGGGAGGGTTTGACCAAAATAGGAAGGAGGGGGTGTATTGGAAAAACTAGTAGTTGGTTAGGAAACAATTTAGGTCCAGGTCTATGTTTAGGCCTGCCAGTTGTAGCGTGTCTAAGAGGAATATCCATTTTGTCTCATTTTGTGAGATTTTTATTCTCCTATCTTCTCCCTTCCAATGTCCCTTTATTTTATCAATGCCGTAAAATGTCATAAGATTGGGGTCTCGGTTGTGGTAGTCTCTAAAATGTCTAGAGACACTGTGATTATGGTATCCTTTTTTGATATTTTTTATGTGTTCTCTAATTCTTATGTACAGTTGTCGTGTGGTCTTGCCGATATATTGTTTTTGGCACGGACACTCAATTACGTAAGTGACATGAGTACTGCTACATGTGATAAGCTCGTTGATTTTGTATTCCTTCACATTTGAAGAGGATACAAACTTAGTTCTTTTTTTCTCAGTGGTTTTTGAGCTGGTTTTACAAGGGAGGCATCTTCCACATTTAAAAAAACCTTTCAGGTTTTCAAATTTTTTTTTATGTTTTTTGGTGGATCAATGGTATTCTTTGCTAATCTATTTCTCAGTGTAGAAGCTTTCCTATATATAAACAATGGCTTTTTTGGCAATAAAGTTTTTAATGTTTCGTCTGTATGTAGAATGGGCCAATGCTTTCTAAAGATCTCTTCTAACCCTTTATATTGTCGGTTATATCCCGTCAGGAATGCTGTTTTCATCTTTTTGTTGTTACTTCTTCGATTCCTTTTGGGTACGTCATCAATTAGCTTATCCCTTTTCATTTGGCGTACTTTTTCTTTAAGGTCACATAACTCTTTTTTCTTATATCCTTTGGAGACAAATCTATCTATAATTTGGTCAGCCTGCTTATCGTAATCAATCTGGTTGCTGCAATTCCTGTATATTCGCATCAATTGGCCCTTTAGGATGTTATTTATCCATTTTGGATGGTGACAGCTGGTGATAGGGATATATGTTCTTCGTCAAGTTTTAGATTTAGGCCTCAAATATGCCCCAGATAAACAACTTGACACGTTTGAGGCCGATATAGACCTACAGAAATTTATAAGAAAGTTAAATATTAAAAAAATGTTTGCCAAAAAAGAACAGAAACAGGGAAATGATGAGAACAATGTTTACGTAAATCCGGGTCAAAACAGTGTTTATAAACACTCTAATCTTAAAAACAATTCTACTTTTAACCCTAATGTGCAACAAAATGATAGCATTACGGTGTTCAAGAAATTGGTTGAAAAGGACCTGAAAGAAATTAAGATCCAGAAAAAAAAAGGAAGGGGTTTATGGAAAACCATTAAACAATTGGAGAAGAAAAAGAATATAGTAATACGTCCGGCGGACAAGGGAGGAGGCTTAGTGATATTAAATAAAGAAGATTACAAAAAGGAAAGGGATAAACTATTGGCTGAGAAGGATACATATAAAAAGTTAAAGAACGAGGGGGCGTGTCCGGACGTGGGCGACGGCGGACGTCTTTACAGGGAGCTCGCGATCGCCGCTGTTAATCCACCACCATCCGTGCCTTAATCAAGCACAAACATCCTCCTCCACACTTCCCCGGGCTCCCCGGAGGTGCCCCGAGTTGTTATCGCCCAGGATTGAGGGAAACACACAAAGCGGTTTGTCTCCTGGCCCTCCGCGGCCGCCGCCATCTTGCTACTCCACGGCCGCCGCCATCTTGCCGCTCGGAGGCCTACCTGAGACATCACCCCGGAAGCAGAGGTAGGGGACTCTGAAATACCCCCATCCTTGTGCGGAGACCTGCGGGACACGGCCTAGAGGCCTCGCTGGGTTCCGGAGACGCGGCGGCCCATTCCGGCCTAGTGCGGCCTAGTGCGGCCTAGTGCAGCCTGCACATCCCCGCTGTTTCCTGGAGTGGCGTCCCCCCCGGAGGACGCCGCAATCGGCCTGGCACAGGCCGCCTCTCCACACCTGCCCAGTCAGACTTCCTGGCCCTAGCCCCAGCCTGAGGTGTCACCACAGCCTGTGACTTAGGGATTTTGTAGTCTGTGGCTTATATCTTTGTACACTGGACTCACTCCACTATTAAAAGCCCAGCTTCCCAGCCACATTGCCAAGCTTCTCTCTGCCTACCAGTAAGGGATCTGTGAGGCTGCAGGGGGCACTGCCTTTGTGGGAGGCTGATTTGTGAGACCCTAGGGACGTTTCTGTCTGCCCCTCAGCAGCTTCTCTGGACCAGGGGTGGGGGGGAGGGGTGCCCACAGAGAAGCCCCTGCTGCCCTTAACATGATATTACCCTGCTCTGGTGGCTGCGATTTGAGGATGGCTGGGTGAAGATAATCCGTTGGGGGGCCCCCTGCCTGACCCGGACCATACAGGCCACAACACAACTCCACCAGATGTGAAATCGGCATGAACACTCCCAAACGATACAGGACACGATCAGCTACCCGTGGGACCCACAGTAGACCCTCACAGCCCGGTATCCAGCGTTTTTTCAGAGGGAGCTCGTGCACCTCCCCTGGTACTACTGCCACCACGCCTCGGGGGTCACACACAGAAACAGCCCCCCCTGAGACTCGGACCTCTTCCGCTGCACCTGCCTCGGACCCCTTCTCAGGGGTTCCAACTGCGTCACGGTCTGAGATAGCCGGCTCTACCTCCGACCAGGGAAACCTGGATGATGACCTTCGCAGAATGCTGCGGGCCCTACCTACGAGGGCGGACATTGAGGCCCTCCCCACGAGGGCGGACATTGAAGCCCTAATCCTGCGGATAGAAGAGGCACACAGCAGGGACATCCAAGAGGTGAAAACAGAGCTGCACGCAATAGGAGACCGGGTGTCCTCAGGGAACCAAGCTATGGGCCAGGCTGGAACAATCCCAAAGTGTGATCCCGCTCAGGGGGGCGCCATGGTGCTACCCAGCACTGCCAGCGGAGATAAAACGCCACCCACTGATTGGAAACCCGGCGAGGGTCTGCGCTCGAATGATTTCGCAAGCGTCCCTCACCTCCTCGAACTCACCCCTTTACCCTATTATAGGCAACCCCTTATTTACTCCGGGGTCTGTATGATGGAGGTCTTCGGGGTCTGGGGCCTACATCAAGCCTCACACTTTAGTTCTGGTGGGCGCTGGAAAACAATGGCGAATTTCCTAGATCCTACGGGCCTATTCCGTCTAGACTTTCTGAGGACACTCCAACTAACACATTTCCTCTCTACGATCCCACCCCCCAAGGAAGACGCTCAGACGCTCACAGCCCTGGAGGTGCTATGCACTGTCGCGGGTGCCCTTCCACACACACTTTCACTGACCTACAACCTTTTAAATGCTCCCTCAGCAGACTTTATTCCCCCGGGACTACTCAACTGGGAAAAAGAGTTAGCCTGCCAATTCAATGACACCAAGAGACAGCGTATTCTCCGATTTACACATAAATCCTCTATCTGTGCCAAGATCCAAGAAACAAATTACAAAATTCTCTCATGGTGGTATAGGACCCCTTCGCTACTCCACCAGCTCTACCCGAATACATCAGACCTATGTTGGAGATGTCACACTGACAAAGGGACCATGCTACATATTTTTTGGTCTTGCCCTAAACTTACACACTTCTGGAAAGTGGTATGTGAGACAGTACAACAATTCACGGCCCGGCCCCTCACAGACGACCCAGCATTCTTTCTCTTACACGCCTCTTATATCCCTGACAGGAACTACAAGAAATCAGTGATTCACCACCTACTTGATGCCGCTAAGGCCTGCATACCACTCCAGTGGAAATCACCCCTTCCGCCGACCATTGACCTCTGGCTTCGTAAGGTGGAGGACATCAGGAAAATGGAGGACCTTATCCTCACAGCACAAAATAGAGAGGAGACCTTCACTAAAACCTGGCAGGGCTGGAATGGGTTTATATACTCGGCTGAGGGCCAGGCCCTGAGAGGATCTGACACGGACACATAATGCCGCAGGCAGGGACAAAGACTTGTTGAGTATGGTGGCCATAGATAGAGGCCCCGTAACTGCAACTCCGACTGGTTATCTGAGCACTCCATGATCGAGTAACACACCTTGCTGCCCCCCCACCTCGCTCCCTGTACCTCCCCATACCTGATTCACCCCCCCTTTTTTCTTTTCCCCTCTGTCTTTCCCACTCCTATGCTTCATCTCCCCCTCCATATATTGGAAGTGGTTCCAATGTAGATACTAAGTTAGTTAAAAAGAAACTGGGAAGTGAGACCACGAGATGACGAGAATTCACGTCTCCACATGCTGATGTTTTTTCTTTTTACTCTTGAGGATAAGGCTAGCAGAGAATTGATGATGTATTACCTGCACTGCCTTTCTCTCTGTAGGATATGTGGAAAGTATGTAACCTGTTGGTCTATGTGGACCCATTTCCTGCTATAAATAAACAATTAAAAAAAAAGTTAAAGAACGACCCAAAGAATGATTATGAAAAGCGACTCAGGAAATTTGTCAAAAAGGGAGAAAGCAAGGGAATACTAAATAAAAAGGAAGCAAAATATTTAACCCTGAAGGCAGCAAAAACTCCTGTGATCTATTATGTGCCAAAAGTACATAAAGATGAAAAAAACCCTCCAGGCAGAACCATAATCAGTGGTATTGACTCTTTGTTTTCAAGATTAGGTGAATACATCGATGGCTTTTTACAACCTCTGGTGTCAGAAGGTAAATCGTACTTAAAGGACAGTAAACGGCTACTCACCGAACTAAAAAGTATTAGCAGAGGTGGATATACTTGTTACGATTGATGTTAACTCGCTGTATACCAACATTAAACAGGAACATGCATTGAGTAGCACATAATGGGCGTTACAAAGATTAACGGATCTCAAACAAGAACAAATTAGCTTTATAGTAGAAGGATTGGAATTGGCAATGTCACATAACTACTTTTGGTACCAGGGTACGTACTACACTCAAATTAAAGGAATAACCATGGGAGCAAAGTTTGCTCCCAGTGTAGCAAACCTTTTCCTCAATAGATGGGAAGAGGAACAGATCTATAGCGTACCAAGACAACATTTAAAGATGTACCGCAGGTATATAGACAATATCATCATCATATGGAGAGGTTCAGTTGAAGAATTAAACAACTTTTTTGATGAGATCAGTCAGAATGCATATGGCATTTCCTTCACTGGAAGCTGGAATACTCAAAGTATGTCAATACGACGAAACGCGTCAGGGTGGTAGCACACGTTCGCAGCATAGAGGAACTGACAGGAGGGAGGAAGAGACGCACAGCTTTAACCGTGAGCTACTAAGTGGTGACGGCCATTAGCGGCTGATGCTGTTATTTCCCCTGAGACTGTTACTAAGAACTATGAACGTTGAGTGAACCAATGCTTTAAAGAATTAACTTTGTGTGAGTGCAACATTTTTACTTAAATAAATCGTGTTTTTATAAGACAGTATTACGCTATGTTTGTTTTCCGTAATTGCTTCTTTCGGAGATCTTGAATCACCTGGCACTTATGCAGTGGATGGGATCCAGCCGATGAGTAAAATCCGAGAGCCCGTGTAACCAAGCACATCCGACCGTGTATGCAGTGGATGGGATCCAGCTGATGAGTAACATCTGAGAGCCCGTGTAACCAAGCACATCCGACCGTGTATTACCTAGCACAGATGAACCGGATGAAATCGAGCGGATGAGGAGTATTTTCGAAGAGCCTATGTAACCAGGCATATCTGGTAAGAGCATTACTAAGGGGGGGTCACTTCAGTCTTGAGATTGTACCCCAGCAAATTCGGGATCACTGTTTTTTCATGTTAAGGAAGGATTGCATCGTACACTCCTCTGAATTTATACCAGGACATTTTGTTTTAGTTTTAGCCTTTAATTTTATGGTCTGTTGATGGACTGAAATAGATATCCTGTTTCAACTTGTTCCCTGTAACTATCCTACGTACTCAGTACAATTTAGATATATGGACAGTGTTCATGGACAATATTGTGATTGTATGGCTACATTTGGGAAGATAGAAATATTCTTTCCATAGAACAATAGGTTGCACTAGCACAATTTGCATATAATTTCTTTTTTTCTATTGAGTATTATGCGCTGTTTTTTCTACGGGTGAATTGATTTATCCATCCACCTTGCAGATTTTTGTTTAATGTTTTTTAGTGGTTTTATTGATTTAATACCTTTTAGAACAGCTGCTTAAAATTCCACAACTCCCAGGTAGAAAGCATATTCTTTAATGCTAAGCGCCTTTTATTTGCGTGGTTAACGGGCGGAGGTTATCCTAAGCAAAGGCACATATTTGTTCAGTAAGAGTGATATACCTTCCCTGCCCGTGTTTGCTAGACCACGTGTCTGTGGTCAGATGTATCTTGGCACCGACACTGTGTGCCAGAGATACATTCACTTGCCGCTGAACATGGCCATATAGCTCTGGGATGCCCTTCTCTGAGAAATACTTCCTTCCTGGGACCTTCCATTGTGGTGTTCCAATGGCCACAAATTTTCGAAAGGCCTCCGAGTCCACCAGTTTATATGGCAGTAGTTGGCGGGCTATGAGTTCTGACAAGCCAGCCGTCAACCGTTGGGCAAGAGGGTTATCCGGCGTCATCATTTTTTTACGCTCGAACATTAGGCCCACGGAAGCCTGCGTTTTTGCAGATAAACGTGAGCTTGGCGTGATGGAAGGTGGAGTGGAGGACAATTGTGAGGAGAGAGGAGAAGGAGAAGTAGAAGACGAGGCTGGACGGTGAGAGCCTGGAGTGTGGCTTTGTGTGTTCCATTGCTCCCACTGGACTCGGTGATGGCAGCCCATGTGCCTTCTTAAGGCGGTCATCCCTAGGTGAGTGTTGGGCTTACCGCGACTAATGCGTTGACTACAAAGATTGTAGATGGCAACGCTATTGTCCGCAGCGGACACGTTAAAAAAAGCCCACACTGCAGAGCCATGTGTCGGTGTCCTGGGAGCGCCAGATGTGACCATACATGGTCGATGACTCGCTCCTGATACATTTGCAGTCTGCTTTGTCCCTCCTGTGCAATGTAAGTTATTCCTGCTTCTCCTCCCTATCTGCTGGTCCATATCTCCCTCTGAACTCCCCTCCTCTTCCTGTCTTGTGGGCACCCACGTGACATCACTAGACACATCATCATCGACGTCACCTTCCCCACCGCTATAAGTAGAGATCTCGGAGTAGGCAGCAACACCGGGGACCAACCTCCCCCTTGGGCTGATCTGGGTACTGTCGCCAGACTGCTGGGTAGCGGTTGTTGCTACCTCCTCTTCCTGATCCAATACCAAGAGTGGCTGCGCATCAGAAATGTCTTGATATGGATCGGAAAATAATTCCTGTGACTCAAGCAGAAGGTATGTGGTGGTGGTGGTGGTGGTGTTGTTGGTGGTAGTGTCTTTGGGGGTGCACATAGCAGAGAGTGAAGAAGAGGGTGCAGATCGAGAGGATGAGGAGGGTGCAGAAGAGTAAGGCTGAGTGAGCCACTCAACCAAGTCTGGTGCCTCCTTTAAAGTAATTGAACGCACCTTCTGCAACTTCCCACTTTGGCTCAAGACTGTTGCTCCTGCCCTACCCCTACCACCCCTGCGGAAGGGCCTGCCTCTTCCTCTGCCTGTCATTTTTTAAATGACCCTGTGACAAAACTCTCGGTCCCTATACCGATGAAGGACTGCTGCAGTATAGGGCAGCGGTCAGCAGTAGTGCACCTCAACCCTATGTATTGTGGACCTATACCAGTCCTTATAGAATAGCAGACTGTACCTCACTCAACCATATGTACTATAGCACCCTACACCAGGTTATTACCAGTCCTTATAAGGACCTTTGTGGAACAAGTAGGTTGTGTGTGACTGATTAGCAGACTGTACGTCAGTCCCTATACCGATGAAGGACTGCTGCAGTATAGGGCAGCATTCAGCAGTAGTGCACCTCAACCCTATGTATTGTGGACCTATACCAGTCCTTAAAGAATAGCAGACTGTACCTCACTCAACCCTATGTACTATAGCACCCTACACCAGGTTACCAATCCTTATAAGGACCTTTGTGGAACAAGTAGGTTGTGTGTGACTGATTAGCAGACTGTACGTCAGTCCCTATACTGATAAAGGACTGCTGCAGTATAGGGCAGCGGTCAGCAGTAGCGCACTTCAACCCTATGTATTGTGGACCTATACCAGTCCTTATAGAATAGCAGACTGTACCTCACTCAACCCTATGTACTATAGCACCCTACACCAGGTTATTACCAGTCCTTATAAGGACCTTTGTGGAACAAGTAGGTTGTGTGTGACTGATTAGCAGACTGCAGCAGAAGGGCAGCAGTCAAGTATAATATTCTTTCTATGTTTGGAAGAAAGAATATTATACGTGTACAAGCCTATTACCATACCACTGATACCAGTCCTGAAAAGAACCTTTGTGGACCTAATATAGTAACAGCTACTGATTAAACTGACCCTCACTGCCTCACACACAGCTTCCTGCCTGTCCCTATATAAACTGACAAAACAGAGGCTACTGGAACAATAACTGGAATAGCACTTTTGTGGACCTGATAGTAACAGCTAATGACTAAACTGACTGTCCCTGCAGCACACACCGTCCTGTCCCTTTCTCTAAACTGACAAAAGACACTCAGGCTGCTGCAACAATCAGTAGCACAGCAAACCTATATCCTGAACTACACCTAACACCTATACCAGTTCTGAAAAGAACTTTTGTGTACCAAATAGCTAGCGATTTGGGTCACTGCAATCTCTCCCTGCTCCACACAGCAACCTCTCCCTATAGTGACAGAAGAAAGAATGTAAAATGGCCGCCGGATCAGGTGTATTTATAAGTTAGGGGGAATGTCCAAGTGTCCATGTGCTGTAATGTCTCAACTGGCTATCCTGTACCCCATGATGGATGTGTCATCATAGGTCAAAGTTCTTTTACATAGTAAACACGGAAGTCCACCGGGCGAACGGCGCCAATAGTCCGCCGATCGAGTGGACTGCGAACAGCCGAAATTCGCCGCGAAACGACCGCCGGGTGAACCGTTCGGCCATCCCTAGTGGCCAAATCACCAGGTGAAAACAGAGAAAGCAGCAATATTTTACATTTTTGGTTTTGGGCTTAATACCACTTTAAGTGTGTCACCTGCTTGCCTATGCTCCATGGTGCAGTCATGCAAATCATATCAATTTGCTTCACTGAACTATTAACTTTGACAGGTGAAACTATTACATACAGTATGTGTATTTCATAGCGGCCTAAATGTACAGTATATAAATTTCTGTGCTCTTACTGCTGTGATGCAGGGAATTTTCAATGTTGGCTTGCAAGATGAGCCAAGGAAAATTAGTCCAATTTGCACTGAATGGGGTTTAATTACTAAAGGCAAATCCACTTTGCACTGAAAGTCCACATGGAAGTGCAGTTGCTGTAGATCAGAGGGGAACATGCAAGGAAAATAAAAAACAGAATTTTAGCTTGCACATGATTGGATAATAAGATCAGCAGAGCTTCCCCTCATTTTAGATCTTCCCCCCAGATCTACAGCGACTGCACTTGTAGTGCAAAGTGAATTTGCCTTTAGAAAATCAACCCCATTGTGTGTTTGTGGATTTTCCTAGTATAGGCTTTGAGTGAACAAAATGTCCTTATTAAGTTTCACATGTCACTTTTTTTTTTTCTTTACCGAAATTTTATGAAAAGGAAGGTATTTTGTTGAAAACAATGTGCATGCAGAAGCTGATGAGTGAAAGCAACCCTCCATAGTACACTCAGTCTTTCAATATAGAAAAGTAAACTCGCCAAGACAAATAAACACAAAAATGTGAGGCGGGTTGCTATTGATGACCTATTTCCGGAGATGCACATTGGATGACTGTTATGACCTTCTGGCATTAGTACCTTCAGCGTCACTTTCACCTTTCCTGCTATGCCCTATCTGATGCATAGCATTTTACCACATACCTGTAGAGAGGATATGAACTGTTATTTCTGCCTAGAGTACAAAGGTTCAACTACATTTCCTCAGGTATATATATATATATATATATATATATATATATATATATATATATATATATATGTGTGTGTGTAATGCATGGACACACATGATGCTACATTAGAAATATTAAAGGGGGGGGGGTTCTGTTTATAATATACAGTATATCCCATATAACAAAAATAATATAATATGTGTCTATAACCTAAAACTAACAGTCATATATAATGCCGCGTACACACGATCAAAAATTCGGCCAGCAAAAGACTGATGAGAGCTTTTCATCAGAAAATGCGATTGTATGTATTCTCCATCTGAATTTTGCTGCCAAATTCCCACCAGCAAAAATTTGAGAGCAGGTTCTCAATTTTTCCAACAAAAAAAATTTTCATCGGAAATCCCAATTGTCTGTAGCAATTCCGAAGCGCAAAATTCCTACGCATGCTCGGAAGCAATTCAACGCATGCTCAGAAGCATTGAAATTCATTTTCTCGGCTCGTCGTAGTGTTGTACGTCACCGCATTCTTGGCGGTCGAAAGTTCAGAGAACTTTTGTGTGACTGTATGCATGCAAGCCAAGTTTGAGCGGAATTCCGGCGTAAAAAGCTATGATGGTTTTTAAGACGGAATTCCGATCGCGTGTACGCTGCATAAGAGTATAAAAATATTGAGAATCATAATAGCAATGGTATAAAAGCACTTTGATCTATTTATCATTTTGAAAATGTGACTATAAAATATAAGATGTAAAGAAAGGTTGGTGGGAATAAAAAGGTGAAGTGGTGGAGTGACAGTATAGATTTTATTACAGTGTGTGGGCAGTGTGAACTGATCCTTAGGCCGCGTACACACGAGCGGACTGTATGGGCTACTTAGTCCGTCATACAATCCGACGGACAGTCCGTCATACTTTCGAATGAACGGACTTGACCACACACGGATGCACAAACAGTCCGTCGAAAGCTTGCGCGATGACGTGTACAGCACGTACGACGGGACTAGAAATAGGAAGTCCAATACACAGCAATGCAACCTTCCGCCGTGTAAATCCTTTCTGAGCATGCGCCATTCTTAGTCCGTCGAACTAGCCTACTGACGAGCGGATTGTCCGCTGAAACCAAAGTATGACGGACAGAATTTCGAAAAATCCAAAATACTTAGTACGCCAGACTGCACGCTGAAAAAGTCCGCTGAAGCCCACACACGAGCGGACTGTCCACTGAAATGTGTTTCGACGGACTAAGTAGGCCATACAGTCCGCCCGTGTGTACGCGGCCTAATTGTTAAAAATATTATTTTTATTAGAAGAGGTTAGATTATTGTTAGTTAGAACAATGTTTCTCAACTCCAATCCTCAAGGGATTTGATCAGTTTCACTATCTTAGTAATTACCACAGACATTTTACCTGAGGGAAATCCTGAAAACATGACCTGTTGGGGCACCTTGAGGACTGGAGTTGAGAAACACTGAGTTAGAAGACGTAGATATGACATGCCAAAAGTGATAAAAGGATATATAGTGATAAAAGAAATCAGAATGAAATTAAATGGGTTGAAAGGGGATAATTGATTGTAAAATAATTGTATTTTTACTAAGGCCGGCCATACACAATTTGAATCTCGGCCAGTTCAGCAGGCCGAGATTCGGACCATTATTAGGCAGACTGAATTTACCAAGTTGATTGATCAACTTGGGTACAACCAGCCTGCCGGATTCTCTTGCAATTATCGTTAGCAGCTCCTATGGCAGCTAGCAATAATCACTGTATTCTCCCGGTGGGGGTGGATTCCTCAGTCCCTGCCCCCTATGGCCCAGCAGGAAGGATTTCCACATCAACACTGTCTGTGTTGATGGGGAAATCAAACAAATTTACAGAACATGCTACAGCAAAACTGACATTTCTAAAAAAAAAAAAAATCCCATTTAAAATGACTTGTGGTTACAATTGCCAGCACCTGGCTATTAAAACGTAAAGAAAAAATGGCTTTGGATTCCCCCCTCCCCCAGTCCATACCAGGCCCTTCGGGTCTGCTATGGATTTTAAAGGGAAATCCCACGCCAAAACTCTGGCCTGTGGTTGTCAGGGTATGTGGGTGGGGGGCTTATCAGAATCTGGAAGCGACCTTAAATCCTTTATTAAAATAGAAAAAAAGTGTAAATCCACCATCAATCATGATGCCCAATTGACCCCGAAAAGTAGAGAGAGAACAAAATGCTTCCGTCTTCTGGGAGGCCTCCCACCGACTGCTCACCCTGCACTTTGACAGCTCTTATATACGTGTCATCAGAATTGTGCAGTGCTCTATATAAGAGCTGTCAAAGTGCAGGGCGAGCAGTCAACGGGAGGCCTCCCAGAAGGAGGAAGCATTTTATTTCTTCTCTATTTTTTGGGTCTGTCGGGCATCATGATTAATGCAATACACTTAGTTTTTGACAAATCCTTTGTATTATAAAAAAGTCTCCAATCTCCTGTTTTTTTTACTTTCTGACACTATTTTGATAAATGGGTAGGGTAAGATGTACCCGATACCCATTCACATGGGGGGGGGGGGGGGCGGGATCTGAGCTTCCAGATTCCGATAAGCCCCCACCTGCAGACCTCGACAACCACAGGCCAGGGTTGTCAGGAAGAGGTCCTTGTCCCCATCAACATGGAGCCAAGGTGCTTTGGGGTGGGGGGCTCAGAGCCCCTCCTCTGCCCCAAAGCACCCCCCCTATATTGAGGACATGTGGCCAAGTATGGTTCAGAAGGGGGGCATCTTTTCCTGTCCTGCCAGGTTACGTGCTCAGGTCTGGTGTGTTTTTTTCTGGGGGAATCCATGCCTATTTTTTTTTAATTTTGGTGTGGGATTCCCCTTAAAATCCATACCAGACTGAAAAGGCCTGGTATGGACTGGGGGTGGACCCATGCCCTTTTTTTTCTATTTTTTAATAGCTGGGTGCCAGCAATTGTAACCACAAGTCATTTTAAATGGGATTTTTTCTTTTTAGAAATGTCAGTTTTGCTGTAGCATGTTCTGTATATGCTACAAATGCGCCACTTTACAAGCACATAAAGAGGTGCCCCCCAGGCACGATGTTTAATGGAACTTTTTATTTTCATTGTTGCACTTTAAGCATCATTAAAATCACTGCTCCTGAAAAAAACAATTGTTTTAAAAAAATATATATTTATATTGATACATGTTCCCCAGGGTAGTACCCAGACCCCCATACCCCTTTTATGGCCAATTACTTGCATATACTGTAAGCCTTCAAAATGGGCACTTTTTATTTTTCCTGATCGCCTCCCATAGACATCAATGGGGTTCGCTGTTCAGGTTAGAACTTTTCACCTGTTTGGGAGTTCTGCTGGGTTGTCGGTCTATTCTGCTGGGTTGTCGGGGTGTTCGGTCTATCCCTAATGGCTGGCCTAAGTGAGGTTAATCCCGCCCAATACAAAGGCAACTTCTAACCCTGGTTCAGACCCTACTTATGACTTGTTTCAAGACTTGAGATCAAAAAAAGAAAATAAACTGCTCTAATATTTTCATAACAAATATGGAAAGGATGATTATATACAAGAAGCAAAACACCTTCTGAGAGACCAATCTTACTACCAACTGTTGTATTACATCCAAGCAGTCCCTTTCTCCAATAATTTCATCACTTTTATTAACCACGTTAGTTCCAGGCCATTTCTGGCCCTTTTTGTTTACATGTAACAATCAATATTTTTTTGCTAGAAAACGTCTTAGAACCCCCAAACATTATATATGTTTTTTTAAAGCAGAGGCACTAGAGAATACATTGGTAAGTTCTGCAATGTTTTATGTCACAAGGGCACATTCGCGCAAAGGGGTTTTCAAATGCAGATTTTCAGAAAATAATTCACATTTTTTTTTTATTTTTATGCAAAAAAAAAAAAAAATAGAATACATAGCCCATTATTTTTGTAAACTTTAAAAGATGATGTTACACCGAGTAAATAGATTCCAAACATGTCATGCTCTAAAATTGCGCACACCGTTTGGCAACAAACTGTATACATTTTACTATCTATAGAGGATGCTTTAAAGCGGTAGTAAACCCGCAAATTATTATTTTTTTTTTAAACCTGCAAAGCAAAAGGCATAATGAGCTAGTATGCACCGCATACTAGCTCATTATGAAATACTTACCTTAGAACGAGGCCCCGACATCTGGCCCGATCCACGCCGAGGGAGCTGACATGCTCCCTCTGCGTTTCTTCCGGGTATCGCTGCTCCGACGCTGTGAGTGGCCAGAGCCGCGATATCGTCACTCCCGCGCATGCGAACGGGAGATTTCAGTCCGGCCGCTGCCAGATTTTCACGGCGAGAACCCCCTTGTGCGCATGCGCCGCTGCAGTCAGCGGCGCATACCGAGGGGAATATCTCCTAAACCGTACAGGTTTAGGAGATATTTTTTTTACCTACAGGTAAGCCTTATTATAGGCTTTCCTGTAGGTAAAAGTTAAAAAATTGAGCATACAACCACTTTAAAAGCCTTTACAGGTTACCACTTTCGATTTACACAGGAGGGCTACTGCCCATGATCTCACATATCTTATATGTGTGGGATAATAGCTGTTTTCTCACGTGCGGATGCAACATGCGTGGTCGTTTTTGTATGTGAACATGGGGGGACGGGGCGCTTTTTTAAAAAAATTAACAATTTATATATTATATATATATATATATATATTCACCAAACTTTTTAGATGCACCTCTTATATTGGTTGACCTTTATAGTGGGCTTGTAAGTCTGATCATTGGAGGAGACAAGGCTGAGTTCTCAGTACAGCTAAAGAACTTACCACAGTGTGTTCTTCTGCTTAGTGTGGTCAGTTTTTAATAAGAAAGCAGAGGGACTGCCAGGAGCACCAGGGATTTCACACGAAGGAAGCAATACAAAAAGAACAGGATACTTTCTCATACAAGTACATGGTATAGCAGGCACATATCAGGAATAGGAAGTGTTGGGGTAACAAAGGCTTTAATGATTTGGGCACTAAGTACAGTTGATTTCGTTTAAATCACCTTCGCTACAGCCAGGATTCCATGGTACAATACACCTCTAGTGGAGTGCGGATCTGAAAGCATTATATATGTGATCACATTTCCATACAAATGTCAATATGTGGACAAAACTAGCTTTTTTTTTTTTTGCTTTATTTCAATTTTTTTACAGGGCCATTTAGGGTAGTTTAGCTTATTTTATCTAGTGTTCTGTTTATTAGTGTATGTGCTTATTATTTGTGTACTGCCTAGAACAAAGAGTCCAGGAGAGTTAAAAAGCAGCTTTCATTAAGCCTGTTACTCCTTTGTGTGCAAACAGTGGTCTCTCTGCAAAGGTCTGAAAGTGATAAAGATGTACATAACTGCCTGCATACATTGGTGCTGTCATTATCATTCATGTATATCTACCAGTAATAAATCAGTCTGACATCCCATAATTCTCTGATTCAGCAAATCAATTCACTCACACTGGCTCACCACTATAATCGCCAATATAACAAAAAAAAAAAAAAAATCTGCATTCTATTGTACGTACACTAAACAGCTTGACTGGTTTTTCTATAATGTACTGGCTAATTCACAGTTTTGAATGATTTATATATATGCTTATAGTAACTGAAAACCTTTCCAATGTGAGATCACACATCAACATAGACAAAAGCTGCCTTGTATCTGCCTCATTCCCAGATGTCCCATTGTGTCCCCCCACTTTCCTGGCATGAGTGCTGTTTGTTTGTTTTTTATCATTTTTTTTCCAAGTGCCTATTTCTGGACAGGTCTAAGCACACAGCCTTGAACAATTGCAGCTGAGATATAAAGATAAAAGAGAGTACCTTTCCATAAAAATAGTTTCATCTAAGGTGAGCTAGAGGGCACCACTCTAAAGTATTTCTAAATGTAGTAATGAGATGTTCAAACAAAGGAAAATAAAGCCCACTACAAATTCCTTTTGACTGTTAGTAAGGTTTTATAAAATTCCAATGCTAATGTATCACAGCCCATAAGCATCTTATTGTATGTAGTTTTCTAAAGTCAGATTAATGCATCTTATGATTTCTGATTTTTTTAATACATTTTTATTTTTTTCCCCAAAAAAATTAAACAATCTAGTACAAGACCATGTAAGATTAATTTGAGTGAAGTTGAAGACAGCTTAGCCAAGGTTAGGTACAACATTTAGATAAATATGAAACAGAAAAATGCCTAGTCAGCAGAACAAAAAATCTTGTCCCAACCCAGGGTGGGTAGAGGTTGTGCGAGTATCATTAGACTTTTAAAATAAGGGCCAGATTACTGTCCTTCTGACTTTGGGGGCCAAACTGTGACCATTGGGAAAAAAAAATGTCCCAGCATTAGTTGGAGTTAACAATGCCCCATCTTTGATGTCATTGGTAAGAATTGTGTCCTATCATTGGGCCCTGTAGTTGGTGTCATTGGCAGGAATTGTGCTCCATCCTTGGTGTTATTGGGACAAATGATGCTTATCATTGGTGTCACTGGGAGGAATTGTGCCCAGTCATTATCATCTTTGGCCCCATTGTTGCTGTCATTGCAAGGAATTGTGTCCCATTGTTGGTGTAAGTAAATTAAATAGTGCCCCAAGGGCCAGCTAAAAGTGAGCAAAGGGCCACATCCAGCCCCCAGGCTGCAGTTTGGAGATCACTGATATAGAGCTATAAATTACCAAAAAATTCTGTACTCAACAAAGGGAAGGGGAGTAAGAGGACATTCAGGAGGGAGGATGGGTAAGGTAGAATGGGGGGGGGGGGGGGGCAGTGTTGGGCAGAGTTAGTAGAGTTATGCAAAATTTCAATCTCAATGCAATGCCTAGGTATTCTAGTTTCAGAGTGTCAGAGAATTATCATGCAAGGTAGAAGGAAGGTAGGATGTGACCCAAAGTTCCCAGATCATTTGGAATATTTTCATAGTGTCATTCTGTATAGCCTTTTAAAAAAAAAATTAAACATGACCTGAGAAACTGAGTGCTTGACTTCTGCAGAGGGTAATAATGAGGGGACTTCCAAGCTCTGGCTATATAACCTTTTTGAGTTACCAGCTGAAATTGGGTATTGGTACAGGCTACCATTTCTTGGTAATACTTGAACTATTTTTATTTTGTTGAACAAGCATATTTTTTCACTGTAATCATTTTATTTATGTTTATGAAAGCAGTTTTAGTGGTGAAAAAAATGAATAAAAAGAAACTAGATTTTTTAATCCCTTCCCCTTTTACCGAGGTTCCTGTAAGATCATCCTCAATTGCATTAGAGTTGAAAAACCCACCCACAATCTTTTCAGGGTGTATCTGCTTTTTTTCAATTGTTGCGGCTAATATTGCCTTGCTATCTTCTGCCTGTGGTTTACTGACTCATTTTGAAACACAAGTTAATGCAGTTTAATATTCAAGAAGTCCTCAGGAAGGATTTACTGGAAACAGAGCGAGTACAAAGAAGGGCAACAAAGCTAATAAAGGGTCTGGAGGATATTAGTTATGAAAAAAGGCTGTGAACACTGAACTTATTCTCTCTGCAGAAGAGACTCTTGAGAGGGGATATGATTTCAATATACAAATACCATACTGGTGACTAGGGATCGGCCGAACACCCCCCCTGTTCGGTTCGGATCCAGAACAATGAAATGAAAGTTTGCGCAAATTCAAACACCATTAAAGTCTATGGGACTCGAACGTGAGAAATCAAAAGTACAAATTTTAAAGGCTAATATGTAAGTTATTGTCCTAAAAAGGGCTTGGGGACCCGGGTCCTGCCCCAGCAGTTTTTCCAGGAGCAGTGATTTTAATGATGCTTAAAGTGAAAAAATAAAAGTGAAATATTCCTTTAAATATCATACCTGGGGGGGTGTCTATAGTATGCCTGTAAAGTGGCACGTGTTTCCCGTGCTTAGAACAGTCCCTGCACAAAATGAAATTTTTAAAGGAATATAAGTAATTTAAAACTGCTAGTGGCTTTAATGTAATGTTGGGTCCCGGCAATATGGATGAAAATCAGTGAGACAAATGGCATGGATACCCCCCCCCCCCCCACAGTCCATTACAAGGCCCTTTAGGTCTTGTATGGATATTAAGAGGAACCCCGCACCCAAATAAAAAAAAAAGGTGCTGGACCCCAACGCCCTATATACTCTGAACAGCAGTATACAGGCGGTGCAAACAATAAACAAGACAGGGACTGTAGGTTTGTTCTTATGTAGAATCTGTTTGTAATTTGGAACAGGTACATTTTGTAAGTGTAGCACCAGCCAAAAAATCTATTTTAAAGCTTTTTGGAAAACATAGGGAAGGGTTATCACCCCTGTAACATTTGTTTTGCTGTCTGTGTCCCTGTTCAGAAGATTTCACCTCACTTTCTGTGCCAATGACAATTGGATTTTGAAAATGTGGGGTTGTTAAGGGAAACAAGGATTGGTGATAAATCAGTGGAGGAGACACCTTGTTCCCATATTAAATCTTACAGGAGAGAATTACCCTTTCTAGGGGTAGGTTTCCTCTCACTTCCTGTTGTCTCCCTCCTTTGTAAGAAGGAGTCGTTTGTAAGTAGGGGCCTGCCCTATATACTCTGCAGAAAATTGGGCCTTAGGTGTTGGTGGTACCAGAACACTGTAAGCCCTCACAGTTACTCTTGCTGGGTGCTGGAACGGGCCCTGCTGTGAAATATTATATTTAAAATTGTAATTACATGCCCCTGTTGATTGGGTCAGAAAAATTGGGCCATAGGTGGTGGTGTGATGGTGTTGCTACAACACTGTAAGCCCTCACAGTTACTCTTGGTGGGCACTGGAATGGGCCCTGCTGTGAAATATTATATCAAGAATTATAATTACATGCCCCTGTTGAACAGGGTCAGAAAAATTGGGCTTTAGGCACTGGTGCTGGTGCCACAACACTGCAAACCCTCACAGATACTCTAGTTGAGTGCAGGAACAAGCCCTGCTGCAAAATATTGCAGCACAAATTGTAATTACACGCCCCTGTTAAACAGGAGCAGAAAAATTGGGCTTTAGGCATTGGTGATGGTGCCACAACACTGCAACTCCTCACAGATACTCTAGTTGAGTTCAGGAATGAGCCCTGCTGCGAAATACTACAGAAAAAAAATTGTAATTACACGCCCCTGTTAAGCAGGAGCAGAAAAATTGGGCTTTAGGCACTGGTGCTTGTGCCCAGAACCAAAAATGTTCTTAGAAGCTATCAACATGAACATTGAGGAGGAATAGGATAGTTACTCGGCATAACAGGATAGTCAGTCAGCATCAGCATAGGCAGTCCTCAAGGGATCTCACATTCATAAAAAAAAAATATTTTGTTACATCAGCATAAGGTGCTTGGTAGCTGGTGATCCAAGACTGATTCATTTTTATGAAGGTGAGCCGATCAACCGAGTCGATGTACAGGCTCACTCTGTGATCGGTTACAAGGCCTCCAGGGGCACTGAATGTGCATTCTAAAAGAACGATGGATGCAGGACAAGCCAGCAGCTCAATTGCAAACTGTGCAAGCTCTGGCCAGTGATCCATCCTCGAGACCCAGTAACTCAGTGGATTTTCGGTTGGAAAGGTCTCCAAGTCTAATCTTTCCCCTAGGTATTCCTGCACCATGTACAACAGACACTGGCGATGGTTGCTGGAACCGATCACAACTTGTGGCTGCAGACTAAAAAATTGTCTGAACACATCAGTCAGATGGCCACCTTCTCCCTTGCTCCTTCTGTGACTGACCGAAGCCTCAGCAATACGTTATCCAGGACCAGGAATTTGTAACCTCCCAGGCTCTGGAAACGCATTCCACTAACCTTTCTGCAAGATCTCCCGAAGATGTTTCATCCTGCTCCCTCTGCAACGGCTGGATAAGTTCCGCAACATTACCCTTGTAACGTGGATCAAGAAGGGTTGCCAGCCAGTAGTGATCCCTCTCCTTGATCACATGAATCCGAGGGTCCTTTTGCAGGCTTTGCAGGATCAGGGAGGCCATGCAGTGTTGGTTTCCGGAGGCATTCGATCAAGAGTCCTCTGGGTCACTAAGGACGACCTGATCCACAGCAACCTCCTCCCAGCCACGTTCAAGTCCATGGGTTTCTGGGGACTGTAAACGATCCCTTGAAGACTGCTGCTGATGCTGAGTGCTAGGATCCACCTCCATGCTGACACAATCCTCATCCTCCTCCTCCTCTTCCTGTGAGATCAGCGGGCCCGCAGGAATAATGCCTGGATAAAGGGGGCTTTGAGAGGTAAGGAAGTCCTCCTCTTCCTCCCTCTGTTCTGCCTCTAGTGCCCTGTCCATTATTCTACACAGCGTGTGCTCCAACAGGTAGACAAGAGGGACAGTATTACTGATGCATGCACTGTCACTGCTCACCATCCTCGTGGCCTCCTCGAATGGTGACAGGACATTGCATACATCCTTGATCATGAGCCACTGGCGTGGCGAAAAAAAGACAAGCTCCCCTGACCCTGTCCTAGTGCCATACTCACACAGGTACTCATTGATGGTCCTCTGCTGCATGTGCAGCCTCTGCGGCATTGCCAATGTTGAGTTCCACCCGATGGGCATGTCACAGATGAGGTGGTTCTTGGGCAGTTTGCATTCTTTTTGAAGGTCAGCCAGCCGAGCACTGGCATTATATGACCGGGGGAAATGCCCACAGACTTTCCTGGCCTGCCTCAGGATATCCTGTAAGCCTGGGTACCTGCACAAAAACTGCTGCACCACCAAATTAAGGATGTGAGCCAAACACGGCACATGGGTGAAGTGTCCCTGTCGGAGGGTGGAGAGTAGGTTGGTGCCAAATCTGCACAGGAAGACGCCATAGAGGAAGAAGAAGAGGAGGGGATGGAGGAGATAGGTGTGGCAGAATCACCACTTTTTGTATTTTGGAGGCGTGGTGCCCCATACCCTGTGTCCTGATGTGCCTGTACCCTGATGTGCCCATACACTTCTGTGCCCTGTACCCTGATGTGCCCCATACCCTGTACCCTGATGTGCCCATACCCTTTGCCCTGTTGTGTCCAGTACCCTGTGCCCTGATGTGTCCCTACCCTGATATGCCTGTGCAATGATGTACACTGATGTGCCCCTTATCATGTGCCCTGCTGCCCCCCCCCCCCCCCTCCGACCACGTATTGTGTCCTGGCCTCCTCTGCTCTGCCCTACTATCCTCTGTATACCACTTATCTCAAGTTAAACCCAGAATTGAGCACCTGTGCAGAAAGAAAACAGCACAAGTTTCACATAAAATAGGTAAGTTCTATGTTTCTATTATTTAATGCTAATAAATGAATGCCTAAAGCCATGAAAAAGGTTATGATGTAATCGATTGTGATTGGACACAGCTCATCACATGGTAAAGAGCCTACTTAATAGCCTATGTCGTAGGCTCATTACCAAGATTTTAGATGTGATGTGTCCAGGGCCGTCTTTAATATTGATTGGACCCTGGGCAAAACTTTTCTTGGGGCCCCCCCCCCATGCAGTTTTGCTCTCCACCTGCCGAGACATACAGCTATGACGATTGTTTACCAGAGGTTACAGTGTATTATGACCGCTTACTGACTGGTTGCTAGAGGTTACGGCACACATTACGGTTCACTGGTTAGTTGCTAGAGGTTACAGCACATGATTTTTGCTTGCTGATTGGTTGCTAGAGATTACTGTGGATATGACCTCAGGGGGACATGATATACATATGAATGCTGTTGGCCGCCGCTATTTACATATAAATGCCGGTAAATTACATGTAAACACAGAGTCTGGTGGTGAGTCATCTGTACATAACAATAGGGCAGAGATGGGCAGCATTAGTAGCAGCACTTCACACTGAAATATCGGGACACAGCACAGGACTAAAACCTCAAGGGACGAGGGAATTTAAACCAGGATAGTTGGCAAGTATGAGGCAGCTGCTTTGGGTCCCACAACAATGACAGGGCCCAGGGCAGCTGCCCCTTTTGCCCTGCCTTAAAAACGGCCCTGGATGTGTCAGAGAGACATGCTACACTACCGAACGTCGTGCTGCACACTCTCTGAGGCATGCACGAGCGGTTTATCCTGCTGGACGTCATATGATGCCCAGTCAGAATAATGAAACCACCGCCTGGCCATCATGTTGCTATAGGCCAGGCAGGATGTGGTTAAAGTAGTTGTAAACACTTCCATATGCCCAGTGAAGTGACTAACCTCAGGTGATACACAGAGATGAAACAAATCCTCCTTCACAAGTTTATTTGCAGTAATCTCTCTTCTACTGCTGTTAAATCTTGTCTGAGCTGTCGGGAAAAGGGGGCGGATTGTTGAAATGATACTCTGCGGAGCTCAGTGAGGGGAGCTCTGAGGGCTGATTGGAGGAAAAAGGCACACCCCCCTTCAAACAGCACTTAGGAACAGAGCTGAGGCTGTCAATCAGCTGGAGGTTCCTCCCCTCTGTCACCTCTTTTCTCTTGGTGTCAGGAAAGTTTGATAGCTGATAGCAGAGGAACAAAACAGCATGCCGAAATTACACCTGAACCGGCCAAAGCAGTTTGAGTCCTGTTCAGTTCAGCAGGGACTTGGACCCAACCAACTTGGGGACAACCATCCTGCCGGATTCTTCATATAGTCCTTGGCAATAATCACTGTGTGTTCTCTGGTCAGATCAGCCCCCCCCCCCCCCCCCCCCGCCACCACTCCTGCTGGGAGAACATAATAGTTTCACAGGAGGGAATTGAGACATCTTCTTTCCTTCAATCATGAAAGAAAGTAGCTCTATCTATGGCTGGCTTTAGTGCTTTAATTGAGACAAGTACACATTATAGAGGGATATGCTTTGTTCATCATTCGTGTCTGAGGTTTACAACCACTTTAAGACAGATTTCTTATGAATGTGGTTCCCAAGTATTTTAAGCAGATGAAAACAACTTAGAAAATAATACCTATTATGGAAAATAAGACCATTACTGTTATGGTGCCAAACTTTTCTGCAGTGGAAGAAAATGCTGTATGTTTAAATCATCTGTGGTTTTAATCTTCTAGCATACAAATTCTGACCACTTCCTATGAAGGATAGCTACCTTCTACCTCCCACTAAGTTAAAGTGACATGTGGACACCTGGACAGGACAGCTATGTTCCATAACAGCAAAGCTTTACCACATTAAATCTGATTACAGGTCTGCTTTTATCATGATGAAATATTTAATGTATGCCCTAATATGGTAATATTATAATGTTATTGTAAAAAAAAATAAAAAAAATGGTCAGTATTAAAACTGAACTCCACACAAAAATTGTTGTACTTAGTAGGGAAGGCTTAAAACTTCTCTCGGGTGGTTATTGCTGTCTTTGTCCATTTTGGGGGTCATTTTCTATACTGGAGCAAGAGTTAATCAAGTATTTTTCTGATAGGGACAGCAGCAAAGCACATTTATTTAGCACAGTGGGAAATTATTAAAATTTTTTACAGGATTTTTATTACTGTTTTGCCCCATACACACTATCAATTTTTCTGCTGAGTTTTTCCTTCAGATTTACCAAAACCATATAATATGAGGTCAAACCTTAGGAGTTTCAATTTGCATGCAACCAGGCAGGCCCTTCTACTACATGGTTTTGGTAAATCTGAAGGAAAAACTCATCAGAAAAACTGATAGTGTGTATGGGACTTTAGTCTTCCTGTCTTAAGTCTAGTACACACGGGCCGTATGTTGGCCAGTCCAGTAAAAAACGACTGACATTCAGCCAGTGTGTATGGAAGTTGATCTGAGAGAAGCTGGCCATTCGGCCATCTTCTGTCGGATGAGCATGCTGGAAAACATGCAGCCGACTGGCTCCCGATCAGTGCTCTCAGCCAATGGCTGGAGTGCTCTGGCAGATGGGTGTCCCCCTGTCAGAACACAATAGAACAGCATGGGAGATCTCTGTACTAACATTGGATTGTTAGTACATCGGCTCCAACCAGAGCTGTCAGTTTTTACTTTTAGTTCAACAGAAAAAAAATAATAGTATGTGCTAGGCTTAAGAAAAACCTGCTCCCTTTAATTTCTTGTCCTGGTGTCATTGGGACAGGAAGTGAGGGTAAATGTTCATAATGAGGATACTTACAGTTGGGCTTTAATCTCACAATGACTGCAATTGGGAACCCCTGCATACTCTTATTTTAAACAGGGATAGCAAGACGTATACACATTCTGGTTATAAACACCCCCAGTATATTAGTTCTAGTTGTGATGATTGAACAGTGCAGTGGCTTAAAGTGGTTGTAAACCCTTACAAACCACTTTGACCTACAGGTAAGCCTAGATTAAGGCTTACCTGTAGGTCCAAGAAATATCTCCTAAACCTATACGGTTTAGGAGATATTTACAAAAAGACAGCCACCGCTGTCTACGGCACGCAGGCGCACTGGGCAGGCCGCAGATCGCGGCGATATGCGCTCCTGTCGGCTCCCATGCACATGTGCGGGAGTGACGTCATCGTGGCTCCAGCGAATCACAGTGCCGGAGCAGCGAGACCCGGAAGTCACTCCGAGATACATGGCAGCGGCGAACATAAAGACGGAGGACCACTTCGGGGGCTTCGTTCTCAGGTAAGTTATTCATAATGAGCTAGTATGCTATGCATACTAGCTCATTATGCCTTTGCCTTGCAGGTTGGATTTTTTTTTTAAAAACTGCCTTTACTTCCTCTTTAAGCCAGCCATAGATGGTTCAAATCTTGGCCAGTTCAGCAGGAACCAAATAAGATTCGAACCATGTATGGGCAGGCTGAGTGTACTCAAGTTGATCGATCGAGCCTGTCAGATTTTACATGTGATTACTCACCGTGTTCTCCTGGCAGGGACAGATTCCCTGCCCCCCACCAGGAGAACACAATGGCTCAGCAGGAGGGATTCCCCCATAAATACTTACTGTGTTGATGGTTGAATCAAGCATTTTTTTTTCCTGCAACCTGTGCTTGCAGGAAAGAAAATTGCTCTGCCTATGGCCGGCTTAGTGGTAAGTACTTTTGCCTGGCAACATTGGGGTCCTTGGATTATATCCCCACCTAGACAATACCGTTATGGGGTTTGCATGTTAACCCTGTGCTTGCGTGGGTTTCCCCCAGGTACTCTGAAATTCCAAAAGATTTGTTGGCAGGTTTGTTGGATCTTGTCTATATTGCATGTGATGTAGGCTTCTTAGATTGCAAACTCCTTAGTGGCAGGGATTCATTTGAATGTACAATGTACAATAATTAAAGTGCTGCATAAATTGTCAATGCTATATAAGATCATACAACAATAACCAGAGTGCAGTCACTTTATACAAATAAATCAATGCTGCATAAACATATACTAGCCCTTTTCTGTTGCTTTTTACATATTGCATCAATAAAAATAAATGGTGCGAGCCATTCTCTCCTTTTCACATCTCCTGTCCGATATAAATATACAGTAAAGCCTTTCATCACATAGACAACCCCTGTTTATATGGTAAAGGATCTAAAACTTTGCAAAGGAATTTCATTTAAGCAGTTTCAATTTCATAAAGCTGGCTCTTGAATAAAGCAAAGCAATTTCTTAGACTATGAAATGCTGCAGTGTGAATTACTTAGTCATACGTTCCTGTCTCATATGTCAAATGCAAATACCACTGTATGACCAGAAGATCTTTTACTAGGTATTAAAAAAAAAAACATCTGCTCTTACTTTCCTCTTGCTGTTTCAAAGCTGGATTTCTGTCTGTTATTGTTGTTGTAATTCTGCCTTGGTGAGCGGTTGGTTCCTGATTGGACATTCTCTGATTGTGGTGGTGTCTTCTTTGTGGTATCTAGCTGTTCATCAATAGCCTTAGTGGCTTCTTCTCTTGTAGCCTCTGTGGGTGGTGGTGCTCTTAGTGGCATTCTTATAGTCTTTTCAAAAATTTTATATTCTTTTCTCTTGACTTTTGGTAAACTAGCAGGTGTAGTAGTTGAAGTTTGTAGAGTCGTGATCCCTTCTTGAAATTGTATGTCATGGCTTTTAGGGATGGATATTTCTGGATTAAGCTCAGAAAGTAACCTCCTTACATTGGTGTCCTCTGGTTCTGTCCATGGGTCCTCAGTAACATCTATGGAATCCATGAATTCTCTTGTTTTGCATTCATCAATATGCAGAAAAATACCCAAGAGCAATAATAATTTCATCTTGTGGATTAGACAGTTAGAGTTCCTACTTTGCCTCTGGTTCTGCTTGTATGTTTGTTCTCATTGCTCTAGTTCGCTTTCTCACCCTGCTTGAAATTTGCATGCCAGTTAACGTTCAGGATAAAAAGGAAACAGGTTGTAACTTGTCATTTACGGGATTGAGGAAGTTTAACTTCCTGTTACTGTGAAATCCCCTGGACCCTTCGCCCCTGTGATTATAGCTACATGGAAGGCATGAAAGATGACTGGAAAAGGAAATAATGACAGAAGAGAAAGTGGAACATTATTGGCCTTTGTATGAAAAGCTGTCACAACAACCACCACCTGCAAACAGAATTTACTACTAGAAAAATCTAAGCTATAAGATAAAAAATAGCTGAAGATACAGAGGGTAAGCACTGCAAATCCAGTGCATAATGCAAGCTTCATTTTTATTTACATAATATTACCCTGTAAGGAAAAGATATCAGTTTTTGACTCCTAACTTTGTGACATTTCTCTGGAATGTCCAATTGCTACTAGAAATTGGTGTACCAAATTTGCGATTATCATCAATAATCTAGACACATTTCTGGAGTATCAAGGATGAGCCTCTATTACAGCTCAATGCATTTACTCAGCTGACACAGTGGTATACAGAGGTCCATATCATTGGAATCCCTTTTAAGCCACTTAGTATTTTCTAGCATTCATGTATACACATATAAGAGTGATGGCATAAAAAGACTAAGTGGTCCATCATCAAGTCTGCCCCATATATGTATATATATACAGTATTTCACAAAAGTGAGTACACCCCTCACATTTCTGTAAATATTTTATTATATCTTTTCATGTGACAACACTGAAGAAATGACACTTTGTAACAATGTAAAGTAGTGAGTGTACAGCTTGTATAACAGTGTAAATTTGCTGTTCCCTCAAAATAACTCAACACAGCCATTAATGTCTAAACCGCTGGCGACAAAGGTGAGTACACCCCTAAGTGAAAATGTCCAAATTGGGCCCAAAGTGTTGATATTTTGTGTGGCCACCATTATTTTCCAGCACTGCCTCAACCCCCTTGGGCAAGGAGCTCCCCAGTGCTTCACAGGTTGCCACTGGAGTCCTCTTCCACTCCTCCATGACGACATAACAGAGCTGGTGGATGTTAGAGACCTTGCGCTCCTCTACCTTTCGTTTGAGGATGTCACACAGATGCTCAATAGGGTTTATGTCTGGAGACATGCTTGGTCAGTCCATCACCTTTACCCTCAGCTTCTTTAGCAAGGCAGTGGTCATCTTGGAGGTGTGTTTGGGGATCGTTATCATGTTGGAATACTGCCCTGTGGCCCAGTCTCTGAAGATAGGGGATCATGCTCTGCTTAAGTATGTCACAGTACTTGTTGGCATTGATGTTTCCCTCAATGAACTGTAGCTCCCTAGTGACAGCAGCACTTATGCAGCCCCAGACCATGACACTCCCACCACCATGCTTGACTGTCGGCAAGACACAGTTGTCTTTGTATGCCTCCCCTGTTTACCGCCACACACGCTTGACACCATCCAAACCAAATAAGTTTATCTTGGTCTCATCAGACCACAGGACATGGTTCCAGTAATACATGCCCTTCCTTAGCTGCTTGTCTTCAGCAAACTGTTTGCGGGCTTTGTTGTGCATCATCTTTAGAAGAGGCTTCCTTCGGGGACGATAGCCATGCAGACCAATTTGATGCAATGTGCGGCGTATGGTCTGAGAATTGACAGGCTGACCCCCCACCCTTTCAACCTCTGCAGCAATGATGGCAGCACTCATACATCTATTTCCTTAAGACAACCTCTGCATATGATGCTGAACACGTGCACTCAAATTCTTTGGTCAACCATGGTGAGGCCTGTTCTGAGTGGAACCTGTCCTGTTAAACTGCTGTATGGTCTTGGTGACCATGCTGCAGCTCAGTTTCAGGGTCTTGGCAATCTTCTTATAGCCTAGGCCATCTTTATGTAGAGCATTAATTCTTTTTTTCAGATCCTCAGAGAGTTCTTTGCCTTGAGGTGCCATGTTGAACTTCCAGTGACCAGTATGAGAGATTGAGGGCGATAACACCAAATTTAACACACCTGCTCCCCATTCACACCTGAGACCTTGTAACACTAACAAGTCACATGGCACTGGGGAAGAAAATGGCTAATTGGGCTAATTTGGACATTTCACTTATGGGTGTACTCATTTTTGTTGCCAGTGGTTTAGACATTAATGGTTGTGTGGAGTTATTTTGAGGAGACAGCAAATTTACACTGTTATACAAGCTGTACACTCACTACTTTACATTGTAGCAAAGCGTCATTTGTTCAGTGTTGTCACATGAAAAGATATAACAAAATATTTTAAAAAATGTGACGGGTGTACTCACTTTTGTGAGATACTGTGTATATATGTGTATATATGTATATATATATATATATATATATATATATATATATATATATATATATATATATATATATATATATATATATATGTATATATATATAAATATATATACAGGGCCGTCTTTAAGGCAGGGCAAAAGGGGCAGCTGCCCTGGGCCCTGTCATTGTTGTGGGGCCCAAAGCAGCTGCCTCATACTTGCCAACTATCCCAGTGTAAATTCCCTTGTCCCTTGAAGTTTTAGTCCCAGTTTAATCTCAGTGTGAAGTGATGATACTAATGCTGCCCAGCTCTGCCCTATTGTTGTGTACAGATGACTTACCTGCAGACCTGTGTTTACATGTAAATAACCGGCATTGATATGTAAATAGTGGTGGCATTACTAAGTAAATAGATGCGGCCGGCAGCATTGATATGTAAATAAAGGTGGCATTCATATGTATATCATGCTCCCCTGCAGTGAGGAGATGATGTGTTGTAACCTCCAGCAACCAATCATTGAGCAGTATTACTTTACAGTAATCTCTAGTAACCAATTAACAAGCAGAAATCATTTGCTGTAACCTCAAGCAACTAATCAGTGAGCCATAATGTGTGCTGTAACCTCTAGCAACCAGTCATTAACCACTTGCCGACCGCCGCACGACGATGTACGTCGACAGAATGGCACGGGCAGGCATAAGGGCTTACATGTACGTCCTTGCCTGCCCGCGGGTCGGGGGCCCGATCGGCCCCCCGCCCGGTGCCTGCGGCGGTCGGTATTCGTTCGGGAGCGATCCCGGACGAGGGGACGGCCATTCATTCATGGCCACCCCCTCGCGATCGCTCCCGACGAATGAAAATGTCCCGTGACATCACTTCCTCTCCTGTAATGTAAACACAGGAGAGGAAGTGATGTATTCTCTCCTCCGTGTCGGTATTTTTCATTCCGGCACCGAGGAGAGAGCATCGGTGAGTTGCACAAGCACTACACTACACAGTAGAACATGCCAGGCACACTCACACCCCCCCTTTACCCCCCGATCACCCCCCAATTACCCCTGCCCCCCCCCCCCCCTGTCACAGTGACACCAATTGCTTTTTTTTTTTTGCATTGGTGTCATTTGTGACTGTAATAACTGTTAGGGCAGTTAGGGTTAGCCCCCTTTAGTTCTAATGTGCCCCCCTAACCCCCCCAATAAAGGTTTAACCCCGTAATCACCCCCCCTCGCCAGTGTCACTAAGGCTGGGTTCACATTGCAGCGGTTTATGAGAACGAATGTGATTCGCACCGCACTGCAGTGCAAATCACATCTGATCTCTGTGCGATTCGAGTTCAGCCATACAGATAGTATGGCTGAATTCGTGTCGCACCCGCCGCACCCGCCGCAAATTCGCACGGGACCCTTTTTTTGGCCCGCAGCAGAATCGGATCGCATGGGTGTTCACACCATGCGATCCGAGTTTGCAGATCGCACTGCGATATGCGAACTGATCTGGGGGTGTCATTAACATTTCACTGACACTCCCAGCAGTTCGCATAGGGCAGTGTGAACTGCCGCCGGGAGGCATGCAATGCGGGAACCCGCCGCGGATTCATGGCGTTCCCGCATCGCTCCAGTGTGAACCCAGCCTAATAAGCGATCATTTTTCTGATCGCTGTATTAGTGTCACAGGTGACGCTAGTTAGGCAGGTAGGTATTTAGGTTCGCCGCAGCTTTTTATAGCGCCAGGGACCCCCATATACTACCGCATAAAGCCCCCTGATTTCCCCCTAGTTAACCCTTTCACCAGTGATCACCATATAACTGTTACAGGTGACGCTGGTTGGTTAGTTATTTTTTTATAGTTTCAGGGCACCCGCCATTTATTACCTAATAAAGGTTTAACCCCCTGATCACCCGGCGGGTGTCATTTGTTACTGTAATAACTGTTAGGGCAGTTAGGGTTAGCCCCCTTTAGTTCTAAGGTACCCCCCCTAACCCCCCCAATAAAGGTTTAACCACGTGATCACCCCCCGTCGCCAGTGTCACTAAGGCTGGGTTCACATTGCAGCGGTTTATGAGAACGGATGTGATTCGCACCGCACTGCAGTGCAAATCACATCCGATCTCTGTGCGATTCGAGTTCAGCCATACAGATAGTATGGCTGAATTTGTGTCGCACCCGCCGCAAACTCGCACGGGACCCTTTTTTTGGTCCGCAGCAGAATCAGATCGCATGGGTGTTCACACCATGCGATCCGAGTTTGCAGATCGCACTGCGATATGCGAACTGATCTGGGGGTGTCATTAACATTTCACTGACACTCCCAGCAGTTCGCATAGGGCAGTGTGAACTGCCGCCGGGAGGCATGTGATGCGGGAACCCGCCGCGCATTCGTGGCGTTCCCACATCGCTCCAGTGTGAACCCAGCCTAATAAGCGATCGTTTTTCTGATCACTGTATTAGTGTCACAGGTGACGCTAGTTAGGCAGGTAGGTATTTAGGTTCACCGCAGCTTTTTATAGCGCCAGGGACCCCCATATACTACCGCATAAAGCCCCCTGATTGCCCCCTAGTTAACCCTTTCACCAGTGATCACCATATAACTGTTACAGGTGACGCTGGTTGGTTAGTTATTTTTTTTATAGTTTCAGGGCACCCGCCATTTATTACCTAGTCTCACTAGTGTACCCCTAAATTTAGGGGTGTCTACTTTCCAAAATGGGGTCATTTGGGGGGGTTTGTGCCATCTTGGCATTTTATGGCCTTCAAAACTGTAACGCCCTTAGAAAGCCTGAAGGCGGTGCTTGGTTTTCGGGGCCCCGTACGCGGCTAGGCTCCCAAAAAGTCCCACATATGTGGTATCCCCGTACTCAGGAGAAGCAGCAGAATTTATTTTGGGGTGTCATTTCACATATGCCCATGGCATGCGTGAGCAATATATCATTTAGTGACAACTTTGTGAAAAAAAAAAAAAAAAAAAAAGTTTGTAATTTTCCCGCAACTTGTGGCAAAATATAAAATATTCCATGGACTCAACATGCCTCTCAGCAAATAGCTTGGGGTGTCTACTTTCTAAAATGGGGTCATTTGTGGGGGTTTTGTGCCATCTTAGCATTTTATGGCCTTCAAAACTGTAATAGGTAGTGAGGAGTGAAGTCAAATATTTACGCCCTTAGAAAACCTGAAGGCGGTTCTTGGTTTTCGGGGCCCCGTACGCGGCTAGGCTCCCAAAAAGTCCCACATATGTGGTATCCCCGTACTCAGGAGAAGCAGCAGAATTTATTTTGGGGTGTCATTTCACATATGCCCATAGCATGTGTGAGCAATATATCATTTAGTGACAACTTTGTGAAAAAAAAATAAAAAAAAATTAAAGTTTGTAATTTTCCCGCAACTTGTGGCAAAATATAAAATATTCCATGGACTCAAAATGCCTCTCAGCAAATAGCTTGGGGTGTCTACTTTCTAAAATGGGGTCATTTGTGGGGGTTTTGTGTTAATAATGAATGCGGCGCTGCCAGCAACCTATACTATAATAATAAAGACACTAAATAAATAACCAGTGAAAAAAGTGAATCCACCTCACAAAGTGTTTCAATGTGCAATAAGAGCAATAAACTAGAAAACACTAAAAATAGTGCGTGTATAAAACAATCATGACAAAATAAATAAATAAATAAATAATCAAAAAAATTAGAACGTGACTAAAAATAAAAAGTGCACATAAATGCAATGAACAATGTAACGTGCCGACTTAATTATAAGTCCATAAAATTGCTTCGTGAGTATACAATCAAGTCCATGCAAGAAACGTGATTTCCAAATCAGTGATATTCCAGCAAACAACTTCAGTGCCAACAGGTGCACCAAACCGTTTCCCCCAGCCTCTCACCTCAAAAGCTTAGTAAGCAGACTCTGAATAAAGCCCAAAGGCTATTCCTTTCTCTTCCATCCAGCAGATAGTAAATAGTTGCACATTCCTTTCCCAGACTCTTCCGTTATCTCCCAGTACAATGTACGGTACGTAGAGTATGAAATAAAGGACAGGGGGGGCTCTCATGTGTAGTAATTCACAAAAAAGATTTAATGAAATAACTGATCACTTACATGAAGGCTAAGAATAGCAGATAGCGTCGAATCATTCGAACTTCCGGTCTCGGCCACGACCGGAAGTGACACGTGTAACACCACAGCTCCTTCCCTGACGCGTTGCGTCACTCCCTCGTGACTTTCTCAAAGGGTTATGGGAGTTGTGGTGTTAGATGGAGCTTATATGTGGTCAGCGCCGTCGCCATGGTAACCACGACGGCGCCGCCACAAATACACAATAAATGCGGACTGTAACATTCAATAGCGGTAGTCATGGTATACATATACCATACCAGGCATGTAGAAAGTCATACAAATATAGCCTATAACTTTTACACACAGATGTTAGTGTATATAAATAAATATAGAACATCTAATACATATATATACATATAGAGCGACATCTAGTGGTAAATTACCAAATGACTTCCTCTAATGCAATTCAACCTTCAAAGTAATAGGTAAATAAAAAATATCTAAACATCATTAAAAAAGTGTAAAATAAATACAAACAGGTATCCTTTTAATATGAAATGCAAAAAAAATATTAAAATACATGAAAAACCTTAAAAATAAAAATGGAAGAAATAGTTGAAGCTAGATCTGAAAAGGATCTAAAAAAAGGGAACGAGATATTTTCTAATGTCTTCCCCCATTTACACTACCATCTACACTAAAACTCATGTAGACCTATACAGTACCAAATATAAAAAAATATAAAATATCTAAACATCATTAAAAAAGATCTGAAATCTAAAATAATATAGTATGGATGCGGTGCCAATAAAAAATGTGAATACATATCTACCGCAAAATTTAAAACTCACATAAATATAAAATTTAAAAAAAATTATTTTAAAATTTTAAAAATTAAAAATTCGAGATGAAACAATTAAGATCAAATTCGACATTGTGGCCTAAAGGTGTCAAAGTGCGAAGTTCGTGTATCCAGCGAGATTCAGCCTGGCTAATTTTGATCACCTTATTGTCACCCCTCCAGTGTGGCTTGTACTTCTGAATGCCACAAATAATTAATGATGAAGGATCTTTTTGATGAAATTTGGCATAATGTCTGGACAAGCTATGTTTGTCGAAACCCTTTTTGATATTCTGAACGTGTTCCCTAAGTCTTTTCCATAGCTGTCTTTTTGTCCTTCCCACATACTGAATATGGCATGGACATTCTAAAACATAAATCACCCCTTCACTGTAACAGGTGATAAGATCATCAATTAAATATTCTTTTTTAGTTACTGTAGATATGAAAGACTTCTTTTTATTTTTTTATTTTATATGTCTACATGCATAGCACCTCTTGCATGGAAAGAAACCTTTTCCTTCAAAAAACGAAACCGTTTTTTTAGGAGGATCTAGGACATTTTTGGCCAAGCTGTCCCTCAAAGTGGGGGATCTCCTATAAACAAACTTCGGTATCTCTGGTAAAATGTCTCGAAGATGACGATCCATTTTAATAATACCCCAATGTTTTTTTATAATCTTTTCTATCTGTTTATATTGTATGTTATAGTCCATAATGATGGATATCCTATCCTGTTTTTCTACAATAGTGGTATTATCCTGTATTAATTTCTCCCTATCTAGTAGTGCCACGTTTTTTATTTGTTCTTCAATAAAGTCAGTGTGATACCCTTTCTGGACAAATCTCTCACCAATTCGTTTGGCTTGTTCAAGAAACATTGACTCATTAGAGCAATTGCGTCTTAATCTAATCATCTGTCCCCTGGGTATATTATCAAGCCATCTATGATGAGGGCAACTATCTAGAGGCAGGTAACTATTTCTGTCCACTGTTTTAAAATGGGTAAAAGTATTCAATATTTTCCCTTCTTTTTCAATCACAAGATCTAAAAAGTTAATTTTTTCTTCATTGATATCCCATACTAGCTTAATATTTTTCTCATTCATATTAAGATTAAAACAGAAGTCGTTAAGACTATCTCTATCGCCTGACCAGATAAGGATAATATCATCAATGTATCTTTTATACAATGTAACTTGTTTGGGTAAGTTTTTGTATAGCACTTCCTCTTCCCACTGTGCCATATACAGGTTCGCTACGCTGGGTGCATATTTCGCTCCCATAGCGATACCACATATTTGTTTAAAGTAGCAATTATCAAACCAAAAATAGTTCGATTCTAAACCAAAACGTAAACAGTCAGTGATAAACTTTCTTTGTTTACATTTAAGGCTACTTAGATTTCTTAGGCCCCATTTAGTAGCTTCTATTGCCTCCTCATGATTAATAATAGTGTATAACGAGGTCACATCGGCAGTGACTAAGTAGATGGGGCCATTATCCAATCTGATATCCCTTAATAGTTGAAGGAAATGTTTAGTATCTCTTAGGAACGATTTAGTCTCTTTTACAATGGGTTGCAGAAAGAAATCTATATATTCCCATAATCTAGAGCACACAGAGTTAATACCATTCACTATATGCCGACCAGGTGGTTTTGTCTCATTTTTGTGTATTTTAGGGATGGTATATATAACCGGCACCCTGCAAGTATTTGGCACTAAATATTTTGCTTCTTTTTTATTTAATAATCCTTTATCAAGGCCTTTCTGTATCAATTTGGATAATTCTTTCTTATATCGTAGGGTGGGGTTATTGAGTAACTTTAGATATGTGGTATCGTCTCTTAGCTGTCTATTTAACTCCTCATTATAGTCATCTTTGGACTGTATCACAATGGCACCTCCTTTATCAGCCTGCCTTATAACGATGTCTTTTCTAGTTTCAAGTTGTCTTATACCCTTTAGAATATCCACCGGATCATATATCTTCTTCATTTTCAATTCTTGTATATAATTTAAAACCATTCTTTTAAATACTTCAATGTGACCGTCATTTGTCACTGATGGATTAAAGAGGGATTTATTTCGTAGATTTGTATATTGTATACCGTTCTGTTCTGGGAGTTTTGTTCCTCTTCCGATTCCTGAATCGGTTAGCATGTATTTCTTAATATTCATGCTCCTTATGAATTTATTGATATCCACATATGTATTAAACTTATTCCAATTTCTTTTCGGGGCAAATTTAAGCCCTTTATCTAATACTTTTATTTCCTCCTTTGTCAGAACGGCTCCACTTAAATTTATAATCCCCTCTCCTATCTTTCTCTTTTTCTTTTGTTTTTTGACTTTAGTCAAAAAACAAAAGAAAAAGAGAAAGATAGGAGAGGGGATTATAAATTTAAGTGGAGCCGTTCTGACAAAGGAGGAAATAAAAGTATTAGATAAAGGGCTTAAATTTGCCCCGAAAAGAAATTGGAATAAGTTTAATACATATGTGGATATCAATAAATTCATAAGGAGCATGAATATTAAGAAATACATGCTAACCGATTCAGGAATCGGAAGAGGAACAAAACTCCCAGAACAGAACGGTATACAATATACAAATCTACGAAATAAATCCCTCTTTAATCCATCAGTGACAAATGACGGTCACATTGAAGTATTTAAAAGAATGGTTTTAAATGATATACAAGAATTGAAAATGAAGAAGATATATGATCCGGTGGATATTCGAAAGGGTATAAGACAACTTGAAACTAGAAAAGACATCGTTATAAGGCAGGCTGATAAAGGAGGTGCCATTGTGATACAGTCCAAAGATGACTATAATGAGGAGTTAAATAGACAGCTAAGAGACGATACCACATATCTAAAGTTACTCAATAACCCCACCCTACGATATAAGAAAGAATTATCCAAATTGATACAGAAAGGCCTTGATAAAGGATTATTAAATAAAAAAGAAGCGAAATATTTAGTGCCAAATACTTGCAGGGTGCCGGTTATATATACCATCCCTAAAATACACAAAAATGAGACAAAACCACCTGGTCGGCCTATAGTGAATGGTATTAACTCTGTGTGCTCTAGATTAGGGGAATATATAGATTTCTTTCTGCAACCCATTGTAAAAGAGACTAAATCGTTCCTAAGAGATACTAAACATTTCCTTCAACTATTAAGGGATATCAGATTGGATAATGGCCCCATCTACTTAGTCACTGCCGATGTGACCTCGTTATACACTATTATTAATCATGAGGAGGCAATAGAAGCTACTAAATGGGGCCTAAGAAATCTAAGTAGCCTTAAATGTAAACAAAGAAAGTTTATCACTGACTGTTTACGTTTTGGTTTAGAATCGAACTATTTTTGGTTTGATAATTACTACTTTAAACAAATATGTGGTATCGCTATGGGAGCGAAATATGCACCCAGCGTAGCGAACCTGTATATGGCACAGTGGGAAGAGGAAGTGCTATACAAAAACTTACCCAAACAAGTTACATTGTATAAAAGATACATTGATGATATTATCCTTATCTGGTCAGGCGATAGAGATAGTCTTAACGACTTCTGTTTTAATCTTAATATGAATGAGAAAAATATTAAGCTAGTATGGGATATCAATGAAGAAAAAATTAACTTTTTAGATCTTGTGATTGAAAAAGAAGGGAAAATATTGAATACTTTTACCCATTTTAAAACAGTGGACAGAAATAGTTACCTGCCTCTAGATAGTTGCCCTCATCATAGATGGCTTGATAATATACCCAGGGGACAGATGATTAGATTAAGACGCAATTGCTCTAATGAGTCAATGTTTCTTGAACAAGCCAAACGAATTGGTGAGAGATTTGTCCAGAAAGGGTATCACACTGACTTTATTGAAGAACAAATAAAAAACGTGGCACTACTAGATAGGGAGAAATTAATACAGGATAATACCACTATTGTAGAAAAACAGGATAGGATATCCATCATTATGGACTATAACATACAATATAAACAGATAGAAAAGATTATAAAAAAACATTGGGGTATTATTAAAATGGATCGTCATCTTCGAGACATTTTACCAGAGATACCGAAGTTTGTTTATAGGAGATCCCCCACTTTGAGGGACAGCTTGGCCAAAAATGTCCTAGATCCTCCTAAAAAACCGGTTTCGTTTTTTGAAGGAAAAGGTTTCTTTCCATGCAAGAGGTGCTATGCATGTAGACATATAAAAGAAAAAAATAAAAAGAAGTCTTTCATATCTACAGTAACTAAAAAAGAATATTTAATTGATGATCTTATCACCTGTTACAGTGAAGGGGTGATTTATGTTTTAGAATGTCCATGCCATATTCAGTATGTGGGAAGGACAAAAAGACAGCTATGGAAAAGACTTAGGGAACACGTTCAGAATATCAAAAAGGGTTTCGACAAACATAGCTTGTCCAGACATTATGCCAAATTTCATCAAAAAGATCCTTCATCATTAATTATTTGTGGCATTCAGAAGTACAAGCCACACTGGAGGGGTGACAATAAGGTGATCAAAATTAGCCAGGCTGAATCTCGCTGGATACACGAACTTCGCACTTTGACACCTTTAGGCCACAATGTCGAATTTGATCTTAATTGTTTCATCTCGAATTTTTAATTTTTAAAATTTTAAAATAATTTTTTTTAAATTTTATATTTATGTGAGTTTTAAATTTTGCGGTAGATATGTATTCACATTTTTTATTGGCACCGCATCCATACTATATTATTTTAGATTTCAGATCTTTTTTAATGATGTTTAGATATTTTATATTTTTTTATATTTGGTACTGTATAGGTCTACATGAGTTTTAGTGTAGATGGTAGTGTAAATGGGGGAAGACATTAGAAAATATCTCGTTCCCTTTTTTTAGATCCTTTTCAGATCTAGCTTCAACTATTTCTTCCATTTTTATTTTTAAGGTTTTTCATGTATTTTAATATTTTTTTTTGCATTTCATATTAAAAGGATACCTGTTTGTATTTATTTTACACTTTTTTAATGATGTTTAGATATTTTTTATTTACCTATTACTTTGAAGGTTGAATTGCATTAGAGGAAGTCATTTGGTAATTTACCACTAGATGTCGCTCTATATGTATATATATGTATTAGATGTTCTATATTTATTTATATACACTAACATCTGTGTGTAAAAGTTATAGGCTATATTTGTATGACTTTCTACATGCCTGGTATGGTATATGTATACCATGACTACCGCTATTGAATGTTACAGTCCGCATTTATTGTGTATTTGTGGCGGCGCCGTCGTGGTTACCATGGCGACGGCGCTGACCACATATAAGCTCCATCTAACACCACAACTCCCATAACCCTTTGAGAAAGTCACGAGGGAGTGACGCAACGCGTCAGGGAAGGAGCTGTGGTGTTACACGTGTCACTTCCGGTCGCGGCCGAGACCGGAAGTTCGAATGATTCGACGCTATCTGCTATTCTTAGCCTTCATGTAAGTGATCAGTTATTTCATTAAATCTTTTTTGTGAATTACTACACATGAGAGCCCCCCCTGTCCTTTATTTCATACTCTACGTACCGTACATTGTACTGGGAGATAACGGAAGAGTCTGGGAAAGGAATGTGCAACTATTTACTATCTGCTGGATGGAAGAGAAAGGAATAGCCTTTGGGCTTTATTCAGAGTCTGCTTACTAAGCTTTTGAGGTGAGAGGCTGGGGGAAACGGTTTGGTGCACCTGTTTGGCACTGAAGTTGTTTGCTGGAATATCACTGATTTGGAAATCACGTTTCTTGCATGGACTTGATTGTATACTCACGAAGCAATTTTATGGACTTATAATTAAGTCGGCACGTTACATTGTTCATTGCATTTATGTGCACTTTTTATTTTTAGTCACGTTCTAATTTTTTTGATTATTTTTTTATTTATTTATTTTGTCATGATTGTTTTATACACGCACTATTTTTAGTGTTTTCTAGTTTATTGCTCTTATTGCACATTGAAACACTTTGTGAGGTGGATTCACTTTTTTCACTGGTTATTTATTTAGTGTCTTTATTATTATAGTATAGGTTGCTGGCAGCGCTGCATTCATTATTAACACTTATTTTCTATGTAGTACTGAGATTACTATTTATTGCTTGGCTGCTTCCACTTTTCTAGTATATTTGGTAATTTTTTTACACATATACAAAAAAAAGGTCTTTTAGTTTATTTAGATTTGTTATCACACACCCTTTTATTTGACATTTTTTTGAGTGAGGTGAAGCGCATTAGCACTTTCTACTATATATGTGGGGGTTTTGTGCCATCTTGGCATTTTATGGCCTTCAAAACTGTAATAGGTAGTGAGAAGTGAAATCAAAAATTTACGCCCTTAGAAAGCCTGAAGGCGGTGCTTGGTTTTCGGGGCCCCGTACGCGGCTAGGCTCCCAAAAAGTCCCACATATGTGGTATCCCCGTACTCAGGAGAAGCAGCAGAATTTATTTTGGGGTGTCATTTCACATATGCCCATAGCATGTGTGAGCAATATATCATTTAGTGACAACTTTGTGTAAAAAAAAAAAAATATATTTTTTGTCATTATTCAATCGCTTGAGGCAAAAAAATAAAATATTCAATGGGCTCAACATGCCACTTATCAATTTCCTTAGGGTGTCTACTTTCCAAAATGGGGTCATTTGGGGGGGTTTTGTACTGCCCTGCCATTTTAGCACCTCAAGAAATGAGATAGGCAGTCGTAAACTAAAAGCTGCGTAAATTCCAGAAAACGTACCTTAGTTTGTAGATGTGACAACTTTTGCGCAAACCAATAAATATACAATTTTTGACTTTTTTTTTACCAAAGACATGTGGCTGAATACATTTTGGCCTAAATGTATGACTAAAATTGAGTTTATTGGATTTTTCTAATAACAAAAAGTAGAAAATATCATTTTTTTTCAAAATTTGCGGTCTTTTTACGTTTATATCGCAAAAAATAAAAATCGCAGAGGCAATCAAATACCATCAAAAGAAAGCTCTATTTGTGGGAAGAAAAGGACGCAAATTTTGTTTGGGTACAACATTGCATGACCGCGCAATTACCAGTTAAAGCAGCGCAGTGCCAAATTGTAAAAAGACCTCTGGTCATTTACCAGCAAAATGGTCCGGTCTGAAGGTGGTTAAGCAGTAATGATATGCTGCAGAATAACTGCTGGTAACCAATCGCAATTGCTGCCTGATCTGATACAGTAACTGATTTTGAGTCTAGCTGCTATTTATTGTGTGTCTCAAAGCAGGTGGAGAGCAAAACTGCATGGGGGGTGGGGCCCCAAGACATTTTTTGCCCGGGGTCCAATCAGTATTAAAGACGGCCCTATATATATATATATATATATATATATATATATATTATAATTGTTTTTAATTTAAAATGTTTGTTCTTTAATTCATTCATGCTTCTGACTTCACTCACTTGTACAAATGACAAGCAGATGTCTTCCTGTCCAACATTCTCAGAGAGTTGGAATATCGCTGTGAGTGATAAAGAGCACTTCCATTCTTCAAAAGTGCTCCTAATAGCCTCTAGGAGTATTTAGTACATTAGCTTTTGGGGAATGGGGTTCACCATTGTTGGTTCTCTAGGTACAGAGGGGGGTCACTTCCCTAAGGTTCACTTAACCCTCCATGTCACCTTATAACATTACCACTTCAGTACACTTAATTCCCTTGTTTCAACATTGATTTTATTTATTCTAGATTTTTGTTTGTCTGTCATCCACCATCACATATGGTGCCTGTTCAAATGATAGTTACATAGTTAGTCAGGTTGAAAAAAGACACAAGTCCATCTAGTTCAACCAAAAAAAAAAATCAAAAATCATACAATCCTTCATCCGCAGTAGATCCAGTGGAAGGTTAAAAACCCCAGAAAAGCATGCTCCAATTTGCTACAGCAGGGGAAAACATTCCTTTGTTATCCCCCGAGAGGCAATCGGATTTTCCCTGGATCAACTTTACCTATAAATGTTAGTACCCAGCAGGGGCAGATCCAAAGTCTAATCTCGGGAGGGGCACTGTCAAAATTTTTGCCGCCAATTTGTAGGGGAAAGGGCTGGTGTTGGCGGTTCAATCATCATGGCACCATGGTTAATATGGTGTCAGGATGATTGAAGCACATTATTTCTCTTATTCCATTGTAATAGAAAATGAAATAGTGCAACTCACCATAATGCAGAATCAGTGGGAGCCCTGAGTTTGTCACTTGCCACCGTCACCTGCCTTCAGATAGGGCTTGTCACTTGCTAAATCGCCTGTTATCAGAAGCAGATTGTCACTGCCAGTGGCCAGTGACAGTGTCCCTGTTGTCTCAGAGTGAGGCCTGAACAGTAATGGCAGTCTTTTAGATGCTGAAATGTGGCGATCTCCAACTTTCATATTTAGGGAAGGCACATGGGGGGACAGGGACAAAAGTAGGGGGGCAACTATAAAATGCAATTATATACACAGACACACACACACAAACAAACACACACACATATAAATACAAAGTGTCTTGAAAAAGTATTGGTGGTTGCAGGCAGGTGGAGGGGAGGACAGAGTGGGAGCAGCCAGGTGGAGGGGAGGACAGGGTGGATGTAGCCAGGTGGGGGGGGGGGGACGACGACAGGTTGGGAGCAGCTAGGTGGAGGGGAGGACAGGGTTGGTGTAGCCAGCTGGAGAGGACAGGGTCAGAGCAGCCAGGTGGAGGGGAGGACAGAGTGGGAGCAGCCAGATACAGGGGAGAACAGGGTAGATGCAGCCAGGTGGAGGGAAGGAAAGGCTGGATTCAGCCAGGTGGGGAAGAGGACAGGGTGGGAGCAGCCAGGGGGTGGGGAGCAAAGGGTGGATGCAGCCAGGTGGATGGGAGGACAGAGTGGATGTAGCCAGGTGGAGGGGATGACAGGATGGGAGCAGCCAGGTGGAGGGGAGGAAAGGGTGGATGCAGCCAGGTGGAGGGGAGGATAGGGTGGGTGTAGCCAGATGGAGAGGATAGGCTGGGAGCAGCCAGGTGGAGGGAAGGAAAGGGTGGATGCAGCCAGGTGGAGTGAAGGACAGGGTGGGAGCAGCCAGGTGGAAGGGGGTAGGGTAGTAGCAGCCAGGTGGAGGGGAGGAAAGGGTGGATGCAGCCAGGTGGAGGGGAGGAAAGGGTGGAGCAGCCAGGTGGGGGGGGGGAGGGTGGATGCAGCCAGGTGGAGGGGTGGACAGGGTGAATGCAGCCAGGTGGAGGGGAGGACAGGGTGGCTGCAGCCAGGTGGAGGGGAGGACAGGCAGGGTGGGAGCAGCCAGGTGGAGGGGAGGGCAGGGTGGGAGCAGCCAGGTGGAGGGGAGGAAGGGGTAGATGTAGCTAGGTGCAGGGGAGGAAAGCGTGGATGCATCCAGGTGGAGGGGAGGAAAAGGTGGATGTAGCCAGGTGAAGGGGAGGACAGGGTGAGAGCAGCCAGGTGGAGGGGAGGACAGGGTGGATGCAGCCAGGTGGAGGGGAGGACAGAGTGGGAGCAGCCAGGTGTGCAGTATGCAGGTGGAGGAGAAGAAAGTGTGGATGCAGCCAGGTGGAGGGGAAGAAAGGGTGGATGTAGCCAGGTGAAGGGGAGGACAGGGTGGGAGCAGCCATGTACAGTTCCACCCATAATGCTTCAGACTCATCACACTCTCCATGAACTAGGTCCTCTTTCACACTCGCTTTGAGATCACTTCTCACATATAGACAGACACAACCACTCCTCTGTTTTAACCACTCTTTCCAAAAGAGAGCATAGCCAGGAATATTTTTAGCCCAGTCATGAGAAGAATGAAGCAAAGATTCAGCAATATCAATTAGATCATAGTTCTACTTGTGCACCAAAGCTTCCAACTCACCTATTTTGCTTGACAGACTTCTGCAATTTTGACTTTGTCTGTTTTTGAAAATGCTGCATGTCCTCATTTGGTGTTACTTTGGTACCAATGGACTTTAGTGGAATTGTATTAAAAACACATAAACAATATCTCACAAAAGTGAGTACGCCCCTCACATTTTTGTACATTTTTTATTATATCTTTTCATGTGACAACACTGAAAAGGTTACACTTTTCTACAATGTAAAGTAGTACAGCTTGTATAACCGTGTAAATTTGCTGTCCCGTCAAAATAATTCAGCACACAGCCATTAATGTCTAAACCGCTGGCAACAAAAGTAAGTACACCCCTAAGTAAAAATGTCCAAATTGGGCACAAAGTGTCAATATTTTGTGTGGCCACCAATATTTTCCAGCACTGCCTTAACCCTCTTGGGCATGGAGTTCACCAGAGCTTCACAGGTTGCCACTGGAGTCCTCTTCCACTCCTCTGAGGACATCACGGAGCTGGTGGATGTTAGAGACCTTGCACTCCTCCACTTTCCATTTGAGGATACCCCACAGATGCTCAATAAGGTTTAGGTCTGGAGACATGCTTGACCAGTCCATCACCTTTACCATCAACTTCTTATCAAGGCAGTGGTCGTCTTGGAGGTGTATTTGGGGTCGTTGGAATACTGCCAAGTTGGTCAAGTTGGAATACTGCCCTGTGGCCCAGTCACTACCTCCCACCACCATGCTTGACTGTAGGCAAGACACACTTATCTTTGTACTCCTTACCTGGTTGCCGCCACACATGCTTGACACATCTGAACCAAAGAAGTTTATCTTGGTCTCGTCAGACCACAGGACATGGTTCCAGTAAACCATGTCCTTAGTTTGCTTGTCTTCAGAAAACTGTTTGCAGGCTTTCTTGTGCATCATCTTTAGAAGAGGCTTCTAGGACGACAGCCATGCAGACCAATTTGATTCAGCGTGCGGTGTATGGTCTGAGAACTGACAGGCTGACCCCCCACCCCTTCAACCTATGCAGCAACGCTGGCAGCACTCATACATCTATTTCCTTAAGACAACCTCTGGACATGACGCTGAGCACGTGCACTCAGCTTCTTTGGTCGTCCACAGCAAGGCCATCTTTATGTAAAGCATCAATTCTTTTTTTCAGATCCTCAGATAGTTCTTTGCCATGAGGTGCCATGTTGAACTTCCAGTGACCAGTATGAGAGAGTGAGAGCAATAACACCAAATTGAACACACCTGTTCCCCATTCACACCTGAGTAACAATAACAAGTCACATGACACCTGGGAGGGAAAATGGCTAATTGGGCCCAGTTTGGACATTTTCACTTAGGTGTGTTCTCACTTTTGTTGCCAGTGGTTTAGACAATAATGGCTGTGTGTTGAGTTATTTTGAGGGGACAGCAAATTTAGACAGTTATACAAACTGTACACTCACTACTTTACATTGTAGCAACGTGTCAATTCTTCAGTGTTGTCACATGAAAAGATATAATAAAATATTTACAAAAATGTGAGGGGTGTACTCACTTTTGTGAGATATTGTACATATGTTTTAGATGCGCTTTTGACTCTTGACAGTGTTCTTCCCTAAACAGACAGGAGATATTGCTTGTCATTTGCCAAAACAAAAACATAGGAACATCATAAATATCAAAAAAACATCAAAAATATGCCACAAAAATGTATGAAATGTGCAGATGGACAAGTTTGAGACAAGACTAAAGGTACACTCCATGTCAAAATAAAAGTTTACGTACTCCTGGTGGATGGTGTTTTGGGACCATAAATCTCTACATGGTGTTCTGTGTTCTGTGGTGTTCCGAGGCCTCTTCCTTTTGTTATTCTTAGCAACCTCTTGCACTACATTTCCAGCCAGAATCCCCAAAAAGTCTGCAAAAGTTTACATGAGTTTGAGTGTTCTGTATTTACCAGTCCCAGATAGCCTGGAGATTCAAACTGTTTTTGTATATAGAGATATTTTTTTTTTTTTCACAGAGAGCTTTAAATGCTTTGCTTTATTTTTAGAAAATGTGCAAAACCACAATAAATAACACCTGATAAAGGGTGAGGTCCAAAACTTTGTACAATATGTGAAAAACAAAAGATTTTGAGCTATTGACGTGCTTCCCTTTTCTATACTGGCATTATCTCTCCCAAAATGCAATAACTCTATGTTTTCTGAATATATGTGTATTTGATATGGAATAATAATAAGAAAAACATGTGCTAGAAAAAAATAAGAATGTGCTCATCTGTTTTTATAAAATATTCCTACATACAACCCAGTGATCCTCAGATGTTTCTGTGTTTGAAGTTGCAGGGCCTACAGTCAGCAGCAAAATCAATATTTGCTCAATCATATTGATGCTTGAGGTATATGCAGCAAAAATTCTGTACTTTGCCAAATGTTATTGTTTGAAGACACCAGTTAGTCTTTAGTAATAGAAATTTAACAGTTCTGACTAATAGTGATGGACGAACGTTTCGCCCGGCGGTCGTTTCGCGGCGAATTTCCGACATTCGCGGTCCGCACGTTCGAAAGCCTTTTTCCGTCGTTCGCCGCGGCGGACTTACGTGTTTAATGTATACAAGAACTTTAACCTTTGGTGACACGTTTATCATGTGATACAGGACAGCCAATTGAGACATGACAGCACATGGACACTTGGACATTCCCCCTAACCTATAAATACACCCGATCCGGTGGCCATTTTACATTCTTTCTTCTGTTACGATAGGGACAGGTTCCTGTGTGGAGTAGGGAGAGATAAACCACTAGCTATTTGGTACACAAAAGTTCTTTTCAGGACTGGTATAGGTGTTAGGTGTTGATAGGTTTGCTGTGCTGCTGATTCTTGCAGCAGCCTGAGTGTCTTTTGTTAGTTTAGAGAAAGGGAAAGGACGGTGTATGCTACAGGGACAGCCAGATTAGTCTTTCATCATCATCATCATCATCATCATCATTAGCTGTTACTATCAAGGTCCACAAAAGAGCTGTTCCAGTAACCACTAATCGTTCTCTTTTTTTGCCAATTTGTATAGGGACAGGAAGGAAGCAGTGTTGTCAGGCAGTGAGGGTAATTTTAAAGACTTGCTGTTATTATTAGTTCCACAAAGGTTCTTTTCAGGACTGGTATCAGTGGTACAGTAATAGGCTTGTACATGTATAATATTCTTTCTTCCAAATATAGAAAGGATATTATACTTGACTGCTGCCCTTCTGCTGCAGTCTGCTAAACATTCACAACTCACTTGTTCCACAAAAGTTCTTATAAGGACTGGTAACTTGGTATAGGGTGCTACGGTACATAGGCTTGAGTGCGGTACAGTCTGCTGTTCTGTAAGGACCGCTATCGGTCCACAATAGATAGGGTTGACGTGCACCACTGCTGACCGCTGCCCTATACTGCAGCAGTCCTTCAGCGGTATAGGGACTGACGTACAGTCTGCTCACTTCCTTGACCCAAAAAAGCACACCGTACTATATGCCCCTACCCTCCTCTTTGAAGAGGTTGAGCGGTGTCATATTTCTACTGGGGCTGCTTATGATATCCCTGTGCTGTGCTGACTTCCTCCTGGGGGTTCTTATTATGAAGGGATCACACTATCCCTGTGCTGTGCTGACTTCCTCCTGGGGGTTCTTATTATGAGGGGATCACACCATCCCTGTGCTGTGCTGACTTCCTCCTGGGGCTGCTTACGGTGCTGCTGTCAGTGCTGTATGTCACGGTGCTGCTGTCAGCGCTGTATGTCACGGTGCTGCTGTCAGCGCTGTATGTCACGGTGCTGCTGTCAGCGCTGTATGTCACGGTGCTGCTGTCAGCGCTGTATGTCACGGTGCTGCTGTCAGCGCTGTATGTCACGGTGCTGCTGTCAGCGCTGTATGTCACGGTGCTGCTGTCAGTGCTCTGTATTACGGTGCTGCTGTCAGATGCCTCTATCACGGTGCATGTGTCATTCCGGTATGTCACGCTGCTGGTGATCATCTCCTGCACCCTCTTCTTTGCCTACCCTGGTCCCTGACCTTCCCTCTCCTCCATTGCCTTCATTAGCTCCATAGTCCTGAATTGTTAGAACAATTTCCCAAATAAAATAAAAATGCTTGTAGTTATCGATCCCAAATTCACCTCATACATGTATTATGTCATTGTCCAGATGGTGGGACTACGTTTTACCCCCTAATAATTACCACGTGGCCGCAAATTCGACATGAAGGTTTGCAAAGTTCGCCTCCCATTGAAGTCAATGGGGCCCGCGGCGAACGTTCGGTTTCGCGAACGTTTGGGTCCGTTCGCATTTCGCTTTCGCGAAACGTCCCGTCGGAAGTTCGTCCATCACTACTGACTAAAGGCAAACACACGTTTCATTTTTTACTTAGTTAAATGTAAGCCTGTCGATTTTATAGAAGAATATTTTAAAGTGGACCTCCCTTATATCTGTATAAGCCCTGTGCTTCTATATAGTGAAATACATACTTACAGTATATAATTATTAATTAGAACAAAGCTATAAATATACAACTTGATTACTTGTGCATGCATTTACTCTTAATTTCAAGCGCATTTCCTCAAATATTCAGCAAGGTGTATTTGCCTACATTGGCTCATTTATACTTCTAATTGGACGCCATTCTACATCGATTGCCTACTCCTTGCTGAGTTATTGTAAGCTGAGATATAAAAGTGACCAAAAGTAGTCTATAATATTTAAAGGTTTATACATGTTTAAGCATGTTTGAAAATGAATAACACCATACATTTCTTTTCTACACAGAAACTACATTGAGGTGATAGAAAGGATAAACCACCGCTCCAAAGTAATCCTCGAGGACTGAAGCTCTGTCTCCTATCCCATCTATGAGTAAGCACTGATTACGGTGCGAAACACATCAGTTTTCTGTACCCTGTTATTCTTTTGCTGTGGATTTTTTTATTTTGTTTGATGTGACCCACATTGGTTCAATTAAAGATGGGATTTCAAGTCTTTTTCCAGTGTGCGGCTACATTGAGGTGATGTTATGTTATCATGAGTGTCAAATGTTTTACTTGATTTAAAGTGGAAGTTAACTTCCATCACTGACTTTTACCTATAGGTAGTGTAAATATCTCCTGAACGTGTACCGTTTAGGAGATATTTACTTTACATGCAGCCGGTGACATCACTGGCTCATGCGCTCTGAAGGAATGGCCACACTGTTCCTTCGGAGCCCTGTGCCATAAACAGCAGCTCCTGCATGCATGTGCTGGAGTGACGTGATGGCGGCTTCGGCCAGGCACAGATCTGAAGTCCGCAAACCTGGAAGCAAGATGGGTGAAGATGGAAGCGGCCTCCAGCTCTGACATTTCGGCAGAGGGAGCTCTATAATTAGCCAAATTAGGCGGTTGCCTGAGGCCTCGCACTCACAAGGGCCTTGCGGCTGCCTAGTTTGCCAAATGAGCCACCAGAGCTCTTCATCAGTCCCAGTACAGTCAGCAGAGGTTTGTGCCACCTCGTTCTGTGTACAGTCAGTCCTTCTTCTCTCTGGTCTGCAACACTACGTCCCCCCAGGGCACTGCCCAGTCTTCACTCCTGTCATTAAACTCCACTGGAACAGCTGGCAGAGACACACATAGAGACCAAAGACTGCCCTGTCCCACCGGCAAATCCTGTCCAACGTTTGAGCCAAAAGCTTGTGCAAAGACACAGCTAGCACCCCAGCAGGATCGCCAAATACACCCTTCTTCCAGGGAGGAGCTTCTGTGTTGGGGGCAGAGCCAATTCAAGTTCGCTGTCTGTGTGCAGCCATGTGACTGCTAAGCTGAGGATGCACTGACTGAGCTGTGAAGACACAAAGTCTTGCTGTGTGTGCGGTACATGGGCATGGGTGCAGTACATGTGACTGGCGGGTGTGCATGTGACTGGGGGGTACGTATGTGACTGGGGCTGCATGTTACTCGGGGATACATGTGACTGGGGGGTGTGCATGTGACTGGGGAGCTACGCATGTGATTGGGGGGTACACATGTGACGGGGGCTGTGCATGCGACTGGGGATGTGTGCATGTGACTGGGGTGTACATGAGACGGGGTGTGTGCATGTGACTGAAGGGGGTAAATGTGACTGGGGGTGTGTGCATGTGGCTGAGGGAGGTACATGTGACTGGGGGGTGTGCATGTGACTGGGGGGGTGCACATGTGACTGGGGGGTGCGCATGTGACTGGGGGGAGTTTACATGTGACTGGGTGGTACATGTGACTGGGGGTGTGTGCACTGACACTAGCACTGTGAGAGACAGAGCACTGACACCAGCACTGAGAGAGACAGAGCACTGACACCAGAACTGAGAGAGACAGAGCACTGACACCAGCACTGAGAGAGACAGAGCACTGACCCCAGCACCAAGAGAGACAGAGCACTGACCCCAGCACCGAGAGAGACAGAGCAGTGATGCCAGCACTGAGAGAGAAAGATCACTGACGCCAACTTTGAGAGAGACAGAATACTGACACCGGCACCGAGAGAGACAGAGCACTGACGCCAGCACCGAGAGAGACACATCACTGACGTAGGCACCAAGAAAGACAGAGCACTGACGCCAGCACTGAGATAGACAGAGCACTGACGCCAGCACTGAGATAGATAGAGCACTGATGCCAGCACTGAGATAGACAGAGCACTGATGCCAGCACTGAGATAGACAGAGCACTGACGCCAGCGCCAAGAGATACAGAACACTGATACCAGCACTGAGGCACCAAGAAAGACAGAGCACTGACGCCAGCACTGAGATAGACAGAGCACTGACGCCAGCACTGAGATAGACAGAGCACTGACGCCAGCACTGAGATAGACAGAATACTGACACCAGCACTGAGAGAGACAGAGCACTGACACCAGCAGTTAAAGAGTCAGAGTACTGACACCAGCACTAAGAGAGACAGAGCACTGATGCCAGCACTGAGAGAGACAGAGCACTGACACCAGCAGTGAAAGAGTCAGAGTACTGACACCAGCACTAAGAAAGACAGAGCACTGATGCCAGCACTAAGGCCACGTACACACGGGCGGATTGTCTGCCCAACTAAGTTCGTCAGACAATCCGACAGACAGTCCGTCCAACTTTTGAATGAACGGACTTGACCACACACGATGAACAGACAGTCCGCTGAAAGCTTGCGCGATGACGTGTACAGCACGTACGACGGGACTAGAAATACGACGTCCAATACACTGCATTGCAACCTTCGGCGTGTAAATCCTTTCTGAGCATGCGCCATACTTAGTCCGTCCAACTTGCCTACACACGAGCGGACTGTCCGCTGAAACCAAGTTTGGACGGACAAAATTACGGAAATTCCGAAAGACTTAGTCCGCCAGACTGTCCGCTAATAAAATGTCCGCTGAAGCCCACACACGAGCGGATTGTCCGCTGAAACACGTTTCAGCGGACTAAGTTGGACAGACAGTCCGCCCGTGTGTACGCGACCTTAGAGAGACAGTATACTGACACCAGCACTGATAGAGAGAGGTTACTGAGAGCAACAATGATGACACTAATACCAGTATTCTTAATATATGCAATTTATACAATTAATTTTTATTGCTTAAATCATTTTATCCCTTATGAACATGAGTGGGTCCTCATGTCTAAGTTATGCCTCACAAAACCTAGAGCCGCCTCTGTATCTCAGTGCGGAAGAGCCTTATTTTAAGGTAAGTTTAACATAATGTGTTAGTATGCAATGCGTACTAGCACATTATGGCTTTAAAATATAGTGAAGGTCTTGCGAGCTACCACATCAAAGTTCCCCTATCTTATAATAGTATAATGGCAGCTGCTAGCACCAATCACATCCCATACTAATGTGTGAGAATCACAGATAAATAAATAAACCATGTGCTGCGCTGTCCCTTTAATGATCTGCTGAACCTGCAGCAAAAACCTAAAAAACAAAATTGTTAATTAAAGTGATGTGCCTATAAATCAAATCCAAGAATATAATAATAATATATAATATATAAGTGACTAAAGTATTCATTCAGCTTACAACATCATATAGCTTGAATATACGCACATTTCATAAAATATAAAAAACAGAAATTTGTTACCAATACCAATTACTTACTGTAATTTTCCTTTCCTTGCTTGTCCTCACATCAGCACACAATGGGTTAACCCCTCTCTCCAGTCTCTCAGGACCACCTTCTCCCCCACCCTTGTTCCACTAACTAGCAGAGGACAGGCTTGTAGGGAGGGAAAAAAGTTTGTGCTGACGTGAGGACAGGCCAGGAAAGGAAAATTACAGTAAATTACAGTAAGTATTGGTAACAATTTTCCGTTTTCCTGGCCAGCCTCACGTCAGTACACAGTGGGATTTAATTTAGCTCATATAGTGTGATTCTAGCTGATGCCACTTCTCCTCTTCTAGGTCCTGATGGCAGGATGAACAAGGTATCAGTTTTGCGCAACTGCAGAGAGCGGTGTAAGTAAGTTGAAAATAATTTGACCAGGTCCAATGGTCTGAGATCTAGTTCCTCCTCTTGTCTCGGCAGTTGCGTGAAGCTGGGTAGGACCGCCTCCCAATTTACATGGAACTTGGAAACCACCTTAGTGGTTAAGGCAGGCGAGGGCCTAAGGATCACTTTGTCTGGGAAAATTATGCAAAAAGAATCTTTGCAAGATAGAGCTGCCAGCTCTGAAACTCTCCTTGCTGATCTTATGGCTGTGAGGAAAATCAGCTTGATTGTCAGGAACCATAGTGGGCATGTCTCCGCAGGCACAAATGGATGTTGGAGCAAAGCTTTTAGAACTGTGTCCAAGTCCCAGGCTGGGAACAGGGACTTCCTTGATTGTCTTATTCTTATGGCCGCTCTAAGAAATTGCTTTATTAGCGGCTCGTCTGCCCACTTAAAGCACCTTTATGGTGTTGCATGCTAAGCCCATACTTAATGTAAAAGAATGAAAAAATTCTAGCACCTGTGCAATATTTGCGGACAATGGGGAGAAATTCTGTTGTAAAGTGAATGTTGTAAACTTCCTCCAAATTCTGGTGTATGTGGCATTAGTTGTGGCCCTTCTTGACTTCAATAGTGTCGAGATTACTTTTTATTAGATGTCCTGAGACTGCAGTCTGGCTGATTCAACAGCCATGCTTTCAGGTGCAATCTGCCCGGGTTGGGGTGATATCATAGGTCCTGCTGTAGAAGGTCCCTCTTCAGCGGCAGCCATATTGGGGGAACTGCCGCCAGCTGCAGGAGCAGTGGGAACCATGGCCTTCGTAGCCAGAAGTGTAGGATTGCAATTGCATGGACGTTCTCCCTCACAATTTTTAATAGGGCTTTCATTATCAGAGGTACCAGTGGGACCTCCAGAGTGTCCCCGAATAGCATCCAGCCATTCTATGGAATGTTATAAAGTGCCTGTTTCGAGGTACTGTCCGCCATCCAATGGCACAACCATAGGGCCCTTTTCGCTGTCACTGAAAAAGTCATAAGCCTTGCGATTGGTTTTACTAGGTCTATAGAGGCTTTTGCTTCTGCGGCTGAGAGATGAAGTTCCTCCATCGCCAAAATGATTCTGGCCCTCTCTGCGTCAGACTTCAGGGCCATCTCCACATTTGTATAAACAGAGAAGGGAACTACCAATGGGTCAAATTCCGGTGAAGTGGTCCCATCCCTATTGAACTTTACAAAGAAAAATTCCCCCTAAGTAGGTGGGATTTTAAATGACCATCAACACCAGACAAAAATTCACAGAAATATACAAACTTTTATTAATAGTTACAAAAATTACATAGTACCACCAGAGGGGCATCTAAACTAAAACATGTCCCCATGGTGTGTTAAAAAGTGGACAATTACATAAGCAAAACAGAAATGTAATTAATGAATAATTAAAACACGTTTCCTATATCACCCACACCCAACGCGTTTCCAGTTGCTGGTATCTCAGAACCTTCATCAGGGGTGAAAATACTTGATGATATATTGATACAATAATCTACAAAATAAAGAACCAATTTTAAAAAACACATAAAATTCAATTCATGTACCAGGATCTGAAAAAAAAAATCCCGGTATGGGATAAGGCAACTCTAGGTGCAAGTCACACATGTGCTAATTTAGCCTTATATACATATACAAGCAGACTTGAGACACCCGGGCAGCTATCATGTTTCCCGTTTAAGGACCAAACAAAAACTCCCCTCCCCGTTGGGTGGTTAGTAAGTATGGGACCATATGCTCTTATCTTTCACACACACTTGATATTAATGGCACTGTAGGTTGATAGACACCTACAGTGTCATCATATAGGCCATGTTATATTTTGGCTATGGTTCTCAATAAAAAGGTTACTGGTGGTTTTTCCATGTCTTTGGCTTTTTCCTCTGATGCGTGGAGGTGATACTGTATTCACGGTAGTTATTGTACCCTTTCATACACTTTTTATTTCCACCCTTTTGGACTACGGTGATACCTTTTCACATCCGAGCACCTGTCTGTACATTTCCTATCTTATATAGGAGTACATGTCTATAGAAAGGTTTAGAATTGGGTATAAAAAGTAATCTAGAACCCTATATATCGTTCTGTCCACCATTTTAGGTAAAACGCATCTGGAAGGAATATGCAGGATACTATGCATTTGCATGACATTTTACTCCTATTTAAACCAGCCTGCAGACATATCCATATTCGAAAGTGATATGTACCCTGATCTTCGAGCATACATTTCATTAGGTAATGATTTCAGATGGGCTGTCTGCTTAGCCAGTTGTGTTTTTTTTTGTTTTGTTTTTTCTCTGCCTGGTACATGAATTGAATTTTATGTGTTTTTTTAAAATTGGTTCTTTAAATTGTAGATTATTGTATCAATATATCATCAAGTATTTTCACCCCTGATGAAGGTTCTGAGATACCAGCAACTGAAAACGCGTCCGGTGTGGGTGATATAGGAAACGTGTTTTAATTATTCATTAATTACATTTCTGTTTTGCTTATGTAATTGTCCACTTGTTAACACACCATGGGGACATGTTTTAGTTTAGATGCCCCTCTGGTTGTACTATGTAATTTTTGTAACTATTAATAAAATTTTGTATATTTCGGTGAATTTTGTCTGGTGTTGATGGTCATTTAAAATCCCACCTACTTAGGGGGAATTAATCTCCACATTTGTGATCCAGACCTTTAGAGCCCTGGAGATCGAGGTTAGGACCATGGCCGGGTGGCAGGCTGCTCCAGCCGTTGAATAGATCTTCTTTAGATCTTCTTTAGATCTGTGTCTGTGCGCCTGTCCATTGGGTCTCAGAAGTTTGTATAATCCTACAAAAGGCAGGGACACCTCCTTTTTCTAGGTGCTGAAAAGCTAAATCTACCCTTGGAGCTGATTCCCAAAAGGCAGCCTCAGGGGTCTTAAATGGGTATAATCTAATAAAAGCAATTTTGTACTTTTGCCTTCCTTTTTGTTTTTTCCCATTCCTCCTCAAATAATTAGCGAATCTCCGTTATGAACGGGAAGGTTACCCCTGCTTCTTCAGGTCAGGGAAATATCTCTTATCCTTTTCTGGTGGTTGAATGTCTTGTTCCCAGTCTATGGCCTCCTTCACTGCTACAATGTAAGGCTCCATGAGCTGGAAGTCGAATAAAAATTCTGATGGTTCATCAGAGTCTGACGAATCTCCTGAAGATATTTCCAGCATCGATGGTGAGTCTCGCTTCTGCTTAAATGCGCTCTTGACTCTAGGCTTAGTCTCGGAAGTACTTGCGACTGAGACCAACTGCATACTCCCAGTCACCGCCTCATAATTATATCCCTTTATCCTTAGCGCCTCTGTTTCTCTATCTGTGGCTACATCTATTATGCATTCTGCGCACAAGAGCTTTTCAGGGGCGGATGGTGCTGAATAAGCCCAGCAGAGGCCTTCAGCGGGATAGCCACTTTGTTCTGCCACTATAGAGGTCTAAACAGTCTTGGGGCCTGGGCTGGTCATTGCTTGGGGTCTATATATAGATAATATCAGCGCTAGTGGAATAAAGTACTAACATATAGCATATTTCCACTAAGCGTGAGTTTTAGTTTGTTTTTGAGCGTGACCCAGATGCCTGCGGAGATTTTGAGCGGTGGCGGGACTTTTCCCCCACGCAAATGTCTTTTTTAGGGCTTCTGCTCCTATAAAGACAAAACACCTTATTAGCCTGGTGTATTGCACTCTTTTGTTTGTGGCCCCCGTAGACCCGTATTACCTTTCTGATGATCTTCGTGCACTTTGAGACTGTGGTGAGCTCATACTGCCCAATAAAAAGATAGGGTTTTAAAATAAGAAAAAAGCTCCTATTCTATTGGTTTGGTAGGGGGGTGTAGTCTATTCCACAAGCATGGTGGCCTGGAGTCCAACCAGAAAAAAAGAGAACAAGGGCGGGGGAGGAAGGGCTCCTTTTTATCAGCTAGGAGAAGATGGTCCTGAGAGTCTGGAGAGAGGGGTTAACCCATTGTGTGCTGACATGAGGCCGGGCCAGGAAATATTGATACAAAAGTGATCCATAAAGTGGTCGAGTGCATATAAGTCCGTGATACTACCACACAGGATCAGTTTTCAGTGTCCTTAATACAGCAATAATAAATTTGACTTGATAGGTGACTGTGAATATAGTGATCTGCAGCAGTGATTACACTCAGGTGCTCTCCACCCCAAGGTAATGGCCGCTCACCTCAGAGCGTGTGACCTCACAATTAAGTTTGGTCAATACACACTTTTGAATCATCAAAACAGATTCCAGGTCAGGTTGCAAGGTCCACACACCGCTGAAAGATGTAGCCTCCTCACATATAAATATCAAAAATAAACTCCATAGTGTGATACCATTTTAAAAGATTTTATCTACTGCAAACAAAGCCCTATATTACAGGGTACTCACATGGGTCTGGTGCGTTAGTGCACCGCTCTATAGCATGCCTTAATAGCGCCAAGCCATGGGTGAGATTGTGTGCTCCTACTCCATAAGGTAGACCAGCTGTCTCCTGTGCCGTCCAGTCTACTCCACTACGCATGTCGATACAAGGGAAATATCTTATCTTCATCAAGGGGGATCCTGCTGCAGATCGCTATATTCACAGTCACTTATCAAGTCACGTTTATTATTGCTGTATGAAGAACACTGAAAACTGATCCTGGAAGGTCAGAGTATCACAGACTCATATGTACTTGAGTACTTTATGGATCACTTTTTTATGAATATTTATATTTCATGAAATGTGTGTATATTCATGCTATATGATGCTGTAAGCTGAATGACGACTTTAGTCGCTTATAAGTTATTATTATATTCTGGGATTTGACTTATAGGCACATCACTTTAATTAACAATTTAGTTTTTGGGGTTTTTGCTGCAGGTTCAGCAGATCATTAAGGGCATAGCACAGCACATTATGGCTTTACCTTGCAGGATAAAAAACAAAAAATAAAAAATCCAGCGGTTTACAACTGCTTTAATCTTTAACCACTTCCGGACCAGCCACCGCAGTCTTACTGCGGCAGGTTGGCTCGGCTGGGCAAATCAACGTTAGCTTACATTGCTTCGCCTTTTGGCCACTAGGGGCACGCGCCCATAGCCGATGCGAGTGCCCGGTGGGCGCGATGACCGCCTGGCACCTGCGATCACTCGTGACAGAGTGAGAACAGGGATCTGTGTGAGTAAACACAGATCCCAGTTCTTTCAGGGGAGGGGAGACAGATTGTGTGTTCATACTACGTATGAACACCGATCTCTGTCTCCTCCTAGTCAGTCCCATCCCCTACAGTTAGAACACACACTAGAGAAAACAATTAACCTCTTGATTGCCCCCTAGTGTTAACCCCTTCCCTGCCAGTTACATTTATACAGTAATCATGCATTTCAATGGTCCCAAAAGTGTGTCAAAAGTGTCCAATTTGTCCACTGCTATATCACAGTCCCGATAAAAATCACAAATCGCCGCCATTACTAGTAAAGAAAAAAAATAATAAAAATGCCATAAATCTATCCCCTACTTTGTAGACGCTATAACTTTTGTGCAAACCAATCAATATACGCTTATTTCAATTTTTTTTACCAAAAATATGTAGAAGAATACATATTGGCCTAAACTGATGAAAAAATTATTTTTGGAGAAAAAAATGTGAGATATTTATTACAGCAAAAAGTAAAATATATCGGGGTAGATTTACTAAACCTGGCGAGTACAAAATCTGGTGCAGCTCTACATAGAAACCAATCAGCTTCCGTTTTGTCATAGGTTAATTGAACAAGCTGACGCTAGAAGCTGATTGGCTAGCATATACAAATGCACCAGATTTTGCACTCTCCAGTTTTAGTAAATCGACCCCATCATGTTTTTTTTTTCAAAATTGTCGCTCTTCTTTTGTTTATAGCTCAAAAAATAAAAACCGCAGAGATGATCAAATATCATCAAAAGAAAGCTCTATTTGTGGGGAAAATGTGCTTGTTTGGGTAAAGAGTTGCACGAAAGCGCAAATGTCAGTTAAAGCGACACAGTGCCATATTGAAAAAAATGGCCTGGTCATTGAGCATCCAAATCTTCTGGGGCTGAAGTGGTTAAGCAACATAAGTTAATTTATTTTTTGTGCTTGCACTTACCCACTTTGGATGCACCTGCGACGGTTGTCATCGCCCCTGCTGGCCGTTGTGGTGACCGGTGGCATTGCTTGAGGTATTTTGGTGATCCTCAATGCCTCTCTATTGATGCGCGGATGCAGACGTGAGTTGGACGCACAACCCTCATTAATTTCAGAAAATAATTAAAAATCTTTACATTGTATAACTATATAAAATTGAATAAAAAATATATATATATATATATATATATATATATATATATATATATATATATATATATATATATATATATATATATATATATTTTAGATTTATTTCATGGTTCATGCTCCCGATGAGTGGCTATAAGGCTGTGAAATGCGTTGAGATTTTTATAAATTTTTTACCTCCACTTTGATCATGGAATAGCAAGATAACATATGAATATACCTCAATTTAGAATTATTTATTGCATTAAATCTGCTATTTAAGGAAGCCATTCAGACTACTTAAGTTCCAACTATTATGACCTATGTACTGTATGTATTGATTGCCATTGTTTGCCCCTATTACATGTATATGTCTATGTGATTGTGGTTTATTATATATTTTATATCTAGTTGATCTAAGGTTCAATATGTTGAGGCGTGATGCCCAAAAAGTTTTTTTAGAGGCTTGATGCCCAAAATGTGTTATAGTGGACTATAGACTACCTTACTACAATAAAATTTGTTTCCCAGTTGCTTGACCAACCCTTTTACTCACTGTGTGCTTCATTTAAAGTCCCACCTCTCTCTCTCTCTTCCCTTTTTTGTACCTAAAGCTGTATGAGCCATGGTGTTTCCCTTGAGGACTGTACTTTGCAAGAAAGTTATACTGTCTAGTTTTTGTTTTGTTTTTCCTTACGCATAGCTTCTTTTTTCATAGTTTTGTTCCTTACACATTTAATTTCTTTCAATAATTACATAATATTAATGGTTACATAATTAGTTAATAGTCATAAATGTGGAGCATAAAGAAAACAAGACCGTATTTTCTTTTTTATCGAACTGGCTTTTATCTAATCAAACAATAGCTTATGGGAAACTTATGCAGAAGTAAAAAAAAGTATAATTTCTCTGCTGGAGCCACAAAGTCATAATTAATTAAAAGTCTAACACTATTTGCACTGCTTAGTGTGCATGAGTGTTTAAAAATGGAACCCCATGTGCCCATGAATATTTCTTTATTCGTGTTTTTTTTTTTCTTTATACAAAAAAAACTCTTTTTTTTTTGTGTGTAAAAAAAAAAAAAAAAAAAAGTAACATACTACATATATAATTTCTTCTTGTCATTTTGCAATTCAAAGTTTTTCTTTTTTAGTGTACTCTTTTCTTTTTTAGTGTAGCCTCTGTAATTTGTGACTTGCTTGAAATCTGGATTCAAATTACATTCCCTAAATTTCCTGCATACCAAGACTAACAAGAAGAGAGATGGTCAGCAAGGGGAGCTAGTCAGGCTGTATTGCAGTGCACAATTTAGCCAATCTAACAAAACTTTCGGCACTGGGAGATGAATGGGAAGTACTTCAGGTAACATTCAGGATGATAAAAACATAGTGAAGACAGACAATTTGGCAAGCTTTCATAATCCACTAGGTATGCAGAACTGTGATACTGCACCCATAGGTGCATAGCAGACACCACATGATGACATAGTGTACCTTTAATGTTCATATCCACAACACCAATGCTAAAATAAAGCCCCTAGGTATGGGGCAAATGCTCCCTTCCCAATCTCACAATGGAAAGTTGTATGCCTGAGCTACCATTTGCCAGGGCTGAAAACTGTTGCATGAGGGTGCGCCTAGCCTTTTACAAATTACTTTTTCTTGTCTGTATTTGCATAAGATCATTAGTAAGCCTCAGCATTGTACTGGAGATGAAGATATGATGTGGCAATGAAAGGTACCTGCTATGTGTTCTACCGGTTAATCGCACCCATTGGGAGAAGCAATTAAAGCAATAGGCAGCCACGGTGCAAACTCTACATATAATGTTCGAGCTGTCGTCCTGCACTAGAACTCCAACTATTGTTGTGTGAACTGAGCTATTTGGTTCAGTACACACATAGGCTTGCTGTTTGGTGAGAGCTTGACAGAGGTAAGAACTGTCTGCCTAGTGCTCCCATTGTCTTTGAAGTAGTTTGAAGGAAACCCTGGGGAGTAGGAAGTAATTCGAAGAGCCTAATATCAGGTGGAGGCATTCAACCTGTGTGCATTTTATTCAAAGATTCACCAGAGTACTGTGCTGCTGACAGTTTATAAAACATTTCTGTGTTATGCAGCACATTAATAAAGGAAAATCAGCAGGTCATTATTGACTAGCAGACTCACAAAGTGACACCATACACAGATTTTATATCCATTTTTTTTTAATGCAGTAAGGTGTAATTAAAAAATGAATTACAATAGTGTGTGCCTATGATATACAGTATTCCTGTAGCCAACTGTAAGGCCTCATGCACACGAGACGCAGATGAAACCTCTGTCAAAAAAAAGCTGAAACGCGCGTTTAGAAACGCGCGTTTTGCCGCGTTTGCATGTCGCGTTTAGACGCGTTTAGACGCGTTTAGACGCGTTTGCGTTTAGACGCGTTTATAAAGATAACATCATGTAGACCCTCCCCAAGCTCTCAAAGCATTTTTTTTAACTATTTCTGCTATTTTGATCAGAGTGAGCAGCAGCAGCATAGAGAGCAGTTGTACACTTGCATTTGCCGTGTCACTTGCCACGGCACCTGCCACAAGTTGTGGATTGTCCACTTGCCACGTCACTTGCCACAAGTTGGGGATTGTCCACTTGCCACATCACCTGCCACGTCACCTGCCACAAATTGTGGATTGTCCACTTGCCACGTCACTTGCCACATCACCTGCCACGAGATGTGGATTGTCCACTTTCCACGTCATCTGCCATGCCACCTGCCACAAGCTGTGGATTGTCCACTTGCCACGTCACCAGCCACATCACCTGCCACAAGTTGTGGATTGTCTACTTGCCGCGTCACTTGCCACATCACCTGCCACGTCACTTGCCACATCACCTGCCACAAGTTGTGGATTGTTCACTTGCCACGTCACCTGCCACGTCACCTGCCACAAGTTGTGGATTGTCCACTTGCCACGTCACTTGCCACGTCACCTGCCACGTCACTTGCCACGTCACCTGCCACAAGTTTTGGATTGTCCACTTGCCATGTCACTTGCCACGTCAGCTGCCACGTCACTTGCCACGAGATGTGGATTGTCCACTTTCCACGTCATCTGCCATGCCACCTGCCACAAGCTGTGGATTGTCCACTTGACACGTCACCAGCCACATCACCTGCCACAAGTTGTGGATTGTCCACTTGCCACGTGACTTGCCACATCACCTGCCACGTCACTTGCCACATCACCTGCCACAAGTTGTGGATTGTCTACTTGCCGCGTCACTTGCCACTTCACCTGTCACGTCACTTGCCACGTCACCTGCCACAAGTTGTGGATTGTTCACTTGCCACGTCACCTGCCACATCACCTGCCACAAGTTGTGGATTGTCCACTTGCCACGTCACTTGCCACAAGCTGTGGATTGTCCACTTGCCACATCACTTGCCACGTCACCTGCCACGTCACTTGCCACGTCACCTGCCACAAGTTTTGGATTGTCCACTTGCCACGTCAGCTGCCACGTCACTTGCCACATCACCTGCCACGTCACCTGCCACAAGTTGTGGATTGTCCACTTGCCACATCACCTGCCACGTCACTTGCCACAAGATGTGGATTGTCCACTTGTCACATCACCTGCCACATCACTTGCCACATAACCTGCCACAAGTTGTGGATTGTCCACTTGCCACGTCACTTGCCACAAGATGTGGATTGTCCACTTTCCACGTCACCTGCCATGCCATCTGCCACAAGTTGTGGATTGTCCACTTACCACGTCACCAGCCACATCACCTGCCACAAGTTGTGGATTGTCCACTTGCCACACCACTTTCCACGTCACCTGCCACGTCACCTGACACAAGATGTGGATTGTCCACTTGCCACGTCACCAGCCACATCACCTGCCACAAGTTGTGGATCGTCCACTTGCCACGTCCCTTGCCACGTCCCCTGCCACGTCACCTGCCACAAGTGGATTGTCCACTTGCCACGTCACTTGCCACGTCACCTGCCACAAGTTATGGATTGTCCACTTGCCACGTCACATGCCAGTCACCTGCCACAAGTTGTTGATTTTCCACTTGCCACGTCACCTGCCAAGTCACTTGCCGCGTCACCTGCCAGGTCACTTGCCACGTCACCTGCCACAAGTTGTCTATTGTCCACTTTCCACGTCACTTGCCACTTCACCTGCCACGTCACTTGCCACAAGTTGTGGATTGTCCACTTGCCACATCACTTGCCACCTGCCATGTCACTTGCCACAAGTTGTGGATTGTCCACTTGCCACGTCACTTGCCACAAGTTGTGGATTGTCCACTTGCAATTGCAATTGTTTAAAATATTTTTCTAATGGTTTTTCATCATTTGCAATCATTTTTGAGATTTTTAATGTAAAAAAAAAGGTCACCTTTAAAAACGCATATAAACGCAAACGCGGCTAAACGCGGTTGCCGCGTTCAGCCGCGTTTAGCCGCGTTTAGCCCCGTTTTGCGTCTGAAACGCAGAAATTTTTGTCTCTGAACGCATTTTTTTGCTTCTGGAAAAACGTGATTAAACGCAACTGCATATAAACGCAAAAAAACGAGACTGTGTGCATGGACACATAGGATAACATTGAATGAGTTCAGGTGCAGTTGAAAAAACTGTCCAACTGCATCTGAACGCGCGTTTAACTGCGTCTCGTGTGCATGAGGCCTTAAGCTGATTAACAGCAAATGATGGTCAATTTTCTCTAAGAGGATGATTATGTTGTTGGATTTTGTAACTCTTTGGAAATCCAGAAATGTATTCCTCATGTCATATAACAAAATACTTTGTAACAAAGCAAATAAATACTTAAATAATAAAACATTTATAAAAATAAAACCTCCCGATTAGTGTACTGTAGTTGCTGTTGTGTTTACTGGCTACTGATAGGTGAATACTAGATTAGACACACCCAGACAAATTACAGTTAAAGGGGTTCATACATGATGGCTTCTAATCATGTCTCTTATTAAACAGTTGCACATCAATGGTTCAGATGGTCAAAAAATTATATACACATGAAACTATTTTCTTGAACGATCACAACAACACTTCAATTTTGAAATCATGAACAGCTTTAAGTTGTGGAAAAGATTAATTATAGGCTTATGAACAACTGAACGTACAATTGTATTAATAAAAGATATAAATCATACCATGTATGTATAGACCCCTTGAGCCCCCATTCAGAGTGGAGCGTTCTGTAGCGTGAAGTTCCATAATGCTTACAAAGCATGCTTTTCAGTTGTCCATGTTCACATTTGAGCATTCAGGTGCTGGTAGTTCTTAACACCTGAAAATTTCCTACATGTGGGTATGCTCAAATATGAATGGATGCTGGACTGGGTTCACACCTTTTCTCCAACACTTATATGCAGTTTACTGCTTCTATTTTAGGGATAAGCCCCCATTCATTCTACTTAAATAGCTATGGGTGCTGAGTGTTGACATTGCTGGATTTCTTGTGAAAATTCTAGATGTCTGGCTATCTCTAACTCTATTGCTTTGGATTCACATACTTGCAACATGCATGCTGTAAATCCTCCTCCGTCGTTGTCGTCATGAAGGAGTAGAAAAGAACTCCAGTGGCAACCTGTGAATCTCTGGTGAACTCCATGCCTAAGAGAGTTATTTATTTATAAGCATTTTAGAATCCTTATCTCTACTTGTTCAAGGGCAGGGACTCAGAAAGCATAAATAAAGATGTCCTTACAAGGGTTAAAATTCATCCAGTTCAGCAGAGACTGGTTGAATCTTAATCCCTGCATGGCCACTGTGTTCAACCACCCTGTCAGTATATTGTCACTCAATCAGCACCGCAGGCAATAGACTGCAATGCTAATCTGTGTATTGTGATGGTGGGGGAGTCCTGCTGTCAGAATGCCATAACACAGTGGAGAGGATTCTCCCATTCACCTTAAATGTGTGGATAAGGGAATCGAGTGAGTTTTTTATGTTCAATCACCTGGCCGAACAAAAAAATGTACCCATGTATGGCCAGCTTAGCATTCACAAAAGAAGAGGTTAGCAGTAGCAGCCTCTTATATTCCCATGAAAGGTTTACTTTAACATCTAGGACATTTAATTATGAGCAGTATAAGAAATTATATGTGTACAAATGTATTATTTTTTATTTTACACACATTATATTCTGAACGTTTCTTTCTCACTTTGCATAATGCAGGAGCAGACATAGGAATATTAAATGCAGAAGATGTGCATTAATGTGTGTTTAAAATGGATATACAGTACTGCTACAGGATGAAATACCTGCTGTATAGAAAATTAAAATTTTATTCCATATAGAAAATTTTATTAAACTGACTACCACTCTTGGGTAATCCCATTCTTTGGCAAGCCCTACAATGGCAACACGATATATTGAAAAAAAAATCTACTTTAAATGGTTGCCAGTAAAATAACCTGAGAAAGCAAGTAAGATCTGGTAATTTACTTGCAAGGTATAAAATAATTGTGTTTGCAGTATATATACGAGGTGGTTAAGGAAAATTACCATATAAATATACCTAGGTCCAGTAAATATCTATGGAAAGATTACTAAGAAGTAAGTATAAATTGTTCATTACATTTACCTCTGTAAAAATGTATCTTTTTATGTTCTTTTTATTTTTCAAAACCTGTGACGAAAAGCTAAATCTGCAAAACACTCACCATGCCTCTTATAAAATACCTTGGAAGGTCTATTTTACAAAAATGGGTCATTTGGGGGGTGTTTGTACTATCCTGGCATTTCAGAGTCTCCAAAACAGTGATAGGTAGCCTGGAAATCAAATACGCCCTTTGAAAACCAGAAGGTGCTTAATGGATTTTGCCCCCCCTCCTTACGAGGCTAGGCTCCCAAAAGTCTCACACATGCGCTATCCCCATACTTAAGAGAAGTAGAAGATTTTTTGTTTTTGATGGAATCGTAATGCCATGTATACCCATGACATGTGTGAGAAATATCTCAATGAAGTGACAACTCTGTGTAAAAAAAGAAATAAAAAATACCAATATTTAATTACCAAAAATTGGTAGCATAAAATATGATCTTCCAAAGACTTTTAGCAAATACATTGGAGTGTCTACTTTCCAAAAAGGGGTAATTTGGGGAGTGTTTGTAATATACTGGCATTTTAAGACCTCTGAAACTGTGATAGGTAGTCGGGAAATCAAATGTGCCCTTTGAAAGCCAGAAGGTGCTGCCAAAAGTCTCTCATTTGTGGTATCCCCATACTCAGATGAAGTACCAGAACATGTTTTGGGGTGTAATTACACATATACCCATGGCAGGTATAATGAGAAACATCTCATTAACCACTTTCAGACCTGACCATTTTGCTGGTAAATGACCAGAGGTCTTTTTACAATTTGGCACTGCGCTGCTTTAACTGGTAATTGCGCGGTCATGCAATGTTGTACCCAAACAAAATTTGCGTCCTTTTCTTCCCACAAATAGAGCTTTCTTTTGATGGTATTTGATTGCCTCTGCGATTTTTATTTTTTGCGATATAAACGTAAAAAGACCGCAAATTTTGAAAAAAAATGATATTTTCTACTTTTTGTTATTAGAAAAATCCAATAAACTCAATTTTAGTAATACATTTAGGCCAAAATGTATTCAGCCACATGTCTTTGGTATAAAAAAAGTCAATAATTGTATATTTATTAGTTTGCGCAAAAGTTGTCACATCTACAAACTAAGGTACGTTTTCTGGAATTTACGCAGCTTTTAGTTTACGACTGCCTATCTCATTTCTTGAGGTGCTAAAATGGCAGGGCAGTACAAAACCCCCCCAAATGACCCCATTTTGGAAAGTAGACATCCTAAGGAAATTGATAAGTGGCATGTTGAGCCCATTGAATATTTTATTTTTTTGCCTCAAGCGATTGAATAATGACAAAAAAAAATTATTATTTTTTTTTTACACAAAGTTGTCACTAAATGATATATTGCTCACACATGCTATGGGCATATGTGAAATGACACCCCAAAATAAATTCTGCTGCTTCTCCTGAGTACGGGGATACCACATCTGTGGGACTTTTTGGGAGCCTAGCCGCGTACGGGGCCCCGAAAACCAAGCACCGCCTTCAGGCTTTCTAAGGGCGTAAATGTTTGATTTCACTTCTCACTACCTATTACAGTTTTGAAGGCCATAAAATGCCAAGATGGCACAAAACCCCCACAAATGACCCCATTTTAGAAAGTAGACACCCCAAGCTATTTGCTGAGAGGCATGTTGAGTCCATGGAATATTTTATATTTTGCCACAAGTTGCGGGAAAATTACAAACTTTTTTTTTTTCTTTTCACAAAGTTGTCACTAAATAATATATTGCTCACGCATGCCATGGGCATATGTGAAATGACACCCCAAAATAAATTCTGCTGCTTCTCCTGAGTACGGGGATACCACATATGTGGGACTTTTTGGGAGCCTAGCCGCTTACGGGGCCCCGAAAACCAAGCACCGCCTTCAGGCTTTCTAAGGGCGTTACAGTTTTGAAGGCCATAAAATGCCAAGATGGCACAAACCCCCCCCCAAATGACCCCATTTTGGAAAGTAGACACCCCTAAATTTAGGGGTACACTAGTGAGACTAGGTAATAAATGGCGGGTGCCCTGAAACTATAAAAAAAATAACTAACCAACCAGCGTCACCTGTAACAGTTATATGGTGATCACTGGTGAAAGGGTTAACTAGGGGGCAATCAGGGGGCTTTATGCGGTAGTATATGGGGGTCCCTGGCGCTATAAAAAGCTGCGGCGAACCTAAATACCTACCTGCCTAACTAGCGTCACCTGTGACACTAATACAGTCATCAGAAAAACGATCGCTTATTAGGCTGGGTTCACACTGGAGCGATGCGGGAACGCCACAAATCCGCGGCGGGTTCCCGCATCACATGCCTCCCGGCGGCAGTTCACACTGCCCTATGCGAACTGCTGGGAGTGTCAGTGAAATGTTAATGACACCCCCAGATCAGTTCGCATATCGCAGTGCGATCTGCAAACTCGGATCGCATGGTGTGAACACCAATGCGATCCGATTCTGCTGCGGACCAAAAAAAGGGTCCCGTGCGAGTTTGCGGCGGATGCGGCGGGTGCGACACGAATTCAGCCATACTATCTGTATGGCTGAACTCGAATCGCACAGAGATCGGATGTGATTTGCACTGCAGTGCGGTGCGAATCACATCCGTTCTCATAAACCGCTGCAATGTGAACCCAGCCTTAGTGACACTGGCGACGGGGGGTGATCACGGGGTTAAACCTTTATTGGGGGGGTTAGGGGGGTACCTTAGAACTAAAGGGGGCTAACCCTAACTGCCCTAACAGTTATTACAGTCACAAATGACACCCGCCGGATGATCAGGGGGTTAAACCTTTATTAGGTAATAAATGGCGGGTGCCCTGAAACTATAAAAAAATAACTAACCAACCAGCGTCACCTGTAACAGTTATATGGTGATCACTGGTGAAAGGGTTAACTAGGGGGCAATCAGGGGGCTTTATGCGGTAGTATATGGGGGTCCCTGGCGCTATAAAAAGCTGCGGCGAACCTAAATACCTACCTGCCTAACTAGCGTCACCTGTGACACTAATACAGCGATCAGAAAAACTATCGCTTATTAGGCTGGGTTCACACTGGAGCGATGCGGGAACGCTGCGAATCCGCGGCGGGTTCCCGCATCGCATACCTCCCGGCGGCAGTTCACACTGCCCTATGCGAACTGCTGGGAGTGTCAGTGAAATGTTAATGACACCCCCAGATCAGTTTGCATATCGCAGTGCGATCTGCAAACTCGGATCGCATGGTGTGAACACCCATGAGATCCGATTCTGCTGCGGGCCAAAAAAAGGGTCCCGTGCGAATTTGCGGCGGGTGCGGCGGGTGCGACACGAATTCAGCCATACTATCTGTATGGCTGAACTCGAATCGCACAGAGATCGGATGTGATTTGCATTGCAGTGCGGTGCGAATCACATTCGTTCTCATAAACCGCTGCAATGTGAACCCAGCCTTAGTGACACTGGCGACGGGGGGTGATCACGGGGTTAAACCTTTATTGGGGGGGTTAGGGGGGCACATTAGAACTAAAGGGGGCTAACCCTAACTGCCCTAACAGTTATTACAGTCACAAATGACACCAATGCAAAAAAAAAAAAAAAAAAGCAATTGGTGTCACTGTGACTGGGGGGGCAGGGGTAATTGGGGGGTGATCTGGGAAGTAAAGAGGGGTGTGAGTGTGCCTGGCATGTTCTACTGTATGTGTGGTGTGTTGGTGCAACTCACCGATCCGCTCTCCTCGGTGCCGGAACGAAAAATACCGACACGGAGGAGAGAATACATCACTTCCTCTCCTGTGTTTACATTACAGGAGAGGAAGTGATGTCACGGGACATTTTCATTCGTCGGGAGCGATCGCGAGGGGGGTGGCCATGAATGAATGGCCGTCCCCTCGTCCGGGATCGCTCCCGAACGAATACCGACCGCCGCAGGCACCGGGCGGGGGCCCGATCGGGCCCCCGACCGGCGGGCAGGCAAGGACGTACATGTAAGCCCTTATGCCTGCCCGTGCCATTCTGTCGACGTACATCGTCGTGCGGCGGTCGGCAAGTGGTTAAAGTGACAACTTTGTATAAAAAACTTGTGGCAAAAAATAAAACCTTTCAAACACTCAACATGCCTCTCTGCAAATACTTTCCAAAAAGGGGTCATTTGGGGGGTGTTTGTTAGAGGTCGACCGATATATCGGCTGATATTTGCCGTTTTTTAATTAATCGGCATCGGCCGATTGTGCTGATAAAAATGCCGATTTAGAACTACAGCGCGACTTGGAAATGACTTCTGTAATAGAAGTAAGTGTAAGTTGCCTGAGTCGTCATAGAAATGACTTTCCTCCTCTATGGGCAGTCTGCCAAGAAAAGAGCAAAAAGATACGTTTACACTTGAATGAATGAACTCATGTCAGTGTGTAGAGTTCTCAGTTTAACCATTTAAAGACTAAATCTTTTCTGACACTTGTTGCTTACAAGTAAAAATCCTGTATTTTCTGCCAGAAAATCACTTAGACCCCCCAAAAATTATATATATATTTTTTATATTTTTTAGCAGAGATCCTAGGGAATAAAATAGCGGTTGTTGCAATATTTTATGTCACACAGCATTTGCACAGAGGTCTTTCAAATGCATTTTTTTGGGAAAAAAATACACTATTTAAAAAATTTTTTTTTTAAAACAGTAAAGTTAGCCCATTTTTTTTTTTTTCGTCCAAAAGCTTTGACTACCTGTTTTTATTTAATATATAGTTTTTTTTTTTTTTTTTTATCTAAATCATACATACAAGTAAACTGATTGGAGGTTTGTTTTGTTTAGTAAATGTTTAAATGTAAGACATTTTCTGTATCACTTATGAAGGCTGCTTTCACACTGGAGCGGGCAGGCATTGATGGTAAAACGCTGCAAGTTTTAGCGGCTCTTTACCATCATTTTAGCGGTGCTATTTGGCTGCTAGTCGGGCACATAAAACCCAGCTAGCGGCCGAGGAAGAGGTTAAATGCGCCCGTGAAGCACCGCTGCCAAATCGCATTGCATGCGCTTCGGCAGTGGTGCCCATTCATATCAATGGGCAGGAGTGGTGGAGGAGCGGTATACACCACTCCAAACGTGCTGCTTGCAGGACTTTTTTTTAAGATCCTTGCAGCGCATCGCCTCAGTATGAAAGCACTCTGTCTTTCACACAGACTGCAGGGGAGCCATTTTGCAGGCACTTCACAGGCGCTATTTTTAGCCCAAAAGCGCCTGAAAAACGCCCCAGTGGGAAAGGTGTGTTCGATTTTATGAGATCAAGGGGGATTAAAAAAAAAAAGTCCTAACATATCGGCCCAAAAAAATCGGCATCATATATCGGCCATCAGCCGCCATGATTTCTAAATATCGGCATCGGCCAGAGAAAAACCCATATCGGTCGACCTCTAGTGTTTGTACTGTCCTGACATTTTAGCACCTCAAGAAATGTGATAGGCAGTTAGAAAGTCAGAGCTGCTTAAAAGTTGTAAATTCCAGTATATGTGCCTCAGTTTGTAGACACTATACTTTTCACACAAACCAGTTGTTATTCTCACATAAATACTCATTGAGATTTTTTTTTTCACCAAAGATATGTAGCAGGATACATTTTAGCATACAAGTTTATAAAGAAATTTGATTTTATTGGATATATTTTATAACAAAAAGTAGAAAATATTGTTTCTTTTTCATTTATATAATAAAATCAAAAAAAAACAACAACAACAACAAAAAACAGCGGTGATCAAATACCACCAAAAGAAAGCTCTATTTGTGTGAAAAATGTATATCAATTTTATTTGGGTACAGTGTTAAAATAGCACAGTGCTTAATAACAAAAAAATAGTCTGGTCATGAAGCTGCTAAAACCTTCTGGAGATCAAGCAATTGAGAAGCATGCTCTTTTATGGTCAAAGTGGCTAGAAGTGTCATGCAGAGATGAGAATGATGGTGATTCTTTGAACATTTTAGGATTGCCTAGAGTTTAGGTGATTAGGAGGCAACAACAGTGAAATTTGTGAAACATATGGAGATATGTTTCATTGTTAAGATCATATATGCTCCTTCTTTAAAAAAAATGTTGATTCTGTATGGTGTAGAACTTTGATATATAATTTATACTCGCCTACCTGTAAGCAAACTGTATATTGGGAATTGTTCACTGTATCTTGTACAAAAAAACCCTGCTAATCAAAAAAAATACATAACTCTATATTGTAGGGGATCTGAATAAGATGTAGCCCTGTCCCTCTATTTTGTTCTTTTTTATAAGAAATTGGCTAGTCTGTCCTTTCTAGAAATACTTTTTAAATGTAAAGAACTTTCATAAATATATCTTACATTTTATATTTTATACATTTTATATTTAATTTATTTAATGGAGGTTTCTATTTCTGCATGATACTAGCTTCTCTTTGTTTTGTCAAAATCTGGAGACATTTTAAGATCAATGTAAAACAAATGGGCTTTCATGCATGCTCTTGTTTAGATTTTTTGTTAGTATATACAGGGCCAGATTAACGTAGGGGCTATTGGAGCTGCAGCTCCAGGCCCCTACCTTAATATAGGCTCAGCAGGGAAGGACTGACCATTTGGATACTGCACTGCATGAGACGTTCCTTCTACCTCCTGCAGCAGGGGGAATCTTAATGTCGGGGGTGATCGGTGCGGCAGGCAATCACAAGCACCATCACCACGAACACCTCCATCTATGGCTCTCCATGAAGCAGCTGAAAGCCACTCCACCTCCTCTAGAGGGAGATTGGTGCTTGCAATTGTGCCCCCCCATACTGATCACCCCAGACTGTCCATTAGATTCCCCCTGCTCTGGGCCCCCCCTGTGTATGCAGTACTGACACCTTACACTGCTCCATTCTCCCAAAAAAGTATTGTGAAAAAAATGTAAAAAATAAAAAACTCCAACAAATAATAATAAATGAAGAAAATAATTTGAAAATGTAATAAATAATTCTAAAAAATTAAGGGCTCATGCACATGGGTTCTCTTGTGCACACAGTGTGAATGAGTGGTTTGTTTAAAATATTTTATTTACATTAACAAAAAAAATGTTTTCATTCTATTTATTTCCATAAAAAGGCCCATCAAAATCCTCAGCACCTGGACCATGATACTCTTAATTCGGGCCCTGAGTATATATCATGCTGTTAAAGCGGGAGTCCACCGGGACTCCGCGTTTTTTTTTTTTTTTTTAAAAGCCAGTAGCTACAAATACTGCAGCTGCTGACTTTTAAAATAGTGACACTTACCTGTCCAGCGCGCCCGCGATGTCGGCACCCGAAGTCGATCGCTAGGTCGTCTGTCGGGTCCTGCCGCCGCCATCTTGGGTATGGGAATCAGGAAATGGAGCCTTTCGGCTTCATTTCCCGGTTCCCTACTGCGCATGCGCGAATTGCGCTGCACAATAAGGACGCTCCCCGCTGCCTCTGGGAGCTGTGTGTTTCCCAGCAGGCAGCGGGGCACTTGCGGGAAGGGGCGGGCACTTGCGGAAAGGGGCGTAAGTTACGCCCCTTTCCGCAGAGAGCTGTCCCGGAAGTGGGTGCAGTTACCTGGATTATCCAGGTAAACCCCCCTCCCCCCTGAAAGGTGCCGATTGTGGCACCGGAGGGGGGGAGGGTTCCGATGAGCGGAAGGTCCACTTTAGGGTGGACCTCCGCTTTAAGCCCCATACACACTGTCAGATTTTCTGCTGATTTTTTCCTTCAGATTTACCAAAACCATATAATATATGGGTCAAACCTTAGGAGTTTTGGTAAATCTGAAGACAAAAATCAGCAGAAAATCTGATAGTGTGTATGGGGCTTTAAATTATATGTGAAACCTCACCCTGTAAAACACTCAGTTTAACTGCTTTAATACCGGACACTTTTACCCCCTTCCTGCCCAGGCCAAGTTTGATCTTTCAGCGATTTCACACTTTGTATGACAATTGCACAGTCACGTAACACTGTACCCAAATTAATTATATATTTTTTTCACACAAATAGAGCTTTATTTTGGTGGTATTTAAACACTGCTGGATTTTTTAATTTTTGCTAAAAGAACAAAAAAAAACTAAAAATTTAAAAAAAATATGTTTTCCTTAGTTTCTGTCAGAATTTGTAAAAAGTAATTTTTCTCCTTCACTGATGTGGGATGATGAGGCTGCACTGATGGGCAGAAATATGCAGCACTGATGGGTACTGATAGGCATCACTGATAGGCACTGATAGGTGGCATGTATGGGCAATAATAGGTGACATGGATAGGTGGCACTGATGAGTGGTACTAATGGGTGGGCAGCACTGACTGGCATTTCTGATGGCCACTGATTGGCATCACCAATGGATACAAAGTGACATCACTGATGGGCACAGATTGGCAAAACTGATGGGCACTATTGGAGCTTCACTGATAATCAGGGCAATAGTGATCAGTGCCCTGATTATCTGTGCAGGTCTCCACTGTGGGGAGACACCACTGTTCGGCTCTCCTCACACTCTGTCAGTGTGAGGCAACGGGAGCCGTTAAACACGACACACTCACAATCGCCTTGCGGCATGCCCACCCGCGTCATTTGTCTATACGGCAGGCGGGAGGAGGTTTAAAATAGAAATGCAAGGAAAGAAATTTGCTCAATTGCCCCATCAACACAGACAGAATTGCTCCTGCCAGGCCATTGTCTTCTCCCGGCAGGGGAATGTGGGGGAAGTCCTCCATGCCGGGAGAAGACAGTGATTAGTGCTAGCAGCTATAGGAGCCACTAGCAATAATCGCAGGTAAAACCCGGCATGCTAGTTGTACCCAAGTTGAATGATCAACTTGGTACATTCAACCTGCCCATACAGGGTTTGAATCTCTGCCGGTTCCTGCTGAACTGGCTGAGATTTGAAACGTGTGGCCTCCCTTATGCAGCTCAGGTGAAGACTGCAAGGGGTGAGGGTTCTAGAGAGAGATTTTTTGTAGTGCAGGTAAATTTAAGCAGGCCTAGCCAGAAGCTAGGCCTGTTTGTTTTGATCTGTGGACTGGGAGTGGCTTAGAGTAGGCTGGTGACTCACAGTTAGTTTCCTCTTTTGGTTACCTCCCTTCTGCTTCTAGAGGCTTCTAGAAGGAAGGTGGGGAAGAAAGGTGGAGCTGTCTTGGGTGTTCTAAGGAACCCTGACAAATCCCAAACTTGGCAGGGGGCGGGCCTCCTTAAATACCTAGAGTTAGCAGGATGAGAATATTTGAATTGTCCCAAACCATGCAAGAATAGTTTTCTGGGCTTCCCATTAATTCTTTAACCCCATCCAAGTTCTAATCCCTCATAAGATGCAAAAACAAAGCTGCTGGACTTGTTCATTGTCTTGGAGTGTCTGGAAGTGAATGCGCGGCTAGGCATGGTGACAGGTGGGCCACATCACTCAGCAGCCCCTACAGAGGTATGGATACCTATGAGTGTTGTGCCATGCTATCAATCTCACATGACAGCTTCAGGAGAAAAGAGGGTTTGCATGTCAATACAGGAGGGTATACTGAACAAAAAAATTAATAAATAAATGATGAAGACTGATATGGTAAAAAGCTGCCTTCTGACTGAGTACAATGGGTTACAACTACTGTAGGTATGTAAACACCCATAGTACATATTCTGATTTGATAATTCTGGTCTTTGGCCATTCAGCATTGGATAAATCATTGTGATATCATGATGCAGCCTTTATCAGATACCCTTGCTAACAGTGAGATGCCATGTCGCCCTGGTGTAAGGCTTTAGCTAAAAGGTTATATAATGTTGATATATTCCTTTGAGAGGGTCACAGTGATGAAAGTAAAAAAAAAACTAAAATAACGCTTTATTGTTTTATGTGTCATATATCTCCACACTTGGATCAAGAGTTTCTAGAGTATTCTGCAATAATATAAACCTAATGGCCTAAGTACACAGTTACTGACCTTTCTGTGGTATAAGCTATTAAACAAATTTACAAGTTCTATGATATTCTGAATAGATTCAGCCTTCCTCCTGTGAGAGTTTGCTTTATTCTTGTTGTTCAAAGAAGTAGAAGGGCTAATGCATATTTCTGTTATGAAAAGAACAGGTGATTGTTCTATTATGAACATAGCATCACTGGTGTGCTTAATCATAACTGTATAATTTGAATTTAAGATTCAAATAAAGGAGCCAGCTTTCAGTGTAAAAAACAAGTGCTTGAGACAAATGCTTGAAGAAATATCTTACCACTTAAACTTATCAAAGTATCTTACCACTTTGCATCTTAGCCCCCTTCACACCGGTGAGGCTTTCAAATTGAGTTACTTCAACTTGATTTTAAAGCCACACATCAGTGCGTTTTGCACTGCCGATTTCGTTGCGGTTTGCGACTTTATTTAACAGAAGTTTATGCAAGTCACAATGAAATAAGTAAAAAGTAGTGCAGGAACCTTTTCCAAAATCATTGTTGTGGCGATATAAACGGTTGTGAACGCTGGGCCAATGATCATTTTCAGATGTTGTACTGTATATGCGGGGGGGGGGGGGGGGTTAGGCTCACTTGCTGGTTGCTGCCTGGCTTGCCAGTGCTCACCATTGCCCAATCCATGCTGACCCCTAAACTGACCTACCTGAACGTGGGATGTCCTCATAGGAGCCGGGTCCCCGAGGCGGGACTTTTGTACATCACTCGGCCGTGCTGGATAAGTGAGAGATCGTTCCCTGTTGCCTGTGTAAACGGCTCGGGGATATTAATGAATTTAGCAATATTGAGACCCAGGGCTTTTTGGGGGCACACTCAGGCTCCAGCCCCTGTCAGCCCCCCTCTGACGCCACTGTCTATAACTGATCCAGTTGGGGTGGGATAGCTTTAACTTACAGTCTCAGTAGCTTGGCAGACAGTGACTTGATCCAAATCACAACTTGCAGATCATAGAAAGTTTTAATCCAAAACTTGTGCAGATCATAACAGATGAACATCAGACAGGTCAAAAAAAAGTCTAGTTCCAGCAGAATATAGTACATCCCATAGCTACAAAATGAGGTAGCGACAAAATCATTAATTGCACACAAACAAGACAATGCATGCAATACATTCTCCTCTCTATTGTTATGGATTTTAATAGGGATGCCTTTAAAAAAAAAGTGTGCAGTCCCCTAAAAATCCATACCAGACCCTTAATCCGAGCATGCAGTCTGGCTGGTCAGGAAAGTGTGTGTGTATGCATGTTGATGGCATTAATACTGGTATGGTTCAGTGGTGGGCACACACTCACCCCCACCCTTTTCTGGCCAGCCAGGCTGCATGTTAATTTTAAAATCCAGATTAGTATATCAGCGCCCCTACTGACATTATATCAGCGCCCCTACTGACATCGGCGGTGGCATCAGAACTGAACCCCATAACATGGTCAGATCATGCCTCGGTTCAGCTTGACCTGGTTCTTGCCTACTCCATGCCGAGAACCTGCCATTGGAGACTCAATGACTTTCTCCTCCGCAATCCCATTGTCGAGGCTCAACTATCCCAAAATTTATCGGAATTTTTTCAACTGAATGACGGCTCAGTGGCAGGGGTGTCTACCCTATGGGAAGCCCACAAGGCATTTTTTAGAGGTGCATGTATCTCTGCCGGCGCCCGCTTAAAGCGGGACTCGGCAGCCCTGAGGCAAGACACCCTCTTACAGCTCCGTAAGGCTGAAGATCTGCTCCTGGCTTCCCCTACGGTGACTCGTCTGCGCACGGTCACAACCCTCCGTGAGCGTTTGAAATCGCTAGATATGCAAAAATGTTCTAAGGCCCTAATTTGGGCAAAGCAGAAATTTTATGAGTTCGCTAACAAACCCCACAGGATGCTAGTAAACAAGCTTAAACCGCGTCCCTTTCAATCTTATCCTGACCTCCTCCTTCAGGCTGACGGCTCCCCGACCCATTGTCCTTTGACGATGTCCAAAGTTTTTGGCTCGTTTTACGACAAATTGTACAACTGTTTAGCTTCTGACCCTAAATACTCCTTCACTCAAGAGGCTTTTGATTCTTTTTGCTCCCCTTTAAAGTTGCCTAAAATATCACCGTCACAGCTAGCCGCCCTTAATGCAGATATCTCGATAGAAGAGTTAGCAGCAGTAGTAAAAGAACTGCCCTTGCATAAGTCCCCTGGGCCTGACGGTCTTCCGTATCAATATTATAAAACTTTCCTTCCCATCCTCGGCCCTCACTTATTAAAGCTTTACTCCTCCTTACAAAAAGGGGTCACTCCACACTCGCAATTCCTACACGCCTATATCACAGTCCTTCCGAAACCGGGCAAACCCCCATCCCTACCAGATAATTACAGGCCCATTGCCCTACTGAACTCAGATTATAAAATCTTTACAAAAATTTTAGCCAATAGACTTTCTTCCATAATCCCTGCCCTTGTTCACAATGACCAAGTGGGTTTTGTTTTAGGTAGACGAGCGGGCGATAACACCAGACGCACCATTGATCTAATTGACATGCTTGATAAAACCGCTCGCTCTGCTCTTATTCTCAGCCTAGACGCCCAAAAGGCTTTTGATAGGCTTGGATGGCCTTACATGTTTGCCACACTTGCACGTTACGGTTTTTCAGGCTCCTTTGTATCGGCTCTTCAAACCCTCTATTCACATCCCACCTCACAAGTTCAATTGGCATCCTTCAAATCCCCAACGTTTACACATAGCAATGGTACTAGACAGGGCTGCCCCCTTTCCCCCTTGTTATTTATATTATGCCTTGAACCTCTAGCAGCACGCATTCGGGAGGACTCAGACATCAGGGGAGTCTCTTTACGACGGAAAGAATACAAGCTGTCCTTGTTTGCTGACGACATATTGCTTACTTTAACTACACCTCACACCTCACTCCCCTGCCTCCATGCCCTCCTAGAAACGTTCGGTAATATATCGGGATATAAAGTTAATACAGCTAAAACTGAAGCGCTTCCCATTCATATCCCTCCCCCACTTCTCGCTGCCTTACGCAACACCTTTCCCTACCAGTGGCGTTCTGACTCGCTCAAATATTTAGGCATTCATTTAACAGCATCCTATCGCACACTATACCAGGCTAACTTTCTCTCTTTGATTTCAGAAACACACGGTCTACTCCGTAAGTGGATGGAATGTCCCCTATCCCTTTTAGGTAGGATAAACGTCCTTAAAATGGCAATACTCCCTAAATTTCTGTATCTTTTCGAAACTCTACCTGTGGCCCTTCCCATGCCCCAACTCCGCAGTATCCAGAGGGCCTTTACTAAATTCATATGGGGTGACAAAGCACATAGAATTGCCCATACGGTTGTCTTTGCACCGCGCTCACACGGGGTCTGGGAGCACCAGATATTATACGATATTACTACGCGACCCACTTATCTACGACGGTCTCCTGGTCCTCCTATTTTGCGACGAGTCGTTGGGCGGAGATAGAAATGAGTATCACTGTCCCGGTCCATCCCTGTTCTATGCTCTGGTCTGACCTATCCTCCTCTATATCACAACTTAGACGTATTTGCCTTGCTCCTATGCTATTCACTTTGGATATTTGGAACAAATGCCACAAGAAGTTCTCTCTTTCCTCTCCCTGTCCACCCCTTTTAAATGTTACTCACAACCCAGACATACCTGACAGTCTGTCCACAATGGCTATGACCCCGTGGACTCAAGCAGGCATTTTCCAACTTCGCCACTTAGTTCACCCAGTGTCCCGCAAACTTTTATCTTTTCCAGACTTACAAGACAAATTTGACATTCCACAGCGGTCCTTTTTCACTTACCTTCAATTTAAGCACTACTTTTGCTCTGTATCTCCTGCCATGAGCCTGGAAAAACCTAATGCCTTTGAAATGTTATGCACCCAGGGTTCGCATCAGAAGGGCCTCATCTCCGCTATTTACAGGATTCTTCATGACTCACTACCCCCCACTTTAGACTCACACCTTTATATGCGGAAGTGGGCCAAAATCATACCCGCTACTATCTCTCTCTCTCAATGGCAGGAGATCTGGACTTCCATCTCCAAAGTTTCGAGATGTGTTGAGCAGAAGGAAACTGCTTATAAAGTATTAATGTTTTGGTATAGGACCCCTGAAGTTTTACATAAGTATGATCCCTCACTGTCTCGTTTATGCTGGAGGTGCCTACAGGATATTGGCACACACCTTCATATCTTTTGGGATTGTCCACGTATCACGTCTTTTTGGTCTGTGGTCCAATCCATTCTCCAATCAGTATTGAAAAGAGATATCCCACTGAATCCGATACATTACCTGTTAGGCCTTCCGATCCTAGATCTTCCTAAATATGCTAAGAAACTAATGGCGTTCATACTCCTAGCTGCCAAGAGAGTGATACCGGCTCATTGGCTATCTCCCATTCCTCCCACACAAGCCCATGTAGTCTCGTTCATTGCTCACATACGTAGGATGGAACATTTGACGGCAATGGCTCATGATTCCTTGCCCAAATTTTCCAAGACATGGGACCCATGGGATGCCTCCGTATTCAACCCAGAATCTTTTATTGCCCCCTCTGCCAGTCCTTCCTTAAGTGACCATAGGGAGATTTGATATCCTGTTTACTGTATTATACCGTATCAGACCGAGAACACCCTTACGTCTGATTTCCAATGTCTTAGTTTGCTCTATCCTTCTTTTTCAGTTATGCCATCACCATTGTTTACAGCTTCATGGTGTATCCTATCACTTACCTCGTTTGTAATCTACAATATGGTGCCCCTATTATGTTTACCCAATGTTATTGACTGCTGTACCGTTTGTATGACATTTTTGTACTGTTTACAAAAATTTTTTCAATAAATATACATTTAAAAAAAAAAAAAAAATCCAGATTAGATCCAGAGGGTCTGATATAGAATTGTGGGGAGACCTTGTGACATTTCCTTTTTAAATTTTTTGCAAAGGGTCCCCTTTAACATTCAGACTAGAACTAAAAGGCCTGATATGAATTGAGAGGAAACATTCATTCTCACTCATTTTTTTTTTTTTTTTAATATCTCTGCCACTTTGCTTACATGGCTGGGGTTTTCTGGGTATATAAGTGAATAGGGCCAGTAATAGTAATAGGACTTTTGTTAAGGACTTAGGGATGCCTGCATCCACTGGCATCCTTTAAATCATTGACAGTGAGAAACTGTCATGTGTAATAGGGTAAAACATACCACAATTACGCATGTTCATCTCCGACCGAATGGATAAATGTTCGGGAGTTAGTCAGAACAGATTGAACCTGGAGTTCATCCTTTTTCTCTACAATAGAGTGCAGATTTTTCTCTTACATTGTTACATTCTGACTGGCAGTGATATTAACCACTTCAGCCCTGGAAGGATTTGCCCCCTTCCTGACCAGGCTATTTTTTGTGTTACGGCATTGCGCCGCTTTAACTGACAATTGCACGGTCATGAGATGTTGTACCCAAACAAAACTGATGTCCTTTTTCCCACAAATATAGCTTTCTTTTGGTGGTATTTGATCACCTCTGCATTTTTTATTTTTTGCTCTATAAACAAAAAAGAGCGACAATTTTGAAAAAAAAAATGTTTTGTAATTTTTGCTATAATAAATATCCAAAAAAAACACATTTCTTCCCTAGTTTAGGCCGATATGTATTCTTCTACATATTTTTGGTTAAAAAAAAAAATCACAATAAGCGCATATTGATTAGTTGCGCAAAAGTTATAGACATTTATAAGGGATAGATTTATGCAAGCACTGAATCCAAATCATTAGTGGAAGAATCAGTAAACTAGCAATCTCGAAAGGGAAGGAAAGCAATGGCAGTTTACCTAATTCTTTCCTAACAAAACAATTGACCATCTGGGTAAGTCATATAATGGTGCCAACATCTCTAATATATAGACAAGAAATATTGTCTATACTAGTGGGACTTTAGCGGCAACAGTGGAAACACAGATATGAATATTAAAATGTATTATACATATAAAACAGGTGTATACATCACCAATAAAAACATGAATAAATGAACATTTGCAAGATGACTGTTATGACAATCTTGAGATTTCTCCTATGCACCCAACGTGTTTCAGGACAAGGTGAGTCCCTTCATCAGAGGCATGTACATAAAAGATCATAAAGGGTTCTATAAGAAAGCATTAAAATACATTAGGACATAACAGAGAAAAACAAACAGATTAGAATGTAACAGAAAACAGCAAAAAAGAAATGACAGCATACCAATAAAACAGTCAGCAAAGAGTAAATGTGGTCTGATGGTGAAAGAACGCTGTGCCAATTAGAAGGAATCCTGCAGATCCCCAGATGGATAAGGGAAATGGACAATATGGCCCCCAAGATTCCACACAGGGTTCCCTAAAAGACCTGCAGCCACAATGTGAGTGATGTCAATACATCATTTACCCTTTGCTGACTGTTTTATCGCTAATTTCTGTTACATTCTAATCTGCTTGTTTTTCTCTTATATGTCCTAATGTATTTGAATGCTCTCTTATAGAACCCTTTATGATCTTCTGTGTACATTACCCTGATGAAAGGACTCACCTTGTCCCGAAATGTGTTGGGTGCATAGGAGAAAGATCAAGATTGTCATAACAGTCATCTTACAAATGTTCATTTATTCATGTTTTTATTGGTTACGTATTCACCTGTTTTATAGTTGTAAAAAATTTTGATAGTCATATCTGTGTTTTCACTGTTGCCTCTAAAGTCCCACTAGTACCGGGGGGTACTTAAAGAGGAAGTTAACCCAAGAAAAAATAAAACATAACAATAAACCCTGCAAGGCAAAGGCATAATGAGCTAGTATGCATAGCATACTAGATCATTATGAATAACTTACCTGAGATCGAAGCACCCGAAACAGTCCTCGTTCTTTATCTCTGCCGCTGCAATGTATCCCAGAGTGACTTCCGGGTCTCGAGGCTCTGACGCTGTGATTGGCCAGAGCCGTGATGACGCCACTCCAGCGCATGCGCACGGGAGCTGTCAGTGACGGCACATTCCCCTTCACTTGCGGCACGCCCATGTGTCGTAGACAGGGGTAGGTTAAGGAGATATTTCCTGGACCTACAAGTAAGCCTTAATCTAGGTATACCTGTATGTCAAAGTGGTCTTTAAGGGTTTACAACCACTTTAAAATATTTCTTGTGTATTATTATTACGGGTGCATTATATTTATTTAGGATCTAGCAAAGTGATAACATTTTAGCAAAGCAATGCTTGTTGTTATATGATTGCAAGTGGTGCTAAAAGGGTTACCTTTAAAGGTCTGTGACAGTGTAACTGCATGTAATCCGTAGGGAAAGATATTTGTATTTGAGGCCAAGAGAGATACGAAAGTATTAACTTAGAGATGCTATAAATAGAGCATCAGGATTGCTGACCTTTTACAAATGTTGCAAGCTATTCTGGATATAGCTTCTAACAGGCATATTGTTGTACTACATCTAGGATATTACCTGAGCATTTTGCACTGATCGTATCATACTGTGACACTTAAAAAATTATAATGATATAGCGAAATGTATCATTGAGAAAATAAATGTCTGAATTTCACATACCATCTGAATTTTTTATTGCGTGAATCTCAGCTGATTTACTTGTAATTCCAGCACTAAAATAGCAGCAGTGTCATGTTAGTCTCACTACATTGTGATAGGAAATGTGAGGGTAGAAATGTGAGCTTCAAACTAAGCAAAGCTGTCATCTTTTCCTTTTGAAGATTCTGCTACTGAAAGAAGAAAAATGTAAGAGATCTAAAATAATAATGCTCACGGATGGTTTAGTAGCATGTAGCAAGTGAAAAAAGCTAGCAACCTGGGCTTATAACCAGGCAAGAAAGGTTGTAGTGAACCTTTCAGTTTATACTTTGCACATGTAAGCATAACCAGCTTCTATGCACTGATATATGCGAATATCTATCATTGTAAAATTGGTTCTTAATTTGCATCATGTGAGTTGTTGTTTTTTACAGTCTTTGGTGCTGCATAGCCTGTTCATATTTTAAGCTTTTTATTGTTTATAATTTGCATCATGACAGTCTCTGTTCAGTATGTCATTTTCAGATACGTCTTTTTGGGGTCTTTTACTTTAATTTGGTTTTATGTTTGAATATTTATAAAAACACGTAATTGTAAAATTTTATCTGCATCATGAGTTAAAAGGAAGCTGTACTTCTGCAGCATCTGGTGCTGTACATGCTGCCTGGCTGTATTGGGATGTATTTGCTCTGAGAGTCCAGGTGGTTTTGGTACATATATTATACACTGTTGGGTCATCCTCTTGATGAAGTTGCCATAGTGACGAAACGCATTGAAACAGAGCAACAGTATGGGTGGACGTACTCAGAGCCGATGTACCGGAGTCCCAGTACACACAGAGTGAGCTGGCTGTTAATTCCTGTGTATACAGCACTTTTAGTTTACTAGGATCCAGACCAGACTTATGTCTTAATGCCTGCTTTTATTCACTTATTTCTTGTGAGTATACTGTAATAGACCTAATTGCAGTCCTGATTATTGTAGTGGAAGGGGTTACTGTGGATTGTTCTGGGGCGGTGCACAGGAGGACATTTATCACAGGGTGGAAAGTTTTTTTGTTGCAAGATGCATGCTATTTGTTCACAGAAGAGAGCAATGAAAGATTGAAGTGGACACCGTTTCCTTTCACATTTGTTTAATGAACTTTTGCGTGTCATTATTGTTTTTTTTTTTTTTTTGTTTGTTTGTTATGGAAGCACAAGAAAACCTTGTATTATTTTATATTTATTTATGTTTTCATTGACACAATGTTATTTGGATTACTTTAAGTTTTTTTTCTTATTAGTGAGGTATATATCACTATGCTGTACTATTATAGACTTCATTTTATACTTTTTGGGGTTTATTACGGTATATACTGAAGCGATTTTGGTTGTTGGTGTTTTACATATTTTATGATTATTATTTAGTTCATTAGGGGTTTATATGCATAAATATACACAACGTATTTATGAATTTAGTGCATAGGGGGTATTATTTCTGATTGGCAAATAAGGCAGCCTCTATGTCAGGGATGTGTAATTAGCGGACCTCCAGCTGTTGCAAAACTACAAGTCCCATCATGCCTCTGCATCTGGGTGTCATGCTTGTGGCTGTCAGAGTCTTGCTATTCCACATGGGAATTGTAGTTCTGCAACAGCTGGAGGTCTGCTAATTGCATATCCCTGCTCTATGTGCTTAGGTGATTACAAACTATAGACAGAAAAAGATTCTTAAATTATTACCTCACATTAATTCATCATAATGTCTAACATTAGGTGTTTCTTTTTCACCTGTATATAACATAGAAAAAAGTCTATAGTTTCCCTTTAAAGCCTTGTGTTTATAAACAAGTACTACATGCGTTCATTTTAGAAAATTCCAATTGCACCTTTTTTATAATGTTTAAAGTTAAATATTAAACACCATTTTAATTTCTTTAACAGCTTCAGATCCACGCTATAGCTGGACCTACTTTGCCCGGAGTATGCCTATTGACGTTCTCCCTTGCCCAAGCGGCCTGTGCACCACCTGCAGGGTGCACGCGAATCTCATAGACTCGCTGATCACAGATCGGACCCCTTACCACATGATCATCTGTCTTCCAATGACAGCTGATCACGTGATGCTTTTTTTCTCCTTGTGCTGACAGCATGAGGAAAAAAAAAGCCGATCACCAGTGGCTGTGAGGGGGACATTGGTCCAGATCAAGGAGATTGCCCCAAGCTCATCTGTTCCCAATTGTGCCACCTACTGGTGGCTACAGTGCCACCCATCAATACCCACAGTGCCACACATCAGTGCCCATGGTACCACCTATCAGTGCCCACAGTGCCACCTATCAGTGCCCACAATCAGTGCCTCATTAACAGTGTCACCTACCAGTGTCCATCAGTGTCACATATCAGTGCCCATCAGTGTGACCTGTCAGTGCCATCTATCAGTGGTACCTATCAGTAACACACATCAGTGCCACCCATCAGGACCCATCAGTACTATCTTATCAGTGGCCAACAGTGCCGCCTTATCTGTGACCATCAGTACTGCCTTATCTGTCCCCATCAGTGGTGCCTTAACCGCCTTTATCCTAAACAAAAATCTGGTATGTATTTTAAGAGACAGCCCAGGCAAAAAGCAAGAAAACCTGTGGTTCCTCCTAAATCAATGCCACGTCCTTTTATAAGCATGCAGCCTGGCAGGCCACACAAGGAAGGGGGGCGATTGTGCAGCCTATCCCAAAAAAAAATATCAGACAACATGCCCCCAACATGGGGATGGTGCCTTGCCAGTGAGTACTCCCCTGGCAAAGTACATTGTCCCAATGTTAATATAGTTAGGAGCTTCATTCCCACGACCCTGGTCTGGTGGTTGTGGGGGCCTGTGAGTAGAGGGCTTATTGAATGGCTTCTACACATATGCCCGGCCAATACACATATGTAAACAGGTGAGACAAACATTGTTCTAGGAGGATGCACCTGTGCAACCTCCAACTTCTGCGCCATGAAGTGACACGATCTGTGACTGCTATGTGCACCGAATCACATATCAGGGTACTGGGGTGCTGTGATTGACCCTGGTACCATGTGAACACTGTTATCAATCACAGCAATAACATGAAAAGTAGTCAAAAATGGCTCTCATTTATGATGCCATTACTTACTACTGTGATTGGTCACAGTGATCACATGGTACAGGGCAATCAAAGTGGTCCTGTACCATGTAAAAGCTGTAGCCAATCACAGCAATCACAATAGAGTGTGGTCTTAAGTTTGCACCCCCTTGTAAATTCAATCAATTCCAAACTTTTATTGATGTTCATGCATTTTTAAGAAAAGTGAACGTTTAATAACCAATCCTGTAAAAATGAATAGACATGTTGGTCCCAATACAGTAAGATATTCAAACCCAATTATATTCAATGCCTTCCTAGCTAACCCTCCAGGGGCTTGCCCCCCTTCTATTTGTGTGTTTCGCAACATAGTCCTTAAGATTAAGTAGTAGATCTTCCGCCACTCACAATTACTAAATAAAGGTGTAGCAATGGGGGCAAAATTTTCCCCAAGTCTAACCAATTTATTTATGGCTAGGTGGATGGAGGATGTCATCAATGCCTCTCCCAGACTGCAATTGCTTCTGTGCAGGAAGTACAACCTATTTTAAAGAATGATAGTGTTCTAGGTCGATTATTGCCCAACAAACCATAAGTGCTATTTAAAGGGGTTCCCCATTTAAGATTTAGGATTGCTCCTAACATCATAGACCTTCCCATTAGACCCTCTTTTTCCATAATATGTAGGGTTATTACCCCTGTAAGAAATGTTACATTTTTCAGATTAACAAGCTCAATAACAGAAAAGTTTCAACATTTCAGTGAACTGCCACCTTGAGATCATATTCTATTAAATCTTGTACTACATGTTCTGCTCATAACGTTGTATATTTTTTGCACTGCCCCTGTCACCTGCAATATGTGGGATGGTCAACCAGACCATTACTTGTCCACCTACACAAATATGTAGGGAATTTTAAAAGAGGCTATACTGGCCATAGCGTTTCCAAGCAGTACGCTAGAGTGCATGTTATACACCCAACACTCTCTTTTGCTATAGATAAATGTATTCCCCAGTGGAGGGGGAGTTCTATTAAGAGAAAAATATCTAAACTCAAGATAAAATGGATATGTAATCTCAGGACATTCACCCCCATGGGCTAAATATGGAGTAGGATGTAAATGCCTTTATTAACAATAGCTAGAGACAAAAAGATGTAGCGCTTGAGATTCATGCGCTCTTATTTGGGATGGAAATGCTTCTACTGGTATTTTTTACCAGCTGTTTTATTTTATTTTAATTTTGATATTTTATATTGTTATGTTTATGCAATATATTTATTGTTTATTCAGTGTATTTGTATGCAAGTATATAATTGTTAGCCATTACACCACAAGATGGCACTATATCCTGGCAGTGGAAGGATTTTTGGTGTTCCTTTGCTGCTATTTATTAGTATACCACAAGATGGCACTTATAAGGTGCAGTAGGATGATCTTTATCTTAAGTGATTAACTATAATGAACAACCTGTGTGCCATGTTCTTGGTAAATAACCTGTCTACGGGGATCTCTTGATACCAAGCCAAAGTCAGGTAGACCAATAAAGATTGCAGAGAGATCCCTACATTTTCCACTTCTTAATAAGTGATTGAACAGTACTGATTGACATATTCAAGGCTTTTGATATCTTTTTATATCAATTTTTATCTTTATAAAGTTCTAACAAACTCACTGATTGCAATTTAAAAAGCCAAAAGCCAAGAAATTAACCTTTAATTGCCACTTTAACCTGTGAGTGTCACCTTGTGTGTCTGTACCAAGACCAAACATTCCAGGGTATGTAAACTTTTGATCAGGGCCATTTGGGTGATTTCTATTAAGATTTAAAAAGGAGCCAAACTACTACGTGATAATAAATGGCTTCATATGATAACTATCCTTAAATAAAAGACAGTTTTGCATGATCAGTCATTCTTTTAATATCAACGCCAAAATGTCATGATTTCTGCCATATTATGCCACCTTTTAAACCCAACTGTACATGTCTCTTTTCATGGAGACCAAAAGTTTGTAAGCAGGCCTCAGCTCTGCTTGTCATGTTGTGTGTACACTCTCATTAAATAAATAATCCCTTTAAATAACATGGTGGTGTTATATGGCCATCTATCATATATTATTAAACCCCAAGATATTTTTAACACATTGTGCTTACTTTGAATGATGAAGCATCACAAATATCATCACCACTTTAGGCAGTGGAATTAAAATTTTATCCTCCACCACCATGTAAATGAATATTTCTAGTATTGGGAATGTGTTAATGACTCAGAGTAGCTACCTAACATGTGAACACCACAATAATTATAGTGATCACAGAGCGTCAATCATATCCCCTCTCACTCACGGGTGCTATAGCCATCAACTTCTTTTATTTTTTTTCAAATAAGCACCTTACAGAAAAAAATTATTGATGCATTTCATGCAATGCTGCTTACAGTAATTATAGTATTTATGAGGCTTATTTCTTCTAAATCAATTGAGAGTTTCATTGGCTTTGTGTTTGGGAACATTGTCTTGCTGAAATTCCCACCCACCCTTGTTTCATTTTTATCATCCTGGTAGATGGCAGCAGATTTTTATCAAGAATGTCTTGGTACATTTTTCCATTCATCCTTCCTTCAATAACATGACGTTTGCCAGTATCGTATGCTGAAAACCAGCCCCATACCTCCAAACTTCACTGTTGGTATTGGGGTTTTTGGGTGGTGTGCAATGCCATTTGACCTTCAAACATTATGGCATCCAAAGGGTGACCTGACTGACCAGAATGTATACTGCCAGTTTTTCACAGGCTTGTCTAAATGTTGTGCAGCAAACATTAAACAAACTTCAATAGGCTTTTTCTTCAGCAATTAGTGCATTACTTATTGTTACTTTGAAACAACTGCACCTGCTAATTCCAGGTCTTTCTGAAGCAATCCACATGTGGTCCTTGACTCTTCGACAACTCTCCTGGTAATGGCCGGTTTATAGTGGAATGATGTTCTTTCCACGTCCAGATTATGGCCCCAACAGTGCTCACTGGAACATTCAGAAGTTTAGAAATCCTTCTGTGACCAATGCCATCAGTATGTTTTGCAACAATAAGGTAGCAAAGGTCTTGAGAGAGCTCTATGCTTTTACCCATCATTAGATGTTTCTTGTGTGACATCTTTTATAGGCCATCAGTTGAGACTGAACCAGCTGATATTAATTTGCACTGACAAGGGGCAGGATTGCTTTTTAATTACTGATAGATTTCAGCTGGCGCCTTGGCTTTTCATTACTTTTTTTGCCCCCCCCCCCCCCTTTCTTCATGTGTTCAATACTTTTTCCCTGTGTCATTCCATTTTATTACACATAACTTAATTTCTGAACTTATTTGTTTTGGTTTCTTTGTATGTATGGATTGCATGGATTGTTGTCAACATGTGGTGAATTTCATGTCAATAGCACCTTTAGAAATATACGTTCCTAGAAAAATGGTGACGTGTTCAATTCTTACTATATTTTACCTGCTGTATATATACAGAACCAAATTAATTATACACTGTTTGCTAATTATATTAGCACAATAAATACAATTAGCCATGTTCTTAAAATATTAACCATAAAAATGAGTAGAGTATGTAAAAGAGCCTCCTAAGAAAAAGTTCTGCTTTATGAGTGATGTGTTATTTCCAGTGATCTTTCAAGAAGTAGCTAAGCACACCAAGAAGTGTCAACTTGATGTGTGCCCTATAATGTTTTGGTACTAAAGCCTAACTGTTAGCTCTGACTGTTAACTGTGCTACTGCTTACATTTAGCAAGCTGTTAAACTACCAGGACCCTCTAAACAATAAAAGAAAGTACTAAGTCTATTAGGCCACAAAACAAAAAACAAAAAAACACAATATTACATTAGTTAGAACAATAAATAGTTAAAGCGCAGGTCCACACTAAAGTGGAGCTTCCGCTCATTGGAACCCTCCCCCCCTCCGGCGCCACAATTGGCACCTTTCAGGGGGGAGGGGGGTGCAGATACCTGTACAGTACAGGTATCTGCACCCACTTCCGGCATAGATATCTGCAGAAGGTACGCCCCTTTCCGCAGAATCTACGCCCCTTTCCGAAGGTCCCCCACTGTCTGCTGGGAAGCACGTGGATCCCAGAGACAGCATGGACCATCCTTATTGCGCAGCGCGACTCGCGCATGCGCAGTAGGGAACCGGGAAATGAAGCCGCAAGGCTCTACTTCCTGATTCCCATACCCAAGATGACGGCGGCAGCACCCGAGAGACGGGCGGGTGGGTAAGTGTCATTATTTTAAAAGTCAGCAGCTGCAGTATTTGTAGCTGCTGGCTTTTAAAAAAAAAACGGCGGACTCCACATCCCCGTTCTCCACTGAGCGCTGGAGGGGCAGCGCAGGGAGCCAGTGACTGACAGTCACTGACTCTCTGCAGGCTGAAGACCAAGAGCTGAGCGATTAGCAATGTTTGATCACTCAGTTCTTGGGGGACAGCTGCAGCTGGGATGGGTGCTGCAGCCATCTAGGTGAGTATGACGGTTTATTTATTTTTTAAAGTCATGCTTCTTTTTTTAAATCACAGAAGTCTGATATTAGTCAATGAGAATAGCAAAACGATATCCAGAGTTGTCATGACATAGCAAGCCTACACCATTTGTACACTTCCTTCTGCAGCTGTCCTCTGTCTATCATAGAGGCTATATTAGCATTGTTATAATGGTATTTTTGATAAAGCTGGCCATACATGGACCGAAATCCGTCCAGTACAGCAGAGACCGGCCGAGATGCAGTCAATGTATGGACAGGCTGATTGTACTCAAGTCGATCCATCAATTGACTTGGGTTTAACCAGTCTGTTGGATTTCTCTACGCGTGATTACTGCTGGCAGCTATAGTCACTAGCAGTAATCATGGTATTTTGGCTACCTACGCCCCCCTGCTGGCAGAACACAATAGTGCTGTGACTATGTTGATTTTCATGGTGGAAGGAAAGAAAATGGTCATCTATGGGCTATCTTTAGAGGCAGGGTAGCTTAGGGAGCTGTCACTAGAATGCATCATGCATTTTTTGGGCGATATCATAGGGTGGCAATGTATGAAGAAGCATTATCAAAATACCTCTGGCTACCTCTACCTAAATAAATCCACTAGCAAAAAGAAAGGAAACTAGGGGTGCAGGGGGTGCTGAAAAGCAACAAATGCCTATTTGCTCAAGTAACATCCAACCTCTTTACACCAAAGAACAATCAGCACTTCCAAGATGAAATAAAATCAAAGCTTTAAAAATTCAGTTAAAAGCATTATAACCAGTGAACACACACTGCAATCAGATAATGTGTTTCAGCCCTAATCGGCCTTTATTAAATCATAGCTAAAACAGAGAGATTGGATATACTGTAAATACCCTCCACCTAGACAAAAAACACTCTATCACCACCAACCCCAACCAAACCAGGCTACTTGAAAGAAAATAGGAGTAAGGTCCAGCAACAAACTTAAGCCGGTTCAGCAATCCAATCCATACAGTAACTCTTTTCCAATGGGTATGTGGGTATACTCTGTATATACTGTCTCAGTATAAAATTAGGTTTATTTTTAGGTTTATTTTTATGATTATAGTCATGTAGCATGAGATTGAAAGGGGGGGGGGGGTGCATAAACATGTGGATTATGCTAAACAGTACTTTACAAATTGCTGATCTCAATAAACAGTTGCTTGGGAAACTGACACAAGGTATAGAGGTTAGTTTTACATTCCCTTCATACCTCATAAAGAAAGTGAAATGTATCCAAAGTGCTCCTTGGACAGATTGTTCATCCAATATCAATAGTTAATAACAACTTTTGATACCTCTATTAACCTAGTATAATTTCCCACCATGGTGCTTCCACCCAACTTAGCCATTATGCTATAGCACATACGGTATATGTTGGTAATAGAATCATTTTCTTAGTATGCAGAGAAATTTTATACATGAATGAATAAATAACTCTCCAAGGTGATGAAAAAATCTGGCAAGCAGTTCTTATTACTGACATGAATTCTATCCATTGACAATGTAGTTACATCAGGGGGCTCAAAACAAGTAACACATACATGATGATTTAATAAACAAGTCAAAGCATGAAACACAAATGGCAGCAACACATAGAAACCTATACAATGTTTTGATTGGTTGTTATGGGACATGTTATGCTTTGACCCTTTTGCTATTTGTGTTTTTTTTTTTTTTTTATTAAGCTTGATAATCTCATCACTTTGAACTCCTGGAAGTCATGAGGGCTGGTGTGGTATGAACATGCAGTTAAATGGCAATATGCCCATATGTATTTTTAGATATCAACTCTTACAAAAATTGTAGTGTTTTCATTTAACAACCTTTTACTTATACCAGTAACAAACAAATGGCCCCTGTCCCCACCTATAACTGGCCTTCACAGCAAGGAGCACATTGAAGGGCAAACACATAAAAGACAAAAACAGAACATTGCATAGTTCAACTCACCGATCAGTCTGCTGACTAACCAAATTAACCTGCACAACAGTTTGCATTAAAAACAGGGGCTTGGGGTGTGGCCTGGACATGGCTGTGGAAGGTCGCGTTTAAACGGAGCTCCCGACCAACTCCTATCCTAACCGACCCATACAGCTCCTTAGACCGCAGAATGCTCACAACCAAGAAGCGTTCATTGAAGAGGAATAGAGGCACTGGCAAACAGACCCCTAAGACCTCACCTCCGGGAGAAATCCAGAGACTTTTTCAACAGAGCCAGTCAGGCGCTGCAGAAACTAATATGGCGCAGGCACATGCTTCACACATGGCAGGCCCGGACCACATTACCCAGCCAGCTTCCCTGGCATCCCTCATGCCTTGTCGGCAGATCCTGGAGGGTCCCCACAACCACCTTTGGCTTATGGAGCAAATACAGAACTGAGAGTCATCCTTAAGGCTCTTCGAAGCTCTGGTGGGCCGGGTGGAAGTGGCCCAACGCAAAGAACTGCACACGGTGAAGAAGGAGGTACACTCGCTCTCCAGCAGAATTACGGCTGGAAAGTCAACATTGGCGGCACTGGACAGCAGGGTCGCAGCCCTGGAGATGCACTGGGCTTTGCAGGCAGAGAGGTCAATAGGATTACAACTACATATGGAGGAGATGAAGGACAGGAGCATCTTCCTGAAGGTCGCCGGCGACCAGATTCAGGGCCGTCTGGAGTTTGATCGTATCCATAGGACGCTGGGCCCCAGGTCGGGGGACCCAGCAAGACCAGGAGATGTGATATGCCGCTTGCATCATTATACCCATAAAGACATCACTGCACACAAAGCTTGGGACATGAGAGATATGGAATTGGACGGGGCACCACTTACAATTCTACCTGACATCTCCAGGGCAACCCTACAGCGACGAGCGCTCATGAAACCACTGCTAGAGCTAGCAAGAAGCCAAAATGTCACCTACTGCTGGGGTTTCCCCCTGTCTGTTACCTTCCGGAAAGAGCAGCACTCATTTGTCCTTCGCTCCCCGGAATCTCTGCCAGCCCATTTTGCTTTCCTGGGCACAGATCCGATTGACATTCCCAACTAGCTAGATTTTCTGCCGAGGTATCAAGGCCGCAGGAGCAACCCTCGTTTTGAGGGGGGCTTACCCCCAGACCACAGAGGAACTGGCGACGCTCACGTGAGGCGTCTCCGGGGGAAGGTCGGGAATCTTGAACGCATGGAGGCTGCATCCACCCCTGACATAGCAAGTACCAAAGACGCTATTTCTCAGTGCCCCAAACGCTTAATATGCATTGCTGACCATCCGGACTCAGAGGTATGATGCCCGGCTGCCCCTTGGCTGCCATGACTGTTTTTCCCCCCACCTTCCCCCCTCCTCCCCCCGCTGTCGGGTACTGATGGATGTTACCCACTGCATAGGAGAACACCTTATGGGACTCCTGCTTGGAACTGCCACACAATCACGGGAGGTCTCAGGTATGCAGGGTTCGCTAGGTCCTCATGGTAGCCTGACATTCTCGCCAACGGGACAGCGATTCAGCAAGAAATCATAGAATGAATAGGGTTTCTACTGATGACGGACAGCACATGGATGTATGTTGGGCTTTATTGTGGGGAAAGCCACACTACACTAGCTGCCACTTGGTTGGGGGGTACTGCCAGAGACTCCCTGAGATGGTGTGCGAGGGACTACATATAAGGAGAAGATACCTGGGCAGTGTCTGAAGCATACTGGTGGTTCCCTCCCCCCCACTGCACCCGGGGGCAGTCCACGGCTCTATACAAAATAAGGGGCCCCTGTAAGGAACTTAGAGCCTTTGATACCCTCCCGGCTGGGAGGGCTTTCCTCAGGGGTGCCCCTCAGCCGGGGTGGGGGAGTGACACTACCCAACAGTGGAGATATCACATCCTTTTGTACTGTTTGGGGGGAAACGGGAGTCCTCGGGATATGAGTCCACCCCAACGGAAGGTGAGCAGTCTGACGATGGGGGGCAGTTGTGCCCTGGCTGGGGCTGCACCCATGGGGGATTCTCGTGTGGAGCGACCGGACTTTGGGTGTCACTAGGGCTACGTGGAGCCGCAATCAGTTTACGGGGGCAGGGGGGTCGTCCCGGATGGGTGCACCCTCAGACCTGGGGCATGGCTGGGTCCTAGTGCAGGGGGGTCATTAGGAGAGCAACACTGAAAATGGTACACATATATTGCGGGTTCAGGGGAGATTCTCATAGCTGTGGATAATGTCAAACTCTTTATATAAGGGTTCACCGGTTTTAATGTTCTGCATATAAGTTCTGTTATTATCTGCACTGATTTCCTTGCTTTGTAGGTTGAAGCAATGTTCTACAACTTTATAACGCTGTAATAATCATTTAAGTGGTGGGTCGGGTGGGTGGTACAGCTGGAGCCATCTTCTTTCTCTGGTCACAGTCCACCTCTGCCCCCAAATAGGCCCACACTCACCTCCACTATCAGTGGTGGAGGCATTGTGTTTGTTCAAGTTTCTACTTGTTTGTTTAGCAAGCAGGTCGCATAGCTGGGACATGCACTATATACCCCCCCTCCCTCTCTCATAGTTGCAAGAGGGGAGAGAGACACTCTCTTCACATTGCAACACCCCTTCCTTCCCTATCTTTACCTTCCTCTTTCATACCCCTTCTTACCCCCCTTCATCTCCTTTTCCTTTCCCTTTCACCTCCCTCCTTCCCCATTATACTTTCAGTAGCCAGGGTGACAGGTTCCATAAAAATAGTGTCACTTAATGCCAAGGGCGGTGCTACGAATCCGTCTCTGTGGGCCTGAAAACCCACCCTTTACTGGGCACCACCCTGTGCCACAGTAGGCAGGCCACCCTCCAGCTTTCCCTAACCTCAACCAATTCACCGCTGTACCCAGTCCTGGGACATCCGGACTTTATACCAGGCATTGAGCCCAATGAGTTAGGCAGTCTGAGGGACTCCAGCTTAGACTATGCCGCCAGATTTGTGATCTCCGGGCCCTGGCCTACTATAGCGGAACAAACTGAACTGACAGGCATGTACCGACTACCCTTCTGGAAAGCGGTACAGCTACACCATTTTCTTCACTCGCTACCTATCCCTAGAGACTTCACCAGACAGCTAACGGAGTTTGAGGAGTTGTGCCTAGGAACCAAACCAATCACGAAAACCATATCGAAGATGTATTCCATGCTTAGCACTACCATGTCACCACCACACTTACTCTACCTTACTAGGTGGGAGAGAGATCTCAACCGCACATTCTCTGAGACACAAAAACAAAAAATTATCAGTTGTGCTCTTCAATCATCCATATGTACCAAAATACAAGAAACAAACTATAAAATCCTGTCACGCTGGTATCTCACACCCTCCAGACTGCATAAGTGCTTCCCCAACACCCATTGTTGCTGGTGGTGTGGGAAGGAAGAGGGTTCAATGCTTCACGTATTCTAATACTGTCCTAGCCTACAGAATTTTTGGAGGGAAGTAAGACGCATCATTCAGTTTACTGAGTACGAAATACCAGAGGATGCGGCTTTCTTCCTTCTTCACTTGTCCAAAGTACCGATCAAAAAATATAAAAAATTGCTGACCTGACACCTGCTAAATGCTGCAAAGGCATGTATACGGTTACGCTGGAAACAAACATGCCTTCCATCCGTGGCAGATTGGCTGAGGAAGGTGGAGGAGATCAATAAATTGGAAGATCTAGTCCTTACAGCACAGCACAATCGTGAGAAATACTCAGAACCGTGGACTAATTGGAAAATCTTCATCTATTCAGATGAAGGAGCTTCACTCCTGAACCCTGACAACTCCTTGCTTATGTTAATTAAAATCCAATAGAAATACAATATGCTCACCCACGCCCTGGCTACTCAGCCTCCCCCGCCCCCGTAAGCTGCAAGGCCTCTTCACGGCACCTGCCCACCTGCCCTCCATCTATCCATTGAATGCATGTGGAGACACTCATAAATTCAGTAGTGTTTAGGACTGCAAAAGTGCAAGTATGAGGGTAAATGGCGCTACCTATATAATGAAAGGCAACAGACCCCATTCATTTGTTAGGTGCTATGTGCCTCTATAGTGACTAATAAAAGTACATGTATCAATAGTGCAATCCTAATAAATTACCAATGTGCATATGCCAGTGGTGCAAACCTCACTAGGTTGCCAAATAAATATGAACTTGATATAAATAAATTCTTAAAGAGATACATAAATTATGAGGCTCCAATAACAAAAATGCAAGTGTATGAAAAATAAAGAAATAAATGTATATATAAAAATAGTCCCAAAAGTGTAAGACAAATGTTAAACAGTAATTTTTTTTTTGAAATTATGTAAAATTACCCCAAAAAATTAGCATGCCAAGTCCAAAAAATACATAAAAAAAAAACAATCCAATCAAAGTCTTATGTGATAATTAAGTGCTTGGTGATGATAAACACAGGAACAAAATCCAGGTGACTTTATGTTTAAGTTCCTGTGTTTATCGTAAACATGCACTTAATTATCACATAAGACTTTGATTGGATTGTTTTTTTTTATGTATTTTTTTGGACTTGGCACGCTCATTTTTGGGGGTCGCTTTATATAATCTCAACTATTTTTTACTATTTAACATTTGTCTTATGCCCTGTACACACGGTTGGACTTACCAACGGTAATTGTACGATCGGAGCTTTTTGTCGGAAATTCCGACCATGTGTAGGCTCCATCGGACTTTTCCCATCGGAATTTCCAACACACAAAATTTGAGCTGGATCTAAAATGTTCCGACAACAAAATCCGATCGCGTAAATTCCGATCAAGTGTAGACAAATTCGATTCACAAAGTGCCACACATGCTCAGAATAAATTATGAGACGGAAGCGCTCGGTCTGGTAAAACTAGCGTTTGTAATGGATAAAGCCCTTTAGTCCCACTGCAATGTTTTAAATTGTTTAATGCAGAGCATTTTCTTTTTCTTTATAATGCTAGAAGAATGTTGTTTTGCTGCTCATATTCACACAGACTTCTCACAAACGTCTTACTTTATTATTTCTCGTGATTTCATGAATATAATATTTTTATTCGTCAGATCTATATAATTTATTTTTCTTTTTATGTTTTAATATTTTGAATTATTTTGTGGATTTTTTAATCAAGATCTCCATTTTTTTTGGGGTTATCTCCATAATTTTTTTTGGATTTGTGTGTCAACTTACCACAACACCATTATTATCTTGTATTTTTAAACCTCAAGGAGGTTGTTTGGTGTTGGTGTCCCTTGCTAATTTCACATTTTATTTTAGAAATGTACCTGCCTACTCCTGCCTAGATAAACTGTCCTTTTTGAAGTAAAACACATAGGCAAGTATTTCTGAAAAAATAAATATACCTTTATTAGGGGGTCATAAGATAATAAAGAGGAAGGCAACGCTGGTGAAACTGCTGAAATTGGTGAAGCCTTTGTATCCCAGGGCACACATCAACTATTTAAAGGCAAAATTGGTGGCCTGAGGAGTCCATATATAAGAGAGTACAATCTGATCCAGAAGTCCAAGAGATCAGGAACAGCAACAGATGACATCTATGTCCCCAGGCTGTGGTCATATAACAGCATGCATCTTTTGTCAGACCAGAGTGAACCCAAGCCATCACACTCTTGTCTTCCTTAGACACGTCCTTCCAGGCTTCCTTCCAGCCTGTGGCTCTGCTGTTGTAGTTGTGGCAGGAGGTGGAGGAGGAGGAGGGCGATGGTCGACCTCTTGGCTGCCACTTGCCACAGTCTCCTCCTGGTTGAGGTTTTCCTGTGTATGAAACATAGTTTTAGTTTTTTGTTCATCAATCACTCAATTTTGTGCCCATGGCTGTTGCAAATTGAATGTTAATAAATAGAACAGACTATCATTCTGACCCCAGCATTTTGCATTCTTGTGCCAATCATTTTTGATCACTACTGTCTATTGATATGTAAACCACTTTGTTAAATCAGAAATTAGTGATCAATAATAACATCTAGTTAACATCATAAAATTTCCGACAATATATATGTTGAACAATGCTCTACCTGACTCAAGCTGGGCTCCTCCACTTCTTCCTGCCTGGAAGGCCCAGGTTGGACATCGGAAGCCTCGGCTGGGGGTGAAGGAAGCCTTGAAGGAAGACTGTAGAGTGCTGGCCTGGGTTCCCTCTGGTCTGCCATGCAGCCTGTCATAGTACAACATAAATGTCATCTGGATCTCCTGATCTCATGGACTCCTGGACCTTCTTGCACACACTCAGATATGTACTCCTCAGGGCACCAATTTTGGCCATCACATAGGTCATGTCTGCCGTGGGGACCTTGATCTTCACCAAAGCAAGCAGTTTCTCCAGCGCTGCCTTCCTCTTTCTTAGGTTCTTATAAAGGGGAATGTTCATCTGCCACAGACAGGGCAGCTCCCTGAGCATATCAATGACGAGCCCCAGAAAACGTAGTTCCTTGAAGGGATCCATATTCTCTGCAAGACACAACACAAGACAAACCCTAATGTCAGGCTAAACTCTCCTAATCTTGTCCCAATATAAGCCTCGATCTAGAAGCAGTATAGGCCAGTGATGCACCAAGTTAAAATTGTACCTTCGTTAGAACAATCGGCGCTTCCTCTACTCCTTCCTCAGCTCACAGATTGTACATACAACACACGCGTGTTACATTTTATATACACATCACTTGGATGAAACTCCGCCCGCCCCTGACGTTCTTTCTAGTCTATTCCCCGCCTCTTCTCTTTTGGCGCAGTGGGGAGAGCACATGGCGTAGACACAGCAGGTACATGCTAATTCCAGTAATGAGGAGGATGAGGAAAGCCCAGAGCCATAAACGTCCTGATCCCAGAGGAGATTTAAGGCCTCAAATATGTCCTTTGTAGAGATGGTGGACATATTGAAGTGGAACGACTATGATGAGAAGTATGGACCTTACCCAAACACAAATGTCAGAAAGGCCAAGATCAAGACTAAAGTTGTGAAGAGTCTGCAGAAGAATTTTGGGGTATGACGATCCAAGGATCAACTGAGGAAATGCTGGTCAGACCAGTACAGAAAGATCAAGCGAGTTCTTCAAAAAAGTAAGTAGAAGTCCTGTGTTCATATTATTATTATTACGTGCATACTGCTCAATGTGCTTTTCATTACTGTTGTACAGTTTAAAATGGCAACTTTCATGGGTTTGATCGGTCAAAGGAAACACTGTTAATTCGCCCACTAAAATACGATGTTTTGAGAAGTTGCAGTTAAGTACATTTCTTCAGGCCTATTTCTATTTAAAGAAGATTGTGTCTAGATGGGTTTGTAACTAGAATGAAATGCAAACTTGATTCATTGTAAAGGAGGGTGTCTCCATCTGTGAAACTTGCACAAAACAGGTAAGTATTTCAGCTTTAGAAAGTGTCAAAAATAATGTTTTCAGCTTGGAACTCTGCCAACAAATACAATTGTATGACACTTCCAAGCAATGTTTCATATTCTTATTTCTGCACTAAAATATCTGTGTGCTAAGTATTCCTTTTTTACATTCTCATAGGGGAAAGAAGACTTGGGACATCTGAGGACACCGGAAACCCCCCACCTCCAAAAAAAGGGGAAATCCCAACAGAAGCAGAGGAGGAGGAGGAAGGAGAGGTTGTTGAAATTGGCAAAATTGTCACCACAACAGGTGAGTGTCTTAGACCACAGCTTCAGGTAATAGCTGTATGCCTGCATATTTAATAATACATGGTGTGTTTTTTTGTTTATTTTTAGGTGATGTGGATGTTGTGGAAGAAGAATCTCATTTTACCAGTGAAAGTGCCCAGATCCTCATCAAGGAGATAATGGGGTTCAATTTCGATTTAGAAAATCTAAAGAAAAACATCAATGATGTTCAACAAAAAATTAAGAACATCATTGATGTTTTAGGGAGAAACTAACTAGCATTGGTTTGAGATTTAAAAATCCAGTTTTAAATTTTTATAAAAGCCACATTTTTAAGATGCACACAGTGTGTCAACATGTGCTATCTGCCATCACTGGAGAGCTATGTACGCGTTTTGTGGGTACATCCCCTTCCTCTAAAGTGGCTGAGATGAAGGGGTTGCACCCCAAAACCTGTCCATTGGTCCAACATGATGGGAGATAGCACATGTTGACATTAAGCATGTGATCAGGAGGAAAATGCCCAGTTTGAATCACAATTTGTGTGCATCTTCAAAATTTGGCTTTTACAGGGTGACATCCCCCCATCTGATGAAGGCAATATCAACACAGTATGGACATACTCATGTCTGATATTGTCTTTACTTTTCAAAGTTGAACTCTGTAAGTTCCTGAGTTGTGTATGTTATGCTTTGAAACATGCCTGTTTTTTACAAAAAAGGCTAGTTATATTAATGTTACAAAAAATAATGTTATATACACCAAAAATGTTGGTTTGTTAAAAAACCCTTTTATAAATGCACATGTGAATGTGCTTGGAGGAAAACGTTTTATTATCATCAACAATGTGAGGCTTCTTCTTTCAATGCTCAAAAGCAGTTTTTGTAGAAAAGTTGGTGTTTTCAGTGACAATGGGGGTTATTTACTAAAGGCAAATCCACTTTGCACTACAATTGCAGTTTCAAGTGCACTTTTGCAGTGCACGTGTAGTACATAGTGGATTTGCCTTTAGTAAATAACACCCACAGTGCTTTTTAATTTGCCCCAATAATTTTAATGACTCCACAAATTTATGTCATGGTGCTGAAAATGTTGAATATTTTTCTCAGTAATGCAATACATACATTAACAAAAAAACAAGGTGTGTGTGTGTGTGTGTGTGTGTGTGTGTGTAGCAGACCCACAACATAATAAGAATATTAGCTGAAGAAGAGACCCCGTCACCTCATGTCTCAAAGAAATTTGGTTTGCACTGTTGGAAAAAAAGGCACAAAAAACAAAACAAAACAAAAAAGGAGACAGCTAAAAGAAAGCCAAGCAGTAAATGAAAGCAAATATTATTCCAGTTTCAAATATTTATGTATTTTAAAAATGTCTAAGACATTGTCTGGCATATCAATGGCCCCCCTACCTGCAAAGTACTCCATGTATCTTCTTCTGACCTCACGGGTGCTTTGGGGGGGCAAGCCAGGACAGCCAGCTTCAAGTGCCATCAGGGATATAGCATCAGGAAAGTTGGCCTCAGGCCCAACTGAGGCCAGATTGTTTGTAGCATTTTTCCTTAAAAAATTGTGCAGAATGCAGCAGGCAAGCACTATATGGTTCAGTTTATATTCCACCATGGCAATAGGTGTCAAAAATAGGCGTAACCAGCTGGCCAGTATCCCAAAAGAATTCTCCACCACTCTTCTGGCTCTGACCAGCCGGTAATTAAAAACCCTCTGGTCCGGGGTGAGGGCCCTCATAGGGAATGGCTCATAAGATGGTCCCCCAGTGCAAAGGCTTCATCTGTGATGAGGACTAAGGGGACCTTCCACATTGTCTTCTGGAGGTGGCAAGCCCAAGCTGCCATTCTGGAGATACCAGTAGAACTCCGTCTGGGCGATCATTCCACCATCTGACATCCGACCATTTTTCCCCACGTCCACATAGCTGACACCACCTCCAACATCACTATACTATTATACACGTTGTAATTATAATAGTATGACCCCGAGTTGGGGGGTGGGATGATGTGGACGTGTTTCCCATCAATTGCACCTCCACAGTTGGGAAAGTCCCTATGTATAGCAAAGTGGGAGGCCACAGTCTGCCATTCCTGTGGCATTGAAGGAAACTGTGGAGTCAAACAAGAAAAAAAAATATCATTATCATTTTGCACATAAACATTGCAAGCAGATTAGACACAAACATTTTTGGCCAACATAAGTATAACATTTATTGAAATTAGTATTTAAAGACACCATCTGATGGCCCATTGCAAAACTGAACACACTGAACAAATGGAAGCACATTTTTACATTCTGCTATTACGTATCAAGATAATAACAGGAGAAACAAACTTCAAACATTACCATTTGAAAGTATTCAGGCAGGCCCTTGCACTACATGCTTTGGTGAATTCATCCATAAATCTGACCACAAAAGAGGTAGGTATAGTGTGTATGGATTGCCAAAGTCAGCAGATAGAGGATTGCTATCAGCCGACTTAGCGGTTGGGGGGAGGGGGGTTCCAAATGAGTTTGGGTCACCAAAAAAAAGCCTCTGGCACTCTGCATGAATTTAAGGACACAAATAACATTTTTACACATTTTAGGAGGTGTTTAGGGGAAAGCACTACTATGGAGCTGACAAAATACATTGCTAAGTGACTAGGCTATAGCTGTATATGGGCCCAGGAGAGCATGCTGGGGAGGTTAGTGAAGGCAAATATGCATGAAGGACAAAAAAGAAACTTTAAAAGCTTCCAGCATGCACGAGGACAAAGGGGCACAGCATATTACAATCATGGTAATTATGGAATGATGAAAAAAATACAATACATTAGCAAACATTAAATACATAGAATGTGATGTTAAAGGATAAAACTTACCTTAATACACTCATTCTGCAGGACCTGAATAATGGCAGAACAGGTCTCTGGAATAATGATCCCCTGGAGCCTGGGGGGAGATGCCTGTTGAGAACTTGAGGTCCTGCATGCTTCTCCCAGTCGCCAAGTACCGCAAAGTGGCGACTAGCCTCTGCTCCGGAGTGATGGCTTGCCACATGCAGGTATCCTGCCTGTTGATATGAGGGAAAAGCAAAGCCAATAGACGGTCAAAAATGGAGTCCATCATCCTGAGATAATTCCTGAAATCATCAGGATTATTCTCCTGGATCTCACAAATAGTGATGGACAAACTTCCGACGGGACTTTTCGCGAACGCGATCCGCTAACGTGCCCAAATGTGACCCCATTCACTTTAATGGCAGGCGAACCTTAATGGCAGGCGAACCAGGTCATATTTTCACCCACAAAATACTTACTAGCTGTGCACACATAGTCCCACAACATGGATACTGACACACCAGAAGTATTAAGTGAATCTGGGATCGACAACGACAAGCATTCTTTTTTTATCTGTGAAATTTTGTCAATTCAGGAGCGCATGAAGGCCATGGAGGAGAGGCAAGATCAGGCCAGGCTATGAAAGGGGTGCAGGAGATGATCAGTGCAACAGTCAGGGCAGCGCAGTCCTGTGCCAATGTCCAAGTGGGCCAACCTGTGCTTGAGCCCCTGACCCCTCCCTCTGCCCGGCCCTTACCCCCACCTATGCAGGGCTCCACTGGAGGTGCCAGTCCAGTGCTGATCCTCAGCCATGGTGATGGCACTGCCTGCTGATTGGCTTCTCTGCTGCTATCTCCCTCACTGACACCAGCACTGAAATAGAACACTGACACCAGCATCGCGATAGAGACTGAGCACTGACACCAGCACCGTGATAGAGAGCACTGACACCAGCACCGAGATAGAGAGCACTGACACCAGCACCGAGATAGAGAGCACTGACACCAGCACCGTTATAGAGAGCACTGACACCAGCACCAAGATAGAGAGCACTGACACCAGCACCGTGATAGAGAGCACCTACACCAGCACCAAGATAGAGAGCACTGACACCAGCACCGTGATAGAGAGCACTGACACCAGCACCGAGATAGAGAGCACTTCTGCAATTTGCCACTTTGGCTCAAGCCTGTTGCTCCTGCCCTACCCCTACCACCCCTGCGGAAGGGCCTGCCTCTTCCTCTGCCTGTCATTTTTTAAATGACCCTGTGACAAAAGTCTCTAGAGAAGTGCAGTATATGTGGAAGACAGTATATAACACCCCGCTTCAATCTGCGGTTTTGGGGGGCCACTGGTCTATCACACCAGTTATAATACTTTTTTCTAATTGCGTTTGTCACTCTTTGTAGTATCGCTTCAGAACCGCTCAGCAGTCACAATGCTGCACAGTGGAAATGCACTATACTATGCTATCTATATTTGAAAGTATTTTATACGTGTATTACACCCCTATATACTGCACACCAAATATTACACCTATGCCAGTCCTTAAAAGGACATTTGTGGACCTAATAGTAGCTAGCTAGTGAATTACAGACTGTCCCTGCTCCAAACAGCAAACTCTATCCTGACACTGAGAAAAGACAGCTACAGAATCGGTCAGCACTGCAGTGCACTATAATATGCTTTCTATATTTGAAAGAAAGTATATTATAAGTGTATTACAACCCTATATACTGTACACCTATACCAGTCCTTAAACGACCTTTGTGACCCTAATAGTAGCTATTTAGTAGCTAGTGAATTTCAGACTGTCCCTGCTCCAAACACCAGACTGTCCCTACACTGAGAAACGGCAGCTGCAGAATTGGTCAGCAGCACTGCAGTGCACTATAATATGCTTTCTATATTTGAAAGAAAGTATATTATAGGTGTATTACAACCCTATATACTGTACACCTATACCAGTCCTTAAAAGGACTTTTGTGGACCTAATAGTAACAGACTGACTGTCCCTGCTATGCACAGTGTCCTTTCCCTACACTGACAAAAGACAGAATGTAAAATGGCCGCCAGACCAGGTCTATTTAAAAGGGGGTATGTCCATGTGCTGAAATGTCTCAGTTGGCTGTCCTGTGCCCCATGATGAATGTGTCATGGGTCAAAGTTCTTCACAATGTAAACAAATATGTCCTTGCACGAACAGCGCCAGAAGTCCGCTGGTTTGGCGAATCGCGAACGAGCAAATTTCGCCCGCAAACCGACCGCTGGGCGAACCGCAAGGCCATCTCTACTCACAAAGCAAAGGCATGTGCGAGTTTGGTCACGCTGGATCAACCAATTCTTCATCCATGAACTCCTACTCACCCTGTTCAAGGACTGGGCTTGTGTCAAAGCTAGAACACCAAGCCCCCGCACAGCCCAAATGCTACGACGAGTACGTACACGCAACATGGCTTCAAAATGGTTGGCTGGTCAGAACGAACTAACAGAAAGCACTGAAAAACAGCAAGGCCTCAAAGAACGAACTGAAAATCAGCAATGAGAGGACAAGAACACACTGCAAATCAAATACGGTACTATTAATAACACGCACTGACAAACAAATGCAAACTGACTATACGCACTGAAAAGCAGATACGAACCCACAAGCACAAACTAAAGAGCAGTAACGATCTGAAGCACAAGTCTGAAAAGCATGAATCGTCTCTAACCAAACTTCTACTAACACACGATAAACACGAGATCAGCAGAGGGAGCCCAAAGGGTGGCACACGTGATACTGAACTTCCCTTTTATAGTCTCATCGTATGTGTTGTAAGTCACTGCGTTCTTGATCGGAAATTCCGACAACTTTGTACGACCTTGTGTATGCAAGACAAGTTTGAGCAATCATCCTTCCGAAAAAATCAGATCCGATCGTGTGTACAGGGTATTACACTTTTAGGACTATTTTTATATATACATTTATTTCTTTATTTTTCATACACTTGCATTTTTGTCATTGAAGCCTCATGGTTTATGTATCACTTTAAACATTTATTTATATCAAGTTCATATTTATTTGGCAACCTAGTTAGGTTTGCACCACTGATATATGCACATTGGTAATTTATTAGGATTGAACTATTGATACATGCACTTTTATTAGTCACTATAGAGGCACACAGCACCTAACAAGTGAAGAGGGTCTGACGCTTTTCATTATATAGGTAGCGCCATTTACCCTCATACTTGCACTATTATCATTCTAGTCCCCTATAGGGGACCTAGCAGGGTAGGCTGCACACCTTATTTCCCCTTAGGCCTAAGCACGGATACAATATTTAATTTAGGACTGCAAGCATACACAGGGTGCCGTGAAGAGGCCTTGCAGCTTACGCATGCGTTTGCAAATGCGTGCTAACTAAACCCATTTTTAACGCAGACTGTTGAACAGCAGACTGGTCAGTGAGTTAAGCTATGGAATGTTTTGTTTTTGTCTTTTAAACCTTTTTCTTATAATTGTACTCACACATGGCCAGTCCTACAGGCTATGGAATGACTTTGCTATCAGTGTTTGTAGTAATGGTTTGAACATCCATAATGCATCCTTTTAATTACCCAATCTGCCTCCATCTCCTTAGGAATTAAACTCATCAACTCTAACATTTCATGGCAGCTGACTAAATGAGCCCACACCAATAGCCTTCATGAGACTTAATTGTAGGAGTCCCTTTCAAATAACATTATTCTTTGTTAGCAGGAGTACTGTTTTATTTCTCTTCCATCCTGTGAGCTTTGAATTAAATACTGAATTAAATATATGTTTCCAAGCTGTCTATCGTTTCATCTCTTCCTTTTTTGTCCTTAAGATACAATTGGTTTATCTGTAGCAGCAAAAGCTATAAATGAACCCGGTGTGTAGGACTGATTAGGTATGTTTATTTGCATGTAACTGATCCATGTTTTTTTTAAAATGTAAGTGTAACAACTTACCTGATTTAAATAACACAAAGGGAAATATCCATATTTCATATAGCTCTAATTATCGCTCAAGAACTATTGCAAAACTTTGTGTATGTTTCAGGCTGTGACTCTCTGTACAACAATTTTTTTTTTCACTAGCTAATTGTGATGGTTTCTGTGTGTATAGACATTCTGTGGCGTGTTTAAGATTACTGTAGCTGGCCTTGTACAATTTATTTTTTCTTACAGCTATATATAACCATACCCCAAAGAAAACTCATGGGCAGCCCAGTGTCAATCAAATTAAAATCCAATTAAAACCAAAAAATCTTATTATTCTGCTATAGTTATTGGATTATGCATTTTATTGAATTGATATATTAATGTAATAATATTGCAATCAAATATTTAGAGTCTTGTACTCAAGTGGGAACTATGTACAGTCTCGGTTTTTGTAGTCAATGCCCAGGGGTGGAAATAGTAAGTTCCTAGTAGCCTTGGTATTCAGAAAGCTCATTCCTGTTCACACATTAGGGGTCGCTGGTACAAGTTGGGCTATGAGGCCATTCTGTTAAGCCACCTGAAACTTGTTGATGGGCTTGTGTCACGTACCAGACTGGAGGCTGAGGTGATGAGAGGGCTCCCCTTGCGGCTGAGTGCACCCCTGAAAGTAGTGGCAGAGGGTGCTATGCCCAAAGATGCACGGGTTGCCTGAAGGTGAAGCTTCCTGATGATTCCAGTTGCAAGGACGCCCAGGAGTAGAAAATGCAGTCAAAGCCAATGACTGTCTGGCAGGGCTGGTGGATCTCGACAGCTGGGTAAAGCAGGAGCAAGGTCAGAAGCCAGGCGGGGGGTCAAACACAGGAAGTCAGTCAGGAGCAAAGGCAGAATGTGTAGTCGAGATCCAGCCAGGTTCAAACACAGCATGTCAATCTGGAATAGGCAGGAGCAAGTCCATGAAGCAAGCCAAGTTCAGAGTTAGGGGAGAAGTCATAGCAGATCAGGGGTAAGCCGGGTTGTTAACAGGTAATCAAGCCAAAGCACAAGACACGGGAACACAGGATACAAGGCTGACGATAATCCAGCAGTTTGTGAGAGCCACTGGTGTCCTTATATAGGCCAGTGAACACTGGCAAATAGCAAGTTTTGCATACGTCCATTAGGCATCGCAAACGCCTGTTCCCCATTGTGCGCCATTCACTAATGCACAAGGGTGGATATTGGTATATTTGCCAGTTCTTCTCAGAATTCTTCCCTGACAGCTTGAGTTTCCTGCAGTTTGCTGAAGTCCTTCATAGCCTCTGAATCCGGATTGTTGATGTCTTGACAGCTCCCAAACAACATGGAAGAGTGTGTTTTCAGCCCAGGGCTGGTACGGTCGCCTAGCAGTTGGGGTGCAGTCTTCACTAGAATAACTTGGGTTCAAGTGTCCTCCCTGCTGATGTGAGACTGCTTTGGGAGGCACAGGCGTCATGTCTGAAAGATGCTGGATGGAGTCCCCGGTGCAGTTTCCCCTGAGGAGCCAGGTCTGGTCTAGTAATTACTGAAGGGACATCATATGTGACTTAGGAGGACTTAGTCTCTGCATTAGCAGGTTTAGAGAACAAACTTTGGGAAATGTTCAAATCTTCAAGACGCAGAGGAAGTAGAGTCAGAAGAGGGTTATGTGGGCTTTGCTTTGGAGGACTCAGAACCTGTGGAAATCCAGGGTCAGATTGTCTTACATGCCCAGAGGACCCCTGTAGAGTCTTTAACAGAGATGGTTCATTCTGATTTGGAGTTACTTCTTGCAGAGTCTGCAAATCCAATGTGTCCATCGCTGAGTTTCTGGTGGCTGCCTCAGTGGGCCCAAACTTATCCATTACACCTACACTTGGAGGAGGTCATTTTTTTTTTTTTTTGCGAATGGGCCCACCCTGACAGGATGTTTGTTCTTCCCAAAATATTTTAGCAACTGATGGAGGATACGTTTGCTAAGAGATGGGATATGCCCACTGTGGATGCTGTAGTATCTTGTCTTAACAAAAACTTAGCTTAAAGTTCTAGAAGAAAATGGTCAGATCTTCAAAGATCCAGCAGATAAAAAACTAGAGACCTTACTGAAAGCATCTTTTGCTTAGGAAGGGGCTGCTATGCAGCCAGCAGTGGCAGCTAATGGTGGTATGTCAGAGTCTTAAATTAGTTGTAAACCCTTTACAACCATTTTAAAATATAGGCAAGCCTATAAGTAGGCTTGCCTGTAGCTGCACTGGATATCTCCTAACGTGCAGTTGCTTCAGTTGTACTGTGCCGTTTGCCGCGACTCCTGCGCGCATCAGAGCCGTGATACCCGGAAGCAAGCCCTGGGTGACATATCGGCGGCCTGAGAGGCCTGAGAGGGAGACGAGGATGGCTGTGGGGGATTCGTTCTCGGGTAAGTAATTCATAATGAGCTAGTATGCTATGCATACTAGCTCATTATGCCTTTATCTTGCAGGGTGTGTTTTTGTTTTTATGTTTGCAGGAGGGTTTACATCCTCTTTAAAGGCCTTGTAAAGCACGTGGTTAAAGTGGTTGTAAACCTTTACAACCAACTTTGACCTACAGGTAAGCCTAGATTAAGGCTTACCTGTAGGTCCAAGAAATATCTCCTAAACCTATACGGTTTAGGAGATATTTGCCCGAAGACAGCCACCGCTACGGCGAATCACAGCGCCGGAGCCGCTAGACCTGGAAGTCGCTCCGGGATCCATTGCAGCGGCAAAGAGGAAGATGGAGGACCGCTTCGGGGGCTTCGTTCTCAGGTAAGTTATTCATAATGAGTTAGTATGCTATGCATACTAGCTCATTATGTCTTTGTCTTGCAGGATTTTTTTTTTCAGGATTTTTTAAAAAGGGTTTACAACCACTTTAAGTACTCTAAAAGGGCTGAAGAGGGCTCAGCTGAGGATTTGTCTCAAACCCTTTAGTTTTTGCAGTCAATGCTTTGAAAGTCTCTATCTGGCAGGTCTCACACCTGGGATTATTAACCATTCACATGTGCAGAGTTCTTTGGCTCAAAAGCTGATCTAGGCTTTCCATTCTATAGAGAACACTTAGTCGGTAAGGTTGAATAAAGACACCACTTCAACCTGTGTGGGTGTGTGCATGTGTTTACTTCAAAGATAAATCCAATTTCCCTGTATAGTGCATACACTAAGATTACCATTTTAAGAGGTTTTGGAAACTATCAACACTCTTTACTGACAACACTGATTGTGGAGGGGAGTTCCACATCCTTAGCACTCTGACAATAAATAACCCTCTACGCAGTTTAATAATACAGCTTCTCCCCCAATTTCAATGAGTGGTCATATGTCTTTTTAAGCTCCCTAAATAGTGAATAGATTTTTACCTAAGTTACAATCACCATTGAGATAGTTGTATATAGCTATCATATCTCCTCTCAAGCATTTCTTTTTCAGGGAGTTTAATGCTTGTAGTCGTTTCTCATAGCTGAGGTCCTTCAGTCCCCTCATTAACTTTGTTGCCCCTCTCTGGACTCTCTCCAGTAAAGCACATCCTTCCTGAGGACTGATGACCAGAACTAGACAACATACTCAAGATACGGTCGGACAAGAGTCTTGAAAAGTGGTAAAATTATAGTTTTTACCTCTTTAGTAAAATCCTTTTTTTAATGTATGCTAATATTCTGCTTGTTTGCTTGCTGCAGCTTGGCATTGAATGCCATTGCTGATCCTGTGATCTACTAGGACCCCCAGATCTTTTTTCAATCCTGGATTTACCCAAAGGTTCTCACCCTAGCAAGTAACTTGCATTCCAATTTTTAGCTCCTAAATGCATTATTTTAAATGTTTCAACATTAAACCTTTGCTATGTAGTTGCCCACCCTTTTATTTTATTTTGGTATTTTTGTAAAGTTTCTATAACCTGCTGTGAAGGTATTGCTCTGCTTAGCTTTGTATCATCAGCAAATACTGCGATTGAGCTATTTATTCCAAAATCGATTGCATCTATGGATAAATTAAGCAGAATTGGTGCCAGAGCCTTGGGGTAATGCACTTACCACAAAAGACCATTGTAGGTGCACGCTATTTATCACCAGCCTTTGGATGTGCCTGAGTAACCAGTTTTTTATCCAGGTACTTACACTATGGTCCATGTCTACAGACCTCAACGTGTAAATTAAGCATTTATGGGGAACTGTATTGAGTTCTTTTTCAAAATCCAGATAAACCACCTTGACAGTCCTGCAGTTATCTAGATGGCAGCTCACTCCCTCAAAGAATGTTAACAGATTGGTCTGGCAAGAACGATCTCTTATAAATTCATACTGATTACTTCTAATGATACTGTTTTCATTAGCAATTTTTTGGATTTAGTCCTTTATCATCCCATCTAATAGTTTACATACTATCGATGTTAGACTGACTGGCCTGTAGTTTCTGGGTACATATATCTCTTCCCTTTTTTAAATGATGGTATCACATTGGCTTTAAGCCAATCAGCTGGTATTAATCCAGTCAATAAGTTTTCAGATGGAATTGGGGCTAATGGTGACAGCGACTCTACAGGTGGGGAATTTTCTGGCATCCAACGACATAAATGATGCCTATCTACATGTCCCAATTTTTCCTCCTCATCAGAGGTTCCTCTGCTTTTCCATAGAAAATCAGCATTATCAGTTTGTGGCCTTACCATTTGGTCTGGGTCTCTTGAAGATCTATGGGGATCAGAAACTGGAATATTTAGGCTTGATCTGGGATATGGTTCAGGCAAAGGTTTTTCTTCCCCTAGAATATTGTGTGTCCCTGAGAAGGCAGGTAGCATCACTCAGGGAGCTGAGAAATCCCTCAAATCGCTTCTGAATGTGGGTATTGGGAAAGATGAAGGCTTCATTTGAGGCAGTTCCTTTCACTCAATTTAACTCCAGGCCTCTGCAGCTGAATGTACTGTCATCATGGGAGTCTTTGGATTCTCAGATCCATCTGTGTCCCAGTGTTCTGTGGTCACTGGATTGGTGGGTGTCACCACTGATATTGGAAGCAGAAACATTGTTTCTTTCTATCTCATGGAAACTGGTGACGATAGATGTCAGTCTGTCAGGCTGGGGAGGTGTGATATGTCATCTTTTAGTGCAGGGGATTTGGTCTCCACAGAAAAGATTGTTACCCATTAATATTTTGGAGTTTTGGGAAATTGACCTGGTACTTCAGCATTGTTCAGACGAATTGTGAGACCTCCTGGTGAGAGTCCAGTCAGACAATGCTATGGCAGTGATGTATGTAAATCACCAGGTGGGTACCAAGAGTTGAACAGCCCAGGAAGAGGGTGATCTCTTTCTGTTCTGGGCAGAGATTCATGTTCCCGCCCTGTCCGCTCCACAATGGGGAATGCCAAATGTGGATCTGCTAGCTTCCAGATTCAATACAAAGCTGAGAATGTTGTATTCAGAGTCATAGATCCACAGTCTTTTGTGATGATGCAGTTGAACAGGTATGCAATGCCACTACCTGGCATTCTATTCACACTTTTCAAGTTTTTATATGGTGGATGTAACTGCAGCCAATGATGTTGCATTTTGTCACAGTGCCTTGAGGGCCATTATGTAGCTTTGGGCCTGGCAGTGGTGGCTGTGTCTCCCTCCCCTTGTGAGCAGTGCTTTGGGACATCCCAGGTAGTAAGCCTGCTCCGTGTCCTGTGATGTATGAAAAAAAAACTGTATTTTTTGTTCTTACCTATAAAATAAGTTTCTTAAAGTACTTCAAGGGACACAGAGGCCCCTCCCCGATCCATCACTTGAAACAAAACTGATATCGCTTGGTATAAAAACTGATGTCCTCCTAGGGAGTCCTGGTTATATAGTGGAGGACTTCCTGTCTTTGTTTGCCAGTGTCCAGTCACCTGCAGGTGGACCATTACCTAGGTTGTCATGTTTAATAACCTGCTCTTTGTCTCATGATGTACTCCAAGAAACAGATTTTACAGGTAAGAACAAAAATCCACTTTTTATTGTCAAGATGATGAGCTTAAAAAAATGCATTCCTTGGGATATGTTTATTACAATATGCAATATGACATTTGGCCATGTAAAAAGTGTAATGCTGTCAAAATAAGTTATTTTTTCAAATCCTTGTAAAATCCTCACAGCCAGTAGTCCTAGGCTAAAAATATAGGGATCACAAATGTGGTCCCAACAAAGAGGATCAGGGTGGAGGTGCTTCCATGAAATGTGTTGTGCTTGGTAGTAGGTTGTTTTGAACTAGTAGTCTAGAAACATAATAAACTAACACATTTCAACACCTCCTGTTTCAGTGGTAGGCGACTTCTACTGTAACAAAGCTATCTGGTGACAGTCACACTCAGAAAGAAGAAAGGCCCCTAAAGAGATATATGGCCAGTAGCCTCCAACCCTAAAACAGTTCAATCATTAACACTCTCCAAAGGCTGTCTCTCTTATAGGCTGAGCAATTCTTGAGACTGTTTAACCTGAAAGGTTATAGCAAGGTGGGCCAAAATGAACCTAAAATCCCTCCACTGAACAAAGCAAAGCCTTACATGTCTCAATCCCATCATAAATCCATAAAAAGGGGGACTATTTCTCCATTTAGTCAGTGGAAGTATGTGAGTCATCCCCTAATGTCCCTGAGACCACCAATTCATTCAGAGCCATTGGTTTACCATACAGATATAGACTAATATTATAGAGCCATTTGATGGCTTTTTTGAAATAGGATTAAGGAAGCTGTAAAAAGTATAAACTGACAGGGTTTGAGTAAGGTGTATCTGTACAGTAAACCAACAGTTTTAGTTTTAGGATTTGTGATGAAATGAGACGTGTCCATACTTTCTGATCTTAGATGGCAAGGGTATTTAGAAAACATAGGGGACAATACTTTCCTAAGCCTGTTAAAAGTAACATTAATATTAAAACAAAGCACCCCACAATAAACTGCAGTTGGATATTAACAAGTACAAAAGATTTTTTTTTTTTTAAGCACACTACCTATACAGGCCAAATCAATCAACAGCCCTTCACATTCCAAAGGCATACTGCGGGATGTGAAGCTCCATTAGCTTTGTTGTCCACTATACTCACTTGGTCATAGATCTTCTCTCTTCTTCTGTTATTCTTCCTCTGCCGCAACCTTTGTGCTCCATTTAGGTATCCATGACTGAATATAGTAAGACAGGGTGCTAAAATGGCAAAAACAGATCTTAATGAGCAAAAAAACAACAGAACCGTTAAGCTTTGGTTTCACACCATATGTTAATCATACAGGAACTGCACCACATTCCTGTTCAATTCATCTGCAAAGTGTCATTAGGATTGCACTGACATCCGCTGATAATTGTAAGGGCAGTGCGATTTAAATGCAGATCTCTGGGTTTCCAACACTTCAGTCGTGTGAACCTAGGCTAACTAAATGTTGCAATAATTTGCTAAATGATAAATTAATGATATGTTCCTAATTTGCTTAATAAGTTCTCATTTGAAGGTTTTAGGTTCATTTGACATATTGCTAATTTACACCGTTTGCAGCATCTTTAGATGTGAGTTACAATTATGTTGTTTAGGGTCTAATAACTGATTGTTATTAAAAATGAACTTTCATTTCCCCAGTATGGTAAAACTTCATGAAATAATATGTTAAAATAAAGCACAGGGGAAATTATAGTGAGTTTGATTATAGATTTTCAGAGATGGGAAAATATAATAATAAAAATTATTGCAGAGAATTGCTTTCTGCTTTTAAAGTTAATATATTTGTTTGCATTGGAGATTGTGGTTACTAAAAGATGACCTCTGGACATAGAGCCAATTTATATAAAAATGTGCTGGATTGATGAGTGATCAAGGCATCACATCCCCTGTTAATAAATATCAATGGGAGTCATATAAATGATTTGTTAGGTGCCATAAACATTAAACAATTTAAAATCATACTTTTTACTCAACAAATACAACGCAATTGTATTTTACATCTGTCATTGCTTGCTATAAATACATTACATTGCACAGTTAGAAACTCTTGAGTCAACACTCCTTATTATATTGACATCTTGTCCATGAATTGAATGCCACCAGACATAGCATTACTCTTACATAGTACACCTTTAGCAATTACTGCATAAGGCTTCTCTAATACACAGAGTATGGGTGTTGCAGTTTGACACATTTTGCATGTAGCTTCATAAAGTAGACAGAGATAATAATTTGTACTTTTCAACCAGATGTGCAGTAAATATCACAAACCTGTATCTACAGTATAAATCCTCTTCTCTAGTGGAAAAAATAATACTTTCGTAAATAAGTTACTAATACTATTACAGGCGTATTTATAAATTCCAATATATATTTGAAACTATAAGATATTGTGCATTGTCTATGTACAAAAATGCAGTGTATTGTTATCTGCCATATTTGGCTAAAGGAGGCTCATAGTAGAAAAAGCTTGTAGCATTCTTGCAAATATTTTTTTTGACCTTTAATGGACTATAGATGGGAAGATCGTATGGATGACCTATGAGCTGGTGTCCCCTAAGTAAACTGTTCCTGACTTATTACACCATTGCATTTGGAAGAAAAAAAGTGAAAACAACATTCACCTTTATCATACATTAAAAAGGATCAATCAAAGATGGGTTGCACAAGACTATCACATTGAACACTGTATTTGGCTTCACTGTAATCTGCTTTTTTTTTTAAATATGTGTCAGTTATCTGAAGACACGATACTGAATGCTACATACTGAACATATAAGAGTTCTAAAATTGCTCTAGCCACACCCCTAACCAAGCACACATTCTAATATCATATGTACCAATCTCAGTATGTTGTAGTGTCATATAGTGATGGACGAACGTTTCGCCCAGCGGTCGTTTCGCGGCGAATTTCCGACATTCGCGGTCCGCACGTTCGAACGCCTTTTTCCGTCGTTCGCCGCGGCGGACTTACGTGTTTAATGTATACAAGAACTTTAACCTTTGGTGACACGTTTATCATGTGATACAGGACAGCCAATTGAGACATGACAGCACATGGACACTTGTACATTCCCCCTAACCTATAAATACACCCGATCCGGTGGCCATTTTACATTCTTTCTTCTGTTACGATAGGGACAGGTTCCTGTGTGGAGTAGGGAGAGATAAACCACTAGCTATTTGGTACACAAAAGTTCTTTTCAGGACTGGTATAGGTGTTAGGTGTTGATAGGTTTGCTGTGCTGCTGATTCTTGCAGCAGCCTGAGTGTCTTTTGTTAGTTTAGAGAAAGGGAAAGGACGGTGTATGCTACAGGGACAGCCAGATTAGTCTTTCATCATCATCATCATCATCATCATCATTAGCTGTTACTATCAAGGTCCACAAAAGAGCTGTTCCAGTAACCACTAATCGTTCTCTTTTTTTGCCAATTTGTATAGGGACAGGAAGGAAGCAGTGTTGTCAGGCAGTGAGGGTAATTTTAAAGACTTGCTGTTATTATTAGTTCCACAAAGGTTCTTTTCAGGACTGGTATCAGTGGTACAGTAATAGGCTTGTACATGTATAATATTCTTTCTTCCAAATATAGAAAGGATATTATACTTGACTGCTGCCCTTCTGCTGCAGTCTGCTAAACATTCACAACTCACTTGTTCCACAAAAGTTCTTATAAGGACTGGTAACTTGGTATAGGGTGCTACGGTACATAGGCTTGAGTGCGGTACAGTCTGCTGTTCTGTAAGGACCGCTATCGGTCCACAATAGATAGGGTTGACGTGCACCACTGCTGACCGCTGCCCTATACTGCAGCAGTCCTTCAGCGGTATAGGGACTGACGTACAGTCTGCTAATCACTAACACACAACCTGCTTGTTCCACAAAAGTTCTTATAAGGACTGGTAACTTGGTATAGGGTGCTACGGTACATAGGCTTGAGTGCGGTACAGTCTGCTGTTCTGTAAGGACCGCTATCGGTCCACAATAGATAGGGTTGACGTGCACCACTGCTGACCGCTGCCCTATACTGCAGCAGTCCTTCAGCGGTATAGGGACTGACGTACAGTCTGCTAAACACTAATACACAACCTGCTTGGTCCACAAAAGTTCTTATAAGGACTGGTAACTTGGTATAGGGTGCTACGGTACATAGGCTTGAGTGCGGTACAGTCTGCTGTTCTGTAAGGACCGCTATCGGTCCACAATAGATAGGGTTGACGTGCACCACTGCTGACCGCTCACCTATACTGCAGCAGTCCTTCAGCGGTATAGGGACTGACGTACAGTCTGCTAATCACTAACACACAACCTGCTTGTTCCACAAAAGTTCTTATAAGGACTGGTAACTTGGTATAGGGTGCTACGGTACATAGGCTTGAGTGCGGTACAGTCTGCTGTTCTGTAAGGACCGCTATCGGTCCACAATAGATAGGGTTGACGTGCACCACTGCTGACCGCTGCCCTATACTGCAGCAGTCCTTCAGCGGTATAGGGACTGACGTACAGTCTGCTAAACACTAATACACAACCTGCTTGGTCCACAAAAGTTCTTATAAGGACTGGTAACTTGGTATAGGGTGCTACGGTACATAGGCTTGAGTGCGGTACAGTCTGCTGTTCTGTAAGGACCGCTATCGGTCCACAATAGATAGGGTTGACGTGCACCACTGCTGACCGCTGCCCTATACTGCAGCAGTCCTTCAGCGGTATAGGGACTGACGTACAGTCTGCTAAACACTAATACACAACCTGCTTGGTCCACAAAAGTTCTTATAAGGACTGGTAACTTGGTATAGGGTGCTACGGTACATAGGCTTGAGTGCGGTACAGTCTGCTGTTCTGTAAGGACCGCTATAGGTCCACAATAGATAGGGTTGACGTGCACCACTGCTGACCGCTCACCTATACTGCAGCAGTCCTTCAGCGGTATAGGGACTGACGTACAGTCTGCTAATCACTAACACACAACCTGCTTGTTCCACAAAAGTTCTTATAAGGACTGGTAACTTGGTATAGGGTGCTACGGTACATAGGCTTGAGTGCGGTACAGTCTGCTGTTCTGTAAGGACCGCTATCGGTCCACAATAGATAGGGTTGACGTGCACCACTGCTGACCGCTCACCTATACTGCAGCAGTCCTTCAGCGGTATAGGGACTGACGTACAGTCTGCTAATCACTAACACACAACCTGCTTGTTCCACAAAAGTTCTTATAAGGACTGGTAACTTGGTATAGGGTGCTACGGTACATAGGCTTGAGTGCGGTACAGTCTGCTGTTCTGTAAGGACCGCTATCGGTCCACAATAGATAGGGTTGACGTGCACCACTGCTGACCGCTGCCCTATACTGCAGCAGTCCTTCAGCGGTATAGGGACTGACGTACAGTCTGCTAAACACTAATACACAACCTGCTTGGTCCACAAAAGTTCTTATAAGGACTGGTAACTTGGTATAGGGTGCTACGGTACATAGGCTTGAGTGCGGTACAGTCTGCTGTTCTGTAAGGACCGCTATCGGTCCACAATAGATAGGGTTGACGTGCACCACTGCTGACCGCTGCCCTATACTGCAGCAGTCCTTCAGCGGTATAGGGACTGACGTACAGTCTGCTAAACACTAACACACAACCTGCTTGGTCCACAAAAGTTCTTATAAGGACTGGTAACTTGGTATAGGGTGCTACGGTACATAGGCTTGAGTGCGGTACAGTCTGCTGTTCTGTAAGGACCGCTATCGGTCCACAATAGATAGGGTTGACGTGCACCACTGCTGACCGCTCACCTATACTGCAGCAGTCCTTCAGCGGTATAGGGACTGACGTACAGTCTGCTAAACACTAATACACAACCTGCTTGGTCCACAAAAGTTCTTATAAGGACTGGTAACTTGGTATAGGGTGCTACGGTACATAGGCTTGAGTGCGGTACAGTCTGCTGTTCTGTAAGGACCGCTATAGGTCCACAATAGATAGGGTTGACGTGCACCACTGCTGACCGCTGCCCTATACTGCAGCAGTCCTTCATCGGTATAGGGACTAAGAGTTTTGTCACAGGGTCATTTAAAAAATGACAGGCAGAGGAAGAGGCAGGCCCTTCCGCAGGGGTGGTAGGGGTAGGGCAGGAGCAACAGGCTTGAGCCAAAGTGGGAAGTTGCAGAAGGTGCGTTCAATTACTTTAAAGGATGCACCAGACTTGGTTGAGTGGCTCGCTCAGCCTTACTCTTCTGCACCCTCCTCATCCTCTCGATCTGCACCCTCTTCTTCACTCTCTGCTATGTGCACCCCCAAAGACACTACCACCAACAACACGACCACCACCACCACCACCACATACCTTCCGCTTGAGTCACTGGAATTATTTTCCGATCCATATCAAGAGGACATTTCTGATGCGCAGCCACTCTTGGTATTGGATCAGGAAGAGGAGGTAGCAACAAGCGCTACTCAGCAGTCTGACGCCAGTACCCAGATCAGCCCAAGGAGGAGGTTGGTCCCCGGTGTTGCTGCCTACTCCGAGATCTCTACTTATAGCGGTGGGGAAGGTGACGTTGATGATGACGTGTCTAGTGATGTCACGTGGGTGCCCACAAGAGAGGAAGAGGAGGGGAGTTCAGAGGGAGATATGGACCAGCAGATAGGGAGGAGAAGCAGCAATGACTTACATTGCACAGCAGGGACAAAGCAGACTGCAAATGTATCAGGAGCGAGTCATCGACCATGTACGGTCACATCTGGCGCTCCCAGGACACCGGCACATGGCTCCGCAGTGTGGGCTTTTTTTAACGTGTCCGCTGCTGACAATAGCGTTGCCATCTGCAATCTTTGCAGTCAACGCGTTAGTCGCGGTAAGCCCAATACTCACCTAGGGACGACCGCCTTAAGAAGGCACATGAGCAGCCATCACCGAGCCCAGTGGGAGCAACGGAACACACAAAGCCACACTGCAGGCTCTCACCGTCCAGCCTCGTCTTCTACTTCTCCTTCTCCTCTCTCCTCACAATTGTCCTCCACTCCACCTTCCATCACGCCAAGCTCACATTTTTCTGCAAAAAGGCAGGCTTCCGTGGGCCTAATGTTTGAGCGTAAAAAAATGATGACGCCGGATAACCCTCTTGCCCAACGGTTGGCGGCTGGCTTGTCAGAACTCATAGCCCGCCAACTACTGCCATATAAACTGGTGGACTCGGAGGCCTTTCGCAAATTTGTGGCCATTGGAACACCACAATGGAAGGTCCCAGGAAGGAAGTATTTCTCAGAGAAGGGCATCCCAGAGCTATATGGCCATGTTCAGCGGCAAGTGAATGTATCTCTGGCACACAGTGTCGGTGCCAAGATACATCTGACCACAGACACGTGGTCTAGCAAACACGGGCAGGGAAGGTATATCAGTTTTACTGCCCACTGGGTGAACCTTCTGACGGCCGTCAAGCATGTAACCCGTGGCACCCGTGTAGATTTGGTTTTACCGCCACGGATTGCATGCAGGCCTGACTCTTCTTCTCCTCCTCCTACTCCATCCTCCTCCCTCTCCTCCTCAGCTGCCTCCTCCTTTTCCGCTGCTAGCGTCTCTTCCACTGCACCGCCCAAGCTCCCCAGAACCTATTCCACATGCCAGGTGAGACGTTGCCATGCCGTACTGCGTCTGTTGTGCCTGGAAGCAAAGAGCCACACTGGCCCGGCACTCCTTTCAGCTTTGCGTTCACAGGCAGATGAGTGGCTAACACCGCTCAATTTGACAGTTGGTAAAGTGGTGTGTGACAACGGTGCCAATCTGCTTAGCGCATTGAAACAGGGCAAAATCACGCACGTGCCGTGCATGGCACACGTCTTAAACTTGGTCGTGCAGCGATTCCTTGTCAAATACCCTGGGGTCCAGGACATCTTGCGGCAGGCAAGGAAAATCTCGGCCCATTTCAGAAGATCTTACACGGCCATGGCTCGCCTTGCTGACATTCAGCGGCGACACCATCTGCCGGTCAGACGTCTTATTTGCGATTGCCCGACGCGATGGAACTCAACCTTCTATATGCTTGATAGGCTGCTCCAGCAGAAACGTGCAGTTAACGTCTACCTGTATGAACTCTGCGAAAGAAACGGTTCTGGGGAGCTGGGTTTTTTTTCACCGCGCCAGTGGCTGCTCATGCGCGACACATGCAGACTTCTGCGGCCATTTGAGGAGATCACCAAACTGGTCAGTCGCAGCCATGGCGCCATCAGTGACATGGTACCTTATGCCTTCTTTCTGGAGCGTGCATTGCGTCGTGTCATTGATCAGGCTGTGGAGGAGCAGGAGCGGGAAGATGAGGAAGTCGCAATGCTGGATGAATTCCCAGGGGGGGCTACTCTATCTGAGACAAGTCAACAACAGGAGTCTGATGAGGAGTCAGAGGAGGATGGTGCCGGGGCGGATGAGCAGGAGCAAGAAGAGCATGCTTTAAACCTTTCTGGGATCCCTGTTGTGCGAGGATGGGGAGAGGAGAATGAAGAGGACGACATTATCCTGGATGATGAGCAGGAGCCAGGCCACCACACCGCTTCCACTTTAGTGCAAATGGGGGCCTTCATGCTCCAGTGTTTTAATAGGGACCCCCGTATAAAAAGCATGAGGGTCAAGGACCAGTACTGGGTGGCAACGTACTTAGACCCCCGGTACAAACACAAAATGGCGGAAATGTTACCGCCGTCGCAGAGGGCTGTCAGAATGCAGCACTTCCAGGCCTTGCTTCGAGAAATGCTGCATTCTGCTTTTGCGTGCGCTGGCAGAGGAGCAATTCCCACTCCCAGAGAAGGATTTGCGGGTACCAATCCAACAGCGCCTGCAAGAAGAGGCCGGTTTGAAGATGTGTTGGTGACTTCGGATATGAGGTCATTCTTTCAGCCGACCCATCGACAGGTGTCATCCGGATCCAGCATCAGGGAACGCCTAGACCGTCAGGTGTCCGACTACATTGGGTTAACGGCCGATGTGGACGCTCTGAGGAGTGATGAACCCCTAGACTACTGGGTGGGCAGGCTTGACCTCTGGCCAGAGCTTGCCCAATTTGCAATCGAACTGTTGGCTTGCCCCTCATCCAGTGTCCTGTCCGAAAGGACGTTCAGCGCAGCAGGGGGGATTGTGACCGATAAGCGTACTCGCCTAGCTCACCACAGTGTTAACTACCTCACATTTCTAAAAATGAATGAGGCATGGATCTCGGAGGAATTCAACACATGTGACCAGTAGACCATGTATATGTCTATAAACTATTTTTTTAATCAAGCACACAGACCTTCTTAATTCATTTGGCTCACTTCCTTGACCCAAAAAAGCACACCGTACTATATGCCCCTACCCTCCTCTTTGAAGAGGTTGAGCGGTGTCATATTTCTACTGGGGCTGCTTATGATATCCCTGTGCTGTGCTGACTTCCTCCTGGGGGTTCTTATTATGAAGGGATCACACTATCCCTGTGCTGTGCTGACTTCCTCCTGGGGGTTCTTATTATGAGGGGATCACACCATCCCTGTGCTGTGCTGACTTCCTCCTGGGGCTGCTTACGGTGCTGCTGTCAGTGCTGTATGTCACGGTGCTGCTGTCAGCGCTGTATGTCACGGTGCTGCTGTCAGCGCTGTATGTCACGGTGCTGCTGTCAGCGCTGTATGTCACGGTGCTGCTGTCAGCGCTGTATGTCACGGTGCTGCTGTCAGCGCTGTATGTCACGGTGCTGCTGTCAGCGCTGTATGTCACGGTGCTGCTGTCAGCGCTGTATGTCACGGTGCTGCTGTCAGCGCTGTATGTCACGGTGCTGCTGTCAGCGCTGTATGTCACGGTGCTGCTGTCAGCGCTGTATGTCACGGTGCTGCTGTCAGCGCTGTATGTCACGGTGCTGCTGTCAGTGCTCTGTATTACGGTGCTGCTGTCAGATGCCTCTATCACGGTGCATGTGTCATTCCGGTATGTCACGCTGCTGGTGATCATCTCCTGCACCCTCTTCTTTGCCTACCCTGGTCCCTGACCTTCCCTCTCCTCCATTGCCTTCATTAGCTCCATAGTCCTGAATTGTTAGAACAATTTCCCAAATAAAATAAAAATGCTTGTAGTTATCGATCCCAAATTCACCTCATACATGTATTATGTCATTGTCCAGATGGTGGGACTACGTTTTACCCCCTAATAATTACCACGTGGCCGCAAATTCGACATGAAGGTTTGCAAAGTTCGCCTCCCATTGAAGTCAATGGGGCCCGCGGCGAACGTTCGGTTTCGCGAACGTTTGGGTCCGTTCGCATTTCGCTTTCGCGAAACGTCCCGTCGGAAGTTCGTCCATCACTAGTGTCATAGTAAGTTTTGTCCACAATCCATAAATGTTATTCCTATTTAGTTAAAAGGAACATGTCAGAATACAGATAAGGAGGCTGCAATTGGTGACTTGTTTTTAAAGATGCAAGCTCCAGGTCTGTAAGCTTTATTTTTTCTTCCTAAGGGTCACCTAACCTGCACACCATTGTTCTAAATCAGTGGCACATTTACCTATTCCTGAGAAACACAAGAGGAGCATTTCTAAACTTGGTGTTCACTGTAAATCTGTTCTGCAAAATTTTCTTATACCGTTCTTGATGATGTTGATAATGATAATTATGCAGTAATAATCTTTTTATTATGATGAAGATAATTAATATTCAGTAGCAGAATTAAGAGAAAATGTTGATTTCAGACAAATGAATATGGAGATGTGTACCTACACAATAACAAACAAAATCAATAACTGATTTATGGGTGGCAGAATGATAAATGCTTTTACTTTTGAACTAGCTTAATGAACCAGTTAACATCTGCTTAGACTTTTACATTTTTATACAGTGTCAGTCTAAAATACACTATATACCCCACTACTGTGAAAGATGGTGAAAGTGTGCAGAAAAATTAAGTATTTGTACAATATTTTCCCTTTCTGTAAATTTTTTAAATTCACTTGTAATGTGCCTTTTAACTTGCTAAAACATTTGACTACACCAGGAATAGTTAATATATTAGCATAGTCCCATCCCTTATTGAGTCTGGGGCTGCTGACATTACATCTAAGCCCTTGTACACACGGTCGGAGATTCAGACGGAATGTGTCCGATCGGACTGTATTGTCGGATAATCTGACTGTGTGTGGTCTCCATCGGACTGTTTCCGTCGGAATATCCGACGCAGCAAGTTTTCCAACTTGTCTATAAAATTTTACGACAACATGCTCCGATCGGACATACTCCAATCATGTGTAGCCTACTCCGATGGACAAAGTGCCACGCATTCTCAGATCAAATTCCTAAACCAAAGCTATTGGCTACTAGCCTGAACGTAGTCCCGTCGTAATCATCACATTATGTACAATCGGATTTTCCGACAACTTTGTCCGACCGTGTGTATGCAACAGTTTCGGACAAAATCCGTCGGACAAAATCCGTCGGACAAGGGCCGTGTGTACAACGGCTAAGAGGGTGTCTTCTAGCAGTAGTTTTAGACCTTCTGGATGTCTAAGGGATGCTTTACAGGTAAATACCATGCATAAAATATGTTAAATGTATATATAGTGTTATTGGACATGTTTTGTTGAAATGAATGTTCGGGGGGCTGTGTATCTTTAAGGAACTATTGAGACATTTATATATTACAAACAATCTGTCAGAGAAAATGTGTTTAAGCTTTTTATTTTACATTCATGTTTAATATTATACATCCCAACTTCTAAAATAGTTCATAGAATCAAATGTAATTAATATGATCTATACTTACTGTAATTATTTAGTATATCTATTACCATTTTTGGGCGATCATTTGCTTTATTTCCACCTAAAGCCTGGTGTGATATTAATTAGAACTGTCTATGATTGTTAAAACAAAACCAGATGCTTGGAAGCTACAATTAGTTGTTGGTGACACGCCTATTGAAAATCCTTATAAATTCGGTATTTGCCCCTTTCATTCTTTAGACATTTAGGAAATATGGTAAGATACATTTGTGAGGATTAGTTTTTGATACAGCACATTATGATTCTAATGCCCATATGATCGGACTTTCCGACAACAAAACCGTGGACTTTTGTTCGAAGGGTGTTGGCTCAACTTGTCTTGCATATACACGGTCACACAAATGTTGGCCAACAATTACGAATGTAGTGACGTACAAGATGTATGTAATATCTCTGTTATGAATGCTAGTTTTACAAGACCTAGCGCTTCCTTGCTTCAGAGTTTGTGCTTTTGTACGTTGGACTTTTGTCCGACGAACTTGTGTACACACGATTGGAAAGTCCGACAACAAACATTTGTTGGCGGAAAATTTGAGAACATGCTAGCCAACATTTGTCCGATGGAGCATACGCATGGTCGGACTTTCAGCCAACAAGCTCACATCCAAAATTTCCAGTCGGAAAAAAATGTGCTATAAAGTGTGATTGTGACTTTTCTTTCACTTTTGGTAAATTTTGCTTCCATAAACGAAAGTAGCAGAAGAGCATATATACCTTCTCACAAAGCTAACCCGTTCTCACATCACTCTAAATTCCTACCATATGGTGACCAGTTTTTCAAAATTTACTAAGTCCCTTGGTGTACACTGCTTGTAAGCATAGTAATTGGTCTAATAATGAATACGTGGTCTAAAGTGAATTAATTATTAGCTCAGATTAGATCATTTATTCTTAAGATCTGTTACTATCATGAGAATCAGTTCACACTACTGTGCTTAGTACCTATTCTTGTTAGACGAATATAGACCACGTACACTATTTTTTACGAGACCATTTATAGTCCTGGGAATCAGTGTACACTCCTGTACTTAGTACTTATTCTTATTAGGCCAATTATGGTATGGGGAATCAGCAGACGCTATTGTACTTAGTGAAACAAAAGAAAAAAAACACGCCAGGGCTCCTAAACACAATATCATAAAGCAGCTGACACAATAACCCAATACACGATATACATAAATCAAGAAACATACAGTGCAGCGCATAAAATAACGTGTATATAACATGTGATTATTTCATATATTAAAGTGTGCTTATAACAAAAAGTTCATATAACAAGGCATTATTAAGTAAAGTGAAAAAGAAAAAGTCCCTTTTTAAGAATCAATGAAAAGTCCACAAGTGTATTTATGAATTGACAAACCTGTGTAGTTGTGGATCTCAACAGAAATCTTCAAGCTTTTCAGCAGAAAGAACCCACCACAGAAGACCATAATAAGTGAATGAGTGGGGACTTACCAGTTTCTAGTGACCATCACATGGAGAGGTCTTAAAACTCATTATGGCAATCCACACACAGCCTCGCCTCTGGGGGCTTCTGGGGGTCCTGACATGTTACTTCAGCATCAATCAAATATAGTGAAGCTCCACACAGGCAACATAGGCAAGGGTTTATATAAGAAGACAAATAACACCTTCCATAGTGTAAAACTTCATGTACAGTGATATTTAATAAATATCACATACCCCTGATAACGTCACATATAATGAAATGCATAGGGAAAGGCCAGAACACATGCCACTGTGACCCAGCCACAGCCATCTTTGTTTTGGGAAAAGAATTCCACGTGGAAATTGTATGGCTTGTACTGACTTTGGAATATGTAAGTGCACCAGTTTTTATTAAATATCACTGTACATACAGTTTTACATTATGATAGGTAAGATGATAAGATGTGCAGGGTGGTGGTTATCTATGTTGATGGTTTCAATTTGGTTAGTAGCCCCTGCAATAGGTTTGTCTTTTAAGTGAAGATTTCAGGTGTGTGTAGGATCATAGGGTCCACCCTTCTGAGTTAGTATGGAATGATGTGTTGTTGGTGGGAGTGTGGATCTGGATGTTTTTTTTGTGGGATATGATTTTGTGTAAATTAATCACCTTGATTTGTTGCAATATCATGGGGCGGCCATGAAATGATGTGTTATGCTTGCTATACACAGCCCCAGAAAGATAGGATGCCCATCCCGCCTCACCTCTCCCCCCTTCCTGTTCCCTCCACTATTTCCATCACTTCCTCTCATCCTTCCTTTTTTCCCCATCCCCTTTTCCCTCTTGTTTCTTTCCCCTCCCTCTCTCCTTTCCCCCCCCCTTCATTCTCCTCCCTTTTTTTCCTTTTATATGTGTATGCATATATGTACAAAAAAAAAAAACAAGGAAGAACATGGACTTTAAATTGGTAGCCACCAGTAAAAAAATCAAATGTATTATAACATCATAGTAAAAACCATTTTAAAATCAGATATTGAATTTGAAACAGGTAATTTCATATACGTACATATGATACTGTCCCAAACAGGTGTGAACTATGTGAACACAAAATATGTAGCTGGTATTTAGATAAAGTCTATCATATCAGAGTCCCACAGGAAAGCAAAGTACCAAGGGATTGCTATTTGCTTCACTTACAACTTCCTCAGGAGATCCTATTGATACTGAGAAATACAGTATACATTACAATATGCAAATACATGTATACATATTTGACAATAAGTTATACATCAACATCAAAAACAGGGTATATTGTATGTGTTCCACATGGGACAATAGGATTAAAAAAGGGCAGTATTTATATCTGTGAGATATATTGAGTGCTCATAAATACTTACCCAGATTACAAATGTGAAACATGGAATGCCCAGCCCAACGCCACAAGGAGAAACAGAGGAACAGTACAGCACCAGAGCGAGAGTGCATCAAACGTATTTCAGCCAAATAAGGGAGTTTGCCATAATGTAAAAGCATACAACTGGCAAATAAATAACGTATGTTTAAATGTCTGTTATATATGTTTTGTTAGATCGGGGTAAGGAATACAGCCACTATTGCTTCATAAGCATGTAGCAGTGAATGGATAGGTATATGTTAATTTTTTTCTTCAATGTCTGCATAAATGGTTATATTTGTGTACCTACCATACATAACATTTGTCCAAGAGAGCATGTCCAAAAAAGCAGGACTATTTATGCAGAGAAGTGAAAAATTAACTTATACCTATCCATTACTTGCTACACGCTTAATAGGCAATAGAGGCTGTATTCCTTACACTGGCCTAACAAATACTCCCTTATTAGGCTGAAATACATTTAATGCACTCTCGCTCTGGGAACTGTGTACTGTTCCTCCATCTCTCCTTGTGGTATTGGGCTGAGCATTCCATGCTTCCCGATTGTAATCTGGGTAAGTATTTATGAGCACTCAATATTTGTCCCAAATATAAATACTGCCCTTTTTTAATCATGTGGAACACATACAATATACCCTGTTTTTGATGTTGAGGTATAACTTATTTTTGAATATGTATACATGTAGCTGCATATTGTAATGTATACTGTATTTCTCAGTACCAATAGGATCTCCCAGGGGAGCTGTAAGCGAAATGCGTAGCCATCCCTCGGTACTTTGATTTCCTGTGGGACCCTGATATGATAGACCTTCTCTAAATACCAACTACAGAGTCCACCATATCTATGGGCATACCTACAGGTTATTTTGTGTTCACATAGTTCACACCTGTTTGGGACAATATCATATGTACATATATGAAATTACCTGTTTCAAATTCAATATCTTATTTAAAAAATGTTTTTTTACTATGATGTTAAAATAAATTTGGATTTTTATTCAATTAAGTACTGGTGTCTGCCAATGTAAAGTTTATCCTTATTTTCTTTTTGTATTTATATTTGGATATGGTGCCACAATCTGAGTCATGTCTCAAAAACTTTTCAGTATGCATATATGTATTTATATATATGTGGGTGCCCGGTATTTTGTTTGGTTGTTTATTTTAGTGACTGCTGTAGGATATTACAGCATTGACTCTCCCTCTTGAATGGTTCAGCGTTTGGCAGTCTGCCCCTTACCTATCCATTGGTTGGGGCAGTGCTGTGGTGCCCTTGTTTGAGCTTCAGCAATTAACCACTTGACCACTGGGCACTTAAACACCCTTAATAACCAGACCAATTTTCAGCTTTCGGTGCTCTCACATTTTGAATGACAATTACTCAGTCATGCAACACTGGACCTATATGAAATTTTTGTCCTTTTCTTCACACAAATGGAGCTTTCTTTTGGTGGTATTAAACACCGCTGGGTTTTTTATTTTTTGTGCTATAAAAGAAAAAATACAGAAAATTCTGTAAAAAAATGAATTTTTCTTCATTTCTGTTAAAAATTTTTGCAGATTAGTAATTTTTTCTTCATAATTTTTGGCCAAAATTTATACCACTACATATCTTTGGTAAAAATAAGTACAAATTGGTGGATATTATTTGGTCTTTGTGAAAGTTATAGAGTCCACAAGCTATGGTGCCAATATCTGAAAATTGATCACACCTGAAGTATTGACGGCCTATTTCAATTCTTGAGACCCTAACATGCCAGAAAAGTACAAATACCCCCCAAATGACCCCTTTTCGGAAAGAAGACATTCCAATGTATTTAGTAAGAGGCATGATCAGTTTTTTGAAGTTGTCATTTTTTCCCACAATTCTTTGCAAAATCAAGATTTTTTTTACTTTTTTTTTTTTTTTTCACAAAATTGTCATATTATCAGTTTATTTCTCACACAGCATATGCATACCACAAATTATACCCCAAAACACATTCTGCTATTACTCCCGAGTACGGCGATACCACATGTGTGAGACTTTTACACAGTGTGGCCACATACAGAGGCCCAACATGCAGGGAGCGCCATCAGGCGTTCTGGAGCACCCGGGACAATTCTGACATTTCTCTCCTACATGTAAAAATCATCATTTATTTGCTAGAAAATTACATCGAATCCCAAAACATTATATATGTTTTTTTAGCAAACACCCTGGAGAATACAATGGTGGTTGTTGTAACTTTTTATCTCGCACGGTATTTGTGCAGCAATTTTTCGAATGCCTTTTTTTGGAAAGAAAACAGTTTTGTGCTTAAAAAAAAAAAAAAAACACAGTAAAGTTAGCCCAATTTTTGCATAATGTGAAAGATGAAGTTACACCGAGTAAATCGATACCCAACATGTCACTCTTCAAAATTGCACAGGCTCGTGGAATGGCGCCAAACGTCGCTACTTAAAAATCCCCATAGGCGACGATTTTTTTTTTTTTTACTGGTTATATGTTTTGAGTTACAGAGGGGGTCTAGGGCTAGAATTATTGCTCTCGCTCTAACGTTCGCAGCGATACCTCACATGTGTGGTTTGAACACCGTTTTCATATGTGGGCGGGACTTACGTATGCGTTCGCTTCTGCATGCGAGCACATGGGGACAGGGGCGCTTTAAAAAAAAAAAAAAAAAAATTTATTGTTCATTTTACATTATTTATTTTAGTTTGACATTTTTTTCCCCAAAAATAAATTTTTTGATCACTTTTATTCCTATTACAAGGAATGTAAACATCCCTTGTAATAGGAATATGGCATGACAGGTCCTCTTTACAGTGAGATATGGGGTCAATAAGACCCACATTTCACCTCTAAGCTGGGAAGCCTGAAAAAAAAAAAAAGATTCTGGATTTGATCGTATTGGCGAGTCGGTAGAAGCACCGGAGGGCGGCGGGAGGGGGGGGTGTCTATGGCTGGGTATTGCAGGGTATCACCGACTATGACTGGGTATGGCTGGGTATATCAGAGTATGGCTGGGTATCTCAGAGTATGGCGTTGCAGAGTATTGCGTTGCAGAGCATTGCAGGATATTGGCGGGTGTTGCAGAGCATTGCAGAGTGTTGCACGATATTGGCGGGTGTTGCAGAGCATTGCAGAGCATTGCAGAGCGTTGCAGAGCATTGCAGAGCATTGCAGAGTGTTGCAGAGCATTGCAGAGCGCTGCAGAGTGTTGCAGAGTGTTGCAGAGTGTTGCAGGGTATTGCAGAGTGTTGCAGAGTATTGCACGTTATTGCAGAGTAATGCAGAGTATTGCACGGTATTGCACGGTAATGCAGAGTATTGCAGGGTAATGCAGAGTATTGCAGGGTATTGCAGGGTATTGCAGAGTTATTGCAGAGTTATTGCAGAGTTATTGCAGGGTTATTGCAGGGTTATTGCAGGGTTATTGCAGAGTTATTGCAGGGTTATTGCAGGGTTATTGCAGGGTTATTGCAGGGTTAATTTTCGGTGAGCAGCGATGTGGGCACTGCAGATGCAGCCCACATCGCTGCTGACACCGATCTCTTCCCCCTCCGCTGTTCCGATCGGTACAGAGAGGGGGAGGGAGGAACCGGCGTCATAACATGACGCCAGTTTGTTTACAAGTGATCACTCCGTCATTTGACGGAGCGATCACGTGGTAAACGGCCGCTATGAGCGGCCGTTTACCGTGATCCGTGATGCGCCGGGTCCTGTGGACCCGGTAGTCACGGATGCTCTCGAGTGCGCGCCCCAGGGGGTGCGCGAGAGCGGAATTCTGGGAGGACGTCATATGACGGCCTCTCAGAGTTAAGAAACCGCCCTGAAGCCGTCATTCGGCTATAGGGCGGTTATTAAGTGGTTAATTAATCCCTATGTATTCTTACAGTTGGTGAGCTATTGTTCATTCTTGTTTTGTATTTCTCTCCTGGGTATGTGTACACCATGTTAAAACTATGTATTATTACTAATGATGACCTTTTTAGATGGAGATCAGAGTTCCCTGAGGAAGCTGATCAAATCTGCTAAACGCGTTGAACTGATCTCCAGAAAATTCCATCGATCAACTTCTATTATTTATCTACAATCATGTCTTGCCCCACATGTTAGTGGGGTAATTTTTATTATTATACTGTTGTGTTTGGACCGACTGTACAATAATTTACTAATTTGTAATAAAGTGAAATTGATCTTAATATAATTGTCTCACGTTTTAGCTCGCTGACAAATACGCATTCTTAAAAATGTGAACAAATTGGAGGCTTAGCCCCCTAGATGTGATTTTTCTGTTTTTTGCTCCATATATGCGTTTTCAAGACCTCTCCTAGGGAAGGACACTAGAATCCGAACTCATTTACTGTGGTGGTCTTCTGTGGTGGGTTCTTTCTGCCAAAAAAGCTTAAAGATTTCTGTTGAAATCCACAACTACACAGTTTTTTTACATTTATAAATGCACTTGTGGACTTTTCATTGGCTCTCTAAAGGGACTTGTTCTTTTTAACTTTATTTAACCCCTTCCTGACCAGCCACCACAGTTGTACTGCGGCAGGTTGGCTCCCTTGGGTGAAACAACATTACCTTACGTTGGTTCGCCTTTTGACTACTGGGGGCATAACGCCGGAGCTGATGCATGTGCCAGACAGATTCCCATGCTGTCAGGGTTAAGGAGAGTGATCTTTGTTCATACTAAGTATGAATAACAAATCTCTCGAGGTTCCGGGATGGGGCGGAGCACCAGGAGGTAGGCTCGATCTGAGCGTCTCCATCCCTCCCCGCCCTATGGAATCCCCGCGGATCATCGCTCCCTCCCCCGCTACGCGGTGACAGCTGAGCGGCGAACGGACCGGTCACCCCCCTCCAATCCATGCGGAGGGGAGCCGGACTGCGCTCGCAATACGCGCCAACCCCTCCATAGCCTACAGTTTAGCCTGGGAGTGAGGCGACTTGTTCCCCCGTCAGAAGGTGATCACGCTGCGCCTCTGCATCCAGACGCCGGACCCCAGACGCCTGCCCAGAGATCCAGGAGACGAAGAGGCGAGTAGCACAGCGGGCCCCCGCCACACGCAGCATACACAGAAGACACACCAGGTCGCAGGTCAGACACATTCCCCGAGATAAAGATGAGCAACAATCCGCCCTCCACGGCAAAGTTAGAGACACGTTCTTCTGGTAAGGGATGGTAAGGTCTGACACTGGAAGAGGCCGGCCCCTGGCTCGGATCGCAGTAAACCAACAAAACGTGAGTTAAGCTTGGGAGTGAGGGGCGCTTGTCCCAGGAGAAGGGAGAAGTACAGCAGACCTGTGTATACTCTGTGAACAGTGAATTGCGACATACTGAGAGGTGCTCAGTAAGAGACGCAATAATATGGACACTCTTTCTTTTTTCTTTTGGGCATGCATGAGGAGCTGATTTGAGGGAAAGTAGGAAAGTAGCCCTGGAAAGATTTCAAAAGGATTGCTTTAAACCCGCTCGTCTTTAAAGGCTCTGTTTGCATTAAGAGAGCGCATAGTAGCATTATTAGAGGGGGGTCTGTCTGTATAAAGCCAAAAGCCAAAAGCCCTGGATAGTCGCTCAGTCAGAAAAGGCGTAGAGGTGCGTATGCCCTCCGAACAGTGAACCAAGTTGTACGCAACACCAACCCCCTGAGTCAATGTTCGGACGGAGGAGAATGGGCCTGAGTAGGGGACCGGTGGAGGTGTGTGAGTACTAGTGAGCATTTGGAGCGGTGGCATGTGTCTCATGTGGTGCTGTCTATAGTTTGTATCATAAATACCTGCGTTAGTAGCTGTGACAAACATTAGGGGAGGGGTACAAACGGAGACACCATAACATTCTGGCCCCCCAACGCACTGAGAGGGGAGGAGTAGAGCTCTGGAAGCACCCCGCTTTGACAACAGTACCCTAAAGTTTGACTCTAATGCAGGGGAACGTCAGAGGATTATAAGCTGAAGAATCTTAATTAGGGTAAACAGGGGCTCGCAAATACCCCCCGGCTAACAGCACACCCCCAACTTGACTCTGCAGTATTTGAGCCCAGATTTTCACCACCTTGATTGTGTCTGGAAGGAGGGAAGCAGAACTGGAATAGAGAAGCCAAGAAGGCACCGCAGTAATAGGCGGTAACAGGCGGAGAAGTATCGCTCTGAAGGAAGGAGAAGGGGACAGGTCACTCTGGTGGCAGGAGATGGTTAAATGGATAAAGACACTGTAGACAACTAGTATTACTGCCATTTCTTACAGTTTTAAGTTGGAATATACATACTCTGTAGATACACCGCTTGTGCCCACTTATGTAGATAGACAAAGGGACAAAGACTGGGCGGACAATTACCATCACTCATAGTGGTCTTCCTGATTCTTAACTTTTTCTGCCCTCCTTTTTGTTTGGTTTTTGTTTTACTGGCATATTTATCTTGTATTTGTATTTGAATCTAGACATTTTTTGTTCAAAGGGCCTATGTAACCCATTGTAACCCATTGAAGTAAGGGGGGTCGGGGTCTGGTAGTAGGAAGTGGAGACGTGGATAGTGGAAGTTGGATCTAGGCAGAAACTGATCAGAGTGTCGGTGTCCCCCAAATTTTGGGTATCCCCGGCTGTATCCCTACCCTCGCTGGGTAAGAGGGATAGGAAGGAGGGAGAGCCGGCTAACAGGTTTACGGGGAAGGACACTCGGGTCTAGTTGGTTGATTGAAGGGGGCGTGTTTATCCTGACCTCACTACCTTTATTCCCGACCTGACACCTCCGGAGACCCCCAGATAGATTAGAGGGGAGAGGGGAAGTAACAAGTGGTAGGCCTCGGTCATAAAGAGAAGATAGATAGGAGGAGACAGAGGGCGAGAAGGGGAGCGGGAGAAGCAGAAAAGAACTGGGTAGACTTAAAGGGAAGAATGAGAGGGAAAACTAAATCAAGTAAAAATATGCCGCCGGTACCCAGCCCAGGGGGTATCCAGCGGTATATGGCAAGTAATTCCAGTATATTAGAGGAAGGCCCGAGCAGCCCCAAGTCAGGAACAGCACGGAGATCAGGACTCAATAGGCAGAAGATATCAGAAGAAAGTAAAGGGGGTAAGGTAAATGGAGCCAAGATGGGGGGCTTGAAGGAAGTAGGTACCCCCAACCATAATAATAGCAGACCCCCTCAGGAAAGGGAAGAGATAATAGCAGTAGAAGAGGATAATAGAAGGGAAGGGACACTGCAACTTATACCCCAGGGGGAGGAGGCACCCTCAATAAAGGTAATGCTAGCGGAGATGTTTGCCAAAATGGAGGAGTCATTAAAAGCAGAAATAGCAGGAGTAAGGGCAGACATAGGTCAAGTTCTCGGGAGGGTGGAGGAAATAGAGGTAAGATTAGACAATCAGGAGCAAAGGCTGAATGAGATAACAGATCAAATTTCCTCTCTTCAGATAGCGAACAGAAACCTCCAGTATAAATTAGAGGACCAAGAGAACCGAGGCAGAAGGAAGAACGTACGCATTAAAGGCCTCCCAGAGAAATATAGGACTGGGGAACTGGGGGGTATAGTACAGCAGATATTTAACCCGTTATTGGAGAGAGAGCTTACTGATACCCTAAAGATAGACAGAGTCCACAGAATTACTAGGCAGAGGGTAGTAACGGAGGAATCCCCTAGAGATGTGATAGTAAGGTTCCACTACATGGAAGAGAGAGGGTTAATAATGGAAAAACTGAGGACAAGGACAGGGGTGACCTTTGAAGGTGCAGAATTGCAGGTGTTCCCCGACCTAGCAGCAGAAACGTTGAAGAGAAGGAGATTATTAAAACCCCTTACACAACGGATGTTGGCAGAAGGAGCATCCTACCAATGGGGCTTCCCAGCCTGCCTGAAAGGGAAAAGAGAGGGCCGCTCTGCAAAACTGTGATTCCCCGAGGATTTGAACGGGTTTTGTGAAAGGTTGGACATAACACCCCCCCAGTTACCAGGGTGGGAGGAAGAAGAGAAGGATACTAGGCCTACACAAAGGGATCTAAGATGGAGGAGAAGGAGAGGAGCAGAGTCTAATCCAGAGGGGGTTACCCTAAGATAACATAAAGATAGACCCAGAGAAATGAAAGGAGGAAGGAAAGAGACATGGGGAAGAGGATTGTTAAAGAGAAGGGAGATGCGGGGGGAGGGAGGAGGGGGGGAGGGATGAGACCCTTGGAGAGCCACTGGTGTGAGACCCCGGGTAATTATGGGGACGAGAGGACACCAGCAAAATATGTGTCACACCCATAAGAGCAACAAGGAAAGGGGAGGACTCCGACCAACCTTTTTAGGGGTATTGTTGCGGAGAGGGGGTGGGAAAGGGTCTAAGGGTTGGGGTTACAAAGGTGGGGGGGATCCGGGGTTTTTTTTTTTTTTCTTTCGTTATCCTTGCCGCTCTCTCCCTCCCTCTCAACCCCTAAAGGTGCGTGCCTCTGGGTCAGCCTACGTGAAGCTCCGATCCCCGGTAACAGTGATTGATGGCGGTAGTTAACGTAATATCGTACAACGTAAGGGGATTAAACATGAAAGAAAAAAGGTATAAAATAAATAAAGAACTTCAATTCTTGCGTGGTAATGTGGTCTGCCTCCAGGAGACACACATCACTAACGTATCAATGGCAAAATTGACATCATTGCAATTCCCACTTTGGTTTTATGGGTACACGCCATCAGCCCACTCAAGAGGGGTGGCCACGGGGTTTGATAGATCTACTAGATTCAAAATAGAGGAGCGTTTGGCTGACCCGGAAGGGAGGTACCTATTTTTAAAGGGTAAACTGCTGGGTATGAAATGTACAATAGTGAACATATATGCCCCCAATAGAAACCCGGATAAGTTCCTAAAGAAGGTACTAGAGAAGGTAGAGGGATTCAGAGCAGGAAAATTGATTATAGCAGGGGACTTGAACTGGACTCTAAACCCTAAACTGGATAATTCGGGGGGCCGTACCCGGGCGCCAGAGTGGAGATATAGAGCTTTGAGGAAAACTTTGGTCAATATGCAGTTAATGGATACATGGAGAATATGCCATTTAAAAGAGAGGGATTATACTCATTTTTCAGCACCCCATAACTCCTTTGCAAGATTGGACTATATTTTAGTAGAACATCAACTAGTGACGAACCTCAAAAAAGCAGAAATAAAACCAATCACACTATCAGATCACGCCCCAGTAGTAGTACAACTTGAGGTACAGGGAGAGATGGGGGGCAGAGAGAATATGGAAACTAAATGATTCACTAATACAGGACCAGGACGTTATCTGCAAGATTGAACAGGAATTGTCGTACTTCTTCGAGTTAAACGACACACCAGATATTTCTCGAGCCACACTTTGGGAAACACATAAGGTAGTCACAAGAGGGCTCCTGATCAGTATTGGATCGGGGAAAAAGAAGGAGAGGGAGAAACAAAAAGTCCAACTATATAGAGAGATTAATGAATTAGAGCAGATAATTAGACCAATGGGGGTACGGGATAGACAGGAGTTAATAGAGAAAAAGAGAGAACTGGAAGATACCCTAGAACAAGAAAGGGAGTCAGCATTTCATAAAATAAATAAAGAAAGATACCAATGGGGAAATAGGTCAGGCAAATGGATTTCAAATAGAGTGAAAGAATATAAAAATAGGACCCACATCCCAATGATTAAAGATAGAGGGGGGGAGAAGCAGTTCTCCACCCCAAAAATCGCAGAGAACTTCCATACCTTTTATAGTGAGTTGTATAATATAAGGGGGAAAGGGGGCGACAAGGGGAAAAGGAAAGGAGTAGTAGAGGAGTACCTGCGAGGCTTAGAGTTCCCAAGAGGGGAGTTGGAGGAAATGGAGGCCTTAGAGGACCCCATAACAATAGAGGAAGTGGAGAGAACAATTAAAAATACCCCCCTCGGAGGAAGCCCGGGCCCCGACGGATACTCTATTCTATATTACAAAAAAATTCAGAGACAATTAGCGCCAAAACTTTGCGATTACTTTAATGCAGTAGGAGTTGAGGAGAAGTTTCGGGAGGAGGCCCTCTGTGCCCACATAACACTGATTTTAAAAGAGGATAAGGACCCAGCAGCTCTAGAGAGCTACCGTCCGATCTCCCTTTTAAATACGGACATTAAGATCTTCGCGAAAATAATCGCGGATAGATTAAAAACCCTCCTCCCGAGATGGATCCATCCAGATCAGGTAGGGTTTGTTCAGGGGCGAGAGGGGAGGGATAACTCTTTGAAGTCCATAGCCTTGATCCAGGAAGCCATCAGGAGAGAGACCCCCACAGTACTGCTATCGGTAGATGCCGAAAAGGCTTTCGATAAAGTGGATTGGGAGTTTATATATGAGACGTTAAAATATATGGGACTAGGAGAGAAGATGATGAGATGGCTCAAAGCGTTATATTCACATCCGACAGCTAGAGTCCGAGTGAATGGGTCCCTGTCTCGCCCCCTGGAATTGTTCAATGGGACGAGGCAGGGGTGTCCCCTCTCGCCTATTCTATTCGTGATTGCCTTAGAACCTCTCCTGATGGCAATCCGGAGGAACCAGGATGTCAGAGGTATTCGAGTGGGCAAGAAGGAGTACAAAGTCTCTGCATTTGCAGATGACGTCTTGCTATATATAGTCAACCCAAGAGTAACAATTCCAACCCTCCTAAAAGAGTTCAAACAGTATGGGCGATTGTCCAACTTTAAAATAAATATGACCAAGTCGGAGATTTTAAACCTGAATCTATCAGAAGATAGTCGGACATCACTAGCTACCCACTTCCCATTTAAGTGGTGCAAAGGAGAACTGTCTTACTTAGGCATAAAATTTACGGCACAAGTATCCAATCTATATGCTGCTAATTACATACCCCTGCTGAATAATATTAAAAATAATTTAAATAAAATGAGATATAAAAAGATTGACTTGGATGGGGAGGATAAACGCAATTAAAATATTAATTTTGCCTTTAGTAATCTATACATTTCAAATGATCCCAGTCCCCTTACCCTCAAGTTACCTCAGAAAATTCAAATCTATGATAACAGCTTTTATATGGGCACGAAAAAACCCGCGAATAGCCTATAATGTCCTGGTGAAGGAGAAAGATAAAGGAGGGGTAGCACTGCCAGATTTAAAAAAATACTACGAAGCCATAGTCATTTCAAGGATAGCTGATTGGAACCACAATAAGCAAGAGAAGAGTTGGGTAGAGTTGGAGGGAACACTAAGTAGCACGGAGTTGGTAAAGATGATATGGATACCCCCCCAATATAGGGACTTAGGGCTTAGCACGAGCACTTTAACAAGACACACTTTAAAAACTTGGGATAAAATCAATAAGAGGCACAATTGGCACTATAATTCCCCTTTAATGTCACTTTTAGACACAAATTATTTTCTTCCAGGGAAAGAGGAGCGTTTATATTTTAGTAGGTGGGCAAAGAGAGAGGAAATAACAATAGCGGAAGTGATGAAAGGAAATAGGATAAGCACGTTTAGTGAAATTATACAAGAATGGGGACAGAAGCCATTAGATAGATGGAGATACACGCAAATCGCACACTTTATCCAAGGGCTCCCACAGCCGCTGAGAGGAAATACACTACTTAGACCATTAGAAAAATTATTTAAAGAAGCACAATGTTTAGAGAAAATGGTTTCTAAAGTTTATAAAATATTAAGGCATGAGGCAGACTCTGAGTTCCCAGCATATTTAGGGAAATGGGAGGAGGAGATTGGCCCATTAAGAAATGACGAGCACAGGGGAAAAATAATTAAAATGACCCACTCACTTCCAAGAGACGTCCAAACGGCGGAAATGTCCTTCAAATTATTAGCGAGGTGGTACTGGACCCCCCAAAGAGTACAGAGTTTTGGAGAAGACATCCGGGTTTTTTGCTGGAGGGAATGCAAGGCACCAGGGACTTTTAAGCATATATTGTGGGATTGCCCCAAAATAGTCCCTTTTTGGGAGAAGATAATAGAAATTATATTTGTAGTCACAGGGGAAAGGATTGAAAAATCTCCATGGAAATGTCTGTTTCACGATACAGAGAAAGGGATCACACAATATAGAAACACACAGGTCCCAGACCTGTTGAATGCAGCAAAATCCCTGATTCCAATTCACTGGAAATCCAAACAGGTCCCGACAATATCAGAATGGGTGCGGAAAGTAGAATACAAAAGGGTAATAGAAGAGTCTATACAGAAACTGGAAGAAATAGGGCAAAAATATCAAGGAAAATGGCAACAATGGAGAACTTTCTTGAAGGAGGATGGCCTCAAGGGGTGTGAAGAGAATGGGGAGGGAGGGGGAGAGGAATAGAAGGAATAGAAGGGAGAGGCAAGGGGTTTTTTATTTATTTTTTATTTTTTTGGGGGGGGGGAGGGGGGGGTAGGTTAAGTAATTGGATGTGAAATACAATTGTAAATTGTGATAATGATTTAATGATATAAAAGATATTTGTATTTAATACATACTTTTTAAAAATGAAAAATAAAGAATATATAAAAAAAAGAATAACAAATCTCTCTTCTCACTCAGGCAGTTCCATCCCCCCACAGTTAGAATCACTCCCTAGGACACACAATTAACCCCTTACTTTTAACCCTTTCCCTGCCAGTGACAGTTACACAGTGATTAGTAAATTTTTATAGCACTGATCGCTGTATAAATGCCATTGGTCCCAAAAATGTGCCAAAAGTGTCTGCCATAATGTCGCAGTCCCAATAAAATTTGCTGATCACCGCCATTACTAGTAAAAAAAAGTAATACTAATAAAAATGCCATACATCTTTCCTCTATTTTGTAGATGCTATAACTTTTGTGAAAACCAATCGATATACGTTTATTGCGATTTTTATTACCAAAAAGAAGAAGAATACATATCGGCCTAAACTGAGGGAAAAAAAACGCTTTAAAAAAAAAAAATTGGGAATATTTATTATAGCAAAAAGTACAATATATTGTATTGCCTATTTGCCATTAACAACAGCCAGAACTGGAGGGTATGACCAAATGTAGCCACTAAGATTGGTAAGCCCTGGGTTTAATCTTCGTCTTATATATTCCTGTTTATATTACTATCTATTTATCTAATTACAGGAATTGCTTGGCTTAGCTCTAACTTGTCATATATATATATATATATATATATATATATATATATATATATATATATATATCTTTTCTTTGTAGTGTCCTCATTCACACTCTACTGGCTATGCCAAATATGGCATTCTAGATCACCCTTCCACCCATGCTCCATTGAATTATATTTTAAGTAAGTATATATTTTTAATAATTTAATTATTTATTCTAAATTCAAACTGAGGTTACCTCTATTATACAAATTCGTGATGATAATAATTAATTTCCTCAATAGATAATATATATGTCCTCCATCCTCTGCTGTCCTAATTTCACAGCAGAATTAATCACTTTTATATATACGTACTTTCATTTTGCTTCCCTTTTCTTTAACTTGGTTTTCTCTGCCCTCTATGACTGCATGGAATCACTATACTGTGGGGTCTGCTGGCAGGTGTGATACTCTTGGCGGTGGTTGTCAGTGGGTGGACACGGCTTGGGTAAGCATGGCTTTGGTGGTGTTGGTCTGATGAAGTGTTCCTATATTAATATAATAGTAAGTTTTCTGTATATTATATTTCTACTTATTTTTGTACGTACAGTGTCTTTATTGATAAATTGCACAATCCCCTGAAGAAGCAAACAGCAAAACATATCGGGCTAATGTACAACAGATACTCTCTTTCAATTCACCCTTGATCCGAAAGTCCACCTATGTAAACTATTGTCATGTTTTATGTATGAACTATTTTAATCTTGACTTGACTAATAAAATTGTGTAAAAAATTCTTATATTTTTTTTTCATTGAAATGCTTATCCAATGCACCGTTAAAATCCCTTTCTCACAATTTTTCTCGATTTCATTTTCAATATATTATGGTTTTTTTTTTCGAAAGTGTCACTCTTTAAATAAAAAACGCATGGATGATCAAATACCACCAAAAGAAAGCTCTATTTGTGGGGAACAAAAGAATGTAAATTTTGTTTGGGTACAACGTCGCACGACCGGGCAATTGTCAGTTAAAACAACGCAGTGCCGTATTGCAAAAAATTTCCTGGTCATTGAGCAGCTAAATCTTCCGGGGCTGAAGTGATTAATTATACATTGTTAGATGAGCTCTTTGTTATAAGCACACTTTAATACAGGGAATACTTGCATGTTATATACAAATTATATTGTATGTGCTGCACTTTGTGTTTCTTGATTTACTGTATAGTGCTTATTCTTATTAGATCAGTTTAGACTACCTATTCTTATTTGACCAGTAACTGTCCTGGAAATCAGTGTACATTACTGTACGTAGTACTTATTCATATTTGATCAGTTTAAAAAAGTTATGGTACTGGGAATGAGAGTACACTACCATAGTCATTTGTTGGGTTACAGCAATATGGAGAAGAAGACATTGCCTTTTAGTCTTCTCGTTCTACTGAGATACTGATGTTTTGCTGCACCATTCTTCTCTGGCCAGTAGGGAGAGCTAAAGCCAAGCAAGCCCATAGACTTTGATTCAGAGCACTGGAAATCGTGGGAGTTGGAGTTTGAGAAAGCAGCCATGTAATGGGAAAAATAGACTCCTTACAGTACAGATCCAAATAGGCACTGTGCAGTGAAGTGGAGAGATGATTTTTATTAAACTGCATGGGAAAGTTCTTCCTCTTGGCACTGAGGGAGTTAGAAAGAGAGCACCCCTGGATATTTGCCTGCTAGCAGGAGACCATATTAGAGGAGATCCAAGCCTGACACTGAGCATGAGGACACCTGGACAGCACAGTACTGCCTACACCATAGCACCTGCACCACAGCCAGGAGGGAGACTGAAATGTCTACTCACCCTCTGCTTTTCACTACTGATCACTAAAGGCTTTCGGGGCAAGACTGAGGCCCCCCTTCTACAGTGAGAGGTCATCACAGCATCCCAGGGACCATTGGAAGGGCTATTGGTTTATTGCTGATTTTACTAGCAGGGTCCAAACTAGACTGTGCCTATATCAACCCTATATCGCATTGTACCAAACCTTTCCCCATCTAAACCATATCTACCTTGCACCTGTACTGAGACAACACCATACCTATACTGTACCTAGACTGCATGCTGGTTATCTGGGATTGTCATTAAATGCCCTGGCACTGTTAAAGGGCCCCAAATAATAGCCAGCACAAGAACATCTCAAAGGACTGCCCTTACTATAGTAATTATTCTGCTCCCCTGCTTCCCCCCCCCCCCCCCATGCTTTTGGTGCTTTTGGCCCCGCTACCATCTACCATTTACTTTTTTTGGACAGTGCATACTCAGTCTAGGACTAACATTGCCACCATAAATATGGTCTGGCAAAATAGTTCCAGCACCCAGTAGATTCAACTTTACTACTGCTCACAACTGCACTTGAGGTGGCCTTGCAACTGTTTAGGCTGATCTGGACACCAAATGTCACCTTCTGCCTAGTCCTTACTGTTAATCACGATGTATGTTAAACTATGTTTTTATCATTATTAATTCATTTTATGCTTGCCTAATTACCAACGCTTCCCCAAAAACGCACTCCAGAATGAGGATTGATCAGTATATGTATAAGAGTTTTTAGGAGTTCATCACAAATGTAAAAGGGATCTATCAAAGTTTTGAGGAAAGAAAGATGTAACCCAGGGGCACTATATTTTCTCAAATTTGTGTGAATCATCACAAGAATTGCAACAAGTTTTTCATTAGACATGTACCAATTAATTTTATTTTTAACTGATGAGGAATTCGATGTAGAGGGCCACCAAGCTTTTTTTGATTATTAGTGAAATTTTTTGGTTTGAGGTTTAGGCCCCTTTCACACGGGACGGATCAGTAATGATCCGCCCCGTGATGATCCGCTTGCTCAGCGGGGATCGCTCCGTTGTCCCCGCTGAGCCGGCGGCGGACAAGGCGGTCTCTGCACACTGTGCAGGGACCACCCTGTCAGCTCTCCTCCTCCTCCGTCTGCAGAATCGGACCACAGCGGAGGCGGACAATAGCGGGTGTCTGCGGATGTTCATCCGCAGACACCCGCTATCCCATAGGGATGCATGTATGTCCGTATTTCATCCGCAAACGGATGGATGAAATACGGACATACTGTCCGCATGTGTGAAAGGGGCCTTAGTAAGGCTTCTAATGAGTTCTTGGAAAGCTGTTTTCCAAACACGGTAAAAATAATTTGGCGTATGTCGGTCCAAAATTGCTTTATTATAGGACAATCCCACCATATACTTTATGTAAGAGGGTGCCAGTACTCAAGCAACCTCTAAAGTATTTATCATAGACTGTTGGTTTAAATTTGGCTAAGCGTTGGTGAACTAAATACCATTTGATTAGCAATTTATAGTTGTATTCTACTGCTGCTGTGATGAACTGTGAAACATAGTGTGCTTTTTCAGTTTTTTTTTTTAAATGTAATGCCGGATCTTCTTTTGTTTATGTTCCGCTGTCAGATAATCCAGCTGACAGCAGATGAGTCATGCTTGTTAAGGGTACAGAGGGTACTGCTCCTTAACAACCAGCTTTTTAGCGGCTGTTAAGGACACCAGCAAGTGTCGGCATTAAAATACTGCAAGTTTTCACTACTAAAATACTGTATTCAAGAAATAGTGCATTCAGTATTTTAGTAGTGTTTTTTGAATTGCAAATGGAGCCCCCTGCCCTGGAAGTCAGGGCACAATACTGCACGCCGTACTTATTTTGCCTTTATGTACTCACCATTTGCAAAATAAAAGTAAAACCCTAGCTTTTTATTACCGCAGAGTACTAAGGTGTCTTACTGGTACAAATATCTCTTACTAAATAAAGTGGTATTTTTTACATCTGGTCACATCCAGTCCCTAAGTCTACACAAGCCAGGAGGGCGGATCACATAATTTCCACAGGTGATGTTATGAAACCTAAACACAGCCAGGAGGCTTCCCCTGGCACAGGCAGCCAATGAGAGAGCTGTTGCAGTGTTGCCAGGTAGATTACTATTAATACTATTATTATTATACAGGAGTTATATAGCGCCAACAGTTTGTACAGTGCTTTACAAGCAAGGGGAGACACTACACCAACAGTACAATTCAAAACAAGAGGGTTAGAAAAGCCCTGCTCCTGCGAGCTTACAATCTAACAGGGAGGGGCTGGTGAAAAAAAGGTAGTGACTGGGAGGGAGGAACTAATGAGGGAAGTAGAAGATTTGGTTGGTAGCTGAAGGAAGGATAGGCCTTCCTAAAGAGATGAGTTTTCAAGGATCGCCTTAAAGTGGACTGAGTAGGAGATAATCGGACAGATTAGGGTAGTGAGTTCCAGGGGATGGGAGTGGCTCTGGAGAAGTCCTGAAGAAAAGCATGGGAGGAGGAGACAAGGGAGCTAGAGAGCAGAAGGTCTTGAGAGGAGCAAGAGGACAGTTTGGGTGATATTTGGAGATAAGATTGGTGACAGTGGCGGCCCGTCCATAGGGGGCGCCCGGGCGCCGCCCCCCCTTCTGTGTAGTCCCAAAAAAAAAAATAAAAAAAAAAAAAAAAAAATTAAAAAAAATAAAAAAACAAAAATAAGTTTAAAACTGCTCCTTAAAAAAAAAAAGTTCTTTAAGGAAGTGCACTGTGTTCGAGCGCCGGACACAGTGCACTATGGGAACCGCCACGTCAATGCAATCATGAGATTGCAGACGTGGCGCTTCATTTGCGGGCGTTTAGGGCGCTTCATTTGGGGCGCTTTCTGAAGCGCTGAGTAGCTTCCGCCCGGCGCTGTAGTTTGTATCACTACGGCTGGGCTGTTTGATTGACATCTGAGTTGACTCAGATGTCACTTCCTGTCTTCTCTCTCCCATTGCACATGAGAGAGGAAACAGGAAGTAAGAGCAATAAAGCACACCGCAGGAGAGGAGCGGAGAACACCAGAGAGGAGCACACAGTCCACAGGTAAATGCTGATCCTGTGCTCCCATAGAGAAGGGGGGTGGAGGGGGAGGCCATGCATTAAATAGGAGGAATATTTCCATTAACATACATTATTTTCATTAATTTATGTTATATAGAAGGAAGGGAAGTGTTTGTCCAAGAAAGCCTTTTTTTTTTTTTCTTCATTTTTAAGGTTAAAGTAATAGCTCCATACCAACTGCACAGATCCTGACTTAAAAAAAAAAAGATTTTCTCATTACGACAAAAAGCAACATGTGAGTCCTCCATCCATGTGTGAGGGGGAGACTAGCTGGAAATCAAGCTGTAGGTTGCTAATTAACATTAAGCGCTCAGGCTGCCATGAAGTAAGGTATGGTTACCAGGGACAATAACTGATGCTGTATGGTTACCAGGGACAATAACTGATGCTGTGTGGTTACCAGGGACAATAACTGATGCTGTGTGGTTACCAGGGACAATAACTGATGCTGTATGGTTACCAGGGGCAATAACTGATGCTGTATGGTTACCAGGGACAATAACTGATGCTGTGTGGTTACCAGGGACAATAACTGATGCTGTGTGGTTACCAGGGACAATAACTGATGCTGTATGGTTACCAGGGACAATAACTGATGCTGTATGGTTACCAGGGACAATAACTGATGCTGTATGGTTACCAGGGACAATAACTGATGCTGTGTGGTTACCAGGGACAATAACTGATGCTGTATGGTTACCAGGGACAATAACTGATGCTGTGTGGTTACCAGGGACAATAACTGATGCTGTATGGTTACCAGGGGCAATAACTGATGCTGTGTGGTTACCAGGGACAATAACTGATGCTGTGTGCTGTGTGGTTACCAGGGGCAATAACTGATGCTGTGTGGTTACCAGGGACAATAACTGATGCTGTATGGTTACCAGGGACAATAACTGATGCTGTGTGGTTACCAGGGACAATAACTGATGCTGTGTGGTTACCAGGGACAATAACTGATGCTGTATGGTTACCAGGGGCAATACCTGATGCTGAATGAATACTAGGGGCAATAACTGATGCTGTGTGGTTACCAGGGACAATAACTGATGCTGTGTGGTTACCAGGGACAATAACTGATGCTGTGTGGTTACCAGGGACAATAACTGATGCTGTATGGTTACCAGGGGCAATACCTGATGCTGAATGAATACTAGGGGCAATAACTGATGCTGTGTGGTTACCAGGGACAATAACTGATGCTGTGTGGTTACCAGGGACAATAACTGATGCTGTGTGGTTACCAGGGACAATAACTGATGCTGTGTGGTTACCAGGGACAATAACTGATGCTGTATGGTTACCAGGCGCAATACCTGATGCTGAATGAATACTAGGGACAATAACTGATGCTGAACGATGACTAGGGTCAGTAACGGATGCTGAATGATGAGCAGGGGCAATGCCTGATGCTGTATGGTTACCAGGGGTAGGGACTATGCTTTTATTTTTTTATTTTTATGGGTTACAACTGATGTTGCGTGATCCCTAGAAACAGTGGATACTGAATGTTTGTTTGTTCTTAGGGGTAAAAACTGATCACAATGGTGGTCTTGAGATATTAATTGACGCACAATGGCTTATAGGGGTAACCACTGTCTGATGGGTTTTATATTTAGGGGTAGCAGCCACTTAGTGAATAGTAGGATTATTATTCAGGATTTATATGGCGCCACCAGTTTGCCAATTGATTTCTCAATAATCTGATTACAGAATGGTCCTTATGGGGTAACAACATTTTTTATTCATGGATTAGCAGAAATTCCTCTCCCCCCCCCCCCCTTTTTATTTATTTTTTCCCTTTTAGAACGATTACATGAATAATTATACAGTTTGTGGTGGGTATGTTACTGTTATTAATTAAATTATTAAATATACCTTATATCGGATGTATGATGGTGGCATTGCAATAATAATAATTTATCGCGATGGTCATGTAATGCTGCCATAATCTTATTATCCTTTATTTATAGATTCTGCTCTTATAGCGCGAAATGTATATGTCCCCAGCAATTTATTTTCTATAAAATGTTCTGAATGTTCCGTATAATCTGGGCTGAGGCTGATATACATTGAAGACAATGATAATTGCACATTTATGTACAAAATATAATAATCTCCGCTCTTGTCCAACATTGTACATGTATAGCTATTTGCTACAGTATAAGGTAATGTGTGCAAGTACATCATCACTATACAAAATATAGTATATTTTTTATTAAATACCGCAGTGTTTAAATACACATCTAATATGTGTGTGTGAGATTAGTATATATCGGCTCCTATCACTGTCTGCATGTGTTTATAAGATTTATAATGTTATACCTGTGGCCCATGATCATAGTATGATCTCATACTACTACACAGAATGTGCAGCCTGGTATATGATGTGCAGAGCCCTGTGTATATGATGTGTAGAGCCTGGTGTATAATGTGCAGCCTGGTATGTGATTTGCAGAGCCCGGTGTATAATGTGCAGCCTTTTATGTGATGTGCAGAGCCCGGTGTATATAATGTGCAGCCTGGTATATGATGTCCAGAGCCCTGTGTATAATGTGCAGCCTGGTATATGATGTCCAGAGCCCTGTGTATAATGTGCAGCCTGGTATATGATGTGCAGAGCTCTGTGTATAATGTGCAGAGCCCGGTGTATAATGTGCAGCCTGGTATATGATGTGGATTATATAAGGGGCATGGCTTATGAGAAGTGGGAGGGGCCAACTGTGGAGGGGCGTGGTCTTGCGCCCCCCCATCCTAAAACTTCACCAGCCGCCACTGATTGGTGATGTAGCTCAGGGCAGAATTGTAAATGGCTTTGTATGTTATTTGTTAGTGTTTTTAATTGTATTTGTTGGGCAATTGGAAGCCAGTGGAGGGATTGGCAGAGAGCAGTGGAAGACACTGAACAGTTAGTAAGGTGGGTGAGTCTGGCAGCAGCATTAATGATAGACTAAGGAGGGGATAGCTTGCGGAGAGGTAGGCCATTGAGGAGGAGTTACAATAGTCAAGGTGAGAGATAACGAGGGAGTGAATAAGTTGCTTAGTGGTGTCAACGGTTAGAAAGGGGTGTATTTTGGAGATGTTTTGGAGGTTAAGTCTGCACTATTTGGACAGTGATTGGATTTAGGACTGAAAGGACAAGTCAGAGTCCAGGATTACCTAGCACCCTGGTATGAGGAGAGGGACTGATGGTTGTTTTATTGATCTTAATTGAGAAGTTGGGGGGGGGGGCATCATTATATCTTATTGATGACCACAGTTGTAGGACCCAAAGTACTCATTGTATTAGGTCTAGAACAGACGTACTTTACCGTATGTATTCTTTTTATTTTTTTTGTATTTTTTTTTTTTCTGTCCATTATCTTTTATTTTAAAAATACAGTTCCTTTGTTGATACTAAAACTAAGAGACTGTAGTCTATCATTCAAACATTTAAATGTTACATTTTGAAGGGTTTAATTGTAGAACCTTGCTTGAATAAAAGAATAAACATGCTGTGAATATTTTAAAGCAGCATGTTACATATTTGTGCTCCTGTTCTGTACGTAATGTTAGTAGTCATAAATACAACTGACTGTACCTGATGCGTATCTGTTAACACTTAAGTGACTGTGGTTTTGTGGTTAGAAATATTTATTGTGCAATCACAGATATTTAGCAATGAATTATTTAGCACGCTGACTGCCTACCCCAGCTGCCTATTTGAGTATGCTGTTTATGTGCATTTTCTGTGGTTTGATATATCCACTGCTTTTTTAGCTCCCGCTTCTGGACAGATGGGCTTGCTGCTTTTTCGGCATCTGTATGGCTAATTAGCGAGATCCAAGCAATCATTTTCTGATGTGACCTGAAGTCCTTAATCTAAAGGAATCCTGCTGATAATGGCTTGCATTGTTTGCTAGGGGAGCAGCGAGCTTACAAGTGGTCCAGCTTAGGGAGGTTGCCTGCAATTTTTCAGTTTTCACACTGACAAATCAGGCATGTAGAAAGGAAGAGGAGGAGGGAGAAGGAGAGGGTGTTGGGGATGAAGCGAGGACTAGTCAAACGAAAGAGCTACTCCTTTACAGTAAAAGTGATCTCTGAACCATTTTCCTCTCTGTCATTTTATTTTTTAATCCTATATACCATAACATTTTAAAACCAGCTGCCTCCTACTAATTTAAGTAGTCTACATTCCATCAGGTTTTATGCTTGTGCAGGATTGATTTAAGTGACATGAACTGATTTTTTAATTTTTTATTTCACTGGCAACGGATAAGCAGGTGTCATCCCTACTGGAAACTCTTCAACCAAAGGCTCGTGTAAGTATAATTGCATACGAAGACAAAAGCATGTGGTAAATTGTTCTAATTCTTTTCCGGGGTGATTAGGAAAATTAGGATTATTATTTTTATTGTGACTGTTACTCACTGTTATGATTAAGTAATTGTCATCTTACCTTAAATCCTAAAGCATATCACCTGCATCTTTTGTGCTATATATAATGGGAGATTATCTATCTATCTATCTATCTATCTATCTATCTATCTATCTATCTATCTATCTATCTATCTATCTATCTATCTATCTATCTATCTCTGTCTATCTCTGTCTATCTATCTATCTATCTATCTATCTATCTATCTATCTATCTATCTATCTATCTATCTATCTATCTATCTATCTATCTATCTATCTATCTCTCTCTTCCCCCCATAGATATATATGTATATACACGTGTGTGTGTGTGTGTGTGTGTATATGTATAATAGAACTTTTAATTATATCTGGTGTTATTAAGCCCTGTTGCACATAAAATAAGATCAATATACTTAAACAAAATGAGACATAATGGTACCATTACATAGCTTAGCTGCAAAAAGACAATGTTGCTGTACATTCGCTTTAATTATATTTGTTCAATGACATGTTGTGGCACAGTGGGTGGAGTATAAAAGGGCAGTGTGTGTCAGAAGTGCTTGTGATAGGTCTTTAGGTGGCAGTGTAAAATATCAGGAAATTATTAGACTGAAATTGTGCTTATGGATGGATTCAGATGTTTACTATACGGTAGATAATGCTGATTGTTTGCGATGCTAAAGATAGAATTGCTGATGAATTCATATGAATGGCTTATGTTTTACAGCACTTCTGAAACATTGTTGTTAGCCATGGACGTCTTCATGAAAGGTTTTTCTAAAGCTAAAGAAGGAGTCGTGGCAGCTGCTGAAAAAACCAGGCAGGGTGTGGCGGAAGCAGCAGGAAAGACAAAAGAGGGCGTCCTTTACATGGGTAGGTACAAACGAATCAATAACCTGTCAACTGTTACAATGAGGACAAATTTTGATTTCCCTCAAGAATTGTGAGATCTACAAATTTGCATTTGTATTCTTTGCACATGGTGTGAAAGAAGTTTGGATTTTTTGACAAATGCCTCTAATCAAATGTGGATATTATTCTACAATTCAAAAAGATGTCCTGGATTTTAATTACTGATATCATTGGGCAAATGGATGCTAGCCTATGGATACAGAAGCTCATAAAAAACCTATTAGGATCAAACTTGATAGATTGTAAGATGTAATGTTTGCAAGTCCATACTCTTTGAAATGTTATATTCATACTCAACATTCCACCCAAAAAAAAAAAAAAAAAAATTTTATATATGTACACCATTTCAGTTTTCAAAAACTATGAGCTAGCTGCGAACATGGAAAAAAAAATCAAATATACTGTGCGTGTATTATACCTACAAACGACAGATATTATGTTGTCTGTAAGTGCTATTGCCCCCCCCCCCCCCCCCCCTTTTCCCTTCTCAATTACTGCGTGACTTATCCCTGTCACCGAATATTAGCACACCTGCCAATTTTTCAAGCAGTGCATTTTGGGAGATTATGCAATTTGAACATTTCCAGAAAGGCAGCATGATCTGTAACGTGCCACATAGGAAATGTTGGAGGCTTGCAAAAAATTGAAATTTTACACTGATAGATTGTTTTAACTCACAGAATGATATAATCTTGCTTCAAGATGGATTCCAGACAGACATTTTAGACTAAAAAAAAAAAATCGCACGGCTTATGTTCTATCTTTGGTCTGTGTACTTTTTAATCAGGGCAATCAAGTGGGATGATTAGATCACAACCTGCTAGCCATATTGCACATAGGTTAATGAACACATGCTTTAATACTGGTACTTGGCGTGGTCTGTGATTAAAAGGATCAATGAGGTTAGAGGTGCATCATTATTCATGCTGCCTTGGTTACACATCTTCAGTACTGTCTGTCTATATGCTACACAATGTTTGCTGGTTGTGTGGCAGATTTAAGGATTTTAAGAGAAAGGCTGTAAAGGATCTATTGCGAACAGTTATTGATTGTTCTGCTCACGATAGGAATATGGACTTTTTTTTACAGTATATTCACTAACATAAATATTGCAGTGATTAGATCATCTTTGTGGAACCTGGTAATGACAAGCGGACCTTGGAGATGAATCCAAAAATACTAGACATGTGCAGAGTGAAATATTTCGTTTTGGAATTTTGTTTTCGTCCGAAAAATAAATTTATTTAGTTACTGCCGAAATTCTTTTTTATTCATTTTGTTTTTCGTTCAAAAATTGCATTTGTCCGAAAATCCACAATTATGGTCGAATCTGTCTTTGAAGGCTTATGGTGTCTGTCGAATGTATAAAGAAGATTAGACGGAGCTGCTAAACTCTATATAGCCTATAGGCGGAGCATTTGACTCTGGAAATGTAAGATTGCAGCGTCGTACAGTTTCGATGCTCCGTCGAATATTATTATAAACGTGTGTGTTTTTCGTTGCTTTGTCGAATCTCCGTCGTTCATGTTGAATGAATGGTCTAAGTCTCACAGTGTCAGGTGTCAGATAGTGAGTGACTGATAATAATGAATATAACATTCATCATCATTATTTTTATTTTACTTCCCCCACTAAGGATGAGCCGAACACCCCCCGGGACTCCAGCGTTCAAAATCGTTTTAATTTGACGCAGGGTTCCCCTTAATATCCATACCAGACCTGAAGGGCCTGGTAATTGAATTTGGGGGACCCCACACTTTTTTTTAATCAATGACTTTCAATGAGTGTTCTCTGTATTACGGGAGCTGACAATTCATTATAGCCGTGAGTGATTTTAAATGACTTTTTTTCCTGCAGAAATTACACTTTGTGCAGGGACAGTTCTAAGCACGGGAAACATGCGCCCCTTCACAGGCATACTATAGACACCCCCCAGGTATGAAATTTAAAGGAATATTACACTTTGATTGTTTCACTTTAATCATTATAAAAATCACTGCTCCCGAAAAAACGTCAGTTTTTAAAACTTTTTTTGCATTGATACATGTTCCCTGGGGCAGGACCCAGGTCCCAAAAACACTTTTTAGAACAGTAACTTGCACATTAGACTTTAAAATTAGCACTTTAGAATCTTTTCTCTCTGTCGAATCATTTCTCTCTATGTCGAATATTTTCTCTCTGTCGAATATTTTCTCTCTGTCGAATATTTTCTCTATATAATCTTGGACTAATAGAGGTAAGGTTAGGCACATTTGACCACAGGTTCAATAGACACAGATTGTTATTGTCAGAGTCACGTTGAATCTCCTATTCTATATCGAACTGTTGTAACAACAAATATGAAAATAAAGCATTTATTTATGTCGGATCTTTCGTTTTTCAGATTCTGCACTTTCGTTATCGTTTGTAAAAATGAATGTCTAAAAAATACACATAACTTAACATTTACTAGAATGGCTGAAAGAACACAATACTGTGGCCTGAGCACATTCTTTTGTCTGACTTTTACAACTTCAGTAGATTATTCAGCCAATGGCAATGACATTGCATTACATAAATGGTTTTGCTCCATAGGGTGCATTAGTTCTGTACACAGATAAAATCATATATGTCTTATAAACCATAGGCACAATGTAGTATTAGGGTAGTGGCTGCATATACTGTTGCTAAAATGTGAAATCCCAACCATCACACTACCTGCCTGGAGTTTGCAAGTTCTCCCTGTGCCTGCGTGGGCTTCCTCCGGGTACTCCGGTTTCCTGGCACACTCCAAAGACATGCAGGTAGGTTAATTGGCTTCTGTCCAAAATTGGCCTATGTATGAATGTGAGTTGGGGACCTTGAATTGTGGGCTCCTTGAGGGTAGGGACTGATGTGAGTGTGCGATGCATGTGTGGAGCACTGTGTAAATTGGCAGTGCTATATGGGTACCTTAAATGAATAATATATAATAGAGGAATATCTTAATGAGATACAATGTACAGGGATAGGGACAATTGTAGACAATTGTAGACATGCACTCCCACTCACTCAGGTTGAACTGGATGGACTGGTGTCTTTTTTCAACTTTACTAACTATGTAACTATGTAAATCTCCTGTACAAAGTGGGGGGATACAGGCTTTATCTATCAAATGATATCAATTAAATTGTTTTACAAACATTACAAGGATGGCAAATTTGTATTGTGCTGGAACTGTGACATGGGGGAATGGAAGGGGTTTCTCTTTATAGAAAATAGTCATCTCTTTACAAACTTTTAGGGTACATAATCTTAAGTTAATTGCTATCTGGGTGTATGCAGATGTGGCTGATTTTCTGAAAGCTAGCCTCATGCTGCGTCTGTGGCACTGCTAGGGACATCATGGAGCAGCATGATGTTGACTTTTTTGAGAGGTATTCTCATCCTGGCCAGTGAAATGCAATGAGGAATCAACTGTGCTGGAGTAAAGTGCATAAAGGGATGTACAGTGGGGCAAAAAAGTATTTAGTCATCCACCAATTGTGCAAGTTCTCCCACTTAAAAAGATGAGAGAGGCCTGTAATTGTCATCATAGGTATACCTCATCTATGAGAGACAAAATGTGGAAACAAATCCAGACAATCACATGGGTTATTTACGAAAGGCAAATCCACTTTGCACTACAAGTGCACTTGGAAGTGCAGTCACTGTAAATCTGAGGGGTAGATCTGAAATGAGTGGAAGCTCTGCTGATTTTATTATCCAATGATGTGAAAGCTAAAATGCTGTTTTTTTATTTTCCTTGCATGCCCCCCTTGGATCTACAGCGACTGCACTCCCAAGTGCACTTTCAGTGCAATTTCAAGTGTACTTTACAGTTGGAGTTTGCACGTGTAGTGCAAAGTGGATTTGCCTTTCGTAAATAACCCCCATTGTCTGATTTTTGAAAGAATTTATATGCTAATTATGTTGGAAAATAAGTATTTGGTCACCTACAAATAAGCAAGATTTCTGGCTCTCACTATCCTCCACTCATCAGCTGTATTAATGGCACCTGTTTGAACTTGTGATCAGTATAAAACACACCTGTCCACAACAGTCACACTCCAAACTCCACTATGGTGAAGACCAAAGAGCTGTCGAAGGACACCAGAAACAAAATTGTAGACCTGCACCAGGCTGGGAAGACTGAATCTGCAATAGGCAAGCAGCTTGGTGTGAAGAAATCAACTGTGGGAGCAATAATTAGAAAATGGAAGACATACAAGACCACCGATAATCTCCCTTGATCTGGGACTCCACACAAGATCTCACCCTGTGGGGTCAAAATGATCACAAGAACAGTGAGCAAAAATCCCAGAACCTCACGGGGGACCAAGTGAATGACCTGCAGAGAGCTGGGATGAACGTAACAAAGGCTACCATCAGTAACACACTACGCCACCAGATCCTGCATTGCCAGACGTGTCTCCCTGCTTAAGCCAGTACATGTACGGGCCCGTCTGAGGTTTGCTAGAGAGCATTTAGATGATCCAGAAGAGGACTGGAGAATGTCATATGGCCAGATGAAACCAAAGTAGAACTGTTTGGTAGAAGCACAACTCGTCTTGTTTGGAGGAGAGAAAATGCTGAGTTGCAACCAAAGAACACCATACCTACTGTGAAGCATGGGAGTGGCAACATCGTGCTTTGGGGCTGTTTCTCTGCAAAGGGAACAGGATGACTGATCCGTGTACATGAAAGAATAAATGGGGTCATGTATCGTGAGATTTTGAGTGCAAACCTCCTCCCATCAGCAAGGGCATTGACGATGAAACGTGGCTGGGTCTTTTAGCATGACAATGATCCCAAACACACCACCTGGGCAACGAAGGAGTGCCTTCGTAAGAAGCATTTCAAGGTCATGGAGTGGCCTAGCCGGTCTCCAGATCTCAACCTCATAGAAAACCATTGGAGGGAGTTGAAAGTCTGTGTTGCCCAGCGACAGGCCTAAAACATCACTGCTCTAGAGGAGATCACGGAGGAATGGGCCAACATACCAGCAACAGAGTGTGACAACCTTGTGAAGACAAAGTATTGAGATTAACTTTTGATATTGACAAAATACTTATTTTCCACCATAATTTGTAAATAAATTCTTTCAAAATTCTGACAATGTGATTGTCTGGATTTGTTTCCACATTTTTTCTCTCATAGTTGAGGTATACCTGTGATGACAATTACAGGCCTCTCATCTTTTTAAGTGGGGAAACTTGCACAATTGGTGGCTGACTAAATACTTTTTTTGCCCCACTGTATACTCTAATAGTTGCTTTAAAAAAATGCATTGTTACATAGTTACATATTTACATTGTTCTATTTAAATGCAGGATAGAAACTCAAGGCAATACATTTGGCCCGCACTATTACTGCTCCGAATGGCACAGCGGGGTCAAAATACTGTATGCAATGTTCTCACCAGTGATAGACAACACAAAGCATGAATATGGAATTGTAGCTCAATACACACTTTCAGACTGGTGGGGTATTTAGTAGAAGTTGAAATTGCTTGCCAAACTGCGAAGACTAGCAATCTGGAAACACTGGCATCTTTGCCAGAAATGCTATAATACTGCAATAGGCCAAATGTTATTAACGTTCCAATGTAATACCAAAATGTACAGTGGCCTGCGAACATTCCCTATGATTTTAATAGCTTTAATTCTTTTAATGAGCTAATATTGATACCAGTACAGTACAAAAATTGCATCAATCCACAGCGGCTAGCATATTTTTGACTTGTATGCAAACTAATAGTAAACTCCAAGCAGATATAAAAACACAGTTTAGATAGAAGCAACTGTGTATTTATTGATAAATACGGAGATCGTTGTTGCGGGGTGTCAGTCTGACACCCCGCAACTATGATCTTGGTAAAGAGTCTCCGATGGAGACTCTTTACCACGTGATCAGCCATGTCCAATCACGGCTGATCACAGTGTAAATAGGAAGAGCCGGTGATCGGCTTTTCCTCACTCGCGTCTGTCAGACGCGAGTAGAGGAGAGCTGATCGGGGGGGTCTGTGCTGATCGATTATCAGCGCAGCCCCCCCGAGGATGCCCACACTGGACCACCAGGGACACAACCAGACCACCAGGTATGCCACCCTAGACCACCAGGGATGCAAGTCAGTGCCCACAATGGATGCCAATCAGTGCCCACAATGGGCATAACTGATTGGCATGCATTATTGTTTGGCACTGATTGGCATCCATCAGTACAAAACAATACAATACAATGCCACCTATCAGTGTCCACCCATGCCACCTATCAGTGCCCATCCGTACCACCTATCAGTGCCCATCCATGCCAACTATCAGTGCCCATCCATGCTGCCTATCAGTGCCTACCCATGCCCATCTGTGCCGCCTATCCATGCCCATTCATTCCGCCTATCCATGCCAATCTGTGGCAGCTATCAGTGCCAATTAGTGCCACCTATCAGTGGCATCCGTGTCGCCCATCAGTGCTACCTATCAGTGCCCATCAGTGCCGCCTATCAGTGCCACATATCAGTGCCCATCAATTCCACCTCATCAGTGCCACTTCATTGGTGCCACCTCATCAGTGCTCATCAGTGCCGCCTTATTAGTGCCCATCAGTGCAGCCCCATCAGTGCCCATCAGTGAAGGAGAAAACATACTTATTTACAAAGTTTTGAAACTGAAACAAAAAAAACATATTTTTTTATTTGTTTAGCAAAAAATTAAAACCATAGAGGTGATCAAATACCACCAAAAGAAAGCTCTATTTGTGTGAAAAAAATGATAAAAATTTCATTTGGGTACAGTGTAGCATGACTGTGCAATTGTCATTCAAATTGCTACAGCGCTGAAAGCTCAAAATTGGTCTGGGCAGGAAGGTGTTTAAGTGCCTGGTATTGAGGTGGTTAATAAATACATTTTCTGTTTTTTGAAATTTTACTACCATAATTACCTAAGTTTGTTTTCATATAAGTTTTTGCAGTCCTCTGTTGAGCATTCAAGAACCTTCAGGGTCCCAGTGCAAGAAACCATGAAGGTCCCCCCTGGCCCCCCGAACCCCCCCTCCATCCATGCCCCAGATTTCCAGTTCTGGGAGGGCATCCATGGACATCCTCCCAGAACCCTGCCTTCTATGTGCCCCCTGGGGGACACATCCAGCACACTGATCACAGTTTACAGTAAAGGGACAATCACAGTGCCCCTTAACCATGTGATCAGCTGATCACATGTAAACAGAATTGCCCCTTTCATCCCACACTGTGTCTGTGTGAGGAAAAGAGGGCCGTTAACCGGCAAGACTTGTTAGTACATTGTTTTTATACTTGTAGCGCCGGTACTCCTGAAGAGTAAGGCTATGTCTGTAAATTTAGTTTTTCCCAAGACTATAGTTGAGTCTTGGGGTTAATTGTTCTAAATTGTGGTTTTTGGCATCAGTCTGGCTGGGCTTTACTAATGTTCTGCCTGGTCATTGGTGTAGGTAGCACCTTTGACAGGCATTGGAACGCAGTCTGGTTGGATGCATTGGGTACCAATCTCTCTCTCGGTGCCAATCAGTGGGTGCGTTGTCTCGCTGTGTATTCCAGGTGAGGGTACTTAAGGTGCCGAAGTCATGTGGTTCTGGGTTCCGGTCCATAAGTATGTTCTGACTCCATGGTCCTGGTCCTCCTGACCAGCCCCCAGAGGCCCTCACAGCCTGGGGTGCAGATCCATCCGTTTTCTGAGTCTCGGAACTGGCTAGTCCAAGGCACAGTAACTGGAAGGAGGATTCTAAAGTGGTCTGGTGCCCTCTCGGGTTTTGGAGAGGCCCAGCCACTCGTCATGCAACCAGGGGAGGACTCTTCGGAAGAGGGCCACGCACGAGGCTGGCTGCTCGGTAAGAGCCTGGATGCTCAGCTTTATGGACACTAATTGAATCCACATTTCTTACGATATCACCGGACCGGCTGCAAGATACTGGTACCGCAAGAAGGTTCCTATTTCATCCTTCTGTTACAACTAAGTTCCTGTGAGAGACTTTCTGTGTTCATCTAAAAGTTTGCAACCAAGTCTGTGGCAGAGACTTTGCTAAGTTTGATTCATTTGTAGGCTGCTAAGTCCATAAACCAGGATTTGTCCAACAATGGGAATATCCAGTTGCGGGTGGCCATTCTCTGGATTACCTAGAGAGAGACATTTATTAAATGTCAGCAGTTTCAAAGTGCCTGTGCTTCCATACCTATACCCTCTATTCCCAACTGAGAGACTGTGTTTCTGTTCAACGTTTTAAGCAAATAAAAATTCCTAAGGGAATTCAAGTGTCGGTCTCTGCAGTTATTGGGCCATCAACCTCGGGAACCCCTAAACAAGAACAACGAGCTACAAGGCGGAGGAGGTAAACGGTAGGCCCAAGAAAAACAGACGCTCCTTCGGGGGTCAGTGCTACACGTGTGGGCTCGTAGCCCGGGATTTATCGTTACCTCTCGCAACGGAGAAGAATTATACATGTGAGTTTATGGAATTGAGGGTGGAAGTTTTTTTTGGACTGCGCCATTTTGAGTAAGGCAAAAGACTTTCACTGTGGTGCGGAAACGTGGGAGGAGCCCTGCAGAAAAGCCCGCAAAATTGCGCAACCAGAACAACCAATGGGAGGAGTCTACGCCTGTTTCGTCTTCCTACACGAGGCACCGCGTGAGCGTGTCGTAGGAGGAGAGTGAAGCTAGTCGCGTTTCACTGTGCGGGAGAAAAGAAAGTTTCTAGAGAGAAAATATTTTGTGTTCCGGGTACATCATCTATTCCAGGACCTAGGATGCCATTGGTCAGAGGTCACACGAGTACGCAGATACCTGGCACCGTGTTGATCGACACGGGAATCCGCCTGCTGCCATAGGGGCGGTTTTTCCTCTATACTGCTGGGGACATTGAGGCCCTCGGCATGCTATGTGGAGGATGTGACAGTCTCATTGCAAGTCCTCGGCCATTTCCTAGGTGTCGGAGATGTGGGTACTATGTCTTCAAGGTGGAGCAGCCTACCGAATTGCCTCGGGCTTACCATATGGACTGGGCCACTGGCGTGGCTACTGAGGAATCCATAATTTATGCTCCGGCTGTCAAGCCTACAGCTTCAGCATAGCACACCGCTGCCAACACCTTGGAAAGGGACATTGCTTCTTCTCAGGTCAGAGAATATACTCCTGAGGTCATGGACACGGCTTCGTCCACTACTGTTGCTACTACCATGCCTGCTTTAGAGAGAGTGGAGTATGGAAAACCTTCCTGTGACCGCAGAAAAGGACCAACCCCCAGTCCGGTTGCATTTCATCGGAAGAAGGTGATCACCCTGGAGAAGCCAACACAGTCCACGGGTGAGAAATCTGGGGAAACTGCGGGGAAGGGGACTGTAAAAAGTTATGTGTTAGCAGAGGAGGCAAGGGACTCAGATTTAGACTACCTTTTCTGACTTTGGGGAGGTTGATGAACTGTTTGACACAATGTCCCAAGAACCTTTGTGGGGCTGTGGGGATGATGTGGCCGCTACCTGTGCTGACATTTTCGGGCTGGCTAGCCCTTACTTCAGGGAGTGAAACGCCACGGGTGGAAACCCCAGCCGCTACTAGTGTGCTTTTGCCAAAATCCGTAAACTTGCCAACGCTTAAAAAAGACGCTACTGCTTTGGTGCACAAATCCCCGAACGTGTGTATACCCCCTGGGGATGGAACTGCCCGCAACTTGCCGAGACTCGCCAGGTCTCAGAGACTCTTGAACAAACGGGTGGCAACAGAGTATGGACTTGAGTTTCCGTATGTGCCCAAAGAGATAATGGATATTATAGAGGAAAATCATGAGAAGTGCTATGCAGAAGATGTCTTGGACTACCTTAAAGTTCCAAGAAGGCATTCTGTCGGGAAATGTATGAACGCTTTTTGGGGTGTCTGCAGCATTGGAGCTATGGTTGGCATATCTACATGGATAAAGTTGTCATTTGCAGGCCAGATAAAGACTGTGCATTATACTTTATCACAACTGTGGATGAGCATGGAAGAGACTTTTTGCCGGATCCCCGGTTCTACTGGTGAACTGTTTCTGAACTGAGTCTTTGAATGCAAGAAGAGTCTCTCTCCCTCTTTTTTGCACTTTTTCTTGAAAGAACAAGGACTGTGGGTAGAAAGACAGGAAAGTTGCTGGAGGGCGGCGTGTCAACAACTACCGCATGGGTCACAGTATTTACTTTCAGGGAAGGACTTGCAGTTACAGTGACCACTAGGTGGCATGGGTTGGCACAAAACAAACTGGTTTTAATATGTTGAAGAAAAAAAAAAACATAAGTCGTTCTAAGAAGAGAAAAAGAGTTTTAGATTTAGAGGAGAGAGCTTCATTGAGATTGGGATAAAGTTCTGCCTTCTAAAAGATGTGATATATGTTTGTATTGCTGCTATGTGGTTTTCTTTTCAGGATGCACTGAGATAGTCTGTCAAGCTGCCGGAGAATGGGTGGTGTAGATAGATAGGATTGGGTGGTATGTGTATAGTCTGTTAATGCAACTGTTTTATGTGACAAAGTTTAAATGTGTTTGTTATTTCTTTCCCTTCTCCTTTCCCAAAACCCCAAAAAGCTCAGGTACTTCAAAAAAATTTTGTAGTGATAAGAGTTTTTTTAGCTAGACGATGAGGCCACGGTCAAGGAGCTCAGGGCCGGGTCTGGGCACTTAAAGGCCAACGTACCTGTATGTGCTTGTGCCCAGCCTTGCCATTCTGCAGAAGTATATCAGCGTGAGGCGGTCCTTAAAGTGGTTGTAAACCCTTACAACACACTTTGACCTACAGGTAAGCCTAGATTAAGGCTTACCTGTACGTCCAAGTAATGGACCGTGCACCGTAGACAGCGGCGCGCAGGAGCACTGAATGCGCCATGGTCAACAGCGATATGCCACGAGTGGCGGCTCCCGTGCACATGCGTGGGAGTGACATCATTGCGGCCTTGCCGAATGACAGCGACGGAGCGGCGAGGCCCACCGAGAAGATGGATGCGGTAGACTACAGGGGACAGCGGTGACTTCACTGGCTCCTGTGTCAGGTAAGTGACACATAATGGACTACTATGCGATGCATAGTATTCCATTATGCTTTACCTTTGCAGGGAATGAAAGAGGAAGTAAACTAATCAGGGTTTACTTCCTCTTTAAGTGGTTAATAATGAAAAGATAAAAAATAGGGCAAATAAAATATATAAAAAAAAAAATACAAAGAAACAAAGAGACAACAAGGCAACAGAGGAATAAAAAGGAGTTGAGGTTGAGAATACTTAACAATGTCCTGTCCTGGGTTGCAGAGTCCAATGAATAAGCAATATGGTACAGTGGCTCTCTAGAGTCCGATTAACCAGTTCCCGACTAGCGCACATCGATGTACGCCGGCAGAATGGCACGGGCAGGCATATTGGCGTACAGGTACGTCCAATCTTTAATGCCGCCCTGCCATCGTGAGCGCACCACCGGCGGTGCGCTCGCGTGCTGGTCGGGACCTGGTTGCGGGTCCGGCGGACTCGATCGCCACGGGCATACCTGCGATCGTCTGATGGGGCGGCTGAACGGAGAGATGCTCCCCGTTCTGCCTAGCAACTAGTGATGCTGATCTCTGCTCCATGTGATTGGACCAGAGATCAGTGTTCACTAAATGAAAGCCCAGCCCCCAACAGTTAGTAACACACCTCTAGGAACACTTAACCCCTACACTGCCACCCACTGGTTAACCCCCTCACTGCCAGTGTCATTTACACAGGAATCACTGCATTTATATAGCAGTGATTGCAGTGTTTGCTGTATAAATGACAATGGTCCCAAAAATGTGTCAAAAATGTCCGATGTGTCTGCCATAATGTCGCAGTCACAATAAAAATCGCTGATCGCCGCCATTACTAGTAAAAAAATGTATTATTATTAATAAAAATGCCATAAAACTATCCCCTATTTTGTAAACGCTATAACTTTTGCGCAAACCAATCAATAATCGCTTATTGCGATTTTTTTACCAAAAATATGTAGATGAATAGATATCGGCCTAAACTGAGGGAAAAAATTTTTTTTTTATATATTTTTGGGGGATATTTATCTTTGTTTATAGCGCAAAAAATAAAAACTGCAGGAGTGATCAAATACCACCAAAAGAAAGCTCTATTTGTGGGAAAAAAAGGACGTCAATTTTGTTTGGGAGCCACGTCGCATGACCGCACAATTGTCAGTTAAAGTGATGCAGTGCCGAATCGCAAAAAGTGGTCTGGTCTTTGGCCAGCAAAATGGTCCGGGGCTGTGATCAATGCCGATCAATCAATGTGATCAATGCCGCGTACACACAGCCGGACTTTCCAGCAAAAAAGGTCAGACGGAATTATTTCATCGGATATTCCAATCATGTGTGGGCTTCAGCTGACTTTTTTTTATTTTTTTATTCTGACAGACCTAGAAATAGAACATGTTTTAAATCTTTCCGACGGAATCAATTCCTATCGGGAAAACTGTTCGTCTGTATGCTATTCCGACGGACCAAAAATGACGCAAGGGCAGCTATTGGCTACTGGCTATTGAACTTCCTTTTCTAGTCCTGCCATATGTCATCACATTGTAAATGAACGGACTTTGATTTGATCGTGTGTAGGCAAGTCCGTTTCAGCAGAATTCTGTGGGAATTCCGTCGGAAAGACCGGTTGTGTGTATGCGGCATGAGCATTCCTTGGTTTAATGTTAAAACTTTTCTATAAGTATTCCTATCTCTGAATACCTACTGTTTACAGACTGTTAACGTGCATAGTATTATGTCCAGCATGAAATTCTCTCTGGAATGCATATAAATTACAAGTTTCAGTTGTCCCCTTTACCTAGGAGGGATAAAGGCTAACCAGTCTCAGGAATGTGGATTTCTATGGAGTTTATTATAGGGGAAAGCTGCAGATATCTGTTAAAACTCCAGTCACTCAAGCAGGCAAGTCAGACATTTTTATTAGGGTTTTCACATAGAAATGTAGATTCGGGTAAAAGGGCCAAGAGGGTCTGGAATTTTCCTCTCAAAGATCTGATCAGAAAGGTCCGATATGGCTAACAGTTGTGAACTGAAGGAGAAGGGGGGGGGGGGGGGGCAAGGTCCCTGTGGCTATGTCCCTCTCATGACAAAATGGCAGAGATGAGCTGGGGCATGAACAAAATGGATGTCACATACATCTTTTCATTGGCCCAATGGGCACAACTATTGCAGTAGGTGTAGTCAATCTGAAGTGCTATATACAGACTGTATGTACAGATTGATGGAGAGAGCATAATGAGCAGAGGGATTACCTCATCAGTCTGCCACTGGTCCTTAAATGTCCACTCAGTCTAGGCATGGAGTAATATCACTGTATGCCTGAATTGAGTAAGTGTCATCCGCTTGGCTGTGCTGTGTGAAGAGGCCGTGTAATGCTCAGAACTAAATCAAAAAGACAAATTATTTGGCAAGTAAATTAGTTCCCATATATGAATTTCATAATTTTTTTTTTGGCTGGCTGCCTAGACTTCATTCTTAAAGCTGAATTCCAGGTATTCCAGGTTTATTGCATGCATACACTGGTAAAGCTTGGACCAATGTAAGTATGCACATATCGTACTTTAGGTGCCTCTGGGAAAGCTGACATTCATAGTCATAGTTGGTACTATTATTATTATTATACAGGATTTATATAGCGCCAACAGTTTGCGTAGAGCCAGGGCCGCTGTTAGAAATCATGGGGCCCCGTACAGCCTACCTGACAGGGCCCCCTTCAACCACGCCCTTGTCCCCACCCCTGACCCCGACTTGAAGTGAAATGCAGGTTTGTTGCCGTTTACATATGTGTGTGAAGCCAACACATGTTTGCAATTAGTAAGCATGAAGGAGCAGTGGGCAGTTTAAATTTCTTTTCAATTGTATTTTATTACAAATAAAAACAAATCTTACACTGTATCTTTACATTTTTTATTGTCATTTTTGCTTTCACAGGGGATGGACAACATTCCTTGTGATAGCAAGGGCCATAACAGGTCCTATTTATAGGGAGATATGAGGTCTTTTAGACCCCATATCTGTCCTGGCCTCCAAAGCATCTGCTCAAGCTAAGATCAGTTTGAACATATGCTTGTTCAAGTCAGTAATGGCTTCTTTACATGAGACCGAAACCAGAAATGATAAAATCTTCATCACTTCTGGTTTCTGATGTCACACGATGGGAGGAATGACAATCCTTCCCTCTCACTGTGTCCTAGTAACTGGATGCTACTGGTCACATCTTAAAAGCTGTAAAGGTGGTGGTGGGACCCCTTTCCACTGCCTGTAAAAGGAATCCAGGGGCTTCCTAGCTACTACGATTACTTTTACTTTGTGCAGAGTTGATGGGGCTAAAAAACAATATCTCGATCATTGCTGTAGTGATGACCGAGATATCATCAACCTTCCAATTCAGCAATGCTGGGAAGCAATTAAAGGGGATTGGTTTGGGGGGCAGTAAAAATGTAGCTCTGCTGCACGTTTACTGCTCCTCCAAATTAATTTTTAAAGTAGCATGTTTCTTATTATCATCTGGTAACAATTATCACACAGGCAGCACAGTAAGCAGGGGCTCTATCATGACGTTATCATGAATTTATCATGACTTTATGTCACATGGCTGTTGAGTGCTGGCTTAGTTAACTTATGGCTGTATTGTATATAACAGACTGTAACAGTACAACCATGATAAAGTCAGCACCCAAAAGCAATGTAACACAGAGCCATGACAGAGATCCTGCTGTGCTGCCTGTGTGATGATTTTACCCTGCTGTGCTGTGAGATATATAACAGGACACAGTGAGCATTCTTTCCTATATTCCCCACTCACTGTGTCCAGTGCAGCCACGATCTCCTCCTGCTCTTCCCTGTCAGCCATTCAGCTTCTTCAGATCTGGTGAGGACTGCAGCCGGGAGCCGAATGGAGAATCACAATATCACTCCGCCAGCCGGGACTAATAAAATAGTGGGGCGGCATAATGTATATGCACCCCAAAAATAAAGAAATAGTCCCTCTGCTGTGCCCCCCTCCTGAGCCCCTGCATTGACCAGATGAGGCCCAGGAAAACAATTTACCCACTCTGTAAGCAAGTGGAAGCAGGGAAGAGTTTAGAAAAGGTTTTTTTTAGATGCAGTAACAAATTGTCATGATGCCTGGGCCCCACTGTGTAGCTGATCTGGGCGGGCCCAGTACATCAGGGCTGGTTGTACTGCCCTATCAGCGGCCCTGCGTAGAGCTTTACAACATCGGAGAAGACAGTACAATTACAATACAATTCAATACAGGAGCGATCAGAGGGCCCTGCTCCTTAGAGCTTACAATCTAGTAGGGAGGAGCAAGTGGAACAAAGGGTAGTAGCTGTGGGGGATGATCAGATGGACACAATTAAAATACAAATGTTAGGTGTGGGTAGGATAGGCTTCTCTGAAGAGGAGGGTTACTACTACCACAGTGATAGCCGAGGTCTTCTGGGTCCTGTGCCCAGTGGCTTTCCCTCTGCCAACTGACTATAGGAGTTTGCTCACTCGACAGAGCAGCCATTCACAGAACATTTTGTACAAGCCATTCTCTGATTGGATAGGCTGGAAACTAGAGGTGGTGATATCACACGCTCTTCCCTATCCAATCAAAGAATCATTTCTATTCATTAAAAAAAAACATAAGAAATTTTGTGAATGGTGAAAGTGTTGAGCAAGCAAAATTCTCTAGTCAGAGTGCAGAGGGGAAGCTCCTTTGGCACAGAACCCAGAAGATTGCGGCTATCACCATATGAATGCCAACAGCAATTGTCAGGTTCCCCAGAGGCCCCACAGGTATACAATATGCAGACTGACATTGGTCAAAGCTAGACTAATTTTAGTATGCAGTAATGATCATACGTGGAGTTCAGCTTTAAAGTATAACTAAAGGCAAAACATGTTTTATTAGCTTTGAAGGGAGTGGAGAGGGATTAGAACACTTGTCAGTGTGTATTGCTGTCTGTGCCCCCGTTAGGCAGATCCATTCTCTCTATTTGTCCTATTTACCATTATCAGTGAAAGTAAATGAAAATCCCAAATTTTGGGTTGTCCCCAGAAAAGTAATAAAGGGAAAACCTTCCAATGGAGACCCTAGATCTGGTGGCCTGGGGGACCCCAATGAATTGCCTTAATTTTCAGGGATTTCCTCTCACTTCCTGTTTGGCTATGGACAGAAAGTGAAGGGAAATCTCCCCAGTGGGACACAGATGGCAAAAAAAAGTCTGATGGGGGTTATAATCCTCCCTTACCCTATCCAAAATGAAAAAAAAAGTTTTGCCTATAGTTCTACCTGAAGGCTTATGTGCTTTGTATGCCAAGGGTACTATTTAGTCTAAGGTTTGAGCTGTACTAAATGAAATATTGATTAATAAAGTGGTGTGAACTATAGCTCTGGGTCATAGAATACATATAGCTTTTTTTTATTAACAGATTTTATGTGCACATAAGGCTAAAAAAACAAACATACATTTTTAAAATGTTATGTGATTAGTTTTACACATTCTTAACAGATTAGAAAATCTTTTCTGTTTTCATGTCTTTATATACAGTATCACACAAAAGTGAGTACACCCCTCACATTTTTGTACATTTTTTGTATCTTTTCATGTGACAACACTAAAGAAATTACACTTTGGTGCAATGTAAAGTAGTGAGTGTACAGCTTGTATATCTGTGTAAATTTGCTGTCCCCTCAAAATAACTCAACACACAGCCATTAATGTCTAAACCGCTGACAACAAAAGTGAGTACACCCCTAAGTGAAAATGTCCAAATTGGGCCCAAAGTGTCAATATTTTGTATGGCCACCATTATTTTCTAGCACTGCCTTAACCCTTTTGGACATGGAGTTCACCAGAGATTCACAGGTTGCCACTGGAGTCCTCTTCCACTCATACATGACGACATCATGGAGCTGGTGGATGTTAGAGAGCTTGCACTCTTCCACCTTCCATTTGAGGATGCCCCACAGATGCTCAATAGGGTTGACATCTAGAGACAGTCCATCACTTTTACCCTCAGCTTCTTTAGCAAGGCAGTGGTCATCTTGGAGGTGTGTTTGGGGTCATTATAATGTTGGAATACTGCCCTGCAGCTGCCCTACAATCTCAGACCATGATACTCCCACCACCGTGCTTGACTGTAGGCAAAACACAGTTGTCTTTGTACTCCTCATCTGGTTGCCAACCATGCTTGACACCATCTGAACCAAATAAGTTTTATAGGCTTCCTTGTGCATCATCTTTAGAAGAGACTTCCTTCTGGGACGACAGCCATGCAGACCAATCTGATGCAGTGTGAGGCATATGGTCTGAGCATTGACAGGCTGACCCCCCACCCCTTCAACCTCTGCAGCAATGCTGTAATGCTGTAAGCACTCATTCGTTTATTTCCCAAAGACAACCTCTGGATGTGATGCTGAGTACGTGCACTCAACTTCTTTGGTCGAACATGGCAAGGCCTGTTTTGAGTGGAACCTGTCTTGTTAAACTGCTGTATGGTCTTGGCCACCATGCTGCAGTTCAGTTTCAGGGTCTTGCCAATCTTCTTATAACCTAGGCTATCTTTATGTAGAGCAACAATTAGTTTTTTTCAGATCCTCAGAAAGTTTTTTGCCATGAGGTGCCATGTTGAACTTCCAGTGACCAGTATGAAAGAGTGAGAGTTATAACACCAAATTTAACACACCTGCTCCCCAGTCACACCTGAGACCTTGTAACAATAATGGGCCACATGACACCAGGGAAGGGAAAATGAATAATTGGACCCGATTTGGACATTTTCACTTAGGGGTGTACTCATTTTTGTTGCCAGCAGTTTAGACATTAATGGCTGTATGTTGAGTTATTTTGAGGGGACAGCAAATTTACACTGTTATACAAGCTTTACACTCACTGCTTTACATTGTAGCAAAGTGTCATTTCTTCAATGTTGCCACACGAAAAGATATAATAAAGTATTTACAAAAAAATGTGAGGCGTGTACTCACTTTTGTGAGATACTGTATTTTATAATGTAAAATACAAATACCCTTTAGCAGTTCTATCAATAGTGAAATATTTCCTAAGGTAAATCATTAGAGACTTCTGGAGTTGTTAATTATATGCATTAGTATGGCAAACATATCTCTTTGCATTACTAATGAGATTGATGTTGTAAAATCAAGTTTTCTTTTGAAATGTAAGCTTGCCAGAAAGTAGGGCTTCAGCAGAGCAAAATTATAGCACCACAGATGGACAACACTTGTACTTGTTAATCTGAATCAGTATAAAAAAGTGAGGATGACAAATGAGTCATAGAATGAGATGTGAAGTGTGATATTAAGAGCTAATACAGAATTCCAGACGTCAAACTGAGCAGCAAGAGCAGGGTAAAGGATACATTTTCCTAAAGAATACACAATTTCAGCACATGTGTTCATATGTCTTTATGTTATAGTCACCTTTGTGAGGGAACAAAAGACAGGAAGCAACCACCCAGGATTAATTATAATAGTCTATTGTATCATTTTATAAATTTAAGGACCAGTTCCCGCCAGTAGATGTTCTACCAATTTAAAGCTGATATCCATGTCGATAAAAAAACACACCCTTATGTAAATATTATATATATTTTTTAATCACTTGACCCCTGGAAGCTTTTACCCTCTTCTGACCGGGGGCATTCTTTTGTTATTCAGCACTTTTTATCACCTCCCATCTGCCATATAGTAAAATGATGGCGGGCGGGATTCCCTCTTGTGCAGGGACAACATCATATGATGCCAATCAGTGGCATCTCCTTGCAGGGGAGATCTGTACAGATCATTAGTGCCCTGATTATCAGGGCAGCCCCAGCAGTGCTGCCAGTCAGTGACTATCTGACACTAATCTGTGCACATCAGTGATGCCAATTTGTGTCCATCAGTAATGCCAACCTGTGCACATTAGTGAAGCCAGTCAGTGCTGCCTTTCAGGCCCCTCAGTGCCTGTTTATCAGTGTTATCCCATCAGTGGCATCATTAGTGCCCGTCATTGCTGCTCATCAGTGCCGCCTATCTGTGCCACCTATCATTTCCCATAATTGTCTTGCTGCAGTATAATGATGGAGGCTGGTTTGCAAGAGGTTAAATCATTGCAAAACTGATGATTCACAAGTACCTGCCCTCCAACTCGTGTTATCACCACTGAGCTTATAGATATGTGAAAAGTGAAAAACTAAAACTAAAGCAGCCGCCTACAGCACAACAAACATCTATCTGAATTTATACCTCTTGAACCAATAGGATAAATAGCGGCGCTGTAGTGTTGCCAAATCAATAGTGTAGTGCATACACAGTGACCTCCTAAATATCACCTAAATAATGTTCAAAAAAAGATCTTTCAAAACATTCGCTAAATCTCTCAAACTTAAAAGTGCCTCATATCATATTAAGTGATAAAAGATAAAACTCAAGAGACATTAAGAGCCAATACACCCAGAGAAAAAAACAAGAGCAACACACTCTCTGTGAAGAATGTTAAAAAAAAAAAATGTAATTTAAAGATTAATTTAAAAATAAAAATAAATATAATAAGTATCCATAAAGTCCATAAACACTCAAGTGATTCGATGACTGGTGTAGAAAATTAGTGTTGTCCCTGTGCATGTCCAACACATCTCAGTGATTGTGATTCCACTCCCAGTTAAGGACTTGCCTGCCGTGTGGCCATGCCCCAGGTATTCAAAGTATACGGAGGACGGAGTGTGTTGCGTACTGACTTGCTTCATTGATTAGTGGGAGAACGAAACAAGTAGTGGGTGAGACGTTACTACCTGCACATCTGGTGGAAAGGCTGGGCCATTATAGGATCCAATCAGGCTGTGGGGCTTGGGATCTTGTTGGTGGGCAAAGAGAGCCCAATGACAGAGTGATTGCATTATTTGTGTGGTTCCTTTATCCTTTACTGTCCAGTCAGATGACTTGGAATGGTTTTATAACCAAGTTGTTCCACGGTAAAGTAAAATTATGTGAATGTATTGTTTGTCTGGTATGTCTGGGGCAAGGGATTAAAGTGATATTAAAATATTGTCTTTTTTTTTTCAAAAATAACAAGCATGTTATACATACCTGCTCTGTGTAATGGTTTTGTACAAAGCAGCCCAGATCCTTCTCTTCTTGTGTCCCTCGCCGGCACTCTTGGTCCCCCCTTCCACCTAAATTCCACCACAGCAAGCAGCTTGCTATGGGGGCACCCAAGCCAAACCCCTGCTCTGTGTGTCCATTCAGACACAGAGACGTAGCATGGCCCCACCCCCTCTCTCTCCTTATTGGCTCACTGATTTTGAGTCACAGCAGCACAAGCCCATGCCGCTCCACCGCTGTCTCAGCTAATAAGGAGGGAGAGTCCCAGACAGCCGAGACTCTCGTGCAACATCCTTCAATCGAGATGGGGCTCAAGTAAGTATTATAGGGGCTGTGGGGGCTGCTGGGAGGAATGCATTAAGATAAAAAAAAAGCTTCTCACTTTGGAAGCACTTTAACCCTTTCCCGCCGAGCGTACGCACATCTGCGTACTCGGCTTCCGGGGGTTATACCGGGATGATGCCCGCACCTGCAGGCATCATCCCGGTACCGTTTTTTACAGCAGGCGATTGGCTATCCAGGCATAACAACCGATGCGGCTAAAAGCCGCTCGGCTGTTATGCCGGAGGAGCGGGAGGGGACGCCCCCCCCCCTCCCGCCGCCTCTCGCCGCTGTTACCGGTGCTCCCGCTCGATCGGGAGCACCGATTAAAGATCCGTCGGCTCTGGCTGCTGGGGAGGAACTGGAACGAAGCCGTAATCGGCTTCGTTCCAGTCTCCTCATCGTAAACACGGAAGCGACGTCATGACGTCACTTCCCGTTTACTCGGCTGCCAATGGCGCCGGTTTTAAAAAAATATCCGGTATTCAGAATCGCTGTTTTTGGCGATCTGAATACACTGAAGTGTAAAGGAGGGGTGGGGGGTCTTTTAGACCCCCGATCCCTCCATAAAGAGTACCTGTCACCACCTATTACTGTCACAAGGGATGTTTACATTCCTTGTGACAGCAATAAAAGTGATCAAATTTTTTTTTTTTTTTTTTAAACAATTTAGTCATTTAAAAATAAATAAAAAAAAAAAAAAATAAAAAAAAAAAAATTCAAAGCGCCCGCCGTCCCCGCGAGCTCGCGAAGCAAAGAAAACGCATGCGGAAGTCGCGCCCGCGTACGTAAACGGTGTTCAAGTCACACATGTGAGGTATCGCCGCGATCGTCAGAGCGAGAGCAATAATTCTAGCAGTAGACCTCCTCTGTAACGCTAACCTGGTAACCGTAAAAAATGTTTAAAGCGTCGCCTATTGAGATTTTTAGGTACCGTACTTTGTCGTCAATCTACAAGTGCGCGCAATTATAAAGTGTGACATGTTTGGTATCTATTTACTCGGCGTAACATTATCTTTCACATTTCGCAAAAAAATTGGGCTAATTTTACTGTTTTGTTTTTTTTTTATTCATGAAAGTGTCCCTTTTCCCAAAAAGTTGCGTTTAAAACACCACTGCGCAAATACCGTGTGACATAAAATATTGCAACAATCGCCGTTTTATTCTCTAGAGCCTCTGCTAAAAAAATATATATAATGTTTGGGGGTTCCAAGTAATTTTCTAGCAAAAAATATGGATTTTAACTTGTAAACACCAAATTCCAAAAATAGGCTTAGTCATGAAAGGGTTAATATAATTACAAATCTTTTGGCAGCTAAGGTAGGTCAAAATATGTATTTTAATTACAAGTGTCCAGACTTGCATTTAAAACTGGGTGTGTAATGATGAGGAGAGTGTGTTAGAAAAGTTCAGTATATTATAGCTATAGTTGTCCCAACTCAGTATTCTTTTGGTGAAATCTTAGTAATATGGTACTACTAAATTTACTACGCAAATATTTGTATACTGGGTCATCAACTTTATTTGACATTATTACAAGCATATCAGCAAATTTGTTATTCTTCACTGACATGTGAATTGTGTTGCTTTTGTTGCCTTCAGGTTCCAAGACAAAAGAAGGTGTTGTACATGGAGTAACAACAGGTATAGAAAAAACTTCTGTTTCTATTTGCCTCTTATGATGCATGACAATAACAAAATGGTGGAAACGATTTAACCAATATAAATTAAATTCCACATTTGAAAGGTAACTTTAAAACCAAAGCTTTTTTATTACTTTATTTTAATAACGATCCCATCCTAGAAGACATATTTTACCCCTTTAAACAATTCACAATGAAGAGATTTGATTTGGTCGTTACATGGACCAAGGGGATTGCTTTGTAATGTCATGTGCCAATGTAAATATCTTTATTAGTGGACTTTACATAATTATGAGTGAGATGGACTTTTTATTGCACTTTGCATTGTACCCCCAGGCAGACATGACTAGTTTGTCAACAGTATGGCATAAGAATTATAATTTACTAATAAGCTATTGTGCAAATAATGATATAGTTGCTAACCATGACAGCTTATTTTCCAGCATAGCTGACAATACCTTATAATTATTTTCTGGGATTTTGACTCACAAAAGTACTGCACCCCGTGGTATATTCTGCAGCTAACATTAAACTACCTTTTATTCATAGAAAGAGCAAAGAGTCATTTTTCTACTTTTTCTAGTCTCATATCCTGCACCTCACAAACCATTAAATTAATATTATATTAGTCCCTGCAAATTGTAAAAAAATAATATCATTATAACATTTATTTCATCCCCAATGTAAGTAAATTTTAATATAATAGACATGAAAAGGTTTAGGTTTTTAATAGGGTAAAGGTGCTTTAGACCTTTGCAGTGTATACTTGAACCAGTAAGTAATGATGACCCATTCAGATTACCAAATTAATTAAATAAATAAAACAATAATTGTTATTGGTTGATGTAGGCTACTGCCTTTTTCACTTCAGTTCTCTCATTGCCTTATTGATTAAGTTTAGTACTGCGCTGATAGTACATTTCATATTGTACATTGCAAGGTCATAATGCTTGAACTCTAATTTTCTATTATTACCAGTGGCTGAGAAAACCAAAGAACAAGTTTCTCATGTGGGTGGAGCAATGGTTACAGGAGTGACTGCAGTAGCACACAGAACAGTAGAGGGTGCTGGAAATATTGCTGCTGCAACAGGATTGATGAAGAAGGATCAGTTGGGTAAACAGGTATGTACAGTCTAAGCCCTTGTACACATGGTCGGAGAATCCGTCGGAATGTGTCCTGGTATGCATCGGACTGATTCTGTCGGAATATCCGTCAGACCCAATTTTCCAACATGTTGGAAATATTTTCCGACCAACTGGTTCGATCGAACATACCCCGATCATGTGTAGAGAATTTTGATCGGACCAAGTGCCACGCATGCTCAGATCAAATTCCTACATCAAAGCTATTGGCTACTAGTCCCATCAACGAAATTGCGTCATCACGGTCTGAATGATCGGATTTTTCGACAACTTAGGCCGCGTACACACGGGCGGACTGTTCGCCCAACCTTGTCCGCTGAACAGTGTTTGGGCGGACAGTCCGCCCGTGTGTGGGCTTTCAGCGGACAGTTTCAGCGGACAGTTGGACGGACAAAGTCTTTCGGAAATTCCGAAAAACTGTCCGCTGAAACTGTGTTTGAGCGAACAGTCCGCCCGTGTGTAGGCTACTTTCGAAATGAGCAAACTGTTCCCGCTCGGAAAGTCCGCCCATTTCGAGCGCGTGTACAGGTAGGCGGGGCCCGCGAAGGAGACGTCGCGGGCTCCGCCGCCTGGAATGGGCTTAAAGGGGAACCCCAACGCCGAAAAAAATCGGCGTGGGGGTTCCCCCAAAGTCCACACCAGACCCTTGTCCGAGCACGCTACCCGGCCGGCCAGGAAAGGGGGGCGAGCGAGCGCGCCCCCCCTCCTGAGCCGTACCAGGCCGCGTGCCCTCAACATGGGGGGGTGCCTTGGGGAAGGGGGGGCCGCGCGGCCCCCCCACCCCAAAGCACCTTGCCCCCATGTTGATGAGGACAAGGGCCTCTTCCCGACAACCCTGGCCGTTGGCTGTCGGGGTCTGCGGGCGGGGGGCTTATCGGAATCCGGGAGCCCCCTTTAAGAAGGGGGCCCCCGGATACCGGCCCCCCACCCTATGTGAATGAGTATGGGGTACAATGTACCCCTACCCATTCACCTGTGAAATAAAGTACAAAAAAAAACACAACACAGGGAAAAAATATTTTATTGCACAGCTCCGGGGGTCTTCCGTCTTCGGGGGTCTTCTCGCCGGACTCCTCCGCTATCTGTGTGTAGCTCTTTTACTAGCGGAGGAGTCCGGCTTTCTTCCTCCCCGCCGCCGGCCTCTTCTCCCGACTTCGGGGGTCTTGTCCCCCTCTTCGGTTCTTCTGCCGGGCCACCGCGCCTTCTTGTAGCTCTTTTGCAGGCGGTGGCCCGGTCTTCTGTCGCCGCTGCCTTCCGTTCTTCTGTCGCCGCCTTCGGTTCTTCTGCCGGGCCACCGCGCCTTCTTGTAGCTCTTTTACAGGCGGTGGCCCGGTCTTCTGTCGCCGCTGTCGTCGCCGCCGCCGCCGCCTTCCGTTCTTGTTCTTCTTCTTCTTCTCCTGGAGATGTTGACTCGACGAGCTCTCCGGCCGGAATGCCAGAGCCGCGCTGTGCGGTCACTTATATAGTGACAATGGGGCGGTGTCACATGGTATATGTCACATGGGTTGGTCACATGGGTTGATGTCACATGGGGACTATGACATCGTAAGGGGGCGGGGTCACCATGTGACCAACCCATGTGACATATACCATGTGACACCGCCCCATTGTCACTATATAAGTGGCAGCGGAGCGTGTCCCTGGCATTCCGGCCGGAGAGCTCGTCGAGTCAACATCTCCAGGAGAAGAAGAAGAAGAACAAGAAGAAGAACAAGAACGGAAGGCGGCGGCGGCGGCGGCGACGACAGCGGCGACAGAAGACCGGGCCACCGCCTGCAAAAGAGCTACAAGAAGGCGCGGTGGCCCGGCAGAAGAACCGAAGAGGGGGACAAGACCCCCGAAGTCGGGAGAAGAGGCCGGCGGCGGGGAGGAAGAAAGCCGGACTCCTCCGCTAGCAAAAGAGCTACACACAGATAGCGGAGGAGTCCGGCGAGAAGACCCCCGAAGACGGAAGACCCCCGGAGCTGTGCAATAAAATATTTTTTCCCTGTGTTGTGTTTTTTTTTGTACTTTATTTCACAGGTGAATGGGTAGGGGTACAGGGTTGTCGGGAAGAGGCCCTTGTCCTCATCAACATGGGGGCAAGGTGCTTTGGGGTGGGGGGGCCGCGCGGCCCCCCCTTCCCCAAGGCACCCCCCCATGTTGAGGGCACGCGGCCTGGTACGGCTCAGGAGGGGGGGCGCGCTCGCTCGCCCCCCTTTCCTGGCCGGCCGGGTAGCGTGCTCGGACAAGGGTCTGGTGTGGACTTTGGGGGAACCCCCACGCCGATTTTCTTCGGCGTTGGGGTTCCCCTTTAAGCCCATTCCAGGCGGCGGAGCCCGCGACGTCTCCTTCGCGGGCCCCGCCTACCTGTACACGCGCTCGAAATGGGCGGATTTGCCTCCTCCTTACGTGGGCGAGTCCGTTCATTTCAAAAGTTGAGCGAACTGTTTGGCAAACAGTTCGCTGAAACAGTCCGCTCGTGTGTGGGCAAGTCCGCTCATGCAAATTTTGAGCGGACTGTTTGCCGAAACTGTTTGACGAACAAGGTTGGGCAAACAGTCCGCGCATGTGTACGCGGCCTTAGTCCGACCGTGTGTATGCAACAGTTTCGGACAAGATCCGACAGGCAAAATCCGACGGACAAAATCCGACGGATTTGGTTGGCAGAATGTCCGACCGTGTGTACAGGGGCTAACTGCAGTACAATTGTTTAACGATGTAAGAATGTAAGTGATGTACATTAATCTTCTTAATATTCAATATGCTAAAGTATGTTTTTATTGGTGACCTGGTAACTCCAAAAGCTAAACAGCTAATACAATTGTTGTTAGCTTAACTTTATTTATTAAATGTAGACTTCAGTTTTGTTGAGAAAACTCATCAAAGTCAACAATAGGATAACCACACAAAAGTTTTCCCAGGAGATTACACTGTATAATGATTTGCTTTAAAACAGACACAACATTTGCAATTACCGTACATGTGGAAGCCACACTGCCTTGTCAAGGCCTATCTGTGAAGTGTGATTCAAACTCATCTTTGAGAGTCTCCATATTGGAGCATACAGTATATAGCAAAAGGGCAGGTACAGTATATTCCAACTGACTTTTTTTTTTCAAGCTTTGTTTTCTATAGTCCCTTATATAGACCATGCAAGAGCTTACTGAAAGTAATATTTAGAGAAAAATATTTGCAAATGGGAATGTGTAGGGTTGTTTTAACAGATAAAAGTTATACGCAACCTATAATTTACTTTTATCATGTAACAACTATAAAAAAAAAGTGTGGGGTATTTTAAATCTTGAGAAAAGTCTCTTTTGTGTCATTGCATTAATAATCTTCATTAAAAAGGGACTAACGAAGTAAAAATGTCCATAAATAGGCAAATTTCACAATTTGTAATAAAACTCTAATCGGGTTCTAAAAAACATGCAGGCCATTTGAATCTCTTAGGCCGCGTACACACGCGGGGACTGTTCGCTCAACTTTGTCCGTCAAACAGTTTCAGCGCACAGTCCGCTCAAAATTAGCATGGACGGACTTGCCCACACACGACGAACGAACAGTCCGCTGAAACCGTGTGCGATGACGTGAACGGCACGTACGACGGGACTAGAAAACGACGTCCTATACACTGCAATGCAAACTTCGGCGTGTAAATCCTTTCTGAGCATGCGCGGAACTTAGTTTGACGAACAAGCCTACACACGAGGGGACTGTTCGCTGAAACAAAGTTTCAGCGGACAGTTTTTCGGAATTTCCGAAAAACTTTGTTCAGCAGACTGTCCGCTGAAACTGTCCGCTGAAAGCCCACACACGAGCGGACTGTCCGCCCAAACACTGTTGAGCGGACAAAGTTGAGCGAACAGTCCCCGCGTGTGTACGCGGCCTTTGTGGTGATGCTAAGATCCTGACAGACCTGAGGTAACCTAAGGCATAATGGTGCTTCGTGGTATGCAGATAGATAATTCTGTATTGTGACGTAGTAAAAAAGGCACACAGAACAAGAAGAGTTTTATTTATATGAGATGAAAAGAGAAAAGTTTGTGGACACCTTCTCATCACATTTTTCCAAAAAGGTACATAGGCACCCCCTCCAAATTTTTGAGTTGAGGTGTTTCATTGAAGAGTACTGTTAATGCTAGAGAATACAAATACATTTTAGACAATTGTGCACTTGCAACCTTGTGGTAACAGTTTTCTGTGAGCAGCATAAACATGTCCTGTTCGCAATAGATTGGATTGCCAAGTTAAGAAACTTAGAAATCCTGCAGAAAGTCGTGACCTCAAACCAACTGAACACCTCTGGGCAGAATTGGAACACTATTTGAGGGCCAAGTCTTTTTTTTCTAACATTACCTGACCTCCCAAATGCTGTTTTTGCTGAGCTGACACACATTCCCACAGATATACTGCAAAATATTGCAGAAAGCCTTATCAGAAGAGTGAAGGCTGTTACAGAATAAAAAAGAAGGAGCTCTATATTATACTGTAGTCTGTAAAATTCATATTCTGTAAGTGTGTTCTCCAAGTGACACAAACTTTAAGTCAAATAGTATATAAATGTAATAGAACATAAGTCATAAAGAAGATGCTCAGAACCCAATATGAAAATAGTCCCTGGTATACTTTGGCCCTCTTTTGGGGGGTTATGAAAAATGTACCTCCCCCAAACAATATATTGCATTAAAATTGTAGGTAAATAAGAGTTTTAAAACTGCAGGGTAAATAGGACCAGAAGTAGGCATGATAATAAAGTTGGCAGTGCCTCCATCCAAAACAGAACGGAAATTAACCAGAAAGCTCTTCAAAGTAATTGTGAGCAAAATAACTACTGAAACCAGCATATAACATAAATTGTAAGCATATAGAAGCACCAGTACAAAAAATACAAGCTTTTTATAGGAAGAGATTAATAACCGTACATATATCCAATGCACAATGTGTTGGAGACCTGAAGACAAAATCAGTAGTCATGGGAATTCCTTCAACTGTTATTCGATAGCTTGGAACAGAGCTTTTCCCTGGCAGGAACTGTAATGTGGCACTGGAACTCAGAGTCAATCTATCTACTCTACTCTTTAGTTCCTCCCTAGTAGTTTCTAAAATAACAAATAGCTTTCTTGTTAAAATCACACATCAAATGATATGAATACAGACAAAATATGGAATATGTATTTACTAGACGTATTCACAATAAATAGTTAGATTATAGATGACATACATAAAATCTTACATAAAATCCCAAATTATTCGCAATACTCACTAATGGGTTTTGATACAATGCAAATGAAACAAAAGGATTGATTTCTTCTTGTAGACACAATAAGCATATATATATATATATATATATATATATATATATATATATATATATATATATATATATATATATATATATATATATTTATATACTATATTTAACTATCAGGGAAAAAAAAATATGTGATTTATGCAGCAACAGTTACTAGGCATGTGCAATTAGTTTCGTAGGAAACGAAATATCCTACGAATTTCCGTAAATTCGTGCATTCGGGAAGATCCAAAATACAAATTGTTATGCTTCCAAATTCTGTACAAAATACGAAATTTTGCTTATGAATTTCAGCTTGAAAAAAGTTAACAAACCTAAACGTTAAAAACCCAAGAAGTCAGCACAGCACAGGGATGGTGGGAACCCCTTATAGTGAAAATAATTGTTACGAAAAGTTAACGAACCTAACTAAAATTCGTATTTTGCATGAAATTTTGGACCCGAATTACGCAATACGAATGAATTTTAGTACGGAACGAAACAAAACAAATTTATTGATGGCGCACATGTCTAACAGTTACCCCTCTGCAGCAAGAGTAAAGCCCCGTACACACGAGCGGACTTTTCGACATCCAAACTCCGACGGACCGAGTCCGTCAGACTATCCGATCGTGTGTGGGCTGCAACGGACTTTAGCTTCGCCAAAGTCTGACGGACTTTAGAAATGAAGCATGCTTCAAATTTTCCCGACGGAACTCCGCCGGACCCGGTCCCCTTCGAAAAATTCACTCGTGTGTGTGCTACTCCGACGGACTAAAACCGACGCTAGGGCAGCTATTGGCTACTGTCTATGAACTTCCTACGTCGAATCCAGTCGTACGTCATCACGTTCGACTCCGTCGGAGTTTGGTGTGATGGTGTGTGGTCAAGTCCGTTCGGTCGAAAAGTCCGCCAGAACTCCGTCGGAACTCCGGCGGAACTCCTTTGGAGGTCTGTCAGACTTAATCCCTCTCATGTGTACGGGGCATAAGGGTTAGCTATGTAAAACAAATGGCATGCTAATACAGCACCAAACAAAAGATGATAAAATTTAGAAAAACAAAAATAAAGTTAAAGAGAAATATACAATAGTTGCATCAGGGAATAATAGTCTAAATGTCATGAACAATCAATAATAAGTATATGCAAATAATCAATGAGTAAGGAAAGATCATTGTAACATAATTGCCCTTCCAAAAAGCTGCTGGCTTACAATGGTCTTTACTAAAGTCCCCTAAGGTGACTGCCTTTCCCAAAATTGTGTTTTGTTAAGGAGGAGTTGAATCTTTCATCCTTAAAGTATCAGAGTATGAGACGTGATGATGAGGGTATGAAGTGTGTCAAGTGTACAGTATGTAGTGATGAGTGTGGTGAGTGTAAGCAGTGTATTTTAGTATGTCCTAATGGTTTCTTCTCCTGGTCCTATATACCATTCTGGACAATAAGCTTGTAAAAAGTTTTAATAAGTCTATCCCAGAAGGTGGAACTTCTTTCCATTGGTTAATGAAATTAACTTCCTTGTTTGATCAGACATTGCCTCTTTTAACCCAGTGTCATTCCAAGACCAGGGATATAGTTATTCTAAATAACTTGTTGTAGAATTATGCACTTCTCATGACACACATGTGTCATATATATAGATATAGATATATATCTATATATACACACACATACACACACAGTATCTCACAAAAGTGAGTACACCCCTCATATTTTTGTAAATATTTTATTATATCTTTTCATGTGACAACACTGAAGAAATGACACTGTGCTACAATGTAAAGTAGTGAGTGTACAACTTGTATAACAGTGTAAATTTGCTGTCCCCTCAAAATAACTCAACACACAGCCATGAATGTCTAAACCGTTGGCAACAAAAGTGAGTACACCCCTAAGTGAAAATGTCCAAATAGGGCCCAAAGTGTCAATATTTTGTGTGGCCATCATTATTTTCCAGCACTGCCTTAACCCCCTTGGGCATGGAGTTCACCAGAGCTTCACAGGTTGCCACTGGAGTCCTCATCCACTCCTCCATGACGACATCACAAAGGTGATGGATGTTAGAGGATTTCTGCTTCTCCACCTTCTATTTGAGGATGCCCACCAGATGCTCAATAGGGTTTAGGTCTGGAGACATGTTTGGCCGGCCCATTGTCTTTAGCCTTAGCTTCTTTAGCAAGGCAGTGGTCATCTTGGAGATGTGTTTGGGGTCATTGTGTTGGAATATTGCCCTGTGGCCCAGTCTGTGAAGGGAGGGAAACATGCTCTGCTTCAGTATGTCACAGTACATGTTGGCGGTCATGGTTCCCTCAATGAACTGTAGATCCCCAGTTCCAGAAGCACTCATGCAGTCCCAGTCCATGACTCTCACCACCATGCTTGTCTTTGTACGCCTCACCTGGTTGCCGCCACACACGCTTGACACCATCTGAACCAAATAAGTTTATCTTGGTCTCATCAGACCACAGGACATGGTTCCAGTAATCCATGTCCTTAGTCTGCTTGTCTTCAGCAAACTGTTTGCGAGCTTTCTTGTGCATCATCTTTTGAAGAGACTTCCTTCTGGGGCGACAGCCATGCAGACCAAGTTGATGCAGTTTGGTATATGGTCTGAGCTCTGACAGGCTGACCCCCCACCCTTTCAACCTCTACAGCAATGCTGGCAGCACTCATATGTCTATTTCCCAAAGACAACCTTTGGATATGATGCTGAGCACATGCACTCAACTTCTTGGATCCACCATGTGAGGCCTGTTCTGGGTGGAACCTGTCCTGTTAAACCTCTGTATGGTCTCAGCCACCTTGCTGCAGCTCAGTTTCAGGGTCTTTGCAAACTTCTTATAGCCTGGGCCATCTTTATGTAGAGCAACAATTCTTTTCTTTTAAGATCATCAGAGAGTTATTTGCCATGAGGTGCTGATGATGATGTTGAACTTCCAGTGACCAGTATGAGAGAGTGAGAGCGATAATGCCAAATTTAACACACCTGCTCCCCATTCACACCTGTGATCTTGTAACACTAATGAGTCACATGACACAGGTGAAGGAAACTGGCTAATTGGGCCCAATTTGGACATTTTCACTTAGGGGTGTACTCACTTTTGTTGCCAGCTGTTTAGACATTAATGGCTGTGTGTTGAGTTATTTTGAGGGGACAGCAAATTTACAAGCTGTACACTCACTACTTTACATTGTAGCGAAGTGTCATTTATTCAGTGTTGTCACATGAAAAGATTGAATACAATATTTACAAAAATGTGAGGGGTGTACTCACTTATGTGAGATACTGTGTACATATATATATGCATACATTTCTACATATGGGGTGTTTCTAATCAGATTAATACATATTACCTACTAGATTATTATGCCAACAGACAATACAATCATGACTTGATCTATTTTATGGGATATAATATATCGGGTATGGGCTTATATTCATACACTTTTAGACATATGCGGATATGGTACGATTCTCAGTAGAATATTGTCTTAAACACAAACAAAATTCCATTGTTCCCTTTTGCCATATTTGGACCATGGAAGTTGGTGCCCTTGGTGCCCTAAACCAAAAATATTGTTGGAAGACAGCAGCATCAAGATTGAGGATGAATAGGATAGTTAGCATAGGCAGTCTTCAAGGGATCCCACATCCAAAGCAAATTCAATCAGTTACATCAGAATCAGGTGCTTGATAGCTGCTGATCCAAGGATGATTCATTTTTATGACTGTGAGCCTATCAACTGAGTCTGTGAACAGGCGCGCTCTTTGATGTTACAAACCCTCCAGCAGCACTGAATGTGCATTCAGAAAGCACGCTGGATGCAGGACAGGCCAGTAGCTCAATTGCATATTGAGCAAGTTCTGGCCAGTGTTCCATCCTCAAGACCCAGTAACCCAGTGGATGCTCTGTTGGAAAGGTTATTTTTTGTGACATAAGACCCCATTCACACCACACCGCCCACATCGCGGGCGAAATAAAACGCCGCTATTTTTAGCGGTGTTTTACCGCCGGATTTGCGGCGCATTTCGGCCGCTAGCGGGGCGCTTTTACCCCCGCTAGCGGGCGAGAAAGGGTTAAAACTGCTGGCAATACGCCGCAATAGCGGCGTTTTGCCGGCGGTATTACAGCGCTGTCCCATAGATTTCAATGGGGAGCAGCGGTGGAGGAGCGGTAAACACACCGCTCCTTCACCGCTCCAAAGAAGCTGCTGGCAGGACTTTTCCCTGACGTCCTGCCAGCGCACCGCTGTAGTGTAAAAGCCCTCGGGCTTTCACACTACAGACAATGGTGCAGCTTCTTTAGGGCATTTTGCAGGCGCTATTTCTAAGGCTATAGTGCCTGCAAAACTCCCTGGCGTGAAAGGGGTGTAAGTGAAAAAAGAGTGAAAAATTTGAAAAAAAAAAACATTTTTTTCGTTTCTATGATAATATTTTGCAAATAAGTCATTTTTGTTCAAAAATTCGGGCCAACATTTATACTGCTACATATCTTTGGTAAAACTAACCCAAATTAGTGCATATTATTTAGTCTGTGTGAAAGCTATGGAGTCTACAAGCTATGGTGGCAATCATTGAAAATTGATCACACCTGATGCACTGATGGCCTATTTCATTTCTTGAGGGCCTGAAATGTCAGGACAGTACAAATACCCCCAAAATGACTCCATTTTGAATAGTAGACAGTCCAAGTTATTTAGTAAGAGGCATGGCACATTTTTTGAAGTTGTCATTTTTTTCCCACAATTCTTGGAAATTTATATATATATATATATATATATATATATATATATATATATATATATATATATATATATATATATATATATATATATATATATATTATTTTTACACAAAATTGTCTTAATAAAAAAAAAGTTATTTCCCACACACAGCATATGCATATTCCAATTATACCCCAAATATACATTCCGCTACTCCTCCTGAGTATGATGATACCACATGTGTGAAACTTTTTTTACAGCCTGGATACAAACAGGGGTGATCAGGTGCTCTAGGAGCATAAATTAGACATACAATTTCCTAACTATCTATTACACGTTTGAAGGCCCTGGAGTACCAGGACAATGGATTTACCCACACATTGAACCCATTTTGGAAGGTAAACACCCCAACCTATATTCTATGAGGCATTATGAGTTATTTTTCACAAGTTTTTGAAAAATGTGGAAAGAATTTTTTTTTTTGTGCATAGCAACAGTTACACTCCAAAATATATTCTGCTACTCCTCCATATCACATATGTGAGATTTTTACACATGGCCATATACAAAGGCCCAACATGCAGGGAGCATCTTCAGGTGTTCTAGGTGCATAAATTACACATCTAATTTAATTCCTACTTATCACCTTTTTGAAGGCCCTGGAGCACCAGGACAGTGGCATTAACCACACAATTACCCCATTTTGGAAAGCAAACACCCCAAGGTATATTCTATGAGACATTAACTGCAAATAGGTACTCGGGTACTCTGATGGGCTGGAGACAGGTAGATGGGCTGGAGACAGGTACTCAGGTACTCAGGTAATCTGGTGGGTAGGGATGAGACGAACACACCCCTGTTCAGTTTGCACCAGAACATTCGAATGTGCAAAAAAGTTTGTTCAAACACGCAAACACTGTTAAAGTCTATGGGACACAAACGTGAAAAATCAAAAGTGCTAATTTTAAAGGCGTATATGCAAGTTTTTGCCTTAAAAAGTGTTTGGGGACCCGGGTTCTGGCCCAAGGGACATGTAGCAATGCAAAAAGAATTGCCGTTTTTTTGGGGAGCAGTGATTTTAAGAATGCTTGAAGTGAAACAACAAAAATTAAATATTTATTTAAATAGTGTGCCTGGGGGGGTGTCTATAGTATGCCTGTAAAGTGGTGCAGTTTTCCCGTGTTTATAACAACACCACAGCAAAATATTTATAAAGGAAAAAAGTTATTCAAAACTGCTTGCAGCTGTAATTTATTGTCGGATCCTGGCCATATAGATGAAAATCATTGAGAAAAACAGCATGGGTCCGCCCCCCCCTCCCCAGCCCATTACAAGGCTCTTTGGGTCTGGTATGGATATTAAGGGGAACACAGCACCCAAATAAAAAAAAAATGGCATGGGGGGCCCCAGCACTATATACTCTGAACAGAAGTATATATACTCTACCGCCTGCCCTATATACTCAGCATAAAATTGGGTCTTAGGTGTTGGTGGTGCCAGAACACTGTATCCCCTCACAGTTACTCTTGTTGGGTGCAGGAACAGGCCCAGCTGTTAAATATTCAAAAAAAAATCGTAATTACATGTTAAACAAGGGCAGAACAGTGTGGCCTTTGGTGGTAATGCCACAACACTGTAACCCCTCACAGTTACTCTTGGTGGGCGCGGGGCGTGGGCTACAGTGAAATATTAGATAAAGAATTATAATTACATGCCCCTGATCAACTGGGCCTTTGGTGGTGGTGCTACAAATTGTAATAAAATTGGGCCTTTGGTGGTGGTGCCACAAATTGTAAGCCCTCACAGATACTCTTGTTGGGTGCAGGAACAGGCCCTGCTGTGAAATATTAGATCAAAAATTTTAATTACAATAAAGTGCACCCATAGTGCAGTTGCTACTACTTTTCTGGTTTTGTACACAGTACACAATACAGTGCAGCCGTAGTGCGGTTGCTACTACTTTTCTGGTGGTGTACACAGTGCACAATACAGTGTACTGTGGTGTTGCAAAACAAAATATACATCATGTCCGGAAGGCCACCAAGGAGAGGCAGACGCTCACAGGTCAATAAAAGAGGGCAAGCAGTCTGCAGTCAACAGTGCTGGTCGTGGATATGGTGCATCCTCTGCAGGTGGCCATGGGGCACGCTTGCCCTATTTCTCAGCTGCTGGCTGTGTTATTGAGCCAGAACACGCAGAAGAGTTGGTGGAGTGGATAACAAAGCCGTCCTCATCCTCCTCATCCTCTGTCACCCAGGCTCAGCTTAGTTTGCAGGTGGAATAGGCCAAAGCAGCCTATTCCACCTGCTCCTTGTCCACAGTCACTTCTTCCGTAGCCCCACCTTAATGCATGGAGGAATCCCCTGAACTACCCGACCATAGTGTCAGGTACATGCTGCTGGAGGATGTGCAGCGATTTGAAGGCTCCGATGTTAGTTCCCAGGTTGAGGAAGGGAGTAACGTGAGCCTAGAGAGAGGGGGTGCCCAAGAAGGACAAGAAACAGGCAGTCATGTTCCCCCAGCTGCAGCATAGTGTCAAGTTTACTCCAGTGCCAAGGAGGGAGGGGATGATGAGGTCACTGACTCTACTTGGGTGCCAAATAGAATAGAGGAGGAGGCACAACTCCAACGAGGCAGCTTAAGGGCAGCCATCCTACTGCATCACACCGGCAGAACTCCGCAGGTGCAGGGCGCTGCTGACTCCCCTGCTGATTTTGAAAAGTTCCTTGGTGTGTGCCTTTTTTGAGACGTGTGCAGCAGATCGCACCATTTCTGTTTGCAACCTATGTCTGAAGCGGATCAAGCGTGGCCAGAACAGCAGCCGCTTGGGCACCACATGCTTGACCAGACATATGACGACTTCCCATGCAGTCTGTTTCCCGTATACTATATTTGAGATTTAATATCTCTCAGATATGATTTGGGTTAAATGAGAGCTCTTTGACCATCAGTGAAAGCTTTAATACAATAACAAAATTTATTGGTGAATAGTTGAAAGTCTATCTGATACACAACCATCTATCTATAGTCTACACAACAAGAAAGAAAATAGTAGGTTAAAATAAGAGAATTACATGAAAGAACAAAGAGTATATTCCTTAAAACATTAATCAGCAAAAACATATTTAGTTACAAGTAAAATGCATAACTTTCCCATAATTACCCTTTGCACCAAGGTTCCATTCTGGCTGCTCTCCCATAAAAGAGTGTATTTCCCTCCTATCTAGTATGTGTATATAATTACAGGCTGATGTCTCATTGGTTGACATAGCATGGCTCTGATTGGTGAGCTTCCCTACTTCCCTATTCCTGGTTAAGGACAGACTACATCTGCAATCCCTACTTTGCATAAGTCAGCCCCCTTTAATGCAAATCCTTGCGAATATTCTGAGCAGGAGATTAACTTGAATTTTCCCGGGAATTTAAGTATTGATTACGGGTTGGACTCCCTTCATTGCATATCCCAGCATGGGATCCTTTGAAGTGAGTATGTGTAAAACAATGAGGTTTGGATCCCATTGTTTGTATACACAAGCCTAGGCACTGACTTGTCTGGTCAACCAGAGATTTCTGTGAAGATATATTCCACCCTACATAGATACAAGCTAAATGAAATATATTCATAATTACCAATATTTTACAGCTATTAATGGAGATTTCACATAAACTGATAAGTCCATTGGCAACAGCAGTTGAAAGACCCACATCTAAGAAAAAAGCCGACTTCTCCTTGCTCCTCATCTGGGATCTCCAACCCTACTCTACCTCCAGTCCTCTCAAAAACCTGCACTGAGAGGACTGAAGGTATAGCAATAGGTGTCTCAAGTACTTGCAGCCTGCTAGCAGTACACCACCATGTGATTTTAGCAGGCAAACTTCCCTACCCCAGTTGCTAAACCGTAAAAAGAAATTTGGTCCCAGCCACCCACATGCTCATTGTCTGAATGCTAGCTTGACCAAATTGCTAGCACTGCAACTGCTGCGTTTTCAGCTGGTAGACTTGGCCCCTTTTCATGAGTTTGTGGAATGTGGTGTACATCAGTTGCAGGTTCCAAAATGCCAATTCTTTTCACAGAAGGCCATTCCGGCTCTCTACAGGCATGTGGAAGGCAATGTTTTGCTTGGGGCTTGCAGTTGTGTTAGAAAAGTGAATGAATATTCACTTTCCTAACACTGGACCACCTCTCCACCAATCAGGTGCTTGAGTCTGTTACCCATCACCTGACCTGGCTGAAATAACAGGCGCCGCTATAGGGATGCCTATCAGGAGGAGAGGGCGGGAGATGAGGATGGCAGGAGACACATGGAGGACCCCACGCGTCACCATCACCCACTGCCCCACCAAGACGAGGAGTGGGCGGGAGTGAGTCACACTGGCAGCATTCAATGGCACAATGGCCGCATTTGATGGGCACACTGGCAGCATTTAATGGGCACATTGGCAGCATTTGAAGGCACAGTGGCTGCGTTTGATGGCACAGTGGCTGTGTTTGATGGGCACAGTGAGGGTGCAATTGATGTTTTTTTCTGAATTTTTAAGTTTGCGCCACCCAAAAATTTTGTGCACCAGCTGCCACTGGAGGAGACAGAAAAAAGTGGGGGATAGCTTCATGTGGAGAGTAATGGGGAAAGCTGTGCTGCTCATAAACCATGGTGCTGCGCTGTGCTACTGTGGGGAGAATAAGCTGTTATACCTGTCCACAGACTGCTGCTGCCTTAGTCACTGCTCTGTGTGCAAAGAGGACTGTGCCTTGGAATAGAGGGGTCCATGAGGCTATGGGTGGAGGACTGCGTACTGCAATTGGTAAGAATAATTTTTTCCTGCCTGTGTGGAACCTTGCTGAAAGTTTTGGTGTCCAAATCTGTACTGCTGTGAGACTGTAAGGCTCATTGTGCTGCAAGAGGAAGTGTCTGCATCTGGGACACCTGCTGTTTCACCTGGGTTTGCTGTGGCTGCATTCAGGACTGCTTCTACCACCCTCCGAGACTTCATTAGTCAACCTGCTCTTATAGCCAGTGATTTTGTTCCAGATGTCACAGAAGAGGGAGGAGTCTGTGTGACACACTTCAGAGTGGTGAGAGGCCTTTGACCACTATCTGTGTTCTATTTCAGCTTACAAGTACAATACTACCCTCTTTTTGGGACCCCAATTATTTGCCCTGGGAGGGGGGGTGTTTTCCTTTTTCTGTTTGGGATTACAAAACTCCAATTAGAGTTCACCACAGTAGGCTTTGGCCCTCAACGCTGGTCACAGACAAATATTCACTACTGGCCTGCTGGGAGTGATAAAGAGGTACTGTGTCTTTATAGCCCCTGTGTATCTTCCATTGCTAGGTCTACCCCCAGGATCTACAAGGTCCCAACTTTACCACTCAAGCCATTGTTTATGGTATTGTTGTTTTTGCCTTATCCTGCTGAGTTTCTTGCCCATATAAACACCCCTTCTTGCCACCTTAGCGTGTCAGAAACAGCAACAAGAAAATCGGACACTCAAACATCAGTGGCCTATTTGGGGGTGAGCGATACAATAGTGATGACACACAATCACTTCTGTAAAATAAACATCAGTTCTAAATACAAAGTTTGAGTTTAGAATTCTTTCTAAGCCTAATTGCAGGTAAATGTTTGTGACAGAGTCTAATTAGACCCTCTGGTAGTGTTTTACTAGTCCCAGTAGCAGAGATTTCTTCTAAAGTGTTGGTGTTGTTTGGAGATGGGATGAGAGGTGAATTTGGTCACACATGCTAGCTTACACCCTGAATGAAGTCCTCATTCTATCAAAAAAATTTGAAGGGAACTTTTAGGACAGGACATAAGCTGGTTACCAAAGGATTTGTATTACTGTCTATTCAGTCTTTAGGTTTGCATGGCTCTTATAATATGTGCAGTGCTCACACACTCGTCCCCCCCCCCCCTCTTTTCCTGTGGCCTGCCAGGTTATGTGCTCGGATAAGGGTCTGATATGGATTTTTGGGTGGACCGCACGCCATTTAAAAAAAAAAAAAATCGGTGCGGGGTTCCCCTTAAAATCCACATCAGACCTGCCGGGAAGTGGAACTGGAAGTGACGTGTGCGCTCCACCGCTGCTGGACCCGGAACAAGGAAGTGAGATACGGGATGGCTACACAGACGGTGATACAGGATGGCTGAAATGGTGAAATGCACGCTTGATTACACTTTCAAAGCTTCATTGATTACTATGTTTGTACGTATATATTTATGAGGGGATATTTGTTGTGAGGGGCTCTTTTTTGTTATTAATAACGGGATTACGCTATGTGCGCTCTCTTTTGTTTATGACCTTTATTGGAGCCCTTATCATTTATTGATCTCCTGGAATGGTGGTGACTGCAGTATATGGTTTAGAGGCATACTTTCCTTAGGGGCTGTTTTTATTATAGTGTTCTGGTGAGTTTAACCCCCTGATGGGAGTGTGTTTCACATGGTGGAATTTGAGGGATCGGTGGAAGGTGCACACTGTGACAATTTTTAGGATCACCTATGAACACTATCTGAACCACTGTAACATTCGTTCATCACTGTTCTCAAAGATTTTGCTGTGAAGTTGGCCACATGCCATTATTGCTCAACATTAGCGCTGTTTTTAGTATTTGACTGATACAGTTTGTTTTTAGTCTGTTTATATGTTTGTTATATCATTTTTAACCACTTAACAACCGGCCCATAGCCGATTAATGGCTTGAGGGCGGTTGTCTAACTCTGAGAGGCCGTTAATAAACGGCCTCCCAAAATTCAGCTCTCGCGCAGCCCTTTGGGCGCGTACTGGAGAGCATCCATGACCGCCGGGTCCACAGGACCCGGCGCATCACGGACCACGGTAAACGGCCGTTCATCACGGCCGTTTACCACGTGATCGCTCCGTCAAATGACAGAGCGATCACTTTTAAACAAACCGGCGTCATGTTATGTCCTCCCCACCTCTCTGTACCGATCGGCACAGCGGAGGGGGAAGAGATCGGTGTCATCAGCGCTGTGGGCTGCATCTGCAGTGCCCACATCGCTGCTCACCGAAATTTAACCCCTTAATTCCCTGCCAATACTCTACAATACTCTGCAATACCCTGCCAATACTCTGCCACTCCCTGCCAATACTCTGCCATACCCTGCCAATACTCTGCCAATCCCTGCCAATACTCTGCAATACCCAGCAATACTCTGCCAATCCCTGCCAATACTCTGCAATACCCAGCAATACTCTGCCAATACTCTGCCATACCCTGCCAATACTCTGCATTACCCAATACTCTGCAATACCCTGCCAATACTCTGCCATACCCTGCCAATACTCTGCATTACCCAATACTCTGCAATACCCTGCCAATACTCTGCAATACACGCCAATACTCTGCAATACCCAATACCCTGCCAATACTCTGCAATACCCGCCAATACTCTGCAATACCCAATACCCTGCCAATACTCTGCAATACCCTGCAATACCCTGCCAATACTCTGCAATACCCCCCAATACTCTGCAATACACACCAATACTCTGCAATACCCTGCCAATACTCTGCCATACCCTGCCAATACTCTGCATTACCCAATACTCTGCAATACCCTGCCAATACTCTGCAATACACGCCAATACTCTGCAATACCCAATACCCTGCCAATACTCTGCAATACCCGCCAATACTCTGCAATACCCAATACCCTGCCAATACTCTGCAATACCCTGCAATACCCTGCCAATACTCTGCAATACCCCCCAATACTCTGCAATACACGCCAATACTCTGCAATACCCTGCCAATACTCTGCAATACCCGCCAATACTCTGCAATACTCTGCCATACCCTGACAATACCCTGCCAATACTCTACAATACCCTGCCAATACTCTGCCATACCCTGCCAATACTCTGCCATACCCTGCTAATACCCTGCCAATACTCTGCCATACCTAATACCCTGCCAATACTCTGCAATACCCTGCCAATACTCTGCCATACCCTGCCAATGCCCTGCCAATACTCTGCAATACCCTGCCAATACTCTGCAATACCCAATACCCTGCCAATACTCTGCAATACCCTGCAATACCCTGCCAATACTCTGCAATACCCGCCAATACCCTGCAATACACGCCAATACTCTGCAATACCCAATACCCTGTCAATAATCTGCAATACCCACCAATACTCTGCAATACCCTGCCAATACTCTGCAATACCCTGCCAATACTCTGCAATACTCTGTCATACCCTGCCAATACTCTGCAATACTCTGCCATACCCTGACAATACCCTGCCAATACTCTTCAATACCCTGCCAATACTCTGCAATACTCTGCCATACCCTGCCAATACTCTGCCATTCCCTGCCAATACTCTGCAATACCCAGCAATACCCTGTCAATTATCTGCAATACTCTGCCAATACTCTACCATACCCTGCCAATACTCTGCCATACCCTGCCAATACTCTGCATTACCCAATACTCTGCAATACCCTGCCAATACTCTGCCATACCCTGCCAATACTCTGCATTACCCAATACTCTGCATTACCCAATACTCTGCATTACCCTGCCAATACTCTGCAATACACGCCAATACTCTGCAATACCCAATACCCTGCCAATACTCTGCAATACCCTGCCAATACTCTGCAATACCTGCCAATACTCTGCAATACCCAATACCCTGCCAATACTCTGCAATACCCTGCAATACCCTGCCAATATTCTGCAATACCCCCCCCCCCCCCAATACTCTGCAATACACGCCAATACTCTGCAATACACGCCAATACTCTGCAATACCCAATACCCTGCCAATACTCTACAATACCCTGCCAATACTCTGCAATACCCTGCCAATACTCTGCAATACTCTGCCATACCCTGCCAATACTCTGCAATACTCTGCCATACCCTGACAATACCCTGCCAATACGCTGCAATACTCTGCCATACCCCGCCAATACTCTGCCATACCCTGCCAATACTCTGCTATACCCTGCTAATACCCTGCCAATACTCTGCCATACCTAATACCCTGCCAATACTCTGCAATACCCTGCCAATACTCTGCCATACCCTACCAATACCCTGCCAATACTCTGCAATACCCAATACCCTGCCAATACTCTGAAATACCCTGCCAATACTCTGCCATACCCGCCAATACTCTGCAATACCCAATACCCTGCCAATACTCTGCAATACCCTGCAATACCCTGCCAATACTCTGCAATACCCGCCAATACTCTGCAATACACGCCAATATTCTGCAATACCCAATACCCTGCCAATACTCTGCAATACCCGCCAATACTCTGCAATACCCTGCCAATACTCTGCCATACCCTGCCAATACCATGCCAATACTCTGCAATACCCTGCCAATACTCTGCAATAACCTGCCATTTAAAAAAAAAAAATGTATTTATTTCAGGCTTTCCTGCCTAGAGGTGAGATGTGTGGTCTTATTGACCCCATATCTCACTGTAAAGAGGACCTGTCATGCCTATTCCTATTACAAGGGATGTTTACATTCGTTGTAATAGGAATAAAAGTGATCAAAAAAATGTTGGGGGGGGGGAAAAAATGTCAAACTAAAATAAATAAAGTAAAATGACCAATAAAAAAGAAAAAAAATGTAAAGCGCCCCTGTCCCCATGTGCTCGCATGCACAAGCGAACGCATACGTAAGTCCCGCCCACATATGAAAACGATGTTCAAACCACACATGTGAGGTATCACTGCGAGCGTGAGAGCAATAATTTTGGCCCTAAACCTCCTCTGTAACTCAAAACATGTAACCAGTAAAAAAAAATTTTAAAGCGTCGCCTATGGGGATTTTTAAGTAGCGACGTTTGGCGCCATATCACGAGTGTGTGCAATTTTGAAGGGTGACATATTAGGTATCTATTTACTCGGCATAACTTCATCTTTCGCATTATGCAAAAACAGTGGGCTAACTTTACTGTTTTTTTTTTAAGCACAAAACTTTTTTTTTTTAAAACGCGTTTGAAAAATTGCTGCGCAAATATCGTGCGTGATAAAAAGTTGCAACGACCACCATTGTATTCTCTAGGGTCTTTGATAAAAAAACATATATAATATTTTGGGGTTCTATGTAATTTTCTAGCAAATAAATGATGATTTTTACATGAGAGATATGTCAGAATTGGCCTGGGTGCTCCAGAACACCTGATGGCACTCCCTGCATGTTGGGCCTCTGTATGTAGTGATGGACGAACTTCCGACGGGACGTTTCGCGAACGCGAAACGCGAACGGACACAAACGTTCGCGAAAACGACCGTTCGCCGCGGGCTCCATTGACTTCAATGGGAGGCGAATTTCGCAAACCTTTAGGTCGAATTTGCGGCCACGGGGTAATTATTAGGGGGTAGCACGTAGTCCCACCACCTGGACAATAGCATAATACATGTATGAGGTGAATTTGGGATCGATAACTACAAGCATTTTTTTTTTATTTGGGAAATTGTTCTGACAATTCAGGACTATGGAGCTAATGAAGGCAATGGAGGAGAGGGAAGGTCAGGGACCAGGGTAGGCAAACAAGAGGGTGCAGGAGATACAGAGCACTGACAGCAGCACCGTAATACAGAGCACTGACATCAGCACCGTGACATAGAGCGCTGACAGCAGCTCCGTGACATACAGCGCTGACAGCAGCTCCGTGACATACAGCGCTGACAGCAGCTCCGTGACATACAGCACTGACAGCAGCTCCGTGACATACAGCGCTGACAGCAGCTCCGTGACATACAGCGCTGACAGCAGCACCGTGACATACAGCGCTGACAGCAGCTCCGTGACATACAGCGCTGACAGCAGCTCCGTGACATACAGCGCTGACAGCAGCTCCGTGACATACAGCACTGACAGCAGCTCCGTGACATACAGCGCTGACAGCAGCTCCGTGACATACAGCGCTGACAGCAGCTCCGTGACATACAGCGCTGACAGCAGCTCCGTGACATACAGCACTGACAGCAGCTCCGTGACATACAGCGCTGACAGCAGCTCCGTGACATACAGCGCTGACAGCAGCACCGTGACATACAGCGCTGACAGCAGCTCCGTGACATACAGCGCTGACAGCAGCTCCGTGACATACAGCGCTGACAGCAGCTCCGTGACATACAGCGCTGACAGCAGCTCCGTGACATACAGCGCTGACAGCAGCTCCGTGACATACAGCGCTGACAGCAGCTCCGTGACATACAGCGCTGACAGCAGCTCCGTGACATACAGCGCTGACAGCAGCTCCGTGACATACAGCGCTGACAGCAGCACCGTAAGCAGCCCCAGGAGGAAGTCAGCACAGCACAGGGATGGTGTGATCCCCTCATAATAAGAACCCCCAGGAGGAAGTCAGCACAGCACAGGGATGGTGGGAGCCCCTCATAATAAGAACCCCCAGGAGGAAGTCAGCACAGCACAGGGATGGTGGGAACCCCTCATAATAAGCAGCCCCAGTAGAAATATGACACCGCTCAACCTCTTCAAAGAGGAGGGTAGGGGCATATAGTACGGTGTGCTTTTTTGGGTCAGGGAAGTGAGCCAAATGAATTAAGAAGGTCTGTGTGCTTGATTCCAAAAATTGTTTATAGACATATACATGGTCTACTGATCACATGTGTTGAATTCCTCCGAGATCCATGCCTCATTCATTTTTAGAAATGTGAGGTAGTTAACACTGTCGTGAGCTAGGCGAGTACGCTTATCGGTCACAATCCCCCCTGCTGCGCTGAACGTCCTTTCGGACAGGACACTGGATGAGGGGCAAGCCAACAGTTTGATTGCAAATTGGGCAAGCTCTGGCCAGAGGTCAAGCCTGCCCACCCAGTAGTCTAGGGGTTCATCACTCCTCAGAGCGTCCACATCGGCCGTTAACCCAATGTAGTCGGACACCTGACGGTCTAGGCGTTCCCTGATGCTGGATCCGGATGACACCTGTCGATGGGTCGGCTGAAAGAATGACCTCATATCCGAAGTCACCAACACATCTTCAAACCGGCCTCTTCTTGCAGGCGCTGTTGGATTGGTACCCGCAACTCCTTCTCTGGGAGTGGGAATTGCTCCTCTGCCAGCGCACGCAAAAGCAGAATGCAGCATTTCTCGAAGCAAGGCCTGGAAGTGCTGCATTCTGACAGCCCTCTGCGACGGCGGTAACATTTCCGCCATTTTGTGTTTGTACCGGGGATCTAAGTACGTTGCCACCCAGTACTGGTCCTTGACCCTCATGCTTTTTATACGGGGGTCCCTATTAAAACACTGGAGCATGAAGGCCCCCATTTGCACTCAAGCGGAAGGTATGTGGTGGTGGTGGTGTTGTTGGTGGTAGTGTCTTTGGGGGTGCACATAGCAGAGAGTGAAGAAGAGGGTGCAGATCGAGAGGATGAGGAGGGTGCAGAAGAATAAGGCTGAGTGAGCCACTCAACCAAGTCTGGTGCGTCCTTTAAAGTAATTGAACGCACCTTCTGCAACTTCCCACTTTGGCTCAAGGCTGTTGCTCCTGCCCTACCCCTACCACCCCTGCGGAAGGGCCTGCCTCTTCCTCTGCCTGTCATTTTTTAAATCACCCTGTGACAAAACTCTTAGTCCCTATACCGCTGAAGGACTGCTGCAGTATAGGGCAGCGGTCAGCAGTAGTGCACGTCAACCCTATGTATTGTGGACCGATAGCGGTCCTTACAGAACAGCAGACTGTACTGCACTCAGGCCTATGTACCGTAGCACCCTATACCAAGTTACCAGTCCTTATAAAAACTTTTGTGGACCAAGCAGGTTGTGTGTTAGTGTTTAGCAGACTGTGCGTCAGTCCCTATACCGCTGAAGGACTGCTGCAGTATAGGGCAGCGGTCAGCAGTAGTGCACGTCAACCCTATGTATTGTGGACCGATAGCGGTCCTTACAGAACAGCAGACTGTAACGCACTCAGGCCTATGTACCGTAGCACCCTATACCAAGTTACCAGTCCTTATAAAAACTTTTGTGGACCAAGCAGGTTGTGTGTTAGTGTTTAGCAGACTGTGCGTCAGTCCCTATACCGCTGAAGGACTGCTGCAGTATAGGGCAGCGGTCAGCAGTAGTGCACGTCAACCCTATGTATTGTGGACCGATAGCGGTCCTTACAGAACAGCAGACTGTAACGCACTCAGGCCTATGTACCGTAGCACCCTATACCAAGTTACCAGTCCTTATAAAAACTTTTGTGGACCAAGCAGGTTGTGTGTTAGTGTTTAGCAGACTGTGCGTCAGTCCCTATACCGCTGAAGGACTGCTGCAGTATAGGGCAGCGGTCAGCAGTAGTGCACGTCAACCCTATGTATTGTGGACCGATAGCGGTCCTTACAGAACAGCAGACTGTAACGCACTCAGGCCTATGTACCGTAGCACCCTATACCAAGTTACCAGTCCTTATAAGAACTTTTGTGGACCAAGCAGGTTGTGTATTAGTGTTTAGCAGACTGTGCGTCAGTCCCTATACCGCTGAAGGACTGCTGCAGTATAGGGCAGCGGTCAGCAGTAGTGCACGGCAACCCTATGTATTGTGGACCGATAGCGGTCCTTACAGAACAGCAGACTGTACTGCACTCAGGCCTATGTACCGTAGCACCCTATACCAAGTTACCAGTCCTTATAAAAACTTTTGTGGACCAAGCAGGTTGTGTGTTAGTGTTTAGCAGACTGTGCGTCAGTCCCTATACCGCTGAAGGACTGCTGCAGTATAGGGCAGCGGTCAGCAGTAGTGCACGTCAACCCTATGTATTGTGGACCGATAGCGGTCCTTACAGAACAGCAGACTGTAACGCACTCAGGCCTATGTACCGTAGCACCCTATACCAAGTTACCAGTCCTTATAAGAACTTTTGTGGACCAAGCAGGTTGTGTATTAGTGTTTAGCAGACTGTGCGTCAGTCCCTATACCGCTGAAGGACTGCTGCAGTATAGGGCAGCGGTCAGCAGTAGTGCACGGCAACCCTATGTATTGTGGACCGATAGCGGTCCTTACAGAACAGCAGACTGTACCGCACCCAAGCCTATGTACCGTAGCACCCTAGACAGACCAAGTTACCAGTCCTGATAAAGAGCTTTGTGGAACAAGTGAGTTGTGAATGATTAGCAGACTGCAGCAGAAGGGCAGCAGTCAAGTATAATATTCTTTCTATATTTGGAAGAAAGAATATTATACGTGTACAAGCCTATTACCGTACCACTGATACCAGTCCTGAAAAGAACCTTTGTGGAACTAATAGTAACAGCAAGTCTTTAAAATTATCCTCACTGCCTGACACACTGCTTCCTGCCTGTCCCTATACAAATTGGCAAAAAAGAGTAGGCTGGAACGATTAGCTGGAATAGCTCTTTTGTGGACCTGATAGTAACAGCTAATGATGATGATGATGATGATGATGAAGAAAGACTAATCTGGCTGAGCTGTCCCTAAAATAGCAGCATACAGCGCTCTGTCCCTTTATCTAAACTGACAAAAGAAACTCAGGCTGCTGACCTAACACCTATACCAGTCCTGAAAAGAACTTTTGTGTACCAAATAGCTAGCGTTTTCTCTGTCCCTACTCCACACAGGATCCTTTCCCTACAGTGACAGAAGAAAGAATGTAAAATGGCCACCGGATCGGGTGTATTTATAGGTTAGGGGGAATGTCCAAGTGTCCATGAGCTGTCATGTCTCAATTGGTTGTCCTGTAACACATGATAAACGTGTCACGAAAGGTTAAAGTTCTTGTATACATTAAACACGTAAGTCCGCCGGGGCGAACGACGGAAAAAGGCGTTCGAACCCGCGGACGGCGAAAGTCGGAAATTCGCCGCGAAACGACCGCCGGGCGAAACGTTCGTCCATCACTATCTGTATGTGGCCACACTGTGTAAAAGTCTCACACATGTGGTATCACTATACTTGGGAGTATTAGCAGAATGTGTTTTGGGGTGTAATTTGTGGTATGCATATGCTGTGTGTGAGAAATAACCTGATAATATGACAATTTTGTGGAAAAAAAAAGGAAAAAATCTTGATATTGCAAAGAATTGTAGGAAAAAATTACAACCTCAAAAACCTCCCCATGCCTCTTACTAAATACATTGGAATTTCTTCTTTCCAAAAAGGGGTTATTTGGGGGGTATTTGTACTTTTCTGGCATGTTAGGGTCTCAAGAAATTAGATAGGCTGTCAGTCCTTCGGGTGTGATACATTTTCAGATATTGGCACCATAGCTTGTGGACTCTATAACTTTCACAAAAACCAAATAATATCCACCAATTTGTACTTATTTTTACCAAAGATATGTAGTAGTACAAATTTTGGCCAAAATGTATGAAGAAAAAATTACTAATCTGCTAAATTTTATAACAGAAACGAAGAAAAATTAATTTTTTTACAGAATTTTCTGTCTTTTTTCTTTTATAGCACAAAAAATAAAAAACCAAGCGGTGATTAAATACCACCAAAAGAAAGCTCTATTTGTGTGAAAAAAAAGGACAAAAATTTCATATGGGTACAGTGTTGCATGACTGAGTAATTGTCATTCAAAATGTGAGAGCACTGAAAGCTGAAAATTGGTCTGGTTATTAAGGGTGTTTAAGTGCCCAGTGGTCAAGTGGTTAAATATATTGTTTTTAACTAGTTGCTGACCGCCGGCCGTCAAATGACGGCCAGGCGGCGCACCTATTGTGGCGGGAGGCCGTCATATGACGGCCTCCCGTTTAAACAGGGAATGCGCGCGATCGTGCGCACGCATCCCTGTTTCTTCGGTGGCGGTGTGTCACGGAGACACCGCTCGCCACCGAAGGGGGTGAACAGCCATTCGTTATGGCTGTTTACCACGTGATCGGCCGTGATGAAGTCACGGCCGATCACAGATGGTCACACCCCGAACGTGCACGGTGCATGCGCGCGATCGCGAGCGCGCTGCGCGTGCATGTCGGTGGCGGCGTGTTCCCCGGGAACACTGCTCGTCACCGACGCTGGTAAACAGCCATTGGCCGGCTGTTTACCCACGTGATCGGCTGTGATCCTTTCACAGCCAATCACAAAAATGTAAACAAACTACGGTAACGGGATGTTACCGGGTTCTCCTCCTCACACCGATCGTGTGTGAGGAGGAGATTGCGGTAACATCTCGTTACCGCATACAGTGTACACCAATCATACTGATTGCCCCCCCCCAATAAAGAGGACCTGTCACCACCCCTCATAGTACCTGTCAATCACAGTCCATCAGAGTACCTGTCACAGTCCATCAGAGTATTTGAGTACCTGTCACAGCCCATCAGAGTACCTGTCAGCCCATCAGAGTACCCGAGTACCTGTCACAGCCCATCTGAGTACCCGTGTACCTGTCACAGTTCATCAGAGTACCCGAGTACCTGTCACAGCCCATCAGAGTACCCGAGTACCTGTCACAGCCCATCAGAGTATCCGAGTACCTGTTACGGCACATCAGAGTACCCGAGTACCTGTTACGGCACATCAGAGTACCCGAGTACCTGTCACGGCACATCAGGGTACCCGAGTACCTGTCACGGCCCATCAGGGTACCCGAGTACCTGTCACGGCCCATCAGGGTACCCGAGTACCTGTCACGGCCCATCAGGGTACCCGAGTACCTGTCACAGTCCATTAGAGTACCGAGTACCTGTCACAGTCCATTAGAGTACCGAGTACCTGTCACAGTCCATCAGGGTACCCGAGTACCTGTCACAGTCCATTAGAGTACTGAGTACCTGTCACAGTCCATTAGAGTACCCGATTCCCTTTCACAGTCCATTAGAGTACCGAGTACCTGTCACAGTCCATTAGAGTACCGAGTACCTGTCACAGTCCATCAGGGTACCCGAGTACCTGTCACAGCCCATCTGAGTACCCGAGTGCCTGTTCCAGTCCATCTGTGTACCAGAGTACCTGTCACAGTCCATCTGAGTACCCGAGTACCTGTCACAGTCCATATGAGTACCTGTCACCGCCCTTCAGAGTACCCAAATACCAGTCACCAAACCATCAGAGTACCTGTCACCAGGCCATCAGAGTACCCGAGTACCTGTCACCATGCCATCAGAGTACCCGAGTACCTGTCACCAGGCCATCAGAGTACCCGAGTACCTGTCACCAGGCCATCAGAGTACCCGAGTACCTGTCACCAGGCCATCAGAGTACCCGAGTACCTGTCACCAGGCCATCAGAGTACTCGAGTGCCTGCCACCAGGCCATCAGAGTACCCGAGTACCTGTCACCAGACCATCAGAGTACCCGAGTACCTGTCACCAGACCATCAGAGTACCCGAGTACCTGTCACCAGACCATCAGAGTACCTGAGTACCTGTCACCAGACCATCAGAGTACCCGAGTACCTGTCACCAGACCATCAGAGTACCCGAGTACCTGTCACCAGGCCATCAGAGTACCCGAGTACCTATCTCCAGCCCATGTCTCATAGAATATACGTTGGGGTGTTTGCTTTCCAAAATGGGGTCATTTTGTGGGTAATTTCACTGTCCTGGTGGTCCAGGACCTTCAAAAGTGTGATGGGTAGGAATGAAATGAGATGTGTCATTTATGCTCGTAGAACGCCTGAACATACTACTTCAATGTTCGGCCTCTCTATGTGGCCAGGCTGTGTAAAAGTCCTACACATGTGGTATCGCCATACTCGGGAGGAGTAGCAGAATGTATTTTGGGGTGTAATTTTTGCTATATACATGCTATGTGTTAGAAATATCTTATAAATTGACAATTTTGTGTAAAAAAAAAATGCGTTTTTATTTTTTTCCACATATTCCAAAAACTTCTGGAAAAAAATGAACCGTTCAAAAGACTCATTATGCCTCACAGATTATACGTTGGGGTGTTTGCTTTCCAAAATGGGGTAATTTTATGGGAAATTCCATTGTCCTGGTACTCCAGGGCCTTCAAAAGTGTAATAGGTGGTTGAGAAATGAGATGCGTAATTTTTGCTCGTAGAACGTCTGCAGGTACTACATCAATGTTAGTGCTCTGTATGTGGCCAGGCTGTGTAAAAGTCCTACACATGTGGTATCGCCGTACTCGGGAAGAGTAGCAGAATGTATTTTGGGGTGTAATTTGTTGTATGCATATGCTGTGTGTAAGAAATAACCTGATAATATGACAATTTAGTAAAAAAAAATAAAAAATCTTCATTTTGCAAAGAATTGTGGGAAAAAATGACAACTTAAAAAAACTCACCATGCTACTTACTTAATACCTTGGGATGTCTACTTTGTAAAAAGGGGTCATTTGGGGGGTATTTGTACTTTCCTGACTTGTTAGTGTCTCAAGAAATGAGGTACACCTCATGTACTGAAGGCCTGATCAGAAGTGATCAATTTTCAGTGATTGGCACCATAGTTTGTAGACTCTATAACTTTCACAAAGACCAAATAATATATACTAATGTGGGTTATTTTTACCAAAGATATGTAGCAGTATACATTTTGGCCAAAATTTATAAAGAAAAATTACTAATTAGCAAAAATTTATGACAGAAACAAAGAAAAAGGCATTTTTTTCACAAAATTTACGTTTTATTTTATTTATAGCACAAAAAATAAAAAACCCATTAGTGATTAAATACCACTAAAAGAAACCTCTATTTGTGTGGAAAAAAGGACGCAAGTTTCATATGGATACAGTGTAGGATGACTGAGTAATTGTCATTCAAACTGTGAGAGCGCTGAAAGCTGAAAATTGGTCTGGTCAGGAAGGGGGTGTAACTGCACTGTATTGAGGTGGTTAAACAGCTGCTTAGATAGGATTCAATCCCTTTTGTTTGTTAAAATAATTGGGTGACTTTTGTACTATTACTGTTTCTGGGTTACCATTTAGTTATTTTGGGAACAGTAACTAATCTCTTTGGCGCTGAGTGGTGTAGTGTAGGCCTTCAAGTATACACCTTTGTTTCTTTACATTTAATGATGTATTAATAAATACAGGGTTATATTATGTGTGTCTGTTATATCTGCCTGTAGGTTAGATTTAACATAATTTAATTAGAATCATTCTCTCTGCCACTTTTCTTTGTTAAAATTGGAATATCAGTGGACATTAAATAAAATATATCAGCACATTGTACTGTAAAATTACATGCAGATGTAACTGTCACAGAATCTTGCTGAAGATAGCACACAGTACTTTCTTATAACAGGCAGTATATTTCTGAAATTAGTATGCTAGAGAGTTCTGGAGATCATTCTATTTGGCTAGAAGTTTGCACTGCTCAGTGAAGTGAGATGGTATATTACTGTTCCAGATTACAAATAACTGTGGTAACTCTACCACTGGTAAATTTGATTAGGGAGGTGAATAAATAAATAATAATAATAATAAATATATATATAGTATCTCATAAAAATGAGTGTGCGGGTGCTGCGTATGGTCTGAGCACTGACAGGCTGACCCCCCCACCCCTTCAACCTCTGTAGCAATACTGGCAGCACTCATATTTTTTTTTCCCAAAGACAACCTCTTGATATGACGCTCAGCATGTGCACTCAACTTCTTTGGTTGGACCATAGTGAGGCCTGTTCTGAGGGGAACCTGTCCTGCTAAACCGCTGTATGGTCTTGAACACCGTGCAGCTCAGTTTCAGGGTCTTGTCAATCTTCTTATAGCCTATGCCATCTTTATATAGAGCAACAATAATTTTTTTCATATCCTCAGAGAGTTCTTTATCCATGAGGTGCCATGTTGAACTTCCTGAGACCAGTATGAGAGAGTGAGAGCAATAACACCAAATTTAACACACCTGCTCTCAATTCACACCTGAGACCTTGTAACACTAATAAATCACGTGACACTGGGGAGAAATGACTAATTGGGCCCAATTTGGACTTTTTCACTTAGGGGTGTACTCACTTTTGTTTGCAACTGTTTAGACATTAATGGCTGTGTGTTGAGTTATTTTGAGGGGATGGCAAATTTACACCATTATACAAGCTGTGCACTCACTACTTTACATTGTAGCAAAGTGTCATTTCTTCTACAAAAATGTGAGGGATGTACTCTTCTTTCTCAGTTGAAAATTGATCTTACACTTATCACCCCCAATCTAATGGGAAAACATGATCACACTAATCATCCCCCAGAAGGCTTCCTCCACTCTTCCCCCAACAAGCAAACTGAATTGCACCTTTCCTCCCATGGGCATCGGTTACCTATAATTGGATACACTCCTCCCCTGGATTTCCACACTTCTTCTGTGTTTATGACCTCTACCCCAGGTCCTATTCCCTTTTCTTCTCACAATTCCAATTTTCCAGAGACCAGAGATTCCAGAGATCAGCAAGCTTGTGGACCATGTTTCTGTTTATGTTCCATTTGGAAATCTGAGCATAATAGTCATGCTTCTGCTTCCCAAAAAGCCTCTGCTGATAACTGACATTGGGCTACTCCCACCCTCAAGGTTAGTGGTCTAGCATAGCTACCCACCCCCAATATCCCTCTTAAAGTTCACTTTCAGAAACTATTGATGAGAATCACTGAACTTTTAATAATTGTTAAACAAATAAACTGTTTGTTTTTGTATAAATAAGGATATCAAAATCCTTTATGTTTCTATTCTGAAACCAATTAACCTGAATAGCATTCTCTCCTCTAAACTGTTTTCAATCATTGGAAGGAGTTTGAAGTAGAGGCCATCTTAGACTCCAAGGAGATTTAGAACTGATTCAATTCCATCCAATTGAAGGGCTTAACTTCTGAGGAACGTTGTTGGGTGCCTGCTTCCTCCACTGGTCTGGGAAGAAGTTTCCATCATCTTCATTCTGATGAACCTTCTCCTTTTTAACTGGAAGCAACTTTTCAGAATTAGGTGGGGGGAAGGTTAGGAACGTGAGACATTGTCATATTTCAGGCTGTTCCCTCTTCCTGGTCTGAGTGATGTCAATACTTCTCATCACTGGCTAATGAAAGTGGAGGGTGTTGCAATCAGTGCAGAGCTTACACTACCGATTGTTGTCTTCCCTGACCCTTGCCTGGATAAAATATATGCTACTGATTGCCAATGCCATCTGCCCTAACCCTCATTTAGATAATAAGTATGCTACTGATTTCTGCCTGCCCTGATCCTTTCCTGCATAACTGATATGCTACTGATTTTTACCTGCACTTAACCTTGCTTAGATTTCATACTCTGCTATTCTCTGCTGGCAGCCCTGACCCCTGCAAGCTTGGCATCTAGTCAATCACTTTGTCCTGGTTGCTCCTGCATACTATACCTACCTTAAACTATTCCACGTTCTGAAACCGTCTGACATGGTACGCAAAATCTTTCTCTGCTTTTCCTATGGAGCTTCCCAGTTCTGCAAAATTGCCCTGTGCCTTAAGTCCAGGAAGCATCCAAGTAATAGTAGGCATACAAACCTTAATGGAAAGGCAGTATGAAATGTCTGGTGTGGGGCACATGAGGTTTGTATGTTTTTTACCATCCGTAGCATGCTTTTAGATTCAGAACATTAGTTGAATTGAAGAGCAGATGATCAGCATTTCAGCAATGCTAACCTCATCATTAGCAGCAGAGACAACAGAAGCCTGCCATTTGGCCTTGCAAATTATCACAGAGAGAGATACTAGCAGCAGTTGGGATGGGACTGAACTGAACAGATGTACTGAGCAGAAAGCAGTATCAATATGCTAAAAAGAAGAATTTAGTAAATCATGAATGTTCAACTTAATTTATGTACAAACCATTATTTATTATGTTGCTATTAATATACAGAGCCCTTTATTGCACATTCATTTATCCGTCAAGCTCATGTACAGATCTCTTTCAATCGGACTTGTACCAGCCAATATTTAAGAGCTTGTACTGAATGATGCTGGCCATGCTGTTGTCTTGTTTACCAGAGGTGACCTATGTGATTATTTGAGGGAATTCTGTAACACACCAACATGATGAAATTGATGAGCAATTAAAACATTTGGTCTAGCTTAAGTTCGGGGGAATAGTAATAGCAATTTTATAGATGCGTTCCTAAGTAGTATTTTATTCTGAAGTCAAAATTGTAGTTACTGAGTACCATTTGTGCTGTGCGTTGGAAATATTTTTATACAATTTTATCAAGTGCATACTTGAAAGAAAATCATGAAAACACTATAGCATTGTTTGCATTATTCTCTTTACAACCAAAATAATATTAAGACCATTCCAGGAAAAAATAATTAGTTGTAATGAAACTTGAGACATTGCAATGAAAATAATTAAAACATATCTAAACACAAAATCTAAAACGGTATAAACAAACTTTTCTGCCTTTTCTGCCTCCATTCTGTGGGATTGAGGGGATTAATAGTTTACACAAGAAAGAGAACATTGTTTGTGCTTTTAATTCAACTCACAGGAAGTGCCTAGGACAATCTATTTTTGCCACAATCAACAGTTATTTTTTTTGCTAATGGAGGATAGGCAAGCTGCAATATATTACACAATACTGCAAGTAAAAATAAAAACACACTGACAAAAACAAAAAAAAGTGAAAAAAAGGCACTAGCAAAAAATCGTCAGATACACAGCATTGCAGCGGGGGCGGAGGCTACTTACGTGCCATTTCCACACTGCTCTTGCTATGTAGACAGACTTATCTACCTCCATGCATGGTCTATTTGTCCTGGATTGATTTTACGTTTGTTATGGGATGGGAGTATTTTTAATCCCTTGAGCTCAGGTTCACACTGAGCTGCTGGAATGAAGCTGCGCGAGTTCAGCTGAACTCGCATGATTTAATTCCCGCATGTCAGTCCCGATTTCGGCTGCGATTTCAGAGACATCTGTGCATGTGTTTTGCACAGATGTCAAAGTAAATCGCAGCTCGAAATCACAAAAGATAGTACAGAAACAACTTTTTGGGTTTACAGCAAACTCTATGTGTTATGTTTGGGGGTAGTTTAACTCAAATATAGCGCTCATCGGTTAGACCAGTCTATTCCAATTATGCCTTTTAAGTGCTTGTTGTTCCACTTTTATTGAAAAGAAAGAAGGAAAAAGTTCACAACAATCTCTATCACCTGCAGGGGCAGTGCTGGGACAAGGTCATCCAGCACCCAGGACAAAGGTGCCAAACTGCCCCCCCCTCTTCCCTTAGAGTGAGGATCAGGGCGTCCCTATCCCTGTAATAAACAACATTGCGCCCAGGGCAACCACCCCTTGCCCCGTCCCCATGCAGGGGTTTTCACCGTCAACACAAAATGCAGTACTGTTCAGCCTCCTAGCTGTGTTTATCTGCACCACTGCTGAGGCCTTACTATTCAGTCCTCCTGACCTAACACAGCAGCCCTGTGTTCATGTACAAACGCTGTCCCTCCGTCAGCTCACTTTTAGCCCTTGTACACAAGGTCGGAGAATCTGTCGGAATGTGTCCTATCGGACCATTTTGTCGGATAATCCGACTGTGTGTGGTATGCATCAGACTGTTTCCGTCGGAATATCCGTCGGACCAAATTTTCCAAATTGCTGGTAATATTTTCCGACAAACAGCTCCGATCGGACATACTCCGATCATGTGTAGAGAATTCCGATCGGACAAAGTGCCACGCATGCTCAGATCAAATTCCTACATCAAAGCTATTGGCTACTAGCCTGAACGTAGTCCCATCGTAACGAAATTACATCATCACGTTCTGAAAGATCGGATTTTCCAACAACTTTGTCCGACCGTGTGTATGCAACAGTTTCGGACACAATCCATCAGACAAAATCTGTCAGACAAAATCCAACAGATTTGGTTGTTGAAATGTCCGACCGTGTGTACAAGGGCTTACTCGCAGCTCCCCGCTACTCCATCTTTCAAACTCAGGCCTCTGTCAATTTGGAACCCAAAACACACCTGCCCCATTAGTGTGCCAGTTGTCTACAAAACCTGGCCCAGACTGCCTTTTAACACCATGACAGGGCACTGTCAAATTTGTCAAAAATAAATATCCAAGAATCCTAAACAAAGTTATACCATTTAAATCTACCAACATGTTATATTAAAATGCATCTGTACCAGTGGTGGTGCATCCATAAGAGAGCACGTGTGCCGCCCCCTCTCTCCAGCCACCCCCTCTATCACCAATGGTTAGATTCATGCATTGCATGAATCTATCCATGGCCGCCGCTGCCACCCCGAATCAGGTGCCGGCCCCTTTTCGGGCACTGGGCACCAGAATTACAGTGGCAGGGGGGTTTGAAGCACCTGATTAGAGCCATAGGCTCTAATAGGTGTCAAAAAAGGTAAACACTGAGTGCCAAGCTTGGCGCTCACAGTTCACCCAGCTGTGTTAGGAAAGCAAATGAATATTTCCTTTCCTAACACTGAACTGCCTCTCCACCAATCAGGTGCTCGGGTCTTTTACCCATCACCCGATTGGCTGAAACGACAAGCACTGTGATTGGACGCCTATCAGGCATCCAATCATAGGAGAGGATGGAAGAAAATACCAAGGACATGGAGAAGCATGGAGGACACCGCCCGCCGCCGTCACCCACTGCCCCACGAGACAGGGTAAGTGGGGCAGACGGCGGCAGGGGGGTCCAGTGTCAGCATTCGATGGGCACAGTGGGAGCATTTGATGCGCACAGTGGCAGCATTTGATGGGCACAGTGAGAGCATTTTGCTGGCACAGTGGCAACATTTGATGGGCACAGTGGAAACATTTGATGGCACAATGGGAGCATTTGATGGGCACAGTGGCAGCATTTGATGGCACAGTGGGAGCATTTGATGGGCATAGTGTCAACATATGGTGGCACAGTGGCAGCATTTAATGGGCACAGTGGCAGTGTTAGATGGCACAGTGGCAGTGTTTGATGGGCACAATGGGAGCATTTGATGGGCACAGTGGGAGCATTTGATGGCACAGTGGGAGCATTTGATGGGCACAGTGGCAGCATTTGATGGACACAGTAGCAGTATTTGATGGACACAGTGGCAGCATTTGATGGGCACAGTGGGAGCATTTGATGGGCACAGTGGCAGCATTTGATAGCACAGTGGGAAACTTTGATGGCACAGTTATAGAATTTGATGGGCACAGTGGGAGCATTTGATGGGCACAGTGGCAGCATTTGTTGGGCACAGTGGCAGCATTTGATGGGCACAGAGGGAGCATTTGATGGCACAGTGGGAGCATTTGATGGGCACAGTGGCAGCATTTGATGGGCACAGTGGCAGCATTTGATGGCACAGTGGGAGTATTTGATGGGCACAGTGTCAACATATGATAGCACAGTGGCAGCATTTGATGGGCACCGTGGCAGTGTTTGATGGGCACAGTGGCTGCGTTTTATGGGCACAGTGAGGCTGCAATTGATGTTTGTTTTGTTTTTTGAAATTTTCCGTTTGTTTGCACCCCCCTCCCCCCCCCCCCAAAGAAAATTTGAGAGCCAGCCGCCACTGATCTGTACACACAGAAATATGTTTTTTTTCTATTTTAAGAATTCCTTTATCATAATTTTCTACAAATTTTGCTATTTTGTTGTAAGGGCATATGGTGGAGAAATGAGAGACAATACTCTTTTCATCTTACTGTTATTGAGAAAGCATCACATGAGAGACTAAAATGTGCCAAGTACTAACAAGCCAATAACACACATTAGCAGTGTTTCTCTTCAACTCCTACATAGCGGGGAAATGTCATCACTGTATTCAACCAAATCTGCTCAGATATTTATTGAGTTACTGCTTCACCCATTCACTGCTTTTTCCTCAAAGTGTTTTGTGATATTTATGGGATGGATATTTTCTTGCTTTTGCACTCAAATCCAGTTTAAAGGCTAGCTGAGCTAAAGACAGTGAAAAAAAACAGCAACAGCAGTCTATTTCTAGTGTTATCTTTTTCCTGTATGGTTGTATATATTGGCATGTTTCAGGGTCCAATTATACTTAAGAATTATGCACACATGTCAATGAACAATTTTTTATACTTTGAGACCTGCTGCACTAAGGCAGCTCATTTGTTTTTAATGGATTGGCAGCAACCTCAACACTTAAAAAAAGTACTTGCACCTTTTCTTTCCCATTGTAGTGCATAACTACACAATGATGTGTTTTTATGGTACACTAAAACACAACTGCATTTTATCTTAATGCATTATTACCTTAATAGAATATGCTCCAAATGTTGTTTTTTTGCACCAAAATTATTTTATTGGTTATGATTTAGCCTTACGGGTTCAATCCCCCTCTGAATCCCCAGCTGACAAAGTCTGATCCTGGTTCCACCATTGCTTTCATGGGTCTCATTTCTGCAGCTGGTAATGCATTACTTCAGTTGATGAATTCTCAACAGTGTACAGCAGTGATCTCCAAACTGTGGCACAGGGGCAAGATAAAAGCCATATGCTTGCTTTTATTTGGCCTTTGGGGCACTATTTTCACCCACATAAATCCCCTCACTGACACCAACAGTGGGGCAACATTCTTCAGAATAATATCAACAATGGGGCACAATTCCTCCCAATGACACCAACAATGGGATGACAGTGACACCAATGATAGGGAATACAGACTTTTATCATTCATCCAGTAGAGCAGGTTGTGCACATTACAGGGGGTAGACAATTCCAACTAGGTGAAAAGACTTTGAATATCAAAACAAAAGATTTGATCAATTCAACAAGAGGAAAATGAAAAATAACAATAAGGAAGAATGGACAAGCTTAGTTGGTATAGATTAAGTTGCATCAGTCATAGGGTACTCATGGAATAGTGGAAGTGGTATAAATGAGTAATAGTAGAGGTGTTAAGATAATCGCATGAAAAATCAGACAGGCTGGTTGTACCTAAGATGATCATTACAATCAGCCTGCCCATACATAGTTCAAATCTCGACTGGTTCAGCAGGTAGGGGTGGTCCAAACCATCTATCATCAGCTTTACTTACTGGTTTAACGTAAGAAATGAAAATATATGTAGGATACTGACACTGTCAGAAAAGGATGGGGAGTAGGAAGAAACAGGAGAAAATGAAGTGTAAAGAGAAGATAAAGAAAAAAGAGAAGCAAAGGGAGTCCAGGCTGGTGGGAGGGTAGGATTGGGGGCGGGGGGGGGGGGAGCAATGGATGAGGGTGTATGTCAAGAAAAAAGGAGAGCAAGTAAACAAAAGGTGCTTTTGCATGAGAAATTGCTTACATAACTACATACTTTGTGTATAAAACAAGCGTACTACTGTTTCTACCTGAACCGCTGCTCTACTACATAAGCCCATTGGTATGAACAGAGGTAATTGGTAATTTTGTTGTTCATTGTGCCATATACAAATCATACAGAATATTACAGAATACGATATACGATAACTTGTTATCACAAGTTGCTTTGTCAAATATTGTATTGTATATTATATTATATATATTATATGTATATATTATAGTATATAGTATATATTATATGTGATTCAGATATCCCAAATAATGTACTATAGTACGTGAGAAAAGCACAGTAGATAGAACTAATTAAGGCAAAATCGATTCAAAACAACAAAAACCCAACAAAAAGAAAGATAAAACAATTAAATATTCTTAAGAAGTTCTGCAGGACCCTGGTGACATGCCGCTTAAGGTAGCGTCTTTTAATTTTTATACCTGTAAAAGTCTGTCTTTAACGAGCTGATGTGGTGCCAACCCCAGGACATCTAACCAAGCCTGCCACATTGCATAAAATTTGCACGGTGCATTTCTGTGCAGGTATGTTAATTTTTCTCATATTAGTAGTCTATTAACCTGTGAAACCCATTATAGCCTAGTGGGAACCCTGGGAGTTATCCAAAATTGTGCAATTAGTTTATGGGCCACATATTGCAGATGAAGGATCATCGTGTGCATTGCTGGAGATAACATCTCCTCATCTAGGACACTCAGTAGGCACACCATAGGGTTTCGTGGTATGGTGATAGTATAAATCTGAGATATTATGTCAAGGACTTCCTTCCAATAGCGGAAGAGTTTGGGGCATTTACAGAGCATGTGCATGAGGTCACCATTGTCCCTCAGACATTTTGGGCAGAGGGGTGTGTCACCCCATTTGTGAAGTCGTACTGGAGTCCTGTATGACTGATGTAACAGATAAAGATGGGATCATTTTTGAGAGGTGGATACTGAGACCAGGGGGGTGGAGGCGGGGCAAATATTCCACGTCTCCCATGGCTCCCACATCCCCCTCCCATTTACGGCTGGCAGGATCTTGGATTGCATTGAGAAGCATGTTATAACATCTAGAGATCATTCCTTTCTTTTCACTTTCCATTAGGATCCCCTGTATCAATGAATGGTCCGTCAATCTAAACAATATTTGCCTTGACTGTGTTTGCAGTGCATGTTGCATTTGCAGATATTTAGTAGAAGTTAGTACGTTATATGTCGACTTCTGTTTGCATTTTCATAAATGATTTAAGGGTAGTCCCATTATATAGTTGTGTAATGTATCTTATTCCTGCTTTTTCCCAGTTCCTAAATCCTCTGAGTTTATATAGCTCTCTGTAGTTCAAGTTTTGCCAGGGGGGGGGGGGGGGGGGGGTATGGGTCAGGAAGCCCTGTATCCCCAGCAGCCGTTTAATGTAAGACCATAGTGTCACAAATATGTCAAATTTAGTAAAAAGTAATACATTTTTAAAGCCTGGCTTCTGTCATCATTTTATTTTTGTCTATGACCCCATTAGGGTTTTTCTTAGTCTTAGTCTTCTTAGTCCATACAAGGAACAGTAGGTGTGATCAAAAATGTAAACATTGTTAAAAGCTCTAGTGTATATCACATGTGGAAAAGCTGTCAGAAAAATATTATAAAGGCTTTCCCTTCTTTCAATTGATCATTGTGGGTAAAGATGAACAAATGATTATTAACAGGTTAGAATTCTTCTTGAATATTTAGAAGTTTTGACTTTCTACTTTATGATTTACTTTTTTGCTAAATATATGCAATGTACACGCTTCTTCCAGATGCTTTCTATTTCATACTAGTAAGTAGGGATAAGCCGAAACACTCCCTGGTTCAGTTTGCAGCAGAACATGCGAACAGGCAAAAAAATTTGTGCGAACACGAGAACACCGTTAAAGTCTACAGGATGTGAACGTGAACAATCAAAAGTGCTAATTTTAAAGGCTTATATGCAAGTTAATGCCATTAAAAATTGTTTGGGTCCTATGGGACATGTATCAATGCCAAAAAAGTTTTAAAAAGGCAGTTTTTTTTGGGAACAGTGATTTTAATAATGCTTAAAGTAAAACAATAAAAATGAAATATTACTTTAAATATCATGCCTGCGGGGTGTCCTTAGTATGCCTGTAAAGTAGTGCATCTTCCCCATGTTTATAACAGTGCCACAGCAAACTGACATTTGTAAACTAAAAAAATTTCATTTAAAACTGCTTGCGGCTGTAATGTATTGTCGGATCCAGCAATATAGATGAAAATACTAAAAATACCAAAATAAATAACGTTGATTGCCCCCCCCCAATCCATACCAGGTCCTTTAGGTCAATTGGGCGTTGGGTGGTGGTGCCACAACACTGTAACCCCTCACTGTTACTCTTGTTGGGCACAGGAATGGGTCCTGCTGTGAAATATTATATCAAAAATTTTAATTACATGCCCCTGTCAAACAGGGGCAGAAATACTGGGCCTTGGGTGGTGGTGATGCCACAACACCGTAACCCCTCATGTATACTCTTGACCCTTGTTGGGCACAGGAATGGGCCCTGCTGTGAAATATTATATCAAAAATTTTAACTACATGCCCCTGTTAAAAATGGGCAGAAAAATTGGGCCTTGGGTGGTGGTGGTGCCACAACACTGTAACCCCACACAGATACGCTTGTTGGGTGCAGGAATGGGCCCTGCTGTGAAATATTATATAAAAAAATTTAATTATATGCGCCTGTTAAACAAGGGCAGAAAAATTGTGACTTGGGTGGTGGTGGTGCCCTAAACCAAAAATATTGTTGAAGCTAGCATGGCCTTGTTAACAGGGGCAGTAAAGTTGGGTCTTTGGTTTTGGTGGCGCCAAAACACTGCAAACCCTCACAGTTACTCTTGTTGGGTGCAGGAACGGGCTCTCCGTTAAAATATTATATCAAAAATTGCAATTAAAATTGGGCGTTGGGTGGTGGTGGTGCCACAACACTGTAACCGTTCACAGTTACTCTTGTTGAGTGCAGAAATGGGCTCTGCTGTGAAATATTGTATCAAAAATTTTAATTATAGGCCCCCGTTAAACAGGAGCAGAAAAATTGGGGTTTGGGTTTTGGTAGCACCAGAACACTGTAAGCCCTAACAGCTACTCTTGTTGGGTGCAGGAACAGGCCCTGCTTTGAAATATATCAAAAATTGCAATTCCATGCCCCTGTTAAACAAGGGCAGAAAAATTGGGCATTGGGTGGTGGTGCTACAACACTGTAACCCCTCACAGATACTCTTGTTGGGTGCAGGAGCGGGCCATGCTGTGAAATATTAGATCAACAATTGAAATTACATGCCCTGTAAAACAATGGCAGAAAAATTGGGACTTGGGTGGTGGTGGTGCCCTAAACCAAAAATATTGTTGGAAGCTAGCATCATCAAGATTGAGAAGGAATAGGATAGTCAGCATAGGCAGTCTTCAAGGGATCCCAGATCCATAGAAAATTCAATCAGTTACATCAGCATTAGGTGCTTGATAGCTGCTGATCCAAGACTGATTGATTCATTTTTATGAATGTGAGCCTATCAACAGAGTCTGTGGACAGGCACACTCTTTGATCCATTACAAACCCTCCAGCAGCAATGAATGTGCATTCAGAAAGCACACTGGATGCAGGACAGGCCAGTAGCTCAATTGCATATTGAGCAAGTTCTGGCCAGTGGTCCATCCTCAAGACCCAGTAACCCAGTGGATGCTCTTTTGGAAAGGTCTCCAAGTATGCTCTTGCCCCTAGATATTCCTGCACCATATAATGCAGACGCTGGTGATGGTTGCTTGAACTGATCAGACCTTGGCTCTGAGGACTGAAAAATTGTTTAAAGGCATCGGTCAGCCAGCCACCTTCTCCACCGCTCTTCCTCTGACTGAACAAAGCATCAGCAACACGTTGTCCAGCACCAGGAAATGGTAACCTGCCAGGATTTGGAAATGCATATGCACAATTCTTTCTTAAAGGCCTCCTGAAGATGTTTCATCCTCTGCTCCCTCTGCAAAGGAAGGATGAGTTCAGAAACCTTACCCTTAATGTGGATCAAGAAGGGTTGCCAGCCAATAATGTTCCCTCTCCTTGATACTAAAAATCCTAGAGTCCTTTCGCAGGCTTTGCAGAATCAGGGAGGCCATGCAGCTTAAGCTTGCAGATGCATTTGATTTTGAGTCCTTTGGTTCACGAAGAATCACATGATCCGTAACTACCTCCTTGGGTTTCTGGGGACTGAAAACAATCCCTTGAAGACTGCTGCTGAGTGTTATCCTCTACATCCATGCTAACACAATCCTCCTCCTCTTCCTGAGTGTTTGGCGGGCCCGCAGGAATGCTATCTGGGTGAAGGGGGCCTTGAGAGGAAAGGAAGTCCTTCTCTTCCTCCCGCTGTTCTGCCTCAAGTGCCCTGTCCATGATTCCACAAAGCGTATGCTCCAGCAGGAAGACTAGATGGACAGTGTCACTGATACCTGCTTTGTCACTGCTCACCATCCTTGTAGCCTCCTCAAACGGTGGCAGAACAGTGCATGCATCCTTGATTAGTAGCCACTAGAGTGGTGAAAAGAAGCCAAGCTCCCTTGCCCCTGTCCTGGTGCCATACTCACACAAGTACTCATTGATAGCCCTCTGCTGTGTATGCAGCCGCAGCAGCATTGCCAACGTTGAGTTCCACCTGGTGGGCATGTCACAAATGAGGCGGTTGGTGGACAAGTTGCATTCCCTTTGAATGCCAGCCAGCTGAGCACTGCCATTGTATGACCACAGACTTTTATGGCCTTCCTCATGAGATCTTGTAAGCCTGGGTACCTGCTCAAGAACCACTGCACCACCAAATTCAGGATTTGTGCCAAACATGGGTCAAGTGTCCCTGTCAGAGGGTGGAGAGAAGGTTGGTGCCATTGTCGCTTACAACCATTCCTGGCTGAAGCTGGCATGGCATAAAGCACCTTTGAGCCTTCCCCTGAAGAGCTGACAGAATCTCTGCCCCAGTGTGGCTCCTGTCCCCTAGGCAGACCAACTCAAGCACTGCATGGCATCTTTTAGCCTGACTGCTTGCGTAGCTCCTTGAAAGCTTATGGGGCAGCGCTGGGTCAGAGGACAAATCTACAGAAGAAGCCATAGAGGAAGAAGAAGAGGAGGGAGTGGAGGGGGTGGAGGAGGTGGAGGAGAGAGCTGTGGCAGAATCACCACTAGCATTTTGGAGACGAGTGTTGTTGGAGAGCTCCAACAACACTGAACCCTGTCCTGCATCCTTCCCAGCTGCCATCAGAGTTACCCAGTTTGCTGTGAAGGAAAGGTAACATCTCTGCCCATGCCTGCTGGACCATGAGTCAATGGTACTATAAACCTTACTGCTGACCACCATGTCCAACAAGACCAAAACATTGCCTTCCACATGCCGGTAGAGAGCCGGAATGGCCTTCCGTTAAAATAAATGACATTTTGGAACCTGCCACTGAGGTGCAGCACATTCCACAAATTCACGATTGGGGCGGATTCTACTAGCTGAAAAGGCAATAGTTGCAGTGCTAGCAATTTGGCAAAGCTAGCATCTAGATGCTGAGAATGCGGATGTCTGGGACCAAATTTCATTTTACGATTCAGCAACTGGGGTAGGGAAATTTGCCTGCTAAAATCAATTGGTGGTGTACTGCAAGCAGATTGGCTGCAAGTACTTGGGTGTCAGAATGAATCAAATGAATCACACTGAGACAGAACTACAGTTAAATCACACTTGTTCTCGTTCTGGGTGGAAATTATATGACGGCTCTCCAGAGTGACCACTCTTGCTCACCCATGGGGGCATACAATGCGGCGATGACACATCACTACACCGATCTCGGTAAAGAGCCTCTGATGGAGGCTCCTTACCACTTGATCAGCCATGTGCAATCACGGCTGATCAACGATGTAAACAGGAAGAGCCGTTGATCGGCTTTTCCTCACTCGCGTCTGACAGAGTGAGTAGAGGAGAGCCGATTGGCTGCTCTCCTGACAGGGGGGGGTCTTTATGCTGATTGTTTATCAGCGCAGCCCCCCCTCGGATGCCCACCCAGGACCACCAGGATGCCACCAGGACCACCAGGGATTGGAACCACACTGGACCACTAGATATGCCACCCTAGACCACAAGGGAAATGCCAATCAGTGCCCAGGTAGCTGCCAATCAGTGCCCATCTCCAATGCCTGCCAGTGCCATCAGTGATGCCTATGAATGCCATCTATCAGTTCCAAATACCTGTGCCCATCAGTGCCACATATGTGCCCAGCAGTGCCCAGCAGTGCCGCCTATCAGTGCCACCCATAAGTACCCATCAGTGCAGCCTTTCAGTGCCCACCAGTATTGCCTATCAGTGCCCACCAGTGCCACCCATGAGTGCTCATCAGTGCTGCCTATCAATGCCCATCAGTGCTGCATATCAGTGCCACCCATCAGTGCCACCTACCAGTGCACATCAGTGCCCATCATCAGTGCCCGTCAGTGCCTATCAGTGCAGCCTTATCAGTGCCCATCAGTGAAGGAGAAAACTTACTTATTTACAAAATTTTATAACAAAAACAAAACAATTTATTTTTTTTGTTTAAAAATGTAAAATGTACTTGGAGTTGCTATGGGTGCTCGTTTGTGCCAAGTGTCGCAAATAACTTTATAACACTATGGGAGGAGGAGTTTGTCTTTGATAGCAGACCAACACAGTTGGTCTGCTGTCAAAGATATATAGATGATGTGATTATGATATGGGAGGGCGATCTGATTTGTCTTCAGCTCTTTATGTCTAAGCTTAACGGTAATGCTTCATGCATAGCCTTCCTGGATTTAGAAATGTTCAAGCAGGGTAGTTCTTTTAAGACCAGAAATTATTTTAAACCGACTGATCGAAACAAGTACATATTTTTGGATAGCTGTCACCACCATTCATGGCTATATAATATTCCTAGAGACCAATTTATTCACCTATGGCGAAATTGTACTCAGATTCAGATTATTATCTACAGGCCAATGTACTGGCTGATCGTTTTTTACAAAAGGGATACACCCAAGATCAGATAGTCAGTGACATTAATAATATTGGAAATATGGACGAGCAATTTTAGTTGCAGATTCGGAAAAAAATAAGAAGAAACAAGACACGTTTGGGTATAAAATAATCTAGATTATAACATTCAACATAAGAAATTTGAGAAGATAATCATGAAGCATTGGGAAATTTTGAAAAGAGATCAAATATTAGGTACTGTGTAACCCCCACACCCTAGATTTATTTATAGGAGACCACCTACTCTGAGGGATGTGTTAGCCCCAAATGTTGTGGATCCTCCAATTATAAAAAAATATATAATTTTTAATTTTCTGTCAGGATTTTATGCCTGTGGGAAATGCCCAGCCTATAAGGAGTGTAAACACAACCTTAAAAGGAGGAAAGAATTTACTGCCTTGGTGACTAATAAGAAATATCAAATAAAAAACCTTATCACGGGCGATACAGTACAAGTTGTCTATATGTTGCAGTGTGATTGCTGACTCCAATATGTAGGTAGAACCTCTCAACCTATGGGTGTCTGCATAGATGAACATGCAAATAACATTAAAAGGGGACTTATATCATATAATGTTTCCAAACAACATTTTCCATAATCAGGACCCGAGATGCTTGCAGTTCTGGGGTCTGAAAAAAATAAATAGACATTGGAGAGGAGGTAATTATATAAGGCGTTTGAGTCAACGTGAATCCCTGTGGATTCATGAAACTAAGGTTGGGGTCCCGAAGGGGTTAAACTATTAATTTGTTCTCTACTGCTTATATATCCGATAAATGAAACTGGAAATATATTTTGCATATAGTAATGGTAGGTTATCCTCGCGCTATAGTGGTAAAGTTAGAGCAGGTTGGTGTGGTTGCAGCAAAAAACACCGACAGAGGTGCAAACCCTCCCCTCAAAGTGACAGTAAATAGTAAATAGATGGTGTTGCGCTCCACACAAAATAAATTAAGTCTAATAGCACAATTAATAAATAATCGCATAAAATCTTGAAAACGCACTCATGTGATTAAAATTAAAATCACTAAATAATCGCATAAAATCTTAAAAATGTGCTCATGCGATTAAAAATTCCATTAATTCTAAAATAAATACCAAGTGAATAATACAGTGCTTGAAATGAAGCTATTTCCTACTAGTATTCATAAAATGAAGAAGCTAAAATAATCTATATAATCGTGATAAAGTGACAAGAAAAGAATCGCAAATCTTAAAATTATCAAAGAAATCGTGACATCAAACAAATCTGTGTCAGTCCATGAAAGTGCATACAAGTGCCAGCATATGTGCAGAAAAGAGTATATATAATAATAAATATACAAAAATATATAAAACGGTGTATGAAAAAATTATTATCACAAAATACAAAAGATAATAGTCCAGCAAACGTGAAAAAAATGTCTCTAAATAAGTGTAAAAAAGCTAAATCATAGAGTTCATGCAGAAGATGAAATAAATCCACGCTGTGCTATGTGAAGAAATGAATCCTATGAGCAACCCCGGGATGATTCCACCAGTGATTTTGCAGCTCCTTAAACGTGGGTGCTCACACACTGAGTGCAGTGGGTACCTTACCTCACTGCTGTCAGTAAGACAGCAAAATACTCCAGTGCAACAGTTGTGTCCTCAAATGGGGTGTATATCCTCAGTAGATGTAGGGGAACTTCAACACTTTGCGGTATATATCCTAAATGTAGTATGGGCGCCCCCAAAACCTTTTCCTCCAGATATTCCGCAAGGGATCGCAAATCAGACCCAAGAAAGAAAGAGGGGGGCTCCAATAGTGAAGTACGTTCACACAAATACTTTATTATAAAAAGGGACTAAGTCCTGGGTACTCACACTTATACAGTAAAAATCAAGCGTTTTTTTCGCTAACAAACAACGAACGGCTTCCCCGTTCGTACCCCGGACGTCACTTCCGGTATCCTCCTAGGCCAATCCTACGCGTATCGTCATTGATCACGTGACTTCATCAGGGACTCTGAGTCCCTGATGAAGTCACGTGATCAATGACGATACGCGTAGGATTGGCCTAGGAGGATACCGGAAGTGACGTCCGGGGTACGAACGGGGAAGCCGTTCGTTGTTTGTTAGCGAAAAAAACGCTTGATTTTTACTGTATAAGTGTGAGTACCCAGGACTTAGTCCCTTTTTATAATAAAGTATTTGTGTGAACGTACTTCACTATTGGAGCCCCCCTCTTTCTTTCTTGGGTCTGATTTGCGATCCCTTGCGGAATATCTGGAGGAAAAGGTTTTGGGGGCGCCCATACTACATTTAGGATATATACCGCAAAGTGTTGAAGTTCCCCTACATCTACTGAGGATATACACCCCATTTGAGGACACAACTGTTGCACTGGAGTATTTTGCTGTCTTACTGACAGCAGTGAGGTAAGGTACCCACTGCACTCAGTGTGTGAGCACCCACGTTTAAGGAGCTGCAAAATCACTGGTGGAATCATCCCGGGGTTGCTCATAGGATTCATTTCTTCACATAGCACAGCGTGGATTTATTTCATCTTCTGCATGAACTCTATGATTTAGCTTTTTTACACTTATTTAGAGACATTTTTTTCACGTTTGCTGGACTATTATCTTTTGTATTTTGTGATAATAATTTTTTCATACACCGTTTTATATATTTTTGTATATTTATTATTATATATACTCTTTTCTGCACATATGCTGGCACTTGTATGCACTTTCATGGACTGACACAGATTTGTTTGATGTCACGATTTCTTTGATAATTTTAAGATTTGCGATTCTTTTCTTGTCACTTTATCACGATTATATAGATTATTTTAGCTTCTTCATTTTATGAATACTAGTAGGAAATAGCTTCATTTCAAGCACTGTATTATTCACTTGGTATTTATTTTAGAATTAATGGAATTTTTAATCGCATGACCACATTTTTAAGATTTTATGCGATTATTTAGTGATTTTAATTTTAATCACATGAGTGCGTTTTCAAGATTTTATGCGATTATTTATTAATTGTGCTATTAGACTTAATTTATTTTGTGTGGAGCGCAACACCATCTATTTACTATATTTTGCATATACATGAATAACTTCTATTTGTATATCTTTTTCTGCCTTTTTATTGTCCAACATAGTGTATAATGTTTTTGTTTTTTAATTTTTTTGCTAGTTGGCAATCATCTTGTCTTTTATTTATATATTTGCTATTTTATATATTTCTTCAGCTGGTGTCCCCGCTGGGTTAGGTGTCAGCATTTAGAAGTGTCTCTGACTTCTGGTCTCACCGCTTTCCTTGCAGACACCAGCTGCTCTATTTAAACTTGTTGGGTGACTCCTTAGCCCCACCCCTTGCTGGCGAAGTCCAGTTGGGATGTAACGCCGCATACGGGGGAGGAGCTTATTGCACGGACGTCACCCGCTGCCATCTCTATGCATTTGATCCGTGGATCATGCTGTATTGTTATTTTTAAACATTGCTACTTTTATTCATTGCACTAGTGAGCGCTTTGTTTTAAAATTTTCATACATCTTAATAAATGACAGAGTACACTTAGGCTTGATTCACACTAATGTGTTTTTTGATGCATTTTGCATAAATGCAGGGACATTTTTTAACATGGGTTCCTATGGAACATGTTCACATCAATGCATTTTAGTGCCTCTGTGTTCTTGGAAAGGGTTTTTTGTTTTGCAACACCACACTACACTGTATTAGATACTGTGTACACCACCTGAAGTGTATTAGAAACTGTACAACGGCTGCACTGTATTGTATACCGTGTACACCACCAGAAGTGTAGTAGAAACTGTACACACGGTATTAGATACTGTGTTCACTGCCTGCACTGTATTAGAAAGTATACACCACTGAATGCACTGTATATATAGGCCACACTGAAGGCATATATGACTGTGTGGCCTTTATATACACAGTATCTCACAAAAGTGAATACACCCCTCACATTTTTGTAAATAATTTATTATACTTTTTCATGTGAACAAATGGCACCGGGGACAAATGGCACTGGGGACAGATGGCACTGACAGGTGGCACTGGGGACAGGTGGCACTGGGGACAGCTGGCACTGGGGGCAGATGGCAGTGGGGGCAGTGTAATTTACGGCCGCTGCAGCCATTCATCTTTCCCTCCTCACGCGCTGTCTGTGTGAGGAGGGAGAGCGGCACTGAGGGATGATCTCATATGTTTACATATGAGATCATCTCTCATTGGACATGCTGATCGCGCTGTAAACGGCCGCTGTGATTGGCCGTTTACAACGATCTGTGTTGGAGACATTTGTGGTACCTTAAGGAAGCTTTGTTTGGCATAGGGGAGTGTGTTTTAAGAGATATTAGGGCTGCCCCTGTTTGCAGCATATCAGAAGCTGTTGTCCGTGGGGTGGAATCTATATTGTGGCAGGTTCCTATGTATATGTGACTCTGGTACCTAGGTACCCAACCCATGGGCTCATGCAGCCTCTGAGTGCCTTTAGTGCAGCCTACTGCCATATGACTGCCTACCCCACCATTTCGCATAATAGCACAGAAGAACTTAAAGTATAACTAAAGGCAAAACTTTTTTTTGTTGTGGATAGACTGGAGAAGGATTAGAACACCTGTCAGCTTTTTTCCTGTCTGTGCCCCCATTAGAGAGATTGACCCTTTATTGTCCTATTTACCATTGTATTCGAACGTGAAAGTAAAGAAAAATACCAAATTTTGGGTTGTCCCCAGAAAAGTAATACAGGGGTAATCTTCCAATGGGAACACTAGTTCTGGTGACCCGGGGGCCCCAAGGGATTTGTTTAATTCACAGGAAATGCCCCCCCCTTTTGTTTTGGCTATGGGACAGGAAGTGAAGGTAAATCTCCCTAATGGGAGTTGACAGGGGCTATAGCCCTCATTTACTCTATCCAAAATGAAAGAAGAAGTTTTTGTCTTTAATTCTACTTTAACCCTTTGCTTTATTCTGGTGTCCCATAGCATTGAATTGTATAGGAAAGAGGTGGGTGTTCAGGCATGAGGTGGGTTGTGACTAGCTTACTGTTGGGCCTTAATGGAGAACAAAGTTGGGCACTGTTTTAATCCGCTGACCAGGAAGAAAACAAGGTGTAGCGCTAGCCCCATAAGGGTCACTGCTAAATGTGGTCATCTCCCACCCTGCACAGCCAGGTACACAGATTTTTCTTGCTTGTATGTTTTTTATTAGGGGAATTTAACTTGGATAGGGAAGGGATGATATGGGAAGCCCATTTTATCAGCAGAACTTGTGAAGGATTAGAACTTTATACACTCCAGTATATACACACACTTTATTCTTCTACCTCCTGTACAATCTTGAGTGCAGCGCAACAACTCCCAGGACCAGCTAGCACTAATGTGTGGATCTGACACTGGCTCTGTCAGACCCAAAGCAAATGCTCTTTGCATGCAGGGACTGCAGGCCCCTATGTTGTAGCATAATAGAAGTCCTTGGTGCTAGCTGTCCTACATGTGGCTATTGCTCGCAGTACCACCTCTTCAGGCACTGCCAGCTGCCCCTTTCCACTGCCATGACACCACAGTCTTCCTGATTGGCTCGGGAACCCATTCCAGACTGCTCCATCCCAGTCCTCTCAGGCATGCCTCCCAGTCCTCCTGGCTGTGTGTCACTCACCAGCTCTCCTGGCTGCTCCTGTTGCTCATGGAGGTTTGCCCTGCAGTGCTCTCCCGCTGTCCTCTCCTTGCTCCCAGTGCCTCCTGGCCAGGACACCTCCGTTGGTTTGAGAAGGTCCCATCTGCACCCAAGCCCAGGCCAAAGGTTCCCCACCCCCAGACTGGGAAGCTCCCTCAAAGGCCAAGACAGCCTAATTCTCCATCTCCAGCTTTCACCTGAACTCTCCTCCCCAGCTGGACTGACCCAGAGTATTTGAGGGTGTCTGCCCCTTGCAAACCCAAGTTGGGGATTGGTCAGGGCCCTCAGAATACTCAAGGCAGCTCCACCGTACTTCCTCTCCCATCTTTCTAAAAGGCTCCAGTACATTCTAGAAATAGGTCGGAGATCTTCTATGATGCTGCCTGTGAGTCATCCAGCTGCCCAATCCAAGAAAAACACAGACAGGCTACTGTTAAAATGGAAATAATTTTTTGTGTTTTAACCACTTCCCACCCACGCTATAGCCGAAAGATGGCTACAGCGTGGACGCTACCTGCTGGGAGAGTGTCCCTGGATGTCCTCCTATTTACTTCCACAATGCGCGCTCCTGAGAGCACGCATCGGGGAAGTTCTGTGTTGGCCGTGTCCCCTGGACACAGCCAATCACAGATTGCTGTAAACGGCCAATCACAGCGGCCGTTTACAGTGCAATCGGCGTGTCCAATGAGAGATGATCTCATATGTAAACATATGAGATTATCTCTCAGCACCGCTCTCCCTCCTCACACAGACAGCGTATGAGGAGGGAGAGATGAAAGGCTGCAGCGGCCGTAAGTTGCACTGCCCCCACTGCAATCTGCCTCCAGTGCCATCTGCCCCCAGTGCCACCTGTCCCCAGTGCCATTTGTCATCAGTGCCACGTATAAGTGACATCTTTCATCAGTGCCACATCAGTGCCATGTGTCATCAGTGCCATATCAGTGTCATGTGTCAGTGCCATTTGTCATCAGTGCCACCTGTCAGTGTAACATGCCATCTGTTATCAGTGCCACGTGTCATCAATGCCACGTATCAGTGCCATATGTCATCAGTGTCACGTGTCATCGGTGCCACGTATTAGTGCCATGTATTAGTGCCACGTGTCATCAGTGCCACGTATAAGTGCCATCTGTCATCAGTGCCACATATTAGGGCCATCTGTCATCAGTGTCACATGTCATCAGTGCCCCGTATTAGTGGCATCTGTGGCATCTGTCATCAGTGCCACATCAGTGTCACGTGTCATCAGTGCTACGTATCAGTGCCATCTGTCATCAGTGCCACATCAGTGCCACGTGTCATTGTCCTGGTGCTCCAGGGCCTTCAAAAGTGTAATAGGTAGTCAACAATTTAGATGTGTATTTTATGCTCCTAGAACACGTGACAGTGCTCCCTGCATTTTGGGCCTCTCTAAGTGGCTGGGCTGTGGAAAAGTCCCACACATGAGGTATCATAATACTCAGGAGGAGTAGCAGAATTTATTTTGGGGTGTCATTTGTGGTATACACATGCCGTGTGAGAGAAATAACCTATTACAATTGCAAAGAATTGTGGGAAAAAATGACATCAAAAACCTCACCATGCCTCTTACTAAATACCTTGGAATGTCTACTTTCAAAAAAGGGTCATTTGGGGGGTATTTGTACTTTCCTTGCTTGTTCGGGTCACAAGAAATGAGCCACCAGTACATTAGATGTGATCAATTTTATATGATTCGCACCATAGCTTGTAGATTCTCTAACTTTCACAAAGACCAAATAATATCCACTATTTTTACCAAAGATATGTAGCAGTATAAATTGTGGCCAAAAATTCTGAAGAAAAATGTATAATTTGCATAATTTTATCACAGAAACAAAGAAAAATGCGTTTTTTTTTCAAAATTTTCGGTCTTTTTTCATTTATAGCGCAAAAAATAAAAAAACTCAGAGATGATCAAATACCACCAAAAGAAAGCTCTATTTGTGGAAAAAAAAAGGACAAAAAATTCATTTGGGTACAGTGTTGCATGACTGAGTAATTGTTATTCAAAGTGTGAGAGCACCGAAAGCTGAAAATTGGTCTGGGCAGGAGGGATGTTTAAGTGCCCAGTAGGCAATTGGTTAATACTAATAAAAAGCTATTTGTTTTCGGTGCTCTGTTACTGATAAAATGGAAATGGCATTTGGTGGTCCACTACTAGTATTACAAAAAAAAAAAGAAGAGATGTTGGTGATTTCGTACAATTGTAATGAAATTGGCTTATGGTGACTTATGGTGGTCCTCCTTCATTTGCCTTTATCATTGTCCTAGATGCTTTTTGGCCATGGGCAAATTACAGTTCTAGCAAAATTATTTTTCTAATTCTGGAGGAGACTGAATTCAGATTCAATACTTTGTGACTAATCTATACACACATAAGACAAAATCAACAAAATTAAGGTTACATTACATTCAATGTAACATATTTACTTCAATAACTTTGCTTATATATGAAGTAATCATAATTTTTCCCATAGTCTAACCATTAAGAAACAATAAAATGACTATTACATTTCTATTTTTATAAATGATGATCCAATTACTTCTTATAACTGAATATTCTAATGTTGTAAACAGTCTTCTATCTTGGCAGAAATCCAGAGTTGGAGTAATATGTAGACACGCACTTGGCTTATCCCACCATTTTACCTGCCTTTTACACACTAATTGGCACTGTGAATTTTGCTCCCTTAAGCCATTCAATACTCCAGGAAAGCAGTATGAATATCAAAAGCTATATTTTTGTATTAGGACATAGCTGATGGATTCTGGCAACTGAAGATGCCTTCTGGAATCAGTTGATTAGCTGCATATACCCATAATTGTATTAATTACAGCAGCAATATAAAGGCACAGAAGTGAAATCTGTAAAAGGAAATGTACTACTGCTTTACAGTATTTGTTAAAAATTAAGAATGCATCTATAATTGTATGAGTTCATTAAAAGGGAAGTATGGGAATTTTTTTTATCCCATAATCATACTTACCTAGGTGGATGCAGCATCGGTCTGATCTTGCATTCATCCCCCGCAGCCTCTGCACTGAGAACCGGGTCACCGAACATCGTCGAAGGCCCGGTTCTCTCACCTCCCTGTGTGGAGAGCTGCTGCCTGCCTGCAGCATCTCTCCTGCTCTGCTCCTCCACGCTTATTGAAGCACTGAGCTGTGGAAGGGCGTCTCAGCGAGGAGTGGCCATCTCAGCAGCTCGCTGAGGGGCTGAGACTGTCATCAGTCCAGGCACCAAAGTGACAGTTACATTCCCGGCAGGTGCCAGGAATGTAACTTTTTTTTTTAAATTGTTAAATCTGTGCGTTTACATCTGCTTTAAATAAGGAAAAGGAGGGGGGGGGGGTAGTTTTCATTGTCCTATAAACAATATTCTGAGTTGTGATGGCTGGGATGATTAACCACTTAACAACCGCCCTATAGCCGAATGACGGCTACAGGGCGGTTTCTTAACTCTGGGAGGCCGTCATATGACATCCTCCCAGAATTCCGCTCTCGCGTACCCCCTGGGGCGCGCACTCGAGTGCATCCGTGACCGCCGGGTCCATAGGTCCATAGGCTCATAGCGGCCGTTTACCACGTGATCGCTCCGTCAAATGACGGAGTGATCACTTGTAAACATGTTATGACGCCGGTTCCTCCCTCCCCCTCTCTGTACCGATCGGAACAGCGGAGGGGGAAGAGATCGATGTCAGCAGCGATGTGGGCTGCATCTGCAGTGCCCACATCGCTGCTCACCGAAAATTAACCCCTCAATTCCCTGCCAATACTCTGCAATACCCTGCCATTACTCTGCATTACTCTGCAATACCCTGCAACACTCTGCAATACTCTGCATTACTCTGCATTACACTGCAATACTCTGCATTACTCTGCATTACTCTGCAATACTCTGCAATACTCTGCATTACTCTGCATTACACTGCAATACTCTTCATTACTCTGCAATACTCTGCATTACTCTGCATTACTCTGCAATACCCTGCAATACTCTGCAATACCCTGCAATACCCTGCAATACTCTGCATTACTCTGCAATACTCTGCAATACCCTGCAACACTCTGCAATACCCTGCAACACTCTGCAACACCGCCAATACCCTGCAACACTCTGCAATGCTCTGCAATACTTTGCAACACTCTGCAATGCTCTGCAACACTCTGCAATGCTCTGCAACACCCACCAATACCCTGCAACACTCTGCAATGCTCTGCAACACCCGCCAATACCGTGCAACACTCTGCAATGCTCTGCAACACCCTCCAATATCCTGCAATGCTCTGCAACACAATACTCTGCAACGCCATACTCTGAGATACCCAGCCATACTCTGAGATACCCAGCCATACCCAGCCATAGTCGGTGATACCCTGCAATACCCAGCCATAGACACCCCCCCCCCACACCCCTCCCCTCCCGCCGCCCTCCGGTGCTTCTACCGACTCGCCAATACGATCAAATCCAGAATCTTTTTTTTTTTTTTTCAGGCTTCCCAGCTTAGAGGTGAGATGCGGGGTCTTATTGACCCCATATCTCACTGTAAAGAGGACCTGTCATGCCATATTCCTATTACAAGGGATGTTTACATTCCTTGTAATAGGAATAAAAGTGATCAAAAAATTTATTTTTGGGGAAAAAAATGTCAAACTAAAATAAATAAAGTAAAATGAACAATAATTTTTTTTTTTTATAACCACTTTCAGACCGGACCATTTTGCTGGTAAATGACCAGAGGTCTTTTTACACTTTGGCACTGCGCTGCTTTAACTGGTAATTGCGCGGTCATGCAATGTTGTACCCAAACAAAATTTGCGTCCTTTTCTTCCCACAAATAGAGCTTTCTTTTGATGGTATTTGATTGCCTCTGCGATTTTTATTTTTTGCGATATAAACGTAAAAAGACCGCAAATTTTGAAAAAAAATGATATTTTCTACTTTTTGTTATTAGAAAAATCTAATAAACTCAATTTTAGTCATACATTTAGGCCAAAATGTATTCAGCCACATGTCTTTGGTAAAAAAAAAGTCAATAATTGTATATTTATTGGTTTGCGCAAAAGTTGTCACATCTACAAACTAAGGTACGTTTTCTGGAATTTACGCAGCTTTTAGTTTACGACTGCCTATCTCATTTCTTGAGGTGCTAAAATGGCAGGGCAGTACAAAACCCCCCCAAATTACCCCATTTTGGAAAGTAGACCCCCTAAGGAAATTGATAAGAGGCATATTGAGCCCATTGAATATTTTATTTTTTTGCCTCAAGCGATTGAATAATGACAAAAAAATTTTTTTTTTTTTTTTTACACAAAGTTGTCACTAAATGATATATTGCTCACACATGCTATGGGCGTATGTGAAATGACACCCCAAAATAAATTCTGCTGCTTCTCCTGAGTACGGGGATACCACATATGTGGGACTTTTTGGGAGCCTAGCCGCGTACGGGGCCCCGAAAACCAAGCACCACCTTCAGGCTTTCTAAGGGCGTAAATTTTTGAGTTCACTTCTCACTACCTATTACAGTTTTGAAGGCCATAAAATGCCAAGATGGCACAAAACCCCCACAAATGACCCCATTTTAGAAAGTAGACACCCCAAGCTATTTGCTGAGAGGCATGTTGAGTTCATGGAATATTTTATATTTTGCCACAAGTTGCGGGAAAATTACAAACTTTTTTTTTTTTTTTTTTTTTCACAAAGTTGTCACTAAATGATATATTGCTCATGCATGCCATGGGCATATGTGAAATGACACCCCAAAATAAATTCTGCTGCTTCTCCTGAGTACGGGGATACCACATATGTGGGACTTTTTGGGAGCCTAGCCGCGTACGGGGCCCCGAAAACCAAGCACCGCCTTCAGGCTTTCTAAGGGCGTTACAGTTTTGAAGGCCATAAAATGCCAAGATGGCACAAACCCCCCCAAATGACCCCATTTTGGAAAGTAGACACCCCTAAATTTAGGGGTACACTAGTGAGACTAGGTAATAAATGGCGGGTGCCCTGAAACTATAAAAAAATAACTAACCAACCAGCGTCACCTGTAACAGTTATATGGTGATCACTGGTGAAAGGGTTAACTAGGGGGCAATCAGGGGGCTTTATGCGGTAGTATATGGGGGTCCCTGGCGCTATAAAAAGCTGCGGCGAACCTAAATACCTACCTGCCTAACTAGCGTCACCTGTGACACTAATACGGCGATCAGAAAAATGATCGCTTATTAGGCTGGGTTCACACTGGAGCGATGCGGGAACGCCGCGAATCCGCGGCGGGTTCCCGCATCGCATGCCTCCCGGCGGCAGTTCACACTGCCCTATGCGAACTGCTGGGAGTGTCAGTGAAATGTTACTGACACCCCCAGATCAGTTCGCATATCGCAGTGCGATCTGCAAACTCGGATCGCATGGTGTGAACACCCATGCGATCCGATTCTGCTGCGGGCCAAAAAAAGGGTCCCGTGCGAATTTGCGGCGGGTGCGGCGGGTGTGGCGGGTGCGGCGAATGGCTGAACTCGAATCGCACAGAGATCGGATGTGATTTGCACTGCAGTGCGGTGCGAATCACATTCGTTCTCATAAACCGCTGCAATGTGAACCCAGCCTTAGTGACACTGGCGACGGGGGGTGATCACAGGGTTAAACCTTTATTGGGGGGGTTAGGGGGGTACATTAGAACTAAAGGGGGCTAACCCTAACTGCCCTAACAGTTATTACAGTCACAAATGACACCAATGCAAAAAAATAAAAATAAAAATGACATTGGTGTCACTGTGACTGGGGGGCAGGGGTAATTGGGGGGGTGATCGGGGGGGTGTGAGTGTGCCTGGCATGTTCTACTGTGTGTGTAGAGTGTTGGTGCAACTCACCGATCCGCTCTCCTCCGTGTCGGAACGGAAAAATACCGACACGGAGGAGAGAATACATCACTTCCTCTCCTGTGTTTACATTACAGGAGAGGAAGTGATGTCACGGGGGATTTCTATTCGTCGGGAGCGATCGCGAGGGGGTGGCCATGAATGAATGGCCGCCCCCTCGTCCCGGATCGCTCCCGGACGAAAACCGACCGCCGCAGGCACCGGGCAGGGGCCCGATCGGGCCCCCGACCCGCGGGAGGCAAGGGACGTACATGTAAGCCCTTATGCCTGCCCGTGCCATTCTGCCGACGTACATCGGCGTGCGGCGGTCGGCAACTGGTTAAAGCGCCCCTGTCCCCATGTGCTCGCATGCAGAAGCGAACGCATACGTAAGTCCTGCCCACATATGAAAACGGTGTTCAAACCACACATGTGAGGTATCGCTGCGAACGTTAGAGCGAGAGCAATAATTCTAGCCCTAGACCTCCTCTGTAACTCAAAAAATATAACCAGTAAAAAAAAAAAAAATTGTCACCTATGGGGATTTTTAAGTAGCGATGTTTGGCGCCATTCCACGAGCCTGTGCAATTTTGAAGAGTGACATGTTAGGTATCGATTTACTCGGTGTAACTTCATCTTTCACATTATGCAAAAATTGGGCTAACTTTACTGTGTTTTTTTTTTTAAGCACAAAACTGTTTTTTTTTTCCAAAAAAAAGCATTCGAAAAATTGCTGCGCAAATACCGAGCGAGATAAAAAGTTGCAACGACCACCATTGTATTCTCCAGGGTGTTTGCTAAAAAAACATATATAATATTTTGGGATTCTATGTAATTTTCTAGCAAATAAATGATGATTTTTACATGTAGGAGAGAAATGTCAGAATTGTCCTGGGTGCTCCAGAACGCCTGATGGCGCTCCCTGCATGTTGGGCCTCTGTATGTGGCCACACTGTGTAAAAGTCTCACACATGTGGTATCACCGTACTCGGGAGTAATAGCAGAATGTGTTTTGGGGTGTAATTTGTGGTATGCATATGCTGTGTGAGAAATAAACTGATAATATGACAATTTTGTGAAAAAAAAAAAGTAAAAAAAAATCTTGATTTTGCAAAGAATTGTGGGAAAAAATGACAACTTCAAAAAACTCATAATGCCTCTTACTAAATACCTTGGAATGTCTTCTTTCCAAAAAGGGGTCATTTGGGGGGTATTTGTACTTTTCTGGCATGTTAGGGTCTCAAGAATTCAAATAGGCCGTCAGTACTTCAGGTGTGGTCAATTTTCAGATATTGGCACCATAGCTTGTGGACTCTTTAACTTTCACAAAGACCAATTAATATCCACCAATTTGTACTTATTTTTACCAAAGATATGTAGTAGTATACATTTTGGCCAAAATTTATGAAGAAAAAATTACTAATCTGCTAAATTTTATAACAGAAACAAAGAAAAATTCATTTTTTTTACTGAATTTTCAGTATTTTTTCTTTTATAGCACAAAAAATAAAAAACCCAGCGGTGATTAAATACCACCAAAAGAAAGGTCCATTTGTGTGGAAAAAAAGGATAAAAATTTCATATAGGTCCAGTGTTGTCATTCAAAATGTGAGAGCACCGAAAGCTGAAAATTGGTCTGGTTATTAAGGGTGTTTAAGTGCCCAGTGGTCAAGTGGTTAAAGGAGAAGTCCAGCCTGAGCTCATTCGGCTGGGCTTCTCCTATGGGTCACAGGAATGCAATTAGTTTTGTGACCCATAGGAGAAGCCCAGCCGAATGAACCCACAGATTTTACAATTTAAAAAAAGGTTACATTTCCAGCACCTGCCGGGAATGTAACTGTCACATTGGCTGTGCTCTCAACCAAACTGTCAAACCAACCAATGGCTGGTGTCATAACTGATCACATGTGCAGCATCATGGCAGTTGAAGATCAAACAGAAGCCAAGATGATGGCTTCCTTGGCTGAAAATAATAGAAGCGTTTGCTTCCACCTTAATGATTTTTGTTTCATCCATAACCGATACTTAATATTCATAGACCATGAAAACTTTCATGGTGGCAGAGAATCTTTTCAATGTCTGTGCAGCTAGTGCTTATGCGCAGTAGAATTATTTGTTTTAAGATGTCAGTTTTATATTTTTTTGTGTTTTTATTGTGTTTAATATGCATGCCAGTTGTCCATATCAGGCTAGCTTGCAATAGACAATTTAAGGAATTATAAAAAAAAAGTTCCTAAAATATGAGTCATACATTATTAGAAATTATTATACTTTGGACATCAGAAAAAAATTTAAAATAGCAAATGGTGAATGTCATACTGTAACTGAACCTAAAGAATGACAGTTGGAGTTTAATTGCAAGTATAGCTAAATTTTGATCTGAAATTTTAAAAATACCTAGCAAAATTCTTATTACAGAACTATAGCTAAAGCTGTTTTTTTATTTTATTTTAGTAATATAGAGAATGTTTAGAAATCCTGTCACATTTTTTTCTGTCTAGCCCCCATTGGAGAGATTTTACTTTCTGTCCCTTTACCACAACAGGACGTAAGAGGAAATCTCTACATAACGATAGAGTTACCAGAACAGGTGTAGCCATTGCAAGATTTTTCCTCACCTCCTGTTGTTGGCAACTTTAACACTGTGAATTTCCGATTACTGTGTGTGCCACTGAAAATGTTCCCCAAGACTAGGGTTAAGGTGTAGGTATGCTATTACCATGGTTTATGAGGCAAATCCAGAAGGTCTGAGGTTTACTGTCACAGCAAGTTTCAATTAAATTAAATGTAAATTTGCCCAAGAGAATTTTTTTAAAACAATAATGCACTGCTTAGCCTTTGAACTATAGCCAAGGGGCCTTCGGATAAGTAAGCCTCCTCACTATAAGATGGAGGCATAGAACAATCATACTGTCAGTGCATTGGAAGCTGCTGTAAGGAAAAGGTAACTTAGGAAACTGTACTTTGATTCTGATTTTAGCTCTTTGGGCAAGCAACCTCTTTGCTGATTTTTTATTTATTTTTTTGCTGTTCTTATTATTGTTAGCTTTTCTGTCTTTAAGGGATAAGTTCACCTTTGGAATATGAATCATGTTCCACTGTTTTTTTTCTCCCCTTGATACCCACTACCTCCCCATCCCATGAAAGTGGGCAGGGGGTCTTCCCTCCACATCCACTGTCACAATTTGAAAACTGCATGGCTGTTCAGGTCTCTGCCCACATCATTCATTTACAGTTTCCTGTGAATGAATAGACTACAAGTACTATCACCCATTGCTGCTGACAACTTGTAGTTCTCAATTAATTCATTGATGTTCCTGCTCTCAAGTGACTGCCGGCCCATATAAGAGGTGCGGGCAGTCAGCTATCCTTGGGCTTTCTGCTGATCATGGGTGCATTGCTCTGTAGGCTTCTTAGAAAAAAAAATGCCCATTTTTTTTCTTGCAAAAAATGTGCATTTACTATTTTATTTTTCAAAAGGTGAACTTAGCCGTTAATATCATTTTTGTGGATTTGAGATCAGTGGTCCCTATCAGCTGCTGTCACGTCCATAGCAAATTTTATTTTTGTTTTGAAGTTTCCCATAAAAAAAAAAAAAAATACGTTTTTGTTTCAGTGGGTTGGTATTTGGATGTTTTAATTTATTGGGGGGGGGGGGGGGTACTGTTTTTTATTTTTTGTTGATAGGCCTTTATTTAAGTGGTATTATAGGTTTTACATTTATTTGGGGAGGTTTCCTAATTTATATTTTGTTATACCACAAAAATGTACCATTGGGCCTCATGCTTATGGACGTTTTTAAAAGCAAGCTGTAAAGCTAGTACTGATACCAGGAAAAAGCGCCATTAAAAATGCACTTTTTACCGCATTTTGCATTTTTAAGAAAAATACATCTCTCACCTATATTACACTCCCAAATTACCCACAATGCCACAGAAACCAAATAAAATATGTTAGAGAGCATGTGTCATGCCATTTTGGTAGGAGAGAGCATTTGAGAGTTTGTTGGAGTCTTTTTGCATTTAGGTGATTTTTCCGAGTTTTTCATATGGATTCTGTCATCCAGAAGATAGACAAGGCAATCCTTCTGATTGTCTTGTGGAGGCTGCGAAGAAGGAGACAGGAGGAGGAGAGAAGTGGGAGACGTTGTCAGTTTTGGGTGCATCCAATGGTATCCCATTGGGTGTCTACTGGGTACTTTACAAATATGTATTCATAACTAAGCTCATATCCGGCAATATTCCTTAACTTTACAAGGGTGTCTGTGCCTCTCTTTGATGAGCTGTTGGAGAGGCTCAGGCCAAGGCTGACGAGGATGGACACCGTGATGCGGAGCTCTGTGTCACCAGAGCAATGGCTGCTAGTGACACTCAGGTAAGTGCAATTTACACATATGGGTTAAGGTTAGTGGATAGGGTTAGGGGCAGGGGATAGGGTTAGTGGATAAGTTTATGGTATTGGGTTAGGGTTAGTGGATAGGGTTAGGGATAGGGGACAGGGTTAGTGGATAGAGTCACGTGTAGGGGATAGGGTTAGTGGATAGGGGTTAGGGGATCGGGATAAGGGTTAGGTTTAGAGGTTAGGTGTTAGGGGTTAGGGTTTAGGGTAGGGTTAGTACTTCTTATTTTTATGCAATTATTTTTTAATATGTTACATTTTTATGTTATCATAGGTTCCTTGCCACTGGACAAAGTTATGTCTCGTTGCATAAATAAGTGAAAAAAGTTCACTTTTTTCACTTATTTAGTCTATTATATCGGAGTATTACGATTGGGGTTGCTGCTTGTAGGGAATCTATTAAAAATTTTTAATTTTTTCTGAATAGCGCGGTTTACTTTTTATATCATGTCTCGTTGCATCACTACTTCCTCCTTGGCCTCACAACAGTGTCCAGAGTAACAAAGGAAACATGTCTGTCAATATGGAAGGCGTTGCATGAAGTTGTAATGCCAGAGCCAACAGAAGACATCTGGGAATCAGTTGTCAACGCAACTGAGTTTGAACTGAGTTTGGGAGAAAACTCAGTTCCCAAACTGTATCGGTGCCCTTGATGGGAAACACATCAGGGAGAAGAAGCCTTCCCACTCTAGATCATCCTATTTCAACTATAAAAAATATTTTTTGGTGGTCCTCCTGGCATTGTCTGATGCACATCTGAAATTACTTGTTGTGGATGTGGGAGCATGCGGAAGCCAAGGTGAAGCCCGCATATTCTATGAGTCAGCCTTTGGACGTCATCTACAGTATATGAAGGACAACTCAGTATTCCTACCAGCAGGCCTCTATTCTGTACTGAGGAACCCAGCTTGGCATTGGTCATGGTGGCAGATGAGGCCTTTGGACAGGCTGAAAATCGTATGAGGCCATAGAGTGGCTATGATCTCAACCATTGACAAAAAATCTATAATTATAGGCCCAGCCGTGCACGCTGTGTTGTCGAATGTGCTTTTGGGGAGTGCACAGCTAAATGGCCAATTTTTCTGGCCTGTATGCAACTTGATGTTGAGGAGAGGACCGCTTTCCCAGATGGGTTGCGCATCCATGGACAGAACTCATATGTAAACTGCGACCTGGTCTAAATTCAACACATTGGGGGACCATTTTAAAATGGACCCAGCAGCCTTAGCTACAATAACTTTCAGTCGTTAGTGGGGATAGATCTAATACTTGACTTAAACACTTCAGCATTACCCACCTTTGTCGTCTGGTGATTGGTACATCCTATACATATATGCTGTCGTGCTTGTGTCAGGAAAGAGGACGATTTTATACATAATTGATGGTAATTTTTCTTTCCTGATCCAAAGTATGACAGCATATAGGTCCCTCCCTAAAGGGTTTCCAGGTTACCCTAAGTTACAAGAATGCTGCCTGCAGGGAGGAAACTTTCTTATATAGCATAATCGGTCCTGGAATAGGGCAGGGAGTGGAGCCTAACCATACGTATATGCTGTCATGCATTGCATCTGGAAAGGAAAATTACCGTCAGGTAAGTATAAAATGTTCCTCTTTTCTGTCAGCTGCCTCTTCTATCACAGCACGGGCTAAGCACGAAACTTCGAAAGAATATAATGTGTTTATTTTGCTGGAAAAGTGACAGGTTCCAGCCATTTTATATTGTTTGTAAACAGAGCAGATTCTATTTACCATCTACACCAGATCCTTATCCTAGATTACAGTTTTATGTAGATATTAATAGTTGAACCCACCACACAAAAAGAAAATACAGTTCTTTATTTAATCACTTCAGCCCCAGAAGGAAAAAAGAGATCCTTTCTGCTTAGCAGAAACATAAGATCTCAATTTTTCCCCTCTGGCAAACCGCCGTTCTGCCTCTCCTCAGAATGAGCGGTGGGTCCACGGTTCAGGCACGTGATTTCGCACAGGAGGGTCACCCTCTACATGGGAGGTACCTTATTAGGGGGGCACCCCCCCTCCGGAAAAGTACCCTGTCTCCATGTTGATGAGAACTTGGGTCTCTTCCCTACAACTTTTTCCAGATCAATTCCACAGCCAAATGTATGCTCCCAGTTATGCTGTCGCTGTGACTATCCATGAAAATGTTATTGTTCTGTAACACCATATGCTTTAAGACACTCCAAGGCATGCTGGTAAGGTTGAATAAAAACAAAGGTCTATTCATATTGTGTTTTTTCAAAGTGACATAAAAATACCCTCTCCCTACTAATTGGACTTTAGGATTCACCTCAAGGTTTGGTTTTGCCAAATTATAAACAATATTCACTAAACACTTTGTGAGTTGATACTGAACAGATTTATCCATAACTAGAAGGATATTCAAACACCCTGGCTCTAGGCAAGACATAATTACAAAAAACAAGGTTTGATTTAGGTACACTTACATTTTATACTGTATATTGATATGTGGTATTGGCAGGATGAGGTTCAGAAGGCTTACGTTAAACTACTTAAACTACTTACGTTAAACTACTGGAGTTTTAGAATCAAATTAGTGAGATTACTATTAAAATATCTGATTTAAACATGTAGACCATGGTAATAAAAAAGAATATTACAGCATGATCAAAACATGTCTTGGAAAAGAAATTATTATTTCAATATGTTTTCAAAGATAAGGGGTTTTTTATTTATTTTTTGTGATTTATCTATAAATGAACACTTTACACACAGAAATATAGATTTTGTGTGCATAATTGCTTGTGAGCTTATATTGATCTGTTTAGTCTCTAGCTAGTTCAGGTTTGTAGAAATGGTTTTGGATGAGCATGCCGAGGAGAGCGCTGTTTAGAGGATTGACATAATTACAAGAACTTTTTTTTTTTTCTGTAAAAGATTTACACCTGCAGGCATCATTCCAGTATAACCACTCAAAGTCCTGTGACATACCAGTACATTGCTGGTCCTTATTGGGCATATATTGTAATGTTCTTTTTTTTTTCTTGCAGCCTTTAGGCTGAATAAAAAAGAGACCCTAACAGATTCCTCCATTCACATCAATTGATGTGGATGAAGAAATCTCTGTCAGAAAAAGTGTGTGGTATTTAGGGTTTCCACCTCATTCAATTAAACCAGAACACATGTGACTTACACAGGTACTGAGGCTAATTTAATGCAGATAAGGCACCAAGTGAGTTTAATTACCACCTTAATCAGCCACAGAACCTGTGTGATTAATATGTGTTTGGTTTTAAATTGATGAGATAGCAACCCTAGTGGTATGCCCACTATTAGAATATACCGCCCTGCATCCACTTCTAATGATGGGCATACATGCAATGTCCATGGGCTGAAGGAAAAAAAAATTGAGCCTAACAGATTCCTCCATTCACATTGATTGATGTGGATGAAGAAATCTCTGTCAAAAAAAGGAAAAAAATATATGTCGAAGATTAGGAACAATCACCTACTGACCAACCCAGGCCTCATGCTTCGGCATATATGTTATTTTTTTAATTGCAGATGAGAAATCCCCTCCAACAGAGCTGCAATCACTGACATATGTATTCTGAAAGCACACCCTGCTGCTATCAGATTAAACAGATCAGTGCTGCAGCTGAAACCAGTAATGAAGGTTTATAGTGTGTGTGTGTGTGTGTGTGTGTGTGTGTGTGTGTGTGTGTGTGTGTGTGTGTGTGTGTGTGTGTGTGTGTGTGTGTGTGTGTGTGTGTGTGTGTGTGTGTGTGTGTGTTACTGGCAATCAAAGGGTTTAATGCGATAACGAATATGTGATAGGCAATCTGACAGTCCGCGGCAGCTGCGTGCTCAAGCTCCCTGCTCCCTGGTGGTGGAGTCAGTCTAAGGAGAGGAGAGCAGCGCAGCTAGCCTGAGCCTACGTGCTACAACTCCTATCGCCGCGGTCTGATATTGCCTGGCCTGCCTGGACACCACGTCACGTGGCTGGCCTGGGCGCGCCTGGTGGCTGCAGTACAGAGTACTGTGGAGTGGAGACCCCAGAAGCAACATCACTGACCAGCCCCCATGACTGGCAGGAAGCAGCAGTGCAAGGAAGGAGAAGGTGGATGAGAGAAGACTCATCCTGTCCTGCTGACAGTGCTGAACTCTGAATCTGCAGAGCAAGATGAGACACCCTAACACGCCCACAGGATCGATCTCCCCCATACAGCTCATCTACCTTGCCCATCATGGCCTGTGATTCCGGCTGGGAGTGGGAGCTACCCATGGCCTGTGATTCCATCTGGGAGCTGCCCATGGCCTGTGATTCCTGCTGGGAGCTGCCCATGGCCTGTGATTCCTTCTGGGAGCTGCCCATGGCCTACAGGCCAGCAGGACCTCCGACCCTCATGCCATGGTCGGCTCCCAGCAGGACCCACAGGTCAGTGACCAGCAGGGCCCATTAGCTATTGTCTGCTCCCAGCAGGACTCACAGGTAAGTGGCCAGCAGGACCCATGGGTCTGCAGCCAGCTCCCAGCAGGACCCACAGGTCAGTGGCCAGCAGGACCCACAGGTCTGCAGCCAGCTCCCAGCTGGACCCACAGGTCAGTGGCCAGCAGGACCCACAGTTCGACAGCTCGTGGGTCCTGCTGGGAGCTGGCCACTTACCTGTGGGTCCTGCTGGCCACTGACTTTTATTTTTTAATAAAAATGTGTGCGTGTGTGTGTTTATATATATATATATATATATATATATATATATATATATATATATATATACATATATATATATATATACATATATATATATATATATATATATATATAATTTGCGTTTTATGGTTGGCCCCCTTACTTTTGTCCTTGTTCCCCCATGTGCCCCCCCTAAATATGAAAGCTAGAGATGCCACTGGGAACTTTAGTTATTTATAACCCAACATATCAAAATCTAAAGGGGAAGCCAACATAGATATGTCATGTTGGGCTGCTCTCTGGCCTATTGCCCTTCTGCTCTGTGTGGATTTTCTTTTGCATTACAAAAACTTGGTAGATAAAAATAGACTAATAAAACATCATACTATTTATTTCTTCTGGGACAGTCTGTGATGTTCGTGGTTCAGTGATTGAAGATTAATTTGAGATTTTGGTAGGATAACAATTTTGGGCCCTATTATTTGTTTCGCTTTGGAAATTAGTGTGTACTGTGTCAGATCTGACTGACTCAATGTTCTGATTGCTTCAATGAAAAACTGTTATTCTTATTGCGCCTCAATGAGATGATCCCACTTTGGGCAATTTATCATTTGGAAGCAACACTAATACCACGTACACACAATCAGACTATCCAGCGGACTTAGTCTGGAGGACAAACCGCCGGAAAGTCTGGCGGACTTTCCGAACGAGCGGACCTGCCCGCACACAACCGGACTATGGCGGCCGTCCGCCGTACTTTTGAAATGAACGTACTTACCCACGGAGGAAAGTCCGTTCATTTTGAACGCGGCTCCAGGTAGCCAGAACTAGCGAAGCAAGTCAATGTCGCCACCTTCGGCGGTGAGATTGAAGTGTCGCTGGCCCCGTCACCTTGTATGGACTTAAAAGGGAAGCACTATGCCGAAAAAACGGCGTGAGGGTCCCCCAGGTCCATATAAGACCCTTATCCGAGCACGCAGCCCGGCCGGTCAGGAAAGGGGGTGGGGACAAGCAAGCACCCCCCTCCTGAGCCATACCAGGCAGAGGGCCCTCAACATGGGGGTTGCTTTGGGGAAGGGGGGGCCATGCGGCTCCCCCACCCCAAAGCACCTTGTCCCCATGTTGATGAGGACAAGGGCCTCTTCCCAACAACCCTGGCCCTTGGTTGTCGGGGTCTGTGGGTGGGGGGCTTATCACAATCCGGGAACCCCTTTAATAAGGGTGCCCCAGATACCGGCCCCCCAACCCTATGTGATTGAGTATGGGGTACAATGTACCCCTACCCATTCACCTGTGAAAAAATGTAAATAAAACACAACATACAAGGGTTTAAAATAATTTATTGCACAGCTCCGGGGTCTTCTTCCGTCTTGGGGGTCTTCTCGCTGGACTCCTCCGCTATCTTCTGCTAGCACTTTTACTAGCAGAGGAGCCCGACTTTCTTCTTCGTCGCCGCCCGGGGGTCTTCTTCCGACTTCGGGAGTCTTGTCCCCCTCTTCGGGGGTCTTGTCCCCCTCTTCGGTTCTTCTTGCCGGGCCTCCGCTCCTTCTTCCAGCTCTTTTACTGGCGGAGGCCCGGTCTTCTGTCACCGCCTTCTCTTCTTCTCTTCTCTTCTTTTCTTTTTCCTTGAGATGTTGACTCAACGCTGTCTCTGGCCGTAATGACAGGGACATGTTGCACAGCGACTTATATAGGGACAAGAGTAAAAGAGCTTGAAGAAGGAGCGGAGGCCCGGCAAGAAGAACCAAAGAGGGGGACAAGACCCCCGAAGAGGGGGACAAGACCCCCGAAGTTGGAAGAAGAGGCGGTGGCGACTGAAGACTGGGCCACCGCTAGTAAAAGAGCTAAAGGAAGAAAGCGGAGGCCCGGCAAGAAGAACCAAAGAGGGAGACAAGACCCCCGAAGAGGGGGACAAGACTCCCGAAGTCAGAAGAAGCCCCCCGGGCGGCGACGAAGAAGAAAGTCGGCTCCTCCGCTAAAAGTGCTAGCAGAAAATAGCAGAGGAGTCCAGCGAGAACACCCCCAAGACGGAAGAAGACCCCGGAGCTGTGCAATAAATTATTTTAAACCCTTGTGTGTTGTGTTTTATTTACATTTTATTCACAGGTGAATGGGTAGGGGTACATTGTACCCCATACTCATTCACATAGGGTTGGGGGCCGGTATCTGGGGGCTCCCTTATTAAAGGGGGCTCCCGGATTCCGATAAGACCCCCGCCCGCAGGCCCCCGACACCCAACGGCCAGGGTTGTCGGGAAGAGGCCCTTGTCCTCATCAACATGGGGACAAGATGCTTTGCGGTGGGGGGCCCGCACGGCCCCCCCCTTTCCCAAAGCACCCCCATGTTGAGGGCACGCGGCCTGGTACGGCTCGGGGGGCGCTTGCTTGTCCCCACCCCCTTTACTGACCGGCCGGGCTGCATGCTCGGATAAGGGTCTTATTTGGACCTTGGGGGGACCCCCACGCTGTTTTTTCGGAGTAGGGCTTCCCCTTTAAGTCCATACCAGGTGACGGGGCCAGCAAGGTGTCAATCTTGCCATTGAAGGCAGCAACATTGACTTCCTTCGCTAGTCCCGGCTACCTGGAGCCACGTTCAAAATGAACGGACTTTCCTCTGTGTGCAGGATATTTGTTGGTGGGTTCTGCTGTGACTAGAGATTGGTGAATGACTCATTATTCTTGGGTAATCATTGACTTGTCCATAGCCTGTAAAGAGTTTAAACACCCAGCTTTCTTAGGAAGCAGCAGTAGGGCAAAATTACATCACCCACACCTCTTGGACACTTTAGAAGCAGAGGGCAAGGTATTTTTTTTTTTTTTACTTTGTTTTAAGCATTTACTTTTTGCATGGCTCTCTGCAAGCTATTTTTGTTTGGGGATGTTTCTTGGGAAATCTGCTTTACTACCCAACTCCTAAATCAAGCCCTTAATACCTACCCCCTAATTAACATAACTCTTAAAGAGAACTTTTAACATTTTAACCCCCTCCCCACCCCACCCCAAAAGAGTGCCCTTAAAACAAAGCCTGCAACATTTAACTTCTAAAGTGTGCTTAAGAATAAGCCATAACACTAAATAACTCTTAAACTACATACTTAAGTCATCCTAAAAAGAATACTCTCCAGACCAAAAATGTAAATGTTCCACGCCAAAATTGTGCAACACTAAGATTTTGGCAGCAGAAAAAGCTGATCAGAGAAAGGTAGCCTCCAAACTTTTGTCTCTTCAGGTTTTCTGTAAAATAATACATTACAGAAAATTTCCCCAGCGCACTTACCAGCTAGTCACCACAAGAACAAAGGCTAAACTGTTTCAAAAATGTGCATCAAAAATATAGGCTTTGCTTTATACTTTTGCAAATATACAGTATGTGAAGCCCCATTGCTGAGCCAAGCCACCTCTTTCGAGTGTATTCCCTAACTCTAATCTAACAGAGCTTTCAACTTGGGATAGGCAGGCATGCTTTTGGGGTAACCCTATATTTCTATAATATGCCTTTACACAATAGAAGCCCATACACGGTCAATGGCAGCTGAAGATCTCCAGTGTGTAGCTGCACTAAACCCAACAAGCAGAGTAAAAATGGCAACCACTCAATTTATGTCAATTAATATTTATTTAAGGACAATCTACTTCTAACATTAACACAATATTTTGTACTGTGCTGTAAATGTCATTGAACTGATGTGACATGTTTAATCCTGTTAAGTATACTGCTGTGCTATATCCTAAAATAAATAACAGACTTACACATTCTATTTCTGTGATATTTTTCACAAAGCCAACATATAAAGCATCTTTCTCCAACTTTTCTTGTGTGAGTATCCAAAATAGTAAACTAATAATTTTATCCAAAAAATTGTTACAGGAGTGAAAAAATGATCTCAACTAAAGCCTTATTTAGGTTCCATTAATGCCTTTAACTGTTGGCATAACATTTTGACAAACCAAACATTCCATAATTCTTTGTTTTCCTAAGACAATGCAAAATGTGCCACAATCAATATATTCAAGTAATAAAACATGTGTTGCACAAATGTCAGAAGCATTTGGCAAGATAAACAAAAAGACCCAACTTTTTTTTATAGAGATTAATGCCCGTATCATCAGCTCCATTAAACTGTTTGCAGTGGTCAAGAAAACTATTGCTGGGTGTACTAGTCTGATCTGATTTTAGCTAAACTGGTCTGGCGACACTATCTGGTGTGGTGGTGATCTCAGACACTATCTGGCTGCACTATTGGGGCTTAGTCACAGGTGATGTGGGGGCAGTAACACCTCATTATTGAGCCATGGTTTTACTGTCCCTCAACCACTACCCCCTTTAGATGCAGAGGCAGTGGTCAGGGGTATAAACATGTCATGTCCTCAATGATTTGTGGCAGGTATTAAAGCCCCTGTACAACTGCAGATCACAACCTATTCAAGTGAATAGGGGGTGCTTGTGTCAGGTCCGGGAGTTAAAGCAAGTGATGAGGGGGCTCACTGAAGAGTGATGCAAACGTCCCCCCCCCCCCCCCAACCCAGTCAAGCCGACAATAATATATAAAGGGGAGAAATAAGCAAGCAGGCTGTCCATGTTACTTTTTCACCTTCAGTTTAATCAGTTTTTGTTCTTCCTCTGTGCTACCTGGACTTCTACTCCCATGTTGCCATTCTGAAAAATTACACCACAATTCTGTAGGAAAATAAAATCCTTCTGCTGAGATCTTTTTTTACCAGCACATGAGTGTAATTTTCGTATCGTGCATGCAGGAGATAAGGTTCATAACAATGCATATGCATTAAAGCATGCTTGTTATACTCACTGGGGGACCTTAGGGGGTAAATCCTGCTCATTGTATAAAACGGCTTTGTTCTGTCTTCTCTGATCCTCCCCTTTTCCACTGCCCCCAATCCATCACCTGATAAGACAGAGTATTTGGAGTCACCCTTGTTCAGTTTGGTGTTTGTTGCTAGAGAGTTTATTTTGCTCTTGGAATAGTGCATGTGATCAGCACAGGGCCAATCAGCACTCTCCAGACAGAGGGTCATGGGTCATGCAGCCTCATAGGACAGTCAGAGTAGAATGAAAACGCCTCCTACCAGCTTTATCCAGACACTAATATAAGTCAAAAGACAGCTACAGTATATACTACTGATGAGAAAAGGTATTTAGCAGTTTATATTTACTAAAATAATTGCGTTTCCGTGTTCTATGTACTGTGGGAGAACAGATATAGTGAATGCAGGGTTTACTAACACTTTAAGGTCAGCTTTAAAAAAGGGTGTCTACATTAAGTCCCTTTTAACGAAATTTGTGGGAAAAAAAATCTTGCTTATATAACTCACTATATAAAACAGAATGAGTTTGTTTACTGCTCGCAATATGCAGATGCATGCACTCTAATTCTAATAAGTATGTAATTTTTATTTCAGAATGAAGAAGGTTTTGGACATGAGGAAAATGCAGACAATGTGCCAGCAAATGCAAATGAGACATATGAAATGTCGAATGAGGTAAATGTTATCTCCTGTATATTTCCAAAAATCATTGTATATTTCCAAAAATCATTGCTAAAATAAAATACATGTGATTATTATCAAACATGATTTAAAGCCCAGTCAGACTTATCCTCTCTGAGGAATTGTGTTAATGTACACAAATGAACATGTTATGTAAAATGAATTGGCTGCCAGAGCACCTGAATGTACCACAGCTGAGAAGTGTAAAGGGACCCTTAAAAGCTACACTGGAAATCTCTTCCTGAGAAGTCATGGTGCTAAATCATGCAAAAGACAAACTCCATCTGATGCAGCTAATAAATAAGGGTAATATCCACTGGTTTAAATATTATGATGACTACCCACATAGGCATCAATCTGACATCTCACTGCCAACATCACGCCCCAGACATTGACTGCTGCATACAATAGTCCCGATATGTTAAATAGGAAATATTAACATTTTTATGTAAAAATATCCCAAGCACAACGGCTTACAAAATACTAACGTTCTGGTATAGGACCCCCGAATTCTTAGCAACCCACAAACTTTCACCCTACAGTCACTGCTGGAGATGTGGTTCCTCTCTAGGCACCCACTATCACATATTCTGGGAATGCCCTATTATCACCCCCTTCTAGTCACAAGTGCTTGTCCTTTTGGAAAAAGTGTTGGAAAAACCCATTCCCTTTCAACCTATACATCTCTTACTAGGTCTGCCCCTTAAGAAAATCGCTAAGTCACTCAATAAGCTGATGGCATATATTTTATTGGCAGCTAAACGCGTTATACTGAACTGCTGGTGAACTACCACCCCTCCTACCTTTGCACAATTTCTTTCAGTCATCGCAGATATTCATAGGATGGAATATCTTACAGCGGTTATAGAGGACTCCCTGCCAAAATTTGATATTATTTGGGGAAAGCTGAACTCTTCTGAATACAATATAGAGGTACAACTTCCCATAATGTGATGAACATAAGTCACTGATAACCCAGCAGATATTTGTGAATAGATCACCAAACTGATCTGATGTTCAATGCCAATATATATTCTGGACCCATATAATACCATGATGTAAAACCATAACCCCCTTTTTTTTCTCTCTTCTAATCTATATACTATAATTCAGACAACTTGAACACTATGTGTATCTTAAATATTTGACTCTTATTATCATTGTAACTTCATCCTATATTATGTTTGGAATGTTACATTTGCTTGTAATTCTTAACAAAATTTCATAAATAAGCAATGAAAAAAAAAAAAAAAAAAAAAAAAAATATATATATATATATATATATATATATATATATATATATATATATATATATCCCAAGCACATATAAACCCACACATTTTCTATCATTATTATTTTTAGTTCATAATAAAATCATATGTAATAATACATATAAGGCTATTCCTTATTCAATATGACACTCAAACCACAAATAATAAACTCAAACCTGTGACAAATCCTGCATCAACATGAAAATACATAGGTAACTCTGCACTTCAGAGTTTAGAAAAAAACAATCTCTCTGTAACATAAACACAAAGGGGTTTATTTGCTAAAACTGGAGAGTGCAAAATCTGGAGTAGCTTTGCATAGAAAGCAATCAGCTTCCAGGTTTTTTGATAAAGCATAAGTGAACAAGGTGAAGTTAGAAGCCGAACGCTACCAACCACAGCTGCACCAGATTTTGCACTCTCCGGTTTTAGTAAAACAACCCTATAGTGTCCATTTAATAGAAAACAGTCCACACCTTCCTTAACCCTTTAGTCACAAACTCTGAGTAAACTTTGTACATTATCAGCACCATTGTATCTTGATAAATAAAGTGCAGCCCACCATCAACTCATAGGTGTTCACTTACCAGCTAAAAATGCCCAAAATCAAACAGATTGGGCTCAAATAGCATAAGATCTCACTTAGATGGATGAATTGGGTGCACTAAGCGTCTGTCAGGGCTGGGCTCTCAGCCCTCCCTTCTCTGTGCTCAGGTTGCTCAGCTGTCGGTTACTTGCCAGTACTCATCGTTCCACAGTGACGCACCTGTTGACCATCTCCCACTCGTCAGACAAGCCCTCAGCTAGCTCCTTCTGGCTATTTAAACTACCTGGTTTATATCGTCTATGCCTTCACCTTGATCAACATATCTAGAGACTCCCTTCTTTGTTTCTGTTGAAGACTTACCTGGCTGACATCCCTTCTGGTTCCTGATCCTGTCTGCTGTCTCTGACTACACTGACCTCTGGCTTCCTGATTTCCTGGATTGCTCTATATTAAAGAAAGGAAGGGATTCCTGTGCTCCAGTTTCTGTAATGTCTTATTAGAATGGTGCAATATTAGCTTAAATGGCTCATTAAAATCAGTCACTATTTATTTGCAGGTGAGAAGGCAGCCATCCTCAGAGGGTGTCCATAACCTCAGTATACAAGCAAAAAAGACAGGAAGGGTTTTTTTTGGAGGTGCCAACTCCAGTAGTTCTATCACATAAATATATATTAGTTTTTTAACTTACTGGTTTGAAGGTTCATAAAGTGGTGATGTCCATCAAAAGTTAAAAAATCCTGGAGAGTGTTGGTGATAGGGTGCAGGCTCCGCTGGCAGTCCTTTTGCTGTAGGGATGTTAGTCCTGGTTGTTTTAGCAGCTAGTCCGTGTTGTACACGGTGTGGGAAGCTCCACGCTAAACACCCTGGAACACGGGAGAGGAAGTGATGTCAGCAGTGCTCAGCAAGCATCCAGACACAGAGTATAGAACGTACAAGCTACGCGCTGGGGGCTCACAGCTCCTTCTACTGGCCCGTTTGCTCTCAGGAGGAGAGCAACTTAAATACTAGGGATGAGCTTCGTGTTCGAGTCGAACATACGTTCGACTCGAACATCGGCTGTTCGTTCGTTCGGCGAAGTCCGAACATTTTGGTCCGTTCGCACCAAATTCGTGTGGCGCTCACGGCCCACAATGCACTGCGATGGCGCAGTGCATTGCTGGCTCATGATTGGCCAAGCATGCACTGTGACCCCGCATGCTTGGCCAATCGCAGCGCCAGCAGCGAGGAGAGCCATGATTGGCCACAGGCAGGATGCCTGTGGCCAATCATAGCTCAGGCTGTGTAGTGCATGCCCCACACTATATAAGGCCGCCAGCGTGGCGGCCTTGTGTAGTGTGTTGGCGTCTGAAGCAGTGGGTGTTCTGTGTACCTTCAACACAGTACACACCAATAGTTTTCGGCCGATTTTCGATCTTGCTGTTGTGTAGTGGTTGTTGTCTGCATGCCCTGACCGCAGTATACACCTATATATTCACCTCACCTATATAGCTAGTGATCTATCTTTTATAATAGAGCTTGCAGTCAGTAGTGTTAGGAGCTTGTGCGTGCTGTCTGCGTGCTCTGTACCCAGTACATACCGCTATATCCACCTACATAGCTGTTCTCTATTTGAGACCACTTGCCATCTGCAGGAGTTATTGGAAGTTGTGTGTGCCTCCAGCACAGCACAGTATACATCTGTATATACCCCTTTATCTCTGGTGTTCTATAATAAAGGCATCTGCAGAAGTTAGTGGGTGTTGTGTGCCTCTAGCACAATATACACTACCCAACTGCTGTTTTACCCAACTCCCTTCAGGCCATTACCATGTCTGGAAGGCCAGCAAGGAGAGGCAGACAGGCGCGAGCCAATGAAAGAGGGCAAGCAGGCTCTGTGTCTAGAGACAACAGTGCTGGTCGTGGACGCGGTGCATTGTCATCAGCACGTGGCCATGGGACACGCTTGTCCTTCTTTTCGGCAGCTGGACATGTTGAGCCGCAACATGCCAACGACTTGGTAGAGTGGATGACCAAGCCCTCTTCATCCTCCTCATCCTCTCTCACCCAGTCTCAGGGTACTAGCAAAGCAGCTGCCAACGCATCGTCTTCCCTCCTCTCAATGTCATCATCAGTGACTCCTTCCCTAGACCCACCACGTCCTCCTGAGGAGTCTCCTGAACTCTTTGAGCACAGTGTTGGGTACATGCTCCAGGAGGATGCCCAGTGTTTTGTGGGCTCTGATGATGACACTCAGCTAGAGGAAGGCAGTAGCGTGAGCGCAGAGAGAGGGGATGCTCAAGAAGGACAGCAATCTGGCAGTCATGTTCCACAAGCTGCAGCATACTGCCAGGTTTGCTACAGCGATGAAGAGGGAGGGGATGATGAGGGCACTGACTCCACGTGGGTGCCTGGAAGGAGAGAGGAGGAGGAGGAGGAGGAGGAGGAGGCACATGTCCAACAAGGCAGGATGCCCTCCGGGGGCCAGCTTAGGGGCCGCACAACGACTGAATCACACCGCAGAGCTCCGCCTGTGCAGGGCGCTGCCTCTGCGCATTATTCTAAAAGTTCTTTGGTGTGGGCCTTTTTTGAGACGAGTGCATCAGATCGCACCGCTGCTATTTGCAACATATGTCTCAAGCGTATCTCGTGTGGCCAAAATATCAGCCGCTTGGGCACCACATGCTTGACCAGACATATGTTGACCTGCCATGCAGCTCGTTGGCAAGCGTACCTCAAAGACCCACACCAAAGAACAAAGCGGACCTCTCCTTGCTCCTCATCAGCTGTCATCTCCAACCCCACTAGACCTTCAGTCCTCTCTGAAACCTGCTCTGAGAGGAATGAAGGTGTAGAATTAGGTGTGTCACAGCCAAGTGCTTCTGGGAACTCTGCTAGCGGTACACCCACGTCCGATTATAGCAGGCAAATGTCCCTGCCCCAGCTGCTGGACCGGCGAAAGAAGTTCACTCCCAGCCATCCACATGCCCAGCGGTTGAATGCTAGCTTGGCTAAATTGCTAGCACTTCAACTGCTGCCTTTTCAGTTGGTAGACTCGGCCCCCTTCCGTGAGTTTGTACAATGTGCGGTTCCTCAGTGGCAGGTCCCCAAACGCCACTTTTTCTCACGGAAGGCGATTCCGGCTCTCTACCGGCATTTGGAAGGCAATGTCCTTGCCTCGCTGGACAGGGCGGTCAGCAGTAAGGTGCATATTACTGCTGACTCATGGTCCAGCAGGCATGGACAGGGATGTTACCTGTCTTTCACGGCCCATTGGGTCACTCTTCTGGCAGCTGGGAAGGATGCAGGACAAGGTGCAGTAGTGTTGGAGGTTGTTCCGCCACCACGCCTCCAAAATGCTACTATTGGTTGTGACACACCTCTCTCCTCCACCTCCTCCTCTTCTTCTTCCTCCATGGCCTCTTCCAGTGCTCTGTCCTCAGAACCAGCGGTGCTTCGTAGGCGTTCCAGGGGCTACGCAAGTATGCAGGCAAAACGATGCCATGCCGTGCTTGCGCTGGTTTGTTTGGGGGACAGGAGCCACACTGGGGCGGATGTTTTGTCAGCTCTACAGGGGCAGGCCGAGAGGTGGTTGACACCACGCCAGCTTAAGCCAGGAATGGTGGTTTGTGACAATGGCACCAACCTCCTCTCCGCCCTCCGACAGGGACAACTGACCCATGTGCCCTGTGTAGCTCACGTCCTTAACCTGGTGGTGCAGCGGTTCTTGGGCAGGTACCCCGGCTTACAGGATGTCCTGAAGCAGGCCAGGAAAGTCTGTGTGCATTTCCGCCGATCATTTAATGCCTGTGCTCGGCTGGCTGAGCTCCAAAAGGAGTTGAACCTGCCCAAGAACCGCCTTATATGTGACATGCCCACCAGGTGGAACTCAACGTTGGCCATGCTGCAGCGGCTGCACCAGCAGCAGAGGGCCATCAATGAGTACCTGTGCGACTACGGCACAAGGACAGGGTCAGGGGAGCTCGGTTTTTTCTCACCATGCCAGTGGGGCATGATCAGGGATGCATGCACTGTCCTGTCACCGTTTGAGGAGGCCACAAGGATGGTGAGCAGTGACAGTGCATGCATCAGTGACACTGTACCTCTTGTCCACCTCTTGGAGCATACGCTGCGTGGAATAATGGACAGGGCACTTGAGGCAGAACAGAGGCAGGAAGAAGAGGACTTCCTTGCCTCTCAAGGCCCCCTTTATCCAGACAGTGTTCCTGCTGTGCCACCCATCACACAGGAAGAGGATGAGGAGGAGAAAGAGGAGGAGGAGGATGATTGTGTCAGCATGGAGGTGGAGGCTGGCACTCAGCATCAGCAGCAGCAGCAGCAGCAGTCTTGTAGGGATGATTTACAGTCCCAAGAAACATGTGGACTTGTACGTGGCTGGGAGGAGGTAGCTGCGGATCATGTTGTCCTTAGTGACCCAGAGGACTCCGGACCGAATGCCTCAGCTAACCTACGCTGCATGGCCTCCCTGATCCTGCAAAGCCTGCGGAAGGATCCTCGTATTCTTCGGATCAAGGGGAGGAACCATTACTGGCTGGCCACTCTCCTTGATCCACGGTACAAGGGTAAGGTTGCCGACCTTATCTTGCCATCGCAGAGGGAGCAGAGGATGAGACATCTCCGGGAGGCCTTGCAGAAAGGTCTGTGCAACGCGTTCCCAGAGACTGGGAGGTTACAAACTCCTGGTCCTGGACAACGTGTTGCTGAGGCATCGGTCAGAAGGAGCGGTGGAGAAGGTGGCCGTCTGACTGATGCTTTCAGACAATTTTTTAGTCCGCAGCCCCAAGGTATGATCGGTTCCAGCACCCATCGCCAGCGTCTGATTTACACGGTGCAGGAATACCTAGGGGCAAGGTCAGACTTGGACACCTTTCCCACCGAAAATCCTCTGGCTTACTGGGTCTTGAGGATGGATCACTGGCCAGAGCTTGCACAGTATGCAATTGAGCTACTGGCCTGTCCTGCATCCAGCGTTCTTTCGAAACGCACCTTCAGTGCTGCTGGTGGCTTTGTTACCGATCACAGGGTGCGCCTGTCCACCGAATCAGTTGATCGACTGACCTTCATCAAGATGAATCAGTCTTGGATCACCCACAGCTACCAAGCATCTGAAGCTGATGTAACCGAATAATTTTTTTTGAAATACCACATCCCTTCAAGACTGCCTATGCTGATGCTGAGTGACTGTCCTGTTATGTTGATTGTCTATCCTCTTCCTCCTCCGCTGATATGTTGGAAGAACATTTCTGGTTCTGGTTGATGCCATCAGCCCAATTTTTCTGCCCCTGTTTAACAGGGGCGTTTAAGTACAATTTTTGATGCAATGCTTTGCAGCAGGGCTAATTCCTGCTATCAAACAAGAGTAAATGGGAGAGGTTGCAGTGTGGTGGCACCAGCACCAGTGCCTAAGGCCCAATTTTTCTGCTCCTGTTTAACAGGGGCGTTTAAGTACAATTTTTGATGCAATGCTTTGCAGCAGGGCTAATTCCTGCAATAAAACTAGAGTATATGGCAGAGGTTGCAGTGTGGTGGCACCAGCACCAGTGCCTAAGGCCCAATTCTTCTGCCCCTGTTTAACAGGGGCGTTTAAGTACAATTTTTGATGCAATGCTTTGCAGCAGGGCTAATTCCTGCAATAAAACTAGAGTATATGGCAGAGGTTGCAGTGTGGTGGCACCAGCACCAGTGCCTAAGGCCCAATTCTTCTGCCCCTGTTTAACAGGGGCGTTTAAGTACAATTTTTGATGCAATGCTTTGCAGCAGGGCTAATTCCTGCAATAAAACTAGAGTATATGGCAGAGGTTGCAGTGTGGTGGCACCAGCACCAGTGCCTAAGGCCCAATTCTTCTGCCCCTGTTTAACAGGGGTGTTTAAGTACAATTTTTGATGCAATGCTTTGCAGCAGGGCTAATTCCTGCAATAAAACTAGAGTATATGGCAGAGGTTGCAGTGTGGTGGCACCAGCACCAGTGCCTAAGGCCCAATTTTTCTGCCCCTGTTTAACAGGGGCGTTTAAGTACAATTTTTGATGCAATGCTTTGCAGCAGGGCTAATTCCTGCAATAAAACTAGAGTATATGGAAGAGGTTGCAGTGTGGTGGCACCAGCAGCCCTGCCTAAGGCCAAATTTTTCTGCCCCTGTTTAACAGGGACATGTAATTACAATTCTTGATATAATATTTCACAGGAGGGCCCCTTCCTGTGCCCACCCAGAGTAACGGTGAGGACTTATAGTGTTGTGGCACCAGCACCACAACCACCAAAGGTCAATTTTTCTACCACTGTTCAACAATGGCATGTAATTACAATTCTTGATATAATCGTTCACAGCAGGGCGCTCCAGCGCCCACCAAGAGTCACTTTGAGGGCTTACAATGTTGTGGCAAAACCAACACCTTGTTCCGCCATTTCTGCAGAGCATATAGGGCAGGCCCCTACTTTCAAACATCCAACTTACAAACATCTCCTACTTGCAAACGGAAGGAGACAACAGCAAGTGAGATGAAAAAAGATGGACGACAAAACAAATTATACAGGGATGATAACCCTTCCCTATGTTTTCCAAAAAGCTTAAAAATAGTTTTTTTGACTGGAGCTACACTTTAAAAATGTACCAGTTGAAAATTACAAACAGATTCAACTTAACACAACAAACCTACACAGTCCCTGTCTTGTTTGCACCGCCTGTATACTGCTGTTCTGAGTATATAGGGCCTGGGGGCCACACGCATTTCCTTTTTTTAATATGGGTACAGGGTTCCCCTTAATATGCGTACAAGACCCAAATAGGCTGGTAATGGGCAGGGAGGGCTACCCATGCCATTTTTCTCAATGATTTTCAACCATATTGCAGGAACCAGATATAACATTAAAACCGCAAGCAGTTTTAAATGGTGTTATTTCCGTTTAATGTCATTTTGTGCAGGGACTGTTCTAAACACGGGAAACACGTGGCACTTCACAGGCATACTACAGACACCCCCCCCCAGGCACCACATTTAAAGGAATATTTCACTTTTTTTTCACTTTAATCGTCATTAAAATCAGTGCTCCCGCCAAAACGGACATTTTTAAAAACATTTTAGGCATTGACCCATGTCCCCTGGGGCAGGAGCCAGGTCCCCAAACCCTTTTTAGGACAGTATCTTGCATATTAGCCGTTAAAATTAGCACTTTTAATTTCGAACGTTCGAGTCCCATAGACTTCAATGGGGTTCTAAAGTTCGTTCGAATTTGGGGTCCGTTCGAAAGTTCTGGTGCGAACCGAACCAGGGGGTGTTCGGCTCATCCCTATTAAATACAAGTGCAGGAACTCCAGTTGGGAAAGTGGGCGGGAAGTCTGTGGCTGTGGAACCATAACAGCCAGCAGACCAGCATTTTTTAAAAAAATGAAAGAAAAAGGGGAATGAGGATTAAAGATCTTTTATTTAATACAACTAAATAAAATGAATGTGAATTCATACTAGAATAAAAATATTTTTTGAAAACCAGATAAAATGTTCGGGTTTAAAAAAAACAAAAAAGGCATGGAACATGCACTGCTAAGGAAAAAAAAAAAGATTGATATTTTAAAATAAGGATATTTTGAAATGGCAGTTCAGCAGAGCCTGCACCCTATCACCAACACACTCCAGGATTTTTTAACCTTTGATGGACATCACCACTTTATGAACCTGCAAACCAGTAGGTTAAAAATAACAATATATATTTATGTGATAGAACTACTGGACTTGGCGCCTCCAAAAATACCCCTTCCTGTCTTTTTTTCTGGATTTTTCTGACTACCCAATGTGGCTGCCGAACCCTGGCTATGTTTTGACTACGTTTATCAGTTGTACCATTTTCACCATTTTATTAAAAGGTGTGACTTTTTTTCCTGCATTTTCCCCCTTTAATCCTTCTCCAGGTGTCCCACAGAAGCATCTCAGTGTTATACGTATATGGATGCCCCATTAAAAAACAAATAGTGTAATACAGTTAAATACTTACTCTTTTAAAAACTCTATGTATCCACATATAAACAATCCGCCCTTTGAGAAAGTCATTCAATCGATGAAACACATTAGAGGCGTGGTCTATATATCTGTTAGCAGGGAGGAGTGGTTTATTGGAGGCAGCCGGTGTTGTGTAAGCAGCCATGAGTATATTGTAACAGATGCTGACAGTTGCCGAGAGGATTGCTGTACAGCTATATGTTGTCTAGCTCAACAGATTGTTATGTGAGTCCATATAGTTTTTAATAAAAGAGTGTTTTACTGTATTAGGCTATTTGATTTTTAATATTTTTTGGGTCATCCATATATGTATAACAACGAGATGCTGCTGTGAGACACCTGGATTGAAGGTTTAAGGGGGAGATGCTGAATGACCCCAATCCATCCATCCAAGTGAGATATTATTCTATATGAGCACAATCTGTTTAGTTTTGGGCATTTTTAGCTGGTGAGTACACACCGCTGAGTTGGGGGTGGGCTGCACTTTATTGATCAAGACATAGGGGTGGTGAAAAGACGTTTACTCAGAGTTTGCGACCAAAGGTTTAAAGTTGTGGGCTGTTTTCCGTGAAATGGACACTATAGGCTTGGTTCACACTGCCGCGATTTGGGATCTGACTTGTGAGACCCCCAAGTCGCCTGACATGTGAAATCCAATTTTTGTCAATGAAAGGTGTCTTAATTAGCACTGCTGAAGTTGCTCCCACTTTAGAACAGGTTCCTGTACTATTTCAAGGTGACATCTATGCGATTTGTGCCCATAGACTTTAATGGAAGTTGCCTCATCCTAATTGATGTGATTTGGATCCGATATTACAGGAAGATTACACAAGCATTCCCTGAAGTTGCTTCAAAGTTGTGCCAAAGTCGTGTGACAAAGTTGCATGTAAGTCACGCAACTTTCAGGTCGCGGCAATGTGAACCAAGCCTAAAGTGGGGTACATACTAAAAGAATATTGGGTGAACGATCATCAGATTTTCCTCATTGTTTCACAGCAAATCGGAACCCATGAACGAAAATTCATACAAAAATCAACAATTGACAAAGGCTTTTTTTTTGTTTATTGTTTCTGATCATGCGCAGTATTTCTTTCCAGATTTTTCTTGTACGAAAATCGTATAGGAAAAGGTACACATTAAATGAAAATTGTTCAATCTGTTCCCGTATGAATTTTTTTTAGGCGTTTGTCCCTTTGGGTTTTTGTACGAAAGTTCGGAATCAGCTGTCAAAAGTTGTGTACCAAAATCGTACTAAAATTCTTTGGATGAAAATGTTTCTTATAGTGTGTACGAGCCTTTAGTGTTTGTTGCAGAGGAATTGTTATATTTGTTTTTCTAAACACTGAAGACTGCAGACTTTTACATACTCTATGTATTTTTCATGTGGAGTGGGATTTGTCACAATTTTTTATTTTTAATGGTCTGTGGGCCTTATTGAATAAGGAGAAGTCTTATATATTTTTTTTCTCTATGGCTGCTATTTTTTGTTTATGATCTAGTCATCATTTTTTTTTTTTACTCATCTAAAGTATACAGGTTTTATTTTCAGTTTCCATTATTTAGCACAGAGTGCGGTTACATATATAAAATCCACATGGTTATTTCAGACTTTATTAGAAGCAAAAACTGCTGGAAAAGCAATTCAGAAGCGAATCATGTTATCTCCCCTCTGTCTGTCTGTTTCACTTGCTGCCATGGTGATACACACACGGCAGCAATTATGAGAATGTCAGAATTAAAGAAGACTAGATATAATATATGGGTTGTCTCATTTAGCAGTTTCACATAGCTGTGCTAATTTGGCTCAGGGAAATGTATATAGCATTTGTCAGAGCTTTATAAGTATCTATAGCCTGAATTGAGATAACAATCCTCTTTTAAAAATAGTAATTTTTTAGCTTAGTCTACTGCGATTTAGAAATTATATGGCTGAATAAAAATGACTATTAATTTGCATTACATAGTTGATAAAGTTGAATTAGGAAACCAATCCATCCAAGTCAACTTGAGTGTGCATGTTTGTGTTTATGCCACTACAATTTTTCATATACATTTCACTAAGGAAAACATCTAAAAGGTTTTTTGAATTTATGTACCATATTTGCCGGCGTATAAGGTGGCTGGGCATATAAGACGACCCCCTAATCTTCCATTTAAAATGTTGGATTTGTGCTATACTTGCCGTATAAGATGACCCCATTCCAACCAGTCTGTCAGCCTGCTCGATGTAACAGTTAACACTGTCTCACAGTATACATACAGTATACCGCGCTGAGCCAATCATGTATTCTATTCATGAATACAAAGCTTGCTTGGATTGGCAGGGGCTGTAACATCATCAGCCCGCGCCTCTGACTCTCAAAGCCAATCGAAGCAGACTACCGTATGGCCTGCTTGGTTTGGCAGAGGTGGTTACCCAATCCGAGCAGGCTTTGTACTCACTAATAGAATACATTGCTTGCCTAGATTGGCTCAGCTGTGTATACTGTATGTATACAGTATTACCGCACATTTATTGCGAGCATCCAGTATTACCGCGAGCATCCAGAGGGCTGTCATCCAGCAGGAGGCTTGCATAGAAAATGACCCCTGTTTTATACCCGGCGTATAAGACGAACCCTGTTTTTTGGCCGTTTTCTTTTAGTGTAAAAGGTCGTCTTATACGCCGGAAAATACGGTACATGCCCTGCTGACACTACTAAGTGTGGAAGGAAGTTTTGCATCTTTACCACTCTTATGCCCTGTACACGCGGTCTGACTTTCTGATGGAAAATGTGTGATCGGATCGTGTTGTCGGAAAATCCGATCGTGTGTGGGCTCCATCTGACTTTTTCCGACACACACAAAGTTTGAGAGCTGGATCTAAAATTTTCTGATAACAAAATCCGATCGTTTAAATTCTGATCGTGTGTAGACAATTCCGAGGGACAAAGTGCCACACTTGCTCAGAATAAATTACGAGACTAAAGATATAGGCTACTAGTTCTGACGTATGTATTGTACGTCACCTTGTTCTGAACGATTGGATTTTCCGACAACTTTGTGCGACCGTGTATATTACATAGTTACATAGTTACATAGTTATTAAGGTTGAATAAAGACATCAGTCCATCCAGTTCAACCTGAGTGAGTGTCTACAATTGTCCCTATCCCTTTACATTGCACACTCACATTGGTCCCTACCCTCAAGGAGCCACAATCCAAGATCCCCAGTTGTATACTAGGGCCAATTTTAGACAGAAGCCAATTAACCTAACTGCATGTCTTTGGAGTGTGGGAGGAAACCGGAGTACCTGGAGGAAACCCACGCAGGCACAGGGAGAACATGCAAACTCCAGGCAGGTAGTGTCATGGTTGGGATTTGAACCAGTGACCTTTTTTACTGCTAGGCGAGAGTGCTAACCACTACACCACTGTGTCGCCCTATATGCAAGACAAGTTTGAGCCAAAAGCCGTCAGAAAAAATCAGATGGATTTTATCATCAGAATGTCCGACCGTGTTTACAGAGCATTACAGTAAAGAGCCCCTTACTCAGTTTAACATTAAACTGCTTCTCATCCAACTACATTGTGTTGCCATGTGTCTTCTTTAGAGACCTTAGGCTAAATAGTTTCCTCCCAATGCTATATTCATCATTCAAAGATTTGTATATTGTGATCCTATCCCCTGTTAAAGTGGTTGTAAACCCTTACAACACACTTTGACCTACAGGTAAGCCTAAATTAAGGCTTACCTGTAGGTCCAAGAAATATCTCCTAAACCCAAACGGTTTAGGATATATTTGCCCGAAGACAGGCACTGCTGTCTACGGCGCATGCACCATAGACAGCGGCGCGCAGGCACACTGAGCACGGCATTTCCAATGACGGAGCTGCCACACGTGTCGGCTCCCGTGTGCATGCGCGGGAGTGACGTCATCGCGGCTTCGTCGAATGACAGCAGCGGAGCTGCGAGACCCCACGAGAAGTTGGATGCGCCAGACTACAGGGGACAGCGGTGACTTCGCTGGCTCCTGTGTCAGGTAAGTGACACATAATGGACTACTATGTGATGCATAGTAGTCCATTATGCTTTGCCTTTGCAGGGAATGAAAGAGGAAGTAAACTCATCAGGGTTTACTTCCTCTTTAAGCACCTCTTCTCCCAAAAAAAAATTTTCTCCAAAAAATAGGTTTAATTTTTGTAGTTGATCACTATAGCTGAGGTCCTCCAGCCCCCTTTTTAGATTTGTTGACCTTCTCTGGGCTATCTCCAGTTCAAGCACATCCACTTCCTGAGGATTGGTGACCAAAACTGAATAGCATACTTAAGAGTTTTGTACACTGGTACAATTATAGTTGTATTGTTCTCCGCTCTAATGGGTATCTTGAATGCATATTTTACACAGATTGAACTACCGTATTTGCCGGTGTATAAGGCGACCCGGCATATAAGACGACCCCCTAATCTTACAGGACAAAAATGCTTTTAAATCTGTACTTACCGTATAAGACGACCCGGCTTTTCGAGGCTTCCGAGGCTTCATATTTTTTCCTTCTTCCTGCATTTGCTGGAGCCAATCACAACGAGCGATGTATTCTATTAATGAATACAAAGCCTGCTTGGATTGGCAGAGGCTGTAACATCATCAGCCCGCGCCGCTCTGACTCTCTAAGCCAATCAGAGCAGGCTACAGAGTAGCCTGCTCAGATTGGCAGAGGTTGTTACTCCAATCCGAGCAGGCTTTGTATTCATTTGAATACATCGCTCACCAGGATTGGCTCAGCGGTATATACTGTATGTAGCCGAAGCTACATACAGTATTACCGAACACCCATCCGGCATCCGAGGAGCTGACCCGGCGTATAAGACGACCCCTGCTTTTTGGCCAATTTTTTTACGTGTAAAAGGTCGTCTTATACGCCGGAAAATACGGTATTTATTCCAACCTCTATATTGTTTATGACCATGTTAAACAGAATTGGTCCTAAGACAGAGTCCTGGGACCCATCGCTCACAATGCTAGATGATTCTAAAAATGAGCCATTAAAGTGTTTGTTAAGGCACAAGTAGAAATCACTGCCAGCCCCTCTATTATACTCAGGCATACCATACTGTATATGTATTTTCTACAAATGAGGCGGGCGGGCCTTTTTACATCTCCGATACATGGCTTCTGCAGGATAGGCCAATATCTCCCTCTGAAGTCAGCCAGGGAGATCACGTGGCCGCTCAGCCTCTTCCACAGAAGCTCTGTCTCAGAGATAGATGTAAAGTGGGCACGTCACATGACCGGCCTGAAGATAGCTCTGAATAGGTATTTACAAGCCTCATTTTTAGAAAAGACATATACAGTGTGTTATGCCTGAGCATCATAGAGGGGCTGCCAGTGACCATTATAAGTTTTTGATTTCTACTAACAGCGGCAGGGGTGTGGAGACTGAGATACACAACACGGAGCTGACAGGCATGGAGGGAGGGGGAGAGAGGAGAGCTGAGAGCAGGGCTGTGGATGATGAAGCGACGTCTTCTGACCAAGCACTGTACTGTTTAATCTGCTTTAAGGGGCCAGGATATCTATTGTTTTGGGGGTTAACAGACACTTTAACCACCACCCTCTGGACACCACATGCACAAGACTTCTTTCCAAATTACAGCTCACTTCCCCATAGAATGTTAATACCGAAATTTAATCTGCGTATATTTTGCATTTCCTGGTTACATAGTTAGTCAGGTTGCAAAAAAGACACGAGTCCATCTAGTTCAACCCATAAAAGGGGGGGAAAAAATCATACAATCCCATATACACAATCCTATATCCACAGTTGATTCATAGGAAGGCAAAAAACTCCAGCACAGCACAATTAATTTCCAGCAGGGAAAAAAATTCCTTCCTGATCCCCCAAGAGGCAATCAGATATTCCCTGGATCAACTTTACCTGTAAATGTTAGTATTCAGTTAAATTAGGTATATTACTCCCAACTTAAAACTTGAGAATGAGGGACATTTTAGGAAGATAGTGACTTGCAGCGCGCTATGCGTTAACAGTGGTAGTGGATAAAGAGGCACGGTTAAAAAAAAACTGGGCTTCCTTGTACCTATAAAATATGCTTTGATTGCTGTGCCACAAGCAAGAGTCTCACAAACACATACCCCTCAATCCTAGATAACACCAGACCCCCCTATACCCCCTATACTGCTAGATAACACCAGACCCCCCTATTCAATCAGTGTTCCATCTACTATTACATGAGCCAGTCTGGGGGGGCGGGACCTTGTTACATTACATTGTTACACCCGTGAATGCAGCCTCACTGTCGATGAATGAAGCCTCACTGTGCCCATGAATGCAGCCTCACTGTGCCCATAAATACAGTCTCACTGCCCATCAATGCAGCTTACTGTGCCCGTGAATACGGTCTCACTGCCCATCAATGCAGCCTCGCTTCCCATCAATGCAGCTCACTGTGCCCATAAATGCAGCCTCACTGCCTGTGAATGCAGCTTACTGTTCCCATGAATGCAGCCTCACTGCCTGTGAATGCAGCCTCACTGTGCCCATAAATACAGCCTCACTGTACCCATAAATGCAGCCTCACTGCCCATCAATGTAGCTCACTGTGCCCATAAGTGCAGCCTCACTGCCCATCAATGCAGGTCACAGTGCCCATGAATGCAACCTCACTGCCCGTGAATGCAGCTCACTATGCCCATGAATGCAGCCTCACTGCCCGTGAATGTATCTCACTGTGCCCATGAGTGCAGTCTCACTGTGCCCATGAATGCAGCCTCCCTGTGCCCATCATTGCAGCCTCGCTTCCCATCAAATGCAACTTTACAGTGCCCATGAATGCAGCCTCACTGTGCCCATCAATGCAGTTTTACTGTGCCCATAAATGCAGCTTCACTGTGCTCATAAATGCAGCTTCACTGTGCCCATAAATGCAGCTTCACTGTACCCATGAATGCAGCCTCACTGCCAATGAATGCAGCTTCACTGTGCCCATGAATGCAGCCTCACTGTGCCTATAAATACAGCCTCACTGGGCCCATAAATGTAGCATCACTGCCCATCAATGCAGCTCACTGTGCCCATGAATGCAGCCTCACTGCCCATCAATGCATCTCACTGTGCCCATGAATGCAGCCTCACTGCCTGTGAATGCAGCTCACTGTTCCCATGAATGCAGCTCACTGTTCCCATGAATATAGCCTCACTACCCGTGAATGCAGCTCACTGTGCCCATAAATGCAGGCTCACTGTGCCCATAAATGTAGCCTCACTGTGTCCATAAATGCAATCTCACTGTCCATCAATGCAGCTCACTGTTCCCATGAATGCAGACTCACTGCCCATGAATGCAGCTCACTGTGCCCGTGAATGCAGCTCACTGTGCCCATAAATGCAGCCTCACTGTGCCCATAAATGCAGCCGCATTGCCCATCAATGCAGCTCACTGTGTGTCACGGAGCTGGGTTTGTGTTTAGAGGTGCTGGAACAAGGTCCCACCCCCTAGACTGGCTTGTGTGATAGGTAGAAAACTGATTCAACCAGTGTTCCATCTACTATCACACGAGCCATTCTGGGGGGGGCGGGACCTTGTTACATCGCTGTCGAACAGAGACCAAGCTCAGTGACACAAAGCGGGAGATGCCCGCTGTGTGTGTGATACACAAGAGGAGGAGGCAAGACAGAGGCCTCAGCACAGCTGGCTTTATTACCGGACATCAGAGCAGCCGGGGGGACAGAGAACCCCCCTTCTGGGCCGCTCTGATGTCCTGTAAAAAAGCCTGCACCGCTTCTGCCAGAAGCGATCAGCCATTAACTTATCAGCCTGGTCTGCCCCTGCTCCTCACTCGCCCTACACTAAATTCCACTCACAAAATGCGAGCAGGCGAATGGAATGGAGGGCTGTACATACATACACATAATAGTGTTCTCTTATTCAAATGTATTTTAACTGTTTTAATTAGGACACAAGCAAACCTTTTTGACCCTGTCAAGTTTAATTAATGTACATCGCTTTCCCATATTCCACATAATTACTTTTAAACCACCAATATAAGAAGTTTTATCACTTATTCTTGGCAGTGATTGTTTTATTTCCTTTTAAGGAATGTTATCTTATCAGACTATAGTTCAACTGCTGTCAGTGTTTCTCTTCTAAATACCGTAGTTGACTTACAATGGACTATTCTATATTATAAATATTATTGTATTAACTCCTATAAATTAATAACTTTTCTAAATATTGAACTAACGTATTTTCCGGCGTATAAGACAACCTTTTACACGTAAAAAAATTGGCCAAAAAGCAGGGGTCGGCTTATACGCCGGGTCAGCTCCTCGGATGCCGGCTGGGTGTTCGGTAATACTGTATGTAGCTTCGATACCGCTGAGCCAATCCTGGTGAGCGATGTATTCAAATGAATACAAAGCCTGCTCGGATTGGAGTAACGACCTCTGCCAATCCGAGCAGGCTACTCTGTAGCCTGCTCTGATTGGCTTGGAGAGTCAGAGCGGCACGGGCTGATGATGTTACAGCCTCTGCCAATCCAAGCAGGCTTTGTATTCATTAATAGAATACATCGCTCGCCGTGATTGGCTCCAGCAAATGCAGGAAGAAGGAAGAAATATGAAGCCTCGGAAGCCTCGAAAGCCGGGTCGTCTTATACGGTAAGTACAGATTTAAAAGCATTTTTGTCCTGTAAGATTAGGGGGTCGTCTTATATGCCAGGTCGCCTTATACACCGCCAAATACGGTAATAATAATATTGATGATATTTCCACTACTACTAAACTAATAATAATATAAAAAATGTATGTGGTGAACCATGCTATACTCTAATAAAATGAATTCTAATCACCGGACCTGCAGTGACTAGGGATGAGCCGAACACCCCCCGGTTCGGTTCGCACCAGAACTTTCGAACGGACCCCAAATTCGAACGAACGTTAGAACCCCATTGAAGTCTATGGGACTCGAACGTTCGAAATGAAAAGTGCTAATTTTAACGGCTAATATGCAAGATACTGTCCTAAAAAGGGTTTGGGGACCTGGCTCCTGCCCCAGGGGACATGGGTCAATGCCTAAAATGTTTTTAAAAATGGCCGTTTTGGTGGGAGCACTGATTTTAATGACGATTAAAGTGAAAAAAAAGTGAAATATTCCTTTAAATATGGTGCCTGGGGGGTGTCTGTAGTATGTCTGTGAAGTGCCACGTGTTTCCCGTGTTTAGAACAGTCCCTGCACAAAATGACATTAAACGGAAATAACACCATTTAAAACTGCTTGCGGTTTTAATGTTATATCTGGTTCCTGCAATATGGTTGAAAATCATTGAGAAAAATGGCATGGGTAGCCCTCCCTGCCCATTACCAGCCTATTTGGGTCTTGTACGCATATTAAGGGGAACCCCGTACCCATATTAAAAAAAGGAAATGCGTGTGGCCCCCAGGCCCTATATACTCAAAACAGCAGTATACAGGCGGTGCAAACAAGACAGGGACTGTGTAGGTTTGTTGTGTTAAGTTGAATCTGTTTGTAATTTTCAACTGGTACATTTTTAAAGTGTAGCGTCAGTCAAAAAAACTATTTTAGTTTCAATAGATTTTTATTGTTATTAAGTAAAATAACAGGTTACAAAACATATCAACAACAATTGAAAGTAGGGCAAGATGCCCCCCTAAAGACACACGATTCACACTGGCAAGGCATATAAGGAGAACACAAGTAAGCGAAACATATCCCCCTCCCCCAGACCCAGGTTGCAACACAGGAGACATGAGAACAAACCCGGACCACCCCGAGAAAGAGAACGCGTGTCATCAAAGACACGCTCGATAACAAAGGATCAACGAGGCCCCACCTCAAGTCACGGGGACCCGGAGATCCCTCCACAGTACCCTCCACCAGAGGCCGAGGCGGGCCCAGGGAAGATCGCCCTGCCGCCCCAAATGGGATCACACTGCGACTGGGCACCTCCCCAGGGCCCCCCCCCACCCCCCAGCGAAAGGAACTGGCCAACAAACCTCAATGGTTCTGTAAACTAAATAGTACAAGTGAGAGGTTTGAATTATGCAACTGCACAAGGCACACGCGATATATACTCAATTTCTGGGAGGGAGAGCAAAAGAACATAGTAGAACAAAAGAAAAGTTTCCTTGCAGTGTATAGACTAGGAAAACCAATAATTGAAATGTTTACTAATCACATTAAATATTTGCAATCAAAGGGAGCATCCCCTACAGGAAGGGGTAAAGGGAGTATAGGAGGATAAAAAAGGATAGACAAAGAAAATAAGAGCAGGAAAGGTAGAGGAAGGGTAAAGGAGAAGGACAAGTAGCGTAGAGGAGTAGAAAAGGAAGTAGAGGGCGGTGTAGAAGGTCATCTGGAGAAGTGAGCCACAGCCAGTAGTACAGCTATTTCAACGTGGAAGGGTGATCCCAACAAAAGATGCCCAAGGTTCCCAAATGTGATAGAATTTCTCAGAACGATCCAGGATTACACCTGCCATTTTTTCCTGGTTCATGATCCAGGAAATTTTTTTCTTTGCTGCTCTGGGTGAAACATTAGGTGTTTTCCAGGCTTTTGCCAGGGTGAGTTTGGCACCTAGTAAAATAAAGTGGATGAGGCGTTGTGTATTCCTGGGTGTTCCCGAGACTGGGAAGTTGAGAAGTGCAATGAGGGGGGATGGAATGATAGTCTGTGAAGCAATAGTGCTTATCCAGGAAAAAATTTTACGCCAAAAATGTCTCACTCTAGGGCAGGACCACCAAACATGAAACATATCACCTCTAAGGTCACAGCCCCTGAAACATAGAGGAGATGTGGACGGAAAGATGTGAGCAAGTTTCGTGGGTACTAAGTACCACCTGGTAATTACTTTAATGCTCGCTTCAATGAGACCGGTATTCATGATACCCTTGTATGAGTAGGAAAAATTCCTTTGCCAAGTCTCTAGGTCCCAAGATTGGGCTAAATCATCCTCCCAGGCCAACATGTAAGAGGTTTTGGACTGTTTACCCGAGAGTGCCCTGTAAATCAGTGAGATCCCACCCCTCTGCTCGATGCCTTGCCCACACCATTGTTCATAAGGGGTAATTTGTGGAACGTCTGTGAAGGATCTATATTTTTTGTGAAGAAATGCGGATATCTGTGTAAATCTGAAGAATTCAGATCTGGGCATGTCTAGTTTACTGATACAATAGGCCTTCGTTAGGGGGCCTAAAGGACGAAGAAAGTGACCTATTCTGTAAAGCCCTTTGTCTAGCCACCACCGGAACGCTTTGATGTCTAGGCCTGGGTGGAAGTCTGGGTTGTGAAATAAGTGCTTCAGGGGTTCTAAAGAAGAAATTAGTTGTGCATTGCCTTTAATGGAGTCCCACAAAGTGAATGAATGGGATAGCGTCGGCGACATGATCGGGGGTCTAGATTTTTTGGGGTTCCATAGAAGGAAATCGAGGGTATGAAGCGGGACTGCCAATCTCTCAACGTGTATCCAGTCAGGGTGTTCCCAACGGGAGTAGATTCTGGAGAGTTGAGAAAGTTGAGCTGCTTGGAAATACCAAAGCAAGTTTGGCAGACCCATTCCCCCCTCAGTTCTTAATCGATATAGGACCGATTTAGCCAGTCTGCGTCCACCTTTCCCCCAAATAAATTTGATGACTTTGGCTTGGAAGAGCCCAAGGTGGTTTTTATTTATTGGTATCGGAAGGGTTCTAAAATAGTAAAGGATACGCGGGAGTAATGTCATTTTGATGGCGTTGATCCTTCCCAGCCAAGTCATGGGAAGACCCGACCACTTTAGGAGATCTTTCTCTAATGCTTTGTACAACGGCGGGTAATTAGCTTGGTAGAGGAGGTCTATCCTTGGTGTTAGTTTAATTCCCAAATATGTAATATATGAGTTGGTCCATGAGAGTTTAAAGCTATCTCGAAGCCTAGAGATGAGTGAGTCTGCAAGATTAATGTTAAGTGCTTGAGATTTGCTGTAGTTAACCTTGAGGCCAGATACCAAGCCAAAGTCATCTAATAAGCGGCATAAGTTAGGGAGCGTTGTGAGGGGAGAGGATACAAAAAGTAGGATGTCATCCGCAAACAGTGCGCATTTGTGAGTTTGGGAGCCACAGGTAATACCTTTGATATTGGGGTCGTTTCTAATAGAAATCGCCAGAGATTCAATCTCTATAGCGAAGATAAGAGGGGATAGAGGGCAGCCTTGTCTCGTCCCCCGTAAGATATGAAAAGACTCAGAGTAAAATCCCTGCAGACGGACCTGGGCTGAAGGGGTTGAGTAGAGAGCCCTCAGAACATTGATAAAGTGCTCGCCAAAGCCCCAACGCTGTAAAGTGGAGAAGATGAACGACCAGTTAATAGAATCAAATGCTTTTTGTAGGTCCAAAGAAAGCAAACAGCCTTGTCGGGGAGCTCCTTTGTCCCAGTTGGAGTTTAGGATAGAAATCAGATCAATGGCTCTGCGCGTCTGGTCAGAGCCCTCTCGGCCTGGGATAAAGCCTACCTGGTCTTTATGGATATACAGACTAATGAAAGAGGCCAGGCGGTCTGCAAGGATCTTAGTCAAAATCTTTAGATCATTGTTAATGACGGAAATTGGTCTGTAGTTGGAGACAGCACTAGGGTCTTTGTCAGGTTTAGGAATAACCGTCACATATGCCACATTAGAAGAAGCTTCTAAGGTACCCCCTCTCCGGAGCTCATTGAAAAAACGAGCAAGATATGGGGCTAGAGTGGTGGAAAAGGATTTGTAGTAAGGTATAGAGAAACCATCTGGGCCAGGAGCAGAGTGGGGTTTTAATTTTTTGATCACAGCACAGACTTCCTCCTGTGAGATAGGGGCATCTAAGATTTGGCGATGGGAAGATTTCAGAGTTGGGTTTTGTACCGTATCGAGGAACCTATCGACCTGCGCTTGCGTTGGGCAGTCTTTATTACTATAGAGGGCTTGGTAGAAAGAATGGAATTGTTCCATTATGCGTTGCGGATTTTGGGAGAGGGTACCACCCTTTATTTTGATTTTAGGGAGAGCAGTGTGTTTGATTTTTGGAGAAAGTCGACGAGCTAAAAGTGTTCCCATCCGATCTCCCTGGCAGTAAAAACGGGATTGATTCCAGCGGATCCATTTCTCAGCTCTAGTAGTGAGTGCTAGGTTCAAAGCAGCACGAGCTGCATCCAGGTCCAAGATGGAAACCTCGGAGGGGCGAGCCTTGTGCCTTTTAGATAGGGCCGCAAAGTCCTGCTCCAATCTGACAATATCAGATTTTTGTGCTTTGTTAATTTGAGAAGCAATTTGGATAAGGTGTCCCCTGAGAACCGCCTTATGAGCAGCCCAAAGGCATGAGGGTCCAACCTCCGGAGTGTCATTGACTTGAAAATAAGCTTTAATTTTGGTTTCAATCTCCGCCTTCCTGCCCGGATCGCTCAAAATAGATTCATTGAGGCGCCATCTCCTACTGGGTCGAGCCACTCCAGAGCGGCGAAATACTATCACCACCATAGAGTGGTCCGACCAGACTACGTCTTTAATGAAAGCTCTGTTTGTTAAGGGTATGGTATGGGAGGTAACCCAGATGTGATCTATTCTCGAGAAAGATTGGTGGGGACTGGAGAAATGGGTATAATCCCTCAGGGATGGATTCATTTCCCTCCAGATATCAATCAGCCCATGTTGGGAGATTAATTTGGCTATACGCAGACTTTGTTTAGTGGGTCGAACAAGGCGTTTACCCGGGGGACGTGCCTTATCCATGCCCGCATCAAAGGCCGTATTTGAGTCACCCCCAAAGACTACAGTCCCCTCCAATAAAGGTGACACGGTGTCTAGAAGATTCTTAAAGAAGGCATATTGACCTCTGTTGGGGGCATAGTATGAGATGAATGAGTAGAGATGACCATCCAGCTCTCCAATCACTAGGATAAATCTGCCTTCTGGATCTTTAAGTTCTGACTTGAGAGCGAACGTACATCTGTTAGAAATAAAGATACCCACCCCCTTTGTTTTATCGTCTGCATTGGCCAGTGAAAAATTAGAGAATTTGGAATGTATAAAAGTAGGATGAAAGCGTTTAGGGAAATGGGTTTCTTGTAGGAGTGCTACATCAACTTTTTGGGAGTGAAAAGATTGAAACATTTTCCGACGCTTGGCCGGGGAATTTAGGCCTTGGGCATTATGAGTAATAAGCTTAAGGGGAATTTTGTCTGGATCAGTTACCGCCATCGAGCAGAGGAGTGGGAATACCCCGATACACAAAGGCACTTACCCGTAGAAGATTTATAGACCAGGATAAAAGCAGACCGGTGAGTGACTCAACGAGCATGGATGAAGACCGTGTCCTCCCTCTCCAGATGACCTTCAGGGGAAAGAAAGAGCAGAGAGTGAGCAAGAAAAGGAGATAGAGAGGAGCAGAGAAGGTAAGAAGGGGGACAAACATGACCCCCGATGCGGGCGGAAAGAAATACCGCCTGCAAATAAAATTTAGACACCTCCCCAATCTCAATCCCAAAGGGGATGAAGATAGGGAGTAATCCTGACCAGTGAAGGGTCAATACCGAGTTCACTAGGCAGGATGGGGTGCATGAGCACCGCCCTAGCAAGAAGGACCAACTAAACGTTTAAACATTACATAACTGTCAAAAAAGGGCCCCAGAACCAACGTTAACATTAGAAATCGTTTAAGTCTCCCCAAGGATCAGGAGAGAATAAAGAATTGCAAATCAGGAGAAGTAAAATATTTGAGTGCGGCAACCTAAAATTGGAACAAAAGGGTTAGCTAGTTCCCCCCAAAACAGATGAAGACCCTGAGTGTTGTTCCCACCCACATGGTGAGGTATAATCTAGGCAAAGTTCCTGCTCAAGGTCCCCCAGAGGGAACTAGTAACCCCCCAAAGTCTCAAAACTTGTACTGTAGGTAGATCATAGTGAGTCAAGGATGGACGTTATCCTTCGATTTCTTGTGTCTTGCGGGTTTCCACAACGAGTTTAGTGGACTGGATGGACTGGAGGGAAGTTGCCTTTTAGCCGAGTGAGGAGAGGGCTCCTGTTGCATAGCGATTGGGTCGTGAGAGATAAGGCCGAGTCGTAAGAATAGCTGTTCCCCTTCTGGAAGAGAACTAAAGGTGTAGGGTTTGCCATTGAACAACATCTTCAATTGAAATGGGAACAGCCACCAATATTTGATGTCCTTATTCATAAGGATTTGAAGTAGCGGTTTCAAGGTGCGTCTCTTTTGAATGGTGGAGGGAGATATATCAGCAAAGACTTGTATTTGGTGACCCTGGAAAACGATTTTGGACATGGATCTGGATTTCTTCATGACTGCTTCTTTCACTGTATAGTGATGAGGCTTTACTACAATATCTCGAGGCAGGCCATCATCCCTGGGGGGCCTGAGGGCCCTGTGAGCCCTATCAAGCTCTAGATGGTGTTGTGGGGTGTCCGGGAGCAGATCTTTAATGAAGGCCTGTATTGTCTCAGGAACGTCCTTGTAGGATTCGGGGAGTCCCCGTACTCTAAAGTTGCACCTCCTATTTCTATTTTCAAGGTCATCTATTTTGGCATTGGCGGTATCCAGTTGTTCTTGTAAGACTTGTAGGCAAGCAGAATTTTGATTTGTTCTGGAAATCGTCGCTTCCAGGTTGGATTCAATAGTTTCAATGCGAGATCCGATGTTCTGAAGGTCTGCTTTGATGTCATTTGTTATTTTGGTGGCCGTATTTTGTAGACCCCTGTCCAGAAGGTCTGCGAATTTAGCAAAGAGTTCAGTCATATTGATCGGCTGCAGTAGACCCAAGTCTCCAGTCTGAGCTGGAAGTTGGGGCTGAGGGAGGGTAGCTCCCAAGGGTGGAAAATCCATGTCCGGGAATGAATGTTCCAGAAGGGAAACTGTGGAGGCTGGGGAAGCCATTTCAGGACAATCAAGACTCGACTGTCGTTGCAGGGCAGAAGAGGAAGAAGCTGCCAGCTGTGCCCCGTTCGTGTAGGCCGCGTCCGAGTGGTGAGGCCCAGCCGCCATTTTCGCCTCTGTCTGGGAAGAACGGGTTATCTCATAAGTCGGCTCGAGGTTTCTCCTGACAGCCCCGGCATACATTGGGGAGATCCCTGATGCAGTTACTATTCAGTGAGTAAGTTGTGATGCAAGCGTTGGCTCTCTGGGTACCGTTAGCAGTCCTGAACCGCCAGGGCGGGACAGAGCTCCAGGACTAAGCTGCCATCCTCGGAGCTGCCGTGCATGCGCCCTCTGGAGACAGGGCTAGAAGATGGCCGGAGACTCCTTCCCCCCACCACACCAGCAGAGTAGGGAAAGAAGAAAAAATGAACAATAGGCCATAGGGTGTAGCAAGATGGGTGTAGCAAGATGGCCGATTTCAGTCAGCACAGGCCTGGTTCAGGGCCAGGCCTGAGCAAAGATACAGTGTGGGAGTTCGGGAGGTAGGTGCTGTCTAGGGGGAGACCCTGTAGGCCTAGGAAGCGGGTAGTTGAGTAGCGGTCCGGATATGATGCTCTTCCGCGGGCGTCCGCCTCAGGAAAGTCCGGGGATCCGCAGGCCGTACTAGGCCGCACTAGGCCGGGACCAGCTACGGCCTCCTCGTTCACCCCCGAAGTCCGAACGAGACACCGGAGCGTTCAGGGAGGGAAGATCAGGAGAGTTGGAGGGTGGATGGCAGTCCCCTACCGTGTGATGATGTGGGAAACTCAAAAATTTGTTAGGCCTCCGGAGCGGCAAGATGGCCGCCGCGAGCTCCCGTTGTCGGCCGTCCCGCGACCAGATGGAGGGGTATAGGCACCTGATATAGTCCCCAGTAGCTACAGTGTACTCCCAGGAGTAGTGTGCCTATAATTTGGGAGTCGGTCGGTGCAGAATACAGGAGGATTGCGATGGATCCAAAAAAACTATTTTAAAGCTTTTGGAAAACATAGGGAAGGGTTATCACCCCTGTATAATTTGTTTTGTCGTCCATCTTTTTTCATCTCACTTGCTGTTGTCTCCTTCCGTTTGCAAGTAGGAGATGTTTGTAAATTGGATGTTTGAAAGTAGGGGCCTGCCCTATATGCTCTGCAGAAATGGCGGAACAAGGTTTTGGTTTTGCCACAACATTGTAAGCCCTCAAAGTGACTCTTGGTGGGCGCTGCAGCGCCCTGCTGTGAACGATTATATCAAGAATTGTAATTACATGCCATTGTTGAACAGTGGTAGAAAAATTGACCTTTGGTGGTTGTGGTGCTGGTGCCACAACACTATAAGTCCTCACCGTTACTCTGGGTGGGCACAGGAAGGGGCCCTCCTGTGAAATATTATATCAAGAATTGTAATTACATGTCCCTGTTAAACAGGGGCAGAAAAATTTGGCCTTAGGCACTGCTCCTGGTGCCACCACACTGCAACCTCTTCCATATACTCTAGTTTTATTGCAGGAATTAGCCCTGCTGCAAAGCATTGCATCAAAAATTGTACTTAAACGCCCCTGTTAAACAGGGGCAGAAAAATTGGGCCTTAGGCACTGGTGCTGGTGCCACCACACTGCAACCTCTGCCATATACTCTAGTTTTATTGCAGGAATTAGCCCTGCTGCAAAGCATTGCATCAAAAATTGTACTTAAACGCCCCTGTTAAACAGGGGCAGAAAAATTGGGCCTTAGGCACTGGTGCTGGTGCCACCACACTGCAACCTCTGCCATATACTCTAGTTTTATTGCAGGAATTAGCCCTGCTGCAAAGCATTGCATCAAAAATTGTACTTAAACGCCCCTGTTAAACAGGGGCAGAAAAATTGGGCCTTAGGCACTGGTGCTGGTGCCACCATACTGCAACCTCTGCCATATACTCTAGTTTTATTGCAGGAATTAGCCCTGCTGCAAAGCATTGCATCAAAAATTGTACTTAAACGCCCCTGTTAAACAGGGGCAGAAGAATTGGGCCTTAGGCACTGGTGCTGGTGCCACCACACTGCAACCTCTGCCATATACTCTAGTTTTAATGCAGGAATTAGCCCTGCTGCAAAGCATTGCATCAAAAATTGTAATTAAACGCCCCTGTTAAACAGGGGCAGAAAAATTGGGCCTTAGGCACTGGTGCTGGTGCCACCACACTGCAACCTCTCCCATATACTCTTGTTTGATTGCAGGAATTAGCCCTGCTGCAAAGCATTGCATCAAAAATTGTACTTAAACGCCCCTGTTAAACAGGGGCAGAAAAATTGGGCTGATGGCATCAACCAGAACCAGAAATGTTCTTCCAACATATCAGCGGAGGAGGAAGAGGATAGACAATCAACATAACAGGACAGTCACTCAGCATCAGCATAGGCAGTCTTGAAGGGATGTGGTATTTCAAAAAAAATTATTCGGTTACATCAGCTTCAGGTGCTTGGTAGCTGTGGGTGATCCAAGACTGATTCATCTTGATGAAGGTCAGTCGATCAACTGATTCGGTGGACAGGCGCACCCTGTGATCGGTAACAAAGCCACCAGCAGCACTGAAGGTGCGTTTCGAAAGAACGCTGGATGCAGGACAGGCCAGTAGCTCAATTGCATACTGTGCAAGCTCTGGCCAGTGATCCATCCTCAAGACCCAGTAATCCAGAGGATTTTCGGTGGGAAAGGTGTCCAAGTCTGACCTTGCCCCTAGGTATTCCTGCACCATGTAAATCAGACGCTGGCGATGGGTGCTGGAACCGATCATACCTTGGGGCTGCGGACTAAAAAATTGTCTGAAAGCATCAGTCAGACGGCCACCTTCTCCACCGCTCCTTCTGACCGATGCCTCAGCAACACGTTGTCCAGGACCAGGAGTTTGTAACCTCCCAGTCTCTGGGAACGCGTTGCACAGACCTTTCTGCAAGGCCTCCCGGAGATGTCTCATCCTCTGCGATGGCAAGATAAGGTCGGCAACCTTACCCTTGTACCGTGGATCAAGGAGAGTGGCCAGCCAGTAATCCCTCTCCTTGATCCGAAGAATACGAGGATCCTTCCGCAGGCTTTGCAGGATCAGGGAGGACATGCAGCGTAGGTTAGCTGAGGCATTCTGCGGAGTCCTCTGGGTCACTAGTCAAACAACATTAGAATTCTTCTATAGCCTATGGGCATTTGTCCATAAATGTCCACTCGCGGCGACTGCTTTGTCGAATCTTCATGTCAAAACTTTTCTTTCTATGTCGAATAATCTTGGACTAATAGAGTGAGGTTCGGCACATTAGACCTTTTTTGCTATTGTCTCTATAATGTCGAATCTTTTCTCTCTTTGTCGAATCTTTTCTCTCTATGTCGAATCTTTTCTCTCTATATAGAATAATCTTGGACTAATAGATCTAACGTTAGGCACATTCGACCACAGGTTCGATGGACACAGATCGCTATTGTCAATGTCAGGTCGAATCTCCTATCTATATCGAGCTGTTGTTGCAACGAAAACTAAAATAAAGCATTTGTTTATGTCGGATCTTTCGGTTTTCGGATTCTGCATGTTCGTTATCGTTTGTTAAATGAAAATACCCCACATTTGTACGAAAATGCTTTTGGACAAAAACAAATGCACATGTCTAGCTAACACAAGAACCCCCTATACTCCTAGATAACACAAGACCCCCTATACTCCTAGATAACACCAAACCCCCCTATACTCCTAGATTACACTATACCCCTAGATAACACCAGACCCCCCTATATACATTACATAACACCAGACCACTCTATACCCCCTGTACTCCTAGATAACAACAGACCCCCCTCATAACCCTATAAAACACCAAACCCCCCTATACCCCCTACACTTCTAGATAACATCAGACCACCTTAGTAGTTTTATGTATACAATATAGATACATGGAATGCTGGGACTTGTAGTTCTTGTATAAAAAAGACAGATACATAAAATGTTGGGATTTGTAGTTCCTGTATAAAAAGACAGATGCACAGAGTGCTGGGACGTGTAGTACCTGTATAAAAAGACAGATACACAGAATGCTGGGACTTGTAGTTCCTGTATAAAAAGACAGATACACAGAATGCTGGGACTTGTAAATCCATTGTAACCAATTTTGAGAGAGAGAATTTAAGGACATCTGTCACTGAGATTGGGGTGGGACTCAATTCCTATCAGGAAAACTATTCGTCTGTATGCTGGTCTGACAGACCAAATACGACGCAAGGGAAGCTATTGGCTATTGGCTGTTGAACTTCCTTTTTTTAATCCTGTCTTACGTCATCATGTTCAAAACTAACTGACTTAGTCCGTTCGTGTGTGGCCAAGTCCGTTCATTCGGAAGGTCCGTCGGGAAGATCGTCAGACCTAGTCTGCCAGAAAGTCCGGTCATGTATATGAGGCATGACACTGATAATTTCAGACTATGCTGACAATCAAGAGTCTTTCTTACCATGACTGATGTCTCACATGGATGGAGACAGCTCATATCCTAATTGCAACACAAGACTACTTTCTGTTTGGAGCTACCTAGAACCCATTATGCCACGTACACATGGCCGGACTAAACAAGGAAGTTCAATAGCTGTCAGACGTTTGCGAATCAAAAGTCCGTTGCAGCCCACACACGATCGAATAGTCTGACGGAATCATCCGTCAGACTTTGGATGTTGAAAAGTCCGCTCATGTGTACGGGGCTTTAGAGCGTAGGAGAACTCATCACTTACCATGTGACACTCCTCCCAACTATCCACTCCCCTGTATGTTGATTCACAATACTATACAGACCTCTCTTGTTGTTCTACAAGGCTCTGATGAAGAGGGTTTTCCTCGAAACACATCTTGCCCTTGCATGAGCCTGTTTATTTTCTTAATTTAATGTGTATACTTGTAACCTGGTTTTATGAACATGTAGATACTTTTTGTATGGATTCATCCCCCCTTTTTTATGAATAAACTGTAACATCTTGATCAATGCATCAGATCACACTCCTTCCATCTCTCTCTTATACTTGTCTTTCATACCATGCAGTGTAGAAGCCGCATAGAGAGAGACAGGAAGCAGGAGACAGAGTTGAAGGGAGGGACCTGGGAGAACTAGCCACTCTGGATGGAGGTTGTTTCCTCCTGCTGTGTGCACCTGCATAGCGATTGCATAGAACAGGGATATGTATGCAATTAGTGGACCTCCAGCTGTTGCAGTCAAGAGTCTTTCTTACCATGGCTGATGTCTCACATGGATGGAGACAGCTGATATCCTCATTGCAACACAAGACTACTTTCCATTTGGAGCTACCTAGAACCCTTATGCCACGTACACATGACCGGACTAAACAAGGAAGTCCAATAGCCAGTAGCCAACAGCTTTCCTTGCGTTGTATTTGGTCCATCGGACCAGCACCAGATGAACAGTTTTCCCGATTTAGTCAGAGTTGAGGGGAGGGACCTGGGAGGACTAGCCACTCTGGATGGAGGTTGTTTCCTCCTGCTGTGTGCACCTGCATAGCGATTGCATAGAACAGGGATATGCAATTAGCGGACCTCCAGCTGTTGCAGAACTACAAGTCCCATGAGGCATAGCAAGACTCTGACAGCCACAAGCATGACCCCCAAGGCAGAGGCATGATGGGACTTGTAGTTTTGCAACAGCTGGGGGTCCGCTAATTGCAGATCCCTGGCATAGAAGATTGAGGAGGGAAGGGGCAGAAACACAGTGTGCAGGGATGTCCTGCTGACCTGTCCTGCTGACCGGAATGAGAGCACCCACACTGATGATACAATGAGTGGAGTTTCCGGGACTCTAGCCCAGATTCGCAGGACTCTGGGACTTACATGAAATGAATTCGGGAGGTATGTACTATATATACATTCTATCCTGCCTTCAGCTAACAACTGAATATTCTACTTCCCTCATCAGTTCATCTCCCACAGTTACTACCTTTTTGTTTCACCAGCCCCTCCCGCTTAGATTGTAAACTCACAGAAACAGGGCCCTCCGGACCCTCTTGAATTGTATTGTATTGTTGCTGTATTGTCTCTTTATATTGTAAAGTGCTGCGCAAACTGTTGGCACTACATAGATCCTGCATAGTATTATAATTTAGGAAAGAATCCAGGCATTTTTTAGGCAATCTACTGAGCTGGCCAGAACCAACTCTTGAGGGAGCTTATTTCACAGTTCTTACTGTGAAGAAACCTTTCCATTTTGGAGATTACATTTTTTTTCCTCCAGATGTAAAGAGTGCCCCCTTGTCCTCTGTGATGACCTAAAAGTGATTTTTAAAGGCAGAAAGTTTTTTTTTTATCTTAATATATTCTATGCATTGAGATAAAATGCCTTCTGTGTGCAGCAGCCCCTCTCATACTTGCCTGAGCCCCATCTCTATCCAGTGATGTCCATGAGTCCCTCGGCCATCTGATTGACTGAGACACAGAAGTGGTGCCATTGGCTCCCACTGCTGTCAATCAAAGTCAGTTAGCCAATCAGGAGAGAGAGTGGTCTGAAACGCAGCTCCGTGGCTGAATGGACACTGAGAGCTGCAGCTCGGCTCGGGTGCCCTCATAGCAAGCTACTTGCTGTGGAGGCACTCGATGGGAGGGAAGGGCCAGGAGCAGTGAAGAGGGACCCACAAAGACACTTATCCCATCTAGGTGGCGGGTGACAAGCAGCGAGCTGTGGGGCAGGCAGCGGGTGACGGGCGGCAAGCTGTGGGTCAGGCAGTGGCTCCTGTGTCCTCCCCTAGATCATGGCGGCTTCCGCTGTGCATCTCTTCTCTCCTCCTGCTAGGCATGCAATAGGGTCACCTGTAATTTCAGCCAATTTAGTGATGGGTCTCAGCCCACCTTTTTGTGAAGCCTATCACATGCTTAATGCCGCCATTGGAATCCATGTGTCCAGTTTTCCTGTATGTAGATCAGGGGACCAGACACATGGATATGGGAGGCAACACCCTTGTGCCCCTAATGCACGGCTGCCACTGTGTCTTACTAATCATTTGTACAGGGGTAAAATTATATATCTCTCTCTGGAGTTTATACCTCTCTTAATACAAGAAAGGACTTTGCTTTGGAAACCGCAGCTTGGCACTGCATTCTATTATTAAGCTTATGATCTACCAAACGCCTAGATCCTTCTCCACGATTGATTCTCCCAGTTTTACGCCCCCTAGTATGTATGATGTATGCAAATTCTTAGCCCCCAAGTGCATAATTTTACATTTATCAACATTAATCCTAATTTGCCACATAGTTGCCAATTTAAACAGTGCATTGAGGTTGGCTTGTAGGTTGGAGGCATCATTTAAGGACGTTATTCCACTGCATAGCTTGGTGTCATCTGCAAACACTCAAATGGTGCTTTTAATTCCAGACCCTATATCATTTATAAAGATATTAAAAGGTAAGGGTCCCAACACTGAACCTTGGGGTACACCACTGATAACTTTAGACCATTCAGATTATGAATCATTAACCACTACTGAATTCGGTCTTTTAGCCAAATTTCTATCCATTTCCAAGCCTGTAGACTTTACCTTACACATTAGCTGTGTTTGTGGGGAACAATGTCAAATGCTTTTGCAAAATCCAAGTATACCACATCCACAGCCACCCCTCTGTCCAAGGTTTTACATACCTCTTTCATATAAGGAAAGATTTGTTTAACAACTTTTGTCTTTCATGAACCCATGCTATCTGTTACTTAAAATATTGTTTTACAGTAAGAACTCATCTATGTGGTCTTTATTTTATTTTTTATAATTCTTTTATTTTCAAAAAGTTGCAGTTTACCATCAGAAAAAAGAAAAATAATAAAAGGGCATATTCAAACAATGATGAGTTCTCGCAAAAACGTCCAAATGCCGACAGTCCTAGTATAACATGGCATAGATGGGCATATAAATCAGGAAGTCAGGAGATCAGCCAGTTTGTGAAACCCCCTGAAGATAGGCATTAGGGATGAGCTTCGAGTTCGAGTCAAACTCATGTTCGACTTGAACATTGCCTGTTCGCCTGTTCAGCGAACAGTGAACAATTTGGGCTGTTCGCGGCAAATTCGAAAAGCCAGAACACCCTGTACAAGTCTATGGGAGAAATCTAAAGTGCTAATTTTAAAGGCTAATATGCAAGTTACTGTCCTAAAAAGTGTTTGGGGACATCCATTTTTTCAGGAGCAGTGATTTTAATAATGATTAAAGTGAAACAATAAAAGTGTAATATTCCTTTAAATTTCGTACCTGGGGGGTGTCTATAGTATGCCTGTGAAGGGGTTTCTGTGAAAGGGTTTCTGCAGGAAAAAAAGTATTTTAAAATCACTTGCGGGTATATTGTCGGCTCCTGTAATACAGAGAACACTCAATGAGTGTTCTCTGTATTAGCCGACAATTCATTCATTGATAAAAAAAAAAAGCGTGGGGGTTCCCCTAAATTCAATTACCAGGCCCTTCAGGTCTGGTATGGATATTAAGGGGAACCCCGTGTCAAATTAAAAAAATTTTTTTTGATGTGGGGGTCACCCTAAATATCCTTACCAGACCCTTTATCCAAGCACGCAACCTGGCAGGCCGCAGGAAAAGAGGGGGGGACGAGAGAGTGCCCCCCCTGAACCGTACCAGGCCACATGCCCTCAACATTGGGAGGATGCTTTGGGGGTCTGTGACCCCTCAAAGCACCATGTCCCCATGTTGATGTGGAGAAGGGCCTCATCCCCACAACCCTGAGCGGTGGTTGTGGGGGTCTGCGGGCGGGGGGGCTTATCAGAATCTGGAAGCCTCCTTTAACAAGGGGACCCCCAGATCCCACCCCCCCCTGTTTGAAATGGTAAGGGGGTACAAAAGTACCCCTACCATTTCACAAAGAAAGTGTAAAAATGGTTAAATAAGACAAACACACTTTTGAAAAATTTCTTTATTAAAAATAAAAAAAATAAAAAAAGATTCCAGCAGTGCTAATCCACTCTTGCTATCCAGCGATGGATGATCATCTCTCCAGGGTCCAGCAATGGCTGATCTGATCCAGCGACGGGGATCTCTCAGTCCAGCGCTGTCCATACATCTGTCTTCTGTCTCCACTGCGGAGACACTGCGGGGATCCCAGCACTGATGTTTCTTATATTAGGAGGGCGGGGCCCCCGTCACCTGACCCCGCCCCCTCTGACGCTGGTGAGGAAAGCTATGGGGTTCCCCAGTGACATATGGGTGACCCCGCCCCCTCTGATGTAACACAGGTTTCCGTTATATCAGAGGGGGTGGGGTCACCCATACGTCATTAGGGAATCCCTGGCTCCCCTCACCAGCGTCAGAGGGGGCAGGGGCAGGTGTCGGGTGGCCCCGCCCTCCTAATATAAGAAACGTCAACGTTGGGATCCCCGCAGTGTCTCTGCAGTGGAGACAGAAGACAGATGTATGGACAGCGCTGGACTGAGAGATCCCCCATCGCTGGATCAGATTAGCCATCACTGGACCCCGGAGAGATGATCCTCCATCACTGGATAGCAAGAGTGGATTAGCACCGCTGGAATCTTTTTTTTATTTTTTTTATTTTTAATAAAGGAATTTTTCAAAAATGTGTTTGTTTTATTTAACCATTTTTACACTTTGTGAAATGGTAGGGGTACTTTTGTACCCCCTTACCATTTCAAAAAGGGGGGGCAGGATCTGGGGATCCCCTTGTTAAAGGGGCTTCCAGATTCTGATAAGCCCCCCGCCCGCAGACCCCCACAACCACCGCTCAAGGTTGTGGGGATGAGGCCCTTCTCCACATCAACATGGGGACATGGTGTTTTGAGGGGTCACAGACCAATGCATCCTCCCAATGTTGAGGGCATGTTGCCTGGTATGGATTAGGGGGCGCACTTTCGTCCCCCCTCTTTTCCTGCGGCCTGCCAGGTTGCGTGCTTGGATAAAGGGTCTGGTATGGATTTTTAGGGGTACCACCACGTAAAAAATTTTTAAAATTTGATGTGGGGTTCCCCTTAATATCCATACCAGACCTGAAGGGTCTGGTATGGATACTTAGGGGGACCCCCACGTCAATTTTTTTAAAAATTGACACAGGGTTCCCCTTAATATCCATACCAGACCTGAAGGGCCTGGTAATTGAATTTAGGGGAACCCCCACGCTTTTTTTTATCAATGAATGAATTGTCGGCTAATACAGAGAACACTCATTGAGTGTTCTCTGTATTACGGAAGCCGACAATATACCCGCAAGTGATTTTAAAAGACTTTTTTTCCTGCACAAATGACACTTTCTGCAGGGACAGTTCTAAGTACGGGAAACATGCTCCCTTCACAGGCATACTATAGACACCCCCCCCCCCCAGGTACGAAATTTAAAGGAATTTAAAACACTTTTATTGTTTCACTTTAATCATTATTAAAATCACTGCTCCTGAAAAAACATCAGTTATTAAAACTTTTTTTTGCATTGATCCATGTCCCCTAGGGCAGGACCCAGGTCCCCAAACACTTTTTAGGACAGTAACTTGCATATTAGCCTTTAAAATGAGCACTTTAGATTGTGAACATTCGAGTCCCATAGACTTTAATAGGGTTCTAAAGTTCACACGAAGTTTAGGTCTGTTCACAGGTTCTGGCGCAAACCGAACAGGGGGGGGGGGGGGGTTCGGCTCATCCTTAATAGGCATCAGTGTATACAAAATGTTGCCAGGGCCTCCGAGTGTCACGAAAGATCTCCTCCCGGTTATTCAAAGTGGCTGTGAGATCCTCCATATCCCTAAGCTCATTGACTTTAGAGAACCACAGGGACTTTGACGGCGGATTCTCAGATCTCCAACACAGGGGGATGCATGCCTTAGCCGCGTTTAATAGCTGGATTGTAATCAAAGCCTTATATTTCGTAATAGGTTGTTCTGAGAGATGTAGCAGACATGCCACAGGGTTACCCTCCAGGTCGACGTTGGTCAGGTGTTTGACAGTACAGATCACCTCTTGCCAAAAAGGTCTAAGTTTGGGATAATCCCAAATTACATGCAGCATCATTGCCTCTGCGGTGCCGCATCGCCAACATGAACTAGGGACCTGAGGAAAGAAGCGATACAAAGTAGTGGGCACCCTGTACCAACAGAGCAGAATCTCGTAGCTGGTCTCTTGGATCTTAGTGGCAATGGAGGACTTCTGGGCAAAGTGAAGGATTTTCTCCCTCAGTGAATCCAAAAATCAGGTATCAAGATCCGATTCCCATCTAGGAAGGAACGTAGGGACAAACCCTGTTGCTGGGTGGATTAGGGATGCATATATCATCAGGAGGCAATGGCAGATCAATTCCCTTCTGTGACAGATAAGTTCCAGTTCCGTGAACTGGCGAAGGATGCCCAGAGAGCGAGAGCACTGACGGAGAAAGTTATGGTTCTGGAGACCGCTCCAATAGACCAGTGGAGGGCCCATGGCGGTCACACAGGCAGATGGGGATAGCTGACCAGTGGATCCCATAAAGTCACATAAATGAAGGCGGCTGCTCAAGACCAATCTTTGGAAGTGAGGGTTCTGGAGTCCTGGTTCGAATTCTGGATTGTCCAGTATAAGCACCATGGGGGAGGGTGTTGATGACACTGAAGAGTGTCGGAAAGTGTCCCTAGCAACCAATAGCATGCTAAGGGTAGGATGGTCCCTGAGAGCTTTTGGCAAAGGAGAAGTGATCCAAGGCCAACTCTTTGCCATATCGGAGTCCTTCATCTCCACGGCCACCCAATGTTTTTCTTCAGAATGGCAATGCCAGTCCACTATCCTGGTGAGATGTGTTGCTCTATAATAGGCCCACGCATCAGGCAGTCCAACCCCTCCCTGATGTTTCGGAAGATAAAGAAGTTGGAGTTTAAGGTACGACCTTCGATGTGACCAAACAAATTCACAGAACATAGAGCCCACATTTTTAAAAAATACCATCAGGAGGCATATAGGGAGAGCCTGCAGCAAATATAGCACTTTAGGCAGCAAGGTCCTTTTAAGGGTTCTGTATTGACCGAACCAGGTTAAGGTGAGAGAATGCCAGTGGAGCAGCTCAGCTTTAAGTCTGAGCAAAAATTGTCTAAATAGAGAGCAGCAGGGTCCAGAGTAATGTCTACTCCCAGAAAGCGAATAGAATCAGACGCCCAATGGAGGGAGAAAGCGAAACGCAGGGAACAGGCCCCTGGCCCTGTCTACCATAATGTTTAAAACAGGGGACTTAGATAGATTGATTTGGAAATAGGAGAGGGTTCAATACACCCATAGGGACTGGAGCAACTTCGGAAGAGAAGAAAATCAAATCGTCCGCAAATGCGGGCACTTTGTGCTGTCCTGACGTCTTCTGGTAGCCTGGGATATCAAAGTCTGCCTGCACCATACAAAAAAGAGTTCTAAAGAGAGTATGAAAATTAGAGGGGATAGGGGCAACCTCGCCACGTGCCGTTGGTAATGTTAAAGAAGTCAGATCTTGTCTCATTGACCTTGATTGCGGCTGAGGGGTTAGAATAGAGGGAAAAAATCCAACTCAACATGGATGATCCAACTCAGATATGCTCTAGAGTGGATCGCATAAATGCCCAATTCACCTGGTCAAAAGCCTTCTCCGTGTCTGTGGACAGCAAGAGAAGGGGTCGGCGAGAAGACTTGGCAGCATGGATCAGATTCAACACTTGAATTGTGTTATCCCGAGGCTCACAAAGGGGCACAAACCCCGCCTGGTCTCTGTGGATAAGGCTTGGGATATAATTTCAAATCGGTGTTTAAAAGAGCGATCAGGTGATAATTCCGGCATTGCAAGGTATACTTCCCTTCCTTTGGGCTAAGGGAAATATAGGCTCTCAATTTATCCATCGAGAAGGTTCTCCCTTCCGTGATGGAATTAAGTGCAGAGATCAGAAGGGAGGACAGTGTCTCAAAAAAGGTTTTAAAGTAAGACGGAGTAATACCATCCAGGCCTGGGGCGTTTTTCGGTTAGAGTGGAGCAGAGCCACCCCAAGCTCCTTGACTGTGATGAGTTCCTCCAATTCCCCTCAGATTGCACTGGGAAGTGTTGGCATGCCAGAAGAGGCAAGGTAAGACTGTATGGTTGGTCCCATGCCTGGGAACAACCATAATCATACATGGATATACTAAACATCTAATGCCTGATATACACCTACACCTGTTGGTTTCAAATATAAATGTATATTTCTTGACAACATTTGGCCTTCTGTTTACACATATTTAAAACAGCGTTTTATTTCAAGATAACTGATAACTCTGGAAAAGGCAGGCCATTTTGTGCACTGAGTTTGTGATGAACCCTGTGATTACAGTGCTTGGATTATCAGTGCTAGCATGGTGACCACATGTTGTTGATAAACCTTCCCTAACACTTAACATAACTTTAATGCTAACACTATCCATTATGCTAAATGTAACCGTTTGTCTTCTAACAAAGCCAAGCAATCACCTTTCACATGATGTGAATGGATAAAGAGATACTTAAAATGGTTGTAATAAAAATAAATCAAAACAAAAATGAAAGGAGCTTTTATAACCCCTAGAAACCCATTGTTCAATCCCATTGACCACCAAAAAATGCATTCATTTAATTTACCCTTTGACTCCAAAGGCCTGTGTCAGAGAGCTTTGGTTTGTTTCAAGCAGGTTTTTCGTTCTCATACATGTCTATAAGAATTCAAAACCCACTTAAAGCAGGTTGAATGCTGGTCAGAAAATGGTCAACTTTCTGCCAAATGCACCTGTAAATTAACTTTGCATCTTTAGAAGTGTCTGAAACTGATACCATACCAATGTTCTCAACACAAGCCAAAAGCTTGTTGACACATGATGCATTTTGCCCAAATCTCATAAATTGGGTCATTCTTGCTGACTGTACTTTATAAATTAAATTAAATTAATTTAGAGAGCTAGACTATTTAACCAGCATAAATGATTATATTATATAGGTATTATTTTATATAGGTATTATATTACAAATATGCTTACCACGTACAAAGCTTCAACATGCCACATAAACGTTCTAAAGCTATGCGCTTTTTCTCAGCCAAAAAAGCACATATTATCTGTTTATGTTTACAGGAAACCAATTTTACTGACAAAACTAAATTTCTATCTGCCTCCTATCCTCGATTTTTCACAGCCTTAGCCAGCTAGAGGTACATTGATTGCTTTCCATCGTAATGTTACATTTACTCTTACCTCACAATTGAAAGATCCTGAGGGCAGATATCTTCTACTCACAGGTTATATTTTAGATATGGCAATTACGATTGTATGTTATTATGCCCCTAATAAACGCTCAGTGGCTTTTTTGTCACACCTTTTCCAGGTTGTAGAAGCGCATAAATTTGGAACAGTAATCTTATATGGAGATTCAAATGCGACTATTTTCCCTTTTCTTGACAAATATGCTTGCCAACAATGCAATTTAATAATCTATGGGTAGAGATGAAAAAATTTTTAAGACTTAATTTCTTAATTTGAAGTTTTTTCAGAACAATTTATCTTAAATTATTTACATAATTCTGATTGTTCATCTTCTTCTAATATACAGTAATAAAATTGAATTAAAATTGAATAAAAGACATCACAAATGTTGCCCATGAGTAAATTAATTCTGTCTCCTCAAGTGATACTGAAGTCTCTTTTTATTTTTCTTTAAAAAAATAACAAACATGTTATACTTACCTGCTCTGTGAAATAGATTTGCACAGAACAGCCCAGATCCTCCTCTTTTCAGGTCCCTCATTGGCACTCCTAGCTCCTCCCTTCTGTTGAGTGCCCCCACGCAAACAGCTTGCTATGGGGGCACCCCTGGGCAGAGCCATGGCTCTGTGTGTCCATTCAGACACGGAGCCACAGTTTGGCTCCACCCCCTCTCTCCTGATTTTATAACTGACTTTGATTGACAGCACCAATGGCACTGCTGCTGTGTCTCAGGCAATCAAGAGGGATTCATGCACATCGCTGGATAGAGATGGGGCTCAGGTAAGTATTAGGGGGCTGAGGGGGCTGCTGTACATGGAAGGTTTTTTTACCTTAGAGCATAGAATGCATTAAGATAAAAACCTTCTGTCTTTACAACTTCTGTCTTTACAACTACCTTAACCCAAGCAGCGCAAAAAGTAATGTATTTCTCTGTATTCACTAAAGTCCTATTCTTTTAGGTTAGGGCCTAATGAGACCTTGCAGGGAACAAAAAAAGCACTCATATGATGGTTTTATGACTGGCAGATATGGCAATTGTGCAATCACATTTACCACAATGGCCATTTGCTGTCTTCTCACTTGTGATCTAAGCCTTCCATTCTTTTAAACAAATGTTGGAATTGACAAACTAAAAGAGTAAAGACTGTTCACTTAGTGAAGAGAATGTTCACTGAGCTTGATAAATAAGGTCAAGCTGTGTTCACTTTGAATACCCAGTCATGTGTGAAGGAAATTGAAAAAATCGTTTTTTGGCACATTATTGAATGATTGACATGAACAAATGCACTTCCTTTACTGAGATCAGTGACTATTCACTTTGCTAAGTAAGCCATCTCTCTTTTAGCAAATCAATTCTATTGTCTATTTCTTTAGTCAGTTCTTGACAAATTGTAATGCCAGTTAAAAAGAGCATCGCTGACTTTAATTTATAACCCTATACAATATAATCCATTAAATGATGTACTTTCTTATCTGCTGATGCCCTTGAAGAGTATTGTCTTGTTTACTTGTATTTTCTTGCTGCCCCTAGCCAGATACAATAAACTTGTTAAAATGAATGAAATAGATTTACCAGATAGAGAGGTGTGTGTTTTACTGTTTTATTTGAGAAAGTCTGTAATATTAACAAAATCTGACACCTTTAAAATACTATAATATTGTTCACTGTCACTATATAACCTTCAACTTTTTTAATAGTAATAATTATTAGAAAAATTATAACATATTAAAATGTAAACATGTAAACTAGGATTAAACCAAGAAGGATGTTAAAAGGGTATATAAATATATATATATATATATATATATATATATATATATATATATATATATATATATATATATATATATATATATATATATATATATATATATATATATATATATATATGTATGTGTGTGTGTGTGTGTGTGTATACAAATTGGTTTAGAGGTGAGGGTCCATAAAAGAGAGGTCAAATAGACTGCAACCATAGGAAGCACCAGCTCGGTAAGTAGTAAAAAAGTGTAAAATAGAAAAATGTAGCTTTTAGAACAGTGATTCCTATGGATAAGTAAGCACATATCTCATAAATACAACTATCATCTTAATAGAAATGTAGAAAATGTATTATTCAATACACGTAAAATTGAAAATCAAACAAAAACACAAGGGCAGTTAAAGGCTCATATGTGTATAAAAACAGATATGCATAACGGAAGATTATCACATGTGTTTGGCAGATCCTGTGTTCTATATTTCTATTAAGATGATAGATGTATTTATAAGATATATACTTACTTATCCATTTGAAATCAAGGTTTTAAAAGGCCAATTTTTTTATTTTACATTTTTTACTACTTACCGGGCTGGTGCTTCCTATGGTTGCAGCCTATTTGACACCTCTAAACCATTTTTTTATATTCTACCAGGGTGGCAAACACCCATCATTTGAAAAGCCAATTTGTTAGGTTCATAATACATCTATATTTGTTCAAGGTTTCTTACATGTGTATGCTTCCTGTTTTCTTTTTTTCTAAATCCACCTATCCCCTTGTTTTTATATACATATGGGTCTTTAGCTGCCCTTCTGTTTCTGTTTGATTTTCAATTTTACATGTAGTGAATAATACATTTTCTATATTTCTATAAGATGATGTTGTATTTCTGAGATATATACTTACATATGCATTAGAATCATTGTTCTAAAAGTCGATTTTACACTTTTTTACATGTTAGAAAGGTAAACACTCAGTGATATGGTTTATTTCCACGTTTCAACGTGGCATAAGCTCATCTTCTTCAGTTCCTTGCTGGGGTAGATGAGCTTGTACCTCATCAAAATGTTGAAATTGCATTTTAATTATGATTCCATTTCTGTTGTTAACTAAGAAAAGCCACACGCATAAAAAAACACGTGTTAATGCAGCATTTTTCTGTGTTTTTGTTTGATTTGTGTAGGAAGTGTATCAAGATTATGATCCCAAAGCATGAAGACTGTGAGCAAGTGGCATGGCACTAGATATTCATTATACATTCCAATGTACCTAGTCTCAGATTTTATTTCTTTTTTTATTTTATAACTGTACATGGAAGTCTTCCATCAGCTACATAAAGGACCACTAAATACAATCTATTGTCTGATTAGATATATCCACCCCATTAAGAAGATCAGCAGTCAATGGGGTCTATGTGTGTGTGCTATGGATGTGATGACTTCAAAGGAACAAAAAAAGAAAAAAAATCACCTAAGTGTCTATTAATGTTTGACTTTCTACTTGTATTCTTACTTATTTACCAGTGGTTTTGTATTGTTTCTATTTTCCTACACTTTGAATGTTTCATATGTTAGTTATTGTCTTACTAAGGGAGATGAGTGTATTGATTCTCTAAGCCTGCGATTCAAATTCAATTGGGAAAATTAATATGATGATATATTATATTGAAGCTGCTAATTGTCAATTTATACTTTTTTAACATTCCTTTCCATGTGTTATTACTTTTTTTTTAAATTTTCTTTAAATAAATGACCCTTGGGCTAGTTCAGAATATCATAGGAGCCTAGCATCCCCTTGGTGTAATGTCATGACAATGTAGATCTTACACCCTGCTGATAATAACCTATATCCCATTGAGCATCTGGCAGGTTCTTCAAGATGCCACCCTCCTACTGAGCCAAAAATCCCTCACAGGTGCTGAAGAGCATTGCGCTTGTGTCCTGAAAGGTAGTATGGGATTTGACTTACTGAGAGACCCAATTTGTGAAGCAAGAATATCCCTTTAGGTAATTTCTTTAACTTCTGAATACAATGAATAAAGTGTGGAGTTTACCTTAAATTTCAATAAAATTAATTTAGAAATAATTTATTTTTATTTTCGTTTGCACTACTAAGAGACTTTGTGGACACCTTTATCAGTTTAGAGGTGAAAGGATAAATGCCTTCAATCCTCACACCACTTCCTGGTACAATGTATTTGTATAACAGCAAAGTCCAGTGCCCTTCACCACCAGGGTGAAGTAATTTTATTTTTCATTTGAATAAAAAAAAAAGAAAACATTTTTAACTCAAAATCTACTTGTGGTGCATGAAAAGATTTAAGTTGGCCACAGATCAAAATTTGGCCCTTTCAGCAGGGACTGGCCATATTTCAGTCAATCTATGGCCCTTTCTTTTTGAGAGGCGTTGACCTAATGATCAACTCCTCTGAAACAGGAATGTTGGAAAATGTGTGCTTGATCAGCACTGCGGCCAATCAGTGTATTCTGACCATCCCCACTATCAGAATACAATAGCGGCAGCTACTATTCTTAGTAGTGCAATCTACGCCCATTCATTTTGTTTGGACACAAATCGCACTGCAAAGTATCAGTACTTGGTATGGGCAAGTACTTGATCGAAATTATTGGTTCTCATACTCTCAGATAAAAACAATGGTATCGGTCCATCCCTAATTGATACTAAAAAAAGCCAAGTACAAAAAAAGAGGATGAAGCTTCATGAAGTACATGAACAACTAAATAATGCTTTACATGCAGTACACCACATTTGTAAATATTGCTTTATATTTTAGTTACACACAGCAGTTGTTTCAGTATGTTATGTACATTATGGTTACTTAATAAAAATAATAAGCCCAAAAATCATTTTGTGGGGGGAATCACTTTCCTAATTATTCTTTAATATATTCCAAATGTAGATGGAAACCCATATTTGTTTGGGATTCCCTAGATGTAGAGAAGCAAATTTTTAATTTTGAGGTTTCTGCTGGTAAGTTTGAGGAGCAAGCAGGTACAATGTATGAAGAGTGTACTGGGAAGATAATTTAAACCCATATCACCCAATCTGCTTTCTTTCTTACAGTCTGAGAATGTTATGGGCAACAAAAACTACTTATGACATTTCTCTTACATGATGCCACATTGATTTGTAGGCGAATGTGTATGTCTTCCTACAGCAGACTTACTTTCCAAAATGTTTATTGCAATGGTGGAGCTGCAATACAGGAGATGACTTTGTCACAGTTACATAATCAGTTACCTGCTGCTCATCCTTGTTGACACCTCTGGAGCTAGTGTTTGCATTTGCTCCTTCACAAATATGCAGCCATTGGCAGTAACTAACCTAGGACCTACCATTCTAGCAGCATACAGCTGAGGTGTGTACCAGTTTATAAAATGGTCTATATGGTTCTGGGTGACCTGGCCCATCTTCAAGCCTGCTGGGGTTTCCTAAACCACAAAAAGGGTACCATAGCAATTACATTAAACCAACTAACAAACTGGGCTAGAATGAATATGTCAAAAAAGTAAACTTTTGACTTTAGGCATTGATTTACTAAAGACAAATAGACAGTGAACTTTGCAAGGTGCGATTGCAGTTGCTCAAGAGCTTTAGTAAATGAGCAGAAACTGCTGACTTTCATCATCCAATCATGCTCAAGCTAAAATGCTGTTTTTGTTATTATTTTCCTTGCATGTGATTGGGTATTCTTTGTAAAGAGAAGCTTTACTCCATTTACCAAGCTCATTTAGTAAGCTTTACAAAGTGCACAGTCTATTTGCCTAAGTACTTTACGCGTCCACTGAGGGAATGCATGTATACTGCTTTGGGAAACCTTTATGCTTTCCATACATGGTCCTGTTGCATGCATTACCCAACTTTAATCTCAAAATTGAAAAAGCTGGGGAAAAAAATTCTCATCTGGACAGTAACTGCATCCAATCAGATGCAGTGACTGTTTGGGTATTCTGACAGAGGCTGTCATAATGTAATAGTTGGCAGGGGAGATTCATACATCCATGCTGTTTAGTATGCATGGGGGGATCTTTTAATTTCTCTCATTCAACTTGTAACCTTAATGTGTATGGCTAGTTTTAGTTAATTGTCCTTTCAAATTAAAAAAATTTGGTTGATTTCCCTACTTTGACTTTTTACCACAGGTACAATTTTCACAGCTCCTGCTGTAAGGGATTTTGAACAAGAAGTGAAGTTAAAATAGAACTACGGGTGAATAAAAATGAATATATTATAGATGCTGTTACTAAGTATATACTGAATTTTCATATCTTACTAAGTACATGCTGTATTATTATTATTATTATTATTATACAGGATTTATATAGCGCCAACAGTTTGTGCAAATCTTTACAACATGAGGGTATATATGTAAAGTGCGTGAATGGACGGCGCTATATAAGAATCTGAAATAATAATAATGGGGGAAGACAGTACAGTTGCAATACAATTCAATACAGGAGGAATCAGAAAGCCCTGCTCATTTGAGCTTCTGTATGTTCATATTTAAAAGAAAACTCAATATTCAGTAGTTCAAATGTCCTTTAAACATACATAAAATATTTTGCTGATCCTATCAGCCGGGGGTACTTTTCTGATAGCACTAATTCTCCTGTAGTCAAACCACTAAGCATTGCCACCTTGTGCAGCGTTTGTAGCTGCACAAGGGCTGCATGCTTGCTATGTTATCACTGATAACCCTCCATGTCAAGCTTGTTAGCAGCAAGACACATCAAGCTCCAACCAGGGATGTTGTAATTGACAATATTGTTCTGTCCACATTTCCTATAGTGAGGGGCTACTGTGGATCTGCAGGGCTTTCTGGGATCCTGACTACCAACATTATCGCCAAAAAACTCTTCAGCCCATATGATGACATTATCACCACAAGGGCAAAAAAATTATTTCTGTACACCAGGAGCCAGGTAAGTAAAAGATAAATAAATAGAAACAGGGGTTGAGTATACAGGGAGGTAGAAGGTTGCAAAATGGTTAAGGGACTAAGAATGTGGGCATCTTTCTCATAATGTCTACTAACATTCCAGGAAATTAAAATACAATAAAAGCACATGATTTGTTGCTGTGGGCATCTTTCTTGACTTTCTATTTCCCAAGTGTCTATATATTAAACCCATGACCTAGCTATAGATTTTAGCTATGATACATTTCCTCAATGTTTTATAGCCGAGCAGTTGGGTTGGAAACGACTGATCTGAAAACTGGTGCATTCTCAGAATAAATAAATGTATTTTTGGAAAAAAAAGAACTATTTGTATAAAGACATAACATTTTTTACAATATTCTAATTGCAAGTATAGTCACTGATAAAATATCCGGTACACTAAAAAATGACTATTTATAAAAGGTCAGTTGTCCAAAATTATTCCATAGAAAATATTGTTCCTGAAAGTTTGTCCTGTTTTTAAAGTAACTCTGGAAACTTTCTCTGCAAATTATACAGTCACCATATTTGAACCAACATAAAAATAAATAAAATGTATCTAGAATTTGTAGATTAATGAACTTTCCACCTCTTTCTCTGTTGAAGGATTTGCTGATAATTGATACTAATCAAAACTTTTCACAATCCATTATTTCCAATACTCAGTATGGAGAAGGGGAACTAAACTGCAAGAACATATATAAAGAACACCACTAAATCTAGTTGCGTATCTCTCTTTGAATTGGCCTCCTATCTCATTTTTTAAGCACTCAGACTGGGGGAGAGGGATGGCAACCTGCAAATCAGGACTCTATTGTTATGCACAGTGCTGTCAACTAATTCTAAACATGCTTGAAAACATGGACAGCAAAAAGATGGCTCCATATTTTTGCTGCTGTTTTGCCAATCGTTCAACCATGGGCCGAGACAAGAGAAAAAGTTGCTGAATCAGAAAAGGGGGTTGCTAATTCTGTGATTGTAAGAAAGGTATTAACTGTGCATAAGTGATACTTGCAGCCATAAAAAAATATATGCAGCATAATTATTTTTTATCACATTTTACATTAAATTACTGGCCTGTGTACCTTAAACCATTTTTTTTCCACTTTGTCCTTGACAATAAACTTTCTCTGTGTATCTGTTTTTAAATCCATTGATATCCAGGTGGTAAAATAGAGTTTGGAGAAATTAAGTCAATTATTTGCTGAGCTCTATAAAAAGATCCCAGAAATATTCAGTATGAAGGTAAAATTTTGAATAAAGCATTGGTTTGATCTATTCATATTGTATATTATTGTAATTTAACAGATGTTCTGTATTTCATTGTACATAAAGAAATAAATGTTGCTTGTGTCATAAACAAGTAAGGTGTTGTTATTTAACACAGCAGTAATTTTAGAGGGAATATGGTGAATCAGTTTAACTCACAGTCACACAGTGTATAGTACAATATAACCTGATAGTCAAGGTCCATAAAGACATGGATGAGCGAGTCCTGGGTGGAGGAACTTGACTGGCCAGCACAGAGAAGTGACCTCAACCCGATAGAACACCTTTGGGATGAATTAGAGTGGAGACTGTGAACCAGTTCTTCACATCCAACATCAGTGCCTGACCTCACAAATGCGCTTCTGGAGGAATGGTCAAACATTCCCATAGACACACTCCTAAACCTTGTGCACAGCCTTCCCAGACAAGTTGAAGCTATTATACCGTATATACTCGAGTATAAGCCGAGATTTTCAGCCTCTTTTTTGAGGCTGAAAGTGCCCCCCTCGGCTTATACTCGAGTCATCGCCGTCTGTCTGCCCGAACAGCGTGTCGAGCAGACAGACAGCGGCCATTCTAACTTTCAAAAGCCGCGCCTCCCTGTCTGTGATAGGCGGAACACAATTTCCCAGCAGTCTGTGTTCCGCCTATCACGGACATCCGCTCATCCTCATACTACGGACGAGGATAAGAGGATGTCCGTGATAGGCGGAACACAGACTGCTGGGAAATTGTGTTCCGCCTATCACAGACAGGGAGGCGCGGCATTTGAACAGGGGAATGGGCGCCGACGAAGAGAGGTGATCCTGGGACGGGACCGGACGGAGGCTCGGCTCAGGACGGGACGGGACCGGACGGAGTCTCGGGACGGGACGGGACCGGACGGAGTCTCGGGACGGGACCGGACCGGACGGAGGCTCGGGACGGGACGGGACGGGACGGGACCGGACGGAGGCTCGGGACGGGACGGGACCGGACGGAGGCTCGGGACCGGACGGAGGCTCGGGACACAGGTAGGCTGGACACACAAGGCCACACACACACACACACACACACACACACACACACACATGGATGGACACACACACACACAGGGATGGATGGATGGACACACACACAGGGATGGATGGATGGATGGACACACACACACACAGGGATGGATGGATGGATGGACACACACACACAGGGATGGATGGATGGATGGACACACACACACACAGGGATGGATGGACACACACACACACAGGGATGGATGGATGGATGGACACACACACACAGGGATGGACAGGCATATCTCACCCTCGGCTTATACACGAGTCAATAGGTTTCCCAGTTTTTTGGGGGTAAATTGGGGGCCTCGGCTTATACTCGGGTCGGCCTATACTCGAGTATATACGGTAGTTGCAAAGGGTGGGCCAACTCAATATTGAACCTTACAGACTAAGACTGCAATCACACTATAGCATTTTGAAACTAGGGCAAATTTGCAGAGAATCTGCCTGCGATTTGACAGCGCCGATGTGTGAATGACAAATCGCAGAACTCGCATTTGAGATGCTATTCATTTGAATGACACCTCAAATCGCGGTGTCGATCTGCCGCAATTGACCAGGTGCAAAGCAACCAAGCTCCGCTGTTCAGATATCAGTCAGATGAACCCCATCGCATTATGACAGAAGTTCAGATACCTCTCTCGTCATGGTCCTATTAGATAGCCACAAGGAATCCCAATTTAGGATGCAAGCCACTGGCAGCCAGCCCATGTTAGCACTACATAATGGCGGTATTCTGTATTGCTGAAGATATCTTTTGGGCGTGTCATCAAACACCTTGCCTTAGTTTGAGCATGTATTCTAATTATCATTTTCACTGCCTGACTATTAGGCAGAGCAAAACAGAAAATCTAGGAAAACTGTTGTCATCTGATGCCTCCGCACCATAACCACATGGAAGCCTCACCCTCAAACACACTAACAATATGGCTGCTAGGAGGTCATCCTTTTATAGTGAGGGGTCTGGCTTGTCCATTCTTACAGATTATTATCTCTCAGGGACTCATCTATTAGGGACAAGTTCATTGTAGGTTCAAGCACAAAACTGTGAGATCTACCTCGAACACAAGGTGGCTCCAAACCTCATCCCCAGCCTGAGACCCTTTCCTTCTCACTTTAATGCAGAGTGACCTGTATTTTATGTTTACTGCCGTTTTCAGAAATAATTTATATGTAAACCCTGGCAAGATGATAAATCACATTAGTATCCCTTTTTAATCTTCAGTTTGACATTTTGCTAACATTTTTTTTTTTGCAATATACCTCTGGTATGATAAGGAACTGTGTCAGTACAGTTTTGCTTTTATGACTCAGCCTGGCTGTATCTGTCTCTATTTTAACAGTTGACTGCCAAGAAATGTGCATTGTAGAGAAATTTAATGGCATATCAATACATATTTTCTCCATATTATGGAATACGTTGTAATAAAATAATTTTATTTTGCATTTGCATAAGGAAAATTTAGCATATCAAAAGTGCTTTCTTTTTTAAATAAATATATTCACAAAGCTGACTTAAAAAAATGAAACATTCAAAAATGTTCCTTGCCTTTTACCAGTTATATAGGTCAGTTAAAAAGAGCTTTTGAAAAAATCACATTGCAGAAGATTTATCGTATATTTTTAGTAATTCTGTATTTTGCACTGTTAATATAACATGTACTTTTAGTTTCCTTACAGGTTATGCATTTTTACATTCTTGCTATTCTTCTTGGCCAGCAGAAGACCTATGTTTCACTATGACCTGGAGGTAAACGCATCTCTATCTAGAAAAAAAAAAGTTGTAAAAATTGTGATGTCGTGAAGCTTTTATCAGAAAATATTCTGCATCTGTTTTTTGGAAAGACTACCTAGCCATTATAACCAATGCAATTCCACTTAGCAGTCTCTCAGCATAACAGAAAATTGCCCTTTACAGCAACCATTATAAATTCATCTTTGGGGGCCTAGATAATTGGGGGGGGGGTCCAAAACCCCCCAAAAGTACCCTGCCAAAATGCCCAGTCAGTGTCTTTGCTGCCGCACTGCTCAGCCTTAGCAACAGCAGTCAAAGTTGCAGAGTGATCTGGCAGCTACAGGGATGCCAATAAGATGGTACAGCAGCCAACGCTTGTACGGTGCCCAAGCCCCATCAGTTAATTAAGGGGACCCTGAGAGACAAAAAAGTGTGTAGCTCTGGCCCCCAAGCCTGCAACTGCATGCTAGGAATAGATGCACACAGATATTGGCAACTGACAGTGCACAGCTGAAGGAACACACATATGCGAATCGGATGCGGTATTCTCCACATCCAATTCGCACCTCAATAGAGCCAGTTCACACAGCTCTGGGGCAGCAGCTGTCTGCAATTAAAGGGTCTTTGGTTCCGGACTTGATTCGCACCTGAATCGGTGAACAGGGACACAATGGACCCCATGCCGTGAAACGCGACCACAGCATATGTGAACCCAGCCTTAGACTCCTCTCCAGTTCTGTGTCATAGGAGGCAGAAGTTCAGCATGTCCCTCAATTACAGCATGCAGTGACATGGGACAAGTGGCTTTTACCCCTTTTTTATACTTGTTCCTTCTTATGTCTTTGTTTTTATCTTATACATATCATATTTGTTCTCCTTCCAGTAGTTGTCTCATGCTAAACTACCCAGAAAACTAAATCAAATGTGAGTGATACATCATGTTAGGTCTTATTGGGGAAAATATGAAACCAAGATAGTAAGAAAAATCGAATCACTACTTATATTTCCTCTGATAGACAAGCCGTGTACCATGCCCCTCTTAGTATAGGTACAATTCAGCCGGCAATTTGATCAAGAATTTTCAACAATAGCTAATATTTCTGAGAAGGGTCATATTGGGACTTCACCCAAAGCAACCCTTTTCTGTCTTTTGGCACCTTGTAGGCATTATTCACACAAACCAATCCATACACTTGTGTGAAGGGCTGCCTTCACCTGCACCAGTAGTCTGTGAAATCCTATGCACCTATCGGCCTTATACACACAAACCAATCCATGCACCTGTGCGAAGGGCTGTTTTCAGGATCATTGATGATTTGAAAGAGTGGCCCAAAACTTTTGGGGTGGAGGAACTTGACTGGCCTGCACAGAGTCCTCACCAAGCCCGATAGAACACCTATGGGATGAATTAGAGCAGAGACTGTGAGCCAGGCCTTCTTGTCCAACATCAGTGCCTGACCTCACAAATGCGCTTCTGGAAGAAGGGTAAACAATTCCCATAGACAGATGAGAAGGTAGCATTGCATCACTCCTGGAAAGATCACCAGATAAAGTCCCATATTGCTGTCACTGCCGGGTGCCTGCCTGGTCCACAATATAAAGTTCCATAAGACAAGAAGGAAGGTGACTGCACTTCCAGCATGAAAGGTTCCAAGTTTATTGAAAAAATATTAAAATACTGGACAAGACATGCATAGACACAGCTCTAGGAGCAACAGCAAACGCTTTTCACACTACTGTGCTTATTCATTCCCATAGACACACTCCTAAATCTTGTGGACAGCCTTCCCAGAAGAGTTGAAACTATCATAGCTGTGAAGGGTGGGCCAACGCAATATTGAACCCTACAGACTAAGAATGGTATGCCATTAAAGTTCACATGTGTGTAAAGGCAGGTGTCCCAATTCTTTTGGCAATATAGTGTATGCTCATTCTAAACACTCCAATATGGGATTCTGTATGGTTATCAAATGCTGTATAATTACACCTTCTTTTTATTTTCTTTATTCATGTGTGTCTCTTCAAGAGAGATCCATAAAAAAAAAATAGTCTCTCTAGTGTTATGGGAATAAGGGTCACCAGGTCAAATAAAGGGTTGAATCTACCCAGAAGGGACATAAACCGCAATAAAATGTTGGCAAAGAATGTGATATAAAGACGTTTACATATGTTGTCGGGTTACATCCAAGAGAGATATGTGCACAAATCTTATAACTTCCTATCGCCTTAAATCTTCAGGATAATGTAGCATACTTCTGAGCAGACCTATCCTTTGCAATCCTATATCCTGGACAAAGTCAAAATTGGGATTGGAATTAGCACCTTGACATCAAAATATTTTGCATAGTGCCATAGGGCTAGGTAAACATATTCTACACTTTAGGATTAGAGGAATTAACCAAAACTATCAAACCAAAAAGGTTTAAACAACCTCAAAGACAAGAAAAGAAATCTAACAAAAGTAAAAAGACAAAGCTACACCTAGTGCCCTAGCAGGTTAAAAAGCCAGCACTGCTAGAATTGTTACTAATGGGACCCAACACCCCATCATTGTTCCTTACTTTGATTTAGCTGCTCTCATATGAAGTCCAGTGGTTCCACTTGTGCTCAAACACTTGCATTGTGTCCATAATCGTGTGATATACCTGTGTTCCGGCAGTCTGACAGCCCCTAAAGCAGGGGTCTGGGACTGTAGGGTAAAACATATGCACTCTACTAGGTGTCAGATACAAACCAGTATGGAGTTTCACTACCGTTTCCTTGATGGACATAGAGTGTTTTTGCATTTATGCATGTTAAGCAGCATCTCAGACCAATCCTGGCCTATTTCTGTTTCCCACTTGATCATCACCGAGGACTTATCCGGTAAGCGCTGTTTATTTAGATAACTGTAGAACTGAGATGTAATGCCTTTATCTCTGGCACCATCAGCACAGATAGATTAGTAGGAGGTAAATCCAGGACTAGTGTTTAGCCTATTTAGGGAAACATAAAAGTGTCTGATCTGAAAGTATTTAAAGAATTCCGTTCTCAAAGCCTTATATTATTGATGTAGGTAGGAGAAAGTGCAAAAATGAGAATCTTGAAACAGGGAGGAAAATGTGACCAAGGTATTCTGCACCCACCACTGATATTCCTCTGGAGAATCTTGAGTGGGGGGAATCTATTATCACCCAAGAATGATAACAGGGGTTATTTTGGAAATGAGAGTTTACATCTATGATGGTATAGGGACCATAGGTGGAGAGATTTTGTGACTATGCTATTAAGTGGGCTCAATTCTCTGGTTCTAATAGCATTATTCCAGAGAAATCCTTGTAAGTATAACTGATAGACCGAGGCCTTTTCAAATTGGAGGTTGTCGGGGTGTGCCATTGTGCCGTCTGTGCTAGTCTGGCTGTCAAGAAGTACCTCCAGAGGTCTGGGAGGTCTAAGCCTCTGCGGGAAAGGTGCCTATACACAATCAGCATGCCAAATCTGGGTCTCTTACCTCTCCATATAAATTTGTTAACCTCCTTTTGTAGCTGCTCGATGGTCTGGCATACTCATAAGGCCCTAAAGAAATGCAACAATTTTTAAAGACATCTTAATGGCTGTAATTCTTCCTAACAGGGAAATGGGAAAGTTAGCCCATAAATTCAACCATTGTTTGACTTTTCTAAACGCTTGTGGGTAATTTGCATTATATATATCCCTTAGTGAAGGGGCCAGTCTAACCCCTAAAGCCCCGTACACACGAGCGGACTTTTCGACATCCAAAGTCTGACGGAATGATTCCGTCAGACTTTTCGATCGCGTGTGGGCTGCAACGGACTTTTGATTCGCAAAAGTCTGACAGACTTTAGAAAATGGAACATGCTTCAAATTTTTCAGACGGAACTCCGCCGGACCCAGTTCCTACCAAAAAATTCACTCGTGTGTATGCTATTCCGACAGACTAAAACCGACGCTAGGGCAGCTATTGGCTACTGGCTATGAACTTCCTTATTCGAGTCCAGTCGTACGTTATCACGTTCGAATCCGTCGGAGTTTGGTGTGATTGTGTGTGGCCAAGTCCGCTCATTCGAAAAGTCCGTCAGAACTCTGTCGGAACTCCGGCAGAACTCCGGCAGAACTCCTTCGGAAGTCTGTCGGACATAAGTCCGCTCGTGTGTACGGGGCTTAAGTATTGTAGGGTATTAACATTTATTGAGGAGCCAAAGGAGTCCCTTATGGTGTCTCTTAAATTTGTTGGAATATTTATCGGAAGGGCCGCACATTTATTCAAAATCACTCCCAGGCCCAAGAAGATATGAAACTCTCCTAGTATCTCCACCAGGTTAGGAAGGGAAACCAGCGGGTCCGGAAGAAACATAAGTAAGTCATCCGCATACAGGCTTAGTTTAAATTCTTCACCTCCCTTCCTGTACCCACTGATATTTGGGTCAGCCTTGAATGCCCTTGCCAGAGGCTCTATGGCCAGAGCAAATATCAGAGCTGACAGGGGCCACCCCTGCCTCGTGCCTCTGCCCAATGGAAAGTAATCAGAGGAGCATCCTTGATTCTGGTATGGGGGTTGTGATACAAGGCTCTAAAACCACGCACAAACTTTCTACTGAACCTAAATTTAGCTAGGACACTATCCATGTAAGGCCACAGGACACTGTCAAAGGCCTTATGTATATCAAGCCCTAAAATCAGTACTTTGCGAGCAAAGAGGTCTGCGTCCTGAATAATGTTAAATGCCAGGCGGATATTATCTGTGATCTGCTTGGCAGGAATAAATCCTGTTTGTTCAGGGCCAATCAGTGATGTAATTATAGGGGCCAGACGATCTGCTAAGAGTCTGGACAGGTTCTTAATGTCACTGTTCAGGACTGAGATAGGAATAAAGTTTTTTGGGATTGAGTGGTCCTTATTTGGTTTAGGGATCAGTGTCATATTTGCATGTAGCATCTTCTCAGGAAGCTTGTGACCCTGAGGGATATAATTGAATAGTTTTTAAGTCTAGGGGCTAGGGTATCCGCAATTTTTTTTAAATATGTGGGAGTGTATCCATCTGGGTCTGGGGCTTTCGATGGTTTTAGGGATTTAATGATTGTCAAAATCTATCTGTCCGAGCACGGGGCATTCAAGCTCTGTAGCTGCTCCTACGTTAGGGTCGGGAGGTTCAATGAGGCTAGCCACGAATCCCCCTGGCCCGCTGGGCCAGGACAAGGAGCTGACAATAACTCCTCATAGTAAGAGGTGAAAATTTGTAAAACCTCCTTTGGATGGGAGACCATCTGCCCCCCTCTATTTCTCAGTTTGTAGACATATGTCAGCTAGAGGGACTGGTGAAGTCTGTGGGTGAATATTTGTGAGCCTGAATTGCTATGGAGGAGAAAACGTGCCTTAGACCAATGCAAAGATTTTTCTGTATGCTCTTATAATAGGGTGTCCAACTCCACCCTTTTGGAGTCAATTTGTTTCTGGATTTCTGTAGAGTGTGATAGGTGGTGTAGGTGATACAGCTGATGCAGCTCTCTAGCCAGGTTGGCGACCTTCGCCCCTCTCTCCCGTTTCCTAGCTGTGGCCAGTTCTATCAAATAACCCCTCAGAGCTACCTTATGGGCAGCCCATAAAATGGGTGGGGAGATTTTGTCCACATCGTTTAGTCTAAAATATTCTATGAGTTTGTCCGATATTTGAGATGTAATTACTGGGTCAGTAAGTAAATTGTCATTCAATCTCCATGCCGCAGTCTGGGGAGCTAAACCTATGTGTGTCATCTGAAAAGTGGGGATAGGACCATGGGCAATCAGGGATCTTGGCCAATGAGGAGTTGGCTAACAATACAGGGATACTAAAAATGTAGTCCAGTCTAGCATAGCTATCGTGGGGGTGGGAGTAATGTGTATAGTCCCTGACTCCTGCATTCAGTGCTCTCCATGAATCAATAATGTATTTGCAGTACTCACCAGCCTGCTCCTATCCAAACTTGAGTGTGCCACCAGATTTAAGTCTCCTCCAACCAACACATGTGTGTTGTCCAGCTTCTGGAAGAAAGACTGAAAAAAAGACATATGAGATGCATTTGGGGCATAAACATTCGCTATGGTTAATGCTCTCCCCTGTATAGTGCCCTGAAGTATAAGGAACCTGCTTTCTGGGTCCCTATGCACATGCTGGATATCATACATCACATTATTTCTAATGAAAATATCTACTCCCCTTGATTTGGACTCGTAAGTAGTAAAATGATACCACCTATAGGCTATATGGAAATGCCTGGGTTGGTTGTTGGTAAAAAAATGCGTCTCTATTTTTTTGTATTGTTTGAAGGCCCCTTATCCATTTCTGCAGGGAGTTAAATCCCCTTACATTATGGGTTATTATTTGGATACCCATGACAAGAAACAAGGGGGATTAGCAAATGGTGAATCTAAGTGTCATTTTAAGAAATTAATCCGCCGCTGGCAGTGTCCCACCACTATGGAATCTGGATCGATGGGGTAATACAGTCCCATATGCATCCTAATTGTAAGCGTATCCTTCTGTAAAAAAAAGTCCAAAACCAAAAATACAAGAGAACAAAACAAGAAAAGAGAAACCAAATTAACTGAATGGGGCCAGGGGGGAGAGGACCGCCTTGCCATAGCAATTGTCTTTGCAGGACCTAACAGACCTATACTCATCTAGTGCTTCATCTCCCAAAGAGCCTCTCCGATGATCCAGGTGTCAGAGAGAATAGGTCTTTGGGGCCCCCCTGTACACACTAGAAGGGGGGGGGCGGTGGTTACTGAAGCTACTGTTAGTGGGGGTTCAGACAAGCGGGCGAGATGAGACTAAGCTAGTGTGCCTGACTAGTAAAAGTCGTTTGAGGTGCATGCCTCTGCAGAAGCATGATGGGGAACAAATGTCCAATGGCATATATATCTCCTACGACGAGACGGATCAGGTCTCACCATCCCCTAGCCGGTACTGGTTTCTCCTTTCTCTTTGTGGTGACGGGGTAGCCCAAATCAGTGCTGATCTTGGGGTTGTAGGAGTCTCTGAGATTGGAGTAGTTCCAACAGGTCCAATTTTACGAGAACGTCCTTGCCCTCCGAAAGGTTGAATACTGTATATGTGGTGCCAATATGAGGCATTGGGAAGCTCCATCTGTATTTGATCCTGGTTGATTGCAAAACTGCTGTGACTTCCTTAGTTGTGCACCTGTTAGAAGAGTAGTGCCATATGTCATGTACCCAAGTATACATAGTTGTTAATCTTGAAAGTGCTGAGGGTCCACTTCTGATGTACAGGTGAAAACACTGTAAGATGCCTGTGTAATTTTTCACAGCTTTGTCAAATTGATCTCCTTGCAATTGCTGCAGAACCACAGCTTTACATGATGATACAGCCTCTTCTCCAGCGGCCCAGCATTTCAAAACAACACAAGAGGTTGGCCATTCCTAGGCCAGTGTAATTCCTAGCTCTGCCCTTCCTTTTTTCTGGCAATTGCTGTGGTAAAATCAGGTCCTACAATGTTGACAGGTGGAGCAAAGGGTGATGGGAGATGTATTTTTCTTACATTCAGATATGTCACTGGAATAGCTGTACTGATAGCCCCAGCCTGCCACTATAGAGTCATGGAAAGAATCAGTCATATGATTGACTGATTCATTAACTAAAAAATAATGCACAATTTTATGTTTTTTTTTTTTAAATAAACAGGACAATTTTATTGGAAAGATAATGCTGCTTACATACATGATTCAATGTCCTAACTTCTACATCTATTATTTTAAAGTGTAAAACCACAATTTTTTTCCAATAATAATTTTTATTTCTAACAAGAAAATTGAACATACAAATAGCTTGAACATTAATTGAACAATGGTAATCAGAGAGAAAGATGTTACAACTAGTGAGAACTGCTTCACAATACAAAAAACATATGCAGATGGGCCTAGTCTTGTCTCTTACAATGAAGCACTATGGTGTTTTTTTTTATTTCTTTTTTAAAACATTTATTCCCGCAGCCTTTTGGCTGGTGCGATTATATATTTGGCCCTTAATCTTCTCCTCTAGAAATAATAGGCAGTCCTTTCTTCATGACTGTGTGGCACTCACATAGTGATGTGTAAGAACTGTTTTGTCCATCAGTACTGTGATCCCAGGCTGCTTGATCACACCGCCAAGGGGCCGGTCATCTTGGATGTACAGGAAGACCTCATGCACACTGGGCATTTGCTCAGCTCCTCCTAATGTCATTTCTCCTGGCAGGAGAATAGCTGCCTAAAAAACTTGCCAAAAGCCACATATCGCATACGTTTATGTGCATTAATGTATTCTGCCTTAATATTAATTTATTCTGTAGATTAGAATGCATGATGCACATAGGAAATTACAGGTGTATTTGATGAGAAGCATTTACAGACAGGAAAAAAAAAAGCACCAGCACGTTCAGGAGTAGAGCTTTTGGGCAGAAAAAATGCAGAATGCACATTTGCACATAGCAGACAAGCATTCAATTTTTTTTCCTGCCCATAAGCTCTACTCCTGAACACGCCAGTGCTATTTTTTTTCTGCCTGTAAATACTTCTCAATTAATACACCTGCAAATGCCTATGTGTGCATGGACACTCAAGCAAACATAGAGGTACATTTACAGACAGAAATGCCAAAATGCCTTTAAAAGTGGCTGTTTTTAAGCCAAGCGTGCAGTGTAAGCCTAAAGTGTGCTGCCACTCTGCCAACTTTCAATCCAGAAGACTGGCAAGATACACAATATTGCAAAATTATTGGGATGCCTGCCTTTACACGCACATGAACTTTATTGGCATCCCAGTCTTAGTCCATAAGGGTCAATATTGCATTGGCTCACCCTTTGAAGCTATAAAAGCTTCAACTCTTCTGGGAAGACTGTCCACAAGGTTTAGGAGTGTGTCTATGGGAATGTTTGACCATTCTTCCAGAAGTGCCATTGAAAGGTCAGGCTCTGATGTTGGAGAGAAGGCCTGGCTCACAATCTGTGCTCTAATTCATCCTAAAGTGGTTCTATCGGGTTGGGGTCAGGATTCTGTGCATGCCAGTCAAGTTCCTTCACCCCAAACCTGCTCATTCATGTCTTTATGGACCTTACTTTGTGCACTGATCCAAATCATTTGGTGGAGGGGTTGTTTCTCAGGGGTTGGGTTTGGCCCCTCAGTTCCACTAAACGGAACTCTTAAGACATTAGCATACCAAGACATTTTGGACAATTTCATGCTCCCAACTTTGTGGGAACAGTTTGAGATTGGCCCTTCCTGTTCCAACATGACTGCACACCTGTGCGCAAATCAAAGTCCATAAAGATATAGATGGGCAAGTTTGGGATGGAGGAACTTGAGTGTCCTGCACTGAGTCCTGATCTCAACCCGATAGGACACCCTTGGGTGAATTAATACGCAGACTACGAGGTAGGCCTTCTCTCCAACATCAGTGCCTGACCTCACAAATGCACTTCTGGAAGACTGGTCAAACATTCCCATAGATACACCTTGTGGACAGCTTTCCCAGAAGAGTTGAAGCTGGGATAGCTGCAAAGGGTGGGCCAATTCAACATTGAACCATACGGACTAAGACTGGGATACCATTAAAGGTCATGTGCGTGTAAAGGCAAGCATCCGGATACTTTTAGTAATATAGTGTATGTTGATGAAAAGAAATTACTGTGGGGGGGCATCCCCAATACTTTTTTTTATTTATTGTCCCAGGCATTATTTTTAACTGGAGTTTCCCTTTAAGTTAACATAATGAAGTATTACAGCACAATCACAGTGCAGCATAACTAAGCAGTAGTACAACCAGCATATGTAACAAGCAATTATATTTGTCTCCTTACACATATTTAATGAAATACTGAAAAAATAGGAACATTTTCTTTTTAAAACAATATCACACATGAATGATAATATTATGCTAAAATGGATCACATTGTTAATTTAAAAACTCAGAGTAAATTGAATATAACGATTCAGCAACTAAAATAACCAATAAAGTAAACCACTGTGTAATGGGTTATACAATGGAAAATTATAACCAAGGCCCTTGGGTAGCCCATTTAAATAATCTCGCTTCAATACAACCTCAATTAAAAGTGTAAATAATAAATTCATCCTCGTCACCTTTAAATGTTTAATGCTGTTTCACAATTCTACCCATCAGGGTTCATTAACATTTGATAACATCCAAATGAAAGTGTATCTAGGTTAATTTGTCGTTAATACCTTTCAAGTGTGCATTTTATTTAGTCTTCTCTTTGAAACTGTTTATCATGGATTAGACACATAATTAGACTTTGTTCTGTTTCATAGCAGCTTTATGCAATATTTAGTATTAATATAAAACAACTTTGGTCATTAAGACTCTACTTATACATATCTATATGTCCTTCTTTTAGGTCATTTATTTATTTTAAATAATACTTTTGCATTCTCATGTCACACATATTATTTAGTATATCAAAGTACAGTTCAGTCCATTTTTTATTTCTTGCCTTCCTTACATTGTTTTGCTTCATTTGGCCTGACTGGTCCATGGTAATGAGATTTTTCTATGGTACCTGGCACAGCTTTGTCTACTCCTGACTGTTAATATACAAAGGGATGTTGATAATTTTTCTGAATTTGCAAACTTCATACTTTGAATTATTAATATTCATCTTTCAGGTTTGCATTTTAATGCTATCATTTTCTAGAATTTGTAAACAGGTAAAAAAATAAAATAAAGCTGGTGACTTATATTGGGGTCGGGGGGTATGGCCGATGGCAGAGCTCGATGGCTGCATTCTAACTGAGCTCTGTGTTCACAGGCTTCTAAGCTAGAAGCTACCAAAATTGGAGGAAAATGAGGAAGAATTGGGGGAAATGAAAATCCCAGAAGGGGCCCCACAAACTGACTAAACTAAACATTCCATCTGGGAATCAGGAAAAACAAGATGGCGCCAGCTCCTCCTCACATAAGCGCAGCATCAAGCAGGCAGGAGATGAGAGGAAAGAACATACAATACAATAAAAAGGAAGGGCCCTGTTAGACAAAAAGAAGAATTTCTTCTACAGAGGAACATGTAAGTGAAACTTACAATGCCACTGTACAAATGACTGTAGGAATTCCCCATGAGTAGGGTGACCAGATGTCCCTGGTTTCAGGGGACAGTCCCCAGATTGAGGACACTGTCCCCAGACCAAGTCTGTCCTCGGTTTTGTCCCCAGATTTGACTTCAACAGGAGCTGGGGCAATTTTCAAAGACAGTCAGTTCAGAACAAAAACAAAATCTGAATTACAAAACCCCCGCTCCAACTAGCTTAAGGGGGTGTATTTTTTCCATTATCTATGTCCCTTTTTGATGATGATGTGCTGGTCAGAGCTGATGGACTATTTCTTCAGTTTCCGGCACATGCCCATTCAGCTCCGCTCACATGTTCTTCTGCCCTGGCTCAAATCCCGGCCAGCCTCCTGCCTGCTTATCTCCTTGCTTTCCCTGGCAGAGTAATTTTCTTCTGCTCCCCACCCAGTAGTAGCCGGGGTCAGAACTCACAGGCAGCAGGCACTTATTGGTTAACAAAATCAGCAGCCAGCAGCCATGTTATGTGACACACTGTGACAGAGCCAGCCAGAGCCATGATAGAGTGCCTGCTGAATGTGAGTTATCATAATGCTGATGATCTTAATCAGTTGCCGATCGCCTGATAGCCGATTTACTGCTACAGGGCGGTCGTGCTGCGCAGAATCACTTATATACGTAATCCTGCATTTCTGGGTATCAGAGCCAGTCAGCGGATCCGGTGGACTCGCCTAGTGGTCTGTGGAAGACATTGATCATTTGTTCCTGCAAGGCAGGTACAGGGATCTATATTTTCCCTTAGTAAAATCACCTGCCCCACAGTGAGAAAACACTTGTTAGGCACACATTTAACCCATTGATTGCCCTAGATGTTATCCCCTTCCCAGACAGTGTCATTAGTACAGTGACATTACATATTTTTAGCACTGATCACTGTATTAGTGTCACTGGTTCCCACAAAGTGTCAAAAGTGTCACTAATGCAGCGTACACACGAGCGGAATGTCCGACAGAAAAAGTCTGATGGAATCTTTTCATCAGATATTCCGATCGCGTGTGTGACTCATCTGACTTTTTTTTTTTTCCAATTCTGACGGACCTAGAAATAGAACATGTTTTAAATATTTCTGACAGAACAAATTCCATTTGGGAAAACCGCACGTCTGTATGCTGTTCCGACGGACCAAAAATGATGCATGCTCTGAAGCAAGTACAAGACGGCAGCTATTGGCTATTGAACTTCCTTTTCTAGGCCCATCATACGTGTGGTACGTCACCGCGTTCTAGACCGTCGGACTTTGGTGTGATCAATTGTAGGCAAGACAGTTTCAGCGGAACTCCATCAGAGAAACCTTCGGAGTTTATTCCGACGGGAAAATCGGTCGTGTGTACGCAGCATTAGTGTCCGATTTGTCCACCGCAATATCGCAGCCCCACTGCAAGTCGCTGATTGCTGCCATTACTAGTAAAAAAAAAATATATCCCTGGATTTAATTTTAAAAATCTGGTCACCTTACCCATGAGGATAAACTGTGTGCTTTTCCTACCTCAGGCTAGCCAGTCATTGACACTGACTTCAAAGAAATGCTATTGTCACTTAAAGGGGCAATACTGTGTGAGTATGTGTGAGAGAATTGAATGAGAATTGAATGTGAGAGAATTCATGCATCTAAAATGGAGTTAGAATCATTAGGAGAGAGAGTGGAATGGGTTGAAAATAAAATAGGAGACTTTTCTGAAACACATAATGAATTAGTGGACGCTCACATTGAACTAGAAGAGGAACTCAAATGACTAAAGTTAAAGGTCACAGACCAAGAAGACAGGGCTAGACATAATAATATTAAATTCCGTGGCATCCCTGAAAATGTCAAAAATACGATTTTAATTTTTACCCCAAACGACCTTAGAGCTATTGCCATCTACATCGCAACAGGAATTAATAATTGATAGGCTCCCAAAGCACTCTCATTTATGAGAGAGTCTGCCTCATGACGTGATTGCAAGAATTCACTATTATCACATAAAAGAACAATTAAGGCAATTTGCTCGTCAAAACTCTCCACTTCCACTGCGACTATTGTACTTTTCTCAGACCTCTCTCAAGCTACCATAATGGCACGCAGGAACCTAAACTCCATCACCAAGATTTTACGCAATCGCAAGATCATATATAAATGGGGATTTCCTACTAAACGAATGATTGACAGAAATAACACTTCTTACACAATATTTTTAATCGATGATGGCCTTTAGTTCCTTAAATCCTGGGGTCTTCTACCTGAAGATGAAGCTAATGTCATGGATAAATATCCATCAGGAAAGATCACTAAGCAATGGTATAATACTCCTGACTGACTAAAGGGTAACTCCTGTTCTCTGATACCAGTTGAAAAAGAAGAATGAATCCTTTGGGTCACTTAAGCCTCTGAAGCTTTCGCCTGTTGCCATGTAGTAATAACAGTTCCGAAGTTACTGCACCTAAGAGTTGTAAGAAAACTCTTCTCATTTTATCTGTTATCAGTTTTTCACCTAACCCCCTTTTTTTTTTGGAAGCTGCAGGAATACCAAAATACATATTTGAGAAATATATATTGGTTAATTAAATAAAAAGGTTTATTTGTTCATAACCTTTTTCTAACATGGCGCAACTTAAGATATTTCTGCCTAATGTGAAGAGACTGAACAACCCTTATAAGAGGAAAAACTTCTGGATTGACGCACTGAAATTCAACAGCAACAGGTAAGGGGGGACTCTGTTGGCATTCCTGAATGTAAGGGGGATTTGATGAGCACTCCTGGATGTAAAAGGGGGTCTCTGTTGTACACCCCTGTATGTGATGGTGGACACGGCTGAGCAGACCTAGAGGAACTCTGCTAAGAAGGTCTGGATGTGAAGGGGATTCTCTTCTAAGCTCCCCAGGATGTAAGGGAAGACTCTGCTGAGATACTCTAGATGCAATGGGGAATTTTCCTTGACAAACCTGGATATAAGGGGGACTCTGATGAGCACTCCTGGATGTAAGAGTGGCTCTGATGGGTACTACTGTATGTAAGAGGGGGACTGTGCTGGGCCCTTCTGAATTTAAGGTGGGGAATCGGCTGGGCTCTCCTGTATGCAAAGGTAGACTCTACTAGGCACTCCTGGATGTAGAAGGGGACTCCTATGGGTGTTCCTGCATGTAAGGGAGGTTCTGATGGGCACGCCTGGATTTGGGGGGGGGGGTTCATATGTACAAACTTACATAGTTGGTAAGGATGAATAAAGACACCGACACATCAAGTTCAACCTGAGTGTGTGTATCAATGTGTGTGTGAGACTACTGTTTTCCATATCCCTGTACATTCACAAAAAAACACATCTAAAAGTTTTTTGAACTTATTTGCTGTCTCTGCTGACATCCTTTAAGGGAGGCTCTGATGGACGCTCATGGATGCATGGGGAGAGTCTGCTGGGGTGCCTTGACCACAAAATATATGGCTTTTGAGCCAAAAAGGAAAAGCAAGATTTACAACAAGCCTCCTTAGTGCTCTTACTTTGAGTGAGATTGTAAATATTTGCATCCAATGAAGGAACTTCTTGAATGTCTGATTTACTGACCAGCACTTGAGTTATAACAGGCACTAGGGATAAGCTTGCACTTCGAGCCGAACGTAAGTTCGACTTGAACATTGGGTGTTTGTTCTAAAACTAACTGAACATATAGGGCGTTCACAGGGATTTTGAGCGCCAAGGAACGCCCCATAATGCACTGTAAGATCGCAGTGCATTGCAGTATGATGATTGGCCAAAGCATGCACCTGACCAGCATGTTTTGGCCAATCACAGTGTGCTCTGCTAAGAGAGCCATAATTGGCCAAAGGCAGGGTGCATTTGGCCAATCATGGCTCAGGGAAGTCCACACCCCACACTATATAAGGCTGCTTACAAAGCGGACGTGTGTATTGTTGTTGGCGTGGACAGAGAGATAGCTTGAGGTAGATTAAGCAGGCAGGTTATTCAGTTAGTGGCAGTGTATTTGATATATATATATATATATATATATATATATATATATATACAGTCAGTCTAATATATATATATATATATATATATATATATATATATATATATATATATATATATATATATATATATACTCTGCGTCCAGTGTAGCCTATATGTACAGTGCATTCGGTGGTGTACTGTTTCTAGTACACTTCAGGTTGTGTTATACTCTGCATTCAGTGTAGCCTATTTCTACATTGCATTCCATGGTGTGCAGTTGCTAATACAGTGCAGGCGGTGTACACAGTATCTAATACAGTGTGTACAGTTTCTACTACACTTCTGATGGTGTACAGAGTATACAATACAGTGCAGTCATTGTACAGTTGCTAATACAGTGCAGGAGGTGTACACAGTATCTAATACAGTGTGTACAGTTTCTACTACACTTCTGATGGTGTACAGAGTATACAATACAGTGCAGTCATTGTACAGTTGCTAATACAGTGCAGGAGGTGTACACAGTATCTAATACAGTGTGTACAGTTTCTAACACACTTCTGGTGGTGTACACAGTATCTAATACAGTGTAGTGTGGTGTTGCAAAACAAAAAATACATCATGTCCGGAAAGCCACCAAGGAGAGGCAGACACTCACAGGCCACTGAAGAGGCCAAGCAGCCTCTGTGTCTACAGTCAACAGTGGTGGTTGTTGACACGGTGCATCCCCTGCAGGTGGCCGTGGGGCACGCTTGTCCTTTTTTTCTGTTGCTGGCCGTGTTATTGAGCCACAGCATGCACAAGAGTTGGTGGAGTGGATAACGAAGCCGTCCTCATCCTCCTCATCCTTTGTCACCCAGGCTCAGAGTAGTTTGCCTTTTAAAGCAGCTGCCAAAGCGGCCTATTCCACTGGCTCCTTGTCCACAGTCACTCCTTCCGTAGCCCCAGCATCATGTATGGATGAGTCCCCAGAATTATTCAACCGTAGTGTCGGGTACATGCTACTGGAGGATGCGCAGCGATTTGAAGTCTCCGATGTTGGTTTTCGGGTTGATTAAGGGAGTAGCGTGAGCCTAGAGAGAGGGGGTGCCACAGAACGATAAGAAACTGGTCATGTTGTGATTAGTCATGTTTCACAGCCAGGCCCTTTCCTGCACCCTACAAGAGTATCTGCGAGGGGTTACAGTGTTGTGGCACCACCACCCAAGACCCAAATTTTCAGCATGTAATTACAACTTTTGATGTAATATTTCACAACAGGGCCCATTCCTGTGCCCAACACGAGTATCTGTGAGGGGTTACAGTGTTGTGGCACCACCACCACCCAATGTCCAATTTTTCTGCCCCTGTTTAACAGGGGCATGTAATTACAATTCTTGATATAATATTTCACAGCAGGGCCCATTTCTGCTCCCAACAAGAGTAACTGTGAGGACTTACAGTGTTCTGGTACCACCAATTTTCTGCAGCGTATATAGGGCAAACCGTATAATATATATATATACTACTGTTCAGAGTATATAGTACCTGGGGGACCACCACGCCATATTTTTTTAATTTGGGTGTGGGGTTTCCCTCAATATCCATACCAGACCGAAGGGCCTGGTATGGTCTTTGGGGGTGGACATCCACGCCATTTATTTTGGTATTTTTGTCGGGATCCGACAATACATTACAGCCGCAAGCAGATTTAAATGATATTTTTTTCCTTTGGAAATTTAATTTTGCTGTGGCAGTGAGATAAACATGGGAAAGATGTGCTACTTTACAGGTGTAAAGGAAATTTGTAATTTCTGTATATAATAGTATTCTATTTTGTTTTTATTGCACGCTGCCCTCACTGTGCACTCGGCACTAATAATGTTTTTGTTACATGTTTTCATTCTTTCAAGACCTGATTAGAATTAGTCTGCCTGTGTTACGCCCTTTGTTCAATTGCATCATAATAAAGCAGAACAGTTATTTTGAAAGATGAGGAGTGTATTTTTTGTGCCTGTCCCCTACTGCAGTAGTTATTATTAATTTGGAACCACTAATCAATAGGAGGATAGGAGTTGCCAATCTATACATTTCCATGTCAGATGGCGAGCCAGCCAGGAGGGGATTTACAAGTGACCCTGAGAATCCGAAACGAGGAGCTTCAGAGGATCCGGATATTTCTGATAATCAGCCGCCTGAGGTAAGCCTTTTGCTTACATTATTAGTTATCAGACTTCCTTGATCGGTAAGGCATTTTCAGGACAAAGGGTACCTATTTTACTCCCCTTAATAAAACTGTATTGATTGGTGGTTATATGTTATGTTATCCCTGTCTACTGTCCATCTGAGTGTTAAAGATAAGAAAGGGAAATAATCGTGCTGTTCACAGGTATATGTAGTACACATCTGCTAAAGTAGTTTAGAGGAAGGAGGGTATAGGCACAAGTAGAGAAGAGAAGACTGGCCAGTCATTATGGGCATTAAATGAAGTAAGGGATTGAAGGGTTAAAGACCCTCAAAAATGCTCAGCGCAAGAAGAGTGCTAAAAAAAATATATGAACCAAAGGTACAGTTCTGCCTATACTGAGCCACTAGCTTAATGGTTAAGGTGGACCGAGATCCACAATGGGTAAATGGGTTACCAAAGTCCACAGGGACTAAGAAACATGTGAGCAGGATGGATCAAGGGTGACAATTAACACTAGACAGAAAGAAACATTTTGATGTTGTGGGATGAATTTGGGGTCAGGCACTACAACTACTAAAGTCAAAACAGAGAAATGAGAGTTAAAACAGAATACTTTATATGTTGTCAGAAAGGGAAGATGGGATGAGCACTATGGCTGCCCCTCTGATCATAGAAGCTAGAGTATGGGATTACAATACGTGGGATGCAAAGGATATCTGAACAAAATAAGGAAAGCAGAATTTAAGCAGGGAAATATTAAAGAGTTAAAAGAAAGTGAGAGAATGATATGCATGTGTTGTGTACAAATGGGAAAAATGTAGGATATTTTAGAGAAATATTCATGTATGTGTGTGAATGCTGGAACTCTATCTCTTGTGTGTGTCATGTATGTAGATGTGACTCCCTCCTTTGTTCTCTCATGAAAGAATGTAGCTGGAATGAGAGATCAATGATAAGCTGCAAGGACACCATGCCAATTTCTGTTTTTTAGACAAAACATTTATAACAAAATTTGCCGGGTTAATTAATCTAATCACAAACAATATGATCACAATTATTTTGAATCTGTTTTCCAAACATGGTAAAATGAAGGTTACATTTAACTGTGTATTACACAAATTGAATATCCTTGGATGAGGAAAATGTCCTAATTTAAGTAAATATATCTGTGGATATGTATTAGAATTAGGATAATCACTTGAGTATTCATTTCTGATATTAGTTTAACAATATTATTAATAAATATAGATATATTGTAACTGGATTGGCCAACCTTTGGTTGGAAATTAAATCCAGGTTATTGGGGAAATTTGTAAAATGGGATTAGTTTAGAATAAGATAACAATTTTGTAATTTTACATTTATAAAATAAACCCTTCTTGAGAGAAAAAAAGAATAAGGTGAGGTTGTTCATTGGAATACAGCTGCCATAATATTTAACAAAGCTGGGATACATATGTTTTTTCTACAAAAATGAAATCTAAAGGTCTGATAATAAATTGATCTGCGGTCCATGATGTGATAGTAATAATAATAAATAAAATGTAAATATAACAGACCCATATTATCAAGTCCACACGCCCTGTTAGGATAGATGCCATCTGCATCCAGTTGTATAGGTTTTAATGTGGCTGAGAGCTTTCTGCTCTGTCATATAGAGATTGTTGGTACTTTTGTTTTTATTTATTTTTATTTTTGAAATTCAAAGCAAAATGTGTGTATTGTGAAATTATGTGCCCCTTTTCCTTGTAAGTGCAGTGGTATAAACAGAAGAATATTTTTGATTTATTGGATATCTCTGCATGACCACAGGATAATATAATTTATTATCTAATGACATCCGGAAAATAATGTCAGATGGAAACCAGGGATTTCTGTTATCTAGCTAAAACTAACAACACAGCAAGCAATGAGAAATTATAATATTGCCAAGAAAAAGTTGTCTTTCTGAAACATGAAACTTACACAAACAGCATGATAGAAAACAAGCCATTATAAAATATTTATGCAAGCTGGACTCAGTTATAAAGGGTTCACTCTGATATATCAGAGCTGTAACTTTATGCAAAGGAGCTATTAGATAAAGTTAGACATTATTTTGGTCAAATATTTAATTTTTAATGGTCCCACATTCTGTGCAGCAAATATACAGCTAACTAAATGTTAGTCTAATGAAAGATTTAAAACATAAATTTGTTTTGTTTGTTTATGTACAAATCTAACAATGAAAATGCATACATTTGAATCCAGCCACCTTATTGCCTCTATTGGAGGAGATGGGAGACAAAGAAACCCACATGTGTTAAATTAATGACGTAGGGATCAGCTGCTGTGAGCCCAGTGCAGGACACATTCCCTGAAGTCCCAGATATTAAATTTTTTTGTAGATTTGATCCCAGTTTTATATTGAGGATGGCAATACCCATACTGAGTATGCAGTTTATCACCAAGAAGGATACTCTGTATTCAGAGTCATTGGATCCTTTTCCCCAGCTCAAGAAGCAGAGCTCCATGTTTTAGCAAAGCCTGTGAGCTATAAAAATAGTATACATTTATATAGATAGTCAAGATGAAGAGAGCTTTTGGTTCCATTTGAAGGGCCAGAAGTTTGTTTTTACTTCGGCAGGTAAATTAATCAAGCATGCTAAGCTAATTTGATTAGTTGTTTTCAGCCTTCCATGTTCTTGCTGATGTAACCATACATGGGATAGAGCCAGGGTTCTCCACAGATGTTTTTATATAACATACCACTTCTTGTTTTACCTGTTACCAAAGGTGTTACCAAAAGCTGACCATCCCTTCCAGACATTACAAAAAGATATATCTAGATGCCCAAGTCAGTCTCTTACGAGTATGCATTTTGTCTGTACATGTTTTCTGGATGTCTAGTGGCAAATGCTATTGCAAAGGCCACAGTAAAAAGTGTTATCAGAAGTAGTTTCTAAGTACAGAGTGCCAGAATCTACAGAGAGTATCGGAGGAAATAATTTTTATAGGAGAGTCCTTACTAGAAGTTTTGAGGTTTTATTTTTACACACCTCCTACAATGTATCGGAAAAGGTAGAGTAAGAAACTAGAAAACTGTTGCCTGAATAGTTTCTTATATTTTATCAAGCCCCTAAGGGGATGTTGGACTGTGTTACTCACTTGCTTATATTTTGTCTCAGCAGCTGAAGTACTCCATTTGGATCTCTCAGAGAATGTTGCTGATCTTTTCATTGCAATAAATTTTTATTGAGATTTAACATGAAGATATGTATATACATACACAGATGCAACATTTCGGTTTACAGTGTATAACAATAACATAGGATACCTTATATGTATTATAAAGAAAGAAACAGAAAAGACAGTTCTGCATCACACTGCCCGACAAATTCAGTAGTCAGGGGGGCTACATGAACCGTCCGTGTGTTCAATAATTTCCCCATTATGAAGAGGAGGCTTCCCCTCTGGCACCCCTAGTGGGTACTCGCTGTGCCTAGTGAGGGAAAACCTCCACCTTCCCCTGGTTCGGCAATCTCTGTTCCGCAATGTTAAGCATCACCATCAAAACCGTAAGGCTCCAAAGCGGATGTCACTTATTGATGCATATTGTATGTACATCCACCATAAAGGTGTTGTACTATAACACACCAAAGTTGTTTCAGCTTGTTATTGCTCGTCATGCAAACCGCAACATCTATTAAGCAAGACGCCATATAGGCAAGCAAAGAAGAGTGATGGATGTTTGACATAAAAGAACGTTAATGAGTAAAAATTATAACACAAATTAAAATAAAATAGATAGTAAAAAAAATAAAAGAAAAAAATAAAGAAAAGCCATAATTTCGGAGCCATAACGCAGTTTTTCTTATACCTTCCCTTAAGTCTTGAGCATTATTGAGTAATAATCATATAAGTTTTGTATTGTTAAACCAGTTGCTGATCTTTTAAGGTTTTTGACAAACTCATTTATGTTTTCTCCCCATTTCCAGATCCTAAAAGTTTGGAAGGATCTAAAACTAAAGCCAGATGTCTTGTGGATTGTTAATAGACATTTACTGTATATATAAGGAAATGTATGAAGAATCAATACAGCCTCTATTTCATGTACAATTATGCAAAACTTGTAGGAAAAGTCACCTGGATCCACACCAGACACTTGTTTCCCTTTTGGGATCACAGTCTATGGTACTATTTATTCAAATACTTTAATTGTAAAAAATGTGATTTAAAAAGTAGTTTAGCCTGGTTGAAGTCATATTTGTCTTTTATACAGTCTTCCGTTTTATGTAGAATTGTCTGTGTTTACCTATGCTGATAAGTCAGCATGCCAATAATTAAGCTAGAAGGTCATTCTGGCCACAGGAGTGTACAGTCAGTACTCTGTAAATATGTCTTATCAATCATTTGTTTTTTACAATGAAAAGTATTTTTTTAATGAAAAAAAATGCTCAGCTATTATATTCACCACAATGGAGTTTTGCCTCTTTGGCCAGGACTAGAGATGAACGTACTTCCGATGGGACGCTTCGCGAACCGCGAACGCGGCCAAAAGTTCACGAACCGCATAGTTTGCGGTGGGCCCCATTGACTTCAATGGCAGGCAAACTTTAGAAACCTACAGGTCATATTTCCAGCCACAAAATAATTATTAGCTGTGCACACATAGTCCCACCACATGGCCACTGACATAACACATGTATAAAGTGAATCTGGGATCGACAACTAAAAGCATTTTTTTTTTAGATGTGACATTTTGACAATTCAGGACTCAGGAGCACATGAAGGCAATGGAGGAGAGGAAAGGTCAGGGTAGGCTATGACGAGGGTGCAGAAGATGATCACCAGCATCGTGATATAGAGCACTGACACCAGCACCGTGATAGAGTGCACTGACACCAGCACCGTGATATAGAGCACTGACACCAGCACCGTGATAGAGTGCACTGACACCAGCACCGTCATATAGAGCACTGACACCAGCACCGTGATAGAGTGCACTGACACCAGCACCATGATATAGAGCACTGACACCAGCACCGTGATAGAGTGCACTGACACCAGCACCATGATATAGAGCACTGACACCAGCACCGTGATATAGAGCACTAACACCAGCACCGTGATAGAGTGCACTGAGACCAGCACCATGATAGAGTGCACTGACACCAGCAACGTGATATAGAGCACTGACACCTGCACCGTGATATAGAGCACTGACACCACACCAGCACCGTGATAGAGAGCACTGACACCAGCACCGTGATATATAGAGCACTAATACCAGCACCCTGATATAGAGCACTGACACCAGCACCGTGATAGAGTGCACTGACACCAGCAACGTGATATAGAGCACTGACACCAGCACCGTGATATAGAGCACTGACACCAGCACCGTGATATAGAGCACTGACACCAGCACTGTGATATAGAGCACTGACACCAGCACCGTGATAGAGTGCACTGACACCACACTAGCACCGTGATAGAGAGCACTGACACCAGCTCTGAGATAGAGTGCACTGACACCAGCAACGTAATAGAGAGCACTGACACCAGCACTGAGATATAGTGCACTGACACCAGCATCGTGATATAGAGCATTGACACCAGCACCGTGATAGAGTGCACTGACACTAGCACCATGATAGAGTGCACTGACACCAGCACCGTGATATATAGAGCACTGGCACCAGCACCATGATATAGAGCACTGACACCAGCACCGTGATATAGAGCACTGGCACCAGCACCGTGATAGAGAGCACTGACACCAGCACCATGATATAGAGCACTAACACCAGCACCGTGATATAGAGCACTGACACCAGCACTGTGATATAGAGCACTGACACCAGCACCATTATAGAGTGCACTGACACCACACCAGCACCGTGATAGAGAGCACTGACACCAGCTCTGAGATAGAGTGCACTGACACCAGCACCGTAATAGAGAGCACTGACACCAGCACTGAGATAGAGTGCACTGACACCAGCATCGTGATATAGAGCATTGACACCAGCACCGTGATAGAGTGAACTGACATTAGCACCATGATAGAGTGCACTGACACCAGCACCGTGATATATAGAGCACTGGCACCAGCACCGTGATATAGAGCACTGACACCAGCACCGTGATAGAGAGCACTGACACCAGCACCATGATATAGAGCACTGACACCAGCACCATGATAGAGAGCACTGACACCAGCACCGTGATATAGAGCATTGACACCAGCACCGTGATAGAGTGCACTGACACCAGCACCATGATATAGAGCACTGGCACCAGCACCGTGATATAGAGCACTGACACCAGCACCGTGATATAAAGCACTGACACCAGCACCGTGATAGAGTGCACTGACACCAGCACCATGATATAGAGCACTGACACCAGCACCGTGATATAGAGCACTGACACCAGCACTGTGATATAGAGCACTGACACCAGCACAGTGATAGAGTGCACTGACACCAGCACCGTGATATAGAGCACAGACACCAGCACCGTGATAGAGTGCACTGACACCAGCACCGTAATATAGAGCACTGACACCAGCACCATGATAGAGTGCACGGACACCAGCACCGTGATAAAGATCACTGACACCAGCACTGTGATAGAGTGCACTGACACCAGCACCGTGATATATAGAGCACTGGCACCAGCACCGTGATATAGAGCACTGACACCAGCACCGTGATATAGAGCACTGGCACCAGCACCGTGATAGAGAGCACTGACACCAGCACCATGATATAGAGCACTGACACCAGCACCGTGATATAGAGCACTGACACCAGCACTGTGATATAGAGCACGGACACCAGCACCATGATAGAGTGCACTGACACCACACCAGCACCGTGATAGAGAGCACTGACACCAGCTCTGAGATAGAGTGCACTGACACCAGCACCGTAATAGAGAGCACTGACACCAGCACTGAGATAGAGTGCACTGACACCAGCATCGTGATATAGAGCATTGACACCAGCACCGTGATAGAGTGCACTGACATTAGCACCATGATAGAGTGCACTGACACCAGCACCGTGATATATAGAGCACTGGCACCAGCACCGTGATATAGAGCACTGACACCAGCACCGTGATAGAGAGCACTGACACCAGCACCATGATATAGAGCACTGACACCAGCACCATGATAGAGAGCACTGACACCAGCACCGTGATATAGAGCATTGACACCAGCACCGTGATAGAGTGCACTGACACCAGCACCATAATATAGAGCACTGGCACCAGCACCGTGATATAGAGCACTGACACCAGCACCGTGATATAGAGCACTGACACCAGCACTGTGATATAGAGCACTGACACCAGCACCGTGATAGAGTGCACTGACACCAGCACCGTGATATAGAGCACAGACACCAGCACCGTGATAGAGTGCACTGACACCAGCACCGTGATATAGAGCACTGACACCAGCACCATGATAGAGTGCACTGACACCAGCACCGTGATAAAGAGCACTGACACCAGCACCGTGATAGAGTGCACTGACACCAGCACCATGATATAGAGCACTGACACCAGCACTGTGATATAGAGCACTGACACCAGCACCGTGATAGATTGCACTGAGACCAGCACCATGATAGAGTGCACTGACACCAGCAACGTGATATAGAGCACTGACACCAGCACCATGATATAGAGCACTGACACCACACCAGCACCGTGATAGAGAGCACTGACACCAGCACCGTGAAATATAGAGCACTGATACCAGCACCGTGATATAGAGCACTGACACCAGCACCGTGATAGAGTGCACTGACACCAGCAACGTGATATAGAGCACTGACACCAGCACCGTGATATAGAGCACTGCCACCAGCACCGTGATATAGAGCACTGACACCAGCACTGTGATATAGAGCACTGACACCAGCACCGTGATAAAGTGCACTGACACCCCACCAGCACCGTGATAGAGAGCACTGACACCAGCACTGAGATAGAGTGCACTGACACCAGCATCGTGATATAGAGCATTGACACCAGCACCGTGATAGAGTGCACTGACACCAGCACCATGATAGAGTGCACTGACACCAGCACCGTGATATATAGAGCACTGACACCAGCACCGTGATATAGAGCACTGACACCAGCACAGTGATAGAGAGCACTGACACCAGCACCATGATATAGAGCACTGACACCAGCACCGTGATAGAGAGCACTGACACCAGCACCGTGATATAGAGCATTGACACCAGCACCGTGATAGAGTGCACTGACACCAGCACCATGATATAGAGCACTGACACCAGCACCGTGATATAGAGCATTGACACCAGCACCGTGATAGAGTGCACTGACACCAGCACCATGATATAGAGCACTGACACCAGCACCGTGATATAGAGCACTGACACCAGCACCGTGATATAGAGCACTGACACCAGCACCATGATAGAGTGCACTGACACCAGCAACGTGATAGAGAGCACTGACACCAGCACCGTGATATAGAGCACTGACACCAGCACCGTGATATAGAGCACTGACACCAGCACTGTGATATAGAGCACTGACACCAGCACCGTGATAGAGTGCACTGACACCAAACCAGCACCGTGATAGAGAGCACTGACACCAGCACCGTGATAGAGAGCACTGGCACCAGCACCGAGATAGAGGGCACTGACACCAGCACCGTGATAGAGTGCACTGACACCAGCACCATGATAGGGTGCACTGACATCAGTACCATGATATATAGAGCACTGACACCAGCACCGTGATATAGAGCACTGACACCAGCACCATGATATAGAGCACTGACACCAGCACCGTGATATAGAGCACTGACACCAGCACCGTGATATAGAGCACTGACACCAGCACTGTGATAGAGTGCACTGACACCAGCACCGAGATATAGAGCACTGACACCAGCACCGTGATATAGAGCACTGACACCAGCACCGTGATATAGATCACTGACACCGGTACAGAGATAGAGAGCACTGACAGCAGCACTGATACCAGCAACTCGCTGCTGGGCCCCAAAAATATGACACCGCTCAACCTCTTCAAACAGGAGGGTACGAGCATATAGTATGGTGTCCTTTTTTTGTACAAGGAAGTTAGCCAAATGTAGAAAAAAGGTCTGTGTGCTTGAATAAATAAATTGTTTATAGAGAGATACATGGTCTACTGGTCACATGTGTTGAATTCCTCCCAGATCCATGCCTCATTCATTTTCAGAAATGTGAGGTAGTCAACACTGTCGTGAGCTAGGCGAGTGCGCTTATCGGTCACAATCCCCCCTGCTGCGCTGAACGTCCTTTCGGACAGGACACTGGACGAGGGGCAAGCCAACATTTCCATTGCAAATTGAGCAAGCTCTGGCCAGAGGTCAAGCCTGCCCACCCAGTAGTCCAGGGGTTCATCACTCCTCAGAGCGTCCACATCGGCCGTTAACCCGATGTAGTCGGACACCTGACGGTCTAGGCATTCCCTGATGCTGGATCCGGATGACACCTGTCGATGGTTCGGCTGAAAGAATGACCTCATATCCGAATTCACCAACACATCTTCAAACCGGCCTCTTCTTGCAGGCGCTGTTGGATTGGTACCCGCAACTCCTTCTCTGGGAGTGGGAATTGCTCCTCTGCCAGCGCACACAAAAGCAGAATGCAGCATTTCTCGAAGCAAGGCCTGGAAGTGCTCCATTCTGACAGCCCTCTGTGACGGCGGTAACATTTCCACCATTTTGTGTTTGTACCGGGGGTCTAAGTACGTTGCCACCCAGTACTGGTCCTTGACCCTTATGCTTTTTATACGGGGGTCCCTATTAAAACACTGGAGCATGAAGGCCCCCATTTGCACTAAAATGGAAGCGGTGCGGTGGCCTGGCTCCTGCTCATCATCCAGGATAATGTCGTCCTCTTCATTCTCCTCTCCCCATCCACGCACAACAACAGGGTTCCCAGAAAGGTTTAAAGCATGCTCTTCTTGCTCCTCCTCATCCGCCCCGGCACCATCCTCCTCTGAATCCTCTTCAGACTCTTGTTGTTGACTTATCTCAGGAAGAGTAGCCCCCCCTGGGAATTCATCCAGCATTGTGACTTCCTCATCTTCCGGCTCCTGCTCCTCCATGGCTTGATCAATAACACGACGCAATGCACGCTCCATAAAGAAGGCATAAGGTACCATGTCACTGATGGCGCCATGGCTGCGACTGACCAGTTTGGTGTTCTCATCAAATGGCCGCAGAAGTCTGCATGTGTCGCGCATGAGCAGCCACTGGCGCAGTGAAAAAAAAAACAGCTCCCCAGAACCTGTTCTGCCGCAGAGTTCATACAGGTAGACGTTAACTGCACATTTCTGCTGGAGCAGCCTATCAAGCATATAGAAGGTTGAGTTCCTTCACGTTGGGCAGCCATGGCCGTGTAAGATCTTCTGAAATGGGCCGAGATTTTCCTTGCCTGCCGCAAGATGTCCTGGACCCCAGGGTATTTGGCAACGAATCGCTGCACGACCAAGTTTAAGACGTGTGCCATGCATGGCACGTGCATAATTTTGCCCTGTTTCAATGCGCTAAGCAGATTGGCACCGTGGTCATACACCGCTCTACCAACTGTCAAATTGAGCGGTGTTAGCCACTGATCTGCCTGTGAACGCAAAGCTGAAAGGAGTGTTGAACCAGTGTGGCTCTTGGCTTCCAGGCACAACAGACGCAGCACGGCATGGCAACGTCTCACCTGGCATGTCGAATAGGTTCTGGGGAGCTTGGGCGGCGCAGCAGAAGAGACGCTAGCAGCGGAAAAGGAGGAGTCAGCCGAAGAGGAGAGGGAGGAGGATGGAGTAGGAGAAGGAGGAGAAGAAGAGCCAGGCCTGCATGCAATCCATGGCGGTAAAACCAAATCTACACGGGTGCCACCTTGGTTACATGCTTGACGGCCTTCAGAAGGTTCACCCAGTGTACAGTAAAAGTGATATACCTTCCCTGCCCGTGTTTGCTAGACCACGTGTCTGTGGTCAGATGTATCTTGGCACCAACACTGTATGCCAGAGTTACATTCACTTGCCACTGAACATGGCCATATAGCTCTGGGATGCCCTTCTGTGAGAAATACTTCCTTCCTGGGACCTTCCATTGTGGTGTTCCAATGGCCACAAATTTTCGAAAGGCCTCCGAGTCCACCAGTTTATATGGCAGTAGTTGGCGGGCTATCAGTTCTGACAAGCCAGCCGTCAACCCTTGGGCAAGAGGGTTATCCAGCGTCATCATTTTTTTACGCTCAAAGATTTGGCCCACGGAAGCCTGCCTTTTTGCAGAAAAACGTGAGCTTGCCGTGATGGAAGGTGGAGTGGAGGACAATTGTGAGGAGAGAGGAGAAGGAGAAGTAGAAGACGAGGCTGGATGGTGAGAGCCTGGAGTGTGGCTTTGTGTGTTCCGTTGCTCCCACTGGGCTCGGTGATGGCAGCTCATGTGCCTTCTTAAGGCGGTCATCCCTAGGCGAGTGTTGGGCTTACCGTGACTTATGCGTTGACTGCAAAGATTGCAGATGGCAACACTTTTGTCATTAGTGGACACGTTACAAAAAGCCCACACTGCGGAGCCATGTGCCAGCATCCTGGGAGCGCCAGATGTGACCGTACATGGTTGATGCCTTGCTCCTAATACATTCACATTCTGCTTTGTCCCTCCTGTGCAATCTAAGTTCTTCCTGCTTCTCCTCCCTATCTGCTGGTCCATAGCTCCCTCTGAACTCCCCTCCTCCTTCTCTCTTGTGGGCACCCACGTGGCATCACTAGACACGTCATCATCGACTTCACCTTCCCCACCGCTATAATTAGAGATCTCTGAGTAGGCAGCAACAGCGGGGACAAACCTCCTCCTTGGGCTGATCTGGGTACTGTCGTCAGACTGCTGAGCGGCGGTTGTTCCTACCTCCTCTTCCTGATCCAATGCCAAGAGTGGCTGCGCATCGGAAATGTCTTGATATGGATCAGAAAATAATTCCTGTGACTCAAGCGGAAGGTATATGGTGGTGGTGGTGTTGGTGGTAGTGTCTTTGGGGGTGCACATAGCAGAGAGTGAAGAAGAGGGTGCAGATCGAGAGGATGAGGAGGGTGCAGAAGAGTAAGGCTGAGTGAGCCACTAAACCAAGTCTGGTGCGTCCTTTGACATAATCGTATGCACCTTCTGAAATTTGCCACTTTGGCTCAAGTCTGTTGCTCCTTCCCTACCCCTACCACCCCTGCGGAAGGGCCTGCCTCTTCCTCTGCCTGTCATTTTTTAAATGACCTTGTGACAAAAGTCTCTAGAGAAGTGCAGTATGTATGTGGAAGAAGGTATATAACACCCCGCTTCAATCTGTTGTTTTTGGGGGCCACTGGTCTATCACACCAGTTAAACCACTTTTTTATTGCGTTTGTCGCTCTCTGTAGTATCGCTGCAGAACCGCTCAGCAGTCACAATGCTGCACAGTGGTAATGCACTATACTATGCTTTCTATATGTACAAGTATTTCATACGTGTATTACACACCTATATACTGCACACCAAATAGTACACCTATACCAGTCCTTACAAGGACATTTGTGGACCAAGTAACTAGAGATTTTCAGACTGTACCTCAGTCCCTACACTGATAAAGGACTGCTGCAGAATAGGGCAGTAATCTGCAGCAGTGCACCACAACCCTATATATTGTACACCTATACCAGTCCTTACAAGGACCTTTGTGGACCAAGTAGCTAGTGATTTGCAGACTGTACCTCAGTCCCTACACTGATAAAGGACTGCTGCAGAATAGGGCAGCAGTCAAGTATAATATTCTTTCTATATTTGGGAGAAAGTATATTATACGTGTACAACTCTATATACTGTACACCTATACCAGTCCTTAAAAGGACCTTTGTGGACCAAGTAGCTAGTGATTTGCAGACTGTACCTCAGTCCCTACACTGATAAAGGACTGCTGCAGAATAGGGCAGCAATCTGCAGCAGGGCACCACAGCCCTCCAAATAGTGCACCTATACCAGTCCTTATAAGGACCTTTGTGGACCAAGTAGCTAGTGATTTGCAGACTGTAACTCAGTCCCTACACTGATAAAGGACTGCTGCAGAATAGGGCAGCAATCTGCAGCAGTGCACCACAACCCTCCAAATAGTACACCTATACCAGTCCTTACAAGGACCTTTGTGGACCAAGTAACTAGTGATTTGTAGACTGTACCTCAGTCCCTACTCTGATAAAGGACTGCTGCAGAATAGGGCAGCAATCTGCAGCAGTGCACCACAACCCTCCAAATAGTACACCTATACCAGTCCTTACAAGGACCTTTGTGGACCAAGTAACTAGTGATTTGTAGACTGTACCTCAGTCCCTACACTGATAAAGGACTGCTGCAGAATAGGGCAGCAGTCAAGTATAATATTCTTTCTATATTTGGAAGAAAGTATATTATACGTGTACAACCCTATATACTGTACACCTATACTAGTCCTTAAAAGGACCCTTTTGGACCTAATAGTAATAGCTAGCTAGTGATTAAACTGACTGTCCCTGCTGCACACAGCATCCTGTCCCTCCCTGCACTGACAAAAGACAGACTGCTGCAATCACCAACACAGCAGTGCACTGAACCCTATATACTGTACACCTATACCAGTCCTTAAAAGGACCTTTGTGGACCTAATAGTAATAGCTAGTGATTAAACTGACTGTCCCTGCTGCACACAGCGTCCTGTCCCTCCCTGCACTGACAAAAGACAGGCTGCTACAATTACCAGCACAGCAGTGCACTCAACCCTATATACTGTACAACACCTATACCATACCAGTCCTTAAAAGGATTTTTGTGGACCTAATAGCTAGCGATTGTGTCACTACAGTCTCTCCCTGCTCCACACAGCTTCCTGTCCCTACACTGAAATAAGACAGAATGTAAAATGGCCGCCAGATCAGGTCTATTTATAAGGTAGGGGGAATGTCCAATTGTCCATGTGCTGTAATGTCTCAATTGGCTGTCCTGTACCCCATGATGGATGTGTCATCATGAGTCAAAGCTCTTTCACACTGTAAACACATATGTCTGCCGGGCGAACAGCGACAATAGTCCGCCGATCGGGCAAATCACGAACACGCACACACGACCGCCAGGCGAACAGTTCTGCCATCCCTAGCCAGGACTAGCTTCACCTAAGCGTGTGGAGGTTCCAGGTTAAAGGTGCTAGCAGGTATGGTTAGTGATCAAAATATTGATCAAAAGAGAGGAGACTGTAAAAGAAATTTGTAAGTTCTGTATATAATTGTATTCTATTTTGTATGTATTGCACGCTGCCCTCACTGTGCAGACAGCCCTAATAATGTTTTCGTTATATGTTTGCATTCTTTCAAGTCTGATTAGCATTAGTCTGCCTATGTTACGCCCCTTGTTACTATAAACGTACATTTGTAATATTAATGTGATACCTACGTAATCATGTGTATAAAAACCTTCAATTGCATCATAATAAAGCAAAACAGTTATTTGGAAATATGCGGAGTTTATCCTTTGTGTCTGTTCCATACTGCAGTAGTTATTATTAATTTGGAACCACTAATTAATATGAGGACAGGAGTTGCCAATATCTATAAATTTTCATGTCACAGGCATACTAAAGGACACCTCCCAGGCACAATATTTAAAGGAATATTTCATTTTTTAGGCCTCATGCCCACGGACGTTTTTACAGCCACTTTTTGAGCGTTTTTTGCAGCTTAAAAGCGCCTCTGTATGTTAGCCTATAGCCTCATGCCCACAATGACGTTTTTGAGCTATAAGTGGCATAGGTGTTTTTAAGCTCCAAAAAAAACCAGGACCAGTGCATTCCGAGGCGCCAACGATAGAGCTGTAAAAATCCCAGACGCCGGTAAGAAATGTTAAACGAGATTTAACGGGGCTTAATGCTGTATACACAACATTATGCACCGTCCCGTGTTCCTCTATCTCTATTCAAAGTCAATATTTCCCTATGGGAGCCATTGTCGAGAAGAGGCTCCTGTCCTCATCAACATGGGGACAAGGTACTTTGGGGTGGGGGTGCAGGGGCCCCCTATGCCCCAAAGCACCCACACCCCATATTGAGGGCATGTGGCCTGGTATGGTCCAGGAGGAGGGGGCGCTCACTGGTCCCCCCTTTCCTGACCTGCTGGGCTGCGTGCTGAGATAAGGGTCTGGTATGGATCTTGGGGGGAACCATCCGAAAAATTTTGTTGGGGTTCCCCTTCAAGATTCTCAACACACAAGTGGCACCACAAGTCAGATCATCTTGATCTGACTTCTGGTGTGACTTCTATTCAAATAAATGGGCTCCCATAGGGAACCATTGATTTTGAATAGTGACAGAGAAATGCGACTGAAAGCTAGCATGGCTAAACGGCCATTGATGCCAATGCAAAATGCGAAAAAAACTGCGTTTTTAACGCCGCTTTTTTCCTGGCGTCAGAACTAGCTTTGCAGCTCATTTTTTAAAACGTCCGTGGGCATGTAGCCTTATTCACTTTAAGCATTATTAAAATCACTGCATAACGTCAGTTTTTAAAACTTTTTTTTGCATTGATACCTGTCCCCTGGGGTAGGAACCCGGGTCCCCAAACACTTTTTATGGCAATAGCTCGCATATAAGCCTTTAAAATTAGCACTTTTGATTTTTCACGGTTGCTTCCCATAGACTTTAATGGTGTTTGTGTGTTTGAACACATTTTTTGCCTGTTCGCATGTTTTGCTGCGAACCGAACCTGGGGGGGGTGTTCGGCTTATCCCTAACAGGCACTGAATAACAACCACTAAGACAGATATGTAAGAGACCAACTGTCACAAATCCAGAGCTGTGTCACAAAAATTTGAGGTCTTGAACCAGCTGGTCCTCCAACGTTACATACTGTACACTGGAGAAATTTAATCCAAACCCATGCCTTGATGTAAAAACTTAGCCTATTCAGTTACGGTCTGTCTAACCAAAAACATAAATTAGCACTAGTCTGATCAGAGTTCCAGCGAAAGTGCATATAAAATGTGTAACATTCTCTGCCTTCCTATCTTATGGGTCCCTAAATGAAGGGGATTTCTTGTTTAAAATGATCATGACCTTATTAAACCTGGAAATTGGGTCTACAAACAACAAGGAGAACCATTTTAACGACTCCTCAAAGAGACTCTCAGGCAATGTAAGCAGTTAAGCTAGGCTTGACCATAATTTGCAGATAAAACCATCAACTAAGGAATCATAAGGCAAAAGTGCTTGGAAAAGTAAGAAGTCACCTCAATTTTAGGGCTTACTCACACAAGATGCATTGAGGCTATACTTGCAGTAAAATGCCTTTTTTCCTAAAGATGCAGTGCTTTTTCTGCCCTTGTAGGAGTATTGGGGTCCATGGCCCAGAGGTTCTTCATCAGAAGCCTCAGAAAAGAATGGTGAGGCCCCCTCAGTATAGGAAACAAAGCCATCCATTAAAGACCATAAGAAGATGAGGCAAGCAAGGCCTGTAGAATAAGGAACGAGTTGCAGGCAGAGCAAAGTGAATGACTCAGGGAAGCATATATTCCTACATTATATAAATATAGAGTTATGCACCATCCATGATACTTTTTTTACTTACAATTTTTTTTTTTTTTTAGAATGAGAAACAATACATGTGGATACAGAGGAATAATATCTCAAACATAGATCAACAGTAGAGTAACAATTGAGGTGAAACATGTACTGGACTGATATAGGAGAAGAGTTGACGAATGCCAGGGACTTCAATCCCAGCCCGGACGAACTACAGGCCAATTGTCGGGTAACGTAAATGATAAGCTGGTCTGTTTGGTATCGGTACCCACATCCTCCAACACCCCTCTGGGGATCATACTGTGGGGGACGGGGCTGATCCTGGTCTTAACCAACAATGAGCATCCCCTATAAATACGAGAGTTGAAAGTATTTCCGGGCATAAGGAACTGAGCTAAGAGCCATACAGTCGTCAACCCTTGATCCGGCCGTTAGTGCCTGAGCTGGTCAGGTTCACATCTAGATCAACTTAAACATTGAGATATAAGTGATGGAACCAGGGGCGTAATTAGAAATCACAGGGCCCCATAGCAAAATGTTGTATGGGCCCCCCCCCCCCAAAAAAAAAAAATTAACTAATGCCATTGAACAACAGATTACCACACTCATGTGGCACAGTACCCAGGCAACAGCTTATATTAATTTCGAACAACAAAACAAAAACACTGCCAATAAAATCTACCAGTTACATTCAGTACAATGTAGTGTAAATAAAGTCAAAAAAGTTTTGCATGGATTAGGGAAGGATAAGGACTTCAGTTAGGTTTGTATGTCAATCCAGGCTCCATTCAAATAATTTCCCCGCACTTCCTGTCTGTAAAAAATTCTTCAACAGGGCAGAAAGTGATGTTAAATCTCTCTAAAAAAAGTCTCAGAATTCTGCACCTCCTCTCTTTGTGCCAAAATTATCCTAATGAAAAAATATAGCAACCACTTTCTTCACAAAAATAGCAAAACAGATGACAGTCTCCCCCTCCCTTCCTACCACCTCTCCAGACTCCAGACCCTCCTCATGGGCCAAAAATGATGCCCCTTCACAGGCGCACTTGAGCATTCTGCCCCACCCACTCTGCTCTCTGCTGCATGTGGCTGCGTGTGTCGGGATGTGGCTGGACTCGCGGGGCCCAGGAGGCTTAACAGTAAATTTACATTCCTCATCCTCACCATCCTCACCAGGCCCCAGAGGTGGCTCTAGGCTTTGTGAGGCTTTAGGCAAATCCTAGACATGAGGCCCTACTCACGCCCATAATGGGAAAAATAATTCAAGCGATAAAAAAAAAATAACTGTATATATTACATATATTAAGAGCTTTAAAGTGCTGGTGTCAGAGCTCCCTTATCTCAATACTGGGGTCAGTGCTCTCTATCTCGGTGCTGGTGTCGGTGATCTCTATCTCGGTGCTGGTGTCGGTGTTCTCTATCTCGGTGCTGGTGTCGGTGTTCTCTATCTCGGTGCTGGTGTCGGTGCTCTCTATCTCGGTGCTGGTGTCGGTGTTCTCTATCTCGGTGCTGGTGTCGGTGTTCTCTATCTCGGGGCTGGTGTCGGTGCTCTCTATCTCGGTGCTGGTGTCGGTGCTCTCTATCTCGGTGCTGGTGTCGGTGCTCTCTATCTCGGTGCTGGTGTCGGTGCACTCTATCTCGGTGCTGGTGTCGGTGCACTCTATCTCGGTGCTGGTGTCGGTGCACTCTATCTCGGTGCTGGTGTCGGTGTGGGAGGTAGCAGCGGAGAAGCCAATTAGCAGGCAGTGCCAGCACAGGATGCGGAGCATCCGTCCCAATCCACCCCCAGTGGAGTCTTGCATAGGCAGGGGTAAGGGCATGGTTAAAGGCAGGGTGAAGGGAGGGGTCAGGGGCTGCCAATCACAGGTGGACACACTGGGACACTGACACAAGACTGAGCTGCCCTTACTGTTAATGACACATGATCAGGAGGAATGCAGTGGGGGGGATGGGGCAGGGATGGATATAAAGATCAGTCTGGCTGTGGCTGAGGGATGCTGCAGGAAAATGTATGGGGGGTGGCTTTCTCTAATTAAAAAAATGTTGGTGGTCGCTGGCTGCAGAAAAGGTTGTGGTATGGTGGTAGCTTTTTCTGCTCTCTGCAGCTGGAGCCCCTTATCCCCCCCCCACCAGCACTGATTGGCAGCCCCAGAGAGGGGCAGCCCAGACACCTCTTCTTTCCTACCTTCCCTTCTGTCTGATCAGCTCCATACAGCGCTCTTGAGGCCCCCTCCGCGGTACCTTCCTCTCCTTGTCAGCCAGATGCCTCCTCCGGGGTGTGCGAGGAGCGCTCCGCTGAGCACTCCAGTGGTGGGGGGGTGATGGCTGGGGAGGGGGGGGGGAGCGATCTGTGTCTCCGGAGCAGAGGGAATTGTGCCAGACTGCTGGAATCTCCTCCCCTTCTCCTCCCTAAGACAACACAGCGCTGGCCCCGCCTCCTCCCCAAGACAGTCACGCTCCGATCCCGCTCTCCACTGCTTGGCTGTGGAGATCACAGGCAACCTGCTGCTGGCTGGATCTTAACGCCACGGCGACATTTTTCAGCAGAGGCGGCTCTTCAAGTAGCCTAATTGCCTAATTAGAGAGATGCCTCTGCCGGGCCCCACTCGGCTGCGGGCCCCACTCGGCTGCGGGCCCCATAGCGCTTGCATGGGTTGCTATGGCGGTAGTTCCGCCACTGGATGGAACCAAGTCTGAGATGGACTAATTTGAGGAGAAAGAAAGGGAAGAAGAAAGGCTAGAGAGAAAGAGAAGGACAGAGGAAGGACATGGAGAGAGAAGAGGATAGGAGCACCACTACTCGGTCAGATATGGTTTTATGTGGAGAACATGGAGGGAACAAAGGGAATTCCCACCAGTTGAGCCCATGGCTTCCAAGTAGCTTCAAATTTGTTAGTCAAAACTTTTATCAGGCTGGTAAGCTTTTCCTGAGACATTACCCACAATATTTTCCTTTTTGCCATTGAAAGGGAGACACCAGGCTTTTTCCAGGCCCTGGCAATCATGAGTTTAGCTTCCAAGAGCACAAACTGTGCTAATTTACCGAAGGGTTTAGAAATTTGTGGGATCGAGTCATTTAGGAGGGCCGCCATGGGAGTCCTGGGAATTCGGGAGCCCACTAACGTATCAATTATGTTAAAGACTTTTTTTCCAGAAAGTATGAATCTTTGGGCACTCTCACCAAATATGTGACATTGTGCCTGTAACTTGGCAACCCCTGAAGCATAGAGGGCTGACAGTAGGGAACATTGAGGCCAGTCTGGAAGGTGTATAGTACCATCTGGTTATCACTTTTAAGCTGGCTTCCATTAATGTGGTATTAAGGATACCCTTGAAAGATTTAGAGCATACTGAATGCCATTTCTCCATGTTCCAATGGAATTGAAGGTCCGATTCTCAGGCTTCCATGAAGGACATTTTAGAGGCAAGAGAGATAAGTGACAAATAGATTATTGAGACCCCCCCCCCCCCCCGGTCCATGGCTTGACCGCACCACATTTCATATTCCGTGAATTTTGGAGGGAGGGGTTATCTTTACATAGGGAGTGTAGGTAATGGTATATTTGGTGAAACCGATATAGTCTTGAGTGGGGGTGGTTGAGCTTTTTTGTGCAGTGTTTTAGGGTGAAGGGGCCTGCAGCCATGAAAAAATGTCCTATCCTATAAAGGCCTTTATCTACCCACCATTTAAAGGCTAAGAGTGAGTGGTGCTCCAAAGAGAGAGGGAGAGAGAGTAGAGAAAAAAGCAGAGTCAAGGAAGAGAGGAGTTTACCCCCTCCAAGGGTGCCGAAGACCCAAGGAAAAAAAAATTCCCGTTAGTCATCTCACTGAAAGTCATAAGACGTTGACATTGTAGGAAGGTCAAAAATACCAACCACAATGGTTGGACGTCCTATCCCCCCGACAACTGAAGGTGTCAAAGGGATAGGAGGAGGCACATGTGTACCACACTGCGCCAGAGCACCCTTAAACCTGTAGTGCTGTGCTACCAACAGAGAATTCAGTCAACAATAATAAAACAGGTTATAACATACGTAGCTAATAACACCACCCAGGGGGCTTTCCAAGCCCCATAAACTTTACCACCCGGGGGGAGGGAAGAGAAAAAAAAGGGGAAAAGTTGGAGGGGAAGAGGAGGAAGGGAAGGCCCGTCGTCCTTAGGGGGACTGACTAATCAGCATGGGGATTTGTCCTCTCCTTCAAGTGAAGGGAGAAATCTGGCGCACCCACTCCCATGTGTTGGGTGAGAACCAGACTCTATAACAAATAAAAAAGATTTAAGTGCAGAGACTGGTCTGAGAATCGGTCTTTGGTATCAAAGGGAACCCGTAATCATGCAGGTCTGTTGTGAGAAGATCTTCTAGACTTGGTCTTGTTCCAGAGAGGGTTTCGGTGAGCTTATTGGAGGAGGACGTTTGTTGGATCCCGATAGGGAGGAAGGAGCTTCCGTGTCCATCTCCTGAGATATTATTTTCAAGTTGAGGAGTAGCTTCTCCCCCGTAATGAAAGAGTGTTGCTGACCCTTGTGGGAGAATTTCACCGCAAATGGGAAGGCCCATTTGTACTTAATGTCCCTCTGGGCCATGGCAGACAAGAGCGGCTTCAGAGCTCTTCTCCATTGAATAGGGAGGGAGAGAGATCTGTGAAGATTTGAATGGGGTGTCCTTGGCAGGTGACCTGGGGTAATGTGGTTTAGCAATGATGTCCCTGGGAGAGCCATCCTTCCCGAGGGGGCCCAGGGCTCTGTGTACTCTGTCCAGCTCTAGGCGAGACGGTGGGATTTTTGGGATGAGTGACTTCAATAAATCCTGTGTGGCTGCTGTGACATCAAGAATCGATTCTGGTAGGCTTCTAATCCTAAAATTAAGTCTCCTTGACCTATTTTTCAAGTTGTCTATACATGAGAACGCAGTGTCTATTTGTTCTTGCAATTTTTGGATAAGATCAGAGTTCTGGTGGGAGACTGCTGCTGTCTGATCTAGCTTGCCTTCTATGGAATCCATCCTGGAGCCAATATTCTGGAGGTCTGCTTTGATTTCTCCTGTAATAGTAGCCACAATAGCAGCCAGTCCCCTTTCCAGGAGTGTTGAGAATTTAAGAAATAGATCATCCACCGAGAACTGAGAGGTGTGGGTGGAAGGGCTATGAGGGCTTGGGGCAACCATGGTGGGTACTGCCGGGGGGGGGGGGGCTGGTCCCCGAATGAATGGCTGAGCAGGGACTCTGTAGAGGCTGGGGAAGGGGTCTGAGCCTGTGCTCATGTGATGTGGGCCCCAGAAGTAAATGGAAGCAGAGCAGGGGCTATCACATGCCTGTGATCTGGTGTGGTTTCTGTGAGAGGGAGAGAAGGCTGGCACTGGGTCTGGACATGCAGGGGAGCTCTCCTGAGTGGGGGGGTTGTAGGTAACTTGCAGGTGCTTTGCAGCTGGAGGCAGAGAGGAGGTAGCGTGGCTTTCTTGCCTATTATGGTCCGGCAGCCATCTTAGTCCGCCCGGAGTGAGTGGCGGCAGCGGAATGTGGCTGGACAACGGGCCGGTTTTGTTGAGCAGATGTCTGGGAGCGAAGTCAGGTGTGCGGGGGCAACGAGCGGCGATCGGATGGCGCAGGAGTGAGGTTGGGTGGTGTGCTGTGGGCGCTTAGGCTACAGCATGGTGTGGAGCTCTGGGCTTAAGCAGCCATCCTGGGGCTCTCGTGCATGTGCACTCCATGATACTTTTTTTATTTGCACTTAAGCCCCATACACACTATCAGTTTTTCTGCTGAGTTTTTCCTTCAGATTTATCAAAAGTATATAATATGAGGTCAAGCCTTAGGAGTTTCAATTTGTATGCAATCAGGCTGGCCCTTGCACAACATGGTTTTGGTAAACCTGAAGGAAAAACGCAGCATAAAAACTGATAGTGTGTATGGGGCTTAACAGTTACATTTTCAGGCTATGCCTTCAGGGTGTACCCTTTATTTGAAATATTAACTGCTTGTGCTAATTAAAAAAGTATCACAGACAGCACACATATTCCTGATGAGTTTCCTCTACCAGTCAGTCCATTATATTGCATAATCATAGGAATCAAGTGTCAATATGTATAGATAATAATTGAAGGAGATATGTTTTAGAGAATAGCATCAGCCTTATCACAATGATCATTCAAGTCAGCCTGTCCAATATAAAAAAAATAATCATAAAATACCACTTCTTTTTAAACAATCAACAATTTACATTACATTCATGCCATCTATAAACTTACAGTATTTGTCATAATCTATCCAAGGCAATATCTTTCTTTATATCAGGGATTTTCACGTTATGCAATAAAAACTGTTCTGTGAAAATCCGTGAACAGGTGGGTTTGGTAATTGGTGGGGGGTGGGGGGTGGATTTACAAATACTGATGCCCTAAATGGTTCCCCATGCAGCAGCTGGAAGCCGCTTATCCTCCTCTCCCTCTCTCCCCCTCTCAGTCATCTCTTTTAGCTTCTGCATAGAGAGCCATTCAGGGTATTGGTACATATAAAAAAAAAAAAAAACCTTCACCTTACCGATCACCCCCTCCTGTGGGTATCTGTTCCCCCATGCCTGCCCCCCAACATGTGCTCCCCTCAGTGCTGCTGGCTTCTGCCCTCTCCAGCTTCAGGATCTTCAGGGGGAATGTTGCTGGGGAAAAGTGCTTGCCGAGTAACCCTGCATACGTCCTGGGCCCTCTGAGTTTCAGATTTCATTTACACAGGGTGATGGTACAAGCCCTTTCCTCAGTATTTCACTCTCTGCTCAGCTCCCCTCCCCCGCCATGCACACAAGGTGGGAGCAGGCAGGCCACACTCTGAACTGCGGAGTGAAAGCGGTGTGCTTGTATGTGAATCTGGTAGTCAAAGGGCCCACTCATGCCAGGCAGAGGCCAAGGCTGGCCTGGCACTCTCAGAGAAGCTGTGGGTGATAGTGGGGGAGGGGGACCAAATAAGCTTTTTTATTAGGGCCCACAAGGTTCCATCCAAACCTTACCCAAACAAGGGGCATTGCTAGGTGGGAAAAAGACCAGGGGCTTCAGCCTGAAGTCCAAGCCCCGCACCAAGGAGGGGTGTTGTGCATGTGCGGCAGGAGGGGGGGTAAGCTCACTTGCTGGTTGCTGCAAGGCTTACCAGTGCCCATCAGTGCTGACTGGCTTTTCCTCACTCACGTCTGTCGAGTAGAGGAGAGCCGATCGGCTGCTCCTCTAACAGGGGGGGTCTCTGCTGATTATCAGTGCAGCCCCCCCCCCCCCCCAGGATGCCCACGCTGCACCACCAGGGATGCCACTAAGACCACCAGGGATGTTACCACCAGGTATGCCACCCTAGACCACCAGGGATGCCAATCAGTGCCCACAATGGATGCCGATCAGTGCCCACAATGGGCATCACTGATTGGCAGGCATTATTGTTTGGCACTGATTGGTATCCATCCGTACAATCAATTAGTGTACATCAGTGCCACCTATCAGTGCCCATTCATGCCACCTATCAGTGCCCATCCATGCCGCCTATCAGTGCCCATCTGTGCCTCCTGTCAGTGCCCATCAGTGCCACCAGTGCTGCATATCAGTGCCCCATCAGTGACGCATATTAGTGCCCATCGTCAGTGTCCATCAGTGCCACCTCATTGGTGCCACCTCATCGGTGCCCATCGGTGCCGCCTTATTAGTGCCTGTCAGTGCAGCCCCATCAGTGCCCATCAGTGAAGGAGAAAACAGCTTACCTGTAAAATCCTTTTCTTGGGAATACATCCCGGGACACAAAGCCTTGATAATTACTTAGTGGGTTAGATAGTCACCATCAGGTGATTGGACACTGGCAACCCTAATTACAAGGACGAGTTCCTCCCCTATATAACCCCTCCCATATGGAAAGTACCTCAGTTTTGTAGCAAAGCAATACGTATCCCAACGTATAATCCCGAAGAGGGGCTGGAGCTCTGTGTCCCGTGATGTATTCCTAAGAAAAGGATTTTACATGTAAGCTTTTTAAAAAAATCCTATTTTCTTGTTCATACAACACGGGACACAGAGCCTTTGATAATTACTTAGCGTGATGTCCCAGAGCAATGCCCAAATTTGAGGGGAGGGAGACACAGATCAGAAACAGACCACCAACGGACAAAAGAACCTATACTGCTGCCTGCATCCTCATGTCCTCTTAGCCCTTGTACACACGGTCAGAAAATCCGATGGAATATGTCCGATCGGACCGTGTTGTCGGATAATCCGACAGTGTGTGGGCTCCATCGGACTGTTTCCGTCGGAATATCCGACGGACAAAGTTGGAGAGCTTGGCTATAAAATTTTCTGACAACATGATCCGATCGGACCTTGTCCAATCATTTGTAGAGAATTCCGATCGGACAAAGTGCCACGCATGCTCAGATCAAATTACGAGACCAAAGCTATTGGCTACTAGCCTGAACATAGTTCCGTCGTAATGAATGAATGTCACCACGTTCTGAACAATCAGATTTTCCAACAACTTTGTCCTACTGTGTGTATGCACCACCAGTTTCGGACAAAATCCGTAAAAAAAAATCTGATGTATTTTGTTGTTGGAATGTCCGACCGCGTGTACATGGGCTTAGAGTGAATGTATGTACTGAAGACCAAGTTGCAGCCTTGCAGATCTGAGCCATGGAGGCCTGATGATGCACTGTCCATAAAGCAATAACTGCTCTAGTTGAGTGCGCTTTAATCTGAAAAGGAGGAAATTTCTTCTTTACACCATAAGCCTGAACAATAACCTGTCAAATCCATCTAGAGATAGTGGATTTAAACTCTGCCTGGCCCTTTGTGGGACCTTCTGGCAGAATAAATAGACAATCAGATTTTCGTATCTGAGCCATTGCCTGAGCCGTTGACTGCTCTTACAACATCTAAAGAGTGTAACAATTTCTACTCCATGGATTGCGGATCTGGAAAAACGAACGGTAGGACCACATCTTGATTCAGATGGAATCCTGAAACCACTTTAGGCAGAAAAGTTGGGTGTGGACGCAACACCACCCTGTCTTTGTGTATAACCAAATCTGGCTCTTTACAAGAAAGAGCTGCTAACTTCAATACCCTTCTAGCCGAGGATATGGCTACCAGAAAAAAGAAGCATGGTGCAATTGTTCAAAAGGTTGTTCCTGTAAAACAGACAAAACCAAATTCAAATCCCATGGGCACACAGGAGGCTTAACCGACGGATTCAAGCATAGTGCCCCCTGAACAAAGGTCCAGACCAGGGAATGAGAGGCAACTGGTCTTTGAAAGAATATTAACAAGGCAGAGATCTGGCCCTTGATAGTGCTCAAAGCCAGCTTCATCTCTACGCCTAATTGAAGAAAGACAAGAATCCTGATAATGGCATACTTTCTAGGATGCCACCCCCTGGATTCACACCAGGAAACATATGCCTTCCAGATTCTGTAGTAGATGAGCCTGGAGGCCAGCTTCCTAGCATTAACTAGAGTGGACAGCACTGGCCCCGAGAGGCCACGACCCTTCAGAATATGGGTCTCAACTGCCAAACCGTCAAATGCAGACTTCGTAAGGCAGGATGTAATATTGGACCCTGTGAGAGTAGATCTGGGTGCAGAGCAAAAACCCAAGGTCTTCCTTCGGCCATTTTTACAATCTCCGTATACCAAGGTCACCTGGGCCAAGCCGGGGCCACCAGAATTACTGGCTTTCCTACCCTTTTGACCCTCTGAAGGAATCGCGGGAGAAGCAGAACTGGGGGGAATGCACTTTTTTTTTTTTTTTTATTTGTTTAGCAGAAAATAAAAATCCTAGAGGTGATCAAATACCACCAAAAGAAAGCTCTATTTGTGAGAACAAAGTGATAAAAAATTTGTTTGAGTACAGTGTTGTATGACCGCGCAATTGTCATTCAAAGTGCGACAGCACTGAAAGCTGAAAATTGGTCTGGGCAGGAAGGTGTATAAGTGCCCTGTATTGAAGTGGTTAATATATTTGAAGAATTTTTGGGGGTTTGTCCCACTATCTTGTTCACCGATATCATGTTTGGGGACTGTCATTGACTTTGCTGTGGGTTTTTTTTTGTTATGCTAGTCAGCTACAAATAAATATATCCTGTCTAGCTCAATCTAGCCCCATGATAGGCCATATATTGGTGCATTTGTATTGTACTGTACTGTTCATTTTACCTGTTTGTAACATCATATATTTATTGTATATGCATCTCTTATTTTTTGTGGTTTTACACCACGTTTTCATGTTTAAATCTTCAAACTTCACCACAGTCTCAATTTCTTGATCATAGGGCAGGAGTTTGCGTTGTCCGTGAGGCTGCTAGATCTGGGATACAGTGGCCAGTAGTGGAACAGTAAAACTGTGGCCTTACACAAAGAAGGCAACATGCAAGGTGTAATAATGCACAGATTAGAAAAAATGTTAGGAAGATGTAGCACCCTGTAGTGTGTGAAAACAGTTAGTACAGGGTGTGCTAGGCTTTAGAGTAGGTAAAATTATAGTTTAGCTCAGGGCTAAGCCTGAGCTATGGAATTTGGGTCAGTAAGGTTCTCTGCTGGATGACTCATCCTGAGAGTCCTCTGGTGCCTCCCCCTGGTATAGAAGGTTGGAGAATCTTCTAGATTTAGTGGGTAGAGGTTAGGAGACGATGCCTTTAATATTTTTGAGGCCTCAGCCAATCCCTAGTAGTGGGCTGGCAAGGGGCAGAGCTTACCTCATAAACAGACATGAACCATGCCAGTGGGGGCAGTCAGGTAGAAGATGGAGATACAGTGGTGAGAAGGCTGTCGGTGGCCCTCAGGGGTACCCCCTAGTCTGGGGGAGGGGTGCTGTGCAGCATCAGGGGTCTTGTGCTGGAAGGATCCTTCTACAACACAAAGGAGGGGGCTTTCCTGGAGGCATGGGAGCAAGAGAGGACAGAATGAGTAGCAAAACTGTTGAGGACTGACAAGAGGGGGGACTGCCACATGTAGCCAGTCTCCCTGAAGACAGGGGTGTGTTTAAGTCTTCATCCTTCCCTGAGAGATCTCCTGAGAGTCATTTTGGTGGGCTGATGAAGAGTCAGTCCGGAGGACTGGTTTGAAAGTTAACATGGAGGGCTAGTGAAATGGGCAGCTGCAGTCAGGTGGGTCGCCAGTGCCTAAAGAGGTGGTGCTAGGATCAGTAGCCACAAGTACAAGCCGTTTCACTACATTTTCGCTTCACAAGGGGCTACGAGTATCTGCCTGTAAAGAACTTTTGCTAAAATCTGACTGGGAGCCTGTCATATTATTCTGCAGTGATTCAGCTGGAGCCCGCAAGCAAGTGTGTGCAGGAGGCAAGTGAAAGAGACTGCATATAGACTGTATATAGGAAGATGTCCCTGATGTTTTTGTTGGAAGTTTTGCTGAAGTCCTGAAGTGAGCATCCCATAACCTCCCATCCCTGTCCATGTTATTACTGTAAATAAATAACAAAAACAAAGTCACGGACTGTTCTCTGACTCTGGGTGCTTGTGAAGATTCAGTGTGCCTGGCTGTACAGGAGTGGGGGATCCATGTTCATCAGCAGTCCCTACGGGAGTGTGCTGCAAAGATATGTTATACTTGTATTTATGTTTATGATAAACATAATAGACATGAACCTCCCATAAAGGGCAAAATACCTTTGTGCTTAAGGATGTATGTTTGACAAAAGTCGAATTGTGTATTTACTATCTTGAATCGCTTTATTTGAAATTAATATACAGTATCTTTTCACAATCTGCTGGAAAATCATCTAATGCACAGATCATGCACACTAAAGATTTACATATTTGGAGCAAGCAATAAAAACGTGTTAACACAAGCCATTCATCTCTGTATCTATAAGTGGAAAAATGAATTTTCTAATTTTGCAGCAAGCTTACCTCCGGGATATCCAAGCCGCTATTAATGATTTTTAAAGATCCCTTTGGCTGCATTCACATCTCAGCGTTTTGAATTGCAGGCAGATTTGCCACGATTCTGCCTGCGGTTTCAAAGTGACGAGGTGTGCATGACAAATTGCAGAAAGCACATTTGGGATGCCATTCATTTGAATGGCACCTAAAATTGTAGTGTGGTTCTGCTTCTTGTCCCTACTACAGGTACAGACCAAAATAATGTACACACGTTTGGAAGTGCTGTGATCATCAGGACTAGATTTGATTTTTGCATTGTTCTTTTGTGGTGGGTCATAGTTGTTGTGATTGAAATGGTATTTCTATATACCTGACAAAGACCAGCTAGGTATAATTACAGCAATTACCACACTTACAAAACCCGCTTAGCACTGCAGCACTAAGGAGACAGCATTTTTCTGAACACAAGAAGAGATGAATCAAAGTTGGTGTTCAGAGCTTGTCTGGTTTAATTCTGGGCAGGTCTACAATTTATATGCGCTATAATTAGCCAATCATTGCATAGAACATGGGTGTGGTTAATACAGAGGTGTACATTACATATCATTACATATCATTGATTATGTCATCTGCTTTCATGAGTCACAGTCATGAGTCCTGCTTCCCCATGTCATGTCTGGGGCGGCCCAGACATATTGAGACACAATTTTTTTTTTTTATTTAGGCAGTACAGAATAAAACTGCTTATGCAAGCTATATTTTCTTATATGTATGCTTCATAGGAAAACTGCTACAGTCTGTAAATACAGAGTTTAAACTAACTAACAGGTTAACCCCAAGTTAATCTTATATGAACTTATAAAGATGGAGTCACTCCGGTTCAGCCATATCACAACAATAATAATGGCAAGAAATAAACAGCTAATGTAAAAATTTTATATATATATATATATATATATATATATATATATATATATATTTGACAAGAAAAAAAATCTGGAGATATCTTTTAGGGCTAGTTTACACTTGCTTCAAAACGTGGTTTCAGGCACGCTTTGTTAAAGCTCTCTGAATGCCAGTCAAAGCTCCTGTTACTAAATAAAATGGTTAGCTTACAGTCCTGTTTACACCTTGCTTTTGCTTGGTGATTTGATGAGGCTTTGATTAGGCTTCGGTGGGGCTTTGATGAGGCTTTGGTGGCGCTTCAATAGGGCTTCAATGAGCCTTTGATGGGGCTTTGGGGGGGCTTCGGTGAGGCTTCGTGGGGCTTCAATGAGGCTTCAGTGGGGCTTCAGTGGGGCTTCAAGCGAGCTTTGCCATAGACTTCTATGGAGGCTTTGAAGATGCTTTGAAGCACCACTAAAGCTACAGTACATGTAGTATAATTTTTGAAGCTAAGCTGAAGCAAAGCAAGCAAAAGCAAGGTGTAAACAGGACTGTAAACTAACCATTTTATTTAGTGACAGGTGCTTTGACTAGCATTTCAGAGAGTTTTAACAAAGCCTGTCTGAAGCCTTGTTCTGAAGCAAGTGTAAACTAGCCGTTAATGTGTGTTGATGACAAAGCAAGTGTAAATGAGCCAATTACAATTACCACCAAATGAAGTCCCCCTTATGTCAATGTCCCAATCAGAATCCTGCCTCACATAAGTGTCCCCATCAGTGTCCCCCTTACCACTGTGAATCAGCAAACACAGGCTGCACCTGTGTAGCAGCAAGGTAGGAACCGAAGCAGGTCTGGATAGAGGAAGCTTTGTCCTCCTATGAATGCTGGGGCAAGAACATTATTGCTTGCTAGGATTCCAGCAGTCTTAGTGTAGTGCTACCCCACAGGAGCCACTGGATTTTGGGTCCCTCTAAAGATTGCACAGCCAGGCAACATGGATTACCTTATGTTCAAGCGGAGACAAGACTCAGTCCATGGGTTTGGTTTGACTGCATTTATTATCGATTTTAACTTGGATAGAGTGCAAAGGGTTATGGCATGCCCATCTTGACTTTAAGAACAACAAAATGAGAACAACTTCCTCCTTAAGAGATCTGTGTCCCTTGAATGGATGTTCTAGCAAAGTCTCAAATTGTAGGAGTTCTCTGTCCCCTTAATGAAAAAATAGCACCCCATCTGGCTACTGTATCTGATCCCAAGGCAAGGGATTGGGTAAGCAATAAACTGTCCCCTGAAGACTTGCCAAAAATTTGCATCTAGCAGACATCTCTCTTATTGACCCTGAAGGTGTAGAGGTACTCACGCTGTCCTTATCATGCAGCTATGTATAGAACTGCATTCAGGCTTTCTGCTGGGCTGGTTCCTTTTCAGGCTATGCAAGCTGTCCTTCCCCCGTGGACTGACCGGCATTAAAGCTCCCTCTTTCCACTTTCCTCCAACTTCCAGCCTGTAGGCAGAATCCCCCTTCTCTAGGGGCCCCCACTAGGCTACACAGCAGCACCTCAAACATCCATCTTTCACACGACTTCCCTACTGGCCAGGCTGCACAATATTTATAGGCTGATTCAGCCACCCTGCCAGGCCTTCTACCTGGGAATTGGCCAGATGCCCATAAATATTCAGATCCCTACCCTTATACTCCCTGACTACTAGCTTGTAGACGTTTTCATGAAACCTCTAGAGCCAGGGGGAGGCGATGCTACTACTGTGAGTCAAGTACATTTTCCTACACCTATTCTAGAACTAGAGAAAGGGTAGGCAACCTCAGCCCTCCAGCTTTGGTTAAACTACAAATCCCATCATGCCTCTGCCTCTAGGAGTCATGCCTGTGATTGTCAGGGTCTTGCAATGTCTCATGGGACTTGTCGTTTCAAAATAGCTGGAGGGCCGAGGTCACCTACCCCTGCACTAGAGGGTGCTATACTAGCAGCCAACTAAACAGCAAAGCACTGAGGGTAAAACTGCAATTGGGGGGTTTGGAAAAGCTAAGAGTGAGTCTCTCTCAGCCAGTTGTTGTCCATAGCCTGTAGTTAGGCCCTGATCTAATCTGATATCTAATGGAATCCAATAAGTTATCAGGTATGTTTTCAGGGACCACTAGCAGTCCAGATAAGACATCGCCATCTTTTCCAGTCTTGCTTATGGCTGTAGTCTAGCGCTACCACCCGTGGTCACAATATGCTTATTGTTTCTGACTATTCTAGTGAAGGTGTCAAGAGATACATTTTGGGCGAGTTGGCTCAATAACGTTTTATTGTAGCTTCCCTTTTGGAAGTCTCATGAAAATACTGGTGTAAGGGAGGCTCTGACGTGACATTAGTGTAAGGGGGATTCTGACAGGAACACCAAAACTGGAGATAATTGAGCTCTTTAAAAAAAAAAAAAAGAGCTCAATTAGCTCTTTTACCTCTACTATTATGTATTTAACAGGGATCTCTGTTAAATGGTGACGATGCTTCTGTGCTGTCTGAGTTTCTTCATCATTTTCATCCTCACCACCAGCTCATCTGAGGCATAAGGCAGAAGCCTCATCCCTAAGCTGCTGGATCTACATTGAGGTCTCCTGTTCTCCAAAGATAAGGTGATGTAAAAAAAATAGCTGCATGTGATCTTGGTGCCAGGAACAGGTCTGACAATGCCTCTGGTTTGAATCATACTCTTTATGTATCCAAAGAAAAAATATGAAGTACAAAGAAGCTTTGTATTTTATCTGGATTGATAGAACTTGTTAGACTTTTCAAAGGTAAAAGCTTACTGTGTGAAAATGACAGTGACATAGTTCTAGCCTAGAGTGTAGTAAATATGAAAAACAACTATTTATAACTCCCCGAAGGGAATTTTCTTTACAGATTTCAAAGATGAAGCAACTGCACTCGTCAAACTGAAAGAATACATTTATTAAAAGACACAGATGTTAGTGAAATAAATATTTACTTAAAGGGGTTGTAAAGGTAAATGTTTTTTCACCTTAATGCATTCTATGCATTAAGGTGAAAAAACATCTGACACTGCCTGCACCCTCAGCCCCCCCCCCCCCCAGTTTTATTTACCTGACCGCTTGAAAATCCCGCGCTCGCCCCCGCCATCCTCTTCACCGCTCACCCTGGCCGCTGATTGGCTGGAGTGGATGGATGGAAAGCAGCGCAGCCATTGGCTTGCGCTGCTGTCAATCACATCCACTGACGTGGAGCGCCGGGGGGACGGGCCGCGTGATAGAGCGAGGTATCATGGGAGCGCGCCCGCAGGTGCTTCTCACCATGCGAGAGAGCTCGCATGAACGTGAGAAGTACTTGCGGGGGGGGAAGCTGAGACAGCTGCCGAGGGACCCCAGAAGAGCAGGCTCGGGGCCACTCTGTGCAAATCGAGCTGCACAGTGGAGGTAAGTATAACATGTTTGTTATTTAAAAAAAAAAAATCTTTACTTTAAAATCCCTTTAAGTCTCTTTTTGGGGAAAAGTGTGCAGTGCTAAAACCAGGTATGTGTGTGTGTGGCCTTGCTATAATATATTATAAATACCAGATGCATTGGTAAAGTGCCTCTGAGAAGAAACATTGGTGGCACACAACTGTCAATCAGATTTAAATATCCACATTTTTAAAGCAAATGTATAAAAAGCCTAATGAAGCAGTGGTTCCCTTTATAGGTAGACAGTGCTCAGAGTGCTATGAAGCACACATCTGTTGTATTGTTTGTTTTTAGAGAAAGGGAATCGGTTTTAAATTAAATAACTATCTGTTGGAAGCCAACAGTCTTTCTGGAAAGCTGTGTACTAGTTCCAAGTAGGGGAACTGGCCTGCGTAACAGGAGGGCATTGGCGCTCCCAGGGCAATACTCAAAATGTATGTTGAACTGGTGGCCTTGAGTAGAGATATTTATAAATTCCCACACTGGAACTACAATTATTGATCCATAGTGGGCATTATTTTGATGTTTGCTTCTCATTTAGACCTTTGTTCCCAGCATCTGAAAGAGAGAAATCTTACAGCACTGACTGCCTTTGTGTCTGTGAGGTGCCATGTGACCAAATGCCAAGCACTGCAAAGAAACCTAAAGTTTAAAGATCTAACAAAGTCATGAGCCATGTCTTTTAGGAACACCTACCTTTTTTTTTTTTTTTTTTTGCCACATCAGTGTTTCTATACCAGAGACTAGGTTCAGCTTGTCGCTCACTCGTGTCTCATTCTCAATTCCACATCATCGTGGCATATTTAGTTATACAAATTTTTGGATTAGTGTAATCACATAAAAATTTTGTGTCATTTAATTTAAGTACAGAGGTAATAAAAGATCCCCTAGTGTTTGTGGACTGCACACCGTGACGATATCTATTGTCCTGGTACCTCATATCTAATACAAATTTCCCTCTCCCTACTCCCCTCCTCCACCCCCCCCCCCCCCCCTCCTATCCCCAGCTCATAAGAGGACACACTGAGCAATAAAATACATAATAAGAATAGGTGGAAGAGATGTACAAGCTAAAAAGCGCTTGTTCCATCACAGTTGCTTATAGGGGGATCCCTAGTTTTCCCAATCCAGAGCCCCATATCTTTTTGAACTCCTTACCATTACCCTGCTTAATAAAAAAAAACCTTTCATTACCAATAATTTTTCTTATATTAGCCAACCATATTTCTGGAAGTGGGCTAGAGTGTGCTTGCCAGTTCTGGGCAATTAACTTCCTTGCCTGGAAGAGGCATCTAGTAACTGGTGCAAATATATTTTTTGGAATTTTATATCCCTCCGGTATAGCCAACAAGCAGGTCCTCACTGTTGCCTCTAATGTCAACCCGAAGATTTCATTTACATGATCTATAACCCGTGTCCAGTATCTGAAAAGTTTCGGGCACCTCCAAAACATATGAATAAAATCTCCAACCCGACCGCATCTAGGGCACTGATCATTATCCCTCCATCCCATTTTAAACATTTTCCTAGGTGTATAATATACCCGGTGAAAAAAGAAGAGTTGAGAGGCTTTCTGTGCCGGAGAAATAGAAACCTTGGTTCCCTGTTCCATTATCCAATCCCAATCGGGTATGGACACTGGACCCACGTCACTCTCCCATTTCCTTTTACTTTTAATCATACCGCTTCGGTCTAATAATTTATCTCCCAGCCTAGTGTATAGAAATGAGATCAAACCTTTAAGCGTGTCCCGGGACATAATTTGGGATAGCACCGGGATCTCGATCAGCTGCACCTCCTGTGATCTGAATTGGGCCTGGATTGCATGTCTGACCTGGAGATATTTATAGAGCGAGCGGTTCGATAAAGAGAATTCAGACCTTAAGTCAACAAATGACCTGATATCTGAACCCTGGAGCATTTGCGCTAATTTACATATCCCTTGATTTACCCATTCCTTACATCTTTCAACTTTAAATAGCTCATCTAAGTTCCTATTGTCCCATAGGGGAGCCAATACGGATACCTTTTGGTATCCCAATAGGGCCTTAGCTGTTTTCCAGAGTTTAACAATCTGAGTGATCGTTAGGCAGCGCATATCAAACGAATTTGCCTCAAGCGCTTCCATAAGCGTATTATGTGGACACCTTAGCATTAATAGCCTATGGCAAGGATTAGCTTCATTTATTGTTATTGCTCCAGCTAAATGTTGCAGCTGAGCCGCTAGATAGTAAAGTCTGGGGTATGGAATCGCCAGCCCCCCTTCTTCCAGCGGCAACTGCAAAGTCCGCAAGCTAATCCTCGGTGGACCCTTTTTCCATATAAAGAATCTAAATAAGGATTCTATTTTTTTGAACCACCTTTCCTCAATCCATAATGGTGAATTATGGAGAAAATACAAAATTTGAGGAAGCCATACCATCTTAACCAAATTGCAGCGGCCTGCCATCGAAAGGGGGAGGCGACTCCAAATATCGGCCTTTTGTTTTAACCTTACTAAGAGAGGGGATAGATTGTCATCCAAATAAGAATTTACATCCCTAGTAATCCACATCCCCAGATATTTAAACTTCTCAACCTGTTTCAAATTCACGATATCCTGGGGAGCGCAAATAATCCCCCTTTCCAGTGGTAATATAGCAGATTTATCCCAATTAATGGTCAATCCTGATATGAGACCAAATTCTCTAATCATCTTCATTACAACTTTCAGTGAGGCTTGGACATCCCCTAAAAAAAGCAAGATATCATCAGCAAACAATGCAATTTTTTCCTCTAAGTGTCCTCTCCTAAATCCCTGTATATCAGGGCTGGCCCTAATGGCGATAGCCAACGGCTCCACCGCCAAAACGAACAATAGGGGGGAGAGGGGGCACCCCTGCCTCGTGCCTCGTTCCAACAGAAATGTTTCAGAAAGCTCATTATTAATTTTAATTTTCGCTCTTGGGTCTGTATAAAGCAATTTTATCCATTTAATAAATTTTGGTCCAAACCCAAATCTAGTAAGCACTTTAAATAAGTATACCCATTCGAGGCTATCGAATGCTTTGGCTGCATCCAGAGTCAGGACTGCTCTGGAGCCCCCATTGTCTACCGGAATCTGAGCATTCAAAAAAAGTCTACGTACGTTGACACTAGTAGATCTATTCGGGATAAAACCCGACTGATCGGGATGGATGAGCTTATGAACACTTCTTTTTAAACGTGTTACAAGCACTTTTGCTAAGATTTTTACGTCCGACCCCAACAACGAGATCGGGCGATATGAGGCCGGGTCCATAGGGTCCTTATCCTCTTTAGGGATAACCACTATAGTGGCTTCCAACATCGAAAAGGGTAAGGCTCCACACTCCAAAGACTGCCTTAATGTCTCCAGCAATTGTGGCAACAGGACCTCCCCATATCTCTTGTAGACCTCGATTGGTAATCCATCGGGCCCTGGTGCTTTTAAATTAGGCATCTCTGCCACCGCTCTTTGGAGTTCCTCAATAGTAATTGGGGCCTCCAATACAGCTACATCTTCTGCTGTTACTGTTGGCATATTCAAATTCCCCAGAAAAGCAGCTATATCTCCCCCTTCACTCCCCCCTTGTGATTTGTATAGTAAACTATAATAGTGATAAAATGCATTGTTAATAGTAGATGATTCCGACGTGATCTCTCCCTCTGGAGTCCTAATTGATAATATCGCTGGGGGGGCCGTGTTTACTTTAACCAGCAGAGACAGCATTCGTCCCACTCTCTCTCCCTCCCCAAAATTTGCTTGTTTCTGCAGTATACGTCTATTATCCATCTTACGCCTAGTAATTGTCTTAAATTCTTGCTGTTTATCGAGCCAAGCCTTCTGTGTAATGGGGTTCGGATTTAAAATATACTGTCTTTCTGTCTCTAACACCGCCTTAGTAGCTTCCTCTTCCTGTTTTTTCGTCTCAGCCCTGCTTCTAGCAATTAATTGAATAAAAAGACCTCTTAAAAAGGCTTTTAAAGAATCCCAAACAACCCCTGTTGGCGCTGTACCCACATTAGCGTCAATAAACTCCTTTAGCTCAGTTGTCACCCTATCCGCGTCTTTCATTAATTCCAACCATACAGGGTCAATTTTCCATTGGCTAACATATTGTTTCTTGCCTACACAAAGTGTCAGTATTAGAGGGGAATGGTCCGAGATACCTCTCGGGCCATATTCTACCTCATCCACTCGTGACATCGCACTGCTATTTACCAAAGCCATATCGAGTCTCGATAGTGTAGAGAAGGATGCTGAGTAGCAGGAATATTGTCGCTCCCCCGGATACCGAGTGCGCCATGCGTCGTATAGACCAGCCTCATATAGAAAGCGGGCTAGCCTCGTTGAATCTTTCTCTGTTGGTGTATTTACAGTTGGGGACCTATCCAAGAATTTATCCAAAACTTCATTAAAGTCCCCTACTACTATCACAGGGATACCGGGTTTATCTATTACAAAAGATAATAACTCATATAGAATCTCTAATTTAAATGGAGGAGGGACATATATGTTGGCTATCACGTAGGGGTTATTCTCAATTTGACAATATAAGAAAATGTACCTACCCTTCGCATCTATACAGCTATTATAGCAAAGGAACCGGACCGCCCTATCAACAAGGATACTAACCCCTCTTGCATAGGTTGAAAATACAGAGTGAAACTGGGTCTGGAATTTCCGACCTTGTAGACACCGAATCGTATCACCTGTTAAGTGCGTCTCCTGAAGACACAATAATCCGGGTCCTTTACCCTCTAAAGCTGACAAAACCACTTTTCTTTTGGTCGGATCTCCCAGACCCCGCACATTCCACGATACTATCTTAATTCTTTTCACCTGCATCGCTACTTAGTGACCAATAAATTGGGCAGATTTCACAAAAACAATTGAAAAATAATAATAAAAAAAAAAAAAAAAGTGTATAAGTATATTAATAGCAAAAAAGACCTTCCCCCTTTTTCTTTTTTTTTTTTTTTTCCCCTTCTTCTTTCCATCCCCTAGCTTTACCTGCGTGCGTCATATATAGTGCATAATATTTTCTCCCAATCCCTTCTGAATAGTGCATCTCCCCATTTGTGTATCCTTGTATTGTTTTTATTGTTATTCTCTTACCCCCCCTTCCCATCCCATCACTCCCACCCCCCGCCTTCCCAAACTCCCAACCCCCCGGCCCCATAGGGCTACCCCCTAGGGGTACTCTTGTGACCTTCTTACCATACTCCCACCACTCACCCAAACCAATCCTACTGGGTGCTTTCACCCAGAGTCTACACCCACTCATGGGGACCCTTTGTCCCCCACTACCAATACCTATTTATATTCCACTCACCCTTGCTGCTCAACCCCTACCTCCCACCTATATTGTGCACAGTAAAAAAAAAAAGAAAAGTTTACAGCAAACTTGCCCCCTATTTCTACCCACCTCCCCAAAACAAGGAATATATACACCCCAAATCCCTTTCTGACTGCCCTACAATATAACTTTATAGATCCTTTTTAATTTCATCTAGCCATTGGACTGCTTCCTTTGGCGTGTTGAAAAAGGAAGTCCTTCCTAATGCAGTCACCCTTAAACGAGCTGGATAGAGGAGGGCATAGTCCAACTTATATTTAAAAATTTCTCGCTTGACTGGAATGAATTCAGCTCTTCTTTTCTGAAGGTCGGGGGAGAAATCAGGATACAAAGAAACCCTTGCTCCCTGAAACCTAATATCTCCCCTCATTCTGGCCTCTCGCAATAGGGACACTTTATCCTGGTAATTGAGGATCTTAAGCATTATAGGCCTAGGGCGCTCCCCCACATGGCGAGTTTTTACCGGGGTGCGATGTGCCCGTTCTATTGCAAATATCGGGGTAAATGTTGCGGCCCCAAAAAGTTCTCAGAGCCACCCCTCAAGGAAACCAATCAAATTAGTCCCCTCGCAGTGTTCGGGGAGGCCTAGCACTCTAATATTGTTTCTTCGATTCCTATTCTCCATCTCATCGAGTTTATCCACTTGTGTAGTAACTATTTTCTTAAGTGATTCAACTTCCTGCCTCACCGGTCTCAGCTCATCTTCTATTGTGCCCATACGTTCCTCAAGCTCGGTAGTTCTTAATATAGTCCTATTCAATTCCTGCCTCATAGTCAATAGTTCCTCTTTTATATGTCTTAGCTGTACATCAAAATTGGATATCGAATCTTTGCATTCCTTAATTGCATTAAAAATGTCTCTTAATGTGGGTTCCTCATCCAGGTTGCCTGTCGTTGGTAAATGGGAGCTGGTTGTTTCTGGATTTGTTGTCACTATTCCTAGTTTACTTCCCCCCCCTCCCTTGCTGCCCCCCAATTTAGCAGCTATTGGAGTGGGGGGGTTGGCCACAGACTGGCCTTGACTCCTTCTGTCGGCCGAAGAGTTTTTAATGTCTTTATTATGTAAGTTTGCCTGCTGAGAGCTTGACTTGCTGGGTGAGGCTGGGCCAGAGTGAGCATAACGCTCCAGTTTTGCCGCCGCCGACGCCGAGGCCATTTGGTTAGTTTTGTCCTTGGCGGCACGCGTGATTTGTTGACCCTCTGAGGGTGTTTGCACCTCAGGAGATCTTTTTCTTGACATAGTTAGGTTAAATAAATTATATGGCCACGTAGAAACCCGCCTTACAAGTCAAAAAAGAATTTTCAAGGGGAGGAGGACCGCAATGTTATGGCGTCACTCCTAATGTAGATGACACTCCCTCATTTATCAGAGGGGACGATATTAATCAACAGCTGGCCTCCAGCCTCAGCAGACAACCCCACAGCCAGAAACTCATCGCCGTATAGTGATATATTTATACTTATGTATATATGCTTATATTCACAATATATAATCAAGATAGAGCAAAACAGTCAGTGGTTTACTTCATTAGTAATTTAAGACCAAAGGAAGAGAGACACTTATCTCAATTGCCAGTACATAGCCCCATAGAACCATAGGAAGAGTAACAGGGCATTCAGAACTTCCTCTCGCTTCCCCATAAGGTTAAGCAGTCAATGAAATTACATATTTGTTACCACTTATCTTAGTGCTGGTCCGTAGCCATACAGCGTTCAACCGGTCTGTGCAGGGTATCCAAGTTGTCCAGATCTTTCTCTCTCTCCCCCAGAACTTTCAGGCAAGCAGCGCTGTCAGTGTGGGTTTCGCTTCACTTGACAACTAGTCTGGTTGGGAAGTAGAGAGCAGCAAGCGAAAGAGGAGGGGGGCGGGAGGGGGGGGCTCTACACAGGAGTCCCCTCTCGCCTACACATCCGCCAGGTAACCCACCGCCCAGAGCCTAAGATAGATACCGGGCCCGCCGCGCGTGACTGCGCACCAAGCTCGTTCAGAGCAGGGGGAAGGGCCCTACAGTGTCACAAGAATCCAGGAGCCGCACGAAGTCTCGCGAGATCTCCAGCGAGACTCTCGGCTCCCGTTCCGACAGCCCGACACAGATAGCAGCAGCCCCCGTGCTCCAAGAAGGAAGGGGGAAAAAAAAAAAACGCTCGGGCTTGAAGGTAACAACCACAGCGGCTCAGTCCAAAGTGTCAAGCATTTAAGCAATATGTGACTAGGCATAAGAGCCTGAGAGCCATACAAACGCTGTGTACTGAGGGGCTTTAGACGGCATCAGGTAACCCAGGGAGGATCAACACGAGGACATCAAAGCAGGCAGGGCAGCACGGGACAGAGCAGCACCATGCTCTCACTCTCCACACACCTCCACTCCCATCCACATCCGGTCACACCCCCAGGAACACCTACCTTACTATGCCTACCAGTCAATGTGGCATCATGGCATACTTTGCATTATACACTTTCTTTGGCCCACAGAAACTTGACTGAACTAAGAAATGTCTAATTATTATTTACAGGATTTATATAGTGCCAAACAGTTTGCACAGCACTTTACAATGTAGGGAGACACTATACCAACAGTACAATTCAAAACAAGAGGGTTAGAGGAGCCCTGCTCCTGCACGATTACAATCTAAGAGGGACGGGCTGTTGACACAAAAGGTAGGGACTGTGAGGGATGAACTGATGGGGGGGAGTAGAAGATTCAGTTGTTAGCTGGAGGCAGGATAGGCAATCCTGAAGAGATGAGTTTTCAGTGATGACCTATAAGTGGACAGAGTAGGAGATAGCCGGACAGATTGGGCTAGTGAGTTCCAGAGGATGGGTTAGGCTCTGGAGAAGTCCTGGAGACGAGCATGGGAGGAGGAGACAAGGGAATTAGAGAGCAGAAGGTCTTGGGAGGAGCAGACAGGACGGTTTGTATGATATTTGGAGATAAGATTGGTGCTGTAGCTCAGGGCAGAATTGTGAATGCCTTTGTATGTTATTGTTAGTGTTATGAATTTTATTTGTTGGGCAATGGAAAGCCAGTGGAGGGACTGGCAGAGAGAAGTGGCGGTTGGTAAGGTGGATGAGTCTGGCAGCAGCATTCATGATAGACTGAAGAGGGGATAGCTTGCGGAGAGGTAGGCCAATGAGGAGGGAGTTACAATAGTCAAGGTGAGTGATAACAAGGGAGTGAATCAGTTGCTTAGTGGTCTCGACAGTTAGAAAGGGGCATATTTTGGAGATTTTTCGGAGGTGAAGTCTAGACGATTTGGACAGTGATTGGTTGTTGTCGAATAAAAGCAGCCGGCAACTCCATACCATCAAGCGTATTTATTTTCAAGCCTTCACAGTGAGTACAGTCAGCAGCAGACTAGTTTTGGTGATAAGCCTTGTTCACAGCACTGGTGCTGTGAACAAGGCTTATCACCGAAACTAGTCTAGTGTTGACTGTACTCACTGTGAAGGCTTGAAAATAAATACGCTTGATGGTATGGAGTTGCCGGCTGCTTTTATTCGATGACCGTTTGTCTATTGGTGTGTAGGAGGACACCTCAGCTTGGACACCCTGACTGCAAACTTCCAAAGTAAGACTTTGTTTCCCACTGCTCTGAGCCATACAATCTTTGATCAAATGATTGGTTGTTGGTTGTGTTTGCCCCAGGCCAAGGGTTCCCAGTCGTCCCCTGGTTCAAAGGTAGTCGCCTCACTTTCATTAACTGCTTCCGGACTGTCCACCACATATATACTGTGGCAGGGCAGCCTGGCTGCACTAAATCATGTACCTGTTTGTGATTTTGTGCACACGGTGTAGGGGGCGCACGTGCACCTCCAGAGCTCCGCTTCTGCTGTGATTGGACGCAGTGGGAGTCAATCAGCGGGTCCGGTGGCCGTGATGCAACGATCGTTCAGTAGGGAGATGGAGCAGTGGCGTGCCTATGTAAACAAGGTAAACAGCTGATCTGTCAGAATAGGTCCGATGTAAGTTTTTACGAAACATGTCGGGCTGTTTGTGCTGATACCACCACGCTTAGAATATTCCCTAGCACGGGTGTATATCTGTTCTTAATTTTAACCATTTTTTTATGCATATATTTTTTATTTGGTAGAATCGGACCTATTCGGTCATACCTTTGGTCTGCTGTATACTAAAATTTTTTAAATAAAATTGTTGACTGTTTAACAGTACGTTCACGATCGGAGTCCTTGTTTTTCCCCTTCCCCTCGCTCGTGGCCGGGAGGCCCGAGTGTCTTGTGTTTCACTACAGGTTTGTGCATTGAAAAACCTTGGCATCCGACGATTCGCTGGGGAGCTGTAGATAACTCCAGGCATACAGGGAGATCGGACAGCCACTTTGCCTTTCTCTACAGTGACCGAGAGGAGAAGTAGGACATACGACGGTTTCCGGAACTTTTCGATTTAGGCTGGCTACCTTCGAATGATCCGCATCTATCCATGCGTTCAGTAGTACACCGGAACAAAATACACGCAAAAGAACCCTGCAGAGGGCTGTCTGCTCGCGCTAATGACTTCACTGATTTGGAGTCTACCCATTGCGGTAAGAGTCAAACCTTTTTCAGTTCTGGATTTGATAGTGACAAAGCCAGGAAGATTACACTGAATTCGTAAAAAGGATTGATTTCTCTATTCATTGGCTTCTCTTTGGAACTAAGAGTCCGAGATTACAAAGACTCCTTTTTTCTTGATTGGACTTCACACAGGATGTTTTTTTGATTTGTAATTTGTTTGTGATTTGTATTAAGTTTCTCACTTCTATTTTCACGTATATTTAGCGCAACTTTATGTATAATTTTTTCTGATTTGACCCATATTTTGATATTAGATGGTTTTTAGTTGCAGCTCTCAGGTTTGCCCCAAGCGCAATATTTTTGTTTTGTTTGTTTTCACAGGAAGTGGGTAAAACCTTCCGGAACTGAAGTGTTAAAGATTAACAGATGCTTCATACACCACTTGTACATTTACTGCGTATATGCAGTCTGAGGGTCTAGCTGCTTGAAGATGTTGTACATTATGATTATTGTTTATGTTGGGTATTTCTCTGCTGGGGATGAACAATTCTGCCTGGGTTTGGTTCTTGATCAGTTTCAAGAATCTTGCTCGAAGTGTGCAAACCTTTCAGCAAACCGCACTGGAGTCTATAGGTGGAAAATCCTGTTATTTGATTCTGGCAATGTGCATAACTATTACGTAAGTTATTGTCAAACAAAAGGCATAGGAAACCAAGTACTGCCATTGGTAATATTTACTGATGGTGAAATTAAAAAATAAACAATACACCTACACAGAGTCAGATCTCCCTCTAAGGCAGGCCATAGATTATAACATTTTCTTTCCTTCAACCGTGGGTGAAAGGAAAGAGAATTGCTCGATTCCCCCATCCACACAGTTAGTGTAGATGGGGGAAATCTCTCCCGCAGCACTATTAGGTTCTGCCTGTGGGGAGTGTGGGGAGCCTTCCCTGACAACAGAACACAATGATTAGCGTTGAAATTTGGCTGAACTTTGATCCATGTGTGACTGGCCTAACAGATATTGCCAATATGGCTCTTGTTAGCACACCCTTTTTTTGGAAAGGGGACTGGGTTACCCATTTCTTAAATTTATTGACTCTTGGAACTAAGCTGACTAGGGAGAAAAGATATGCACTGCATTATACTGTAGGTTATTACTTATTTATGGTGGCAAACCTATAAAAAGTTTTGCCTAAGGGTTTGTGGTCCGGGAACTTCACAGATTTCAAGGTTTCACTGCAAATCCAGAGTAGCATTTAATCTCATCCCTGCTCTGTACAAAGTTAAGGTAAGTGAAAAGGAGAGTGCAAAATTGTAAACACACATTAAAATCCCTTCTTTCAAAAAATTGTCTTATGTCTTGATTGTAAGACATTTTATTTTTAATGCCATCCATACTAAAGTGTTTCTAAAGCCTAAATATGTTTTACCATAATGTATTCTTTGCATTAAGTTAAAAAATATTTAGGCATTAGTATCCCCCTCACTCTCCTCCCTTACTCACCTGAGCCCTCATTTGATCCAGAGCAGATCTTCTTCCCCCTCTCTTTCTGATCTCACTGACTTCGCTGGGGCAGTGGGAGCCATTGGCTCCTGCTGCTGTCAATAAAAGACAGTGGGGAACAGGGATGAGACCCGCTGTCTGTGTCGATAGACTTAGACAGTGAGGCTCGGGAGCAAGCCCACACGAGTGCCCCCAAAGAAATTGGCTGCACTAAATTGGAAGACACACACCCTTATGTAGCAAAGCCCAGCTTTACTATATATTACACCAAACAGCACTGTTATTCCATGGCTCTCATAAAGCAATACACACTGCTATTGCAATCCCAAAGTTGAACTATAACCTCCATATCTCGTTCAACTTAAAGATGCAGATTCCATTTCCTTATGTGAATGCGTTATCATCACATGTTGTCTCCCAAGTACAAGAGTTGTCACTTTTAACCATGAGTTTTGGCAGTTCCCATGCATACTTAAAGTAGAACTATAGGCAAAACTTGTTTTTTTTTCCTTTTGGATAGAGTAAGGAAGGGTTATAACCCCTGTCAGATTTGTTTTCGCCGCCTGTATCCCATTGCGTATATTTCCTATCACTTCCTGTCCTACAGCCAAACAGGAAGTGAGAGGAAATCCCTGCAAATTAAGGGAGTTTCTTGGGGACCCCAAGGTCACCAGAACTAGTGTCTCCAATGCTAGATTTCCCCTCTATTACTTTCCTGGAGGCAACCCAACATTTGAGATTTCCTTTTACTTTCACTTTTAATGATAATAGTAAACATGACAAATAGAGAAGGCGAATCTTGCCAATGGGGACACAGACAACGATAAAAACTGACAGGTATTCTAATCCCTCTCTGCTCCATCCAAAACTAAAAAGAAAGTTTTTCCTTTAGTTATACCGTAATTCATAGGGATGAATCTCATAACGCCCTACCCCTAAGAATACTGAGAACTGCTACTTCACAACAGCACATGTACCCAGGGGTGGCCCGTCCATTAGGGGCACCCGGGCACCGCCCCCTCTCTCCAGGCCACCCCCTATATGCAATGGATAGATTCATGCTTAGCATGAATCTATGCATGGCTGCTCCCTATTCATGCATCCAGCCCCTTTCAGGGTACCGGGCGCATGAATTACAGAGGCCAGGGTTTCTTTTTAAGCACCCGGTTAAAAGGTATAAAGTTTATTGCGTTATAAGAAAGATTTCAGTAGTACAGTAGTACTGACAGGTAACAGGAGCTGGTCTTCAAGGAAAGCTGGAATGGGTGGGTGCAAACATTGAGGGGATCAGCAAGGAGGAAGAATGCTCACAGAAGGTGTAAACCTAAATGAATGCAAGAATCTTCCAGTGCCTGACATGGAACAGGCAGTTCTTTTATTTTACAGAAGGGATATAGGAAAGAAAGCTCTGAGCACTGGAGGAACTCTCACAACTCTCATGTATACTGAGAAATTAGGTGAATGAGCTGGGGGCAGGATGTACAGTATGGTAAAGAGGTGCTGAGGGTGGGACCTCATTGTTAGACCATGTTCTGTTCAGCAAAAATTCAGAACAGGAGCCCCCCTCCCTATGGAAAAATGGATAATGTCACTTACGCTTTAATATACTCTAAATATCTAATTTACAAAATGTCTTGTGTAAGAATTATATCTAGTATATTCTCTAGGTATTTAATAAAAGTTGAGTTACCCTTTAATTCTTTATATGCTTTTCTCTTTTATATCTTTGAATACACTGTACATACAAATAGTAATGGCACTGAATGCAGATAGCTTGAAAATGTATCAAGTCAGATGGCAGTGACTAAGACTAATTAATGTGTAGGAAGCATCTAATTGGTATGCAAATTCTCAAGTAAAACAGATGATTCTAAACCTTGTTACTTGCTTTAAAATGGAGAAAAATATAATGTGAGTGAATTTGAAAACAGCTAGCAGTGAGATAATTGCATTTATAAAAAATATTTATTGGGAAGCAGATTTTTCTTATTTTTCTTATTCCTAAGTGCTGTAACCCATAGCAACCAATCAGCATTTTAACTGCTCTGTTATCTGTAAGAACTTTGGCTGTTAGGCCCCTTTCACACGTGCAGACCATTCAGATCCGCTTGTCAGTTTTTTAGGCGGATCTGAACGGTCAAACAGCTTTATGGAGCGATGGATGTCAGCGGTGACATGTCCGCTGACATCCGATCCGCCCCAATCCAATCCACTCTGCAAAATCCAGACGGATGGAAACCCTATTTTCCATCTGTCTGATGGATCAGATCGGATGAAAACGGACAGGCAGTCCGCAATCATTCGATCCCCCATATTGGAGAGCGGATTCTCTGACAGGTCCATTCCTGCACAGAGTGCAGAGATGGACTTGTCATCCGCCGGCTCAGCGGGGATCAACCGATCAATCCCCACTAAGCAAGCGGATGCTAAATACGGGAAGCCTCATGTAAAAGAGGCCTTATAGATATGTCACGTACCTGATAGGTGACTGAAATGACAAGGGTGGCCTCTCTTTTATCCCCTGCCCAAGCACCCCTGGAAATAGAACAGTGCCAGGGGACAGGAAGAACATGAGTATTGAAAGATCTTGATTGCAAAATGTTGGACTGAGATCCAGTAGCACATACTGTATCATTCAAGGGATCAGAAGAACCACAAGGGAAACCAGCAGAAGTTGAAGTGGAATTCAGGTTGGGCTGCAGGTTGAAGATGGTCACAAGAGATCCCAGCAGGCAAATGGCATGAATACGCATAGATCTAGAGGAGTCCAGACCTGAAACTGGGTGATTGTGTGAAACAGAATCAGAGATCGTATCGGAGTCACAGAGAAAGCAGGAGTCAGAAATGATTAGTGCATTACAAAATCACAAGCCAAATCAAGGTCCTCAATGAAGCCAAGATCAGGAACTAGTAGGCAACAATATAGAGCAGGATCTGAAATCAAGTCAGGGTATAGCCAGATCAGCAGCAGGAATCATAGGCAGGATATAGGTCAGAACATAAAAAACAAGTTGAAGAATAGTCAGCACTGAGTTAGAGCATCCTTTAGGCTGGGTTCACACTGCTGCGGGGGGAGATCCGGATGTGATTCGCACCGCAAATCACATCCGATCTCCGTAGCGATGCGAGTACAGCCATACAGATAGTATGGCTGAATTCGCATCGCTCCCGCAGCAAACTCGCACGGGACCCTTTTTTTGGTCCGCAACAGAATCGGATCGCATGGGGGTTCACACCATGCGATCCGATTCCTGTGCGAGTCGGCAGATCGCACTGCGATATGCGGACGGATCTGGGGGTGTCATTAACATATCACTGACACTCCCAGCCGTCCGCATAGGGCAGTGTGAACTGCCGGCGGGAGTAATGCGATGCGGGAAAATGCCGCGGATTCGCGGCGTTCCCGCATCGCAGCGGTGTGAACCCGGCCTTAAAGTGGGAGTAAACTCCCATGCATGCGCCCGTCCATAGACTCCGAATGTAGGACTCAGCCCCGCCCCCCAGCGTCATTTGATTTGATTGACAACATCAGGAGCCAATGACTGTGCTGCTATAAATCTATCCAATCAAGAGCCAAAACAAAGGGGAGAGGGGAAGAGCTCATCTCCAGTGGGGAATACAGGACTGAGTAAAATGGGGGGGCTGGGGTGCCGGTCAGTGACAGAAGTGTTTTCCCCTTAATACATAGGATGCAGTAAGGTGAAAAAAGATGAGAGTTTACAACACATTTAACTAGTTGCTGACCGCCGGCCGTCAAATGACGGCCAGGCGGCGCAGCTATTGTGGCGGGAGGCCGTCATATGACGGCCTCCCGTTTAAACAGGGATGCGCGCGGTTGTGCGCGCGCATCCCTGTTTCTTCGGTGGCGGCGTGTCACGGAGACACCGCTCGCCACCGAAGGGGGTGAACAGCCATTCATTATGGCTGTTTACCACGTGATCGGCCGTGATGAAGTCACGGCCGATCACAGATGGTCACACCCCCTACGTGCACGGCGCATGCGCGCGATCGCGAGCGCGCTGCGCGTGCACGTCGGTGGCAGCGTGTTCCCCGGGAACACTGCTCGTCACCGACACTGGTAAACAGCCATTGGCTGGCTGTTTACCCACGTGATCGGCTGTGATCCTTTCACAGCCGATCACTAAAATGTAAACAAACCGCGGTAACGGGATATTACCGGGTTCTCCTCCTCACACACCGATCGTGTGTGAGGAGGAGATTGCGGTAACATCTCGTTACCGCATACAGTGTACACCAAACATACTGATTGCCCCCACCCCAATAAAGAGGACCTGTCACCACCCCTCATAGTACCTGTCAATCACAGTCCATCAGAGTACCTGTCACAGTCCATCAGAGTATTTGAGTACCTGTCCCAGCCCATCAGAGTACCCGAGTACCTGTCCCAGCCCATCAGAGTACCCGAGTACCTGTCCCAGCCCATCAGAGTACCCGAGTACCTGTCCCAGCCCATCAGAGTACCTGTCCCAGCCCATCAGAGTACCCGAGTACCTGTCCCAGCCCATCAGAGTACCCGAGTACCTGTCCCAGCCCATCAGAGTACCCGAGTACCTGTCCCAGCCCATCAGAGTACCCGAGTACCTGTCCCAGCCCATCAGAGTACCCGAGTACCTGTCCCAGCCCATCAGAGTACCCGAGTACCTGTCCCAGCCCATCTGAGTACCCGAGTACCTGTCCCAGCCCATCTGAGTACCCGAGTACCTGTCCCAGCCCATCTGAGTACCCGAGTACCTGTCACAGTTCATCTGAGTACCCGAGTACCTGTCCCGGCCCATCAGAGTACCCGAGTACCTGTCCCGGCACATCAGAGTACCCGAGTACCTGTCACGGCACATCAGAGTACCCGAGTACCTGTCACGGCACATCAGAGTACCCGAGTACCTGTCACGGCACATCAGAGTACCCGAGTACCTGTCACGGCACATCAGAGTACCCGAGTACCTGTCACGGCCCATCAGGGTACCCGAGTACCTGTCACGGCCCATCAGGATACCCGAGTACCTGTCACAGCCCATCAGGGTACCCGAGTACCTGTCACAGTCCATTAGAGTACCGAGTACCTGTCACAGTCCATTAGAGTACCGAGTACCTGTCACAGTCCATTAGAGTACCGAGTACCTGTCACAGCCCATCTGAGTACCCGAGTACCTGTCACAGTTCATCTGAGTACCTGTCACCGCCCTTCAGAGTACCCAAATACCAGTCACCAAACCATCAGAGTACCTGTCACCAGGCCATCAGAGTACCTGAGTACTTGTCACCAGGCCATCAGAGTACCCGAGTACCTGTCACCAGGCCATCAGAGTACCCGAGTACCTGTCACCAGGCCATCAGAGTACCCGAGTACCTGTCACCAGGCCATCCGAGTACCTGTCACCAGGCCATCAGAGTACCCGAGTACCTGTCACCAGGCCATCAGAGTACCCGAGTACCTGTCACCAGGCCATCAGAGTACCCGAGTACCTGTCACCAGGCCATCAGAGTACTCGAGTACCTGTCACCAGGCCATCAGAGTACCCGAGTACCTGTCACCAGGCAATCAGAGTACCCGAGTACCTGTTCCAGTCCATCTGAGTACCCGAGTACCTGTCACAGTCCACCTGAGTACCCGAGTACCTATCTCCAGCCCATCAGAGTACCCGAGTACCTATTTGCAGCCCATGTCTCATAGAATATACGTTGGGGTGTTTACTTTCCAAAATGGGGTCATTTTGTGGGTAATTTCACTGTCCTGGTGGTCCAGGACCTTCAAAAGTGTGATGGGTAGGAATGAAATAAGATGTGTCATTTATGCTCCTAGAACGCCTGAACGTACTACTTCAATGTTTGGCCCATCTATGTGGCCAGGCTGTGTAAAAGTCCTACACATGTGGTATCGCCATACTCGGGAGGAGTAGCAGAATGTATTTTGGGGTGTAATTTTTGCTATATACATGTTATGTGTTAGAAATATCTTATAAATTGACAATTTTGTGTAAAAAAAAATGCGTTTTAATTTTTTTCCACATATTCCAAAAACTTCTGGAAAAAAATTAACCATTCAAAAGACTCATTATGCCTCACAGATTATACGTTGGGGTGTTAGCTTTCCAAAATGGGGTGATTTTATGGGAAATTCCATTGTCCTGGTACTCCAGGGCCTTCAAAAATGTAATAGGTGGTTGAGAAATGAGATGCGTCATTTTTGCTCGAAGAACGTCTGAAGGTACTACATCGATGTTGGTGCTCTGTATGTGGCCAGGCTGTGTAAAAGTCTCACACATGTGGTATCGCCGTACTCGGGAAGAGTAGCAGAATGTATTTTGGGGGGTAATTTGTTGTATACATATGCTGTGTGTGAGAAATAACCTGATAATATGACAATTTAGTAAAAAAAAATAAAAAAAAATAAAAAATCTTCATTTTGCAAAGAATTGTGGGAAAAAATGACAACTTAAAAAAACTCACCATGCTACTTACTCAATACCTTGGGATGTCTACTTTGTAAAAAGGGGTCATTTGGGGGGTATTTGTACTTTCCTGACTAGTTAGAGTCTCAAGAAATGAGATACACCTGATGTACTGAAGGCCTGATCAGAAGTGATGAATTTTCAGTGATTGGCACCATAGATTATAGACTCTATAACTTTCACAAAGACCAAATAATATATACTAATGTGGGTTATTTTTACCAAAGATATGTAGCAGTATAAATTTTGGCCAAAATTTATGAAGAAAAATTACTAATTAGCAAAACTTTATGACAGAAACGAAGAAAAAGGCATTTTTTTCACAAAATTTACGTTTTATTTTATTTATAGCACAAAAAATAAAAAACCCACTAGTGATTAAATACCACTAAAAGAAAGCTCTATTTGTGTGGAAAAAAGGACGCAAGTTTCATATGGATACTGTGTTGGATGACTGAGTAATTGTCATTCAAAGTGTGAGAGCGCTGAAAGCTGAAAATTGGTCTGGTCAGGAAGGGGGTGTAACTGCACTGTACTGAGGTGGTTAAGGACAATTTAAGCATGTTATATTATTATGCAATGTAATACAAACAATTTTGGAATATTGTGTATATAATGTCAACAGTTTTGTTTTTTTTTTATAAATAACCATACTCCGTTTTATTCAATATGGAAAATAAAGATATATTTTTTAAATAAATACACAATTTCTCTTCTTTAAATTGCCTTAAAAATCTAGACATAGGTTAACTACAATTAGCATGTTATGATATTGCCTTGAATGTTGTAAAGAAAAAAAAAACACATCTGGCTCCAATTCTGACTGTAGGTGCGCATACTCTGTTAAATCCGATTTGGGAGTCTTCAAATCAAGACCTTTTTCTGATGAGACAGTGAGTCCAAATCTTAAAAAAAAAATGAGGTGCTTTTATTCATTCACTGCAGTGGAGAAATACAACATAGTTCTTGGCTACTATAAGTGAGTAAAAGTCAAAGTGTTTCTGAGCTTACATCTACAGGTTATACAATTTGTATACGTATGAATATGCATAAAATATGTGTGTGTGTTAAGGGTATTCTAGGCGTGATATAGATATGACCATATAGTTTAGTCCAATCAATGTCCATATCTTCTTAATAGCAAGGGAACAGTTAAATGGGTGTGTACATCATGTGACTGGCAAAAAAGAGATTTCAGCAGTATTTGGTGGGTTCAGATTTGCTTTGATAAGGAAGTCATTTTGAGCAGCTTTTTGGGTTCCTATCAGTAATTTGTGTTATCACATACCAAGTAGTTTTCGATTTCCTAGGAATTAAAACAAAAAAAGGAAACGCCTAGGGAAAGTTAAAAAAAAGTTCATTATAGTATATATATATATATATATATATATATATATATATATATATATATATATATATATATATATATATATATATATAAACTCAACATCATCAGACCCCTATAATTCTACGCAACATCTACTCCTTTATGCATATTCATGCCTAGCCACCACTAAGCAGAGCCATGAATAAAGATATGCACATGTTTTTCGAACCAGCTGGCCAACAGGAATTCCCTGCACTTAACTGAATAAGGCCAATAGGAGGCTATGTATAGAAATAAATTTTGCACTGGCTATTGAACTTCATTTTTCTTGGCTCGTCGTACATGTTGTACGTCACCGCATTGCTAACGTTCGGAATTTCCAACTAACTTTGTGTGACAAACATGGGAGTTTGTTGTGGGAATGTCGGATCTTATGTACAGGGCATTAGAGATAAAGAACATTTGACTAATAGAAGAAATAGCCTAACACTATAGGCTAAGAACATTTGACCAAAAAGGAAAATAATATGGAGGGAAATTCCTGCCCAGTGTACTGTAAAGTGTATGGAGGCTGGTAATGGGTGTTTGGTGAAAGGCAACAAATAGAAACTGACATTAAACACATATTATAAATATTATAGGTGTTGTTACTTTTTCATGACTGATGAGACATTTGCAATACAGTTTTATTTTTTATACATAGGCCCCTTATAGTGTGTGTAATGTAATGTGATATTTTTATATACTACTATTTACCTTTATCATAAGAAAACAGCTCTAACAAGCAGGTAGAATTTTTAAAAAATCCAGTGTGATTCAATCTTCTTATGAAGATTATATTTATGAAGATTGTAAGCCTTCATACTCACAAAGGTACCAAAGTAATAATAATGTAGATGAAGACTAAGCAAAATGATCTAAGCTCATTTCTAAATTCAATAGCAGAAAATACCCATTAGAGCACTATACTAATTTCTTAATGATGTCTGACACTGTGAAATATTATGATGAGCAATGATATGTGTAAAGATACCGGTAAACAATATAATTCATCATTTCAGTTTATTTAAGGTTTACCATAATTATAAATAATGGATAATTATTATGTGGTATTACAATCTTGAGCTGTATATTGTACAAGGAATATTATATTGCTATTGTTATATTATTATTGTATTGTTTCTGCAGTAGCAGCAAATTATGTGGCCTTAACTGATTTGTAGCGAAGGACCTTGAAACCAAAACCTCTAAGGAATATTGAAGCACATACAAAGTATTGGAAATCGAAATATGTTTTAGTAAGAGGCAGGTGGCTAAGGGCCTGGTGGAATTGGAGGTTTCCAGGCATAACAATAGTTAATGACATGATTCTTAGAGCTATTCCTGCACATATGACTGGAGAGTCTTTGATTACCAGCATAGGGGACATCCCCATAAATTTGACAACATATGGGATCCATGGCTGAATAATACAGGCTTGAGCTAGTAGGGACTAGTGATGGACAGGCTACTCATTGACTAGTTTGTACCTCTCTGATTAATGAATGTATTTGTTTGCTTGTCAGTGTGCTCCAAAAGTGTGGGGGGGGGGGGGGGGGGGTGCATCTTTGAATGTCTCTATCAAGGTGGTCATTGTACTGTGTTTCTTATTGTCATGCTCAAAGGCACATGTAATGTTCTTTGCCTACGCTTTATGTATGTGTAAGGCTGTCTTGGAATCGCTCTCTGTATATTGCTTATTGTTTCCTATTTTATTTCTTAATTAAACTGTTTAGCATCAGGTACATGGATAGCTGTAAAAATCACAACATGGTCATGAGGTTTTTTTCAGGCCTCAGCCTCTTACTATCCCTGCCTAATGAATGAAAAGTTCCTTGCTGGGGTTCATGCAAACATACAATATATATAACATATAGATTGTAGCCAACCTAAGATAACCTAAGGTATTCCTTCCCTCTCTTTCTTGTCATTTGGAATGCAATCTGAATTTTTTTCTTTATTTTTTAGATTTGAATATGTTAAAATTTAGTTTTTGCTATTACAGTGTGGGTACACTGTATGTGTGTGTAAAATGTTGGGTGTACATTAAAATGTGTTATAACGTTCAAGTATCATTTGTTTTTCTTGCCAAGTCGTGACTATGGTGGTCTCAAAATCAGAACTATTCTGTTGTTACATACCAAGGTAATGTCATACAGATATAGGGAAACAAATTATAACACAGATTTATTATAATGAAGCAGCTTGATTCATAAATTTCTCCCTCTAATGCCCTAAAGTAGCATTACTACAGAATATATCTGCGCCTGACCACTTCTTAATTGTGTGGCTGTTTTGAGTGAAAATCTGTCTTTTCTTAATTAGAATATGTCTTTGGTCAGAGTGGGTGATGGATACTCAGTCACGTACTCTGGTCCTCTGTAATCAGATATTCAGATCCTTTGGGAGTCTGATGGTGCCAGACCAGGCCTAGGACACAGATCCTTAAAGTGTAAGTTCACCTTTACAGAAAAATCTGTAAGGTAACCTACCCCGGTATAACCACATCAGGGGCTTATAAATCCCCTCTGCATCCATGCGTCTTCTTCCACACTGAGAGGATGGGCTATGCAGATTCTGATTTGTCGGCACCACCTACGTGACGGCGCAGACCAAATAGAATGCTCCTAAACATCCCTCCTGACAGGGTATGTTTAGGAGATTAACCAGTGCCCGACTGGCGCACGACGATGTACATCAGCAGAATGGCATGGGCAGGCATATTGGCGTACAGGTACATCCATTTCTATATGCCGCCCTGCCATCACGTGCGCGCCACCGGGTCCCGCAAACTCGATCGCTGCGGGGATACCCGTGATCGTCTCATGGTGGGGCTGTACTGATCATCTCACGGGGAGGCTGAACTGATCATCTCATGGGGAGGCTGAACAGGGAGATGCCGTTGTAAACAGCATCTCCCCGTTCTGCCTAGCAACAAGTGACACTGATTTCTGCTCCATGTGATTGGAGCACAGATCAGTGTTCCCTTCCCCCAATTAGTGCTTTGTATAGCACTAATTGCTGTATAAATGAAAATGGTCCCAAAAATGTGTCAAAAATGTCTGATGTGTCCGCCATAATGTCGCAGTCAAAATAAACATCGCTGATCGCCGCCATTACTAGTAAAAAATAAAATTATTAATAAAAATGTCATAAAACTATCCCCGATTTTGTAAATGATATAACTTTTGCGCAAACCAATCAATAATCGCTTATTGTGAGTTTTTTACCAAAAATATGTAGAAGAATATGTATCGGCCTAAACTGAAAGAAAAAACTGTTTTTTTTATATATTTTTGGGGGATATTTATTATAACAAAAGTATTGCGTTTTTTTCAAAATTGTTGCTCTATTTTTGTTTATAATGCAAAAAATAAAAACCGCAGAGGTGATCAAATAACCCCCAAAAAAAGCTCTATTTGTGGAAAAAAAAGGACGTCAATTTTGTTTGGGAGCCAGGTCACACGGCCGCGCAATTGTCAGTTAAAGCGACGCAGTGCCGAATAGCAAAAAGTGGTCTGGTCTTAAGCCAGCAAAATGGTCCGGTCTGAAAGGGGTTAAGTTCTGGGGATTTCTTAGAACAAGAGATTGCAGCACTGCAGGTCAGCAGAACTGGGGGGGGGGGGGGGGAGGTGAGGAGGGGGTTCTGTGTAAGTTCACCCTGTCACATGAAAAGATATAATAAAATATTTACAAAAATGTGAGTGGTGTACTCACTTTTGTGAGATACTGTAAATCGCTTATAAGTAAGTGACAAACAGTCCTGCTCCAGTTTCTGGTCTTATAACTAAATTCATAAAACTGTGAGGTACCCCATGTAGGAAATATTCTTGGAGTAGTAGTTTGATGACAGTCCTACTAGCTGTTTGGATCTTAAAGCAGTGTAGACATGTCACTGGAGAAGTGATCGAGGGGGTGTACATCTCACCTAGGTTGCTACACAGTGTGAGATGGTAAATCCAGGATGGATCAGTTTCTCAGCAGCGATATGCTGCTGAGTTGTTATTTAATTTTGCCGGGCCTGGGTTTATATGGAATGGCAGGTAGGTTTGGTAGAGGGACCTGTCATTCCACATCCCCCGATCCAGTTCTGGGTTTGGGATCAGGTGAGCTTGGATCCTAATTAGCCTGGGAAGCTAAAGGCTCTGTAGGGTCTGCAGGTGTTTGCTCTCAGCCAGGGAATGAACAATCTGTGTGTTGAAGGAAGCTGCAAGCACTGCCACTGCTGGAGCTAAAACTCACCCTGCGATATCCAGGTGAAAGACGCTGTGTTTGTAAGTGTCAGATAGGTGAGCAGAACCTGTTAGTAAGCGCCCAGCCGGGCTAGGACTTTTATTTTTGTTGTACTTAGAAAGCACGGTGTTGCTGTATATTTTGTTTGCTGGACTGTTTGTACCACGAATAAACGCCAAGATCTGCTTTATAAATTCCAAGTCTGCTGTGAACTGTCTCCAAACACACCCTACCCCGGGAAGATCCCTTACAATTGGTGGAGAATGCGGGCAAAGTCGGTTGCTAGGGGCAACGGTGTGGACAGACTTGGCTACAGCTGCTTATGTCTTGGGTGAAAGCTGCAATGACACTCCAGGAACAGTCCAGCAACATGGAGGAGATGCTGAAGCAGTTTATGCAAGTGAGTTTGCAACAACAGCAACGACATGAACAGTCCATGGCTGCACAACAGCAGGCTCAGATAGAGGCCAATAGACGACATGAACAGTCCATGGCTGCACAACAACAACTTATCGAGCACCTGATAGCAAATCGAGAGGCGCCTGTGGTGATGGGAGCCGCTCCAGAGATTTTTTCTGGGAGAAGGACTGTGCAGAAAGCGCTGCAAAAGATGACTGCTGAGGACGATGTTGAGGCCTATCTAACAGTATTTGAGCGCGTGGCTGAGCGAGAGAAGTTACCAGCCGCTGAGTGGGCAGAGGTAATTGCGCCCTATTTAACAGGTGAACCCCAAAAGGCCTACTATGACCTCAGTGAGCAAGAGGTTAAGGACTATACTCGGCTAAAAGAGGAGATACTTGCCCGACTAGGAGTTACTACTGCAGTCCGTGCCCGGAGGGTACGCAACTGGAGCTACAGTCTGGACAAATCAGCGAGGTCCCAGATGTATGACCTAATCCATTTGGCAAGAAAGTGGTTGGAGCCAGCCACTTCTACTCCTGCACAAATCCTAGAGAAGGTCGTGATGGATCGCTACCTCCGAGCGCTTCCTACTGACCTGCAACGCTGGGTGGGACAAGGTGATCCTAAGAACGCAAACGAACTTGTCAACCTTGTGGAGAGGTTCCAGGCGACTGAGGACTACCTCCGTGATGTTCCTGCAGCATCTTCACCTCCCCGGAGCGCCAGATCTGTGCCGTCAGCTGGTAAGAGACTTCCATCTATTGGGGGAGTGTGGAGGGGTGCTGATGGGGGGAAAAGGGCTCAAGTGGTGTCTCAGGGACAAAAGACTGGTGATGGTCCCGGGTGGCTAAGGGGCTCTGAAAAGGACTCCTTGCCAAAGAGACCAGGCCCTATCCAGTGTTGGAGATGCCATGAGGCGGGACACGTGTCGGCCCATTGCCCTCTTACCTCTGAACCCATGGAATGTGACGCTAGCCGGCGTCAGTCGCTATTTGCGGAACCATCTTGTGCTGCAGTTCCTGGACTAGAGACTGAACCGCAAATCTGCAACATCACAATCAATGACTTTCCTGTTAAAGCATTAATGGACTCAGGAAGCCTTGTAACCTTGGTGCATGCTAGCCTGGTGACTGGGGACTTAGAGTCTAAAAAGCATATGAGCGTTGTGTGTATACATGGTGATACAAAAGTGTACCCTATAGTGCTGGCTAAAGTCGGGACTGAACAAGGCACAGTACAATATGAAGTGGGTGTGGTTAAAAACCTCATGCATAATGTAATATTGGGGCGCGATTTTCCTTTATTCTGGGCTCTCTGGGAAAAAAGAAAAATCCCCAAAAGGAGTGAGGATACCTCTAAGGTGGTTGCCTTGTCCACTGTGAATGATAAAAGTGTGCAGGATGAAAATGATTGTTTTCCTTTGCAGGTCCTGGCTGGGGAGGAGGAGGCTCCTCCCACTGAGCAAAATATACTAGACTTAGAGGTGTCTAGCGATAATTTTGGGACTGCGCAATTACAGGACCCCACTCTCAAAAATGCGAGAGAGCAGGTTGCTGTTATGAACGGGGTACCTCAGGAACCAGATGCTGAAAAAAGATTTCCACATTTTTCGGTGACTAATGATCTTTTCTATAGAGTTAATAAGGTTAAGGATGAGATTGTGGAACAGCTTCTGGTACCTAAGCCGTACCGGCGTCAGGTGCTTGACATGGCACATAACCATGTTCTTGGGGGACACTTGGGGACTGACAAAACGCGAGAGAGGGTTCTCCAGAGGTTTTTTTGGCCGGCCATATATGATGACATTAAAAAATACTGTGAGTCGTGCCCCACATGTCAGGTTAGTGCCCCAGTGTCACATTTTCGCAGTCCTTTGGTTTCGCTCCCTATTATAGAGGTGCCTTTTGAGCGTATTGCCATGGATTTAGTGGGTCCCATTGTAAAGTCAGCTAGAGGACACCAGTATATTTTGGTAGTCCTGGATTATGCGACCCGCTATCCTGAGGCTGTACCCTTAAGAAACACTGCATCTAAAACAATTGCACGTGAGTTGTTTTATATGTTCTCTAGGACTGGGATCCCCAAAGAAATCCTAACTGACCAAGGTACGCCATTTATGTCGAAAGTAATGAAGGAATTATGCAGACTATTTAAAATCTCACACATCCGTACCTCTGTGTACCACCCCCAGACGGACGGATTGGTGGAGAGATTTAATAAAACTTTGAAACATATGTTGAAGAAAGTGGTGGCAAAAGATGGTCGTGACTGGGATCATTTATTACCCTACCTCATGTTTGCTATTAGGGAGGTGCCCCAAGCGTCCACAGGGTTCTCACCATTCGAGTTGGTCTATGGTCATCACCCTAGGGGTCTACTAGACATTGCAAAAGAGACATGGGAGAATGAGTCCACCCCATACAAGAGTGTTATTGAGCATGTAGCACAAATGCAGGACCGTATAGCCACTGTAATGCCCCTGGTAAGGGAACACCTCCAGAGGGCTCAAGAGGCCCAAAGTAGAATTTACAACCGGTCCGCAAGAATCAGGACATTCAACCCAGGCGATAGGGTCCTTATACTAGTCCCCACTGTTGAGAGTAAATTCTTGGCGAAGTGGCAAGGTCCCTATGAAATTGTTGAAAAGGTCAGTGAGGTGAACTACAAGGTGCACCAACCAGGTAGAAGGAAGCCTTTCCAAGTTTATCACATAAACTTGATCAAGCCCTGGAAAGACAGGGAATCCTTGGGGGCGACAAATACTGTTAATAATTTGTCACAACCAATCCCTCCAGTCAAGGTAGGTGATACTCTATCAGTGTCACAGAAACAGGAGGCTCAGGAATTTTTACAGAAAAACAAAAACAAGTTCTCTGACCTCCCAGGGCGTACCCACCTCATCCATCATCACATTGAAACTGAGCCTAGAAGCAGAGTAAACCTTAAGCCCTATAGGATACCGGAGGCACGTAGGGAAGCCGTATCTGCCGAGGTAAAACGTATGCTTGATCTGGGGGTAATTGAGGTGTCACAGAGTGAATGGTCCAGCCCAATTGTGCTAATCCCAAAGCCCAATGGAACTTGGAGGTTCTGTAACGATTTCAGAAAGTTGAATGAGATCTCCAAGTTCGATGCGTATCCTATGCCCAGGGTAGATGAGTTGATTGAGAAGTTGGGTAACGCCAGGTACATAACCACCCTCGATCTCACAAAGGGCTACTGGCAGATTCCACTTTCTGGTGAGGCTAAAGAGAAAACTGCATTCTCCACCCCTGATGGGCTATTCCAGTATGTAGTGATGCCATTCGGGTTACATGGAGCGCCTGCAACTTTCCAGAGGTTGATGGACTTGATTCTGCGACCACATCGTGATTACTCAGCTGCCTACCTCGATGATGTGGTCATTTTTAGCCCTGATTGGGAAAGTCACCTCTGTAAGGTACAGGCCGTGTTGGATGCCATAAGTGATGCGGGGTTGACCATAAATGCCGAGAAGTGTGCTCTAGCCCTAGAAGAGGCCAAATATCTGGGCTACATTATTGGGAGAGGGTTGATTAAGCCACAGCTAAATAAAATTGAGGCAATACAGAATTGGCCTAGACCCCTGACAAGGAAACAGGTTAGAGCTTTCCTGGGTATTACGGGGTATTACCGTAGATTTGTGCCGAACTTTGCCTCAGTTGCTGCTCCACTAACTGACTTGACAAAGGGCGGAAAGACAGCAATGGTCACGTGGACCCCAGAGGCCGAGAAGGCTTTCCAAAGCCTTAAGTCTGCCTTGTGCCAACCACCTGTGTTAGTTACCCCCAATTTCAGGCGAGAATTTCTGGTCCAGACAGATGCCTCTAGCACAGGCTTAGGTGCAGTACTCTCACAAGTAGTGAATGGTGAGGAGCATCCGGTGACGTACTTGAGTAGAAAATTAACCCCGGCCGAGAAAAATTATGCCATTGTGGAGCGAGAATGTTTGGCAGTAAAGTGGGCCCTAGAATCGTTAAAGTATTACTTGCTAGGCAGGAAATTCAAGTTGGTGACAGACCATGCCCCCCTAACATGGATGAAGTTAAACAAGGAGAGAAATGCAAGAGTGACTAGATGGTTTCTCTCCCTACAAAACTTTAATTTCACTGTGGAACACAGGCCAGGGAAATTACAGACAAATGCTGACGCATTGTCAAGGGTAAGTTGTCTGTGGGGACAAAAGGCTCAGCCCTCCGGTCTGAAAAAGAGGGGGGGGATATGTAGACATGTCACTGGAGAAGTGATCGAGGGGGTGTACATCTCACCTAGGTTGCTACACAGTGTGAGATGGTAAATCCAGGATGGATCAGTTTCTCAGCAGCGATATGCTGCTGAGTTGTTATTTAATTTTGCCGGGCCTGGGTTTATATGGAATGGCAGGTAGGTTTGGTAGAGGGACCTGTCATTCCACATCCCCCGATCCAGTTCTGGGTTTGGGATCAGGTGAGCTTGGATCCTAATTAGCCTGGGAAGCTAAAGGCTCTGTAGGGTCTGCAGGTGATTGCTCTCAGCCAGGGAATGAACAATCTGTGTGTTGAAGGAAGCTGCAAGCACTGCCACTGCTGGAGCTAAAACTCACCCTGCGATATCCAGGTGAAAGAGGTGTGTTTGTAAGTGTCAGATAGGTGAGCAGAACCTGTTAGTAAGCGCCCAGCCGGGCTAGGACTTTTATTTTTGTTGTACTTAGAAAGCACGGTGTTGCTGTATATTTTGTTTGCTGGACTGTTTGTACCACGAATAAACGCCAAGATCTGCTTTATAAATTCCAAGTCTGCTGTGAACTGTCTCCAAACACACCCTACCCCGGGAAGATCCCTTACAGCAGTATTAGACCCAAAACCAAAAATGTAACAATATATTGCAGCTTAACAATCCTTAGATGTGGTGGCTGTATTCAATTTTCTTTTAGTCTTTTTTCCCCTCTGTTTTCACCCTGTGATCTGGCCAGTAACATCTCCTGTATTAGAGTGCTTCCACTCTGGATGAAGGAGCACAGGGGCACCTTTGGACAGCAGCATTGTCAGTGTGGGGGAGGGGCGTGTTAGATGTACTAGCATATTTAACTATATTCACTAACAAACTGAAGTCAAACTCCAGCTCACATTGCAGTTACAGCAACAGTGTTTTTCTTTTGGGATAAAGATTTTACAATAATAAATAAAAGTTGATCATTGTAAGCACCCTGTTATTGGTAATGGCGTGTCTCAACATTCTAACTGCTACATTTTCAGGAGAATTTGTTCTGTTGTAAAGCAACATACTTACTGGCTGGATCACCAGATGCAAATAAAGGAAAGAAAGTCTAAAAAAGAAAACAAATGCAGGTATTACATCTAAGAATTGGCAAGCTGCAATATAATAAATGTATGCTTTTGGGTTTAATACCATTTTAACTCACATTGTTGACAGACATTCTGTACCCAAAAGTGTTGGGGGCGTGGGGGGTTGCCTGGCATCACTACCCACTTTTGCATATCAGTGCACTGTTCCATCTAACTGTTCCACCTAACTCCTACACAATTTTCATTTTTCAATTACATTTTTTGCAGGTCTTTATTGTTTTTTATTTCATGACATTATAACATACAGTACATGCTTTATACTGCTTTATACCACCCCCCCCCCCCCCCCAATCAGCTTAGCCAAACATCTCTGCAACTTTGTGGCCTGCGCTAAACCACAGTGTCAGGTACCCTATTATTTTTCCAAGGCGGCCAGAGACCTGCCTCCTTTATTTTGCTCTGCCCACCTCTGCCCTCCAGCAACATGTGGCATGTCAGGAGACAGTAGGAGGCCAAAGAGGCAAATAAGGACAAGGGTTAGGGTGTTGGCAGTAAGGAGGTGAAGGATTGGGCTTCTTGCATTAAGGAGGAGAAGGTAATTGGGGAATTTTCAAAGGGTACATTTTGGGTACTACCTTTAAAAAAAATGGAAGTCCTAGGTCTAAACACTTCCTTATCCTATGCAAAATTAACAATGCTAGCCACCAGTTACACAATGCAGAGAAAAGAGCAACCCACAGAAAATGGAAGGGGACAATTCTACAGGCAGGTGGCAGGACAGACAGCAGCAAAAAGATAAGTATAGAATCCTAAGACCATGGGCTACCTGACCCTCTTCAAATGTTTCTTTGGTGGTGAAACAAACCAGAGAGGCAGTCTGGGTCATGAAATCGGCTGTCATAGACTGGAGGCTGTGTCCTGTTTGTGGCTGGTATATACAAATATTTAGCATATCAGTGGTGGCTGGTGGTAATTTTTTTGGAGAGGGGAGCGGCAAACAGTGCACCCATAGCACAACTCCCTCCCCCCGGTCAGTCTGGTCTGGAGCACTTACCCCATTTATGGCGGGCAGCTCTTCACCCGGGCGACAGTCATCATGGGCAGCTTTCCCTTCTCCTGCTATCCTCCGCGGGCATTCCATCCTCTCTTCCCCTCTCTCCTCCTCAGTGGCCAATCGGAACACTGAATTTCTTTCAATATTATTTAGTATACCTCTCCAGCTCTATAATTTGGCCCAGTACACACATTTCCACAGCAAATCTACAATGTATCATAGAGAGATGGAAGCCCCAAACTTTTTGTCAAAGGACAAGATCCAGCACTTAAAGTGATATTAAAGGTTCATTTTTTATTTTCTAAATAGGTTCCTTTAAGCTAGTGCATTGTTGGTTCACTAAACTTTTCCTTCAATTTCCCTTCTAAATGCTTTTTTTCTTTGTGTGAATTTCTAACTTCTTGTTCCTCCTCTGTAAACTTGCCTTCATCATCTGAGCATTTCTGGCTAGGGGTTAGTATGCGTTCTCGCCCCCTCCCGTGTGACTAGATCCCTGCGGGGAGAAGAAGTGTATGTTCACAGGCAGGGGAGGCAGGGGAGCCGAGGGCGTGTCTAAGATGGTGTAGCTCCACCTCCCTGCCTTATTATTGTATTGAATGACGATCTCAGCAGCACAGCCTCACCTTAACTCCGCCTCCTTATTTGCTGCGTTGAAAGTTGGAATAAATAATGAAATATATTAATTTATTTTTTTGAATAGTAACTAGTATTTGTTTATACTATGGGCGTGCTGGGGATGCAGGAATGGGTGTGTTAACTGAGCAGTGTGTGTTCAACCAAGGCAGAACTAGAAACGAGAACTAGGCTCATTCTCGTTCTGTCACATAGCGAAAAAGCGGCAGTGCGTATGCGCAATGCCGCAAAGCCTGAAGGGAACTGTAGTTCCTTTGGAGCTATGATGTAGTTGAAGTGAACGTGCTCGAAAACCCAGAAGATTAGGATACAGTACACAGAGGAAAGGAGAAAGTGGATAAAAATCATACTTCTCTAAAAAGTCATTAAATCATTTTGGCTCAAACAACATCTATATTCACGATATATATATATCACATAGATCACATATTCCCCAAATTTTTTTTGCCTTTACAACCCTTTTAATTTTGACTCTGCTGGTCATTTGGGGTGGCTGTGGATGAGAGAAACTGGACATGTGCTTCTATAATATAACCACACGACCATCCTGCGGGCAGAGGTATAAGTATCTGTGAACAGAGCAAGGAGCTATACTGTACTATGCAGTAAAAATGAGAAAATTACAAAAATAAACATTATAGTGTTCAACAATTTTGGTTCGCAGAACTGTCAGGTGTGAGAAAGAGAGGAAACTGCAAGAAAGTGCTTCTGTGTGGTGCGAAAAGCTTATGTAACCTGGAAGATGATAAGTATTTTAAGATTGTTGAAAGGAGTTTTGAGACGCCAAGCTGAGAGAATGGTGGAAATTATTAAACGTGTGTGAGTGAAAGCTGACAACATATTAAAATACATTTGGGTCAAGGCTGCAATGACATAACCATTACCAGCCCAATAAGAGGTTTTATTTCTTTTAATGGTTCTTTTATATTTTGCAAGGGAAAGTTGGGGCCAGGACACCCTTATGTAGTTGCAATTTCAATAGGCAGATTCTGAGGCTTCAATAGGAAGACAGCCATACAGGGAAAGGCCCCAGTAAGGTGCCACTTCTGCACGTGCAGGTTTGCTGTCCCCTCTGGCTACAGTACTTTACAGTTTTACTACAACTTCTCCTTGAGCTCCTGGTCTCTCACTGGACCCTCTGATTCAATAACTCTGAATCCCATGAGCTCCTGAAGGCTTTTGCGGTGGTATCTCCCTCAAGCATCACCCACGCTTCCCTGATGGGTCCCTAGCTTGGCACTTTGGATACCTTCATGCTTCACCCCTGCTAACTGGCTCGGTCCCTGGCTTGACACACAAGGCTGCTCTGCAAGCATCACCTCCGCTGGTTGGGTCTATGATTTGATCACTGCCTGAAGTTGCCTGATTCTCCAACATGCCCATTCTGTAAGAATACTGCTCCAGTACTTGCTTCAGTTACTTACTGTGGTCCCTGGAAAAGGTGGTTGGTCCCTTAGTGGCAACAGTTTCCTTTCTACTTCCGACCATGACAGGTTCTCCGGCCGGCAGAACTGTCACTCTTGGTTAGACTGCAAGCCGCAGTGCCAAACCTGTGCTGCCCTCTTACTTTTGTTTAGACCCTCATACAGTCTGGCAGCCAGATGCCCCCGGGATAGGCTCAGTCTCTAGCAGCCCGGGGAAGACGATACACATCCACCCAGGCGGCAGTCCAGGTGGCACAGAACACAGATCACCTGATCTCTCCCGAATATATAGGTTCTCCCAGCAGGCCAAGGGATTCAAGAAAATCCCTGCCCATTGGCTGAGATACCCCATATACCATTAACCGGACCTTGAGTTGTCCTATCATATCTAGTACCAGCACGTGCCTGGCCACCTAGTGGTAGAAGAGAAAAGTACAACAAGGCCAAACTTAGGGAGAAATCAATGGATCTCTAACAATTTAACTATGGTAGCTACCCCTACTAAGGGATTTGGTGAGGAGCTCCCTGACTAAACCCCAGGACCTACACACCTAAATGGAAGGGGGTCTGCTGTACTGATGTAGAGGTTTATGAGCAGGTTGGATGAGTATTTAACCACTTCAATACAGGGCACTTATTCCTGCCCAGACTAATTTTCAGCTTTCAGCGCTATCACATTGTGAATGACAATTGCATTGTCATGATCCATTAAAAAAAAAAAAAACGCTAAAAAACTCTATTGCAAAAACTTTAAAAAACATTGAAAAACTCACTGCAAAGCTACTGGTGTTTTAATAACGTTATTTTAACATACAGTGTGCATTTGGCCTTAAAGTTCATGAGAATGGGGTGGGACAGAGCAGAGGAAACGAGATGGGGTATAAGAAAGAAGAAATATAGGTAAGTGAAAACATTAAATATATAGAACAATACATAACATGAATAATGTTAACAATGTAAAACCAACTATAGGTTGTTGACCAAGAAATATTGAAATTGATTCTCTTTCAAATATGTAGGCGGTGGAACCACTGGGGTTTATTTACTAAAGGCAAATCCACTCTGCACTACAAGTGCACTTGGAAGTGCAGTCTCTGTAGATCTGGGGGGAAGATGTGAAATGAGGGGAAGCTCTGCTGACTTTATAATCCAATCATGTGCAAGGTAAAATGTTGTTTTTTATTTTCCTTGCCTGTCCCCCTCAGATCTACAGCAGCTGCACTTCCAAGTGCACTGCAAGTGCACTTGTAGTGCAAAGTGGATTTGACTTTAGTAAATAGCCCCCACTGTGTCCTTTTTAAGTGATTATGACTGTATCCTGCAAATTACATCTCTTGGCTTTGTTGGACGTCCTTTGCGACATAGGGTCATGTGGGCACAATTAATTTAATACGATGGAAAGAGTATTCTTCCAGAATATTACTAAAATAACCCATAAATTGTTTTCAAGTTTTCTAAAACAGTTGTTTCTGTAAGGCCCTTAACATGTATGCTGTTCTTATGACCCCCGATTATCAAAGTCAAGGTGATTTGTATGTCTCCTGTAGTAGAGCTTTGAGAGACAACATGAGTTTAGAGTCTATGAACTTCTTGTTTCGTGGATAAAAGTTCCTCCTCAAGAGATTGCATTCTGAGATGTTGGAAGTATGTGCAAAAGATGTTTATCCCTATATAACATGTTTCATTAACCTCTTGGATAATAATCCCGAATATAAACTTTGGATAGAAGAACAGGACTTTAACAGCACCAAGCATTGGGGTTGATTTACTAAAGGCAAATCCACTCTGCACTACAAGTGCACTTACAAGTACAGTCGCTTTAGATCTGAGGGGAAGATCTGAAACAAGGGGAAGCACTGCTGATTTGATCATTTAATCACGTACAAACAAAAATGCTGTTTTTTATTCTCCTTGCATGTCCCCCTTGGATCTACAGCGACTGCACTTCCAAGTGCACTTGCAGTGCAAAGTGGATTTGCCTTTAGTAAATAAACCCCATTGCCTCACTGCACATTTTGTCATGAAAATACTTGTCTTTTATTAATACTATTTGTTAAAACAACATGACATAGCATAAACTATGGTCAACCTCCCTGCTCATGTCTATCACCATGTTGGAATACATACATATTATCTTAATATACTTTCATTAGATGTGATAAAGTACTGTATATTCATATATATCAACAGCAATGGTGTAAGACTCTTTTTTTAACAATAACTCTACAGGTTTTGCTGAAACTTCCACTTACTCAGGAGTATATGGTCGGTGACCAATCAAAAACATTACTAATTAAGTCCCACTATAAGGTCCATCTTAGATTATGTATTAAAAGCATTCTCTGATCACACGAGGTGGAAAGCGTTATGTCAATTTCTATCCACTTCATCCTGTCAGAGAAAGCATTCTCTGAATGGTGCCATGCCACTCAACACAGAACCTGGAAATTGCAGAGATCACTGGAGTAGCAGTGTCTACTACAGCAATGTCCAGCTTCTAGAAGGATCCCACAAGTATGGTATATGCATAGTTACATTGGTTGAGAAATGTTACTAAGTAAAAAATGCCATACCTGGAATTCTTCTTTAACCACTTTCAGACCGGACCATTTTGCTGGTAAATGACCAGAGGTCTTTTTACAATTTGGCACTGCGCTGCTTTAACTGGTAATTGCGCGGTCATGCAATGTTGTACCCAAACAAAATTTGCGTCCTTTTCTTCCCACAAATAGAGCTTTCTTTTGATGGTATTTGATTGCCTCTGCGATTTTTATTTTTTGCGATATAAATGGAAAAAGACCGCAAATTTTGAAAAAAAATGATATTTTCTATTTTTTGTTATTAGAAAAATCCAATAAACTCAATTTTAGTCATACATTTAGGCCAAAATGTATTCAGCCACATGTCTTTGGTAAAAAAAAAGTCAATAACTGTATATTTATTGGTTTGCGCAAAAGTTGTCACATCTACAAACTAAGGTACGTTTTCTGGAATTTACGCAGCTTTTAGTTTACGACTGCCTATCTCATTTCTTGAGGTGCTAAAATGGCAGGGCAGTACAAAACCCCCCCCAAATGACCCCATTTTGGAAAGTAGACCCCCTAAGGAAATTGATAAGTGGCATGTTGAGCCCATTGAATATTTTATTTTTTTGCCTCAAGCGATTGAATAATGACAAAAAAAAATTTTTATTTTTATTTTTTCACAAAGTTGTCACTAAATGATATATTGCTCACACATGCCATGGGCATATGTGAAATGACACCCCAAAATAAATTCTGCTGCTTCTCCTGAGTACGGGGATACCACATGTGTGGGATTTTTTGGGAGCCTAGCCGCGTACGGGGCCCCGAAAGCCAAGAACCGCCTTCAGGTTTTCTAAGGGCGTAAATATTTGACTTCACTCCTCACTACCTATTACAGTTTTGAAGGCCATAAAATGCCAAGATGGCACAAAACCCCCACAAATGACCCCATTTTAGAAAGTAGACACCCCAATATATTTGCTGAGAGGCATGTTGAGTCCATGGAATATTTTATATTTTGCCACAAGTTGCGGGAAAATTACAAACTTTTTTTTTTTATTTATTTTTTTCACAAAGTTGTCACTAAATGATATATTGCTCACGCATGCCATGGGCATATGTGATATGACACCCCAAAATAAATTCTGCTGCTTCTCCTGAGTACGGGGATACCACATATGTGGGACTTTTTTGGAGCCTAGCCGCGTATGGGGCCCCGAAAACCAAGCACCGCCTTCAGGCTTTCTAAGGGCGTTACAGTTTTGAAGGCCATAAAATGCCAAGATGGCACAAACGCCCCCCAAATGACCCCATTTTGGAAAGTAGACACCCCTAAATTTAGGGGTACACTAGTGAGACTAGGTAATAAATGGCGGGTGCCCTGAAACTATAAAAAAATAACTAACCAACCAGCGTCACCTGTAACCGTTATATGGTGATCACTGGTGAAAGGGTTAACTAGGGGGCAATCAGGGGGCTTTATGCGGTAGTATATGGGGGTCCCTGGCGCTATAAAAAGCTGCGGCGAACCTAAATACCTACCTGCCTAACTAGCGTCACCTGTGACACTAATACAGCGATCAGAAAAACGATCGCTTATTAGGCTGGGTTCACACTGGAGCGATGCAGGAACGCCACAAATCCGCGGCGGGTTCCCGCATCGCATGCCTCCCGGCGGCAGTTCACACTGCCCTATGCGAACTGCTGGGAGTGTCAGTGAAATGTTAATGACACCCCCAGATCAGTTCACATATCGCAGTGCGATCTGCAAACTCGGATCGCATTCTGCTGCGGACCAAAAAAAGGGTCCCGTGCGAATTTGCGGCGGGTGCGGCGGGTGCGGCGCAAATTCAGCCATACTATCTGTATGGCTGAACTCGAATCGCACAGAGATCGGATGTGATTTGCACTGCAGTGCGGTGCGAATCACATTCGTTCTCATAAACCGCTGCAATGTGAACCCAGCCTTAGTGACACTGGCGACGGGGGGTGATCACGGGGTTAAACCTTTATTGGGGGGGTTAGGGGGGCACATTAGAACTAAAGGGGGCTAACCCTAACTGCCCTAACAGTTATTACAGTCACAAATGACACCAATGCAAAAAAAAAAAATGCAATTGGTGTCACTGTGACTGGGGGGGCAGGGGTAATTGGGGGGGTAAAGGGGGGTAAAGGGGGGGTGTGAGTGTGCCTGGCATGTTCTACTGTACGTGTGGTGTGTTGGTGCAACTCACCGATCCTCTCTCCTCGGTGCCGGAACGAAAAATACCGACACGGAGGAGAGATCACATCACTTCCTCTCCTGTGAGGAGAGGAAGTGATGTCACGGAGCATTTCTATTCGTCGGGAGCGATCGCGAGGGGGTGGCCATGAATGAATGGCCGCCCCCTCATCCCGGATCGCTCCCGAACGAATGCCGACCGCCGCAGGCACCGGGGGGGGGGCCCGATCGGGCCCCCCACCCGCGGGAAGGCAGGGACTTATATATACGCCCATATGCCTGCCTGTGCCATTCTGCCGACGTATATCGTCGTGCGGCGGTCGGCAAGTGGTTAACCACTTCAGCCCAATGGCTCAATGAAGAGGCCATTTTTTTGCAATACGGCATTGCAATGTTTTAACTGACAATTGTGCAGTCGTGCGACGTTGTACCCAAACAAAATTGAGGTCCTTTTTTTCCTACAAATAGATCTTTCTTTTGGTGGTATTTGATCGCCTCTTTATTTTTTATTTTTCGTGATATAAACAAAAGAATAGCGACAATTTCTTTTACTTTTTGCTATAATAAATATCCCTCATTTTTTTTTTTTTAAACATAGTTTTTCCTCAGTTTAGTATTCTTCTACATATTTTTAGTAAAGAAAAAAAAATGGCAATAAGCGTATATTGATTAGTTTGCGAAAAAGTTATAGCGTCTACAAAATAGGGGATAGATTTATGGTCTTTTTATTATTATTATTTTTTTTACTAGTTATGGCGGCGATCTGCGATTTTTATTGGGACTGCGATATTGTGGTGGACAAAGTGGACACTTTTGACACATGTTTTGGGACCATTGACAATTATACAGCGACCAATGCTATAAAAATGTACTGATTACTGTATAATGTCCCTGGCAGGGAAGGGGTTAACACTAGGGGGCCATCACGGAGTTAACTGTGTTCCCTCACTGTGTTCTAACTGAAGGGGTGATGGGACTTACGAGAGGAGATGACAGATCGCTGTTCATAATTTGTATTAACACAGGATCAGTCTCCTCTCCCATGAAAAAACTGGGATCTGTGTTTGCACACGGTAAACGGCTGCTCATCGTGGCCATTTACCACGTGATCGCTCTGTCAAATGACGGAGCGATCACTTGTAAACAACCCGGCTTCATGTCATGACGCCGGTTCCTCCCTCCCCTCTCTGTACCAATTGATACAGTGTGAGAGGGGAGAGATCGGTGGCAGCAGCGCTGTGGGCTAGATCTGTAGTGCCCACAGCGCTGCTCACTGACAATTAACCCTGCAATACCCTGCCAATACTCTGCAATACCCTGCCAATACTCTGCAATACCCAGCAATGCCCTGCCAATACTCTGCAATACCCAGAAATGCCCTGCCAATACTCTGCAATACCCTGCCAATACTTGACTTTGTGCGGGAATATCTGAATGATGCCTGCAGCTATACCCTGCCAATCCTGTGTAATACCCTGCCAATACTCTGCAATACCCAGCAATGCCTTGCCAATACTCTGCAATACCCTGCCACTACTCTACAATACCCTGCCAATACTCTGCAATATCCAACCATACTCCGCATACTTTGCAATACCCAGCCATACTCAGTGATACCCTGCAATACCCAGCCATACTCGGTGATACCCTGCAATACCCAGCCATACTCAGTGATACTCAGCAATACCCAGCCATACTCTGCAATACCCAGCCATACTCGGCCATGCTCAGCCATACTCGGTGATACCCTGCAATACCCAGCTATACTCGGTGATACCCTGCAATACCCAGCCATTCTCGGTGCTACCCTGCAATACTCTGTGATACCCAGCCATGCTCGCCCATGCTCGGCCATGCTCGGCCATGCTCAGCCATGCTCAGACATACCCAGCCATACCCAGCCATGCTCGGCCATACTCGGCCATGCTCAGCCATGCTCGGCTGTACTTGGCCTCTGTATATGGCCAGACTGTGGAAGTTTTACACATGTGGTATCGCCGTACTCAGGAAGAGCAGGAAAATCTATCTTGGGGTGTCATTTTTACTATGTACATGCTATGTGTTAAAAATATTGTATAAATGGACAACTTTGTGTTAAAAAAAAAAAGCATTTTAACTACTTCCCGCCTGCCGTCATATGATGTCCTTGACTTTGTGCAGGGATATCTGAATGATGCCTGCAGCTACAGGCATCATTCAGATATCAGCTTTTTCAGCCAGCGATTCCCTACACCATAAGAATGATCATAGTGGTTGTTCCACTGCTCAATCATTCTTATGGGAGGCGAGAGGGGACATCAACCCCTCTCACCGCCCTCCGGTGCTTCTACTGACTCACCGATATGATCGAAGCCAGAATCGTTTTTTTTTTTATTATTTCAGGATTCCCAGTCTAGAGGTGAGATGTGGGGTCTTATTGACCCTATATCTCACTGTAAAGAGGACCTGGCATGCCATATTCCTATTACAAGGGATGTTTACATTGCTTGTAATAGGAATAAAAGTGATAAAACAATATTTTTTGGGGGGGGAAGAAAGTGTAAAACGAAAATAAATAAAGTAAAATGAACAATAATTTTTTTTTTTAAAGCGCCTCTGTCCCCATGTGCTCACATGCAGAAGCGAACGCATACGTAAGTCCCACCCACATATGAAAACGGTGTTCATACCACACATGTGAGATATCGGTGCGAACATTAGAGTGAGAGCAATAATTTTGGCCCTAGACCTCCTCTGTAACTCAAAACATGTAACCAGTAGAAAAAGTTAAAGCGTTGCCTATGGGGATTTTTAAGTAGTGAAGTTTGGCGCCATTCCACGAGTGTGTGCAATTTTCAAGGGTGACATGTTAGGTATTTATTTACTCAGCATAACTTCATCTTTCATATTATGCAAATAAATTGGGCTAACTCTACTGTTTTGTTTTTTTCAAAGCACAAAACAGTTTTTGTTCCAAAAAAAAAACGCGTTAGAAAATTGCTGCGCAAATACTGTGCAAGATAAAAAGTTGCAACGACCGCCATTGTATTCTCTAGGGTCTTTGCTAAAAAAAAAAATGTATAATGCTTGTGGGTTCTATGTAATTTTCTATCAAATAAATGATAGTTTTTACAAGGAGAGAAATATCAGAATTGGCCTGGGTGCTCCAGAACGCCTGATGGTGCTCCCTGCATGTCGGGCCTCTGTATGTGGTAAAAGTCTCACACATGTGGTATCGCCATACTCTGGAGTAATAGCAGAATGTGTTATGGGGTGTAATTTGTGGTATGCATATGCTTTGTGTGAGAAATAACCTGATAATATGACAAATTTGTGAGAAAAAAAAATCTTGATTTTGCAAAGAATTGTGGAAAAAAATTACAACTTTAAAAAAACTCACCATGCATCTTAATAAATACCTTGGAATGTCTTCTTTCCAAAAAGGAGTCATTTGGGGGGTATTTGTACTTTTCTAGAAATGAGATAGGCCGTCAGTACTTCAGGTGTGATCAGTTTTCAGATATTGGCACCATAGCTTGTGGACTCTATAACTTTCACACAGACCAAATAATATACACCAATTTGTACTTATTTTTACCAAAGATATGTAGTAGTATAAATTTTGGCCAAAATTTCTAAAGAAAAATTACTAATTTGCTAACTTTTATAACAGAAACAAAGAAAATTTCATTTTTTTTGCAGAATTTTCGGTCTTTTTTCTTTTATGGAACAAAAAAAAAACCCAGTGGTGATTAAATACCACCAAAAGAAAGCTCTATTTGTGTGAAAAAAAGGACAAAAATTTCATATAGGTACAGTGTTGCATGACTGAGTAATTGTCATTCAAAATGTGTGAGCACCGAAAGCTGAAAATTGGTCTGGTTATTAAAGGGGTTTAAGTACCCAGTGGTCAAGTGGATAATATATATATATATATATATGTTATGTGTATATATATATATATATATATATATATATGTGTATATATATATATATATATATATATATATATGTATATATATATATATATATATATATATATATATATATATATATATATATATATATATGTGTATATATATATATATATATATATATATATATATATATATATATATATATATATATATATATATGTATATATATATATATATATATATATATATATATACACACACACACACACACTAAATACACTGCAGCTAACTGAATTGCCTGCCTGCCCAATCTAAATTAAGTGACACACTCTCTCAGTCAGAACTAGCAACACACTACACAGGGCTGACATGCAGGCGGCCTTATATAGTGTGGGGTATGGGCTTAACCCCCTGAGCCATAATTGGCCCAAGGAACCCTGCCTTGGGCCAATTATGGCTCTCTTTGCTGAAGGCACTGTGATTGGCCAAAGTATGAGGGTCATTGTGCATGCTTGGCCAATCATCAGACAGCAATGCACTGCGATGTCGCAGTGCATTTTGGTGCATGATGCGCCACTCAAATTTGGTGCGAACGCCCCATAATGTTCGTATTTTGATGAACGATCGAATAGCCAATATTCGAGTCAAACTCATGTTCGACCCGAACATAAAGCTCATCCCTACTAACAGGATGCAAGTCTAGAGAGGAGGTACAGTTTTGTATTGCAAGCAAGGTCTAGCCCAGGTCATCAAAAGAGAAGAGCAGTTTTGTGTGGTGGGCTCATGTTTGGTAAAAGCACCTTCTGCACAGCAAGGTCATATGGTGGGATATGGAAGAGTCCAAAGAATGCCCTGATTTCTGTTGAAGCTGGAGTAAGGTGAGAAAGTATTGCTTCAAGAGGTTTAGGCACTCCTACATTTACCTATTTTATGCAGGATAGTTGGCATTATAACTGTAGAACTGCAGGCTTGCAGATAAGCTTTAAATGCATGTTTGCTCTCATTTACATCTGGTCATACCCTTTCTTCTATGCTCTTTTAGTTTACTAAAAAAAAATCCAGAAGATCAAAAAAAATGCATATAATTTCAATAAACCACAAGCTAATTAAACAAACAAGCTAAACAAAAGCATACATATAATAGTTTACATATTTCAGATTGTGCCATCTTGAAAAGTAGTGCATGATACTTCGACATCAAGGGGCTTTGTTTGGAAACTGCATAAAGATCAAATATTTTGCTGTTTTGACTTTAACTTAAAAGCACAGCATATGAATAATACAAGAAATGTACTGAGATTAAATATGATTGCATATGAAGTACAAATAATATGGAAACAATTGTGTCTTTGATGGCTTCATATCATTGTAGCTCAGAGATTACAGGCTCATCCATCATCAGACTGCTTATGACTTTTCCTGTATGAAAGCAGTGATGGCAAAACAATGGTTCATCATCAGCATTATCTGTAACAATATGTTCAAATGTTTTCAAGACACAGAGCCAGAGATCCATTCAGCACAATTAACTGTCTGCTGTTTATTTTCTTTGTGCTGCAGTAAATAGTAAATTTCTAATTTTCATTCTTTACTAGTGTAACATAAAAGGAAATGTTTCAGAAGCCTGATCATACAAGTACAAATCAGCCTTTCATATTTGACGCTAATTTGCAGATAAACAGGCTGAAATGAAATCACATTCTTTCATCTTACACACTGTATTCTCATAATCAAATCTGTATACGTCATTTATTATTTACTACAGAAGCTAGTTTGATTAAATCCTATGTAAGATGAGGGAACAATGTCCGATAGAGCTTAACTGTAAGGTAAGTTTAACTGCTTAAGAATTTACTTTTATCTTATGTTCATTGAAGGGCACAGCCCAGTAATATTCTTGACTGTAGGGTTATAGTGCCACCTTCATGAATAGGATACTAGGCAGAAAAAAAACACAACAAAGCAGTGTTTATAGATGGTCCCTAGTGAAGGCCAAATCAACCATCTGCTATAGACAGGATCTATGAGTAAGGGCCTAGTTTTCCTGCTGGAACTAAGAGTTATTTTCCTTTAGCAGGGATTTCTACTTACCTGTAATTTTTTTCCCCCTGATTTTAAATAAACATCTGAGCGACAGGCTGGGTTATATAGATCCTAGGATTCACACCAGCTTAGTCAACAAGTGCATTCAGATCCCTAGCTACTTGCAGGGTCACCTGCAACAATCCCATCCAGGAGCAAGGCAGCCCACGAGTTTTGCCCCATGGGGGACATGAACACCAGCCTCTCAGGCTGGAAGAGATTGATGGGTCAGCTGTCGGGCCAGGTCCCTTGGACCAGTGGTCATCAACCCTGTCCTCAGGGCCCACTAACAGGCCATGTTTTATGTATTACCTTGGGGAGATGCAGACTAGAATACTGCAATCACTGATCAGCAAATGATATCACCTGGTATGGATTTCAGTTATCTTGCAAACCTGGCCTGTTAGTGGGCCCTAAGGACAGGGTTTATGACCACTGCTTTGGACAAAGCAGGAATCTTAGTTATATATTACATTTCTGGAGCTATGGGCAATAAGTTTTTGTCTGAATGGAGCCTCTCTTGGGACGACCAGTCAGGATGCAGTCAGACAACTACACTCAGGGCCCAATAACAGGCCAGGTTTGCAAGATAACAGAAATACATCACAGGTGATATAATTTGCTGCTCAGTGATTGCAGTATTCTAGTCTGCATCTCCCCACGGTTATACATAAAACCTGGCCTGTTAGTGGGCCCTGAGGACAGGGTTGATGACCACTGACATATAGTATCTCAATCACCAGAGTGGAACAAGGAGTTCAGCAGCAGCCCTGGAAGTCTCTTACTCTTACATTTTTGGTGGGTCATATCTCTACTCTCTCAACAATTTACTTTCTGGGTGAGGAAAACTGGTAGATTACTTCAGCCATCAAATTTTGGACCAAGGGGATTGGTCCTTACACCTAGAGGTTTTTCATCAGATTTACATTGGGACATCCCATATCTTCCATGACTACTCTAAAGGATTGAAGTTTAAGGAATTCTGGTCATTCTTATGGCTCTGGATTGGCCTTGTCATCCCTAGTATGCAGGCATGGTATGGCTAGTTGCAGATACTCGCTGGTGTCTTCTCCTTTTAAGAGATCTTTTCTCCCAAGGGCCAATCTTCCGCGCTGCTTTACTGTCTCTGGCTTTGATGGCCTAGTTTTGAAAGAAGTTTTGATAGAAGTTTTGTCTATTCCTCCTATGTTGAAAGCATGCAAATCTACTTCTCATATGATCTAATATATATATATATATATATATATATATATATATATATATATATATATATATATTTTTTTTTTTTTTTTTTTGAGCAGACGCTATTGTTTGTTCAAATTTAAGTTGTCTGAAGCTGCAGTTTGGCTCAGGCTAATTATTCTAAAAGTTCTGGTTTCTGTACCAGTTCAGCTGGGTTGAGCTAATTTACACTTGACCGTAAGTGTCGCTGTCACCACCGGTAAGTGTAGAAATGCAATAAGCTGGATTCATTGAATACCACCTTTTGCTCGGAAATAGCCCAGTGGGAGTGGTTTCCCCGCTGTGCATTCTGGGTGGGGGTATTTAAGGTACCGACACCATTTTGTGGGGTTCCTTTTTCCAGGGTCCGCTATCCTGACCTCATGGCCCTCCTGGCCTGGGGTGTGTGTTGCATGATCCTGTGCCTCAGGGCCAGCTGGCCTGAGGCTTTGCAACTGAGAGAGTAGGCCCAAAAGTCTTGGCACCTACTGATCCAGGGGTGGTCCTGTGCTGTCTCGCCTGCGGAGAGAAGCCAAGCAACTGGAGGATCCAGGGGAGGACTTTTCTAGGAGAGGGCCAAGCACAAGGCTGGTATCTCTGGAGGAGCCTGGAAACCCAGTTGGAGGATGCAGCCCGGGTCAATAACCATACAGTATCACCGGGTCGGCTAAAAGGAAACTGGTACTGTATGACAGTTCTTTAAATTTCTCAAGAAGTTTCAGTTCAATTGACAAGTCCGTGGCAGAGACTTTGTTTGAGCATCCCCCCGGCTGCTAGGTCAGTGAGAGAGGCCTATCCGGTGATTGCTGGATCCAGTCTGTGGAGCTGTTTGTCCTCTTGATCAGAACAATACCTTTAACCCGCAATTACCAGGTACCTAAACTCCCCTTAACCCTCTGACCCTCTCTTGAAAGACTTTGTGTTTATCCCAAATAAATCTTGAAGAAAGGACCTAACATTCTTTGGGCTACTTTCCAATGGGACCCCTGAGACGAAGAGGCAAGCAGGTGAGGTAACGGTAAGCCGAATAAAAACCAGCAGCTCCTTCGGGGGACAGTGCTATATATATATATATATATATATATATATATATATATATATATATATATATATATATATTTGAATTGTGTGAACCTACAGAATTTCACACTGCACTCTCTCAGTAGTCAGATTTTTTGCCCTTCTCCAACAGGGCATTGATCAAAAGCTTGCTTTGAGTACAATTAAGTTCCAGGTTTTAGCTCTTGCAGTTTTCTTTCAACAGCATCTGGCTGTGCATTCTTTGATTTGTACTTTTACTCAAGAGGTGCCAAAGGTACTTGCAGCTAATCTGCTAGCAGTACACCACCAGTTGATTTCAACTGGCAAATGTGGCTTCCCCACTCATGGTCCAGCAGGTATTGGCAGGGACATTACCTTTCCTTCACAGCGCACTGGTTAATTCTGTTGGCAGCTGAGAAGGATGCAGAACAGGGTTCAGCGTTATTGGAGCTTGTTCAACCACAATGCCTCCAAAAAGCTGGTAGCAATTCTGTCACAGCACTCTGCTCCACCCCTCCTCCTCTTCTTCCTCTATTGCCTCTACTGCAGAATTGTCCTCTGAACCAGCAGTGTTTCCTAGGCACTCAAGGGGCTACACAAGCAGTCAGGCTAAAAGATGTCACACTGGGGCAGAGATTCTGTCAGCTCTGCAGGGGCAGGCTCAGAGGTGGCTGATGCCACAGAAGCTTGAGCCAGGAATGGTTGTGTGCAACAATGGCACCAAGCTTCTCTCCGCTCTGTGACAGGGACACTTAACCCATATTCCATGCTTGGCACATGTCCTGAATTATGTGGTGTACGTTTGACCAAGTACCCAGGCTTACAAGATCTCATGAGGCAGACCAGAAAAGTCTGTGGTCATTTCCGGTGGTCATACAATGCCAGTGCTTGGCTGGCTGACATTCAATGGGAATTTAACCTGCCCACCAACCGCCTCATTTGTGACATGCCCACCAGGTGTAACCCAACATTGACAATGCTTCAGCGGCTGCACACACACACACAGCAGAGGGCCATCAATGAGTACCTGTGTGAGTATGGCACCAGGACAGGGTCGGGGGGGCTTGGCTTCTTTTCACCACACCAGTGGCTACTGATTAAGGATGCATGCACTGTCCTGTCACCTTTTGAGGAGGCCACAAGGATGGTGAGCAGCGACAATGCATGCATCAGTGACACTGTTCCTCTAATCTTCCTGCTGGAGCACACGCTTCGTGGAATCATGGACAGGGCACATGAGGCAGAACAGTGGGAGGAAGAGGAGGACTTCCTTTCCTCTCAAGGTCCCCTTTATGCAGATAGTATTCCTGCAGGTCCACCAAACACACAGGAAAAGGAGGAGGATTGTGTCAATCGAATGCTTCTGCAAACTTACGCTTCATGGCCTCTCTGATTCTGCAAAGCCTCTGAAAGGACCCTAGGATTTGTGGTATCAAGGAAAGGGATCATTACTGGCTGGCAACGCTTCTTGATACACGTTACAAGGGTAAAGTTGCAGAATTCATCCTGCCTTCGCAGAGAGAGCAGAGGATGAAACATTTTCAGCAGGCCTTGAAGAAAAGTTGGTGTAACGCCTTTCCAGACCCTGGGAGGTTACCATTTCCTGGTGCTGGACAATGTATTTCTGAGGCTTCGTTCGGTCAGAGGAAGAGCGGTGGAGAAGGTGGGCTGACCGATGCATTTAAAGATTTTTTCAGTCCTCAGCGCCAGGGCCTGATGGGTTCCAGCAACCATCACCAGTGTCTGCATTACTGGGTTACTGGGTCTTGAGGATGGACCACTGGCCAGAACTTGCTCAATATGCAATTGAGCTACTGGCCTGTCCTGCATCCAGCATGCTTTCTGAATGCACATTCAGTGCTGCTGGAGGGTTTATAATGGATCAAAGAGTGCACCTGTCCACAGACTCCATTGAGAGGCTCACATTTATAAAAATGAATCAGTCCTGGATCAGCAGCTATCAAGCCCCTGATGCTCATGTAACTGATTGAATTTGCTTTTGATCTGGGATCCCTTGAAGGCTGCCTATGCTGCCTATCCTATGCCTGAATCTTCATCATGCTAGCTTCCAACAATATTTTTGGTTTAGGGCACCACCAACACCCACTTTTTATCCCCATGTTTAACAGGGGCATGTAATTACAATTTTTTTAATAGTATTTAATAGCAGGGCCTGTTCCTGCACTCAACAAGAGTAACTTTGAGGGGTTACAGTGTTCTGGCACCACCAACACCCAAGGCCGAATTTTTCTGCAGAGTATATAGTGCAGTCCGTATAATATATATATATACACTGCAGTTCAGAGAATATAGTGCAGTCAGTGTAGTATATATAATACCGTGCAGGGTATATAGTGCAGTGCAGAATATATAATACAGTTTATTGAAGTGGTTAAGGGGAACCATAAGAAAAAAATGGCATGGGGTACACCCCAAAATCCATAGCAGGCCCTTATACAAGCAAGCAGCAAGTCCCCCTCCTGAACCATACCAGGCCACTTGCCCTCAATGTGGGGATGGTGCTTGGGGGTCCCCCCCAAGTAACTTGTTCCCATATTGATGAAGACAAAGGCCTCATCCCCCACAACCCTTACCTCATCCCCCACAATCCACAACCCTTTGGGGGTTTGCGGGAGGGGGGCTTTTCAGCATCTGAGTTGCCAACCGACAGTAAATTTTCTGACAGTTTGTAAAAATCAGTGATTTTTTTTACAACTGCCAGTAAATATCGGAGGTTGATCATTTCATTGCATTTACAGTTTTGCAGAAACACACCACAGTCCATTTAACATGGTTTCCTATAGATGTAGTTCACATCTGTGCATTTTATGGAAAGGGCTAGGGATTTCTTCTGGTTTTTGGTTCCATGAATGGACTTCAATGGATCAAAAGCATGAATTGAAAAAAGCATACAGCACCTGAAATATGCAAACTGCAACCTGCATAGGTGTGAACCAGAACGTATAGGTATTGTGAGTGTTTCCATATCATGTTAAGGCTGGATTCACACCTATGCCGTTTTAGTGCTTTTTGCATTTTGCAGATTTGCACTACAGTCCATTCAACATGGTTTCCTATGGAACACGTTCTGTAGTGCAAATCTGCAAAATGCAAAAAGCACTAAAAATGCATAGGTGTGAATCTAGCCTTAAGCTTGATTCACATCTATGCATGTTGCTTTTGAGCGTTTCTGCAGTGCTTTTTGCAGTGCTTGTCGCGTTTTTGAACATGCGTTTCTGCCACATTTTTGCTGCAATTTGCATTTTGCGGTTTTAATTTTGCTTTTTATTAAATGACCAATTGGAAAACATCACTGCTTATATCACAGAATGTCAGGTGACATTTGTATTTCCTGCTTCCTCCCTAGTCTTGGTGTGTTTTTGTGCTTAGATGATCCTGGCTTTAATGTCCTTTTTTCTAGCAGTAGCCACAGCTACTGCTGTAGTTTTGCTTGAAGAGGAAGCTGAAGAGGAACAAAAGGAGAAAGAGTAGATTTTGGGTGCATCCAGTGATTGCCAATAGAGAGCAGAGAGGGCAATTCTGGATAATTTACAACGACTTCTGTGCCCATGAAGACAAGTTTATGGATTACCCACGGATGTCTATTAAAAGGTGAGTACTTGATTTTGTACCATTACCTACCACTACTCTGGTTTAGAGTTAGGTTAGGGATAAAAGTCAGGTTAGGGTTAAAAGTTGGGTTAGGGTTAGGGTTAAATGTCAGGTTAGGGTTAAGGTTAAAAGTCGGGTTAGGGTTAAGGTTAAAAGTCAGGTTAGGGTTAAAAGTCAGGTTAGGGTTAGTCTTAACCCCAACTCAAATTTTAACCCTAAACCAAATTTTTAAAGTGAAATCTTGCTCATTCCACCAGTTGAAAGGCTACTTATTACATTGAGGTAATTTTTTAATTTTTGGTTCATACTTTAACCCACAAAGTGTTAATCAAATGAACAGGCACAGTAAGTGGTTATTTCACAAAAAAATGTATTTTTGATTTTTAGTTATAATTTTGCCACAAACACATAACGTGTATAACAGCTTCATTCTTTCAAAAACAAAATTGTTCAGATCACGAAATACAGTAAGTAACTAAGTATTAGGCTCATCTCTATTTGAGTATAAACATTTTTTATAGTTAGGTTTCCACCATATCTATTTTAATTATTACAAAAAAAAACACAGGATTAGGATTTTTAATTATAAAGTATGATAAGTAAATGGGTCTTGGTATGCTTCAAGTTGCTGGGAGGACAAAGAAAGAGCACTTTCTCCATAGTGCTGGTCCTGAGCAAGACTTGGAGCATTTATAAAAAAGGTAAGGTGACCCCCCCTATTGCCCACATCTGGTGCTCCAAAACAGCATCCTGGTGGCCCAAGTGCAGATAGTAGAGGAGGTTGTTGGTGATCAAGCTGTCTAAGTGGTGGTCTAGATGGTTATTGATTTCCTGGTCTATAACTTTGTTGCTTAGGCATCTGGTAATATCATGGGGGGTTTGAGGATAGAGGATAGAAGCATAAGTGGATGTCAGCGTTTGCTGCAGTGGAAGATTTCTGTCTGTCTGCACTGTTTTGGGGACTGGGGAGATATGAATTGATGCATTGCATCACTGAAATTTGCATCTCAATTTTCAGGGCATCGGGCACCTGGTCAAAATAGGGCACAAGGGAATTCGCAAATTGTTGGGAGAGAAACAATTGCCCTGTAAAATGATCAGACAGATCCTTTAATAAAGTGTACATTTTATCAGACTCTTTTTCATTCTGTTTGGTGGCAGCCCCCTCTTAGTTGTGTGCCAGTTGTGCACTAGTGCAGCAGCCCCCCTCTCCTGTTCCTCTTCTCCAGCTATCCAAGCAATTTGCTTATTTGGATATCCTTGGTTTAGAGGCTCCTGTGTTTGTGCTGATGAGTCTTCTTCAGAAGGTTCATAGTCCCAGCAGGTGTCTGTTCTGCAAATCACAAAACAAACCAGACCATTGTTTTTAGGGGGAGGGGAGGGGGGGAATAATAATTGGACAGAAACACAGATTCATAATACCCTATTCAGAAAACTTCTCATACTCTTTTCCTCTTTTAAATGACTGTTGAAGCCATCCTTGGCGCTACGCCATCTGGTTTGCAAAGCTTTCACTGCAAAACAATGAAAACATATTTTTGTTATAATTTCAGATACCCAATCGGGGGGCGTGACCGGATGGTGATGGCGGCGGCGTGCGAGGAGTGAGAGAGGTGAGAGTGGTGTGTGCTCTCACCGCAACGCTGACAGCTGATGCCTGTGCCCGGTTAACAGCGCTTTGAGCTGTGATGCCCACAAGAGGAGAGGAGAGAGGAGGACGGATGTTAGTATACACTTCCTTAGTCAACTTGCTCCCATAGGCTGTTCTCACAGACTGGCTGGTACCTGGTGTCTTGTCCGTGGGGATCCTCCTTGTATACTGGAGCGGAGGAGCTGTTGGTCGATCCGGGGCTGTGGAGGCGCTGCAGAGGGGACTGCCTGTGTGGTCTAGCGAAATCCCGGTGAGTGCTCGGGAGACGAGGCGACAGCTCGATAAACACAACGAAGCCAGTCTCGGCATACCACATACCAGGTAAAAAAATTCTAAACCAAACAGCTAAGCAGTGGAATAAGCAGTGAAGAGAGACCTCTGGTGGCCACCTGCAATATTGTCTGGCATCTCCTGTATGTATCAGAGGTTATATATCAGTATGTGGAAAGTACTTGAGAGATATTTCTCTTTACCTAGTATAATATGCCTGCCAGCTACCTATAGTGCTCCAAAGGGAAAATAGAAAGTGTGGAGGAGTGGAACTTATATTGTCTGAACTTTCATGAATTAACCTGCTAACAAATGTGTAAGATCTGACCAGGCTTTGAAAGGAAGGGAAAAAAAAAAAAAAATGTGCCGCACCTGTTTTTGTTGCTCTTGTTATTAAGAGAGGGGGATCCTAGCTGGACAGTGGGAATTGTCGGAGCTTTTGGAGGCTATATAACTAAAGTGGATCCCCACGGCATTGCGGAGGCTGCGTTGTGAGTACCCCCCTCCCCTCCCTCCCTCTTTCCCTGGAGGAGAAGAGAGCAATCCCCCCTTTTTATTTTTTTATTTTTTTGTGTTCCTTGGTTATATACCGAATCAATTATGGCAGCAAGGAGGAGAGGGGAAGAGCTGGCAGGTCAAGAGAATGTTGGAACGCAATCTTTAAGGTCAGCTAAGGATAAAGACAAGGAAAAGAGCTCCCAGGCCATGGCAACAGGGACATCAGCAGCAGCAAAACTAGAAAAATATGCGCATACTTCTGAACATACGCCAACTAAGGGAGCTCAAGTAAAAATCTCAACAGATAGAAAGAGCCAAGGGCAATCAGGACTGGTAGGGGGAAAGAACGCAGTTAAACAAACGGTGGGTACTGTCGGGAGATCCGAAACAGTGTTTATGCAGGACCATTTGATTAATGGAGAAGGAGAACCCACATTAAAGGAGGTGTTGGGGGCGGTTAATGTGTGTAAACAATCTCTAGTAGAGCTATGTGAACAAACAAGAGGCATTAAGGAGGAGCTAGCTTTGATGCGGCAAGATCTTCAAAACACGGCTGATAGGATAACAGCAGCAGAGGGGAGAATATCTCAGATTGAAGATGAGGTATACCCATTGAATCAAGAGGTCAAAGACCTAAAAATACAGATGGGGAAATTCGCAGGGAAATTGGATGAAATGGAGAACAGGCTCCGGAGGGACAATGTGAGGCTGGTAGGTCTCCCGGAAAAATGTGAAGGCCCTGATCCAATCATATTTCTGGAAAATTGGCTTGTTGAAACCTTTGGAAGAGAGACTTTTTCCCAACAGTTCGCAATCGAAAGGGCGCATAGAGTCCCGGCTAGAATCCTGAACCGAGGGGGCCAACCCAGATCTATCTTACTGAAATTCTTGAATTATAAAGATAAAGCGGCTGTGCTCCGAAAGGCCAGAGAAATGGGTAGTATCACTTATAAAGGGGCCAAAGTTTCATTTTATTCTGATTTCTCCCCGGACTTACAGAAGCGCAGAGCAGAGTTCGCTGAAACCAAGCGCAGACTTCAGAAATTAGATGTTACATATGCTCTGCTGTACCCAGCCCGGTTACGAGTTGCAGCCTTGGGAGAGACTTTATTTTTTGATTCTCCTGCTGGTGTGTCAGCTTGGGTGGAGGAAAAGGGGGATCGGTTGATAAGGAGGTGAAGGGTTAGGGGGGGAGGAAGGAAAGCCTCTTCCCCCCTTCCTCCTTTTCTCTGTTTTTCCTTTTTTTTTCTTTTTTTTTTTTTTTTTCTCTCTCCCCTTTTTTTTTTTTTTTTTTTGTCCAGTCTGTTTTTTTTTTTTTTTTTTTTTGGTTTGTCCATCCCTTTACTCTCCTTGCTCCCTCCTGCTCTCTCTTCCCCTCACCCCTGACTGAGATCGTTGGGGGGGGGGGGGGGTGGGTTTGGACGGGGAGATATAGTGGGTACAATGCACCTGAATTACGGGCACAATGTATATACACATGCAACGGTGGGAGGTGGGACACCCACAGTATAAAGGATTACATGAATGAAATTAGGAAGGGTAAAAAAAATGAGGCACAGGTTGGGTTTAAGGGAAGTTGGGTTAGGGAGGGGGGGAGGGGGGATAAGGTAGTATGTGAATGGGTGGGGAAGAGAAGGGAGTTTGAAGGTATGGGTGAGGTTGTAACGGTCACAGGAAAAGCCCCTAGGGGTAACCCAGAAGGGTATGGGGAGGGGTGGGGAGTAGGAACAAGGAATAAAAAGGGAAATATTGGACAGGAAAAGGGCAAAGATTGTACAGTAATAGAGGATAAATTAAAAATAACGTTGGGAATATATGAAAAGTTTATCTTTTCTCTTTCACTAAAGGGAAGTTTGGGACAGAATGGTATCACAATATTCAAAAGGATACACAAGGTTATTAGGAATTTTAGTTTGAGTAGGCTTTTTTTCTCTCCTTTTGTTCCCTCACATCTCGCAACTTTTTTTCAGAGGGGGCATAGAGAACATCCCTATGAGATCAATTATAATATTGAGATAATCCCTTTTTCCTGTAATTTTTTACTGTTTTCTGGAAAGGTATGCAGGATAGAGTTATGAATATTGGCTCCTGGAACGTTAGAGGGATGGGTACATCAGTTAAAAAAGCAGCGGTGTTTGATGCCCTCGAAAAATGTGATATCGGGTTGGTCTGCTTACAGGAAACGCATCTAACTGAGGACTCCAAGTTGGAGAACTACAGCAGGAAATTTCCCACTCAGTTTCACTCAGTCCACACCTCTTATTCAAGAGGGGTGGCTGTGTTGATAAGAAAAGAAGTAGCGTTTAACTGTCGGCAGACCAGCATCGATAAAGAAGGGAGATATGTATTTTTGCATTGTGTAATTGAAAATCGGGAGTATGTCATTGCAAATATTTATATTCCACCCCCGTTTAAACTGGATGTTTTATATAATCTAATGGAATTTATAGTAGGTAAATCTGGGATCCCAGTAGTAGCAGTGGGAGATTTCAACGAGGTTATAAATAAAAATCAGGATAGGTTCCCATCAGGGACAAATTTGCAGAGAGAGGGTGAGAGTCGGTTATCCAGGTTTATGCAAGAAGGGGGACTATTTGATTTGTGGAGAGTTCGGAATCCGGACCTCCTACAATATTCGTGTTTTTCAAGTTCTTACTCTTCACTCTCAAGAATAGATTTAGTGTTGGGGAACGAAGAAGCTAACCAAGTGGTAAGGGAAATAGTATACCAACCCAGGGGGGTGTCGGATCACTCATTGGTGACGGTATCGGTTAACTTAGAGAGGAGAAGTCCCCCGAAAGTATGGAAACTGAACCCAGTATGGCTTGAGATTATTGGGGATGCAAGCAAAGTACTATCCCAGCTAGAAGAGTTCATAGAGCTCAATAAGGATACCGCTGCAAGTGGAGTAATATGGGACGCATTAAAGGCCTACCTCAGAGGTATCCTTATTCAACAGGTGGCAAAAATTAAGAAAATATCTAGAGAATGGGAGAATACCGTTAAAAGTGAGTTAGTAGGAGCAGAAAGAGAATATATAGTAAATCCCTCCCCAGAGAAACGAAAGGTATGGTTAGATACACAGCAGAAGTATAAAGCAATGATTATCAGGAAAGCTGAGAACAAAAGACTATTCCAGAAACAAGTGGCGTTTGGGGAGGGGGAAAGTGTCGGGAAGATGCTGGCACACCTAGTGAAGACCAACTCCTCGCCATCCATCGTCCCCGCGATCAGAACAGAGAAGGGAGAAATCTCAACTCAGAATTCAGTGATTATAGATACTTTTAGATCATACTATGCAAAACTGTACAGATCGCAGGGGATGAGGGGAGACGAGGAGATGGAAAAGTTTTTTGGAAATATTAAAGTCCCTTCCCTTACCGAGGAGGAGAGAGAGATAATGGAAGCCCCATTAACATTAGAAGAAATTCAATCTGCAGTGACAGCAATGGCTAACCAGAAGTCTCCAGGACCAGACGGTCTTCCATTGGAAACCTATAAATACTATGGGAAAGTACTGCTTCCAGAGTTTCTCAGAGTGTTAAATAGGGTAAAGGAGGAAGGGAGATTACCTACCTCGATGACGGAGGCAACGATAATCGTTCTGCACAAGGAGGGGAAGGATCCGTTGGAAACTAAATCTTACCGACCTATCTCACTTTTGTGCACGGACGCAAAAATACTAGCTAAGGTACTGGCGGCCAGACTGAATAAAATTATTTCTAGATTAATACATCCTGATCAGACAGGATTTATCCCCGGTAGATCAACTAGCATGAATATTAGAAGACTATACCTTAATTTACAGATACCAACGGAAAACATAGGGAAAAGGGCAATTATGGCTTTGGATGTAGTCAAAGCCTTTGATAGTCTTGAATGGAGATACATCTGGCGAGTTCTGAGAGAATTTGGCTTTGGCTCCTCATTCATTGAATGGATAAAAATCTTATACAATGGTCCTAGCGCTAGAATTAGGGTTAACAACGAGTATTCAGATAAGATATTATTAGAAAGAGGTACAAGACAGGGGTGCCCTTTGTCACCCCTGATCTTTGCCCTTGCAATGGAACCATTAGCCATTGCAATAAGATCTAATGCTGATATGGAAGGCTTTAAAAGAAAAGCGAGGGAAGAAAAGATCGCGCTATACGCCGATGATATTCTCCTCTATCTGGGGGACGTGGAGAAGTCAACCAGGCAGGGGATGAAAGTCCTCGGGGATTTTAGCAGCTTCTCGGGATTAACAATAAATTGGGAAAAATCATCTCTGATGCCTGTAGATACACTGGAGAGTCAAACTATATCGACAATCCCGCAGTTAGAAGTAGTGGAGAAAATAAAATATTTAGGAATATACATACAAAGTGATGCAAAAAGGTATATAAGTGATAATATCGCCCCCTTACTAGTTAAATTTAAAAATAAAATCGAAATCTGGAAGAAACTCCCTCTTTCGGTTGCAGGGAGATGCAATCTTATCAAAATGCTATGGATGCCACAGTTATTGTATCTGTTGCATAATGTGCCGTTATGGATAGATATAAAGTGGTTTAAAAAAATAGAAACACTATTTAGAGAACTCATATGGAGCGGAGGTACCTCAAGAATAGGCCTACAAATTCTGCAATTACCGACAAGGAAAGGAGGAATGGCAGTACCTCACCCAAGAAGCTACTTTTTAGCTGCACAATTGCAACATCTGGGGACGAGCAAGGAGTTTAGTGGAGATATAAATAGGAAGTTAATGATTACTGGGACACCTCATAAAACCATAGTAGAGGCCTTGGAGGCAAACTCATTTCCTTATAGAACGCCCACAATAAAACTCGCTCTAAAAGTATGGAAGGCAGTAAAAGCGATAAAGGGTCTAGAAGGGATGACCAAAGAAACCCCATTATGGAATAATCTGAACCTACAGGAAATGGGAATGATAGAGAGGCACAAAGATTGGGAAAGTAGGGGGATTGACAGACTGGCCCAGTTGTATGAAGGAAGTATAATAAAAACATTTAATACACTGAGAATGGAATATGATCTACCAAAACACTCATTTTATAAATATTTACAAATCAGACACGCATTATCGAAACAATTTGGTACATCGGGGCCAGTGTGGAGCAAATCCCCCATCTATAATAGATTAAAATCTGAAGATAGTGCAAAAGGGTTTATAGCAGAAATGTATCCATATATTTGTGAAGGGAGCATAGAAACTCCAGATAAACTTAAAAGTAAAATAAAATGGGAGGAGGAAGTAGGAACATTCTCAGATGAGCAGTGGATGAGGATACTGGAGGGAGGACACTTGATATCTGTCTCACCAGCCCAGAGGGTGTCACATCTAATGCTGCTACATAGAGCCTATTATACACCGAAGAGGCTATACAGGTTTAGGCGAAGGGAAGATGATGGCTGCCCGAGATGTCAGGCGACAGGGGATCTGATGCACATGTTCTGGAGGTGCCCTAAACTGTTCCGTTACTGGTCAGAAGTTATTGCTGACTTGAATGAAACATTTGGAGTGTCGGTTGATGGGAACCCCAGAATGTGCCTATTGGGCCTGAATGAAGGAATAGGAGGGCCGGCCTGTATAAATAAAGCAGTAATGAGATGTATGTTCCAGGCAAGGAAGCTAATAGCGCAAAGGTGGCAGGCAAAAAACCCCCCATCGGTAGCGGAGTGGAGACAACTAATAACAGAGACGATCTGGAAGGAAAAAGTAGTATATGTAAGGAGAGGGAATTTTAGGGAATTTAATAAAATGTGGAAACCATGGTTAGACAAGTTGGGTTACACAGTATAAAGAACTGGAGAGAGTGACGTTTGGAGGGAAGAAGGAGAGAGAGAATATGTGGTATAGGTGATAAGAAGTTAGTGGTATAGAGAGTAACACGGTCATAGTTTGGGTATGAGGGGCCCACTGCTTCTTCCTGTTATGTACGTGAGGGGGGGGGGGGAGAGGGGGAGGGAAATGTTAATGTGGAAAACGGAGTGTTTAACTGTATAAAGTTTATGAATGGAAAAATTATTATGGAAAATAAATAAAGATTATATAAATTAAAAAAAAATAATAATTTCAGATACCTGGCAACTGGACACTCCCTTTCTAGTCTGCATTTTCAGTTCTTGATTGGGAAATCAACTGCCAGCTACCTAGTCCGGGACATGTGCTCCATCATTTGGGACATTCTTAAAGAGTTGGTCTTCCCGAAACCTACAACTGATGATTCAGCAAAGATAGCAGATATCTTCTGGCAGCAGTGCAATTTCCCAAATTGTGTGGGTGCTATTGACGGAAAGCATATACGCATCCAGAAGCCAGTAGGCAGTGGCAGTAGCTTTTATAACTATAAAAAATATTTTTCATTTGTGCTTTTTGCAATGGCAGATGCCAATTAATGTTTTGTATATGTCAATATAGGGTCCTACGGCAGAAGTTCAGACTCTAGTATATTTGCCCACTCAACCTTAGGGCATCTTCTGCAAGAAAATAAGCTGGGACTACCAGCCAATAGGCCACTCCCTGTAACTAGTGGGCAGGCAATGCCGTATGTCTTTGTGGCTGATGAAGCATTTGCACTAGGGGAACACCTTCTCAGACCCTATTCAAGCCACTCTTTGAGCCCCCAAAAAAGTGTGTTCAATTATAGACTCACTCGGGCCAGGAGAGTTGCTGAATGTGCTTTCAGCATACTGGCCAACAAATGGTATTTGTTGCACACCCTAATATATCTAAAAATGAAACACGCTATACAGGCTATGAAAACTACTTGTGCTCTCTATAATTTTATTCAAGAGCATGATGGGTTCCAAATTGAGGACACCTTTGGCAATCAGGCCATGACAAGAGCTTTCAGCTCGGGGCAGCAGGAGTGGTGCTGCTTTCCGAGATAACTTCTGCTTATATTTAACGTCTCCAGAAGGTCAGCTACCATGGCAGCTAGATGCAATAGCCTAGACAGACCAAATTTGACAGATCTTCTAAACATTGGGAATGTGTTTTGTTAAGCTTATGTTTGTTTAATTTTTCGAGCTCTGCTCTACTTTTTTTGTCTGCATTGAAAAATGTGTTGACATTAACATACTATTAAAAACAAATAACTGTTTTGTGTTGGAGATCAGCAGGAGTGTACAGATAGGTTCTTGGCCTCACCAGGCTGATCAGATGCTCAGTCCTCACCATATTTGCTGTAGTCCAAACTGGGATTTGCTGGTTCTCAAGGCATCCTGGGTAGTTTATTTTTAAAGGGCAGGTGTTTGATGACATGCTGCTTCCAAAAATGTAAAATGCAAAATGAATAAAAAAACGCATCAAAAATTCTGGACTTGCGTTTTTCTTGCATGTCCATTGAATTCTATTACTTGCAAAACACTGCATTTTGCAGGAAAAAAGTCCCCGACCCTTTCCAAAAACGCAGAGGCACAAAAATGCATTGATGTGAACGTGTTACATAGGAACCCATGTTAAAAAATGTCCCTGCATTTCTGCAAAATGCATCAAAAAATGCATTAGTGTGAATCAAGCCTCATACTGTTCAAATATTCACTGTGTTCGTTTTCCATAAGAGTTCTGTAATTTCTCAGGTTGCCAGTAAAAAATGTGCTCCACCATAAAGTTTTCCATGTTTTGTTAGTAAAAAATGCTGCTGGAGATTGGCAACCCTGATCAGAGCACAAGACTGCTAATGGCACAAAATACATACAAAGAACTTATTATGGACTTTTTTCCCCCCACTTTATTTTTTACAGTTTGTTCATTGTGTATTATGTGTGTGGGTTCATTATTTTCACTATGGATATGTAAATTAACTTTATAGTGTATTTGCACAGTGTGGGACCATTGCATTTTAGAACTAAAAATAAGAAGCCTACATGAGTGCACTTTTTATGTAAGGGGTGTGTACATATTGAGTGTTGTTTTATGCACTATATTTTTTGACATTTATTTGCATGTTTGAAAAGTGTCATATATCGACAGAATTTTGTTATGCAATTTACATTTTAGTTGGATGAATTGTTGTGCAACAATTGAGGTTCATTATTTTAATAGTAGACAAGTCTAGCGTTCGAGCATTATTGCATTCCAATAGCCGAAATAAATTAATATGCTGGCAATGGAATATTTAATGCTTAAATGCTTAAAGAGGAAGTAAACTCTCCCACTCTGATGCTTCTTTTCATTTAGTCCATTATAATAAGTCATTATCAGACTATAGCCACTGTAATCCAGCCCAAATCGCATATTACTTACTGTTTAAAGAAACTTTAAAAAACTTGTTTCTAGGGGTTAGGCAGCGCCATCTTAAGTATTGTTTTCTGAGTCCACAGTGGAGTGTATTTCCGCCTTACATTGAGCACTTCCTGTACTGTTAACCAAGCCTCCTTCTCAATCCGTTTCTATGGCAACCCTGCTTCCCTGTTTATAGCTTACTTGTTTATTTCATAGTATTTACTTGTGCCGATGTCTAATGTTTCCCTTTGTCAGACTTATCAGCTTCAGCTGATAAGACTGCAGTAATAGCCAAGTTTAGACTGTATGTGAGGTCACATGGTGTGTAGGAGGAAGCTCTGAGTGATTAGCAGAGTTCAGTTTTGTGCCGTAGGAAGTCCTGATAACAGATAGATAAGACATAGAGAGTGTGCATTAAATCAGGGGAGATCTGGGCATGCTCAGTGACTTCATTCTACAGAACAACAAGGATTACAACAATACTAAGCAAGTAAGGAGATATCTACAAGCAGTGTTCATTAGGGTTTTTTATGCTAATTTACATGGGACAAAGTTGTGGGGGAGGGTTTACAGCCACTTTAAGGGTGCCTAAATGCATGTGCAATAGGAAGCTTTTATCACATTCTCTAAGCAGCTTTTCTCCTACCAGGAATCATGGTGTTTAGAAAGGCTAAACAGACACCCTTTGTGCATGAAGCCTAAAAAAATATTTGAGTATGTTCTTAAAAGGTGTTCAGATGAAATCCAAGGGCCAAATGTAGATTATGGTAACAGAAAGGAAAAAAGGTAAGGTATCCACTCCTACCGCCATTGGAATCGCCTAGGCGAATCCACTGGAAGCTCTCCCTCCCCTCACCTGCAACTTCTTGGGACACATCACAGGTCCCTGGAGGCTGCAGGACCATGCACACCTCACAGCCTGGCTTGTACATGCATACTGGAGAGCTGGCTGTGAAGCCTCAAGGAGTCATAGCCAGCTTCCCACAGTAAGATGCTGGCACCGTGGAGACGAAGACCAGTGAAGAACCAGCCCAAATGAAGACAGAGCTGGATCCCTGGACAGACAAAGTTTCCTTTCATTAAAATAATTTATTACAGTATTTGTAGCTGCTGACTTTTTTTCTTCAAACTGAAGAACCTCTTCAGCTTCAAACAATGCTTTTGTTCCATTACTGCTTGATTATTAACAAATACTGGCTGCGTATAGTGCTAACTTTATACCCTTTTGTACCTTATCACTTTTAAAAGTATCAGACTTCCTGAATGGCTGCAAATTTCCTATCTGCTGTCATTTACCCCAACTGCTGCCAAACTCCAGCATAGCTTCCTAAACAGTTTAAACAAGAGCACTGTCCTGCTATTGTCTTTGTTTAACATAATACTGTAATTAACAAAACTGCAAACAAAATGGCTAATGTAAGGCTGATACTCAAGGCAAACCGCTAAATACACACTTGAAATATATGTATGTAAACTTTATTTTCTGCCAAGTTATTTGTAATTCCATCTAGCCACTATTACAAATAATACACTTCTACCACACAGCACAGCCAGATGAATAAATCCAATTTTATCTTAACAGAGTTGTGAGAAAATAACTAGATTGTATTTTTTTTATATTTCACTGCATTTTAATTTTAACAAATTACACCAAGAGAAAAAGATGTTCAATAACTAACAGCAATTAATGAAAAACAGAGATTTTACCACTCTTGTGTCTAGGTCCTCAGTAATTGCATCGTTTTTAGATTTAGTTTGAATTCTCCTACATTTTACTTACCCGATCCTCTGCTCCTCAACAGACAGCGCTCCACCATGCTCCAGCAATGAACTACCCCTCATCATTCTAATGTCCCATGCAGGGCTACAGACCCTGCATCAGTCTTGATCAGGGCCGGATTTCCCAATAGGCAGTGTAAGCATGTGCCTACAGGAGTCCTTCCTAAAGGGGTGCCCACCTCCCGCCATAGTGTAGCGAGGGCAAAATCTAGAGTTGAGCAGAAAAGTGTCCAGAGTGTTTGCTCACTGAGCCTAAGCCTGTCACTTCAAGCTGTGTGTGCTATGATGGCACAACGCTCTCCTCTCAGCCTGGCTCAGCAATGGGTGCCCTGTCATTGTGATTGGCCAAACTGGCTCCCACCCAGCCACCCACCTTGCTGTATGTTACTGCCTGGGTCTCACCGCTGGGCCAGGCCTTGCTCTCTCAGCTCCAGATCGCGTCTGACTAACATCTGTTCTGTCATACCTGACATACGAGATAGTCAAAGAAAGAGTTACGGATCAAGCCAGTGCAGCGCAACCTAATTAATCCCTGTGCATATACAGCATTAAACTAAAATATCAGTGAATAATCAATTTTTAAAGTGTGCTCTGAATCTAAATGTTTGTGAAAGTCCAAAGTAAATGCTCAAAACGTTTAGCATTAACTCTTTCAAAAACATGCAATGTTCAGTAAAAAAATAATAAATCCCAGTGCTCCCCAAAAGATTCTGTAGCTATCCATCGCACTCCTCCAGTAATTAATGTACCTTCACACCCCAGGTCAAAAAAACCTGCTCACCTCAAGATCATAAATCTGTGCTCATCTGTGATCTTAATCGGATCCACTCCACTGGGAACTCCTCTCTGATCCTTCTCGACTCCAGGGTACTCAAATCTCCAGCTGTCAGTGTACTTGTATACAGCATATCATTCACATGTGCAGTAATACCTTGGATTACAAGCATAATTTGTTCCACAAGCATGCTTGTAAACCAAAGCACTTCTATATCAATGCGAATTTCCTCATAAGAAAAAATGGAGCTCTATGTGGCTTATTAAAAGTGCTTATTGATATGCATCAGCCGGTTCACCACTCCAAGCCCTCAGTGATGACTAGGGATGAGCTTCGTGTTCGAGTCGAACGTACGTTCGACTCGAACATTGGCTGTTCGTGCGTTCGGCGAATTCCGAACGCTTTGGCCGTTCGCGTCAAAATTCGAGTGACGCGCACGGACCACAATGCACTGCGTTGGCGCAGTGCATTGCTGCCCGATGATTGGCCAAGCATGCACTGTGACCCCGCATGCTTGGCCAATCGCAGCGCCGTCAGCGAGGAGAGCCATGATTGGCCACAGGCATCCTGCCTGTGGCCAATCATAGCTCAGGCTGTGTAGTGCACGCCCCACACTATATAAGGCCGCCTTTGAGGCGGCCTCCTGTAGTGTGTTACTTAGCATCTGAAGCAGTGGGTGTTCTGTGTACCTTCAACACAGTACACACCAATCGTTTTTGGCTGATTTCCTATCTTGCTGCTGTGTAGTGGTTGTTGTCTGTGCCCTGACTGCAGTATACACCACTATATTCACCTCACCTATATAGCTAGTGATCTAGCTTTAACCACTTAACAACTGCCCATTGCCGATTAACGGCTTCAGGGCGGTTGTTTAACTCAGAGAGGCCGTTAATTAACGGCCTCCCAGAATTCTGCTCTCGCGTGCCCCGAGGTGTGCGCACTCGAGAGCATCCGTGACCGCCGGGTCCACAGGACCCGGCGCATCACGGATCACGGTAAACGGCCGCTCATAGCGGCCGTTTACCACGTGATTGCTCCGTCAAATGACGGAGTGATCACTTGGAAACAAACCGGCGTCATGTTATGACGCCTGTTCCTCCCTCCCCTTTCTGTACCAATCGGTACAGCGGAGGGGAAAGAGATCGGTGTCAGCAGCGATGTGGGCTGCATCTGCAGTGCCCACATCGCTGCTCACCGAATTTAACCCCTCAATTCCCTGCCAATACTCTGCAATACCAGTGCATACTCTGCAGTACCCTGCCATTACTCTGCAGTACCCCGCCATTACTCTGCAGTACCCCGCCATTACTCTGCAGTGCAGTACCCTGCCATTACTCTGCAGTGCAGTACCCTGCCATTACTCTGCAGTACCCTGCCATTACTCTGCAGTACCCCCCATTACTCTGCAGTAACCCCCATTACTCTGCAGTACCCCCCAATACTCTGCAGTACCCGCCATTACTCTGCAGTACCCCCAATACTCTGCAGTACCCTGCCATTACTCTGTAGTACCCCCCAATACTCTGCAGTACCCTGCTATTACTCTGTAGTACCCCGCCAATACCCCGCCAATACTCTGTAATACCCTGCCATAAATTGCCATACCCAGCCATACTCAGAGATACCCAGCCATACTCGGTGATACCCTGAAATACCCAGCCATAGACGCCCCCCACCCCTCACCGCCCTCCGGTGCTTCTACCAACTCGCCAGTACGATCAAAGCCAGAATCTTTTTTTTATTTTTTATTTCAGGCTTCCCAGCCTAGAGGTGAGATGTGGGGTCATATTGACCCCCCAGATTTCACTGTAAAGAGGACCTGTCACCCCATATTCCTATTACAAGGGATGTTTACATTTCTTGTAATAGGAATAAAAGTGATCAAAAATATATTTTTGGGGAAAAAAATGTCAAACTAAAATAAATAAAGTAAAATGAACAATAAAAAAATAAAATAAAAATTAAAGCGCCCATGTCCCCATGTGCTCGCATGTGCCACACATGTGAGGTATCGCCGAGAATGTTAGAGCGAGAGCAATAATTCTAGTCCTAGACCTCCTCTGCAACTCAAAACATGTAACCAGTAAAAAAAAATTTAAAGCGTCGCCTATGGGGATTTTTTAAGTAGCGACGTTTGGCGCCATTCCACGGGCATGTGCAATTTTGAAGAGTGACATGTTTTATATCTATTTACTCAGCATAACTTCATCTTTCACTTTATGCAAACATTGGGCTAACAAGTGGTTAATAATAGAGCTTGCAGTCAGTAGTGTTAGGAGATAGTGCGTGCTGTCTGCGTGTTCTGTACCCAGTACATACCGCTATAATATAGGGCAGGCCCCTATTTTCAAACATCCAACTTACAAACATCTCCTACTTGCAAACGCAAGGAGACAGCAGCAAGTGAGATGAAAAAAGATGGACGACAAAACAAATTATACAGGGGTGATAACCCTTCCCTATGTTTTCCAAAAAGCTTAAAGATATTTTTTTTGACTGGAGCTACACTTTAAAAATGTACCGGTTGAAAATTACAAACAGATTCAACTTAACACAACAAACCTACACAGTCCCTGTCTTGTTTGCACCGCCTGTATACTGCTGTTCTGAGTATATAGGGCCTGGGGGCCACACGCATTTCCTTTTTTTAATATGGGTACGGGGTTCCCCTTAATATGCGTACAAGACCCAAATAGGCTGGTAATGGGCAGGGAGGGCTACCCATGCCATGTTTCTCAATGATTTTCAACCATATTGCAGGAACCAGATATAACATTAAAACCGCAAGCAGTTTTAAATGGTGTTATTTCCGTTTAATGTCATTTTGTGCAGGGACTGTTCTAAACACGGGAAACACGTGGCACTTCACAGGCATACTACAGACACCCCCCAGGCACCATATTTAAAGGAATATTTCATTTTTTTTTTCACTTTAATCGTCATTAAAATCAGTGCTCCCGCCAAAACGGTAGTTTTTAAAACTTTTTTTTGCAGTGACCCATGTCCCCTGAGGCAGGAGGCAGGTCGCCAAACCCTTTTTAGGACACTATCTTGCATATTAGCCATTAAAATTAGCACTTTCCAATTCGAACGTTTGAGTCCCATAGACTTTAATGGGGTTCTAACGTTCGTACCGAACGCGGGGGTCGTTCGCAAGTTCTGGTGCGAACCGAACCGGGGGGTGTTCGGCTCATCCCTAGTGATGACAGCATGACGTCACTCCTAAATGCGTAGCTCCTGATAACTAGGCTTTCTCAGTAGGCGGTGAACCGACCAGCCCAAGCCCGTATACATCAACGTATACTCCAGCAGTTGCTGGAAGTCTCATTGCAGACCTTTCTTCTAGACAATGGAAGCTGATAACACTCCCCGATGCCTCTCTAGGGATACATGAGTTCCTGATATAATAAATATATATTCCAAGACCTTGTGCATACCAACACTTCCAACAACCACATTTCCATATAAATGCACGGTGTTCATATACATGAAACCTTGGAATATATAGAGGCGGTTAGGAGTATAGTTTACATTGGAAGTTACTCGATTTATATCAGGAACTAATGTGTCACTTGAGAGGCATCGGGGAATGTTATCAGCTTTCACTGTCTAGAAGAAAGAGGCTGGTTTGCAATGAGACTTCCGCCAACAGCGGGAGTATATGTTGATGTGGTTACTGTAGAAACTCGGATAGTTCTATATAAGGGCTTGGGCTGGTCAGCTCCCCACCTACTGAGGAAGCCCAATTATCAGACGCTACACATCTAGAGCCTGTGACATCATCCATCATCACTGATGGTTTGGAGTGGTGAACCAGCTGATACAAGGTTAAAAATGAAAAGCGCTTATTGATATGTCAGTGTTTTTATTTAGGGTTGTGCAAATAAAAGCTTTTAAAAACGGGAAGCACTATGTATCCACCTTTCAATTACATGTGAATTATATGCTGGATACAAATACACCGACAGCTGGAGATTTGAGTAGCCTGGAGCCGAGGAAGATTTGAGAGGGGTTCCCAGTGGAGTAGATTTGATTAAGATCATAGATGAGCACAGATTTATGAGCTTGTTGTGAGCAGGTTTTTCATCTAGGGTCTGCATGTTTTTGAAACAGTTAATGCTGAACATTTTGAGCATTTACTTTGGACTTTGGACTTATTAACTGATATTGTAGCTTGATGCTGTATATGCACAGGTATTAATTAGTTGGCACTGCACTGTTTTATTCCATAACAATATTTAGAGGTGTGGTGAGAGCACTATAGAGTGTGTTCAGCTAGCAACCTTGTATGCACTATTATGTTTTTAGAACATTAGATTGTATTTAACCCCCTCCATGCTATACCCAAATGACGGCTAAAGCACAGACCTAATTTGCCAGGAGGGCGTCCATAGACATCATCCCATGCTCGAGCAACCTGCACCCCCTGTAGGGCACTCGCGGCGTGCTCTACAATCAGTGAGTCTATGATGACAGATTGGAGTTTCCGACCCCTTACCATGTGATCAGCTGTCAGCCAATGACAGCTAATCATGTGAGGTAAACAGAGCCAGTAATCTGCTATTTTTTCTCCTCACGCTGGCAGCATGAGGAAAAAAATAAAAAGCCGATTACCGGCAGCTGTGAGAGGGACATCAGGAGAGCCTCTGCAGAGGCTTCTGTGGCAGCTACCAGTGCCCACCAGCGCCACCCACCAGTGCCCACCAGCGCCACCCAGTGCCCACAGTGCCACCTATAAATGTCACCAATCAGTACCTCATCACCAGTGCTGCTTATAAATACCACCTACCAGTGCCCATCAGTGCCCAGTGACATCCAGTGCCACCTACCAGTGCCACCCACCAGTGCCAACCATCAGGACCCATCAGTGCCGTCTTATCTGTGCCCATCAGTGCAGCCCATCAGTGCCCCTCAGTGCAGCCTCATCAGCAAATATAAATGAAAGAGAAAAATTACCTGTTTGCAAAATTTTATAACAAACTATGAAACTTTTTTTTTTTTTTTTCAAAAATGTCTTTTTTTGTTTGTTTAGCAAAAAAAAAAAAAAAAAACCCAAGTGGTGATTAAATACCACCAAAAAAAACATCCATTTGTGTGAAAAAAAATAATGATTAAAATGTCATTTGAGTATGGTTTAGCATGAACACGCAATTGTCATTCAAAGTGTAACAGCGCTGAAAGCTAAAAATTGGTCTGGGCAGGAGGGGGGGGGGGGGGGGGTGGGGGGGTGGTTAAGTACCCAGTAAGCAAGAGGTTAAGTCAGAGATAGTAGTGCTGATTGTAAATAGAACAACTTTGGTGTCACAGAAAGAGTACCAGGTGAGTGGTCTGGGAGAGGGGCAGGGAGGGAGTCGCTGTGGTCGCTGTGGTAGCCCATGCTCTGTGGAGGGGGGTCAAGTGATGGAATGGATTATGGATGAAGGCTGCCTGTATAGAGCACAGTAGATGAGGAGAGGCTGGCTGGCCCACATAGCCGAGCTGCCCACCACAATGCTCTGGGGGGGGGGTTGGTCAGCAGCATGTGGTGGAGATGGATGAAGGCCAGATAGATGTGGCAGTGTCAATTAACCCCTTTGTGCTGCACGATAGGGGTTATTACTGTGTAAACCTGCACCTATGCTAGGGGGTATTATGGCAGAAACACGCCAATCCACTGGATTATTATTGCATAAACTGGCACTAATTGTGGGGGTGGTGGGCTTCAGAATTCTCTGTCTATAGGCTCTGCAGATGTGAATCCGGCCCTGGATGACATCTGGAGCTGCAGCATGGAGGGAGAAGACATTGCGAGAATCAGTATAATAGCATGGAGGATCAGGTATATAAATAAAAATGTTCATGCCCCCTAAATAAGCAGGTAACCATTGCAGCACCGGCACAGCCTCATTGCAAGGGAGAATTTTCAAGTTTCCTGAAGTTCAGCTTTCATAAACAGAAAAGGTGTTTATGTTACACAGAATATGTTTTATTCCTAAATAGGATTGCTCTATATGCTTACCGGAATTGTTGTGAGATATAGTAGAACACGTTGCCAAGCAACACGTTGAGAAGTGTTGCCTGCAATTTTTGACCTTGAACTTCTCTTGGTTACACTGCTTGTTCTTTTCCAGAGGGTGTGTTACATACAAGTTCTGCCACATTTCGAATACAACAGCAAGCTTTATTAGGAATGGCTGCCTTGTGTCCACTCAGAGAAAGCTGACCTTAGAGACCAGACGTCCAACAAAAGGCTATTATTGCAAAGCCATTTACCTACACAAAATGTGCTCAAAAGTCAGGCACATTGCCACTGGTGCCTCAATAGAAGAACAAGGACAATAAAGACTTTTTAATGTTGCCGATGTCTAGTTAAGTCATCATATGTTCCCACTGTCTATATTTGAGCAAAAAGCTGGATCACCAATGAAGGCAATCCTCAAATGTTTGAAAATCCATCAGGATTTGTGAACTAGAATGTGTTCAGTATTGTTGTCTTTGTTTAGTTATCATATGTACGCAGAATGTGTGTTATTTTCAGTATTTTTTAAAATCGGAATTTGACAGCAGTCTTTTTAAATGTAAATAATGTTTTCAATGCATGACTGTTTTAATAACTGCTCCTGTGTGAACTTTGCAATCATATGCATATATGGAGGCAGCTATACTTGACCAGTCCATACACAGGCCCTGCTTCCAAGTTTCACAATGATTGTGCATTATTGCTTTTTTTTTTGTTTAACAATACAGAATATGTATGTGTTGTATTTACATAGCTGTGTTAGGACCTGGAGTGGGAATAGGAAGTTATACTAGAAGAAATAGATTTTACACATGGCTCTTTGCTGACTGGATTAAACAAGTTCTTCACAAGATTCAGACTATGGTGACAGAAGTGAAATCTCTGAAACATCATGGCTCAGACACTACATGGCATACAACCTTTTCCTAATCTTTGATAATGACATTGCTAACAACTGGCTGAGATTCAAAAAAGAATGGGACGTGTACAGCAAAGCAGGACTCTCAGACAAGTCAAAAAAGGTACAACTCCCCACCCCCAACCCTATTCCCGACATTCCTCGGGAAAGAGAAGCAAAGTTTTGCCAAACAATGGGTGCAGTCAAGGCTCACCTCCCCCCCCCCATCCACAGCCCACCCTCTATCCCCCTGTCCACAGTTCAAAACCCCATCCACAGTTATTCTTATCTTCTCTTGTCCACACTTCACACCCCCCCCCCCCCATACGCAGCTTACCTTCCCTTTGGGTCACAATGAGTGCCATTCGTTTTGTACTCCTATGACCCATTTTCAGCGGAGAGTGGTCTGAAGTCCGCTCTCCACTGATGTCACTATAATCAGTCCAGGCAGCGCGTCATCCTGATTTAGGAAGTCTGGATCCACCAGCTGCCTGGACTGATGGCAGTCTCAGCCTCTACGCAAGCCACTAAGAGGCTGAGACGACCATTCCCTGCCCCTCAACAGCTCAGCGCTCCAGTGAGTGTGGAGGAGCAGAGCAGAAGAGCTGCTGATTGACAGGCAGCTCCCCGCTCAGGGAGGTGAGGTGAGAGAACCGAGCCATCGGCAATGTTCGGTGGCTCGATTCTCAGTGAAGAGGCAGCGGGGTACAGATGCAGCATTGGTCTGATGATGTATCCACCTAGGCAAGTATGAATAGGCAAAAAAAAATAATAAAAATACTTATTTTTTAAGAACAAACCTACAGAACCCATCTTGTTTGTAACCCAGGGACTGCCAGTACAGGTTTAGGAGTCAGCTAACTCATTGAAAACAAAGCCATGATTTTTCGTGATGTCTTCTGCCACTGTCCCAATTTTTCGCCACCTCCAAAAGGTGCATAAAGAAGATGCTTTTCCCGAAGTTCACCCTGTTGTGCCAGGCATAGGGTCCCTTTTGGAGAGACCGGAACAGTGAGTTAATTCACATTTCCAGCCACTAATGTACATTTTGGATATAATAAAGGTATCAAGTCCATTATTGGTGCTGTGAACATTTTATGTTGGGCGAAATGTTATGTTTGGTGTGAATACCACATAAGATTGTTTAGGTCAAGAGTTCTCAACACCTGTCCTCAGGACCCACTAACAGGCCAGATTTTAAGTATTACTTTAGGCCTCTTTCACACTGGGGCATCGGTGGTAAAGAGCCACTATTTTTAGCGGTGCTTTACCGTAGTTTTTGCTGGGGGTTTTGGCCGATAGCAGGGAGGTTTTAACCCCTGCTAGCTACTGAAAAAGGGTTAAAATGATCCACAAAGTGCCACTGTATACACCGCTCCTTCACCTCTCCAAAGATGCTGCTTGCAGGATATTTGTTAACGTTCCGCAAGCGCACCACTTCCAGTGTGAAAGCCCACAGCTCCAGGCTCAACAACCCAACGCCTCTCACTCTGGACTGGCTCCACACTGAATGTATATTCCACAGCGTCCCAGCACAGCTTGCCTCACTCAGGATGATCACTGTGCTTCACTCAGGTGTGTGTGCAGGATATGAGAACACAGAAAGAAAGCTCTTCACGTAGTATGTAAAAACAGGGTGTTTATTTAAGCTAAAATATGCACTTACAACAGAGATAATAATATTAGGCAGTAGAGAGAGGATGATCCAGCATGGAGATCACCAACAAATCTGCATGCTCATCATGTCACAGCTCCTGTCTCCTTCTCCATTCCCATGTTTTATTGCAGAAAAAAAAAAAAAAAAATATATATATATATATATATATATATATATTGTTTTTTTTTTACTTTATATAGCAAAAAAATATAAAACCCAGTGGTGATCAAATACCAACAAAAGAAAGCTCTACCTGTGCAAAATAAATGATATAAATTTTGTTTGTGTACAGCATTACATAACTGTGCAATTGTAAGTTAACTACTTGCTGACCGCTCACTGCAGATATACCCGTACGTTGGTCCGTGGAGGTGACCATGTGGACTAGCGCACGTCCACTGCACATGGGGGCAACGCATGTCCACTGCACATGGAGGCAACGCATGTCCACTGCACATGGGGGGCAGCACACGCACAGGTTCAGCAGACTCGATGTCTACCCGCGATCGCTCCTCACAGAGGCAGTAAGAGGATCTGCCAATGTAAACAAGGCAGATCCCCGTTCTGACAGGGGAGGAGAGAGAGATCTGCTGTTCCTAGTGATCCTTGGAACAGCGATCTCTCTCTACTCCCTGTTAGACCACTCCCCACACAGTAAGAAAGCACCTTCCTATGGAACAATTAACCCCTTGATCACCGCCTAGTGGTAACCACTTTTCAATCAGTGTATTTATACAGCGATCAGTGCATTTTTATATCACTGATCACTGTATAAGTTTCACTGGTCACCAAAAATTGTCACTTAGGGTCAGATTTGTCTGCCACAATGTCTCAGTCCTGCTAAAAATGGCAAATCGCCACCAGTACCAGTAAAAACAATAAAAAAATGAAAAGTCCCTAAATCGATCTCCTATTTTGTAGACGCAAAAACTTTTGTGCAAACTAATCAATATACACTTATAGGGATTTTTTTTTTACCAAAAATATGCAGCAATACACATTGGCCTAAACTGTTGTGTTGAATAAATGTGTTTTTATTTTATTTTTTATTTTTTTGGGGAGGGGATATGTATTATAGCAAAAAGTACAAATTGGTTTATTTCTTTTCATAATTGTCGGTCTGTTTGTTTATAGCACAAAAAATAAAAACTGTAAAGGTGATCAGATACCACCAAAAGAAAGCTCTATTTTTGGGGAAAAAAGGACATAAATTTTGTTTGGGTACAACATCATACAACTGCATAATTGTCAGTTAAAGCAACGCAGTGCCATATTGCAAAAAATGGCCTGGTCATTAGGGGATAAATCCCTCTGGGGCTGAAGTGGTTAAAGTAACGCGGTGCCAAACTGCAAAAAAATTGCCTAGTCATGACAGGGTAAAATCTTCCAGAGCTCAAGTGGTTAAATACCATTTATCAGTATCTGAACAGATTTGTTCCTGAGGTATCTATATTCTATAGAAGTACTAAGCGTGGATGAACATCTGAATGAAGTTTTACAATGTGACTCATCCTGGCAGCTTGTCAGTTGGGTATGTCTAACAGGGACTTGAGTGAATTCCCCACTGGGATACAAAAGTACATGTTTTTCAACTAGAGAAATGCATATTGTTTGATATTCTCACTTGGAATAAAGTTACTTGAAGACATTTGAGCTTAGCAGTTATGGTGTGAGAAGTTTAAGGTAAAATAAACCTCTATATTTTCTTACATATACCACTATTTTCAGTAATGTGTGACCTTTTTTTGGTTAGCTTAATAAGTGTAGTGAATGACATTTTGGACAAAATGTTATACGCATGTAAATTTAGTTTTTGCCTCAGAACAGTAGGGGTTCTGAGGGTTAATTACATAGGTTGGCCTTGACATCAATCTGGCCGGGCTGTGTTGGAAGTTCTGCCTGGTCATGTGAGCAGTTAGGTGCACATGACAGGCCAGAACCAGGCCTGGTTGGACGGTTTGAGTATCAACCTTCTCGGAACCAATCAGTGGGAGTGCCCAGCCCACTGAGGAGTCTGGGAAGGGGTACTTAAGATGTGTGGATCACGTGTTTAGAAAGAGGAGTTTGTGAGACTCGTGTGGTCTGTTCTGGTTCCAGGACCGGGGTACCCCGTGAGGGGTCCCGGTCACGGGGTGTTCTCCACCCCACAACATGTTCCTGTTGGAGGTCCCTGGTTGACCCGTCTGGTCTGGGGTAGGGATCTGTCTGTTCCCGAGTCTCGGACCCTGCTGGTCCAAGGGGCAGTAACTGAGGGAGGATTCAAGGTGTCCGGGTGTACTCTCGGCTTAGAGAGGCACCACAGCTCGTGGAAGTGACCGGGGGAGGACTCTTCGGAGGAGGGCCAGCAAGTGGCATCCTGGGAAGTGCCTGGTTACTGAGTTGGGAAGGACATCAACGAATTCACGTTTTTCCAGTACCATTGAGGAGACGGGAAACGTTCCAGGTACTGAGGAAAAGGGTTCCTGCTCACCCTTAGTTACAACTTGTATACGTTCATAGGATTGCTTCAAGTTTTGAGTCAACATGCTGACTGCCATGATCTCTGGCTAGAGATCTGTTCAGCCTTAAAGTACCCAGCTGTGAGTGGCTACTCTCTGGGTGGAATTAGAGACTTTGCTAGACCTGCAGTTCAAGGTGCCTGAGTTCTTCACCCATGCCCACTGTTCCCATAAGAGACTGTGTTATTGGATGTTACTACTGCTAAATAAAACCTTTGAAAAGTGTTTGAGTCATTGGGTATCAACCCTGGGAACCCCTAGACGTGGAAGAGCAGGCCAAGAGAAAATAACTGGTATGCTCAATAAGTCAAGGCTGCCCCACAAGGGTGGTGGCTGCTACATAAGTATGTACCTCTGTCTTTTATTAATAAACAGGGTTCTTTCCTGATTCACATAAAACCTTATTTTTAAAGCCCCCAGAGCTGGAGCTTTACCATGCATGTATGAAAGAAGCCTCCTAAAAAGAGGACACCCTGGAAATGTGGCTTAAACATTAATTCTTTACTGTAGGCTTTACACAGGACTAACTGCACTTAAAAGACAAGAATTGTTGCAAAAACATTAAAACAGCATAACATACTCTGCATGTAAAATGAAAGCAGGTTTTACTGCAGGTTTACACAAGGTAAAAGTATAATGTATGAAAGTATGAAGTATAATGATTTTCTTAAAATAATTGGTATAGATATTTAGGATTCATCGGGAATGAGAGCAAGGGGGGGGGGGGGGCTGTTTTAAGGCCACCCGGCACATGGGATTGTGACAGAATAGGAGTTTCAAGCCCCCAGGTAGTTAATTGGGTCAGTAGGTTAGGTGGGCAGGTCTTGTTTCCTGCCAGTTAAGGTTAACAGAAAGTTTTAAGGTAAAGTTAGGTGACCAATAAAAACTCATATAGCCAAGGACCAGGGCAGGTGACCACTGGAGGTCAGCTGACCTTTAGGAACATTCCAGATTAGGTCACATGACCTCTTGGAATGTCTAGAAGGGTCAAAGGCTATATAAGGCAGTTCAGCAGGCAAATTGTTATACTTTTCATCAACCTGAGTTGTAATGGCTTGGTTGCTTACTATAAGGTTGTTTTGAGTAAATAAGTTAGTTGTGTATTAAATTATCTAGCTATAAAAGGTTACATGTTTAATAAAATAAACTGAATACCAATAATAAAGGCCGTTGCTATCTTATGAATAAAAAATCTTACTCCTACCTCCGCATTCCAACTGCTTCATTTTAAAGTCCCAAATTTCCCTTCGTTATATACCTGAGACAGGGATGGAGGCACTTAAGTGTGCCTCATTTAAAGTCCCAAATTCCCCCTTTTACAAATTATATACAGGGATGGAAGCAGTTGGAAATTGGATTGGCAATGTTCCCCTGCCATCCACGTGTGAGGATTGCCCTTAGATGCCTGTATACCCTGATGGGATCTGTACATCTAGGATAATTCAAATACTGTGTTCATTTATGTATGCATTTACTAGTTTTATACATATCATTAATAGATGGCATTCCCAGTACTGGTCTTGTGTTTCCACATGATCACTGATATCTTTGTTCAATGCACACTTATCGTTAGCCAGTGTTTTATGCCTCTGTGGTTTATTGAGCCTCTCGTGATGCTGGGGATTTTACCTCTCTTTGGGGCTGCGATGTGCTCTGTGGGTCCTCCCCTCCTCCCCTTTGTGTTCAGGAGGCTAAGGGGGACACCCCTCAGCGTATTGGCGCCACATTTCTTACGTCGTACGTCTGATGTCAGTCATGGTGCTATTGTACTAACATACTGAGCACCAACTACGTGCTCCATGTGAGGAAGGTTTGGCGCCAATCGCTGAGCAATTATCTAGCTCAGGTGCGGACGCCGTCCCTCCTAGAGAGCACGTACGCGGCGTTGGTGGCGTGTACATGTACATCTCCCATTTGGAGCATGCTGTTTACACGGCTGGTCTCCTCTTGGGGTTTCTGCGGACCATCTGTTTGTCCATTGGCACTGTATGGATGAAGCATCTGAGTGAGTGCTCCCTGGTTAAAGTTTATTTTGGTTGTCATGTTTTTTGCTACACATTATATTTGTTTCTTATCACTTGGAGTTCTTTTAACTCACTTTATCACTTCCATAATTTTAATTTGTTTAGCAACATGCACATCTGCCATTCAGTAAACTTCCCCTTCTCACCATTACCTCACATAGTTATACTGGGTTTATTGTTTATTAACTACTCTTAAATAATTTATTACTGTCCTAACTACATATATATTCAATATTTATTCCCAGACACTCTTGTTTGATGAGCCACACACTACCACTGTGTTTATATGGATATCATCCTTATACTCATACACCCTTTTATACCATCCAATGCTGCAATCCTACATACACGCCACCTCAGCCCCCATGGAGAGGTTTGTGCCTCTGGCTCACCTTGTGCCGTTTACCTCATGCTATACCAACTGCACGTCTTGGTAAGTGTGCTTGGCCAACTACTTATAGTAAAAGTCTACTTACTTTACTCCCCTCTATACTGAGTGTGTGTTACCATACCTATATATTCTACAGGCAATTGTTTCACCTGCATTCACGAAACGCATCGAGCTAGGAGTTCGATCTGATGCCACATTTATAAAATGTTCCGATTGGCACCTGCAGGCCACATTATCGCTCTATATGCAACTACTTTTACTATCATGTATCTATTAAGATATATGTTTATTGATATGTATTTTTATATATATATATATATATATATATATATATATATATATGAAAATATTCCTCTATCATTACTATATTATGAATAAAACATCTTTTTACTCCTACCTCCGCATTCCAACTGCTTAATTTTAAAGTCCCAATTTTCCTTATATACCTGAGACAGGGATCGAGGCACTGAACCGTGCCAGATTTAAAGTCCCAAATTCCCCCTTTTATAGATAATAAAGGCCGCGGCCAAGTTTACTCCACTATTTTGTTGGTATTTATTTATAGGTTATTATTCCTGTCTACATTCCTATATAAGTTACACCAAGATATTTCCTGTGTTTTTATAATAATCAACCTGTAAGTACTTGGACTACTAATTTTTGTTTTGTTTTTGCTTTTTAGAATCGGCAAAATATACAGATATATTGTACATAAGGTAAAAAGTGATTTTCACAATGCTACTACTTACCCTTTCACATTGCTTTTAAATCCCATGTGTAAGGCTTGTGAAAGCCATTGTCTGTCATTGCATAGTACTTTATAAATATTAAACCGTCTTATTTATAATTTACATTTTGTGTTCCATTGTTTATTTCCCTTTATTTAAATTATATTATTTATAATGCATCTCTGTGTCCTTTACAGTAAACATGAAGACCATGAAACAGTATGTTGAATTTTGTATGTTAGTCCACAATAAAAAATAATTGGCATCAATAAAAATGACGCAATTTTTTGAAAGGATACACGAAATTAGCACTTTCCTGAGCTGTTTTATGTTGTAGGAAGTCCTAATGGCCCATACACACGATCATAAAATCATACATTATATACTGCTTTTGAAACGATCGTACAATAATCTGATTGTTAGTACACAGCTTTCGAGAGCCGATCACAACAGTTCATCTGATATTATCTGACGGGACAAGCATAAACATTTTTCTCGTACAATACCAGATGGTACGAATTTGTTTAATCAGTATAAAAATTCTCGTAACTTTAGTAACCTCTTCATTTTCAATATGAAGCATGCAAAAAAAAAAAAATGTATCTGATAAACTCATTGTGTTTAACAGGCATAAGGAAGCTTCAAATCATGGCGCCGGAGCCGCAATACCCAGAAGTAACCCCCAGAAGAGATGTCAGCCGCTGGAGTGGTGAATGAGGACCGCTACGGGATCTTCGATCTCAGGTAAGTAATTCATAATGAGCTAGTATGCTATGCATACTAGCACATTATGCCTTTGTCTTGCAGTTTTTTTTTGTTTGTTTTTTTGGATATTTTTTTTAAAAGGGTTTACAACCATTTAAAAGTGGTTGTTAACCCATATAAAAAAAAACAACAAAAAAAAAAAACCTGCAAAACAAAGGCATAATAAGCTAATAGGCATTGCCTTTTAGCTCACTATGAAATACTTTCCTTAGATCGAAGCTATTGCAGCAATCCCCATACACCGATGTGACCGGTAACATGTCTCCTGGAGTTATTTGAGGGTTCGTGGGCTTCAGCGCTGTGATTGACTGGATCCGCAATGACGCCACTCCCATGCATGCATGCGGAAGCCACCGCTTACCGCACACGGCCCTTTAGAAACGGCACGATCGAGCTGTTTCTTCAGTGTGCATGTGCTGCAGACATTGATGCAAGCTTATATTGTAAATATCTCCTGAAACATGCAGGTTTAGGAGATATTTACAGTTACTACAGGTAAGCCTTATTATAGGCTTACCTGTAGGTACAAGTGGTGTAACAGAGTTTACAACCACTTTAAAGCTAAACTCCAGCTACAGGAAGTCCCCGGGTTACAAACAAGATAGGGTCTGTAGGTTTGTTTTTAAAGTGTTTGTAAAGTCTGGTTTAAAAAAAAAAAAAAACTCCAACAAACACGTTATATTTACCTCCTCTGTGCAGTTGGTTTTGCACAGAGCAGCCCGGATCCTCCTCTTCTTGGGTCCCTCTTTGCTGCTCCTGGCCCCTCCCTCCTATCGAGTACCCCCACAGTCAGCATCTTCCTATGGGGGCACTGGAGCCGAGTCAGAGCTCTGTGTGTCCAATCAGACATGGAGCCCCACCCCCTCTCTCCTTTGATTGGCTGACTGACTTTGATTGACAGCCACGGGAGCCACAGGAGCCAATTGACTGAGACACTGCAATGTCTCAGCCAATCGGGAGGAAAGTCCCGGATGGCTTAGACGTTTGTGGATATCGCTGGATAGAGATGGGTCTCAGGTAAGAAATTAGTGGAGTGCTGGGGTAGCTTCTAAACACAAATATTTTTTTATCTTAATGCATAGAATGCATTAACTGATTCAGCCCCAGACAATTTGGCTGCTGAATGACCAGACCATTTTTTGAAATTCGGCACTGCGTTGCTTTAGCTGACAATTGTGCGGTTAAGATAAAGAAAACCTTCTGTCCTTACAACTTTAATTTGAATTTGTATGTAAGTTGGAACAAGTACATTTTTTAACTGTAGATCCAGACCAAAAAAATATTTAAGGTTTTTGGATAGCATAGGGAAGGGTTAACACTCCTGTAACATTTGTTTTGCTGTCTGTGTTCCTGTTCAGAAAGTCTCAACCTCACTTTCCCTGTCTCTGTGACAATTGGATTTTGAAAATTTTGGGAAACAAGGATTAGTGATAAAGCTTCAGTGGAGACACCTTTTTCCCCATAATAACTCTTATGCCGCGTACACATGATCGGAAAAAGGTCTGATGGTTTTCCCAATGGAATTCTGACGGGATTTCGCTCAAGGTGTCTTGCATACACACGGTCACACCAAATTCCGACCGTCAAAAACGCGGTGACGTACAACACGTACAACGGGACTAGAAAAAGGAAGTTAAATAGCCAATAGCCAATATCTTCCGTCTCATAGTTGAATAACTTTTTCTGTCGGAAAAATTGAGAACCTGCTCTCAATCTTTTACTGGCAGAAATTCGGCCAGCAAAATGCTGTTGGAGCATACATACGGCGCATTTTCCAACAAAAAGCTCTCATCTGTCTTTTGCTGGCCGAAATTCCGACCGTGTATACATGGCATTACAGGAGTGAATTTCCCTTCCAAGGGATAGATTGTTTGTAACCCAGGGACTGCCTGTATTTTGTAAAATGTGCTTTATTACTACGGGTTAAGTCCAACAAGGTGCATATTTCCTCCTGGATTTATTTCTTAAAAGCTAAGTTCACCTTTAAAAAAAATAATGCATGCACATGTTTTTGCAGGGTAAAAAAATGTACATTTATTTTTATTTATTTTTATCAGGAGCCATTACACTTCAGCATTGCACCTCCAATCTGCTGATTGCAATGTCAGGCTACTGCCTACAGCTTTCTGCCCATACCCCTGTATGGACTTTCTATTAGAAAGCTGTAGGAAGTGTTGATGAATTGCGAGAGCACTCACCAGCAACCTCTCAGTGAATTGGGAACTACAAGCCGTCTCCTATCTGGACAGAACCGGGTGTGTAAGATGACAGCGTCTCTCCTGTCAGAGCACTGGGTTTATATTAATAGTTGTACTCTCAGTGATCAGTAAAACTGTCAGTTCTAAATAAAATATATAAATCCATGATGTGGCATGCATCTTGGTTGACTTAACTCCTAGTAAACTAGCACACTTTACAAGGTGGCTGAATTCCTCGAGCTGAGATTTATTTTTTATCAGCTAAATCAATAGCTTTGAATTTTCAAAGTTGCGGATTCCTGTGTTGTGAAACTACAGAGAATATATATGTTATCATTCTTTCGTATAACTATTCAGATCCAACATTGCTGCATATTAAGTTTTATAAACTGATTCAAATATTATCATATAAATCAAATATTTAGAGTCTAATAGCAAACCTTTTTTTTTTTTTTACATTCAGATAGAGTGGAGAAGGATTAGAACAACTGTCAGGTTTTTATAAATGTTTGTGTCCCTGTTCAGGGGGATTCACTCTTTTTTTTTTACCAGTATCACCAAGAATATAAAAGAAAATCCCAAATTCTGGGCTGTCACCGGAACAGGAATAAAGGGGAAATCTTCCAGTAGGGACACTAGTTCTGATGACTCTGGTGACAATCAGATGTTTCCTTGCATTTGAAGGGATTTCCTCTCACTACCTCGTTTGGCTATTGGAAAGGAAATTAAAGGAAATCTCCTCAATGGGACATAGATGGAAAATATAGCCTGACAAGATTATAACACTAATTTATGCCATTTGCTCACAACAGGGGTTTGGTGTGTCTTTACTTACCGATTTCAGCACAAACCCACATTTTTGGCTGAATTCAGACCTGAAACAGACCAAAAGGCGCACAGAACTCCTGTGCAATTCACACCGGAGCAGCTCCATGTGATGCATACTAGCTCATTATGCCTTAAACTTGCAGGTTTTTTTTTGTTTTTGTTTTTTTTAGAGTTTACAACCACTTTAAGGGATTCTTTAATGAAATGGGAAACTCATGTGTTAATGAGATGACTGTAACCATATTTGAATCCAAATATCTGAATCATGTCAGGAACAATAAAGGCAATTAAACCATAAATACAGTACATATTACCGGCAGATCAGATACCCTACAACCTAATTATCTATTCTAACCATTTTGTTTCAGATCAGACTTCTTTTTAGGTAAGTCAGATATTTGCTCTCTGTAATGAGTCTAAATACTACTTTTAAAATGACCAAGTCTATCAATGTCTAAATAGCGTAACTATTACATTTATTAGACATTTCTGTCTTCTGTACTGTTATAGAAGTAGTAGGAACTGTTTTCTGTGCTTTTCCATAGTGTTGTTGTGGTGCTCTGCTATCATCTTGTGGCAGATTTTAGGTACACTATTTTATGCATATCATTTTGTTTGCTGTACACTATCTTCAAATATTTTTAAACAGTCTCTAGTTTTACAAACAAAATCTTGCTCCCACATTGCTTATCCACTTCAAGCAAAAACATGTAATATATAGCTAAAGTATACAAAATCTATGGCTGTAGTTAAATATCTGTACTGTAATTGTGTCTCCTGCTGCTGTCTTAGCCAATGAGGTTTTACTTATTACAGGTTTTTTTATTACAGGTTTTACTTATTACAGATCACTACAGCCGTGGCACAAACAGCCGCTAAAGCCTGAAAATCCCCTACCCTGGTATTAACTGAAACTAAACATAGAATTAATCAAGCTATGATTCGTGCCAAAATAGAGGCTATAACCCAAAACGAAATCTAAATATAAAAAAAAATGGCTCCCTTGGATGACACTATTTGCCTTTTAATTTTGATGAAACCTTGTTGATGCCTTGGTAAATTTTTCCTACATGTTCATTTTTTCCATGCTTATTATATGATTGAAACCACACGTTGCCCCGGAGATCCCTTCTCTTCCATTACTTTTCTTCTCTTCTCTTTTCTTTATTTTCTAAGGCCGCGTACACACGCGCGGACTGTTCGCCCAACTTTGTCCGTCCAACAGTTTCGGCAAACAGTCCACTCAAACTTAGCATGGACGGACATGGCCACACACGACGGACGAACAGTTTGCTGAAACCGTGCGCGATGACGTTTCGGCACGCACGACGGATCGAAAATTTCGACGTCCAATACACTGCAATGCAACCTTCCGACGTGGAAATCCTTTCTGAGCATGCGCGAGACTTAGTTGGCCGAACAAGCCTACACACGAGCGAACAGTCCGCTGAAACCTTGTTTCAGCGGACAGTTTTTCGGAATTTCCGTAAGACCTTGTTCGGCCAACTGTCCGCTGAAACTGTCCGCTGAAGCCCCACACACGAGCGGACTGTCCGCCCAAACACTGTTCAGCGGACAAGGTTGGGCGAACAGTCCGCCCGTGTGTACGCGGCCTAACTCCTTCTCTACTTTAACTTTCTTTTTCCTTTTTCTTATACCTCTTTTTTCTCTTCATCAGGTTCAAGTAGCATTACTTTTAATTGCATTCCTTGTTTCTTATGATATTAAAAAATTACTGATATTTGCTCGTGCTTGAATTATAAGAGCAATAATCCTTTAACGTTTCCTTTAAATACTTTAGATAATCTCAATTTATTATTAATTTGAGATTTCGTTATATTACTATTGTTAATGTTTAGAGTTTTTCTCTCTTGACTAGTATAGGAAATTGTCTCTCTGAGTTATTACTCTTTTGACTAAAGTGTGAGACAAATTGTATCTTTTACTGTATCCTAACATATAGTCCTGTATCGCTTTTGAACTTGTTTCCTGATTTATTACATTTCAATAAACAAATTTGACAATGATGCATGATGGTAAAATCTCTTCAGCCTTTACAAACACTTAAAGTGCAGTCCCTGATTTCACCAGAGGCAGTCACATTGTCCATGAATTTAAGTTGTCAGAGACTGTCTTCAGGAGACAGTCTAGTCATAAACTAAAGAATGTTTGCATGAGACTGCTAAAGATCACTGCTATTAAAGCCCCTAATCAAATCAAAGTTCCCACATTTGTGGTCTCTACAACCGCCTTAGAATTACTTGAGCCACATTGGATTTTTTTCTCAGCAAGATTCATTATAAAAGTGAAAAAAAAACATAAAAAGAGAAAAGTGTTGAACAGCATGGAAACAATTACGACATTGCCAATAGACTGCATGCAGCCCTGGGCCACAAGTTGGGTAGAAGTGTTAAAGCTAATGGTCAAGTTGGTGATTTTTTTTCTATTCTACAGGTTCTGAAAATGAAGTGCAGTTTACATGATTATCATTATACCTCCATTAGCTCGCAAGAAATTGTTCTACTCTGAGTGGCATGTGACTAACACAGCTCTTGCTGCCTGGTGTCTAATAGTTTTTAGTGCTTGTATTCTTCCCACCATAAAGTGTTTTGTGTGCATATCTCTCACCAATGTCGCTTCCTATTATTTAACAGTTTTCTTGGTCATAATGCATTGAATGCATCTTTCTCAGTCTCCTTTATCATCTTATTTTTTCCTCCTAAATTCCTGGGGCTTTTTCCTCACTATTTCTTTCTTCTTTATCTCCTTCCTAATTGTCGTACATATCATTAGGATGGCAGATATGTGACACATGAATTTTCCAAAACCTGTGAATGAAGCATGTTATTACTAAAATTAATTTAGAAAGCAACCATTTAATAATGATTTCCAAATTTGGCATTATATTGGTTTGCTGGTGCTTCAAGAGAGGATATCTAAAAAAGTGCCACACTTTTTGCAAAACATCAGCTTGGGCTCTGACACATCCACAATGCCCAAGGAGGGGCATTTGTGTTATTTTCACTGTTCACATTGCTAACTCCTTCCAGAGAACTGGTTAAGGTATCCTCACAGATAAGGATTGGGTATGGAATGAAAATGAGTTTGACCCAAACTCAAATTTTTTTGATTTTATTTGATGAACGAGTGAACAAAATGTCTGAGCCTGTAGACAAGACAGCACAAGTGAGATGAGCTATACCCAATGATGTTACCTTGTCACCACAATGATTTGTTTAAAAAACAGAATCCAGCAGGCATGTGTAGTTTAGAGAAGGTAGTGATGGCACCACTAAATGACCACTGGTGTGTTCATAAACAGAAGCCAACAGAAATCTTTCAATTAGCAGTGGTGGTGCTGCTACTGCCAGGACAAGGTCACCTAATGCCCAAGGAGAACATGCCAAATTGCCCCTCCCCCAAGATGTATGGGCATTATGTGTCAGTGAAACACCCCCCCCAAAAAAAATCCCACCCCCTGCTGAAATGAGTGTTGCCATTGCTAAGTGACAGATCCACGATGTCACGTTCATACGTTCCTGATGGTTGAGCCCGATAATGCAGAGAAAGGCCTCTCTTACGTATCTGGCTCGCGGCCCCTGGTAGAGCAAATAGGTGGCACGGGAGTGCAAAATGGTATGAGTGTCAGTTATTAGGAAGGCCGCTCTGAGATTTCTGATACTGCAGGGATGAGGACCAGCTGGCAGGAGGATCAGAACAGAAGACAGGCTGGAGACTGGAACACCCGATATCTGGACACACACACAGCCAACTGCAGGAACAGGCAGATAGTGGATCAGTCCATTGGGGTGTGGATAAAGGCAGGTGCAGGGAGAATGGGCCTCTGCAAAGATAGAGGATGATGGAGCAGGTGCAAAGGCAAGCAGGTCAGGTCACAGGTTGGGTCGGTAACTGGTGGGAAGCATGGTATTCAAAGGAGCAGGAAAGATCAAGGTCAAAGGTGAGACGGGTCAGGTGCAAGCAGAGAACAAGGGAAGTCGTTCAGGAATTTGATCACAAGAGCAGATTAACAAAAGCAGGGGTCACAGGATACTTCAGATCAGACAGCACTGGTCCCGTCTGCATTTCCTGTATAAATAGGCCATTTGGGGTCAAGAATCAGGGCAACAGCCATGTGTTTTCTACTGGGCACTTCCTAACACTCGACCACTGTTTGTAAACACAATCAGCTTCTAACTTCAACTTGCTCAATTAAATGTTGACAATAAAACCTAGAAGCTGATTGGTTACTATACACAACTGCCCCAGATTCTGTGTGTTTCTGTGTTCCAGTTTTAGTAAATCTACCCCAATATACCACCTACTTTATCCGTAACTTTACATGCAGGTTTAAAGTGGTTGTTAACCCACTGAGTGTTCGTGCTACAATCCCCTCTGTTATAGTAAATGATGTGCCCCAGTGTATGTTTTAAAAAAAAAATAAGCTGCTATAAACCTTATTTTTGGTCACGTGACCTGCTGCCTCTCCTCTCTCAATTTGACAGCTACAGTGGGAGGGGCTGAGAATCCCCCGCTGACGTCCGCCAGGAGGAGAGGAAAGGAGAATAAAGGTGGCCAATCACGTGAGTGCCCAGTGATGCTATAAAATAAGGCATATAGTGGATTATTCTTTAAAATACACTGGGGTACATCATTTACTATAACAGAGGAGATTGTAGCATGAGCACTCAGTTATTTTACCAGCAGGAGGGGAGGGCCAGGGAGCAGACAGAGCTGACATGCAGGAAGGATGAAAGGGGGGAGAGGAGGAAAGAGGAGAGCTGCGGATGACAGAGGCATGTAAACTGACCACGGTGCCAGGGCTCAGCAGCCATGATAAACTGGTCCCGTCTTCATCTCCTGTTTAAATAGGTCATTTGGGGTCAAGAATCAGGGCAACAGCCATTTGTTTTCTTTTTTTTACACTCTGTAAAAAAAAACAATTCTGATAGCTTTTATTGCTGTCACAAGGATGTAAACATCCCTTGTGACAGTAATAGGCAGTGACAGGTACTCTTTATGGAGCGATCACAAGAAAGCCGACCGTCGGCTCTAAAAAACAGTACCGGGGTGATGCCTGCAGCCTGCAACTTCCACAAGAATAGTTCAATTACCCTTTTATACAGGTTACCTGTGTGCTTCAGTTCCAACAATAAGTTATTCTCTAGCGCCATGGAGGCTAATGCTGAAAGTCAAATCTGTTCATTTGTATTTCTGGCATAAGTTATTATACGTTATATATCATATATATGTTAAACAGCCCTGGCGTTTTCAACTAAAAATCTTATTGTTTAACCACTTTATTACTAGAAACCTTTACCCCCTTCCTGCCCAGGCCTATTTTCAGCTTTCAGTGCTGTCGCATTTTGATTGACAATTGTGCCATCATGCAATACTGTACCCATATGAATTTTTTTTATTTTTTTTTCATACAAATAGAGCTTTTTTTTTTATCACTGTTGGATTTTTTATTTTTGCTAAATAAATGATAAAAGTCAGAAAATGTTGAAAAAAAAATAAGATTTTCTGTTATAAAAGTTTGCAAATTTATAATCTTTGTTTGTTCATACATTTAGGCCAAACTGTATTCTGCAACAGTTCTTTTGTAAAAAATAACCCAAATATATATATATATATATATATATATATATATATATATATATATATATATATATATATATATATATATATATATATATATATATATAACTAGTAAATAGTAATAAGAATATATGAGAATGTATATTATTTAGTCTGTAGGAAAGTTATAGAGTCCACAAACTCTGGTATATACTGTATCTGAAAATCGATCAATCCTGATGTTCTGACGGCTCATTTCTTGAGGCCCAAAATTGCCAGGACAGTACAAATATCCCGCAAATAAACTTTTTGGGAAAATGGACACTACGAGGTAGCATGGTAGGTTTTTTAAAAGTTGTAATGTTTTTTTTCCAAACGTTTTTTTATTTTTTACATACTGTCACCAGTGCAGTACAGTGTCATCATATAAGTGACACCTTGTGACATGTAAAAAATAAACCAAAACTATTCAATTTTTTTTATATTTTTTTCTTTTTTTTATTACACTTTTTTCTTTTTTTATTAAATTTTTTTCTTTTTTTATAAATTGTTTTCATTTTTTGGGGATACAAGCTCTAACATAAACATACACTACTAGAAGCAGTGCAACCAAGAGAAAAGCTTAAAAAAATACAGAAGAATATAGAATGGGAATAATTTAATAAACATTTATGGAAAATATATTAATCACTTGACCTCTGGAAGATTTACTCCCTTCATGACCAGGCCATTTTTTTGATACGGCACTGCGGTTACTTTAACTGACAATTGGATGGTCATGCAACGCTGTACCCAAATAAAATCTATACATTTTTTTCCTACAAATAGAACTTTCTTTTGTTGGTATTTGATCATCTCTGCGGTTTTTTTTTTGCTTGTTTTTTGTTTTTTGCGCTATAAACATAAAATTCTGACAATTTAAAAAATATATATTTTTTCCTTTCTGCTATAAAACATATCCAATAAACATTTTTAAAAAGATCAAATTTCTTCATAAATTTAGGTCAAAATGTATCCTGCCACATATCTTTGGTAAAACAAATCCCTATAAGCGTATACTGATTGGTTTGCACAAAAGTTATAGTGTCTACAGAGTATGGGATCTTTTTTTTTGTATGGCGATAAGTGACTTATAGCGGCACTGCAATATTGCGGTGGACATTCTGACACTTTTGACACTTTTTGGGAACCAGTGACACTAGTACAGTGATCAGTGCTAAAAATAAGCACTGTCACTGTACTAATGACACTGGCTGGGAAGAGGTCAAACATCTAAGGCAATCAAAGGGTTAACTGTGTGCCTAACCAGTGTTTATGTGAACTGTGAGTGGTGCTTTTACTAGGGGAAGATATGGAATTTATTCCCTGCTTTGCAGGGACACAAAATCCATCCTTTCCTCCCTGTCGGAATGGGGACCTGCCTTGTTTACATAGGCAGAGCTCTGTTCTGTGTCTCTTTCTGATGATCAGCAGGTGCCGGAGGGTGCCGGCGGGTATCTAATGCCCGGCACCTGCCGATACGGCTTCTGCTGTGTGCAATACCCTGCCTGCAAGTGCCAGACCATGTATATAAACTTGACTTGGTGCACAGCTTGCAAGGACTGTCCAGAGAGAGTACCATATAGCCCCACCCACTCTGTGAGACTCAATATTTTTTTAGCAAGCAATAAGTAAGCATCAAGACACAGAGAGAAGGGATCTTGGTCCTTTACTGTATATCAAGATAAGAAATGTACAGGTAGGTCAGAATTCCTATTTTCTTAATCATGCAGCAAAGGACTTGTATTTATAGACTATTTATATAGACCCAAAAAATAAACTAAGGCATGGATAACAACACAGCGAACAGAACTGCCAACAGGCCCACAATAAAACAAGGGTTAAAGAACCCAAACAAATGCTTAGATAACAATTTGAAGCACCTTGCAACTGTGACCTGAACATCCAACATGTGTACAGAACCAGAAGCACAGAGAACCTGAGAAGCATGAAAGCCCAAGAGACACCAGCAGCCCTGTTAGGGAAAGGTGGAACCCTTTCCTTAAGGGTGTATGTCCTGGAAATTGGAAATTAGTTGCCTAAACCACCTATCAATGGTGGAGCAGGAAGCAGGATGCCCTCTACCAGGTCCCATGACCTCATTCAGGCAATGTAGGGCAATCTCCTTGTCATGCTTTGGGGTAGGGCAGAGGGAAGGAAGAACAATGTCCTCATTGAGGTAGAAGTAGAGACAACCTTGGGTAGGGAGGAAGGTTTTGGTCTCAAAACCACCTTGCCCATGTTCAAAACAAGAAAGGGCTCTTTACAGAAAAGAGCTGCCAGTTCAGATACGCATCTAACAGATCCTATGGCTACCATAAGGGCAACCTTATAAGTGAGATCTTCCAAAAGAATCTCTCTATTTGTGTCAAAGGGAGATCTTTTAAGAACATAAATAATCCTATTGAGGTCCCAAGGTAACACAGGAAGTCAAATTGGGGGATGTATAAGAGCAATTCCAGAAGAAAAGTCCTGATTAGTGATTTTGAAGAAAATATTTTCTAGGAAAGAATGGATAAAGCAGAAACCTGTTTTTTGAAGGTATTCAAGGTTAAATAAATAAAATAATGTTGCACTAAGTGTAACAAAAAACAAAACAAAAAGTGTCTCAATGAGTCTCACAGGTGATACAAATATAGATGAGTGTCTTGATTGTTGATACATCAACTGAAATCTTCCACCATGTGATAAACCACCACCAATAAAAGATGTGCTCTTACCAGAGAGCATTAACCACTTATTATGGTGGGAGGGCAAAGAAGGCTTAGTATCTCAAATGCTCCATCACCATTCGTAGGCCAACATATGAAAGACAGAGAAGATCATTCCAGGCAGCCAATGAGAAAATCACAGGACCAATTGCTCCAAGTAGACGCATCAAATGGCATACCCCAGCAAGAGAGAAGATACCACAAAAACCACAAAAACTGTCTCTGTTCGTCCTATGTGCTCTGCTCGGCTTCCATTGCTTATCACATAGGAGGAGAAAAAATACCAAATTTAAATTGCTCACACTGAAAAACATTGTTAGAGTCAAAATAGAGTCACCGCAATAAAGTGAATACCCATCTCTATCTATAAAACCACACAGTGTGCTATGCTATGTGCTGTGGATTGTGCTATTAAAAACAAGGAACTGGTGCCAACATGCAGGGAAAACCTGTCTTACCTTATCCAGGCTTCACCCATCAAGGTGAGCATGCCCTTGAAGGGATCTTCAGTGTATGGAAAACATAGAAAGCCCTGGATCTGTATACTACCCTGCAGCTAACTACACACATTGCTCTACATGCCAAAATGGAGGACTCACTGCCGGAAGCAACCATTACAGGCCATCTCCACACAAATGGTTCTGGGTATGGTTCCCAAAGGTACACACTGAGTATAACCAAGCCAGAAACAGCTAAATAGCCCAGGGCAGTAAGAAGTAAGATTTTGATAGAAGTGTCAGATAAAAAAATTTAATGATTTAGGGTCTATCACTTAAAGACACTAGCAAAAACTGGAGTCTCATGTAGTGGGCGTGGTTACATGGTGCACTTTGTGGGTGGCCCTAGCAAGATTTTTTCCAGTGTCTAATCACCTAAAGTATCTACATATAACCCATGGTCTATGAAAACAAATCCTGTGTCATCACTGTACAATTAAGATAAAGCTTTTATAAAGAACAAGACAACCCCTTTACCAGATTATTTAACAAATATTTGAAAGAAAGTCAAGTTTTGTTATTTGTAAAAAAAGAACACCATCAAGGTTTAAATTTGGTGAGCAGCAGCCAATTCAAATACATCTCAATTTAAATTTTTAAATAATCATAAAAATTGTTAAAATAAAAGAAAATACCAACAGTAACAAATGACATCCCCTATTCATATTAGAATCTAGTGGCTTACATTGCAGCCAAAGATCAGAAGAATTTTTAGTGGGACCAAATTTTCATTATTTGCAAACTCTGTATTTTTATTGAACTTTAGAGTGGGCTTGAAGAGAACAATAACATGATATAACCAGAATTATATACTGTAGTTTTAACTATATAACCCAAGGTTCACACAAATTTCATCCAAGATGCCCACATTTTCATCACATATTCGCTTAGAAAAAACAGAATGAATCATGGATCAAAGTTGTATAAATCTTGGGTGAAAACATGGATAACGATCCCTTTTTTACAACAGTATTAGTACCTATTTTTTAAAATATTTTATTAACTATTAATAAGCATGTATTTATATTATTAGTGAACACATCAAGTTTCTGTAAATACAGAAATATAATACATTTAATGCAGAGAAGATGCAGTCATATGTTCTTCAATTTACCACTGTGTGGCACTATGACAGCATTAAACAGAGAGAAATACATTATAAAATTTAAAGCATAAATAAAACGAATCAAAACTAATGTAAAGGCAATTAATATATCAACAAAATAAACAATGTGATATTTAAAAGGAAAAACTGATTTATTAACAGGAAAAAATTATATATTTTTATAGATGAAGAATATAATGGTTTTAAAGCTATAAAAAACAATGATAAATGTTACAAATTTTATCTAACTAATTGGAAAGAGAATCTTTACTTTATCATTATTATTGTACTTTCCCTACTTTAAAAAAAAAATATATATAAAAAATATATTTAATTCCCCGGTAACTCCAGAATTCTGCATATTAATATTTCATATTAACCTTTTGCAGCCAGCATATTGGGGTGTTAAGATATCCTAACACATAGATGTGCACAGCCTATTGCATTGGGGGCGCAAACTCAAACACACATGCCTTTCTCTGCAGTCTGAGCTGCACTGGACAGTGATTGAACAGGATAGTGCTCTGGGCCAAGTGCCTTCCTGTTCATTTACAAACGGAAGCATAGCAAACACAGTGAGTGAGTGTGTTCATTGTGTTCATTTAGAAAAGGAAGAAACCGGTAAATTACATATTTACTAGCCCCTTACTCCACTCTCCATTCTGAAACATGGGGGAAGCCCAGGCAATATGGGGGAATCGGCCCTGCATTAAGTGATTAAGGTGTGCCCAGGCACACCTGGCACACCCCCTGCGCACTCCTGTGTGTTAACAGCCAAGGTTTTAGATAGTAGGTGCTCTGTTAAACTGAGACCTGGTAGGTCTCACTTCCCGCCAACCTGGCGCACATATATGTGGCCTCTTGACAGGTGTGCTTTAACACCGAGCGGCCGCATATATCTGGCCCTAGATAAACACTTTACTGTGCTGAGAGCACACTCCCAATGTGCTCCCAGCACAGTAACGAACGGGTACTGAAAATCTCCCGATGCATACTTTCCAATCACAGAGGTCCCATGCTCAGAATGCCCACCTCTGCCTCCCGGCATTTAGATCCTCTTAAAGGGTTAAAAAAATAGATTCCCTGTATTTATAATAATTTTGAGAGAAAATAGACATTATAAACATACACAAATAATTACCATGCCCTTCTAAGTCCTAATGTGGTGTGCCCTCTGGCACCCCCCCTGTACCATGCCCTCTTGTGCCTCCTGTTCCCTCCTGTACCATGCCCTTCTGATACCCCCAGTACCGTGCTTCTTGACCTCCCAGTACTGTGCTTTCCTAAACCCCTGTATTGGGCCCTCCTGATCCCCCGGTACACTGCCCTGCTGACCCGCTGTGCTTTATCGTGCTGACACCCTGTTCTCTACACTGCACTACCTACTACTGACCTCTATACACTGCCCTACCTACTACTGACCCCTTGATACTGCCTTACAAACTTCTGACCTCTGGACACTGCCCTACCTACTACTGACCTCTGCTAACCCCTGGACACTGCCCCACATACTATTTACACTGGCCAGAACTCAGAGCAGACAGCCAGGTTAGCATTGATTAATAATTAAGGAAGTTAGCATTCAGTACCAGTTGTTTTGCTTCATGATGGATTCCTGCATCAGACTTTTGGGGGTGACCAATTGCTCCCCATGCTTTGCAGATAATACCGCCACTGCTCATCTGGATCCAAGGCCAGCTGGATGGTAGAAGAGTAGATGATGGAGGAGAGCCAGGGCTGAGGGCTCAGACGCTGGTGGAGCATAGCGTCAAGCCCGATGATGTCACTGAACGTTATCGTGACACATTTTGGAGCATGAGCATTAGGGAAAAGTTAATATGGTGTGCTCCTTTGTTAAGCTTGACAAAGGTCTGCGCTCTATTTTTTGTTATCACACTCAACGCTGCGGTCCACCAGCGTCTCAGCCTTCGGTCCTGGCTCTCCTCCATCATCTTCTACCAGCCAGCTGACCTTGGATTCAGACAAGCGGCAGTGGTGTTATCTGCAGCATGAGCGCCCAACTTTGTACACTTGAGATGGATTTAAGATGTTCCTGTTTCTACCTTTTAAAATGTAAGTGGAATTACACTTTTTAACTGAATAAATCTGTGTTACAGTCTGCACTCAGAGGCACCTCTGTATTCTCTATTTTGCATGTTCCTTGGAGACTGCTTGAACTCCACATCAGAATGCTTGCCCTGCAGTGCTGGCCTTTCCCTTCTCATTGCGCATCTAGGAACTTCCCATACAGTTTACCACATACTGTTAAGGACCATTCTTTCTGTACCAAAATTCCATTTATTTGTAGTAGTCAGACAGAGCCTGTGGGCTTGTATAGTGGAAGGTGTGCCAAACAATATAATATGGGTAGAAAGCTAACAAGTTATGTTGGAGATGTACATCTATGATCTGTTAAGCAAAGTTGCCACCATTGGCAGAACTGGGTCATTGTGTAGTGTGCTTTGGAAAACATGAATTCCATAGAGCAATGATCATTGAGAATCCGAATTACACGTTGGATAGATGAATTTTATTTTTCAGTTGCGAGCAATAGAGAGGCGGAGGATTATTATTAATATGAGTGACGATTATGTAGTGTACAAACAACACTAAAACATGGAATATCCCGGATCTATAATATACTCACGGACCTAGAGTGTCTGGGAAGACCTCCATTTATTGGAAAACTAAAAGGGGAATTAGGTGCACTAAAGAGTGAGCAACAGGTGGCCAAAGTGATGGGAGGGTTACACGAATAGGCGACTGACATAAAAATGATAGTAATGATTTATAAGTGCTTAGCGAGATGGTATCAGGTATGGTAACACCTGAGAAAACTCAAAAATGTCAACAGGAAAAATCCCTATTATGCTGGAGAGGATGCAATCAGCAATATGGCCCACATATGGTGGGATTGTATAAAAATAAAGGTGTTTTGGCAAGAGATACAATACTATATAAGGGAAATTATGGGGAATTACATTTTACTTTCAATACATTTTTATTGGGTATGAAAAGTAGTGATTCAAAACAAGAACAATGCTCAGTGGTACATATTGTAACATAGTGCTCCGCGAGAACAGTTTACGGATACAGAGACCTTGTGCCCAATGCCAACATAACAGTTCCGGCGGGTGTAAACTAGCATGAGAATTATCCAAGCGATATAACATTGTAAAAACATTAGTGACTGGAGACCGATAAGATCCCTTCCCCCGGCAACATTGCTTTGTTCAAGGGGCAAGTCCTCCAGCCCCGGCACCCCAAATGGGATCTAACTGTGCCGCTTTCTAAAAGGCTTCGTTACCCCGAATCTCTTAAAACATCTATTCAGTTATCTACCAAAACAAACTCGAGTTAACTGTGCTCCTGTGTGAACCTACATCCTATAACCACAGCTGAAGAGGAATTAATGAAGTAAGCCACACAGGAGGATAGGAGGATAGGAGATTAAATGATAATGTATCACTCGATATAAAGGCTTGCGGTCTGGTATCCCTCTAAGTTGATGAAGCACCATGTTGTACTTAAAAGAGAGAATTTTGGGAGAAATTAGGGGGTACAGAAGAGAACAGAGAGCAGAGAAGGAATAGAGAAAGGAAAAGAGTAGGAGAAAGGAGTGAAGACGAGTTAAGAAGTAGCTACCTCAGAAGTGGAACTCTCTCACCCGCAGTCAGTTCAGTGTCCCCGGTGTACGTAAACATCCGGAGGTGTATTTAATCCAGGGGTCCCACATCACTGAGTGCTTTTCTACTGTATCCAGGTAGATGCTTACTATTTTTTCCTGAGCCATAATCCAAGATACCTTTCTTTTAACTAGTCTCAATGACACCGTGGGCTGCTTCCAGGCTCGAGCAATTGTCAGTTTTGTTAAGGATAAACCGGATGAGTTTTTGTGTTAATTTAGGAACTCCCGGTTGGGAGAAGTTAAGTAAAGCAATTTGAGGTGTTTTGTGGATGGGTAAGGTGGTAATTTTCCTAATGATTTGGAACACCTTATTCCATAAGTTCCTACGTTTTGGGCAGTCCCACGAAATATGTAACATAGAGCCAATGTGACCACAGTCGCGGAAACAAAAAGGAGAGGCACCCGGATAGATTTTTGCTAGTCGCAAAGGCACCATATACCACCGCATCAGAATTTTTAAGTTACCCTCAACTAGTGTTGCGTTAAGTAAGCCTTTAGAGGCAGTAACCGATGCCTTATGCCATTCTTGTAAGGTCCACTGTTGTTGTAAATCAGTTTCCCATTCTCGCATGAAAAGTGTTTTGGAGTCTGCTTGGGCAAGTGCACGATAGATCACTGAGATCCCCCCTCTGCTCCATGGCCTGGCCACACCAGAGTTCATATTCAGTTATGGAAGTAGAATTAGGGATTGAGAGCCCCAGGGACCCCGAGGAAGTGGGAAATTTGTTGAAAACGATACCTTTCCGTTCCTGGCATATTAAGTCTACCGATAAAGTGAGCTAGAGAAAGAGGACCGGACGGGGTCATAAAGTGACCAATCCTGTGTAACCCCTTATCTAACCACCAGCGGGGAAGGAGATTTTAAATAACCCATGGACATGTTTATTCCATAAAACAAGTAGTACAAAAAAACAATATAAGAAAATAATGATCCCATACTTATTGAATGCAGCGAAAGGTATAGTTCCTAAAAAATGGTTAGACCAGGAAAAACCTAAAATAAAAGAATAATTTGAGAGACTAGATTGTGTTTATAAAATGGAATACCTAAGTTGCAAAAAAGAGGGTCTGGCAGAAAGATTCAACATTATATGGGAAAAATAGATAGAATTAAGAAAACTAGGAAATATACAGAAAAGTGGATGCAGTGAGCAATGGATAGGATGAGGAGCAGGGGAGAATGGGAGGAAATGAAAAGAGGTGAGGGGGGAGAAATAAGAGAAATAAAGTCTAAATGTATTTTTTTTATTTTTTTATATGAGTGGCTAAGGGATGTGATCTAGTAGGCCACACTTCCAGTCCCAAACTCAGAACAGCTGTTTGAGGGAGCAAGATAACAGTAACACTAGTTAGCAAATTAGTGAAGTTAGCCACATTACTCCAGAAGATGTGTAAGGTGGGAGGCTCCCACCAGATATGAGTTCCATTGTGTCCACAGGATCCCCAGCATTTGGAAGAGAGGTTGGGATAAATGTGTGCCAGTTTGGCAAGTGTGTAATACCGGCAATTAATTATTTTTATAACTGATTACCAATGTGTAAGAGTGATGGAAATTGTTCTCGGTTTCCTTAGAGCTTGTTGTCGCAAGGGGTTTTGAGAAGTGGAAGGTTCTCCCCCAATACTCCATTGAAGTAGATTTTCCTTGAACTTGTGGTCAAGTGATTAAGAGAGAGACCATTGGTATTAGGGTTGTGGGAGTCATAAAATTTGATAAAGTCCCAAGTTAGCGTTATGCCGCGTACACACTATCAAACAATCGGGTGGAAAAGTCCGGCAAACTCAAGTCCGCCGGACAATCCCCCCGTGTGTAGCCTCCGGCATACTTTTTTGACCCGAAAGTACGGCGGACTTAGAAAGTAGTTTTGCACTCCAATCTTCCCGCCGGACTCGCATTTCGGCTGACAATCCGGCCGTGTGTATGCCAGTCCGCCGTACTTTTGAAATGAGCAGACTTTTCCCGCCCGGAGAAAAGTCCGCTCATTCGAGCGGGTCTCCAGGTAGGCGGGGCCCGCAAAGGAGACGTCGCTGGCCCCGCCACCTGGTATGGACTTAAAGGGGAACCCCAACGCCGAAAAAAATCGGCGTGGGGGTCCCCCAGGTCCACATCAGACCCTTGTCCGAGCACGCTACCCGGCCAGCCAGCCGCGTGCCCTCAACATGGGGGGTGCCTTTGGGAAGGGGGGGCCGTGCGGCCCCCCCACCCCAAAGCACCTTGTCCCCATGTTGATGAGGACAAGGGCCTCTTCCCGACAACCCTGGCCGTTGCTTGTCGGGGTCTGCGGGTGGGGGGCTTATCGGAATCCGGGAGCCCCCTTTAATAATGGGGCCCGGATACCGGCCCCCCACCCTATGTGAAGGAGTATGGGGTACAATTTACCCCTACCCATTCACCTGTAAAATAAAGTACAAAAAAACACAACACACAAGATAAAATCGTTTATTGCACAGCTCCGGGGGTCTTCCGTCTTCGGGGGTCTTCTCGCCGGACTCCTCCGCTATCTTCTTCTAGCTCTTTTACTAGCGGAGGAGCCCGGCTTTCTTCCTCGCTGCGGCCTCTTCTTCCGACTTCAGGGGTCTTGTCCCCCTCTTCAGTTCTTCTGCCAGGCCACCGCGCCTTCTAGCTCTTTTACAGGCGGTGGCCCGGTCTTCTGTCGCAGCCGCCGACGCCTTCCGTTCTTCTTCTTCTTCTCCTTCTTCTTCTCCTGGAGATGTTGGCTCGACACTCTCTCCGGCGGCAATGCCAGGGACGCGCTTTGCGGCGACTTATATAGGGACAAGGGGCGGGGTCATCGGTTGATGTCACATGGGTTGATGTCACATGGTGACCCCGTCCCTTACGATGTCACAGTCCCGGAGGATGCCGGGACTGTCGCCATGTGACATCAACCCATGTGACATCAACCCATGTGACATCAACCGATGACCCCGCCCCTTGTCCCTATATAAGTCGCCGTGCAGCGTGTCCCTGGCATTGTGGCCGGAGAGAGCGTCGAGTCAACATCTCCAGGAGAAGAAGGAGAAGAAGAAGAAGAACGGAAGGCGGCGGCGGCGGCGACGGCGACAGAAGACCGGGCCACCGCCTGTAACAGAGCTAGAAGAAGGCGCGGTGGCCCGGCGGAAGAACCGATAAGCCCCCCACCCGCAGACCCCGACAACCAACGGCCAGGGTTGTCAGGAAGAGGCCCTTGTCCTCATCAACATGGGGACAAGGTGGTTTGGGGTGGGGGGGCGCACGGCCCCCCCTTCCCCAAGGCACCCCCCATGTTGAGGGCACGCGCCCCCCCTTTCCTGGCCGGCCGGGTAGCGTGCTCGGACAAGGGTCTGATGTGGACCTGGGGGACCCCCACGCCGATTTTTTTCGGCGTTGGGATTCCCCTTTAAGTCCATAGCAGGTGGCGGGGCCAGCGACGTCTCCTTCGCGGGCCCCGCCTACCTGGAGACGCGCTCAAAATGAGCGGACTTTCCTCTACGTGTGTGGGCGAGTTCGTTCATTTCAAAAGTAGGGTGGATAGTACAGCGGACTTAGTACACCGTATTAGTCCGCTGAAAAAGTGCCGTGTGTGGGCAAGTAGCCCGTTCGGAAAGTCCGACGGACAGTCTGGCGGAAAGTCCGCCAAACTAAGTCTGTCGGATAGTCCGCTACGTGTGTACGCGGCATTAGTGACAGTAGAGAGGGCATGTCTGATACGCAGGTATATGTAAAAATTCCTTTTTAGAGATGTTGAAGGTGTCAGAGAGATACTGGAATGAGGTAAAATCTTGGGCTTTGAAAAGGCTACCAAGATTGTGGATGCCTGCTGAGGACCAATGGTGGAACAATAAGTCTGAAGATATCATTTTCAATGCGACAAGTGGTAGGTGAGTGATTCAGGGTGTGGTGTGTTAGTTCACCAACTCCTTGTAGTATAGAGCACTAATCATTAAAAGTTGCATTTACTGTGGCTTTGGGGTGATATTGAAGCCAGAGTGCACTTAGAATGTGTTCAGGATATGTTGGATTTTTGAGAGGTGGCAATTTAAAATTGTAATGGGCAGAGTCCTGAATATATACAGGAGGTGGGGGAAGATAAACTTTTTGATAAAGCTATATGTTCTGCCCATGATGCCTTAGAAAAATGTAAGGCAAGGCTTATATCCAAAAAAAAGTTTTAAAAATGGCTGTTTTTTCATGAGCAGTGATTTTAATAATGCTTAAAGTGAAACAATAAAAATGAAATATTCATTTAAATATTGTGCCTGGGGGGTGCCCTTAGTATGCCTGTAAAGCAGCACATCTTTCCCATATTTATAACAATACCACAGGAAAATTACATTTGTAAAGGAAAAAAGTCACTTAAAACTGCTCGCAGCTGTTGGATCCTGTTGGATCCTGACAATATAGATAAAAATCATTGAAAAAAATGGCATGGGTTCCCCCCCAGTCCATTACCAGGACCAACCCTTACCCGGTGGTTGTGGGGGTCTGCGGGCGGGGGGCTTATTGGAATCTGGAAGCCCCCTTTAACAAGGGGACCCCCAGATCCCACCTCCCCCTGTGAATGGGTATAGGGTACATTGTACCCCTACACATTCACCAACAAAAAGTGTCAAAAAATCCATTTGTAGATGTAAATCATCATGCCGCCCAACGACACGAAAAAATAAAAAAACACAATAACTTCTCCTCCATGGGAGGCTACCACCAACAGAAGCCTCTTCGTGATGACAGCTGTTATATTTCTGAGAGCGGGGCCACCCGGTAACATAAATGGGTGACCCCACCCCCTCTGATGCCACGTAATGTCGGGGGTCATCTGTTTACATCACCAGGTTGCCCCGCCTTCCTCTGATGTCACATGAGGGGGGCATCAGAGGGGGTGGGGTCACCCATTTACGTCACCGGGTGGCCCCCGCCCTCAGCTATATAACAGCTGTCATCACAAAGAGGCTTCAGTTGGAGGGAGGCGGAGTGGTTGCGGTTTTCTTTTGGTTCTTCGGGTGGCGTGATTGACAATATATTTACATTTACAAACGTGGGACATTTTTATTTTTTTATTTTTAATAAAGGATTTGTTGCAAACTGTCTACTGTAATTTTTACTATTTTTGACACTTTTTGGGGGCGGTGGGATCTGGGGGTCCCCAGACCCCAAAGCACCCTCCCCATGTTGAGGGGATATGGCCTGGTACGGGGGGAGGTTCTCTTTCATCCCCCCTCTTTTCCTGTGGCCTGCTAGGTTGCGTGCTCGGATAAGGGTCTGGTATGGATTTTGGGGGGGCCTACACCATTTTTATTTTAAATTTGGCGCAGGGTTCCCCTTAAATTCCATATCAGACCTGAAGGGCCTGGTATGGATTTTAGGGGGACCCCCACGCAATTTTTTATTATTTTTTTGGGTTCGGGGTTCCCCTTAATGTTCATACCAGACCCAAAGGGCCTGGTAATGGACTGGGGGGGGACCCATACTCTTTTTTTCAATGAGTTGTATATATATTGCCGAGACCCGACAATTCACTACAGCCACGTTCAGTTTTAAATGAGAATTTTTCCTTTGCTGTGGTACTGTTCTAAACACGGGAAAAATTTGCCACTTTACAGGCATACTATAGACATCCCCCAGGCACGATATTTAAAGGAATATTTAATTTTTATTGTTTCACTTTAAGCATTAAAAAAGTCACTGCTCACGAAAAAAATGTCTGTTTTAAAAAAAAAAAAATGTTGTATTGATACATGTCCCCTGGGGCAGGACCCAGGTCCCCAAACACTTTTTATGACAACTTGCATATAAGCCTTTAAAACTAGCACTTTTTATTTTTCATGTTAGTGTCCCATAGACTTTAATGGTGTGTTCGGCGAACAGGCGAAGACACGATGTTCGAGTCAAACTTACGCTGCACTCGAACATCGGGCTCATCCCTAGTTTGTGTCCCATAGATGTTGACTTGTTCAGACACATTTTTTGCCTGTTTGCATGTTCTGGCGCAAACCAGGTCCGACGGTCTTCCCGACGGACTTTCGGCGGACTTCCGACTGACTTTCCGAACGAACGGACTTGGCCACACATAATCACACCAATGTCCGATGGATTTGAACGTGATAACGTACAACCGGACTAGAATGAGGAAGTTCACAGCTATTAGCCAATAGCTGCCCTAGCGTCGGTTTTCGTCCGTCGGACTAGCATACAGACGAATGGATTTTTCGACCGGACTCAAGTCCGTCGGAAAGATTTGAAACATGTTCTAAATCTAAAGGCCATCTGATTTTTCAACAGCAAAGGTCCGATGAAGCCCACACACGATCAAATTGTCCAACGGATTCATTCCGTCGGACCTTTGCTGTCGAAAAGTCCAGTCGAATGTACACGGCATAAGTGTAGCACAAAGGCTAAGTGTAGCACAACAACTTTAACCACAGTTCAAACTTAGCAAATAGTGACACACTTCTGGAACCATTTATAAACATTTTCGGTTAACTCATAATCAGTTTGTTGGCAAGCCAGAGCAATTGCTATGGCCCACCCAATAGTGTCAGAGGTCGGTCAAGATCACCCCCTACCCAACTGATGGCAGTGGGATCAGGCATAAGGGTTGGCCTTTGAATGGTAATAATTAATTCATCAGAGTTCTCTCCTTAGGTGTCATAGGTAAGTCTCTTTGGAGGATTATATTCCGCCTCAATTTGATAGGTGAATGCTTCTCAGGCATGAGAACAGAGTTCATCTTTCAGTTTGCAATCTCACAAGGGGCACGAGGCTCCAATAGGGAATCTGTAGATAAGGCCACAGAGTGAAGCCCTGGGGTGGAAAAGTAATCTTCTTCAGTGGGAATGAGAATGGGGACTTGATTCCCACTATCTTCTTCATCTGACAATGATATTTCACCACTGGGGAACAATCCGACTCGGGTAGCAGTAAGTGTTCATCAACAAAACTGATCAAGTCTTCTACACCCCTTTCAGGAGATGGGCTGGTGATCTGAACTTTAATTTAGTTTTTTTGTTTTTTATCCAATAGTTTTTACTGAATTCTTAACGGTTTACAATATATGAAATAACACAAGTTGGGTGGATAACAGAGTTAATTTTCCAATTTTTGAATGAAAAAAATACTGCTCGTTGAACATGACTGAAAACAGAAGAGTAGTATATGACATTTCAATACATAAACATTAATGCTCTAGACCAGGGATATGCAATTAGCGGACCTCCAGCTGTTGCAGAACACAAGTCCCATGAGGCATAGCAAGACTCATGATATGACTTGTAGTTTTGCCTCATTAAACTCAGTCTGGCTGCCAGAAGAATGTGTGTTACCAGTTGTCTGAAGGGTGTGTGGATAGAATCCATCTCCAGATTCAATCGGGTTAGTGTCGGTGGGGGTGGGGGAGCATAGCTTTGTGTAATATCTGTCAGGATTCGGAAAATAGTGGCCCAGTAATATTGTAAGTAGGTACAGGACCATAAAATGTGAAATAGGTTGCCTTTTGTTGTGTTACATCTCCAACAGGAGTCAGATCTGTTAGGGCTGAAGGAGGCTAGACTTGTGGGTGTTAGGTACCACTGTAAGGACATTTTTTGGATGAGCTCCCAGAGGACAGAGTATGGGTATATTTATATATTGATTGTAGGGCCTTTTGCCATTGTATTTCAGTGTAGCACTTCCCCAAATCTGATTTCCAATGGAGAAGTGATGTGGATTTAGTGAATATGGAAGAAAAAGAGAACATTGGGACTTTAAATGAGGCGGTGACCGGGTAAGGTCAGTTGCCTCCATCCCTATTTGAATAAAGAAATCAAAATGACTGGAGGTTGGGACTTTAAATGAAGCAGGCAAGTGTAAAACATTTACATTTATTGGAAAATCAATGGTAAGTTGCATGAGGGTAGTCATGAGTACATCAAGAAGACCAATATATTCCATTCAATGGATAAACATACAGCAATAACAATTGACCACAAAAATACAAATCACATATTACAAGTGATCATTAGGTAAGTAAAACATATGGTTGGCATAAAACATGGCATATAGTAGCTCTATGCATTTCGTGGATTCATCCACTCTTCAGGAGCATGCACGTGGAAAACTGAATGCTGTAGTATAATAACAAATAATATCTGTAAGGTCTGGCCCTGTCACGGGAAATAGAGGTTGAAATAAAGTAATTAGAAGTAATATTGGCTAGGATAAACCCCCCCAAAAACCACTCTCAAAAGTACTTACATTGTCTGTATCTATGCAGTAGCAATGTGCCAAAATGAATCAGAATAACCCCATATGGGTATCACTGATGGGAGCTGAGGTGGTTAAGGCAGATCAGGACTGGACAAAGATGGTTTCCAAGAAAGAAAATTCCAAAGATTAATAAGGGTCAGCAGTGACCAAAGGTGCTAAAAGTGAAAGAAGGATTGTAAAATAAATTGGAGGGTCATATTATGTGATACAAAAGGTAATCTGTCCTAAACTTGGTAAAGGATAGGATAATGAGATGCTAATGAGTGTATAAGTAAGGTTAACTTAGTGAGAGTAGAAAGTTAGAATGATTGGAAAGGTAAAATACATGGGATATATAAAGAAAATAAAAACAACATTAAAGAAACCATATCAACCAAAATAGTTAGATGAAATGAAATAAAGGTGCAGGATAAATCAAATAGTGAAAAAGTAAGATCAAATTACCTAATAGACACTTCAGTGTTGAGTGCTCCGCAAGGTGTGCAGATACAAGGCTGGAACCACCATGTGAGTCAATCTGCCCCAGAAGACTTATAAGGGCTAGTCTGCCACACCCACCAACGTCACGTGAGAGCATGCACTGAGGAGGATAGGCAGCTGCAGTCGGGCGGAACCGCCCCCAAGTAAAACAGTGCTTGGCTATATTGGCTAGGATAAACCCCCCCAAAAACCACTCTCAAAAGTACTTACATTGTCTGTATCTATGCAGTAGCAATGTGCCAAAATGAATCAGAATAACCCCATATGGGTATCACTGATGGGAGCTGAGGTGGTTAAGGCGCGGGCCTTCCTCCTCCCCTCTCTATAGGGTGGGTGGACCGCCCTGCACTACGCATCGGCGTCACGGTTTATTTGATGGAACCGCTGCGCCATGTCCCTTGGCGCCGCTGTTTTTCCATCACCTTTTACATCTAGCAGCCAGGTGGAGGAATAATTTGGCACTGTTTTACTTGGGGGCGGTTCCGCCCGACTGCAGCTGCCTATCCTCCTCAGTGCATGCTCTCACGTGACGTTGGTGGGTGTGGCAGACTAGCCCTTATAAGTCTTCTGGGGCAGATTGACTCACATGGTGGTTCCAGCCTTGTATCTGCACACCTTGCGGAGCACTCAACACTGAAGTGTCTATTAGGTAATTTGATCTTACTTTTTCACTATTTGATTTATCCTGCACCTTTATTTCATTTCATCTAACTATTTTGGTTGATATGGTTTCTTTAATGTTGTTTTTATTTTCTTTATATATCCCATGTATTTTACCTTTCCAATCATTCTAACTTTCTACTCTCACTAAGTTAACCTTACTTATACACTCATTAGCATCTCATTATCCTATCCTTTACCAAGTTTAGGACAGATTACCTTTTGTATCACATAATATGACCCTCCAATTTATTTTACAATCCTTCTTTCACTTTTAGCACCTTTGGTCAATGCTGACCCTTATTAATCTTTGGAATTTTCTTTCTTGGAAACCATCTTTGTCCAGTCCTGATCTGCCTTAACCACCTCAGCTCCCATCAGTGATACCCATATGGGGTTATTCTGATTCATTTTGGCACATTGCTACTGCATAGATACAGACAATGTAAGTACTTTTGAGAGTGGTTTTTGGGGGGGTTTATCCTAGCCAATATTACTTCTAATTACTTTATTTCAACCTCTATTTCCCGTGACAGGCCAGACCTTACAGATATTATTTGTTATTATACTACAGCATTCAGTTTTCCACGTGCATGCTCCTGAAGAGTGGATGAATCCACGAAATGCATAGAGCTACTATATGCCATGTTTTATGCCAACCATATGTTTTACTTACCTAATGATCACTTGTAATATGTGATTTGTATTTTTGTGGTCAATTGTTATTGCTGTATGTTTATCCATTGAATGGAATATATTGGTCTTCTTGATGTACTCATGACTACCCTCATGCAACTTACCATTGATTTTCCAATAAATGTAAATGTTTTACACTTGCCTGCTTCATTTAAAGTCCCAACCTCCAGTCATTTTGATTTCTTGATTTAGTGAATACTCGTTTTTAATGAAAGGAGTTATAAAAAGTGCGCTTCCTTTTAGTTTAGTAAAGGGATTGGTTAGGTAGGACCATATGTTAGGGGTTGATATTGAATTTAGGCAGTGTCTTACTCTCACATAAGTGTAGAGTTCTGAGAAAGGAAGGTTATATTCTTTCTGCAGTTGAGAAAATGGCTTAGGTTTAATATTTTGGATTAAGTCTTGGATATATTTAATGCCCTTTGTGGACCAGTGATGTAGAGATAGGTCTGTGGATAAGCAATGTAGAACCTTGATTGGGAGTTGAGGAGTTTAAGTTTTAGGCTGGGTGTCACCCATGTTTGTCAGCTTTATCCATGCATGTGCTGTGCCCTTCATCGTGGGTGGAAGTGTTGATGGGATAGGGGTCCCTAGTAGCCATCTTTGTACGTTAGGTCGTAAGAGTTAAGCAGTTTCTATTTGCCCCATAAGGTGTGTGGAGAGGGTTGGAACCAGTCTTGCAGTTGGGTTAGTTGATGCTAAGTAGCAATCTTCAAAATTGATGGAAACTGCACCTCCCGCTATTTTATGTTTAATACGTTTGGAGTGTGCCCATCTGGGTTTCTTACCTTGCCAAATATACTTGTTGAGTATGGTTTGAAGGGATCTGAAAAAGGACGAAGGAATAGGTATGGCAAGAGTTCTGAATAAATAGAGTAGTTGGTGTAGGTGCATCATTTAAATGCTGCCAATCTACCAGCCCACGTTAATTAATGTTTCGCAAAGTATTGAGTTTCTATTTTCAGTTTAGTAATGGATGGTTTAAAATTGTCTGAGAAAAGATTTTTCACTGACTTGGTTAGCTGTACGCCTAGGTAAGAGATATTATTGTCTGTCCAGGTAAAGGAGTGTTGAATTTGCAGTAAGTTTCTAGTCGTGGAGTCAAGGCCTAGGTCATGGATATATGATGTAGTTACATTTACCTTTTAATAAGAGACATTACTGAACCACTGGAGTATTTTTTGTACCTCTGCCAGGGAAGAAGCCGGGTTAATGAGTATAAGAATTATGTCATCTGCAAATAAACTTATTTTGTGGGCCAATTGGCCAATTATAAATCCTGAGATTAAAGGATTGTCTCTAAAGTGTTCTGCTAGGGGTTCCATAGGTGGATTATAGTGGGCAGCCTTGTCTAGTACCATTTGTTATTTGAAATGATTGGGATAACATGTCTGCCGAAAAAACGTGCGCTGATGGGGTAGTATAGAGCTGCTAATACAGCTTTTAGGATATGTCTGCAGAAAACAAATTTTTGGAGGACCTTCTGGAGATAGGATCAGTGGATTATGTCAAAGAAGTAATTTAGCTGGACGGAGAGCTCTGATGAGTAACTATGTTCTCTCCCCTTGCTGACGAGCTCAGTGACTAGGCAGCCATCTTCGGCGCTAGCAGACCACGCCCCCCTTTCAACTTTCGTCAACCTTCCTAGACTGTGGAAGGATCTTAACTCCTGAACTGGACTTAACCTCTACACTGGGGGCGTGACCGGATGTCAGGGTGAGAGGTCGCGGCGGGCTCAGACCTACCACTCGCTCCAGAGACTAATGCTGCCGAGGTAGTGTGGAGGAGGAGGAGGGAAGGAGAAGCCGAGCGTTGAGGTGCCGAAGCGAGGGGACGCTGCGAAGCTGTGACGCCACCAAAACGAGAGCAACAGTACAATCGGTTGACCGAACGGCGCAACAGTGGAGGTATGTGGAGGTCGCCACAGGAAGCTCTCCCATAGAGGAACATCGATTCCCACGTAAGAAACCCTGTGAGAGAGGGAACCAAAGCGAAGGGAGGGATTGAGCGTTACCCCCCCCCCCCCCGGTGGAAGAGACGTAAGATCCGAAGGTATGACCAGGAAAAGGGGGGTGGAGGAGGCGACCACACATAATGGATCACAAACATTACGCAGCTCTAAAGATAAGGCTGGTCACTCGTCCGGGCTGACAGGCGCTGCTGCTGCTGCCGCCGCTGCCGCCGCTTCTAAACTTGAGCGATACGCCCATACGCCTAATCAGACTCTAAACCAAACACCCAAAAAGAACGTGCAAGTCGGAGAGGGGCGGCCGCAGAGTACTGCAGCCGTGCAAACGGTCGGAAGGAAGAGCCAGGGCTTGACGACCGAAATAGAGCCGACAAGTTCAAATAAAGCAATATGTGTGGCAGTCCGGTCGGACACTACGCGTGTAATGGGTGGAATATCGGAAGCACAAGCGTCCGTGAGTAATCTCTCCATAGAGGGGGGGACTGGACGAGACACTGAGATAGGTACAGAAGGAGAAATTTGGGCAAAAGGTAAAGAACCATCACTAAATGAAATTCTATCTGCGGTGAATACATGTAAATTATCATTGGATGATGTATCAGATCAATTAAAGCAGATTAGAGAAGATGGGTTAAATCTTAAAAATGAAGTACGGAAAACTGCGGCTCGTATATCAGATATGGAGGAGAGAGTCAGCCAGGTGGAGGATGATGTGCTCCCGCTGAAACAGGAGATGCAAATGATGAAGGGCCAGCTAAATTTGTGTATGGCTAAAATGGACAGTATGGAAAATATTATACGCAGGAAAAATATCAGAGTTTTAGGTTTACCGGAGAAAAGCGAAGGCAATGATCTTGTTGAATTTATGGAAATATGGATAAAGGATAAAGTAGGGAGTGAGAAGCTATCAAGATTTTTTGCAATTGAAAGGGCGTATAGAATTCCGTTTAGGATGGTGGAAGGAAGAAGTCATCCTAGACCCATAATCATCCAGTTGCTGTCCCATAGAGATAAAGTTGTTATCCTTCAAAGAGCAAGAGAACTGTGTAATTTTGAATATAATGGGATAAAGATTTCAGTGTATCCGGATTTTTCCCCAGAGCTGCAAGGACAGAGAGCCAAGTTTATAGAGTGCAAAAAGAAATTGCAGAGTCTTAAAGTGAACTATGCATTGCTTTATCCGGCAAAGTTGAGGGTATCAGCATTTGGGGGAAACATATTTTTTAATAGTCCAGAAGAAGTTAAATTGTGGCTGGAGGAAAATAAATGTCTGCTGCAACAGAGGGGAATGTTGTAATATGAAAACAGAAAGAAAATGGACATTTTTTTTTTTTTTTCTTTTTTTTGGACTAAGAGGGAATGCCCCCATATTGCTCTGTTTGTCTCCTTCCCTTTCTCCTTCCCCCCTTCCCTTTTTTTTTTTTCCTCGGTAGTAATGTGGACTATTTTTTGCTATAGAAATAAGAGTAATGGGAGTGGGTGGGTAGGGCGAGTAGGTGGGGAGGATATATCACCCTGGGAGGTAAAAACGGTCATGTTGGAAGCCCCTCAGAAGGGCCCCAAGTGGGGCATGGGAGGGTTGGGGAAGGGAAAGAAAAAAAGGATGGGGAGTGTGAATGGATGAATGATAGCGAGAGAAAGGAGGCTGAAAGGATAGGGAAGATTATAGGTAGGCATGGTAAAAGATTGTTAATTGCACAAAAAATATTTAAGTATAAAGTTGATGTGTGAAAATGCATTGAATATGGTGGTTAGTGAAAAAGGGCACAAGAAAATGAAATTAAGTGAGGCACAAGGAAATAAATTGTCCAATTTATATAAAATGTGTGAAAAATGTGTATAAGAAATATGGTAAATTTGAGATACAAAAGATGTGTGGGACTAAAACTTTGGAGCACAGGGAAAAAAGTAAGGGGGAGATCACGTGTGAAAACACAGAGAAAGCACGTAGAATGGAGAATAAAAGTATGATATTGTGATTTAGGTTTTAAATATGGGAGTAAGTAGTAAGGTAGGGAATTTCACTAAAAAGGTTAAAATCTGTTCTTGGAATGTACGGGGGGTGAAGGAACAGTTAAAGAGACGTGCGTTATTTTCCATGGGGAATATGGGTAATTATGGGATGCTCTGTTTGCAGGAGACCCACCTGGACCGAAATACAATCAGTGTGTTAAGACACAGGAAATATAGGATACAATATCATTCTACATACACCTCCTATTCAAGGGGAGTGAGTGTCTTGATAGATCCTGGGTCGGGTCTAACCTGCAGGCAGAGCATCATAGATGTTAAAGGGAGATATGTGTTCCTTTTTTGCGGTATAGAAGATAGAGTATGTGTGATCGCAACTGTGTATATCCCACCGCCCTTTAAGGCAGAAATATTATATGAACTGCTGAAGTTTATAAAGGATAAGCCTGGAATCCCAGTCATAATAGCAGGGGACTTTAATATGACAATGGATCAAAAAATAGATAGGTTCCCACAGAAGGTTGGTAGTAGGGAGGGACCTAATGGGTTGTTATTTCAATTCTGTGAAGAAACAGGTTTTGTGGATATATGGAGAAGGTGGAACCCCTTAAGAAAACAGTATTCTTGTCATTCTAAGACGTACTCCACCTTGTCCAGGATCGATATGGTGCTGTGCAATGAAGAGGCGCTGGGGTTGGTGGAGAAGGTGGAGTACGAGCCAAGGGGAATTTCGGACCATTCACCGGTAATGTTTTTAATGACAATAGGGAGAGGATGCAGCAGTAGGGAATGGAAGATAAATCCATTTTGGTTAGAACTAATGGATAACATGGAGGGGGTAAAAGAAAATCTAAAAGAATTTTTGAGCATAAATGTGGGATCTACGTCCCTGGGAATAATGTGGGATACCTTGAAAGCCTTCTTAAGGGGGGAACTAATAAAAACGATATCGCAGATTAAGAAGAAGGGGTTAGCAAAGGAAATAGAAGCACAAGAAAGGGTAAGGAGGTCAGAAGAGAGGTATATAAGGGCCCCTTCAGAAGAAAGCTCTAAGGAATGGGAGAAAAATCAGGTAGAATACAAAAGACTTATATGGGAGAAAGAGGAGAAGAAAAGGCAGTTCCAGAGGCAGTCCTTCTTTGGCGAAGGGGAACAAGTGGGGAGGGTATTGTCATTGATTGCTAAATCAAATAGTTCGTCCCCAATAATACCGGCGATATTGGACAGGGAGGGAGGTATGAGGAAGTCAACACCTGAAATAGTGGAAGAGTTTAGAAAATATTATGAGGAACTATATAAAGTTTCAAACTCCGAAGTAGAGGGGGAGATGCAGGAATTTTTTGGGAAAATAACATTACCCAGGCTGTCGGAGGAGGATAGGGAGGGCTTGGAAGCACCATTGACCCTGGAGGAGTTGCAAAAAGTAACAGCAGAAATGATAAATCAAAAAGCCCCAGGTCCGGATGGACTGCCGATAGAGATTTATAAAAAATTTGGGGAGGTACTTTTACCGGCTCTCCTGTAGGTGCTCAATGGGGCTTTTGAAGTGGGGCAGTTGCCGCAATCAATGATGGAGGCCACAGTGGTGGTCCTGGCAAAAGAAGGGAAAAACCAATTGGAGACCGCATCATATAGACCTATATCGTTACTGTGTTCAGATGTTAAAATCTTGGCAAAAGTACTTGCAACAAGGGTAAAAAATATAATATCAAAATTAATACATCAGGACCAAACTGGGTTTATACCAGGGCGGTCCACAAATATGAATGTGAGACGTGCCTATTTAAACATGCAGATTCCTTCAGAAAACAAAGGGAATAGAGCAGTTATGTCCTTAGATGCGAAAAAAGCCTTTGATAGTGTGGAGTGGCATTATTTGAGGAGGGTGTTAGCGGAATTTCAATTTGGTCCGAGATTTATGCAATGGATAAGAATACTGTATACAGGTCCAAGGGCGAAAGTGAGAATAAATGGGGAATGTTCAGAGGGGTTTCATTTGGAGAGGGGGACAAGACAGGGGTGCCCTTTGTCACCCCTGCTTTTCGCCCTCTCGATGGAGCCTCTGGCTACAGCCTTGAGAGAGGCGCAGGATATCCGGGGGTTTAAAAGAGGGAATGAAGAGGAAAAGGTAGCTTTGTATGCAGACGATGTACTGTTGTTTTTAGGGGACACGGGGCCCTCATTGGTGGCGGCAATGACTCTGATAAAAGAATTTGGGTATTTCTCTGGACTCGAAATTAACTGGGAAAAATCTGCTCTCCTACCAGTGGATCCCCTCGATACCCCATTGCCAGTACAGGTATCCCAAATAGAAATAGTTAAACAAATGAAGTACTTGGGTGTGAATATGACGGCAGACCCAAGGCAGTATATAGCAGGGAATTTAGTTCCATTTATGTCAAAATTAAAGCGTAAAATCAGAATATGGAAGAACCTCCCCTTGTCAGTAGCCGGTAGGTGCAATTTAATTAAGATGGTGTGGATGCCCCAAATATTATATGTTATACAAAATTCACCGGTTTGGATTCCAAAATATTGGTTTAAAAAAATGGAAAGTTTGTTTAGATAGGTGATATGGAAGAACGGTGTGGCAAGAGTTAGTTTACAAGTACTACAGAGACCAAGGGAATTGGGTGGGATGGCACTACCTAATATGAGATACTACTTTCTGGCGGCCCAATTACAGTATATGAGGGGAGGTAACCTAGCAGTAGTGACAGGAAAGGGGGGTGGTCCCCTGGGGAGAGATACCCCACATAATACGGTCGCGGAAGCAGTGGAAGCCGACTCATTTAGGACCAGTTGCCCCACAGTCCAACTGATGGTAAAGTGTTGGGAGGAGGTAAAAGTAATATTGGGGTATAGAGGATATACAGAATTCTCACCAATATGGGAAAATAAAAACTTAGAGGAAATTAAGAAAATGGGGAGATTAGTAGAATGGGATCGGAGGGGCGTACACTTCTTAGCGCAACTATATAGGGACGGGAGACTGTAAACATTTCAGGAACTAAGGGATGAATATGGGTTACCGGCTTATTACCTCCTTACGGTAATTATATACAAATTAAACATGCGTTAGAGGCACAATTTAGAGACAGGAAGTTGGAATGGAGTAAGATGCCTGTACTCAGGAGAATTATAAGTTGTAATATATCGAAAGGAGTTATCTCTGAGATCTATAGGTATCTAAAGGGAACAGAACAAGAAGGGGTAATAGAGGAGAAAAAAAGGTAAAATGGGAAAGAGAGGTGGGCCCAATATCGGTAGAACAGTAGGAAAAGGTTCTGGCATTGGGGGCGAAAGTTTCCTTATCTCCATCACATATTATATCCCAAATGTATTTAATCCATAGGGTATACTACACTCCTCTTAAATTGTTTAGATTTGGGAATAGACAGGACGCAGAATGCCAAAGGTGCGGAGACCGAAGAGGAGATTTAATACATATGATTTGGCGATGCCCAAGATTATATAGATATTGGGTAGGAATAATAGGGAAAATTAATAAAGTGTTTGGGTTATCACTGGAAGTAGAAGCCAAAATCTGTATAATGGGATTGATAGAAGAAGAGGAGGTACGAGGGGATATCCACACAGCTGTTATTAGATGCCTTTTTCAGGGGAGGAAATTAATTGCGTTTAAATGGCAGAGGAGGGAAGCGCCTACAGTAAAGGAATGGATGGAAAGGGTGAAAGATAACATAAAAAAGGAGGAATACATATATAGGAAAAGAGGTAATTATGGGAAGTTTGTTAAAATATGGGGAAAGTGGGGTGAGTAATGAGAAAAAGGGTGAGTAAGATGTAAGAGTGATGGATGAAGGAGGGAATGAATGAGAAAAAAAAGAAAAAAAAAAAAACTCCTGAACTGGATAGACTCCCCCTTACTCTTTCTTGTTCTCTTCCTCTCCTTGGGACATTAGTCCCTGCATCAACCTCTGAAGTCAAAGCGAGCCGACAAAAGCAAGTCTTGGGGGGTGTCAGTTCTTGGTGAGGTGTAGTGGAGGCCTGAGGTATCCAAACAGCATGTGACAGAGAGAGCAGATGATTTCAGTGGCACATCTTCAAGGGCCCTGCCTTTCCTTCAGATATAATCTGGTGCACCGGTAATATGGGGAGCTGCTTACAGATGACATAAGGTTGGGGCTGCCAACAATATGCAAAGGTATGCTTCCCAGGTACCCCTAGATTCATTAACAGCACATGATCTTGAGATCTTGCACTCTTATTTTCAGGTAAAAAAAGTTTCTTGTTCAGCTCTCTGGCAGCATGGCATTCTTCATGCAGCAGCTACTGGTAAATTACACAGGCGCACACATGTACACACACACACACACACACACACACACACACACACACACACACACGTACACAGGCACACACATGTACACAGACACACACAAATAACAAGCTATAGATTGTAAACCTTAATATACCTATCATGATATTTTTATTATTATATTATATGAATTTAAAATCAAGGGCATAGTGTAAAACTCCTGTAATTGGTATAGATAGTGAACTAAAGTAAATGTTGTCATGAAAATAAAAAGCGCATTTGATGTATTTTATTATATTTTTATATATTTATTTAAAATATGTAATGGTGGCTGTAAAAATAATATATATTATATTATATAGAGGATGGTTTATTGGGAAGGGTCAACACCTGTATTGGGCTATCAATATCACTGGTTAGACATTTATTTTACAATAACTTGCTGCTCAATGGAGCCACCCTCTGGTCGGGAGAAATAAATAATACAAATCACATCTGGATAAAAAGAGGGGAGGGGAAGAAAGAGGGGGGAGGGGAACGGACAAAAATATTAAAACATATCAACTTACTGGATATATTTCTTTGATACTTTATCTCCTGGGGGGGGGGGGGGGGGGTTGAATGAAGAATTGGAAGTATCCATCATACTCTGATATTTGATATGTTTATAATATTTTCATCCATTCCCCTCTCCCCTCTTTCTCCCCCCCCCCCTCTTTTTATCCAGATGTGATTTGTATTATTTATTTCTACCGACCAGAGGGTGGCTCCATTGAGCAGCAAGTTATTATAAAAAAAATTACATTTTGTGCAGCGCTCAAAAAATGAAAATTCATGTATATATAAACTAATATACACTGTGTAATGACCACAAAAATTAAGAATAATGAAAAAGAGATATGTAATTCACACCCAAACTAATGATCACAGGTTGGTATTTTCATTATTGGGCATCATAACATATATAAACGCAGTGACTACAGCAGGCTCATACCCCAGATTATGTCTCAGCTGATGTCATTGTGTTACCTACAAACCTTAATTTTAAGAGCTTCATCCACTTTCTAAATGTGAGTGTTTCCAATTTTCTTTTATTATATTTTTATGTTTATATGGATTCACACTATGTAGAGTATTTTCTTTTTTGGTCACGCTATTTTGAACACTTGAGAGGATTTGGTCTGACAAGTTGGCTGCTTCTTGATGACATCTCTTGACCGATCGGATTGTCTTACAACTTGATCTGGAACCCAGACGTGGAGGTCCCATATTTTGGTGGTTGTACCATAAGCCTTGTTGACTCACTGAGCATATTCCCATTTGAGTCCTCTCACTCCGGTAAGCCTCCTCACTAACCGGTGGTGGTTCTTTTGTCTGTGTCTTCACCTCAACATTGATGTCATGTGGAATCCCACTTCTAGTTACACAATTTGTTTTCACTGTCTACTGAAGGACTGTTATGTTTATGTTTTAAAAAACATTTATATGATGACACATGGACTTATTTTTTGTGGTCATTACACAGTGTATATTAGTTTATATATACATGAATTTTCATTTTTTGAGCGCTGCACAAAATTTTACCTTTCACATATCTCTTGATTTACACTGGTCTTAGTGTTGTGCTGGCTGCTATTTTATATATGCCAGCGTGATATACACCAATTTTTCTATTATAAAATAAATGTCTATATGGTGATATTGATAGTCCAATACAGGTGTTGACCCTTCCCAATAAACCAACATATATATATATACACACACTTTTTCTAGCCACCATTACATATTTATAGAAATATATAAAAAATGTATTACTATACATCAAATGTACTTTTTATTCTCATGACATCATTAGGACAACATTCACTTTATATACCAATAATAATGAGTTTAATGCTATACCCTTGATTTTAAATTCATATAATATAATAATTTATAACAATATCATGATAGGTATATTAAGGTTTACAATCTATAGCTTGCTATATGCACTTGTTTTTATATTCATATTTATTGTGACATTTTATATCTATATTTATTTTTTATTTTTATGCATTTAATATTATACATCTAAATACAGTAGATAAATAGTAGTATATATCAAATGCATTTAAAGCAATGAATTATATTTTGCACATATATGTTTGTTCTTAACATGTTTTATCGATATCTATATTGTTTACATCAGTATTATTATAGATTCCCTTTAGTAGAATAACATGTAGTATTCCCCAACCAGGTGGCTGTATACCTTGGCATATATAAGTCTCCCCTTAGCCTTAGTTTCATTAGCTTGACAAATAAGCGCACACTGAGGAACATCTTTGCAGTGCACATGCTCTGAAATGTGCCGCGAGCAGGCCAGTGACACCAGTTCAGATGTGCCTATCAACTATTACCTCAATGTGAGTTTTTAATGTTCTTTGTTTCAAATTAAATGATACAGTCTACGCTCAGAGGTGCCTGTTTTCTTTCTGTTTTTACACCCTCTGCTGAGACAACATAACCCAGTTAGGTGACTGACTCGTAAAGGGGTCAGTCTACTATTGCTTGCCTGGTGTAGTTGAGAGTGTATCCCTTCGGGTAGTGATCCATCTTCTCCAATGAACGAGGCTAATACTCTTCTCAACCAAATCAGTATTAGCCCCAATTAGCATAGATTTCTGTTCAGCTCCTGGGGGCCTTGGGCACACTACTGATAGGATGTCAACAATTCCACTTTCCCAGTGGCTGCTGGCCCAAACATGATCTTGATTGGGATGTATTCATCATATGGAAACTTCTCAGTCCCAATTCCCCAGATTTCCAATTCTTCCAGTTTGCATAGAGGAATATGTTTCAAGTATCGGTCATAAAAGTCTATATATAGCAATGTGAAGTGTGCACCTGTGTCTAACAATGTTTTAGTGTAGATGCCTTCCACTTGCCCAGACACAACAATTGGGGATGGCCCCACTAACTGTTCTGGCACATCCTCCGAGTCTTTCTTTGGATGGGCTGTGTTTTTGTTTCACCTGGTCATACACTGGGAAGACCTAATAATGGCTTTTGGATGTGGCAAGACATTGACTCTCTGCGCCTGTTTTCCTGACCACGGTGATGGGTTGCATGGCTGAGTAGATGGTAGGGCTGCTGCTGCCAGCCTTCTTATGCTCCCTTCTCTTGGAGTTCTTTACCTCTTTGGGGTTCTCAGCTGGCTCCTTTACTGAGACCCCATGACATTTTCTACCTTCTGGCTCAATTGCAGTTTCTGTAATACCTTCAGTGCTTCTTCTATTAAATCTGGTTCATTCTTCCTCCGAGGGCACTGTGCTCTGAAGTGTCCAGGCTTCCCACACTGGAAACACCTTTTGAAATCAATCTTGCCCATCAGTACCCCATTTGAGCCTACATCACTTGCAGGAAAGACTGTTGCATTTTATCTTGAGCTTGAGCAACCTGTGTGAGCAGTTCAACAGGTTAAATTTTCTGTGAAAGACTGTACAATGGCAGACACAGAGCACTCCCTCATCTCTGACTCCTCATCACTGTCCGCTTCCTTAACACTGAGAGACATTCTCTACTTGAACTGGTTGGCCTGACACATTCTCAGCATTGGGGATAACTTTTATCACCTCACGTGACCCTTGGTTTTTCTCATCCAATAGAGCCTCTTCCTCTCTAACCAGCATCATAAGCTCCGGATAAGTTGGGACCACTTGCGTCCCTTTTAGTAACAGCCGTAGGACAATGGGATGGTTGGGCCTAGCTCCCTGCAGAATTAATTCAAGCCTGTTTTTTCAGCTTCCTGTGGATTAGCTTCCTTCTTTAGAATAACCTGATGTAGAATCTGGTCCACTCTGACAACATAGTCGGACATTCTTTCCCCTTATATTGGTGGGTGTACTCGAACGTCATCAGATTAATTTCTCCACTCTTCCATAAACATCACACAATCCTCAATGTAATCCATTGCCACACAGTCTGGCTTTCCCCTCCTTAAATGTCGTATGACATCTGCTGTGGGGCTCCTGAGACTTTCACTTATCCTCTGTCTCTTCACCACTTCAGCATCCCGAGAAGAATTGCAGCTTTCTGTACCCTTGATGGGCTAAAATTGAACTGTTCTTTATCAGGCTCTCATCTAATTTACTCATGACTATGTAGAAAGAAGCAGGTAGCATTCCTGCAGCCAGAACATCTGCTTCTTCTGAGGCTGGGCTCACCGACCTGAACTGAGAACATTATTCATCTGGGTCTCCTGCTGGCAGTAGGGATATGACTTGTGCCTCTAGCTCCTCAGCCAAACTCAAAACACTATTCTGAAACCTTGCCAGTATACTCTCCCGCCATTTCAGCAGTGCAAACGGCATCAGGCTTGATTCTCGTATCCACAAGGTAGGCCCCTTGCTCTGGCACAGCCTTCCTCACCAGATGACGTATCTCTCTTTCAGCCCATCTAATTCCAGGCATTTTCACCACTGTAATCATCTCTAGTCAACCCCTGTACTCTCTGTCCCAGTTGGTGGTGGTAACTGAGTCCATACTCTCTTCAGCTCTGAACTTGTCACATCACTTACTTAAGCATCCCATTAGGGGTATCCTGGACGAGCCCCGAAATGTAGAGCAACTCCCATGAGGGTCGCCTAAAAGATCTGTACCCCAATGGTTGCTCCTTGCAGGTCCTCCAACACCTCTGAAACTCTGGGTTCCAACATCCTTGTTGTAACAAAAGGTACTTAGAAACACACTTAGTCAAGAAAAGCAGTTGACTTATTTACTGAAAGATTTTTAGTAATGAAACTCAGTCATTTACAATTGACACTTGCTAAAGCTTTTCTATGACAAATAGCCCTGACAGCAGAAACAGTCCAAAGAATGATAATGATAGAAATGTAAAACAAACACATATACTGAACCAACAAACTCTGTTTGGATTGAGCTCTATTGATACAGGCAAAAGGAGGGCAGGGGAATGACCAGTTTCATGTCAGACCACTCCCTTCTGTTCTCTGGCACCACAGTCCTACAAACCTTATAAATCTTGTATTTAGTACAATTCAAATAATATAACTTTTGAGTCTTTATACCCTCTCTTTTAGTGGATATCGTCCTGGGTGGAAATATGTGCCCTTGTGGCACCAATGTCTTTTATCCCTTGTGGGGGGAGGAATATGTTGTAGTCTCTCAGAAGAAAGCAAGGCCTTGTGTCTTCAGCTAGCTCTTTAGGGATGTACTCAAGGTGTCCTGACAAGCTGGGTGATGTAAAGTAGGCTTGTGGTGTCCTGCCAAGCTGGGTGAACACTGTCGCTGCTCAGTAAAGAGTAAGTGTAGCACAAAGTTCTCATACAGATCTAGTCAGAGAAACAGAACATCGGTGTATGCATGAAGTGTCCTTTGTGAGAGGAAGATGATCAAGTGCTCGCTCACCAATCCCAGCGACCTCTAGTACTGAAGAGTAGCATGAGGGCTCCGCACTGAGTCTGGCTCAAGGGATAGCACTCGACCCAGTGTTGTACCACGCCCCAGCTCAGGTGCATCTGGCATGGATATGATGAGAGCGGCCTCTGGGCTGCCGCTGAACAACCAGAAGTGTCTCACAGTGGATGCTCGCACACACGCTCATGAGGACCAACTTTCTTCCCTGTCACACAGGCCACAACTCAGCCGCAGCACAGCCCATTGCTGAGTCACTGCTTGCAGATCCAGGCTGTGGTCCCAAGAGAGTGATTCTGTCCCTACACTGGCTTTTTATTACCTCTTCCAGCATTCTATTCTACTTCTCCAGCTGGCTGGTATTTTTAGTCTATAACAGTCTGACTAAGTATAGAACTACATTCCAAACATGCTTTTGGACATTCTTAGGTCTCATTCACCCTGACTGCAGGATGGGATAAAATAGAGTCCAAGCTGGGCAATAGGACAAAACAGAAGCACTGTAACAATACTGCAGAGTATGTTCTGAATATGCAGACAATATTAGCTAGCTCCTGGCTACAGGTATATCTCCTATGTGAGCGAACCTGTTAGAGAGTCACATAGGTAAGGGGCAAGGTTGTCAGAGAACTCTATAGTATTCATTGCAGAACCCATCAGGACCAGCAGCTTTATGGAGATCCAAAGAGCCACTTTGATTTCATTCTCTGTAAATGGTTGGGAGAGTTCACTAGGCTGCTCATGTGTCACTAACAGAAGCTGCAGAACCCAATAGCACTTTCTATTGGCAGAGGATCAGTATTAGAGGACTGGAGGTTATGAAGGTTATAATAAAATGCACTAAAGCAGTTGGCTATGTCCAGAGGGTTTGAGAGTCTATGTATCATTACACCCTCATTCTTGGAAGCTGCTCCTAGCAGCTTCGGTGGTGGCACACTAATTAAGGCAACTGATATGCAGGTGGGAGATCATGAGATTGAGTCTCATGTTGGGCATGCTAAATTAGCCAAGGGGTAAGTTACTCAGTCAAATTTAAGTGGTCATATTGCACCTCAACTTTGGAAATTTTTTGTAATTCCCAAAAACTTATGTGTGATTAGGCCCCCCATTTGTTTCTGGAGGTGGAGCAGGGCAGGCGGGAGGTCACAAGCTCAAGTGTTGCATTCAGCATAATAAGTTAGGCAAGGGCATATGTTACTGGACCAATTTTAAGTAGTCATATATCACCAACACTTTGCAAATTTCTTGTAATTCCCAAAAACCTATGTCTGAATAGGCCCCCATTTTGTAAGCATATTGCAAGCATCTCTGAAGGTAGTGCTGTGGGAAAAGCACTAGAGTTGCAACAGTTATATCAAACTCAACATGTGGCATCCTAAACTGGGCATGGCAGTAAATGGGACCAGGCTGAAATTGGTATGCAGTATGCCTTCACCCCTGGTGGGGGGCCTATAAATAAGTAGCAATACCAGACTGCATTTTAAGTAGCCATACTACATATTACACTACAACTTCTGAAATTTCTTGTAACTCCAAAAAACAAACTACTTCTAATTAGCCACCATTTTGAGAGGATGTCTACCCTCATTCTCGGAAGCTACTTCTAACAGTGCACGCACAGTTAGGCAACTGACCTTGTTAAGTTAAAAGATTGAGTCAAGGGTGCAGCACCCTAATTTAGTCAAGGGGGTAAGTTATTGGATCAATTTTAAGTAGTCAACTGCACCACAACTTTGGAAATTTCTTGTAATTCCCAAAAACCTAAGTCTGATTAGGCCTCCATATTTGAATTATATTGCAAGCATCTCTGAAGGTGACCCTCATTATTGGGAGTCACCCAAGGCATCTGTGAAGGCTGGTGATGTTGGTAAAGCAGCAGATGTGTAAATATAAGGCCGTGAAATCTGATCCAGTGCTCGACACACTAAATTAGATAAGCAAATTCATTGTAGGACCAAGCTAAATTTTAAGTAGTCAACTTCTGAAATTTCGTTTAAGTCTGAAAAACCATCGCCAGTTTAAGCCCTTGTTTTTTCAAGCCTCGGCAGGCATTCCTGGTGGTGGAGCAGTGGGTAAGTACAGTGCCACATGTGTAGACATAAGGTTATGATATTGAGCCCAGGGTGTGGCCTCCTAAATATGACATGGCTTGACAGTAAAGTCTGGCTATGATCCTTGGACCTTCAGGCTATGGGATTGACCAGTAAGACCACATCTGTGATGGTCTTTGCTGCATACTGGTTATTTGTTACTTGCCACTGTATCGCTTTGCTCTACTGCTGTGTGTTTCAAACCTCACATATTGATGTAGGTGTTGTCAATGACACAGCTTTGGGTCTACCTGCTCCCGTCCCTCAAACTGTATGCTCAAAAGTCATATTTATATTCCTCTGGACTTGAGAAGATACTAAAGACTGCGTGCCTTGTATTAACTTAACAACCAGCAGCCTGAGAAGGATTTTATTCTACTAAGCCTTATGTTGGGGGGCCAGAATGTACCAAAGGACTGGGCGAGTACCATTTATCTGACACTGTGGGATTGCGTCATCAATCGGGAGTGGAACAGAGGAAGTCTCCTTCCAGTTGCTGATTTTTCTTGTTACACCTCAAGCGAGTGAGATTTTTATAAGACGAGATCATATCTGTCCAGTAAAAGGCATATATGTAATGCGGTGGAAGTTCAAGACACATTTTAGCACTGGATATTCACTTTAAGAATTAACCCTTCTTTTGGGTTTGTACATAAGAAAAGTTTTTCTAAACTGTCACAAATTCAATGGACTGAGAGGGATTTCAGGGTACAAAGAAGACTTGGGGATCCAGGTGCATGGGCTTAAAAGGTGCCTGAGTGGGGAGCAAGGTGCCAGAAAATTTGTGACAAGCTGGAATGACAGTGTGGATAAGGATTTCAGGGTATGAGGAAGACTTGGGGGTCCAGAGGAGGGGCATGACAGGGGTGGGAATGGAGTGTCAAGACATAAAAGGTAATGTGCCTTCTGTTGCTGCTTCCTCCTTTTTACAGCACCACCTACCTTTTTATCCTGCTCCCCTTTGCCATCAGCTAGTCCTTATCCTAGTCACATTTCCTCTTTCCCAACTTTGCACCTCTACCTTTTCAGCTTGCTCCTCTTTGCTAACACCCAGCCTTTACTTTTCCAAGTCATCCCACTTCCCTTCACCCCCCACCTTCCCCAAGTTTACTCCTACTCCCTTTCAACCTGCTCCCCCAGACCCCATACTCATTCTACAATTTGCACTTCCTCCCCCAGGTTTTTTCCCACTTCACCTCCTTTTCACAATGCTTTCCCAAGTCACTCCACTTGTCTTCACCCCTCCTTCCCCAGTCCAACCACCCCACATTTCTTCTCCAATTCACATTCCCTCCCCAGGTTTGCTCCCACTTCAACTCCTTTTCACTCTGCTCCCCTTTACCAAGACCTGCCCCCCCAATTTACTCCCAGGCATTGTACCCCCCTTCTGCTGCATCTGCCCTTTTTGCCAACATCCACATTCTCACCCTCACCCTGAAACTGATAAGTGGTATGCCTTGCTTGTCACTCAGCACCCTTGGTGGGAGGACTATGAATAAGTGCCAATACCAAACAGAATTTTAAGTAGCCATACTACAAATTACACCAAAACTTCTGAAATTTCTGGTATCTCCAAAAAAAATGTCTAAATAGGCCCTTATTTTTAGAACACATCACAAGCATCTCTGAAGATGGAGTAGTCAGGTGGAGCAGTCAGTAAAGTAACATGTTTGCACACGTAAAGGTCATGAGATTGAGATCAGTGTGTTGTACACTAAATTGAGCAAGGGAATCTCCTTTGCCAACACCTTCTTGCACCCTACCCAAGTCGCATCACTTCCCACATTAAGCTGTGTGTGCTTCCCATTTCCATCACCTTCTTGATCTGCTACACCTTTCTCTCTGCCTCCCACGCACCCAACATTACTTAACCAATGGTGCAGTACAGTGGGCATTGTCATGAAGTGTGTTACTGGAAAGATAATCAGGTGCAAATAAAAGGGAAAAAAAAGACGAACGCAGTCATCTCATCTAACATCTGGTAATATACACTATAAGCAAAAGTAAAGCATTAGAACTCTGCAATCCCCGCTATAAATTAATTTTCTTACACAGCACTTTTAAATAAGTTAAACAAATTGACTACACGTCTTGGTTATGACATATTAAAGAAACAAAAAAGAAGCAATTGCACCACAAGCTAACACACAGAACTCACAAAGTAATGACATTGTGAATATAACACAACCTATTTAAAGCATGTTTGAGTGTTTCATTTTTATCATGAAAATATCTACCACAGATTAGGAAAGAGCTGTAAAACCTATTTTCAGAGACAATTTAATCTTGCAGCTAAACAGCATGCAGCACTTAGTACTGATTAAAAAGTTACAAGCCATTCTGAACGAGAGTCATGAACAATCTGGTTGACCAGGAAAAGCAGACATACCGTAGCTGGCTTTGTGATATAATGTATTTTTTAAATAATATGTCATTTAAATTATTCACAAGAGATCCATAGTATTCAGAGCTTTTATTTTTAAATAAACTATTGCTGAAATTAGTTATGCCTGTGCACATTTTCTGTACATATTTTAGAATGCAGTATATAAGATAAAATTGAAAATAATGATAGCTGGAAGTTTGACCCGCTGTTCTTTGCACCACCTTTGTAGGCTTGGGAACTATGTCCACCAATATTAATATACAGTAGCTAGTCACTTAGTGTGTACTTTCACACTAAGGTGTTTTACAGGCGCTATAGTGCTAAAAATAGCAACTGCATAGCGCCTGTAAAGTGCCTCACCTGTCTCTCCAGTGTGAAAGCTCGAGTGCTTTCACACTGGAGTGGTGCACTGGCAGAACGCTAAAAAACGTCCTGTTAGCAGCACCTTTGAGTCCTGCAAGTGCTCCTGCCTATTGAACTTGATGGGCAGCGCCACTGAAGTGCCGGCAAAGCGCTGCTGCAGCAGCGCTTTACGGGTGCTTTTAACCCTTTTTCGGCTGTTAACAGGGGTTAAAAGCGCCGCAAAAACAACGGTAAAGCACCTCTAAAAATAGCGTCGCTTTACCACTGAAGCCCACCCGCCCCAGTGTGAAAGTGTCCTTATTATATGGAAACAGTTGGGTTGGTCTGTGCTTCTTTTAATTCTGGGAGAATGAACAACAAGATCAACAAGATCCACAGGCAGTGTCTACTCACTAAACAGATTTAGCATCATATCCAATGTAGTTTATTCCAGACTTGATTGTGAGGTGGCAAGATTGCTGTTTAGGACAAAATTGCTTCATTATAATGATTTTTTTCTGTGCTTATTTCTTCCCTTTACATGTACACTGGCATATTGCAAAAATAATTATAATGATTTACCTAACATTTAATTATAATGTTTGGAGAACCTGTGGCAAAGCAGTTCCTGGAAAACCCAACTGGACTCCTATTTTTGAATGGCACCCAAAGACACAAGAAATTAACATCCTCAATGATGACGTCTAGATGAATCATGATCACAAGACAATTAATTCAATGCTTGCTGTAATCATATTATTCTTTGATTGGTCAGTTTCATATCCTGACAACAACCTACATTACATACCTCAATCTGTGTACTTAAACTCAAGCGCCAGAATTAAAGATTAGAGCAACTGATTCAAGTTCCTTGAATCTGTCTGGTCTCTGGCTACATATTATCTCTTTAATTGGGTATCACTAACAAGGGTCAGGTAGAAACCTGAACTAATATATCCCACAACAATTGCAAAGATGTTTTTTGGGAACTTCTTGGAGGTGAAAAAGCCTTATGGAACAATAGCCTTTTAACTCTACAGAGAGAGCTTGTTGCTCTATGACAGGGGTCTCAAACTGGCGGCCCTCCAGCTGTGGCGAAACTACAAGTCCCATCATGCCACTGCCTGTGGTATTCATGCCTATAACTGTCAGCCTTGCAATGCCTCATGGGACTTGTAGTTTTGTAACAGCTGGAGGGCCATCAGTTTGAGACCCCTGCTCTATGAGGATAAAATTAAAAGTGGCATAGGCTTTAGGAGGCTGTGAGTGTTTGACCAAGGTCTGGTCAAACTGAGAGCAAAAAACAGAGGGAGGAACAAAGTAACATACCAAATGCACAAGCATATAGATATTAAAACACGCGTCTGTGGCAACACAAGAGTCTAGTATAGATTACATATAAACTGGGGAATCCATTTGGACTTTAATTATGTTGATTATATTTTTGATTTCTAGGACTGTCCCTAAATGTTACCTTTATTTGTATGAATATCATACATTATAAGAAAAATATTGAGGTCACCATTGCTGGCCTCCTTTCTGATTATGTTAGCTGCCTGGGTTTGGATTTATTTTCATACTTCTACTTCATATAACCAGGCCAGACAGTACTCTAAAGCCGCGTACACACGTGGCGGACTGTCTGGCCAACTTAGTCCGTCAGACAATCAGTCCGTCATACTTTCGAATGAACGGACTTGCCCACACACGGCACTTTTTGAGCGGACTAATACGGCGGACTAAGTCCGCCATACTATCCGCCCTACTTTTGAAATGAACGGACTCGCCCACACACGCGGAGGAAAGTCCGCTCATTTCGAGCGCGTCTCCAGGTAGGCGGGGCCCGCAAAGGAGACGTCGCTGACCCCGCCGCCTGGTATGGACTTAAAGGGGAACCCCAACGCCGAAAAAAATCGGCGTGGGGGTCCCCCCCAAGTCCACAACAGACCCTTGTCCGAGCACGCTACCCGGCCGGCCAGGAAAGGGGGGCGAGCGAGCGCCCCCCCTTCTGAGCCGTACCAGGCCGCGTGCCCTCAACATGGGGGGTGCCTTGGGGAAAGGGGGGGCAGTGCACCCCCCCCACCCCAAAGCACCTTGTCCCCATGTTGATGAGGACAAGGGCCTCTTCCCGACAACCCTGGCCGTTGGTTGTCTGGGTCTGCGGGCGGGGGGCTTATCGGAATCCGGGAGCCCCCTTTAATAAGGGGGCCCCCGGATACCGGCCCCCCACCCTATGTGAATGAGTATGGGGTACAATGTACCCCTACCCATTCACCTGTGAAAAAAAGTACAAAAAAAACACAACACAGGGTTAAAATATTTTATTGCACAGCTCCGGGGGTCTTCCGTCTTCGGGGGTCTTCTCGCCGGACTCCTCCGCTATCTTCTTGTAGCTCTTTTGCTAGCGGAGGAGTCCGGCTTTCTTCCTCGCCGCCGGCTTCTTCTCCCGACTTCGGGGGTTTTGTCCCCCTTTTGGTTCTTCTGCCGGGCCACCGCGCCTTCTTATAGCTCTTTTACAGGCAGTGGCCCGGTCTTCTGTCGCCGCCGTCGCCTTCCGTTCTTCTTCTTCTTCTTCTCCAGGAGATGTTGCCTCGACGATCTCTCCGGCCGGAATGCCAGGGCCGTGCTGCGCTGCCACTTATATAGGGACAATGGGGCGGTGTCACATGGCTTTATGTCACATGGGTTGGTCACATGGTGACCCCGCCCCCTTACGATGTCATAGTCCCCATGTGACATCAACCCATGTGACCAACCCATGTGACATAAAGCCATGTGACACCGCCCCATTGTCCCTATATAAGTGGCCGCGCAGTGCGTCCCTGGCATTCCGGCCGGAGAGATCGTCGAGGCAACATCTCCTGGAGAAGAAGAAGAAGAAGAAGAAGAACGGAAGGCGGCGGCGACGGCGGCGACAGAAGACCGGGCCACCGCCTGTAAAAGAGCTATAAGAAGGCGCGGTGGCCCGGCAGAAGAACCGAAGAGGGGGACAAGACCACCGAAGTCGGGAGAAGAGGCCGGCGGCGAGGAAGAAAGCCGGACTCCTCTGCTAGCAAAAGAGCGCAAAAGAGCAAAAGAGGACCCCCCCCTTCCCCAAGGCACCCCCCCATGTTGAGGGCACGCGGCCTGGTACGCTCGCTCGCCCCCCTTTCCTGGCCGGCCGGGTAGCGTGCTCGGACAAGGGTCTGTTGTGGACTTGGGGGGGACCCCCACGCCGTTTTTTTTTCAGCGTTAGGGTTCCCCTTTAAGTCCATACCAGGCGGCGGGGCCAGCGACGTCTCCGTCGCGGGCCCCGCCTACCTGGAGACGCGCTCGAAATGAGCGGACTTTTCTCCGCTGAAATGCGAGTCCAACGGACTGTATTACGGAAATTCCGAAATACTTAGTCCGCCAGACTGCACGCTGAAAAAGTCAGCTGAAGCCCACACACGAGCAGACTGTCCGCTGAAATGTGTTTCGGCAGACTAAGTAGGCCAGACAGTCCGCCCGTGTGTACGCGGCTTTAGCTAGAAGCCTGCTTAAAGTGACAGCCACCACTAAGATCTGTGCTTAACCTCAATGGTGTCTTAAAGGCTTCAATCATGCTGCTCAAAACTTGGCAAAACCTTTGAAAATGGGTTGCTAAATTCACTGTTCATAAACAAGCTGAAACCCATGTTAACAAGGTGTAACTAAGAAAGTCAGAGCATAAACTTAAAAGCTAGGTATGCAGCTTTCTCATAATTGTATGAGATATCTTTTAAATAAGATAGTATATGTAGAGATGTGATAAAATATAGGCTGTTCACTTTGCAAGGGAAGCTGCACATTGCAATGGAACTTTCCCAAGAGCATAGTATTGAAATTTCACTTTGAAAGAATACCCAGTCAAATTTAAGGAAAATAAAAAAACTGTGTTTTTGTGTTTTACGAATGAAGACGTGTGTATGCTGGCCTCACAGTTCGCAGCTATCCTGCAGCTTCAGTGAGCCTCCATTACTCCACTTTTCAAGCCCTAAATGGATGTGCCGATGTGGAAGAAGACCAACCTCCCGAATATGCTGCCCTCCACGGCAATGGAATGATATTTGAAATTCTCTCAGTCAACAGCCTGAACCCCGGAGCACTGCAAGATGGCACCAGCTCATGCCACGTGTGCTGTCTAGGACAAGCAAGGTGCCTCAGCAGAGTGGGGCTTATTGACCTAGGATCATACTATGACTCGATTTTCACCGCCAAGAGATCTCTCTCCCTGCTCCCCCCACTCGCTGACCTTAACCTCTGCTTGCAGCCCTGATGACAGAGTTGAGTTGTACCAGAGCAGCCTGCATTAAACCTCAGTTAGCCTACTTCAACCCTAAGCCCTTGTACACACGGTTGGAAATTCCAACCACAAAATCCGTCTAATTTTTTTCGACTGATTTTTTCCGAAACTGGTGTTGCATACACACGGTTGGACAAAGTTGTCCGAAAATCTGATCGTTCCGAACGTGATGATGTTCGTTCGTTCTGGTGGGACTACGTTCAGCTTAGTAGCCAATAGCTTTGCTCTCGTACTTTGATCTGAGCATGCGTGGCACTTTGTTCGATCGGAATTCTCTACAAACGATCGGAAAAAGTCAGATCAGATTTTGTTGTTGTAAAATTCGAGATCCTGCTCTCAAATTTTTTCCGTCTGAATTTCTGACGGAAAAAGCCCACACACGATCGGATTTTCCGACAATATAATCCAATCAGACTGTTTCCGTCAGAATTTCCGACAGTGTGTACAAGGGCTTAGAGTGAGCAACCCTCAACCCAAAAGCCACACTTAAAGGGTAACTCCACTTTTGTGGGAAAAAAATAGCAAATAAAAAAAATAATAATATAGCATATACAATTGTGACACAAGTCATGTTGTGAATGAATGTTATTAACGAACTCCTGGCCGCCGTATAGACAAATGACAGCACAGCAGGCGGCTCTTGTTCTGGGATAATGTCATATGATGGCGCCCAATTTAGCCATGATCGGCACCCAGTTAAGCCCGATCTTGGCAAGAGCTGTGGCCATGGCTCTTTACCCATGTGATCGGCTATGTAAACAAGCAGATGCCATTTATCAGCTCTCCTCACCTCGCACTGACAGAGTGTGAGGTGAGGAAAGCCAATCAGTGGAATCTCCTCACAGAGGAGATGTGTATAGGTAATTAGGGCACTGATCATCAGTGCCCTAATTACAATGCAGCCCTCAAAAGTGCCCATCAATGACACCACTCTGTGCCCATCACTGACTCCAGTCTGTGCCCATCACTAAGGCCAATCAGTGCTGGCTTTTAGTGCCTATCAGTGCCCCCCATCAGTGCCTACCAGCACCGTCCATCCGTGCCCATAGTGCCTTTTATCAATGTCCATCAGTGCCACCTATCAGTGCCCATCAGTGCCACCTATCAGTGTTCATCAGTGCTGCATATCAGTGCTACCTATCATTGTCCATCAGTGCTGCATATTTTTTTTATAGATTTTTTTTTATTGCATTTTTTTAGCAAACATACATACATACACAAACAAAAACCTCACAGACAGAACAGTAACACAAAGTACAGAATGCTCCTATTCTAGCTTATAACAAAGGGAAATCATATAGACACTATACTAGGCAATACAAAATATGTCTGATACGGGTATCAATCTTGGGATGTAGATACTATAGTTCCAAACATTAAAACCATGGCAGAGTTCAGGGTAGTAGTACAATACAAAATTCACAGTGAAATGTTCAATTATGGCAGTATGGGGGAGAGGGTCAGAGGACTAGCTACCCGTCTGCCCCAGATTTTGTGCAATGTTTTTTTCCTCTTTTGGATGTCAAAGGTAAGCTTGTATACCAGTTTTAACCAAAGATTCCGAGTTGGGGTCGCTGATCCCTTCCATGTCAGTAAAAGGTACTTCCTTGCATAAAAATAGAGCATACGAAGCAGTCTCTTGGCCTGAGAGGGAATAGTGAGGTCGCCAAAGATGCCCAGAAGACAATTTTTGGCGTTGACTATATTTGGGAGACCCAGTGCTGAAGAGATGAAGGAGCCTGTGTTCACCCAGAAATCCTGTACTATGGGACAGGTCCAGAAGCAGTGGATAAAATCAGCAGTTTGGCCACATCCACGGAAGCATGCAGCAGAGGGGGATATTCTCATTTTGTGCATTCGAGCCGGGGGGTGAAGTGTGAATGGTGAAAGATTTTAATTTGGATTACCCTGTCCTTGGAGGAGATAACAGAGGCCTTAAATATTTCATAGAATTCAGACCAGTCTTCTGTAATAGGGATAGCTAGAGACTCCCATTTCTCTTGTGCTGTCCTAAATCTAGGGTTGGTGTCTGTCACATGGGCCGAGTGATAGGTGGCGTTAAGTTTTTTCTGGTCTGGGGATCTCAGGAGTGTTCTTCCAGGTCGGTGTCCCAATAGGACTGCCTAGGGAAACAAACTGTGCTCGTACTGCATGTCTAAGCTTGTAATAATAAAATAGATAGGTACGTGGTAGGTCTAAATGCATCTGAGAGAAGGATTTGAAACCCTGAGGGGTTTAAATGTGGCATAAGTACTTAATTCCCCTGGACATCCATCTTTTTTTGGTGATAAATTATGGTAATAGCAAGAAATATACTGCTAAATTTAAAGAAAAAAGTTTTTTTTTTTTACTATTTTGGGCCTGTTTTATTTTGATAAGAAAAAAAATCAGGAGATTTTACCATTTAACACCAAAAGAAAGTCCACCAAAAGAAACTATATGAGACAATATGTACAGTTTTATGAACACATGTTAAAGTTGCAAAATTGTGCTTAGGCATTAACATTTGTTTTACCCATAGGCGGGAAGGGGTTAAAAAGTGAGCTTGACCTTTGTTTGTATACGTAGTTGGAATTATTGCGCTACCAAAAAAAAAGGACAAAAAGTAGCTGCTAACATGGCAATGTGACTAAACTGAATAGGTTTGAAAGTGAAAAAGTGTAGCGCTATGTAAACAGCAAATATATCAATGGCAGTCCTGCCAAGGATAAGTGATAAAAATTTAATTAAAAAAATGGGTGTCAGTGTGTGAAATCACACTGTGTGGACAACAAAGGTAATAAATGTGCACAACTGAAAGTTGTGTGAGTGAACAATAATACAGTGCCAGCATGCTGGCACTACATGAAAAATAACAAAAACATATACAAAAATAACTTTGAGTATTTGGAGTCACTATAAAAAGCAGAATATGTGACAAGAAGGTGATAATCGAAAGTGCAATTTCATCCAAGCATGGTGTAGTACCCCACTGGGGTGAAAAGTAGATATCTAGAAATATAAAGAGAGTTGTGGATCATCATCAGTTAGAAGGTCAACAGGTATGTGCATCCATCATCCAGAGAGGGGGGTAAATGTTTTTACCAGAATGTGTGGACAGAGAGTGAAACGCATGGAAGCCAGAAATCCACGAGACGATCATGGACATATCAAACTCAGATAATCCAAGCTGTGGAACGAATGTAGAATCTAGAACTCCGATCAACCATCACTGGAACTCCAAGATGATATACCAATGTCTCAACCACCATAGATGTTCATGTAATGATTTATAAAAAGAAAAGGCTCCCCATAGTATAGAATAAAATGACTGGATAGTTATTAAAAATAAGGAATGACACCAATGCTGATGTGTACAAAATATAGTAAGAAAATTTGATGTGATCACATAAATAAAAGAAACGCACTGTATGGCAAGCGAACCCACTAGACTCAACACATTTCGTCCAATATGACTTCAACTGGGGTGTGGGCCAGCTCACACACAGCGCACAAATATATATATATATATATATATATATATATATATATATATACACATACATACATACATACACATTGGATGTCAATCATTTTGCAAATGATATAATTCTTTTTCAGTGGTATGCTTTTTGCACCGTATCAAATGGCTCATGGCTGTCGGCGTGCGTTCCACGCCTCATGTTCATTGCTAGAAAACAAACCATTTATATAATAAATAAATATTCCTGCACTACCATGTAAAAGAATAGTAATGAAAAGAATTGCTGCATACACCGAATGTGGATCAAACCGTATCCACTATAACTGCTATTAGATAAAGAGGGTGGTGTTGCGCTGTTCTATAGGATAACAAGAAATATATAAAAAAGTTATGTAAAATATAAGAGGTACGTTGCTGTAGTTCTTGCGGGGAAGCAGTAGTTGCAAATGCAATAGATATAAAGAGGCACAGAATAAAAAAAAGGTATAAATTCAGGTATACTGCAATCCTATACACAAAATGAGCCTTAGTATTTTTCACCTTACTATTAAAGTGCTACGTGACATCAAAAGAAACAACGTATTATATTGTGCAAACAGTGCAAAAATTGCAAAAGTGCAAATATTGCTAATGTAAATAATAAAAAATCCGTGCAAACATCCGTAATAAAGGGCAAAGTGAATAGTGTCAAACAATTAAATGCAATAATATATAAAATATACTCAGGAGGTTTATAAATTGATATCATGCACAGATTTCAAAGTTCTGTGAACCTAACCTGTGCAAATTAGCATAAACAGCGGTATAGCAGCAGATAAATAAATAGATACCTTACAAATGAATTAGATCCAAAATTATAAATAAAATCATATAAGTGATAATATATTTGTCAAAAAGGAATACTCTTTCTATATGTGGATCAGCATATAAATATATTAGTGTTCAATCCATGCATATAGTGCCAAATCTTAACTGCAAGTGCTTTGCTGTGCAAAAAAATGTGCAATATTTCCAGAGAGAGGTGAAAACATCCAGGTGTTTCTCCACTTCGTGCAAAATACACACTGATAAGTAGTGGCCCCTTACCTTGCGGCAAGGAGGTACATATACACAAGAACACTGGATGTTTTAGATTCTTCTCCCCATGTCCCTGGGTACTGGTCACAATGGGTCCTTATTTCTCTTTTGCGTATTTCTTTGGGCCATCTACCACGGGAAATCCTAGACAGAGACGAGGTCAAGAAGGTAACGATAAGCCCAATAAAACCAGCAGCTCCTTCAGGGGTCAGTGCTACATGTGGGGGCTCCAGTCCGGGATTTGCGGTTACGCCTCGCAATGAAAAAGAACTGTCCACGTGGAATGTATATGGTAGAGGGTTATGTTTTTGGACTGAGCTATTTTTGCAAGGAATGATTGACATCCACTGTTGGCGCGTGGACTGTGGGCGGAGTTGGAAGGAGCCTGCAAGTTGTGTGACTGGAGGAAACAGTGGGAGGAGTCTTGCCTGTTTCTTTTCCCTGCACGAGGCACCGTTTGAGTGTGTCGTAAGAGAAAGTGGAAATAGGTTGTGTTTCGTTGCGGAAGGAGAAAATGTTCCGAGTGCCAGGGACATCGTCCATCATGGGACCCAGGATGCCTTTCGTGGGGAATCCCACAAGTGTAAGACTGCCTGGGACTGTATTGATGGATATGGGAAGTAGCCTGTTACCGCAGGGGAGATTTGTCCTGTACACGATGGGAGACGTCGAGGCCCTAGGAATGCTCTGCGGCAAGTGTGAGGGACTGGTCGCAAGTCCCCGGCCGTTTGTTTGTTGCCTGCAGTGTGGAACAACCCATCATGCCGCCTCTGGCGTACCACATAGTCTGGGTCTGTTGCCACCGAGGAGTCTACTGTCTACGCTCCTGTGGTATGTTTCGCACTAAGCACTTACCCCGACTTGTTCAAGCCCCGACTTTTTCATGCCCCGACTTAGTTGGGGTAGGCGGAACACTTTGCTGGGGGTGGGTCAGCCCGACACTTGACCTTTGACCTCTGGGGACATGCCTCCTGACCTTTGACCTTTGGGGGAGGTCCCTATTCTAATCCCTGAGTCCTAACCTTGTTCTTCTAGGGGAAACCCTAACCCTAACCCTAACCTGCAACCCTAACCCTAACCCGCAACCTACAGGGACGGGCCTGAATGAATGTCGAGGCCTGGTTATTCAAGGGTGGTCCGGTGCCATCTCATCTAAGGAGAGGCCCAGCAACTGGAGAAGCATCCGGGGGGGACTCTTCAGGAGAAGGCTATGCACAAGTCTGGCTTCTCTGAAGGAGCCTGGAGGCCTGGAGGCTCAGTTGAAGGACACATCATGGATCCACACTGATACGGTATCGCTGGACCGACTGAGAGATACTGGTACCATATGATAGCTCTATAAATTTGTCTATGTCCCTCAGTTACGCTCAAGTCTGTGGCAGAGACTTTACTTTACTTAACACCCTACCGGCTGCTAGGCCTAGTGAGAGGAGGTCTATCCGGGGGTTGTGAAAATCCAGCTGTGAAACAGTTATTCTCTGGATTCCTTCTATAAAGACTTTCCATTTTTGACAGTCCAAAGTACCTGAACTTCCTCCTAACCCTCTACCCTAAACTGAGTGATCTTGTTTCTTTTTTAAATAAATAAACCAAAAGAAGATCCAGTGTCAGTTTCTGCATTTCTTTGGGCCATCGGGAAACCCTAGACAGAGACGAGGTCAAGAAGGTAACGATAAGCCCAATTAAACCAGCAGCTCCTTCGGGGGTCAGTGCTACATTTACAAGTTGGAACAAATATTTCTTATAGCTGGCAGTGAGGACTATTTGTAGATTATTATAGGTGTCTTCATTGTTTTAAGATCGTAAAAATTTCACTATATTAATCTTTTTTATCGAGTATGACGATGCCTTCACCCTTATCCGCAGTGCAAATAATCAAATCTTTTCTTTTACAAAGCTGTTTAAGGCCTATTTTAATATTCAAATGATCATGTACTCTTTTATTGGGCAACTGTTTAATATCCTTTAAAACTAGATCATGGAAAACTTGTGGAAGGAGCAGTGGAACTGGGAGGATTGAAGAGGGATGGGTTATAGAGGCCTGAATGAACAGTGTCACCGCCCCTAACTGTAACTTGTGATACTGTTGGATTAGTAATGAAATGTCTTTGTATATTTAATTCACGTATATAGTTGTGAACGTCATTAAAAGTAGCAACTTTTTAGAGGGGACAAATTTCAAACCTTTGTCTAAAATTTAACTTTTTAGCATCTGTTAGTTGGGTTTGACTAAGGTTAAAGATGCCTTGACCTCTTATGTTCTTTTCCTTTTTTCCTCTGCATGCGCTGCCCCTTCTGGAGCCCTTATTTCGTTCTGAACTTGGTTTGTAGTTTTGTATTTGTCTGGGAAAACCCCCTGTTGGAATTGGCCCAGATTGGTCTGATTATAATTATATGGAGATCTAGAGTAGGAGTCTTCTTCTCTATCCATATACAAATAATTGTTGTGTGTCTCTTGTGGATATTTATCTCTAAGTGGGGAAAAGTGATTATGTGTATATTGGAGTCCTCTGGTGGTTATGGTTATCCCGGTAATACGTTTCATAACCATCATTCCATCTTTGGGGTGATCCACCATAACTACCATTATTATGGTGTTCGGGGTCCCAGTTGGCACCCTGATGGTGCCCTCTACCCCTATTCCTAAATGACGCTCTCCCTCTACCATTATTATGGAAGGTCCCCCTATTTTGATGATAATTGATAGGAGTGCAGAAACTAGGGTGTCTAATCTTAGGGCCCTAGGGGGTACCATGACCCTCTGCTCTCCCTTGTTTAGAGGGTCGAGTAGATCTAGTAATTGTTTTTTTATCATTGATTGTGTGGTTGGATTGGAAACTTCCATTTTGGACGCTTCTCCAATATTAGAAGATGTAATGTTCGTTTTCTGCCAGCTAAAAATTTAACTGGTTTTATAATCATTAACATCACGGGTGTATTTCTTTTGTTTCTTTAATCTCTGTTCCCGTTCCTACTTCGCTAAATGACTCATCAAATTAGTGCAGAGGGAACTACACTCAACTGTGGTTTTATGAGGGGAGAGTTTCTCTCTGAGATCCTTGATTTCTGTATCAATGGTAGTTAGTCTCAAATGTTTCTTTAGAAAATTTAGATCAACCTCACTGAAGTATTTAAACCCGGACTTTGTTTCAGGGTCTCCTTGCTGGCGATGTACATCCCAGCATAGACCTCTAGGGACCATGAAATCCTTGATGCCATGCTCCAGGAAAGCTATATCCCATTCAAGATGTAATTTGGTTACCATCAAATTTTTTAATCTAAGATTAAAACCACATAATTCTGTATCGGTACCTATAGCAACAAATACACCATCCGTGTTGAAAGCACGGGTGGTTCTACAATCAAACACATCCATCTTAATTAAAAAACAGGACACATTGGTGGCAGCAATAATAAATGTCGAATGTGCAATGTATACGTGGGTGGAATTACTGCGCTACCAAAAAAAGGGACAAAAAGTAGCTGCTAACACTGCAATGTGACTAAATTGGATAGGTTTGACATTGTTTGAAAGTGAAAAAGTATAGCGCTATGTAAACAGAAAATATACCAATGCCAATCCTGCCAAGGATAAGAGATAAAAAAATAAAAAATAATGGGTGTCAGTGTGTAAAATGACACTGTATGGACAACAAAGGTAATAAATGTGCACAACTGAAAGTGAACAATAATTTTCACTACATGAAAAATAACAAAAACATATACAAAAATAGAAATAAAGAGTCTATATATGAAGACAGTTGTGGGCCATCGTCTGTTAGAAGGTCACCAGGGACGTGCATCCATCAGCCTGGGAGGGGGGATAAATACTCTTACCAGAACTCCATGTGCGCCGTCAATAAATTTGTTTTGTTTAGTTCCGTTCCGTTTCATATTAGCCATTAATTCGTCCGATATTCAATTTGGATTCGTACGAAATATGAATTTTTGCTAGGCTCGTTAACTTTTCGTAACAATTACAAACGTCCTCCTGGGCCTGTACCCCTGCTGTGCTCATTATGAGGGGCTCCAACCATCCCTGTGCTGTGCTCATTATGAGGGTCTCCCACCATCCCTGTGCTGTTCTGACTTCCTGGGTTTGTACCCCTGCTGTGTTCATTATGAGGGGCTCCCGCCATCCCTGTGCTGTGCTGATTTCCTTGGTTCGTACCGCTGCTGTGCTCATTATGAGGGGCTCCCACCATCCCTGTGCTGTGCTCATGATGAGGGGCTTCCACCATCCCTGTGCTTTGCTCATTATGAGGGGCTCCCACCATCCCTGTGCTGTGCTGACTTCCTGGGTTTTTAACTTCATCCTAACAAATAATCGTAATTATTATGACAATAATAAAAAATATTAATGAACATTCTTATTTTGTCCGATTCTGAATCTTCCAATCGACTACCAGTACCAGTCTCCTACTCCCATATTAAAAAAGGTAATTTTCCCAACTCTCACTCAGCAGCAGAAGAAAACTTTTGATTGGTCAACAAAACACCAGTCACATTTCAGTTGTAACGGAATTTGGATCCGAAATTCGTCACCGAAATTTCATATACAATTCAGGAGCATAGAAATTCATATTTCGGATGCTTCCAAATGTATGAATTTTCGGAAATTCGTACAAAAGGAACCGCACATATCTAAACTCAAATGCTAGTGGCCAGCACATTTGGAAGCCAGAAATCCACAAGACAATCATGGACACATCAAACTCAGATAGTCCAAACTGGGGACAAAACGTAGAAGCCAGAACTCCGATCAACCATCACTGGAACTCCAAGATGATATACCAATCTCTCAACCACCATGGATGTTAATGGAATGATTTATAAAAAGAAAAGGCTCCCCATAGCATTGATCAAAAATGACTGGATATTTATTAAAAATAAGTGCAGACACCAATGCTGATGTGTACAAAATTATAGCAATAAAATTTGATCTGATCACATAAATAAAAGAAGCACAAGGTATGGCAAGCTATCCCGCTAGACCCAACATGTTTCCTCCAATAGGACTTTAACTGGGATATGGGCCAGCTCACACACACATATATATATATATATATATATATATATATATATATATATATATATATATATATATATATATATATATATATATATATATATATACACACACACACACATTTGATGGCAACAGATGATATAATTCATTTTTCACTGATATGCTTTCAGCTCCGAATCAAATGGCTCATGGCCGTTGGTGTGCATTCCACGCCTCATGTTCAGCGTTACAAAACAAATCAGATACCTGAAATATGACATCATATGTGCGTCCCAAGCTCAATATCATCGGGCTCATAAGCACGCATGTCATCGCTAAGATGTCAACCAAACAAACCAAACATTGTTGTAAAGGAAGAAATCCCTAAGGTTTGGGATTTCTTACTTTCGTAGCTGTTGTGTAAACACACATTACACCTGCGGCATATCTATATTGTTTGGAGCAATCTGTCCCCCCCTATATATGACTCCAGCCTAATCTGATAGGACTGAACCCAAAAATCAAAAGATTGTTTGAGGGGGTTTGTATTTTCACAGTGGATGGAACACCAGTGAATGTCCTATTTTGGGTGGAGCACACTTTATGGAAGTTTGGGAAGAGGCGCTTTTTGAACTGCATACTATTTGAACTTGAGTGGAGCATAATTTACGGATGGTGGAATGGACACTACGTGGGTGATTTACTATGAAGAAGGCACTGCACCAGTTCATGCATTAATTGGTGCGCTGGAAAAAGTCATTAATCAAACGTGCGAACCAGCGCAAAAATAGCAATAATAAATACCTGTATATGTAAACTGTCGCTAGGGTAACTGCGGTTTTCGTGTTGATAATAGCGCACGCCCAGTAGAATCGGTTAATTTCATCTCATTGGATGTGTCTTGTTAGGCAATTAGTAGGTGTTCTCAGTTAATTAATCCTTTTGATGCTAATCTCATTCCTATCACTTCTAATATATCTTTCAAATGTCCCGGCGGATTGTCCGCCCCGGGTGTCTTCCATTTCGGTGCTGTGTGCTCGTCCACCTCACCCCCCGGCTGGAGCTTGTTCCCCGGACCGTTTGCTGAGTCCCACCACTACATTGTTTATACAGCGTCTCCTAGTAAGTTAGCCCTGGTGGGGGTGATTATCTGTTTCCCCCCCCAACCTGGTCTTCTTAGTGTTATATATAGATATTTTTTAAACATTCAACTAATCTTGTCACAATTATATATTTTTTTATAGATTTTACATGCTTGCTCCTGATGAGTGACGGCTAGTCACGAAACGCATAGAGCTACCGGTTGCTGTATTTTCATTAACTGTATTATGATTTTATAGTTACTACAGTTTTAATTTCTCCTTCAGGTCTAGCGAGGTCATAGGTCCTGCAGGTATTACCTCTAAAATACTGCTATATATCATGTCTCTTGAGGCGAATGAGGGAATGTTTTTCAGTCTTTATATTATATTATATGAATTTAATTTTAATTTATATTTATTTGTATTGTACCTTGTTTATTTTATATCACTCATATAATTAATTGTACTGTACTCAGTGATCTTATGATCATGTGTATTGTTTCATATATATTATTATGAAATACTGTTTTATACATTATTCTTGCTTGTATTACCATGCTGTAACATTGTACGGTTATTTATTGATATTATTAAAACTTCCTCTCATTCGCCCCGTTTATCGTTTTTGCTTCCATGTGCTGCATTTAAAGTCCCACCTTTTTTGTGGATTATTTCCCTGTTTTTTGTTTCTGTTGGTAATTGGGATGGATATTCACGACCTTACCAGGCTGTGGTACCATTTAAAGCCCCTAGGGATGGAATTACTGGACCTTACCAGGTCATGGTTTCCTTAAAGTCCCTATTTTTTATTAAACTTAATGGCCTTATGCCCCAAAGGCAGCCAGCTATGTTGAATATATGTGGCCTTGTATGGTTCAGGGGGGGGTTAGGAGATCACTCTTCTAACCTCTTTCCTAGCTGAACTGTTGTATGCTCTGAAAAAGTATGTGGTTTGGATTGGTTAAGGCAGCTCACAGCCTTTTGAGAATGGTATGGAGTGTGAAGTTCGCCTTTAAAAGCAAAAGTTAGCCCATGGAAATCCAAGGGATTAGAGGGGGGAGACAAGAGCATTGGAGAATGGAGTGTAGAGTTCCCCTTTAAAAGCAAAAGCTAGCCCATGGAAAACCAAGGGATTACAGGGAAAAGACAAGAGCATTGGAGAATGGAGTGTGGGGTTCCCCTTTAAAAGCAAAAGCTAGCCCATGGAAATCCAAGGGATTAGAGTAGGAAACAAGAGCATTGGCGATTGGAGTGTGGAGTTCCCCTTTAAAAGCAAAAGATAGCCCAAGGAAATCATATGCATTACAGCGGGAAGGTTAAATTCCCTTTTAGGAGGAGCTAGAGGAACGAGAGTCTTTTTACATCATTTTAACAAGGTGCATGTCATATATTGGCAACGTAACATGCTAATATGACCTGTGTAAAAAAAAAAAAATTGTCAGGTTTTGAGGCGCGCTCGTTCAACCTGTGCAATTGTATGTACGTTGCTTAACATTTACTAAGATTTTGGCCACGCGGTGAACAAACGCATGTGAACGAGCGCAAGAGCCGCTTGCGCATGCGCACTGCTTACATTGATCTCACGCATTTCTCAACATACTTGTAGGCACAGCAGGCTTTCCCTGAAAAAGTTACTTTCTTATTCTATTTTGGGCATATTTGTTACTTGGGCAGTTGTTACTAAACTTCCTCACATCACCCCATAATATTGGCACCTCCATCTTCTGTCAATATTGATTTGAAGATGTCATGTCATTATGTATTTTGGGAGGAGCAGGCTTGCCTGGAATTCGGGATGTCCGGAGGGAAAATATTTCACTTTTCCTCTTGACCCCCTTGTTTATTAAGTGTACAGCATGAGTTTTGCCTTGGTGAGTGATTAGGAGTTTAGTAGAGTGGCCCCACTTATATGCGATCTGAGAGGGGTGCCTTAGTTACGGACAGAACTTGCTTCCTAGTGTTAATGGTGGAAGCAGGCAGGTCTGCATATAGTGTGATTCAAGAGAATTTCTCAGACAGTTTGGGATTGCTTCTGGCAGCTGCCATCACCTTCTTCTTAGTGGGGAAATATGTATATGGGCAAGCGCTTCTCTCGGCATAGTGTCAGAGAGAAATGGTAACTAAGGTATTGTGTGTGCGTGATCAATGAGCAGGTCAATGACAGAAGCTGCTGGAAGCAGTTCTGACATTAGATGGTCAAGCAGAAGAGGCTGTGTAACCGATGCCACAAAATGTAATATTGTTATGCCGTGACCAATCTTCAAGATCAGCTATTTTTAGTATGCAGCTTTTTAATTTCCGAGTACAGATCTGTAAATGCCTCCAAAACATTCAGAGCATGACAAATGTTGCTCATTTTATTTTTGGCATGAGATACTCCAAAAGAGAGGTTTTGAGGTACTCTGCAGGGAATCCCTAAGGTGGATTAGCATATCTTTAAGGTCAATGAGGGAAGTTGGCTGTTTGGAAGCTGGATAATCCTCCCGTGCACATAGTAAGACTGTGAGGCAAAGGGAGCCCTGAGGCTGTACTTGGCTTTTTATCCCTCTCCCTGTCTAGCCTTCTTAGTTTTTTTTCTGGACTGCGGGTCATGGGAGTATCAGAGTTTGAAGACTTACCAGAAGACAGCAGTAGCAGGGCAGCATCCAATCTATATCCAGAGGTCACTGTCCCTCTCGGAGATGCAGCTTGGGAGGGTGCAGCGGTGAGGGGATAGCAGGTGTCCCCATATTGCTGACTCTGATCCCTAGCAGAGGGATATAAATCTGTCAGTTTTTTTGCACCCCGAGTGGGACTTACCCCATTTAGGTATGGGGAGGTGAAGCAGAGCTGACAGCGGGTTTCAGCGATTCAGTGACGGAGTGTCCCCCCCACACACACACACACACACACACACACACACACACACACACTTTCCCACACCTTCCCACCCCCCCCCCCCCACACTTGGAAGGTGCAGCTGGGGACAACAAATTCCCTGAGAAAAGAGAGCCCATCTAGTTTTTATCCAAAAGAGATATTTTGAAGTTTTCAAAATTCCCAAATTGTACATCAAAAACGTACCCATGCGCTACCACAGCCCCTCCGCATATTCTAAGTCAAATGGTACAGGTATTCTTATTGCCAAATCACTCTGGAAATTCTTTGATATGGGCATAGACAATGAGGGTAGATTTCTCATGTTTAAGGGAAAGATAAACTCTCATATCTTCACACTGGCAAAAATGTATGCCTTATGCCGCGTGCACACGACCGAAAATCAGGCAGACTAGGTCTGATATTCTTCCTGATGGACTTTTGGCAGAGTTCCGACGGACCTTCCGAACAAACGGACATGCCCACACATGAACGGACTAAGTCCATTCAAAAGTCTGTTTGTTTTGAACGTGATGATATATGATGGGACTAAAAAAGGAAGTTCAATAGCCAGTAGCCAATAGCTGCCCTTGTGTCGTATTTGGTCCGCCAGACCAGCATACAGACAAAGTTTTTTCCAATAGGAATTGAGTTTGTCGGACAGATTTGAAACATGTTCTATTTCTAGGTCCGTCTGATTTTTAAAATGAAAAATTATTGGATTAGCCCACACATGATCAGATTGTCCGATGGACTGATTCTGTCAGACTTAGTCTGCCGGAAAGTCTGGTCATGTGTATGCGGCCTAACTCTAACCAGCTCTCAGTACTTGAAACTTTTATCTTCCTTGGAGAATTTCCTTGAAGGGATCCTTATACTTGGAGGCAACTTCAGCCTTACTTTACACTCTCACAGAGACTCTTTCACTGGGGCCTTCCCCTTCACCTGCCATATCAGGGCACAACTTAGAGACCTTTTACACTTGCACCAACTTACAGACATCTGGAGGATCTTCTATTTCCAGGAGAAAAATTATATATTTTACTCTCCAACACATGGTTCTTACACTAGAATCGACTAGTTTCTGGTAAAATATTCTTGCTTTACTATGGTCTCTAAGACTGGTGTTGGCCCGATTGCCTTATCTGATCATGCCCCATTATTGTTAGAAGTTGTACCTACACAAAAGCCTCCCACTACACTTACATGGTGCCTCAATGGGACACTTTTACAGGACTCTGAGCTCCAAGCAGATGTTCTTCATGAGCTAACCACCTACTTTGACGCCAACAATGTTCAGTTGATAATACTCTGTCCCTGTGGTCTGCTCACAAGTGCTACATTACAGGGCTCTTGATCAAACATGGGCACAGAGCCAAAAAAAATAACGATAAGATGCTAGCTGACATATTTACTCATGTTTGACTCATTTAGCAAACTGCATGACCTCGAAAAAAGACATAAACATACGCCTGGCCATTCACTATAGGTAGAACTCTCATGAGTATGAGAACAGATCAGAGAACACCCACTCTTTGAGGCTAAACATGTACTTATGATGGTAATTTTACGAGTTTTGGGAACAAATGCGGACATTCTCTAGCTAATGCCTTACGGTCCAAACTTAACCAATCGTATATCTTAGCACTATCTACACAGTATTCTTAGTGACTATTGGCATGTACAGTAATGTGCATGCTTACAATTGTGTTTGTCATCAATAATTACAATTGTCAGTCTGTCACATTCCAGATGCAAACCTAAATAAACAATTGAAAAAAAGAACATTTTCCCAATTATGACCCTAAGTTTGCTTACCTTTTTGAGTGCAGACAGGCATGCGCGAAGCAAACATCACATCACATGTGCTCCCACAACCCTCCTCCAGTGCTTGTTTGTGTAAGATGATCGGTGTGCTGCTATATAGTATTTTGTACAGCAATAATTCCATCACTATTACTATCTTGTGGAGTACAATGGTGTTGATTAGCTATAAGCCTTCTGATTGTCCAATTATCCCAAAAAAATCTGCTTGGTAAGTCTTAATATTAAAACATGTTTTTAGGCAAATTTATTAAAGCGAGCAGGATGTTTGAGCACAATGTCCTGCTGTAGGGCGACAACACTTTATCTTAGTCTTTCATGTTTTTTCCAGCATTTTCACCCTATTCTGTAATACATTCTACCAATGGAAACTATACGCTGTTTGCCAATGTATATTGTATAGGCATGTTCCACAGTTGTCACTGTCATGAAAACAACAATGACAGATGAGATGCAGTAGTTGTTGGACTGTGTAAACAGGAAGAAGTTAAAGGAAGCCACATAGTGTTCTTTTTACCAGTGCCATTTACTGTGAGTGGCACCTCAACACATTTTCACAATGCACCTGCTTTTTTAGCAAAACCAATTCAGTAGAACTGCAATAGTTACAAAGTTTGCAGACAAGTGAGTTGACGGAAAAAATTTAACTTGTGGGAGAACACAATCAAAAGTAAGGGGCTTAATTAAAATGAATGGTAGGCTGAATGCTGCAGCAACTGGTTAATCATTTAGCTTTGGGAAAGTTGAATTGCATAAATGCCCTGACTTAAATGATTTATAGTCATTTCTTAAACATGAAGCATCTATGAAAAGCCAGGGTATTGAAGATTTGTGCATTGATAAAATGTGAGCCAACCTGAGGTTAAACATGAATAGTTATAATCTTGCATACTTATTGGCATTATCTACTCTCCAGTTCTAGTTTTGCCTCTACTTTGCCATCAGCCATCACATTAACCTTGAGATGTAATTTCCATAATAATTTGCATAAGAATGACAAAACTGGTGAGACTCAGCAGTATTCTGAAATAAAAAAAGTGATAGAGCTTCAACAGTTATAGGACAGCATCTCAAACACATTTTTCAAATAGCTAAGGGAAATGTATTGGAACTGCACAATCCAACTGTTATTCATAACAGTATGTTAGAATTTTATATAGTAAGGCAGTAAAACAATACACTTTGCAAATCAAACTGCTTATTCACACCAGCAACTTGTGGTAAGGCACAGTAAAACATTGTGAACATGTTGGTGCATGGTTGTGCCATTCAATTTGAATTGCCCCCTCCCCATCAGACCTGTGTTACAATGCACTGCAGCACACCTCAAAGTAAGATGGGCATTGTGTTGCGCTGTAAAATGGGAGAGCAAACGCAATACACCTCAATACATGAAAACACATATGTCACAGTGCAATGCGGTGTAGGTAAGCCCTAGGGATTTTTAAGTCTCTGTTGTACCCTACTGAAAATGTTCGTCCAGTTGGGCCCAACTCCAAACCTTTACCCCACTCCCTCTCTTCATCCCTTTCTTGTTTTTCTACTCCGCCTCCCCCCCCCTCCTCTTTTCATTTCCCTACGTTAACAGCTCCATTACCTTACGGGACTTTCTGCCCACACTCCAATGATTTATAGATGTTTACTGTTTTCACCAGAGAAGGGACCTCTTATATTTTGAAAGTCTGAGGGATTATATGCCATTACTTGTTATGAACCTCCCATGTGGTGGGGGCTTGTTGCTCTAGCGCACCTCCCCGAGGGGAATTTGGAAGCCTTTACAGGCCTTCAATGCTTTCATTTTTTAATTGCCAGGCCATATATCCTTTCTTTTTGCCAGTTAAAGCTAAATGGTGGTATTGTGCCCTTTCCAGAAACAAAATGATTACTATATGTTTGTACTCACACTTTTTGAAAATGTCCAATAAAAAAAAATAATGAAAATGTTCAAACTGGATAAAAGTAATGAAAGGCGCACTCTATAACCTTCACCTATCCTTTCAATCACTCTAGTCAGAGCTTACACAGGGCCACTCTCTTTACCCCCATGTGACATTGCTAGGTCAATCACCAAGCATCAGTGATGTCACATTAGAGGAAGCAGATGAGTCATACCTTTTTCAAACCAACAAATTCTGATGGAGAGGGCATTAAGCAAACCTTTGATTTGTCCTACATTCACTAAGCACAGGTTTGCGCTAAGGCCCCCTTCACATCAGGAGATTCATTGGAGCATTTGTGCTTTTTTCAATTCCAGATTCTCACAATTTTTTTTTTTGTCACGTCACTGTGCATGAGAAACACAAAAAGAAGCAGGCATGATTTTTTAAATTGTGCAGCATCAAAATGCATGGAACTGCAGGCAGTGATTTGTGCTAGTTTGCGAAATGTGTGGGAGTGGCATTAAAAATGAATTTTTGTGTGGTGTGGAACAGTATGCAATTTAGAATGCATTTCTGCACACCTGATGCAAACAAACCCTAACATTTGAAAGTTTACAAATACACAGTATTCCTGTTTCTGCAGATTTCAAATGGTAACGGACTAAATTAAACATTCTCAAGAATACACAAGAATATGTTGATCTCCTGAAAATAAACCAAATCAGAAAATAATGTAAACGTAGTAGTGTACTCTAAAGGAATAACAAATGTTATTAGGCAATTTTCTATGCAGATCAAAGGTTTTTAAAACAGAAAATATTGCCACTGGCTACTAGATGGTGCCAAGTATCTGTAAGGTAAACCATCTGATTCCCAGCACCATAAAACCAGTGCGGGCTTATACTCATATTCATACACATGCACATTGCTTACATGCTCATAATTCTAGGCAAAGAGGTAATGCTAAATGTACCATTCCAGTTCATTATGCTCATGCTCGTGTGAGCACTTGCACATGAGAAAGTGTGCATACCAATTAGTATGCGCACTTGGCTCCCAGTGGCCTATTTAAACTGGTCACCATGAGCAGTTGCCGAATGGTCTTCAGCTTGTACCTGTATTCCTGAGACCTGATCCATTGAACCTGCCTATCTGTGCATGACCTAGAATTCCCCTGGACTTTTTGCTCCTGCCGTAACCTTGCTCATCTGATCACTCTAGCCTTGGCCTGTTTACTAGTCTTTGCCTGTTGAGTCTGTACTGTGCTGCCAGGCTGTTACTGACCTTGGACTGCTTCTTGGACTTGCTCTGCCTGCTGATTCGGTCCCTTGTTGCCCAGCTGCCGCTGGTCGCTGCCTGCATAACGGCTCTGCTGCTATCTCCTGCTCTGGTGCCAAGCTGCTTCAGTATCCTGTCCTGAAGACTTAGGCCCCCAGCTTCATCCACAAAAAGAATGAACTTCACCAGCCAGCTACTTCGCCACTCATGCCACTCTGTGCCCTCATACTCTCGGTTTCCACCTTCTGCAGTTTTGGGAAGGAGGTGCAAGAGAGGCCTCCAAAACACTCCAGTCAAAACCAGGTACATGATAGTATCATTGGAAATTCCTATTAGACTTAAAGCCTGTGTTGCTCAAAACTTAATATTCCTGATACAGTACGTGCCTGATGTACCATTTACCCTTATGAGAAGGTATCCAGTTATCTTTGTATGCTTCCTTTATGTGAAATCCCTGGGGTCCTGCCAGTCCCTCTGCTTTCCTAAAAAAAAACCTGACCCCACTAAGCAGAAAAACACACTGTGGTCAGTTCTCTAGCTATGCTGGGAACTCAGTGTGCTCTCCTCCAATGATCAGACTTATCCTGACATGCCCCTCCTGCACAGCCATTAACTGGGAAGCTCAGTGTGTGCTGCTTCTCTTCCCCCAGCTCTTAAGCAGAATAAAAACACCTTGGTCAGTTCTCTGGCTATCCTGGGAACTCAGTGTGCTCCTCTCCAATGATCAGACTTGTCCTGACACGCCCCTGCTGCACAGTGCTGCTGCTGATGCTCCCCCCCCCCCCCCCAGCTCCTATGCAGCTGAGAACAGAGAGAATGTGATTACTTATAAAAAAGAGAAAGAAAAAAAAAGGTATTTATAATGTATTTTTATATATATACAAAAATGTTTGTCTTTCATCTCTATTTTAACTGAATGGGTTGTTTTATGATGATCATTTACAATCACTTTAATGACATCTCTTTTTCCATTCACACAAGAAGAATGTGTGAATGAAGAAGAATGTAAAGGCACTTTCATTGGACAAATTGCTATACAAATATTTAAAAAAATGCCCTGGTGTATTGCAGCAAAAAAGGGTAAATTATCTGCATGCTAAATAAAATAAATTCCAAAGCTTTTTTTAGTGCACCACCGTGAAACATACAAATAATATTAGTTTGCTGTGATAGCAAGAGGCCTACAGGGGACTAAGTTATAGTAAGATGACCCTCTAAATAGCAGTGATTCCACAGTACGCAGGCAAAAAATAGCTTTCCTAACAACATATGGGCATAGACAAAAAAGTGCTCTCTGTGGCAATAAGTGGGTAAAACATGCACAAAAGTGATAATATACAGCCAACAAATGGTAAATGTGACTATGTAGGTGGGCTACAAACAGGCAATTGTAACTATATTGTGGCAACAAAGAATTGTGACAAAATGTGAACAAACAGACAACCATGATGAAAAATACAGTATGTCAACAACAAACAGGAAATTATATGGCCAATAATTCCTCTTACCTCCTCCACAAACAAAACTCCCAATACGCAGCCCCCCCCCCCCCCCCCCCCAGGTAGTTGAAATTATAATTAAAAATATTAGTGTTGTGATGTTAGGGGATGTTTAGCTTAACGGAAGATGCAATTTTAAGTAAATCCATGACAGACAAGAACTTCATTTAAGGGCCCACCTTTATTAAATGGAAATGATCAAAGTTCATAAACATGGATTTCCCACACAGGGAATAGTCTTCTCCAACAAACAATAACAAAAATTCTAGCCCTCCTGGCTACATTTCAGAAGCTCTGCTGCTGTTAGCATTGGTCTTCCTGACCACAGACTCCGCAAGCTCCCTTAGCATTAGTTGCTTGGATTCTTGACAGGTTTTTCCCAATACCTCAAGCTTGCTCCCTCCAGAGATTTCTGGATGCCCTCCAGCCTCCTGAACTTGCTAACCTGCTCAGTATCTTAGTCTCCTAGACTCTCTCTTGGTCTCCCATACTATTGTAGCTGTCCAGATTTCCCAGTCCTTGGGCAAGGAATCCCTTTCACAAGAGTTGCAGTCTTCAACAGGAACTCCCAGCTCTCCTGACAGAGCTCTGTTTCCACACGGCAGCCTCGACACCAGATTGAAGTTTCTGCCTTACCCAATACTCTTTGGAACTTTCAAACGTCTGGCCCCGATCCAGGACTACCAAATGCAAAAGCAGTTTCCTCCACTCAAAATCAATTTGCCAGAGCTTCTAAGATTGCAGCTTTGAGAATCCAGTGTCACTTTTATGCACATTTACATAGTTGCAGCAAGGCTGTCTTAATGCAGGGCACCCCCTGGGGGCTCCATGATAGTCTTGCATAGTCTCGCATTATATCAAACTTGCCAAATGTCCTGGGTTTGCCGGGCCAGTTAGGCTTTTCACTAAGCTGTCCCAGAATGGCCATGTCCTGAGCAATGTCCTGAAACCTGTACTGTGCCCTCCTGATACCAATAGTGTGCCCTTCTGCCCCCACCCCTGTAATGTGCCCTTTGTGTTGATTAGTCTTTGATTCATGGTATGCTTTCTTATTGTTCAACCACCTCAATTCAAGGCACTTTCACCCCTTTCCTGCCCAGGCCATTTTTCAGCTTTCGTTGCTGTCACATTTTGATGATAATTGCACGGTCACGCAACACTGTACCCACATTTGTTTTTTATCTTTTTCTTCACATAAATAGTGATTTCTTTTGGTAGCATTTAATCACTTCTGGGATTTTTATTTTTTATAAAAAAAATAAAAAAGACAGAACATTTTGAAAAAGTTTTTTTTAGTTTCTGTCAGTAAATTTTGTATAGAAGATATTTTTCTCTTTCACTGATGTGTGCTGATGAGGTGGCACTGATAGGCTGCACTGATGGTCAGTGATGAGGTGGCACTTATGGGCACTGATGAGGCAGCACTTATGGGCACTGATCAAGTGGCACTGATGAGGAGGCACTAAAATTCTGCACTGATGGGCACTGATAGGTGGAACTGATATGTGGCACTGATGAGCACTGATAGCCAGCAGTGTTGGTCACTGATGGGCACTTATGGGTGGCACTGATAGGCACTGATGGGCAGCACTGATGGGAGACACTGATGGGCATTGATGGACAGCACTGATGAGCAGGCACTGATAGGCTGCACTGACTGACATCACTTATAGGCACTGATTGGTGGCACTGATGGGCACTGCTGCTGCTTTCCTCTAATCAGGGCACTGATTACCTGCCCAGCTCTGTCCGTGTGAGTATTTACACGTGACCGGCTGTGATTAGACACAGCCAATCACATGGTTAAAGAGCCGCGGCCATGGCTTTTTACAAAGATCTTTGCGCGCCCCGCATCATTTGGTTAAAATCTATTTTATTATAAGTACTTATATATTTTTAATTCTATCAACTATTTGCACTTTAATTCTTGAGAGTAGGTGCTTAAATTGGGGCCGGCTGGTAGGGGCCCAGTGCATTACTTTGTCCAGGGGCCCATAATATTATTAAGATGGACCTGAGTGGCAGGGTCTCACACTCGCTGTACATTAATCTTGTTGATGTTAATACTATATTGCTATTGATACATTTTTAGGATGTGAGAATTATTTGTTTGTGGTAAAGCTATATCCTTGAACTTCTAGAAATGAAGCCAGAGAAATAGCCATAAAATATTTATCATTAGAATCTATGCCTTGCAGCTATCATCATATAGGATAAAATCTAAGGATAAAGATTGTTTGATCTGTCTATGACAAGATCAGCTGCAATGTTCTAGCTTTATTTGTCTAGCTGTCAAGGGGTAGGTGCCTACATGAAGGAAAACAATCATGAAACATATACTGTATATAAAAGTCAAAGCAAATCACTGAATTACTCTGACATTTTAATAATAATGAGCCTGTGTCACCAACTTAAAAAATTGCAGGAAAAAGTACAGAAATCAAGTATTCTAAATGCTTACTTGCAGTGTTTTTTCCTTTTCTGTGAATTGTTTTTTATTCAATTGCAACATGCTATTTAACATGTCAAGAGAGGTTGTTGTGTTATGTGATTTATTATCTTATTATCATTTCATCTGCTTTACACTATTTGGTTTAAAGCGGTTGTATAGTCTTAATTTGAACTTTTACCTACAGGTAAGCCTATAATAAGGCTTACCTGTAGGTAAAAAAAAATCTCCTAAACCTGTAAGGTTTAGGAGATATTCCTCAGGTAATGCACCGCTGACTGCAGCAGCGCATGCCCACAGGGCATTCTCAGCTGGAAGCCCGTCAGGCTCCGGTCCTTGCCGGAAAGAAATCTCCCGCGCGCACGTGATATCCGGAAGACACGCCGAGGGAACATGTCAGCTCTCTCGGCGTGTATCGGGTGAGATGTCGGGGGCTCATTCTAAGGTAAGTATTTCATAATGAGCTAGTATCTGGTGCATACTAGCTCATTATGCCTTTTGCCTTGTAGATGTGAAAAAAAAATTTAAAAAAATCATGTCAGCAGGTTTACTACTGCTTAAATATTGCTCCATGTCTATCTCTGTTCTTCTGTCTAAGCTGAACTCTCTCTCTCACCGTACTTTGTATATCCCCTCCCCTTCCTTCTCTCTGGTATCATTCCTCAGTATTCTGCCATGCTGTACAAATCTTTCCATGTGGCTTACAACATCGATGTTTTTCTACCTATGAATATCCTTACTTAAATCTGAACATTCGAAAGGCTTCATCATCTGTCTCTTCAACATGAGTTTATTCACTGTGTTAAACTGTCTGAATTGATGCAAGGGATAAATAGATCCCCAAGTTGTAAAAGCCCTTCACAAAGCTGGAGATAAGCTTATGACCCTGTAGTTGAGTAAGAACAGAGGTAGTCCCCTAACACAGCCTCCTTACTCCTTTTACATCCTAACGTTCTCCCTTTCTGGGCGTGTCTAATTACTCTCTGTCCCAGCTACTCAGCCCCTCCCTTCACCTCCCAACATAACCTTTTATGTAGCTGCCTGAGAGGAGCCCAGCAGCATTCTCATGGCTTGTGAATGTCTACATAAAGGAGGCATTTATAGGTAAATACCATGGATAAAATACATTAAATGCAAATCTTATGGGAAGATTTTAATGGAGGTTAATGGTCTTGCGACAGGGTCTTTTTTAATCAAGTAAATTCAGATGCTTTATACTGAATTATTCTTGATGATATATTTGAGGGACAAGCCCTAGCCAAAATGTCCCTGATTTGTCCTTAAAGGGTCACTAAACCCACATCATAAAAAACTATCAAAAAAAAGTGTATTACATGCTGTTCATACTCACTCATTCACTATGCAATTTGTTTTCTGTATTCTGCAAACAACCTGATTGATCCTGTTGTTTTCTCTCTCCCCCTTCTGTCCAAGTCACCAATGCAGCTAGGGATTTTGCAGAGCAGTGGTGGCAGCTCTGCACATGCTCAGTTTCAGTGAGTTTCAATGCTGAGCATTTCTTCCCAATCACATCTGAGCAGACCATGTGTCTATAGAGTCACATATATGGGCGTATACACAGTGGTAAATGACAGCCCACTCCCTCCATCCTCCTCCAAGCCCACTAACCAGATAAACACAATGGGGTAGGATATTGCATGTAGATTGATGGAGGCTTTATCTCCCTCTTATTGTAAGACACAGGCTAGAGGAGTGTGACACAGCCTGTGACTCGCAGAAATCCACACACACCATGTTATAGCCAAAAAATAATAAAGATTTAATTTCACATATATATTTCATGACAATTTTAAACAGTTTATTGATATTAATTGATTAACATGTGAAGAGCAGCAGAGGACTAGAAGCTCCTCCTACTTATGTTTCCCTGCAGACAGACTGAAGAAGAGCTGGGTCACGTGACAGCTGTATATCGATAAGGAAAAAGGTACTTCCATTTTTTTATTATTATTAAAATAATTACAGTGCCATCATCCACATATTAGTAATAGAAGGGACAATGTACATTAACCAATTGCCGAACAGCCACCACAGTTATACTGCGGCAAGGTGACTTGGCTGCGCGAATCGCCCTGCTGGTATGTTGGTTCATGCACAAGCTTTTCCTAGGTCCACCCATGATCGCAGTGAAGAGAGGCAGAATGGGGATCTGAATATGTAAACAAGGCGGATCCTCATTCTGACAGGGGAGGATAGGGAGATTAGTTGTTCCTAGTGATCTCCCTCTCTAATATATATATATATATATATATATATATATATATAGGATATGTATTATAGCAGAAAGTTAAAAATATTGTTTTCTTTTTTTCAAAATTGTCAGTCTTTTTTTGTTTATAACACAAAGAATAAAAACCGCAGAGGTGATCAAATACCACCAAAAGAAAGCTTTATTTGTGGGGGAAAAAAAGAACATCAATTTTGTTTGGGGACAGAGTCACATGACCGTGCAATTGTCAGCTATAGTATTGCATTGCTGTATCTCAAAAAATTGCCTGGTCATTAAGGGGGTAAATCCTTCTGGGGGTGAAGTGGTTAAGTATCACTTTAATAAGAAAAATATCTGCTTATATGGCTAACCATGTATAGACAGATACAATGAAAATGACAGGCAAAAGACATCCGACAATCTTTTAGTAGTGTGGTGAATGTTCCTGTGTATTGTGTCCAACCAATAAGGGGGGGTGGGGGGTCATGCCCCCAACAGAGATTTTCCAACAAGATTAAAACAACTTCATCCAAGAGTTCTAAAGAGCTCTCTGCAAAAGAAGACCATGAATACTTACCTCTTCAGTGGGCATGAGTCTATATTTCCCTTCCAGGATTGCAGCATCCAGCAAAAATGTCAGCATTCAACAATTCTGGGACTGTTAATGCCTTCATTCCCCTGACAAGTGCTGTGGCTCATTCCTCTGTCTCACATGTCACTACAGAACTCAATAGTGAGTTAGGGACTGGAATGAGGAAACACAGCCTGTTGCAGGGGGTGCAGGCATCCCACACTTGTAGAATTGTCAAATGCTGAAGACTGCTGAAGGCTGCATGGTAGATGGAGAAGTAAATGCTCATAGACTTATATTGCAAGTTCTCCTTTCAAATTAATGGGGAAAGTGCAGACTCACTTTAATGGTTCTCATCTTAATTAGTTCGTTATTACAAATAGACCAGACTAGACTGGCTAGAAGTGTAATCTACCAAGCATACGAGTGGGCTGCAAAATAGGGAGTGAAGCAGGCTATTTATTATAATCCTAATTAACTATATGCTAGCTATAATGAGTAAGACTATATATTTAAAGCTGAACTAGAGGCAAATAGCTAAATACACAAATGAAATTTACAGTATATATATGTGTAGCACTGACTCCCTAAGGAGCAGCTGGTTTTATTTGGGCCTGCACTCTAGTAACAACACCCCACTAACTTGGCTCAGTCCCCTTGACACAGCTGTGGTGCAATACAATACAATATAATATATCACAATATATCTGTATTGTCCTCTCAGGATCCACTGGCTCCACCTGCTGGGAGAAAACAATACTCCACACAACAAGGTACTTAACCAAGGTGTATTCTACTATATATAATTGTAAATAGGTGATTACAGAAATTGTACTGTCATCCAACATAGATTGACTGGACAATGAACTTTGATAAAACAGATAAAACAGTTGCAAACAATATATATATATATATATATATATATATATATATATATATATATATGGGAGCTCCCCCCACTTTTATAGCCATGCGTGAGATCTCATTTAAAGTACTCAGTCTTTATCTTCGGATCTTCGCTAGCAAGGGTGACTCCATATAAATTTGTAATCCAAGGTTAAAGCAGTTAAAGTTGAATTAAGAATGATCCTAGTCTTGCTTCCACAAATATAATACAGTGCTTGAAGTGTGATAGTAAGTAGGCCTTATGCGTGCCTAGCGTCAGTTGCTATACTCCTCCTCCGTGGGACTAAGTATCCCAGCGAGGCCTGTATATAAGTCTGACTAGGTGCAATGGTTTAGAAAACGGTGGGCAGCAACCCGCTCACCAACTGGATAGAAACCTTGGTATGGTAATTTTGGTCCAGTAGTTGCAGCTTGCTTCTGCGTCAGTGGCTGGAGCCGCGATGGTGAGACTTCTTTACAGCAAGGTCCGGCAAGGTCCGTCGTCTTTTCAGCTGAGAATCCCCTGCGCGCATGCACCGCTGCAGTCAGCGACTCATTGCAGGTGGACTATCTCCTAAACCATACAGGTTTAGGAGATATTTTTTTTTACCTACAGGTAAGCCTTATTATAGGCTTACCTGTAGGTAAAAGTTAACATTTTGACTATACAACCGCTTTAATCTCAGTAGAAATTCAGCTGTTCTTTGAGGCCCTCAGAGGTTTGTTAGAGAACCTTAGTGAACAAACAGAATCATGAAGGCCAAGGAATACACAAGCCATGTCAGGGAAACAGTTGTGGAGAAGTTTAAACCAGGGTTAGATTATAAAAAAAATGTCAAGCTTTGAGCATCTCACAGAGCACTGTTCAATCCATCATCCAAAGATGGAAAGAGTATGGCACAACTGTAAACCTGCCAAGACATGGCCGTCCACCTAAACTGACAGGCCGGGCAAGAAGAGCATTAATCAGAGAAGCAGCCAAGAGGCCCATGGAAGCTCTTGAGGAGCTGCAGAGATTCACAGTTTTGGTGGAAAAATCTGTCCACAGGACAACTATTAATCCTGCACCCCAAAAATCTTGCCTTTATGGAAGAATGGCAAGAAGAAAGCCATCTGTGAAAGAAAGCCATAAGAATCCCTGTTTGCGGTTTGCAAGAAGCCATGTGGGGGATACAGCAAACATGTGGAAAAAGGTGCTCTGGTCAGATGAGACCAAAATGAAACATTTTTTTAATCTAATCTTCAGTCCTCTGTGCCAGCAGTTATGAGCTATATAGATGGGTTTGCTAAGTTCTCAGGGCTTGCTATTAATGGGAGAAGTCTGTGCTTTTACCAATGGATCCACTCCTGAAGAATTTGCCATCAATATGCCCACAACTTGTAATTGTTTCCTCTTTTAAATATCTGGGAGTCACCATGACCTCTAGCATATATAGCGGACAATATTGCTCCATTACTGACAACATTTCAAATGCAAAGTAGGGTTTTGTGTAAACTTCCCCTTTCAGTTATAGGCTGCATACATTTAATTAAGATGGTCTGGATGCCTCAACTTTTATATTTTTTACATAATTTCCCAGTTTGGATTCCTTTGAAGAACTTTATTAAGAACAACAGGATATTTAAAAATTTGATTTGGGGGGAGTAAGACCCCCGAATGAAACAAGACCTCCTACAATATCCAAAGGTGGATGGGGGTTAGCGGAGACCTGAGAATTTATTTTGTTGCTGCTCAATTGCAGCATCTAGTACAGTAGGACTAAGAGGCTTCATCTGCTCCTTCATTTTGCTTAGTCTCTTTTGGTTTTCAGGGATGCCAGTTGCTGCTAGCCCTGGAGGGGGCATCAGGGTGCTCTGCCTTCTCTAATCCAGTATACCCACCCTGGTACTTATATATAAGGTGTGGGAATCTGTTAAGAAGATATTGAGGGTTTCCTCCCTAACTAAATATACCCCTATTTGAAACAATGAAAGGCTCCCTGAGATATTGACCCTCCAGGGCTTTCAGCGATGGGAACTTTATGAGAGGGGAGTACTTAAAACCTTTTAATCAGTTGGTAAGTGAATTCTCTATGAACCCTAGATGGTTCTATTCATTTTTGCAGCTGCGTCATGGCTTATATGGCAATTTTTCTTCTTCTCCTGTTTTGTTTCCCCTGGTCCCAGTCTTACAAAGATTGATTCAGGCAACCGCTACTAAAGGCCTAATATCCGCTACATATAAGTCTCTATTACAATGTATTTCTAATAAGTTCCATTGTTCATCTAGAGAGAAATGGGAGCACGATATTGGTCCTATCTTTGACTATGTCAGGGATAGGATTCTTTGGGCTCTTCCCTTCTTTTACCATCATGTAGATTAACACAATAATATATATTGCATAGGGCTTATAGGACCCCAGGATGTTTTGTTTAATATTGGCTTAACAACTGACTCGGCTTGGGCTTGCTCCAGATGTGGCTATCCGGGGTCATTGATACATTTACTATGGCGATGCCCGAAACTTCAGAAGTATTGGGCAGAGGTTGTTGGTACACTTAATGGGATCTTATAGTTGAATCTTTCAGTGGATTCTTTAATATGTCTACTGGGCTATCTTGATAGCTCAATGCTTAAACCACCAAGGTGGTTTACTGTTGCACAATCGCTCTTTGTGGCTCAGAGAAAAAAATTGCCATTAGGTGGACCTCCCCTCACCCTCTAAGTATATCTGAGTGGATATTCGATATGAATAGATGCATTTCCTATGAGAGGCATATTTTTTTTATGAGGAATTCATCTACGAGGTTCGATACTATTTGGAAGCCGTGGCTTGACCATATGGATATGGGATTGAGTTAGGAGGAATATACATATGGAAAAAAATAGTTCTTACTTACAGGATAAAAGTATTGTGTATTGACTTGACAATAGAAGGAATGGGAAAAGGGGTGGGTAAAAATTCTTCTATATGTTTCTGTGATGTTATGAATATTTAGGTTTTGATTTCAATGTTTATTTATTTTAATTTTTTTGTGTACATGTTGTTGTGCTATAAAAAGACTGAAAATAAAATCTGATTTAACCGTTTCAGCCCCGGAAGAATTTACCCCCTTCCTGACCAGGGCACTTTTTGTGATTCGGCACTGCACCATTTTAACTGACATTCTCAGATGTGCGACGTTGTACCCAAACAAATTTGATCAATTTTTCCGCACAAATAGAGCTTTCTTTTGGTGGTATTTGGTGGTTAAATGCATTATTTTTTCCTTTTTCTATAATAAATATCCCCCAAAAAGATATTAAAAAAATAGTTTTTCCTCAGTTTAGGCCGCTATGTATTCTTCTACATATTTTTGGTAAAAAAAAATCGCAATAAGAGTATATTGATTAGTTTGCGCAAAAGTTAGACCCCATTCAAACCTGAGCATTTTGTAGCTTGAAGCCTGAAGCTACAAAACGCTAGAGGGGAAAAAATCTATTATTCTTAATGGAGATGGTTCACATCTCCACTCCATGTTGCCTGAAGCCGAACGCCTGAAGCTCAAACAAGTTCCAGACCCTTTTTTGTCGCTCGATTTGAGCAGATTTGGCCGTTTTTCTTCTTTTAACATTGGTGACCTTTTGCCCTGCACAAAATCGCGGCAAATCGTGGTAAAAACGCAGCAAAATCGCTGTAAATTTGCACTATTTTCTGCTTGAAAATGCTACGCTCAGGTGTGAATGCAGCCTTATAGCGTCTACAAAATGGGGGATAGATTTATAGCATTTTTATTTTACTAGTAATGACAGCGATCTGCGATTTTTATCATGACTGCGACATTATGGTAGACACATTTTTGGAACCATTGGCCAGTAATACAGTGATCAGTGTGATTAACCACTTCCCACCCGGCCAATGCATATATACGGCTGGGTGGGAGCCGTCTACTCCTGATAGGACGTTCAGGAACGTCCTGCAGGAGTAGCGGGATCGCGCGCGCGCGTGCCCGCGCAGCGGCGCGATCCCGATGTGCTCGTGTCACCTGGACACAGCACATCTCAGATCGGCAGGAGGGCTCTGTGATTGGCCCTCCTGATCACATGACGGCCGTGTCCAATCACGGCCGTCATGTGATGTAAACAAACAGCCGGTTGCTAGGCAATCGGCTCTCCTCTCCTCACACGGAAGTCACCGCTGAGGAGAGGAGAGCAGAACGCTGCAGCCGGCTGATGATCAGTGAGTATGGGCTGCTTTTTACAGCTTTTTACTCACTGATCAGCAGTGTAGTGTAAACACACAACACCCCACACAGTACAAACACAGTCCCCACATATGCCCCCAAAACACACATGTCCCCAAAACATACATGTCCCCAAATAATAAAAACACATGTCCCTAATAATAAAAACATGTCCCCCACATATGTCCCACTAAAATCACATGTCCCAATGATTATCTGCACACATATGTACGTGATCACCTGCACACATATGTACATGATCATTTGCGTACATATGTCCGTGATCACACAAACCAATTATTATACACTTAACGGAATTTTTTTTACCAAAAACATGTAGCAGAATACATTTTGGCTTAAATTTATGACAAAATTTGATTTTATTGGATTTCTTTTCAAATAGAAAAAGAAAATATTGTTTTTTTTCCAAATTTCCGCTTTTTTTGCGCTTATATCGCAAAAAAAAAAAAACGGAGTCGTGAATAAATAACACCAAAATAAAGCTCTATTTGTGCGAACAAAATGATAACAATTTCATTTGGGTACAGTGTAGCATGACCGCGCAATTGTCACTGAAAGCGCTAGAGCGCTGAAAGCTGAAAATTGGGCTGGGAAGGAAGGGGGTGAAAGTGCCCTGTATTGTAGTGGTTAAAAATGCATTGATTACTGTAAAAATGTCACTGGCAGTGAAGGGGTTAACACTAGGTGGCAGTGAAGGGGTTAACAGTGTTCCCTGGGTGGTGATTCTAACTGAAGGGGGAGGGACTAACTACAAGAAGTGACAGATCATGGTTCCTAGCTAATAGGAACATACGATCTGTCACTCCTGTCAGAACAGAACAGGGAAGTGTGTATTTACACACACTTGTCCCTGTTCTATCTCTCCTGGTCATGATCACTTGTGGCCGGCGGTACAGCATGTGCGCCTGCTAACCGGACCCCCCACGAGATCACTTACATTAACATGATTTCTTGCAGGGGAGCCAGCCTGCTGCAGTAAAACTAAAAGCAAAACGCTATGTGTGACAGAAAATGAACACCGCACATTCCCCTGAACACACCATCCCCATCGTGAAACATGTTGGTGGAAGCATTGTGTTGTGGGGATGCTTTTCTTCAGCAGGGACAGGGAAGCTGGTCAGAGTTGATGGGAAGATGGACGGAGCCAAATACAGGGAAATCTTTGAAAAAAACCTGTTAGAGTCTGCAAAAGACTGGGACAGAGGTTCACCTTCTAGAAGGACAACAACCCTAAGAATACATCCAGCGATACAATGGAATGGTTTAAATCAAAGCATATTCATGTGTTTGAATGGCCCAGTCAAAGTCTAGACTAGGGATGAGCCGAACACCCCCTGGTTCGGTTCGCACCAGAACTTGCGAACGACCCCCGCGTTCGGTACGAACGTTAGAACCCCATTGAAGTCTATGGGACTCGAACGTTCGAATTGGAAAGTGCTCATTTTAACGGCTAATATGCAAGATAGTGTCCTAAAAAGGGTTTGGCGACCTGCCTCCTGCCTCAGGGGACATGGGTCACTGCAAAAAAAAAGTTTTAAAAACTACCGTTTTGGCGGGAGCACTGATTTTAATGACGATTAAAGTGAAAAAAAAAAAGTGAAATATTCCTTTAAATATGGTGCCTGCGGGGTGTCTGTAGTATGCCTGTGAAGTGCCACGTGTTTCCCGTGTTTAGAACAGTCCCTGCACAAAATGACATTAAACGGAAATAACACCATTTAAAACTGCTTGCGGTTTTAATGTTATATCTGGTTCCTGCAATATGGTTGAAAATCATTGAGAAACATGGCATGGGTAGCCCTCCCTGCCCATTACCAGCCTATTTGGGTCTTGTACGCATATTAAGGGGAACCCCGTACCCATATTAAAAAAAGGAAATGCGTGTGGCCCCCAGGCCCTATATACTCAGAACAGCAGTATACAGGCGGTGCAAACAAGACAGGGACTGTGTAGGTTTGTTGTGTTAAGTTGAATCTGTTTGTCATTTTCAACCGGTACATTTTTAAAGTGTAGCTCCAGTCAAAAAAACTATCTTTAAGCTTTTTGGAAAACATAGGGAAGGGTTATCACCCCTGCATAATTTGTTTTGTCGTCCATCTTTTTTCATCTCACTTGCTGCTGTCTCCTTGCGTTTGCAAGTAGGAGATGTTTGTAAGTTGGATGTTTGAAAGTAGGGGCCTGCCCTATATTATAGCGGTATGTACTGGGTACAGAGCACGCAGACAGCACGCACTATCTCCTAACACTACTGACTGCAAGCTCTATTATTAACCACTTGTTAGCCCAATGTTTGCATAAAGTGAAAGATGAAGTTATGCTGAGTAAATAGATATCAAACATGTCACTCTTCAAAATTGCACATGCCCGTGGAATGGCGCCAAACGTCGCTACTTAAAAAATCCCCATAGGCGACGCTTTAAATATTTTTTTACTGGTTACATGTTTTGAGTTGCAGAGGAGGTCTAGGACTAGAATTATTGCTCTCGCTCTAACATTCTCGGCGATACCTCACATGTGTGGCACATGCGAGCACATGGGGACATGGGCGCTTTAATTTTTATTTTATTTTTTTATTGTTCATTTTACTTTATTTATTTTAGTTTGACATTTTTTTTCCCAAAAATATATTTTTGATCACTTTTATTCCTATTACAAGAAATGTAAACATCCCTTGTAATAGGAATATGGGGTGACAGGTCCTCTTTACAGTGAAATCTGGGGGGTCAATATGACCCCACATCTCACCTCTAGGCTGGGAAGCCTGAAATAAAAAATAAAAAAAAGATTCTGGCTTTGATCGTACTGGCGAGTTGGTAGAAGCACCGGAGGGCGGTGAGGGGTGGGGGGCGTCTATGGCTGGGTATTTCAGGGTATCACCGAGTATGGCTGGGCATCTCTGAGTATGGCTGGGTATGGCAATTTATGGCAGGGTATTACAGAGTATTGGCGGGGTATTGGCGGGGTACTACAGAGTAATAGCAGGGTACTGCACTGCAGAGTAATGGCAGGGTACTGCACTGCAGAGTAATGGCGGGGTACTGCACTGCAGAGTAATGGCGGGGTACTGCACTGCAGAGTAATGGCGGGGTACTGCAGAGTAATGGCGGGGTACTGCACTGCAGAGTAATGGCAGGGTACTGCACTGCAGAGTAATGGCGGGGTACTGCACTGCAGAGTAATGGCGGGGTACTACAGAGTAATGGCAGGGTACTGCACTGCAGAGTAATGGCAGGGTACTGCACTGCAGAGTAATGGCGGGGTACTGCACTGCAGAGTAATGGCGGGGTACTGCAGAGTAATGGCGGGGTACTGCAGAGTAATGGCAGGGTACTGCAGAGTATGCACTGGTATTGCAGAGTATTGGCAGGGAATTGAGGGGTTAAATTCGGTGAGCAGCGATGTGGGCACTGCAGATGCAGCCCACATCGCTGCTGACACCGATCTCTTTCCCCTCCGCTGTACCGATCGGTACAGAAAGGGGAGGGAGGAACAGGCGTCATAACATGACGCCGGTTTGTTTCCAAGTGATCACTCCGTCATTTGACGGAGCAATCACGTGGTAAACGGCCGCTATGAGCGGTCGTTTACCGTGATGCGCCGGGTCCTATGGACCCGGCGGTCACGGATGCTCTCGAGTGCGCACACCTCGGGGCACGCGAGAGCAGAATTCTGGGAGGCCGTTAATTACCGGCCTCTCTGAGTTAAACAACCGCCCTGAAGCCGTTAATCGGCAATGGGCAGTTGTTAAGTGGTTAAAGCTAGATCACTAGCTATATAGGTGAGGTGAATATAGTGGTGTATACTGCAGTCAGGGCACAGACAACAACCACTACACAGCAGCAAGATAGGAAATCAGCCAAAAACGATTGGTGTGTACTGTGTTGAAGGTACACAGAACACCCACTGCTTCAGATGCAAAGTAACACACTACAGGAGGCTGCCTTAAAGGCGGCCTTATATAGTGTGGGGCGTGCACTACACAGCCTGAGCTATGATTGGCCACAGGCAGGATGCCTGTGGCCAATCATGGCTCTCCTCGCTGCCGGCGCTGCGATTGGCCAAGCATGCGGGGTCACAGTGCATGCTTGGCCAATCATCGGGCAGCAATGCACTGCGCCAACGCAGTGCATTGTGGTCCGCGCGCGCGTCACTCGAATTTTGACGCGAACGGCCAAAACGTTCGGAATTCGCCGAACGGCCGAACGGCCAATGTTCGAGTCGAACGTACGTTCGACTCGAACACGAAGCTCATCCCTAGTCTAGACCTAAATTGAGAATCTGTGGCAAGACTTGAAAATTGATGTTCACAGATGCTATCCATTCAATCTGACAGAGCTTGAGCTATTTTGCAAAAAGGAATGGGCAAAAATATCCCTCTATAGATGTGCAAAGGTGGTAGAGACATACCCAAAAAGACTCACAGCTGTAATTGCAGCGGAAGGTGGTTCTACAAAGTATTGAGGGCTGAATATAAATGGATGCCACTCTTTTTACATATTTATTTGTAAAACATTTTGAAAACCATTTATCATTTTCCTTCCACTTCACAAGTATGTGCCACTTTGTGTTGGTCTATCACATAAAATCCCAATAAAATACATTTACGTTTTAGGTTGTAACATGACAAAATCTGGAAAATCTCAAGGGGTATGAATACTTTTTCAAGGCACTGTATGTTGGAGCTGAAGGTGATCAGAACATATCTGTTTTAACCCAGAACTGAAAAAGACCTCTTCCAAAGGTTGTTTTCTTTCATTGCATCTCATCACCCTCTGGAGAACAGTGATTATTGAAGGTTATATCACTTTCCCAGCACATTTCGTAAGAGAGGATAAGATCTTGCCTTATGTTTAAGGTATTTCAATCACAAATCTACATGTGGATCTAGTAATATAGGACACTCAAGTAGGACAAACCTGAACCCACTTAATATATGATTATATTTAACCACTTGACCACTGGGCACTTAAACACCCTTAATAACCAGACCAATTTTCAGCTTTCGGTGCTCTCGCATTTTGAATGACAATTACTCAGTCATGCAACACTGGACCTATATGAAATTGTTGTCCTTTTTTTCACACAAATGGAGCTTTCTTTTGGTGGTATTTAATCACCGCTGGGTTTTTTATTTTTTGTGCTATAAAAGAAAAAATACCGAAAATTCTGTAAAAAAATTAATTTTTCTTTGTTTCTGTTAGAAAATTTAGCAGATTAGTAATTTTTTCTTCATAAATTTTGGCCAAAATTTATACCACTACATATCTTTGGTAAAAATAAGTACAAATTGGTGGATATTATTTGGTCTTTGTGAAAGTTATAGAGTCCACAAGCTATGGTGCCAATATCTGAAAATTGATCACACCTGAAGTACTGACGGCCTATTTCAATTCTTGAGACCCTAACATGCCAGAAAAGTACAAATACCCCCCAAATGACCCCTTTTTGGAAAGAAGACATTCCAAGGTATTTAGTAAGAGGCATGATGAGTTTTTTGAAGTTGTCATTTTTTCCCACAATTCTTTGCAAAATCAAGATTCTTTTTACTTTTTTTTTTTTTTTCACAAAATTGTCATATTATCAGGTTATTTCTCACACACAGCATATGCATACCACAAATTACACCCCAAAACACATTCTGCTATTACTCCCGAGTATGGCAATACCACATGTGTGAGACTTTTACACAGTGTGGCCACATACAGAGGCCCAACATGCAGGGAGCGCCATCAGGCGTTCTGGAGCACCCAGGACAATTCTGACATTTCTCTCCTACATGTAAAAATCATCATTTATTTGCTAGAAAATTACATAGAACTCCAAAACATTATATATGTTTTTTTAGCAAACACCCTGGAGAATACAATGGTGGTCTTTGCAACTTTTTATCTCGCACGGTATTTGCGCAGTAATTTTTCGAATGCTTTTTTTTGGAAAAAAAACAGTTTTGTGCTTAAAAAAAAAAAAACACAGTAAAGTTAGCCCAATTTTTGCATAATGTGAAAGATGAAGTTACGCTGAGTAAATAGATACCTAATATGTCACTCTTCAAAATTGCACACGCTCGTGGAATGGCGCCAAACGTCGCTACTTAAAAATCCCCATAGGCGACGATTTAATTTTTTTTTACTGGTTATATGTTTTGAGTTACAGAGGAGGTCTAGGGCTAGAATTATTGCTCTCGCTCTAACGTTCGCAGCGATACCTCACCTGTGTGGTTTGAACACCGTTTTCATATGTGGGCGGGACTTACGTATGCGTTCGCTTCTGCATGCGAGCACATGGGGACAGGGGCGCTTTAAAAAAAAACATTTTTTTTTTATTGTTCATTTTACTTTATTTATTTTAGTTTGACATTTTTTTCCCCAAAAATAATTTTTTTGATCACTTTTATTCCTATTACAAGGAATGTAAACATCCCTTGTAATAGGAATATGGCATGACAGGTCCTCTTTACAGTGAGATATGGGGTCAATAAGATCCCGCATCTCACCTCTAAGCTGGGAAGCCTGAAAAAAAAAAAAAGATTCTGGCTTTGATCGTATTAGCGATTCGGTAGAAGCACCGGAGGGCGGAGGGCGGCGGGAGGGGGGGGGATGTCTATGGCTGGGTATTGCAGGGTATCACCGACTATGGCTGGGTATCTCAGAGTATGGCTGGGTATCTCAGAGTATGGCGTTGCAGAGTACTGCGTTGCAGAGCATTGCAGGGTATTGGCGGGTGTTGCAGAGCATTGCAGAGTGTTGCAGGGTATTGGAGAGCATTGCAGAGTGTTGCAGGGTATTGGCGGGTGTTGCAGAGTGTTGCAGAGTGTTGCAGGGTGTTGCAGGGTGTTGCAGGGTGTTGCAGATTGTTGCAGAGTGTTGCAGAGTGTTGCAGAGTGTTGCAGAGTATTGCAGGGTATTGCAGAGTGTTGCAGAGTGTTGCAGAGTATTGCAGAGTGTTGCGGAGTATTGCAGAGTGTTGCGGAGTATTGCAGGGTATTGCGGAGTGTTGCAAGGTGTTGCGGAGTGTTGCAGGGCATTGCGGAGTGTTGCAAGGTATTGCGGAGTGTTGCAAGGTATTGCGGAGTGTTGCAGGGCATTGCGGAGTGTTGCAGGGCATTGCGGAGTGTTGCAGGGCATTGCAGAGTGTTGCAGGGCATTGCAGAGTAATGCACAGTAATGGCAGGGTATTGCAGAGTAATGCAGGGAATCGAGGGGTTAATTTTCGGTGAGCAGCGATGTGGGCACTGCAGATGCAGCCCACATCGCTGCTGACACCGATCTCTTCCCCCTCCGCTGTACCGATCGGTACAGAGAGGGGGAGGGAGTAACCGGCGTCATAACATGACGCCGGCTTGTTTACAAGTGATCACTCCGTCATTTGACGGAGCGATCACGTGGTAAACGGCCGCGACGAGCGGCCGTTTACCGTGATTCGTGATGCGCCGGGTCCACTGGACCCAGCGGTCACGGATGCTCTCGTGTGCGCGCCCCAGGGGGCGCGCGAGAGCAGAATTCTGGGAGGCCGTTAATTAACGGCCTCTCAGAGTTAAACAACCGCCCTGAAGCCGTTAATCGGCAATGGGCGGTTGTTAAGTGGTTAAATTCATGCTGACATTTAGCACTGGCACAAGAATGCCATGTAGGCATGAGCAGACAGCAAAGGCTATTACTTTGCAAAGTCTAAGGCTGGGTTCACACCTCTGACGGATGCGACTCTCAGCAGGGGTCCAGTGGGTCCCTGTTCTCTGTTTCAGAGGCGAATCGGGGCTTAATTTTTGCCTGAATTCGGCCCTGAAATGGAGTCAAAGAAGCTCTGCAGCCGCAATGGAGATATGTTAACCGGTCCCATAGAGAGCTGGTCAAAATCTCCTGTGATGCAAATTGGATGCGGGGAAACCCGCATTCCAATTCGCATAGGTGTGAACCCAGCCTGAATGGACACAAATTCAGAAGAACACATGTATATCACAGATTTCTTTCCTAATACAGAGTTTACAACTCTGATCATAGTTTAAATATAGTACAACAATTTTAGTTTGCGTTATTGTTGCTTGAAAGTGACAAATTAAACCATTTTATAATAAGAAGCAGTATTTTTCCAACAAAAAGAGCTTTTCAGGGCCAGGTCAAGTCATTGGCAGAGGTGGTATACAGTGCCTTGAAAAAGTATTCATACCCCTTGACATTTTTCACATTTTGTCATGTTACAACCAAAAACGTAAATGTATTTTATGTGATAGACCAACACAAAGTGGCACATAATTGTGAAGTGGAAGAAAAATGATAAATGGTTTTCATTTTTTTTTTACAAGTAAATATCTGCTAAGTGTGACATGCTTTTGTATTCAGCCCTCCTGAGTCAATTCTCTGTAGAACCATATTTTTGCAATTACAGCTGCAAGTCTTTTTGGGGATGTCTCTACCAGCTTTGTACATCTAGTGAGTGACATTTTTGCCCATTCTTCTTTGCAAAATAGCTCAAGCTCTGTCAGATTCGTTGGAGAGTGTCTGTGAACAGCAATTATCGAGTTTTGCTACAATGTTGTTTAATTCTCAATTGGATTTAGGTCTCGACTTTGACTGGGCCATTCTAATACATGAATATGCTTTGCTCTAAACCATTCTATTGTAGTTCTGGCTGTATGTTTAGGGCTGTTGACCTACTGGAAGATGAACCTCCGCCCCAGTCTCAAGTCTTTTTGCAGACTCTAAGCCCTTGTACACACGGTCGGACATTCCGACAACAAAATCCATTGGATTTTGTCCGACAGATTTTCTCAGAAACTGGTGTTGCATACACGCGGTGAGACAAAGTTGTCGGAAAATCCGATCGTTCGGAACGTGATGACATTCGTTCATTACGACGAGACTATGTTCAGGCTAGTAGCCAATAGCTTTGGTCTAGGAATTTGATCTGAGCATGCGTGGCACTTTGTCCGATCGGAATTCTCTACAAACGATCGGACAAAGTCCGATCAGATCATGTTGTCGGAAAATTGTTATATCCAGCTCTCAAGCTGTATTGGTCGGATATGCTGACGGAAAAAGTCAGATGAAGCCCACACACGGTCGGATTATCCGATAACACGGTCCGATCGGACGTGTCCAACCGTGTGTACAAGGGCTAATAGGTTTTCTTTTAAGATTGCCCAGTATTTGGCTCCATCCATCTTCCTATCAACTCTGACCAGCTTCCTGTCCTTGCTAATGAAAAGCATCCCCACAACATAATGCTGCCACCACCATGTTTCACAGTGGGGATGAATTGTTTAGGGTGATGCACGGTGTTCGTTTTCTGCCACACATATCTTTTGCTTTCAGACCAAAAAGTTTAATTTTGGTCTCATCTGTAGGGATGAGCCGAACACCCCCCGGTTCGGTTCGCACCAGAACTTTCGAACGGACCCCAAATTCGAACGAACTTTAGAACCCCATTGAAGTCTATGGGACTCGAACGTTCGAAATGAAAAGTGCTAATTTTAACGGCTAATATGCAAGATACTGTCCTAAAAAGGGTTTGGGGACCTGGCTCCTACCCGGGGGACATGGGTCAATGCCTAAAATGTTTTTAAAAATGGCCGTTTTGGCGGGAGCACTGATTTTAATGACGATTAAAGTGAAAAAAAAAGTGAAATATTCCTTTAAATATGGTGCCTGGGGGGTGTCTGTAGTATGTCTGTGAAGTGCCACGTCTTTCCCGTGTTTAGAACAGTCCCTGCACAAAATGACATTAAATAGAAATAACACCATTTAAAACTGCTTGCGGTTTTAATGTTATATCTGGTTCCTGCAATATGGTTGAAAATCATTGAGAAAAATGGCATGGGTAGCCCTCCCTGCCCATTACCAGCCTATTTGGGTCTTGTACGCATATTAAGGGGGACCCTGTACCCATATTAAAAAAAGGAAATGCGTGTGGCCCCCAGGCCCTATATACTCAGAACCGCAGTATACAGGCGGTGCAAACAAGACAGGGACTGTGTAGGTTTGTTGTGTTAAGTTGAATCTGTTTGTAATTTTCAACTGGTACATTTTTAAAGTGTAGCTCCAGTCAAAAAAACTATTTTTAAGCTTTTTGGAAAACATAGGGAAGGGTTATCACCCCTGTATAATTTGTTTTGTCGTCCATCTTTTTTCATCTCACTTGCTGCTGTCTCCTTGCGTTTGCAAGTAGGAGATGTTTGTAAATTGGATGTTTGAAAGTAGGGGCCTGCCCTATATGCTCTGCAGAAATGGTGGAACAAGGTGTTGGTTTTGCCACAACATTGTAAGCCCTCACACACACTGCAACCTCTGCCATATACTCTAGTTTTATTGCATGAATTAGCCCTGCTGCAAAGCATTGCATCAAAAATTGTAATTAAACGCCCCTGTTAAACAGGGGCAGACAAATTGGGCCTTAGGCACTGGTGCTGGTGCCACCACACTGCAACCTCTGCCATATACTCTAGTTTTATTGCAGGAATTAGCCCTGCTGCAAAGCATTGCATCAAAAATTGTAATTAAACGCTCCTGTTAAACAGGGGCAGAAAAATTGGGCCTTAGGCACTGGTGCTGGTGCCACCACACTGCAACCTCTCCCATATACTCTAGTTTTATTGCAGGAATTAGCCCTGCTGCAAAGCATTGCATCAAAAATTGTACTTAAACGCCCCTGTTAAACAGGGGCAGAAAAATTGGGCTGATGGCATCAACCAGAACCAGAAATGTTCTTCCAACAAATCAGCGGAGGAGGAAGAGGATAGACAATCAACATAACAGGACAGTCACCTGGCATCAGCATAGGCAGTCTTGAAGGGATGTGATATTTCAAAACAAATTATTCTGTTACATCAGCTTCAGGTGCTTGGTAGCTGTGGGTGATCCAAGACTGATTCATCTTGATGAAGGTCAGTCGATCAACTGATTCCGTGGACAGGCGCACCCTGTGATCGGTAACAAAGCCACCAGCAGCACTGAAGGTGCGTTCCGAAAGAACGCTGGATGCAGGACAGGCCAGTAGCTCAATTGCATACTGTGCAAGCTCTGGCCAGTGATCCATCCTCAAGACCCAGTAAGCCAGAGGATTTTCGGTGGGAAAGGTGTCCAAATCTGACCTTGCCCCTAGGTATTCCTGCACCATGTAAATCAGACGCTGGCGATGGGTGCTGGAACCGATCATACCTTGGGGCTGCGGACTAAAAAATTGTCTGAAAGCATCAGTCAGACGGCCACCTTCTCCACCACTCCTTCTGACCGATGCCTCAGCAACACGTTGTCCAGGACCAGGAGTTTGTAACCTCCCAGTCTCTGGGAACGCGTTGCACAGACCTTTCTGCAAGGCCTCCCGGAGATGTCTCATCCTCTGCTCCCTCTGCGATGGCAAGATAAGGTCGGCAACCTTACCCTTGTACCGTGGATCAAGGAGAGTGGCCAGCCAGTAATGGTCCCTCTCCTTGATCCGAAGAATACGAGGATCCTTCCGCAGGCTTTGCAGGATCAGGGAGGCCATGCAGCGTAGGTTAGCTGAGGCATTCGGTCCGGAGTCCTCTGGGTCACTAAGGACAACATCATGATCCGCAGCTACCTCCTCCCAGCCACGTACAAGTCCACGTGTTTCTTGGGACTGTAAATCATCCCTACAAGACTGCTGCTGCTGCTGCTGATGCTGATGCTGAGTGCCAGCCTCCACCTCCATGCTGACACAATCATCCTCCTCCTCCTCTTCCTCCTCCTCATCCTCTTCCTGTGTAATGGGTGGCACAGCAGGAACACTGTCTGGATAAAGGGGGCCTTGAGAGGCAAGGAAGTCCTCCTCTTCCTGCCTCTGTTCTGCCTCAAGTGCCCTGTCCATTATTCCATGCAGCGTATGCTCCAAGAGGTGGACAAGAGGTACAGTGTCACTGATGCATGCACTGTCACTGCTCACCATCCTTGTGGCCTCCTCAAATGGTGACAGGACAGTGCATGCATCCCTGATCATGCCCCACTGGCGTGGTGAGAAAAAACCGAGCTCCCCTGACCCTGTCCTGGTGCCGTAGTCGCACAGGTACTCATTGATGGCCCTCTGCTGCGTGTGCAGCCGCTGCAGCATGGCCAATGTTGAGTTCCAACTGGTGGGCATGTCACATATAAGGCGGTTCTTGGGCAGGTTCAACTCCTTTTGGAGCTCAGCCAGCCGAGCACAGGCAGTGAATGATCGGAGGAAATGCACACAGACTTTCCTGGCCTGCTTCAGGACATCCTGTAAGCCGGGGTACCTGCCCAAGAACCGCTGCACCACCAGGTTAAGGACGTGAGCTACACAGGGCACATGGGTCAGTTGTCCCTGTCGGAGGGCGGAGAGGAGGTTGGTGCCATTGTCGCAAACCACCATTCCTGGCTTAAGCTGGCGTGGCGTCAACCACCTCTCGGCCTGCCCCTGCAGAGCTGACAAAACATCCGCCCCAGTGTGGCTCCTGTCCCCCAAACAAACCAGCGCAAGCACGGCATGGCATCGTTTTGCCTGCGTACTTGCGTAGCCCCTGGAACGCCTACGGAGCACCGCTGGTTCTGAGGACAGAGCACTGGAAGAGGCCATGGAGGAAGAAGAAGAGGAGGGGGTGGAGGAGAGAGGTGTGTCACAACCAATAGTAGCATTTTGGAGGCGTGGTGGCGGAACAACCTCCAACACTACTGCACCTTGTCCTGCATCCTTCCCAGCTGCCAGAAGAGTGACCCAATGGGCCGTGAAAGACAGGTAACGTCCCTGTCCATGCCTGCTGGACCATGAGTCAGCGGTAATATGCACCTTACCGCTGACCGCCCTGTCCAGCGAGGCAAGGACATTGCCTTACACATGCCGGTAGAGAGCCGGAATCGCCTTCCGTGAGAAAAAGTGGCATTTGGGGACCTGCCACTGAGGAACCGCACATTGTACAAACTCACGGAAGGGGGCCAAGTCTACCAACTGAAAAGGCAGCAGTTGAAGTGCTAGCAATTTAGCCAAGCTAGCATTCAACCACTGGGCATGTGGATGGCTGGGAGTGAACTTCTTTCGCCGGTCCAGCAGCTGGGGCAGGGGCATTTGCCTGCTATAATCAGACGTGGGTGTACTGCTAGCAGAGTGCCCGGAAGCACTTGGCTGTGACACACCTAATTCTACACCTTCATTCCTCTCAGAACAGGTTTCTGAGAGGACTGAAGGTCTAGTGGGGTTGGAGATGCCAGCTGATGAGGAGCAAGGAGAGGTCCGCTTTGTTCTTTGGTGTGGGTCTTTGAGGTACGCTTGCCAACGAGCTGCATGGCAGGTCAACATATGTCTGGTCAAGCATGTGGTGCCCAAGCGGCTGATGTTTTGGCCACGTGAGATACGCTTGAGACATATGTTGCAAATAGCAGCGGTGCGATCTGATGCACTCGTCTCAAAAAAGGCCCACACCAAAGAACTTTTAGAATAACGCGCAGAGGCAGCGCTCTGCACAGGCGGAGCTCTGCGGTGTGATTCAGTCGGTGTGCTGCCCCTAAGCTGGCCCCCGGAGGGCATCCTGCCTCGTTGGACATGTGCCTCCTCCTCCTCCTCTCTCCTTCCAGGCACCCACGTGGAGTCAGTGCCCTCATCATCCCCTCCCTCTTCATCGCTGTAGCAAACCTGGCAGTATGCTGCAGCTTGTGGAACATGACTGCCAGATTGCTGTCCTTCTTGAGCATCCCCTCTCTCTGCGCTCACGCTACTGCCTTCCTCTAGCTGAGTGTCATCATCAGAACCCACAAAACACTGGGCATCCTCCTGGAGCATGTACCCAACACTGTGCTCAAAGAGTTCAGGAGACTCCTCAGGAGGACGTGGTGGGTCTAGGGAAGGAGTCACTGATGATGACATTGAGAGGAGGGAAGACGATGCGTTGGCAGCTGCTTTGCTAGTACCCTGAGACTGGGTGAGAGAGGATGAGGAGGATGAAGAGGGCTTGGTCATCCACTCTACCAAGTCGTTGGCATGTTGCGGTTCAACATGTCCAGCTGCCGAAAAGAAGGACAAGTGTGTCCCATGGCCACGTGCTGATGACAATGCACCGCGTCCACGACCAGCACTGTTGTCTCTAGACACAGAGCCTGCTTGCCCTCTTTTATCGGCTCGCGCCTGTCTGTCTCTCCTTGCTGGCCTTCCAGACATGGTAATGGCCTGAAGGGAGTTGGGTAAAACAGCAGTTGGGTAGTGTATATTGTGCTAGAGGCACACAACACCCACTAACTCCTGCAGATACTTTATTATAGAACACCAGAGATAAAGGGGTATATACAGATGTATACTGTGCTGTGCTGGAAGCACACACAACTTCCAATAAATCCTGCAGATGGCAAGTGGGCTCAAATAGAGAACAGCTATGTAGGTGGATATAGCGGTATGTACTGGGTACAGAGCACGCAGACAGCACGCACTATCTCCTAACACTACTGACTGCAAGCTCTATTATAAAAGATAGATCACTAGTTATATAGGTGAGGTGAATATAGCGGTGTATACTGCGGTCAGGGCACGCAGACAATAACCACTACACAACAGCAAGATCGAAAATCGGTCGAAAACGATCGGTGTGTACTGTGTTGAAGGTACACAGAACACCCACTGCTTCAGACGCCAACACACTACACAAGGCCGCCGCGCTGGCGGCCTTATATAGTGTGGGGCGTGCACTACACAGCCTGAGCTATGATTGGCCACAGGCATCCTGCCTGTGGCCAATCATGGCTCTCCTCGCTGCTGGCACTGCGATTGGCCAAGCATGCGGGGTCACAGTGCATGCTTGGCCAATCATGAGCCAGCAATGCACTGCGCCATCGCAGTGCATTGTGGGCCGTGAGCGCCACACGAATTTGGCGCGAATGGACCAAAATGTTCGGACTTCGCCGAACGGACGAACAGCCAATGTTCGAGTCGAACGTATGTTCGACTCGAACACGAAGCTCATCCCTACTCATCTGACCAGAGCACCTTCTTCCACATGGTTTCTCGCAAACTGCAAATGGGATTTCTTATGTCTTTCTTTCAACAATGGCTTTCTTCTTGCCACTCTTCCATAAAGGTCAGATTTGTGGAGTGTACGACTAATAGTTGTCCTGTGGACAGATTCTCCAACCTGAGCTGTGGATCTCTGCAGCTCCTCCAGAGTTACCATGGGCCTCTTGGCTGCTTTTCTGATTAATGCTCTCCTTGTCCAGCCTGTCAGTTTACGTGGATGGTCATGTCTTGGTAGGTTTGCAGCTGTGCCATACTCTTTCCATTTTCAGATGATGTATTGAACAGTGCCCAGTGAGATGTTCAAAGCTTGGGATATTTTTTTATAACCTAACCCTGCTTTAAACTTCTCCACAACTTTATCCCTAAATTGACTGGTGTGTTATTTGTAAAAACATTTGAAACCCGTTTATCATTTTCCTTCCACTTCACAATTATATGCCACTTTGTGTTGGTCTATCACACAAAATCCCAATAAAATACATTTACATTTTTTGGTTGTAAAATGACAACCAAATGACAAAAGTATGCATAATTTTTCAAGGCACTATATGTCTACATACATGTAAGTACTACCACAACACGCTGAGCTTTGCTAACTGTTCTCACAGAAACATTCTAAACACTTTGTGATTTGTAGGTCATTTTGAAAGATGTCACAGCTGCTTTCTCTCAAAGCTCTTTGCATTGCCAAATAATTAAATAATTCACTGAGTTGTTTCTGTATAGTGTCTGGCTCTGTTTGTATTGTAACATCTCAACCATGAAGGTTAATCATAAATGTCTTTTCCAAATACTGATGTGTTTAAAGTGATGAGTACTTAATCAATCAGTTTAGAAAATCACAAATCTAGCAAGGCATATTAGAAAAAGTCATTCTAATAATCTGAGATGAGTTTTTTTTGTTTTCTTTTAAATAGGAAGATCTTTCATTTAAACTTCTTTCAATTATGTGACCACATTCAGTAAAGCAATTTTTTTCAGACTTACAGTGTATTATAGATGCATGCTAGAGATCAATCTAAAACCTTTTATCTAAGAACATTCTATGCCCATGCAAATATGATGTAGCAATCAAAATTTACTTCCCTTTACACTAACAGTTAAAGTTTCCAGAAATATATGCTGCACTGTTATTATGCAGGCTGCATTTTCATTCATAGCTTTCCAATCTTTACTGTATAATGATGTTCTTTTCTGTATATTTATTTCCCATTTGTAACATGCCTTTTAAAGTGATACTAAGCACACACTGTTTAATTTAGTGTCCCTACTATTTCTGTATGTGGATGATGGCACTGTATTTATTTTAAAAAAAAGTATCTTTTTCCTAATCATATATACAGCTGTCACATGACCCAGATCTTTCCCAGGCTGTCTGCAGGGAAACATAAGCAGGAGAAGCTTCTAGTCCTCTGCTACTTGTCACATGTTCAAAATAAAAAAATATCCTTTGCAATACAAAGTAAAAAGAAAATAAATAATATCAATAAACTTTTAAATTGGCATACAAATATATTTTAAATTAAATTGTTATTATTTTGTGGAAATAACATGGTGTGGGTGAATTTCTGCCAGTCACAGGATGTGTCACACCCTCCAGCCTTAGAATAACAGGGAGGTGAAGTCTCCATTAATCTACATGTAATATCCTGCCCCCCCCCCCCATTGTATTTATCTAGTTAGTGGGTGTGGAGGAGGAGGGAGGGAGCTGTCATTTACCACTGTGTATACGCCCACGTGTGTAACTCTATAGTCACATGGGCTGCTCAGATGTGATAGAGAGAAAATGCTCAGCATAGCAACTGACTAAAAACGTAAAAGTAAAAAAAAAAAAAAAAAAACTCACTGAAAACCGAGCATGTGCAGAGTTGCCACCACAGCTGCAAAATCCCTAGCGGCATTGGGGACATGAACAGAAGGTGGAGATACAGAGCAGAAGGATCAACCAGGTTTTTTTGCAGAATAAAGAAAACAAATCTCATAATGACTGAGTGAGTATGAACAGCCTGTAATACAGCATTTATTGATCGTTTTTTTTATGATATGGGTTTAGTGACACTTTACTTTTTAAAGTACATTAGCACTGTAAATATAACTAGGGACACCAAGTAGGGTAACTGGGCAAATACAGTGTAATCTCTTTCCTCTGTTTTCTTTCTGTGTGCTTTCACACATTGCTTTGCTTCATTCAGTCTGTCTGTAACCTGCATTGTATGGTATATAGCTTAACAAAACTACATACCAGAACCAAGAATAAATAGGTAGTCATTCACTCCACATGCCTGTTTTATTTAATATTATCAGTGCCAAGAGACATAGATGACGGTTTGCATAGTGCACTGTACCTATCTAGTCACTGGAGAAATAAAGGAAGGAAGTTCCTACATAATTCTGGCTAAACCTTAGCCTCTAGACAGCTACACTTCTGAATTCTGTAAACATTTTTATGCCCTTCTTGTTCTGATACTGTATGTAGAAATGTCTGAAAGCACATCTCTACCAAGTATAGTAATGGCTGCAGACAAGCTGAATGCAAATTATGAAATATTTACAATAGTCTGGGCCTGTAATGAAATCCTTCAAATAATAGGAAAACAAATAATAGAAGTAAGAGGTTGTATTTGCAAAAATTTTGTTTTGCCTTTGGCTAAACTAATCACTTTAGCTCTGGAAGATGTATCCCCCTTCATGACCAGGCCATTTTTTACAATATGGCGCTGTGTTACTTTAACTGACAATTGTTCAGTCATGCAAAACTGTACCCAAAATATAACACACTCTAAACAAAAAAAGACAATTTTGAAAAAATATATATTTTTAACTTTTTGCTCTAAACATATCTAAGCCCTTGTACACGCGGTCGGACAATCTGACGTAAAAAGGCCGATCGGACCATGTTGTCGGATAATCCGAATGTGTGTGGGCTCCATCGGACTGTTTCCGTCGGAATATCCGACGGACAAAGTTTTAGAGCTGGGCTATAAAACTTTCCGATAACATGATCCGATTGGACTTTGTCCGATTGTGTGTAGAGAATTCCGATCGGACAAAGTGCCACGCATGCTCAGATCAAGTTCCTAGGCCAAAGCTATTGGCTACTAGCCTGAACGTAGTCCCGTCATAACGAAATAACCTCATCACGTTACGTACAATCGGATTTTCCAACAACTTTGTCCGACCATGTGTATGCAACACAAGTTTCGGACAAAATCCATCAGACAAAATCCAACGGATTTTGTTGTCGTAATGTCCGACCGTGTGTACAAGGGCTTATAAAAAAAATCAATAGATTAAATTTCTTCATACATTTAGACCAATATGTATTCTGCTACATGTTTTTGGTAAAAAAAAAATCCCAATAAGCGTGTATTGGTTGGTTAATGCAAACATTATGGTGTCTACAAACTATGGGATAAACAGTTGTGCTCATAAGTTTACAAAACCCTGGCAGAATTTATGATTTCTTGGCCATTTTTCAGAGAACATGATGAAAACACAAAAACATTTCTTTCACTCTTGGTTAGTGTTTGGCTGAAGTCATGTATTATCAATCAACTGCGTTTACTCTTTTTAAATCATAATGACATTTGAAACTACCCAAATGGCCTGATCAAAATTTTACACACCCCAGTTCTTAATACCGTGTATTGCCCCCTTTAACATCAATGACAGCTTGAAGTCTTTTGGGGTATTTTTGGATGAGGCTCTTTATCTTCTCAGATAGTAAAGCTAGCCATTCCTCTTGGCAAAAAGCCTACAGTTCCTGTAAATTTTTGGGCTGTCTTGCATGAACAGCATGTTCGAGATCTCCCCAGAGTGGGTCAATGATATTGAGGTCAGGAAACTGAGATGGCCACTCCAGAACCTTCACTTTATTCAGCTGTAGCCAATGACATGTAGACTTGGCCTTGTGTTTTGGATCACTGTCATGTTGGAATGTCCTTGTATGACCCATGTGCAGTTTCCTGGCTGATGAATACAAATGCTCCTCAGGTATTTTTTGATAACATACTGTATTCATCTTGCCATCAATTTTGACCAAATTTGGGCCATCTCCAGAGAGCATCCCAACCATACACAGAGAAATCCATTAAGTAAAACTCCCCTCTGCCAGGAGTGAAGCAGTGGAATGGCAAAGTGAAACAACTCTCCAGACAAGATTGAGAAGATGTGGTGGGTGACTGTCCTTTTGTGAATGAATGAATGAATGAAATACTTGTATAGCGCACAATGCGAACTGAATCGCCTCTAGGCGCTGTGGCGAGCTTTGATCATCTGCTAAAAGAGGAAGGTCTTGAGTTTTTTCCTAAAAGCCAGGTGATTTTCTTCCAGGCGGATGTTGATTGGTTTTTTTTGTGATTAAATGCTTCAAAAACTAAGAGACAGGGTTTATTTTTAATACCAGCTTGACAGTCACTAACCTGCCAGAAAACCACTCTGCCTGCTCCCTCGGCCAGAATTGGCAGATGTGATTGCCCCAAGGTAAAGCAAATAGAGCTCCAAGAGCTTCATGGTCGACCCTTCAGGTCTGGTATGGATATTTGGGGGAAACTCTACGTAATTTTTTTTTTAAATTTGACACGGGTTCCCTTTAATATCCATATCAGACCTGAAGGGCCTGGTAATTGAATTTGGGGGAACCCCACACTTTTTTTTTTTTTATCAATGACTTTCAATGACTGTTCTCTGTATTACGGGGAGCCGACAATTTATTATAGCCACGAGTGCTTTTAAATTACTTTTTTTCCTGCAGAAATTACAGTTCTAAGCACGGAAAACATGTGCCCCTTTACAGGCATACTGTACACACCCCCCCCAGGTACGAAATTTAAAGGAATATTACACTTTTATTGTTTCACTTTAAGCATTATTAAAATCACTGCCCCTGAAAAAACTGACATTTTTGGCAGGACCCAGGTCCCCAAACACTTTTTAGGACAATAACTTGCATATTAGCCTTTAAAATTAGCACTCCCATAGACTTTAATAGGGTTCTAAAGTTCACGCGAATTTTAAGTCTGCTCACAGGTTCTGGTGCGAACCGGAGTCCATGGGGGGGCTCCAATAATCTTGGTGAGGATGGAGAATGTCACACTCGGCTTTTGTGTGGACTAAAGGCATTTGAATGATGTTACCACCAAGGATACCTATCTCCTTTCACGGATAGAGGAATTTTTTGCCACCGAAGAACAGGCTAAATGATTATTTACACTTAATCTCACCAGCAGAAATTAGCGCATCCCTGACATCAAGGTGGACCAGGGAAAGACCACTTTCATTACTCCAGTGAAGTTATTCCAGTTTAAAGAGGAAGTAAACCCTGATGGGTTTACTTCCTCTTTGATTTCCTGCAAAGGTAAAGCATAATGGACTACTATGCATTGCATAGTAGTCCATTATGTGTCACTTACCTGACACAGGAGCCAGCGAAGTTACCGCTGTCCTCTGTAGTTCCGAGCGTCCATCTTCTTGGTGGGTCTCAATGCTCCGGCGCTGTGATTCGCCGGAGCAGCGATGACGTCACTCCCACGCATGTGCATGGGAGCCGACACTCGCGGCATATCGCCGCGATCTGCGGCTTGCCCAGTGTGCCTGTGCGCCGCTGTCTACGGCGCATGCACCGTAGACATCGGTGGCTGTCTTCAGGTAAATATCTCCTAAACCGTATAGGTTTAGGAGATAGTTCTTGGACCTACAGGTAAGCCTTAATCTAGGCTTACCTGTAGGTCAAAGAGGTTTGTAAGGATTTACAACCACTTTAAAAGGAACAATGCACCCAACCCATTTCAGAGGACAATGAAACAGTGCCTTTGGGACATGCACATGGATAGTATGCTGATCTATCTAGTAGAAGTAGTGGTGTTTTCTGCCACATTTGAGGACACATTTGCACACTTAGATGCTGTGTTGACCCAGCTGCACATTATAGACTCAAGCTCAAAGTCAAGAAGTGCTATGTATTCACACGTGAAACAGAGGTCCTAGGACACATCATTTCCAGACAAGGCATACTCCCAATCCAGAGAAAGTAAATGACAGTGGTCAAAGTCAGAACTTTTCTGGTGCTGGCTTGATAATATCAATATTCCATTAGGTGTTATGTCTACCACTCTGCTCTGATCCAAAACCTTCTACATAGGGTAGGCCAGAAGGGGGGCCATATGAAAGTGGAACAGGGATCTGAACAACAGGATGTATTTGACTACTTAAAACAGCATCTGTTGGAGACTATTGCTCTTTACTCTTCTGGCTAACAACCAACATCAGTTCTCAGAGCCAGGCAAATCCTACATGTGAGAGGTACCCTGCAAACTACAACTCCTTCATGCTGGACTGCTGGACTTAGTATGGTCCCTCAAAGAATGCTTTGCCAAGTACCTGATATGAGCCTAGTTCGAGGTCTGAACACATAACAATCCGCTGGTGCATCTCAAAACAGTTTAGCTTGGCTCCCTGGAGCAACATTGGTCTTCCTGTCTGGAGAGGTTTGAATTCTCCTTGCATTATAAACCTGGAAAGAGCAACATGGCAGACAACTCCCTACCGCGATACCCAATAGCCAGGCCTCACCAAAAAATAAAGAAAGCCGAAGACTAGACCTCAGGTGAACCTCATCCATGTGCTGGAAGTGAGGATCAAATGGGTACCCACTAACAGAGGCGATATGGTTATGGCGGTAACAGGGATAGATCAAAGCTACTATAATAAACCAACAAACTGCTGAATGAGTGGTCCCATATTGTTCTGAAGAAAAGTATACAGTACTGCAGAGTAATGTACCACATGTAAGCAAGACACTGGGATGCCCATAAAATGTTCAGACATGTGCGGGTCTGTTACAGGTTAGTTTAACAAGTCTGTCGACATTGAATGGTCTGTTCGGTGTCAAAGAGTGCTGAGGTCCAAATTCCATCTCTGACTTGACACACGTATGACCCACTTTAGGACCCCTTTCACACTGTGCCGTCCATAGCATCGGCGGTAAAACGCCGCTATTTAACCCCCGCTAGCGGCCGAGAAAGGGTTAAAACTGCCCACAATGCGCCGCAATAGCGGCATTTTGCCGGCGGTATAGCCAGGCTGCCCCATTGATTTCAATGGGGAGCAGCGGTGGAGGAGCGATAAACACACCGCTCCTTCACAGCTCCAAAGAAGCTGCTGGCAGGACTTTTCCTGACGTCCTGCCAGTGCACCGGACCAGTGTGAAAGCCCTCGGGCTTTCACATTAGAGACAATGGAGCAGGTGTTTGAGGGGGCGGGGTCAGGTGACGGGTAGCTCTGTCCTCCTCAGCTAAGACGTGTCAGGCTGCCGGGATTCCCGCAGTGTCTCTGGTGGAGACAGGATGGATGCACTGCGCTGGACCATCGGGAGAGATCACCCATCGTTGGACCCCGGAGAAGAGATCAGATCACCCATCGCTGGACCCCAGAGAAGAGATCACCCATCGCTGGATAGCAAGAGTGGATTACCACCGCTGGAATCTTTTTAAAAAAAAATTATTTTTAATAAAGGACTTTTCCCAACGGTGTCTGTGTGTTTTTTAACTATTTTTTACACTTTCTTTGTGAAATGGTAAGGGTAATTTTGTACCCCTTTACCATTTCAAACAGGGGGGGTGGTATCTGGGGGTCCCCTTGTTAAAGGGGGCTTCCAGATTCTGATAAGCCCCCCGCCCGCAGACCCATACAACCACCGGCCAGGGTTGTGGGGATGAGGCCCTTGTCCCCATCAACATGGGGACATGGTGCTTTAAGGGGTCACAGACCCCCAAAGCATCCTCCCAATGTTCAGGGCACGTGGCCTGGTACGGTTCAGGAGGGGGGACGCTCTCTCGTCCCCCCTCTTTTCCTGTGGCCTGCCAGGTTGCATGCTCGGTTAAAGGGTCTGGTATGGATTTTTGGGGGGAACTCCACGCCATTTTTTTTTAAATTTGGCATGGAATTCCCCTTAAAATCCATACCAGCCCTTCAGGTCTGGTATGGATATTTGGGGGGAACCCTACGTAATTTTTTTTTTAATTTGACACGGGTTCCCCTTAATATCCATACCAGACCTGAAGGGCCTGGTAATTGAATTTGGGGGAACCCCACACTTTTTTTTTTTTTATCAATGACTTTCAATGACAATTTATTATAGCCACGAGTGCTTTTAAATTACTTTTTTTCCTGCAGAAATTAGCGTTCTAAGCACGGGAAACACGCGCCCCTTTACAGGCATACTGTACACACCCCCCCCGGTACGAAATTTAAAGGAATATTACACTTTTATTGTTTCACTTTAAGCATTATTAAAATCACTGCCCCTGAAAAAACTGACGTTTTTTAAAACTTTTTTTTGCATTGATTCATGTCCCCTGGGGCAGGACCCAGGTCCCCAGACACTTTTTAGGACAATAACTTGCATATTAGCCTTTAAAATTAGCACTCCCATAGACTTTAATAGGGTTCTAAAGTTCACACGAATTTTAAGTCTGCTCACAGGTTCTGGTGCGAACCGAACCGGGGGTGTTCGGCTCATCCTTAGGGGTCAACAGAGACAGAGGTCAATAGAGAGAGTAGGAGTCCATGGGGGGGGGCTCCAATAATCTTGGTGAGGATGGAGAATGTCACACTCGGCTTTTGTGTGGACTAAAGGCATTTGAATGATGTTACCACCGAGGATACCTATCTCCTTTCACGGATAGAGGAATTTTTTGCCACCGAAGAACAGGCTAAATGATTATTTACACTTAATCTCACCAGCAGAAATTAGCGCACCCCTGACATCAAGGTGGACCAGGGAAAGACCACTTTCATTACTCCAGTGAAGTTATTCCAGTTTAAAGAGGAAGTAAACCCTGATGGGTTTACTTCCTCTTTGATTTTCTACAAAGGTAAAGCATAATGGACTACTATGCATTGCATATTAGTCCATTATGTGTCACTTACCTGACACAGGAGCCAGCGAAGTTACCGCTGTCCTCTGTAGTTCCGTGCGTCCATCTTCTTGGTGGGTCTCACTGCTCCGGCGCTGTGATTCACCGGAGCAGCGATGACGTCACTCCCACGCATGTGCACGGGAGCCGACACTCGCGGCATATCGCCGCGATCTGCGGCTTGCCCAGTGTGCCTGCGCGCCGCTGTCTACGGTGCATGCGCCGTAGACATCGGTGGCTGTCTTCAGGTAAATATCTCCTAAATCGTATAGGTTTAGGAGATATTTCTTGGACCTACAGGTAAGCCTTAATCTAGGCTTACCTGTAGGTCAAAGAGGTTTGTAAGGATTTACAACCACTTTAAAAAGGAACAATGCACCCAACCCATTTCAGAGGACAATGGAACAGTGCTTTTGGGACATGCACATGGATTGTATGCTGATCTATCTAGTAGAAGTAGTGGTGTTTTCTGCCACATTTGAGGACACATTTGCACACTTAGATGCTGTGTTGACCCAGCTGCACATTATAGACTCAAGCTCAAAGTCAAGAAGTGCTATGTATTCACATGTGAAACAGAGGTCCTAGGACACATCATTTCCAGACAAGGCATACTCCCAATCCAGAGAAAGTAAATGACTGTGGTCAAAGTCAGAACTTTTCTGGTGCTGGCTTGATAATATCAATATTCCATTAGGTGTTATGTCTACCACTCTGCTCTGATCCAAAACCTTCTACATAGGGTAGGCCAGAAGGGGGGCCATATGAAAGTGGAACAGGGATCTGAACAACAGGATGTATTTGACTACTTAAAACAGCATCTGTTGGAGACTATTGCTCTTTACTCTTCTGGCTAACAACCAACATCAGTACTCAGAGCCAGGCAAATCCTACATGTGAGAGGTACCCTGCAAACTACAACTCCTTCATGCTGGACTGCTGGACTTAGTATGGTTCCTCAAAGAATGCTTTTCCAAGTACCTGATATGAGCCTAGTTCGAGGTCTGAACACATAACAATCCGCTGGTGCATCTCCAAACAGTTTAGCTTGGCTCCCTGGAGCAACATTGGTCTTCCTGTCTGGAGAGGTTTGAATTCTCCTTGCATTATAAACCTGGAAAGAGCAACATGGCAGACAACTCCCTACTGTAATACCCAATAGCCAGGCCTCACCAAAAAATAAAGAAAGCCGAAGACTAGACCTCAGGTGAACCTCATCCATGTGCTGGAAGTGAGGATCAAATGGGTACCCACTAACAGAGGCGATATGGTTATGGCGGTAACAGGGATAGATCAAAGCTACTATAATAAACCAACAAACTGCTGAATGAGTGGTCCCATATTGTCCTGAAGAAAAGTATACAGTACTGCAGAGTAATGTACCACATGTAAGCAAGACACTGGGATGCCCATAAAATGTTCAGACATGTGCGGGTCTGTTACAGGTTAGTTTAACAAGTCTGTCGACATTGCATGGTCTGTTCAGTGTCAAAGAGTGCTGAGGTCCGAATTCCATCTCTGACTTGACACACGTATGACCCACTTTAGGACCCCTTTCACACTGTGCCGTCCATAGCATCGGCGGTAAAACGCCGCTATTTAACCCCCGCTAGCGGCCGATAAAAGGGTTAAAACTGCCCACAATGCGCCGCAATAGCGGCATTTTGCCGGCGGTATAGCCAGGCTGCCCCATTGATTTCAATGGGTAGCAGCGGTGGAGGAGCGGTAAACACACCGCTCCTTCACAGCTCCAAAGAAGCTGCTGGCAGGACTTTTCCTGACGTCCTGCCAGTGCACCGGACCAGTGTGAAAGCCCTCGGGCTTTCACATTAGAGACAATGGAGCAGGTGTTTGAGGGCAGATTGCAATCGCTATTTTTAATGCTATAGCGCCTGCAAAACGCCCTCAGTGTGAACAGGGTCTAAGTACTGAGTATCAACTTACACTCAACATATCAGAAAATGGATACCATATTTTTGTAATAATAGCGAACCACAAGTTTTGGGGGGCTGTACCAACCCACAACAAGACCACCACCCAAACGGTGTGAATGTATGTATCTATATGGCTTCTTCATATAGACCAGGGACCCTGTTTTTATGGATTTCTTTCATGCATGACCCTCACTCACTAGGCATGAAAAAGTTACCCACTGCCCATACCCACCCCAAATCATAGGGACATGTGAGAGGTTTATCCTCATCCTGACACAACTGCTAAGAAATTGATCTCATGATACGAAAGGAATGGACCAATTACTTGGTCTAAAAATACAACCATGCAGTACATTCCTCACCCTACCATATTTTGTTTGCTCTTACTCTCAGGAGTCCTGCAGACCTATGGGCCACAATGATTATAGAAGAACTTGAACACACTCAAACTTTTTTAATTTGGGAGTGGTAATGATACCTATCTACAGTATAGGAAAATTGCAAACACTGTGGGAAGAATTCCCTAGAGCTGTCCTACAGCAGCCCATTCCAGGCATGCTAGTCTACCATATACAGAGGGAAGGAACACAAGAAAACTGAGATGGCTATACTATAAACTCCTCAAACCCATTGAGATCCATAGAATGGCCTATAAGAAAGTTTCTCAGAGAGCCTGAGCCACAAATGTTTTTGCCACTAGAGGCTTAATAGTGTTGCCTCCAGCTCTTCCAACATTATCCCCAAGACTCCCAGGAAAAGCCATTTATCCCGGCAATATTACATAGTCCAGTGGTCACCCAGTTCATGTCCACACTCCTGCTATGGAGCCCTCCAAACCACCATCCACTCACATGCCTCAAGGTAGAGACAGCAAACAGGAAAATGGAGTGGCGCGGTATAGTGGAATGCCTATTTAAATACCATGCTCAGATGCATATGCATATGTGGTCCCTTTAACTTAATTTCCTGCAACTCCTTGGGTTCCTGAACGCACCCAGGAAAAGATAAATTCTTCAGCAGCTACCAGTGAGGGGGGGGGGGTTCTTCCCCAAATGCTACAGAGTACCCTAGTTCCAGTGGGTTCTCTTAGCCTCAGATCCTGTTTGCCTGTGTTACCAGAGCTACCATTACTGAATGCTGTTTATGAGGATAATCACAGCTGGATGTTTATGTTCTGAACTGTTTCACCGAAGAAGTGATTCTTAGCAGTGTTACAAGGACTATGCAATGCAGCCATGTTACCCTAAGTCACAGAGACATTGCTGTGTAGAGTCCAAGTTTTCCATTTTCTATTGTTAATTTTGATCTGTTTAGTAAACTGCAAGTTGCAGTTATTCTTTGTCTGATTATTCAGCAGATTACCTGTTTTGTTAAACAGTATATGGAAGCATAGATTTAGGGAAGTATTTAGCGTGAGAGCAGGCTTCACTATGGTTCAAAATCAACAACTAAAAGAGAAAACAGCATCAATTTAAACATAGTGAGAAAGGTACACTGGAATCATTTTATTTACAAAAATAAATTTCTCCAAAACTAGCTCTAATAGCCAGCTAAAAAAGACCTGTCAGACCTAACTACAGTGGGGAAAATTAGATTTTTTGTACTCACCGTAAAATTAATATCTCCCAGTTCATCGACGGACATAGCGCCTCCTTAATTTTGACCATTGGGTTATATCACCTCTGCAGGATTAGGACTAGGCCAAACATAAAACTTGGCTATGCCCCTTGGGCTGTCTTCAGTCATTATAAAACCCCCTCCCTGCTCTAGGTATTCAGTTTAGTAGCAAGCATTAATAGAAGTATCAAGCTCCATTGAGGGATGGGTGCTGTGTCCGTTGATGAACTCAGAGAAATTGATTTTCTCTTTAGTTCATCGACAGACACAGCGCCTCATTAATCTTGACTATTGGGATGTCCAAAAGCAGTGCCAAAGAAAAATGAGGGGTGGGGAAAATAACCCAAGGCTAAACACAAGAGCCCTAACCAGGACACAGGAGCCTTAACTGGGCCACAGGAGCCCAAGAGGGAACTACCCTCTTAACCACTTTCAGACCCGACCAATTTGCTGGTCAAAGACCAGACCACTTTTTGCGATTCGGCACTGCGTCGCTTTAACTGACAATTGCGCGGTCGTGCGACGTGGCTCCCAAACAAAATTGACGTCCTTTTTTTCCCAGAAATAGAGCTTTCTTTTGGTGGTATTTGATCACCCCTGCGGTTTTTATTTTTTGCGCTATAAACAAAAATAGAGCGACAATTTTGAAAAAAACGCATTATTTTTTACTTTTTGTTATAATATATATCCCCCAAAAATATATAAAAAAACATTTTTTTCCCTCAGTTTAGGCCGATACGTATTCTTCTACATATTTTTGGTAAAAAAAAATCGCAATAAGCGATTATTGATTGGTTTGCGCAAAAGTTATAGCGTTTACAAAATAGGGATAGTTTTATAGCATTTTTATTAATAATTTTTTATTATTATTTTTTTACTAGTAATGGCGGCGATCAGCGATTTTTATTGTGACTGCAACATTGTGGGGGACCCATCGGACATTTTTGACACATTTTTGAGACCATTGTCATTTATACAGTAATCACTGCTATATAAATGCAGTGATTCCTGTGTAAATGACACTGGCAGTGAAGGAGTTAACCAGTGGGTGGCAGTGTAGGGTTTAAGTGTTCCTAGGGGCGTGTTACTAACTGTGGGGGGGTTGGGCTTTCATTTAGTGAACACTGATCTCTGCTCCAATCACATGGAGCAGAGATCAGCGTCACTAGTTGCTAGGCAGAATGGAGAAATGTTGTTTACAACGGCACTTCTCCATTCGGCCGCTCCGTGAGACGATCGCGGGGATGCCAGCGGCGATCGAGTCCGCGGGTCCCGCGACCGGACTCACGGGGTCACGACCAGCGCGGGAGTGTGCCGCCGGCAGCGCGCTCCCGATGGCAGGGCGGCAAATTTAAAGGGACGTACATGTACGCCCATTTGCCTGCCCGTGCCATTCTGTCGACGTACATCGTCGTGCGCTGGTCGGCAAGTGGTTAAACAGCAGCCTTGCAAACTTGTGATATTGACGCTTGATGACAGAAGGCCCAAGAAGTACTAAAAGTCCAAATAGAATGTGCCGTGACAGGGAAAGGAAAAAAACGACCTTTAATAGAATAGGCCTGAGTGACAGTCTGTCTGATCCATATGGAGATGGTAGCCAAAAAAGCGGCCAGCCCTTTCTTTCGTCCTTGTATAATCACAAGAAGTGAGTCTGACCTCCGAAAGGACTCTGCGGCTACCAAATACACCCAAATCGCGCAAACCACATCCAAGGTGTGCAAAGCAAATTCCTTGGGATGAGCCAGCTTGGGACACAAGAAAGGCAACACAATGTTCTCATTTATATGGAAGTCCCAGACCACCTTAGGTAGGAACGATGGACAGGGACGAAGAACCACCTTATCTTTGTGGACCACCAAATAGGGAGTACGGCAGGATAATGCCGCCAACTCTGACACCCTACGGGCAGATGTAATAGCCACCAAGAATGCCACCTTCTGGGATAACGTAGGTAAGGGACTCTCCAGACATTTTCTTGACTGGAGGTTTCTGGAGAACTGAGAGTACTAAGTTTAAATCCCATGGCAGCAAAAGAGACTGTACAGGCGGAGCCACATGCCTGACTCCTTGAATAAGGTACAAACTAAAGAGTGCATGGCTAGGAGTCACTGAAAGAAGATTTATAATGCAGACACCTGGTACACCTGGTACTCAAGGCCAACCTCTACTCAACGCCACCTGAAGGAAGTCCAAGATCCGAGCTATAGAAAAGGAGCGAGGATGAACGCCAATTGACTCACACCAAGAAATGCACTCTTTCCACGTACAATGGTATATCTTGCTAGAAGTCAACTTCCTTGCCATCAACTTAGTAGGGCTTACTGATCCAGACAAACATCTATCCCTCAGTACCTGGCTTTCAACAGCCAAGCCATCAAAAGCAGCAACTGTAAAGCAGGATGGAAGCTCCACCCTTGGGACAACTGGTCCTCTCTGAGAGGTAGCTCCCAAGGAACCTTTATGGCCACCAGAATGACCCGAAGACTTTCGAGCTCGATCCTTCGCTGGAATAAGAGTTAGATGTTGGCCCAATAGCTGCGCTAGGATGACTGCGGTGTCCACCAGAGGAACCCGTGACATTGCCACGAGTCTCCGTAACTTTCTGTTGAACTGAACCTGCTGAAGGAGCCAAAGTTTGAGTAGAAAAAAAGATTACCCTGGTCAGTATTAAATCCAGAGTCTGACCCAGGTAATTCAATTTTCTGGATGGGTATAGAGGGGACTTTGGGTAGTTCGGACATCACCTCAAACTTTACAGGAACTATATCCACACAAGGAGACTCAGGGCCCCCTGAAGCGAGTAAACTCTGCCCTCCTTCTTTGGTACCCCCAAAAGGATCAATTTGTGGATCCCCTTAACCCTCACTAAAGAGGTCCACAAAGCTGGAAACCAGCGAAGATGCCCCCCCACCCCAATTATGGGTGAGGGCAAACCTTCATGCTGAAGGGGTCTTGTCTGCGGGACTGGAGAAGCCAGCTTTAGTCTTACCAGACCAAGATTGTTTGGAACCTCCCAGGAAAGACATGAGAGGTCTGTTTCCCTTGTCTGCAGTCCCAGGAGCCCAAAATCATTTCTTATGAGCTGAGAAGGAAGGCCCACCTTTGCGGGGACCTTTCCCTTTCCTAGATTGTGCCAGAAAGGTACTCTTCCCCCCTATGACACCCTTAAAGAGGAAGTAAACTCCCCCACTCTGATGCTTCTTTTCATTTAGTCCATTATAATAAGTCATTATCAGATTATAGCCACTGTAATCCAGCCCAAATCGCATATTACTAATGCCCCGTACACACGAGCGGACTTTTCAACATCCAAAGTCCGAAGGACCGAGTCCGTCAGACTATCCGATCGTGTGTGGGCTGCAACGGACTTTTGATTCGCCAAAGTCTGACGGACTTTAGAAATGAAGCATGCTTCAAATTTTCCCGAAGGAACTCCGCCGGACCCGGTCCCCTTCGAAAACTCCGCTCGTGTGTATGCTACTCCGACGGACTAAAACCGACGCTAGGGCAGCTATTGGCTACTGGCTATGAACTTCCTTATTCGAGTCAGGTCGTACGTCATCACGTTCGAATCCGTCGGAGTTTAGTGTGATCGTGTGTGGCCAAGTCCGTTCGGCCGAAAAGTCTGTCAGAACTCCGTCGGAACTCCGGCGGAACTCCGGCGGAACTCCTTTGGAAGTCTGTCGGACATAAGTCCTCTCGTGTGTACGGGGCATTACTGTTTAAAGAAACTTTAAAAAAAACTTGTTTCCAGGGGTTAGGCAGCACCATCTTAAGTATTGTTTTCTGAGTCCACGGTGGAGTGTATGTCTGCCCTTACATTGAGCACTTCCTGTACTGTTAACCAAGCCTCCTTCTCAATCCAAAGTTTCTATGGCAACCCTGCTTCCCTGTTCATAGCTTACTTGTTTATTTCATAGTATTTACTTGTGCTGATGTCTGTTTCCCTTTGTCAGACTTATCAGCTTCAGCTGATAAGACTGCAGTAATGGCCAATATTTAGACTGTATGTGAGGTCACATGGTCACATGGTGTGTAGGAGGAAGCTCTGAGTGATTATCTGAGTTCAGTGTTGTGCCGTAGGAAGTACTGATAACAGATAGATAAGACATAGAGAGTGTGCCTTAAATCAGGGGAGATCTGGGCATGCTCAGTGACTTCATTGTACAGAACAACAAGGATTACAACAATACTAAGCAAGTAAGGAGTGTAACATTGGGGTGTTTAGCTCAAGTGGTTAGATGCATTTTTAGTCCACATCAGACAGGCATTTCTAGTTAAGGGCCTGGTAGCCCACGTTTATTAAAAGAAAAACAAAGCAATAGTCCATCCAGGAATCCCACGCAGGGGTCCAAGCTTAAATTAAATACACAAAATCCAAATGAAAATGCTAGCCCACCTGGCTAATCTTCAGCAGTAGTGCTGCTATAGGTACTTGCCCCTCCAACGAACTGCTTGGATGCAAACAGTCTTAGGCTCCTTGGACGCACACAGCTTAAAGCCCTTCAACACGCAGCTTTGGACTCCTTGGACGCACACAGCTTCAACCCTTCAATGCACACAGCTTTGGGCTCCTTGGACATGCACAGCTTCAAGCAGCAGCAAGCTGCTCACACTCCACCATCCCCCACCCTCTACTCCCAATAGCCCTTCGTTATATGGGCTGTGTGCAGCTGGGCACACACCCTGCTCGTTATCCTCAAGACCCGGACACAGGGCTGGAGATCCCATCCCACCCATTACTCTAAGGCCGCGTACACACGCGCGGACTGTTGGCCCAACTTTGTCCGTCCAACAGTTTGAGCGAACAGTCCGCTCAAACTTAGCATGGACGGACATGGCCACACACGACGGACGAACAGTTTGCTGAAACCGTGCGCGATGACGTGAACGGCACGTACGACGGGACGAAAAATACGACGTCCTATACACTGCAATGCAACCTTCCGACGTGGAAATCCTTTCTGAGCATGCGCGAGACTTAGTTGGCCGAACAAGCCTACACACGAGCGAACAGTCCGCTGAAACCTTGTTTCAGCGGACAGTTTTTCGGAATTTCCGTAAGACCTTGTTCGGCCAACTGTCCGCTGAAACTGTCCGCTGAAGCCCCACACACGAGCGGACTGTCCGCCCAAACACTGTTCAGCGGACAAGGTTGGGCGAACAGTCCGCGCGTGTGTACGCGGCCTCAGGGATCTCCAAACTACAGAATCCCATCCAAAACTAGCAAAACCTGGAGAAAACTGACAGAGCAGTTTTCTCCATTTAAACGCTACACTCTGTAGTCTTGCAGTCCGCAGATATGCAAACTCTGTGTCTCTTTTTCCTCCGATTTCATAAGGACAGAGCCTCGCTCTGTCACAGGAAATATCTACAAGCAGTGTTCATCAGGGTTTTTTATGCTGATTTACATGGGACAAAGTTGTGGGGGAGGGTTTACAACCACTTTAATTATGTCATCTAAAGGTAGCCCCAAACAGGCAATCATCTTGACAAGGCAGATCAACGAAAGATTTCTTAGAGGCTTAGTCTGCAGACCAGTTCTTAAGCCACAGCACACGTTTAATCACTGCCACTGAAACAGAAAGCTTGGACAGCACAGGAGCTGCATCCAAGGCTGCATCAAAAATAAATGCCAATCCAGCCATAGTAAACATGCTACGGGCCACAGCTCTGGTTTCTTGTCAGCTGGGTCCTTAAAGGACAGGGATCCCTCTACTGAGATCATGGTTGCTTTATTTAACCTGGAGACAGGAGGGTCCACCTCTGGTGGGGTGGCTGTGTTGTTGGTGGAGGTAGTGGAGGAGCATGGTCCAACTCACAGGTGCATTTGATGGGTGGGTTCGCCTCCCGTCCCCTTGTTTAGGGGCCTGGAGAATTATTTCCTTGCATATAGTGTGCTGGCCCTCCTCCATCTGTTTTAATCCATTTCCTGTCAGGCATCCAAATACCTCCTGGACATCGGGGGCCATGCTAATTGCAGCTGTAGCATGGCGAAGAAAAGCAGCCATGGCCTTCTTCAGGTTCCTGGACTTCCTGACCCTTTTGGTTGGAGGACGGAGGGGAGGAACCTGTGATTCTCTCAGGCTGCCTTCCTGTAAGTGCTGAGACTTTCCTGTGTATGAAAATGGTACATAGTTTTAGGTTTTTGGTCATAAATCACACACATTTTTGAGCTCATGACTGAATTGAATGTTAACAAATAGAAAAGACTATCATTCTGACCCCAGCATTTTTCACTGTTGTCCCAATCATTTTTGGCTACTACTGTCTATTGATATGTAAACCACTTTGTTAAATCCGAAATTTGTGATCAATAACAAATAGGTAGCATCATTCAATCTTTGACAAGAAATATGTTCAATAATGCTATACCTGGGTCAAGCTGGGCTCCTCCACATCTTCTTCCTGGGTAGAAGGCCTAGTGTGTACCTCAGGAGCCTCAGCTGATGTTGAAGGAAGTGTTGAGAGCGATGGCCTGGTTTTCGTCTGGTCGGACAAAAAATGCAGGCTGTGGTAAAACCACAGCCTGGGGACATATACGTCATCTTCTGCTGCTCCAGATCTCTGGGAATCCTGGACTTTCTTGCACTCCCTATTATATGTGCTCCTCAGGCTACCAATATTGGCCTTCAAATAGTTGAAGTCTGCCATGGGATAGACAGCCTTCATTAATTCCAGCAGTTTCTCCATACCTGCCTTCCTCTTTACTTACCCAAACTTTGTTTGAATAGTCCTTGTATTTTACTTGCCAGAGACATGGCAGCTCTGTTGTATTTTTCGATAAACTTTGGCAAGAAATATGGGGCCGTAAATTTATCAACCATTTTATCTGCAAGACACAACAAAAGACAAACCCTAATGTCAGGTTAAACTCTCCTAATCTTGTCCCAATATAGACCTCAATCTATAAGCAGTATAGGCCACTAACCACTGATGCCCCAATTTACAATTGTGCCTTCGTTTCAACGTCCCTTTGCGTGAAAAAGATCTTCCGTCCTTCACCCACAGATCGTACCTATGTCCATTACAGCATCCATTCATTATGCTTCATATACACTGTGCATGCGTCAAACTCCGCCCCTGTCCTTCTTTCTAGAGTATTCCCCGCTTCTTCTCTTTCGGGCCAGTGGGAGAGCAAATGGCGGAGAGACAGCAGGTGCGTGCTAATAGCAGCAACAAGGAAAGCCCGGAGTAAGGCAGTTCCCGATCCAGGAGGAGATATAAGGCATCAAATATGTCCTTTAAAGAGATGGTGGAGATGGTGGGCATCTTAAAGAGGATAGACTATGATGGGAATCATGGGCCGAACAGAAACCCAAATGTGAGAAAGGCCAAGATCATGGCTAAAGTTGTGAGAAATCTGCACAGGACTTTTGGGGGATGACAATCCAAGGATCAATTGAGAAAACGCTGGTCAGACCTGAAATTGAGGGAGCAAGTTCAGTATAGAAAGATCAAGAAAGTGCTGCAAAAAGTAAGTATTTGTCATGTGTTCCTATTATTATTATTATTTTCATGCTGGTCCATGTGCTTTTCTTTACTGTTGTACAGTTTAAAATGCCAAGTTTGATGTTCGTGGACACTGGAATTGTTCGTATTAAACATCGTTCCTTCGACCGTTAATGCGTAGTTTTTGGCAAATGCAGGTTAACTACATTTGTTCAGGCCTATTTTGATTAATATAAGTTTATTACATTGTTGTCTAGATGTGTTTGAAACTATAATGAAATGGCAACTTTTTTCAGTGTCAGGACAGGACACTCAGCAGCTGTTTACATCTGGATGCAGGAGCACTAGTGTGGGACACCATAACACCCTTGTTATGGTGTCCCATGCAGGTGCTCCAGTGGATACTAGGTTTCTCCATGTGTGAAACTTGAACAAAACAGGTAAGTATTCCAGCTTTTGAAGGGGAAAAAAATCATGTATTTAGCTTGGAACTCTGCCAAGACAATCGGAAGACACTTCCAAGCAATGTTTCATATTACTATTTCTAGCCTAACATATCTGTCTGCAGACAGTAATTCAAATGAAATATGAGTTTATTTTAAAATAAAAAATGATTGCACATCCACATTTTGTTTTAAGCAATTGCCCCTCTACCCACGAAGTGCTATACATATTTTTTGCCTGACTTTGCGGGCGTTTTGGGGGGGTAAGGCAGTATGGCCTCTTTCAATAGCCGTCATTGCTGCTGTATGCGATGGAAAGTCAGCCTCAGTCGAAACTGAGGCCAGATAGCTGGCTAAATCCTTTCTTAGGTAGTTGTGGAGCATGTAGCAGCCCAACACAACATGGTTCAGTTTGTATTCGGCCAGGTTGATGGACGTTAGAAAGATCCTGAACCAGCTTGCCATTATGCCAAAGCCATTCTCCATCATTCCTCTGGCACTTCACGGGGACAAGCCAGGACGGCCAATTTCAATAGCCGTCATTGCTGCTGTATGTGATGGAAAGTTGGCCTCAGTCAAAACTGAGGCCAGATAGCTGGCTACATTCTCTTAGGTAGTTGTGGAGAATGCAGCAGCTCAACACAACATGGTTAAGTTTGTATTTGGCCAGGTTGATGGACGTTAGGAAGATCCTGAACTGGCTTGCCATTATGTCAAAGGCATTCTCCACCACTCCTCTAGCTGGGGTCATGTTCCTCATGGGGAACGACCTCATGAGATGTTTCCCCAGAGCAAAGGCTTCATCCTCTACAAATACGAAACTGAGGCCCTCGACATTCTCCTCTGAAGGTGGCAACCGCAATGTGCCATTTTGAAGATGCCTGTAGAACTCGGTCTGGGCGATCATTCCTCTGTCAGAGTTTCTACCGTTCTTCCCAACAACCAGGTAGAGAAACTCATAATTGGCCGACACCACCACCAACAATCACAATACTACTAAACCCCTTATAATTATAGTAGTAAGACTCCAAGTTGGGTGGTGGTATGATCCTTATGGGCTTCCCATCTATAGCACCACCACAATTGGGAAAATTCTACTGGTGATCAAACTGGGAAGCCATAGTCTGCCATTCCTGTGGGTTGGAAGGAAACTGTGGAGAAATACATGATTAGTACTTTTGCACATAACATTGCAAGCAGATTAGACACAAACATTCTTGGCCAATATAAGTATAACATTTATTGAAATGAGTATTTAAAGACAAAAGTATAAGGTCAACTTATCAGATTCCTCACCCCCTCTGGTGGCTCATTGGAAACATTTTATGGTGGGTGGGATGAGTAGATGGTTTGGACAGGTAACCCTCTCCACTTCATTGAGAACTGAATGCATACATAATGTGTTACTTTGGCCAGCCCCTCCTTACTTACACTATTGGAAGCCCACTGGACAGGTAAGAAGTGTCATAATCCAAAAATATGAATACACACTGTCCAAATTGAAGCACATTTTTACATTCTGAAATTAACTATCAAGATAATAGGAGAACAAAACTTTAAAGTGTACCATTTGAAAGTATTCAGGCAGGCCCCTGCACTACATGCTTTGGTAAATTCATCCATAAATATGACCACAAAAGAGGTAGGTATAGTTTGTATGGGTTTGTCAAAGTCAGCAGATAGAGTATTGGTATCGGTTGACTTAGTGGTTGGGGTGGAGGGAGGGTCCCAAAAAAACAGCCTCTTGCACTCTGCCTGAATTTAAGGCCAACAACAACATTTAGACACATTTTAGGGGGTGTTTAGGGTAAGCACTAAAATGTAGCTGACAAAAACATTGTTAAAGAGGACGCAAACTCTGCATTTTTTATTGAGTTTTTCAGGTCATATAATATGTAACATTATTTAAAATAATTGCCCTGTCTAATATCTGCAAAAAACTTACTGTATTTAGAAGTTTTTAGTAAAATCTTCTTCCAGGATTAGGCTGCAACATCTTGAGTATTGTTTTCTGAGTCCCCAGTGGACTTCACTTCCGCCCTCCCTTATTTTGCTTTGCTGAAATCTCGCACATGCGCGAGCATGTGTTACCAAGCCTCGTTCTCGGACGACGTTCCTATGAAAACCAAGCAAGGAAGCCAGAAAACACTGCCCAGTCTCGTGTGTCTTCAAAGTGGTGCCGCACAGAGCAGAACTCTCAGACACAGCATGATTCTGGAGGGGGAACGTCACACAGATTAGGCCATAAATTGAAAGACTTCAAAGTTGTGCCACACAGAGCAGAACTCTCAGACACAGCATGATGCTGGAGGGGGAACCTCACACAGATTATGCCATAAATTGAAAGACAGAGAGCGCATGCGCCGGGGACATAAACAAACATTGCAGGACGAATTATAATAAAAAAAACAAGTAAGGAAACTTTTACAGACAGTGATTAGTAGCTTTATTAATAAGGATTATAATGAGCTGAAGTTGTGATAGAGGGTTTACAACCACTTTAAGTTACTAGGCCACTGATGGTGAACCTTGGCACCCCAGATGTTTTGGAACTACATTTCCCATGATGCCCATACACTCTGCAGTGTAGTTGAGCATCATGGGAAATGCAGTACCAAAACATCTTGGGTGCCAAGGTTCGCCATCACTGTACTAGGCTATAGGTGTGTATGGGCCCAGGATAGCATGCTGGGGAGTGAAGGCAAATATGCATGAAGCACAAAAAAGGAGCATTAAAAGCTTACAGCATGCATGAAGACAAAGAGGATGTTAAAGGATAAAACTTATCTGAATATAGTCCTTCTGCAGGACTTGAATAATGGCAGAACAGGTCTCTCCAGAGCCTGGGGGGAGATCCCAGTCGTGAACTTGATGTCCTGGAGACTTCTCCCCGTCGCTAAGTACTGCAAGGTTGCAACAAGCCGTTGCTCGGGAGAGATGGTTTGCCGCATGCAGGTGTCCTGCTTAGTAATATAAGGGGACAGCAAAGCAAATAGATGGTTAAAGACGGGGTCCGTCATCCGGAGATAATTCCTGAAATCCTCAGGATTATTTTCCTAGAGCTCTCGCAGCAAAGGCATATGACAGAATTGGTCACGATTAAGCAACCATTTCTTGGTCCAAGCACTCCTCTTCCCCCTGTTCCTGGACTGGACTTGGGTCAAAGCAATAATTCCAAGCCCAACAATAGCACGATCTCTCAGACGAAAATGCCACATGGCTAGTAAACGAACAGCTGCTCAGAACAAACTGACAGAATGCACTGAAAATCAGAAAGGACCTGACAAGAAGGACCTGACAATCAGAAACATGGGTTTGGCAAAGTCAACAGATAGAGTACATTGTTAAGTTACTAGGCTATAGGTGTGTATGGAAAAAAATTAGGTAGCAATACAGCGCTGTCTCAATAATACAAAAAAATAAATAAAAATAATTCAGACAGCGCTGTATTGCCACTTCCTTTTTTTCTATACACAGATACTCACTTATAGCAGCAGTCTGACACGTTCATTGTGTATTTTTAATCAAATATAGATATTTTTGAATATAGAGCATCCAAGAAAGTTAACACAGAAGGTGTGTTCGAAAAGTACAAGGAGGGAGAGGGACACCTTAGTGGGTTATTTATGAGACTCAAAAATGTAACCATTTCAGAAATTCATATGCAATGGGACATTGCTTTTCTGGAAAAGTATATCAAAATGAGTATGGTCCCCAGAAGTTTACGTTGAGAGGTTTGCCCTCAAAAGGGAGAGACAGAATTGGAGGAGTGGTTCTGATACTTTAATGAGGCTGGGGTCAACCAATTTTGGTCTCTAGAAAGAACAGTAAGTTGGTAAGACTAGATGGAGAGATTAAGGCTCTGAAAGATAATTTATTGCCACATAAGGATAAGGAAGAATATAAGGAAAGAACTACCAGTTTATTAAAGGTGTTAGACAAGGAGGAGAAGGAGCAGAAAGTTAAAAAGAGGAAAAAAATACAATAGAGATTATGAAGACAACCAAGCTAATAGCGTTTTTGAATGGTAAAAGAAACTAGCAGTGGAACAAACATCTCAGTCCGATACACAAATGGAAATGATGGCTCGGGGGGGGAATCATTAGAACAGAACCCCCTTAAAGTGCAACATGTACCAATAGGGAATTATCCCCAGAAAACACCAAAAAAAAACGTTAATAAATGTATTAAAAAGGATAGAAGGGTGTCGTACCAATCACTACAGAGAACCTCAAGTTCAGGGAAGATGGGACAACAGGTACGAAACCCTGGATGGAACCATCCCCCTCCACAGAGACAGGTGGGTTATAATGATAGGGGTTACAGACAACCTTCCAATTAGGGATGAGCCGAACACCCCCCGGTTCGGTTCGCACCAGAACTTTCGAACGGACCCCAAATTCGTACGAACATTAGAACCCCATTGCCTATGGGACTCGAACGTTCGAAATTAAAAGTGCTAATTTTAACGGCTAATGTGTAAGATACTGTCCTAAAAAGGGTTTGGGGACCTGGCTCCTGCCCCAGGGGACATGGGTCAATGCCTAAAATGTTTTTAAAAATTGCAGTTTTGGCGGGAGAACTGATTTTAATGACGATTAGTGGGAAAAAAAAGTGAAATATTCCTTTAAATATGGTGCCTGGGGGGTGTCTGTAGTATGCCTGTGAAGTGCCACGTGTTTCCCGTGTTTAGAACAGTCCCTGCGCAAAATGACATTTAACGGAAATAACGTCATTTAAAGCTGCTTGCAGTTTTAATGTTATATCTGGTTCCTGCAATATGGTTGAAAATCATTGAGAAAAATGGCATGGGTAGCCCTCCCTGCCCATTACCAGCCCCTTTGGGTCTTGTACGCATATTAAGGGGAACCCCGTACCCATATTAAAAAAGGAAATGCGTGTGGCCCCCAGGCCCTATATACTCAGAACAGCAGTATACAGGCGGTGCAAACAAGACAGGGACTGTGTAGGTTTGTTGTGTTAAGTTGAATCTGTTTGTAATTTTCAACTGGTACATTTTTAAAGTGTAGCTCCAGTCAAAAAAAATATTTTTAAGCTTTTTGGAAAACATAGGGAAGGGTTATCACCCCTGTATAATTTGTTTTGTCGTCCATCTTTTTTCATCTCACTTGCTGTTGTCTCCTTCCGTTTGCAAGTAGGAGATGTTTGTAAGTTGGATGTTTGAAAGTAGGGGCCTGCCCTATATGCTCTGCAGAAATGGCGGAACAAGGTGTTGGTTTTGCCACAACATTGTAAGCCCTCAAAGTGATTCTTGGTGGGCGCTGGAGTGCCCTGCTGTGAACGATTATATCAAGAATTGTAATTACATGCCATTGTTGAACAGTGGTAGAAAAATTGACCTTTGGTGGTTGTGGTGCTGGTGCCACAACACTATAAGTCCTCACCGTTACTCTGGGTGGGCACAGGAACGGGCCCTCCTGTGAAATATTATATCAAGAATTGTAATTACATGTCCCTGTTAAACAGGGGCAGAAAAATTGGGCCTTAGGCACTGGTGCTGGTGCCACCACACTGCAACCTCTCCCATATACTCTAGTTTTATTGCAGGAATTAGCCCTGCTGCAAAGCATTGCATCAAAAATTGTACTTAAACGCCCCTGTTAAACAGGGGCAGAAAAATTGGGCCTTAGGCACTGGTGCTGGTGCCACGACACTGCAACCTCTCCCATATACTCTTGTTTTATTGCAGGAATTAGCCCTGCTGCAAAGCATTGCATCAAAAATTGTAATTAAACGCCCCTGTTAAACAGGGGCAGAAAAATTGGGCCTTAGGCACTGGTGCTAGTGCCACGACACTGCAACCTCTCCCATATACTCTTGTTTTATTGCAGGAATTAGCCCTGCTGCAAAGCATTGCATCAAAAATTGTACTTAAACGCCCCTGTTAAACAGGGGCAGAAAAATTGGGCCTTAGGCGCTGGTGCCATGACACTGCAACCTCTCCCATATACTCTTGTTTTATTGCAGGAATTAGCCCTGCTGCAAAGCATTGCATCAAAAATTGTACTTAAACGCCCCTGTTAAACAGGGGCAGAAAAATTGGGCCTTAGGCACTGGTGCTGGTGCCACGACACTGCAACCTCTCCCATATACTCTTGTTTTATTGCAGGAATTAGCCCTGCTGCAAAGCATTGCATCAAAAATTGTAATTAAACGCCCCTGTTAAACAGGGGCAGAAAAATCGGCCTTAGGCACTGGTGCTGGTGCCACGACACTGCAACCTCTCCCATATACTCTTGTTTTATTGCAGGAATTAGCCCTGCTGCAAAGCATTGCATCAAAAATTGTAATTAAACGCCCCTGTTAAACAGGGGCAGAAAAATCGGCCTTAGGCACTGGTGCTGGTGCCACGACACTGCAACCTCTCCCATATACTCTTGTTTTATTGCAGGAATTAGCCCTGCTGCAAAGCATTGCATCAAAAATTGTAATTAAACGCCCCTGTTAAACAGGGGCAGAAAAATTGGGCCTTAGGCACTGGTGCTGGTGCCACGACACTGCAACCTCTCCCATATACTCTTGTTTTATTGCAGGAATTAGCCCTGCTGCAAAGCATTGCATCAAAAATTGTAATTAAACGCCCCTGTTAAACAGAAAAATTGGGCTGATGGCATCAGCCAGAACCAGAAATGTTCTTCCAACATATCAGCGGAGGAGGAAGAGGATAGACAATCAACATAACAGGACAGTCACTCAGCATCAGCATAGGCAGTCTTGAAGGGATGTGATATTTCAAAAAAAATTATTCGGTTACATCACCTTCAGGTGCTTGGTAGCTGTGGGTTATCCAAGACTGATTCATCTTGATGAAGGGCAGTCGATCAACTGATTCGGTGGACAGGCGCACCCTGTGATCGGTAACAAAGCCACCAGCAGCACTGAAGGTGCGTTCCGAAAGAACGCTGGATGCAGGACAGGCCAGTAGCTCAATTGCATACTGTGCAAGCTCTGGCCAGTGATCCATCCTCAAGACCCAGTAAGCCAGAGGATTTTCGGTGGGAAAGGTGTCCAAGTCTGACCTTGCCCCTAGATATTCCTGCACCATGTAAATCAGATGCTGGCGATGGTTGCTGGAACCGATCATACCTTGGGGCTGCGGACTAAAAAATTGTCTGAAAGCATCAGTCAGACGGCCACCTTCTCCACCACTCCTTCTGACCGATGCCTCAGCAACACGTTGTCCAGGACCAGGAGTTTGTAACCTCCCAGTCTCTGGGAACGCGTTGCACAGACCTTTCTGCTAGGCCTCCCGGAGATTTCTCATCCTCTGCTCCCTCTGCGATGCCAAGATAAGGTCGGCAACCTTACCCTTGTACCGTGGATCAAGGAGAGTGGCCAGCCAGTAATGGTCCCTCTCCTTGATCTGAAGAATACGAGGATCCTTCCGCAGGCTTTGCAGGATCAGGGAAGCCATGCAGCGTAGGTTAGCTGAGGCATTCGGTCCGGAGTCCTCTGGGTCACTAAGGACAACATGATCCGCAGCTACCTCCTCCCAGCCACGTACAAGTCCACGTGTTTCTTGGGACTGTAAATCATCCCTACAAGACTGCTGCTGCTGATGCTGAGTGCTAGGCTCCACCTCCATGCTGACACAACCATCCTCCTCCTCTTCATCCTCTTCCTGTGTGATTGGTGGCACAGCAGGAACACTGTCTGGATAAAGGGGGCCTTGAGAGGCAAGGAAGTCCTCCTCTTCCTGCCTCTGTTCTGCCTCAAGTGCCCTGCCCATTATTCCACGCAGCGTATGCTCCAAGAGGTGGACAAGAGGTACAGTGTCACTGATGCATGCACTGTCACTGCTCACCATCCTTGTGGCCTCCTCAAACGGTGACAGGACAGTGCATGCATCCCTGATCATGCCCCACTGGCGTGGTGAGAAAAAACCGAGCTCCCCTGACCCTGTCCTGATGCCGTAGTCGCACAGGTACTCATTGATGGCCCTCTGCTGTGTGTGCAGCCGCTGCAGCATGGCCAACGTTGAGTTCCACCTGGTGGGCATGTCACATATAAGGCGGTTCTTGGGCAGGTTCAACTCCTTTTGGAGCTCAGCCAGCCGAGCACAGGCATTAAATGATCGGCGGAAATGCACACAGACTTTCCTGGCCTGCTTCAGGACATTCTGTAAGCCGGGGTACCTGCCCAAGAACCGCTGCACCACCAGGTTAAGGACGTGAGCTACACAGGGCACATGGGTCAGTTGTCCCTGTCGGAGGGCGGAGAAGAGGTTGGTGCCATTGTCGCAAACCATCATTCCTGGCTTAAGCTGGCATGGCGTCAACCACCTCTCGGCCTGCCCCTGCAGAGCTGACAAAACATCCGCCCCAGTGTGGCTCCTGTCCCCCAAACAAACCAGCGCAAGCACGGCATGGCATCGTTTTGCCTGCGTACTTGCATAGCCCCTGGGACGCCTACGGAGCACCGCTGGTTCTGAGGACAGAGCACTGGAAGAGGCCATGGAGGATGAAGAAGAGGAGGGGGTGGAGGAGAGAGGGGTGTCACAACCAATAGTAGCATTTTGGAGGCGTGATGGCGGAACAACCTCCAACACTACTGCACCTTGTCCTGCATCCTTCCCAGCTGCCAGAAGAGTGACCCAATGGGCCGTGAAAGACAGGTAACGTCCCTGTCCATGCCTGCTGGACCATGAGTCAGCGGTAATATGCACCTTACCGCTGACCGCCCTGTCCAGCGAGACAAGGACATTGCCTTCCACATGCCGGTAGAGAGCCGGAATCGCCTTCCGTGAGAAAAAGTGGCGTTTGGGGACCTGCCACTGAGGAACCGCACATTGTACAAACTCACGGAAGGGGCCGAGTCTACCAACTGAAAAGGCAGCAGTTGAAGTGCTAGCAATTTAGCCAAGCTAGCATTCAACCGCTGGGCATGTGGATGGCTGGGAGTGAACTTCTTTCGCCGGTCCAGCAGCTGGGGCAGGGACATTTGCCTGCTATAATCAGACGTGGGTGTACTGCTAGCAGAGTGCCCGGAAGCACTTGGCTGTGACACACCTAATTCTACACCTTCATTCCTCTCAGAACAGGTTTCAGAGAGGACTGAAGGTCTAATGGGGTTGGAGATGCCAGCTGATGAGGAGCAAGGAGAGGTTCGTTTTGTTCTTTGGTGTGGGTCTTTGAGGTACGCTTGCCAACGAGCTGCATGGCAGTTCAACATATGTCTGGTCAAGCATGTGGTGCCCAAGCGGCATGTGCCTCCTCCTCCTCCTCCTCTCTCCTACCAGGCACCCACGTGGAGTCAGTGCCCTCATCATCCCCTCCCTCTTCATCGCTGTAGCAAACCTGGCAAAATGCTGCAGCTTGTGGAACATGACTGCCAGATTGCTGTCCTTCTTGAGCATCCCCTCTCTCTGCATTCACGCTACTGCCTTCCTCTAGCTGAGTGTCATCATCAGAGGCTACAAAACACTGGGCATCCTCCTGGAGCATGTACCCAACACTGTGCTTAAAGAGTTCAGGAGACTCCTCAGGAGGACGTGGTGGGTCTAGGGAAGGAGTCACTGATGATGACATTGAGACGAGGGAAGACGATGCGTTGGCAGCTGCTTTGCTAGTACCCTGAGACTGGGTGAGAGAGGATGAGGAGGATGAAGAGGGCTTGGTCATCCACTCTACCAAGTCGTTGGCATGTTGCCACTCAACATGTCCAGCTGCCGAAAAGAAGGACAAGCGTTGTCTCTAGACACAGAGCCTGCTTGCCCTCTTTTATTGGCTCTCGCCTGTCTGCCTCTCCTTGCTGGCCTTCCAGACATGGTAATGGCCTGAAGGGAGTTGGGTAAAACAGCAGTTGGGTAGTGTATATTGTGCTGGAGGCACACAACACCCACTAACTCCTGCAGATGCCTTTATTATAGAACACCAAAGATAAAGGGGTATACTGTACTGGAGGCACACAACACCCACTAAGCTCTGCAGATGGCTCTATAAGAGAACAGCAATAAAGGGTAGATATAGGTGTATATTGTGCTGGAGGCACACAACACCCACTAACTCCTGCAGATGCCTTTATTATAGAACACCAGAGATAAAGGGGTATACTGTAATGGAGTCACACAACACCCACTAAGCCCTGCAGATGGCTCTATTAGAGAACAACAATAAAGGGTAGATACAGGTGTATATTGTGCTGGAGGCACAAAACACCCACTAACTCCTGCAGATGCCTTTATTTAAAGAACACCAGAGATAAAGGGGTATATACAGATGTATACTGTGCTGTGCTGGAGGCACACACAACTTCCAATAACTCCTGCAGATGGCTCAAATAGAGAAGAGCTATGTAGGTGGATATAGCGGTGTGTACTGGGTACAGAGCACGTAGACAGCACGCACAAGCTCCTAACACTACTGACTGCAAGCTCTATTATAAAAGATAGATCACTAGCTATATAGGTGAGGTGAATATGGCGGTGTATACTGCGGTCAGGGCACGCAGACAACAACCACTACAGAAGAGCAAGATCGAAAATCGGCCGATAACGATCGGTGTATACTGTGTTGAAGGTACACAGAACACCCACTAACTGCTTCAGACGCCAACACACTACACAAGGCCGCCGCACTGGCGGCCTTATATAGTGTGGGGCGTGTACTACACAGCCTGAGCTATGATTGGCCACAGGCATCCTGCCTGTGGCCAATCATGGCTCTCCTCGCTGCTGGCGCTGTAATTGGCCAAGCATGCGGGGTCACAGTGCATGCTTGGCCAATCATGAGCCAGCAATGCACTGCGCCATCGCAGTGCATTGTGGGCCATGAGCGCCACACGAATTTGGCGCGAACGGCCCATAACGTTCGGAATTCGCAGAACGGGCGAACAGCCGATGTTCGAGTCGAATGTATGTTCGACTCGAACACGAAGCTCATCCCTACTTCCAATCAAGGACAGCAATACTATTATTGTAGGGACACTTATGGTAACCGCGGAGGACCAGAGAGACCTTACAACTATTATGGGCCCAATATGCCACCTAATCAGGGCCCATATGGCGGTTTCCCGATCTTATTATGATGATTGGAGAGGGGACCAGGACTTTGAATATGGGGTGGAGACACAGAATCGATTTTTTCCCTTGAGAGATAGAGAGGGCCCAGTCAATCAAGGCCCAAATAATTATGTACAAATTGGGAGGGGACAGGGGGACTCTAGAGTGGACCCCTCTAGATCCACAACGAACAGTCAGGTCCAACAATGCTGGGGTTTTCCCAGGGTCAATCAAGGCATAAAGAGGGGAATAGAAAACAAAGAGGAACCAGAGAGGGTAGGAGAGCACAATCTAAAAAAATCTAAGAAGTGAGTGGTGAAGGTATCTTTAATTTAAGTTCTCAGACTCTCACAAATTCTGAGACTGCACTTCTTAATAAGGGCTTTAAGTATGCACCCCCAAAGAAATTTAATACATTTCAAACCTATATGGACATCCATAAATATGTCCGTCGGATTAACATAAAAAGGCATTTTGCAGCTATCCCTACTAAACACAGGGATACTGTTCAGCAGGAGTATTTGCACTCTGGTTTATCAAATGCTTCGACATTTAACCCCCCAGGTGTTTTGGCCCCATCATTGAGGGTCTTTAGGGATGTTCTCTTGAGGTATTTGGAATCTATTAAAAGTACGAATTGTAAGATGGAGAGAAATTTGGAGGAAGGTTTAGACTCATTGTGTAATAACAAAAATCTGGTAATACGTCCTGCAGATAAAGGGGGGGGGGGGGATAGTAGTCCTTGACCGTAAGGATTACCTTTTGGAAATGCATAATATAGTGGATGATGAAAACACCTATGCTATCCTACCAGGTAATCCAGTGATTCAATATAAAAAGACTTTGCAGGTCTTGGTGGATAGAGGCTTTCGTTTAGACATACTCAATGAGAAGGAGAAAGTCTTTCTGATCCCTAAAGCCCCTCGGGCTCCAATATTGTATTATCTGCCTAAAATACATAAAAGCCTTACTTGCCCCCTGGGCCATCTGATAGTGAGCGGTATAGACTCCATCACGGCCCGGGTGGGCAAGTATATCAATTTTTTCCTCCAGCCTCTGGTACAACAAATGGCATCTTACATAAAGGATACCAGACATGTAATTAATTTGCTGTCATTGTTGAAACCTGGTGTACACACATTTATGGTAACAGCCGATGTTGCCTCATTGTATATAATTATCCTACACACCATGGGAATTTCTGTGGTTAAACAATTTTTGGATGTCTCTGCTACCATACCCAAGCAACAACAATCATTTGTTATAGATCTGCTTAAGTATGCGGCAAGCCACAACTACTTTTGGTTTGAACACCAATATTACCAGCCAATTTGCGGAGTGGCGATGGGGGCAAAGTATGCCCCCAGACTTGCGAATTTGTTTATGGCTAAGTGGGAGGAGGACATCATCTATAAGAACCGGAGCCCTTTTTTGACCTTTTGGGCCAGGTATATAGATGACGTCCTCCTCCTATGGGATGGAACCATCCCCCAATTGGAAGAGTTTTTTTACTATCATCAATGATAATGAGAGGGACATTAAATTTGTATATGAGGCAAGCCAGGAGAAGATTAATTTCCTGGACTTGACAATTACCAAAAGGGGAGATACATTCAAAACAGTTTCCTTTTTTAAAAAAACAGATAGGAACGCCTTCATACCAATGGGGAGTTGTCACCATGACTTGTGGTTGGAGTCAGTACCAAAAAGCCAATTCCTGAGAATGAGGCGGAATTGCACTGACAGTGATTACAGGATTCAGGCAGGTATTTTAAAGAAAAGATTGGAGGAGAAGGGTTATGCGTTGGAGTCTTTAAACAAAGTAATGGAGCAAATAGGGGAGATCGATCGTTCTATACTGTTGAATGATGGCCCGAAAAAAACTAGAGAGAGACCGATTATACCATTCATTAAAACATTTTCAACACAGCACTATTTAATCAAAAAGTTGCTTCAGAAGCATTGGCATCTGTTGGGGAATGACAGGATTGTTAAAAATGTTCTTCCGGCTAGACCACAGGTGGTCTTTAGGGGAGTACCTTCCCTTCGTGACAGAATAGCACCTAATGTAGTGGATCCACCCACTAAGAAGATTTCTTTTTTCCAAAATCTTTCAGGATACCACCAGTGCCGCAGATGCCAGATTTGTGCACTCAATAAAAATAGACAGAGAAAAACTGAAACCTTTTTCTCTACCAGTACATCAAGAGAACACAAAATAGAGCCGTTCATTACTTGCAGCTCTACAGGAGTTGTATATTTATTACAATGTCCTTGTGGGTTCCAGTATATTGGCAGGTGCGTTTGGGCGAACATATTACAAACATAAAACATGGGTTCAGGTTCCACTCAGTATCGAAACATTATGCCATTCATCATAATCATAACCCTGCAAACACATTGTTTTTGGGAATTGACAAATATAGTGCCCATTGGAGGGGTAGTTCCCTGGTGAGGGAACTATCTAAGTTGGAGTTGGCCTGGATACATAGGGTACGCTGCTATACCCCGTATGGCCTTAATGTCGAAGTTGATGTTAATGCTTTCATAGAAAATAGTGTTTGTTGATAATGAATATTGTAAACCCACTCTGAATTCTTGGTAGCCTGGTAGTCTGATGGATAGTATGATAATATATGGGAATGTCCCTCTACCCATGTTCATAGGGTTATTTATCTGCTCATTTATTTAACAAAATGATTTTTGTTAGGTTATTTATAAATAATAATTAACTAACAAGAATAAAACAAGAATAAATATATAAATACTTTTTCTGATGGGGCTGTGAGTAGTGCAACTAAGGGCCTCATTTTTCAATGGGGTTTGGGTTAGTTATTTATCTATCATTTTTCAACTATTAAAATAGAAATCTGTTTGGGATATCTGTATATAATTAATTTGTAGCTGATATCCATAAATTAATATTATACATTTTTGGCTGACTGATATATTGGGTTTTCTAATTGAATTTTTTTTTATTATTAATTAATTTATTATTAGGGACAGTTACATGTAGATCAGGCATACGTGTAGGGTTAAATGATGATCATGCTAATGACGGTAGATTTAACTCCCTTATCGGAGATCGGAAATAAGGTGTTTAATTTATCTTATATTTCTGCATTTTTAAATTTTTAGAATTTATTTATACATTTCAGGGATTTAATCTCTGTCAAGAGTGGGTATTTGCCCTGTTTCTAAATGGCCATGGTAGTGCGCTCGTATAGTAAGGTAGCCTGCCCTGACTTAAGATGGCCCTTTAGTACACGGATGCCAGGAGTTCAGAGTGGAGCGTTTCCGGATTTGATATGTATGGTATATATGGCGGTGAGTCAGTATGCCGCATGTGCCCCTGGAGGACGTTACCTTTAACGAAATGGCATAGGGAGGAGCGGCGTGCTGACGTCACCGCAATTCTGCGCTGATCCCGGAAGCAACGGGCAGCGATATTGTAGCCGGCCAGCTGGAGTTTTTACTATAGACGCTTTTATATGCAAGAGACATGTAAGTGCAATTTGTATTTGTTTTATTAAAATATTTTACAGTATTACACTATGGTGGTTCCTTCCTGTTTTTATCTATATGGTGGGAAATGAGCGGTGTGGCAGTAGGAGTATAACATTGCCAGAGTGGAGCATTTTAAAAGGATTTACCCTCAAAGTAGTTTAAACCTTGACTGAGTGACAAGTCATTGGCGATACTTGATCTCACTTAACCACTTTCAGACCGGACCATTTTGCTGGTAAATGACCAGAGGTCTTTTTACACTTTGGCACTGCGCTGCTTTAACTGGTAATTGCGCGGTCATGCAATGTTGTACCCAAACAAAATTTGCGTCCTTTTCTTCCCACAAATAGAGCTTTCTTTTGATGGTATTTGATTGCCTCTGCGATTTTTATTTTTTGCGATATAAACGTAAAAAGACCGCAAATTTTGAAAAAAAATGATATTTTCTACTTTTTGTTATTAGAAAAATCCAATAAACTCAATTTTAGTCATACATTTAGGCCAAAATGTATTCAGCCACATGTCTTTGGTAAAAAAAAAGTCAATAATTGTATATTTATTGGTTTGCGCAAAAGTTGTCACATCTACAAACTAAGGTACGTTTTCTGGAATTTACGCAGCTTTTAGTTTACGACTGCCTATCTCATTTCTTGAGGTGCTAAAATGGCAGGGCAGTACAAAACCCCCCCAAATGACCCCATTTTGGAAAGTAGACCCCCTAAGGAAATTGATAAGAGGCATGTTGAGCCCATTGAATATTTTATTTTTTTGCCTCAAGCGATTGAATAATGACAAAAAAAAAATTTTTTTTTTTTTTTACACAAAGTTGTCACTAAATGATATATTGCTCACACATGCTATGGGCGTATGTGAAATGACACCCCAAAATAAATTCTGCTGCTTCTCCTGAGTATGGGGATACCACATATGTGGGACTTTTTGGGAGCCTAGCCGCGTACGGGGCCCCGAAAACCAAGCACCGCCTTCAGGCTTTCTAAGGGCGTAAATTTTTGAGTTCACTTCTCACTACCTATTACAGTTTTGAAGGCCATAAAATGCCAAGATGGCACAAAACCCCCACAAATGACCCCATTTTAGAAAGTAGACACCCCAAGCTATTTGCTGAGAGGCATGTTGAGTCCATGGAATATTTTATATTTTGCCACAAGTTGCGGGAAAATTACAAACTTTTTTTTTTTTTTTTTTTTTTTCACAAAGTTGTCACTAAATGATATATTGCTCACGCATGCCATGGGCATATGTGAAATGACACCCCAAAATAAATTCTGCTGCTTCTCCTGAGTATGGGGATACCACATATGTGGGACTTTTTGGGAGCCTAGCCGCGTACGGGCCCCGAAAACCAAGCACCGCCTTCAGGCTTTCTAAGGGCGTTACAGTTTTGAAGGCCATAAAATGCCAAGATGGCACAAACCCCCCCCAAATGACCCCATTTTGGAAAGTAGACACCCCTAAATTTAGGGGTACACTAGTGAGACTAGGTAATAAATGGCGGGTGCCCTGAAACTATAAAAAAATAACTAACCAACCAGCGTCACCTGTAACAGTTATATGGTGATCACTGGTGAAAGGGTTAACTAGGGGGCAATTAGGGGGCTTTATGCGGTAGTATATGGGGGTCCCTGGCGCTATAAAAAGCTGCAGCGAACCTAAATACCTACCTGCCTAACTAGCGTCACCTGTGACACTAATACAGCGATCAGAAAAACGATCGCTTATTAGGCTGGGTTCACACTGGAGCGATGCGGGAACGCCACGAATGCGCGGCGGGTTCCCGCATCGCATGCCTCCCGGCGGCAGTTCACACTGCCCTATGCGAACTGCTGGGAGTGTCAGTGAAATGTTACTGACACCCCCAGATCAGTTCGCATATCGCAGTGCGATCTGCAAACTCGGATCGCATGGTGTGAACACCCATGCGATCCGATTCTGCTGCGGGCCAAAAAAAGGGTCCCGTGCGAATTTGGGGCGGGTGCGGCGGGTGCGGCGAATGGCTGAACTCGAATCGCACAGAGATCGGATGTGATTTGCACTGCAGTGCGGTGCGAATCACATCCGTTCTCATAAACCGCTGCAATGTGAACCCAGCCTTAGTGACACTGGCGACGGGGGGTGATCACGGGGATAAACCTTTATTGGGGGGGTTAGGGGGGTACCTTAGAACTAAAGGGGGCTAACCCTAACTGCCCTAACAGTTATTAGTCACAAATGACACCCGCCGGGTGATCAGGGGGTTAAACCTTTATTAGGTAATAAATGGCGGGTGCCCTGAAACTATAAAAAAATAACTAACCAACCAGCGTCACCTGTAACAGTTATATGGTGATCACTGGTGAAAGGGTTAACTAGGGGGCAATCAGGGGGCTTTATGCGGTAGTATATGGGGGTCCCTGGCGCTATAAAAAGCTGCGGCGAACCTAAATACCTACCTGCCTAACTAGCGTCACCTGTGACACTAATACGGTGATCAGAAAAATGATCGCTTATTAGGCTGGGTTCACACTGGAGCGATGCGGAAACGCCGCAAATCCGCGGCGGGTTCCCGCATCGCATGCCTCCCGGCGGCAGTTCACACTGCCCTATGCGAACTGCTGGGAGTGTCAGTGAAATGTTACTGACACCCCCAGATCAGTTCGCATATCGCAGTGCGATCTGCAAACTCGGATCGCATGGTGTGAACACCCATGCGATCCGATTCTGCTGCGGGCCAAAAAAAGGGTCCCGTGCGAATTTGCGGCGGGTGCGGCGGGTGTGGCGGGTGCGGCGGGTGCGGCGAATGGCTGAACTCGAATCGTACAGAGATCGGATGTGATTTGCACTGCAGTGCGGTGCGAATCACATTCGTTCTCATAAACCGCTGCAATGTGAACCCAGCCTTAGTGACACTGGCGACGGGGGGTGATCACGGGGTTAAACCTTTATTGGGGGGGTTAGGGGGGTACATTAGAACTAAAGGGGGCTAACTCTAACTGCCCTAACAGTTATTACAGTCACAAATGACACCAATGCAAAAAAAATAAAAAATGACATTGGTGTCACTGTGACTGGGGGGCAGGGGTAATTGGGGGGGTGATCGGGGGGTAAAGGGGGGGTGTGAGTGTGCCTGGCATGTTCTACTGTGTGTGTAGAGTGTTGGTGCAACTTACTGATCCGCTCTCCTCCGTGTCGGAACGAAAAATACCGACACGGAGGAGAGAATACATCACTTCCTCTCCTGTGTTTACATTACAGGAGAGGAAGTGATGTCACCGGGGATTTCTATTCGTCGGGAGCGATCGCGAGGGGGTGGCCATGAATGAATGGCCGTCCCCTCGTCCGGGATCGCTCCCGAACGAATACCGACCGCCGCAGGCACCGGGCGGGGGCCCGATCGGGCCCCCGACCCGCGGGAGGCAAGGGACGTACATGTATGTCCTTATGCCTGCCCGTGCCATTGTACCGACGTACATCGGCGTGCGGCGGTCGGCAACTGGTTAAGGGATCAAAGCAGCTGATAAGCGTCTGTATTGTTGGTGGTGAAGGATCCTTTCTCTCCCTTTGGTGACACTTCTTCGTCTGTGTTGTTTGTAATATCACATGGAAAATTGTTCCCTTTGAAAATGGACTAAATAATTGTTTGCAGCTAGGGACAATATTTTGATTTTAGTGGTGCATGGGTTTATTTTTCTAAATAATTTTAGTCGCATGTAATTTTACATTATTTGCATTTTACCCTAATATGTTTAAATGGTTAATCATTGACTCTTTGTCTAGCTATATGTATTTCGATATTATATAGTTGTTCACTATAGCGCAGCTTTTTGGAAAATTATAGGTGTGTATGGGCCCAGGATAGCATGCTGGGGAGGTTAGTGAACGCAAATATGCATGCAGGACAAAAAAGGAGCATTAAAAGCTACAGCATGCATGAGGACAAAGAGGACATTCACAGCATATTACAATCGTAGTAATTATGGAATGAAGAAATTAATACAATACATTAGCAAACATAGAATGTGATGTTAAAGGATAAAACTTACCCGAATATAGTCCTTCTGCAGGACTTGAATGATGACAGAACAGGTCTCTGGAATAATGATTCCCAGAGCCTGGGGGGAGATCCCAGTTGTGAACTTGATGTCCATCGCCAAGTACTGCAAGGTGGCAATGAGCCTTTGCTTGGGAGAGATGGCTTGCCGCATGCAGGTGCCCTGCTTAGTAATATAGGGGGAAAGCAAAGCAAATAGACGGTGAAAGACGGGTCTGTCATCCGGAGATGATTCCTGAAATCCTCAGGATTATTCTCCTGGAGCTCCCACAGCCAAGGCATATGACAGAATTGGTCACAATTAAGCATCTGATTCTTGGTCCAAGCACTCCTCCTTTCCCTGTTAATGGACTGGACTTGGGTCAAAGCAATAACTCCAAGCCCAACAATATCACGATATCACGACACCCTTCGAACAAAATTTCACGGTTTCGTTGTCAGAAAGTCCGATCGTGTGCACGAGGCTTTACACTAGGCACATTTAGCACTTGGGCATTTTTTTCATGTAAATAACAAGAATATCTTATTTATTTTGACCAATGAAATTAATAAATGCTCAAGTGCTTGACATGGCTAAAAGGGGTACACACATTTACCAGCATTAAGCGCTTTTTTGCTGCCGGAAGAAAAATGTCCAGAGCAGTTGTTATCAGCATCTAGTTTGTATATGAGGCCTAACACCTCAACATCTACTATTTAACTGATACCAGTTGTCGGTAGACAGAGCCTTTATCTAGTATGAGACATGATTCAATTAACAATTATTATTTATGGATCCCTTGTACATTCCTTTCCCAGTTAACAATAACTATAATAAAAATGAATTGCTCGTATATTTCAATTCACCATAGACTACATGTACAGTGTGCATACTCAAGCAAGCTTGAAATCATTTGACGTAGGGTAGACTGAAGCTTTTTAGCTAAATAGGTTTAAAAGCTTCATCATCCTTTGAAAAGGGCAGGATAATTAACTTTCTCTTTAATGTATAAAGAATTTACATAACTTAATAGCAGCTTAAGTTTTACACACATGAAACATTTACATTTATCTATAGAAATATGATAGAGATACACAAATGTATATCATTCCTACACAGACAGTGTAAAGCAAATTGTTTACACTTGACTTGTTTTTTATCTGCTCTGGGTCCCCACTGTTAGGATAAATGCCCAAAGCTACGATGTGAGCCAGTCGACTGAATTAAGAATCTGAAATCCAGCAAAATTGCTATGTAAGTAAGTAATCTTCTCTTGGCTGTACTGCAAAAGCATGAAATCTGTCAGGTCTTCTCATTAGGGACCGTTCTGAACTTTACACACTGATTTCCCTGACAAATGCTAATGTCAGAAAGAGTTAACGTGTTATTGGAGCCACCCATTTAAATAGAAGAAAGAAACATATTTAATTTATTTATGAAAACTCAAGTATAGCAAAAGGTGGCATGTAAGCTTAGAGGATGACAGAGCTTGGTAACCAATTGCTTAGAATGGCATGGAAAACATTTAAAAAAAAATTCTTGGAAATAAAGAAAATTGGAATTATTTTCAATATATACTTTGCACATTCTTTTCAAATTCAGGTGTGAACATATTTAATTTATTTATAAAACTAAAGTAGAGTAAAAGGTGGCATGTAAGCTTAGAGGGGGATGGAGCTTTGTAGCCAATTGCTTAGGATGGTATAGAAAACATTTTAAAAAGGTTTTCTTGGGAAAAAAAGAAAAATGTAATCATTTTCAATATGTATTTTGCACATTCTTTTCAAATTGACACAGGAGTGGAAATATTAGGCAGTTACTTCCCAGTCATAACCCATGGATAAGATCATTACTAATACATTCTTGCTGTTTAAAAAATGTAAACAAACTGTAGGTGCCTTAGGTTTTGGACAGTTGCCCATAAAAAATAAACTCTGGGATGGTAGCCCTATCTTGGCTCCAAATGTTAAAGCTGATGTCTGGTGAACAAAAATGTTTCTACATGTACACTGATCACCCCTAATCATAAAGGCCTGTACAAACAGTCAGAAAATTGGACGAAAAATAATGCCTTCAAAGTGATCGCACAATAATCTGATGGTTTTAGTACACAGCTTTTGAGAGCTGATCACAACAGTTTATCCGATATTATCCATAGGGACAAACACTAAAATTTTTCTCCTACGATACCAGATCGTACGATTTTCATTTAATCAGCACAGTCTTCAGCTGAGAATACAATACCATACATTTCATAACTTCTTAATTTTTATTCTGTCATACAAGAATTTTCATAACTTTAGTAACCTCTTCATTTTCGATATAAAGATGAGCATGCAAAAAAAAAAATGGACGGTCATTTGTCCGACAATCTCATTGTGTGTATAAGGCATAACCAGGCAACAGAAAAACGCTAAATGTGGTAAAAAAAAACAGTGCCATGTTTTTGCCATATTTGCGTTTTTTGCCAAAACGTTCATTTCCTTTACGTGATTCTTCTGTGTCCATGAGGCCTAATGCTATCTCCTGGTTAGTAAAGTAATCCTCCCCTCAATGATGGCAGATTCTCCCCACAGTGGTGATCTTTCCATGCTGTGGGGATGAGAGGCTGAAGGATCACACCACTCCCTTTCCTCTTCCTGTCCCCTCATTCACCATAGAACTCCTTGTATTTTCCCACAATACAGGGGGGCTTTTTAATGAATGGAGTAGGGGGTGGATGAATGACAGGACAGCTCTCCTCTATTCTCAGAACATCATACATGCTGGAAAAATAATACTAGGAGTTCTGTGAATGGCCAGGGGGACAGAAAGGGGAGGGCAAGTGGTGTGATCCTTCACAGTAGCAACCCCAGTCTTTCATCATCGAAACATTGGAAGATCTTTGCTTTGGGGAGTATCTAACAGCAGATCATGGTATACACTTCATTACATGTATATTATAAGACTGTTGCTGTATGTCACACAAATATTTTACTAGACCTCAGCTGTAAGTATGTATACCAAAGGTATGATTTCTGCTTGGTTCCTCTGTTATCTACATGGGTCAATTCTGACAGGTTTTTCCCTACACCAAGATAAAAATGTGACGGGGTAGGAGAGCTCCACCACACAGTCTGTGATTAATATCCTCAGCTCTGCATGTTCTTTGTGTACTGTGTGAAGGCGGGTGTACCCCTTCCCTTTAAAGCAGAACTCTGGTCTTTTCAAAAAATCCCCCATTAGTACAGCCCTCCCCACACACTCACACAAAACACTAAACAGTTATTACATTTGTGAAATTTCTTATCGTTTAAGAGATATTACTGATTCAATTTTCAGGAAGTCAGCTCTGTGATTCAAAAAATGCTTAATCTTTTCTGGCAGGGAGGATCTCTTAGAACAGTGATTGCATCATATCCTCTTCTCTCTCTGTAACTGTAATCAGCCTATATTTCCCATGAATCCTTGGGGTGGGAGTGAATGTGGAAGGTACACTAGACACTACACAACATAAATCACACCCCTCATTCTGCAGCCAGCAAGCCATACATAACACACGGTATGATAGGTTACAGCCTTATAAATGCAAAGCATTTTAATATAAATGCAAACCAGTGCAACGTGTCAGTGTCCACCAGTGCCGCATGTCAGTCCCACTAGCGCAGTTTGTAAGTCACACAAGTGCTGCATGTCAGTCCCACCAGTGCAGCTTGTCTGTCACGTACTTGGTGGGTAGAGCCTGTTTATGCAGAGGAAGGCCTCTCTTGCACCTCTGACTCAGGGCCCCTGGTTGTGTATACAGGTAGCGCACGAGTGGCAGTTAAATGTGCTTGTTGGATTGCTGTTCCAGTAGTTTGCCAGATGGCAGCGGGTCTCCGTTGGCAGGAACAGGCTGGTACTTAGCCAAAGGTCCCAAAGGTAGCTGGACAGATGCTAGCAACTTGGAAGCTATGGAGGGGCTGGAACCTAAGCAGACTCAAACAAGCCGGGTCAATACTTCAAGAGCAGATACAGGTAACAGGAAACAGGATACTCAGAGAACACTGTAGACTAGACAGCACTGATCCTGGATGCTGATCCAGCTTAAATAGCCAATTTGCCTCCCTAATCAGTCACGGAATGCACCGCGCACATTCACACATACGCATGTTTGCATACCTGTGCATATGCGTTTGCGCGTGAGCACGCGCTAACACTCCTCTTCTTCCAGGCATTAGGGAAACAGGGATTCTTCTGTGGCTATTATTCTGTCTCCTGACAGAGCCTTTCTGACATTGTCAGTCCCACCAGTGCCGCATGTCAGTCCCACCAGTACAGCTTGGTCCCATCTGTGTCATACAAGTGATTTCTGATAATAATCTCCGCTCTGCAAGAAGATGGCAGAGGGGCAGAGTGGAGGGGTGGATTGCTGGCAGGGAGCAGAGGAGGAGGAGGGAGAAGAGAGAAGAAGGAGGACACCTCCTCCATGGGCAGCACAGATGAGGGGTACTGTGAGACCCCCTCCGCCCACTACAGGAAATAGAAATAGAAATCCCTGCTCTCTTTCAGAGGACTGCACACAGGATGTCACCAGGCAATAACGGTTTTTCAGCAAGTCCAGCAGCCTATTACAGAGGAACTACAGAGCTTAGAAGAACATGGATGGCAAAGTTGGTGAAGGTAGGAGATCAGCAACAAAGACATGGAAAAAAAATTTGGCCAGAGTTCTGCTTTAAGCTGTCCTCACTGAGATCTACACACTGAGACTACAGAACCCCGGACCCTGCTTTTTAGAGCTCCGAGATCCCGTGTAAATTCTGGACTTTGAATAGCTGTACAGGACAGATGGCTGCATCATCTGATGCTAGTCACTTCACATATAATGTAATACCCTGTTTCCCCGATAGTAAGACACCCCCGATTGTAAGACATATCGGGAGTTTCAGAGGGGTCGGCTAATATAAGCCATACCCCGAAAGTAAGACATATGTCTTACTTTCGGGTTAACACTGGGGTATTGCCGCCTCCCTCTCATCTAGCTGCGCGCCGCCTCCTGCCCACGTCCACACCGTCCCCCTCTCCATACGTCGCCGCGTCTGCCATTTCCCTCTGATCTTAATGAGCGCCGCCTCCTGCCCACGCCTGAGCCGTCCCCCTCTCCATACGTCACCGCGCCGTCCCCTGCACTTGTCACTGCCGCCTCCTGCTTAAAATACGGTAATGCACACAGTATTAATCATACATCAGTAAAACATACACACTGGCATACTGGGGTATCATCTGCTGTATTTAACCCAGTGGGTATCAGCAGGTGTCACACTGGATTAAATACAGCAGGTGGTACTGTATCACACATAAATCTGTTTTATCTTACAGTATTCCACTGTTCGTTCTTACCATTTTTCATTGTTTTACATGTTATGCAATGTTGTAACAAGATATTCTTGGCACTTCCTTTTATAAAACTGTTTTGTGGTGAATACAATACTGTTCAGGTTGTTAATAAATGTTAATTTTATGGTTAAAACAAAAAATTCGACAATTTTTTTCCAATATAAGACATACCCCGAAAGTAAGACATAGTGGGGCTTTTGGGGATAAAAAGAAAGTAAGACACTGTCTTACTTTCGGGGAAACACGGTAGTTTACTTCCAATGTAAAGCATATGTGCATACTCCCTAGTTTAAAATAGAATCTCCCTCTGAACAATGTACACCCCCGTTTGGGGAAAAAAAACTCACTTCGGGCCATATTTAGGGCTTGCTTACACTTGCGTCAGTCTGTAAAAAGCAATCAGTGGTGGATTACTTTTCACAGAACAGTGCAGGTGTAAGCAGTACTGCTGACCTAGTTCACATTTATGCAGGTTGCAGTTTGCATATTCCAAGTGCATTTTGCGTTTTTCAATACACATTTTTAAACCACTGAAGTCTATGGAACCAAAAAAAGTCCCTGGTCATTTCCATAAAATGCATAGATGTGTGTGCATACCCTTTATGAGTCAGAATAGACTCATTGTTCTGTTATTTTCTAATAGTCGTCTGCTATTGTACTGTTGCACTAAAACTTGCATAGGCGTGAACCAGGCCTTAATGCCTGTGGTTTGTTTTGTTTTTTTGACAGATGAGCATTCTTTTTCAATGGGAAAAATTTGGCTTGTGGTTGTTGAGCAGCCCCATTCACATTCAGGCAAACATGACAGGGGGATCATTTACGCCACACCACGATGTGAACCATTATAGCCATGGTATGCGTACACCCCCATCTGGCAGCAGTGGGGGGTTGGGCTTAAAAATGCAGCTCAGACATTATTACATAGGATTTATATAGCAGCGACAGTTTAGGCAGTGCTTTACAGACATCATGCTGTCCTAGGCACATCTGAATATTGATGCTTTTTTGTACAAGTTCCATCCCTCGTGAGTCTGGTAGTAAAATCTACTGCAAGAATATGTTATTGGGGTCTACTTCACATGCAGACTCACTTTTCAACTGTACAGGCCACCAAAAAAAAAAAGGAATTGTTTCCTTATTCACAAATAATACTTATTGTTCATGACATCTGACATCAACCATCTGACATCTCAGAACATCTCCTGCGCTTTTTTTTACTTTACAGCTCTACACGGACTCAAGCCTCAAATTTCCAGAGTTGGTCAGAAGAAGTAAACAAATTAAGCAAAATGTTACCACAAACAGGACGGGCAGATGAATGAAAGGTCCGTCACCTTCAATTATAAAACATGTTCTATTTATAAAAGCTGTAGTACCAGCTTCTATGGATGGAGAAGCTGGGTAGGCTAGGCACTCTTGATGTGTGCATGTGATAGTTCCCTTAGTTCTTTAAACCCCCGTAGCAAAGCTCCCAACTGTCCCCGATTTGGAGCAATGTCCCTTTGTCCCTCATTCCTCCTCATTTGTCCCTCATTTTGCTCTGATCTATATAGATGTATATAAAATGCACTTGTATCTATCAAAAAGTATTTCCCAGTGATAAACCTTTCATCTGATTTCTAAATTGCTGCATTTGTAAATTACAAAAGCCAATATAAAGGAATAGTAGTGGTAAAAAAAGCACTTGTGTGTTTAAACAATCTTGTTTTTTTGTGTACAATTCTCCTTTAAGGGGGCGTGGAAAAGGGTGTGTCCTATGCCTGCACACTTTTGCTGATAGGTGTCCCTCATTGCCATCTCAAAAAGCAGGGAGGTATGCCATAGCACCAGAAGATTATGGCAGCGGGGTTGGGGAACATAGGAGGAGAAATATTACTGCTAAAAGAAGACACAGCAGTCTTGTCCCTTATAGTTATTTTTTTATATAATTTATATAAATTTAACTTAAAGTTAAAACATTTTTTTTTGCTAGAAGATAATGTTATGCCAAGTAAATTGATACTCAACATCGTTGCGTGTTTTGAGTTACAGAGGTGGTCTAGGGCTAGAATTATTGCTCTCGCTCTACCGATCACGGCGTTACCTCACGTGTGTGGTTTGAACACCGTTTTCATGTGCGAGCGCTACTCACATGTGCGTTCGCTTCTGCACGCGAGTTCGGCGTGATGGGGCGCATTTAAAATTGTTATTTTGTTCGTATTTATTTTACCTTTTATTTTTATTTTTTTACACTGTTCTTTAAAAAAAATTGTGTCACTTTTATTCCTATTACAAGGAATGTAAACATCCCTTGTAATAGAAAAAAGCATGACAGGATCTCTTAAATATGAGACCTGGGGACAAAAAGACCTCAGATCTGATATTTACACTAAATGCAATAAAAAACAAAACAATTTTGTAATTTGAAGAAAAAAAATGGCCCTTTAGGAGCTATGGGCGGAACTGATGTTTTGACTTCGCTTCTGCCCTGCAATGGTATGGAGATGGGTTGGGGCCATCTTCCCCTCACTTGTCTCCACCCAGGAAGGAGAAGAATCCGATCGCCTCCGCTACTACCAATGGCTCCGGTAAGCGGTGGAGGGCACCGGAGAGCGGCGGGCCCCTCTCCCACCACCAATAAATGTGATCTTGCGGCGAATCCGCCATAGAGACCGCTATTATTGGAAAAACGGACCACCCGCTAAAGAAGAGGATACTGGGGTTATGGCAGCTTGCTGCTGCCATAACAAAGATATCCCTCTTCAAAGAGAGGACGTATATAAGCATGCGGTGGTCCTGAAGTGGTTAAATGATGAGCTGAATTTTCATTGTTCTGTGTAATAAGACATTAACTAATTTTGACCACAATGACTTAAAATAGAAGCGCTTTAACCACTTAACAACCGGCCCATAGCCGAATGACGGCTACAGGGCGGTTGCTTAACCCTGGGAGGACGTCATATGACGTTTGAGAGCTTCAGTGACCGCCGGGTCCACAGGACCCGGTGCATCACGGATCACTGTAAACGGCCGCTCATCGTGGCCGTTTACCACGCGATCGCTCCGTCATAACATGACGCCGGTTTCTCCCTCCCTCTCTGTACCGATCGGTACAGTAAGAGGGGAGAGATCAGTGTCAGCAGCGCTGTGGGCTGTAGCGGCAGTGCCCACAGCGCTGTTCACCCCTCAATTCCCTGCCAATACTCTGCAATATCCAGCAATGCCCTGCCAATACTCTGCAATGCCCTGCCAATACTCTGCAATACTCTGCAATGCCCTGCCAATACTCTGCCATGCCCTGCCAATACGCTGCAATACTCTGCAATACCATGCCAATACTCTGCAATACCCAGCAATGCCCTGCCAATACTCTGCAATACCCTGCAGTGCCCTGCCAATACTCTGCAATACCCAGCAATGCCCTGCCAATACTCTGCAATGCCCTGCCAATACTCTGGAATACCCAGCAATGCCCTGCCAATACTCTGCGATGCCCTGCCAATACTCTGCAATACCCAGCAATGCCCTGCCAATACTCTGCAATACCCAGCAATTCCCTGCCAATACTCTGAAATACCCAGCAATAATCTGCAATACCCAGCAATACTCTGCAATAGCCTGCAATACCCTGCCAATACTCTGCCATAAATTGCCATACCCAGCCATACTCGGTGATACTCAGCCATACTCGGTGATATCCAGCCATACTCTGTGATACCCTGCAATACCCAGCCATACTCTGCAATACCCAGCCATACTCGGTGATACCCTGCAATACCCAGCCATACTCTGCAATACCCAGCCATAGTCGGGGATACCCTGCAATACCCAGCCATAGTCGGTGATACCCTGCAATACCCAGCCATAGTCGGTGATACTCTGCAATACCCAGCCATACTCAGTGATACCCTGCAATACTCTGTGATAACCAGCCATGCTCGGCCATGTTTGGCTGTACTCAGCCTCTGTATGTGACCAGGCTGTGGAAGTCTCACACATGTGGTATCGCCGTACTCAGGAGGAGTAGAAGAATCTATTTTGGGGTGTAATTTTTGCTATGTACATGCTATGTGTTAGAAATATTGTATAAACGCCTGATGGTGCTCCCTGCATGTTGGGCCTCTATATGTGGCAGGGCTGTGTAAAAGTCTCACACATGTGGTATCGCCATACTCGGGAGTAATAGCAGAATGTGTTTTGGGGTGTAATTTGTGGTATGCATATGGTGTGTGTGAGAAATAACCTGATAATATGACAATTTTGTGAAAAAAAAAGGAAAAGAAAAATCTTGATTTTGCAAAGAATTGTGGGAAAAATGACAACTTCAAAAAACTAATGCATCTTACTAAATACCTTGGAATGTCTTCTTTCCAAAAAGGGGTCATTTGGGGGGGTATTTGTACTTTTCTGGCATGTTAGAGTCTCAAGAAATGAGATAGGCCATCAGTACTTCAGGTGTGATCAATTTTCAGATATTGGCACCATAGCTTGTGGACTCTATAACTTTCACAAAGACCAAATATCCACCAATTTGTACTAATTTTTACCAAAGATATGTAGTAGTATAAATTTTTGCCAAAAATTCTGAAGAAAAATTACTAATCTGCTAAATTTTATAACAGAAACAAAGAAAAATTCATTTTTTTACAGAATTTTCAGTCTTTTTTCTTTTATAGCATAAAAAATAAAAAACCCAGCGGTGATTAAATGCCACCAAAAGAAAGCTCTATTTGTGTGAAAAAAGGACAAAAATTTCAAATGGGTAGTGTTGCATGACTGAGTAATTGTCATTCAAAATGTAAGAGCACAAAAGCTGAAAATTGGTCTGGTTATTAAGTGTGTTTAAGTGCCCAGTGGTCAAGTGGTTAAAGGGTTAGTTCACCTTTTCCAAAAAACTGCCTATTGTCAGGGCTGGCTTAGCCCTTCCGTCTCTGAGCTGGCTGCTCAGCTGTCGGCTAATTGCCAGCTCTCATCTCTCTCCACCGTTACCCAGCTGTTCCTGATCCTGCTCATCTGACCTGCTTACTTAAAGCTGTCCAGCTCACTTCATCTCTGCCTTCGCCTTGGTCACATCACAAGAAACCATCTCCTGCATTCCTGTTTAAAGACTGGCTTGCTGACATCCCTTCAGGCTCCTTATCCTGCTTGGTGTTCCTCCACTTGGATCCCTGACTTCTGGCCTGGCTGATTACCCGATCTGGTTATTGAACTCTGGCCTGGCTGACTACTCGATCCGGTTACTGGACTCTGGCTATGCTTTGACTATGCTTACTCTATTTAACTTTTTATTTTTTATTAATAAAAAAGTGTGATTTAATTGTTCTTCTGTCTCAGTCTGGTTCATGGTTTCTGACACCTATGCAGATAAGGGGTGTTTGTAGATAAAATAAACTGTGCAACTTTGACCAAAGTGGAATAATGTCTTTTCTATAGGTGTAGGCCATGTACGGTATGTCCCTCCTAAAGCCTGAAATAAATACTTCCAGGATGTTGCTAAGTGAGGCCTAGTCTTTACTTCTCACCTCCCATGTCACATGAGTGAGCTCTTAAACCCTAAACTCAAAGCTACTGCATCAGGGGATAGAAAGAGCATGCAAGTGGATTTGAATCAGATAAAGCTCACTCCTATGATGATCATAGTCCCTTCTGGCCTGGGGTTTAGCAGCATTTACAGGACATATAGCTAAGACTTTGTCTCTCTCTCTCTCTCTCTCTCTCTCTCTCTCTCTCTCTCTCTCACACTCCATTTCCCCCTCCTGAGGTTTCAGTGCCAAAAACCCAGGGACAGGAAATGTATACATAAAATATTTACAGGCAAATTCAGACAGTAGGGGGCAGCAGATCCCTACAAGTCTAAATATGGGCCTTTTAAATAGGACAGCATTTTTGCACACGGTAGGCAACCACTAGAACTAGAAAAGTCCAGCTAAAGATAAATGGTAAGACAAGATAAACATTAATGCTTTAAGATAAATGGTAGGACAGCAATAAATACTTTAAAGCAATAATGATTTAAAGATAAATGGTAAAACAGGGCAAAGCAATAATCCAGAACATCACATGATTAATCTCTCTGGCGGTCTGATTATGTCAGTATTTTTGAATGTCAAAGTGGTACATTGTTTTGGAAATTTGGAAATTTGTTGTATAATATTGTAGGCCTGTAATTCTTAGGAATAACTCACTGAAATCTGTCCAAACAAGAATCTAGTAGACATCCCGGGTATGTTAAAGTTTGAAATATGAAATCATAAATTATTATATAATAAATAATTATAAAAAAAGAATAATATAATAATAATAAATTTAATTCAATAATGTAATGTAATCAAACCAAAAACACTGAAATGTATCCAAACAAGGGTGTAATATTATTAGTCACTGTAATACTAGACACTGCATATTGGTTTAGTAGACATCCCGGGTATGAAAAAGTTTGAAACATGGGACTGCACAAAGTCTGACGCAACAATCAGGACAATGGAACCTGGTTTCCTTTCTGATTTTCTTTCCACTGTCATCTCACTTCGAACAACAAACCTTGTAGGTGCTGACTTTTTCTCAGGTAGTGGGATGTAGTCCATGAAGTAACGATCAGTCAAGCATTCCGAATTGGCAATGCCAACAGCACGACATCCAGCTCTATTCACAGCCACTGATGGTGTTTGGTGGTTCACAAAGATACATTCGACAACTTTTCAAATTAAGTCATAATGAATCACAGGCTTGTCGCTCTTTTTTTTTTCTTTTTTTGTTTAGCAGAATGTAGGCATTCCACAAGCATTGCTGAAGATGATGCCTGAAGATCTTCTTGTAGTACTTATTTTGCTGTTTCCTCATTGCTGGGTAGAATGTCATTGCTTGGTTGGCTCTGTCGACATCTCCCATGGTGTTATTGTAGTCTATCACTACTTGTGGCTTCATGATATTTTTCCCACTTTTTGTGTGTACCATAAACGTGGGAGTATTATAAACTGTATTCATTAGGCACACATCTTTCCTGTCACGTCGTCGCAGCGCCATAATCTTGCCTTTTTGCCAGGCAACCATTTTTCCATTCTTCAGCTTCTTATTGGCAAATATTAGCGGCATGTAGCCTTAACAGTTTCATAGGCATCTCTTTTGTTTTGCAGAAGACACTCATAAAGGACTCTATTGTATATGACTATTGTATATGACTGAATTCCAAATGTAGCCAGTTGACGAGTCACAAAGCATGTAGGATTTTACGCCAAATCGTGCTCTCTCCTTGATGCTATGTATTGTACCCATCTGAGCCTTCTCTTGTAGGCCATTAGACTTTCATTTATTCTGGTATCTCTTTCTGGCATATAGCTTAGTTGGAAATTCTTTAGAATAATTTAAGATACTTTCCAAATTTTCTGCAGGATGAGTAGTTTCATCAAATTCTTCATAATTTCTAAAGTGTAAAAATTTAATGATAAAGGAAAATCTGTACTCTGACATGTCCGTGCCAAAGAATGGAGTGGCAAGTAATTTATTAGGTGTCCAATACCACTTCTGCAGGGGATTCCCCACCACTCCCTGAAGTATTATTAGGCCCAAAAATTTCCAAATGTCATCTCTGGTCACTGGTTCCCACTTTCTGCTTTTTGGAAACTTCCGATGCAGAGTAGCTAATTGTTGCTCTTTGTAGCATTTTGTCTCATTAACTATTTTTTCAATAACCTCATCGGTCAGAAATAATTGCAAGTATACCAAGCTGTCTTGGGGATGCTGCCTGATCAATAGAGCACAAGTTCGCAGTCAATAGAGCACCAGGTTCACACATCACTGAGTTCAGCCGCAGAATGGTCGTTGTCGTCACTTTCAATGTCTGATGACGAATTCCCCCACTAATCACTATCGCTCAATTCTAAAAGTGATTCTGATTCACTATCGCTGTTTTCTAGCTAGTTTACAACCGCTTTTGACTTAAAGGGACGCTTTATGGATGCTATGGACGTTCTCAAGTTTCCAGGCAGAAAGTAAAGTAAAAGTGCAGGCAGGGCACTGGACAAAGCAAAAGGGACAAAATTGAGGTGACATGGTTTGATATGGAATTGTAATCCTAACAGATTACAATGTATTGTGTGTATGTCATGTTTGGTTAACTATTTTGAATTTCCCCTTCGCTTCCACCCCCCCTGCGTCGCCACGCTCACAGGGAGGGGAACCCAGAAGTCGGATGCCGGCATCGCCTGGAGGACACAGCGGGAGGACATCAGGGGATCGTAGGGACAAGGTAAGTGACACTCCAGGGATACTACAGTGTAACCCCGAGCGTGGCACAGGGTAACCACTTTTGGTATTGAAAATTAACCCCGAGCTACACTCTGGATTACCGCCAGGGAGGTTAAACTAGTGTTAACTAGTAGAAGCCAACAATATCCTTTTTATTCAACATCTACCATTAACTTCTTTGGTGTAATAAAAATGCTTATGTGATGTTGACGAGCATCCTACATGCATTGATTCTGACACAATAACAATAAGAGTAACTGAATGATTTATTATTCTATTTTTATTCTATTAAAAACCATTACCATTTTCTAGCACATCAAATCCCTGCTGAAAAACTGGTGCTATTTTGAGAATCACTGGCCAATAAATGGCTCGCCCAAGGGACAAATGCAAGCTCTAAAAACATACCATTTAGATTGCAAAAAGAATGACTCAGCAAAAATAAAATGGCGTTTAATTAGTTATAGTTAATCATCTACATTAGATGTCTTTATTTAGGTAATTTTATTATGTAATAGTTGAAGCATTTGGTTCAATATACAGTATCTCACAAAAGTTAGTACACCCCTCACATTTTTGTAAATATTTTATTATATCTTTTCATGTGACAACACTGAAGAAATAACACTTTGCTACAATGTAAAGTAGTGAATGTACAGCTTGTATAACAGTGTAAATGTGCTGTCCCCTCAAAATAACTCAACACACAGCCATTAATGTCTAAACCGCTGGCAGCAAAAGTAAGTACACCGCTAAGTGAAAATGTCCATGTTGGGCCCAAAGTGTCAATATTGTGAAAGAGGTCCTAACGCTAGGTCACATATATGCGAATATATGCGAATTGAACCTCATCCAATTCACATGACATATAAAATAACATTGATTTCCACTGAAACTGTTCACATATATGAGGTGCATCCTCAATGCAAATTTAAAAAGAGTTCTGTGTGTTTTCTGAGCACTGTGGTGCGGTTAAAGCATGAATTCCATGCTCATTGAGTTATAAGGGACTCTTCTGAATCGCATAGTGTTCAGTTGTGTTCAGGATTCATTTCAGGATTTCAGCACGGATTGCTCTTCTACTACAGGAGTTGACACCTTTTATCTACTATGTATTGACCAGCACTGAAATCACAACAATGATAAAAATCTGGTCCTGAGCCAAATTCGCATCAGAACCACTTTAAAAAATGCATCTGAACCACTGACTAAATGCTTTTTTATTCGCAGTGACAATGGAAACACAATTTGCACAGGACATATGTGAACCCAGCCTAAGGCAGGGTAGCTACATTAGCAAATATGCCACCTAACAAATTGGTGTTTTCAGTGATGAATTCAGCAGTGACTTGCAGAATGATTACTACTAGTCTTCATGAACTCTTATTTGCAACATTTTATTGAATTCTAAATTTATTTTGGCAATACCTCCACTGTTTTAGTACACGTGTAGCAGGGAGCTGGCTATCTTAGCTGCAGTATCAAATGACACTCTGCAACATTGTTGCAGTGACACTGTTTCCCTCAAATGCCAGCTAAGACATCACAGCCTGTCAGCAGAGTGATTACCATCAGGGAGCAAAGCATTCATGGAATTGTAGTTCCAGGACTCAGGACTCACATTAAGATTGAACTGTATGGAACCACAAGAGCCAGCATGCTCTGGACAAGAGGAACTAAAGACTCCATCTTGCTTTGCTGAGGCATTTTGAGACAGCAAGAGGTGGAGGAAGAGATCAGACCTAAGGGAGAGGTACTGCCTCTTAGATGATGTCGCCGCATGATTTAGGCCTCTGCCGCCAGTCGGGACATCCAGCCTGAGAGAGGGGGATCCCATGTACACATGCAGGCGCACCTGCACCAACGGTGAAGCATTCCAGTGTGAGGTGACCAGTTGGGTTGCCAGGAGAGCCTGCATGTTCCAGAATGTTCATTTTGGCCTTGACCGCAGAATTGGGTGAGGGAGCTTTTGCCCATTTACAGGAAACAGGGACACTGCACCACAGAAGAAGTAAAAGGGACACTGTATTCATTGCTGTTAGTCATCGTGCTGACACTTGTAGTGCCACAGGGCTAAAGGATAAGGCCATCCATTCCCAGGAACACTGTATATAGATACCATTGTACTTTCACCTTGCTGAGAGAAATTCTGCCTTCTTCATTTGATAATCCGCGCCAGTTGTGTTGTTTGGCCCTGCTTTTCAGGAGTTTAGGTGCACCAATGAAAATGGCTAGCGGAAGACACAAACTCTTATCTTTTCTTCAAAAGGGCTAAAGCTACTAGTGCCATACAGACCCACACACATATATTCAGGGCTCTGTATATGCAGTTGGTGTGTGGGACAGTTTATCTAGAAAGTTAAGCCACTACATGTTGATTTGAATAAAGTGTTTTAAGTTGAGCCTGTGGTGTCAGGGGACAGAAGAGAGAGGCCTGATGACATAAAGAGGGCTATTCCTCTGCTCTCCTCCCGCCTGGACTCATAGAGCAAAACTAAGTAAAGGTAACCAATCTGATAAAAAGTGTTGAGATTTATTTGCCATTTAAGTGTGGGACATTCTCAGGTTTGGAATCCCTTGAGAGCAGCCCGAATATAGGATTGCGCTATATTGCTCTTAATCTCAGTTATTGCTCTCCAGTTGATTACTTGAATATATATACTGTTACTGTCTGTTACTTTTCCATAGAAATATTTCAGTAAAGACAATTTCTGTGTTTTATCTTAACGTGTGTGTTTCTCATTGGTCATTGCACTTACACTATAGCCAGGTGTGCCAAGAGGGGCAGAAGTGGTTATTGGGGTTGAGAGTACATAACAAACATAATTAAGCAGCTCCTGCGGGGGTAGTGCTACACGTAGGGGCTCGTCCAGGATAATGCCACTACTCTGCAATCAACTCCTCAAGGCAGCACCCCTACAAGTGCCAAGATTAACCCCGCTGCTGCCTCATTGGTGTGATGAAGAAGGTACTCACCCAGAGTCCAGTGTAGTAATTGAGCTTCCTGAGGATGCTTGAACTGAAGAACAGATCAGCCACAAGGTAAAAACATTGATTCCATACCAGAAGGCGTGGTTGATTGCTGTCAGACCAGACCAAGATGTCTCTTGCACCCATGCACTGTTAGAATGGAAGCAGGGGATCCCTAGCTGTTTTCGATGGTCTAGTGTACAGTCTGTACACTAGAAAAAATCTGAGGCCCTCAATCTTACGCTACAAGAGACTACGCGGGAGGCTGTTTTACGCAACTGTAAATTTAAGTGGGAATCCCGCTCTCTTAAATACTTAGGAGTTTATTTGACTCCCAGTTTAAATGAGATATATAGCCAAAATTTTTTGCCACTGTTACAAAACGTGAAAAAAGACCTGGAGAGATGGACACTCAAACATTTCTCCTGGTTCGGTAGGGCAGCTATTGTCAAAATGACAATCCTGCCCAGATTTCTGTATTTCTTTCAGACTCTGCCCATATGGCTACCTGCAAATTTTTTTCGGTCATTGAATGCTATTTTTAGACACTTTTTATGGGCATCTAAAAAGCCACGTATAAGCCTTACAATACTCACTAGAGATAAAGGTAGTGGGGGAATGGGATTCCCCAATTTCAAAAATTATTACAAGGCCACTCATCTTACCAGAATGATTGACTGGACCTGTCATGCGGATAATAAAGATTGGGTGAAACTTGAAAACGATGTAGGTCCTACTCCAGTGACATATTCCCCTTGGATTCCATGGGACTTATGCCCTAAACAGCATAAGCAACATCCCCTTATAGGGACCACTTTAAGACTATTACAAACAGTGTCTCAAACGACGGGTTTGACTACTTCACCTGGCCCATTAACACCGCTAGTAGATAATCCTGACTTTATACCAGGCATGCATAAACCTATCCGGCACTTCATATGTGGGAATCTGCCCTTACTAGCCACTCATTGTCTTGAGGGTAACAAGATTAAATCAATGACGGACTTACAACATACTTTGGGCTTAACCGTTATGGGACATTGGACGTATAGACAAATACACGATTATATTTCGAGCCCAAGGAGGCTCAAACATTTTATACGACCATTAACGCCATTTGAGGCGGTTTGCCTTCGTGCCAACGCTTCTACGAAAAATATTTCTCTCACGTATGCTTGGTTACAATCCGCAGCACGTCTGGAACCTAATAAACATAAGCTTTTCTGGGAAGCAGCATTAAATGCATCATTTACAAACGATCAATGGCTACAGGCATGTGTATTTGCTCATAAATGTGCAATTAGCACTAGATTACAGGAAACTTCTTTTAAACTTTTGACGAATTGGTATAATACGCCAATTAAATTGCACAAGTGGTTCCCCGCTGTTCCAGACATATGTTGGCGTTGTAATCAAGCTAAGGGCACTTTACAACATATATGGTGGGACTGTGACCTAATCAGACCATATTGGGCCCAAGTGATTAGTATTATACAACAAATAACTGATACACAGATCCCCCTAGACGCTAAATGTTGTCTACTACACATCACTGACCTTTCAATGAGAGAATATAAAAAATCGCTGATTAGATTCCTACTAACTGCCGCCAAGACAGTGATACCGAGATATTGGAGGAACACTACGACTCCCTCAATTACGGAATGGCTGGGAGAGATAGGATACTTGCACAAAATGGAAGAAATTAGGGCTATAGCCCATGAAAGCACGGGCAAGTACATAGTTGTATGGCGACCTTGGGTAGTGTTTAGCTATTCCTCTGTATACGTCTCTCTGATACAAACATGAGGTGGAGGGGGCGTTGTGTGTTTGGGCTAGTAATGCCCGCTTGTTTCTTAGGGACAACTGCATTATTTTTTTTTTTATTTATTTTTTTTTTTCTCTTCTTTCCCTTTCTCTCCTTTTTTCTAAGGTGCTAGCCTTGAGATAGGCTGTCACCTCTTTTTTTTTATATCCATTAGTCACATTTGGCTTTTGTATGATAGGTAACAGGGTGTATTTAGAGTGGTATAAAGTTATAATGCAGACATGCCGGGACAGGCTTTTACAATCAATTGATATATATGTTCAGGTCCTATTGACGCTTTGGGAATGGTAATGTACCTATCCTTTTACTAAGAGGTCTTTCCTTTTTTTTTTTTTTTTTTTTTTGGAGGGGCTTATTAGTTTAATGGGATCTCCTGTCAATCTGTGTATATGCAAACAAGAGGGCTAAAAATATGAGTTTGTAACGCTATTGCTATCCTATTGTACACACAGGCAATTGTATTTGCGATTATTATGTATTGTTATATTTGTATTGTAACTGGCTAATTCTTTAATAAATTCTAATTGTTATAGTGTACAGTCTGCTGACCAGGCTGAGTTTCATCGAATTCAGTCACACACACCTGAGAGGTACTAGCCGAGTTAAGGTTACAAAGGAAGATGTCCCTTCCACACCATCCTTGGCCATGATCAGGCCAGAGTTCTTATCTGTTTTGGGAGACTTTGTGTCCAAATTTCCAAGGGACGCTCCATCGTGCCCTGGATTTGAGTACCAGAAACTCAGGCCTTTCTCTGGAAGACAACCAGTACCGACAGGGGAGCACAGTTTTGAAGGGTCAAACAGGAAGAAGAGGCCAGTGAGACTACTGTGCCAGAGCCAGTGGAACAGAGGAAATAAAAAGTCATTCCCCATTTCAAGAGACCAAACTGTGACGTGTTGGGTGAGAGCTCCAAAGAAGTTGTCCTCTCCCCTCAAGGGGCTCTTGATATGCCTGACCTGTTCACCGCTGCTCTGGTGAAGGACAACCCTGACTTATACTTTGGCACAACTGGTAGGTTCATCCCTACAAAGTAAGGGTGCAACGGATCAAAAAATTTATGGATCGGATCGTTCCTCGGATCAGAGTCACGGATCAGATAATTTTTCGGATCAGCAAATAATACGTGAATTTGCAAAAACCTGTGAAAATTCCACCACCATATAGTCCCCACTGTAATATCCACAATCTCCCCCACTGTAATATCCACGTCATCTGCCCCACTGTAATATCCAAGTAATCTACCCCACAGTAATATCCACGTTATCTCCCCCACTGTAATGGACATCTCCCCCACTGTAATATTGGCTGAGTATGGCTGGGTACGGCTAGATATCGCCGAGTATGGCTGGGTATTACCGAGTATGGCTGGGTATGACTGGGTATGGCAGAGTATGGCTGGGTATGGCAGGGTATGGCTGGGTATGGCAGGGTATGGCTGGGTATTGCAGCATATTGGCTGGGTATTGCAGGGTATGGCAGGGTATTGCAGGGTATGGCTTGATATTGCAGAGTATGGCTGGGTATTGCAGGGTATGGCAGAGTATGGCTGGGTATGGCACAGTATTAGAAGGGTATTGAAGAGTATTGGCAGGGTATTGCAGAGTATTGGCAGGGTATTGCAGAGTATTGGCAGAGTATTGCAGAGTATTGCAGAGTATTGGCAGGGTATTGCAGAGTATTGGCTGGATATTGGCAGAGTATTGGCAGGGTATTGGCAGAGTATGGAGGGATGGCTGAGCATAGATGGATGTGACTGCAATTGTCACAGAGCAGCGCTGTGGACACTACAAATCAAGCCCACAACACTGCTTCCATCTGATCTCTCCCCTCCACTGTACAGATCAGTACACAGAGGGGAGAGAGGAACCGGCGTCAACAGGACAAGTTTACAAGTGATTGCTCCATCATTTGACAGAGCGATCACATTGTAAACGGCTTCTGGGTGTACCAAGATGGCCGCCGCTCCGGAGCAAGGCCGAGGCAGCGCAACGCTCCGCGGATCGCGGAGTGTGCCGATCCGAACAGGTTGACCCATTCGGATCACGGATCGGTGACAATCCGTTGCACCCCTACTATAAAGGATGGCGTGTGTGCAGGACAACCTCCCTACCTATGTTAATTGGTGGGAGCATAGGTGTGCAGAGCCTATTGCATTAGGGTGTGCACCCCAAAGCTCAATCAAACATTGGGACACCTGCCTTTACACGCACATGAACTTCAATGGCATCCCAGTCTTCATCTGTAGGGTTCAATATTGAGTTGGCCCACAGTAGAACAGCTTCAACTTCTCTGGGAAGGCTGACCTTTGACCATTCTTCCAGAAGCCATCATTGCTGTTAGTCATCTTGCTGACACTTGTAGTGCCACAGGGCTAAAGGATAAGGCCATCCATTTCCAGGGACACTGTATATAGACACCATTGTCCTTTCATCTTACTGAGAAAAACATTGCCTTCTTGAGTTGATAATCCGGGCCAGTTGTGTTGTTTGGCTCTGCTATTCAGGAGTTTAAGTGCACCAACGAAAATGTCTAGCTGAAGACACAAAGTCTTATCTTTTCTTCAAAAGGACTGAAGCTACTAGTGCCATACAGAACGGCACACACATATTCAGGGCTCTGTATATGCAGTGAGTGTATGTGGGACAAGTTACCCAGGAAGATAAGCCATTACATGTTGATTTGAATAAAGTGTTTAAAGTTGAGCCTGTGGTGTCAGGGGACAGAAGAGAGAGGCCTGACACAAAGAGGGTCATTCCTCTGCTCTACTCCTGCCTGGACTCATAGAGCCAACCTGAGTAAAGTTAACCATTCCGATATAAAGTGTCATGTTATGATTAATTTTCCATTTAAGTATGCCTCTGCTCTTGGGGACATTCTCAGGTTTGGAATCCCATGAAAGCAGCCTGCATATAGGATTGGGAGCTACATTGCTCTGAATCTCAGTTATTGCTCTCCAGTTGATTACTTGAATATCTATACTGTTATGCCGCATACACACGATTGGAAATTCCGCCAGCAAAAATCCAATGAGAGCTTTTGGTCAGAAAATGTGATCGTGTGTATGCTCCATCAGACTTTTGCTGGCGGAATTCCCACCAGCAAAAGACTGATAGCAGGTTCTCTATTTTTCGGTCGGAAAAAGTTCCGATCGGAAATTCTGATCGTCTGTAGCAATTCCGACGCGCAAAAATTCCTACGCATGCTTAGGAACAATTCAACGCATACTCGGAAGCATTGAACTTAATTTTCTTAGCTCATCGTAGTGTTGTACCTCACCACGTTCTTGTCAGTCAAAAGTTCAGAGAACTTTTGTGTGACCGTGTGTATGCAAGCCAAGCATCCAAGATTTTTTCCAATGGAAATTCCACTCATTTGTAAGGGGCATTACTGTCTGTTACTTTTCCACGGAAATATTAAAATAAAGACAATTTCTGTGTTTTATCATAACGTGCACGTTTCTCATTGGTGATTGCACTTACACTATTGCCAGGTGTGCCAAGAGGGGCAGAGGCTCTTATTGGGCTTGAGAGGCAGAGTACACAAAAAATATACATAAGTGGCTCCTGCGGGGGTAGCACTACGCACATTTTTATATTGTAGCTTTGAGCTATTATGCTAAAAAAAGGCTTATTTACTCTAGCAACATTGTCAGGGAAAAAAGGTATAAAGGTTTTAGCTTTTTGTTATGCTTGAGCCACTGGCGAGTTTTTAACAGAGATATAATTGGCAGCAACATGTCACTTTATCTGCAGTTGTTTTCTCTGCAACACATTTCTGATTTATTGAGGACAAAATATGTTAGGCAGCATTCTGTAATCGCGTGGATAAAAAAAGCAAAATAGAAAATAAAATAAACTTAGGTCTAGATATAATCACTTCATGGTCTCCTATATGAAAGTTTATGTAAAGGCAATTGCATTTTGATTTTGGGTGGTATGGAAAAGAGTAAAACTTTTTGTCAAGTTTTTATTGTTGTCCCTGCTGAGGAGGGTCAAGAAATTTCAAATATATATCTATATTTTGCATTTAGCGTTAATAGTAGGTAATTTAATTAACCCTGCAAGTAAAGGGGTAAAAAGCATACAGTTTTGTTTTGCATCATGTGACCATTTTACATTTCCCGCATGGTGCCAATGTGCCAGGTTGAATGACTCTCATGCATGCGAGAGAGTGATGTGACCTGACTCTATTAATCTAGGCAGCTGAACACTGGCATCCAGAAGAAGGCGGGGAGCAGAAGTAAATATTTCTGCCTCTATTTCCACTTTAAATATAGTGGATAAACAAATGATTTTTAAAGCTAAAAAGAATGAAGAATTTAGAATTGGTGCTGACCAGTATTCAGTGAATTCTACGAATAAGATAACTAGATTTGCTTTGAATTCCCAGTCATGTGCAGGGAAATTTAAAGCTGAAGTTTAGTGATCTAACCACTAATGAAGTATGTCCCATGTTATGCAAGCAGCTGGATCCTGTATAAATCTTTTAATGGATGCCTAGTCCTCTTCCTGCCTCTTTTTGATAGAGGCGGTTTTTTCTGGAGCTACAGTGAACAAGCTCCAGACACGTTCCTGCCCCCTCCTAATTCCTTTCCAGTACATACTGCTCAATGTCATACCCTCCACACTCCTCTCCTGTACATACTGACCACTGTCATACCCTCAGCACTCCTTTCCTGTACATACTGTTCACTGTCATACCCTCCACATTCCTCTCCTGTGCATACTGCCCACTATAATACCCACCACACTCCTCTCCTGTACCTATTTTCCATTATCATACCCTCCACATTCCTCTCCTGTACATACTGCTCACTATCATACCCTCCACACTTGTCTCCTGTACATACTGCTCACTGTCTTACCCTCCACACTCATCTCCTATACATACTGCTCACTGTCTTACCCTCCACACTCATCTCCTATACATACTGCTCACTGTCTTACCCTCCACACTCGTCTCATGTACATACTGCTCAGTATCATACCATCCATACTCCTCTCCTCTGCATACTGCCCACTGTTATAGCCTTCACACTGCTCTCCTGTACATACTGCCCACTTTCATAAACTCCTCTACTGTACATAGTGCCAGCTGCTGTCATACCCTCCACACTCTTCTCCTTTGCATACTGCTCACTATCATACCATCCACCCTCCTCTCCTGTACATACCGCCCACTGTGATACTCTCCACACTCCTCTCCTGTACATACTGCCAACTGTCATACCCTCCACACTCCTCTCCTGTACATATTGCTGACTTTCTTTCTCTCCACACTCCTCTCCTATACATACTGCCCCTATCATACCCTCCACACCACACTCCTCTCCTGTACATGCTGCCCCCATCATAACCTCCACACTCCTCTCCTGTACATACTGCCCCATCATACCCTCCACACTCCTCTCCTGTACGTACTGCCCCCATCATACCCTCCACACTCCTTTGCTGTACATACTGCCCCTATCATACCCTCCAAACTACACTCCTCTCCTGTACATACTGCCCCCATCATACCCTCCACACACCTCTGCTGTACATACTGCCCCTATCATACTCTACACTCCTCTCCTGTGCATACTGCCCCCATCATACCCTCCACACTACTCTCCTGTACATACTGCACACTGGCATACCCTCCACACCCCTCTCCTGTACATCGTGCCCACTGTCAACCCTCCACACTCCTCTGCTGTGCATACTGCCCATTGCCATACCCTCCACACTCCTCTCCTGTGCATAGTGCCCACTGTTATATCCTCCACACTCCTCTCCCTTACCTGCACATACTTCCAACTTTTATACCATCCATACTCCTCCCCTATGCCTCTTACCCACAAAAACAGTTCTTTAAAATGATATAGAATATCCTCAATGTTACCAGCTCTAGAATGGGCACACTTTTATTAGTTCAACTAAAGGAAATCTTTTCAGCCCTAATATTTGTTCTACCCATTATTAGTACTCATTTAGTTTTGTGGTTACTATTGTGATGTATAGAGGAACATAGGATATGTCAGCTACTCTAAATATACCACTGGTAAAAAAAGTCCCTGAAAATATTTTTGAAATGTTGGCAACTATGCACTTGGGCACTGCCCAAGGGCAACCGAGTCAGCTGGGGAACCCATGAGAGGCTCCTGGGATCCTGTGATATTAAAGAGGTAGTAAACTATGCTAACATTTACTACTTTTTAGAGGCCCTGAGGTAGGTTATGATATAATGTACAAGTATGCACAGCATTTTAGAACATTACGGTACACTTACCTGTCAGACTGAGCCCTCCAGCGCTTCCAGCGGGTCTCGGGCGCTTCCACCTTCACCCGGTTTTCCTTCCAAGTTCTGTACTTTCTGTCACTTACCTTGGCCGTGCTGCGTTGATGTCATTTCCTCACATGCTTATGCACATCCTCTCTCTCTCTCATCTCCCCTCTCTCTTATCCTCCCTCCCTTACCCCTTACCCCTCTCTCATCCCCTTTCTTTCTCTCTCTCTCTCTCTCTCTCTCTCGCATCCTCCCTCTCTCTATTAAATTTAATTTGTTATAACACAAAATTGTTTGCATTTTTTTTATAAAAAGCCCCACCAAAATCCTCAGCACCAGGCCCATGATGTTCTCAATCCGGCCGTGGGTAGATCATGGACTTAATAAGAGCATGCAATGCCAATGCCAAGCTACAATCTCTAAAAAAAGCAACATATTTACTTGTATTAAAATAGGTATAGACTCCAGGGAGAAACAGATATAATCATGGCTCCTGTACAAAGAATTGGTTAGACCTTGTCTGCAATATGCAGTCTAGTCTTGGTCACTACCACTACCCGTTTTGGGTAACTAGAGAAAGTTCAAAGAAGGGAAACCAAGTTGACAAGGAACAGGAAGAACTTCAGCTATGAGAAAAGATTAGTTAAATTGAATTTATACTTAGTGGAAAGAGGTGTTTAAGAGGGGATATGATCATCAAGCTTAAATACATAAATGGTCAATAAAGTGAACTTGGTGCAAAGTTTTTCACTTTCAAATCGTTATAAAGGACAAAGAACGATTGTATTGGTAATTTCTGATGCTTGTGTCAAAATCATTCAATGACAAAATTTTAACTTGAAGCATATTGCGTAAAAAATACATAGCCTCTGTTGATCACCTTCTGATGATTGTTTAGGGATCAGGCAGATACTGATATTTTGGTATACTGAAATATTAAATATGTTAAACTATCAAATATATGAAATAATGTCCACAATGACACAGATTTGCAGACAGTTGCATATGTTGCATAGACAGTTGCATACTTGAATAAGTGTAAAGATAGAAACATGTTTTACAGTGTTAGAGTACCATGGTATGACTTTGATCAGGCCCGGACTGCCCATATGGCAGACCGGGCATTTGCCCGGTGGGCCGGGGGCCGCTGGGCCACCAGACCGCATTTCCTCAAAAGAGTTGTCAGAGCAAGCCAAAGGAATATATGCATCATATGCCTGCCGATGGTGGGAGGATCGAAAAGTCTCTCTATTCCCCCGCCCACTATGGCAACTGAAAGCCACAGTTCGTGCATGTGCCCCGCTGCCACTGGTCACCTGGCAACCAGGACACAAGAAGAGGAGGAGAGACAGAGAAGTCGAGGCCACCACCTTCCCTATATGCACCCGCAGTACCTTGCTGGATTTCAAGTGTGGGAGGCGGGTCTCATACCCGCCTCCTGCACATGAAAGCTGACGAGGTGCTACGGCCACATATAGGAAAAGCAGTGCACGCCCACTCCTCTTCTCGCCTGTGAAGGGGTTAGATCTGATGCTCCAGGGCAAGAGAGTGCTTCTTTCCTTAATGGTTTGTACCTGGCTCTATGAGTAATAATTTGTACCTGGCTCTGTAAGTAATAATTTATTACTGGCTCTGTGAGTAATAATTTGTACCTGGCTCTGTGAATAATAATTTATACTGTAACTGGCTTTTCAGTAGACACAAAGCTCGTACTCAGAAGCCAGTTATAAAGAAGTTTTGCTTAACAACTTAAGCCCCGGACCAATTTGCAGCCAAAGGACCAGGCCCCTTTTTGCAATTCGGCACTGCATCGATTTAACTGGCAATTGCGTGGTCATGCGACGTGACTCCCAAACAAAATTGGTGTTCTTTTTTTCCCACAAATAGAGCTTTCTTTTGGTGGTATTTGATCACCTCTGCGGTTTAAATTTTTTGCGCTATAAACAAAAATAGAACGACAATTTTGAAAAAAAAACAATATTTTTTAATTTTTGCTATAATAAATATCCCCAAACAATATCTAAAAAAAAATGTTTTTTTCCTCAGTTTAGGCCGAAACGTATTCTTCTACATATTTTTGGTAAAAAAAAATCACAATTAGCGATTATTGATTGGTTTGCGCAAAAGTTATAGCATTTTTATTAATATTTTTTTTTTACTAGTAATGGCGGCGATCAGCGATTTTTATTATGATTGCTACATTATGGCGGACACATCGGACATTTTTGACACATTTTTGGGACCATTGTCATTTGTACAGCAATCAGTGCTATTTAAATGCACTGATTCCTGTGTAAATGACACTAGCAGTGAAGGAGTTAACCACTAGGGGATGGGGAGGGGTTAAGTGTGTGTGTGGGTGTTTTTTTTAACTGTAGGGGAGCGTGGCTTGGCGTCTGACGTCACTGATGGTCTTTCCCTATAACAGGGAACAGACGATCAGTGACAGGCTCAGTAGGAAGCACGGGGAGGGGTTTGTTTACACAGACCTCTCCTCGTTCTTCAGCTCTGTGACCCGATCGCGGGACACCAGTGGTGATTGGGTCTGCTGGTCCAGCGGCCACGGTCACGGATAACTGACTTTATGAGTACTCTATTATATCTGGCTTTGTGAGTCATGCTTTATAACTGGCTTTGCACCCACTAGTTTAGACGTTTTAAAAGGGAACTGCACTTTATAACAGGGTTTGGTTACTTGTTTCGAAAGTAATAGCTCCCAAAGCGGGTTCCAAAGCTCTATTCACACATGTGTTTAGGCACAATGCAAATAGCTGCTGATTCCTACTGCTGTTTTTGACACCTGTGAGGCCGCGTACACACGCGCGGACTGTTCGCCCAACTTTGTCCGTCCAACAGTTTCGGCAAACAGTCCGCTCAAACTTAGCATGGACGGACATGGCCACACACGACGGACGAACAGTTTGCTGAAACCGTGCGCGATGACGTTTCGGCACGCACGACGGATCGAAAATTTCGACGTCCAATACACTGCAATGCAACCTTCCGACGTGGAAATCCTTTCTGAGCATGCGCGAGACTTAGTTGGCCGAACAAGCCTACACACGAGCGAACAGTCCGCTGAAACCTTGTTTCAGCGGACAGTTTTTCGGAATTTCCGTAAGACCTTGTTCGGCCAACTGTCCGCTGAAACTGTCCGCTGAAGCCCCACACACGAGCGGACTGTCCGCCCAAACACTGTTCAGCGGACAAGGTTGGGCGAACAGTCCGCCCGTGTGTACGCGGCCTGAGTGACTAGCTCCATTGCCTTTTGTGTGTTCTGAAGGTGTAAGGTGCAGAACTTGGGGCTGATCTGAGATGTGAAGGTGCAGAAATTGAGGCTGATCTGAGGTGTGAAGGTGCAGGAATTATGGTAGTCTGAGGTGTGAAGGTGCAGGAATTGTGGTAATATGAGGTGTGAAGTTGAAGCATTTACGGTAAACTGAGGTGTGAAGGTCAGGGAATTGGGGTAATCTGAGGTGTGAAGGTGCAGGAATTACAGTAATCTGAAGTGTGAAGGTACAGGAATTATGGTAATCTGAGGGTGTGAAGGTGCAGGAATTGTGGTAATCTGTGGTGTGAAGGTGAAAGATTTACGGTAATCTGAGGTGTGATGGTGAGGTAATTGGGGTAATCTGAGGTATGAAGGTGGAGGATTTATGGCAATCTGAGGTGTGGAGGTGAGGGAATTGGGGTAATTTGAGGTGTGAAGGTCAAGGATTTACAGCAATCTGAGGTGTGAAGGTGAGGGAATTGGGGTAATCTGAGGTGTGAAGGTGAAGGATTTATGGCAATCTGAGGTGTGAAGGTGAGGGAATTGGGGTAATCTGAGGTGTGAAGGTGAAGGATTTATGGCAATCTGAGGTGTGAAGGTGAGGGAATTGGGGTAATCTGAGGTGTGAAGGTGAAGGATTTACGGCAATCTGAGGTATGAAGGTGAGGGAATTGGGGTGATCTGAGGTGTGAAGGTGAGGGAATTGGGGTAATCTGAGGTGTGAAGGTGAAGGATTTACGGCAATCTGAGGTATGAAGGTGAGGGAATTGGGGTGATCTGAGGTGTGAAGGTGAGGGAATTGGGGTGAAGGTACAAAGCTCAATTGATTTCTTACTATTATTCAAGTGGTTTACAGCATTTACTTTATAAGATTCCTTGTCGTGTGAAGTTGACAATTAATTTTTTTATGTATCTGGCACTCTGAATTTCTTTGAAAACATGTTTCGCACACTATGCCCAAAAGGTTGCCTACACCTGGATTAGAGAGCAACTCTTGTCCAGTCCAGGCCTGGCTTTGATAATCTTAACCTATAGTTCCTTTTTGGTAAGAGGCTCAAAAGATACTCCAGGAACCCATACATATACATGGGGAAAAAGCAAGCAATACATACAAAATAAGAAAGGAAGATATGAAATATGTAGGATTTGGCAATGCCATGTCCTGTGCTATACATTGTATTATATATATATTGAAAATTATATTTAGAATGCAGTAAGTAAATCATGAACGTAAATTTACAAAGTTTTCCATACATATTTTAGTAAAGCTTTTTTAGTGAAATATAGACTATATTTGTGTGAGAGGTTTACTTACTTTGCAAGAAGCTGGAAGCTTACGAGGATTGTTCCTTCCTTTAGTCCCCTGGGTCCCCTCCTCTTCTGTTTTCCTTGTAGCTGAGTTTTTCCTTGGAGCGGAGTCCAGTAGCAAAGTTTTATTCTTGCAATTGGTAACAATGTTTTGTATACAGGTTACTGAAAATGTTTCAAATATATTGTCTTTCATTGAACTGAACTAACGATGATGCATTATGTAACTTGTAGTAATTTCTCTCATATGCTAAAGAAATGGAGTTTGAACCACAAAATGTGTACAGTCCCTTTCTACTATCTATTTGTAATCAAATAAAATATAATATGCACATGTAATAGTACTTGAAGATCATTACCTCAGTTGATATGCTGAAAAGGTTTTTGGGATGGAGTATGGGCCGAGATGTGGATCCATTGCTCAGTTTTTTAATAGAATATACAGTATGTCACAAAAGTGAGTACACCCCTCACATTTTTGTATATATTTTATTATATCTTTTCATGTGACAACACTGAAGAAATTACACTTTGATACAATGTAAAGTAGTAAGTGTACAGCTTGTATAACAGTGTAAATAAACCCTTACAAACCACTTTGACCTACAGGTAAGCCTAGATTAAGGCTTACCTGTAGGTCCAAGAAATATCTCCTAAACCTACACGGTTTAGGAGATATTTGCCAAAAGACAGGCACCACTGTCTATAGCGCATGCGCTGTTGACGGCGATGTGCCGCGAGTGGTGGCTTCCGTGCGCATGCGCGGGAGTGACGTCATCGCGGCTCCGTCGAATGACAGCGCCGGAGCAGCGAGACCCATCAGGGTTTACTTCCTCTTTAATGTCTAAGCCACTGGCAAAAAAAAAGTGAGTATACCCCTAATTGAAAATGTCCAAATTGGGCCCAATTAGCCATTTTCCCTCCCCAATGTCATGTGACTCAATAGTGTTGCAAGGTCTCAGGTGTGAATGAGGAGCAGGTGTGTTAAATTTGGTGTTATTGCTCTCACTCTCTCATACTGGTCACTGGCAGTTCAACATGTCATCTCATGGCAAAGAACTATCTGAGGATCTGAAAAAAATAATTTTTGCTCTACATAAAGATGGCCAAGACCCTGAAACGGAGCATCAACACAATGGCCAAAATCATACAGTGGTTTAACTGGAGAGATTGCACTCAGAACAGGCCTTGCCATGGTCGACCAAAGAAGTTGAGTGCACGTGCTCAGTGTCATATCCAGAGGATGTCTTTGCGTAATAGATGTATGAGTACTGCCAGCATTACTGCAGAGGGTGAAGGGGTGGGGGGTCAGCCTGTCATTGCCCAGACCATATGCCACACACTGCATTAAATTGGTCTGCATTGCTGATGTTCCGGAAGGAAGTCTCTTCTAAAGATGATGCACGCGAAAGCCCGCAAACAGTTTGCTAAAGACAAGCAGACTAAGGGCATGGATTAATGGAACCATGCCATGTGGTCTGATGAGACCATGCTAAACTTATTTGGTTCAGATGGTGGTTGGTTCAAGCATGTGTGGTGGCAACTAGGTGAGGAGTACAAAGACAAGTGTGTCTTGCCTACAGTCAAGGATGGTGGTGGGAGTGTCATGGTCTGGGGCTACATGAGTGCTGCCGGCGCTGAGGAGACTGGGCCGCAAGGCAGTATTCCAACATGATAACAACCCCAAACACACCTCCAAAATTACCACTGCCTTGCTAAAGAAGCTGAGGGTAAAGGTGATGGACTGGCCAAGCATGTCTCCAGACCTAAACCCTACTGAACATCTGTGGGTCATCCTCAAACAGGAGGTGGAGGAGCGCAAGGTCTCTAACATCAACCAGCTTTGTGATGTCGTCATTGGAGAGTGGAAGAGGACTCCAGTAGCAACCTGTGAAGCTCTGGTGAACTCCATGGCCAAAAGGGTTAAGGCAGTGCTTGAAAAGAATTGTGGCCACACAAAATATTGACACTTTTGGTCCAATTTTCACTTAGCGGTGTGCTCACTTTTGTTGCCAGCAGTTTAGACATTAATGGTTGTGTTGAGTTATTTTGGGGGGACAGCGAATTTATACTGTCATACAAGCTGTACACTTATTACTTTACATTGTAGCAAAGTGTCATTTTTTCAGTATTGTCACCTGAAAAGATATAATAAAATATTTACAAAAATATGAGGGGTGTACTCACTTTTTTAAGATACTGTACACTGAAAATGTCATATATTGTAATCATAAAATTATGTTTTTTTTTAAATTTACGTGGTCTGTTATGTATGCTCACTGAATAGCATACTCAAAAAATGTTTTTCTATATCTTGTCTGGTAAATATGGGATATAGGTACTGAGCTACAGCTTGAGATTCTAAAACCCCTAATCTAATAACCTGCTAGTGCCTACCTTCTTGGAACACTTTGGATTTTCGGCCTGTTCTTAAAAGCTGGCTGAACATCCTGATATCTTTTATTTTATTTAATTTTTTTATGAATTGTTAGACCCCTAAAACATCTTTCAGTTTTCTGCATAATGGTTATTCAACTGAGCTTACACATATTGTCTCTGAGCCAGAACCAAACAGTATCTGCTTATCTATAATCTTCACTACGTTACCAGAATACAAAGTAGAAAAGCAGCTGTAATTTTTTTTGTGATACATATATCAGTTTACCAAAGTGATTGTACATTCTGCATATGCACGTGCAATTGTCTCACTGTTGCTGCTATTGAGCTTCAGTGTGTTATTATCAACTGTCACCCTAACTGAACATGTCTTACTGTCTACGTATGTATGCAGAAATTAAAGCAGAGTTCCACCCAAAAGAGGAACTTCCGCTTATCTGTCTCCTCCCCCTCTGGCAGGGGCGTAACTATAGGGGGTGCAGCAGTTGCGACCGCAACCGGGCCCTGTGATGCAGGGGGCCCATGCAGCCCCCTCTACATATGGCCGGCAGCAGCATAGGCAGCTAGGGGTACCAGTGCACCATGCACACGGGTGGCTGGAGGTGGAGGGTGACTAGCAGAGCTCCATGCTCTACTATCGCATTGGCTGCTCTTTAGTTGTGCATTCCCCGCATGACCTGTGTCCTCGGCTGGCTCCTCAGAGTAACCCTCTCCTGCTCCATGCATTGCCGCTCAGTCTGATGTCTGTGCTCCCCAGCCAGAGTCCCGCCCCCCCCCCCCCCTGAGTCCGACCCACACTGCACTGCATACTTCTCCCGGGTAAACAAACTTTAAGCACACAGATGCAGTGCAGCCCTATGAGAGCCCCCCGGAGGACACTGCAGGCTTGTTTGCCAGCCCCCCTCCTCCCCCGTCATACACAGATGATAAAAGGTTTTTCTGGGAGATTTGCTGATCGCCCATACAGCACACTGGATGGAGTCCAGGCCAACATGGATGAGTGCGCGGCCTGCAGCTTGGTCATGGTGAGTGAGAGGACCCCATCCCCCACACACCATTACATACCCCCTCCATCTCCCCCTGGGGACAGGGACCCCTTCTCACGTGGGGACAGGGACCCCCACCTATCCTGGGGACAGGGACCCCTTCTCACCTGGGGGCAGTAACTTCATCTGCCCTGGAGAAAAGGACCTCATCTCTTCTGGGTACGGGGACCCCATTCTGCCTAGGGACAGTCCCCCAATGGGGCAACTAAAAATAAAAAAAATAAAAATAAAAAAAAACTACTGATACCAGTGGTGGAACTACAGGGCTCACAAAAGTCATACCTGTGACCATGCCCTGGAGTTCCACTGCTGGACTCAGAGGGAAGGGCCCTGGCTGGGGTTCAGGGGGGCCCTTCATGGTTTCTTGCATCGGGGGCCCTGGAGGTTCTAGTTACTCCACTGCCCTCTGGTGCCATTTGGGGGGGAGTGGGTATCTGTTTTTGACAGGTATCCTGTCCCCACTTTCGTCAGAAGTCCGGCCCCCTCCTCCTCCCTCCCCCTTCACCTAATGTCGGGTCAGTAAGAGAGCACGGCCGTGCTTCGCTCATACGCAGTAGGGCTGTGAAGCCAAAAGGCTTTATTGTCAGGTTACTGGCAATGGCAGCGGCAGCACCCGACAGCCGATGGAAACATCAGCTGGGGTGCCAACATCGCTGGACTCCAGGACAGTATGTGTAGCTGCTGACTTTAAATTTTTTGAGGGGAAGGCAGAACTCAACTTTAGGCCCCTTTCACACTTGTACAACTTGTCCTACGATTTGGGACTACAAAGATGCATGACAAGTTGTTCCCCATGATTTCCAATGACTACCATTCATATTAATATGACTTTAAGTCATGCCGACTTCAAAGTAGTCCCTGCACTACTTTGGTCTGACTTTGATCCTACTTCAGCCCATTGAATATCACTGAAGTTGGATCAAAGTCGGATCGCAATGTTAACTGATCCGACTTTGGCATACAACTTGTGCTCTGATGATCTTGAAGGGGAACTCACGCCAAATCAACCACTAGGCACACGCACTATAGCCGAAAGACGGCTACAGCACAGACACCAATTGCCGGGAGGCCGTCCCTGGATGTCCTCCTGTTTACTTCTGTGATGCATTCTCTTTGGGGAAATTCTGTGCTGGCCGTGTCCCTTGGACACAGCCAGTCACAGATCACTGTAAATGGCCAATCACAGTGGCCGTTTACAGCGCGATCTGAGTTTCCAATGAGAGATGATCTCAGATGTGAACATATGAGATCATCTCTCATCGCCAGCTCTCCCTCCTCACACAGAGACAACGTGTGAGGAGGGAGAGACAAAGAGCTGCAGCAGGCCAGTGAAAGAAAAAAAAGACGGAAAATAAAGTGCCCACAGTAAATGTCAGTGCCATCTGTCCCCCCTGCCACCTGTCAGTGCTATCTGTCCCCAGTGCCACCTGTCAGTGCCACCTTTCCCCAGTGCCACCTGTCAGTGCCACCTGTCCCCAGTGATACATCGGTCCCTAGTGCCACCTGTCAGTGGCATCTGCCCCCAGTGCCACGTATAAGTGCCATCTGTCATCAGTGCCACATCAGTGACACGTGTCATCAGTGCTACATATTAGTGGCATCTGTCATCAGTGCCACATCAGTGTCATGTGTCATCAGTGCCACATATTAGTGCCATTTGTCATCAGTGCCACGTATCAGTGCCATCTGTTATCAGTGTCACGTGTCATCAGTGCCACGTATCAGTGCCATCTGTCATCAGTGTCACGTGTCATCAGTACCACGTATTAGTGTCATCTGTACCACGTATTATTGCCATCTGTCATCAGTGCCACATATTAGTGCCATCTGTCATCAGTGTCATGTGTCATCAGTGCAACATATTAGTGCCACCTGTCATCAGTGCCACGTTAGTGTCACGTGTCATTGTCCTAGTGCTCCAGGGCTTTCAAAAGTGTAATAGGTTAGTCAATAAGTTATATATGTAATTTATGCTCCTAGAACACGTGATGGTGCTCCCTGCATGTTGGGCCTCTCTTTGTGGCTAGGCTGGGGAAAAGTCCCACACATGTGGTATTGTAATACTCAAAATGAGTAGCAGAATATATTTTGGGGTGTCATTTGTGGTATACACATGCCATGACATAGAAATAACCTATTACAATGACAATTTTGTGGAGAAAAAAAAATCTTAATTTTGCAAAGAATTGTGGGAAAAATTACATCAAAAAGCTCACCATACCTCTTACTAAATACATTAGAATGTCTACTTTCAAAAAATCATTTGCACTTTCTTGGCTTGTTCGGGTAGCAAAAAATGAGATAGGTCGTCAGTGCATCAGGTGTGATCAATTTTTTATGATTTGCACCACAGCTTGTAGACTCTCTAACTTTTACAAAGACCAAATAATATCCATTAATTTGACTTTAAGTCGTGCCGACTTCAAAGTAGTCCCTGCACTACTTTGGTCTGACTTTGATCCTACTTCAGCCCATTGAATATCACTGAAGCTGGATCAAAGTCGGATCGCAGTGTTAACTGATCCGACTTTGGCATACGACTTGTGCTCTGATGATCTTGAAGGGGAACTCATGCCAAATCAACCACTAGGCGCACGTGCTATAGCCAAAAGATGGCTACAGCACGGACACCAATTGCCGGGAGGCTGTCCATGGATGTCCTCCTGTTTACTTCCGCAATGCGTGCTCTTCAGGGAAATTCTGTGCTGGCCGTGTCCCTCACAGATCGTTGTAAATGGCCAATCACAGCGGCTGTTTATAGCACGATCTGAGTGTCCAATCAGAGATGATCTCATATGTAAACATATGAGATCATCTCTCATCGCCGGCTCTCCCTCCAAACACAGAGACAGCGTGTGAGGAGGGAGAGATGAACAGGTGCAGCAGGCCAGTGAAAGAAAAAAAAATGGAAAATAAAGTGCCCACAGTAAATGTCAGTGCCATCTGTCCCCACTGCCACCTGTCAGTGCCATCTGTCCCCAATGCCACCTGTCCCCAGTGCCACCTGTCAGTGCCACCTTTCCCCAGTGCCACCTGTCAGTGCCATCTGTCCCCAGTGCCACCTGTCTGTGCCATCTGTCCCCAGTGCCACGTATAAGTGCCATCTGTCATCAGTGCCACATCAGTGCCACGTGTCATCAGTGCCACATATTAGTGCCATCTGTCATCAGTGCCACCTCAGTGTCACGTGTCATCAGTGCCACATATTAGTGCCATCTGTCATCTGTGCCACGTATCAGTGCCATCTGTTATCAGTGTCACGTGTCATCAGTGCCACGTATCAGTGCCACCTGTCATCAGTGTCACGTGTCATCAGTATCATGTATTAGTGTCATCTGTACCACGTATTATTGCCATCTGTCATCAGTGCCACGTATTAGTGCCATCTGTCACCAGGCTGTGGAAAAGTCCCACGCATGTGGTATTGTAATACTCAAGAGCATACCAGGCCCTTTAGTCTGGTATGGATATTAAGGGGAACCCCACGCCTAAAAAAAGTGCATGGGGTCCCCCAAAAATCCATACCAGGCCCTTATCCGAGCACACAGCCTGGCAGGTCAGGAAAAGGGTTGGGGACGAGCATGTGCCCCCCCTCCTGAACCATACCAGGCTGCATGAGGAGGTGGGTGCTTTGAGGTAGGGGGGCCCTGCGCCCCCCCACCCCAAAGCACCTTGTTGATGTTGATGAGGACAATGGCCTCTTCGCGAGAACCCTGGCTGTTGGTTGTCAGGGTCTGCGAGCAGGGAGCTTATCAGAATCTGGAAGCCCCCTTTAACAAGGGGTCTCCCAGATCCCAGCCCCCCCCCCACCCTATGTGAATGAGTATCCAGTAGATTGTACCCTTACCCATTCATCTAAAAAAAGTGTCAAAAATAAAACACAGTACACACATTTTTAAAGTAATTTATTAGGCATCTCTGGGGTGTCTTCCAACTTCTTCTCCCCTCTCCAGCTCTTCTCCCTCTTCTAGCAAAGTCTTCTGCCTCCTGCGCTGATGTCTTCAGCCTCTGCCTCTGGTGGGGAGCCTGGGATCTGGAGGCCCCTTGTTAAAGTTGGCTTCCGGATTCCGATAAGCTCCCCCCCCCGCAGACCGCCAGGGTTGTCGGGGAAGAGGCCCTTGTCCTCATCCACACGTAGGGCCCCCCTGCCTCAAAGCACCCATCCCCCCATGTTGAGGGCATGCCACCTGGTATGGTTCAGGAGGGTTCCCCTTGAAATCAATACCAGACCGAAGGGCCTGGTATGCTCTTGGAGGGGTAACCCATGCCATTTTTAATTTTTTTTACATGTGTGTGGAGTTCCCCCTAAAAATGTATACATGACAGTGCCTGGTTTTGTCAGGGATCAAACTTGGATCCCTGTTTATTGAAGTCGGACGCATGTCGGACTTCAAGTCACAGGGCAAAGTCGGGTCCACAGTCGTACGACTGTTGTTTCGTACAAGTGTGAAAGGGGCCTTAAGCTCGTTCATGCAAAATTTATATGTAAAGGTTCAATAAACAGACTGTTGGAAAAAGGAACAAGATAAGGTTCACAGATTAGTATGATAATAGTACAATAAATTTTAAATAGTGACAGATACCCAAGGTTATCAGTTTATCTTTTCAGATATCCATTTACAATCACTTTCCATGCACACTGCTGCTGTTAAACTCACATTTTTGTGAGTTGAGGCATTTTTTATTTTGCTCTTAAACTCCCCTAATGTTATCCTATGTGACCATGCACACATGGACATTTTCAGCAGTTTAGTAGCAGGGGAGTTTAGGGGATGTTTTCTGAACACCCTAAAATTTCTTTCAGGAGAGGAAATTTTGACTGCAAAAATGCTGAATACTGTATAAGGCTTGTAAATGCTGTTAAACACACCTAAACACTAGGCGCGTTTAGCACTTCAGTGTTTATTTATTTCAATGGCCAGAATAAATTACAATTCTGGCCAATTAAATAAATAAATGCCCAAACTCCAAACACTGCTAAAACTGGTTTGAAAAAATCAATCTTTGGGAGATTTTATATTGCTGATTTTCTCCTGTCAGGACAACCAGTGTTTACAAGAAACCAGTGTGCACGAGGCCTAAGTTGAATTTCATTTAACAGAATAAAATACTTTTTTTGTTCAAACTAAGGATTTTGTTTTCTTTGCACAGCCACTGAATCCCCTTTTGTGTCCCATCATATTTTTTGTTAAAAGTGTGGTAGAGTCAAAAGAGAGATAGACCTCAAAAAACTTGAAAGAAAAAAAAAACAAGTAGGATGCACCTTTCTGGTTAATCTAGTGTTTACCCACCATTTATGAACTGTTTTATGAATTATGTTGCATATCCATCAATCTGACATGCCTGATATAAACAATGAGGTATACCTTGATTCAATCAAACATTAAAACCCGTATGACGGCCCTCTAACCATCCAAATACATCTTGTAGGTCTTTATTTAATGCAATAGAGAAAATATCCCATAATATGTCATAGCAAACAACTGCAAAGCAATTTCTGTTTGTATGACTAGACTTATGATGCCTATGAACATTGGGTGGTAATCTTTTGATCCCGCTGTTTTCTATTTCAGTCATTTTTATTGTTTTAAAAAAAAATGTAACAATCTCATGGTTCCCCTGCACAGAGGCTAAGTTAAACAGTCCCATAAAGATAAGTAAATGAAAGTGTGAAAGCAACATTGTCACAAAACACTAAACAGGATGGAGGAGGACAAGCAATGGTGTCAAGATTCAATAGTCCTTAGCAGTAGCAAAGCTGTCCTCCAAAGGGCAATGGCACCCATGAGGTTATAAGGAACCCAAAAGGAATAAAAAGGCAAGCAAGAGAAAAAGAGGAAAGAAAGAGAAAAGAAGGGAAAGAAGAGGGAGGCAGGGGGAGAAAGGAAGCACTACGGACTCAATTATAAATGGCCGTAACTGGCTGGATGCAAAGAAGTAAAGGAGTAATTCATCTAAGGTTCCCAGACCTTGAGGAGCTTGGAGTATAAATCCTTCAGGATACTGGACATTTGTTCATTAATCATCAGAGGATCCAGCTGGAGAATTATCGATCAGGGAAGCCAAACAAATATCCACCAGTGTCTTCTCAGAAGCTGGCCCTGTAAATGTCCACAGTGTACTTCCCTCACCTTTCTTTATTTTTTTTAAACTTTATTTCTTTATTAACCACCTCGCGCCCGCCCTATAGCCAAATGACAGCCGTAGGGCAGGCGCGTTCGTCCGGGAGGCCGTCCCTGGACGTCCTAATGTTTACATCCGCAATGCGCGCCGCCGCGGGCGCGCATCGTGGAAGTTCTGTGTTCGCAAACACAGATCGCTGTAAACGGCCAATCACAGCGGCCGTTTACATCGCGATCGGCGTGTCCAATGGGAGATGATCTCATATGTAAACATATGAGATCATCTCTCAGCGCCGCTCTCCCTCCTCACACAGACAGAGTGTGAGAGGGGAGAGATGAACGGCTGCAGCGGCAGCTGTTCTTCTTTCCTTTGTTTTGCCATCCTCCCCCAGCAGTGCCATCCATCCTCCCCCAGCAGTGCCATCCATCCTCCCCCAGTGCCATCCTGCCCCAGTGCCATCCACCCCAGTGCCATTCACCCCAGTTCTACCTGCCCCCAGTGCCACCTGCCCCCAGTGCCACCTGTTGTCAGTGCCATTTGTCCCCAGTGCCATCTGTCATTAGTGCCACGTATAAGTGCCATCTGTCATCAGTGCCACGTGTCATCAGTGCCACATAGTGCCATCTGTCATCAGTGCCACGTATTAGTGCCATCTGTCATCAGTGCCACGTATCAGTGCCATTTGTCATCAGTGCCACCTGTCAGTGTCACGTGCCATCTGTTGTCAGTGTCACGTGTCATCAATGCCACTTATCAGTGCCATCTGTCATCAGTGTCACACGTCATCGGTGCCATGTATTAGTGCCATCTGTCATCGGTGGCACATATTAGTGCCACGTATTAGTGCCATCTGTCATCAGTGCCATGTATTAGTGCCACGTGTCATCAGTGCCACGTGTAAGTGCCACGTGTCATCAGTGCCACGTGTAAGTGCCACGTGTCATCAGTGCCACGTATAAGTGCCATCTGTCATCAGTGCCACATATTAGTGCCATTTGTCATCAGTGCCACGTGTCATCAGTGCCACGTATAAGTGTCATCATTGCCACGTATCAGTGCCATCTGTCATCAGTGTCACGTGTCATTGTCCTGGTGCTTCAAAAGTGTAATAAATAGTCAACAAGTTAGATGTGTAATTTATGTTCCTATAACACATGATGGCACTACCTGCATGTTGGGCCTCTCTATGTGGCCAGGCTGTGAAAAAGTCCCACACATGTGGTATTGTAATATTAAGGAGGAGTAGCAGAATTTTTTGGGGGGTGTCAGTTGTGGTATACACGTGCCATGTGAGAGAAATAACCTATTACAATGACAATTTTGTGGAGAAAAAAAAAATGAAAAATCTTAATTTTGCAAAGAATTGTGGGAAAAAAATTACAACATCAAAAAGCTCACTATGCCTCTTACTAAATCACCTTGGAATGTCTACTTTCCAAAAAGGGGTCATTTGGGGGGTATTTGTACTTTCCTGACTTGTTCGGGTGACAAGAAGCGAGATAGTCCACCAGTACATCAGATGTGATCAATTTTGTGCGATTCGCACCACAGCTTGTGGACTCTCTAACTTTCACAAAGACCAAATAATATCCACTAATTTGGGTTATTTTTACCAAAGATATGTAGCAGTATAAATTGTGGCCAAAATTTATGAAGAAAAATTAATAATTTGCATAATTCTGTCACAGAAACAAAGAAATATGCGTTTTTTTTTTCAAAATTTTCGGCCTTTTTTCATTTATAGCGCAAAAAATAAAAACCCCAGAGGTGATCAAATACCACCAAAAGAAAGCTCTATTTGTGGGAAAAAAGGACAAAAAATTCATTTGGGTACAGTGTTGCATGACTGAGTAATTGTCATTCAAAGTGTGAGAGCACCGAAAGCTGAAAATTGGTCTGGGCAGGAAGGGTGTTTAAATGGCCAGTAAGCAAGTGGTTAAGATATTTAGTTTGTTTACAAAATACATCACAATCAAACATCCCCTCAGCCCCCCCCCCCCCCCCCCCCCACACACTTTTCTCCCATCGCCTTATCAGATAAGAATATAACAACAAGAAAAAAAATTGTTCATATCTTGGGTAGCCTAAGAGGGGATTGGTAGCATGGGGGCCATCCTATCTGATGTTCCATTTAATCTAGATTCCTACTCTATCACACTTCCCTCTCATCCCCATTCTTGCACACTTCCATCCTCTTCATTTGTCCTCTTACTTTAATTCCTATTGGGTCACTTTTCATCGTTAGAATATTTTTCCACACTATTACTATTCACATATCAATCTCTCTGGCTTCCCATCAAGGTTTCCACATCTTTTCATATTTCTTTAAAGTCCCTTGTTTTATATATAACGCTTTCTCTTTAAGAATTACCACATTCATGGTATTTATCCATTCTCTACCGGACGGAGGCGACACCGACAACCATCTTAGGGCAATCTGTTTCCTTGCCTGAAATAGGCATCTCAGAACCGCTGTCTGGCTGCTTCCTGGGTTTCCAACTCCTTCAACTAATCCCAGGATGCAATACTTCGCCTCCATCCTGGTGGAGGTTCCAAACACCCGATCAATGGTTCCTGTCACCTCCGTCCAGTAACGGGTCAACTTTGGGCATCTCCAAGACATGTGAATCATGTCTCCCTCCATGTCCCCGCACCAGGGGCAGCTTGCGTTCGGCCATCGGCCACATTGAAAAAGTTTACAAGGAGTATAATAGGTTCTATATAATAAGAACAGATGTGACATCCTCTGAGAGGGAGAGAGTGATACCAACGGAACCAGTTCAAGAATTCTATTCCATTGTATTTCGGAGATATCTCCCACTTCTTTTTTTCACTTCCTCTTATACATAGGGGTCTCTATCCCTCCCATTCTCCCCTTGTTTATATGTGGGTATATTTTAGAAAATTAAACCTTTCCCTGTTTCTCCATTAATAATTTTTTAAAGAACTGGGATTGTGCTCCATTCTAAATTATATTCACCTTTCTTTATAGATATAGACTAAACATGATTGGTTGTCAACTCATGGTAACCATTCATGTTTAGGGATTCACTGTCTGGCAAAAATGGATAGTTGCATTATGTTTGCATGTTTAACAGCCTTCTAAATGTCTTTGGTAGTGATGGCCGAACGGTTCGCCCGGCGGTCGTTTCGCGGCGAATTTCCGACATTCGCGGTCCGCACGTTCGAACGCCTTTTTCCGTCGTTCGCCGCGGCGGACTTACGTGTTTAATGTATACAAGAACTTTAACCTTTGGTGACACGTTTATCATGTGATACAGGACAGCCAATTGAGACATGACAGCACATGGACACTTGTACATTCCCCCTAACCTATAAATACACCCGATCCGGTGGCCATTTTACATTCTTTCTTCTGTTACGATAGGGACAGGTTCCTGTGTGGAGTAGGGAGAGATAAACCACTAGCTATTTGGTACACAAAAGTTCTTTTCAGGACTGGTATAGGTGTTAGGTGTTGATAGGTTTGCTGTGCTGCTGATTCTTGCAGCAGCCTGAGTGTCTTTTGTTAGTTTAGAGAAAGGGAAAGGACGGTGTATGCTACAGGGACAGCCAGATTAGTCTTTCATCATCATCATCATCATCATCATCATTAGCTGTTACTATCAAGGTCCACAAAAGAGCTGTTCCAGTAACCACTAATCGTTCTCTTTTTTTGCCAATTTGTATAGGGACAGGAAGGAAGCAGTGTTGTCAGGCAGTGAGGGTAATTTTAAAGACTTGCTGTTATTATTAGTTCCACAAAGGTTCTTTTCAGGACTGGTATCAGTGGTACAGTAATAGGCTTGTACATGTATAATATTCTTTCTTCCAAATATAGAAAGGATATTATACTTGACTGCTGCCCTTCTGCTGCAGTCTGCTAAACATTCACAACTCACTTGTTCCACAAAAGTTCTTATAAGGACTGGTAACTTGGTATAGGGTGCTACGGTACATAGGCTTGAGTGCGGTACAGTCTGCTGTTCTGTAAGGACCGCTATCGGTCCACAATAGATAGGGTTGACGTGCACCACTGCTGACCGCTGCCCTATACTGCAGCAGTCCTTCAGCGGTATAGGGACTGACGTACAGTCTGCTAATCACTAACACACAACCTGCTTGTTCCACAAAAGTTCTTATAAGGACTGGTAACTTGGTATAGGGTGCTACGGTACATAGGCTTGAGTGCGGTACAGTCTGCTGTTCTGTAAGGACCGCTATCGGTCCACAATAGATAGGGTTGACGTGCACCACTGCTGACCGCTGCCCTATACTGCAGCAGTCCTTCAGCGGTATAGGGACTGACGTACAGTCTGCTAAACACTAATACACAACCTGCTTGGTCCACAAAAGTTCTTATAAGGACTGGTAACTTGGTATAGGGTGCTACGGTACATAGGCTTGAGTGCGGTACAGTCTGCTGTTCTGTAAGGACCGCTATCGGTCCACAATAGATAGGGTTGACGTGCACCACTGCTGACCGCTCACCTATACTGCAGCAGTCCTTCAGCGGTATAGGGACTGACGTACAGTCTGCTAATCACTAACACACAACCTGCTTGTTCCACAAAAGTTCTTATAAGGACTGGTAACTTGGTATAGGGTGCTACGGTACATAGGCTTGAGTGCGGTACAGTCTGCTGTTCTGTAAGGACCGCTATCGGTCCACAATAGATAGGGTTGACGTGCACCACTGCTGACCGCTGCCCTATACTGCAGCAGTCCTTCAGCGGTATAGGGACTGACGTACAGTCTGCTAAACACTAATACACAACCTGCTTGGTCCACAAAAGTTCTTATAAGGACTGGTAACTTGGTATAGGGTGCTACGGTACATAGGCTTGAGTGCGGTACAGTCTGCTGTTCTGTAAGGACCGCTATAGGTCCACAATAGATAGGGTTGACGTGCACCACTGCTGACCGCTCACCTATACTGCAGCAGTCCTTCAGCGGTATAGGGACTGACGTACAGTCTGCTAATCACTAACACACAACCTGCTTGTTCCACAAAAGTTCTTATAAGGACTGGTAACTTGGTATAGGGTGCTACGGTACATAGGCTTGAGTGCGGTACAGTCTGCTGTTCTGTAAGGACCGCTATCGGTCCACAATAGATAGGGTTGACGTGCACCACTGCTGACCGCTGCCCTATACTGCAGCAGTCCTTCAGCGGTATAGGGACTGACGTACAGTCTGCTAAACACTAATACACAACCTGCTTGGTCCACAAAAGTTCTTATAAGGACTGGTAACTTGGTATAGGGTGCTACGGTACATAGGCTTGAGTGCGGTACAGTCTGCTGTTCTGTAAGGACCGCTATCGGTCCACAATAGATAGGGTTGACGTGCACCACTGCTGACCGCTCACCTATACTGCAGCAGTCCTTCAGCGGTATAGGGACTGACGTACAGTCTGCTAATCACTAACACACAACCTGCTTGTTCCACAAAAGTTCTTATAAGGACTGGTAACTTGGTATAGGGTGCTACGGTACATAGGCTTGAGTGCGGTACAGTCTGCTGTTCTGTAAGGACCGCTATCGGTCCACAATAGATAGGGTTGACGTGCACCACTGCTGACCGCTGCCCTATACTGCAGCAGTCCTTCAGCGGTATAGGGACTGACGTACAGTCTGCTAAACACTAATACACAACCTGCTTGGTCCACAAAAGTTCTTATAAGGACTGGTAACTTGGTATAGGGTGCTACGGTACATAGGCTTGAGTGCGGTACAGTCTGCTGTTCTGTAAGGACCGCTATCGGTCCACAATAGATAGGGTTGACGTGCACCACTGCTGACCGCTCACCTATACTGCAGCAGTCCTTCAGCGGTATAGGGACTGACGTACAGTCTGCTAATCACTAACACACAACCTGCTTGTTCCACAAAAGTTCTTATAAGGACTGGTAACTTGGTATAGGGTGCTACGGTACATAGGCTTGAGTGCGGTACAGTCTGCTGTTCTGTAAGGACCGCTATCGGTCCACAATAGATAGGGTTGACGTGCACCACTGCTGACCGCTGCCCTATACTGCAGCAGTCCTTCAGCGGTATAGGGACTGACGTACAGTCTGCTAAACACTAATACACAACCTGCTTGGTCCACAAAAGTTCTTATAAGGACTGGTAACTTGGTATAGGGTGCTACGGTACATAGGCTTGAGTGCGGTACAGTCTGCTGTTCTGTAAGGACCGCTATAGGTCCACAATAGATAGGGTTGACGTGCACCACTGCTGACCGCTCACCTATACTGCAGCAGTCCTTCAGCGGTATAGGGACTGACGTACAGTCTGCTAATCACTAACACACAACCTGCTTGTTCCACAAAAGTTCTTATAAGGACTGGTAACTTGGTATAGGGTGCTACGGTACATAGGCTTGAGTGCGGTACAGTCTGCTGTTCTGTAAGGACCGCTATCGGTCCACAATAGATAGGGTTGACGTGCACCACTGCTGACCGCTGCCCTATACTGCAGCAGTCCTTCAGCGGTATAGGGACTGACGTACAGTCTGCTAAACACTAATACACAACCTGCTTGGTCCACAAAAGTTCTTATAAGGACTGGTAACTTGGTATAGGGTGCTACGGTACATAGGCTTGAGTGCGGTACAGTCTGCTGTTCTGTAAGGACCGCTATCGGTCCACAATAGATAGGGTTGACGTGCACCACTGCTGACCGCTGCCCTATACTGCAGCAGTCCTTCATCGGTATAGGGACTAAGAGTTTTGTCACAGGGTCATTTAAAAAATGACAGGCAGAGGAAGAGGCAGGCCCTTCCGCAGGGGTGGTAGGGGTAGGGCAGGAGCAACAGGCTTGAGCCAAAGTGGGAAGTTGCAGAAGGTGCGTTCAATTACTTTAAAGGATGCACCAGACTTGGTTGAGTGGCTCGCTCAGCCTTACTCTTCTGCACCCTCCTCATCCTCTCGATCTGCACCCTCTTCTTCACTCTCTGCTATGTGCACCCCCAAAGACACTACCACCAACAACACGACCACCACCACCACCACCACATACCTTCCGCTTGAGTCACTGGAATTATTTTCCGATCCATATCAAGAGGACATTTCTGATGCGCAGCCACTCTTGGTATTGGATCAGGAAGAGGAGGTAGCAACAAGCGCTACTCAGCAGTCTGACGCCAGTACCCAGATCAGCCCAAGGAGGAGGTTGGTCCCCGGTGTTGCTGCCTACTCCGAGATCTCTACTTATAGCGGTGGGGAAGGTGACGTTGATGATGACGTGTCTAGTGATGTCACGTGGGTGCCCACAAGAGAGGAAGAGGAGGGGAGTTCAGAGGGAGATATGGACCAGCAGATAGGGAGGAGAAGCAGCAATGACTTACATTGCACAGCAGGGACAAAGCAGACTGCAAATGTATCAGGAGCGAGTCATCGACCATGTACGGTCACATCTGGCGCTCCCAGGACACCGGCACATGGCTCCGCAGTGTGGGCTTTTTTTAACGTGTCCGCTGCTGACAATAGCGTTGCCATCTGCAATCTTTGCAGTCAACGCGTTAGTCGCGGTAAGCCCAATACTCACCTAGGGACGACCGCCTTAAGAAGGCACATGAGCAGCCATCACCGAGCCCAGTGGGAGCAACGGAACACACAAAGCCACACTGCAGGCTCTCACCGTCCAGCCTCGTCTTCTACTTCTCCTTCTCCTCTCTCCTCACAATTGTCCTCCACTCCACCTTCCATCACGCCAAGCTCACATTTTTCTGCAAAAAGGCAGGCTTCCGTGGGCCTAATGTTTGAGCGTAAAAAAATGATGACGCCGGATAACCCTCTTGCCCAACGGTTGGCGGCTGGCTTGTCAGAACTCATAGCCCGCCAACTACTGCCATATAAACTGGTGGACTCGGAGGCCTTTCGCAAATTTGTGGCCATTGGAACACCACAATGGAAGGTCCCAGGAAGGAAGTATTTCTCAGAGAAGGGCATCCCAGAGCTATATGGCCATGTTCAGCGGCAAGTGAATGTATCTCTGGCACACAGTGTCGGTGCCAAGATACATCTGACCACAGACACGTGGTCTAGCAAACACGGGCAGGGAAGGTATATCAGTTTTACTGCCCACTGGGTGAACCTTCTGACGGCCGTCAAGCATGTAACCCGTGGCACCCGTGTAGATTTGGTTTTACCGCCACGGATTGCATGCAGGCCTGACTCTTCTTCTCCTCCTCCTACTCCATCCTCCTCCCTCTCCTCCTCAGCTGCCTCCTCCTTTTCCGCTGCTAGCGTCTCTTCCACTGCACCGCCCAAGCTCCCCAGAACCTATTCCACATGCCAGGTGAGACGTTGCCATGCCGTGCTGCGTCTGTTGTGCCTGGAAGCAAAGAGCCACACTGGCCCGGCACTCCTTTCAGCTTTGCGTTCACAGGCAGATGAGTGGCTAACACCGCTCAATTTGACAGTTGGTAAAGTGGTGTGTGACAACGGTGCCAATCTGCTTAGCGCATTGAAACAGGGCAAAATCACGCACGTGCCGTGCATGGCACACGTCTTAAACTTGGTCGTGCAGCGATTCCTTGTCAAATACCCTGGGGTCCAGGACATCTTGCGGCAGGCAAGGAAAATCTCGGCCCATTTCAGAAGATCTTACACGGCCATGGCTCGCCTTGCTGACATTCAGCGGCGACACCATCTGCCGGTCAGACGTCTTATTTGCGATTGCCCGACGCGATGGAACTCAACCTTCTATATGCTTGATAGGCTGCTCCAGCAGAAACGTGCAGTTAACGTCTACCTGTATGAACTCTGCGAAAGAAACGGTTCTGGGGAGCTGGGTTTTTTTTCACCGCGCCAGTGGCTGCTCATGCGCGACACATGCAGACTTCTGCGGCCATTTGAGGAGATCACCAAACTGGTCAGTCGCAGCCATGGCGCCATCAGTGACATGGTACCTTATGCCTTCTTTCTGGAGCGTGCATTGCGTCGTGTCATTGATCAGGCTGTGGAGGAGCAGGAGCGGGAAGATGAGGAAGTCGCAATGCTGGATGAATTCCCAGGGGGGGCTACTCTATCTGAGACAAGTCAACAACAGGAGTCTGATGAGGAGTCAGAGGAGGATGGTGCCGGGGCGGATGAGCAGGAGCAAGAAGAGCATGCTTTAAACCTTTCTGGGATCCCTGTTGTGCGAGGATGGGGAGAGGAGAATGAAGAGGACGACATTATCCTGGATGATGAGCAGGAGCCAGGCCACCACACCGCTTCCACTTTAGTGCAAATGGGGGCCTTCATGCTCCAGTGTTTTAATAGGGACCCCCGTATAAAAAGCATGAGGGTCAAGGACCAGTACTGGGTGGCAACGTACTTAGACCCCCCGGTACAAACACAAAATGGCGGAAATGTTACCGCCGTCGCAGAGGGCTGTCAGAATGCAGCACTTCCAGGCCTTGCTTCGAGAAATGCTGCATTCTGCTTTTGCGTGCGCTGGCAGAGGAGCAATTCCCACTCCCAGAGAAGGATTTGCGGGTACCAATCCAACAGCGCCTGCAAGAAGAGGCCGGTTTGAAGATGTGTTGGTGACTTCGGATATGAGGTCATTCTTTCAGCCGACCCATCGACAGGTGTCATCCGGATCCAGCATCAGGGAACGCCTAGACCGTCAGGTGTCCGACTACATTGGGTTAACGGCCGATGTGGACGCTCTGAGGAGTGATGAACCCCTAGACTACTGGGTGGGCAGGCTTGACCTCTGGCCAGAGCTTGCCCAATTTGCAATCGAACTGTTGGCTTGCCCCTCATCCAGTGTCCTGTCCGAAAGGACGTTCAGCGCAGCAGGGGGGATTGTGACCGATAAGCGTACTCGCCTAGCTCACCACAGTGTTAACTACCTCACATTTCTAAAAATGAATGAGGCATGGATCTCGGAGGAATTCAACACATGTGACCAGTAGACCATGTATATGTCTATAAACTATTTTTTTAATCAAGCACACAGACCTTCTTAATTCATTTGGCTCACTTCCTTGACCCAAAAAAGCACACCGTACTATATGCCCCTACCCTCCTCTTTGAAGAGGTTGAGCGGTGTCATATTTCTACTGGGGCTGCTTATGATATCCCTGTGCTGTGCTGACTTCCTCCTGGGGGTTCTTATTATGAAGGGATCACACTATCCCTGTGCTGTGCTGACTTCCTCCTGGGGGTTCTTATTATGAGGGGATCACACCATCCCTGTGCTGTGCTGACTTCCTCCTGGGGCTGCTTACGGTGCTGCTGTCAGTGCTGTATGTCACGGTGCTGCTGTCAGCGCTGTATGTCACGGTGCTGCTGTCAGCGCTGTATGTCACTGTGCTGCTGTCAGCGCTGTATGTCACGGTGCTGCTGTCAGCGCTGTATGTCACGGTGCTGCTGTCAGCGCTGTATGTCACGGTGCTGCTGTCAGCGCTGTATGTCACGGTGCTGCTGTCAGCGCTGTATGTCACGGTGCTGCTGTCAGCGCTGTATGTCACGGTGCTGCTGTCAGCGCTGTATGTCACGGTGCTGCTGTCAGCGCTGTATGTCACGGTGCTGCTGTCAGCGCTGTATGTCACGGTGCTGCTGTCAGCGCTGTATGTCACGGTGCTGCTGTCAGTGCTCTGTATTACGGTGCTGCTGTCAGATGCCTCTATCACGGTGCATGTGTCATTCCGGTATGTCACGCTGCTGGTGATCATCTCCTGCACCCTCTTCTTTGCCTACCCTGGTCCCTGACCTTCCCTCTCCTCCATTGCCTTCATTAGCTCCATAGTCCTGAATTGTTAGAACAATTTCCCAAATAAAATAAAAATGCTTGTAGTTATCGATCCCAAATTCACCTCATACATGTATTATGTCATTGTCCAGATGGTGGGACTACGTTTTACCCCCTAATAATTACCACGTGGCCGCAAATTCGACATGAAGGTTTGCAAAGTTCGCCTCCCATTGAAGTCAATGGGGCCCGCGGCGAACGTTCGGTTTCGCGAACGTTTGGGTCCGTTCGCATTTCGCGTTCGCGAAACGTCCCGTCGGAAGTTCGTCCATCACTAGTCTTTGGCCAAATTAATTTCTTAAGGATAATTAGTGTTTGGATAAGATGAGCTAAAGTTGATAAGATTTTCTAATCTCATGCAACGGATTCATACATTTCTTCTAAAGATCGAACAGTGTTGGGTTCCCTTTCCAAGCTATAGTGAGCAAATGTAAATGTTAAAGCGGAGTTCCAGCTGCAAAAACAATTTTTTTTTAAAAGCTATCTCTTACAATCACATTCTGTGTATTTAGCATGGCTAATCTTATTACTAGTGCCACATTTTTAGATATTTTATTTAAAAACTTACCTTTATATTGATGTATCTCTGGCATTCCCATTTTACTTGGGGGCAGGCGAAGCCCAGAAGCATATGCTTCCGGGGTATGATGCCGCCCATTCTCGCGCATGCTCAGTAAGGACATCTAGAGGCACAGGAAACTAATCAGGTTGCCATCACAACAGGCGGCGGCGGCAGATGTGCCCGCCCCCCTTTGATGGCAACCAAGATAAGCTAATTATATATACAGGAAGGCGGAACACTGAAAATCAGTGATCCACTTTAAATCGCTTAATTTCCTGTTGGGAAATAATGCGATTTTTGGACACAGTCCTGCCCACTGACTCCTGGGAAATGTGAGTCATAGGCGAGGGAGGAAGTAATGCGGAAAGCTGCAGAGCCTGAAGTGGCAGATTAGGAGCCACCACCTAGCAACAGGGCACTTTGGGTAAGTAAAAAAAAATGTTTTCTCTCCAAATGTTTTTTAATATTAAACATGGATTAGGAAAATGTTAAAAAAAAAAATCAGGGTGGAACTCCGCTTTAAAAAGGCCACTGTGATTGATGCATTTTGCTAAATAATTTGAGCCAAGTGTAGGAAGAAGGAACTTAAAAGAAGACATATCCTTTACCTAATTAGATTTTTTAATTACAGAAATGAAACTTCCTCTTTACTGTAGGTAATGACTACTATTGCAGCTGAACAGGAACAGTCTTTTGTTCACTAAGGCCGCGTACACACGGGCGGACTGTTCGCCCAACTTTGTCCGCTGAACAGTGTTTGGGCGGACAGTCCGCTCGTGTGTGGGCTTTCAGCGGACAGTTTCAGCGGACAGTTGGACGGACAAGGTTTTTCGGAAATTCCGAAAAACTGTCCGCTGAAACCTTGTTTCAGCGAACAGCCCGCTCGTGTGTAGGCTTGTTCGTCAAACAAAGTTGCGCGCATGCTCAGAAAGGATTTTCACGCCGAAAGCTATAATGCAGTGTATAGGACGTCGTATTTTTCGTCCCGTCGTACGTGCTGTTCACGTCATCGCACACGGTTTCAGCAAACTGTTCGTTCGTCGTGTGTGGGCATGTCCGTCCATGCTAAGTTTGAGCGGACTGTTTGCTGAAACTGTTGGACGGACAAAGTTGGGCGAACAGTCCGCGCGTGTGTACGCGGCCTTACAATATACAGTATGTTAGCAACTGTATTCATTAATGTTTTTCGGTCCCTTTTATTTCACTAAGTTCTTGAGTTCACTATTGATTTAGATTTTACTGGACACAAAACATAGACAAACAGACATTTTTCAAACTGTCTGATTAGCATAACAGTTTTTTTTACGGTCATATGCTGAACCCTAAATAAATTTTGATTAAAAAAACAGCAATCCCTTAAAGCATGGGTGCTCCACCTGTTGTCCTCCAGCTATTGTAGAACTACAAATCCCATGAGGGATTGCAAGGCTGACAGTTACAAGAATGACTCCCAAAGGCAGAGGCATAATGGGATGTGAAGTTCTGCAACAGCTGGAGGGCCACATGTGGAGCACCCATGCCTTAAAATATATGTAAAATAAAGGGTATGCAACCAAATATTGGGTTAAGGTTGCCAAGAATTTTGACCAGCCCATTTTTGGAGTTTTATGTGACATTATTTCCAATTTGCCTTTTTTCCTCCTTTTTTTGTTTTGTTTCAATACACACAAAGGGAATAAACATGTGTATAGCAAAACATGTGTTACTGCAATACTTTTCTGTGAGAAATACTTGATTTTCTAGAAAAAAATTCTGGGGTGCCAACAATTTCAGTCATGACTGTAGGCACTTCCAACTCCATGGCATGAACAGAAGTTATGTTCCCCTCAGGGCACCTTCCCAAGACAAGCAGTGGCAGGAGGAATGCAGAGGGAGGAGGGACAAGTCAACCTCTGCATTCTTGCTGCCGCTGCTTGTCTATATGTAATGCTCTGAGCCAAGACAAGCTGCAGTCTTCTTTCTAGTAACTGTTGTTTGATTGGCCGCAGCAGAGGTGAGGGTTGCAATTTGGACCTCATAGCTACTGTAGCTAGGAAGCACCTAGTAGCATACCTCTAAACCTTTTGAATTTCTCTAAACCCTTAGCCCTTAAAACATGCCCTGTCCCATATATATAGAAAATGTTGGTGTCCATTCCCTACCGCACACGATGATATCCCCCTAGGGGCTGTAAATAAGGAATAGTGTCATTTATCAGGCTTTTTCACTTGTCACTACATCAGACATTTTTCTCATAATTTATGTAATAATATCTGTTACTATGTCAGCCTTGGCAGTTTAACGACAACCATATTATTTTTATGCTTTGGTGGAAACTTTATAAATAATAAAATGGAGGACAAAATCGTAAAAAAATGATGACAGACCTTTAAAATGCTGATATACTCTATAATATGGGGTAAAGAAAAATATGCCTTCTAACTATAGTAAGCAGGCTTTAGCTTACATTCTCTAAACATTACTGGGAAAATGTTGGTACAGACAAAACCTTCACATTTCTTTGCTTCAGTTTTAATAGATCAGCTCAAACTTTTCACTAGAAAAAGCTGTGGAGAACAAATTAGTATCTTCACTGGGAATTTTCTCACAATTATTTCCACACCAGGTTTAATTCCTCATTAAATAGCTGTAAAAGAGAAAATATTAGCATTATCAATCAACCAAGCATAAACGAGGCAAAACAAACTGTCTAAAAACTTCCAACTTGAAAACTTGCCACTAGGTGTTTTTGAAGTGAATAATTTTAGTATTAACAGGGTGATGCAAATCAAATAAATTAAGTTACACTGGAGACTCAAATAGCAAAACTAGGTCATCTTTACATATTAGGATTTGCAAATGCATCTGCTTCATTTTAGTTACATATCTAAGACAAGGATGGTGAAGGAAGAACGCTGTGTTTCTTTAACCACTTTCAGACCGGACCAATTTGCTGGTCAAAGACCAGACCACTTTTTGCATTTCGGCACTGCGTCGCTTTAACTGACAATTACGCGATCGTGCGACGCGGCTCCCAAACAAAATTGACGTCCTTTTTTTCCCACAAATAGAGCTTTCTTTTGGTGGTATTTGATCACCCCTGCGGTTTTTATTTTTTGCGCTATAAACAAAAATAGAGCGACAATTTTGAAAAAAACGCATTATTTTTTACTTTTTGTTATAATAAATATCCCCCAAAAATATATAAAAAAAACAATTTTTCCCTCAGTTTAGGCCGATACGTATTCTTCTACATATTTTTGGTAAAAAAATCGCAATAAGCGATTATTGATTGGTTTGCGCAAAAGTTATAGCGTTTACAAAATAGGGATAGTTTTATAGCATTTTTATTAATAATTTTTTATTCTTTTTTTTTTTACTAGTAATAGCGGCGATCAGCAATTTTTATTGTGACTGTGACATTGTGGGGGACCCATCGGACATTTTTGACACATTTTTGGGACCATTGTCATTTATACAATAATCACTGCTATATAAATGCAGTGATTCCTGTGTAAATGACACTGGCAGTGAAGGGGTTAACCAGTGGGTGGCAGTGTAGGGGTTAAGTGTTCCTAGGGGTGTGTTACTAACTGTGGGGGGGTTGGGCTTTCATTTAGTGAACACTGATCTCTGCTCCAATCACATGGAGCAGAGATCAGCGTCACTAGTTGCTAGGCAGAATGGAGAAATGTTGTTTACAACGGCATTTCTTAATTCGGCCGCTCCGTGAGACATGATCGCGGGGATGCCCGGACTCACGGAGGTCCCGACCAGCGCGGGAGCGTGGCGCCAGCGGCGCGCTCCCGATGGCAGGGCGGCAAATTTAAAGGGACGTACATGTACGCCCATTTGCCTGCCCATGCCATTCTGTCGACGTACATCGTCGTGCGCTGGTCGGCAAGTGGTTAAGCTTTTCTCTGCTTATGAAAGGGCTTAAAAAAGGAGCTCTTTTCTGTAAATTAGTGATTTTGACAATGTACTGAGGGTGCTGTATGCAAAGGCCCTTTTTATAGCACAGTGAAGATTATGATTGCTATTGCAGTAAGTGCATACTCCTTATCTAATATTCTTAGCCCCCGTACACACGGTCGGACATTCCGACGGAAAATATCCGTTCGGACCGTGTTGCCGGATAATCCGAGCGTGTGGGGGCTTCATCTGACTTTTTCCATCGGAATGTCCGACCGACAAAGTTTGAGAGCTGGATATAAAAAATTTCCGACAATATAATCCGATCGGACTTGTCCGATCGTTTGTAGAGACTTCCGATCGGACAAAGTGCCACGCATGCTCAGACAAAATTCCTAGACCAAATAACGTCATCCCGTTACGAACGATCGGATTTTCTGACAACTTTGTCCGACCGTGTATATGCAACACCAGTCTCGGACAAAATCCGTCGGACAAAATCCGTCGGACAAAATCCGTCGGACAAAATTCGTCGGACAAAATCCGTCGGACAAAATCCGACAGATTTTGTTGTCGGAATGTCCGACCGTGTGTACAAGGACTTAAAGGGAACTTGTCATTATTTAAAATACACTCAGCAGTACTAAACCCACATTGCATGCAATTAAAGCTGAATATGTCTCATCGGTTTTCTACCCCCTAGAAGATTTGTTACAAAACTAATTCATAAAGATATCCTAAAGTTGAGACAATGATCCTCACTTACCTGCAGGAAATGTTGCAGCAGTAATGGAACCCTTGACTTCTGGTGTGCATCTTTGTTGCCAGTAAATCAAGTTTCAATATGAGCAGCAATGTCCCTTAACCAGTACGTTAAACTAGTATTCTCCAAAACCTGAAATTCCAAGCTCAACATACCGACCAGCCTGCAACCAACCGAATTATCCTAAGCCCTTGTACACACAGTCGGACATTCTGACAACCAAATCCATCGGATTTTGTCCGACGGATTTTGTCCGACGGATTTTGTCCGAAACTGTTGCATACACACGGTCGGACAAAGTTGTCAGAAAATCTGATCTTTCAGAACGTGATGACGTAATTTCGTTACGATGGGACTACGTTCAGGCTAGTAGCCAATAGCTTTGATGTAGGAATTTGATCTGAGCATGCGTGGCACTTTGTCTGATCGGAATTCTCTACACATGATCAGAGTATGTCCGATCGGAGCAGTTTGTCGGAAAATATTTCCAGCAAGTTGGAAAATTTGGTCCGACGGATATTCCGACGGAAACAGTCCGATGCATACCCCACACAGTCGGAATATCTGACAAAACGGTCCGATAGGACACATTCCGGGCTTACAGTATGCGCTAAAAACAGGACTTTAGTTTGCACACATTTGCAAATTCATGCATAAGCTACAGAGCCCCATCAAGGTTCCCCAGTATTTTCTGTAGTTCTAACTCCCGCCCACCCCTCCTTAAAGTCACATGGGCACACTGGACACCCAGCACCATGGCAGCAAAGGTGATCAGTTAGGGTTGCCACCTTTTCTTCAAGCCAAACCCGAACACTTTAGCGGTGCATGGCAAATTTTTTTGTGCTATACTCTATAGGATTTTAAAGACCAGGAGGAGAGCAATAATGCGTCTCACTTAGCACTCCGCGGCAAACAGTTTGTGTGGCCAATTTTAACAGGTGGCAATGGATTGGTGTCCGACTATCTTGGTAACTTGCGAAGCCACAGTTCGATCTGAATAATGTGACTGGGTCTTAGGCAGAAATTCAGACACGATTGAAAACCTGAGCTATTCAAGTGGACCCCACACAGGTGGCAATCCTAGGCGACATAATACAGGGGTCAGTATCACCCCCCCCCCTTTTCAATACAGGGGTCAGTGTTAACCCCCATAACACAGGGTCAGTGTCACACACTTAATATAGGGGTCAGTATTACACCCTCCATAATACAGGGACCCCCATAGAGGAACCCATTAGATCAGAATCCCTTTATATCAGTCCTCCCCTTAGAGACCCAAAAAAAATTACATTGAAAAAAAATGCAGCACAACCTCAATAATTGTGAATGATAGTGGAAACCCCCAAGGATAATCCAAGTATTAATACACTCCAATCTTTAAAAAAAAACATACGTATTGTTCATTTCCACACACATACAATAGTGTATGAATAATGGTGTAAATCCATTCCACAATGTGTTGTGCTAATATCCAATTTATAAACACCTTTTGAGTTAGATACGTTGGATATTAGCACAACACCTTGTGGAATGGATTTACACCACTATTCATACACTATTGTATGTGTGTGGAAATTGAACAATATGTATGTTTAAATAAGATTGGAGTGTATTAATACTTGGATTATCCTGGGGGGTTTCCACCATCATTCACAATTTATTTTTTCACATTTGAATTGATATAATTATAAGGGGAGGTTGCACTGCATGTTTTATTTTTATTTTTTTAGATCAGGGTCCCCTATATCAGATTCCCTTTAGAGACCAGTCTGGGCACACATCAACCGTCCTGTGGCAGCCGGATCTCTGGCTCCGGCCGGCGCGGCCGCAACAAACATCAATGCTATCAATGTTCAGTTCACACTGCCTAAACAGCGCTCCGAGTCTGAGCCCAGCTCAGCAAAGGGCAGCAGCGGGTGTTCTGTGATTGGCAGAGTAGGCTGCAGGTCATGTGTGGGACGGACCGGATGGGGAACATGAAGGTCCCTGAAGAATTTGTCTCAAGCCGTAGCTGCTGGTCACATGTGGATGCAGGGCTGCACTGTGTCTGGATCATCGTGACAGCCCTGCATGCTCCGGAGTCCTAACCCATGCTGTGTGTCTGTCTCCTGTCCATCTCTCTCATCCGCTCTGTCAGCCGCCCCCCCCTCCTGGCTCTCTATCTGCCAGACCCCCCCTCTCCTCTCTGCCAGACCCCCCCCTCTCCTCTCTGCCAGCCCACCCCCCTCTCATCTCTGCCAGACCCCCCCCCTCTCATCTCTGCCAGACCCCCCCCCCCTCTCATCTCTGCCAGACCCCCCCCCCTCTCATCTCTGCCAGACCCCCCCTCTCATCTCTGCCAGACCCCCCCCTCTCATCTCTGCCAGACCCCCCCCTCTCCTCTCTGCCAGACCCCCCCTCTCCTCTCTGACAGACCCCCCCTCTCCTCTCTGCCAGACCCCCCCTCTCCTCTCTGCCAGACTCCCCCCTCTCCTCTCTGCCAGACCCCCCCTCTCCTCTGTGCCAGACCCCCCCCTTCCTCTGTGCCAGACCCCCCCTCTCCTCTCTGACAGACCCCCCCTCTCTGACAGACCCCCCTCCCCTCTCTGCCAGACCCCCCCCTCCCCTCTCTGCCAGACCCCCCTCTCCTCTCTGCCAGACCCCCCTCTCCTCTCTGCCAGACCCCCCTCTCCTCTCTGCCAGATACCTCCTCTCCTCTCTGCCAGACCCCCCCCTCTCTGCCAGACCCCCCTCCCCTCTCTGCCACCCCCCCTCCCCTCTCTGCCACCCCCCCCTCCCCTCTCTGCCACCCCCCTCTCCTCTCTGCCAGACCCCCCCTCTCCTCTCTGCCAGACCCCCCCTCTCCTCTCTGCCAGACCCCCCTTCCCCTCTCTGCCAGACCCCCCTTCCCCTCTCTGCCAGACCCCCCTCTCTTCTCTGCCAGACCCCCCTCTCTTCTCTGCCAGACCCCCCTCTCCTGTCCCCCTCTCTGCCAGACCCCCCCCCTCTCTGCCAGGCCCCCCTCTCCTCTCTGCCAGCCCCCCCTCTCCTGTCTCTCTCTCTGCCAGACCCCACTCTCCTGCCTCCCTCTCTGCCAGCCCCCCCTCTCCTGTCTCTCTCTCTGCCAGACCCCACTCTCCTGCCTCTCTCTCTGCCAGACCCCACTCTCCTGCCTCTCTCTGCCAGTCCCGCCTCTCCTCTCTGCCAGTCCCGCCTCTCCTCTCTGCCAGTCCCCCCTCTCCTCTCTGCCAGTCCCCCCTCTCCTGTCTCTCTCTCTCTCTCTCTCTGCCAGACCCCCTCTCCTCTCTGCTAGACCCCCCTATCCTCTCTGCCAGACCCCCCCTCTCCTCTCTGCCAGACACCTCCTCTCCTCTCTGCCACCCCCCTTCTCCTCTCTGCCACCCCCCTCTCCTCTCTGCCAGACCCCCCTTCCCCTCTCTGCCAGACCCCCCTCTCTTCTCTGCCAGACCCCCCTCTCTTCTCTGCCAGACCCCCCTCCCCTCTCTGCCAGACCCCCCTCTCCTGTCCCCTCTCTGCCAGACCCCCCCCTCTCTGCCAGACCCCCCTCCCCTCTCTGCCAGACCCCCCTCTCCTGTCTCTCTCTCTGCCAGGCCCCCCTCTCCTCTCTGCCAGGCCCCCCCTCTCCTGTCTCTCTCTCTGCCAGTCCCCCCTCTCCTGCCTCTCTCTCTGCCAGACCCCACTCTCCTGCCTCTCTCTGCCAGTCCCGCCTCTCCTCTCTGCCAGTCCCGCCTCTCCTCTCTGCCAGTCCCCCCTCTCCTCTCTGCCAGTCCCCCCTTTCCTGTCTGTGTCTCTCTCTCTCTCTCTCTGCCAGACCCCCTCTCCTCTCTGCCAGACCCCCCTCTCCTCTCTGCCAGACCCCCCTCTCCTGTCTCTCCTCTCTGCCAGTCCCCCCTCTCCTCTCTGCCAGACCACCCTCTCCTCTCTGCCAGACCACCCTCTCCTCTCTGCCAGACAACCCTCTCCTCTCTGCCAGACAACCCTCTCCCCTCTGCCAGACCCCCCTCTCCTGTCTCTCTCTCTGCCAGTCCCCCCTCTCCTCTCTGCCAGACCCCCCTCTCCTCTCTGCCAGTCCCCCCTCTCCTCTCTGCCAGACCCCCCTCTCCTGTCTCTCTCTCTGCCAGACCCCCCTCTCCTCTCTGCCAGACCCCCCTCTCCTCTCTGCCAGACCCCCCTCCCCTCTCTGCCAGACCCCCCTCCCCTCTCTGCCAGACCCTCCCTCTCCTCTCTGCCAGCCCCCCCCCTCTCCTCTCTGCCAGGCCCCCCCTCTCCTCTTTGGCAGCCCCCCCCCCTCTCCTCTCTGCCAGCCCCCCCCTCTCCTCTCTGCCAGGCCCCCCTCCCCTCTCCTGTCTCTCTCTCTCTGCCAGTCCCCCCTCTCCTGTCTCTCTCTGCCATACCCCCCTCTCCTGTCTCTCTGCCAGTCCCGCCTCTCCTCTCTGCCAGTCCCCCCTCTCCTCTCTGCCAGTCCCCCCTCTCCTCTCTGCCAGACCCCCCCTCTCCTCTCTGCCAGACCCCCCCCCTCTCTCTCTGCCAGACCCCCCTCTCCTCTCTGCCAGACCCCCCTCTCCTCTCTGCCAGACCCCCCTCTTCTGTTTCTCTCTCTGCCAGACCCCCCTCTCCTCTCTGCCAGACCCCCTTTCCCCTCAACTGTCTCTCTCTCCTCTGCCAGTCCCCCCTCTCCTCTCTGCCAGTCCCCCCTCCCCTCTCTGCCAGACCCCCCTCTCCTGTCTCTCTCTCTGCCAGTCCCCCCTCGCCTCTCTGCCAGTCCCCCCTCTCCTCTCTGCCAGTCCCCCCTCTCCTCCCTGCCAGTCCCCCCTCTCCTCTCTGCCAGTCCCCCCTCTCCTCTCTGCCAGACCCCCCTCTCTGCCAGACCCCCCTCTCTTCTCTGCCAGACCCCCCTTCCCCTCTCCTGTCTCTCTCTCCTCTCTGCCAGACCCCCCTCTCTTCTCTGCCAGACCCCCCTCTCTCCTGTATCTCTATCTCTCTCCTGTCCCTTTTTTACCTCCCTCCCCCACCTCTTTCCCTCCTCAGGTGATGGGGGCCCTAATCATTTAACAGCAGCCTGTGAGTAAATGCTCCAGCTCCCACACTTCCTGGCTCGAAGCAGCTCTCGGTAAGGCAGTCTAATGGGGGTCTTTCAGGGCAGGGGACACTGATGTGGGGATCCCTGATCTATCCAGGGGGGGACCGATATAAGGGAAGGGGAATCTGGGCTAATGGAGGGAGTCTGTGGGGAGGGGGGTTCTGACTGCTGTTGATCACTTAGAGACCCCCTATTAGATCAGCACCCCCTCCCCCTACTTGGAGACCTCTATTAGATAAGGGGAACTCTCTTTATATAAGCACCCCCTTTAGAGACCCACATTATGATATAAGGATCTGTGTCCTTATATTAACCCCCTTTTTAGAGACTGGTCTCCTCTCTGCCAGACCCCCCTCTCTTCTCTGCCAGACCCCCCTCTCTTCTCTGCCAGACCCCCCTCTCTTCTCTGTCAGACCCCCCTCTCTTCTCTGCCAGACCCCCCTCTCCTCTGAGACTGGTCTCTAAAGGGAATCTGATATAGGGGACCCTGATCTAAAAAAATAAAAATAAAACATGCAGTGCAACCTCCCCTTATAATTATATCAATTCAAATGTGAAAAAATAAATTGTGAATGATGGTGGAAACCCCCCAGGATAATCCAAGTATTAATACACTCCAATCTTATTTAAACATACATATTGTTCAATTTCCACACACATACAATAGTGTATGAATAGTGGTGTAAATCCATTCCACAAGGTGTTGTGCTAATATCCAACGTATCTAACTCAAAAGGTGTTTATAAATTGGATATTAGCACAACACATTGTGGAATGGATTTACACCATTATTCATACACTATTGTATGTGTGTGGAAATGAACAATACGTATGTTTTTTTTTAAAGATTGGAGTGTATTAATACTTGGATTATCCTTGGGGGTTTCCACCATCATTCACAATTATTGAGGTTGTGCTGCATTTTTTTTTCAATGTAATTTTTTTTGGGTCTCTAAGGGGAGGACTGATATAAAGGGATTCTGATCTAATGGGTTCCTCTATGGGGGTCCCTGTATTATGGAGGGTGTAATACTGACCCCTATATTAAGTGTGTGACACTGACCCTGTGTTATGGGGGTTAACACTGACCCCTGTATTGAAAAGGGGGGGGGGGGTGATACTGACCCCTGTATTGAAAAGGGGGGGGGGGGGTGATACTGACCCCTGTATTATGTCGCCTAGGATTGCCACCTGTGTGGGGTCCACTTGAATAGCTCAGGTTTTCAATCGTGTCTGAATTTCTGCCTAAGACCCAGTCACATTATTCAGATCGAACTGTGGCTTCGCAAGTTACCAAGATAGTCGGACACCAATCCATTGCCACCTGTTAAAATTGGCCACACAAACTGTTTGCCACGGAGTGCTAAGTGCGACGCATTATTGCTCTCCTCCTGGTCTTTAAAATCCTATAGAGTATAGCACAAAAAAATTTGCAATGCACCGCTAAAGTGTTCGGGTTTGGCTTGAAGAAAAGGTGGCAACCCTAGTGGCAACCTTATGATCAGTGCATGCCCTCACCAATATTTCAATAGTATTCTCCAACATAAGATAAAGTCAGGTTGGTGACATAAGTTTTACTGCTGAATTACTAAGACAAACAATAGAAGTTGATTTTGGTCCAAACACAACTTTTGATAGAACTCTGGCTGTCTGGGTAGTCTCATGGTCAGGTACTGTACAAGACATTTGCTACCAACTGAGGGCAGGTAGTGTGAATATAAATCCACCAAGACAACACCCCATACCAGAGGCGGAACCAAGTGGTAGGTAATAGTAATGGTAGGTACAAATTCACATCTTTTAGTATGAGTTTCTTCTGCAGTTTTTGACATTTGGTCACATAACATATGAGAACTGCAAAGAAAATCAGTGTTTGCCAGGTGCTGTGATCACAGGTCTGGATGGGATGCAAGTAGTTACTGTATATAATGCCCAATAGCTGTCACCGACTGCAGGTTGAATTTTGACTGGCTGGTGAAGTATCTCCACTAAAGGCCACCAGCCCACCATATCTAATGAATAAACATTTTCTTTAACCCCTTCCTGCTGAGCGTACACATATATGTGGCCTCATGGAAGTGGGCCTTTATCCGTGAGCTACATACACTGCTGCACAGCATACTCCCAGCACCTAGACCAGTGATGGCGAACCTTGGCACCCCAGATGTTTTGGAACTACATTTCCCATGATGCTCCATTACACTGCAGAGTGCCAGAGCATCATGGGAAATGTAGTTCCAAAACATCTGGGGTGCCAAGGTTTGCCATCACTGACCTAGACCATACTGTTAGTGACAGCCCTTGAGGCCTGGTTTCTGATCACCTGATCACTGTGATGGCCTCTGATTGACTATCACAGTGATCAGTCAATGTACAGTCCACCCCTATGATGTTTTCTCCTCTTGAATGCAGAAAAAACATACATTGTTCTTTTTCTCCTTGCTAGAGGAGGAAATTGTATGAAAAAAAAAGTCTTACTCAGCAGCAAACATAAACTGATGATGTACAGTGTTTAGATATATTCATTAGGAAAGGCAGTGCTGTGAATTTGTATCCAAAGTTTATAGAAAGTAACAACTCTGTTAGCCCTTGTACAAACTGTTGCATACACACAGTCGGACAAAGTTGTCAGAAAATCCGATCGTACTTAAAGCGGGATTCCGCTGCCGTTTTTTTTTTTTTTTTACCTGTGTCACTGGTGGCCGATTCCTACGGAGTGTCTTTGCAGTCACGATCGGCGTCTTTTTAACCCCCGGCGTGACTATTTCATTGCTAAGGAAAACTTTTAAAAAAGCAGTCCGGCGGTTTCCATTTTCACTGTGGGCGTTTGAAGCCCACAGGCATTTACTTCCTGGATGCGATGATGCTGAGCTCCCAGCATCCACCGCTCCATCTCGCACATGCTCATTGAGTGTCCTCTTTGTTTTCCTTCCTCTTGCCTCATGTGCTATAGTGGTAATGGCAGATAGAGCTGCCTGCCCACTTTCAAAATGACAATTTCGGACATGCCCTCGTCACGTGACCGGCGTCCTCCTTCCAAAATCTCACGAGATTTCGGCATGACTGTGTCCCCCACTGATTCCTGGGAAATAGCTAAAAAAGTTCCCAGGGACCATTGCGAAGCCGATAAACACGCCTACTCCCACGGGAGGAGAGCCCGGAAGTCGGCATAAACATTAAAAATAAAAGGTAAATACTGCATATTATTTTATTTCAATGGTCATAACTGCATCTATGTTCCAAAGCCATTTGAATAAGATGAACTTGCAATTTTCTGTACAAAACCGCTTTAACGTGATGACGTTATTTCGTTACGATGGGACTACGTTCAGGCTAGTAGCCAATAGCTTTGGTCTAGGAATTTGATCTGAGCATGCGTGGCACTTTGTCCGATCGGAATTCTCTACACATGATCGGACAAAGTCCGATCGGAGCATGTTGTCAGAAAATTTTATAGACAAGTTGGAAAACTTGGTCCGTCGGATACTCCGATGGAAACAGTCCGATGGAGCCCACACACTGTCGGATCATCCGACAACACGGTCCTATCAGACATTGTCCATCGGAATATCCGACCGTGTGTACAAGGGCTTAAACTGATAAACTGAGTTCATCTTGTGTCCTCTCATACATATACTTTCCGCCACCAAAAAAACAAAACAAAACAACAAAGCACTCACCAGATTCACAGACTCCCCCGTACACAAAGGTCTGGTCTCACTAAAGCTAGGTTCACACATATGCAGTGCACCATTTCCTGGGTATTTCCAGCAACACATTCCAATCGCACTGTGTTTACAATCCACTGCGCTATAAAGTTTACAACACCACAAAACAACTATGCGATGCAATTCCAAAAAAGGTGCCTGCAAATGAAAGGGTTCAAACCGCACCGCACTGAATCAGATGTGAATTGCCCAGGAATGTGCGCGGTTCTTGTATAATTCACATGCGGTTCAAAGTGTGAACTAGGGCTTAATCAGACTTTTGATGAGTGGACTGCACTCCTCTTTCTCCAGGGAAGCCCTGACTGTCAGATCTTCCGAATTCCTCTGCAATCTGTACCGATTACACATGGGAGTGTATTTGCATTTGTCATCAATCAAAGCGGTTTCCTTCACAGACTGTGATAGTCTGCTCCCACAGGTGTGTTTATACGCCTGGGATCCCCAAGATTTATATCACAACTCATGCACTCATTGTGTGCTTTCACCAATACTCCAGCAGACCTGAAAAATAAAAATATATAGAGGAAAAAAAATCAGTTGATCGTACAAATATAATTCACAAAATTTTAAATGACAATATATACCGTACATCTTCCAATCTGGCTTATAAAATGTCTGTACAGTGTACCTACCCAGCATGTTTCATTTTAACAAATGACTGGGTTGCAGAGCAGATGCCGAATGCTTCAAGAAGTTAATTAAACCCCTCCCCCCTCAGCTACAGTCATTAATACATAACAAAATTCATGTTCAAAAGCAATTTACCTTCAAGACATCTTTAAAATAGATCATTTCATATAGTGGAATATTATAATTTCTCATACCTAACAGTTTTTCTCACAAACAAAAAAGTCTTCATTTTTATTTATTTTTATTTTTTATATATATATATATATATATATATATATATATATATATATATATATATATATATATATATATATATATAACAATCCATGCAATCCATACATACAAAGAAACCAAAACAAATAAGTTCAGAAATTAAGTTATGTGTAATAAAATGGAATGACACAGGCACTTCGGTGGCGCTGCCCATTGATTTTAATAAGACCCCTTTCACACTGGGGCATTTTTCAGGCGCTTTAGCGTTAAAAAAAGCACCTGTAAAGCGCTTGAAAGAAGCCGCAACTGCAATCCCAATGTAAAAGCCTGAGTGCTTTCACACTGAGATCCCTTTCACACTGGAGTGTTTTTCAGGCGCTTTAGCTTTAAAAAAAGCGCCTGTAAAGCGGCTTAAAGAAGCCGCAACTGCAATCCCAATGTAAAAGCCTGAGTGCTTTCACACTGAGGCGCTGTGCTGGCAGGGTGTCAAAAAAAAGTCCTGCAAGCAGCTTCTATGCAGTGCTTTTGGAGCGGTGAATACAATGCTCCTAAAGCGCCCCTTCCCATTGAAATCAATGGGAAGCGCCTGTAAAACGCCTGAAAAGCGCTTTTGGCAGCAGCGTTTTGTGGGTGCTTTTAACCCTTTATTTGGCCACTAGCAGGGGTTAAAAGCGCCCCAATAACGCTCAAAAAACACTGGCAAAGCGCTGCTAGTTTAAGCAGTGCTTTACGAGCGTTTTTCAGGCACTGACATTGTGAAAGGGCTCTTAAAGCACTTGGGCTTTCACATTGGGACTGCAGATGAGGCTTCTTTCAAGCGCTTTACAGGAGCTTTTTTTAACGCTAAAGCTCCTGAAAAATGCCCCAGTGTGAAAGGGTTCTAAGCAGGAGCGCTTTAGGATCGTGTATATAGAGCTCCTAAAGTGCCTCAAAAAGCTGCTTGCAGGACTTTTTTTTTTACGCCCTGCCAGCGCAAAGCCCCATTGTGAAAGCTCTCTGGCTTTCACACTGGTATTGCAGATGAGGCTTTTTTCAGGCACTTTACAGGCGCTAATGGTGACATGTTTATTTTACCCGCTATATACAGTATATATATATATATATATATATATATATATATATATATATATATATATATATACACACACACTATATAAAGGTATATGTATAGTGACAATGCAAGGCCCAGCCGCTGTGAAAATGTGGGAGAAAACACAAGGTGCTCAAGAATACAGTTTAAGGTTCTCCAGAATTTCAGCTCTGAGCGCAGAAAGGTGGTTTCTCTCTCTGGGTTTCTAATTTCCAAATCAGGGTTTGAAGCTCGAAGACTTCAAAGTGCTCTGGCTGGGAAGGAGTCGCCAATTCTCCTTCTGGGCCTTGACGGAAACCAGCAGGCTGAATATGCAGATGTTCACAGCCTTTAGAATCTAGGACCTGGTAATAGTTCAGGGCTCCGCCCAAGAGACAGGAGGTCTCTGCAGAGGGGTCAGGAGGTTGCAGGGGGCAAGAAAGGTTACGGGGGGGGGGGGGGGCAGCCAGAGAGTGTCTGTCTGCATGGTGTGGGAGCAGACAGTGACAGAGAAGCAAGGAGCTGGAAAAGAACCAAGATACAGAGTTTGTATTAGAGCACTAAGATTCTGTGTTAGATGGTCTGGAGGATCAAGACAAAAGGCTTGAGCAGCAGTGCTGCTAGAGAGAGCCATAAGGCTGAACATCGCTGATGTTCATGTTAATGGTGGGAACCTCTGCGTGGGAACCTTATTTTCTCTCTGTGAAATGTTTCTGCTTTAATAATCCCTTAACCACTTCCCATTGGCCTACAGCAAAATATCAGCCGGGTGGGACATTTGTCAATCCGGATGGATGACATATGATGTCCTCCCAGAACACTCTGCGGTGCAACTGTTTCTAGGGTAACACTTTATTTCTCTGGTCACAGTGTGTTAAAAAAATCGTAAAAATATAAAAATTTAAATAAATGATTACATAATTTTTTTCATATTGTCATCAGTCAGTGACCCTGATCACCGCCACATCTGCTAGATGTTAATGGTGTACTGCACTAGTGACAGTATGTAAAAAAAAAAATAATAATTTAAATTTCTTAATTTTTCAAAAAATTACAACTTCAGCATGCCTCTTACTAAATACATTGGACTATACACTTTCCAAAAAAGGGTCCTTTGGGGGATATTTGTACTATCCTGGCATTTTTGGGCCTCAAGAAACAAGATCCGTCAGGATTGATCAATTTTCAGATATATACTTTGTGGACTCTATAACTTTTCTACAGACTCAATAATATACACCGATTTTGGTTATTTTCAGCAAAAAAATTTAGCAGACTACATTTTGGCCCACATCTATAAAGAGAGATTATTTGGAAAATTTATAACAGAAAAGAACAAAATCTTTATTTTAGAGAATGTTCGTTTTTTTATTTTTTTTATTTAGCAAAAAATAAAAAAAATTCAGTGGTAATTAAATACCACAAAAATAAAGCTTAATTTGGGTAGAGTGTTGCATGACCACGCAATTGTCATTCAGAGTGCAACAGCACTGAAAGCTGAAAATCAATGTGGGTAAGAAGGGGCTGGTTAATCGCTTGCCAAACGCCTCACGCCGATATACGTCGGCAGAAGGGCTCGTACAGGCAAACTAACGTACCTGTATGTGGCCCTTTAAGAGGCGGCCTGTGGGTGCGCAGAAAGCTCCGTGAGTCGGATACCCGCGGTCTTCTCACGGAGAGGAAGAACGGGGAGATGCTAATGTGAACAAGCATCTCCCCTTTGATCGGGAGCAGAGATCAGTGACGTGTCACATGTAGCCACGCCCCCACAGTTAGAAACACTCCCTAGGACACACTTAACCCCTAAACTACCCCCTAGTGGTTAACCCCTTCACTGCCAGTGTCATTTACACAGGAATCAGTGCATTTGTATAGCAATGATTGCTGTATAAATCAGGGGTCTCAAACTGGTGGCCCTCCAGCTTTTGCGAAACTACAAGTCCCATGAGGCATTGCAAGGCTGACAGTTACAAGGATGACTCCCACATGCTGAGGCATGATGGGACTTGTAGTTTGGCAACAGCTGGAGGGCCGCCAGTTTGAGACCCCTGGTATAAATGACAATGGTCCCAAAAATGTGTCAAAAATATCCGATGTGTCCGCCAGAATGTCACAGTCATGATAAAAATCATTGATCGTCGCCATTACTAGTAAAAAAAAAATAATAAAATGCCATAAAACTATCCCCTATTTTGTAAACACTATAACTTTTGCGCAAACCAATCAATAATCACTTCGATTTTTTTAACCAAAAATATGTAGAAGAATATGTATCGGCCTAAACTGAGGAAAAAAATAGTTTTTTTTATATTTTTGGGGGATATTTATTATAGCAAAATGTAAAAAATAATGTGTTTTTTTCAAAATTGTCACTCTTTTTTTGTTTATAGCGCAAAAACCTCAGGGGTAATCAAAAGCCACCAAAATAAATTTCTATTTATGGGAAAAAAAGGACGTCAATTTTGTTTGGGAGCCATGTCGCACGGCTGCGCAATTGACAGTTAAATCAGCGCAGTGAGGAATTGCAAAAAATGCTGGTCAGAAAGGGGGTAAATTCTTCCGGGGCTGAAGTGGTTAAACAGCACTTCTGAGGTGGTTAAACAGCACTTCTGGGATCAAATACCCCCCTGCTCAGTAGCCCACTCCTTCCCTGGTGGGTTTCAGTTCATACACCTAGAACTGAACTGTTATCAGAACAAGGTAATAGGACTCTTTTTGTTGTTGGTCCTCTCTGTACAGATAGAGAATGGGCAGATTATTTTTATTCTTTGCACCTCCAGTGTCAGTGGGCCTTTTGTTGTCTCATGTCTGATTTTGCTACTGTGATACTGAAACTAGTCAGCCAAGGTAGGAACAGAACAGGAATAGGAATAGAACAGAAAGTATAAATAAGAAGTTGGGGTATTGTGTGTATATATGCGTGTGTGGGACGGAGTGAAAACGCAAGGGCTGCAATAAATACCTTTCCTGATAAGTTGTAGTGTAGCAAGAATTTGAGAGTAAAGCTGGCCATACATGGATCAAAATTTGGCCATTTCAGCAGGGACCGGATGAATTTCAGTCTGTGTGTGGCCACTGCAATTGAACAGAAGTGGATCTACCATTCAACTTCTTCTCAAGCACCCTGTTGGATAAAAGCTGCTCGATCAGCGCTGTAGGCAATAGGCTGCAGCACTGATTGGTGTATTCTGACAGCAGGGGAGTCTTCCCTCTCAGAATGCAATAGCACATTAGGGAGAATTCCCCCACCCACCTCAAATGTCTAGCTGAACGAAAAAACGGAACCATGTATGACCATCTTCATTATTAGGGATGAGCCGAACACCCCCCGGTTCGGTTCGCACCAGAACTTGCGAACGACCCCCGCGTTCGGTACGAACGTTAGAACCCCATTGAAGTCTATGGGACTCGAACGTTCGAATTGGAAAGTGCTAATTTTAACAGCTAATATGCAAGATAGTGTCCTAAAAAGGGTTTGGGGACCTGCCTCCTGCCTCAGGGGACATGGGTCACTGCAAAAAAAAGTTTTAAAAACGGCCGTTTTGGCGGGAGCACTGATTTTAATGACGATTAAAGTGAAAAAAAAAAAGTGAAATATTCCTTTAAATATGGTGCCTGGGGGGTGTCTGTAGTATGCCTGTGAAGTGCCACGTGTTTCCCGTGTTTAGAACAGTCCCTGCACAAAATGACATTAAACGGAAATAACATCATTTAAAACTGCTTGCGGTTTTAATGTTATATCTGGTTCCTGCAATATGGTTGAAAATCATTGAGAAACATGGCATGGGTAGCCCTCCCTGCCCATTACCAGCCTATTTGGGTCTTGTACGCATATTAAGGGGAACCCCGTACCCATATTTAAAAAAGGAAATGCGTGTGGCCCCCAGGCCCTATATACTCAGAACAGCAGTATACAGGCGGTGCAAACAAGACAGGGACTGTGTAGGTTTGTTGTGTTAAGTTGAATCTGTTTGTCATTTTCAACCGGTACATTTTTAAAGTGTAGCTCCAGTCAAAAAAACTATCTTTAAGCTTTTTGGAAAACATAGGGAAGGGTTATCACCCCTGTATAATTTGTTTTGTCGTCCATCTTTTTTCATCTCACTTGCTGCTGTCTCCTTGCGTTTGCAAGTAGGAGATGTTTGTAAGTTGGATGTTTGAAAGTAGGGGCCTGCCCTATATTATAGCGGTATGTACTGGGTACAGAGCACGCAGACAGCACGCACTATCTCCTAACACTACTGACTGCAAGCTCTATTATTAACCACTTGTTAGCCCAATGTTTGCATAAAGTGAAATATGAAGTTATGCTGAGTAAATAGATATCAAACATGTCACTCTTCAAAATTGCACATGCCCGTGGAATGGCGCCAAACGTCGCTACTTAAAAAATCCCCATAGGCGACGCTTTAATTTTTTTTTACTGGTTACATGTTTTGAGTTGCAGAGGAGGTCTAGGACTAGAATTATTGCTCTCGCTCTAACATTCTCAGCGATGCCTCACATGTGTGGCACATGCGAGCACATGGGGACATGGGCGCTTTAATTTTTATTTTATTTTTTTAATTGTTCATTTTACTTTATTTATTTTAGTTTGACATTTTTTTCCCCAAAAATATATTTTTGATCACTTTTATTCCTATTACAAGAAATGTAAACATCCCTTGTAATAGGAATATGGGGTGACAGGTCCTCTTTACAGTGAAATCTGGGGGGTCAATATGACCCCACATCTCACCTCTAGGCTGGGAAGCCTGAAATAAAAAAAAAAAAAAAAGATTCTGGCTTTGATCGTACTGGCGAGTTGGTAGAAGCACCGGAGGGCGGTGAGGGGTGGGGGGCGTCTATGGCTGGGTATTTCAGGGTATCACCGAGTATGGCTGGGTATCTCTGAGTATGGCTGGGTATGGCAATTTATGGCAGGGTATTACAGAGTATTGGCGGGGTATTGGCGGGGTACTACAGAGTAATAGCAGGGTACTGCAGAGTATTGGGGGGTACTACAGAGTAATGGCGGGTACTGCAGAGTATTGGGGGGTACTGCAGAGTAATGGGGGTTACTGCAGAGTAATGGGGGGTACTGCAGAGTAATGGCAGGGTACTGCAGAGTAATGGCAGGGTACTGCAGAGTAATGGCAGGGTACTGCAGAGTATTGGGGGTACTGCAGAATAATGGCGGGTACTGCAGAATAATGGCGGGTACTGCAGAGTAATGGCGGGTACTGCAGAGTAATGGGGGTTACTGCAGAGTAATGGGGGTTACTGCAGAGTAATGGCAGGGTACTGCACTGCAGAGTAATGGCAGGGTACTGCAGAGTATTGGGGGTACTGCAGAGTAATGGCGGGTACTGCAGAGTAATGGCGGGTACTGCAGAGTAATGGCGGGTACTGCAGAGTAATGGCGGGTACTGCAGAGTAATGGGGGTTACTGCAGAGTAATGGGGGTTACTGCAGAGTAATGGCAGGGTACTGCACTGCAGAGTAATGGCAGGGTACTGCAGAGTATTGGGGGTACTGCAGAGTATTGGGGGTACTGCAGAGTAATGGCGGGTACTGCAGAGTAATGGGGGTTACTGCAGAGTAATGGGGGGTACTGCAGAGTAATGGGGGTTACTGCAGAGTAATGGGGGTTACTGCAGTGTAATGGCGGGGTACTGCAGAGTAATGGCAGGGTACTGCAGAGTATGCACTGGTATTGCAGAGTATTGGCAGGGAATTGAGGGGTTAAATTCGGTGAGCAGCGATGTGGGCACTGCAGATGCAGCCCACATCGCTGCTGACACCGATCCCTTTCCCCTCCGCTGTACCGATCGGTACAGAGAGGGGAGGGAGGAACAGGCGTCATAACATGACGCCGGTTTGTTTCCAAGTGATCACTCCGTCATTTGACGGAGCAATCACGTGGTAAACGGCCGCTATGAGCGGCCGTTTACCGTGATCCGTGATGCGACCCGGCGGTCACGGATGCTCTCGAGTGCGCACACCTCGGGGCACGCGAGAGCAGAATTCTGGGAGGCCGTTAATTAACGGCCTCTCAGAGTTAAACAACCCCCCTGAAGCCGTTAATCGGCAATGGGCAGTTGTTAAGTGGTTAAAGCTAGATCACTAGCTATATAGGTGAGGTGAATATAGTGGTGTATACTGCAGTCAGGGCACAGACAACAACCACTACACAGCAGCAAGATAGGAAATGAGCCAAAAACGATTGGTGTGTACTGTGTTGAAGGTACACAGAACACCCACTGCTTCAGATGCTAAGTAACACACTACACGAGGCCGCCTCAAAGGCGGCCTTATATAGTGTGGGGCGTGCACTACACAGCCTGAGCTATGATTGGCCACAGGCAGGATGCCTGTGGCCAATCATGGCTCTCCTCGCTGCCGGCGCTGCGATTGGCCAAGCATGCGGGGTCACAGTGCATGCTTGGCCAATCATGGGGCAGCAATGCACTGCGCCACCGCAGTGCATTGTGGTCCGCGCGCGCGTCACTCGAATTTTGATGCGAACAGCCCAAACGTTCGGAATTCGCCGAACAGCCAATGTTCGAGTCGAACGTACGTTCGACTCGAACACGAAGCTCATCCCTATTCATTATAGTAAAAAAATAAAAACTTTTTCAAAGCCTTCATCGGTGTCTCACATCCTTTACACCTAAATAAGTCAATTTTCCTGTAGAAATGGAAGTTGCTAGTATATGTATACATATACTTTTTTTAAAGATAATGGAAGGGCTGAGATGTGTACCTTACTTTTCTCATAGATTGTAGAGCATGGGTCTCCAAACTTTGTAAACAAAGGCCCAGTTTACTGTCATTCAGATTTTAGGGAGGCTGGACTGTGCCCAGTGGGAGTAAAATATGTCCTAATGCCAGTGGGAGTAAACAATACCTCAGGGTTGGTGTTCAGTGAGAATAAAAAAAGTACCTAACACCTGTAGTCAGTAGGAAGAAGAATAGTGCCCCGTGTTTGGTGTCAGTGGAAAGAATAGTGCCCCATTGTTGGTGTTAGTGGAAGGAATAGTGCCCCATTGTTGGTGTCAATGGAAGTAATTGTGACCCAGCATTAGTGTCAGTGGGGAGATGAGTATACCATTGTTGGTGTCAGTTGGAGGAATTAAACCCCACTGTTGTGTCAGTGTCAAGAATAATCTCTCATCGCTGGTGTCATTGGGAGGAATAGTGCCCAATTGTTGGCATCAGTGGGAGGAATAATGTTTTATTGCTGGTGTTAGTGGGGGAAATAGTGCCTCATTGTTGGTGTCAGTGGGAGGAATTATACCCCACTGTTGGCATCATTGGAAAGAATATTGCCACATCACTGGTGTCAGTGGAAAGAATGGTGCCTCATCGCTGGTAGCAGTGGAAATAATGATGCCTCATTGCCGTTGTCAATGGAAAGAATGGTGCCTCATCGCTGGTGGCAGTGGAAGGAATAGTGCTCCATTGCTGGTGTCAGTGGAAGGAATAGTGCCTCAATGTTTGTGGCAGTGGGAGGAATTATACTCCACTGTTGGTGTCTGCGGAAAGAATGTGGCCTCATCAGCGGGACAAATAGTGCCTTGTATCAGTGGGAGGAATAGTGACCAAAGGGCCCAGATAAAGGTAAGCAAAGGGCTATGAAAACCATGATTATTGCATTTAGAACATAACTCCATTAGTACAAAACATGAAAGCTAAATTGATTCCATGATTGGATGCATATATTTATTTAAAAGCTTCTACCTGTGTTTTTATGTCTTCAGGCATGGATAACCAAAAAATTATTTCAACTTCAATTCTTGCCTGGTCTCTTTCCTCTGGGGTTTGGGTCAGTCAAGGTTTAAATTGTTGGTCCTCCAAAGATCCTGACATGAGGGGGGGGCTTGGTTTGCCTTGATCTCTCCATAAATATCATCTGGCTTCCCTATTAACACATGACCATAACTGGTTACTTGCAGATGATTCTAATGCTGCGGTGGTGTTGGAGGCTTCCAGTTTAGGCTCATAAATGGCCTTTCATAATCGAATGTATCGCGGCCCCATTTCCTCTCTCACATTGACTAATTCTATGAAAACGGTGTTGAAAGCTTGGTCGTGGATTATGCTGTCCATCCCAACCCTCCTTGGCATGTCTCTCCACATACTCCTCTTTGGTTTAGCCCCGGGTTGTCGGAGTTTCTGTCCATTCCTGATCCACACATATGGGCATTGAGGGGCATAAAATACTTACCCAAATTTGTTTGGAGGGACAGTTGCAGACCTTTCATAACTTAAAGCAAGTCTATGATCTGCCTAACTCATATCTATTTACAGTGCCTTGCAAAAGTATTCACCCCCCTTGGCATTTTTTTTGTGTTTTGTTGCCGCACAACCTGGCATTAACATGGATTTTTGAGGATTTGCATCATTTAATTTACAGAACATGCCCACAACTTTGAAGATTTATTTTTTATTTTTATTGTGAAACAAACAACAAATAGGACATAACAACAGAAAAAGTCATAACTATTTCCCCCCCAAAGTCAATACTTTGTAGAGCCACCTTTTGCGGCTATCACAGCTCCAAGTCACTTTGGATAAGTCTCTATGAGCTTGCCACATCTTACCACTGGGATTTTTTCCCATTCCTCCTTGCAAAACTGCTCCTGCTCCTTCAAGTTGGACGGTTTGAGCTTGTGAACAGCAATCTTTAAGTGTGACCACAGATTTTCTATTGGATTGAGGTCTGGGCTTTGACTAGGCCATTTGTTGGAACACCACTCAAGTGTTGCTTTAGCAGTGTGTTTGGGGTCATTGTCCTGCTGGAAGGTGAACCTTTGTGCTAGCCTCAAATCACACACAGAGTGGTACAGGTTTTGCTCAAGAATATCCCTGTATTTAGTAGCATCCATCTTTCCCTCAACTTTGACCAGGTTCCCAGTCCCGACTGCTGAAAAACATCTCCACAGCATGATGCTGCCACCACCATGTTTCACTGTTGTTCTTTGGGTGATGTGATGTGTTCGGTTTGCGCAACAGATAGCGTTTTCTTTGATGGCAAAAAAGTTAAATTTTAGTCTCATCAGACTAGAGCACCTTCCTCCATGCATTTTGGGATTGTCTCCCACATGCCTTTTTGCAAACTCAAAATGTGCAACTTTGTTTTTTGCTGAAAGTAATGGCTTTCTTCTGGCCACTCTGCCATAAAGCCCAGCTCTATGGAGAGTACGGCTTATTATTGTCTTATGTACAGATACTCCAGTCTCTGATTTGGAACTCTGCAGCTCCTCCAGGGTTACCTTAGGTCTCTGTGCTGCCTCTCTGTTTAATGCCCTCCTTGCCCGGTCCATGAGTTTTGGTGTGCGGCCGTCTCTTGGCAGGTTTGTTGTTGTGCCGTGTTCTTTCCATTTGGTTATAATAGATTTGATGGTGCTCATAGGGATCATCAAAGATTTGGATTTTTTTTATAACCTAACCCTGACTTGTACTTCTCAACAACATTGTCCCTTACTTGTTTGGAGAGTTCCTTGGTCTTCATGGCAGTGTTTGGTTAGTGGCGCCTCTTGCTTAGGTGTTGCAGGCTCTGGAGACTTTCAAAAAGGTGTGCATATGTAATGACAGATCATGTGGCACTTAGATTGCACACGGGTGAACATCATTTCACTAATTATGTGACTTATGAAGGTAATTGGTTGCACCAGAGCTTTTTACGGGCGTCATAACAAAGGGGATGAGTATATACGCACATGCCAATTATCAGTTTTTTATTTCTGAAAAATATTTTTATGTATATATTTTTCTAATTTTACTTCACCAACTTAGACTATTGTGTTCTGATCAATCACATATCATTCAGATTAAAAAAAAATTGAACGAAAGGCTGTAATGTAACAAAATAGGTAAAAAGCCAAGGGGGCGCATACTTTTGCAAGGCACTGTCGGTATCTCTAGCTCAGACATGCTTTCCAAACAAAATTTGATCAACAGCCAGTTTCTCTATACACCCCAGCCCCTAAAAACATACTTAGGGACGAGTCCATGACTAAACCCTTCTCTGCCATCTACAAGGAGTTACTTCCCTCCTTTCATGTTGGGCTTGAGCCCCTTAAAGCTAAGTGGCTCTCTTACCTTCCTGCTGGATGAAGAAGACTGGGAAGAAATGTTGCAATGCTCCTTTTCCCAGTTGGTGTCTACTAGAGATAGACTGATCGAATTTAAGATTCAGCACTGAGTTTACCTTACTTCTGTAGGATTACATAGAATATATCTATCAGCCCCTACTACTTGATGAAGATGTTTATCAGACTCAGCAGACTTCCTTCATATTTTCTGGTAGTGTTCATTAATCCATACATTCTGGACTGCTGTAACTTCTGTAATCCACTCGGTCACTACTACTTAGGTGCCATTGACGATTAATGTGTGTCTGTTGGGTCTAATAGACTCCCTAGCACCCCGTAGGGCCCCCAGGAGTCTCTTAGCTCTTCTACTCTTTTTTATGCACGTAAAGCAATTGTTCTTAAGTGGAAATCTTTCTCAGATGAAAGCATCTAGCTCAACTCAGCCTTACTATTATACAAAGCAACCTATTTAGCTTGTGGCTGCACTAAAAAGTTTCATAAAGTTTGGGATATATGGATAGAATCCCCATCTACTAACAGTGACTCTGCCACACTCCGGCTGATGATAGTCATTTTCCTGTGAAGTTTGTGCAATGGTGGTGACATGCATATTTCCTTTTTTTGCGCATGCCTTAACCTAGATTGGGGCTGATTTTTATGGTAGTGCCATAGATGCGATCCTTCCTCTTATAACCCTGAGTTTTGATTTATGAGTACTGTGATGTAATCAGCTTTTGTGGTCTGAGCGTACTTTTTGTTTTGTTTCTTCACAGTTTTTTTTTTTTTTTTATTGTTATGTTTCGCGAGCCTGGGTACGCCCATTAGGCTGTGTATTGTATGTTTTAAACCCCTTAAATCTGAATAAAAATGTAGCACCCTGGTCCTAAACAGGGCTGCTAATAAATCTAGCTGTGATAGGTGGTAAATAGCCTGGTTAATTGGTAGATTGATCCACTGATTCCTGTCCTAAGTCTGTGTTTGGGGGTAGTCTCAAAGTGTCAATAGGTTGTACTGTTGCTTTTAGCATTAGAATGATGGTTTACCATAAATTCAGGTAATGGGTAACTAGATTGTCTCAGCCAATCAGCAAGAGTTTCTTTAACCACTGTGTAAGCTGGGATAGGCTATTTATTTGGGAGGAGTCAGGTGATTGGGGTTCTTCCCAGCTGAGGCTCTGGCCTGGGTGGGTGTGTGTTGAGAAGCTCCTGGCTGCTAGGCCTGAAGCTTGATGCCTATTCAGGAGGGATGCTGGCTGCTAGGTCCACTTAAGGTCTATACAGCAGGTTCAGAGTTACTCAAAGGAGGAGCAGCTAAGGTTAAGCCCGAAGCTTGGGGCAGAACCACATGAATTAGAGGCTTGGCCTGAGGGGAGCCTGATCGTTGTCAGAGATAAAGGAGAAGCAGTTGCGACAAGGGGACAATCTCTCCTGTTACCGGAGGCAAGTTTAGAAAAGATGAAGTTCTGAAGAAGTACCAGAGCAGACACTTCACTAGCCGCGGACAGCGAAGTGGTGGGAAAGCTTCAGTAGAGCCACATCCAGAAAGACAGCGCGTAGCTGTGGGTAAAGCTTGGAGGAGTACGGCGGGCAGCTGTAAGTAAAGCTTGAAGATAAAGTACAGCAGTTAGCTGTTAGTGAAGCTCTAGGAATCCAGTGGGTGGGTGAGAGTCCAAGAAGTCTAGTGAGAGAGACAGCGAGCTGAGCCTAAGGATCTACAGTGGGTTACTGTGAGTTAAACTGGAAGATCTACTGTAGGATACTGTGAAAGAATTTGTTGCCATAGGAGACAGCAGTTGTTACAAGATTGCTGCATTCAGCTTAAAGGCCCTTGTTCTGTATTGCTGTCTGCCTAGTTCTATTTTTTGTCTGCAGAATTTGCCATAATTGCTATTGCATTTGCCTAAGGGTGTCATGTGCCCTAAACTCTCTCTCCCCGAAGTTCCTGTTAAGAGAAATAAAACTCGTTGTTCATTTTTACAAAAAGTGACTGGTGCCCAATCTTTTCACGTTGCACCATACCCACTATGCCTAGTAGCCTGCACCCTGAGAAGGAATATCAGTTATCCCTGGCACTGCGGGTCACCATCAGGCCCTTGGAAGTCAGGGAGACCGCTACAAAAAGAATCTTCGATAAAAAATCCTGTGCACTGTCGGCCCTAGTAACCTCCAGGTCTGATACATTTCTTGCAGTCATTTGATTAAGAAGGAAATAGCTTATGAATATAGCACGCTTGGTTAATAGTTGTTTGTTTGATAGCTGCATTTGATTTGGCTAGCACTTAGATTGGTGTGAGGAGGTAAAACAAACAAAGTAACATGGTTCCTTGACCAGAGGTGACAGCTCATGTAGGTGTTATAAGGGAAAGAAAGGGACAGGCTAATGATTTATCTGTCAGTTCATTATCTGTGTCTCTCCAAGTGAAAGGCAGCCCAGAGCCACTTCCAATAATCACAAGAGCTTCTGTTGGTAGACTTTAATTTTCAATCTTTTTTCAGTAACTCTTATTAACCACTTCAGCCCCTGAAGGATTTACCCCCTTCCTGACCAGAGCCCTTTTTGTGATTCGGCACTGCATCGCTTTAACTGACAATTGCGCGGTCGTGTGACGTGACTCCCAAACAAAATTGACGTCCTTTTTTTCCCACAAATAGAGCTTTCTTTTGGTGGTATGTGATCACCTCTGTGGTTTTTATTTGTTGTGCTATAAACAAAGAGCGACAATTTTGAAAAAAACGCATTATTTTTTACTTTTTGCTATAATAAATATCCCCCAAAAATACCTAAAAAAAAAAAAAATGTTTTCCTCAGTTTAGGCTGATACTTATTCTTCTACATATTTTTGGTTTAAAAAAATTGCAATAAGCATTTATTAATGTTTTCGCAAAAGTTATAGCGTCTACAAAATAGGAGATATTTTTAATTTCTATTTTTCTAACCATCTGCTTTGTTTCATTTTTATTTTATTTTGCTCCTTGCTTCGTGTTGCATTGAAAAAAAGCATAATTAAAAAAAAATGCGTTCATTTGTAAATAACTGTGGAATAATTTAGAATCATAATTTTATTGTAATAAAAAAAAAAAATATATATATATATATATATATATATATATATATATATATATATATATATATATATATATATAAATTATTTTTTGAACTGCATTGATCAATTTGTTACTTTTCTTGTTTATTGAATGCATAAGAAATAAAATAATATACATGACAAAGTTGCTGCTAAATTTTTTATATATGATATACAGTACATACTGTATTAATGTGTGTGTGTGTGTATGTGTGTATATATATATATATATATATATATATATATATATATATATATATATATATATATATATATATATATATATATATATATATGACCCAACTTTAAGAATCGACCCTGCCTTAAAAACAAAGAGGTGGAATTGAGCTTTATGAATTGGATCAATTTTATTCAGAATCACATCATACAAATAACAATTAAAAGTGGCTGGATTAAAAGGAACCTGTGAGGATATACAGAAGGGGCATTTGTGGACTTGTTTTTAAGGCTATATTTACATCTCTGCAGTGTTGATAAAACAACAGCAAGTAATGTAAAAATGCTTTATACTGTGTACAATACTGTATGCATTATACCCATCTATGCAGCAGGTGGTGCTGTGGTATTGTTGTATATAGTTCTTATATTCCATGGCATAACAGGGTGTTCTGTCTATGTTCACTGCATTGGAATAAGTATACAGAATAGGAGATAATGCTTCCATTTGCTTCGTAGCTGCTCCAGGTCAATTCCTAAATTTTTCTCTGATATACTTCAAAGAGTAATGCAGGCCATACATGCTCGAATTCCCACAAATGTTCTTTCAAAAATCTGAAATTTAGTGTGTTTTTTGATCCGATGGTGCCACCATTGATTTAAAAATTTGATTAACCAAGCCTTCAATTTCACCTCATGTTGCTACAGAAATTTTTTTTTGTGGCCGGGACTCTTTTCTTTCCGGGAATTTTCTTTCTGGGAATTTTCTTTTCTTGTGCTCATGCACATTCCTTTTTTGATTATATTTCTCACACGATTCTCCCATCATTCATTAGAAAATCGTTCATTTTTCAAAATATTTCCAACATGCCCGTTCACTCAAATTTGATGGCTGCACGAAAAATATTGATTGATTTGCGCAAAAGTTATAGCGTTTACAAAATAGGGGATAGTTTTATGTCATTTTTATTATTTTTTTTACTAGTAATGGCGGCGATCATCAATTTTTATCGTGACTGCGACATTATGGTGGACACATCAGACATTTTTGACACATTTTTGAGACCATTGTCATTTATACAGCAATCAGTGCTATACAAATGCACTGATTCCTGTGTAAATGGCAGTGAAGGGGTTAACCACTAGGGGGCAGTGTAGGGGTTAAGTATGTCCTGGGGAGTGATTCTAACTGTGGGGGGGGGGGGGGGGCGTGGCTACATGTGACACGTCACTGATCTCTGCTCCCGATCACAGGGATCACTGTCACTAGGCAGAACAGGGAGATGCTTGTTTACATTAGCATCTCCCCGTTCTTCCACTCCGTGAGGCGATCAAGGGTATCCCCGCAGACATCGAGTCCATGGGACCCGCGACCCGACTCACGGAGCTTGCTGCGCGATGCTGGTTAAAGGGCAATGTACAGGTACGTTAGTTTGCCTGTACGAGCCCTTCTGCTGACGTATATCGGCGTGAGGCGGTCGGCAAGCAGTTAATATTTTGAGGAACAAATGGGTGACAGTTGGTGAGTATAAAGTCCAGAAAGCAGATGGTGGTCCTAGTGGTTAATGAATAAGCGTGAACCATACACCAATATCCACACCACGTGCGATACACTCCCCTAGGGGTTCAGACTCACCAGCAATATGTCTATCACAAGCCTTGATATAATCAGAGAGCTGTCATCCAAATAGCAGGTAGGGTTAGAGCTGCATGTCACTCCATAGATTGTCAGATATAAAAATAAAAATGTGATTTTCACTGCACACTGTGACCTCCTCCTGGAGCTAGATGCTGCAGCAAATCAGAAAGAAGGGAGCACATCCAGCATCATCTATATACGTTGGGGAAAAAAGGGGAAACATGTACTGGAACGCACTGAAAACGCATCAAAAACGCGTGTGCAGAAATGCATCCAGAGTGAGTTTTTGTGGTGTGACCTGTAAGCAAAAACACAACCGGTACACATTCGCAATGGCAGTGTCACCCCCCCCCCCCCCCCCCGCCTCCCCATGCTATTTCAATGTGCTTTTGTGTTGAGCCTATGTTAATCTGCATGGGAGACAGTGTGCACACGGAACATAGAAAACAATAGTATTTGTTGTGCATTATGCGCTGCTTTGCCTGGGAGACAATGTGATCATGGAACTTAGAATTTTTCATTTTTTTTAATGCGTTCTTGCATTGAGCCTGCATGGATCTACATGGGAGACAGTGTGAAGAGGGAACAAAGAACACAGAATATAGAAAACAACAGTTTTTTATGCATTCCAGCATTGATTTGCATAGTAGATGGTGTGAACAGGAAACATAGAGAACTATTTTTTTTTCCTTTTTTTGATTGTGTTGATCTGCATGGGAGACAGTATGAACAGGAATAGAAAATACAATAAAATAAAAATAAAATGTGCTCTTGCTTTGATCTGTATGGGAAATGGTGTGAACAGGGAACATAAAAAAAACATGTTCTCTGTGTTGCCTGTCAACTCCCCTATAAATGTATTATAAATGTCTCACATACAAATCAAAGCAATATCAATGCAAGAGCACACACGTGTGTGTGTGTGTATATATATATATATATATATATATATATATATATATATATATATATATATATATATATATATATATATATATTTTTTTTTTTTATTATTATTATTTTTTATTTTTTTTCCCCTACGTTCCTTGTTCACTCCCTCCCCCATACAGATCAATGCATGCTCAGCACAAGAGCACATTACCACTTGCGGTCCACCAAGCCCGGTGGATGGGCAGCATGCTCAGCATAACCGTATGTTGCTGCCTGATTCTGGGCTCAGGGGCACACGCATGCATGCCCATCCTCTGACACCCACTGTGATTGTACACAGTGCGAGTCTGTCAGCAAGTCCCCGCCCATGATTTGCGACTGGGACCTGCTTATCAGCTGTGTGTAATCACAGCCCAGAACCCTGTGTTGACAATCAACGCAGAGCTCTGTACAGAGGGAGCGATCTCTCTGTTTCTTATCTCTGCAAAGCAGGGATAAGAAACAGAGAGATAGTTAGTAAAACACATTACACATTATTAGGCACACATTTAATAACTGGATTGCCCTAGATGTTCACAGCCAGTGTCATTAGTACCGTGACAGTGTATAGTATTATCATTGATCACTGTATTAGTGTCACTGGTGATATTAGTGGCATTTAGTCAGTTTCTACCAGCATCAGTTTGTTTTAGATTACTCGTCACACTATCGCAGTCCCATTATAGGTCGCTGACCACAGACATTAGTGGTTAAAAAAGCAAAAAAAAATCCAGTATGTATACTGTATATAAATATAAATATATATATATATATATATATATATATATATATATATATATATATATATAGATTGTAAGTGCTATAACTTTCATGCAATCAATTTACAGGTATTTTTTTTTTTTTCTTATCAAAAACATGTAGCAGAATACATTTTGCCCAAAATGTATGAAGAAATTCAATTTATTTTTATTATTTTATTGGCTATGTTTTGTAACAGAAAGTAAAAAATATTATTTTTCTTTTAAATTTCTTGTTTATATTGCAAAAAATAGAAAACCCTGATGGTGATCAAATATCACCAAAAGAAATCTCTATTTGTGTTGGAAAAAATTGTATAAATGTAGTTTGGGTAGAGTATTGAATGATCGCGCAATATCTAGTTACATTATCCCAGTGCTGATTAGCAAAAAATGCTCCGGTCATGAAGGGGGTAAAACCTTCTGTGGAAGTGAAGTGGTTACATTTTTTTTTTTTTATGTACTCTTGCATTGAGTCTGCATTGATCTGTATGGAAAACAATGTAAAAAAAAATTTTTTTTTTTATGTTCCCTGTTGGCACCCCTTGCCCTCCAGGAGAGACTTACCCCCCCCCCCCCCCCCCCTTCATGATCAGACCACTTTTTGCAATACAGAACTGCATTATTTTAACTGAAAATTGTGCCGCCATGCAACACTGTACCCAAATAAAGTTTGTCATTTTTTTTCATACAAATAGAGCTTTCTTTTGGTGGTATTTGATCACCTCTGTGTGTTTTATTTTTTGTGCTATACACAAAAAAAGACTGACAATTTTGAAAAAAAATAACAATATTTTTTTCTTTTCACTATAAAACATATCCAATAAAAACATTGAAAAAAACGAATTTCTTCATAAATTTAGGCCAATATGTATTCTGCTACATATTTTTGGTAAAACAAATCCCAATAAGTGTACATTGATTGTAGACGCTATAACGTTTGCGTAAACCAAACTGTGGCATACATACTGAATTTTTTTTTTTTTTTTTTTTACTAGTAATGGCTTGCCATCAGCAACTTATAGCAGGACTGCCATATTGTGATTGACAATCAGACACTAACTGACACTTTTTGGGAACCAGTGACACTAATACAGTGATCAGTGCTAAAAATATGCACTGTCAGCCTGGTTTCACACTTATGTAAATTGAATGTGGGTTTTCACCACATTCAATTCGCATGGCAGGAGATTGTGACCAGCTCTCAATGGAGCTGGTTCACACACCTCTGGGGCAGCCACGGCCCGCATTTGGAAAGGGTCCTGTGTGTCTTTGGCTCTGAATCAGGTGCGAATTCAGGCAGAAATTCGGACCTGATTTGCACCTGAATCGGTGAACATGGACGCACCGGACCCCCTGCTGTGAGCCGCAGCAAGTGTGAACCTGGCCTCAATGTACTAATAACACTGGCTGGGAAGGAGTTAAACATCTAGGGTGATCAAAGGGTTAACTATGTGCCTAGCCAGTGTTTTGGTTTACACTGCATGCTTTTTTTTTACTAGGGGAAGAAATGGACTTTAGTCCCTGTTTTGCAGAATCACAGAAGCCAATACTTCACCTCTGTCAGAATGACAATCTGCCTTGTTTACATGGGCATATTGCTGTTCTGTCTGTGTACTGAACAATCGGCGGGTGATGGCGGACATTGAGTCTGCTGCACTCGCTGCTGGGCTCCCGCCATGCATGATCATAGCAGGAGTGGGGCACCGGCCACTCGCATGTGTGTGTCCTACCAGGGAGAGCCGGATCAAACCGTCTACACACTATGGGATATATACTGGAATTTTTATTTATTTATTTTTTTAGTAATGGCGTAGATCAGCGAATTATAGCGGGACTGCGATATTGCGGCTAACAATCAAACACTAACTGACACTTTTTTAGAACCAGTGACACAAATACAGTGATCAGTGCTAAAAATATGTACTAATGACACTGGCTGGGAAAGGGTTAAACATCTAGGGCGCTCAGAGGGTTAACTGCATGCTTACCAAGTGTTTTGGTGTACACTGAGTGCTGTTTTTACTAGAGAAGGAATGTATTCTAGTCCCTAGGGACACAGAATCCATCCCCTGTTAGAACGCCGATCTGCTTTGTTTACACAGGCAGATCGCTGTTCTGTGTTCTTTTTTTTACAAACAATTTTATTAGGAAGGTTAAAATCATGTACAGTCGTACAAAATAGGAGCAAGCACAAAATTGTTACATGGAACAAATCTTAATAAATTGAGGAGAAATTAAATAAAATGAAGGCCTAAATGCAGTGCACATGTAGAGCACTTGAAGACTCTAGCAGTAATAAAAATATAGATGTGTGTGTACATAAGGTAATGTAATCATATAATGAATGTTCATACAAATATATAGTTATGTAAAAGGTCCAGAATGAATATTTGGTAAAGAACTTTCTATATATATATATATATATATATATATATATATATAGACATTCTGTGTTCTTTAACGACAATCGGCAGGTGCCAGAGGATATTGAGTGCCCGGCACCCGTGGATCAGGTTCTGCTGTGAATGTGTGCGCCACCTGCAGGCTGAAATTCCAAATCACGTATATTTATATGTGATGTGGTGCACAGCTGCCTCCCTATAGCAGTAAAACTGCTAATGGTTAACTCCCTATCATACAAACCAAAGTTAACCCAACACAAGCGCACATACGAAATGATCTTCTAGATCCCTTGTTCACACTGTCTCCCATACAGACCAACATAAGAACACATAAATAATATTTAAAAAATAAATAAATTAATTCCAGATCTCTTGTTCTTGCTGTCATACAGGTCAACACAGGCTCAACACAAGAACACATAAAAAATAAATAAAAATAAATTCTAGATCCCTTGTTCACACTGTCTCCCATACAGACCAACGTGGGCTCAACACAAGAACACAAAAATAACATTTAAAAATAAAATAAATTCTAGATCCCTTGTTCTTGCTGTTATAGAGATCAACGCGGGCTCAACACAAGAACACATAAAAAATAAATAAAAATAAAATAAATTCTAGATCCCTTGTTCACACTGTCATACAGATCAATGCAGGCTCAACACAAGAACACATAAAAAATAAATAAAAATAAAATAAAATTTTAGATCCATTGTTCACACTGTCATACAGATCAACGTGGGCTCAACACAAGAGCACATAAAAAAATAAATAAAGATAAAATAAATTCTAGATCCCTTGTTCACACTGTCATACAGATCAATGCGGGCTCAACACAAGAACACATAAAAAATAAATAAATCAATAAAATTATTTCTAGATCCCTTGTTCACATTGTCATACAGATCAAAGCGGGCTCAACACAAGAACACATAAAAATTAATAAAAATAAAATAAATTCTAGATCCTTTGTTCACACTGCCATGCAGATCAACACAAGAACACATAAAGAAATAAATCTACAGTGTAAAGTATTTCTGGGGCTCTCCTATGATAGCACATTGTAGTGACACTTTGCACAGTGTGACTTGTACTATCAGAGTGCTGATCCAGCCATCACACAGCAGCCTCAGGAGACAGATGAAGCGATGGCTCCGCCCACTCCGAGTGACAGGCAGCATCACGGGGGGCGTGGCATGAGCCCGATCGCTTCCCTGTGTACATCTGCTGTGCTCACTCCTGCCCAGGGAGAGACGCTTCTAAAAAAGCACAAGATACTAAGAGGGCATCCGGGTAATCGCCAGCCCTCCCTACTGCCATCCATGGAAGGGAAGCCTCAGCTAGGATCTCATCAGTGACACCTCCTTTACCTTTTGGATTATCCTATACAGTAGGAAGATGATGAATTTCTCTACAAGGTCAATGCCAGCTTCCCTGTGCCCAGGATCCAGGGTAAGAGACAAGCTTTGATAATGATGTGATAGGCAGTGCCCCCAGCACCCGTCACCCACAGCTGCTTGTTGATGACAATGGGGGATTATTGTATAGTAATGATGTCCTTAGCTGTGGATCTATCACTATGCAGGTATTGTTCTTATGGTATGGTGTGCTGGGTGTGAAGGGATCCTGGTACTAGTAGTGTGCACACAGGTGATCATGGCATGATGGGCATTGTTCTTGTGCAGAATTGTCTGCAGTGTGAATGTGCCTGGGAATGCTAATGTCTAGTGACAGGAGGGGTCCATGTACACTGGGAGTTGTATAGAGTGATCAGCACACAGACAGGTTGTGCTGCTGCATAGAACATCCTCCCCCCTGCACTGTAGGAGAAGACATGGCTCTCATTAGTGCTCTCCTATGGCCCAGATGCTGTAAGGGAGCCAGCATACCATGCCTCTCTGCATTGCCAGGTAACATCAATTCTCCATGGAAGGCTATGTGCAGGTTGTCTGCCTTGGGATGTAGCCGGCTCTGCGGGATCGCCTGCTGTGAAGGATTTCTGCCCATCCGAAATACTTTCATTCAGTAAAGGAATTGAACGTTCTCCTAAATTGCGCTAATTGGAGGGTGGTGGAAAAAAAAAGAAAAGAAAAAAGTTTACTTTGTATTCCTGCATCTGATTTCCATCCTGTGAATGTACTGTGCGCTAACGATCTCTGCTTCTATCGCTCCGCTTTTCAGAACTCAAATGCCTGATCAATAGATTTTAGGCTTATTCAACATCAGAAGGTTTCTTGTTTGGAAAAAAAAAATGACAGCCTAGATTTGCGGCGCTAATGCGGTGCAGGAAAGCACGCGATCGTAGCATGTTCACCGCATTCCAATCGCGCTGCCCCTGCGATCCGCTTCAGATGTCAATACAAAGTTAAAGCGGAGTTCCACCTGGTGGCGTCGCTAGGGGGTGGCTTTTGGGGCTATAGCCCAGAGTCTCTGCAGGGGTCCCCAAGGGGAGGGGAGGCTCTCTGGGGACCTGATGTAAGTGGGGGGCTCTCCGGGGACTCTGATGTAAGTGGGGGGCTCTCCGGGGACCCTGATGTAAGTGGAGGGCTCTCCAGGGACCCTGATGTAAGTGGGGGGCACTCCGGGGACCCTGATGTAAGTGGGGGGCTCTCCAGGGATCCTGATATAAGTGGGGCGCTCTCCGTGGACCCTGATGTAAGTGGGGGGCACTCCGGGGACCCTGATGTAAGTGGGGGGCTCTCCGGGGACCCTGATGTAAGTGGGGTGCTCTCTGGGAACCCTGATGTAAGTGGAGGGCTCTCTGCTGACCCTGATGTAAGTGGGGGGCACTCCGGGGACCCTGATGTAAATGGGGGGCTCTCCAGGGACCCTGATGTAAGTGGGGGGGCACTCCGGGGACCCTGATGTAAGTGGGGGGCTCTCCGGGGACCCTGATGTAAGTGGGGTGCTCTCTGGGGACCCTGATGTAAGTAGAGGGCTCTCTGCGGACCCTGATGTAAGTGGGGGGCACTCCGGGGACCCTGATGTAAATGGGGGGCTCTCCAGGGACCCTGATGTAAGTGGGGAGCTCCCTGGGGACCCTGATGTAAGTGGGGGGCTCTCCAGGGACCTTGATGTAAGTGGGGGCTCTCTGGGGATATATACACACTCACACACACGTGCGTAAATTACTGTATATACATGTGTATGCCCACCCGAGCGTATGACTTTCTTTACTATGTTGCTATGGGCTCTAGCCCCAGATCTTTTGTAGACCTAGCAACGCCCCTGGTTCCACCCAAAAGTAGAAGTAGCATCTGCCTCCTCTGGTGCCACATTTGGCACCTTTTGAGGCAGTGGGTACCAGTTTTTGCCAAGTACCTGCCCCCACTTCTGAGAGACCTCATAGTAAGGTTGGATAAAGACACCAGTCCAGTGAGTGTGGGTGTGTGTCTACAAGTATTCCTTTCCCTGTACATTGTGTCTCATTAAGATGCTCATCTATTATATTATTATTTAAGGTACCCATATAGTGCCATCAATTTTACACACATACATTGCACAATCACATTGGTCCCTACCCTTAAGGAGCTTACAATCCAAGGTCCCTAACTCACATTCATATACCAGGGCCAATTTTGGTCAGAAGCCAATTAACCTACTGGCATGTCTTTGGATTGTGTAAGGAAACTGGAGTACCCGGAGGAAACCCACACAGGCACAGGGAGAATGTGCAAACTCCAGGCAGGTAGTGTTGTGGTTGGGATTTGAACCAGCGACACTTTTTACTGCTAGGTGAGAGTGCTAACCACTACACCACTGTGCTGCTGTTGCAGCAACCAAATCACTCTGAAGTTCGGCCCTCCTCCTCCTTCCCCTGCCACCGGTCCATTCAGAAAGGGCAGCGTACTTTGTGCATGCAAAGTAGGGAACCGGCTGTGAAGTCGAAAAGGCTTCACTGCCAGGTTCCCTTACAACGAATGGCAGCGGTAGCACCCAAGAGCCAATGGAAACATCAGCTGCTGTGCTGGCATTGCTGGACTCCAGGACAGGTAAGTGTCCTAATATTAAAAGTCAGAAGCTACAGTATGTCTAGCTGCTGACTTACATTTTTTAGCTGGGCTGGGGGTGGAACTCATTTTAAAGTGTTTGTAAACCCTCAAGGTTTTTCACCCTAATGCATTCTATGTATGTAAGGTAAAAAACCTTCTGTGCTGCAGCTCCTCCCCAGATCCCCCTTTTTCTTACCTGAGCCCAGCCCAATCCAATCCAGCGGTGTGCATGAGTGCAGCAGCTCCAGCCGCTGTCTCTCTCCTCATTGGGCAGATTGATAGCAGCAGGAGCTATTGGCTCCCGCTACTGTCAATCAAATCCAGTGACATGAAAGGGGGCCGTGTCCTGCTGTCTGTGTCAAAGGACGCAACAGCGGGACTCAGGAGCGAGCCTGCAAGGGTGCCCCCCCAGGCAAAGCAGCTTTCCATGGGGGGCACCCGATGAAGTGGAGGAGCCAGGAGCACCGGCGGGGGGACCCCAGAAGAAGAGGATCGAGGCTGCTCTGTGCAAAACAACTGCACAGAGCAGCTAAGTAAGGCATTTGTTTACCGCCCATTTAATGGCACCTCCAGTGCGTGGATCACATGGTACAAAACAGCAATGCGATCCGGTTGCAGTGTGGCTCCAAAAAAGGTGTATGCCCGCTTTTGGTGCAATGCGGTGCGATTTGAGCCCTTTCAGTTTCAGTTCCTGTGCAATTCACATGCGGATCAAAGTATGAACCAAGGCTTATATTCAGAGTGACCATCCAAAGAGATCTTTACAGGTAGATGGCTAAAATAAGGATCTGATTATCTAAAAAAAGTCTGTGTATGTATGCGTGTATATATATAATCTGTATCCTTGTTAAAGAAGAACTCAAGGAAACCTAAAAATTCACCCTTGCAGTGGGACTGTGTGTGCGCTGGAAGGGTTAACTGCTTGCTAAGGTCTAGAGTCTAGACCAGTGATGGCGAACCTTGGCACTCCAGATGTTTTGGAACTACATTTCCCATGATGTTCATGCACTCTGCAGTGCAGATGAGCATCATGGGAAATGTAGTTCCAAAACATCTGGAGTGCCAAGGTTCGCCATCACTGGTCTAGACTCTAGACCAGGGTGCTCAACCTGTAGCCCTCCAGCTGTTGATAAAACTATAAGTTACCTTTAGAAGTCATGCTTGTACCTGTAAACCTTGCAATGCCTCATGGGACTTGTAGTTCCGCAACAGCTGGAGGGCCACAAGGTTGAGCACCCATGCGAGGATGTAAAAGCAGTCATATTTACCTGACATTCCTCTGTCCTGGTCAGAAGACACTCATCCATTCTTCAGCGGTGGACTATTCCTCTGCATCACCACTTTTAATGCAGGGCTATGGACCCTGCATTGGTTTTGATAATGTCAGAAATACCATCGCCATACTGCGGAAACCTAAAAATTCCCACTTGCTGGGGACTTAGTAATGCACGTTTACTTGCCTGATCCTCGTCTCCTGCAGGCTCCTCCATGCTGCTAGACTGGTCCCTGCAGCTTCTTCTCCCTGGCATTCTGACAGTCTAATGTCCTCTGATGGCATCAAGACCAATGCAGGGACCATAGCCCCGCATTGGGTGTGAGGACAACAAGGGACAGTCCACTGCTGGGAATAGAGGACCATGTAAGTAAAACGCTCTTACCCCTAGACTATACAAGCAGTTAAATCTTTTATTATGTCAGTGCTCACCTTCATGCTTGATTCTTTCTTGCAGTGACACAAAGGGGCTGATTTACAAAGGGTTTGCGCCATAAGTTGCGGCGCACGCCGATGCGCAACGGGCGTTTTCGTACTCACAAAGCATTTGTCCCTGTAACACAGCGCAATTCCCCATTTATTATTAGCATGCCGGCGCACGGGAGGCGGCGATCGGTGCGCCGCTATAGACATGGCGCACGCATTCTTCAACTCAGAATTAAAAGAAACTGGAAGTGCCAATATTATGGGGGGTGATGTGAGGAAGTATAGTTATAACTGTCCAAGTAACAAATATGCCCAAAATAGAACGGAAAAGTAACTTTCTCTGAGCAAGCTTGCTATGCCTGCAAATACAGTTGGAGCTGCGCAAGGTCAATTTATGCACTGCACATGCGCAAGCGGCATTTGCACCCATTCAAGTGCTTTGGTTCACTGCGCCGGCAAAATCTTAGTAAATGTCAAGCCGCGCAGATTCATTTGCATAAGATGAACAGGTGCACCTCTCAACTTCTATGGGTTTTTTTAAGGCTATTTGCACACAGGTCATGTTAGCATTATTAAAAAAAAAATGAAGAAAAAAAAATGTGTGGGGGTCCCCCGAAATTCCATACCAGGCCCTTCAGGTCTGGTATGAATAATAAGGGGAACCCCGCACCCAAAAAAAAAATGTCGCGGGGGTCCCCCTCAAAATCCATAACAGGCCCTTCAGGTTTGGCATGGATTTTAAGGGGGACCCCGCGCCAAAAAAAAAAAAAATGGGCTCAAAATCCATACCAGACCCTTATCCGAGCATGCAACCTGGCAGGCCGCAGGAAAAGAGGGGGGGATGAGAGAGCCCCCCCCCTCCTGAACCGTACCAGGCCACATGCCATCAAAATTGGGAGGGTGCTTTGGGGTCCCCTCAAAGCACCTTGTCCCCATGTTGATGACAAGGGCCTCATCCCCACAACCCTAGCCGGTGGTTGTGGGGGTCTGCGGGCAGGGGCTTATCGGAATCTGGAAGCCCCCTTTGACAAGGGGACCCCCAGATCTGGCCTCCCCCCTGTGGGAAGAGACGCCATGGAGGAAGATGCCGGACGAGAACAGAAGAGAGCAAGAAGCAGAGGATCCAAGGAAGAATAAGATGGAGGAAGAAACCGAAGGATGATGGAAAGAAGAAGGAAGAAGATGAAAGAAGAAGACTTTAATAAAGGAATTGTAAAAAACTGTCTCTTGTCATTTTTAACACTTTTGTCACTTTTTTGGTGAAATGGTAGGGGTACTTTTGTACCCCCTTACCATTTCACACGGGGAGGGAGACCGGGATCTGGGGGTCCCCTTGTTAAAGGGGGCTTCCAGATTCCGATAAGCCCCCCGCCCGCAGACCTCCACAATCACCGGCTAGGGTTGTGGGGATGAGGCCCTTGTCCTCATCAACATGGGGACAAGGTGCTTTGGGGGGGACCCTAAAGCATCCTCCCAATGTTGAGGGCATGTGGCCTGGTACGGTTCAGGAGGGGGGTGCTCTCTCGCCCCCCCTTTTCCTCCGGCCTACCACAGGTTGCGTTCTCGAATAAGGGTCTGGCATGGATTTTGAGGGGGACCCCCACGCCATTTTTTTTTTGGCACGGGGTTCCCCTTAAAATCCATGCCAGACCTGAAGGGCCTGGAATGGATTTTGAGGGGGACCCCCACGCCATTTTTTTTTTTTTTACTTCTATACAGAAGTAGTTTTGCAAGTATCCGCTGAAGTCGTGTGCAGGTCACCGGAGGCAGTCGCGCTGCAAGTAGTGCTGCCTCAGAGTGAACCGGCTCCAAAACATATTTTTTCTGCCAGTAAATACCTTGTACAGCCCACTTCCTGTTTATTGTCTGGTAAAAAGCCTAGCCTCACTCTTGTGAGAGTTTGCCAAGAAGGGAGGAGTCATAAGAGGGCCAATGAGTGCTGCAGAGCTGAAGGTGTGTGTCTGCGTGAATCCAGGAAGTGAACAGGCAGCAGCTTCAGTTGCCCACAGTTAAAATGGTTGCAGCCAGACTTAGTGGAGGGAGATTTCTGCAGCATATTTGGCAAGTACAGAATCACAGTATATATAAAATAATATGCAAAGTGGTTGGAGGGAAGCTTCAGAATGGCAAAGATGTTTTTTTAATACAGATTATATGAGCAGACTGCAGTTCCTCTTGAGGAGCTCAAATGGTTAAACCCTCAAAGTGCAATGCAATATATAACATATATATGCAATACATACTAGGATATAGGCATACATATAGGATTTGCCATGTTTTCTCTTTACTCTTTGCATTCTGTCTGCATACTGTCACATGTCTGCATTCTGCCTTAAAAGTTTTCTCTCTTTATTCCTGTCTTGAGGGTGGCTCTGCTGCCTTGCAGGGTCCCATAAAGCCACCCTCACCTGTATGCTTTAGCCTGTGAGGTGGCACACATGTGCTTTGTTATCCTGGTTCTAGGGATAAGGTCAGTCCAGTGACCGTAATATGATGTGACTAATGGCACATTCACACTGATGTGGTTTTCCCGCACTTCGTGTGCATGCAGGAACTTTGGTGCGCTTTCATAAAAAGCACCAAAACCACCCAATGCAATAGAAGTCTATGGCAAAGTGCAGGCAACCCGTACAAAACCCGCAGATACAGATTGCTGCACACGTGGTGCAGGAAAACCGCACTGCGTCAGTGTGAAAGGGGCCTAAAGTGTTGTTTTATAAAATGGGAGGAGGGACCTTATCCAGTTCCCGAACGCCCCATTGCAGATAAATACCGCTACAGGGTGGCCCTCCTGAGCAGGATCATGTAAATATAAGTAATCTATTGGTGCTGGGCAGTGGATGTCCGCTGGCACCTGCTGATCATTGGTAAAACACACAGAATGGAGCTCTGCCTATGTAAACAAGGCAGATCTCTGTTCTGACAGGGGGGAAGAGATGGATTTTGTGCCTCTGCAAAGTAAAAGCTCCTAGCAGCTGCACACACGTCCCAAAAACACAGGTGTCATTAGTACAGTGACAGTGCATATTGTTAGCACTGATCACTGTATTAGTGTTACTGGTCCCCAAAACGTGTCTGAAGTATCAGTTAGTGTCAGATTGTCCACTTTTATATCACATTCCCGCTATTGCCTTGTACACACGGTCGGACATTCCGACCACAAATTCTGTTGGATTTTTTCCGACAGATTTTGGCCCGAAACTTGCGTTGCATACACACGGTTGGACAAAGTTGTCGGAAAATCCGATCATTCAGAACAAGGTGACGTAAATCATGTACGATGGGACTATAAAGAGGCCAGTAGCCAATAGCTTTCGTCTTAATTTATTCTGAGCATGCATGGCACTTTGTCCATCGGAATTCTCTACACACGATCGGAAAAAGTCTGATCGGATCCGTCCGAAATTCCGATGGAAAAAGTCCGATAGAGCCCACACATGATCAGATTTTGAGACAACATAAACCAATCTGACTTTTTCCGTCGGAATTTCCGACCGTATGTATGGGGCATATGAGTTGCTAATCTTTGCCATTACTTGTATAAAATATAAATAAATAATAACTCGATAAATATATTCCATAGTTTGTAGACTCTATAATGTTCAATATACGCTTAATTCAATTTTTTTTTCTTTTTAACCAAAAACTTACTAGTGGAATACACATTGGCCTAAATTTATGAAGAAATTTGATTTAAAAATTTTTTTTTATTAGTTTTGTTTTATAGCAGAAAGTAAAAAAAAAAAAAAATATATATATATATATATATATATATATATATATATATATATATATATATATATATATATATATATATATATATATATTTTAATTGTTGGTCTTTTCTTTTTGTTTATAGGGCAAAAAATAAAAATAAAACACTGTGGTGAGAAAATACCACCAAAAGAAAGCTGTATTTATGGGAAAAAAATGATATCCATTTTTTTTTGGGTACAGCGTCGCATGACTGCGCAATTGTCAGTTAAAATTACACAGTGCCGTATCACACAAAATGGCCTGGTCATGGGGGGGGTAAATCTTCCGGAGGTCGAGTAGTTATGCAGAGCTGATGTGGGGAGGCCTGTGATGGGGATGCATACGAGTTGCGTTATCAGTGGGATGAGGGACCGTTGATGCGATCGGTCATTTGACCTCTACAGTGCACGTTTCCTGTCCTCCCTGGCCAAAACAGATGCATCTGGAGGTAGTGCCATCCAAAAGTATAAGATTGAGGATATAATAAAAATACTTGATGCAGTAGGTTGCCTCCGTGTAGGAGAATACTTTAAAAAAAGAGGAATTTAGCGCTAGTAGCAGTCACTATAATTGAAAGGAGTCAGTTAAAGAGTATGGAATAAGTAATATAAAATATCTAATAAGTAGTCTGAGCTGCATGTCTGACCTCTTCCATTTCTTATTGGCTTCTAATCTGAGAAACTCATCTGAGCGATCTTGGAGTGATTTTTCTTTTCCCGGCAAAGAAGACATTTCTGAAAATACGCAATTTGAACCCATAACACTTCATACATGGTTGTGATAGATAAACAGCACATCTGGGTGAAAAAAATCCAAAATCAAAGAGGCAGGACATTTTTTTTTTCTTCCTGCAAGGTAAAGTCATAATGTGCTAGTATGCATCGCATACTAGCACATTATGTGAAACTTATCTTAAAACAAAGCTATTCCAGTTCCGCAATGTCAGCGCTGCAGCCACTTCCATTTTCACCGATCTCGCTTCCGGGTTCACGGGCTCTGGCTCTGTGATTGGCCGGGGCATGCGCGGAAGCCGGCGTTCACGACACAGTGCCCTGCAAGGAATGGCTACCGTGGCCGTTCCTTCAGAGCGCATGTGCCTGTGATGTCACTGGCTGTATGTAATATAAATATCTCCTAAACGGCGCATGTTTAGGAGATATTTACACTACCTATAGGTAAGTCTTATTATAGGCTTACCTATAGGTAAATGTTAGCAGAGCATGTTTACTTCCTCTTTAAAGAGGAAGTAAACCCTGGTGAGTTTTACTTCCTCTTTATTTCCCTGCAAAGGTAAAGCATAATGAGCTACTATGCGTCGCACAGTAGCTCATTATGTGTCACTTACCTGACACTGAAGCCCGTGATGTCTCCACTAGCAGGGAGCGTCCATCTTCGCCGCTCTTCCTTCTAGGGTCACGGACTCAGGCTCTGTGACTAGCCGGAGTCATGCGACGTCACTCCCGCGCATGCGCATCGGGAGCCGTCAGTCACAGCATGACCCCTATTAGAAAGGGCACGATGTGCCCTTTCTAAAGTGTGCATGCGCCGTAGTCATCAGCACTCGGGTCTTTCGTACATATCTCCTAAACCATGGAGTTTTAGGAGATATTTCGAGCACCTAGGCTTACCTGTACAGGCAGTCCCCGAGTTACGAACAGGTTAGGGACTGCCTGTTTGTTCTTAAGTCAGATTTGTTCATAATTCGGATGCGCATGTGCAAAACTGCGTTTTCCTCTGTTTTCCAACATCGTTTTCTGCTGTTTTATGATGTTTTCCGCTGTTTTCCGACATGCCCGCCAGCACCATCTGCCGTTCGTAAGTAGGAGTTGTTTGTAAGTCGGAGGTTCTTAACTCGGAGACCTCCTGTAGGTAAAAGTGGTTGTACAGGGTGTACAACCACTTTAACTACTTCCCGCAAACCGCCGTCATTGTACGTCGGCACTTTGACATAGAGGGGGCGGTCCACTTTCGCCGCAAGATCTTTTTTTACCCCCCCGCGGTGCTCTGGTCATCTCTGCCACTTACCGGAGCCGCCGATATCGGTGGAGATGATCCGATCTCCTCAGTAGCATGGAGCCTAGTGAGAGAAAGATGGCCCCCACTCGGCTACATTGGATGGCGGAAGCAAGGTCAAACATCACTTCCATCCAATGGTCTTAAAGGGGAAATTCTTTTTTTTGGATAAAAAAAAAGACATTTATTTATTTTATTGCATTTAAGTGTAAATGTAAGATTTGCAGATCGCACAATAAAGAGGTCCTGTCATGCTTTTTTTCTATTACAAGGGATATTTACATTCCTTGTAATAGGAATAAAAGTGACACTATTTTTTTTTAAAGGACAGTGTAAAAATAAAAAGGAAAATTAATAATAATAATAATAAAAAAAAAATATTTAAAGAGCCCCGTCCCGCTGAGCTCGAGCGCAGAAGTGAACACACTGATTGAAATGAAGCTAATCCCTACTGAACCGGTCGAATCAGTGTATGGCCAGCTATACCCTCTGAAATTGATAAAGGCTTCATTCACACCTGGGCGTTCCAAAAAATATGGCAAAACAATTATTTCTTAATGACACCCTAATCGCGGTCCCATTAAACGCGCTGCAATCATGGCAAATTGCAACACGTGACACTGTCACCCAAAAGAAGCTCTTGCTCCTTTTTGAGCGACAAGCTTTGCGTGTTGCTATTTTGCTGCAATTTATCATGCAGCAAAATCGCACCACAACTGGGTTACCATTAAGAAGTAATGGCATCGCAAACGCGTCCCACGTTTTGCCACAGTTCTGGAAATAGCCCGATTCTGCCTGCGATTCCGAAACGCCCAGGTGTGAATGGAGCCTAAGGGAGAGGGGTAGATGAGAGGAAGTTGGTTTCATATGTGAAGGTCAAGGTTTACTTTAGGGCCCTTTCACACTGGTGCATATTTGATGTGATTTTGTGCAGCTGAAGGGCCCTTTCACATTGATGCACTTTTGATGCGTTCCCATTGACTTACAAAGAAAGGTCCATTTTTTGGTGTGGAAAAACTGCACCAAAGATGCAGCAAGCAAGACTTTTCAAAGGATTTAATGGGAAATTGTTTTCATGCGCTTTTGTCATACTGGAAGAGTGTGGGAAAAGAGCACCAGTGTGAAAGGGGCCATAATTGCGTTAATTGTGTGCCCCAGGGTGGATAAAAATCACGGATTTTTTTTTTTTATCAGATTTTTTATAAATCAGATTTATTTTAATCAAATTCTTTTGGAGTAAAAATCTAAAGATAGGTTTCTATTCAAGATACATTAATAATTCAATTTATTCAGCATGAAATGGAGCTTAGTTATGTAGCAATGGGCTGCATATTCTACAATATTTACATGTTTGGTAAACTCGTTCAATGAATCCAAGCTCTGCAAGCTGAGATAACATTCACTGGCAATGTTAATGCTGTAATTAAATAAAATAATTTCTCCAACTATGTGTGATTAACCTATTAACCTAAAATCAGTTCTGATTTCGCTGTTCTACTAACCTGACAGCTTATTATTCTAAATAGGAAACCTTAATTTTCTTTTCAAATATTAACGATTCTGGCTACCAGCAAGAATAAGACCTTTTAAAGAGCACCTGTCATTTCAGATCCATCATGGCAGCGCCTGTTAGCGGGCATCCACTCATCTGCAGCTGCCACCGCCTCCCTCACCTTGTTGGGTCACTGCCGCGTCACCAGCTGTCCTATTAAAGTGAATGGGATTGTCTGTGAGTCAACAGCGGTCAGAGGAGGAACCATTGTGGGACAGAGATGACAGTTGCTCTTTAAAAATTATTATTAAAATTGAGTTGAATTAAACCAAGCCTTTTTACTTGTGATTTAAATCAACTTTATTTAAATCAACTTGATTTAAATCAAATCCACCCTGTATGCGCCCATTAATTAAATGGTCCCCTATACAAGGACTATATTCCCAACACTTAGACCCCCTTCAGACATCACACTGTGGGAGCTCATTTGCTTCAATGGATTCAGACCCCAGACGCATATAGGGCTTCAAAATCATATATGAGGGGGTGCTGATAAGTATTGAGCCTTACCCATAAAAAATTGAGCTAGGAAGCTGTAACTGCCACACTATTCTACATATTCCCCCAGGAAGTCAATGCACTTGCGACATCTGTCCTGCAGCTTCTTAAAGGAGTTGTAAAGGCAGGTTTTTTATCCTAATGCATTCTATGCATTAAGATAAAAAAAAACTTCTGTGTGTAGCAGCCTCCCCAGCATCTCCTAATTACTTACCTGAGCCCCATCTCACTCCAGCGATGTCCATGAATGTCTAAGCCGTCTGGGACATTCCTGCTGATTGGCTGAGACACAGCGGCGGCACCATTGGCTCCCGCGGCTGTCAATCAAAGTCAGTCAGCCAATCAGGGGAGAGAGGGGGACGGGGCCGGGTCAGGGCTCCATGTCTAAATGGACACACGGAGCTGTGACTCGGCTCAGGTGCCCCCATAGGAAGCTGCTGACTGTGGGGGCACTCGATAGGAAGGAGGGGCCAGGAGCAGCAAAGAGGGACCCGAGAAGAGGAGGATCCAGGCTGCTCTGTGCAAAACCAACTGCACAGAGGAGGCAAGTATAACATGTTTGTTATTTAAAAAAGAAAAAAAAAAGAGACTTTACAATCACTTTAATGCCGTGTACACACGGCCGGACTTTGACAGCAAAGGTCCAATGGAACGAATCCATCAGACAATTCAACTGTGTGTGGGCTTCATCGGACCTTTGCTGTCGAAAAATCAGATGGACTTTAGATTTAGAACATGTTTCAAATCTTTCCGACGGACTCGAATCCGGTCGAAAAATCCATTCGTCTGTATGCTAGTCTGACGGACGAAAACCGACTCTAGGGCAGCTATTGGCTACTGGCTATGAACTTCCTTATTCTAGTGCGTTCGTACATCATCACGTTAGAATCTGTTGGACTTTGGTGTGATTGTGTGTGGCCAAGTCCGTTCATTCGGAAAGTCTGTCGGAACTCCGCTGAAATGTCCATGGAGAAGACCAGTGGACCTAGTCTCCCGGAAAGTCCGGTCGTGTGTACACGGCATAAGTCCCTGCAAATATAATTCTTCCGATTGCTGGTGTAACCACTCATTTGCAGCACTAGTTGCATCCAGAAAACAATCCCAAATCGTTGTCCCTTTAGGTATATTTTGAGCTTGGGGAACAGATCATAGTCAGAAGGAGCCAGGTTGGGCAAAAAGGGTGGATGGGGCATCAAGAAAGCTTAAGGAGGTCAGTTTTTCCATTGTTTCATCTGCAGTGTGTGACAAGGTGTTGTCCTCTTTTGTTCGGTTGTCCAAGGTTTTGGGATCCATTTTGCTGCAAGCTTTCTCCTTTCCAAGTCGTTGTGTATAATGGCACCAAGTCTCTCACATGATGTATTTCCAGATATGTAGCAATACTTTTGGCTGATATTCGGCGGTCCTCCATGATCATTTCATGGGTGGCTTTCATATTTGCAGGTACAGAGACAGAAACGGGCCTTCCACTGTGTTTCTCACTTTCAACACCGAAATGGCCAGTTTTAAAATTGGCAACCCAACATTTAACTGTTGCATATGAAGGGCCACTGTCACCCAAAGTTTGTGACATTTGATCATGGATCTGCTTCGCACCTTTCCCTTGGAGAAGCAGGAACTTGATTATGGTCCTATGCTCTTCCACATTGAATTTTTCTGGAGGGGCTGACATGTTCACTATGGACCTGAAAAAGAAAGATAAGGTAAAATCATAGGTATCACTACTCTTTAGTTCTAGATGAAGAAGGAACAAATTGGCACCACATCCAAATATTGATTAGACAAAACATAGAGAATTTGGGGGACTTTAAAAGGTGCAAGTAAACATTAAAAAACATAAAAATCTTTAAATATTTCTTGTACATCGTTAAAATTAATTTAGTAAAATCAATGGGTTTCAACAAACGCATATATCACATTTCATGTAACAATTGATGCTTCCACTCGACATGTTTCACCAAATTTGTTACACAGCTTCTTCAGGAGTATATGCATCAATCTAAAAAGCAGTAGGAAATTCATAAGAAATTTGTACATATTCAAACTCTTTTTACAAAACAATACATACATAATTATTTAATTATTTTATACAAAATTCAATTATAAACAAAGTATTTCAATTTGCTGCATCCAGCAGAACATTGGTTAATTCATGATCATTATATATAGTTATTTTTGCATACCTATAATTATTTGACAATAATTGATACCCATACAGTAAAAATCTGGACAGCTACTGTATGGGTATCAATTATCATAATATTATAATATATATAATGATCATGAATTAGATTTTTACTGTATGGTATCAATTATCAACAAATAATTACAGGTATGCAAAAATAAATATATATAATGATCATGAATTAGCCAATGTTCTGCTGGATGCAACACATTGAAATGCTTTGTTCATAATTGAATTTTGTATAAAATAATAAAATAATTATGTATGTAATGTTTTGTAAAAAGTGTTTGATTATGTAAAATCAGTACAAATTTCTTATGAATTTTCTACTGCTTTTTAGATTGATGCATATATTCCTGAAGAAGCTGTGTAACAAATGTAGTGAAACATGTCTAGTGGAAGCATCAATTGTTATATGAAATGTGATATATGTGTTTGTTGAAACCCATTGTTTTCACTAAATGAATTTTAATGATGTACAATAAATATTCAAATATTTTTAAACATATTTTGTGTTTACTTGCACCTTTTTAAAGTCCCACTGGACAGTACACCCTGCAATTTACATCTCCCTAGCTCAATTTTTTCTGGTTAAGGCTCAATACTTATCAACACCCCGTGGTATTCATTTCCACAATGTATTTCAGTTATTTTTAGCCTACTCCTATTAAAGTGGCTGTAAACCATGGGTGCTCAACCTGTGGCCCTCCAGATGTTGCGGAACTACAAATCCCATCATGCCCTTGTCTTTGAGAGTTATGTTTGTATCTGTCAGCCTTGCAATGCCTAATGGGACTTGTAGTTCCGCAACAGCTGGAGAGCCCTAGGTTGAGCATGCCTGTTGTAAACCCTTAAGCCCCTTTCAAACTTGTACGACTTGTCCTATGACTTGGGACTGCAAAGTCGTATGACAAGTCGTTCCCCATGACTTCCAATGACTACCAGTCCCTGCACTACTTTGGTCCAACTGTGATTGTACTTAAGCCCATTGAATATCACTGAAGTTGGATCCATGCCGGATCACCGTCTTAACTGATCCGACTTTGGCATGCGACTTGTGCTCTGATGATCTTCAAGTGGAACTCCACGCAAAATGTAAAAAAAACTGGCATGGGTTCCCCCTCCAAGAGCATACCAGGCCCTTCGGTCTGGTGTGGATTTTAAGGGGAAATCCCACGCTGAAAAAACTGCGTGGGGTCTCCCCCAAAATCCATACGAGACCCTTATCCGAGCACACAGCCCGGCAGGTCAGGAAAGGGGGGTGGGGACGAGCAAGCCCTCAACTTGGGGGGTGGGTGCTTTGGAGCAGTGGGGCCCTGTGCGCCCCACCCCAAAGCACCCTATGTTGATGAGGACAAGGACCTCTTCCTTACAACCCTGGTCATTGGTTGTTGGGGTCTGTGAGCGGGGAGCTTATTGGAATCTAAAAGCCCCCTTTACCAAGGGGGCCCCCAGATTCCTAGCCCCTCACCCTATGTGAATGAGTATGGAGTACATTGTACCCCTACCCATTCACCTAAAAAAAGTATCGCTTTTCGAGCGTTCGCTCGTCCCCACCTCCTTTCCTGGCCTGCCAGGCTGTGTGCTCGGATAAGGGTCTGGTATGGATTTTAGGGGGGACTGGCACCAATGTAAAAGGCAGAAAAATGCCTGTAATCTGCCCCAAAAAAGCTCACGTTCTTTTTTGAGCTTAGGGCATTTTTCAGGCGTTTTGCTTCAGGTGACAAAACGCTCAGATGTGAACAGGTGCCATTGAAATGAATGGGATTTTGCTTGTTGGGTGTTTTTCAGACGTTTTTTCAGGCGTTTTACGAGCATTTTATGAGCTGAAAATGCTTAGGTGTGAATGCAGCCTAACATATACCCAGTGAAGTGACAGGCCCCAGGTGATACACAGAGACAAATCCTCCTACACCCATATACAGTATACCTGTACCCAGGGGCAGACTGACAACTCATGGGGCCCCTGGGCAATAGGAGATTATGGGGCCCCCAGGCAATCAGAGATTATGGGGCCACACAGTATACAATCACACACAGTATACAATCACACACAGTATACAATCACACAGTATACACAGACATGTTTCTATTGGCTGAGAAGGTACTGGAGAGGTGGGGCAGCTATAATCTCAGGATTTTTAGACCAAAAGGATGTCGGTAAGGGACATTTCAGAGACAGATGTAAAAAAAAACACACATTTTTACATACTGTCCCTGGTTTTACTGAGGTTGGCAACCCTGATGGGGCCCCCTAGTGGCATGGGGCCCTTGGGCAGTGCCCGAGTGGCCGAATGGTCAGTCCGCCCCTGCCTGTACCCATTTACTACATCAATTCAAAGTGCAGAATTTACAAATACATCTCTGCATAGTAGCTCATTATGTCTTTGTCCTGCAGGGTGTTTTATTTTTATTTTTTATTTTTTAGAGAGGGTTTGCTTCCTCTTTAATAGCTGGTCCGATTCACATGTTATGCAAATTGGATACGGTTAAAAATGCATCGAACCGAGCCTCATGCAGCCTTCACATTTAAGAATTAGCTGCATTATAGCAAATGTTTGGCCACTTTAATAAAATGTTTATTGAAATATTATGTACCTTTTGGCTGACGCTGCCTATGTAATAAATGTAAAAACAAAAAGACTATGCATGCTGCTTCATAGTGATGATATATGATTATAATACTGATACATGTCCATTCGAAGAACATCAGGGCCAATTCAGCAAGCTATTTTAGCTTCCCTCGGTAATCACACGACTGGCAGATTATTTGGTTGATATTTTAAAATGGGATGGACAGGTGAGGTGAACTATGAAACATTCATTTATCCCCAATTAACTCCTGTGAGAACTGATCTCCACCCACGCCCTGCAGCTTTGCTATGCGCCAATGTTTTGCAATGAGACTAATTATGGTATCCTCTGAAATCACACCCATATAGCTTATGGACATATATTGTAAATGGTTTTTATTACGATCTTTTTCTTTCAGTGTTATTTGATTTTAAAGTCTTAACTCCAGGCACAATCATTTCACTGTATATTTGTTTTTATAGTATGAACGCCTTTTTTCTTAGTTGTCCCGGATAGGATAGTTCCCATTGTACAGCCGGCTCGTTGTAGAGATCACTGCTGCAGCTCAGCTGGCTATGCAATGTACACATTTACTCAGTGGGTGGCCCTGTCAGTCACCTCACGCGCGAGATCCCACGATTGAAAACTCGAAGGAGCCAGCTGGAAAATTGCTGGGCCGAACTGTGGCTGCATCCAGTCAGATTTCTTCATCTGTGCTGTTAGCGTGAAAGGAGGACCCTGATAGGTCTATATCAGTATGGCCCAGCTAGTGTTGTGTCTTCGCTCCCCCCTCCACTTAGTCGCCTCCTCGCCTCACCTCGCCTCGCCATTTTCCAAAATGCTGCCAGTGGAGTTGCCCTTTGTGAATGGCTGAGTGGAGAGGGGGGAGGGGGAGGAGATACAACACCAAAAGAGCCTTACAGAACTGCAACAGTGATATCCACAGCGAGGCAGTGGTACAATGGGAGATGTATTGCCCAAGACAAAGCGGGCATATCGCCCCCTCACCGCCTGGTTCAAATATGTAAAGACTACACCACTGGGCTGCAATCACGTAGAATGCAATGCTGCGGCATGTGTACAACCCCATCTGGCTGCCGTTACAGCTTAAAGGGGCGTTCCGGCCGCCTTTTTGTTTTTTTTTTTAAAGTCAGCAGCTACAAACACTGTAGCTGCTGACTTTTAATAAGGACACTTACCTGTCCAGCGAGCCCACGATGTCGGCCACCCGAGGCCATTCCGTCCATCGGATCGGCTGCCGGAGCCTCCATCTTAACGAAGGGAAACAGGCAGTGGAGCCTTGCGGCTTCACTGCCTGTTTCCTACTGCGCATGCACGAGTCACGCGGTGCTTTGTGAATGGCCCCATTGTTTTCTGGGACACACACATGTCCCAGAAGGTAACGGTGCTGCTCGCTGAAGAGGAGGAAGCGTTGCGGAATAGGAAGAGGCAGATTAGGAAGACTGCCTAGCAACAGCGTTTTTTTATTTTATTTTTTACATTTATTTTTTTATATTAATGATATCTTTTATTTTAGGGTGGCCCTCCACTTTAAACGCTTGCCTTCCACCCCATAGCAGATAATTTGCAGCGGAAGGCAATGTGCGGTTGCCAGACACTTGATGTCCTCCAGCACCCGCTGATCGCCCGCAATACACAGAGAAGAGAACTGAGATATTCCTATGTAAACAAGGCATAGCTCAGTTCTGACAGGGGGGAAGGAGTGAATTCTGTGTTTCTGCAAAGCAGTGACTGGAATCCATACTTCCCCTAGTAAAAGCAGCACACAGTTAACACACAAACATTGGCTAGGCACACAGTTAACCCTTTGATCACCCTAGATGTTAACCCCTTTCCAGCCAGTGTCGTTAGTACAGTGAAAGTGCATATTTTTAGCACTCATCACTGTATTAGTGTTCCTGCAAAGTATCAAAAGTGTCAGAATGTCTATCGCAGTCACGCTAATCGCCGCCATTACTAGTATAAAAAAAAAGTTTCATAAATATATTCTATAGCTTGCATATGCTTTAACGTTCGCTTTTCCCAAAAACATGTAGCAGAATACATATTGGCCTAAATTTATGAAGAACGTTTTTTCTTTTATTGGATATGTTTTATAGCAGAAAGTAAAAAATAGAGTTTTTTTTACTTATGATTTATTTTCAAGTTACATCAGTTCATCTGTGTTGTTATTTAGCGCTATAATCTCCCAGCAGTAATACTGCATTCATCAAAATCATGTCATTCAAGGTAGTCATGCTCATGATTATTACATAATGTCTTTACTGTTTAAAAATTGATCTTTGTGAACATTGCGCTTATATTCCGTGAATATCTCTACTTTTTGCTTTCTCTGTTTACTTCTATAAAAAAAAATTATTTGAAAAAAAATAAAAATATATATCTATATATAGATTTATTTTTATTTTTTTATGTAGCAGAATACATATCGGCCTAAATTAACCACTTCAGCCCCAGAAGAAAGAATTACCCCCTTAATGACCAGGCTATTTTTTTGCGATACGGCACTGCGTCGTTTTAACTGACAATTGCGCTATAAACAAAAAAAAAAAGCGACAATTTTGCAAAAAAAAAAAAACATTTTTTACTTTTTGGTATAATAATAAATATCTAGAAAATATCTAAAAAATGTTTAAAAAAAATAATTTCTTCATCAGTTTAGGCCAATGTGTATTCTTCTACATATTTTTGGTAAAAAAAATTGCAATAAGCATATATTGATTGGTTTGCGCAAAAGTTTTAGGGGATATTTTTATGGCATTTTTCTTACTATTTTTTTCTTACTAGTAATGGCGGTGATCTGTGATTTTTAGCGGGACTGCAACATTGCGGCAGACAGATCGGACACCTTTGACACTTTTTTGGGACCAGTGACATTTATACACAGATCAGTGCTATAAAAAATGTACTGATTACTGTATAAATTACACTGGCAGGGAAGGGGTTAACACTAGGGGGAGATCAAGGGGTTAAATGTGTTCCCTGGGGGGTGTTTTTAACGGTGGGGGGAGGGGAATGATAGGGAGTACAGAGAGATCGCTGTTCCTGATCACCAGGAAAAGGCGATCACGCTGTACTCCCCTGACAGAACGGGGATCTAGGAAAGAAGGAGCCACGCTAAGAAAGTACAATTTAAAAATATTTGATTGTAGAAATGAAGATCATATCTCATATGGCAATAAATTGTGGAATCAAATTCTTCTAAACAGTGAGTTTGTTCAATAAGTGTGCCACCAACCGTAAGAAAAACTCGCTTACCAGATGGTAAGCAAAACCAGGCATATGGCTATAGCCCAGCCAAGCCTTTGCTTGCACAGAAGATTGTAAAGATAACCTCTAGATGGATGGTTGCATAGATATATCCAAACACAGATGACACCGCTCAATCCAGGACCATTAGTTCAGCAACCCACTCAGCAGTAAACCCAGACAGAGAGCACTACCGTAGTATAATATTGCCTAATTGGATATTTATCTATGTAAAAAACAACATTGCACTTACACAGGGCCGTCTTTAAGGCAGGGCAAAAGGGGCAGCTGCCCAGGGCCCTGTCATTGTTGTGGGGCTCAAAGCAGCTGCCTCATACTTGCCAACTATCCCAGTTTACATTCCCTTGTCCCTTGAAGTTTTAGTCCTGTGCTGCTACTAATGCTGCCCAGCACTGCCCTATTGTTGTGTACAGATGACTCACCTGCAGACCTGTGTTTACATGTAAATACTGGCATTCATATGTAAATAGCAGTCACATGCATATGTAAATAGCTGAGGCCAATGGCATTGATATGCAAATAAAGGCAGCATTCAAAGGTATATCATGCCCCCCTGCAGTGAGGAGAAGATGTGCTGTAACCTATAGCAACCAGTGAGCAGTATTACTGTACAGTAATCTCTAGTAGCCAATCAACAAGCAGAAATGTGCTGTAACCTCTAGCAACTAATCAGTGAGCCTTAAGGAGTGCTGTAACCTCTAGAAACCAGTCAGTAAGCAGTAATGATATGCTGTAACCTCTGGCAACCAATCGCAATCGCTGCCTGATCTGATACAGTAAACTGATTTTAAGTCTAGCTGCCTATGTCTCAGAGAAGGTGGTAAGCGAAATTGCATGGGGGGGGGGGAGGGGGGACCTAAGAAAATTTTTGCCCAGGGTCCAATCAATATTAAAGACGGCCCTGCACTTACATTTTAGAAGTTTAAAAATTGCGCATAAATTACAGAGTCGTCCGGCTACAGGCAAACTCCCGTACTAACAAGACAGCGTGGTGATATCAGCACATATCAAGGATCTGTTTGTTTACATTGACAGATCCCCGTTCTGGCTCTCTGTGGAGCGATCGCGGGTGACCGGTGGACATAGCGGCCCACCGGCCACGTGCATCTGCTCCCTGGCCGTGCAGCGGGCGCACCTGCGGGATCGAGCCGGCCTGCCGTAGCATAATGACGACGACTGGTCGGCAAGTGGTTAATGAAGACATTTTATTTTTTTTACATTTTATTTTATTGGATATGTTTTATAACAGAAGTTAAAAATATTGTTTTTTCAAAATTGTCGGCCTTTTTTTGTTTCAAAAATGAAAAAAAAAAACGCACTGGCGATCAAATAGCACCAAAAGAAAACTCTATTTGTGGGAAGAATATGACATCAATTTTATTTGGGTACAACGTCACACGGTTGCACAATTTTCAGGTAAAGTACCACACGGCCGAATTGCAGGGGGGGGGGCGGGGGGGTTAAATCTTCCGGAGATCAAATGGTTAAGAACGGCAATTGGGGAAGGGTGGTAAAAAACATGGTCCAATTGCCTGTTTTACTGCAAGTAAACGAGCCCTTACTGTTAGAAAAAAACCAGTAAGTAAAATATTAAAGAGATACATAATAATAATGCCGTGAAATGATGATGCCTGGAGTTGGGCTGGACATAGGAAAGGAAATGACAGATCTATGAATCTATGACACCAAAGTTGTCATCCCTGCATAATCATAAGGTTTAGAATGAAAGACATTCCCTTTTAATCATATGTACGGAACATATATTTATATACAGGAAACTTGTTACAAGAGAAACACTGAGTCAGTGGCTCAGAAAAACATTTAGAGCAAGTGAACGCCTCAGTGACGCATCAAATGTACAAGCCAGGCGATCTGCATGACAGCCAGGTAGTTAGCATTGTCAAAGGTCAGCAGTGGCATACTATATATTTCTCTTTGTATACAAGGTGCTGGGACAAATGTTTGTGAATATAGGAAATGCACTGTAAAACTGGCCGAGCGGAAAGCTGAACCGAAGATTTGTGTTTAGTACCAGGCCGCAGTACTAGGCCGCAGGCTCAATTTACAAAGCTGTTATTCTTTTGTCCAACCATTAACTGCTTCAGCCCCCTTCCTGACCAGAGGACTTTTTGCGATATGGCACTGCGTCAATTTAACTGACAATTGCGCGGTCCTGCGATGTTGCACCCAAACAAAATTTACGTCCTTTTTTTCCCACATATAGAGCTTTCTTTTGGTGGTATTTGATCACCTCTGTGGTTTTTATTTTTTGCGTTATAAACAAATAAACAGTGACAATTTTGAAATAAGCGCATTATTTTTTATTTTTTGCTATAATAAATATCCCCCAAAAATATCAAAAAAAAAATGTTTTCCTCAGTTTAGGCCGATATGTATTCTTCTAGATATTTTTGGTAAAAGGGGATAGATTTATAGCATTTTTATTATTCTTTTTTTTTTTTTTTTTTTACTAGTGATGGCAGTGATCGGCAATTTTTATCGTGACTGCGACATTATGGCGGACACGTCGGCCAATTTTGACACATTTTTGTGACCATTGGGATTAATACAGCGATCAGTGCGATTAAAAATGCATTGATTACTGTAAAAATGTCACAGTGCTTCACCTTTTCCACATTACAGCCTTATTCCAAAATTGATGAAATTCATTATTTTCCTCAACATTCTAAGAACGATACCCCATAATGACAATGTGAAAGAAGTTTATTTTTTTTAAATCTTTGCAAGTTCATTAAAAATAAAAAAATAAACGAAAAAAATCACATGTACATAAGTATTCACAGCCTTTACCATGACTTTCAAAATGAGCTCAGATGAGTCCTGTTTCCACTGATCATCCTTGAGATGCTTCTACAACCTGATTGGACTCCACTTGTGGTAAATTCAGTTGATTGGACATGATTTGGAAAGGCACACACCTGTCTATATAAGGTCTCACAGTTAACAGTGCATGTCAGAGCACAAACCAAGCCATGAAGTCCAAGGAATTGTCTGTAGACCTCAGGCAGGATTGTATTGAGGCACAGATCCGGGGAAGGGTACAGAAACATTTCTGCAGCATTGGTCCCAATGAGCACAGTGGCCCCCATCATCCGTAAATGGGAGAAGATGATTGGAATCACCAGGACTTTTCCTAGAGCCAAACTGAGCGAAGGGACTTAGTCAGGGAGGTGACCAAAAACCCGATGGTCACCCTGACAGAGCTCCAGCATTTCTCTGTGGAGATAGGAGAACCTTCCAGAAGAACAACCATCTCTGCAGCACTTCAGCAATCAGGCCTGTATGGTAGAGTGGCCAGACTGAAGCCACTGCTCAGTAAAAGGCACATGACAGCCCAGCTGGAGTTTGCCAAAAGGCACCCAAAGGACTCTCAGACCATGAGAAACAAAATTCTTGGGTCTGATGAAACAAAGATTGAACTCTTTGGCCTCAATGGCAAGCTTGATGTCTGGAGGAAACCAGGCACCGCTCATCACCCGGCCAATACCATCCCTATAGTGAAGCATGATGGTGGCAACAGAATGTAGAGGCAATGTTTTTATGTGGCAGTAGCTGGGAGACTGGTCAGGATCGGATAGAGGGCAAGATGAATGCTGAAATATACAGAGACATCCTTGATGAAAACCTGCTCAAGTTCAATCTGGACCTCAGACTGGGGTGAAGGTTCACCTTCCAACAGGACAATGACCCTAAGCACACATCCAAAATTACAAAGGAGTGGCTATGGGACAACTCTGTGAATGTCCTTGAGTGGCCCAGTCAGAGCCCAGACTTGAATCCAATTGAACATTGCTGGAGACTTCTGAAAATTGCTGTGCACCGACACTCCCCATCCAACTTGATAGAGCTTGAGAGGTCCTGCAAAGAGGGATGGGAGAAACTGCCCAAAAATAGATGTGCCAAGCTTGCAGCATCATACTCAAAAAGACTTGAGGCTGTAATTGGTGCCAAAGGTGCTGCAACAAAGTATTGAGCAAAGGCTGTGAATACTTATGTACATGTGAATTTTTTATTTTTAATAAATTTGCAAAGATTTCAAACAAACTTCTTTCACATTGTCATTATGGAGTATTGTTTGTAGAATTGTAAGGAAAATAATGAATTTAATCCATTTTGGAATAAGGCTGTAACATAACAAAAAGATGAAAAAAGTGAAGCGCTTCGAATACCTTCTGGATGCACTTTATTTCAATGGAAGCTATTCAAATTTATTCGACTACTTTGATGTGACTTTCATGCAACTTTCATGTGACTCATGCCATGAGTGCCATAGAATGCAATGTAAACTCTCAAAAGTCGCATCTTCATTTTATCAATGCGACAGTTGGGCAACAGTCAAAGTCAACAGCCAATGTCACATCCATCCAAAGTTGCATCGAAGTCGCAAAGGAAATTCCACGACGTTGTAGTCACACAAGTGTGAATAGGGCCTAAAAAAATCTTGATCTGTCATTTAAAAGAAGATCTTGAGCCTAAAGGTTACTTTCACCCAAAAATCAACCTTCCCTTCACTTCAACTCTCCCCCAGCCTGGTGACATATGGCAGTTTTTTTTTTGGGGGGGTTTCCCGAGCAGGTACCATTTTTGTGGTACATTCTCCCACTTCCTTATTCCTTGCCTAGGTGAGGATGACGTTGTCTCGGAACAGCTTGAACAAACATGGCTCCATTCTGCCAGGGAGAAAAGTAGACAAATGTTTACATTTAATTTTAAAAAATAATAAAAATGTCATACTTACCTGCTCTGTGTAGTGGTTTTGCACAGAGCAGCCCCGATCCTCCTCTTCTCAGGTCCCCCGCTGGTGCTTCTTGCTCCTCCTCCCACCAAGTGCCCCCATAGCAAGCAGAATGGGGCCCGGCCCTGCCCTCTGCTCCCTCCTCACTGGCAGTGATTGACAGCAGTGGAAGCCAATGGCTGTTGCCTGCTACTGTATCTGAGCCAATGAAGAGATTGAGAGCGGAGAGAGCTAATGCTCTCATGCACATCACTGGATCGGAATTGGGCTCAGGTAAGTATAACGGGGGACTTAAGTATAAGGGGGGACTGGGGGGGAAACTGCATGCAGAAAGTTTTTTTACGCATTAAAGGTATAAAACTTTCTGCCTTTAAAACCACTTTAAGCTGACAATACAAAGTTCCGTGTTTTTTTTTTTTGGTTCATCCAGTGGGCTGAATGAAAAAAAGCTGAACCGCTTCCTCCACCCACACATTTAATGTGGAAGAGAGAATCCTCCCTGCTGTTTCATTGTATTATGAGAGCAGGACAGAATATACTGATCAGCACTGCAGCCAACTGGCTGCAAGTGCTGATCGAATGGAAATTTTCCAGCAGGACCATTCAAGAGAAGTCAATCGATAGATCAACTTCTAATGGACAGGGGGTGTCAGTTTTAAGACTGTTTGGGTTTAGGCTGGAATTCTACATTAGTGCGAAGTCTACACTCTAATGCCACGTACAGACGATTGGACATTGGCAACAAAATCCTGGATTTATTTCCGACGGATGTTTGCCCAAATTTGTCTTGCATACACACGCACAAATGTTGTTGGAAATGCGAACGTTAAGAACGCGGTGACGTACAACACGTACGACAAGCCGAGAAAAATGGAGTTCAATAGCCAGTGCGGCTCTTCTGCTTGATTCCGAGCATGCATGGAATTTTGTGCGTAGGAATTGTGTACACACGCTCGGAATTTACGACAACGGATTTTGTTGTCTGAAAAGTTGAGAACCAGCTCTCAAATTTTGTTGGTCGGAAATGCCGACAAAAAATGTCCGATGGAGCCTACACATAGTTGGAATTTCCGACAACAAGCTCACATTGAACATTTGTTGTTGGAAATTCCGACCGTGTGTACACGGCATAACACAACAGAAGATATTAATCTTCCATGGCAGTATAGACGCTCCCAAAATATATATATACATTCATTTTTCTTGGATGTATTTATCAAATGCTATTTCTACTTGTATGCATTCCTATGTACGCAGCTCTAGCAACTGGAGGTTAGTATGTGCAAATGGGAGGGGGGTAGAGAAAACTTGTTGATTTGCGCTGCATTAGTTCAGTTTACATTTTCTTAATATAAAATTAAACTCCCAAAAATACTCCCCTCCACCTTCCAATGATGCAGTGGTTACATCACTGACTGCTATCATCTTTTCCTAGCCTACTTGCAGATGCAGGTTTTTGGGCTTTTGAATGGCTGATGGGGGGGTGATGTCATCGCACGCATGCGCATGAGAGTAAATCACTCCAGCACAGTCGGGCATGTATACTGAGCTGCACATGCATAGCTCAGTATACAGAAGACTGAAAACAGGCAAGTAAGTGTGTGTTACTGCAGAAGAGACATAGCATTTCTCTTGTGCAATAAAGAGTTGCCTTGAAGTTTTTTTATAAGTTAGGTTTAGTACCGCTTTCAAAAGATCTATCTATAGCACTGTAGTCACAACACCACCAATCTTACGTAGTAGCTTGACATTTTATTTCTCAATTCTTCACAGTTTTTTCTTACAAAATAAACACACAGACATTCTGAGGATTTTTTTCATTGTTTGCTAGTCCTTTAAAGCCTAACTACATGTTAATTTTGTTTATGGTCCCCAGCCAGTTACATAAAAAAAAAAAAAAGCAACTCTGGCTGCAATACTTACTTTCAATCCAGAGCTGTCTCCCACAGTACTTCTTTTCTACCACACGATGTCCTCAGTTATCTGCATTTAATGACATCCAGGTCCACTCAACCCAGAAGACAGAGAAGAGCGCTGTGAATACAGGGCGTCATGGGCCTAGCCCCTGCGGGGACATCACCACAGCTCCTATCAATCACAATATATTGATGAATGTCCACAAATTTACAAATGACTTACAATCTCTAATCACCATGCTAAGAATAACAGTGAACAAAATAAACAAAATATAATAAAAGTGTGTGGGCCTACCATAAAATGTGTATAATAGATCACAAATTGTTAAAAAAGTTTGATCTATTATACACAAAAAGTGTTATGCAACCTAAAAAAAGGAACTCATATGAATGGCAAAAAAAAAAAATAATAATAATAGAATACAGGCTTATTTAACACAGTCACTGCTGCTGCCTTAGTAACAAAAGAACCTTTCCAACATCATATTCACAATACAATAAAAATGTATCCATATTAGCATAAATTCCGATCGTATGTAGACAATTCCGACAAAGTGCCACGCATGCTCAGAATAAACTAAGAGAAGAAAGCTATTGGCTACTGGCCCGTTTATAGTCCCGACGTATGCGTTTGACGTCACCTCATTCAGAATGATTGGATTTTCCGACAACTTTGTGCGAAGGTGTGTATGCAACACAAGATTCGGACAAAATGTGCACGAAATGTCCGACCGTGTGTATGGGGCATAAAGCTGCATTCAGACATTCACACATTTCATGGTGGGAACAAGCATTCCGATGCTCGTGATTTTGGTTGAGCGATTTACATGAGATTAAACATAAAGTGAATGGGCTGCCCTGTGTACATTTGTCGCCTGAAAAGAACCTCATGCTCCTTTTTTTGGGCCACAAGCACAGCGCATTTGTAAAACTTGCGTTTTACCACAATCGCGGGGGAATCACGTCGTGGTTGGGATGCCATTATAGAATAATATCATCCTAAAGAATCTCACGCGTTCTACCACAGTTTGGGATCGCAGAGATTCTACCCGCAGTCCCAAATTGGGAAATGTGAATGGAGCCTTAAAGTGGAATTGAGGAAGAGTGATGGCACAGGAGCACTTATGCTGCGTACACACGGATTTTCCGACAACAAATGTTGGATGTGAGCTTGTTGGCGGAAAGTCCGTCCGTGTGTATGCTCCATCGAACATTTGTTGTTGGACTTTCCGCCAACAAATGTTGGCTAGCAGGTTCTCAAATTTTCCGCCAACAAATGTTTGTTGTTGGACTTTCCGATCGTGTGTACACATGTCCGTCGCACAAAAGCCCACGCATGCTCGGACTCAAGTCCGAGCCGGAAGTGCTCGGTCTTCTAAAACTAGCGTTCGTAATGGAGATATCACATATGTATTGTACGTTACTACGTTCGTAATTGTTGGCCAACATTTGTGTGACTGTGTGTATGCAATACAAGACGGACCCTTCAAACAAAAATCCACGGTTTTGTTGTCGGAAAGTCCGATTGTGTGTACGGGGCATTACAATCAGAACTAGATGTGAGGAAGATTTGCCCTCATGTCCTTTTCTGACATCCACTAAAAAGCAGTAAGAGAAGATATTTCTGATAGGCAAACTTAACGGAGGTTGTAACCCATTGCCACTATATACACTACTTAAAGGGATCCTGTTGCAAAAAATAAATCTCAGATTTTCCCTCAAAGAAACAAAATCCTTGCTCTTACTGCAGGGGCGAACACCACTCCAGTTCAGAATTGCCCCATGAAGTCTGTGAAGAAACTGACACTTCTGGTAGTGTCGGTCGCCTGTGTCTCCCAGTGAGCATTGGGGTTCCTCCTTCCAACTTCCACATTTCTAGTGTGTCCTGTAATGATGTGAGGATTGGCGGGGGTTGGGGAGGACTGGAACCCTAAACAAGGGCGGTTTATTTCTCTGTTCCCTGGCTATAAAGAAGATAAACAACTGCCAGTAATACATTTATTCATACATATTCCAATTACTACCCAAAGATAATTGTACCCGTTGTATTGTTTTTAGTCAGCAGTCTGGTTATGGTAATCAGTGTGGATGGCAGGAAATGAGCCTTGCTAAGGATAAAATAGTGCCAGTGCTTTTCAATGTATGCATGTACTGTATATTATTAATGTGTTATTATTCAGATATAACTACCACAGAGAGGATGACAAAAATCATTATTATTGCTTTAAAGGTTTGTTGCATGGTTTTATGTAAGAGCCGGTTCACACAGCGGGCGATGCGAGGCGACACGACTCGCCTCGCCTCGCTCTCGCAAGTCGCCCCCGTTCTGTACAATGGAACCGTTCTGAGAGGAGCGACTCGAGTCGCTCCGACTCAGAAAAAAGGTTCCTGTACTACTTTTGGGCGACCTCGGGGCGACTTGCATTGACTTCTATACAGAAGTCATCTGCAAGTTGCCGCTGAGGTCGCGGCAGGTCGCGGCGAGGCAAGTCGGAGTCGCCTCGCCTCGCCTGCAGTGTGAACCGGCCCTAACTGTTTATACATTTGTTATTTTTATGCCGCGTACACACGATCAGAATTTTTGTCGGAAAAAGCTCTGATGGTTTTCCCGACGGAATTCCGACGGGATTTCGCTCAAGCTGTCCTGCATACACACGGTCACACCAAATTCCGACCGCCAAGAACGCGGTGACGTACAACACGTATGACGGGACTAGAAAAAGGAAGTTAAGTAGCCAGTAGCCAATAGCTTCCGTCCCGTAGTTGAATCTGAGCATGCATGCGTTTTTGCGCGTCGGAATTACATACACACGAATGCATTTTCGGATGGAACTTTTTCCGACCGAAAAATTGAGAACCTGCTCTCAATCTTTTGCTGGCTGAAAATCGGCCAGCAAAAGTCAGATGAAGCATACACACAATCGCATTTTCCGACCAAAAGCTCTCATTTGCTGGCAGAATTTCGGATTGTGTGTATGCGGCATTAGATACTTTTTTTATATAAAGTATTGATTTTGGCATTGATGGTCCAGTGGTGATCCTTCTGATAGCTTTTGCCACTTTTAAAAGTCTACTTAGTACAGATTTGCAGCATCAGTTGATTAGCAACCAGGTGCTACAAGTCCGCCATATTGGGGCTCATGCACGAGGCCGATAAGAGCCATACATAGCCCAGATTGGAGTATTTCTGCGGTGGGCATGGCTAGGTGGTTCTGAGCAGCCGTGGACAGGAAACCTGTACATATCAATGACAGACTGACACCTGCAGCAGTTTGCATGTAATCACACATGGTGTGATTACCGGTGGTTAGGGACGGATGTATGCCCATGACACAAATCCAGGGACACACATCTGTCTCTAACCCTAGGCTATTACTGTATACAATATGTTCACTTTGCCACCATGAAGGATGAATGACAACATACAATAACACACATATGTAGCACATTAGCGTGCATTAGCAGGCGATCTGTCTTTTCAGCACAGAACTTGAAAGCTTTTTACAGCAATAAACCATCACTTCAAATGTCTTCTGTAGCTGCTTAATTAAAGCTACTGTTAATTCCAAAGTGATACTTTTCTTAAAAAGAAAAAAATATATTCAACTGTATAAACGCATATCTTGTATTGTTCTTAGCCTCTTTCATATCTCCAAATGGCTTTTTTATTTGAGCTGTGAGCTGATTTCCTGTTAGTGTGTGGCTACATCCATCCTCCATGGTCCCACTGTATGTAAGAATATAGCCAACCTCTCTTGCTCGCTCCCAAGATGGACTGTGAACCATATGATTTATAGTGAGCATAGACAAGCACGCTGATTGTTCCAAGTAAACAGGAGTGAGGGGGAAAAGGAGAGATTGAGGGAGCTCAAGGAGGCAGAAAAACACAGTAAGAAATGGACACTGATTGGCAACACTGATGGGCACTGATAGGTGGCACTGATGGGCACTGATAGGTGGCACAGATTGTACTGATTGGTGGCACTGGTGGGCACTGATTAACAGCACTGGTGGACGCTAATAGGTGGCATTGGTTAGCACTGATTAGCAGCACTGGTGGGCACAGATTGGGCTCGAAGTTCCTGTAACAGAAGCCTGTTATTGTCTTTCTTCTTTTCACCCTACGCTGATTATGTGGAGAAAAAAAGCTGATAACCGGCTTCTGTTTACTTCTGTGATCAGCTGTCATTGACTGACAGCTCATCACGTGGTAAAGGGTCACTGTGATTGGCGACTGGCCCTTTACCCTGTTCTGTGATCAGCCGAGTCCGATGGACTCCACAGTCACAGAGCACGCCACCCCTGCACCACAGTGGGTGCACGAGCAGGGTGATCAAGGAAGGACATCTATGGACGCCCTCCCAGCACTGAAAGTTCGCGTTGTAGCCATCTTTTGGCTATAAAGTGGGCAGAAAGTGGTTAAAAGAGAAGTATGGAAATTTGCTTTGTTGCAGATTCATACTTGCCTAGCAAGATGCAGCATCGTTGCGATGCTGCATCTGTCCCCTGCTGGCTCCAACATTGAGAACCGAGCGATCAAACACCGCTGATTGCTCGGTTCTCACAGCTTCATGAGCAGAGAGCTGGTGACTGGCAGTCACCAGCTCCCTGCTCTGCCCCCCCCCCCCCCCGCCCCAATCACTCACTGGAGCACTGGGCTGGGCGTGGCCGGCTCAGGCTCTTAGCAGCTCAGTGGTGCCAACCAGGCATATTATTATTGTTATTATACACGATTTATATAGCGCCAACAGTTTACGCAGCGCTTTGCAATCTATAGGAGGGACAACACAATTACAGTACAATACAAAAGGTACAGGAGAGCCCTGCTCGTAGAGCTTACATTCTAAAGGGAGGGGGTGGTGGTACATGATCTTACCCGAGCCTGGACCGGCTCTTTGACATCAGCAGAAAACGAGTCACAGAACTGCAGAACTTTGGCTATACTTCTCCTTTAAGTAGTGGATGTTTATGGATTGTTTTTGTAGAATAAGGATATTGTTTAGTGTCACTCTAATTCTAGGTGTCAAGCCATCCTTAACAGTGGTCACTGCCTACCAGCAGATATTATACACAAAAAAACATCTATGCTCACATGCAAAGACTAAACTTTGAATTAAAATTTAAATTTTTTATGCTACTACATATTGTTTCATTAGAGACAGAATAAACATGTAAGGATAAAGAAGACAGGATGTTATAATAATAATGCCGCATACACACAACCGGACTTTTCGACAGAAAAGGTCAGACGGAACGAATCCCTTGGACAATTCGATCATGTGTGGCCTCCATCGGACCTTTGCTGTCCAAAAATCTGACGGACTTTAGAAATAGAACATGTTTCAAATTTTTCCACTGGAACTCCGCCGGACCCAGTTCCTATTAAGAAATCCGTTTGTGTGTATGCTAGTCCGACGGACAAAAACCGACGCTAGGGCAGCTATTGGCTACTGGCTATGAACTTCCTTATTCTAGTCCGGTCGCGTGTCATCACATTCAAATCCGTCGGACGTTGGTGTGATTGTGTGTGGCCAAGTCCGCTCATTCGGAAAGTCGGCCGAAAGTCAGTCGGGAAGACCGTCGGACCTAGTCAGTCAAAAAGTCCTGTCGTGTGTACGCGGCATAAGAACATGGGACAGGAAATGGGGCAAAATCACACAGTTGGGGCCTGTGTTAATGGGCTTTGGGCTTGTGTTGATGGCATCAGTTTGAGACTCTTCTAAGATCATTTACAATTAATTGACAGACACAAGGACCTGCAGTCGACCTCCTTCTGACCTACTTCAAGCAGATTTGCATTCCCATAGACTTATATTACACACAAAAAAACTTGTTGTCGGAAATTCCGAGCATGTGTACACAATTGAGGCGCACAAAAGTCCACGCATGCTTGGAATCAAGCAGAAGAGCCACACTGGCTATTGAACTTCATTTTTCTCGGCTCGTTGTATGCATTGTACCTCGCTGCGTTCTTGCTGATTAGAATTTCCAGCAACATTTGTGCAACCGTATGTATGCAAGTTTGAGCCAACATCCGCCGGAAAAAAATCCACAGTTTGGTTGTCGGAAATTCTGATCATCTGTATGCAACATTAGTATGAAAAGTATCACAATGTATTCATGATGTACAGAAGGCTTGTTTAAGCGTGCCCAAACACAAATACAGATGTAATTGTAGATGTATTTCATCTGTGCACTTAAAGAGGTTCTAAAGGCTCTTTTACAATATAAAAGGTTTAAGCCATAATGCACTAGTAGTATGCACTGCATACTAGTCCATTATGGCCCCTATGAGAGGCTGACAGCTGCTGCAGCTGAACAGGGCTGGGCGGTGTGTAGGCAGGTGCAGTCTGGATTCTCAACTGCAGGTGGCGCTCAAATGCAGCGGCAATGCAAATGGGAGAGGAAGCTGAGAGGAACTTGTTTCCCCTAAGATTTCCCCAGTAACAGGGAGACAGCTATCCAATTGGATGCTGACACCCCATGTGACTTCAGTGGCCATCTTGGGTGAGGACAGAGCCTATTTAAGGCCCCGGATCCCTGCTTTGAGTAGCTAGTGTAGGGACAGGTAACTTTTCCGTCAGGGAAAGGTTCCGGAGGATTAGGGAAAGCACAGGGACATGCCATCCTTCCTGGAAGCCTTTCCTTTTGGGGTACGGACTGGCCAGGCCACATTCCGCTTCTCCTCTGAGACGCTGTCGGCATCTATGATTATTCAGTAAACTGCCACCTTGCTGTTATTCTCTGTAAGTGGCTCAGAGTGGGTAATCTCCCTTCCGGGCCTGTTTGTGTTTTCCAGAACCTTTGACAATATACCTTTTCTTGCTGAACTTGGACTCTGTGTGGTTACTGCCCACCGCACCACCCTTCACCTACACACAGGTGCACTCCATAGAAATTTTGTTTAGGGCAGTGTGCACACAGGACGTTCTGAGCAATCCTCTGTAAATGCCGTAACCCCATGCGACAGGACTAAGCACTCAGTGTGCATAGGGCCTTATACATATGACCCCAACAGTTTTAAACAAAGAAAAAAACACAATGGCAGTAAACATACTATTCTTGTCCTATGAAACACAGCTGAATATATCTGAGAATGTTTTAAATGGAATTTAGATTTTTCTGTGGCTCACTAGATGGTTACCTAATTTCTGATCGCAAATACATATACAGTACAGTCACGTCCCTGTTTTTCATTTCTGTGATTGATTATCATCATTACTTTGGATTATTTTTTTTTGTTTTTTTCCTCATGAACGTGTTGGTTTATCTGCCGCAACAACATTTTTCTTCTTCAAGGTAAAATGGTGCTTTCATGTATTTACACGGTAAGAAAAATCCTTTGAGGTTGGGTTGTCACTTTCGATGTATCTGATTCAGTACAAAAAACAAAAAGGTATTGACAGGAGAGAAAGAAGGAGCTGCAGGAAGCCCATGTGATTTTGTAGCTTTAACCGACTCGAAAAAAAAGGATTTATAAAATGGGAAAATGTCTGGCATCCAAGCTCGTGATTGCGCACAGAAATATCTTTAGCGGGGGCTTAGGGGGTGTTGGATGTGATTGACACAGATGATTTGTCAGTTGCTGCGCCTGTCCTTGTGGATGAATGAGTATTAAAACACGGGAATTATACAAACAGCTTTCTAAACCACCTCGAATGGTAACTGGGCAGATTAAATGAAAAGCAAAATATGGACCTCTTTACAGTGTGCCATGTACAAGTAAACAACAGACATAGGCATTCAAAAGACTGCCCATACAGAAATAAAATCTGTAAATAATTAATTACGTGAAAAGCTAAACAAAGACAAAAAAATAAAACATCAGTCAACTGAAAATCAACCCGGAAGGATGAATAAGCAAAGAATGGTATATCTTGGCCAATGAGCCGCACAGTGTTGCTTTTATATAGCGTGAGTAATGATATATTATTTATGTGTTTGTTTGAGCTGTACATGTTTCACACAATTAAAGTCTAAGAACTCTAGTTATAATGAGGCTTGAAAAAAATAAATAAGCACACTATATATTTCGAAAGAAGAAGAGTGTGCTTTACACATGTGCTTAGCACTTCACTTGCTTCGGGAGTCTGAAGCCTGTGCAGCCCATTCATATGACCTGTTACCTCTAACCATCTCCAACCACCATTCATATGACCTGTTACCTCTAACCATCTCCAACCACCATTCATATGACCTGTTACCTCTAACCATCTCCAACCACCATTCATATGACCTGTTACCTTTATTACCGCTAACCATCTCCAACCACCATTAATATGACCTGTTACCTCTAACCATCTCCAACCACCATTCATATGACCTGTTACCTCTAACCATCTCCAACCACCATTCATATGACCTGTTACCTCTAACCATCTCCAACCACCATTCATATGACCTGTTACCTCTAACCATCTCCAACCACCATTCATATGACCTTCTTACCTCTAACCATCTCCAACCACCATTCATATGACCTGTTACCTCTAACCATCTCCAACCACCATTCATATGACCTGTTACATCTAACCATCTCCAACCACCATTCATATGACCTGTTACCTCTAACCATCTCCAACCACCATTCATATGACCTGTTACCTCTAACCATCTCCAACCACCATTCATATGACCTGTTACCTCTAACCATCTCCAACCACCATTCATATGACCTGTTACCTCTAACCATCTCCAACCACCATTCATATGACCTGTTACCTCTAACCATCTCCAACCACCATTCAGATGACCTGTTACCTCTAACCACCTCCAATCACCATTCATATGACCTTCTTACCTCTAACCATCTCCAACCACCATTCATATGACCTGTTACCTCTAACCACCTCCAACCACCATTCATATGACCTGTTACCTCTAACCATCTCCAACCACCATTCATATGACCTGTTACCTCTAACCATCTCCAACCACCATTCATATGACCTGTTACCTCTAACCATCTCCAACCACCATTCATATGACCTTCTTACCTCTAACCATCTCCAACCACCATTCATATGACCTGTTACCTCTAACCATCTCCAACCACCATTCATATGACCTGTTACATCTAACCATCTCCAACCACCATTCATATGACCTGTTACCTCTAACCATCTCCAACCACCATTCATATGACCTGTTACCTCTAACCATCTCCAACCACCATTCATATGACCTGTTACCTCTAACCATCTCCAACCACCATTCATATGACCTGTTACCTCTAACCATCTCCAACCACCATTCATATGACCTGTTACCTCTAACCATCTCCAACCACCATTCAGATGACCTGTTACCTCTAACCACCTCCAATCACCATTCATATGACCTTCTTACCTCTAACCATCTCCAACCACCATTCATATGACCTGTTACCTCTAACCACCTCCAACCACCATTCATATGACCTGTTACCTCTAACCATCTCCAACCACCATTCATATGACCTGTTACCTCTAACCATCTCCAACCACCATTCATATGACCTGTTACCTCTAACCACCTCCAACCACCATTCATATGACCTGTTACCTCTAACCATCTCCAACCACCATTCATATGACCTGTTACCTCTAACCATCTCCAACCACCATTCATATGACCTATTACCTCTAACCATCTTCAACCACCATTCATATGGCCTGTTACCACTAACCATCTCCAACCACCATTCATATGACCTGTTACTTATAACCACCTCCAACCACCATTCATATGACCTGTTACCTCTAACCACTTCTAACCACCATTCATATGACCTGTTACCTCTAACCATCTCCAACCACCATTCATATGACCTGTTACCTCTAACCATCTCCAACCACCATTCATATGACCTGTTACCTCTAACCATCTCCAACCACCATTCATATGACCTTCTTACCTCTAACCATCTCCAACCACCATTCATATGACCTGTTACCTCTAACCATCTCCAACCACCATTCATATGACCTGTTACATCTAACCATCTCCAACCACCATTCATATGACCTGTTACCTCTAACCATCTCCAACCACCATTCATATGACCTGTTACCTCTAACCATCTCCAACCACCATTCATATGACCTGTTACCTCTAACCATCTCCAACCACCATTCATATGACCTGTTACCTCTAACCATCTCCAACCACCATTCATATGACCTGTTACCTCTAACCATCTCCAACCACCATTCAGATGACCTGTTACCTCTAACCACCTCCAATCACCATTCATATGACCTTCTTACCTCTAACCATCTCCAACCACCATTCATATGACCTGTTACCTCTAACCACCTCCAACCACCATTCATATGACCTGTTACCTCTAACCATCTCCAACCACCATTCATATGACCTGTTACCTCTAACCATCTCCAACCACCATTCATATGACCTGTTACCTCTAACCACCTCCAACCACCATTCATATGACCTGTTACCTCTAACCATCTCCAACCACCATTCATATGACCTGTTACCTCTAACCACCTCCAACCACCATTCATATGACCTATTACCTCTAACCATCTTCAACCACCATTCATATGACCTGTTACCACTAACCATCTCCATCCACCATTCATATGACCTGTTACTTATAACCACCTCCAACCACCATTCATATGACCTGTTACCTCTAACCACTTCTAACCACCATTCATATGACCTGTTACCTCTAACCATCTCCAACCACTATTCATATGACCTGTTACCTCTAACCATCTCCAACCACCATTCATATGACCTGTTACCTCTAACCATCTCCAACCACCATTCATATGACCTGTTACCTCTAACCATCTCCAACCACCATTCATATGACCTGTTACCTCTAACCATCTCCAACCACCATTCATATAACCTGTTACCTCTAACCATCTCCAACCACCATTCATATGACCTGTTACCTCTAACCATCTCCAACCACCATTCATATGACCTGTTACCTCTAACCATCTCCAACCACCATTCATATGACCTGTTACCTCTAACCATCTCCAACCACCATTCAGATGACCTGTTACCTCTAACCACCTCCAACCACCATTCATATGACCTGTTACCTCTAACCACCTCCAATCACCATTCATATGACCTTCTTACCTCTAACCATCTCCAACCACCATTCATATGACCTGTTACCTCTAACCACCTCCAACCACCATTCATATTACCTGTTACCTCTAACCATCTCCAACCACCATTCATATGACCTGTTACCTCTAACCATCTCCAACCACCATTCAGATGACCTGTTACCTCTAACCACCTCCAACCACCATTCATATGACCTGTTACCTCTAACCACCTCCAATCACCATTCATATGACCTTCTTACCTCTAACCATCTCCAACCACCATGCATATGACCTGTTACCTCTAACCACCTCCAACCACCATTCATATGACCTGTTACCTCTAACCATCTCCAACCACCATTCATATGACCTGTTACCTCTAACCATCTCCAACCACCATTCATATGACCTGTTACCTCTAACCACCTCCAACCACCATTCATATGACCTGTTACCTCTAACCATCTCCAACCACCATTCATATGACCTGTTACCTCTAACCATCTCCAACCACCATTCATATGACCTATTACCTCTAACCATCTTCAACCACCATTCATATGACCTGTTACCACTAACCATCTCCAACCACCATTCATATGACCTGTTACTTATAACCACCTCCAACCACCATTCATATGACCTGTTACCTCTAACCACTTCTAACCACCATTCATATGACCTGTTACCTCTAACCATCTCCAACTGCCATTCATATGACCTGTTACCTCTAACCATCTCCAACCACCATTCATATGACCTGTTACCTCTAACCAGCTCCAACTGCCATTCATATGATCTGTTACCTCTAACCACCTCCAACCACCATTCATATGACCTGTTACCTCAAACCACCTCCAACCACCATTCATATGACCTGTTACCTCTAACCACCTCCAACCACCATTCATATTACCTGTTACCTCTAACCACCTCCAACCACCATTCATATTACCTTTTACCTCTAACCATCTCCAACCACCATTCATATGACCTGTTACCTCTAACTACCCGCAACCACCATTCATATGACCTGTTACCTCTAACCACCATTCATATGACCTGTTACCTCTAACTACCTCCAACCACCATTCATATGACCTGTTACCTCTAACCATCTCCAACCACCATTCATATGACCTGTTACCTCTAACCATCTCCAACCACCATTCATATGACCTATTACCTCTAACCATCTTCAACCACCATTCATATGACCTGTTACCACTAACCATCTCCAACCACCATTCATATGACCTGTTACTTATAACCACCTCCAACCACCATTCATATGACTTGTTACCTCTAACCACTTCTAACCACCATTCATATGACCTGTTACCTCTAACCATCTCCAACCACCATTCATATGACCTGTTACCTCTAACCATCTCCAACCACCATTCATATGACCTGTTACCTCTAACCAGCTCCAACTGCCATTCATATGATCTGTTACCTCTAACCACCTCCAACCACCATTCATATGACCTGTTACCTCAAACCACCTCCAACCACCATTCATATGACCTGTTACCTCTAACCACCTCCAACCACCATTCATATGACCTGTTACCTCTAACCACCTCCAACCACCATTCATATTACCTTTTACCTCTAACCATCTCCAACCACCATTCATATGACCTGTTACCTCTAACTACCCGCAACCACCATTCATATGACCTGTTACCTCTAACCACCATTCATATGACCTGTTACCTCTAACTACCTCCAACCACCATTCATATGACCTTTTACCTCTAACCATCTCCAACCACCATTCATATGACCTGTTACCTCTAACTACCTCCAACCACCATTCATATGACCTGTTACCTCTAACCACCATTCATATGACCTGTTACCTCTAACCACCTCCTACCACCGTTCATATGAGCTCTTACCTCAAACCACCTTCAACCACCATTCATATGACCTGTTACTTCTAACCACCTCCAACCACCATTCATATGACCTGTTACCTCTAACAACCTCCAACCACCATTCATATGACCTGTTACCTCTAACCACTTCCAACCACCATTCATATGACCTGTTACCTCTAACCACCTCCAACCACCATTCATATGACCTGTTACCTCTAACCACTTCCAACCACCATTAATATGACCTGTTACCTCTAACCATCTCCAACCACCATTCATATGACCTGTTACCTCTAACCACCTCCAACCACCATTCATATGACCTGTTACCTCTAACCACCTCCAACCACCATTCCTATGACCTGTTACCTCTAACCATCTCCAACCACCATTCATATGACCTGTTACCTCTAACCACCTCCAACCACCATTCATATGACCTGTTACCTCTAACCACCTCCAACCACCATTCATATGACCTGTTACCTCTAACCATCTCCAACCACCATTCATGTGACCTGTTACCTCTAACCACCTCCAACCACCATTCATATTACCTGTTACCGCTAACCATCTCCAACCACCATTCATATGACCTGTTACCTCTAACCATTTCCAACCACCATTCATATGACCTGTTACCTCTAACCACCATTCATATGACCTGTTACCTCTAACTACCTCCAACCACCATTCATATGACCTTTCTGCAGAGGGCCTCCACCCAACCCATAAAGTCCTGGTGCATGCAAGATGACCTAAAAACAACAAACCTAAAAGAAAGCTATTTATATCCATACTGGGAGGGGCACAGTTGACCTGAGAAGGCTACATTGCCAATGCCTCCATGGGAGATCTTGATTGTAAATTGCGAGATCGTAAGATTCTGAATATACTTTTTGCCATTGTTTATATCGCATGTGTCAAACGCAAGGACTGCAGGCCGAATCTGGACCTCATGTCGCCCTTGCACCTCTCCTGCAGCTTCAGCCCCCCCTTCATCTCTGCCCCCACCTTGTCTCACCAATCAGTAGCAGAGAGAAGGACAGAGCCGTTCATTCACCTCTCTCATCTCCGCCTCCCCTGGTCTCAGCATTCAGCAGACTCATGCAGCTGACTCCCACCCTCCTCCAGAATGGCACTTTCTGCTTCCCAGCTCCTACCCCAGTTTTTTCTAGGCATCAGGTATGTGGGGGGAACTTGTGATGTAAGGGAGGTTTGGGGACTCTTAACTTTTCATGGTGGAGGGACTCTTTATAAAAACTGAGTTTGACACCCCGGGTTTATATGCTGCCATGGCTAATGCAACGTAGGCTGTTAGTACAGTGAGTGTCATCACACTAGTTATCATGGCAACGAATAAACAAGGCTAAAATGCCCCTGACCCCGTATCGTGCAGACGTCATTGGTGGACCAGTGGACAAGAAGAAGGCAGCCACTGATGATGTTTTTTTTTTTCAAGTAGGTGCAGATTTTTGACCCACTGGGGAATGCACAAACCACAGACACTCCTAAGATGCAATGAAGAAGCAAGTCGCTGTTAAAGCTATCCTTGGGATCACAGAAGTCCACTTAGTTCTGCACTTCTGTGTCCCAGATTCAGCCAACAGCGGGCTAATGCCTGCTGTCAACTGATGTCGTGGAGCCCAGGCTCTGTAGGGATCCCGACATTAATGACAGAATCTCCCCAGATACCTGACCATCAGCTGGCTCAGCTTCTCAGTGTGCCACTGAGAACTTTAGCCAGCTGCTCCTGCCCCCTCCACAGCCTGGTGCTCTGAAGAGCAAGAACTGAGCCATCAGCCATGTTTGAACTCACAGTTCTCGGTGTAGAGTCGACGGACTTCAGCTGCAGCATTGGATCGATGCTGCTACCATCTAGCTGAGTATGTATGTTTGTTGTTTGTGAACCCATAGTTCATTTTATTGGTTTTACTCCCCAGATTTCATTAGTGTGGTCAGGTTAAAAAAAAAGAAGAGGAAGGTTGAAGCAGAGACAACGCCATAATACGGGCTCTATACTGCAACCTGCATTTTACGAATGGGATATGTTCTACACAGAGTGGATAGCTGTATCCACTCTCCTCTGTAAATAGCCCCCTAAGTGTAGACCAGTGTTGGCAAACCTTGGCACTCCAGATGTTTTGGAACTACATTTCCCATGATGCTCAACTACACTACAGAGTGCATGAGAATCATGGGAAATGTAGTTCCAAAACATCTGGGGGGCCGAGGTTCGCCATCACTGGTGTAGGCAGATGTTAAACACACCTGTTTAATACAGTACAATAATGAAAAATACCTATTTTAAATAATACATGAAGCTGTCTTGGCATTAGACCCTGTAATTCCCCTGAACATCAGCATTCTGGGAGAAAAAAAAGGGACAACACTGTAAATAAATCAGGCTTTAATGCACTTGCTTGGCATTTTGAATCTAACAGACATAGCTTGCTGACTGAAGACGAGTGCAGGGAGATTACCTTATCAGTGAGTTTCTGCTCCTTACACTATCCAATTAAAGTCTTTTACTAAATTGTACAGCTTTGATTACAGTAGAGAAAGGTGACTAGTCAGGATCTGTCGTGTCTGATTTTTCCATCTGTTTCTACATTTTTGGGCAGGTACAGAGTCCGCACATACACAGTTCACATAGACTGTGGCTTTAAGTGTCAGACAATGAAAAAGCTGCACATTCACATTTTTTGGATAAGCCTCATTCAGTTGTTTGTTCTATTTGACATCATGCCTCACTACCTGACCTGTGCCTCTCAGCTGACGCGTTTAGCCCATCAGGGGCCTTAATAGGCCTTTCACATCCTAAACACACAACATTGTGGTATATTATGGTGCAGTGCGGTGTTATGCAGTGACATTTACTGTGCAGCAGGAAAATGCAGCATTGGTGACAAAGGGGCACACAGAATAATTGTTTTCTATGTTCCCTTATGGTGACTGACGTTTATCCAGTGCATAAAAAACTCCAGTTGCTGCACATGACTGAGGTTTTATTTTTTTCTCTTAAGAAAACTGGAGTTTTACTTTTAGTGACACATGGCGGGTGTTTATAGCTGAACGGCTTAATATCTAAGATTTCTTCTTTATCTCTTCCCTAGTAAGGATGCCCATGTTATTATGTTGGAAGAAAAGAAGATTTATATTGGAGTAGGTTAAAGTATGAAGGCATGTGGTGATAATAACGTGATTTAATACTAATCCCCCCCAGAGTATATAAATAATCATATTTATCCTTTCTACTGCCCAGTAACCATGCCTTCAGCTTTGTGTTTCAATCCATATAGTGCTTGGATGTAGGGAGCGCTTCTCAGTACTAAATTAAATCACCGATCATATATAGAATGTTCATAGATCAGCTGCTGGCTTCAAACGCACAGAAAATAGACGTTGTGCTGTGTAATAGTATACTATAAAAATGAGTCTTCTTTGTACATACAGTAACTCTTATTCTATTTAATCACTGATTTTTCCTTTTATTTCTAGCAGTAAAAATGAAATAACAGACTATATAAATACAACTATAGGGTTAAACTGATGTATGTTTTAAATCAGTTTTTATTACTTGATATACTGTATATAAAACTCAAGTATATGTGATATATACAGTGTATATATATATATATATATATATATATATATATATACAGCTAAACAAACACATTTTTTTTTTTAAATAAATAAAATAAATATATATATTTTTTTTTTACACTGTATATATCACATATACTTGAGTTTTATATACAGTATATCAAGTAATAAGGGCATGAATACGCAATTAGCGGACCTCAAGCTGTTGGAAAACTACAAGTCCCATCATGCCTCTGTCTTTGGGTGTCATGCTTGTGGCTGTCAGTCTTGCTATGCCTCATGGGACTTGTAGTTCTGAAACAGCTGGAGGTCCGCTAATTGCATATCCCTGCCCTAGGGCCTCTGCTAAAATATATATATATATATATATATATATAATGTTTGGGGGTTCCAAGTAATTTTCTAGCAAAAAAAAAAAATCGGATTTTAACTGTAAGAAACAAGTGTCATAAAAAGGTTTAGACTTTAAGTGGTTAAACTTTCTGCATATTCACGCAGAAGTTTTATCCCTTTGATCTAAGCAGAAAGAGTTACAATGTTGTTAAAAACTTGGTGGACTGCCAGAGTGAGCAGAGAACTCTCTATACTTGTTACATGAAAGAATTGGGAAACACTGCAATACAGATCGTCAGAGGGGGTGAATCGAGATTGCGATCTTTTAATGATTAATTGTGCAGCTCTATACTTACCTGCCCAGTGCAGTGGTTTTGCACAGAGCAGCCCCGATCCTCCTCTTTTCGGGACCCTCTTTGATGCTCCTGGCCCCTCCCTCCTGTTGAGTGCCCCCACAGCAAGCTGCTTGCTATGGGGGGGCACCCGAGCCAAGCTACAGAGATGGGCACAGAGCAGCGGCATGGCCCCACTCTCTTTCTCTCCTGATTGACTTTGATTGACAGCAGCGTGAGACAATGGTGCCACACTGCTATCTCAGCCAATGAGGAGGGGAATCTAGGTCAGCTGAGTGTCTTGTGCAAGATCGCTGGATCTAGATGGGGCTTGGGTAAGTATTAGGGGGGCTGGGGGCTGCTGCACACAGAAGGCTTGTTATCTTACTGCATACAATGCATTAAGATAAAAAATCTTCTGACTTTACAATCACTTCAATACAAAAATCCTCCCTTGCAGCTGGGCTGCCCCTACGTGCAAAGTTGAAATGCTTGTTTATGTCTAGGGCAGTGATCTCCAAACTGCAGCCCAGGGACCAGATTTGGCCTTTTGCTTGCAGTCCTTGGGGCACTATTCCTCCCACTCTCACCAACTATGGGGCACTATTCCCACTGACAACAAATATGGAGCACTATTTCTCCCACCGACACCAACTATGGGGCACTATATCTTCCACTGCCACCAGTGATAGGAGACGGGACACTCTTCCTCCCTCTGACATTAATGATAAGGCACTATTCCTTCCACTGACACCAATAAAAGGGCACTATTCCTCCCACAGACACCAATGATGGAGCACTATTCCTCCCACTGGCACTAGTAATTGGGAAACTATTTCTCCTGCTGACACCACTAGTGGGGCACTATTCCTCCCATTGATACCAATGATGGGACACTATTTCTCCCACTGACACCAGTAATTGGGGAAACTATTCCTCCTGCTGACACCAGTAATGGGGCACTATTCCTCCCATTGATAGCAATGATGGGGAACTATTCCTCCCTCTGACACAAATGATGGAGCACTATTCCTCCCACTGACACCAGCTATGGAGCACTATTCCTTCCACTGACACCAACCATGGAGCACTATTCCTCCCACTGACACAAATGATGGCGCACTATTCCTCTCACTGACACCAGTAATGGGGCACTATTCTTCTCATTGACACCAGTGATAGGGCTTTGTTACCAAGACCAGGACATTTTCTACTCCTACTAGCCACAGTCTGGTCCCTCTAAAGTCTGAAGGATAATAAACTGGTCCTTTGTTTAGAAAGTTTGGAGACCCTTGGTCTAGGGGACCAGAAAAAGCACTTTTCATTATGTGATTTGCCCACCCTCAGCAGCCACCACTCCAACAATAGACTGTCCCTCCTGTGTCCTCCTGTTTCAATGCAGGGCTATGGGTACTGCAATATACCTGATGAAGTCAGAGAACCTGCCGCCACCACAGCATAGGGGAGAAGAAGCTGTGGGGTGGGGGGGCCAGCTTAGTAGTGTGGATGAAGTGGAGGATCAGGTTAGTAATTTTTTTTCTGGTACTCTCGACATAAGTGAGCATTTAACTACAGTGCAGGGGCAGCCCCATTGCAAGGGAGGTTTTTGTTTTCCCATGGGACAGGTTTAATGCCTGTATCAGGAGGCTTTGGGCTTGTGTTGATGGGCACAGGCAGCTTTCAGGGGTATTCAGCTTGGTATAAGTTTTAGATGCTTCTAAGATCATTCAAAATGTGACAGGTGCATTTTGCCAGCAGTTAACATGACATTAAAGCCTTTTTTTTCCCCCTAAAAATAACAAACATGTTATACTTACCTACTCTGTGCAGTGGTTTTGCACAGAGCAGTCCAGATCCTCCTCTTCTCCAGTCCCTCACCGGCGCTCCTGGCTCCTCCCTACTGCCAGGTTACTCCGGGTGCACCCAAGCAGGCATGCTCCCAACCCGCGGCTCTGTGTGTCTATTTGCACACAAAGCTGCGGCTGGACCTGCTCCCTCAGTCTCCTGATTGGCTCACTGGCTGTGATTGACAGCAGAGGGAGCCAACAGCTTCTACTGCTGCCAAAAGCCAATCAGGAATGTGAGTCCCCAGAGAGGCAAGGCTCTTGTGGATATTGCTGGATCGAGATGGTGCTTAGGTAAGTATTAGCCCTTGTACACGCGGTCGGAGATTCCGACGAAATGTGTCCTATCGGACCGTTTTGACGGATAATCCGACTGTGTGTGGTCTCCATCGGACTGTTTCCGTCGGAGTATCCGACGGACCAAGTTTTCCAACTTGTCCGTAAAATTTCAGACAAAATGCTCCTATCGGAAATACTCCGATCATGTGTAGCCTACTCCGACGGACAAAGTGCCACGCATGCTCAGATCAAATTCCTAGACCAAAGCTATTGGCTACTAGCCTGAACGTAGTCCCGTCGTAACGAAATAACGTCATTACGTTATGTACAGTCTGATTTTTTCCGACAACTTTGTCCGACCGTGTGTATGCAACAGTTTCGGACAAAATCCGTCGGACAAAATCCAACGGATTTGGTTGTCAGAATGTCCGACCGTGTGTACAAGGGCTTAGGGTGGTCTGGGGGGGGGGGGGGGGCTGCTAGTCACAGAAGGTTTTTTTACCTTCAAAACTTTGTGCCTTTACAACCACGTTAAACTCCATCTGACCACGCTTGACTTTCTTGTGACCTTCATTTACCCACTACAATGGAACTATAGACTTATCTTCTGTCTTGCACGTGTATTTTTTTTTTATTCATTAAAGTGTATTTTTTCCCCCAAAAATTGCATTTGAAAGACCGCTGTGCAAGTACAATATTGCAACAACCGCCATTTTATTCTCTAGGGTCTCTCCTAAAAACAAAATATAATGTTTGTGGGTTCCAAGTAATTTTCTAGCAAAAAATACTGATTTTAACTTGTAAGCAACAAGTGTTAAAAAAGGATGTCTTTTTTTCATTTAAAAAGGTTTTTATTGAATACATCAGACAGTACAAAACCGTATCTACATCGCAGATTAAACATTGAGGACAGGCTTGTGTAGAAAACAAAGATGCATCAAACAGTCAAGCAACAATAGTGTATAGATGGAAAATTGTTCCATTCACAGTGACACCACCATGTCGGCCCTCCTCCAAGAGCTTGCGATGACAAAAAAAAAAGGTTTAGTCTTTAAGTGGTTAAACTGACCTTATTTACAGACTGAAGTTCATTCCCTTGATCCAAAAGAACTAAGTGTTACAATGTTTCTCTTTATCTCCCCTAAGTCATGTTGTGAAAAACTTGGCAGCTGCCCCTTTTTTTTTGACAACTGTTGGCTTTAGCAGAGAACTCTCTGCACTGAATCAGGAAATTATTTTTTTAAGTTCGGGAGGGGGGGGGGGGGGGTTGGTAGAATTGCGATCTTGATTCTTTAACGAATAAACTTGCAGCTCTACATTAACCAGTTGCGCACGCCGATGTACTCAGCAGAATGGCACGGGCAGGCAAATGGGCGTACCTGTACGTCCCTTTAAATTTGCCGCGCTGGTCGGGACCCCCGTGAGTCCGGCCGCCGCGGGCATACCTGCGATCGTCTCACGGAGCGGCCGAATTAAGAAATGCCGTTGTAATCAGCATTTCTCCATTCTGCCTAGCAACTAGTGACGCTGATCTCTGCTCCATGTGATTGGAGCAGAGATCAGTGTTCACTAAATTAAAGCCCAGCCCCCAACAGTAAGTAACACACCCCTAGGAACACTTAACCCCTACACTGCTACCCACTGGTTAACCCCTTCACTGCCAGTGTCATTTACACAGGAATCACTGCATTTATATAGCAGTGATTGCGGTATAAATGACAATGGTCCCAAAAATGTGTCAAAAATGTCCGATATGTCCGCCATAATGTCGCAGTCACAATAAAAAATCGCTGATCGCCGCCATTACTAGTAGAAAAAAAAAATATTAATAAAAATGCCATAAAACTATCCCCTATTTTGTAAACGCTATAACTTTTGCGCAAACCATTCAATAATCGCTTATTGCAATTTTTTTTACCAAAAATATGTAGAAGAATACGTATCGGCCTAAACTGAGGGAAAAAAACGTTTTTTTATATATTTTTGGGGGATATTTATTATAACATAAAGTAAAAAAAAATGTGTTTTTTTCAAAATTGTCGCTCTATTTTTGTTTATAGCGCAAAAATAGACCGCGCAATTGTCAGTTAAAGCGACGCAGTGCCGAATCGCAAAAAGTGGTCTGGTCTTTGTCCAGCAAAATGGTCCGGTCTGTAAGTGGCTTTCTTCTTTTTTTTCTAAAATAACTAATATGTTTCAGTGCAGCTCCTATGCTCCTCTTCTCAGGTCCCCCCCCACCCCCCGCTGGTGCTCCTGGCCCCTCCCCCCCTGCTGAATGCCCCCAAAGCAAGCTGCTTGCAATGGGGGCACTCATGGGTGCTCGTTTCCATAAGACACACAGCGTGGGGCCCAGGCCCCCCGCTCCTTCCTCAATGGCTGTGATTGACAGAAGTGGGAGCCAATGGCTCCTGCTGCATCTCAGCCAAAGAGAAGGGAGCAACCCAGGAGAGCCGCTGCTCTTGTGCCCATCGCTGAATCAAGATCTAGCTCAGGTAAGTATTAGAGGAGGCTTAGGGGGGAACTGGACACTGAAGGTAAAACCCTTTAGCTTTTAGAACCACTTTAAGCAATTTTTCTTTTAGGATTAAATGTTAGGAAATGTTACATTTCCCTGTTGAAAGGCAGCAAGGAAAATATTATACGCGTTACAAAACTTATTCGTTATGCTTTCACAAAGCATGAAACCTTCACAAAGTTAATTATTCTTTTTTTTTTTAAATAAATTTACCCCATATATACTGTACATCCTTTATCTTATATATGTATATTAGATTTTATTTGACCTAGTCTTCCTTTAATTTTTCCAGGTTCTTTTTGTAGCACTTCACTCCCCTGCTGAGTGTTAATAACCCCCCCAAGTTTAGTTTCTCCTTCAAAAAAGGTGACCTTACTTTGTGCACTATTCGCAGGGTCATTAAAAAAAAAGACTGAAAAGGGCAGAAGTACTCATGGATGTGATATATTGTGGCTAAATTTAGCCCAGTTTGAACATATTCCATTTATAACTGCCCTTTGTTTTATATCCTTCGCTTCTACATTCTCCACCCAAATTCTTATATTTAAAGGCCCACTATAGTGACAAATGTACGATGCTAACTCTCTGTAATGAGAAGATTTGGTATATAAATTCCTTTTCTTTTATTTTGATTGCTTTTATTTATATTTGCCAATGCTATGACATGTGGGCCAAGCTATCCAACAAAAATGATGGTTGGGACAGACTTATTCTGAGGGGTACTTACAATGGCCACTTGACTACACTGACGTTAATTTACTGCAGAATGAATAGTGTTGTCACCCTATTACAGGAAGTGAAAAATATACTGGCAAGATCAACAAGTAATAAAACAATGTTTTTGTTTTTTTATTACAAACTTTTTATTGAAAAGTATTGTCATTAAACATAAGTCACATGAAGAAATATGGACACATGGACAAATAATATACATATAATTGGGAATCATTGAAGAGGATAGATTTTCATACAGATGTTATAAACATAACATACAATATAGTTTTTGTGTAGGCTTTATCAAATCTTCATGTTGGTTCAAGACAATCTGTGCAAAATATATTTTATAGCATAAGAAAACTTAACTAGAAAAGCTACAATTTCTGGGGAAATTGTGTGAAGTGTTTTTGCCTCCACCTACTGGAGTGGGCGGAGTAACTGGGGGGGGGGGGGGGGTCATAATGTTATGGCTGGTCATAATGTTATGGCTGATCATGGGGTTGTCAGCTTTTGTCACCTCCCACTCTAGTTTTGAACATTTCGCCATTCATTCCTATGGGACAAATTTTGTCGCAAAAATGATGGTATTTCGTGAACCATTTGGCAAAACGTTCCACAAAGTAATAGCACACCAATCAAGAACAATCCGCATGTTTCGGTATATTACTGTCTATGTAGTGTAAAAGCTGTGGGAGGAGTTAGGGTGGTAAATTTGGCTATAATAATAATAATAATATATATATATGAGATAACCGTAAGTGCTCTTGCTATGCAAAAACACTTAATAAGAACTTAAAAGAAATTACAGGGTAAGTAGGCACCCTTCTCCACGCCTGGTGGTCTTGCCCTCTAATTCAGCCATACTGGCGTAAGGTATATGAGGTGGCGACAGCTACCTCTTCGCTCCCACTGGAGTTTTCACCAGCACAGTACCTCCTGCACCTCTCCGAAATCCCCCAAAAAAACGAATTCAAATTGATAGCTATGTATTTGATAAACGCTACTAGGCTTTGCATACCGGTACATTGGAGGTCCACGCGGTCGCCTTCACTAAAAGAATGGGCACTATGTATTGACCGCATAGCGACGATGGAAGAACTGATACTCACTTTGCAAGACAAAATCTCGAGCTTCTCAGCTAGTTAGGCGTGGCTCACGTATAAAAACTCTCAGTTATATCAAGAATTGTTGCGACACAACATGTAACCTATGATTAAGACACAGCATGATCTCGGATGGTCCACCCCGGAAATCCAGGGGACCCTGTAGCTGTAGACGGCAAACAATAGATGGAGGGGGTAGCAGGTGGGATCCCACCCCCTCTTTGTCTGTCCCCCTTTTTTGTGCTCGTCCCCCCCCCATTCCCTCTCCTCTTTTCTCTTTTTCGTTATCTGAGCCTTGCGTTATGGTGGACGTGGAACTTGGGGCTGGTGGTAATGTCCAGTCCTAAGCTCCAGGTTGCCACTTACGGAAAGGAACAATTGGGAAATGCGGAACTACTTTGAACGCGCTCTAGCAGATGGTTCCAGTAGACTCCTGAAGTGTTAGTAGACCAATTTGATCTGAGATACGTAATTATTCGAGAGGCCAAGATACCCTTGAGCATTGAACGTCGTCTTTGATGTGAATGTGTTCCTTACAAAACCTGATTATTTTCTAGACATTTTATGTGCTCACAGTCTCTAAACTACTGTTTGGATTACTACAAAGGGAACCTGTACCCCACTTTGTTGCATTAAACTGTACGTTTCTTGAAAACTGTAATAAAATCTTTATGAAACAAAAAAAAGAAATTACGGGAAAAATAGATCTAAAATATAACATAAAATGAGTATATAAAAAAAAAAATCTAAGAGAAAATAAATGAGTAATAAATTAAAAGGAGATGATAAAAGTAAGAGTTTGATGAATATGGATTTAAATCTGTCTATGTATTCTATGTGTCTAACGAGGCTTTATAGATGAACCATGGGTTCCATTTTTTAATCGAAGAGAGAGGAGACTAAAAAAAGCTGTTCTGGCAATGCCTAGGGACAGTCTGCATCAGGCTGTTTCAAATGTAAAATAAGGACAGAAAAAAGAATTACTCCTGCGCTGGTGAAGGCGTTGTTAATATGAAGTGGTAGTGCTATTTAAAACAATAGAACGGGAGAAAATGATCGTACGTGTCCCTCTGCCTAGACCAGTGATGGCAAACCTTGGCACTCCAGATGTTTTGGAACTACATTTCCCATGATGCTCATGCACTCTGCAGTGTAGTGGAGCATCATGGGAAATGTAGTTCCAAAACATCTGGGGTGCCAAGGTTCGCCATCACTGGCCTAGACTGACCAGGGGCGGTCTGAAGAAGACTGTTTGGGTTAGAGTCAATGCAAGGCGCGTGATCAACCGCTTACATCAAAATCATACAGTTTATTCATGTATAATGGAATACATACATAAAAATATGCTACATGACGTAAAAGATAGGTTACAAAATGTACACTAAAAAGGTTAAAAGTAGGACATTACTTTTTTACACAGAGTTTACACAGACTCTATTCCTGTTCTTAAGGCTCTGATAAAGAGGTTATCCTCAAAACGCATCGGCCTCACTTTAAGTACTTGCCCTTGTATGGGCATGTCCTACTTTTAACCTTTTAAAGTATCTTATACGCCACGTAGTATATATATTTTTATGTATGTATTCCATTATACATGGATAAACTGTATGATTTTGTTTCAAATGTAGATATATATATATAAAGACATACCTCCTGAGAACCAGTGTCTATGGATAACATGGCACTTGCTTACGTGACGAGACCCACAGGCAGTTTACCTCTTCAGAAGTTGAATCCAATGCAGTTTTACTTCTACTCCATACAATACATAGGATTGTATTCCAAGCTTTTAAAGTGCAAAAAAGACAATGATCTTTCTGAACTATGTCTCTGCAGTGGTAAAACAAAACTAACTGTAAAGCATGGAAAAGCAGGAAACGTCTAGCTAGAGCAGGCTTTCTCAACCTTTTAACCCTAGAGGAACCCCAAAAATTATTTTCAGGTCTCGAGGAACCCTTACTAAACCAATTTATTAGGGGTCAATAGGAACAATGCCCCAGATACTGGTGACCAATAGGAATAATGTCCCCCCTTAAAGTGGTGCTCAGATTGCCACCCTTAAAGACTAAAGCTTAAAAAAAATTGGGGTCATGCTGCTGGCTTTGCTAAGTGGTGCTGAACCTTGAACACTGTAGGCACCATCAAAAAGGTGGTTCATCAGGCACAGCTCAAGGAACCCCTAGCAACATCTGGAGGAACCCCGGGGCTCCACGGAACCCTGGTTGAGAATGGCTGAGCTAGAGAATTAACACTACCTAGATTTACAGGTAAAAGCTTTAACGTATCAGACATTAAAGTGGTTCCAAAATCAGTCTGCTGTCAGTGAAATCCTATGGGGGAAGCATGGCCTTCTGCCTTTACAACCACTTTAAGCTTTATCCTGAAGCTACTTTTATTATTATGTAAAAAGGTGGCAATATAAAGCCATATCACAGCTGGATTTTTACTGGTTAATGTGCATGGATATCATGGATATGTCTCAGTAACAAAATGCCCCTGGAAATCTTTTAAACAGCACATAATGTGCAATAAATCTAGAAATGGAAGCCTTAAATCTTATACATATCTAATGTGACACTTTTCACATGTGTAAAAAAATCATATATGGATTGCCCATGCATGAGGTAGAAGAACACTTAAATCGCCCCTTAGGGTATGAGTTACTATTCATGTGATGAAGACCGTCCCCAGCACACTGCACAGGCAGCCAGTCTAACCCAGTTAAAGTGCGGACAACACAAGCTTATTAACAATGCACATTTTCCACTAACACTGGAGTGTATGCAAATGTGTTTTCGTTGTTTCCATACACATACAACTGCTTAAGCTTTTAAAATAAGTGTTACTTCATGTAGCAGAGCGGCCTTCACAAATATAAACGTACCAAGCCTGCACAAAGAATCTGCTTATATCCAATTATTTATCTTAGCTTTGCAGCCTATTCTTCTCTACTTCTCTACCTACCACCATTTTAGGAAATGGAGAAATAAAGGCTGTATATTTCTATGAAAATTTCTAGAAATCTGCAAAATACTATTTTACCATTGTCACACCATCATATTAAATAGATCCGCTACATTTAAAGAACTTTTTGTATATTGATATACTGTATGCATGTTATAATATTATAATATTACAACTAGGTCAGCTTGTAATTTCAACTCAACTTCCTATACTGTAGTCTTATGCCGCGTACACGCGATCGTAAAAAAACTTGGATGGAATTCCACTCAAGCTTGGCTTGCATACACACGGTCAGGGCTGGACTTACCATTGGGCTTGACTGGGCTCAAGCCCATGGGCCCCGCTGAGATACATAGCCGAGTGTACTCCTCTCACAGTCACACCCAGTCCCGCCCTATGATGGACATAACACAGGGACTGAGCGTGACTGTGAGCCGAGTCGAGTACACTCGGCTACTCTTGGCTCTGGTCGGGACTGAGAGAGGACCCGAGAGCCGCCAAGAGGACCTGAGAGCTGCCGAGATACACAGGACTCTGTATCTCGGCGGCGCCATTTTTAAACTTCAAGACTGCAAAATGACAAGGCTTCAAATGACACTGACAAGGCTGCAATGACACTGGACAAGGCTGCAGATGGGTGGGCAAGGCTGCAGATGGACACTGATAAGGCTACATTGATGGTCATTTAAATGTAAGTTCTTTCCTTAAACTTCCCTCCTAAACTTGTGACGCGTGTTATACGCCGATAAATACGGTAACGTATAGAAGGTAGTGCCCGAAAGTGACTCAAGCCCAGGGGCCCCCACCACCCTAAGTACTGCCCTGCACACGGTCACACAAAAGTTCTCTGAACTTTCGACCGTCAAGAACGTGGTGACATATAACACTACGATGAGCCGAGAAAATTAAGTTCAATGCTTCCGAGCATGCGTCGAATTGTTTCCAAGCATGTGTAGGAATTTTGCGCGTTGGATTGGTACAGACGATCGAAATTTCCCGTCTGAACTTTTTCCGACCGAAAAATAGAGAACCTGCTCTCAATATTTTGCTGGCTGGAATTCCACCAGAAAAAGTCCAATGGAGCATACACATGGTCGGAATTTCTGGCCAAAAGCTCACATCCGACGTTTGCTGGCAGAATTTCTGATTGTGTGTATGGGGCATTAGAGAAAAAAAAAAAAAAATAGAAAGAAAGATGCATACATTTTTTTTTCTTTTTTTGAAGTTGAGCAAATTTGTGACTAAAACTTGCGTGTTCTTTTAGCCCAATGTTGAGCTTCATCCAGTATGGCCGATTATTATTGCAGTTTCCCACCAGAGAACTTACAAAGGGGTCCTCTGGAGACATGTGGTATGATTTCAAACAAGAAGATGGGGAATCCTGTAAAAATGTAAATTTAAAAGCATTTTTATAATAAGCAGTCTCCACTAAAAATAGGAAGCAGCTTTTGTATCATAAAGGGGCTTTTACATTTGGGGGGGAGCTGCTCTCTAAAGTGCATTGGTCAAAGAACCAGCAGCCACTGGCTATCTCATAGTTTTAAATATGTGGACTTTTCTCCCTGGCTTATTGATATTTTGTTATGAGAGAATTTGAGGTCTCCTATATTAGAAAGCAAAGGGATGGAAAAGTATATTACGTTGGAGAAATCCCAACTAGAATGTGCCTAAAACTTTTATGTTTTCTATTTGAAGGTTTTGTGCTTTTCGTGTTTGATGCAAATTTATTGAGCCAACTAGCATCCACTCCTAAATACTATTTAGGGACTCAGAATGGTCCTACAGGGCCCTGTCCGTGTAAGCAATGCATCTGATTTAATCATTGCTTGAGATAATTAGCCATACACGATTTGCCTAGGGAAAGCATCATTTGTGATGTACCAGCCTGCAATAAACTACATTGAATTCCTTCGCTGAGTCTTCTTGGTGAGTTGATCTTTTCGAATCGACCAGTTTATTTACTGTCTATACAGATTGGGTCTCAAGAGATATGTCTATTTTTTAACTTGTACCTACAGGTAAGCCTATAATAAGGCTTACCTGTAGGTAAAAAAAAAAAAAAATCTCCTAAACCGCATAGGTTCCCCGTGCAATGAGCCGCTGACTGCAGCGGCGCATGCGCACAGGGGATTCTTGGCTGAAAGCCCGGCAGATGCCGGACCTTGCCGGAAAGAAGTCTCCCGCACGCATGCGGGGGAGTGACGACATCGCGGCTACAGCCACTCACGGTGCTGGAGCCGCGATACCCGAAGACACGCCGAGGCAACATGTCATCTCCCTCGCCGTGGACCAGGTGAGTTACTGACGCCTCATTCTAATGTAAATATTTCATAATGAGCTAGTATGCGGTGCTAGAAAAAAAAAAGTCAGCGGGTTTACTCCCACTTTAAAGCAATATTTGAGGCGAAAAAGCCTTTCCATACACTTTACAGTAACCACTGTGACGTTTATCTCCCAAATCCAAAACTTCACAGGCAACAATTTAGGTGCCATTACAGACCCTCCTAAGGCAGGCCATAAACGGGGCTAATTTCTTTCCTGCAACCATGGGTTGCAGGAAAGAAAGTCGTGTGATTCCTGCATCAACACAGACAGTTGCGAGCCAATCCAGCAGGCTGGTTTTACCCAAGTTGATTAATCGATTAACTTGGTACATTCGGCCAATGGTTCGAATCTCCGCCAGTTCCTGCTGAACTGAGATTTGAACTGTGTATGGCCGGCCTAATGCAAATCACCAAAATTTCTTAGACCACTCAGGTGCCTCCCAACATCCATGCAACAAGACCTGTGGGTGGAAAACCTCTGCCTGTACCTATCTGCTACTTTATCTTCTCCTCCTAACCTGTGTGTCCAACACCTGTGGCAACATGGCCTAAAAAAAACCCATACATCAGACCCCTAAATGTACATTACCTGCAATGAGTTAAATGCCAGCAGCCCAAAGATCACCCAATAAATTAGAGTATCCGACCCTATACAAGTTATATTACACCCTATACAGGTGGTTAGGACTACAGTCATTGGACTCTGTCAAGAGACTTAAAACTGTCCAAATCTATAATAGCAAACGTGCTAGAACCCTGAATTTATTGAATTTGCTTGATTAAATGGATTATTATGGCATACTCTTTTTTTGCTGGAAGGTGATAATGAACATTTCTGGCAGTTGAAGGCACTTATTTTTTTTTTTCTAACTTAAGGGAGCCTTGATTTACCAGGATTATGTCAGGTAGCCTTTCCTCCTGTTCTGCAGAGATATCCAATCTTTGGCCATCCTTAGATTAGCGATCTATATATAGAGTTATTTCATTCAACCAACAGATTGATGATGTCTGTTACGACGAAAGGTGCATTACATGGAGGAAATATCCGTGACGTCAGCACACCCGCCTGGGCATAGGACGAGTGCAGATACTGCATGCCTGTTTATTTGTTTGGATTTGTGAGTAGATTTCTTTTAATAAATCATTTAACATTAAGAGGATGTTGCGCAATGAGCGTTTTCGGCTTTTTATTGCTATGTTCCATAATATCCTGTCTGAGCATCCATAAGTGAAGAGTTTGAATAACTACATCTAAACTATACCATCTAATGGTCGGCCGGATAAGAAAGATGCTATTATCCAGTATTAGGGATGAGCTCACTAAAGTGATTACAGGCCCGGATAAGGTCTAGTTATCTTGTAAGAAGCTGACTATGTTCATCTCGGAGGGGAGTACTTGATGGTGATCACTTACAGCATTAAGGAATTTGAAGTGCACGCTTTAAATATCACCTTAAAGTGGATGTAAACCCGATTCATGAAATTTGAGCTGGGCACATATATCTATAGTGTTTTCTTATCTCTCTTCAAAGCACTGAGTCCTGTGTGTTTCTTCTATTCCGTAGCTCTGTTATTAGCCTGATAACCTCTGACAAGTTTTCCGAGATGGGAGATAAAAGCAGCCTGAAGTTTGTGTTGTGGGAGGTTGCTATAAATAGATTAGCAGAGAGCTTGACTTCTCACAGCAGAGCTCTGCACATTCCTTCCTTCCTTTGCTAATGTGGAGTGGGGGTGTGTGTCTGTCCTCCAATCAGCTGTCTTGGCTGTATTACAATAATCTACTCCCAGTGCTGAACAGAAAGAGAAAATCTGTAACAGGATCAGCACTTTCTAAAGCAGTGATTCTCAACCAGGGTTCCTCCAGAGGTTGCTAGGGGTTCCTTCAGCATTGGGCAATTTCTTACTCTCAGATAAGTTCCCACTCACACCATTGATCTTTTTAACTATCTGTAAGGAGGTAATTCTTCCCATTGACCACAAGTGTAAGGCCGCGTACACACGCGCGGACTGTTCGCCCAACTTTGTCCGTCCAACAGTTTCGGCAAACAGTCCGCTCAAACTTAGCATGGACGGACATGCCCACACACGACGAACGAACAGTTTGCTGAAACCGTGCGCGATGACGTGAACGGCACGTACGACGGGACGAAAAATACGACGTCCTATACACTGCATTATAGCTTTCGGCGTGAAAATCCTTTCTGAGCATGCGCGCAACTTTGTTTGACGAACAAGCCTACACACGGGCGGACTGTTCGCTCAAACAAGGTTTCAGCGGACAGTTTTTCGGAATTTCCGAAAAACCTTGTCCGTCCAACTGTCCGCTGAAACTGTCCGCTGAAAGCCCACACACGAGCGGACTGTCCGCCCAAACACTGTTCAGCGGACAAAGTTGGGCGAACAGTCCGCCCGTGTGTACGCGGCCTAAGGACTATTCTTACCACTGACCATCACACTATTGTATCATGAGTTGTAAATTTCAAATTTTTAGCAGGGGTTCCCCAAGACCGGAAAACTATTTGAAGGGTTCCTCTGTGTTGAAAAGGTTGAGAAAGGCTGGACTAAGTATAAATAAAGCTGAAGACAGTAGATATGCATATAGAACTTATGTAGAGAGATTTGTTTCATCTCTGTGTATCTCCTGAGGCTGTTCACTTCACTGGGTACATGTGAGGGTTTACATCCACTTTAACCACTTCAGCCCTGGAAGAATTTACCCCCTTAATGACAAGGCCATTTTTTGCGATACGGCACTATGTTGCTTTAACTGACAATTGCGTGGTCATGCTACATTGTACCCAAACAAAATGTATGCATTTTTCCCACAATTAGAGCCTTCTTTTGGTGGTATTTGATCACTTCTGCAGTTTTTATGTTTTGCGCTATAAATAAAAAAGACCGACAATTTTGACAAAAACGATTAACTAACACAGATCGCACCCCCCCCCCCCCCCCCAAAAAGTAAAAAAAATTATTTATTCATCAGTTTAGGCCAATATGTATTCTGATACATATTTTTGGTAAAAGAAATTGCGGTAAGCATATATTGATTGCTTTGTGTCTACAAAATAGGGGATGGGATTTTTATTGTTTTTACTGGTAAAGGCAGCGTCTTGTTCTGCTGTAACATGCATTTTGGATTTTGTGTGTTTTTTTGACTAAAAGGCTTTTTTGGAGAGCAGCTGTCCAGAACTACTTTCCATTCATTGCTATATGCATTGCTGGCACCTGTGGCTTCTTCAGCTGGGCGGAGAGTGTTGTTATTAAACTATCCTTCTAGTACGGTGACATCCCCTTCCCTACTGCGACATTGCGGTGGACAAATCTGACCCTAAATTACACTTTTTGGTGACTAATGACACCAATACAGTGATCAGTGCTATAAAAATGCACTGATCACTGTATAAATACACTGACAGGGAACGGGTTAACACTAGGGGGCGATCAAGGGGTTAAGTGTTCCTTAGGGAGGTGCTTTCTTACTGTGGGGGGAGTGGACTGACAGGGAGTAGAGAGATTGCTGTTCTGGATCACTAGGAACAGCAGATCTCTCTTTCCTTCCCTGTCAGAATGGGTATCCACCTTGTTTACATTGGCAGATCCCTGTTCTGCCTCTGTGAGGAGCGATCCCCCGCGTGCAGTGGGCCCACGCGATCACATGCACGGACCAACATACGGGTACATTGTACTGCGGTGGGTTGTCTGCAAAAGTGGAACTTCCGCTTATCTGCTCCTCCCCCCCGTCCAGTGCCACATTTGGCACCTTTCAGAGGGGGGGAGCACTTACCTGTTTTTGACAGGTACTCTGTCCCCAAGAGGTACGTCAGAAGTCCAAGCTCCTCCATCCCCTACTGCCGTGCCAGTAGAAGAGCACAGCTTCGCATCACGCATGCACAGTAGGGACCCATTCATAAAGCCGAAAGGCTTCACTGCTGGGTTCCCTTACCGGCAATGGTGGTGCCAGCACCTGACAGCCAATGGAAACATCGACTCCGGTGCTGACATTGCTGGACTTCAGGACAGGTAAGTGTCCTAATAATAAAAGTCAGCAGCTACAGTATTTTTTTAAATATTGGCCTCACGCCGATATACATCGGCAGAAGGGCACATACAGGCAGAATCACGTACCTGTACGTTGCCCTTTAAGAGGCGGCGGGGGCTTGTGCGCCCGCGGAAAGCTCTGCGAGTCGGGTTGCGGGTCCCGGGGTTGCTGTATAAATGACAATAGTCCCAAAAATGTCCGATGTGTCCGCCATAATGTCGCAGTCACAATAAAAATCTCTGATCGCCGCCATTTAAAAAAAAAATATTAATAAAAATGCCATAAAACTATCCCCTATTTTGTAAACGCTATAACTTTTGTGCAAACCAATCAATAATCGCTTATTGCTATTATTTACCAAAAATATGTAGAAGAATACATATTGGCCTTAACTGAGGAAAAATATGTTTTTTTATATATTTTTGGGGGATATTTATTATAGCAAAAAGTAAAAAAATAATGTGTTTTTTTTCAAAATTGTCGTCTTTTTTTGTTTATAGCGCAAAAAACTAAAAACGCAGAGGTGATCAAATACCACCAAAAGAAAGCTCTATTTGTGGGAAAAAAAGGACATCAATTTTGTTTGGAAGCCACGTCGCACGACCGCGCAATTGTCAGTTAAAGCAATGCAGTGCCGAATCGCAAACAGTGCTCTGGTCAGGAAGGGGGTAAATTCTGCTGGGGCTGAAGTGGTTAAGGATCATATATTGGGACTGTTGTTTGTCTTTCATTTGGTTTTTGCACTTTACCTTTCATGCATGATGGCACTGACAATATGAATTGGTATAATTTTTTTGGATTCAATATGTGTTATGGATGAATTTTGAATTTGTTATCTCACTATATGCACTTTATGATATGATTAATGACAATGCAACACTTTTCTTAACACTAAACAACTGCATTCTGACAGTCACTGCACCCAAGGGCGTGCAGAATACCCAAACAGTGACTGCATCTAATTGTATACAGTCACCGTTCAGCTCACAATTATCCACCTCGGTCTTCGGCAAAAGTTGAAAAATCGAATTTGTCAGGTGATGCCAACAGGCCACCCACGTGTTACATTTCAGCAGGCTTTAGTCAGGAGATTGCTATTTACAGGGATGATATCTCCACTAAAGGAGCAGTAGATAGGTATTTGTTTTTACCTTAAAAGTAAAAAAGTAACCATTTAGGCTTGATTCACACTAACGCGTTTTTTGATGCATTTTGCAGAAATGCAGGGACATTTTTTAACATGGTTTCCTATGGAACATGTTCACATCAATGCATTTTTGTGCCTCTACGTTTTTGGAAAGGGTCCAGGACTTTTTTTCATGCAAAATGCAGCGTTTTGCATGTAATAGAAGTGAATGGACCCGCTTCAAAAACGCAAGTACTGCGTTTTTACTGCGATTTTGTCGCGATTTGCATTTTGCTTTTTTTTTCTTTTTTTTCACTGTATATAACTGGTTGCTAAGCAACCACAGTGTAAAAAAAAACCCGCAAAACGCGGCAAAATTGCGGTAAGACCGCATGTCCAAAAACGCGACAAGCACCGCAAAAAGCACTGCAAAAACGCTCAAAAGCAATATGCATAGATGTGAATCGAGCCTTAAAGCAGAGTTTCACCCAAAAGTGGAACTTCCGCTGATCTGCTTCCTCCCATCTGTTTTTGACAGGTACCCTGTCCCCACTACCATCGGACCTCGACGCAGCAAGGTACATCAGAAGTCCGGACCCCTCCTCTCCCCCACCTCCTTCCCCTGCTGCCCGGGCCAGTAAGGGAGCACAGAGCGCTTTGGGCGTGTGCAGTATGGACCTGGCTGTGAAGCCGTAATGCTTCACTGCGAGGTTCCCTTACCGGCAATGGCGGCGGGAGCAGACCCGGCAGCCGTTTGAAACATCAGCTGGGGTGCCGACATCACTGGATTCCAGGACAGTCCTAATATTAAACAGCTTCAGTACACTTTAAAGAAGTGTGGGATTTAAAGAATAAACCCATCATGCTCACGTAGATGGATATAGCATCGGTCCAATGATGCATCTGTCCTTTGTTGCCTCTAAGCCCCTGTACACACGGTCAGAGATTTCGACAACCAAATCCGTCGGATTTTGTCCGTCGGATTTTGTCCGAAACTGTTGCATACACATGGTCGGACTAAGTTGTCAAAAAATCCGATCATTCAGAACGTGATGACGTAATTTCGTTACGATGAGACTACGTTCAGGCTAGTAGCCAATAGCTTTGATGTAGGAATTTGATCTGAGCATGCGTGGCACTTGGTCCGATCAAAATGCTCTACACATGATCGGATTAGGTCCGACCGGCCCAGTTGGTCGGGAAATATTTCCAACATGTTGGAAAATTGGGTCAGACGGAGATTCGGACGGAATCTGTCCGATGCATACCACACACAGTTGGATTATCTGACGACACGGTCCGATAAGATGCATTCCGACGGATTCTCCGATCGTGTGTACGCGGCATAAGACTTAGAACTGAGCGATCAATGACCGCTGATTGCTCAGTTCTCTGTCTTCAGTGAGCAGAGAGCTGGTGACTGACAGTCACTACGCACTGTTCTGCCCCTTCAGGGCCCAGTGGGGCACCGGCTGTGAAGGGGTGGGTACAGCTGGCTCAGGATCTAAGCAGCGCTGAGCCAGCTGCCAGTCAGGTATCTGGGTGGATCCCGTTATTAAATGTCAGGATCTCTCCAAAGTCTGGGCCAGCTAAGTGATGTCAGCTTACAGCTGACTTTAGCTTGCTGTTGGCTGAATACAGATCACAGGAATGCAGATATAAGTGGACTTCTATGACCCACAGGGGAAGTATGCCCAAAAGAGCCTTGGTCCTACCACTCATTTAAAGCCTAACTTCAAGAACATAGATTTTTTTACATTTTGAGACAATCACTATCTTGTCTAATAGACTATAAAACACAGCCGCATCAACATCGCTTGGCTATGCTTTATAAATGGCTAAGGAGAGGTAGTGGAAGAAGGTAAAACTCAATGATTGATGTCAGTAATAGTCCCCATTGTGCTGCAGCTGGGAGCCCAAAGTGTGGCTCCCGCTGTATATTTTGTAATAAAGTAACTAAAAACTCTGACTGTTCTAACGGCAGTTAGAGAAGATAATAATCCTCTAAAAATGTAAAAATCAATGTGCACGGTGTTGGGCTTTAAGTTAATATTAAACAAACATGGAAGATCAGTATACTGTGTAAAGCTACTGATATGCCCATGTGGAGATAACCTCCCTGCGTTACAATATAAAGGCCTTGTCCCTATACTAAACAGACAAGACTTGAGCAGGAAGCAAGGACTTTAGCTTAGCTGAGGCATTTTTTCATATACTGGGGCTTAATACATGATGGAGTATTCTGAGATACGATTTTATCATTTACCAAAAATAGCGATAAACAAAACCATTTAGAATTAGAGCTGCACAATTAATCGTTAAGAATCGTTATCACGATTTTTTCCCCCTTGTGATCTTGACAAAGTATTTCCCGATTCTTTCTATGCAGAGAATTCTCTCTGCTCTGCTGAAGCCGACAGCCTTCAAAAGAAAGGAAAAAAACAAACAAAAAACAGGCAGTCTGCGAAGAAACACAACATTCTTTAGTGTGGAACTTAAGTATAAACATTGTAACAATTTGTCCTTTAGATCAAAGCAATACACTTTGGTGTGTAAATGAGGGAAGTTTAACTACTTAAACACTAAACATTTTTCTGACGTTTGTTGGTTTCAAGTTAAAGTGGAGGGCCACCCTGAAAAACAAAAATACATTAAAATTTAGAAAAAAATCTGAAAAAAAAAAGAAAAACATTTTTTTTTTAACTTACCAGAAATGCCTGTTGCTAGGCGCATCGTCCTAATCTGCCTCTTCCTCCTCCGCGGTGATCTTCGGTCTTCTTTCCTCCGTGCGGCGTCTTCTGGGTAATGGGGCGCTGTGTGTTCTGGGAACTGTGTGTCCCAGAACACAGCGCGCCCCATTCACAAAGCGCTGTGCGACTCGCGCATGCGCAGTAGGAAACGGGCAGTGAAGCCCCAAGCTTCACTGCCTGTTTCCCTTAGTTAAAATGGCGGTGCGGGGACCCAAGAGCCGAGGGACGGGTCAGCCTCGGGCGGCCGACATCGCGGGCGCCCTGGACAGGTAAGTCTGCTTATTAAAAGTCAGCAGCTACAGTGTTTGCAGCTGCTGACTTTTAAACATTTTTTTTTAAAACTGGCCCTCCTCTTTAAAATCTTTTTTTTTTTTGCTACTTAGAACCCCAAACATTTATTTATATATATATATATATATATATATATATATATATAAATGTTTGGGGTTCTAAGTAGCAAAAAAAAAAAAGATTTTTTTATATATATATATATAATTGAAGTAGAGACCCTAGAGAGTAAAATGATGGTTGTTGCAATATTTTATCAAACGCATCAGTCCAGCTTGTTGAAAAATACATTCTCTAAGCAGCAGAGGCATTAGACAATTTAGGATAACATGGTAGTAATGTGTATGCTAAATCTGTGATTGTGAAGCAGATTTTTTGTCTTTAGGGTTATAGTTTTAAAATGGCACAGATCCAAGGAATACATTTCCTAAAGCACAACTTATGCCGTGTACACACGACCGGATTTTTCGACAGCAAAGTTCCGACGGAATGAATCCGTCGGACAATTCGATCGTGTGTGGGCTTCATCTGATCTTTTCTGTCGAAGAATCTGACAGACTTTAGAAATAGAACATGTTTCAAATCTTTACGCCGGGACCAGTTCCTATCGTGAAAACCGCACGTCTGTATGCAGGTCCGACGGACCAACAACGACGCAAGGGCAGCTATTGGCTACTGGCTATTGAACTTCCTTTTTCTAGTCCCGTCGTACATCATCGCGTTAAATGATCGGACTTTGGTGTGATCATGTGCTGACAAGTCCGTTTGAGTGGTACTCTGTCGGAACTCCATTGAAAAAGTTCATTCTGACGCAAAGCCCAGTCGTGTGTATGCGGCATTACACTCGTCATGCATGTCACATTTTGGTCAGTTCCTGCTGAATCAAAATTCAAGCCGTAAGTGGCCCTGTTGGCGCCACCTATCTCGATAAACGCCAATTTAAAAAATGCTGAGCCTGATAGAAAATTGTCAGCCAAACGGGGATTGTATCTTATCAGATTCACTCACTGTTTGGATATTCAAACAGCCACAGGTGCCGCACCTATCTGAATATGATGGATGGAGGAATCTATTGATTTATGCCAGTTTAATTTTGTGGAATCTGCCCTGCACGTTCTGAATATGTGGTACTCGAGACTGTAAACATTTTGCAGGCTACTCACTGCAATGGAGGAATTGGACTGGTAATCATTTTTATTTTTGGTGGCAGCCCATAGACTTCCAGATTACTTTTTTGCTTTAAAGCTGGAGAGCCTACAGGCCTATTAATGATCTTTATATGAAGCTGTATAATTTACATTTTCTGTGGTCAACTAGGCCACTTTTTCTTTTCTCTTTTTTCCCTTGTTCTGGGCAGCTTTTTCCTTCAAGACATTTATCAGTAAACCTTGGTTAATTGTGCACTTGAAGCCTTTTTTTTATATATATTTGCAGAACTCTGCAGAAAAAAATATAATAGAACTCTTAGAGAGTTAGCTAAAGAGAATAATCTATAATCCAGGCAAAAGAACGCATTTGATTTCTAGATCGGTGAACTCTGACCACATTTCAGGGAATTTGCTAACTAGTAAAAAATGTTTCAGAAGACAACTAACTTGAATCTATTCACTTCCATTTACAAGAACTTTAAAGATTTAAAATTGTTTCTTCTCATTTGAAGGAGAAAAGTATGACTCCTAAGATATCTTTTGATGCTTAAATATAAAGAAAAAATGTATAGGACTCTGAGGTTCCGTGGTCAAGCAGACAACTGGTTTGTTAGCAAAGTTTAGGAAATGTTTCAGTGTATATACATTATTCATTGGAGGAACTACCACAACTAACTTTTTTGGGGTGCATCTGTACTGGATCTCATTAGACTGCATAGTGTCTGGTGTGCAGAGGCTCCTGCATTTGCATTATCAGTATGGAGTTAGAGAACCTAAAGATTGCCCCTACAGGAGTCAACATCTACTGAAAGTAAAATAATCAACGGCATTTGATGATCATGGAGGAAACAGCACAAACCAAATTATTACCAAAGAGTAATTTTCCAATTGTGATAACATCTCTGAGAGAAGAAATAGAAGGAAGGGAGGGAGGGAAGGGAAGGGTACGTGTTCCAACTCCCAGCACAAGGTGCTCATAAACTAGAAGAGAGGAAAGGAATGGCAGCCAATGGAAAGTAGAGGTGCGCATCGTCACTGACCTCACAATTCGATTACGATTATCATGTCAACAATTCAATTTGATTAGATTCCGCGATGCATCACGATTACAGTGCAAGTGCGCATGGTTTTCATAAAAAAAAAAGTAGTCACGAGAAATCAATTTTTTAAATGCTATCTGTTCTAAAAAGACAACACTTCCTGCATGTAGCAAAGTCTAAACACAACAGAGAACAACTTAAAGAAGCATCAGGCTCTTCCCCAAAATACTAAAGGAGATGGTCAGAGACTGCAGACCTACTACAGGAGATGATCAGAGACTGCAAACATAGTACAGGAGATGGTCAGAGACTTCAGACATGATACAGGAGATGATCAGAGACTGCAGACCTAGTACAGGAGATGGTCAGAGACTGCGGATATACTACAGGAGATGATCAGAGACTGCGGACATACTACAGGAGATAAGAGACTGTGGACAGAGTTGTGGTGTGATGAAGGCACATATAAGACAATTATCTATCGTGTTGCCTCAGATCTGGTCACAACAATAGTCATATTGACAGCAGGGAGCAACCCAGACCCATGTGGTAATTTGTGTGTGTGTGTATTTATCCTAGGGTCCCAAAACTTCAGGAACTTGGAGTGGGTATCCATGAGGATAGACATGAGCTTCTCATGCACCATAATGCCCATGAGGCTTAACAAGTAGGTTGAACAAAAAAGGGACTCAATTCAGAATCCCCTCCATTGAGCTATTGTAATACATGAATCAATGCTACAGGCTATAACCTGCAGCACTGATCGACTGGAGAAAATCCAATAAGGAGGTTGTACAGAAGTCAATCAGCAGATCAACTTATGTACAACTTCCCTGCCCATACACAGATCGAAATTGAGCCAGTCCCTGCTGAATTGGTTGAAGTGTGATCCATGTATGGTCTTATGTCTTAGACCATGGGTTATGCAGCTACATTAAGGCAATTGGACCCTGAACTGAAATCTTGGATAATCTGCTTGTCCTTCTGTGAACTACAAAACAACTATCCTGTCTCCTCTATGTAATCGGGAGGAGGTGGTCAAAATCAAAACAGCGTGCTAGGGTGACAATTCTGTTCAAAAGATAATATAAAAAAATCCAAGAATCCACCAACCTTAATGTGTATTAATTACTTAATTAATACCAGCCATTTTGTCCTTAGGACGGGATACCTACCCAATTTAAGCGAGGGGCTATATGGAAAATGTTGCTAGGTGGGACAAGAGTTGTCCCAAGAACGCAAAATAAGGGAAGGGACAACTACAGCTTTTAAGTGTAAATAAATAGACTTTATTGATGAAAAAGATGCATACCCAATGATTAAGGATTATGTAAGGCAAAACTATCCTATTCAGAACTGTACTTCGCACTATACCCAATCATACAATCATAGTAATAAAAACATTCTGCAGTTAGCACACACAGAGCACTGTAAACACCGCCACTCCAAACTCGGTCTCCGTTCTCCAGGTAAACGTAGCGCATGCTGCTACCAATTTAGGTTATCTTTTTGATGTAAAAGCCTCAAACTAGCTTTATTGCTTAAGTAACATGTAGCCATACAGTGAAATTTTCATAGTTCTATCCACAGCGGGAAATAAGTTGATACAAAGAGGATAAATGATACATCCTATTTCCTAAAACGTTGGAGCAAATAACCAAACTTGCCCATTTTGAAATGTCAGTCATTCAGAAAAAAATAATAATGCTTCAGAAGCAGGAATTCAGATTTCTGCAGTCCACTTTGGTTGGGCATACATATAGCATAGATTGCCGCATATAGGACCCAGTAGATTTGCAAGGGGTCTCAGTTGTTAAACGTGACAAAACACTGACCAGGACCAGCAGCATGCATAAGTATTCATTAGTGCCTCACAGATCAAACAGACCTTCACAATCCACAGGAGAAACAAGCAGACACGGACAAAAGGGGCTCCAAACGATGCTGCCCCACCGGGTCCCCACCGGCCGCATCAACCACCGCCCCAGCCAAAGATAGATCCTGTCTCTATGATCTCTTCAAGTGGAGGCCATGAAAGTAGACAGTGACGGATCAGAGCGGCACGCTGATAATGGCGGCGGGCTATTCAAGTCTCAGGTGTATAATACGGAAATGCTTCCTGGGGATGTTCAGTCACATGACTGGTCAAGTATCCAGTTAGATGTCTGGAACGCAGCACTATGTTAGTGCTCCACTCTTTAGATGTTTTTAGTTGTAAAGCGAAAACCATTACATTCCTGGATAAGGGAACATGTTGGAGCTCGGTGTTGTGCCCTGCATCGGCTACGTCGACACGTTTCGTGCACATCAGTGCACTTCGTCAGTGCTGTTCCTCCATAGATACAACATGGTAAATTAGTTTTAACACCCTAGAATAGGGACTGTGTTATTTTCTGGATCACCAAATGAAAATCAATACAAAAAATGCACTGGGAAAAGAAAGATAATGTGGCCATCACGTGTATGGGCTGATAAGCTGCAATATATTACATATTTAATTTTATATGATTTAAATACACTTTAATAGTAATGAAGGAGAGACAGCACTACCACATGGCATAGCTGGCCTGGTGACCTGCCCTTTCTTTGCTGCAGTTATACAGCACAGTAAGGTCATCTCCTTGCCTCTAGCCCAGGGGTTGGCCTGCCACCGCTAATTGTCTGGCCCATCAGTACCTGTGATTAATTCACAGGCCTACGTACCTGTGTGCCGAAGTTCACTTTTTACATTAAACAGCAGGTGATTGGTTGCCGGGCAATCATTGCAACCAATCGCCAGCCTGTTAATGTAATAAGTTAACTTTTAACAGTTCCCACCCCCATCCAGCCTGTAATACCATTCTCTCGCCACTCTGCTCTACACCTGTGTAAGGTAGGATAGTTCTACCTGCACAGTGTTTGATTGTGTGTCCGTAGGGTGGGATGCAGAGGACACAATGGGGGAAGAATACAGAGGGCACTATGGGGCAGAGGTTACTATGGGGGCCACTATGGGAGTAGAGGACACTATGGGGGCAGAGGGCACTATGAGGGCAGAGGGCACTGGACACTATTGAGGCAGAGGGGAACTATGGGGATCACTATGGGGAAGAGGACCCTATAGGGGCAGAGGACACTATGGGGCCACTATGGGGGCAGAGGACACTGGACACTATGGGGGCAGAGGGCACTATGGGGGCAGAGGACACTATGGGGGCAGAGGACACTATGGAGGCTGGGCGCAAAGGGCACTATGGGGGCAAAGGACAGAGAACATTATGGGGGCAGAGGGCACTATGTGGGCAAAGTACAGAGGACACTTTGGTGGCAGAGGAAACTACAGTGGGGTGGGGGGCAGGGGACAGAGGAGACTATGGGGGGAACAGGACACTGGACACTATGAGGGCAGAGGGCACTATGGGGGTAGAGGGCACTATGGGGGCAAAGGGAACTATGGGGGCAGAGGGCACTATGGGGGCAAAGGACAGAGAACACTATGGGGGCAGAGGGCACTATATTGGCAAAGAACAGATGACACTTTGGGGGTAGAGGAAACTACAGTGGGTTGGGGTGCAGGGGACAGAGGACACTCCTTTGAGGGGGGGAGAGGACACTATGGAGTTATGGGAAGGGGGACAGAGGACACTGCAATGGGGGGGGGGCCCTATTAGGAACCCCATCACCCCTGGGGACAGGAACCCCTTCTCACTTGGGGACATGGACCCCACCTCCCCTAGGGACAAGGACCCCATTACCCCTGGGGGCTGGACCCCTATCTCCCCTAGGGACAGGTATCCCATTTTCCCTAGGGACAGGAACCTCATCTTCAGACTATGCTGGCTGGCAGGGCTGGCGTCAGCCACCCTTGGGTGCCAGGATAAGGGAGGGGGCAGTAAAGTCCGAATCCACGACCATATGCTCCCTCAGGGTGATTTTGCTTTGTATTAGTGAAGCACCTTAAAGTGAGGTAAATCTGTACTGTTATTATTGCTATGTTTGGATTATTATTATCAACAATTATTAGTGGGTGAATACGGCCCTCCATGCATTCACATACATTGAATCTGGCCCTTAAGTGGAAAAAGGTTGCTGACGCATGCTCTAGCCTATGATTGAACAGTGAAGTAGCAGCAGCAGTCTAAAGAGAGGGCATCCCTCTTCTCTCTACCCCTGTTAGTATGTTTACTGTCAGCACATGTGCACACAGCACATTAGTACTGCCCCAGCCTATGTTAGTCTCAGGCCGCATATTAGTACTGCCCCAGCCTATGTTAGTCTCAGGCCGCATATTAGTACTGCCCCAGCCTATGTTAGTTTCAGGCCAGCCATAGACAGAATGAACCTGTGCTTGCAGGAAAGAAAATTGATTCCCCCATTAACACAGTCAGTGTTGATAAGAGAATCCCTCCCACAAAGCCATTGTGTTCTCCATTCAGAAGCCATCCCTGCCAGGAGAACACAGTGATTATTTCTAGCAGCTATAACATGTAAAATCCGACAGATTCCTGCCCATACATGGTTTGAATCTCGGCTGGTTACTGCTGAACTGGCCCGAGATTCAAACCATCTACTTAAGGCCGCCTTAAGTAGCTGCTGTATAGGGGATACTTTTAAATCAAGCCAGGTATGTATACCAGCTGCATTTAAAATCTATTTAACCACTAGCTGACCAGTGCACGAGGATGTATGTCGGCAAAATGACACAGCTGGGCAAATAGGCATACAGGTACGTCCCCTTTAAATCACGGCATTGTGGGCACGCGCAACTCTGTGACTCGATATCCGTTGGGAGCCCGCGATCGTGTCACAGAGCGGAAGAACGGGCAGATGCCTATGTAGACAAGGCATTTCCCCACTCTGCCTAGTGACATGACAAGGATCTATTGCTCCCTGTGATTGGGAGCAGTGATCGCTGTCATGTCAGTGGTAGCCCACCCCATTCCCACCCGCCCCACATGTAGAGCACTTCCCTAGGACACACTTAACCCCTTGAGTGCCCCCTAGTGTTTAACCCCTTCCCTGCTAGGGTCATTTACACAGTAATCAGTGCATTTTTATAGCACTGATTGCTGTATAAATAACAATGGTACCAAAATGATGTGTCCACCACAGTGTCGCAGTCACAATAAAAATCGCAGATCGCTGCCATTACTAATAAAAAAAAATGAATAATAAAAATTCCATTAATCTATCCCCTATTTTGTAGACACTATAACTTTTACACAAACCAATCAATGTAGGCTTATTGTAATTTTTTTTTTTTACCAAAAATATGTAGAAGAATACATATAGGCTTATACTGAGAAAAAAAATAGTTTTTTTTATTTACTAGTAATAACAGTGATCTATGATTTTTATCATGACTGCGACATTGCGGTGGACATTGTAACCATTTTAGGACCATTCACATTTATACAGCAATCAGTACTATAAAAATGCATTGATTACTGTATAAATGTCACTGGCAGGCAAGAGGTTAGCACTAGGGGGCAATTAAGGGGCTAACTCTGTTGCCTAGGGAGTGATTCTAACTGTAGGGGGAGGGGACTCACAAGGGGAGGAGACCGATCAGTGTTCCTCTGTACATGGAACACATGATCGGTCTCCTCTCACCTGACAGGATGTGAATCTGTGTGTTTACACACACACATCCACGTCCCGGCTCTGTTACTGGGCAATCCAGGTGCCCGGCCGACATCTTGGCCACGGGTACACACATCGGCTCCCAAGTGAGGCAGTGCCTCCCAGACGGCCGGGAAGCCCAGGGCGTCATATGAGGGTCAGTACTGAGTTTTCAAGGGAAGCAGGCTCTTACAGGGCCGGCCAAGATTTCAGAAGGAATTGGAGCAGAGGTCAGACATCCTCCCAAAAGTCTGCTAAAACCCAGGCGTCCAGTGGGTGTTAGCCAGCTAAGTCGTTTTAAGATTGGGCCCGCCCAGGCAGGTCGGGTGGGGGCGCGTCTGCTTCTCTTCTGGCACATCTGGGTCGCCTCAATCTCAGACTACTGGACCATCAAGACGGTCTCCACAGGCCACACATGGTCCTTCACCAGTACTCCTCCCGCCAGATTTATTTCTACCCTGCTACTACAGTCAGATGAAAAGAAGTAGGTGTTACTGTTCTACGTGGATTTGCTGATAGTACAGGGAGCCGCGGTGCCTGTCCCAAAAGGCGAAAAGTTTATAAAATACAAAAGATTCAAAATGGAGACTTTGTCTACCATCCAACAAGCCGTGCAGCCAGGTGATTGGCTAATCTCAATCGACTTAAAAGATGCCTATTTTCACGTGGCTGTGGCAGAAGAATTTTGTAAATACCTCCGGTTCAGAGTCTGGCAAGAACATGTACAGTTCACCTGCCTCCCTTTCGAGTTGACAACCTCACCCCGGGTTTTTTTAAAGTTCTTCTGGCCGTGGTGGCCCCATCAGAACAAAAGGGATTTGTACCACTATCTTGATGACCTCCTGTTACTGTCCCAAGACAAGGAACAGCTGTTGCTCCACAGGGAGCAGGTTATCTCCACACTTTTCAAATTTGGGTGGCTCCTAAACTTGGAAAAAAGCCATCTGGAACCAGTCCAGCACCTTATATATTTAGGGGTCCAGTTTAACACGGCGGAATGCACCATCTCTCTCCCTGTGAAGAAGATCCCAGTCATTCAAGGGAGAATCTCACGGGCTCTGAGCTCCTCACGCCTAAAGGCCTCACAGTGTCTAATAATTATCGGGAAGATGGTCTTTATGGTCTTTATGACCCCCATGGCCAAATGGTCTCTGTGGAGGTTATGCCCTTTTCAGACAGGGTTTCTTCAACAATGGAATTCAGGGGACGACAATCAGTCCATTCACATAACTTCAGTGATGAGGATCACCCTCTTCTGGTGGCTCCAGTGCAGAAATCTGCTCACCTGCCACTCCATTGCCCCTGTATCATGGGTCACGGCCAATGCCAGTGGTGCCAGTTGGGGAGCCCTTTGCAGGTTAGAACTTGCACAAGGCAAGTGGGATGCCCGTCTTTATAACCCGGGCTCAAACGTCCTGGAAGTCAGGCAGCCTGGTGTGCCCTTCAATCTTTCACTCATCTCCTGAAAGGGGAATCAGTTTTAGTGAGAATGGACAACACCACAGTGGTCTCTTATGTGAAGAGGCAAGGGGGCACTCGGAGCTCCACCCTGCTCCAAGAAGTCGAGCCTATCATGTCCTGGGCTCAGAAAAACCTGGCCAATATTTCAGCGGTCTTTGTCCCCGGAGTCCAGAACGTCCAAGTTGACTTTCTGTCTCGCACACAGTTAGACAACAAGTGGTCTCTTCATGTGCAGACGACGGAGCGATCCCTGCTGAGCAGGAAGATGACAGGTCCGAGATGACAGGTCCGTCTCTGCACACTGCGCAGGGACGGACCTGTCAGAGCGCCGCTCTCCCCTATGGGAGATCGGATGACGACGGACCGCAGAGTCACCCAATCCGTTTTCGATGACGGATGGAAAAGTAGGTTTTTCCTCCATCGCACTTTTTCGGATCGGAGCGGGTCGGATGTCAGTGGACTTGTCACCGCTGACATCCGACGCTCTATAGACCTCTATGGAGCATCCGTTCAGGTCCGCCTGAAAAACTGATAGGCGGACCTGAACGGATCGGTAGTGTCAAAGAGCCCATAGTAGTTTCTGGCATGAAGTAATAATGCTACATTTTCTTTAGATAGAATAGTGAGTTTTGTCCATATATACAGTGTGATTATGCCACATGTAGTATTTTGGTGCACATTTACTGCAATCAAAATATTCATTTATCATGGCCAAAAAGTTATATTATAGGTGTTACTCTTTAACTCAATCTTCATTAAATCTTAGATCTAACCCAAAGTTCGCCTTAACCTCAGTCTAATCACTAAAACCGAGTACAACTTTTAAACATAAACTCTAGACCCTTAAATTCCTCCTAGAGCCGGGTCCTGCTGGGAGAACACAAGAACACAGTGATTATTGCTAGCAACTATAGCTGCTGGCAATAATTACATGCCAAAAATCCGACATGCTGGTTGTACCCAAGTCAATCCATGGATCCATATCTTCGAGTACAATTAGCCTGCCCATAGATGGTTCGAATTTCGTCTGGTTCCTGCTAAACCAGCCGAGATGTGAACCATCTATGGCCAGCTTAAGCCTTATGTTTACCTAACCTCTAGTTGTAAATGTAAATTCAAACTAAACACTAGCCCTAAACCTCAACCTATTCCTCAGAGTCATCTATAACCCTTTTACTGGTAACAAAAACAATTGAGTTCCTCCATGTTAAAAAGGTTGATAAAGGCTATTTTAAAATGTTTTTTTACTGCTGTGTCCTCATTTAAAGCTTTCCGATTGATCATTTTTATGACCGCCTGTCACAGGAGAGGAAGTGAGGTTAAATGATTCCAGTGGCATTAAAAACGATAATCAAAACTTGACAAGGGTTCTAACCACGAGTGTGTCTAAAAAGAAAATAGGTTGGGCTTGACTACCACCTACTTTTTAATGGTTTTGGGTCACTTTTAACCACTTCAGCCCTGGAAGATTTTACCCCCTTCCTGATCAGAGTATTATTTGTGATTCGCACTGCGTCGATTTAGCTGGCAATTGCGCAGCCATGCGACGTTGTACCCAAACAAAATCAATGTCCTTTTTTTATCCACAAATAGAGCTTTCTTTTGGTGGTATTTGATCACCTCTGCGTTTTTTTAATTTTTGCGCTATAAACAAAAAAAGAGCGTCAATTTTGAAAAAAAAGCAATATTTTTTACCTTTTGCTATAATAAATATCCCCAAAAAATTGCAATAAGCGTATAATGATTGGTTTGCCCAAAAGTTATAGCATCTACAAAATATGGGATAGATTTATGGCTATTTTATTATCATTTTTTTTTTTTTATATTAGTAATGATGGCGATCTACGTTTTTTATCGTGACTGGAACATAATGGCGGACACATGATTGGACACTTTTGACACTATTTTGGGACCATTGTCATTTATACAGCGATCAGTGCTATGAAAATGCACTGATTACTGTGTAAATGATACTGGCAGGGAAGGGGTTAAATGTGTCCTAGGGAGGTGATCTAAATGTGGGGGGGGGGTGGGTTCCACTGACATGACAACGATCACTGCTCCGGATGACAGGGATGCAGTAGATCCCTGTCATGTCACTAGGCAGAACGGTTGTGGGCCCCCGGCGGACATCGAATCAATGGGACGTGAGCACGATCATGGAATACGCGCCCACAATTCCGTGATTTAAAGGGGACGTACGTGTACGCCCTTTTGCCCAGCCGTGCCATTGTGCCGACATAGATCGTGCGCTGTTCCGCAAGTGGTTAATTTTTTTATTATGCAGATGAGGTTAAACAATGTTTATTGCGAACATGTACCTTTATTTTGATGCAAAGTTTTATATCCTGGTATGCAGCCAACATACACTATTTGATATAATTACAAATGCCGGATTTATGTACTTCTTTTTGAAATAAAAATTATTGAAAATAAAAATGTACTGTACATGCTGAAATGTTACACCCCTAAACAAATCAGTCATAATATACACTATATTGTCAAAAGTATTGGGACACTTGCCTTTACACGCACATGAACTTTAATGACATCCCAGTCTAAGTCCATAGGGTTCAATACTGAGTTGGCCCACCCTTTGCAGCTATAACACCTTCAACTCTTCTGGGAAGGCTGTCCACAAGGTTTAGGAGTGTGTCTATGGGAATGTTTTACCCTCCCTCCTGATTGGCTGAGACACAGCAGCGGAGCCATTGGCTCCCACTGCTGTCAATCAAACTCAGCCAATCGGAAGAAAAAGGGACGGGACCAAACCACAGCTCTGAATGGACACAAGGAGCTGTGGCTCGGGTGCCCCTATAGCAAGCTGCTTGCTGTGGGGGCACTCAAAGGGAGGGAGGTGCCAGGAGCACAGGAGAGGCAACCGAGAAGAGGAGCAGAAAAGAGGAGCATCTGGGCTGCTCTGTGCAAATCCACTTCAACAGAGCAGGTAAGTATAACATGTTTATTATTTTTATAGAAACAAAAACTAGACTTTACAATCACTTTGAGGTTAGGTCCCACTGCAGGCCAGTCAAGTTGCTCCACCCTCATCCATGTCTTTATGGATCTTTCTTTGTACACTGGTCAAAATCATTTGGTTGAGGGGGGATTATGGTGTGAGGTTGTTTTTCAGGAGTTGTGCTTCGCCCCTTTGTTTCAGTGAAGGGAACTCTTAAGGCGTCAGCATACCAAGAAATTTTGCATAATTTCATGCTCCCAACATTGTGGGAACAGTTTGGCAATGGTCCCTTCCTATTCCAATATGACTGCGCACCAGTGCACAAAGCAAGGTCCATAAAGACACGGATGAGCGAGTTTGGGGTGGAGGAACATGATTGGCCTGCACAGAGTCCTGACATCAACCTTATAGAACACCTTTGGGATGAATTAGAGCAGAGACTGTGAGCCACGTCTTCTCGTCCAACATCAGTACCTGACCTCACAAATGCGCTTCTGGAAGAATGGTCAAACATACCCATAGACACACTCCTAAACCTTGTGGACAGCCTTCCCAGAAGAGTTGAAGCTGTTATAGCTGCAAAGGGTGGGCCAACTCAATATTGAACTCTACAATCTAAAACTGGGATGCCATTAAATTTCATGTGTGTGTAAAGGCAGGCATCCCAATACTTTTGACAATATATTGTATAAGCCCTTGTACACACTTTCGGATATTCCGATGGACAATATCCGATAGGACCGTGTTGTGGGATAATGTGACCATGTGTGGGCTCCATCGGACTGTTTCCGTCGGAATATCCGACCGACAAAGTTTAAGCCCTTGGACATTCTGACGGAAAATGTCCGATCGGACCGTGTTATCGGATAATCCGACTGTGTGTGGGCTCCATCGGACTGTTTCCATCGGAATATCCGACGGAAAAAGTTTTAGAGCTGGGCTATAAAACTTTCCGACAACATGATCCGATCGGACTTTGTCCGATTGCGTGTAGAGAATTCCGATCGGACAAAGTGCCACGCATGCTCAGATCAAATTCCTAGACCAAAGCTATTGGCTACTAGCCTGAATGTAGTCTCATCGTAACGAAATAATGTCATCACGTTACTTACGAACGATTTTCCGACAACTTTGTCCAACCGTGTGTATGCAACATCAGTTTCGGACAGAATCCGTTGGACAAAATCCGACGGATTTTGTTGTCGGAATGTCCGACCGTGTGTACAAGGGCTTAGACCTCTCTGCTGCCTTCGACACAGTTGACCACCTGCTCCTCCTCAGCAAATTACACTTGGCCTCTGCTGGTTGGACACCCATGCTCTAGATCAGGGGTCTCAAACTGGCGGCCCTCCAGCTGTTGCGGAACTACAAGTCCAACAACTACAAATCCAGCAAAATAGTATGGAATCAGGTACTGCCTTTATATTTATAGTACATCTATGTAGTATTTTGTTTGCTGATTTATTTTACTAGCGAAGGTTGTAAATGACTAGCTAGTTTATAAGTCTTTTCCTTTACTTCTATTTTTATATGTTATAGAAAATTTGAAAGACATTTTGCAATATAGTACAAGGGCATGCTTGCGCTTAAAGCAATGGAAGTGGCATATAATAAGATACAGGGTTCTTCAGTTTTAGATGCATCACAGGATGAATTATATATACGGTGGTTATGATATTTTTAAGACCCAGACTGCAAAATTTACATACAATGTTTTATTTTTCATTTGTATATTTAGCACCAACATTACTGGATGAGAAATATAGTGAAATTACAAAACTAAAATACAAGGATTAGCATGATGTAAAATACAAAAGTAAACTGTCATTAAGCACTGACCGCAAAAGCCCCGTACACACGATCGGATTTTCCAACAACAAATGTTGGATGTGAGCTTGTTGGCTAGCAGGTTCTCAAATTTTCTGCCAACAAAACTTTGTTGTCGGAATTTCCGATTGTGTGTACACAAGTCCGACGCACAAAAGTTCACGCATGTTTGGAATCAAGCAGAAGAGCCCCACTGGCTGTTGAACTTCCTTTTTCTCGGTTCGTCGTACGTCTTGTACGTCACCACGTTCCCACGTTCATCAATGTTGGCCAACATTTGCGTGACCGTGTGTATACAAGACAAGTTGGAGGCAACAACCTTCGAACAAAATTCCACGTTTTTTTTTGTCGGAAAGTCCGATCGTGTGTACGCACCGTACACACGATCGGACTTTCCGACAAAAAAAAATGATCCAAAGAAAATGTGTGAAATGTATACATGAGGAACAAATGTTTGCCCCATACGAATGCTTACGTGTCTAATTATAAAACATGATTTTAAATTGATGGTGTAAGAACTAGTCCCTCAGCAATAGAATAAAGAGCAGTTGTAGTTTTGTCTCTGACCCTTATTGCTGGGCAGTAGCTATGGTGTTGGGAATCTAGCTAAGTTTATAATAGTTGCAAAATACCATGGCTAACCGGAAATTCTAGTATTTATTGCCATTGGGTCAATAACCAGCGTGAGAATACATTGCCTGCAAACATGAAAAATCCTGTTTTAGTATACAAATATGTTAGAAATGATATAGGAGAATTAAACATGTTTTAGGCATTCGAATACAGTGTCTAACATAACAGAAGAGTATTTCATGATGTGCTCAGCATTTTATGGAAGCATCTGGCAGATGGATTTTGTAGGTTAGGATAAATATTGCTGTGAAGCATCTGTACACATTAATTTATGAGCTGCCAATCAAAGGATGAGAATGATTTCCGATATGTTAAACAGTGCTCCCTAAACCGTTACTCGAGTCCTGTTACCTGGTCACGTTTTCTACAAGTCCAAATGTGGTACAAGTCTGTTCAAGTGAATTGATTGAGAAAGGATTAGAACCGGTGACGTGTTTATTGCTGTCTAGGTTGGAGAGGTTCCCTCCACTTGTGCACGACAAGAAGCCAGAAAAACATTTTATCCATTTAAAGCAGCCTTCCTCAATCCGGTTCCTACAAAGGTTTCTAGGAGTTCTTTGAAAAACAAGCAATTTCTGCCTCTTAAAAAATATAAGCATTGACACCCATGATCTTTTTAAGCTATATAGGAAATTCTTCCCACTGACCACCAGTGTGGGGGGTATTCTTCTTTTGGAACACCGATGTAAGGAGAGTATTCTTCTCATGGAACACAATAGTAAGGAGAGTATTCTTCTCATGAAACACTGATGTAAGGGAAGCATTCTTCTCACGGAATACCAATGTAAGGGAAGCATTCTTCTCACGGAATACCAATGTAAGGGAAGCATTCTTCTCATGGAACACCAATGTAAGGGGAGCATTCTTCTCACGGAATACCAATGTAAGGGAAGCATTCTTCTCACCGAACACCAATGTAAGGGAAGCATTCTTCTCATGGAACACCAATGTAAGGGGAGCATTCTTCTCACGGAATACCAATGTAAGGGGAGCATTCTTCTCACGGAATACCAATGTAAGGGGAGCATTCTTCTCACGGAATACCAATGTAAGGGAAGCATTCTTCTCACCGAACACCAATGTAAGGGGAGCATTCTTCTCACGGAATACCAATGTAAGGGAAGCATTCTTCTCACCGAACACCAATGTAAGGGGAGCATTCTTCTCACGGAATACCAATGTAAGGGAAGCATTCTTCTCACCGAACACCAATGTAAGGGGAGCATTCTTCTCACCGAACACCAATGTAAGGGGAGCATTCTTCTCATGGAACACCAATGTAAGGGGAGCATTCTTCTCACAGAATACCAATGTAAGGGAAGCATTCTTCTCACCGAACACCAATGTAAGGGGAGCATTCTTCTCATGGAACACCAATGTAAGGGGAGCATTCTTCTCACGGAATACCAATGTAAGGGAAGCATTCTTCTCACCGAACACCAATGTAAGGGGAGCATTCTTCTCATGGAACACCAATGTAAGGGGAGCATTCTTCTCACGGAATACCAATGTAAGGGAAGCATTCTTCTCACGGAATACCAATGTAAGGGAAGCATTCTTCTCATGGAACACCAATGTAAGGGGAGTATTCTTCTCATGGAACACCAGTGTAAGGGGAGTATTCTTCTCATGGAACACCAATGTAAGGGGAATATTCTTCTCATGGAACATCAATATAGGGGGATATATGCTTCCCACTGACCACCAATGTATGGGGATGATTCTTCTAACAAAATACCAATGTAAGGGAGTATTCTTCCCTTGGACCACCAATGTAAAGGAAGTATTCTTTCCATTGACCACCATTGTAAGGGAAGCATTCTTCTCACTGACCACTAATCTGGGGGGATGGGGGTATTCTTCTCATGGAACACCAATGTAAGCCCTTGTAAACACGGTCGGACATTCCGACAACCAAATCCGTCTGATTTTTTCCGACAGATTTTGTCAAACTGTTGCATACACACGGTCGGACAAAGTTGTCGGAAAATCTGATTGTACGTAACGTGATGACGTTATTTGGTTACGACGGACTACGTTCACGCTAGTAGCCAATAGCTTTGGTGTAGGAATTTGATCTGAGCATGCGTGGCACTTTGTCCGATCGGAATTCTCTACACATGATCGGACAAAGTCCGATCGGATCATGTTGTCAGAAAATGTTACCGACAAGTTGGAAAACTTGGTCCGTCGGATACTCCGACGGAAACAGTCCGATGGTGACCACATACAGTCGGATTATCAGACAAAACGGTCCGATCAGACACATTCCGTCGGAATCTCCGACCGTGTGTACAAGGGCTAAGAGGGACGTTCTTCTCATAGAATATCAATGTAAGGGGAATATTCTTCTTATGGAACACCAATGTAAGGGTAGTAGTCTTTTAATGGAACACCAATGTAAGGGGAGTATTCTTCTCAGGGAACGCCATTGTAAGGAGATTAGAGATTATTCTTCCCACTGACCACCACTGTAAGGTGAATATTCCTCTCATGGGACACCAATGGGAGGGGAGTATTCCACTAATGGAAAACCAATGTAAGGAGTGTATTCCTCTCACTGAACGCCAATGTAAGGGGAGTATTCTTCCCTCTGGCCACAAATGTAAGGGAAACACATATGTAAGGGGAATATTCTTCCCACTGACCATCAATGTAAAGAGAGTATTCTTCCCACTGACTGCCAATGTGGGGGGGGGTATTCTTTCCATTGACACTGATGTAAAGGGAGTATTCTTCCCACTGACAATCAATGTAAAGAGAGTATTCTTCCCACTGACTGCCAATGTGGGGGGGGGGGGGTATTCTTTCCATTGACACTGATGTAAAGGGAGTATTCTTCCCACTGACAACCAATGTAGGGAGTATACTTCCCATGAAACACCAGTGTAATGGGAATATACTTCCCACTAACCATCAATGTAAAGGGAGTATTCGCCCATGGACCATCAATGTAAGGGGAGTATTCTTCTCAGGAAACACCAGTGTAGGGGGAGTATTCTTCTCACTGAACACCAATGTAATGGGAGTATTTTTCCCATGGAACACTAGTGTAGGAGGAATATTCTTCCCACTGACCACCAGTGTAATGAGCATTCTTCTTACAGACCACCAATTTAAGGGACATTCTCCATTATGACCATTACGCTGATATACTGTGAACTGTAGATATAAGAATTATTAGCAGCGGATCCCTTAGACCAGGGGTGCCCAACCAGTGGCCCGGGGGCCACATTTGGCCCACGGAGCCCTCTGATGTGGCCCTCGACCTCCTGCTCTAAGATGGCAGGTTGGCAAGCCCAGATCATGGGTTGTCGACCAGCCATCCCAGAGTAGCAGTTTTGTGAATGAAGCCACTGGTAGTGGAAGCAAGTGGCTGTGGAGCAGAACCACATAAGCCAATGCTTCCTGTATGATGCCCGCTCCTGTCACAGGCGGACTGATACCAAATGCACTCCACCTGGGACAGCAAACAGCCAGCGATACCAGAATGGAAGGCGGTTATTAAAGGTAAGTTTACTACTAAATTCACAGTATATATGGATACATCTGTTTTGCAGTGGTTACTGGGCTGCTTTCAAACTGATCTGCAAGTGCAGTGCAGCTGCAGGTTACCTGCATTGAGCCATAGACTTCTGTTATTACCTGCGGGTTTGTTGCGCCTTCAGAAAGTGCGCCACACCTGCAGAATATAATAGAAGTTTATCGCAAAGTGCAGTTAACCCGCAGAAAATCCACAGGTTCACTGAGCTGCACCTGCACTTTGGGCAAATCGCAGCGCATCAGTGTGAAAGCAGCCTTAGGCCCCTTTCACATGATTAGTCTGACCGAATCGGACTTACTATTCACCTCTATGGAGCAGCAGATGTAAACGGACTTGTGTCTGTTTACATCTGCCTACCTAAAAAAAAACAGAAAGGGATCTGCCCTTTCCATCTGGGCAAATCAGATTGGATCAGAGGGCCCATAAAGTAGAGTGGGCTGTGTCTGTGGACACGGACCTATCATCCTCCCGCTCCGCTTATTGTGGCCCGCGACCAGTTACCAATTCACTTAAGTGGCCCTCGCTCTTCAAAAGGTTGGGCACCCCTGCCTTAGACCTTAAAGATATCTTAAGGGTTCAAGTTTGAAAAACACTGTTTTAAAGTGTAAAGTTGTATCCTCATTCTTACCACTGACCACAAATGTAGAGGAAGTATCCTTCCCACTTACCACCATATATGGGGGGGTATTCTACCCATTAACCACCAGTGTAAGGGACATTCTTTTCACTGACCACCAATGTAAGGAGTATTTTTCCTAATGACCCCCATGCTAATATACTTTAGTATGCAGATATAGTAATTATTAGCAGGGGTTCACTAGCCTGAAAAAGGCTTACCTGTAGGTAAAAATAACTAGCCAAGCTTTACTACCGATTTAAAGGCTCATTTACATCTGCTGCAGCCTGTGCTGCCACTCTGAAAAGCGATTTTCAGTGGATTTGGCCGCTGACAGGTAGCTGTGAGGACATATGTCACCTCCTAGTCCTTAGCACCTGTTTTAATCCTTAAAAGCCCGCACCAATGCATGGCAACTGTATGCTTTGCATGCAGTATCAGCCACATCCACTTGAATGGATCAAATTATTCGATGGTGCTGCTCATCAAATGCAACAGAGGGCATCATTTTTGCTGTGGCATGTGTGCAACTCTGTCCAGTTGTGTTTCAACTTAAAGTGATTGTAAACCCTTACATATACCAAGTGAAGTGACTGGCCTCATGTGAGGTACACAGAGCTGAAACAAACCCTCCAGCATAAGTTGTGCCTGTTTATCTGCAGCCTCCTTTTCACTCTGGTGCCAAACGCACTCCTTTGGTATATTATGTGCGGCCATTGGACCTCAGCAGCCTGTAGTGGGAGCATTGATTAGGGCAATAAAATTGATCTCTAATAGCCTCATGTAACATGTTCCCAGTTTCACATTATCCTCTGCAACAAATCCCCAGCTAAAAATTTAGCATGTCCACACTCTCTGACCCTCATTTCCTCTATTAGGTCTGCAGTTTCTTACAGTCCCGTCAAGCATTATATATATTAAACATTATGTGCGTCCCTTTTGGTGATGTCAGAGGTCGCATTTGAGGTTATCTTTAGCTCATACGTTGACAACCACTGCTCTAGAAAGATATGCTTTGTTCATTTTTTATGTCAGAAATTTACAACCACTTTAAGGGGACCGGTTGGGGAATGGTAAAACCGCGGCTAAACCTTCTATTTCTTCTGTCGGCTGACTGCAATTGCGAACGAGCCCTAAAAAAAGAAAAATCGCCGTACATCAACTTTATTGGATCATACGGTTTATTTCATCCCCATATCCATAAAGAAAGCTAGAAAGCATGCACTGTTGCTATGTACTGGAGAACAGATTAGAGAAGTACTTGTCGATTTAATGACCTGTTGTTGTTGTTGTTTATTGCACAATAAAGTAGTAAATCTTGAAAGAGTACTTTCACGCTCTTAAATCATCGGGGGGCGGGGGGGATACACTGCACTGTATATGGATGGAGAGAACAACTAATGAATCGTGCCCCGAATACCACGCTAACCTCCAGCAGCAGTTTCGCAAAACAAAATACACGTATTACATCTTTTGACTTATGTTTGCACTTTTATGTTATCTTGGCTTTATGGTTGATATAAGGCGCCAGCAGAAGCAGGCTTGTTAATTATAGTGAAGGGTGACTACTCCTGAGGGAAGTGATTTCTTTGTTTAGGCCTAGTTGATTTATAGCTGTGGGCTTTATGCTGACCTGTTAGTTAATGTGGTTGAAAATTGTGGGCTGCTAGTTCTCCCCGTAGCAATGTTATATAGCACGACTTGCTATCTTGCGTACTTCTAATCAAATCTGCTTGTTGTCAACATTACTGATTTTTCTTGAGCTGCTATACCAATGTAATTTCTACATATTCCTTGAAGCAATTATCAATACCGCCAGTGCTAGGCCTCGTTTACACTTACGTTCCCCTCTGATCGCTCTTAAAGTGATACAGTACTTAAGTCTAGTTTTTTGTTTTTTTTACATAACAGACACAGTGGGGGTTATTTACAAAAGGCAAATCCACTTTGCACTACAAGTGCAAAGTGCACTTGAAATTGCACTGAAAGTGCACTTGGAAGTGCAGTCGCTGTAGATATATATATATATATATATTTTTTTTTTGTAAAACCAAACTGTAATTTTTGGTTTTTGGCCAAGTGCATCCTGAATTTTCGGTTTGGGCACCAAAATTTCCATTCGGTGCACCTTTAATTTTCGCACGTTGCCGCAGTGTACTGGTGTGAATGGGCCTGCAAATGTTGAGAGTTTTTATTTGTTCTTTTTCAAGACCAGAAGCTTATCATTGACAAGTGAATGACTGGCTCCTTCTTTGGATTAGAGGCCAGGCCGTGTTTTAATATTTGTATGCGCATAGTTTTGTATCTATGGAAGGCTGTGAGTGGACTTTGAACTGACAAGTGCTGGCTTTTACATATTAATCTCTCTCTGTAAATCATGTATTAAACTAAGTGTTTTTCAGCAATTTCAAACATGAAGAAATCTAGACAACTAAGGAGAAATCATCCAGCATTTCAAATTCTACCACATTGTCAGAAACAAATGTCTTGATTCAATAGAAATTATAAACAGACACATATGTATATGATTTGCTTGGGCTTAGTTTACACTTGCAACTGGTAGATGGTAAAAGAATGCAGCTAAGCTGCATATTCCCCCCCCCCCCCCCCCACCACCACCAAACTAGGCCAGTAGTCTGAGCCCTTGTACACACGGTCGGAGAATCTGTCGGAATGAGTCTTATCGGACCGTTTCGTCAGATAATCCGACTGTGTGTGGTATGCATCGGACTGATTCCGTCCGAATCTCCGTCCGACCCAATTTTCCAACATGTTGGAAATATTTCCCGACCAACTGGGCCAGACGGACCTAATCCGATCATGTGTAGAGCATTTTCATCGGACCAAGTGCCACGCATGCTCAGATCAAATTCCTACATCAAAGCTATTGGCTACTAGCCTGAATGTAGTCCCATCGTAACGAAATTACGACATCACGTTCTGAAAGATCGGATTTTTCGCCAACTTGGCCCGACCGCGTGTATGCAACAGTTTCGGACACAATCCGTCGGACTAAATCCGACGGGCAAAATCCAACGGATTTGGTTGGCAAAATCTCCGACCGTGTGTATGTGGGCTGACACTTCTCACATATGTAAACATCTGCATTTTTTCTTTTTGATAGAACATTACATAGGACCCCCAACTCCATACTCATACTCTTAGCCCTTGTACACGTGGTCGGAAATTCTGACGGAAAATGTCCGATTGGACCGTGTTGTCGGATAATCCGACCGTGTGTGGGCTCCATCTGACTTTTTCCGTCGGAATGTCCGACCAACAAAGTTTAAGAACTGGATATAAAATTTTCCGACAACATGATCCGATAGGACTTTGTCCGAACGTTTGTAGAAAATTCCGATCGGACAATACTTAAGATGGTGCTGCCTAACCCCTGGAAACAAGTTATTTAAAGTTTCTTTAAACAGTAAGTAATATGCGATTGGGGCTGGATTACAGTGGCTATAGTTTGATAATTACTTATTATAATGGACTAAATGAAAAGAAGCATCAGAGTGGGAGAGTTTACTTCCTCTTTAACCTTTATTCACCTTTAACTTTATTCTACCTCTTTGGGACCGCTTGCCCGCATTGTACTGCGGACAGGCTGCTTCTACGGGCACAGTGACATGTATGTACCCGTATGTCACTGCTTCCCTCCCACTGACCCCTGCTGAGTCCAATCACAGAAGGGGTTAACGGAGGGGGGGGGAGCAGTCACATACAGGTACGCCGCTATGCCCATAGGAGCCGCTTGTGCACAGTACAATGTGGGCAGGCAATCCTAAAGTGGTAGTAATAAGTGGTAAGTAATAAGCAGCACATATTACACACAATAACAATTGTTAGGCACACACTTGATTACCATTGGATGTTAACTCCTTCCCAGCCGGTATTATTAATACAGTAACAGTGTATAGTGTTATCACTGTATTAGGGTCACCGGTGATGTCAGTTTCAGTTAGTCAGTTCCCACCCAGTCTCAATTAGTGTCAGATTGTGTGCCGCACTATTATAGTCCCAATATAAGTCGCTGATCACTGTCAATACTAATATAAACCAAAAAATGCAAATTCCAGAATATATACCATAGATTGCAAATGATATAACTTTCACACAAACTTATCAATATAAATTTATTGGGATTTTTTTTATCAAAGACTTGTAGAAGAATACGAAGTATATGAATGGGGACCTTGGATTGTGGGCTCCTTGAGGGTAGGGACCAATGTGAGTGTGCAATGTACAGGGATAGGGACAATTGTAGACACTCACTCAGGTTGAACTGGATGGACTGGTGTCTTTATTCAACCTAACTAACTATGAAACTATGAATACATGTTGGCCTACATTATTTGAAGAATTTTTTTTTTTTTTTATATATTTTTTAATGGATATGTTTTATAGCAGAAAGTAAAAAAAAATGATTTCAATATTTTTGGTCTTTATTTATTTATTTAATAAGCAATAAAAAACCCAGTGGTGATCAAATACCACTAAAAGAAAGCTCTATTTGTGTTTAAAAAAAAATGATATAAATTGAATGTGTTTAGTGATGTATGACAGCGCAGTTTCCAGTTAAATTAGTATTGCATAGCAAAAAATGGCCTGGTCATGAAGGGGGTTAAACCTTCTGAAGCTGAAGTTGTTAAATAGCACTTAAAATGACTTCTAATGCAGTGTACACATGACCAGACTTTCCGGCAGACTATTTCCAAAGGACTTCTGAACGAACGGACCTGCCCACACCCGTGTACACATGGCTGGACTTTTCGACAGCAAAGGTCTGATGGAACGAGTCCGTCGGACAATTCGACTGTGTGTGTGCTTCATCAGACCTTTGCTGTCGAAAAATCCGACGGACTTTAGATTTAGAACATGTTTCAAATCTTTCCGACGGACTCGACGTCACGCTCGAATCCATCGCACTTTGGTGTGATTGTGTGTAGACAAGTCAGACAGAATTCAGTCTGTTGAAAAGTCAGACAGAATTCAGTCTGTTGAAAAGTCAGACAGAATTCAGTCTGTTGAAAAGTCAGACAGAATTCAGTCTGTTCAAAAGTCCGGTCGTGTGTACACGGCATTAGTCCGTTCGAAAGTCCGTTCGTTTTGAACGTGATGAAGTAAGACGGTAGTAAAAAAGGAAGTTCATAATTTAAAACCAGCCTTTCTGAATCAGAAACAATTCAAATTAGTTCTTACACTCCTGATAGCCGCAAAGCAGACTATAGCCAATGCGTGGAAAACAGATGTGGTGAATATTGCAGAAACCAAACGTAGAATGAATCAATCTTTCATCCACGCTAAAATGGACGCTATAGATAAAAACCAGATGACAAAGTTTGATGATATATGGAAACCCTGGATTAAATATTATACGTCAGATAATATTGACAACCGAGTTTTATTGTTATGGTGATTAAGATTTTTTTATAGAATTACAACATTAGCTGATATATAAAACCTCCTCCGGAGAATTATTCCCTCCCCTTCCCCTCCTATATACCTTTTATGTTCTTCCCTTACTATATAATACTTACTATAAAACATACTTTAGAAGTTATGGTCAAAACTTTAAAATCATATATTTTCTTTTAGACATATTTATATTTTCTTGGGATTAAAATGTTTAAAACTCTGCTACAAGAATGTTTTCAAATTCTAAAATATATAAGGCCATTTATTGTCATTCCCACGAGAATATCTTGAAATTCTTCTTTGCTTTGTATCATCCGTACTTCAATATGTCTACTTTTTATTTCTGGTATCACATAATTTGTCTTATATTCTGTACATGTAATTTATTTTAACATAAAATAAAAACTTTTGAACGAGAAAAAGCAAGTTCAATAGCCAGTAGCCAATAGCTTCCCTTGGGAAGCCTCTTGGGCATGGAGTTCACCAGAGCCTCACAGGCTGCTTCTGGAGTCCTCTTTCACTCTTCTATGATGACATCACGGAGCTGGTGGATGTTAGAGACCTTGCGCTCCTCCACCTTCTGTTTGAACTGTAGCTCCCCAGTGCCGGCAGCACTCATGCAGCCCCAGACCGTGACACTCCCACCACCATGCTTGACTGTAGGCAAGACACACTTGTCTTTGTACTCCTCACCTGGTTGTCACCACACACGCTTGACGCCATCTAAACCAAATAAGTTTATCTTGGTCTCATCGGACCACAGGACATGGTTCCAGTAATCCATGCCCTTAGTTTGCTTGTCTTCAGCAAACTGCAGGCTTTCTTGTGCATCAGCTTTAGAAGAGGCCTCCTTCTGGGACAACAGCCATGCACACCAATTTAATGCAGTGTGTGACGTATGGTCTGAGCACTGACAGACTGTCCCCCTACCCCTTCAACATCTGCAGCAATTCTGGCAGTACTCATATGTCTATTTCCCAAAGACAACCTCTGGATATGATGCTGACCACATGCACTCAACACCTTTGGTCGACCATGGCGAGGCCTGTTCTGATTGGAACCTGTCCTGTTAAACCGCTGTATGGTCTTGGCCACCATGCTGCAGCTCAGTTTCAGGGTCTTGGCAATCTTCTAATAGCCTGGGCCAGTCATGGCGAACCTTGGCACCCCAGATGTTTTGGAACTACATTTCCCATGATGCTCAAGCACACTGCATAGTGCATGAGCATCATGGGAAATGTAGATCCAAAACATCTAGGGTGCCAAGGTTTGCCATCACTGGCCTATGCCATCTTTATGTAGAACAACAATTCTTTTTTTTGCCATGAGGTGCTATATTGAACTTCCAGTGACCAGTATGAGAGAGTGAGAGCGATAACACCAAATTGAACACACCTGCTCCCCATTCACACCTGAGACCTTGTAACACTAACGAGTCACATGGCACCGGGGAGGGAAAATGGCTAATTGTACCCAAATTTGGAAATTCCCTTCCCGATGATGATGATGATGTTGTGCAGACTATATATTTATATGTATGATTCCACGCATTGATATATTTATGGATTTGTATACTGTTCTGTAAAACGATTTTGTGTATCATTTTTGTGAATAAATTTGTAATATATTTTTTTACTTATATTTTGGTCTGCCTTAAAAGTCCCGCTGTACTGGGGGGTACTGTGATCTCCTTGTTAGGGGATCTTTCTATTTACACGTTTTGGGATGTTGGCGACAATGATATTGGAAAGTTTGATGCTTTCCTTTATGGTTCATCTCTTATATAATTTCCCTTGCTGACGTGGTCCATGTCTATTTATGAGGTTGTCTCAGTCCCCTGCCAGCCCACCACTGGGGATTGTCTGAGGCCTCATTAATATGCATGGCTGCTCCTAATAACCTCCCTTTAATTCTACAAGATTCTCCAACCTTCCAGACCAGGGGGAGGTACCAGAGGGTTGCTGGGATGAGTCACCCAACCCATCTTTGCCTCTGTTTAATCTACAACTGTTATGGTGCTGCACATGTGATTCGTTATGACACCAGCCATTGGATGGTTTGATAGTTTGGCTGAGAGCACAGCCAATGTGCAGTTAGCATTCCCGGCATGCCTTTTTTTTTGTAACTGTTTAAATCGATGGGTTTACTTCCACTTTAATTCCAGCACACACTAGAGGGTGCTACAGGTGCCTCCAGAGGTGAGCTTGTTGACATCATTTATGCACAGAAATGCGTGTGTGTGTGCAATTAGGTTCCAGTGTGCAGAATAAATAAACGTGTTTGTACGCATACACTTCTAAACACCATATGCACATAAATGCACATAATTACATGCCAAATCTAATTTAAATTTTTTTTTTAGGTTGGATTTTTCTGCAAGCTTCAGTCAGAAAGATCCAGCACACAAGAGTATTTTACTCCGCCCGTGTGCAATGTGGAAGATCCTGTTCCGATCTGTAATTACATAATTGCATCTTTAATTACATAAGCAGAGATAAATAATATATGACTAAGTCACACCGCAAGGATGTCAAAGAGGATCCTGAGAATAGTGAAGTAAAAAAACAAAGTCGCAGAGAACATAGTGAGTATCAAAGAAGTTCAGAAAAGGATTTACTAATAAATGACAGCCTGTTCATTTGTGAGGCTGGGAAGAGTGCGGGTACGCAGTGGGAGAATATATATGTGCAAGATCTGTGCATTCATTTGCAGAGGCCAGCAATAAAGTATGTGCGTATGAAAGTGGGTTATCAGCAGGGGCTTTGCTTTTTCTCTTTCCCAGTTAAATTGTACAACATAATCATTGCATCTGGGTCAGGTAAGTGAAACCGTGCTTTATCATACCACGTTGCTGGGCATCTGCCTTCCATTATGCCTTTCACTGCAAATCTATAACTTGGATTTTTTTTTTTTTTTAATCCATCTAGGTTGACAAGATTAACAAAGGTAGACATCCAATGGCTGTATGAAAAGTGCTTTTAGCTTTTTAAATAATAGAGCCTCGTTTTAGATGGACTTTTGTATTATGCGTAGCAGAAAGCAGTGTGACCCTGACATATAAAACACCCTTGTGAGAACATAATCCAGGAACTATAATGTTGTATTTTACATGGATAAAAGATGGCACTCCAGCCATTACAGCATACGCACTGTTTACAACTTTTTTTTTTTTTTTAAACTTGTTACATTAAAGTGGATGTGTAAACCCATTTTTTTTTTTTTTTGATGTCATAATGTAGAGTTTAAGATTTCCTATCATTTGAGCCCAGTCTTGCCACAAAGAGTTAATTGAGCTCTGAGCAATCCCCTTTTAGGCTCCATGCACACTGAAGCTCAAAAAAGCTTTTTTCTGGACGCCAGATTGCTGGCAGAAAACGCTGGTTGAAAAACGTGCTTTTAACAGCGTTTTGTACTAGCGTTTATGAGCGTTTTTTAGCGTTAGCTCTTATGGACGTTTTTAATAAAAATACACAGAGGACACTCCAAAAATCCCACATTGCATTGCAAACTCCCACAATGCATTGAAAAAAATAGAACGCGGAACGCTAATTAACGAGTGTTTATGAGCGTTTATCGGCATTTGTCGTTTTTTGGCGGTGAAAAACGGCACTTTGAACGCGAATTTCTGGCGTTCAGAAAAAAGCCCATAAACTCCACTGCTCATTAAAGCTAAAAAACGTCCATGTGTGCATGGACACATAGGCTAACAGAGTGGAGTTTATGGGCTTTTAAAAAGAACGCCCAAACTCCAATAAACTGCAGTTTATGAGCTCCCGTGTGCATGGAGCCTTATTGTTCAGTGAGATAAATCTTGACAAACAGAGAACAACTTTGTCAATCCCTTGCTGTGAGTGACAGGTGATTTACATATCTCTTGCACTAGCCTAAGAGACATGCATTATTTTTTAATTCCCTCCCACTCCTTTCTTCAGCAGCTCTGCAAGGATTGGCTGTTCTACACCTCAACATGATTTGGCATGCTGAAGTCATGTGGTTACTTTCCTGTCTTTTCACTGGATGTTGGAGATCATAGCAGAAGTTCAGTGTAAGAAATACACAGGAGAAAATGCATATAGATAAGGGGAGTGTAGAGGTGGGCGGGGAGTCTACTAACATCACGACTCCACCCACTGAGCCCTGAAAAACAGACCCACCCTCAAAATCTGCAGGTGGCATGTATATCCTTCTAGATAACCAATATTGCAGTAGTTTAGAAAGGATGAGAGTGGGTTTACATCCACTTTAACCACTTCATCCGCGGAAGATTTGGCTGCTCAATGACCAGGCCATTTTTTGCGATGCAGTGTTTCGTCACATATGACGACCCATCACATTTGGCTACCCGCTGGACTGCGGATGCGTGACCCCGCCATATGCGTTCCAACACTGTGGCGATCTGCACTTGCGCAGAATTTTGTGGCCACACCCCTGAGTCCAGGTTCAAGCCCCACCATCCAAGTCGACATAGAGTTAGATTATAAATATGCCGAGCAAAGCGAGGACGTGCCCAAAGCGCGGCGAGTGGAGCGAGCCCGCGAGGGGCCCTGTGGCCAAGTGGTCTTACAACAGTGTTGGAACACATATGGCGGCGTCGCGCATGTGCACTCCAGCGGGTACAGAAATGTGATGGGTCGCCAAATGTGACCAAACAACGGCACTGCATTGCTTCAACTGACAATTGCTCGGTCGTGCGACACTGTACGCAAACAAAATTGATGTCCTTTTTTTCCTCACAAAGAGAGCTTTCTTTTGGTGGTATTTGATCATCTCTGCGGTTTATATTTTTTGCGCTATAAACAAAGTTTTTTGTTTTTTGAATGCCGATGGAGCATACACATGGTCGCAATTTCCAACCAAAACCTCACATAGGACTTTTGCTGGTGGGTTTCGAATCATCTGTACGGGGCATTACGCTGAAATCATAAGTCCTCTGTCCGTGGATATTTCTGTAGCAGTGAGCTTCTAGTACTGCCAGGGTTAATATGGGTGGCGTCACCTGTGACAACCACATGTCAGAAATGACGATTATGCCCAATCTTTCTTCCCTCTCCTGTCTTAGGTTGGCCATACATTATACAATTTCTTTATCCATTTTTCCTTTAGATTTACCAAAATCATATAATATGAGGTCGAGCCTAAACACTTTCAATTAGTATGCAATCAGGCAGGCCTTGCTCTGGCCTTAGAGGCCCTACTATCAGTTCCCACAGTAAAAAAGTGCTCTATGAATGGAGGAGGCGGACCTTTCCTCTATCTGCCTGTCCGCCATTCATAGAGCGCTTTTCATTTTGGTGTGTTTTTTTTCTCTTTTTTTTTCTAACAACTTCACCTTTAAATCTTGCCTCAGCAGGCTATAGGCTTGTATTGATGAGCAAATACAGCATGTTTTTCCATACATTCTGATCTTCTGAGATCACTCATTTTATTGACAGGTATACTTGACCTGCAGTGGACCTCATTATAACTTGCAGTTGACTTTTGTGCTGATGAGGAAATTCCCAGCAGCTTTGTAAATATACAGCTGTGAATATATTGATATAAATGTGAAGTTATTCATTTTACCACAAGAAATCCCCCACAACACCCATAATACGTACAGTATTATGGGTGTTTTGGTGTATCTCTCGTGGTAAGATGAATAATGGTTTGGTCTTTGCATTGGCCTGAAGCAATGACAGGCACATTCATTTGGATAGAAACTAGAATGATTGCTGGTGCAATAATCTGATAATTATATAATCTGAGACATTCACAGTCTATAGAATTTGAACTTTTAGGAGTCCAGTTCTTTCCCTGACATTAGGTGGTCAGTGGAAAATTGTGAGTGGATCGAGCCGTGACCAAAAGTTCTTGAGACATTCTTGCATAACAAACATGTTGGTCCTCCAGGTTTAGGTGGCTAATCTATTTATAATGATTCTGTATTACAGGTCAGGTTCCAAACATGCTTTATTGTTTTTCCAACATGAATAAATAAGCATAGGCAACAATAAAATATTTTGACAATACACAAAGAAAAAAAACACATAAAATACATTCTAACCTGTCCAGTACTTACTACACAGTCAAGTCCCGCTCTAGCTAAGGCCTCATCATATACACTTGCAGCAAAAGCACACAGCTGCTTTATTTACTAAAGCTGGAAAGTGCAAAACCAGGCTCACTTCTGCATAGAAACCAATGAGCTTCTAACTCCAGATTGTTCAATTAATCTTTGGTAATAAAACCTGGAAACAAATTGGTTTCTATGCAGAAGTGAGCCTGATTTTGCACTTTCCAGCTTTAGTAAATAAACCCCATTGTGTACTTAAAAGTGGGGTATGCCTGTAGTGTGAACTGACGCCAAAGAAAATAAGGCATTGGAACTGCACTGGGCAGTGTACCCCAATACTGGTGGTGTGACCAAGGCCTTACAGTGTAGACCACAGATGGCCTGAATTTAGAAAAAACTGTGTTTATACTGGCCTGGGCCTGGGAGATCAGATCTCAAACAAAGATAAAGAAAAGCCAGAGGTAAAAGGTCATATTTGCAATAAGACCTGATATCCATGGGTATAAAATGTTTTGTTTTAATAAGGTGGGATGAAATGTCAGTTTTGTGAGCCGGGCATGCATTTTAAGGAGAAAACATCTCAAACTACCAGTAATTTTTGTGAATTTAGATAAATCAGCATTACATTAGCAGAGCATTGCTCAAAGGTTTCATACTTTAATTTAGGGATATGCAATTAGCGGACCTCCAGCTGTTGCAAAACTACAAGTCCCATCATGCCTCTGAATGAATGAATGAAATACTTATATAGCGCACAATGTGAACTGAATCGCCTCTAGGCGCTGTGGCGAGCTTTGCTCATCAGCTAAAAGAGGAAGGTCTTAAGTTTTTTCCTAAAAGCCAGGTGATTTTCTTCCAGACGGATGTCGATTGGTAGAGCATTCCATAGCCGGGGCCCTTGGACAGCGAATCTCCGATCCCCCTTGGATTTATACCGGGCTTTGGGCACGAGGAGGAGGTTTTTGTTAGCTGATCGAAAACTGCAGTTTGGTGTGTAATGATTTATTTTCTCCATAAGGTATTGCGGAGCTTCTCTATGCACGCATTTGTGAGTGAGGCAAAGGGTCTTGAACGTGATCCGATTTTTTACAGTTAGCCAATGTAAGCTCCTCAGCGAAGGAGAGATGGATTCCCAGGGGTTTTTCCCTGTTATCTGCCTTGCCGCCGTGTTTTGGATAAGTTGTAATCGCGCAAGTTGATATTGAGGTAATCCTATGTAAAGCGATTTTGCGTAGTTCAATCGCGAATTGATGATTGTTCCAACTACCACTGCCTTGCCTTTCTTTGGGATAAAAGGGATGAGTCTGCGAAGCATGCGCAGCAGATGGTGAGATCCCCTGACTACTGCTCCTATTTGCGCATCCATTGACATTTGTGCGTCTAAAATAACCCCGAGACTCTTGGCTTTGGTTTTTGGGAGGATAGCCTGCCCAAAGACAGTTATTGGAGACCAGGGGGTTTTTGTTGCGGGTTTATGATTTGGGTGTAAGATACGCAGCTCTGTTTTTGATTCGTTCAGTTGGAGGGAGTTGGTGGTCATCCAATCCTCTATTGATTTGAGGCAATTTTCAAGTTGTTGTTGGTGATCTTTTTTTCCATTGATCCTTAAATAAAGTTGTGTGTCGTCAGCGTAAGAGTGGAAGCAGAGATCTGAGCATCTGATGATTTGGAGCAGTGGGCGGATGTAAATGTTAAAGAGAACGGGTGACAAAGGAGAGCCTTGAGGGACTCCGCAGGTGACTGCCCGAGATTCGGAAAAGTATTTTCCTAGTTTCACTGTCTGTGACCGATTTCCTAGGAAGGACGCGAACCATTGGAGATCTATGTCTTGGACTCCAGCTACTTCTGTGAGGCGGACGAGTAGAGTATTGTGATCTACTGTATCAAATGCTGCGCTGTCTAACAGTACGAGGAGACACGGATCGCCGTCATCTGCTGCTTCGAGGGCGTCATCCCAGATCTTCAGGAGTGCTGTTTCTGTTCCATGACCCGGGCGGAAGCCTGATAGCAGCGGGTCCAGGAGTTTGTTAGTATCCAGGTGGAGTTGTAGCTGATGTACTACTGCTTTCTCCATGATCTTGGAAATGGTATTGAGGCTTGTAATTGGCCTACGGTTGTTTGGGTCCTGAGGGTCCAGGTTTGGTTTTTTGAGTAGAGGTTTGTGGGATTCACTTTCTGGGGGTTCTAGGCACACTGGATTCATTGATAGATTGACTAGATTAAACAGTTCCCGTGGTTGGTTTGCGGCCGTTGAGATTGTGTATGAGAAGTGGTCCTTTTTAGCTTTGAAGATTGATTTCCGATAATTCTCTGTGATACCTTTGTAGTTAAAGTGGTTTTCCTCAGTGGGATTTCTTCTCCATGTTCTTTCCGCTCTTCTGCGTTCTTGCTTTAGTACGGAGAGGGAGCTATTAAACCATCCAGCATTTTTCTTCCTGATGAGTGCCCTGCGTTTTGGTGCTACCGAGTCTGCTGATTGCAGTAATGCCCTGTTCAGGGAGTTGAGTGTTTCCTCCGTATAGTGGTTTAAGGTTAATGTAGATATCTTTTTGCACAGAGTGGTTTTGAAGGATTCGGAGTACAGTTTTTTATGCGATCTGGTCCAGTGCGTTGTTACAGGATTCCGTTTTGCGTTGGTGATGTTGGTAGCGATTTTGAATTTGATGGCGTGGTGATCCGTCCATGGCAGGGCTATGTTGTCGAGTATGTGGAGGTCAATGTTCTGTTTGAAAATGAGGTCCAGGGTGTGTCCTGACCCATGCGTGGGATTCTTTATCAGTTGCTGGAGACCCAGTTCTTCTAGTTGATTGATGCAGGCCGTCGCGATGGGGTCTTTGGGCTCGTTTGCCCAAAGGTTGAAATCTCAGAGTGCCAGGAAATTTTTGAATTTTAGGGTGTGCATTGCGAAGGATTCCGTGAGGGGTGAAAGAAGATCGGACTTTGATCCCGGTGGTCTGTAGCACAGTAGAATATGAATGGTGTCATGGGGAGTTGATTGAAGATGTAGCGTCAGGGTTTCCATAAACGGCACTGGGTTCTGTGATGATGATTTAGTGAGATCCAGGTGAGCTTTAAAGATCACTGCTAGGCCTCCTCCTTTTTTCCCTATCCGGTGTTCGGTTAGGATCCTGTAGTTTTCCGGCACCAATTCGGTGAGGATGGTGTTGCAGTCAGAGGTTAACCAGCTTTCGGTGATGAAGAGGCAGTCTACATTGCTCTCGATGATGAAGTCGTGTACTTCCAGTCTATGTTTGACTGCAGACCTGGTGTTAATCAAGGTGCACTCTAATTGTGGTGGTTGAGTAGATCTCTTCCTGCAGTTGGGAGTTGCTTGTCGTCCAGTTTTTAATAGTTGTTCACTTTGCAGTATTTTTTGTATGGAAGAAGGCAATGTGGTGTTGAAGTTCCTTAGTCTGTGCAGAACTTCTGCTGAGTATTTGAAGTGGCACATGGTTTGTGGATGTGGTTGATGATACGATGGGCCTAAAGATGCTGATCCTGATAAGGGTCTTGACCCTGAGGAGGGGCTAGGTATCAGACTTGCCGCCGTGCTTGAGACTTAGCGCGCAAGTTGACCAGGGGATGCCTATATGGATGCGGAAGCAGTTGTTGTAAACGGTTGCTGGCTGTTCCGGCTACCTTTACTTGAGGTGAAGGTTCCTGCTCAGAAAATACATCTGGCTGTGCTCTGGAGTAGTCGTCCTAGGGTAGAGGAGGGGCTAGGTATCAGACTTGCCGCCGTGCTTGAGGCTTAGCACGCAAGTTGATCAGGGGATGCCTATATGAATGCGGAAGCAGTTGTTGTAATCGGTTGCTGGCTGTTTCAGCTACCTTTACTTGAGGTGAAGGTCCATGCTCAGAAAATACGTCTGGCTGTGCTCTGGAATAGTCGTCCTAGGGTGGAGGAGGGGCCTCTGCCTCTGGGTGTCATGCTTGTGGCTGTCGGAGTCTTGCTATGCGTCATGGGACTTGTAGTTCTGCAACAGCTGGAGGTCCGTTAATTGCATATCCCTGCTTTAAATGATGTGACTTTTGTCCGATCTTATAGCGGAACTGCAGTCTGCTCACATAATGGGCGTGATTTACTAAAACTGGAGCACTCAGAATCTGGTGCAGCTGTGCATGGTAGCCAATCAGCTTCTAACCTTGGCTTGTCTATTAAGCTTTGGCAATAAAACCTGGAAGTTGATTGGCTTCTATGCAGACATGAGCCTGAGTTTGCATGCTCCAGCTTTAGTAAATAACCCCCAATTTGTAATAAAAACAACTGAAGCTTCCCTCCAACCACTTTGTATATTATTTTATATATACTGTGATTCTGTACTTGCCAAATATTATGTAAAAATCTCCCTCCACTGAGTGTGGCTGCAACCATTTTAACTGTGGGCAGCTGAAGGCGCTGTGGTTCACTTCCTGGATTTACACAGAGACATAGAGGCACACCTCCAGCTCTGCAGCTTTCATTTGCCCTCTTATGACTCATCCTCCCTCCCTTCCTGGCAAACTCTCAGGAGGGTGAGAGAGAGAGCTGTGCATGATGTCATAAGCCTAGGCCAGTAATGGCGAACCTTGGCACCCCAGATGTTTTGGAACTACATTTCCCATGATGCTCATGCACTCTGCAGTGTAGTTAAGCATCATGGGAAATGTAGTTCCAAAACATCTGGCGTGCCAAGGTTTTCCATCACTGGCCTAGGCTTATGACCAGACAAATTAGGAAGTGGGCTGTATAAGGTATTTGCTGGCAGAAAAAAAATGTTTTACTATGAACAGTTAAAACAATAAGGGCAGAAGATTTAAAGTGATTGTAAAGGTAAAAAACAAAAACAAAAAAACAAACAAACATACTTACCTCCACTGTGCATGTCGTTTTGCACAGAGTGGCCCCGAACCTGCTCTTCTGGGGTCCCCCAGCGGCTCTCGTGGCTCCTCCCCACATCTGCTAACCCCCTCGGAGAAGCGCTTCTTCGAGGGGGTTACCTTGCGAGTCCAGCATTTGTTGTCCATATCGGCTGAATACAGGACTTGGTCCCCCCCCAGCGCTCGCGTGATTGGATTTGATTGACAACAGCGGGAGAACTCAAATCAAGAGCCAAGAACTCCAGGCAGAGAGACAGCACGTCCCCGCCGGGTCAAGTTCCAGGGCTCGGGTAAGTAAAACAGGATTGGGGGGGTGTTCACTGACAGTTGTTTTTTCACCTTAATGCATAGGATTCATTAACGTGAAAAAACACAAGGGTTTACAAACCCTTTAATACATGGAAAGATGAAAAAATTACTGAAAGTCCTCTTTACTTAGAATGCTTCACTTCATTCTTAATTATTACATTCTGATGTTTAAAAGGATTCATCTTTTTTTTTCCTACAGTGTAAGCTGACTTCAGAGAAAAAACTAATTACAGATATAATAGATGCATATGCATCAGATACACTCAGGAGGTTGGCTTAACAGCGAACATGGCATTTTATTATAATAGCACAGACAAATACATAGTATAAAGAACGTTTCCTGTCCTGCCCTTGTTATCACCATTTTAATGAATTTTTCTGATCTGTATAATTACTTACTATAACAAACAAAAGTGTAAGCCATAAACAGCAGAAAAACGTAATTTAGTAAAAACCTCAAGGAATTTTTAGTAAGGATTTGCTATTTGTGTATGTCAGTCGAATGCTGGAAGATGCAAACATTTTCATTTTCTTCTGCATTATTCATCCTCATGAAGTTGTCACTAAAAATACTCATTGTAGGCAAGCTTCTTCCCTAGGACATAACACTGAGAGCTATTGCTCATCTGTAGATAGCGGCTCTGCTATTTCTGTTTCCCAGAGGTTTTTCGGTACAGATACATTGTTTCCTAACTTAGCTCCAAAGGTTACTGTTTTAGGTAGATAATGGTTTTGTATAGAGACTCGAGTCATTGTGCAACTAGATTCAATGATAAAAATAGAATGCTAAGGCAGGCCATAGATGGTGCGATTTTCTTTCTTGCAATCACAGGTTGCGGTAGAGGAAGTTGCTTGATTCCCCCATCAACACAGCCAGTGTTGATGGGGGAGATTCCTCCTACAGAGCTATTATGTTCTCTTCCAGTGAGGGGGTAGGGCTTGCCATCCCTGCTGGGAGAACACACTGACTATGGGGATCCGTCCCTGCTGGGAGAACACACTGACTATGGGGAATCGTCCCTGCTGGGAGAACACACTGACTATGGGGAGCCGTCCCTGCTGGGAGAACACACTGACTATGGGGAATCGTCCCTGCTGGGAGAACACACTGATTATGGGGAGCCACCCCTGCTGGGAGAACACACTGACTATGGGGAGCCGTCCCTGCTGGGAGAGCACACTGATTATGGGGAGCTGTCCCTGCTGGGAGAACACACTGATTATGGGGAGCCGTCCCTGCTGGGAGAACACACTGATTATGGGGAATCGTCCCTGCTGGGAGAACACACTGATTATGGGGAGCCACCCCTGCTGGGAGAACACACTGACTATGGGGAGCCGTCCCTGCTGGGAGAGCACACTGATTATGGGGAGCTGTCCCTGCTGGGAGAACACACTGATTATGGGGAGCCGTCCCTGCTGGGAGAACACACTGATTATGGGGAGCCGTCCCTGCTGGGAGAACACACTGATTATGGGGAGCTGTCCCTGCTGGGAGAACACACTGATTATGGGGAGCCGTCCCTGCTGGGAGAGCACACTGATTATGGGGAGCTGTCCCTGCTGGGAGAACACACTGATTATGGGGAGCCATCCCTGCTGGGAGAACACACTGATTATGGGGAGCCGTCCCTGCTGGGAGAGCACACTGATTATGGGGAGCCGACCCTGCTGGGAGAGCACACTAATTACGGGGAGCCGTCCCTGCTGGGAGAGCACACTGATTACAGGGAGCCGTCCCTGCTGGGAGAGCACACTGATTATGGGGAGCCGTCCCTGCTGGGATAGCACACTGATTATGGGGAGCCGTCCCTGCTGGGAGAGCACACTGATTACGGGGAGCCATCCCTGCTGGGAGAGCACACTGATTATGGGGAGCCGTCCCTGCTGGGAGAGCACACTGATTATGGGGAGCCGTCCCTGCTGGGAGAGCACACTGATTATGGGGAGCCGTCCCTGCTGGGAGAGCACACTGATTATGGGGAGCCGTCCCTGCTGGGAGAGCACACTGATTATGGGGAGCCGTCCCTGCTGGGAGAGCACACTGATTACAGGGAGCCGTCCCTGCTGGGAGAGCACACTGATCACGGGGAGCCGTCCCTGCTGGGAGAACACACTGATTATGGGGAGCCGTCCCTGCTGGGAGAACACACTGATTATTGCTAGTGGCTATAGCCCCTGGCAAATAATCGAATCTTGAAAATCAGACATGCTGATTGTACCCAAATAATAAATAATAATAATAATAAATATCACAAAAGACTTCAAACTTAAACTTATGAGCACAGCTGTAGCTCAGTGAATGAGGAGAGCTTGTTCTGATTTTATTTATTATTATTATTATTATTATTATTATTATCTTCTGCACCAAAAAGTCAGTTTTTTTTCTTCACGATTGGATGTTCTTTGCAAAGTGTATTTTCGTTTAACATTATTTACTTACATAAGTAAAAATTCACTTTAAAAATAGAAATGCTCTACTCCTTTTATAAATCGAGGTTAAAGTGCTTGTAAACCCTTACATATACCCAATGAAGTGATTGGCCTCAGGTGATACACAGAGATGAAACAAATCCTCCTACATATGTTGTACCTATTTATCTGCAGTCTTCTCTTATCGACATCCATTCAAAGCTTGTCTGAGTGGTCAGAAAAAAAGGGACCAGGGGGCTGAATTTACACTCTGCAGAACTTAGTGCGGAGAGCTCTGAGACCTTTTTGGATGAAAGGGACACACGCTCCTTCACACAGGACACAGGAACAGAGCTCAGGCTATTAATCTGCTGGAGATCCCTCCCCTGTCACCTTTTATCTCTTAGTGTCAGGAAAACTTTTCAAAAGTGATTCACGCAGATAGCAGAGAGGAACGAAGCAGCACACAAAAGTGACAGTGCTCTTAATTGTACACACTATAAAGGGATATGCTTTGTTAAAGGGGTTGTAAAGCTTCGTGTTTTTTCACCTTAATGCATCCTATGTGGTAAGGTGAAAAAACACCTCGCACTCTCCGGCCCCCCTGAGCCCCCGTTTTACTTACCTGAGCCCCGAATCTCCGTGGGTGTGATCCCGAGTTGCTTTTCCCCAGCTCTTGTGGGGTCTTCATTGGATGATTGATAGCAGCGCAGCCATTGGCTCCTGCTGCTGTCAATCAAATCAATGACGCATCGTGCCAGGGGGGGCGGGGCCAAGTGATACACTCGGTGGCTATGGCTGCCGACTGTATCACACGGGAGTGCGCCCGCAAGCTAACCCCCTTGGGAGAGAGCTTCCCAGATAGGGGGTTAGCTCATGCATGGAGGAGCCGAGACAGCTGCAGAGGGACCCCAGAAGACGAGGATCGGGCCACTCTGTGCAAAACAAACTGCACAGTGGAGGTAAGTATGATATGTTTGTCATTTAAAATAAAAATAGAAATTAAACCTTTACAACCCCTTTAATTTTTCATGTCTGAGGTTTACAATCACGTTAATGCATCTTTGATGGAAGGCAGTTTCTTTAAAGTGGTTCTGCACCTAAAAAAAAAAAATATTAAAAGCCAGTAGCTACTAATATTGCAGCTGCTGACTTTTAATAAAATAACACTTACCTGTCCCAGGGTCCAGCGATGTCGGCGGCAGATGACGAGCGATCGCTCGTCTCGCTGCTGCCACCGCCGCCATCCTCTGTCAGGGAATCGGGAAGTGAAGCATGGCGGCTTCACTGCCCCGTTCCCTACTGCGCATGCGCGAGTCGCGCTGCGCGAGTCGCGCTGCGCGTCTCTTCAGATCCCCCACTGTGTCCTGGGAACTGTGTGTTTCCCAGAACACAACGGGGGGGGGGGGGGCGTCTGCGGGGGTCTGCGGCGGTCTGGATTATGCAGATAACTGCACCCCTCCCCCCTGAAAGGTGCCGATTGTGGCACCGGAGGGGGGGAGGGATCAGATTAGCGGAACTTCCCCTTTAGGGTGAAGAACCACTTTAATACTGGGAGCCACATTACCATTGATTAATAGTCCATATACTTGAGCTGTCGGTGATCCAATAGTGTAAGAAAAGACTAAGATTGGGTTGAAATTCTTGGTAAACATCTACCAGCCATGAACTGGCCATGAATCTGGATCAGACATCATGAAGACTGGATTGGTTTGGGAATTTTTTATTTATTTGCTCCCACTATACATATTGTTTTCCTTTCTTCATCTGTCCCTGGCGCCTCTAACACTGAGAACCGAGCGCTCGAACACTGCCAATCGCTCAGTTCTCACAGCTCCTTGAAGCAGAGAGCTGCTGACTGTCAGTCACAGCTCTCTGCTCTGCCTCTCCCTCGCTCACTGAAGTGCTGGGCTGTGGAGTGGGCGGAGCGGCCGGCTTAGGCTCTCAATGGCTCGCTGAGATCCTGAGCCAGATGCCGGTCCAGGGATCTGGACGGATCCCGAATCTCTGTGGTCATGATGATTTTTATGCTTTTGATGAAGGCTTAGGTCGAAATGCGTCAACATTTTGGATGATGTTACTGCTATAATGCTACAATAAAATTTTCTATGGAGAAGCTGCCGAGTACTTTTTATGGATTGTCTGTGAGCTCAATTAGCCAAAGCACCAACCACTCTGCCCACTAACTAAATTATACAACGGTAGAGCTTTTGCTTCTTTGGTCATGATATGACAACTGAGGTTCGACCGACCCTATGACGTCAGCAGAGAGCAGACTTCAGCCCGCTGTCTGCTGAAAACAGGACACAGGAGAATCAGCCTCACTCTTTTTTACTTGTAAGCATCAACTGTTAGTTTTGTTGGTAGTTTTACATTTGTGCAGCTCAGCAACTTAACCACTTCCCGCCCAAAGACATCATATGACGTCTTTGACTTTCAGTCGGAATATCTGAATGATGCCTGCAGCTACAGGCATCATTCAGATATCCTTGTTTTTAGCCGACAATTCCGTGCACCATAAGAACGATCATAGTGGCGGTTCCGCTGCTTAATCGTTCTTACAGGCGTCACCTGTAAGAACGATCAAGAGGATGATGTTATGACATCACGTCTGGGCCGCGGATGTACACAAAGCGGCGATTGTCGGCTGGTAAGCATTAGATCATGGATTTTTTTTTCCCGATCTCATGCTTTCCAGCCTGGAGGAGAGATGCAGGGTCTTATTGACCCCGCATCTCTCCATAAAGAGGACCTGTCAAACGATTCCTATTACAAGGGATGTTTACATTCCTTGTAATAGGAATAAAAGTGATAAAAAAATAAAAGAAAATGTAAAAAAATAAAATAATAAAAATAATTTAAAACGGCCCTGTCCCCGGTAGTTTGTGCTTAGAAGCAAAGGCACACATAAGTCCCACCCACATATGTAAACGCTGTTCAAACCACATGTGAATGAATGAATGACTTGTATAGTGCTACCTATACGAACTGAATCACCTCAGGGTGCTTTTTCTTGCCACTGGTATCCATCTGCAGCTATTTATGCGGTCCTTTAACCTGTAGAGTCCCAACACACTTACACATATTATGGCCAATTTTTATTTTATTGGACAGGGTCTAATTAACCTACCAGCATGTCTTTGGAGTGTGGGATTAAATCGGATTACCCAGAGGAAACCCACACAGGCACAGGGAGAACATGCAAACTCCAGGCAGATAGTGTTGTGGTCGGGATTTGAAAGTGCTAACCACTACACCACTGTGCTGCCACATGTGAGGTATTGTCGCGTGCGTTAGAACAGAGCAACAATTCTAGCACTAGACCTCCTCTGTAACTCTAAACGTGTAACCTGTAAACAATTTTAAAGCATCGTCTATGCCTCTATGGAGATTTTTAAGTACTGAAGTTTGGCGTCATTCCATGAGTGTGCGTAATTTTAAAGGGTGACATGTTGGGTATCTATTTACTCTGCGTAACATCATCTTTCACATTATACAAAGAAATTGGGCTAACTTTACTGTTTGGTTATTTTTTAAATCACAAACCTTTTTTTTTTTTTCCAAAAAAATGCGCTTAAAAGATTGCTGCGCAAATACGCTGTGAGATAAAAAGTTACAACGACCGCCATTTTATTCCCTGGGGTGTCTGCTAAAATATATATATATATATATATATATATATATATATATATATATATATATATAAATATAATGTTTGGGGGTTCTGAGTAATTTTCTAGCAAAAAAAATCTGATTTTTACATGTAGAAGAGGAGTGCCAGAATAGGCCCGTTATCAAAGTGTTTAAAATCTGTCACATCACTGTTGATTTATGCATGTGAAATATTTAATTTAATGAGCGTATCGCCCATACGTTTGTTTAGCAGAATAATTTTTTTCCTGCTCCCAGTGGAGAATATTACATATACTTTCATGCTGTGACCTCTAAAATAACTTCCTATTAGATGAATTATGGGCTAGCATAGCATGATGTCACCATATTTCAGGAGGGTTAAAGAATTTGACTAAATGTAGGCCAGTACATTCCCATGGGGGTTCACATATTTTCTGTAAAACTATTTCAATCAGATAAGGCTTCACTTTCCAGCTGGACCAGGTCTTTTACCCTACCTAGACCAAAGACACAGGTGTAAAATTGGAACTAAAAGACTAAAAAACAATATTTGCTCTCTTTTGGTCTGTTAGGTTGGAATTCTTGCTTTAGGTTCACAAAAGAACGCTGTGCAGGAAACCCACGCTCCAATCGTGTTTCCCCAACTGAGTTCAAAATGCAAAGCAGTTGCGATCTGCAGCGGGTGTTTATGTTAAGGTAATGACACCCCAAACACACAGGTCGAAAACGCAATGCGTTTGCCTGCACCAGATCGCATTGTACAAAAGTAACATGAATCCGGTTACAGTGCATTTTCAAAAGTAGTGCATGCATACTTTTGCAGCGATGCCGTGCTATTTGAGCCCATTCAAAATGAATGGGCTCAAATTGCACTGCACTGAATCGCATGTGAATTGCAAAGGAATGCGCTGCGCTTTCCTGTGCGATTCATAAGAGCGAACTGGGGTTAACACTAACTAAAAAAAAATGTGCATACTTACCTATTTTCAGCATGCTATGGTCTGGTCTTATGACCCCCTGTGTCAATGTACGGCGCCTGCAGGGGAGAGGTGAGAGAGAGAGAGCGATTGACAACAGATGAGAAATCCAGGAGCAGTGATGTCACCCATAGGCTCCCAAGTCACAGCCGTTTTTGGCAGTTCATCCTCTCCCCTGCAGTCGATGACACTGGGGCTAAATTACGTGACCTGAAAAAAGGTAACTAAACACATTTTGTTTACACAGGTTAGTCAGTATACAATGGATATAAAAAGTCCACACACCCCTGTTAAAATGTCAGGTTTCTGTGATGTAAGAAAATGAGACAAAACAAAATCATTTCAGAACTTTTTCCACCTTTAATGTGACCTATAAACAGTACAACTCAGTTTAACAACAAACTGTAATCTTTTAGGTGGAGGGAAGTAAAACAAAAAAAATAAAATAATATGGTTGCATAAGTGTGCACACCCTTAACCGCTTCCCGACCGGCGCACGGCAATGTACGTTGGCAGAGGACAGGCAAATGGGTGTACAGGTACATCCCTTTGCATTGGGGCCCCCTGTAAGTCCGGCCGTGGGTCGCGTGGACTCGATCACCGTGGGGATACCCGCGATCGTCTCACGGGGAGGAAGAATGGGGAGATGCCGATGTAAACAGCATCTCCCCGTTCTGCCTAGCAACAAGTGACACTGATCTCTGCTCCCTGTGATTGGAGCAGAGATCAGTGATCTGTAAAACACAGCCACAGCCCCCACAGTTAGAAACACGCCCCTAGGACACACTTGACCCCTGTGCAAATGTTTATCAAAACAATATTTTTACTAAAAATAAACTAAAATCATGATTAGCAGATAAAGACAGCAATTTTTACAAAATGCCTACTAAAAATAAAAGCTTAACCTGTATTGACTTAATAAATAACAAATATTTGTAATTTTTACATTGCTCCTTTTTGCAAAATGGTGAAAATCGAACGTACGCAAAAATGTAAATATCCAAATTTCTCAAAAATATCTGAAGGTTTTCACTTTCTCCTACAGCTTTAAGAATTTGTGAAAGACCCCAAAACCATATTCATTATTTTCTGAAAGCATACGACCTCTAGAATAAAAAGAAGGTGCTACTGAATTTTTAGACCCTGCGGAATCTGCGCAAATGTTTATCAAACCAATATATTCGCAAAAAATACCCTAAAACCATTATTAGCAGATAAAAACACAGCTCGTTTTACACAATTCCTGCTAAATCACTTCTATCTCCTGTATGGAGTTAATAAATAACAAAAAAATATATTTTTACATTGTGCCTTTCTGCAAAATGGTGAAAATCAAACATACCTAAAAAAATCTCAAAAAATCCAGAGGTTTTCATTTTTCACTTACAGCTTTCAGAATTTGTAAAAAAAATAACCCCAAACCATATATTTTCTGAAAGCACATGGCCAGTAGAATAAAAAGAAGGTGCTACTGATTTTTAAGGCAGCACGATATTTATGCAAATGTTTTTCAGATTAATATGTTCACTAAAAATACTACACTACTACACTACACTACATAAACATAACATAACAAAAATTCCTGCTAAATTTCTACTAAAGCATCGTTCACATGTAGGAGGGTCATCGGTGGCAGTGGAAGAAGAACACCGGACAAAGAAGACAGGAGAAAGAAGAGGAGCGGAAGAAGAAGCAGGAGAAGGAGAAGCCCGGAAGAGAAAGATGCGGGAGAAGATGAAGGAAGACTGAAGGAAGAAGCGGGGAAGAAGAAGATATATTTAATAAAATACCCAACCCCCCATGTTGAGGGCATGTGGCCTGGTATGGTTCGGGGGGGGGGGGGGCACTCGCTCGCCCCTACCCTTTCCTGACCTGCCGGGCAGTATGCTCATACAAGGGTCTGGTATGGATTTTGGGAGGGTCTACTTTGGATTCAGATGGGGCCCCCTCCCATGCCATTTTTTAAAAAATTTTGGGGTGGGGGTCCCTTCCGAATCCGAAGTAGACCCAAGGGCCTGTATGGATCTGGGGGGAGGGGACCCCACGCTGTTTTTTTTTTTTCACAATTCACTTTTTTAGCCTTTTTTATTATTTTTTTACATTCAGAGGGAAAGCCTGCTGACAGCTGTTGACTCATTGGTTGTTAAGGACGCGGCGCCTGGCTTCCTGACCCCCTCCTTAGCAACCAGCTATATACAGTGTAAAAAAAACACAAAATCGAGGTAAAAACGCGGTACTTGCGTTTTTGATGTGGGTCCATTGAAGTCTATTATATGCAAAACGCTACATTTTGCGGGAAAAAAATTCTCCAACCCTTTCCAAAAACGCAGAGGCACAAAAATGCATTGATGTGAACATGTTCCATAGGATCCCATGTTAAAAATGTTCCTGCATTTCTGCAAAATGCATCAAAAAACACATTAGTGTGAACAGAACTTAAAGCCTCATACACACGATTGGATTTTCCAACAGGAATTGTGTGTTGACAGACTGTCGGCCTAAAATCCAATCGTTTGTACGCTTCATCAGAGAATTGTCGGATTTTCCGTAGACAAATGTTGGATAGCAGACTTATAAATCTCTGGTGGACAACAGTCTGTTGTCAGATTTTGCAATCGTTTGTACACAAGTACATCAGACAAAAGTCCAAAGTACAAACAGGCATGTTCGGAATGAATGCTCACCAAACACAACATTAGCAGAAGGTGCCCAAAGGGTGCCGCTAAAGAGCTGAAAAGCCACGTAGTACGTCACTACGTTCATGTTTGTTGGCCAACAAGTTCATGGCCAATGCCCTTCGGACAAAAGGCTGAGCTTTGTCTGCAGAAAATCTGATCATGTGTATGAGGTTTAAGGCTCTGTTTACATCTAGGCATTGCTATTTTACAGGCTTTTTCAGGCATTTTTTTGGGGCGTTTTTGCAGAGTTTTTATACAGGCGTTTTCAAGGTTTTTGGAGCAATGGGCATTTTGCTTCAGGCGACAGAACACTCATATGTAAACAGAGGCCATCAAAATGAATGGGATTTGTGTTGTTGGGCATTTTTCTACTGTAATCCTGTAGCTCTAAAAAAGCCCAACAACACAGTCTAGGTGTTAACGGAGCCTTATGCCTTGTACACATGACCAGACTTCTCGACAGACTAGGTCGGACGGTCTTCCCAACGGAAATTTTCGGCGGAGGTCCGACAGACTTTCTAAACGAGCGGACTTGGCCACACATGACTGGACCAAGTCCGTTCGAAAGTCTGTTCATTTTGAACATGATGACATAAAGGGACTAAACAAGTTCAATAGCCAGTAGCTAATAGCTGCCCTTGTGACGTATTTGGCCCGTCGGGCTAGCACACAGACAAACGGCTTTCTGATTTTTAGTCAGTCAGACTTGAGTCCATTGGATAGATTTGAAACATGTTCTATTTCTAGGTCCATCAGATTTTTTTTTAGAAAAAGCAGCCGGACTAGCCCACACACTATCAGATTATCCGACGGCCTGATCCTGTCGGACCTAGTCTGCTGGAAAGTCCGGTCGTGTGTACGTGGCATTACTGAACCTTCACACAGAGTCAATTTAAAGTTGCAGGATTGAGGAGGAGGGCAATAGTTAGGAGTCACTGTTCTGTGTGTGTACACGTTCAGTATATTAAAGCTTTGGTGTGTCACCTTTGGCAGCCATTGGAACGCAGTCTGGTTGGATGCATTGGGTTCCAATCTCTCTCTCCAGGCCAATCAGTGGGTGCGTTATCTCGCTGTGTATTCTGGGAGAGGGTACTTAAGGTGCTGAGATTGCATGATTCGAGGTTTCCGGTCCAGAAGTATGTTCTGACTCCCTGGTCCTGGTCCTCCTGATCAGCCCCCAGAGGCCTTCAAGGCCTGGGGTGCGGATCCATCTGCTTCCGAGTCTCAGGGCTGGCTAGCCCGAGGCACAGTAACTGGAAGGAGGGTTCCAAGGTGGTCCAGTGCTGTCTCGGGTTTGGAGAGGTCCAGCAACTGAAAAAGCAACCAGGGGAGGACTCTCCAGAAGAGGGCCATGCACAAGCCTGGCTGCAAGGTAGGAGCCTGGAAGCTAAGCTGAAAGGACACCAAGTGAATCCACATTCTCCCGGTATCGCCAAACCAGCTGCAAGATACTGGTACCGTAAGAAAGTTACTAATTTCATCCTTTAGTTACAACTAAGTTTCTGTGAGAGACTTTCTGTTATATTCTACAATCTACAATTCTACAAGTTCTACAATCAAGTCTGTGGCAGAGACTTTGCTATACTTAAATCACCTGTCGGTTGCTAAATTCACCAAAAAAGGATTTATCCGATAGTTGAAATATCCATTTGTGAATGGCTATTCCCTGGATCACCTAGAGAGAGACATTTCAAGTGTCAGCAGTCCTAAGAGTACCTGAGCTTTACTACCCATAACCTCTATTTCCTACTGAGAGACTGTGTTCTGTTCAGAGTTTTGCAAATAAAAATTCCTAAGGGGATTCAAGTGTCGGCCTCTACAGTTTATTGGGCCATCAATCTCGGGAAACCCCTAGACGAGCACGAGGTAACGGTAAGCCCAGCAAAACCAGCCGCTCCTTCGGGGGTCTGTGCTACATTATTATTATACAGATAACCCTTGGCAGCAACAACTGCAATCAAGCATTTGCAATAACTGCCAATCAGTCTTTCACATTGCCGTGAAGCAATTTTGGCCCACTCTTCTTTGCAGAAGTTTTTTAATTTAGCCACACTGGAGGGTTTTCCAACATGAACGGCCTGTGTAAGGTCATACAGAATCTTAATTGGATTTAAGTCCAGGCATTGACTAGGCCACTCGAAAACCTACATTTTGCTTTCGTAAACCATTTGGAGGTGGACTTGCTGTTGTGTTTCGGATCATTGTCCTGCTTCATAACCCAAGTGCACTTGAGCTTGAGGTCACAAACTTTCTCCTTTAGGATTTTATGGTAGAGCTCAGAATTCATGGTTCCATTAATTATGGTAAGTCGTCCAGGTCCTGAAGCTGCAAAGCAGCCCCAAACCATCACGCTACCACCACCATGTCTGGCTGGTATGATCTTCTTGTAATTAGATACTGTATTCATTTTATGCCAGGTGTAACGTGGGACACACCTTCCAAAAACTTAAATTTTTGTCTCATCAGTCCATAGAATATTTGCCTAAAAGTCTTGGGGATAATTAAGTTGTTTTGTGGTAAATGTGAGATGAGCTTTTGTGTTCTATTTGGTCAGCAGTGGCTTTGGACTTGGAACTCTCCCATGGATGCCATTAAGTGCAAAGGGGGGATTTGGGGTCTTATAGACCACAGATTCCTTCATAAAGAGTACCTGTCACTGCCTATTACTGTCACAAGGGATTTTTACAAAGTTATGACAGCAATAAAAGTGATCAGAAATATTAATGATCAGAAATATTATTATTATTTTTTTATATTTGGAAAAAAAGTAAGTAAAGCGCCCCATCCGTCCATGATTACACCCCTTTGGTAGGGGGGCTGTGTAATGTAAAGGGGTCCAGAGATAAGGGGGCTGTGTAATGTAAAGGTGTCCAGAGGTGCATGGTCTGTATAATATCTTTATTGATTTTCATTTAGCCAGGTATGTCAGAGGGGCTGAAGTTGTTCTTGGAATCAAGAAACAGAATAGAAAACCCAAATTACCAAGCAGCTACCACTGCATTTATATACTAGCCACCAGAAAAAGATCAGAAATATTATTATTATTATTTTATATTTGAAAAAAAAGTTAAAAAAGTAAAGTGCCCCATCCCTCCATGCTTACACAGCTGGGGGGGCTGTGTAATATGCAGGGGGGGCTTGATAGTGGGGAGGCTGTGTAATGTACAGGGGTCCAGAGGTACGGGGGCTGTGTACTAGCCACCAGAAAAAGATCAGACATATTATTATTATTTTTTTATATTTGAAAACAATAGTAAAAAGTAAAGTGCCGCATCCCTCCATGCTTACACAGCTGGGGGGAGGGGGTGCTGTGTAATATGCAGGGGGGGGCTTGGTAGTGGGGAGGCTGTGTAATGTACAGGGGTCCAGAGGTACAGGGGCTGTGTAATGTAAAGGGATCCAGAGGTATGGGGGCTGTGTAATATAAAGGGATCCAGAGGTATGCGGGCTGTGTAATGTAAAGGGGTCCAGAGGTGCGGGGATGTGTAATGTAAAGGGGTCCAGAGGTATGGGGGCTGTGTAATGTAAATGGGTCCAGAGGTATGGGGGCTGTGTAATGTAAAGGGGTCCAGAGGTATGGGGGCTGTGTAATGTAAAAGTGGTCCAGAGGTGCAGGGGCTGTGTAATGTAAAGGGGCCCAGAGGTATGGAGGCTGTGTAATGTAAAGGGTCCAGAGGTATGGGGCTGTGTAATGTAAAGGGGTACAAAGATGCAGGAATGTGTAATGTAAAGGGATCCAGAGCTGCGGGGTCTGTATAATGTTATCTTCATTGATTTTGATTTAGCTAGGTGTGTCAGAGGGGTTGAAGTTGTTCTTGGAGTCAAGGCACAGAACGGAAAACCCAAATTACCAAGCAGCTACCACTGCATATATATACTAGCCACCAGAAAAAGAACTACTGTACAGGCAATGTCATGCAGGTGAGCTGTGAGTCTGGTGAAGATGTGAATAAGAAATGTGCCTTCTAGCTACTACATACATAAATAAGCAGGCAAGCCAATATAGTGTGAATGTCTTTGAATGCTGTGAGAATACAGAGTAAACGGAATGCCTTGATAACCAGTTTGCTCTGTTTTTCTGTATGAAATTATAAAAGTTTGAAGCGATAATGAGACAGGTGGACAATGCTGATGAATTATGTATGGAAATAATTGATGGTTTAGGTAAGTAGAGCTCGTATGCGGCGGAGGTTATGAGAACCTACAATCTATAGAGCAGCGCTAAGCCTCAGAAGAGATTTATAGCTGGGTGTAGGATTTATCATATTATACTGTGCAGCAGTTAATGCCATACTAGTGTGTCATCTGTCAGACCTAAACGCATTTCATGACAACAAAATCTAACGAAAAGAGGAAGAAAAAGAAAAAAATATTTCCATTTATGTGCAATCAGTCATGTAAATGTTGGTGTTAGGGAACATGCTGTATGTAAATAGTAAAGTACATGATAATGTAGTAAATCCATAGAATGATTTGTAAGGAATGAAAATTGATGAAAATGAGATGTATTCGAGGAGCACACCCCACTTGCGCAGTACTTCATCTTCTTATGCAGACATTGCAGTAGTGCACCAATATATCCCACTAATGTGCTTATTAAAGAACCCCTTGCTTGTGACACAGGGATGCATTTTTAGCCATATCAACTGCAGAATGCCTGCTGCCTCCACCATACACAAAGAGATACTGATTAAAAAAAGATGAGCTTAAAAAGTATCTTTCAGTTTCAATGTTGATTTAAAGGGTAAGATCACGAAAAACTGAAAAGGCGAACTAACTCCAAATATCCTGACCGCCCCTCTGGACCAGGCTGTATATAATGTCTGTGATGCCCCATGCTTACGCTGTAGCGGTCTGTACACCATACACCGCAATACACAGCCCAGGAGTGAGTAGTTCTCATAATGCTCACAACAGCAAGCGCTCATTGGTCAGCGAAGCCACTTAACCGTGTTGACCATCGAGAAGCACATCTTTTTTTTGGGATGCCTTACCAGAAGAAGAAGCCTCAGATGTGCTTCTCTTTGGTCAGCGTAATCACAAACAATGTCAGCCAACAGGTACAGCAGCAGATTAAACAGCAAAATCCACAAAAAACGTAAAAAGTGGGGTCAGTGGCGCTACCTATGACATGAGAATATAAAATAGTTTTCACCCAGCATACCATATATGTATACCCTAGGGCAAGGGTCTCAAACTGACGGCCCTCCAGCTGTTGCAAAACTACAAGTCCCATCATGCCTCTGCCTGTGGGAATCATGTTTGTAACTGTCAGCCTTGCAATGCCTCATGGGACTTGTAGTTTCACGACAGCTGGAGGGACGCTAGTTTGAGACCCTTGCCCTTGGGGTTAAAGTGCAAAAAAAAAAAACTATATATTCTCTCAGCCCTTGTACACACGGTCGGACATTCCGGCGGAAAATGTCCGATCGGACCGTGTTGTCGGATAATCCGACTGTGTGTGGGCTCAATTGGACTGTTTCCGTCTGAAGATCCGACCGACAAAGTTTTAGAGCTGGGCTATAAAACTTTCCGACAACATGATCTGATCAGACTTTGTACGATTGTGTGTAGAGAATTTCGATCAAACAAAGTCCCACGCGTGCTCAGATCAAATTTCTAAACCAAAGCTATTGGCTACTAGCCTGAACGTAGTCCTGTCGTAATGAATAACGTCATCACGTTACGTACGATCGGATTTTCCAACAACTTTGTCCGACCGTGTGTATGCAACACAGGTTGCGGACAAAATCCGTCTGACAAAATCCGACGGATTTTGTTGTCGGAATATCCGACCATATGTACAAGGGCTCAGATGGGAGTGACATATGTATAAGGTGACCCCCACCAACCAACTCTGTGCCATCCAACTCTCACCTGTAACAGTAACAGTAGTGATAATTTATAAATATAAATCGTATATTAATTCTCCATGGCTGTGCGAACCTTTATAAGGAAATTTTAACACCAAATGTCCAATACCCTAAAAATTAAAAAAAGAGTGTACAGGAATATATGTGATATAATAAGTATCAATCCATAAAAAACAAAACAAAAAAAGCCAAAAAATTAAAAAAAACAGAAAAAAGGACCAAAGGGGAACCAAACCAAACCCCAACAAAAAACACACCATAAAACAGGGCCAACTGTGTGTGACGTAAAGCTATATATAATATATCAAGGACTGCACAGTGGCCTGAGTGGATACACACATCCAAAGCACTTAATTAGTGTAAGTGAAAACTTAATATGTGTGAAAGAAAAATATAAAAATAAACAATATTATATATATATATATATATATATATATATATATATATATATATATATATATATATATATATATATAAAAGCTAACAAAAACTGTTGACTCAACCGGACAACAAGTCTAAATACTGAAAGGTAATATGACTGAGTGTAGCCAACTGTTCTCTGAATCATCAAGCATTTCTATTCTATTGGCTGTTTTAAGGAAAAATAAAAACAAAATAAAAGATTTTTTAAGAAATATGTAAACATAACAGTTACAATTATGCACAATTATGCATGAAAATGTTTATATAGATTATCAAAACTAAATGTATTTTAAAGCTGTTGTATAGCCGATCATCTGATTCACAGCCAGCATATTCCAAAATGCAGAAAAATGGAAATGTACATGTTGTCCTCAGTTATACAATAACTAGAGAATAAAAAAAAAAAAAGCATTTAAGAGGTGTTAAAATCATTTTATGTAATCTCTACAAATTATATACTGATATATATATATATATATATATATATATATATATATATATATATATATATATATATATATATATATATATATTCCATAAAAAATAAAAGATTAAAAAATTATTATTATAAATTAATGTGCAGGTGTCCAAAATTTAGTAATAGGTGACTTTTGTGCTCATAGAATCTCCAGGTGACTTGAGTGCTCCCCCTCAAGGGTCCTCACTCCCCGACTCCTTGCACCCCTACAGAGGTAACGTGCATATAGTTCCACTCCCTCTGGCAGCTTCCATTTATTAAAAAATAAAAATCATAAAACCAATTAACACAAGAGTCCATCCAGCTAGATGTGCCCTCAGATCACTATACTAGCTGTTAGAAGATATATATCCAAAGTTACAAATAAAAATCTCCAGGCTTAATCTATAACAAAACCCCCAGCAGTGTTTGTGTTATTATTAAGAGAACCCGATCGGTGGAAGAGCGGAGTGCGTTCCAACTGCATTCCACTCGATCGAGTTCCCGGAAGTGACGTAGTGTGAGTGGTTCCGTCGTACGCGTTTCGTCATAGACGTCTTCATCGGCGGTCTGACCGCGGTTGGACATTCCAACCATCAGATTTTTTCCGACGGATTTTGACCCGAACTTGTCTTGAATACACACGGTCGCAAAAAGTTGTCGGAAAATTCGATCGTTCAGAACGAGGTGACGTAGAACACGTACAACGGGACTATAAAGAGGCCAGTAGCCAATAGCTTTATATATATATATATATATATATATTAAAAATATACTCTATATGTGTATGTATGTGTGTGTGTGTGTGTGTGTATATATATATATATATATATTATACTGTATTACTGTATATGTGTATGTGTGTGTGTGTGTGTGTGTGTGTGTGTAACAAACACACACACACACACACGCAAGCAACAAATGTCAGAAATAGGCTTAGGCATGAAAGGTGTAAAGGCAGGTGTTCCAATACTTTTAACAATATATTGTATATATATTGTATGTATGGTACATAGTCTTGACTGATACTCTGGATAGTCCTGACCATTGCACTGTATACACTGTGTTGTAAGTTGTATAGTACTGCTACACTTTATATGCAATGTTAACCTTAAAGTGGTTCTATAGGTAGGATGTTTTTTTTTACCTTAATATATTTTTAAATGTAAGAAACCTTCCATTGTTTTTGCCCCCAAAACACTTACCCGATACCACTCTCTGCTGGTGAATGGGGCAAATCCAAGCCAGTAAATGTGTCTGAATTTGGTATGTAAAAGAGGAACTGTCCTCCTCCCCTCTCTAGTTTTGATAGGTACCAGCTCCCACTAGGCAATCAAAAAGTCCTTCCAAGAATCTTGCTGTCCAAGTGTGACTTTCACCATTCAGAAAAGAAGAAAACCACCACTTGTGACTGGAGAAACGTGCACACGCATAAACTCCAAAAGCTGACAGTGAAGCAAATAATGTGTTTAGGCAATCAGACACAGCATCCCTCTTTGGTCATCCAGCTCCATACATCCACCCTTGGTCTTCTCACTGTAGGCGCAGTTCTGCGCCACTAGGGAGAGAGTGATCACCACAATGCCACTATATGAGGAAAGATTGCTCACCGCATGGAGATTAGAAGGCCACCAGATCCGAAACCGAAGATGTGACATCAACGCTTAGCTCCGACTGACGCGTTTTGTGCCAATGCACATCTTCAGGAGACACTACTTTCTAGGGTGAAGGTCCTCTTTAAATTTCTGTGCTACCAGTTTTTGCTGTTGGGTTTTGGTGCAGAGATTTTTCCTCTGAAACCGGTACTAAAAATAAGGAAATAGGTGAAGCACCATTTAAAGATAAGGAACAAAATTGACCCTACACTAAAGTGGAACCTTCACTCATAATCTTCCCTTGGGCGTTGTGTTTGACACATGAGCCATAAAGTATCACTTCAAACCCTAACCCCCATCCACCAATTAAACCCTTAGCTATGCCCATTGAGAGGAACTGAACTCTGCAAGCTGTGCCAAGACAAGACAGGTAGAGGGCATAGGTCTAGTCACCAGAATTTTGTGTGGGCTTCCTGTAGCTGATCTTTCCCTCATTCCTGATTTGTTCCGCGCTATGTTTCTTTGTAAAGGTGCCCATTTTAACATAGACGGGACTTTATTTATCAAATGTTAAGCCAGCCATGGGTAGTTCCTGCTGAACCAACCGAGATTCGAACCATGTATGAGCAGGCTGAATGTACCCAAGTTGACCAAACAATAACCTTGGGTACAACCAGTACAACCAGCCTGCTAGATTTTATCTGTGATTATGTGATTCATGATCTGAACGGGTCAACCTGTTCGGACCGGCACAGCCCGCATAGCGCTCCGCTGCCTCGGCCTTAGCAAAGGCTGTGGCTTTGGCCTAGCTCCGGAGCGGCGGCCATCTTGGTACACCCGGCGGGCATTTACAATGTGATCGCTCTGTCAAATGACGGAGCGATCACTTGCAAACAAATCGGCGTCATGTCATGACGCCAATTTCCTCTCTCCCCTCTGTGTACTGATCTGTACAATGAAGGGGAGAGATCGGATGGCAGCAGCGCTGTGGGCTGGATCTGTAGTGCCCACAGCGCTGCTCTGTGACAATTGCAGTCACATCCATCTATGCTCAGCCATCCCTCTATACCCTGCCAATACCCTGCCAATACTCTGCAATACCCTGCCAATACTCTGCAATGCCCTACCAATACTCTGCAATACCCTACCAATACTCTGCAATATCCTGCCAATACTCTGCAGTACCCTGCCAATACTCTACAATATTCTGCCATACCCCGCCATACCCTGCCATACTCTGCCATACTCTGCAAAACTTGCTGATACCCAGTCATACTCGGCGATACCCAGCCATGCTCAGCCGTACCCAGCCATACTCCAATACTACAGCCAATATTACAGTGGGGGAGATGACGTGGATATTACAGTGGGGGAGATATCCGTTACAGTGGGGGAGATGACATGGATATTACAGTGGGGGAGATGTATATTACAGTGGGGGAGATTGTGGATATTACAGTGGGGACTATATGGTGGTGGAATTCTCACAGGTTTTTGCAAATTCAATTATTATTTGCTGATCTGAAAAATGATTCGATCCGTGACTCTGATCCGAGTAACGATGCAATCCGTGAGTTTTTTGATCTGTTGCACCCCTATTTGAAACACACTAGCCAGTGAAAAGGTATGGCTAGCCACTAGTGGGTCACTTCTTGGTAATGTAGGCACTGAAGCCTAGCGAGGTCGCAGCATCATGAGCAGGTTTCCTGATGTTGGCTGCAGAAAACACCAACAGAAACGTGCTTATATCATGAAGCTAAGCCACCTCTAATGAACTACCAGGGGGACAGTCATACAGATAGTCTTTTTTGTATGAGTGACCCTTCCATGACAGAAAGCTGCAGGGACAGATGCCTATATATGCACACCATTAAGGTTAGAATCTCACGATGACTGCACTTAAGAAGTGAAATGCAGAGCATTCCTGATACGACCGAAGCATTAACATTTAAATATTTATGCTTCTCACATGCCCCGAGTTCTGTTTAATGCTTACCTTATTAGCAGCTAAAATATTCCAGGCCTTGTGCCCAAACCATTTAATGTGCACACCACGTTCTCATGGGAAGGTGCTGTCAACAGAACAGGAATATTTCATTTTATAAACATGCTTCAAAATATTCTTTTTACACGAACTTGTCATAGCTCTAACGAGCAGGGCCCTCTGATTCCTCCTGTATTGAATTGTATTTTAATTGTCTGCCCTCGTGTTGTAAAGCGCTACACGAAATGTTGGCACTATATAAATCCTGCATAATAATTATATGTAAATAGAGTTGTGACCAGACTAAAATACTGCAAAAATTATTTTATATTAATGAAGCTATTGCAGTTAAGGCCACACTCACATGGGTGCATTTTATTGTTCTGTAATAAAAATAATTAAAATTAAAAAAAAACATGCTTGATGCGCTTTCCTTTATTATTTTTATTTTTTATTTTTCTTATTATTTATCCTTTATTTTTATTTATTTTTTTAACAGAATTAGGGACAGTACTTACCATGAACTAGGAGAATCCTGCGTGTTTGTGGCTGATTTGATCAGTTGGAATCCCAAGCCCTCTGCTCTTCATTCATGGTAAGTGTCGCTCCTTGTTTTATTTTTTTGTATTTCATTAAACTTCAAGTGGTATTAAACCCAAAAGCAAACATGTATTATATTGCAGCTTACCAATCCTTAGATGTGATGGCTGCATTCATTTTTTTTTTTCCTTTTCTTTCCTTTATTTTCATCTGGTGCTCCAGCCAGTAAGTCTGTTGTTTTTCAAAAAGAACAAGCTCTCCAGCAGAATGTATCAGTTACAGAGATGATACAAGCCATTTGCAACTAGCAGGGGTACTTACAATAATCACATTTTATTTATTCATGTAAATCCTTTGTCCTAAAAGCAAAAAATGTTTGCTGTAACTGCTTATAAAGTATTAGCTGGAGTTTGGCTTCAATTTATTAATGTATTTAAATCTGCTAGATGTACTAACAGGTTAAATACACTAACTAATTGCTCCCCCTCCCAGACTGACAACACTTCTGTCCAAAGGTGCCTCTTGTGCTCATTCATCCAGTGGAGGCACTCAAATACAGGAGGTAACACACCAGATCCCCAGGTGAAAACAGAGGGAAAAAAGCCTTAGAAAAGAAAACAAATGCAGCCACCGTGTCTATTGATTGTTAAGCTGCAATATATTAGTCTTGATTTTGAGTTTAATACCGCTTTCAGGTTTAAAGCTGCTTTTGTACATTTACAAAGTAAGACATTCCACTAATGAAGTTGAATGTCCAGTGCTAAGATTTACATTTCAAGCTGTAGTACACTGATCACAGTAGGTTGCTTGCTGTACCCAGAGTTAAAGAGGTTGTTGATGCTGTAAAAAACCTGGTTGATCCTGCCTGTTCCTGTGTCCCCTATGTGAACTGACCACTGTAATCATGGCTGCAGATCCACAATACCATGGTCAGTTTATGTGCCTCCATCATCCAACTGTGTTATAGTCTCTCCTCTCACCCCCTCCCTGCCTCTCACTTCTTAGTGTGTGAGCAATCATCAAACCTGCCCCTCCCCTCCTGCTGCTGCTTCGTGTGGCAGTAAAGTCAGTGACTAGCATTACTGCCAGCCCCTCTGTAATAACAAGGTATAATACACATTGTCAATGTATTTTAAAAATGACGCTAAATACCTTATTTCAGAGCGACGCTTGACCTCCCACTGCTCTCCTCACCTGATCTAAGGAGTACAGCGGGAGGGGCTGAGCAGGCAGAACTGTGAACATGTGACCTCCCAACTGACGTTAGAGGGGAATCTCAGTCCCTACCGCTGTAGTCCTTAGATCGGGGGGAGGAGAAAAGTGGGAGGTCACGTGACCACACTGCAGCGCTCTGAAATAAGGTACTTAGCAGCATCAATTTTAAAAAACATTGACACTGCGTATTATACCTTCTTATAGCAGTAATGCTATTCACTGACTTTACAACTACTTTAAAGTGATATTAAAGTCTTGTTTTTTTTTCGTTTAAAATAACAAACATGTTATACTCTGTGCAGATCCTCCTATTTTCGGGTCCCTCACCTGTACTCCTGGCCCCTCCCTCCTGCCGAGTGCCCCCTACAGCAAGCAGCTTACTATGGGGGCACCCAAGCTGAGCCGCTGCTCTGTGAGTCCATTCAGACACGGAGATGCGGCTCAGCCCCGCCCCCTCTCTCCCCTCATTGGCTCACTGACTTTGATTAACAACAGCAGGAGCCAATGGCATCCGCTGCTATCTCAGCCAATGAGGAGGGAGAGTTCCCGAAAGCCAAGGCTCTTGTGCAATATCGTTGGATCGAGATGGGACTGCTGCACATGGAAGGTCTGCCTTTAGAACCACTTTAAGGGCATTCAGTGATTGGAGGAGATACGGATAAACATGATGATCTCCATAGAATGCTCAATGGAGACACACAGAAGTCATAGATATACTGTATTTATGTGCTTTATTGTGGGGGTTTTTTTTAGTTTGTTTGTGTCTTCCTCTGGATTAATTGTGGACCTAGGATAGTGTATTTGGAAATTTTCTATTTGTGTGTGTTTTTTTAATTTTATTGGTTGAACAAGACGGACTAGTACAATATGGATGCTCAATGCGCATGGCAAACAAGAACCACACTGTACAATTAGCTACATAGCTTTTTTGGATTGCAGTCACGCATGTGAGCACACATTCACACACATCTGTTCACATAGGCAGGTACATGATTTAATTGTAGGCTTGCAGTTTAGCCCTTATGTTATATATTTAGTAAATCAGTTTCAGGGTACGTTTACACTAAATGCGGGTTTGAAATTGTGCAAATTCAGCTGAACTCGCACGATTTCAAACCCCCAAGTTCGGGGGGCGATTTGGCAAAACATCTGTGCGGGTTCATACACAGATGTCTATTAAAAAGTCGCCAAAAGTAGTGCAGGAATAACTTTTGGAAATTGGTGCGGCGCCGCAAAGTCGGCGTCGCACTAATTCGGACACTACTGTTGCCGGCTATAGGCTGCGATTTAGCATGCGAATTGACATGTCAAATCATGCCAATGTGAACGGGGGTTCAATCTGTTTTCCCAATCAAGAATATAATTGGTTTCCACTGTCTTGTTAACCAGACAACCTTGCCAGACAGCATACCCAGCTCAGTGACCTCAGTTTTTCAGTATTGTAGCTAAGCACTGCAACTTGGTCATGCTTTTAACAGGGCAGTGACAGAATAGCAGTACGCTAATGAAATTGCTAAATTAAAGCAATGTATAAAGCCATAGATTCCTGATTGGCTAAGAGTGCTGACCCTTACTTTTCCAGCATGAGTGCAGCTGTGCTGGGGATTACACAAAGCTAATTTCTTTATAGCAGTGTAAAGAGATAGTGTGCCATAGATTGTGTGACTTGCTTGACACCGTGGTCAATTTTACAAACTGAAGGGATTACAAATATTTTAGATTGAATTACCATGTCTACATGTAAGCCATGCTTTATGGATTGTAATGCAGCTTGTGATAGTGTACCCCTTCATTGAAAATTAAAAAGCTAGAAGAAATAAATGTACATGTGTGTAAAATGAAATGTGCTTGTATAGGTATTTGAAATTAAAGTGCTCATTTATAACAGCAGATGTTATCGGCTCTTCATTAAACAACATAGCCTGCATTTTACAGCCCATTCATAAAATGTACTCCATCATGCCTTGGGTGCTCTGATGGAATTAGCTCTCTAATTGGAGGAGAGCTGGTTATGTAACTTTGACATGTCATCTGAGTGGGCTTTACCTAACTTTTTTCATTTTTTCATTTTAATACTTCTCCACTAACTTCACGGTCCTGAAGCTGGTGGAGCACTAAGCAAATCTATCATTAGTGCTGTGCTTTATAAATGTGTAGGTGGGGTGCGGCGGCAATAATTCACACATTCAGGTGCAATATAAAACTTGTATTGAAGTAATACAGCAACAGTTCATAACAAACCTGGTGAAAACACTAACCCAGCCAGGTGCGCTCAAAGTTTCCAGCAACGTGAACAGAGCGGGTTCCAGCCAGACTGACAGCATTTGTAGAGAGGGGCAGTGTGCAGCCTGGCCATCTCGTGCCCATATGGGGAGATGTCCAGAAGTCCGGCGACCCACTTTTCCTCCCTTGTCAGGAAACATTTCCCTATCACTAAAACTGTCTGCTAACTCGCAAAATGCGTGCAAAACCTGGGAGCCAGGGCTTTAAATAGGCCCTGCCTGACCCAAGATGGCTGCCCGAGTCACATGGGATGGCAGCATCCAACCAGATTGCTTCCCTAGTGACCCATAAAACCATAGAGGAACCCTCTTGACGTCTTCTTCAACAACAGTGCAGCTGAAGGAGAGCGCCACCTGCAGTGGAGAAAATAGATTGTGCCTGCCTACAAATGTGTTGAGGATTTTTTGGAAAGGGGAAATAAATCCCTAAATGTTCAAGTGGCCATCTTTTGACCAAATCCAAGACCATCAGTCCTTAGAGTAACATTCCCCATGACAAGCATAGTGAACAGATTTTTTGTGTCACATGTAACATTTTTCATCCCGTATGTTTCCTATGCTAAAAATATTAGCTCTTACAGGTTTAAATGACTCTTGTAGGAATTCTCATGCTAGATTTAATCCATGAATCTGTAATTTGGAAAAACTGCTTTTTGATTATATCGAAGAGTGAATATTATAATATGTAACCTACTTAGCACTTGGGTCAATGTGTGACCTATTTTCTATGTATTTATACACTACACAGGCATGTGCCAGTTTGTGGAATTAATTCTGCTACATGCTGACTAGAGAGACTGCTAGCGTTTGGCAAAATGCATGATTAGATTATTTCCAATTACAGTTTACCAAACAGAAAACCCTTGTTTGTTTTTCAGATAAACCTACTGATTTGATGTAAAGTGCAATGGCCAAAGGGAAATTTCAACACTTATTAAAATGATTTACACTGTGCTTTTTTAAGTTTGACCTACAGCAAAAGGCTTGTTGTTTTAAATGTCTTTTGACTTTTCCCTAAGCCATTGTCTCTGTATGTTAGCATTTCATTCATAGAAAGTAGGCTGCTTTCACTACATTCAATTAACGAGGCCAGTTTGCGAAAATACCTATTGGCTTTTAACAGCTGGACCGTATAAAAAAAAAATCATGTCTTTCAGTAGTTTTATGATCTATCATTAAAGGGGTTGTAAAGGTTTGTTTTTTATTTTCTAAATAGGTTCCTTTAAGCTAGTGCATTGCTGGTTCACTTACCCTTTCCTTCAATTTCCCTTCTAAATGTTTTTTTTCTTTGTTTTCTTTGTCTGAATTTCTCACTTCCTGTTCCTCAAGCTGTTCAGTAAGCTATTCTGGCTGACTAAACACCACTCGGATGATGGTGTGAAGTTTACTGAGGAGAAACAGGAAGTGAGAAATTCAGACAAAGAAAAAAAACATTTAGAAGGGAAATCGAAGGAAAAGGTAAGTGAACCAACAATACACTAGCTTAAAGGAACCTATTTATAAAATAAAAAACAAAGCTTTACAAACCCTTTAAAATGCGAAATCCTACCAATAAATAACTTTTTGCAAATATATGCAACCAAGTTTACAATGAAATGTAAAGGACAACTTCACTTTTGGTGTTCTTTTCTTTTAATTCCCCCTCCACCCCCTGAGTAGCCACCATCTAACCAATTCCTGTCTTCAGATCTGTTCCAGAGAGGTGCATAGCACCTCACAGCTTTTGCAAAAGAAAGTTCTGGCCACATACAGTTCATACTGTGTATACACCCTGCTGGCTGATTCCTATGACTGGACTATACACATAGCAGGCTCCATTCATTCACAGGAGTACGACTCCAAGTATAGGTATGAATAGGAGGGAGTGGTGCACATGTGGAGAGATGTATTATCCAGAGGCATCAGGCAGGGCCACACAGTAAATATCTTGGGAGAGTTACCCTGGAGGCAGCCCTGTTAAGTTTGTTTGGTACATTAAGTAACCTGGGCTTTAGGATAGATCTAATTCAGAGGTTATCGGCCCAATGAGGACTACCCTTGTAGTGTGGCATAAAGCTAGGGGTAAATATCCTTCTCCTTTGACCTTCTCCCCACATACACCTCTTTTACCTAATCCCACCTTATCGCATCTATGCAGTATCCCAGATCCAAGGCTATAGACGGCCTGCAGAGTAATTGGTTTGAAGCACATTATGTTAGATGGGAGACTAATGGGATTTTCTGACCTCAAGACCAAATATACCTTTCCAAAAAGTATTTTCTTTAGGTACTTCCAATTAGGTACTTGCAGCCTCCATAGGCTCATGAATACATATTGTATGGACATACCCTTCCATCAGACTTTTCTGGGTGGTGGCTGACCCTAATAGGCTGTGGGACTCAACCTTAGGTTTGGAACCCAAAATACTCCTGTTGGGAATCTTGGACGGGGTGGATTTGGGTTGTCATGTTAAGTGGTTTATCCTTTTTGCTACCTTTTATGCTCATAGAGAGATTATTTTAAAGTGGAAATCACCTTCTCTGGCTTTGTGGCATGCTACTATTGATAATTCTTCAGCTGTTACCTGCTATGTATAAGTTAACCTACATGAGTAGGAACTGCCCCAATAAGTTTAATAAGACATGATCTGCCTGGATAGACTCCTGGAGTTCAGGTTGACCCACTTATCGGAACCAAGGAAGTCATACTACAGATAAGCTTTTTACTTAAAGCCCAAATCTGGGCAAAACATTTTTTTTCCCATGAAGTGGGGCTGTGCCTGCACTGCATGGGTTAACTGCTCCTTTTGTCTTGGAGTGAACACAAAGCCTATGTTAACCTTATCCTTCGGAAAACAGCGCTCCCATGGTCAAGGGGTGGACTTTACGAGATGTCTTCACGTCCAGGCCCGGTCTATGGGCGTGATGATGTCAGGAACAGTCCACCGCATAAGACTGCTAAACCACAGGGGGTGCAGCAGGAACCGCAGAGACTGGTTTGTTCTGGGAAGATCAGAGGATTAGGTGAGTATATCTTGGTTCTCCAATCCCCTCAGGGGTCTCCAAATTATGGCCTTTCATTTCTTCAGGAACTACAATTCCATCATGCCTTGTCATGTCTGTGAATGTCAAAGTTTTACAATGACTCATGGAATGTGTAGTTCCGCAACAGCTGGAGGGTCGTAGTTTGGAGATCCCTGAGACAAAAGCGGGCAATTAACCCATGCAGAAAAGGCTTTAGTGGGTAAAATAGTTATTGAAATGTATTTCAATGTATTTTTAACTATTGGGTGGAGTTTGGGTTTAAAGAATCTGTCTGCCCAAACTGATAAGTCAAAGATGCTGGGATGAGTTTTCTAGCATTTTCTTACATGTATTTCTCTCAGGCTTGTGCATCCATTTGTGGAGCCATTGTATGGAGGCCCCATTCTCCATGTGGGCTCGATAATGTATTTTAAACTATGTAGAATGCAACAGGAGGAACAGAAGATCTATGGGAGGCCAGGAACCACTGTAACAATCTAAGGAGAGGGAAAAGCTTCAAGAACTGTCTGGAAGTCTCACTGTCAAAAGTGATATAGGAAGATTGTGGTGACAATTACCATCAGACTTCATCTATCATACTAAGGCCTGGCACTAGTGCAATTTCAGATGTGACTTCAGTGCCCATTCACATCATTGCAGTGCGGTGCATTTTTGGAAAAAGTACATGTGCTACTTTGATGCAGTTGCAGTGGGATTTTGGCCCCATAGACCAGCCTTTCTCAACCTTTTCAACACAGAGGAACCCCTCAAATAGTTCTCTCGTCTCGGGGAACCCCTGCTAAAAATTAGAAATCTACAACTCATGATACATTAGTGTGATGGTCAGTGGGAAGAATGGTCCTTACACATTGGGAAGAATTACCTCCTTACAGATAGCTAGAAAGATCAATGGTGTGAGTGGGAACTTATCTGAGAGGCGGAAATTGCCCAATGCTTAAGGAACCCCTAGCAACCTCTGGAGGAACCCTCGTTGAGAATCACTGCCATAGACTTTAACAAACTGCACCAAAAATTCATGCAAAACACATGCATTTTGAGTGTTTTTAGCTGAGTTTTGTGTATAAAATCCAGTCTCCTACAAAAACGCATGAAGCATAAAAGCAGGTCAAAAATACAGTACAAAATCACACTTAAAAGAGGATCAAACCACAGCTGCACTAGTGTGAACCTAGCCTAAGTCTAAGGCTCGGTTCACACTACCGTGACTTGGGATCCGACTTGTGAGACCCCATTTCACGTGACATATGAAACCCCATTTTAGTCAATGAGAGCTGTCTTAATTAGCACTACTGAAATCGCTCAGACTTTAGAAAAGGTTCCTGCACTACTCCAAGGTGATTTCTATTTGACTTGCGCCCATAGACTTTAATGGAAGATTCATCTAAGTTAGATCCTCATCTACTGTATATTGATGTGATTTGGATCCGACATTACAGAAAGATTACCCAGGCTTTCCCTTGAAAGTCACTTCAAAGTTGCATCAAGTAGTACTCAAGTCACCAGACAATCGCCAGGACGTCCCCAAGTAAAGTCACACCATAATTTGCTTGATTTTCAGGTCGTGGCAGTGTGAACCAAGCCTTAGTGGAATGAATTTTCAAGGTAGGGATGCACCGAAATTTCGGCCGCCGAAACATATCGGCCGAAAATGCCCTTTTCGGCAATTTGCCGAAAGGAAAAAACGGCCGATAATTGAGCCTAAAATGGGGCGGGGCCTAGGCGGGCGGAGCTCCGCCCCCGCCCCTGGTGCCGCCCATCATGGGAGATCTATAACGCAGGAGACCGCCTCCGCCGCTTGGCTCAGTAGAGCGCCGGGAACATCACAGCTTTAATTTCAATAGCTGTGTGTTCCCCGTCGCGCGCCGTCGCATACAGCCCCTCCCCCTTGTCCGGGGAACTGTGACAGACAGATTACCCTTCCAGATTGGACGGGTGATCTGTCTATCACAGTTCCCCGGACAAGGGGAAGGGGCTGTATGAGACGGCGCGCGACGGGGGAACACACAGCTATTGAAATTAAAGCTGTGATGTTCCCAGCGCTCTATTGAACGAGACGGCGGAGGCGGCTCTCCTCTCTCTTCGCTGCATCACTGGATGCACGGGGGACCAACACACTGGCTGCACGGGGGACCAACACACTGGCTGCACGGGGGACCAACACACTTATCTCTTTTATCATGTCGCCAGTCTCTGACCACCTCCTGTACCATGTCGCCATTCTCTGACCACCTCCTATACCATGTTGCTAGTCTCTGACCACCTCCTGTACCATGCCACCAGTCTCTGACCCTCTCCTGTACCATGTCGCCAGTCTCTGACCCTCTCCTGTACCAATGCCGCCAGTCTCTGACCCTCTCCTGTACCATGCTGCCAGTCTCTGACCCCATCCTGTACCATGCCGCCAGTCTCTGACCCTCTCCTGTACCATACCGCCAGTCTCTGACCCTCTCCTGTACCATGCCGCCAGTCTCTGACCCTCTCCTATACCATGCCGCCAGTCTCTGACCACCTCCTGTACCATGCCGCCAGTCTCTGACCACCTCCTGTTCCATGCCGCCAGTCTCTGACCCTCTCCTGTACCATGCCGCCAGTCTTTGACCCTCTCCTGTACCATGCCGCCAGTCTCTGACCCTCTCCTGTACCATGCCGCCAGTCTGACCACCTCCTGTACCATGCCGCCAGTCTCTGACCACCTCCTGTACCATGTCGCCAGTCCCAGTCTCTGACCACCTCCTGAACCATGTCCCCAGTCCCAGTCTCTGACCACCTCCTGTACCATGTCCCCAGTCTCTGACCACCTCCTGTACCATGTCCCCAGTCTCTGACCACCTCCTGTACCATGTCCCCAGTCTCTGACCACCTCCTGTACCAACACACTGGCTGCACGGGGGACCAACACACTGGCTGCACGGGGGACCAACACACTTATCTCTTTTATCATGTTGCCAGTCTCTGACCACCTCCTGTACCATGTCGCCATTCTCTGACCACCTCCTATACCATGTTGCTAGTCTCTGACCACCTCCTGTACCATGCCGCCAGTCTCTGACCCTCTCCTGTACCATGTCGCCAGTCTCTGACCCTCTCCTGTACCAATGCCGCCAGTCTCTGACCCTCTCCTGTACCATGCTGCCAGTCTCTGACCCCATCCTGTACCATGCCGCCAGTCTCTGACCCTCTCCTGTACCATACCGCCAGTCTCTGACCCTCTCCTGTACCATGCCGCCAGTCTCTGACCCTCTCCTATACCATGCCGCCAGTCTCTGACCACCTCCTGTACCATGCCGCCAGTCTCTGACCACCTCCTGTTCCATGCCGCCAGTCTCTGACCCTCTCCTGTACCATGCCGCCAGTCTTTGACCCTCTCCTGTACCATGCCGCCAGTCTCTGACCCTCTCCTGTACCATGCCGCCAGTCTCTGACCACCTCCTGTACCATGCCGCCAGTCTCTGACCACCTCCTGTACCATGTCGCCAGTCCCAGTCTCTGACCACCTCCTGAACCATGTCCCCAGTCCCAGTCTCTGACCACCTCCTGTACCATGTCCCCAGTCTCTGACCACCTCCTGTACCATGTCCCCAGTCTCTGACCACCTCCTGTACCATGTCCCCAGTCTCTGACCACCTCCTGTACCAACACACTGGCTGCACGGGGGACCAACACACTGGCTGCACGGGGGACCAACACACTTATCTCTTTTATCATGTCGCCAGTCTCTGACCACCTCCTGTACCATGTCGCCATTCTCTGACCACCTCCTATACCATGTTGCTAGTCTCTGACCACCTCCTGTACCATGCCGCCAGTCTCTGACCCTCTCCTGTACCATGTCGCCAGTCTCTGACCCTCTCCTGTACCAATGCCGCCAGTCTCTGACCCTCTCCTGTACCATGCTGCCAGTCTCTGACCCCATCCTGTACCATGCCGCCAGTCTCTGACCCTCTCCTGTACCATACCGCCAGTCTCTGACCCTCTCCTGTACCATGCCGCCAGTCTCTGACCCTCTCCTATACCATGCCGCCAGTCTCTGACCACCTCCTGTACCATGCCGCCAGTCTCTGACCACCTCCTGTTCCATGCCGCCAGTCTCTGACCCTCTCCTGTACCATGCCGCCAGTCTTTGACCCTCTCCTGTACCATGCCGCCAGTCTCTGACCCTCTCCTGTACCATGCCGCCAGTCTCTGACCACCTCCTGTACCATGCCGCCAGTCTCTGACCACCTCCTGTACCATGTCGCCAGTCCCAGTCTCTGACCACCTCCTGAACCATGTCCCCAGTCCCAGTCTCTGACCACCTCCTGTACCATGTCCCCAGTCTCTGACCACCTCCTGTACCATGTCCCCAGTCTCTGACCACCTCCTGTACCATGTCCCCAGTCTCTGACCACCTCCTGTACCATGTCCCCAGTCTCTGACCACCTTCTGAACCATGTCCCCAGTCTCTGACCACCTCCTGAACCATGTCCCCAGTCTCTGACCACCTCCTGAACCATGTCCCCAGTCTCTGACCACCTCCTGTACCATGCCACCAGTCTCTGACCCTCTCCTGTACCATGTCGCCAGTCTCTGACCCTCTCCTGTACCAATGCCGCCAGTCTCTGACCCTCTCCTATACCATGCCGCCAGTCTCTGACCCCATCCTGTACCATGCCGCCAGTCTCTGACCCTCTCCTGTACCATGCCGCCAGTCTCTGACCCTCTCCTGTACCATGCCGCCAGTCTCTGACCCTCTCCTGTACCATGCCGCCAGTCTCTGACCACCTCCTGTACCATGCTGCCAGTCTCTGACCACCTCCTGTACCATGCCGCCAGTCTCTGACCACCTCCTGTTCCATGCCGCCAGTCTCTGAACCTCTCCTGTACCATGCCGCCAGTCTTTGACCCTCTCCTGTACCATGCTGCCAGTCTCTGACCCTCTCCTGTACCATGCCGCCAGTCTCTGACCACCTCTTGCACCATGCCGCTAGTCTCTGACCACCTCCTGTACCATGTCGCCAGTCCCAGTCTCTGACCACCTCCTGTAGCATGTCCCCAGTCCCAGTCTCTGACCACCTCCTGTACCATGTCCCCAGTCTCTGACCACCTCCTGTACCATGTCCCCAGTCTCTGACCACCTCCTGTACCATGTCCCCAGTCTCTGACCACCTCCTGTACCATGTCCCCAGTCTCTGACCACCTTCTGAACCATGTCCCCAGTCTCTGACCACCTCTTGAACCATGTCCCCAGTCTCTGACCACCTCCTGAACCATGTCCCCAGTCTCTGACCACCTCCTGAACCATGTCCCCAGTCTCTGACCACCTCCCGTACCATGTCCCCAGTCTCTGACCACCTCCCGTACCATGTCCTCAGTCTCTGACCACCTCCCGTACCATGTCCCCAGTCTCTGACCACCTCCCGTACCATGTCCCTAGTCTCTGACCACCTCCCGTACCATGTCCCCAGTCTCTGACCACCTCCCATACCATGTCCCCAGTCTCTGACCATCTCCTGTATAAAAATATTTTTGAAAAACAGTCATTTTCGGTATCGGTGCTGTTTCGGTATCGGTTTCGGTTTTCGACCTAGTGTATTTTTCATTTTCGGTATCGGTTTCGGCACCAAAAAACCCATTCGGTGCATCCCTACTTCAAGGGAAATGTGTTCTGCAGTTGTAGTTTCTAGGTGAACGGCAGAGTCCTACATGCATTCATTTTCCCAAGGATGTGACAGATTGCCTTGATAAGTTGATCATGTAGGAGAGCTCCTGCAAGAGATAAAGAGTGTAATACAAACATCAAAAGCGCCCATTATTGCTCTTCAGAGAAATTTTCTGCAATCAAGGATCCTAAAATTTCATAAAAAAGGGGCAATCCTTTCAATGTGCATTCGCTGGGGCATAATGTCCCTGGAAGCAATTTGAAATGTTTTACGGTGTCTATCAATACATTATTTTATTATGGTATTCGTAGGATGAGCCTTCTTTTTGTGTTCTATTTTACAAGGGAAATTACATTCTATGGTCATCCTTAGTCACGTCATCCTTAACCACTTGCGTAAGAACTAGATATTTTTTCTTCCCTTTCTGTCCATTTCACTATGATCTGCTTGCTCTCAATTAGAAACTAGTTGCATATCTCCCAGCTTTCTGAAATGATAAAGAGGGACACCTTTTAGCACACCATATGTAGGCAAAGTAAAGGTCCCCTAGCAATGGCTCCGGTTACACGGACCAAAAATATCTGATATGCAATACATGTTTGGCTAAACCACACAAGTGCTTTTTCTCTTCTCTTTTTCCTTTAGGCTACTTTTACACTGGGGCGGGTGGGCGCGGGGGGTAAAGCGGCGCTTTTTAGCACCGGTTTACCGTAGTTTTAGCGGCGCTTTTTGGCCGCTAGCTGGTGGTTTTGACCCCCACTAGCGGCCCAAAAAAGGCCAGAAGGTTTGCGGCACTGCCCCATTGTTTTCAATGGGAAGGGGACCATTAGGAGCGGTGAACACACTGCTCCTATAGGGCTGCAAAGATGCAGATTACAGGACCTTTTTGACCGTCCTGCAAGCGCACCACACCAGGGCGAAAGCCCGCGGGCTTTCACACTGTAGACACAAGAGAGGCGCTGATTTTAGCGCAGTAGCACCTGTAAAGCATCTCAGTGTGAAATTAGCCTTATATTGACTTTTTAAAATACCAAATGCAGTAATATAGAGGTTGGATGAAAAGTTTAGTGCTGCAAAAAACTTTTGGTAATTAAATTGTAATAGAGATATACATATCAGACCAAAAAGAGGGACAACTGAGGCTGTATAAGGAGCAGAGGGATTTGATCCAAAAAGAGTTAGGGTCGGTTCACACTGGGACGACTTGTCAGGCCGCGTCCCGTTCTGTACAATGGAACCGTTCTAATCGGAGCGACACAATTCGCTCCGACTTATAAAAAGGTTCCTGTACGACTTTGGGGGCGACTTGCATTGACTTCTATACAGAAGTCGTTTTGCAAGTTGCCGCAGTGGTCGCGTCCAGGTCGCCTGAGGCAGTCGCCCTGTTTGTCGTGCTGCCTCAGTGTGAACCAGACCTTACAGTCCCTCCAGTCCCTCCAAATGAGGAACAGGTGGGACCTATGTGGGTTCTTATATTGTGTTTAGCATTTCCAAGGGACATTAAAAAAGTATATCTTCCTTCTATGGTTTTCTATTGGCACTGTACTATAATGCCACGTACACACGGTCGGACTTTCCAACAACAAGCTCACATCGAACATTTCCCATCGCAAAATCCAATCGCGTGTACGCGGCATAAGTGCAGCATACAGTAATTTTTCATGTTGCAGTGCAGCGTAGTGTTGATGTTGTGTGGAGAGCAGCTTTAATATTAATAGGCTGGTTTTACTTTGAAATGACCGACATAGCATAGCATCATAAAGACATTCATAATATGTAAAAAAGTATGATAAAAGGAGGAGAAGGAAATTCATTAATGTGCAAAAAAAAATCATTATGGTTACTGGACTTACTGCTGTGGGGACTTCCTCCACTGCTGCACTATGTCTTGATGCTTAGATGAAAGAAATAGAATTATACCACACATGAGCCTGAAACCTCCATAGTGTGCAGAGCATTTATAACTACAGTATGTATGTGTCTAACGTAACAATATGGGTCTGTTCACACTGCCTGCACTCTAAAATGCTTTCTGTTAGAATCGGGCCAGTTGTCCGTTTTGCTGGGAGGTAAGATACAGTATTTCAGAGTACAACATCCCTAAGCAGATGTTATTACATAGTTACATAGTTGGTGAGGTTGAATAAAGACTCCGGTCCATCGAGATGTGTGTGTCAATACCAATTCCAATATCCCTGTATATTGCTTTCGTTAAGATGCCCAAGAGTTTTTTAAAAAAAACTATCAACACTTCCCATTGACATCACTGATCGTGGAAGGGAGTTCCACATCCTTACCGCTCTGACAGTAAGAACCCCCTACGCAGTTCAAGGTTAAACTGCTTCTCCTACAATTTCATTGAGTAGCCACGTGTCTTCTTAAAGTGGTTGTAAACCCCCTTCATGAAATCTGACATGGGCACATATATCTGTAGTGTTTACTTATCTCTCTCCAATGCTCTAAGTGCCGTGTCTGTCTGCTGCTCCGTTCCTCTGTTATTAACAGAGTCACTTCTCAAGTTCTATAACACATGATATAACAGCAGCTGACTAGATAAACAGAGAGCTCGTCTATTCACAGTACAGCTCTGCATGTTCCTTCATTCCTCTGTCTATGTGGAGGGGGGAGCCTTTCCTTTTCCTCCAATCAGCTCACACACAGTGTAAGCTCAGACTCCACACTGTCTGCTGAAAGAGTAAACAAGATTTGTGACACAATGTGCACATGTTCAAGAATGTAGAAAGGGAAAGACAGCAGATATACATGAACAACTTATGTAGGGAGATTTGTTAAATCTCTGTCTTTTGTCTGAGGCTGTTCACTTCACTGGGTATAGGAAAGGGTTTACAACCACTCCTTGAATCTTTTTTTCCTATGCTAGAAGTACTATTGAGGTATTTGTATATCACTATCATATCTCCTCTCAAACGTCTCGTCTCCAGGGTGAATAAAAACGCATTGCAACTGATATTTGCTTTATCAAGATAAAGCCATGAAAAAATTATATCTGCCTGCTGTTCATTACCATAACATACATAAGCAGATGTCTAATTTAGAACGGTGGGTGATGGAACATCTGTGCTTGCTGGAATGTGCAGGGAACCTCTGATATACTTTGGGACTTGGCCAAATACAGAAGCCGCACAGAAGAGGCCAACTCCTTTTTTATATTTTCACCATTAAAGTGGTTCTAAAGGCTGAAGGTTTTTTTACCTTCATGGATTCTATCCATGAAGGTAAAAAACTTTCTGTGTGCGGAGGCCCCCCAATAATTACCTGAACCCCCTCCGATCCAGCGACATTCACGATATACTTGGTTGTATAGGGACTCTCCCTCCTCATTGGCTGAGACAGCAGAGGGAGCCCATGTCTTAGGGACGCATAGAGCAGCGGCTCTGGAGCAAGCACGCAGTGGTGCCCCCAGGACAAGTGGCTTACTCTGGGGGCACTGCGCTCGAGGTTAGAGCCAAGAGTGCTGGCGGGGAACCCGCAAAAAAAACAGGATCAGGGCTGCTTTGTGCAAAACCACTGAAAAGAGCAGGTAAGTATAACATGTTTGTTATTTCATAACAAAAAACAAAACTTGAATATCACTTCGAAAGGGAAATAATCAGTGATAAATATACTGTGATGATTTCAAGCTGTAACATTTTGCACGGTAATGGGTACTCCATGGCCAGGGGCTACCAGCTGCCATCCCCTGTCCAATGAGAGTATTCTAGTAGCTACCAAAGCTGTCTCAGTGGACTGTTGGTAGGGCTCAACTATGGCTTTTCTAGCTCATAGTACAAGGTCATACTGGGCCTCTTGTGGCATAGGCTCTTAGCCCAGGTTCACATATGTGCGGTTGGGAAACCTCTACATAATCTTAATTCTCTGCTTAATTATTAATGGCACCTCCATGGATTAGAAAACTTGGTGTTTTTTTGCATGAGCAAAACAGTATGGTGCCACAGTTCCATGTGGCACATTTTTAGAAAAGGTTCCAGGACTTCTTTACCCGTGTCTCTTGCAGGTACAGCAGCCCATTCAAAGGAATAGGCAGCTGCACCCATGACATGCGCCCGCAATGCACACACAATAGTGTGGGCCTAGGCTAATGCCCTATACACACATTCCGAAAATCGGACAACAGATCATCCTTTTTTTGTTTTGTTTTTTTGCATGCTAGTTGTATATGGAACATGAAGAGCTTACTAAAGTTACGAAAATTCTCATATGACAGAATAAAAAAAAATCAGAAGTGATGTCATATGTTGTAGTGTATTTGTATTGTATTTTCTGACAACAACTGTACTGATTAAATGAAAATCGTATGATCTGGTATCGTACGAGAATAATTTTCATGCTTGTCCGATCAGATAATATCGGATGAACTGTCATGATCAGCTCTCGAAAGCTCTGTACTAACGACTCGATTATCGTACGATCAATTCGAAATTGGTATTTTTCGTATAATTTTCGGATTGTGTGTACATGCCATTAGGCAGGATTTTTACCCTTTATCTATTAAAATGGAGTTCAGGTTCACTTGAAAGTGTTTTAGAAACTGTAAATAAATGTCTTAATTTGATAAAGTAAAACATTAAATCTGCCAGAAGCCACTGTTTAATATGGTCTTTTAATTATGTTATTAATGCTCCTCTAGCAACAGAGAATTTATAGACACTATCTAATGTGTTAGCCCACGTACACACGGTCAGAGATTTTGGCAACCAAATCCGTCGGATTTTGTCCGTCGGATTTTGCCCGTCGGATCTTGTCCGAAACTGTTGCATACACACGGTCGGACTAAGTTGTCGAAAAATCCAATCATTCAGAACGTGATGACGTAATTTCATTACGATGGGACTAGTAGCCAATAGCTTTGATGTAGGAATTTGATCTGAGCATGCGTGGCACTTGGTCCTATCAAAATTCTCTACACATGATCGGAGTATGTCCGATCAAACCAGTTGGTCGGAAAATATTTCCAACATGTTGGAAAATTGGGTCCGATGGAGATTCGGACGGAATCAGTCCGATGCATACCACACACAGTCGGATTATCCGACGACACGGTCCGATAAGACGCATTCCGACGGATTCTCCGAACGTGTGTACAAGGCTTTAGAAGATATCACTCACCACATATCCTTCCAAAAGCAAGCTATTTATTTCTTACATTTTTATTCTCATTGAAAAATCAAGATGACATGTTAACAGTGTTCAAACGCTTCCAACATGGGTATGAGTAGACTGCATACAAATGGCAGTCCAAGGAAATTAAATAACCGATTACAAATGGGAAATTCTATATATGGCAGTTTTTAATAATGTAACCCAGCTGGACGCCTTAAAGATTTGTCAGCTGCCATTGTATATGATGTCCAGGAGGCGTATGCTTTGAATGACGATAAACATCTGTACAGTGTTTGAGACTATTAGATACTATATAGGTTAAAGTTCTTTTAAGGTTCATGTGAATTTTCTAGTTTTATAAACGTGAATATAGACCTCGGGACAGATTTATTTTCCAAATTGTTTATTTTTTTATTTTTTCCCCCTTCAAATAAGTTTTATTGAAAAAGTATAATAAAATACAAAGTGTCGACATATTATGGAAAGTTAAACATCGAAGAGACATACATCGTGGATGTGTTAGCAATCACTGGAAGATATCAAAATAATTGGAATTTCCGATGATCCTAACATTCAACAGGAATTTGTGCAATAATAAGAACAAGGGAATCAACCAGACCAAAGCGTATAAAGTGTGGTGTATGTTGAAGTATTGCCTCTCCCCACCCCCCCCCCCCCCCCTTGTGCTAAGATTAGCCCAAGTGGGTTAAAATATAAGCTTGGTTGTCTATTTAGATGAGTCTTGGTGGAGGTAGTCAACTTTCTTAATCCCATCAGGGTGGAGGGCCATGATGGTTTGGATTTTTTTTCACCTTTAATAATAAACACCTTCATTTACAAATTGCATTTTGTGTTTACTTGTGTTGTCCTTGACTATTGTTTAAATTGGTTTGATGTTCCGAAACACTTAAGTGTGACAAACATGCAAAGGAACAGGAAATGAGGAAGGGGGCAAACACTTTTTCACACCACTGTATGTCTGCATGTGAGTGACACCTGCCATTGTACAGGAGAGGTGATAGAACACCGGGAGGGAGAGCTGGCCTCTGCAAATAACGGGGACACGGGGGCGGGGTCAGGAGTCACATGACTAGACTCCTCAAATTAATTATGTATGGGCAGAGCTGGCACTACTGAAAGAGACCAGAGACACAGATCACTGGTATATTCATAGTGGCGCGCAGCAGCAGGGGATGTGTTTGTTTCCGTTCTGTCGGCAGACTCAGGACACGTCCCCCAGTGCTGTGCTGCGCTGCGCCTCTAATGATAGTACAGTTGGACGGAGCGCCTGACTGAGTACATGTAACATTCTGCAGGGGCGCCGGGCGGCATCCCCTGCATTATACAGCACCGCACCTGCACCGAACATTTACATAACAAGGAGACCGGTGGGAGACAGGGATTAGAGAAATCAGAGGCCAGGCGCCCTAGGCAGCAGTGCGCCCTAGGCAGTTGCCTAGTTCGCCTAGTGGTAGCGCCGGCCCTGCTCACCACCAGTTGCCCCACCCAACCCCTACCCTACCCCATCTCTAAGGCCGCCCCTAAACATGTCCTTGTAAATTATCTCATGAAATTACACTGTTAAATATTTTTTATGCAGAATTAAGTTCCAGAAATAAATATTAACAACTTTAAAGTGGTTGTAAACCCTTACAAACCACTTTGACCTACAGGTAAGCCTAGATTAAGGCTTACCTGTAGGTCCAAGCAATATCTCCTAAACCTATATGGTTTAGGAGATATTTGCCCGAAAACGGGCACCGCTGTCTACGGCGCATGCGCCAAAAATGGAGCTGCCGCATTTGTCGACTCCCGTGCGCATGCGCGGGAGTGACGTCATCGCGGCTTCGCCGAATGACAGCGGCGGAGCTGCGAGACGCCACCAGCAAGATGGATGCGGTGGACTACAGGGGACAGCGGCGACTTTGCTGGCTCCTGTGTCAGGTAAGTGACACATAATGGGCTACTATGCGATGCATAGTAGTCCATTATGCTTTACCTTTGCAGGGAAAAAAAGAGGAAGTAAACTCATCAGGGTTTACTTCCTCTTTAACAATATTAACATAAAGCATATCAGTCCACATCAGTGCAGCCTCATTAGTGCCCATCAGTGCAGCCCCATCATTGCAGATTATCAGTGCAGCTTATCAGTTCCACCTTATCAGTTCCACCCTATAAGTGTCCATCAGTGCAGCCTTATCCGTACAGCCTATCATTGCCCATGATTGCAGCCTATCATTGTCCATCTGTGCAGCATATCAGTGCCCATCATTTTAGCCTATCAGTGCAGCCTTATCATTGCCCATCAGTGCAGCGTATCAGTGCCTGTCAGTGCCCAATATTGCATATTATTGCCCATCAGTGCAGCATATCATTACTCATCAATGCAGTTTATCATTGCCCATCAGTGCAGCGTATCAGTGCCAATCAGTACAGCATATCAGTGCTCATCAGTGTATCATTGCCCATCAGTGCAGCATATCATTGCTCATGAATGCAACCTATCATTGCCCATCAATGCAGGGTATCAGTGCAGTGTATCATTGCCTATCAGTGCTACATATCATCGCTCATAAGTGCAGCGTATCATTGCCCATAAGTGCAGCCTCATCAATACCCAGCAATGCATCAGGGAGGAAGCAGGAGGGTCTGCTGGCTGGATCACACAGAATGGGGATCTCCTGCTGAGACGTGGCTTGTATATGAATAGCCGGCCACTGTCAAGTCCCGCCACACTGGTCCAATGCCGGTCCAGGTGGCTAGACTTTGTTTGACAGTGGCCGCTTATTCATATACAAGCCGTATCTCAGGGGGAGATGCCCGCTCTGGCTAATTCTTCTGAAAGTTTCCTGGTTGAGTGCTTCTGGCCGAAGCGGTGCAGCCTTTTTTACAGGACATCAGAGCGGCCTGAAGGGATCAGCCAGGAAACTGTCAGCCCAGTCCACCCCTGCTCCACACTCGCTCTCCTCTAATTTACAATGCGAGCAGGCAAGTGAAAATTTTGAGGGCTGTTTATAATTATTCCCTTTGGTCATGACATTGAGTGAGCTTTTATGAGCTATAGTGAAACTACTTTCCCATTGGTCCTCAGATAAGTCCACTTGCAATTCCCTTTCTCAGGTTAGGCATGTTTTCCCTTATTTGGGTGAGATGGAATCAAACAGCATGGTGTGGATATTAGAAATCATGTGTTGTTGGGGTGAGGTTTGGGTGCAGAGAGTTCCAAACAGAGAAAGGGTATGAGATACAGAGGAGTTGCGGTTAATACTTTGGAGTAAAGGTCAGATCTGAAAGCATATCCAGTATGGGAAAGAATTGTTGTGTAGACTTGTTGAGAGCATGTTGCAGTCCCAGAGAATGTCATCTCAGAAGAAATGGTGTGCTAGTATGTCAGGATAGGGCCAAGATCCAGCTAAGAATTGGGTAGACATCCCTGGAAGAAAGGCCGGATTGCTCTGCAACGGCGTAAGAGGCCCTGGGTTTGAGGAAAGCTGAGGTTTCTTACATACCTCTCCAAAGCAACTTAGGGTCGAGTTAATTAGAGGGTGTTCTTTTATGGCCTGAAAGTTGTGGCATGAAAGAATGCAGGGTGTGAACCATAGTGGAAGGAATGAGAAGGAGTCTTCTAATCTGACCCAGTCCTTAAATGACCGAGGCCTTAAAGCGGTGGTAAACCGTCCAGTCTACAATCCTGGACAAGTGACAGGCTCAGTAATAATTCCTAAGGTCCAGGAGGCCGATTCCACCCTTTGTTATGGGTTTTGTTAGTTGTTCAAAGCTTATCCTGGGGCGTACTTGGTTCTCTAGAAATGTTACACAGAGTCGTTTATATGTCTGAAAAAAAGTCTACGGAAGCTTAATTGTAATTGTTTGCAGAATATATAAGATGCAGGAGAGAATATTAATCTTTAGAATATCTGCGTGGCCAAAGAAAATTGGCTTTGTCCCATTTACGTAAGTCATCTTAGATAGCAAAGTATTGGTAAGTAATTCTTTGCATATAGATATGGCATATGTGCTGTCAGCTGGATTCTCTAAATATTTGATCGGGTCTGATTTCCAAATAAAGGGGAAATTATTTTGATATTGTATTGACTTGAACATGAGACTTAGTAAAATATTTTTTAATTAGAAAGGTGATGGAATAATTCAAAATCCTTTAGAAGGTTTGGGATAGATGTGAGTGGGTCGTTTAAGAAAATTACCGCTAATTTATAGGTATGATCTGCAGTGGGTATGTCTTTTATGCTTTCCTTGCTTCTCAAACGTCGCAGGAGGGGTACTAGGGTTAATATAAAAAGGCTAGGGGTGAGTGGGCAGCCCTGTTATGTTACATTACAGATGGGGAAGGCGTTTGACAGGTGGCCATTGACTCAGACCTTGACAGTTGGCATAGTATAAAGGAACATAATAAAACTGAACATTTGGTTCTTCAATCCGATGTGGCGGAGAACAGACCCCATATAGTCCCAAGCCAGCCTGTCAAATGCCCTTTCTCCATCCAGAGATAGAAATAAACCTTTGTGCTTCTGGTTAGTCAACCAGTGTTGTATATTTAGTGTTTGCCTCAAATATGATGAGGCAGTCCCCGTCAAGTGGGTGGTCCAGGGGTTCCCAGGTTTTTTTAAAATCTTGGCATCTTAACCTGCAGAATGGAAGAGAGTCATTCGTTTAACATTATCATGGACAATTTATGTTTTAAGAGGTCAAAAGATATCACAGGAAATTTACAAGATCCTGCGATTGTAATTCTAGCGGTGAGAGCAGGTGGTGCCGGGGATGCTCTATGGGGGCCGCTTTACCCCAGATGCCTGCATATTTAGATGTGCTTTTTTTACTCATCAACCATGTGAGTTGCTAAATGTTGTACCTTCATTAAATCTAACCATATTACTACACTTAGAGGCGCCTCTCTTCTCTTTTATACTCTCTAGCTCCTGCTGGATTTTTTCTTCTAATCCCCTTGTGGAGGCTTCCATTTGTGGATGGACATGTTATGGTTACACAACCTATCACATGGCTATAATCTTTTTATATGGACTATAAACTGAAGAATTTATGAATAAATGGTTTTTGAAAAAGAATCATTTGAGTTTCCATTATTTCTTATGGGGAAATTTGCTTTGATATACAAGTGCTTTGGATTACAAGCATGCTTCTGGAACAAATTATCTCTCAATCCAAGGTTTTACTGTATCTCCTCATCTCTATAGCATAGAAGGAAGTGATTCTGTAGTTCTCCAAAGAGAACCAGGAAAGCTGATATAATTTAAGATTTAATTTAATTACGCAGGACGTTCTAGCACATTTGGTTTCTGTCAAGATCAACCGGTATTTTCTTATTCTTGCCAAAACTGAACTTAGCTTGAAAAACCAAAGCTTTTTTTGGGGTGGTACCTGCTCCTCCACTTTTGGTCAGATCACCACAGCAATCTGAGCAGAAGTTTGCTCCCCATCCTTCCTCTGCTGCCTTTTGGGACATGTCACATTTCCCACAAAGCTGTGGGTCCAATCAGATGTCACAGCGTGGCTCGTGCATGCTCAGTGAGCAGCCAGCTGTGAAGCCGCAGGCAGTCACGACCGGTGTAATGACAATTTCGACAATCCATCGCAGGTTGCTACGGAAGTGACATTCCGTCGTCGCCATGTTGCTACACCCGACACTCGTCCACAGTAAGGATGCACTAAGATAGGGGAAAGCAGACATGTTGTTATACCCACCGCAGTTTCGTATTTTACTCGTATTTATAACAGTAAAGTCAGTTTATATAGTGAAATACAGGCCTTACAACTCCGTTTGACTGCTTAGATCTTGAATTTTAAAAGCAGCGGCAAACCTGCTCATCTCACAGGTTTGAGAATCTGACAGAAGTTCACTGCTTTAAAAATTCAACATCTAGGGGGGCGTGGCTTGGCCGCTGACCGGAATGGCCGCATAAGTGCTGAGCTCCTCTCATCCACTCAGCTACACATAGCATCCAGCGCCATCCGCCACCGCGATCGACTCCACGGAGCCTCAGGGATCACCCCACGTCTCCAGGGACATGACCCGCGGCAGATCCGCCGCCCACGGGGCGAAGAAGCTCACAGATTTTTACATTAAGCAGGCCGGCGCGCAGGCCCAAGATGGCGCCGTTCGGGACGAAGGCCTCACTCCGCTACAGACACCGACGGCCTCGGTGGCTCCTGCATCCTCTGAGGATCATCTTTCTGACATGGAGGACTCTGGAGAGCGGCAGCGTTCGCCCTCCATGTCGCCGGCTGACAGAGGTAAGAGAGCAGCAATCTCCCCAGCACACTCTCCCTCTAAGCCTCCATTAATGAAGAAGCAACATGGCGCTGGCACTTGTAGTCCCACAGCAGCGCTGACTGAAACTAGCTCTTCACTGGCAGCTTACAGCACATCAGATAGCCCTGCATCTGAACATACCCTGAAAGCCATGCTTCTCTCACTACAAGCTGACATGCAGAAGGAGCTCAGATCCTCCATTAACCATTTGATGGACAGAATGGAAGACATGGAAGAGCGTATAGATCATATAGAGCACCATCTCTCTGCTGCCACTAGCTCTCACAACACTGTAGTTGACATTCAGAATGAACATACTTCTGCGATTCACCAACTGCGTCTTAAAGTCGCAGACCTCGAAGACCGCTCAAGGCGGAATAATATCAAGATCAGGGGAGTCTCAGAGACTGTGTCACCTCCCGATATTGTCCCCTACCTCCACCAGCTCTTTCACAAGCTTATTCCGGCTCTCACACCGCAGGATCTCCTTATTGACAGAGCGCACAGAATACATAAGCCGCAGCACCTCCCAGACACAGTTCCCAGAGATATCCTGGCTAGGATACACTTTTTTAACACTAAGGAGCAGATAATGAGGGCTGCAAGAACCATACGCAACCTCCCTGATCCCTTCACCAAGATTCAGCTATACAATGATATCTCAGCCGCCACCTCACAGGCACGCAAGGCCTTCTCTCAAATCACTGCGATACTTATAGAACATAAAATCGCATACAAATGGGGTTTCCCCACCAAGCTTCTTGTAAACTACCAACAACAACAAGTCGCATTCTTGACCCCCAAGGACGGTTTCAAACAACTACACAATTGGGGCATTGCCCCTCATGTGCCCCCGGTTCCGCCTCTGAACTCTAGACCTGCAAAAATCACCCATCGATGGGACACGAAACCTAAATCCTGAGCTTCCTACCATAGGGGGCTGCCCCCTTGGGCACCCCCCCCTTTTTCTTTTTTTTTTTGACAAGGCGCTTGTCTTTTCAGGTTAAAGTGGATGACTGTTTCTCTCTCCTCTTTTGAACCCCTACACGCCGAACTGCCACTGTGTGCCAAGCACACGGCATTATTCTCTTCCCATATCTACTTGTGTACCTTACCCAAAGCCACCTTCTGTTCGTTCAGGAACCAACTGGATCCTTAGTTCACGTCTCTATATCTCCCGGTCATAGATATAGGTACATTACTACTGTTTGTGTGATTTATCGCAACTTCGCTTTTGTATTTTTGTTTTTTTTCTTTTTATTACAGTTACTGTTTGGTTACTTGTACACTTTGACTTATAGTCAACGGTTATTGTATTCATTATCTGCTCGCAGAGTTAATATTTGCACTTAGTTCTGTTGAAAAGGTCCGTCAATTTCAGTACCATCTTGACAACTGACCCTATCTGCTAATGTCCCTTACAATCACGTCCCTTAATGTTAAGGGACTGAACAGTCCTTTCAAGCGCTCTCTCTTATGGAGGGAGGCTGCGACTTCTCATTCTGATATCCTATGCATACAGGAGACCCATCTCTCTTCCCGGAACTCACCACAATGTACCAATAAACGCTACCCACATATCTTTCATTCCCGCACAGATAAAAAAGTTAGAGGTGTTCTGATTGCAGTGCGCTCTACGGTGGCACTTACAGTTTCCAATGTAGAGCAAGACCCCGAAGGGAGGTTCTTAATCCTTTCCGCTTCCTTCAATAACAAACCCATGGTGATTGTGAACATATATGCTCCAAACACTCACCTAAAGCCCTTTCTTAAATCCATCCTCGCCAAAATACAACAATACCCGAAAGATCAAATCGTTTTGTGTGGAGACTTCAATGCAGTACCAGATCACGCATTGGACTCCTCATCCCCCCAAAGGAGAAGGTCCTCTACCCTCTCCTCTTTTTTACATCTGGAAGAATTCTATGACCCCTGGAGGTGTCAACATGGTACTGAAAGAGACTATACGTTTTATTCTTCTGCTCAGAGGTCATATTCCAGGATTGACTTGTTCCTGACATCCAAAGTGCTATTGCAAGCAGTTGCTTCCACTAAAATTGGTGTAATATCGTGGTCTGATCATGCCCCCATCTCTATGGTTCTCAATCTCTCCCCTCCTACCTCCCCATTCACAATCTGGCGACTAAATCCCAGCCTGATCAGCACCAAGGACATTAGGGAACAGGTCAAGACTGCCATAAAAGATTATTTTGATGTAAACCAGCATTCTGTCCCCAAGCCCACCACGTGCTGGAATGCACACAAAGCAGTCCTACGGGGAATTCTGTTACGACTGGGGGCTCAGGAGAAGAAAAAGCGCACAGCGACCCTTAACATTTATCTAGATAAGATAAAATCACTAGAGAAGGTCAATATGAAATCCCCCTCTGCCTCAACGCACGCAGAGCTCAGCAAACTAAGATCTGAATTGAGTACTTACCTCCAGAATAAACATGAATTCTATCTGCGAAAACTCAAACTAACTTGGTACTCTCAGGGTAACAAATCGGGGAAAGCCCTAGCCCAACAATACAAACACAGGACTGCCCAATCCACAATCTCCCACCTAATAGATTCTAAAGGTAACAGACTGACTAACCCTAGAGACATAGCCAACTGCTTTCGCGCATTTTATCAACAATTATATAACTTAAAAGACTCCACGACGGATCCACAGCCCACGACAGAGAATATCCAGACATTTCTCTCCAACGTTACCCTACCCTCCCTCTCCCCTTCTCAAACTGCTGACCTAGCCTTACCTTTTTCACAGCTGGAAATTAAAAACGCAATTAAAAGTCTCCCCCTACATAAAGCCCCGGGTCCAGACGGCTTTGGAAACGAATATTATAAGACGTTTGTAGATGAACTGACCCCGCATTTATGTAACTCCTTTAATCACATGCTGGCCACGGGAGAGATCCCCTCGGAATCCCTAGAAGCAACCATCACCACCATACATAAACCGGGGAAGGCCTCGTACGACCCGGCTAACTATCGCCCTATCTCATTACTTAACACCGATCTAAAAATGTATGCCAAGCTTCTTGCTACCAGACTTTCACAACACATGACTTCCCTCATACACCCGGACCAGGTGGGCTTTATTCCCCGCCGCCAAGCCTCAGATGGCACCCGCAGGTTTGTAGACCTTATCCACTGGGCAGAGCACAGTCGAACGCCTTCTCTGCTGATATCACTAGATGCAGAGAAGGCGTTCGACAGAGTCCATTGGGGTTATCTTGAGGCAGTTCTCCGGAAATTTGGCATAGAAGGCGAGTTCTTACAAGCTATTCTAGGTCTATATACCTCACCTACTGCGAGGGTCCGCACTTCTGGTATTCTCTCAAATCCCTTTAGAATCACTAATGGTACACGCCAGGGTTGCCCACTCTCACCTTTGATTTTCGCGTTAGTTATGGAGCCTCTGGCGCAGTCCATCCGTGCGCACCCCCATATACATGGTATTAATGTAAAAGACACCTGTCATAAGATAGGCCTCTATGCAGATGATGTCATCATTGCTGTCTCTGATCCAGTGAAATCCCTTCCTACCCTGACTGACGTCCTCCATAAATTTGGTGAAGCTTCCCTTTACAAACTAAACCACTCAAAATCAGCCATGCTTGGCATAGAGATCTCTCCAGCGCTCAAAGCAGAAATTACTAAATTAGCACCCTTCTCCTGGGCCCCCAGCGCATCTCTGCAATATCTAGGCATTCAACTAGTCTCTCCTTCCTCTGGTTTGTTACGAAGTAATCTTGTCTCGTTATTCACGAAACTGAACAATTTATCCTCTAATTTGACCTCCTTGAAAGCTTCATGGGCTGGAAGGATAGCCCTAACCAAAATGTTTCTCCTTCCACATGTGCTCTATTTCTTTCGAACCCTCCCGCTTCCGATTCTCTCAGCTGACCTAGCTAAACTGCAGCGTACCTTAGATTCGTTCATCTGGGCAGGACGTAAACCCCGCTTAAAATCTTCTGTCCTTAGCACTCCCTCTACCTCAGGAGGGATGGGATCACCGGACGTAAAAAAGTACTACAAATCCATCATCCTTGACCAAGGGAGACAACTATGGTCGCAAGACCCCAACACGAGATGGCATCAAATCGAGGCAGCTACTCTCCCAGCGGATCCACAACTGACCCTAGCAGCGATCTGGTTGTCTCTCCCGACCACACGATCCATTCTTCCCACGGTAAGGGCCTGCCTATCTCAATGGAGTGCAATACGCAAAGATCATCTGGGTATACACAGATCTGCATTGAACAATCTCCCCCTACTAGCTCTACAACTTCTCTCTCCGGACCTAGCAATTAAGCACTGGCATGAAGCCGGAATCACCACCATCGGAGCTTTGTTTCTTGGTCCGGATTTAAAAAGCTTCCAACAACTGATTTCGGACTTTAATCTCTCACATCGGGACTTTTACATCTACTTAAGGCTTCGACACATCATCTCTCAAGGCTCGACAACTCCTGACACAACCTCCAAGGAGCTCCTCCATTTCTATAACCGCCCTCTTACTGTGTTAAAGGGCATATCCTTTATCTACAAACTCCTCTCCAAACCCTCCTCTTCCTCAAAATCTTCGAGCATCCTCTACTGGGAATCCTTACTACATTGCTCTTTCACCATAGAAGATTGGCATAGAGTTCTTCGCACCCCTCTAGTCATCTCCAAAAACATCACACATTGGGAAGCGGTCATGAAACTGTTTCATAGGTGGTACTACACTCCGCAAAAGTTAGCGACCATCTTCCCCACTCATTCTCCACAGTGCTGGAGAAATTGCAACTCCACCGGGGACTTATTTCATATCTGGTGGAGCTGCCCGGTTATTGGACCCTTTTGGCTACAAGTTTCCGCTCTGGTTCAGACCTTAACCAGCTCCCCCCAACAGCTGACTTCGCGAATGGCTCTCTTTGGTCTGGACTCCCAATATTGGCCTCCCTCCTGTCTACCAGTGGTACACCACGTCCTAATCTCAGCACGCCTGCTTATAGCTCGTGCGTGGAAAAACCCCCTCCCTCCAACCCTAACTGAGCTTATTAACACACTTAATGTTCATTGTCACATGGAATTTCTTTTCTCCAGAGTTCACATGACAGAACCCAGATTCTACAAACAATGGTCTTCCTGGTTATCACACCCAAAATGTATTAAGCTTGTCTAACTAGTAATCCATCATCCCCAGACCAAGCAGAGCCGGCAGCGAAAGTCACTGGTTCAGTGTACTATTTTTTTATTTACAGTATTTGTAAGTTAGCTCTGATGATCCTGCAGCTCAGGTTTTTCGATTCAAGCATCTTCATCAATCTCTTCCTATATCTTACCTGTTTCTCTTCCCTTCCCTTCCTCCTGATCCTTTTTACTACCGTATTGGGACTAAATCGCACTCCCACTTAACCTTACCTTACCCTGTTTTATCTGGCGTGGCGCCCCCACTCGACACAGCCCATTGGGGTGTTGAGAGGGGACGAGATGCCCCCGGACCTAGCGATAAGGAATGTATAGTATACAGCAACTGGACCCCAGACTCGTAGCCCTTCTTTTTCTGTATCTTGCCTATGTTGGTAACACATGTTTCTCAACTTATCTAGGCACTCTCTGTTTCTTATTTTTCTTTGACCTGTCAACTTTTTGTATCGCATTTGTATGGATTGTTATCAATATTTGTTATTGTATTATTCTACAATAAAAATTTTTGAAAAAAAAAAAAAAAAAAAAAAAAAAAAAAAAAAAAAAAAAAAAATTCAACATCTAAGTAGTCAGACGGAGTTCTAAGTCCTGTATTTCACTATAGAAACTGACTTTACTGTTATAAATACATCTAAAATTAAAAACTCTGGTGGGTGTAACAACATGTCCGCTTACCCCTTCTTAGTGTTTCCTTACTGTGAACAAGTGTGGGGTGTAGCAAGATGGCGGCGACGGAACGTCACTTCCGTAGCAAACTGCGATGGGTCGCCGAATATGTCGTTACGCCGGCTGCCCACAATTCGTATGGTGGCGCCAGTGGCCAAAGCCCAGTGAAGAAACTGGCCGGGTGAGGATACTATTGGATGTTGGGACAGGTGGGTGTCTATTTATTAAAAGTCAGTAGCTACAGTATTTTAAGCTGCTAACTTTTAATTTTTCAAAATATGACTGAAGCACCTCTTTAAGTAGAAACCATATCTAAGTGCTAGCAAGCAACATATTGAATTGTGTTTGGGTTTAGATATACTTGAACACTAAGTTGTATTAAAGGCACATCCTACCTTGTATTGACACTATTTCTTGTGCTTAATTTCATCAAATAATCTGTGACAAAAAAAAAAATGAAAATTATTTTAATAAAATGTGCTAAAAAAAAGGAAGACAGTTGAAACTGCAGTTTGCTGATGTCAGCCGCTCAGCAGGCCTTCAGTAATTCCTTTTGGTCTGTACACCCGCTGCTTTCTACCTTTTACATAAAATTCAAGGCAAGCAGAATGTGTCTGATATACAGTAGTTTACTTATGTTTTACATAGTGCTTTTTTTTTATAAACATTGTGTATTTCAACACATAACATTTTAATTAGATTTACAGAACACAGCAAAGGCTTTTGACATCTGCCTATTTAATGCATCATAGGAATATCTCATTAGCACCACCATTAATCTGCGTACAAACAATGAAGCCCCCCATTCACACTTGAGCATAACATGTGTAGGCGATGTCGAGGCTTTTTTGCATGTTTTTAATTGTGAAGTGTGATACAGGAGCATCTTTGGGGCAGGATCGAGTGTTTCTGGCCCCATATTCTTTTGTTATGTGTACTTGTCAATGGGGCCAAAAATGTCCACTTTATGAGTGTCAGGCATTGAGCTGCAGGTGCCTGAAAGCACAACGGTGACCAGTGATACTTGAAAAACATAGGATTTGGCTTGATGCGCTTTTTTGGAGCTTTGTGCTACAAAATGCTCAGCTATGAATGGGGGCCAAGTGATGTTTGCATCAGTGAAATGTTTAAAGCCCAACTCCGGCCTTAAAAAAGTTTTTCCATGCAGTGGGGCTGTGCTTGCACTGCATGGGTCAACTGCTCATTTTGTCCAAGTGAGAGGAGAAAGCTGTATACTCACCCAATCCTCCGCTCCACCGGCAAAGGGCGCTCCCTCAATCTCCTGCGGCGGACTGTTTCTGATGTCCTCACATCCAGAGCAGGTCTGTGGGCATGATGGCATCAGGAACAGTACACCGCACAAGACCCTTTGACTGTAAGGGGCAGGAGCCACAGGGACTGGAGGATCGGAGAATAAGGCAAGTATACTGTATTGCTGCGTACACACAATCACACATTCCGACAACAAAATCTGTGGGATTTTTTCCGACGGATGTTGGCTCAAACTTGTCTTGCATACGCGCGGTCACACAATGTTGTCGGAAATTCTGAATGTCAAGAACGCGGTGACGTACAACGAACCGAGAAAATTGAAGTTCAATAGCCAGTGTGGCTCTTCTGCTTGATTCTGAGCATGCGTGGAACTTTGTGCGTCGGAATTGCGTACACACGATCGGAATTTCCGACAATGGATTTTGTTGTCTGAAAATTTGAGATTCAGATCTCAAATTTTGTGTGTTGCAAATTCCGACTGAAAACGTCCGATGGAGCCTACACACGTTCGGAATTTCCAACAAAAAGCTCCCATTGAACATTTTCCGTCAGAAAATCCAACTGTGTGTACATGACATAACTCTGTTCTCCAGTCCCCTAGACGAAAATGAACAGTGAACCCTTGCAGCACAGGCACACCCCCACTGCATAGGAAAACTTTTTTTTGCCTGGAGTTGGGCTTTAACCACTTAACAACCGCCCATTGCCGATTAACGGCATCAGGGCGGTTGTTTAACTCTGAGAGGCCGTTAATTAACGGCCTCCCAGAATTCTGCTCTCGCGCGCCCCCTGGGGCGCGCACACGAGAGCATCCGTGACCGCTGGGTCCAGTGGACCCGGCGCATCACGAATCACGGTAAACGGCCGCTCATCGCGGCCGTTTACCACGTGATCGCTCCGTCAAATGACGGAGTGATCACTTGTAAACAAGCCGGCGTCATGTTATGACGCCGGTTCCTCCCTCCCCCTCTCTGTACCGATCGGTACAGCGGAGGGGGAAGAGATCGGTGTCAGCAGCGATGTGGGCTGCATCTGCAGTGCCCACATCGCTGCTCACCGAAAATTAACCCCTCAAATCCCTGCAAATACTCTGCATTACTCTGCAATTCCCTGCAAATACTCTGCATTACTCTGCAATTCCCTGCAAATACTCTGCATTACTCTGCAATTCCCTGCAAATACTCTGCATTACTCTGCAATTCCCTGCAAATACTCTGCATTACTCTGCAATGCCCTGCAAATACTCTGCATTACTCTGCAATGCCCTGCAAATACTCTGCATTACTCTGCAATGCCCTGCAAATACTCTGCAATGCCCTGCAACACTCCGCAATGCCCTGCAACACTCCGCAATGCCCTGCAACACTCCGCAATGCCCTGCAACACTCTGCAATGCCCTGCAACACTCCGCAATGCCCTGCAACACTCCGCAACGCTCTGCAATACCCTGCAACACTCTGCAACACCCGCCAATACCCTGCAACACTCTGCAATGCTCTGCAACCCCCGCCGATACCCTGCAACACTCTGCAATGCTCTGCAACCCCCGCCGATACCCTGCAACACTCTGCAATGCTCTGCAACCCCCGCCGATACCCTGCAACACTCTGCAATGCTCTGCAACACCCGCCAATACCCTGCAACACTCTGCAATGCTCTGCAACACCCGCCAATACCCTGCAATGCTCTGCAACGCAGTACTCTGCAACACCATGCTCTGAGATACCCAGCCATAGTCGGTGATACCCTGCAATACCCAGCCATAGACATCTCCCGCCGCCCTCCGCCCTCCGGTGCTTCTACCGAATCGCTAATACGATCAAAGCCAGAATCTTTTTTTTTTTCAGGCTTCCCAGCTTAGAGGTGAGATGTGGGTCTTATTGACCCCACATCTCACTGTAAAGAGGACCTGTCATGCCATATTCCTATTACAAGGGATGTTTACATTCCTTGTAATAGGAATAAAAGTGATCAAAAAAATTATTTTTGGGGAAAAAAATGTCAAACTAAAATAAATAAAGTAAAATGAACAATAAAAAAAAAATGTTTTTTTTAAAGCGCCCCTGTCCCCATATGCTCGCATGCAGAAGCGAACGCATGCGTAAGTCCCGCCCACATATGAAAACGGTGTTCAAACCACACATGTGAGGTATCGCTGCGAACGTTAGAGCGAGAGAAATAATTCTAGCCCTAGACCTCCTCTGTAACTCAAAACATATAACCAGTAAAAAAAATGTAAATCGTCGCCTATGGGGATTTTTAAGTAGCGATGTTTGCCGCCATTCCACGAGCGTGTGCAATTTTGAAGAGTGACATATTAGGTATCTATTTACTCAGCATAACTTCATCTTTCACATTATGCAAAAATTGGGCTAACTTTACTGTGTTTTTTTTTTTTTAAGCACAAAACAGTTTTTTTTCCAAAAAAAAGCATTCGAAAAATTACTGCGCAAATACCGTGCGAGATAAAAAGTTGCAAAGACCACCATTGTATTCTCCAGGGTGTTTGCTAAAAAAACATATATAATGTTTTGGAGTTCTATGTAATTTTCTAGCAAATAAATGATGATTTTTACATGTAGGAGAGAAATGTCAGAATTGTCCTGGGTGCTCCAGAACACCTGATGGCGCTCCATGCATGTTGGGCCTCTGTATGTGGCCACGCTGTGTAAAAGTCTCACACATGTGGTATCACCATACTCGGGAGTAATAGCAGAATGTGTTTTGGGGTGTAATTTGTGGTATGCATATGCTGTGTGTGAGAAATAACCTGATAATATGACAATTTTGTGAAAAAAAAAAAAAAAAGTAAAAAGAATCTTGATTTTGCAAAGAATTGTGGGAAAAAATGACAATTTCAAAAAACTCATCATGCCTCTTACTAAATACCTTGGAATGTCTTCTTTCCAAAAAGGGGTCATTTGGGGGGTATTTGTACTTTTCTGGCATGTTAGGGTCTCAAGAATTGAAATAGGCCGTCAGTCCTTCAGGTGTGATCAATTTTCAGATATTGGCACCATAGCTTGTGGACTCTATAACTTTCACAAAGACCAAATAATATCCACCAATTTGTACTTATTTTTACCAAAGATATGTAGTAGTATAAATTTTGGCCAAAATTTATGAAGAAAAAATTACTAATCTGCTAAATTTTCTAACAGAAACAAAGAAAAATTCGTTTTTTTACAGAATTTTCTGTATTTTTTCTTTTATAGCACAAAAAAAAAAAACCCAGCGGTGATTAAATACCACCAAAAGAAAGCTCTATTTGTGTGAAAAAAAGGACAAAAATTTCATATAGGTCCAGTGTTGCATGACTGAGTAATTGTCATTCAAAATGCGAGAGCACCGAAAGCTGAAAATTGGTCTGGTTATTAAGGGTGTTTAAGTGCCCAGTGGTCAAGTGGTTAAAAGAGCTCTTTTTATCCATGAGAAATCGTGATTCTTGTTTCAGTGAGATTTGTTATTTTCTTAGATGAAAACCATTCTGTGTTTTACAGACACCTGTCAGATTTAGAACTTGTTCACATGTGCGGCACCCCATGTTGCCCCTCTGAAAAGAGATCTGTGGTGGAGCGCTTTTCAGAAGGTGTTTGATAGGTAGTGAGGAGGCCATATATCAACTACCGCACCATTGCACCTCAATCATGTGCATTGCACACGGTTGCAGCATGACTCCTTGAACAAAGCCTTGGACATTATGTTCCTGGTGTTTTCAGGTGTTGCAGGCTTGCAATTGACTGATGTCTATAGTACAACAGAACAAATGAATCTTAATACAGTACATAGTTGTTTATGTCATATGACACAGGTACAGGGGAACACAAAGAATTACAGAATTTCTTATCAGGATAATCAAGTAGCAATGCCCGATGCATAGCCACAGAGAATGTATCATACTGAAACCCCCAGAAACATGTCTACAGAGACCCAAACAGTACCATATTGACACTACCACAAACATATCCACAAGGATCCAAACAGTGCTGTGCTGACACTGCCAGAACATGTCTGCAGAGACCCAAACAGTGTTGTACAGGTACCGGAAGAAATATGTCTACAAAGGCCCAAACAATACTAGAACAATACAAAGATTATTTACCAATACAAAGTATTTGCTAATTGGACGGGGTGAAGAGTGAGATGTTACCATCCTACTTCTCCATCTGGTCCAGCAGAGAACACTTTGGGAAAATACAAAGTGATATGTGAATAGCACCCGTGCCACTTGAACGACATCCTGTGTTCACAATGCTGTAGGGCAGCCACTCGGCACAGGACCTGGAAGCAAGTGGAGATCACTGTGGTAGCAGTCCATTTTCTAGAGAAGACTTTTTCAACCTTCTTACCCTTGAGGAACCCTTGAAAAATTTTAATATCTCAGAGAACCCCTGAAATTTTCTCTTCTACAACTTGCAGTATGTTACTGTGATCTGTAAGTTGGCTATAGCAATAAATATGTAAATATAACAAACACATAAAACAGAAAACATGACCGCATAATAATTATCAGATTGGCGTTCACAAAACACCTAATTTGTGTTGGTGCTCAGTGTCAACATTAACTTTTCATTGGTGGTCCTTGCAAGATTCCAACTTTGCATTGGTGCTCAGGAAAAAAAAAAAGTGTGTTGGTGCGCAGGTAAAGGTTTACATTGGTGCGCAAGTAAAGGTTTACATTGGTGCGCAGGTAAAGGTTTGCATTGGTGCACAGGTAAAGGTTTACATTGGTGCGCAGGTAAAGGTTTACATTGGTGCACAAGTAAAGGTTTGCATTGGTGCGCAGGTAAAGGTTTACATTGGTGCGCAGGTAAAGGTTTACATTGGTGCGCAGGTAAAGGTTTACATTGGTGCGCAGGTAAAGGTTTGTATTGGTGCACAGGTAAAGGTTTGCATTGGTGCGCAGGTAAAGGTTTGCATTGGTGCGTAGGTAAAGGTTTGCATTGGTGCGCAGGTAAAGGTTTACATTGGTGCGCAGGTAAAGGTTTACATTGGTGCGCAGGTAAAGGTTTACATTGGTGCGCAGGTAAAGGTTTGTATTGGTGCCAAGGTAAAGGTTTGCATTGGTGCGCAGGTAAAGGTTTGCATTGGTGCGTAGGTAAAGGTTTGCATTGGTGCGCAGGTAAAGGTTTGCATTGGTGCGAAGGTAAAGGTTTACATTGGTGCGCAGGTAAAGGTTTGCATTGGTGCGCAGGTAAAGGTTTACATTGGTGCGCAGGTAAAGGTTTACATTGGTGCGCAGGTAAAGGTTTGTATTGGTGCCAAGGTAAAGGTTTGCATTGGTGCGCAGGTAAAGGTTTGCATTGGTGCGTAGGTAAAGGTTTGCATTGGTGCGCAGGTAAAGGTTTGCATTGGTGCGCAGGTAAAGGTTTGCATTGGTGCGCAGGTAAAGGTTTGCATTGGTGCGCAGGTAAAGGTTTGCATTGGTGCGCAGGTAAAGGTTTACATTGGTGCGCAGGTAAAGGTTTACATTGGTGCGCAGGTAAAGGTTTACATTGGTGCGCAGGTAAAGATTTGCATTGGTGCACAGGTAAAGGTTTAGGGTTAAATTGGTGCGCAGGTAAAGGTTTGCATTGGTGCGCAGGTAAAGGTTTACATTGGTGCACAGGTAAAGGTTTACATTGGTGCGCAGGTAAAGGTTTACATTGGTGCGCAGGTAAAGGTTTGAATTGGTGTGCAGGGAAAAGTTTGCATTGGTGGTAAGCAAAGACAGCATCCAGGGTAGAACAAGGTGCTGTGCATCTAACCTACTCCATCTTCAACCTGATGAGGTCCTGGATCACCCTCTGGAAGGGGCCAAACAACCCCAAAAAAGCCATTGGCAGCACTGACAGGAGGGGGATAGATGCACACTCCTCCGTCTGGTCTGCAGTAGAGCTGCACGATTTATCAATAACAAAAAATCAAGTGTAGAGAGTTCTCTGCTCACTCAACAGTCAAAAGAAAGAACTGGGCAGCCTGCCAAGTTTTTCACAACAATGTCCACTGCTAGTAGATAAATAGAAACATTGTAACTTTTCATTTTTTAGATCAAAGGAATGAACTTCAGTCTGGAAGTTTAACCACTTAAAGACACTTTTTCTGACACTTGTTACTAATTATTTTTTTTTGCTAGAAAATTACTTGGAACCCCAAACATTTATATAATAAATAAATATATATATATATATATATATATATATATATATATATATATATATATATATATATATATATATATATATATATATATATATATATATATATATACACACACACAGTATCTCACAAAAGTGAGTACACCCCTCACATTTTTGTAAATTTTTTATCATATCTTTTCATGTGACGACACTGAAGAAATTATACTTTGCTACAATGTAAAGTAGTGAGTGTACATCTTGTTTAACAATGAAAAAATGTGGTGTCCCTTCAAAGTTACTCAACACACAGCCATTAATGTCTAAACCTCTGGCAACAAAAGTGAGTACACCCTAAGTGAAAATGTCCAAATTGGACCCAAGTAGCCATTTTCCCTCCCCGGTGCCATGTGACTCGTTCGTGTTACAAGGTCTCAGGTGTGAATGGGGAGCAGGTGTGTTAAATTTGGTGTTATCGCCCTCACTCTCTCATACTGGTGACTGGAAGTTCAACATGGCACCTCATGGCAAAAAAAACTATCTGAGGAGCTGAAAAAAAGAATTGTTGCTCTACATAAAGATGGCATAGGCTATAAGAAGATTGCCAAGATCCTGAAACTGAGCTGCAGCACGGTGGCTAAGACCATACACCGGTTTAACAGGACAGGTTCCACTCAGAACAGGCCTCGCCATGGTTGACCAAAGAAGTTAAGTGCACATGCTCAGCATCATATCCAGAGGTTGTCTTTGGAAAATAGACGTATGAGTGCTACCAGCATTGCTGCAGGCCATACGCTACAAACTGCATCAAAGATGATGTACAAGAAAGCCCGCAAACAGTTTGCTGAAGACAAGCAGACTAAGGACATTGATTACTGGAACCATATTCTGTGGTCTGATGAGATGAAGATAAACTTATTTGGTTCAGATGGTGTCAAACGTGAGTGGCGGCGAACAGGTGAGGAGTACAAAGACAAGTGTATCTTGCCTACAGTCAAGCATGGTGGTAGGAGTGTCATGGTCTGGAGCTACATGAGTGCTGCTGGCACTGGGGAGCTACAGTTCATTGAGGGAACCATGAATGCCAACATGTACTGTGACATACTGAAGCAGAGCATGATCCCCTCCCTTCAGAGACTGGGCCTCAGGGCAGTATTCCAACATGATAAAGACCCCAAACACACTTCCAAGACAACCACTGCCTTGCTAATGAAGCTGAGGGTAAAGGTGAGGGACTGGCCAAGCATGTCTCCTAGACCTGAAGCCTATTAAGCATTTGTGGGGCATCCTCGAACGGAAGGTGGAGGAGCAAAGGGTCTCTAACATTCACCAGCTCTGTGATGTCATCATGGAGGAGTGGAAGAGGACTCCAGTGGCAACCTGTGAATCTCTGGTGAACTCCATGCCCAAGAGGGTTAATGCAGTGCTGGCAAATAATGGTGGCCATACAAAATATTGACACTTTGGGCCCAATTTGTACATTTTCACTTAGGGATGTACTCACTTTTGTTGCCAGTGGTTTAGACATTAATGGCTGTGTGTTGAGTTATTTTGAGGAGACAGCAAATTTACACTGTTATACAAGCTGTGCACTCACTACTTTACATTGTAGCAAAGTGTCATTTCGTCAGTGTTGTCACATGAAAAGATATAAAAGAAATAAAATATTTACAAAAAAGAGAGGGGGGTACTCAGTTTTGTGAGATACTATATATATATATATATATATTAGTAGAGACCCTAGGGAATAAATTGGCAATTGTTGCAATATTTTATGTCACTGTATTTGCGCAGCAGTCTTTCAAACACAATTTTTGGGAAAAAATACACTTCAATGCATTTAAAAAAAAAAAAAAAAAAAAAAAAACAGTTATGTTAGCCCAATTTTTATGTATAATGTGAAAGATGATGTTGCGCCATGAGAATTTTGATCTTTATTCTAAGCAAAAAAAATAGTGATTCTTATTTTAGCCAGAATCGTGCAGCTCTAGTCTGCAGCTACACACTATACTTGCATTGTCAGTGGTGGTCAAAATGCAGGAGCAACCTTCGTAAGTCAGGAGCCCCCAGGAGATCACCTTGAAATATTGGGTGACCCCTGAGTTTCCCATGTGACTTGACAAATCTTTTACCTTGCAACACTGAACTGTTTCATGAGAGGCATTAATCTTGTTGGGCAGCTGACAGGCCTACAGGTTGGAATCAACACTGATAAAAATGACTTTGTTGGCTTGTAATTTTACCATTAAAATGTTATATTTTTCAACAAGTAAATAAATGTTAATTAATTTACTTTGATATTTTAAGTACCTTACTTATTTTCATTAGTTCTTAAAACTCACCTTTTATATTTACCAAAATAATGTTGACTAATCTAGACAAAACTTTTAAGGTATGTGTATTTCCATATTGTAATTTAGTTACATTTACTTAAAAAAAACTATCTTTTCATTTGACTACATTTGAGGCCCATCAGGACAAAAGAGCACCACCAGTGACAAGAATTTTTCCAAGTCACTACAAAGCCATGCAATGGCAAAATAAATAAAGAATGAACATTGAACAAACTATTGTTCACATGCTTTAAATGTTGCTTAACCACTTCCCACGCACCCTATTGCGAATTGACAACCGCAATGTGGCTCCATTATCCTGACTGGACTCTGACACACTGCATCTTCAATCGTGGTAAAGAGCCTATGGCTCTTAACCACATGATCAGCTGTGATTAATCACAGCTGATCACAGCGGTAACCAGGAAGTGCAAGTAAACGGCTTTCCTTGGTTCGCACTGACAGGGAGAGCCGATCGGCGACTCTCCTGACAGAGGTAGGGTCTGCGCTGATAATCAGAGCATTCATAATCAATGTAGCTCCCATCAGAGGTACCCATTAATATTCCAATCAGTGCCCATCAGTAACGGCAGTCAGTGCCCTTTACAGATGTCAATCAATGCCCATCAGTAATGACTGTCAATGCCTCCTCATCAGTGCTGCCTATCAGTGCCATCTATTAGTGCCCATCAGTGCCGCCTATCGGTGCTGCATACAGTGGTGTGAAAAAGTGTTTGCCCCCTTCCTCATTTCCTGTTCCTTTGCATGTTTGTCACACTTAAGTGTTTCGGAACATCAAACCAATTTAAACAATAGTCAAGGACAACACAAGTAAACACAAAATGCAATTTGTAAATGAAGGTGTTTATTATTAAAGGTGAAAAAAAATCCAAACCATCATGGCCCTGTGTGAAAAAGTGATTGCCCCCTAAACCTAATAACTGGTTGGGCCACCCTTAGCAGCAACAACTGCAACCAAGCGTTTGCGATAACGTGCAATGAGGCTTTTACAGCATCCTGGAGGAATTTTGGCCCACTCATCTTTGCAGAATTGTCCTAATTCAGTTACATTAGAGGGTTTTCGAGCATGAACGGCCTTTTTAAGGTCATACCACAACATCTCAATAGGATTCAGGTCAGGACTTTGGCTAGGCCACTCCAAAGTCTTCATTTTGTTTTTCTTCAGCCATTCGGTGGTGGACTTGCTGGTGTGTTTAGGATCATTGTCCTGCTGCAGAACCCAAGTTCGTTTCAGCTTGAGTACACGAACAGATGGTCGGACATTCTCCTTCAGGATCTCTTGGTAGACAGCAGAATTCATAGTTCCTTTTATCACGGCAAGTCTTCCAGGTCCTGAAGCAGCAAAACAGCCCCAGACCATCACACTACCACCACCATATTTTACTGTTGGTATAATGTTCTTTTTATGAAATGCAGTGTTCCTTCTACGCCAGATATACTTGGACACACACCTTCCAAAGAGTTCCACTTTTGTCTCATCGGTCCACAGAATGTTGTCCCAAAAGTCTTGGGGATCATCAAGATGTGTTGTGGAGAAATTGAGACGAGCTTTGATGTTCTTTTTGCTCAGCAGTGGTTTTCTCCTTGGGACTCTGCCATGCAGGCCATTTTTGCCCAATCTTTTCCTGATGGAGGAGGCATGAACGCTGACCTTAACTGAGGCAAGTGAGGCCTGCAGTTCCTTGGCCGTTGTTGTGGGGTCTTTTGTGACCTCTTGGATGAGTCATCGCTGCGCTCTTGGGGTAATTTTGGGCGGCCGGCCACTCCTGGGAAGGTTCACCACTGTTCCATGTCTTCGCCATTTGTGGATAATGGCTCTCACTGTGGTTCGCTGGATTCCCAAAGCTTTGGAAATGGCTTTATAACCCTTTCCAGATGGATAGATCTCAATTACTTTCTTTCTCAATTGTTCCTGAATTTCTTTGGGTCTCGGCATGATGTGTAGCTTTTAAGGATCTTCTGGTGGACCTTACTGTGTCAAGCAGCTCCTATTTAAGTGATGCCTTGATTGTGAACAGGTGTGGCAATAATCAGGCCTGGGTGTGGCTAGAGAAATCGAACTCAGGTGTGGACAACCACAGTTATAGTATGTTTTAACAAGGGGGGCAATCACTTTTTCACACAGGGCCATGATGGTTTGGATTTTTTTTCACCTTTAATAATAAACACCTTCATTTACAAATTGCATTTTGTGTTTACTTGTGTTGTCCTTGACTATTGTTTAAATTGGTTTGATGTTCCGAAACACTTAAGTGTGACAAACATGCAAAGGAACGGGAAATGAGGAAGGGGGCAAACACTTTTTCACACCACTGTATAAGTGCCTCCTCATGAGTGCCCATCAGTGCCACCTTATCAGTGCCACCTCATCAATGCCCATGATTTCTGCCTCATCAGTGCCCATCAGTGCCTCCTCAGTGCAGCCTATCAGCTCAGCCTCATCAGCGCACATCAGTGAAGAGAAAAAAAATTACTTAATTAGAAAATTTTATAACAGAAACAAAGAAAAACTTTGATAATAAAAAAGGGAAAAAGTTTTTGGGACTTTAAATGAGGCTGGCACTAAAGGAATGCCTGTCTCCATCCCTATCAAAAATATATTAGAAGAGAGAGCAAGATTGGGACTACTTTGTTTTCTAAATTTTTGGTCTTTTTCCGTTTGTTTAGCAAAAAATAAGATATACAGTGGTTATTAAATACCAAAGAAGGCTCTGTCTCAAATAAATACATTTTTTTGGGGTACAGTGTAGCATGACCACGCAATTGTCATTCAAAGTGTAGCAGCCCTGAAAGCTGAAAATTGGCCTGGGCAGGAAGGGGGGGGGGGGGGTGGTGCCCTGTATTGAAGTGGTTAACATACCATCCAAAATGTTTATTTTATTTGTAAATTCATATAATAATAAATGGACAAACATCTGTTGTATATAGCTATTGAGACAACTCACTTGTGCGCACGCAAAGTTTGCGCTTACTGCATTTGGCAGAACGCAACCAAGATGCAGGGTGAGGGACCGCCAGGGGTTGTAAAGGTTTGTTTTTTATTTTCTAAATAGGTTCCTTTAAGCTAGTGCATTGTTGGTTCACTTACTTTTTCCTTCGATTTCCCTTCTAAATTTTTTTTTTCTTTGTTTTCTTTGTCTGAATCTCTCACTTCCTGTTCCTCCTCAGTAAGCTGTTCAGTAAGCTGTTTTGGCTGACTAAACACCGCTCGGATGATGGTGTGAAGTTTACTGAGGAGAAACAGGAAGTGAGAAATTCAGACAAAGGAAAAAAACATTTAGAAGGGAAATCAAAGGAAAAGGTGAAGTGAACCAACAATGCACTAGCTTAAAGGAACCTATTTAGAAAATAAAAAACAAAGCTTTACAACCCCTTTAAGCTTAAAAACTATTTTGTGCCACAAAAAGGAATGTTTCTGCCATCCGGTTTTGAAGTTATTGCAATTTTAGATTATGTGACCTCAAGCCCCACCCACTTTGCACTATGTAATTACATTTCAAAAACAAATATACTATACCAGATATATTCTGTAAAAACAAGCATATTGGTATAGTGTATTTTTTCACATACCACTCTCATTTTGTATCAGAAAGAATGAATATGGGACTTATTTATGCTTTTAGCCTGAGCTACCCTGAAAACCTAAAAAGTTTTTCAGAAGATCTTTTTTAGAGCTAGTTATGGGGAATGTATCTTCAAAAGTTCACACTTTAAAGTGCAAATAACTTTTCTTTAAGCCTTTTAGGAAAGTAAATACATTTTCTGCTCTATGTTCTTTACAGATATACTGTGTGTTACATGCAGTGACGGTGCCTCCATAAGGCACACGGGCACCGCCCCCTCTCTCCTGCTACCCCCTCTAGCCCCAATAGATAGATTGATTCATGCAATACATTAATCTATGGCCCTCGCTGCCACACCCTATTCAGGCACCCAGCAACTTTTCAGGTGCCGGGCGCCTAAATTACAGCGGCGGGGGGCTGTTTTTGAAGCACCCGAATAGAACCATAGGCTCTAATAGGCGTCAAAAAAGGTGAACTGGTCACTCGCAAAAGTGAATGAATATTAGTTTTCCTAACACTACCGCCTCTCTGACAATTTTTGAGCCCCCCCCCCCCAAAATAATTTTGAGCACCAGCCGCCACTGGTTACGTGTGTGGTTCAGTTTGATTTGTTAGCTGAGAAAGGCTTTTTTTTTTAAGAGGTTTACATTTACATTTGATGCTGCTTTAATAATATTACATTTGTAACACATAATTTAATAATGAATGTTAATTTGTTTTGAAAGACTGTTTCATGAGACTATTCCTTTTTTTTTTAAACCATTATTGTATTAAATAAAAACCTTCAAAAATATATGAAATACATTTGGAAAATACGTTTTATCAACTTAAAAAAAAAATGAGTAAATTACAAGAAAAAAAAGTTAATATCACTTAGAACTATGGTTCCAGTGGTAAGCACTTTCATCTAGCAGCAAAAGGGTCACTGGTTAAAATCCCAACCACGACACTACTAGCATGGAGTTTGCATGTTCTCCTTGTGCCTACATGGGTTTCCTTGCACACTCCAAAGACATCCTGGTAGGGTAGGCTCCTGTCTAAATTGGTCCTAGTATATGTATGTATGAATGTGAGTTAGGGATCTTAGATTGTAAGCTCCTTGAGGGCAGGGACTGACATGAATGTATACTGTATATGTAAAGCTGTGTAAATTGACAGTGCTATACAAGTACCTGAAATAAGTTAATGTGTATATTCCTAACTTTAACCTATGGTCTAGAAAATAGAAAAAAATTCAGTAGGTTTTACTTGAACCTATGGTCTAAAAACTGGAAAAATTGAGTTGGCTTTACTTGAACCTATGGTCTATAAACTGGAAAAATGTAGTTGGCTTTACTTAACCACTTACGGACCACTTGCCGTCATACGTTGGCACTTTGAAGAGGGATATCGTTGTTATGGCAGCAACTATCTAACATAACCCTGGTATTTTCTTCTTCAGTGGGCGGTTCGCTTTCAGATAAAAGCGGTCTCTGCAGCAGGTTTGCCACAAGAGCACTTTTATCGGCGGTGGGTGAGGCCCCCCCCCCCCGACATGCTCGAGTGCCCTTCACCGCTTACTGGAGTCGCCAGCAGCAGCAGAGGCGATCACGTCTTCTCCCCTGCTCAGTATGGAGCTGAGTTAGCGGAAGATGGCCCCTGCCCGTCTCCATACCATTGCAGGGAGGAAGCAATGTCAAAACAGTCACTTCCGCCCATAGCTCTTAAAGAGACGTATTGAATTTTAGTGTAAATATGAGATCTGAGTTCTTTTTGACCCCAGATATCATATTCAAGAGGTCCTGTCATGCTTTTTTCTATTACAAGGGATGTTTAATTTTTTTTAAAGAAGAGTATAAAATAAAAAATAAAAGGTAAAATAATTAAGAAAAAAAATGTTTTAAAAGCGACCCGTCCCGCCGAGCTCATGTGAAGAAGCGCCCGCATACGCGAGCAGCGCCCGCATATGAAAACAGTGTTCAAACCAAATATGTGAAGTATCGCCGCGATCAGATTAGACCGAGAGCAATAATTCTAGCTCTAGACCTCTACTAACTGAAAACATGCAACCTGTAGAATCTTTTAAACATAGCCTATGGAGCTTTATAAGGGTAAAAGTTTTCCATAAGCGGGCGCAATTTTTTTTTAAGTGTGACACGTTGGGTATCAATGTAAACACCAAATCTCAGAAAAAGGCTCGGTCCTTAAGTGGTTCAAACTATAGTCGAAAATGTGTAACTGCGCTATCTAAAATACTCCCACCCAACTGTATTAAGTGACTAATGTGACTGCGACATATAAATCATCACCATAAAAGTAAATACTTTTCCAATTAATTCATCAACATGTGAAAAAATATAAATAAATAAATACTGATTAAATAGATAAATAAATATCATACACAACTCATAAATACTCTTGAAAAAATTATAAAAATAATAAGGGTGATTTTTTAAAAAAAATAATATACAAATTAATAAATATTAAATAATGAGTGAATGTGAATTAATCAAATTAATAATTAGCTATATAATGAGTGAATATAAAACAAATTAATAATTAAAAAAATAGGTGTATATATATTAATGAAATTGATAAATAATACTGAAATATAACAGTGATTAAATAAATAATACTAAAATATGACAGTGATGACACAGGGTAAGAAAACACAAGTACAACCAAAAAGTGAAAAAGTGCTCGAAGCCTAAAGTGAAATAGTCCACTCAAAGGTATATTAAATGAGAAGAGTGACTCCTTAGGTAGATGTCAATACAACGTGCAATCCTCCTTCACCAACACACTGTGCTGATCACCAGTAAAAATGCACGCTTACCTGAAGGAAGCATGTAAAAGCTCACAACATATATCACTTAGTCTGCCGGATGGATCACAGATTCGCCACCAAATATGACTGGAGCTTCTCCCGGAAAAAACTTTGCGCAGACAACTCATAAAATATAAATAAAAAAACTTCCCATAGTGTAAAACTGGCAAGCAACTTTATTTGTAATAAAAGCACAAATACTCACAAACAGAGGTAAAATAACAGCATATCTGCCGGCCAGCAAGCGAGCGCCCGTTCGCTCAGAGATCACGTGACTGGGTCAGCACGTCTAAGCCACCCGACGCACGTTTCGTCATATGCTGTTATTTTACCTCTCTTTGTGTTTTGCCGTTGAACCACGCATGCGCAAGATCGAGAGGTGCATGCTGGTTACCCAGCATGCACCTCTCAAAATCTATTCCAGGAAGTAATCTCGATTGGGCTTCGCATGTTCCCATTCATGATGGAAACAATTGATCATGATAATTGTATACTGTTTTTTTAATTTCATTAGCAATAAAGCTAGGATCCCAAAAAATATATATACATTTTTTTTCGTCGGAACTCCACTTTAAAGCACTATGGTCTATAAACTGAAAATAAAATAAATTAAGTTGGCTTTACTTAAAACAAAGTTGAAAACATGAAAAGTCTAATGAGTCAGACAAGAATACGTTTAGTTGACAGTACTTAAAAAAATTGAAGCAACTATTTGCATCAGCTTTTTGAGTAGACCCAGCACAATATTTTTTACAGTACAACATACCAATGCACCAGAACACTCCTAACCGAGCATGTTTATTTCCCTTGGGAGTATGGGACTGTATCTCTGAATACAAAAAAAAAAACAACACTTCATTATTGAACCTAAAATTGAAGCAGAAAAATCCATACGATGCACAGATTACATGCGAGTACCATTGTCAGTACTTCAATTGCAAGATTTTGATTGCACACAAATCCTTATTATTTTCTTTCGGTTGTTCTGTTCCTAGCTATCTATATGTAAAAGTAAATGCAAGCAATTGCAATCTTATGAAATCATACTGGTACCTAATATGATTGATGATGATAATTAAAGATGAGCTTGGGCATCCTCTGAACTCATCTCTCGACACACTCTGATCTTGCACCCTTTTTTTAAACTCCAAAGAGCTGCAACCGGGTCATTCCCACCCCCAGACCACGTCTCTGTTTATGTGAGCTAACCTGGCTTATTGAAGTGAAAAAAGAACACAAATTCAAAGCTTGGCTGGAGATGAGTTTAAAAGATGGCCAAGCTTATCTCTATTGATAATGATCTTGACAGTCTGGTGAAGAGCATATGGCTTCTGGAGTTATATTAAAAGGTTAAGAACCCCTGGTATACAGCATATTTATATTAAATGTATGTTGCTAGCCCCCCTATGGTACCACTGCATGCTTTAGGGCCTTCAAAACATTTGTGTTGCCTTGCCTATAGACAATATACCTTGAGTTTTATGAGTTCCATTCACACCACAGCACTGCGGTGGTCTAAAAAAAAAGGTAGGACATGTGCCACCTTTCTCAGGGCAGCGTCATTTATGATGACCACTCTGTTTACAGCATACATCGGCAGCCAAGGTATGCACGAGCCCTTAGGGCCTTTGACAAAATCCAAGCTATCCTAGAGGCCAGTTCCAACACCAATTGAAGATTTTGGTTTAGCTGTTGATGGTCTCATCACTGTATGCCTCTGGCCAAAGTACAGTGACAGAAAACTTGCTGGGGCTTTGCAGTTTTACTGGCCTGGGAGCCATACCCTTACACTGGCCTCATGGATCCATATGTCTGCATGTATATTGCATCAGAAATCATGCATTTAGTACAGCAAATGCTGTTAACATTAAAGGAGAAGTCCAGCCTGAGCTTTTTAGGCTGGTCTTCTCTGAAACGTCACAGGAGTGCAATTCATTTTGCACTTCTGTGACCTGTTTTCAATGGAGAGCGGTCTGAAGTTATTGCCATCAGTCAAGGCAGTGTGTCATCCTGGCTTCCAAGTCTGGATCCACCAGCTACCTTGATTGATAGCAGTCTCAGCGAGCTGCTAAGACGGCCTTTCCCCGCCCCTCCACAGCTCATCGCTTCAATGAGTGTGGAGAAGCAGACCAGGAGCGATGCTGACTGGCAGCAAAGTTGAAAACATGAAAAGTCTAATGAGTCAGACAAGAATACGTTTAGTTGACAGTACTTAAAAAGCTGATGAAAATAGTTGTGGTTGAGCGATCGGCAGTGTTTGATCGCTCGGTTCTTAGACTCAGAGCCAGCAGGTGACAGATGCAGCATCAGACCAATACTGCATCCACCTAGGTAAGTATGATTAAAGAAAAAAAAATCCCATACTTCTCTGTTAAGGAGCTTCAGAAGGATAACAAAAAAAATAACTGACAAAAATGGCAAAATAAAGCTGTTCAGTTGCCAGTTTTAGTAATGTTGCAGAAAAGTCACTGTAGCAAATTGCTCATTATTTCTCTATTGTAGTCTCCAAGGCAAATAGGTTTCTGTGTCATGCTTCATGGATTGTTCTGATTCAGATGGTGGCTCGTAGCTGCAAGGAATCAAAGTAAGCTTGAAAACCCACTTGAAAAAGAGATAAGAAGGAATCATAGGGTTTTTCAAATATAGCTCAAAATAATTTATTGCATTAGTTTCCAGAAAATAAATTTGTACTTATACCAAAAGCCGATGATTTTATTTAAAGAACCAGTAAATCTGTAATCAAAGATCCTTGATGTAAAAGACATATAAATATATACTAGGGATTAGTTGGACCATTTTTAATAAAGCAAATTCAATATTAAAATACAAGAACACATGACTTAAATAAATGTGAAGTCAAAACGTTTAGTCTAGGCCAGCCTTTCTCATCTAGGGTTACTCCAGAGGTTGCTAGCAGTTCCTTGAGCAATGGACAACTTCTGCTTTCTAAATTAGAAACCATTGACACCAATGATCTTTTAGATCTCTGTAAAAGTTGAATTCTACCCAATGACCACAAATGAAATAGGCATTCTTCCCAGTGATCATCACACTAATGTACCATGATCTATAGGTATAGTTATTAGTAGGGGTTCCCTGAGCCTGAAAAGTTATTTCATGGGTTCCTCAGTGTTGAACAGGTTCAGAATGGCTGGTCTAAACTGGTGTTCTAAAAATTGGAACATGGTGTAGGTGTTTGTAGTGATTCATTTAAACTTGAGGTTTAGTATGTAACCTGCCCCCCCCCTCAAAAAAAAATCCCCATAAACCACTAGCTAATCATTGCAAAAATGTAAAAAGAATAGCGCAATCTAAATGCCCCAAATATTCACTTCCCTAAGTCTATAGTCATGTCATACACCAGGTCCAAAATCATCTTCTCTTTTTCCAACTATAGAATAGGCGGGATCTTCTTTCAGTGTCCACATCACTGTCTGACGGTTGGTCGGCGGCAAGCCTGAGCTATTACACTGCAGTGGCGTCACTGGGGGGGGGGGGGGGGGCATGGCCCCACCAACATTAAATTGTGCTCCCCTCCTCCAATTGAAACGCCTTTTTTTTGTGTAGCGGGTGCTGATGCCGGGTGCCGAACCTCCCCCCCCACACATCAGCCACTGCTGCCACAGGACACAGGGCAGCACTGCCAAATTTGACCCGCTCTGTGAAGGGACACATACAGAGCCACAGCTGTGGGGAATTTCCACCCCTTCTTGTCCTCCTCGAGCTGAGCGGCTCTCATTCACCCGATTTGCAATGCCCACTCCTTTTGGCCACATTCAGGGCCAATGGAAAACTAACAGCCAGAGGATTATGGGACATGTAATCCCGGGCCCAGGACGATTCCCTGGAAATGGACTGCAGCCCCCAGCATGCGGAGGGAGGAGAGGAGAGAGGACCAGGGGAGGAGAAGAGGGACCACAAGGCTGTCGGGTGTGATACCAAGAGACCAGAGGTGGTAGAGGAATACTTATTTTTCCCTGCTGGAAGGACATTGCGGCTAAACAAAGTGGTGACCCTTCCTGGAAGTAGCGTCACAGTTGGCCGCAGATTACTAGCCTTGATCTGTGTGTGGAGCACCTGTACAGAGATCACTGGGTCTTCAGGTTGCCATTCGGGCATCCCTAAAGAGTCTGTTCCAGAACATCTTCTCCTTTGTGCCTCAATGTCACTTGGATTGGTGAGCGGGCAATAGCTCATCCTGCACTTACATTTAAAGGGAAAGGCACTGCATGCAGACACCTTTACCTCCTCTATGTATCAGAGCTTTTCGCAGGAGACACTTTGTTCCAGTTACCCTATGTCCCCCACATGGCTTCTCACAAACAGGACTTCTTATGACTTTCTTTCAACAATGGCCAGATTTGTGGAGTGCATGACTAATAGTTGTCCTGTGGACAGATTCTCCCACCTGAGCTGTGGATCTCTGCATCTCCTCCAGAGTTATCATGGGCCTCTTGGCTGTTTCTCTGATTAATACTCCCCTTGTCCGAAATGTCAGTTTAAGTGGCTGGCCATGTCTTGGTAGGTTTGCAGTTGTGCCATACTCTTTCCATTTTAGGATGGTGGATTAAACAGTGCTCTGGAAATGAGATCCCTCTGATGCTTTGGAAGCTCTCTGTGGATCATGGCTTTTGCTGTATGATGCGACTAAGAAAATGTCAGGAAAGACCTATTAGAACAGCTGAACTTTATTTGGGACTTAATCAAAGGCACTTTAAATGATGGCAGGTGTGTACTGACTCCTATTTAACATGAGTTTGAATGTGATTGCTTAATTGTGAACATGGCTACATCTCCAGTTATAAGAGGGTGTGCACACTTATGCAACCACATTATTTTTGTTTTATTTTTCAAATCCCCCCCTAAAAGATTTTAGTTTGTTTTTGAACTGAGTTGTATAGTTTATAGGTCACATTAAAAGGTGGAAGTTCTGAAATTATTTATCTGTCTCATTTTCTTTCACAGAAACCTGACATTTTAGGGGTGTATAGACTTTTTATATCCACTGTATATGTGTATGTGTATATACAGTGCCTTGCGAAAGTATTCGGCCCCCTTGAACTTTTCAACCTTTTGCCACATTTCAGGCTTCAAACATAAAGATATAAAATTAAATTTTTTTGTGAAGAATCACCAACAACTGGGACACAATTGTGAAGTGGAACGAAATCTATTGGATTATTTAAACTTTTTTAGCAAATAAAAAACTGAAAAGTGGTGCGTGCAAAATTATTCGGCCCCTTTACTTTCAGTGCAGCAAACTCACTCCAGAAGTTCAGCGAGGATCTCTGAATGATCCAATGTTGTCCTAAATGACTGATGGTGATAAATAGAATCCACCTGTGTGTAATCAAGTCTCTGTATAAATGCACCTGCTCTGTGATAGTCTCAGGGTTCTGTTGAAAGCACAGAGAGCATCATGAAGACCAAGGAACACACCAGGCAGGTCCGCAATACTGTTGTGGAGAAGTTTAAAGCCGGATTTGGATACAAAAAGATTTCCCAAGCTTTAAACATCCCAAGGAGCACTGTGCAAGCGATCATTTTGAAATGGAAGGAGTATCAGACCACTGCAAATCTACCAAGACCTGGCCGTCCCTCTAAACTTTCAGCTCAGACAAGGAGAAGACTGATCAGAGATGCAGTCAAGAGGCCCATGATCACTCTGGATGAACTGCAGAAAACTACAGCTGAGGTGGGAGAGTCTGTCCATAGGACAACAATCAGTCGTACACTGCACAAATCTGGCCTTTATGGAAGAGTCGCAAGAAGAAAGCCATTTCTCAAAAATATCCATAAAAAGTCTCGTCTAAAGTTTGCCACAAGCCACCTGGGAGACACACCAAACATGTGGAAGAAGGTGCTCTGGTCAGATGAAACCAAAAATCAAACTTTTTGCCCACAATGCAAAACGATATGTTTGGCGTAAAAGCAACACAGCTCATCACCCTCAACACACCATCCCCACTGTCAAACATGGTGGTGGCAGCATCATGGTTTGGGCCTGCTTTTCTTCAGCAGGGACAGGGAAGATGGTTAAAATTGGGGGGAAGATGGATGCAGCCAAATACAGGACCATTCTGGATGAAAACCTGTTGGAGTCTGCAAAAGACCTGAAACTGGGACAGAGATTTATCTTCCAACAAGACAATGATCCCAAAACATACAGCAAAATCTACAAAGGAATGGTTCACAAATAAACGTATCCAGGTGTTAGAATGGCCAAGTCAAAGTCCAGACCTGAATCCAATCGAGAATCTGTGGAAAGAGCTGAAAACTGCTGTTCACAAACGCTCTCCATCCAACCTCACTGAGCTCGAGCTGTTTTGCAAGGAAGAATGGGCAAGAATTTCAGTCTCTCTATGTGCAAAACTGATAGAGACATACCCCAAGCGACTTGCAGCTGTAATCGCAGCAAAAGGTGGCTCTACAAAGTATTAACGCAAGGGGGGCGAATAATTTTGCACGCCCCACTTTTCATTTTTTTATTAGTTAAAAAAGTTTCAAAAATCCAATAGATTTCGTTGGACTTCACAATTGTGTCCCACTTGGTGATTCTTCACAAAAAATTTACATTTTATATCTTTATGTTTGAAGCCTGAAATGTGGCAAAAGGTTGAAAAGTTCAAGGGTGCCCAATACTTTCGCAAGGCACTATATATATATATATATATATATATATATATATATATATATATATATATGTATATATGTATATATATATATACACACACACACACACACACACACAGTATCTCACAAAAGTCAGTACACCCCTCACATTTTTGTAAATATTTTATTATATCTTTTCATGTGACAACACTGAAGAAATGACACTTTGCTACAATGTAAAGTAGTGAGTGTACAGATTGTATAACAGTGTAAATTTGCTGTCCCCTCAAAATAACTCAACACACATCCATTAATGTCTAAACCGCTGGCAACAAAAGTGAGTACGCCCCTAAGTGAAAATGTCCAAATTGGACCCAAAGTGTCAATATTTTGTATGGCCACAATTATTTTCCAGCACTGCCTTAACCCTCTTGGGCATGGAGTTCACCAGAGCTTCACAGGTTGCCATTGGAGTCCTCTTCCACTCCTCCATGACGACAACACAGAGCTGGTGGATGTTAGAGACATTGAGCTCCTCCACCTTCCATTTGAGGATGGCCCTCAGACGCTCAATAGGGTTTCGGTCTAGAGACATTCTTGGCCAGTCCATCACTTTTACCCTCAGCTTATTTAGCAAGGCAGCAGTCATCTTGGCGGTGTGTTTGGGGTCATTATGTTGGAATACTGCCCTGCGGCCCAGTCTCAGAAGGGAGGGGATCATGCTCTGCTTCAGTATGTCACATTACATGTTAGCATTCATGGTTCCCTCAATGAACTGTAGCTCCCCAGTGCAGGCAGCACTCATGAAGCCGCAGACCATGACACTCTCATCACCATGCTTGACTGTAGGCAAGATACACTTGTCTTTGTACTCCTCATCTGGTTGCTGCCATACACGATTGACACCATCTGAACCAAAGAAGTTTGTCTTGGTCTCATCAGACCACAGGACATAGATCCAGTAATCCATGTTCTTAGTCTGCTTGTCTTCAGAAAACTGTTTTCAGGCTTTCTTGTGCATCATCTTTAGAAGAGGCTTCTTTCTGGAATGACAGCCATGCAGAGCAATTTGATGCAGTGTGCGGTTTATGGTCTGAGCACTGACAGGCTGACCCCCCACCCCTTCAACCTCTGCAGCAATGCTGGCAGAACTCCTATGTATATTTCCCAAAGACAACTTCTGAATATGATGTTGAGCATGTGCACTCAACCACTTTGGTGGACCATGGCGAGGCCTGTTCTGAGTGGAACCTGTCCTGTTAAACCACTGTATGGGCTTTGCCACCGTGCTGCAGCTTACTTTCAGGGTCTTGGCAATCTTCTTATAGCCTAGGCCATCTTTATGTAGAGCAAGAATTATTTCTTTCAGATTCTCAGAGAGTTCTTTGCCGTGAGGTGCCATGTTGAACTTCCAGTGACCAGTATGACAGAGTGAGCTGCGATAGCCGCTGGGGTAGGTAAGTATGATATGTTTGTTATTTAAAAAACAAACCCTTACAATCACATTGTTATAGCAAAGTGATGATGAACAGGGCAAGATAGCTAGTTCTGTCCTGCAATCCTATATGTAATCCAAGGGAATGTTGTCTGTGCACAGTGTTCAGAGTGTAGTACTTAGGCAATGGTATCTGTGGGAAAAGGCCCCCTCACCAATCCTGATGGAACTCGGTAGCCTCCTGTAGGGGGCGGTCGAACACCTCTTCTTGCTGTGGATGGGCAGATATGACGACCAGTCTGCTGACTCAGTTAACCGGCCGGTTCTGCAGTGTTCATCCTCCTGACAGCAGACAGCACCTGGACTCTCTGGGGCTGGAGCTAGAGCCTGGGTACCTCGTATTAGACAGCGATCTTCTTACACAGAGGCTAAATGGTGCTCACGAGATGGGGTCCAGGAAGCAAGAGAGCATGGGCCTGGTCAGTAGATCCCTTTATAGTTTTTCCCACAATTTTCCTGTGGAGCAGATGATTTTTTGGGAGATGTAGTCCATAGTCAGTTCTATATTTCAGCAATACCTATCCAGAAGACTACAGCTCCCACAATTCATTCTTCTGTGCTCAGAATCATGCTGTTAGGGATTTGAGTCCAGCACAAGGGAGACATAGGAGCAATCTGGAACAATAGGAGGCAAGTCTGCAAAGTCAGATAACCGTAGCCCGCTCCTGGCTATATCCAATGTATGGCTATTATTTGTTTTACATCTATTCAGATGTTCAGAGCTAATAAGCGGTTGAGCCCTGTTTGTTAATAGAATAGAATGTACTTATCTTAGGAGGAGTTGCGGGAACTGCTGGAAACTGAAGGTTTTTTACCTTCATGCATAGAATGCATGAAGGTAAAAAAAACCTCCAGGCTGTACAACTACTTTAACCACTTCAGTCCCAGAAGGTTTTACCCCCTTCTTGACCAGAGCACTTTTTACAATTTGGCACTGCGTCGCTTTAACTGGTAATTGCGCGGTCTTGCAATGCTGTACCCAAAGGAAATTTGCGTCCTTTTTCCCACAAATAGAGCTTTCTTTTGGTGCTCTTTGATCACCTCTGCAGTTTTTATTTTTTGCACTATAAAAGAGAGTGACAATTTTGAAAAAAAAAAACAATATTTCAACATTCAGACCCTAAATCAGTGCCCCTTGATATTCATCCTGTCCACCCTAAACCACTCCTTCAGACCTCAAATTACAGTCTGCCACCTTAGAGGAAATTGAAGGAGACTATCCCCAGACTTCCCTTGCAGCAACATTTTTAGCACATGACTAGAGACAGGAAGTGGAGATTGAAAGCACCATACTAACGATCCCAAAAAAACACATCATACAAATTTTTCTATCTGATTTTCAGCCTATCTGGCCTTTAGATCCCATACACACTATTTGATTTTCTGCAGATTTTTGTCTTCTGATTTACCAAAATCATATAACATGAGGTCAAACCTTAATAGTTTCAATTTGTATGCAATCAGGCAGGCCCTTGCACTACATGGTTTTGGTAAATCTGAAGACAAAAATCTGTAGAAAATCTAATAGTGTGTATGGGGCTTAACAGCAGTTCCTCTTTTCATCCACTGGTACATTGTCCAACAAGCTGCATAACCTTCCTACATGACAATGAGCAGCTCCAACTGTCAGAGGCTATCATTATCTTTCACATTACCAGGCCATTTACGGTCAGCCTAAAGCCTCGTACACGCGGTTCGATTGTTGGATGACTGAGTGTCTGATTTTTGTCAAAAGGCGTGTGTGCAGGAAATTGTCTGGCATACTAACTATCCACAAATTGTTGTTTGACAATGGAAAATTAACAAGTGATCTTAAAAACTCAGGGATAATGGTATTGTGGTAACTTCCCCAAAAAATCAAACAACAACCATAATATTAATATTATTTATATCACTACAAAATAAATGCCTTTTAAAATACGTTTGGCATAACTTCATCAGTATTACCAGCAAAGCAGCTTTATTATTATCCCGTTAAAGATGAGAATGTGCGCTGCATTTCGACATATCATCAATTGCCACGTCACAAATGTTAATTCTCGATTACGAATGACAGTTTACAAGATTGAACTCTTTCCAGTTGTTCCTTGATACCGACCATGCGTGTTTGTACTTTCAACTTGTGTGTAAAGATTTCTGTACTGACCATCTGAAAATCAGACATTGAGTTCACATCAGACAAAAATTTTATAGTCTGCACATCCAGCTTTTATCTGATGAAAGCACCATACTAACGATCCAAAAATCCACAGACAGCTCGTCTTACGAATTTTCCCTTCTGATTTTCGTATCATGTGTACAGGCCTTAAAGCATAGTATTAGTGCACCCTGCCGGATCCTCATCGGGAACATTCTCACTGCAGCTCAGCCCAGAGCCCTAAGCTAATAACCCCCTGCATGGTGGATGTTCAGAGACAGGAAGTGGGCAGAACATCTCTGTAGTGAAGATTTCCCCAGAACCCAGCTGCTTACACAATGGGGTTACAAACGTCATTACTGGTAAGTAATGTGACTAAAGCTGTAGGACTGAAAAATATTTTGAAGCTAAACTTCAATTTTAAAAGAGAAGTCTATCTTTCTTTTTTTTTTCTTTTTTTTTTCTTTTATAAAATGTACATTCCATAAAGGTAAAACATACATTTAGTCCATCTACAAATGACACAAATCAATTTCCCCTCCCCTACCCCCCCCCCCCCTTCCACACACCTTGCTCCGTCCTCCTAAAGGTGAATGATTCACCACACTTTTAATCCATTAACCTTCCTTCTCTCATATTTGATATTAAGTTATGTAGTAATCTCCGCAACATATCTCCATGTTTTTTTAAACTTGTTCCACACTTCCCATTTATCCTTTCTGTCTGAACCTTCTACCTGTTCCTCTTGATTTTCGTATATACTCTCCAGTTTTTGTAGAGCACCTACACGGAATATCCAATTTTTTGGAGCTCTTTTTCCTGCCATTTTTTTGGGATTAAACATTTTGCTACGTTGATTAAAGTTGGGATTATAGAAGCTTTATATTGACTAACAGGGCTATCTGTCCCGTGGAACAGACATATCCACGGGTCCTCCGGAACTTCCTTATTGGTGATTATCTTAATTAATTGTAAAACCTCTTTCCGAATTTTTTTTACTATAGGACAATCCCACCATATATGGGCCATTGTTCCCAGAGCTCCACATCCTTTCCAATACTCGGGGGACTTCTCCCGGTGAAACTTACTCATTTTATCAGGTATCGCATACCATCTTGTCAAACATTTATAGTTTGTTTCAGCCGTCTTGGTGTCTATCGCTGAGCTTTGTCAATTTCAAGATTTTATCTAATTTATGCTTACTACATCATACTCCTAATTCGATTTCCCATTTCATGATACATCCATCCCTTCTACATCTATTAGAATTTTATAAATTCATGATATATTATTTTTTGATTTTTCCCGCATGCAGAGCCACTCCAACTGCGTAAGATCTTCCCCCGATCGGATTGGTTGTGGCAGTCTCTCTACAAAATGCTTCAGCTGGTTGTACCTCCATATATCAGTCTTCATTAACTGTGTGTCTAATTGTAATTCGTGTAGTGTGACTATTTTCCCACTTTTTATTATGTCTCTCAATTGTACGTTTTCTTTTTTTTTATCCCCCCCCCCCCCTCGACCTCCGCCCAGGCGCAAAAAAATAAATTTTCTTTTAAATAAATCAAAGGGGAGTTATACTCCCTTTTGTTTTGTGTAAACAACCTATCCGATATTTTTTGTGTTATACGCGTTACTTCGTGTGTATTCAGTCCCAGAGTCCTGTGTTGAGGCGGGTTCCATATTACGTGACCTAAGTGTATATTGGTCATTGTGTTTTCAATATTAATCCACCTCTTCTTGTTTTTCCCCTTTGCCCATTCTATCACCCATGAAAGTGCCACTGCATTATAGTATTTTTTTAAATCTGGTGTGGCTAAACCCCCCTGTATTTTCTCCCTACTCAGTACCATAACTGAAATTCTGGGTTTTTTATTAAACCATATAAACTTAAAAATCAGACCTTTTAAAACTTTGAAATATGTTTGTGGGATGGCTAGAGGTAAAATCTGAAATTTATAGATAATTTTCGGAGTCAGAATCATTTTTATGGCATTTATTCAGCCTATCCATGGGAAGAGGACATATTGACATTTTTTTAATGTCTTTCCTGATCTCATCTAATAGAGGGATATAATTTATTAAAAATATTTTCCTTAGAGAATCAGTCTCACTCCTAAGTACTTTATATCCTTTCTCCACGGAAAATGGAATTCTTTAGAAAGCTTTGCTTCCTCCAGTTTATTTATATTTATGTTCAGGACTTCAGACTTACTGAGGTTTATTTTAACCACTTAACAACCGCCCCATATCCGAATGACGGCTACAGGGCAGATTCTTAACTCTGAGAGGCCGTCATAAGACGTCCTCCCAGAATTCCGCTCTCGCCTGCCCCCTGGAGCGATCACTTGTAAACAAACCGGCGTCATGTTATGCCGGTTCTTCCCTCCCCTCTCTGTACCAATCTGTACAGCAGAGGGGGAAGAGATCGGTGTCAGCAGCGCTGTGGGCTGCATCTGCAGTGCCCACATCGCTGCTCACCGAATTTAACCCCTCAATTCCCTGCCAATACTCTGCAATGCCCAATACCCTGCCAATACTCTGAAATACCCAGCCAATACTCTGAAATACCCAGCCAATACTCTGCAATACCCAGCCAATACTCTGCAATACCCAGCCAATACTCTGCATTACCCAGCCAATACTCTGCAATACCAGCCAATACTCTGCAATACCCTGCCAATACTCTGCAATACCAGCCAATACTCTGCCATACCCAGCCATACTCGGAGATACCCAGCCATACTTGGAGATACCCAGCCATACTCGGAGATATCCAGCCATACTCAGAGATACCCTGCAATACCCAGCCATACTCGGTGATACCCTGCAATACCCAGCCATAGACGTGTCCCCCCTCCCGCCTCCCTCCGGTGCTTCTACCGACTTGCCAATACGATCAAGGCCAGAATCTTTTATTTTTTATTTATTTTTATTTTAGGCTTCCCAGCCTAGAGGTGAGATGTGGGGTCTTATTGACCCCATATCTCACTGTAAAGAGGACCTGTCATGCCATATTCCTATTACAAGGGATGTTTACAAAAATTTCATATGGGTACAGTGTTGCATGACTGAGTAATAGTCATTCAAAATGTGAGAGCACCGAAAGCTGAAAATTGGTCTGGTTATTGAGGGTGTTTAAGTGCCCAGTGGTCAAGTGGTTAAGATTTGAAATTTCTCCATATTTTTTTAACACCCCCAGCAGGTTTGGAATCGTAATCCTAGGGTTTGAGATAAAGAAAAGCACATCGTCAGCAAACGCTGCTAGTTTGTGCTCCTCGTCACCCACCCTAATCCCTTTACTATCCACATTATTTCGGATTGAGGCCAATAATGGCTCCAAAGACAAAACAAACAAAAGAGGCGACAACAGGCATCCCTGTTTGGTTCCATTTTTCATTATAAATGAGGAGGAAGACACACCGTTTACCTTTACCGCCGCATGGGGAAGATTGTATAACACTTTTATGCATTGGATCATTCTAGGACCCACTCCCATAACTTCCAACGTCTTAATCATGTGTCCCCAGTCTACTCTGTCAAAAGATTTTTTGGCATCCATCGTCAGGAATAGACTGGGAGACCCACTTGTTTTAATGGCCTGGAGGAGTAATAGAGCACAGACTCCATTATCCCTCCCTTCTCTACCGGGTATAAATCCGAAGTCTATCTTTCTGACCATGTTTTATGTATTTAGGGTGTAACATAAAACATGGACATAGTCTGCAGGACCCCTACCCCCTGTCATTATTTGAATTTTCCACAGCACAGCCATGTCATTCATTTAATAGAATCTATTCATGTTTTATATTTTACAAAAAAAAAAAAATGGGTTATGTATTGTGTTTTTTTTGCAAAAATCCCCAAAAATTGCATTTGAAAAACTGCTACGCAAATACACATAAAAAATTGCAAAACCCACCAATTTATTCTTTAGGGCCTCTGCTTTTATATATATATATATATATATATATATATATATATATATATATAATTGGCGGTTCTGAGTAATTTTCTAGCAAAAGTATTGATTGCTTAAAAAGGCCTGGACTGGAGGTAGTTAAATGGGGTAGAGGTGATTTGCTCGAACAAACTACCCTAATAAATCCCGGAGTATAAAAGTATAAAATATTTTGGATGCTCCTGTTAGGGCCACAAATATTTGGTAGTGGGCCAACGGGATTGCAAGCCCCTGGCACCTCTTGTTAAGTTAATTAAAGCCTGTTTTAGCTGTTGCTCTTTTGTATTGAGCGTTTTTTGGGCTTGTCCTCTTGTCTGTTTCAGGTACCCTCTTGCTTTATTCAAGCATGATTTTAGCTATCAGCTATTACTAGTTGCCCCTCAGTCTGTAATTGGCCCGTGGACTTTTGGAGGGAAAACCTGCCATCCAACCGGAATTTTCATTCAGTTTTAGACCTTGTTCACATCTGAGCATAGCGGAAATGCCTGCAGAAATGCATGTTTCTGCCTGCATCTCCACAAACACACAAAAAATTAGCTTAAGCGTGCAACATACTTGCAATGCCGTTATTTCTTAACTACCCAAGCAAGGGTAGCAGTTGCGTGTTGTCCCGTATAGCCAAATACACCTGGCTCAGTGCTAAAATTTGGTCCTTGAGCTTCTTTGGCATGTTTGTCATGTGATAAGCAGCCCTTTCAAGTCAATCTGCTGCTGTTCCAAAAATGTACATTGCAAAATGCATCGCTATGCTCAGTTGTAAGCACAGCCTAAATATCTTCAAATAAGTCAAGCTGCCCTGCCCTCCCTTCCCTTTGTTTATTGACCAAGCCACACCACCACCAAGTGACACCAGCCTTTCTCAGCCTTTTTCCTCAGGAAGCCTTGAAATAATTTTAGGGTCTCAGAGAACCCCTGTTCAAATCAACTCATTGAGAAGAATGTCCTTTACATTGGTGGCCAGGAAAAGATACCCATACAGTGGAGGTCAGAATGCCACTTTTACAAACTAATAAATATTTGTTGGCTTGTAACTGGCAGACATCATCAGATGGGAAGTCGATCAGCCATAGCTCAAGGAACCCATAGCAACCTTTGGAGGAACCCTAAGATTTCATGGAACCCTGGTAAAGAATGGCTGCTTTAAACTATTAGATTGCTTTTACTAGTAATAAAGTGTAAGTTCAAATAAATAAAGATGGTCCTCTTGTAAATATTAAATAGTAAATATAAAAAAATAAAATAAAAAAGAGTGCACTATTTAATTTCTAGTCACAGTCAAGAATGTTAATTAGTGAAAAATATCTTTTAAATATCTGTTTGTTTTGACACCAAATGTGCCATGGAGGGTTTAATTGCCATTATATTCACACTAAAGCTGCTAATTAGTTGAAAAATAATTCAAAACATGAAATTCTCTGCTTTCATTATTTTCAGTTGTGTGCGACACTTGGCATTTACGCCAGTCACAATACTGTAAAATGCCCACTCAGAATAACCCTCTGTGAGCAGATCTCTGCACAAAATGGAATACATGCACACATCGAAGCCATCAAATTGACCCATGTCATTTAATTTACTATACTATCAACCAGAACTTGAGCATAGAAACCGTTGTATGTTCTTTATTGCTCCTCCTGTCACAGCTGTGAAAACTGTACAAAATAAAATTTGTGACACTGCAAATCATTGTTTTTTGCATTGGATATTTTTTGTCATTCAAATAAATTCAATACATTTTGTATTTTTTCAGGAAACCGTATTATGACCCTTTGTCACCAAAGTAACCCCTTTGCTTCCTGTGTGATCTATTACCAGGGCTTTTGTTTTTTTTATACAAAATCAAATGTTCCTTCAGGAGTCATGTCCATAGCTGGAGCGTAAAGTAGGCATGGATGCAATAATCCTTTTCCTTAGCCAATTGGCGTAATATGTACATTTATTTTTGTGTTTTTTACTGACAGCAGCTTGTTTTGTTTTAGAAAATACTACATTTCTGTACTATATTGTTTATCTGTGGATTAGAATTATTGCCATAAATTTAATTATAATGTAAATCTGTCAATTCAGACTGAGTATACGATGAAAAAACACAATACCGGGCTGCCTGTAGTGAAAACTGCAAGACAAAATTATCCATATATAAAGGTAGCTAGATACATTATATGCAAATATTATGGCAGCATATCACAATTAAGGGCGATTCGGGAGGCAGAAAAGAGTGGAGCAAGCTTGACTTTCAAAACAAAAGTCGGGCATATAACTTAAATCAAGCTTGTCTTTACTTAGGGAGGGTGAAGCAACAAGAGTTCTTTAAAGAATTGTCCTCCAGCACCCACCAGTAGGCAGTGCTGACGGGGTTGCACCCGAGATACTAAGCACATTTAAAATTACGCCCATGTAGGTGATGGCAGCTGTGATTTGTACACTGAGGCAGCTGATTTGCATAGGATGACAGCGTCACAACACAGGGTGGGCATACCATGCATGGCATGCCTCATATAACATCTGCAATCCCTGCAGAGAAGTGTATTACTAGTATTCTTCAATAATGTATGGAGCTACAATCATTGCTGATTGCATTAATGGTAGTCCAGAATGCCATATGGATCTCCACAATGTATATGGTGCAATAATGGGACACCACAGTACCCAGTGGCAGTGCAATACCTCCCTGCACTCAACTACATGTCTTCTTCATCCTAAAGTGGCCCTCTTTTCCAGGTTCCGTGGCAGCATATACTTATACTTATATATACATATCTTCCCTTCGCTCCTCTAAAGTTCCATTTAGCCACTCCAGAGAGCGAATAAAGTACCCATTCTTTTAAAGTATGGATAAAGTCAGGGCCACTGATAAGGCAGCACAACTGGTCCTGTTGTACTGGGCCCAGGCCTCATCAGTTAAATGGGGGGGGGGGGGGGGAGGCAGCTTTATTGTTTTTGCCTAAATGAATAGATTTTTAATAGACCAAACCCCCGCTCCTACTTGTAAAGCGTGCTGCTAGTTTTAGCAGTGCCTTACCGTCATTTTAGAGGTGCTTTGCAGGTGCTTCGGCGGTGCTACCCATTGATTTCAATAGGCAGAGGGGCTTTAGAAGCAGTGTATGCACCGCTGCTAAAGCACCTCAAAGAAGCTGCTTGCAGGACTTTTTTGACATCTTGCCAGCGCAGCACCCCAGTGTGAAAGCACTTGGGTTTTCACACTGGGATTGCAGATGAGGCATTTTTCAGGCACTTTACAGGCACTATTTTTAGCTCTAAAGTGCCTGAAAAATGCCTCCAGTGTGAAAGCAATCTAAAACATTTTTTTTTTCTGCCATAAATACCTTATACAGCCCACTTCCTGTTTCTTGTCTGGTCATTAGCCTAGGCTTATGACATCATGCAGAGCTCTCTCTTTCACTCTTGTGAGCGTTTGCCAGCAAAGGAGGGGGATTGAGTCACAAAAGGGTCAATGAGAGCTGCAGGGCTGCAGAGCTGGAGGTGTGCCTCTGTGTGTCTGTGTAAATCCAGGAAGTGAACAGCAGCAGCGTCAGCTGCCCACAGTTAAAATGGATGCAGCCAGATTTAATGGAGGGAGATTTCTGCAGCATATTTGGCAAGATTTTGGTAAATCTGAAGACAAAAATCAGCAGAAAATCTGATAGTGTGTATGGGGCTTTAGGTTTAGGCAGGGAATTAAAACCATAATAGTGTATATGGTGTCAACAAACCTTTAAAAAAGAAATCATGTCAAGTTAAAGTGGAACTTTAGTCAGAAAATGACATCCCGCTAGATCACTTCAGGCTGGCCCCTTCTGCAGGTATATCTATGTAAAACATTAAAAAGTAGTGCCTGTACTGTTTAAAATCCAGTAATATGCTTTCTAACCCTGCTCTGCACATACTCAGTTGCTCTCCATTTTTAGATATGTGACAAAAATCAAAGCCACTAGAGGCCGATCGGCCTTTCTAAATACCTGATCGGGTCTATTTATAAAGCGAGTCCATTTCTTTCCAAAGTGTGATAACTATGGGCACATAAAGTAAACCAGGTCTTGCTGCCTTGGGGACATAACTGTAATGAGAAGCAGAATCCCCTGGAAAGTGCGGCTGTACTCATACCCATTCAGGTCCTGGAAACAGAAGAAATGTAAGGTGACTTCCACATATTCGTCAATAGATGAAATAATGCTTCAGACACCATACACCTTTGGAGCCTAGGCACAAACCTTTCATGCCATGTCACCTGTTCATACAAAGGCATCAATTATTGACCTTTCCATAAACATGATTATATCATAATCATAGTAAAGTGTGTTTAACCCAAGAATAAAAATGTAATATATGAGCAGCTTACCAGTCCTTAGATGTAGAAACTATGTTAGCTTTTATCAAACATTTTTCTTCAATTTCACACCTTGATCCTCCAAGGCACAAATTTCCTAGGGTGACTACTTTCAATCACTGTACTGTATCCAAGGATGGACAAGGTCTTCACCCTAGGACAGAAAATGTGTTAGTAAGTATACTAGTAATGGCAGTAATCAGTGACTGCGATATTGCTGTGGACAATCTGAAACGAATGCCGCGTACACACAATCAGGCTATCCGGACCGCGCAGCGGAGGTCCACCGGACTTTCCGAACAAGCGGACCTGCCCACACATGCCCACACACAACCGGACTTTCCGGCGGACAATCCGCTGGACTTTTGGCAGAGGTCCGCCAGACTTTTGAAATGAACAGACTTGCCCACACACGGAGTAAAGTCCGTTCATTTTGAACTTGACTCCAGGTAGACGGAACTATCGAAGGAAGTCAATGTAGCCGCCTCTATCAGCGAGATTGAAGCCTCGCAAGCCTCGTCGCCTGATATGGATTTAAAGGGGATCCTCTACGCAGAAAAAACGGCATGGGGGTACCCCCAAAGTCCATATCCTTATCCGAGCATGCAGCCAGGCCGGTCTGGAAGGGGGGTGGGGACGAGCGAGTGCCCCCCTCCCGATCCTTACCAGGCCACATGCCCTCAACATTGGGAGGTGGGGGTGTGGCCCCCCACCCCAAAGCACCTTGTCCCCACGTTGATGAGGACAAGGGCCTTTTTCCGACAACCCTGGCCATTGGTTGTCAGGGTCTGCGGGTGGGGGGCTTATTGGAATCCGGGAGCCCCCTTTAATAAGGTAGCCCCCAGATTCCGACCCCCCACCCTATGTGAATAAGTATGGGGTACAATGTACCCCTACCCATTCACCTGGGGGAAAAAAGTGTTAATAAAAAAACACAACGTAGGTTTTTAAAGTACTTTATTAGACAGCTCCAGGGACTTCTTCTGTCTTCGGGGGTCTTCTCACCGGGCTCCTCCGCTATCTTCTGCTCTTTTGCTAGCGGAGGAGCCTGGCTTTCTAGGTCATCGCCACTGTCCAGGGATCTTCTTCCGACTTCGGGGGTCTTGTCCCACTCTTCACTTCTTCTGCCGGGCCTCCGCTATCTTCTTACAGCTCTTTTACTAGCGTTGGCCCAGGCTTGTCACTGTCGCGGCCTTCTTCTTCTTCTTCCTTCTTCTTCTCTTCTTCCAATGTTGACACGATGCTCTCTCCGGCCATAATGACAGGGACGCATTGTGCGGCGACTTATATAGGCATAAGGGGCAGGGTCAATGGGTGATGCCACATGGTGACCCCGCCCCTTATGATGTCACAGACACGGCGGATGCTGGGACTGTGACATCATAAGGGGTGGGGTCACCATGTGATATCACCCAGTGACCCCGGCCCTTATGCCTATATAAGTCGCCGCACAACACGTCGCTGCCATTATGGCCGGAGAGAGCGTCATGTCAACATTGGAAGAAAAGAAGAAGGCGGCGACAAGACCAGGCCAACGCTAGTAAAAGAGCTGTAAGACGATAGCGGAGGCTCGGCAGAAGAAGCAAAGAGCAGGAAAAGATCCCCGAAGTTGGACGAAGACCCCTGAAGTCCAAAGAAGACCCCCAGATGGTGACGTGGAAAGCTGTCTCCTCCACTAGAAAAAGAGCAGAAGATAGCGGAGGAGCCGGCAAGAAAACCCCCGAAGACGGAAGAAGACCCCCGGAGCCATCTAATAAAGTACTTTAAAAACCTGTGCTGTGTTTTTTTATTAACACACTTTCCCCCAGGTGAATGGGTAGGGGTACATCGTACCCCATACTCATTCACATAGGGTGGGGGCCCCCTTATTAATTGCTCGCTCGTCCCCACCCCCTTTCCTGACCAGCCAGGCTGCATGCTCGCATAAAGGTCTGGTATGGACTTTGGGGCGACCCCCACGCCGTTTTTTGGGCGTAGGGGTTCACCTTTAAATCCATACTGGGCTCGCGAGGTGTCAACAGGGTACTCGAATAGGAACAAGGCAGAGCGGTACAGACTGGATCAAGCTAGGCACAGCAGGCAAGGTCAGGACCAGAATCGTGACGCACCGGGGAAGGGAGGAAAGCCTTAAGTAGCCCCCAGGCAGCTGAATATTAATTAGCCTGATTACACCAGTCTGCTGGCTCCTGGGTGACACTTGCTGGTGGACACTAGAACGGCAGCAAACAGCCCAGAGCAGGATAGTGCCACCAGCAGGCGAACTTAATCCTAACATCCTGTATGGGAGGGGTTATATGGGGGCGGACTTCCTGTCTAAGACCCCTTTCACACTGAGGATCTTTACAGGAGCTACAGCGTGAAAGCCGGAGTGTTAAAAAAACTCCTGCAAGCAGCATCTTAGGAGCGGTGTATACACTGCTCCTTCACCGCTCCTGCCCATTGAACTGAATGGGCACCGCTTCAGAACCGCCGTCGTTTTGATCCTTCTTCGGACGATAGTGGGGGTTAAAACTGTCCTGTTAGCGCCTGAATATCACTGCTAAAACGACGGTAAACCAGCGCTAAAAATTCCGCAGCTTTACCGCCGACGCCCATACCACCCCAGTGTGAAAGGGCTCTAAGACTTTGTCTACCAGTGTCCATTCAACTAGAGATGGCTTATAACCCAGTAAGTAAGAAATATTAGCCTAACTCTGTGTCCCGTGATGTACGATAAAGAAAGATGGGCCCAAATGATTTCTGTACAATTCTATATAAGCAAAATCAGCACATTTTTTTGTAAATAAAACTTAATGCAGTCATTTATTTTAGCGTGTGATTAAAGTGTTACTAAGCCCACAACAGTAAAATCAGTCTGTATATGCAGTAAATCATGCTTGTTATACTCACTGTGGAACCTAAGTAGTTAAAACTAACGTAAAGCGGCCATAAAAATGGCACAGCTGGCATGATAAAGAAAGATGGGCCCAAATGATTTCTGTACGATTCTATATAAGCAAAATCAACACCTTTTTTTGTAAATAAAACTTAATGCAATCATTTATTTTAGCATGTGATTCAAGTGTTACTAAGCCCACAACAGTAAAATCAGTCTGTATACGCAGTAAATCATGCTTGTTATACTCACTGTGGAACCTAAGGGAGTTAATCCTCTGCATTCTGTGAAAAGGCTTTTTGATCCTATCTTCGCTGATCCTCCCCTTTTGCTGTCCTCAGTCTATCTGCTAATAGTACAGAGTCCTAGAAGACACTCTGCACATGCTCACTTTGGTGTGTATTGCTAGTAGGAATGCACCGAAATTTCGGCCGCCTAAACATATCGTCCGAAAATGGCCTTTTCGTCAATTTGCCGAAAGAGAAATCACGCTGGTAGTGGTGCCAAAAATGGGGTGGGGCGAGGGCCATTACAGGGGTGTCATCAGGGCCAATCCTAGGTGGGTGCAGTTCACCCCGGTGCCACAAAGGTGGGGGCGCTGAAGCATCAGATTGCTCCCCTCCATCCTCCTCCTCTCCTTGTCCGCGTCGAGAGGTGGTTCTCCCCGCTGGTCGCCACCGCCGCTGTGTTTTCCAAGCCCGCCCCCCCTCCCTCCTCCTGTCAGAGGAGGAGAGCAAAGCAGCCAGAGATCGGAGTGGCTGTCTTTGTGTGGAGAGAGACTAGCCGCGCAGTGATGTCGCTGAGGGGGGCGGTCCATGCCTGCAGTGACATGTGTTCTCCTCCTTCTCTCTGTCTTAACTCCTGCTTGCTGCGATCTGCTGCGATTTGTTCTGCACCTGTTCTCCCATCTGTTTTTATGTACCGTAATGGAGGGGGGGTTTGTCCTGGGGGGGAGGTCTGTACTAATGGAGGGGGATTGGTTTGTCCTGAGGGGGTCTGGTTTGTCCTGGGGGGTTTTTACTAATGAGGGGGGAAGGGGGGTGGTTCATCCTGGGGGGGTCTGTACTAATGGAGGGGGGGTGGTTTGTCCTGGGGGGGTCTGTACTAATGGCGGGTGTGATTTGTCCTGGGGGTCTGTACTAATGGAGGGGTGTGGTTTGTCCTGGGGGGTCTGTACTAATGGAGGGGTGTGGTTTGTCCTGGGGGGTATCTCTGGGTCAGGTGAGAGGGCTGATCGGCCATTATCTACTAACGTCCATAGGAACTGCAATCTCTGACCATCTCTTGTACCATGTCTGCAGTCTTTGACCATCTCCTGTACCATGTCTGCAGTCTTTGACCATCTCCTGTACCATGTCCCCAGTCGCTGACCATCTCCTGTACTGTGTCTGCAGTCTTTGACCATCTCCTGTACCATGTCTGCAGTCTTTGACCATCTCCTGTACCATGTCTGCAGTCTTTGACCATCTCCTGTACCATGTCCCCAGTCTCTGACCATCTCCTGTACTGTGTCTGCAGTCTTTGACCATCTCCTGTACCATGTCCCCAGTCTCTGACCATCTCCTGTACTGTGTCTGCAGTCTCTGACCATCTCATGTACCATGTCTACAGTCTCTGACCATCTCCTGTACCATGTCTGCAGACTCTGACAATCTCCTGTACCATGTCCCCAGTCTCTGACCTTCTCCTGTATAAAAATATTTTTTTAAAACAGTCATTTTTGGTATTGGTAAGTGTCGGTATCAGTTTCGGTTTTTGGCCTAGTGAATTTTTTTCATTTTTAGTATCAGTTTTGGCACCAAAAAACCCATTCGGTGCACCCCTAATTGCTAGAGATTTTTTTATTTTTTTTGGAGGGTGCATGTCCAGACAGAGGTTCAAGGGTTATGCAGCCACATAGAACAGTCAGAGGAGAATGAAAACTCCTCCTACAAGCTTTAACCAGGCTCAAGACTGCTATATACTGCTAATGACAAAAGGTATATATTTATATTTACTAAAACAATTGCATTTCCAAGTTCTGTGTACTGTGGGAGACCAGTAGTAAAGTAGTAAATAGTAAATGTAGGATCCTGGGTTTAGTAACACTTTAAGCCATGGGTGCTCAACCTATGGCCCTCCAGCTTTTGCTAAACTACATGTCCCATGAGGCATAGCAAGCCACTGACAGTTACAAGCGTGACTCCCTGTCAGGGCTGGGCTCTTAGCAGCTCCCTTCTCTGTGCTCAGGCTGCTCAGCTGCCGGATTATTGTCAGCAATCATTGATCTCTCAGTGGCTCACCTGGTTATCATTATCTGCTCATCAGTCCTGCCTAAAGCCAGCCTCTTCTGACTATTTAAACTGCCTTGTTCGTTCCTTTCCTGCCTTCACCTTGGTCAACATATCTGGAGAGTCTCTGCTGTGTTCCTGTGAAAGACTTTGCCCGGCTGATGCCCCTTCTGGTTCCTGAGCCTGTTCTTCTGCCTCCGGCTACACTGATCTCTGGTTTCCTGATTACTATACTGTCTGACTACCCCCTTTGGTTATTGATCCCTGGCATTTTAACCATGTTTACTGATCTGTACCATTTTTACCATTATATTAAAAGGTGTGATTTTTACTGCATTTCTGTCTGATTCATGATTCCTGACACTCCCAAAAGCAGAGGCATGATGGAACTTGTAGTTTTGCCACAGCTGGAGGATCACAGGTTGAACAACAATGCTTACCTGATTGACCCTGCCTTCAGCTGTCCCTCCCATCTTCTCTGTGTCTCCACTGCACCCTGAGATTGTGTAGACCAGCTGGTGACGTCTAAACTTTGTTTCAGTTCCCTTCTAAGCATATCATTTCCCCCTTTTTCTTATCTGTGCAGCCCATGTGTCTATAGAGTCACACACGTGGGTGTTTACACAGTGGTAAATGACACTCCCCTCCCTCCCTTGCTCCTCCGCCATATCATCCTACTGCTAAACATTATGGGGATGGGAAAAATTATGCTGATTGAATACATTCACTAAGAAACTCACAAAAAGCTTTGTTTTAATATAAAATGTAATTGCTAATACCTGTAATTAGAGTTGCTAAAATACCTTTTTTTTATCGGTGAGTAAGAGTACCGATACTTTCAGTCAAGTACTCACCGATACCAAAGTACTGATACTTTGTGGTGCGAATTGCATCCATACAAAATGGATGGGCTCAAATCGCACTGCAAAGAATTGCATGTGATTTGAACAGGAATCCGGTGCGACTCCTGTCCCAATTGCAGGCAATTTCTCCCACTGTTCCTGTGTGTGAACCCAGTATAAAAAGTGAAGCGCCATTTAGTGCAGCAATGGGCAGTTTATTAAAAATGTTATAACAACTCTCATTAACTCCTTGACAGCTGATCATCAGTGCCCTGATTACAATATTGCACTATAGTGTCACAAATCAGTGCCCACCATTTCCCACCAATGCCAGCTATCAGTGCCCACCAGTGGCAGCAATCATTGCCCACCACTGCCCACAAGTGCCACCAATCAGTGTCCATTAGCAATGCTAGTCAGTGCTGGCAATCAGTGCCACTTATCAGTGCTGCCCATCACTGCTGTCAATGCCCATCAGTGCCCATCAGTACTGCTAATCCGTGCCGCCTATCAGTGCCCACCAATGCCCCCTATCAGTGCTGCCTATTAGTGCCCATCAGTGCCACCTAACAGTGCTAATCTGACCACATATTATTGCCCATAAGTGCGGCATATTAGTGCCTCCTCGTCAGTGCCACCTAATCAGTGCCTATAAGTGCCGCCTCATCAATGCCCATCAGTTCAGCCTATCAGTGCCACCTCATGAGCGCACATCAGTTAAGGCGGAAAACTACTTTGTTACAAAATTTACTCACAGAAAAAAAGCAAAAAAAATGATTTTCCAAATATTTGGTCTTTAAAAAAAAAAACAGCTGTGATTAAATAGTACCAAAAGAAAGCTCTATTTGTGTGAAGAAAATGCAAAAAAATGTTTTTGGGTATAGTGTAGCACGACCGCGCAATTGTCATTCAAAGTTTGACAGCGCTGAAAGCTTAACAATGGCTTGTACAGGAAGGGGGTGTAAGTGCCCAGTAGGCAAGTGGTTAAAAAGCACATATCTCCTCAAATCCAAATCTGCATAGTGCCCCTGTCCCGCCGATATAAGAAAACCACGGCTGCTGGAGGTGCTGAAAAAATAAATATATAAACCACACTGTTCAGGACGCCATTGTGCAAAGATACAATGTAGCATATTGTTACATTTGTATCCTTCTGTTCATTCATCTGCAGATCAAAGGGATGAACTTAGATCTGCCGATGATGCAAGTTAACTAGTTGCTGACCGCCGGCCGTCAAATGACGGCCAGGCGGCGCACCTATTGTGGCGGGAGGCCGTCATATGACGGCCTCCCGTTTAAACAGGGATGCGCGCGATCGTGCGCGCGCATCCCTGTTTCTTCGGTGGCGGCGTGTCACGGAGACACCGCTCGCCACCGAAGGGGGTGAACAGCCATTCGTTATGGCTGTTTACCACGTGATCGGCCGTGATGAAGTCACGGCCGATCACAGATGGTCACACCCCCTACGTGCACGGCGCATGCGCGCGATCGCGCTGCGCGTGCACGTCGGTGGCGGCGTGTTCCCCGGGAACACTGCTCGTCACCGACACTGGTAAACAGCCATTGGCTGGCTGTTTACCCACGTGATCGGCTGTGATCCTTTCACAGCCGATCACTAAAATGTAAACAAACCGCGGTAACGGGATGTTACCGGGTTCTCCTCCTCACACACCGATCGTGTGTGAGGAGGAGATTGCGGTAACATCTCGTTACCGCATACAGTGTACACCAATCACACTGATTGCCCCCCCCCCCAATAAAGAGGACCTGTCACCACCCCTCATAGTACCTGTCAATCACAGTCCATCAGAGTACCTGTCACAGTCCATCAGAGTATTTGAGTACCTGTCCCAGCCCATCAGAGTACCCGAGTACCTGTCCCAGCCCATCAGAGTACCCGAGTACCTGTCCCAGCCCATCAGAGTACCTGTCCCAGCCCATCAGAGTACCTGTCCCAGCCCATCAGAGTACCTGTCCCAGCCCATCAGAGTACCTGTCCCAGCCCATCAGAGTACCCGAGTACCTGTCCCAGCCCATCAGAGTACCCGAGTACCTGTCCCAGCCCATCAGAGTACCCGAGTACCTGTCCCAGCCCATCTGAGTACCCGAGTACCTGTCCCAGCCCATCTGAGTACCCGAGTACCTGTCCCAGCCCATCTGAGTACCCGAGTACCTGTCCCAGCCCATCTGAGTACCCGAGTACCTGTCCCAGCCCATCTGAGTACCCGAGTACCTGTCACAGTTCATCTGAGTACCCGAGTACCTGTCCCGGCCCATCAGAGTACCCGAGTACCTGTCACGGCACATCAGAGTACCCGAGTACCTGTCACGGCACATCAGAGTACCCGAGTACCTGTCACGGCACATCAGAGTACCCGAGTACTTGTCACGGCACATCAGAGTACCCGAGTACCTGTCACGGCCCATCAGGGTACCCGAGTACCTGTCACGGCCCATCAGGATACCCGAGTACCTGTCACGGCCCATCAGGGTACCCGAGTACCTGTCACAGTCCATTAGAGTACCGAGTACCTGTCACAGTCCATTAGAGTACCGAGTACCTGTCACAGTCCATTAGAGTACCGAGTACCTGTCACAGTCCATTAGAGTACCGAGTACCTGTCACAGCCCATCTGAGTACCCGAGTACCTGTCACAGTTCATCTGAGTACCTGTCACCGCCCTTCAGAGTACCCAAATACCAGTCACCAAACCATCAGAGTACCTGTCACCAGGCCATCAGAGTACCTGAGTACTTGTCACCAGGCCATCAGAGTACCCGAGTACCTGTCACCAGGCCATCAGAGTACCCGAGTACCTGTCACCAGGCCATCAGAGTACCCGAGTACCTGTCACCAGGCCATCAGAGTACCCGAGTACCTGTCACCAGGCCATCAGAGTACCCGAGTACCTGTCACCAGGCCATCAGAGTACTCGAGTACCTGTCACCAGGCCATCAGAGTACCCGAGTACCTGTCACCAGGCAATCAGAGTACCCGAGTACCTGTCACAGTCCACCTGAGTACCCGAGTACCTATCTCCAGCCCATCAGAGTACCCGAGTACCTATTTGCAGCCCATGTCTCATAGAATATACGTTGGGGTGTTTACTTTCCAAAATGGGGTCATTTTGTGGGTAATTTCACTGTCCTGGTGGTCCAGGACCTTCAAAAGTGTGATGGGTAGGAATGAAATAAGATGTGTCATTTATGCTCCTAGAACGCCTGAACGTACTACTTCAATGTTCGGCCTCTCTATGTGGCCAGGCTGTGTAAAAGTCCTACACATGTGGTATCGCCATACTCGGGAGGAGTAGCAGAATGTATTTTGGGGTGTAATTTTTGCTATATACATGTTATGTGTTAGAAATATCTTATAAATTGACAATTTTGTGTAAAAAAAAAATGCGTTTTAATTTTTTTCCACATATTCCAAAAACTTCTGGAAAAAAATGAACCGTTCAAAAGACTCATTATGCCTCACAGATTATACGTTGGGGTGTTTGCTTTCCAAAATGGGGTAATTTTATGGGAAATTCCATTGTCCTGGTACTCCAGGGCCTTCAAAAGTGTAATAGGTGGTTGAGAAATGAGATGCGTAATTTTTGCTCATAGAACGTCTGAAGGTACTACATCAATGTTAGTGCTCTGTATGTGGCCAGGCTGTGTAAAAGTCTCACACACGTGGTATCGCCGTACTCTGGAAGAGTAGCAGAATGTATTTTGGGGTGTAATTTTTGCTATATACATGCTATGTGTTAGAAATATCTTATAAATTGACAATTTTGTGTAAAAAAAAATGCGTTTTAATTTTTTTCCACATATTCCAAAAACTTCTGGAAAAAAATTAACCATTCAAAAGACTCATTATGCCTCACAGATTATACGTTGGGGTGTTAGCTTTCCAAAAGGGGGTGATTTTATGGGAAATTCCATTGTCCTGGTACTCCAGGGCCTTCAAAAGTGTAATAGGTGGTTGAGAAATGAGATGCGTCATTTTTGCTCGTAGAACGTCTGAAGGTACTACATCGATGTTGGTGCTCTGTATGTGGCCAGGCTGTGTAAAAGTCTCACACATGTGGTATCGCCGTACTCGGGAAGAGTAGCAGAATGTATTTTGGGGGGTAATTTGTTGTATACATATGCTGTGTGTGAGAAATAACCTGATAATATGACAATTTAGTAAAAAAAAATAAAAAAAAATAAAAAATCTTCATTTTGCAAAGAATTGTGGGAAAAAATGACAACTTAAAAAAACTCACCATGCTACTTACTTAATACCTTGGGATGTCTACTTTGTAAAAAGGGGTCATTTGGGGGGTATTTGTACTTTCCTGACTAGTTAGAGTCTCAAGAAATGAGATACACCTGATGTACTGAAGGCCTGATCAGAAGTGATCAATTTTCAGTGATTGGCACCATAGTTTGTAGACTCTATAACTTTCACAAAGACCAAATAATATATACTAATGTGGGTTATTTTTACCAAAGATATGTAGCAGTATAAATTTTGGCCAAAATTTATGAAGAAAAATGACTAATTAGCAAAAATTTATGACAGAAACGAAGAAAAAGGCATTTTTTTCACAAAATTTACGTTTTATTTTATTTATAGCACAAAAAATAAAAAACCCACTAGTGATTAAATACCACTAAAAGAAAGCTCTATTTGTGTGGAAAAAAGGACGCAAGTTTCATATGGATACTGTGTTGGATGACTGAGTAATTGTCATTCAAAGTGTGAGAGCGCTGAAAGCTGAAAATTGGTCTGGTCAGGAAGGGGGTGTAACTGCACTGTACTGAGGTGGTTAAAGTGATTGTAAACCCTCACCTTTTAAAACAATCCATTCAGTTTAAAATAGACATGAAAGACAAAACATTTGTGTATTAATATTAAAAAAACAGCATTATAAATACATTTTCCCCCTTTTTTTTATTTCCCCCCTGCTCCCAGCTGCATAAGAGCTAGGGAAGGAGAAACAGCATTACACTGAACTTCCCAGTGAAAGGCTGTGTGGGGATGGGGGGGGGGGATTGTCAGGACAAGTCTGATCATTGGAAGAGAGCAAGCTGCAACAACTTGCAGCTTCACAACCGGGTGCCCACTGCGCATGGGCGCTGCACACTGTGACTGGTCCCGAAGTCTTCTAGGACCTGCCATGCGTCTCAGGAGACTACGGGAGGGAAGGGAGAAGGAGAACTTCCGTTTTCGATTGCCCAACGGAAGTGGGAGCAAGTACCTGTCAAAATTGGGTACTGGCTCGTTCCTCCTCCCCAAAAGCTCAGTTTCACAAACAGGAGGAGGAGGCCTTAGGCCCCTTTCACACATGCTGATGGTATGTCCGTATTTCATCCATCCGTTTGCGGATGAAATACGGACATCCATTCATCCCTATGGGATAGCGGGTGTCTGCGGATGAGCATCCGCAGACACCCGCTATTGTCCGCCTCCGCAAATGTCCGATTCTGCAGACGGAGGAAAATCCTATTTTTCTGTCCGTCTGCAGAGCGGATCGGATGAACACGGACACACGGTCCGTGCTCGTCCGATCCCCATAGAGGAGAGCGGAGAGCTGACAGGGCGGTCCCCGCACAGTGTGCGGAGACCGCCCTGTCCGCAGCCGGCTCAGCGGGGACAACGGAGCGATCCCCGCTGAGCGAGCGGATCATCACGGGGCGTATCTTTACTGATCCGCCCCGTGTGAAAGGGGCCTTAAAGTGGAACTTCTACTTTTTGGTGGAACTCCGCTTTAATGTTTTTGTTTTGTTTGTTAATATTTTTACGTGTTTATCATATATATTACACATTTCTCATTTAAAAAAGTGCAAAATTGAAAAAAATAAAATATAATGGAAAGAAAGCCTTGTTTGTCCTCAGAAAAAACAATATATGTATTACATTGTTACCTTAACTAATGACAAAGTTATCGCAGGTCCAAAATTGCTGTGATTCATGGGGGATGAACATGTGTGAGAGGCGAAGTGGTTAAATCAGCAATTCTGTATAACTGTGCCTCTAATCCCTACTCTGCCCTTTGTGACTGGGTCTTTGCCAGCTCAGATCTCTCTCTTCGTTGTGACTGTGTCTCTGCAGCCTCTAATTCCATAAATAAATCAAAAAATGAGCCACGCTATCCTACCTAAACAAATATATACCTAGTGTAATAAAAATATATATAACTCCTGTGCATATATCTCTATTAATAATACAGTCGTATCCTTGGGACAGGTTTAAACTCAAAACATCCTGCGTGAGCAGGATCTCAAATTTTTTTCCGACAAAAAAATCCAATCTGACTTTTTCCGATCGTTTGTAGAGAATTCCGATCGGACAAAGTGCCACGCATGCTCAGATCAAATTATGAGACCAAAGCTATTGGCTACTAGCCTCAACGTAGTCCCGTCGTAAAGAACGAACTTCATCACGCTCCGAATGATCGGATTTTCCGACAACTTTGTCCGACCATGTGTATGCAACACCAGTTTAGGACAAAATCCGTCTGAAAAAATCCGATGGATTTTGTGGTTGGAATGTCCAACCGTGTGTACAGGCCATAATACTAAACAAGGTAGTACAATCCCAAAATAAAGACCTCAACAATCCAGTGTAATCCAAATCATAATCCAAAATAAAATGACAAAGCAAGTCTTTCAAATAGTGCTTTCTCTTCATGCAAAACTCTTCCTTGTGTATGTCCAGGAGTGCAGTGCTAAAATTCAATTTCTATTGTGCGCCTTCACCATCAGATGTGCTCTCACCTGATAGCATGTGACCTTACAACTGAGGTAAAAAACACTTTTAGTCCTTCCAGGACTTAAAGATGAATCTCTCAAGCCCTCCTTCATTTCTTATTGCTGCTGCATGAGTTCCCTCATAACATGTCAGTTAAGGCCACAGGGAAAAGGAAGGAATTGCCAATAATAGTGCTTATATTGTTAAATATAAAAAACTTTATTTACATGTCTTAAAACTACTCACACATGATTGGTGCTTGTAGAGCGCCACACTTTCACGGCAATTGTATAAAACCGTCTGTATCCATGACACTGTAACAGCTCAGCGATATGTGTTTGCTTATTCTCCTCTGGACTACAAGTGTTGTGACATCAGTATGCCCCTCCTCTATGCATTACGACACAGGGCCACGTGGCTTCCTTAGGGGGATTCTTTTGGACGCTATGGCGTTCTTACTATTTTTATGGTTCATCCTTTGCCATTTTAATGAAGCCTGATGGTAGTACCCTCCTCTATTACCTACAGGTGCCATAATACTGTGGACTATTCATTAGCAATCACAAATCATAATTTATACTTCTCGTCTGATGTACCAACATACTACCTACTGCCGTTTCCCATCTTTATTCTTGTGTTGCTGTGTATCTGCAATTTATCATCCATCTTTACTCCTGTGTCACTGTCTCTCTGCAGTCTCTCATCCATCTTTACTCCTGTGTGGCTGAATCTCTGCAGGCTCTAACCCATCTCCACTCCTGTGTGGTCATGTCTCTGCAGCACCTCACCCATCTCTACTTCTGTATGAATGTGTCTTTGCAGCCTCCGACCAATCTCTACTTCTGTATGAAGGTGTTTTCGCAGCCTATGACACATCTCTACTCCTGTGTGGCTGTGTCTCTACACCGTATCGCACATCCCTACTACTGTGTCCCTGAATCCCATTAGCCATCTCCACCCCTGCGTCACTGTGTCTCTGCAGCCTCTCACGGATCTCTACCTCTGTGTGGCTATTTCTCTGCAGCCTCTGACTCTTTGCTACCACGTGTGACTATCTCTGCAACCTACCACCCAACTCTACTACTGTGTGACTGTGTGTCTACTTTTATGTGGTTGTGTCTCCTCAGCCTCTCACCTAGCTCTACTTTTCTGGGGCTGTGTCTCCTCAGCCTCTCGCCTACCTCTACTTTTGTGTGGCTGTGTCTCTGCAGCCTCTCACCCATCTCTATACCTGTGTGCCTGTATCTCTGCAGCCTCTCACCTATCTCTACATCTATGTGGCTGTGTCTCTGCAGCCTCTCACCCACCTCTATACCTGTGTGCCTGTATCTCTGCAGCCTCTCACCTTTCTCTACGTCTATGTGGCTGTGTCTCTGCAGCCTCTCACCCATCTCTACTCTTGTGTATCTGTGTCCCTACAGCCTCTCACCCATCTCCACACCTGTGTGGCTGTGTCTTTTCAGCCTCTGACCCATCTCTACCCCTGTGTCTGTATCTCAGCAACCCCTGACCCATCTCTATTCCTGTGTGACTGTCCCTGCAGCCTCTCACCCATCTCTACTCCTGTGTAACTGTGTCCATGCAGCCTCTCACCCATCTCTACTCCTGTGTAACTGTGTCCATGCAGCCTCTCACCCATCTCTACTCCTGTGTAACTGTGTCCATGCAGCCTCTCACCCATCTCTACTCCTGTGTAACTGTGTCCCTGCAGCCTCTCACCCATCTCTACTCCTGTGTAACTGTGTCCATGCAGCCTCTCACCCATCTCAACTCCTGTGTAACTGTGTCCATGCAGCCTCTCTCCCCTCTCTACTCCTGTGTAACTGTGTCCCTGCAGCCTCTCACCCATCTCTACTCCTGTGTAACTGTGTCCATGCAGCCTCTCACCCATCTTTACTCCTGTGTAACTGTGTCCCTGCAGCCTCTCACCCATCTCTACTCCTGTGTAACTGTGTCCCTGCAGCCTCTTACCCATCTCCACACCTGTGTGGCTGTGTCTCTGCAACCTCTGTCCCATCTCTACCCCTGTGTGACCTAACTCCAGAAACCCCTGTGTGACTGTCTCCAGGCATACTAGCCATTGGGACTACCGGGAGCTTCCTGGTGGGCCGATGGCTCAGTGGGCCGGTTTCAGTGACAGCCTGTCAAAGTAATGGCTCCATTAATTTGAGCCCCGCTGTACTCAGAGGACAATACGTGAAATAATAAAAGAGGTGAGTGAGGAGTTAGAGTATATATTCATACAAAAAAGTCGTTTACACAGAGTGGAATGTTTTTACTTTTTTTTTTTGCGCAATTGCGTATAGTTTATATACTGTTTTTGTGCGTGTTTGCAAAATTAAAGTGGGCCGGTCTGGATGAAGTCCAGGGCCAAATTTTTGTCCCAGTGCAGCCTTGACTGTCTCTGCAGCCATTCACCCCCCCCCCCCTTACTCTTGTGTAGTATGTATCTGGCACCTTACTAACACCAGCTCTTCAATGCAATGGGTAAGCTGATGCTGGTTGTGACACACTGTCCCTGAGCTGTGTAGATGATTGTGTGAGTCATATTTGTGTGCATGCATCAGAGTTAGTTTACATTATGTATACATATTAAGCATCTCCAGCTTTAGTATATATTTAATATGTTAAATTAATTTGAAATATGTTCATTTTGGAATGTTCTTCCATTAACGAATGTGTGCACAAATTGCAGTTATTCCATTAAAGAAGTGTGCATGAAAAGAGCTAATTTAATAACAGTAATAAATTAAATCTCATTAACCCACTTTTTAAATAGCTAATTCTTGACTCATGATTGATTGCCATGGGTTACTGCATACCACCACTCTTTGCACCATGTTATTAAATAATCCAGTAAGTGAAATTTACCAACGAAGATATTGATTGAAATACATGTACATAATGTAGAAATAGCACTTAAAACCATTAACTCTTTGCTACAACAGCAAACCCTGATGTATCAGCGTTGCATAATCACCCGGGACTAAGAAGATAGAATATGGATTTGGTTGTGTCTTCTACTTCCTAGAAGGCAACAGATGGCAATTACTCCGAACTCCTTGTTTAACCTTTCCACTTGGATGTCATGTGGAAAAAGCCTTGATCTGTTGTATAAGACTACTGTATGGAAGTGTTAGATTTCAGAAACATATGAAATGTAGGAAGCAGCTTTTGAAGTGAACGCATATCTTATACTTCAATAGTTTGCGCTACTCGTTAGATAAACCCTGAGCCCTCATGGCAAGATTTGTACCATATTTAAAGAACCTGCAGCACACTATTTTTGGCCTAACACATTGAAAAAAATAATGTACCCTAGGTAGTCCAAGCGTTGATTTCGATTGCAGTGAAGATGATGACATCCTCCACAAACTGTAATATCAGGCTTTATTTTTTTTTACAGGGGATCTTCCAATAATACCAATTGCAACAAACTTCCTGCTTGTATTTTTTAATATGACCCCTAATTTTATATTGATATGGTAAATTTTTTAACAGCTTCCCTTTCTTTTTTGTATCAACTTTATCATAATGCTTAGAACGTTACTATTTTGTCCCAATAATTCTCATACCACAACACTTAAACCTGTCACTAGCAGTGTCTGAAAAATTGAATTAAAGTGATAGTAAAGGCTTCCTTTTTTACCCAAAATAAAAAGAGGTTTATACCTACCTGCTCTTTGCACTGTTATTGCCCAGAGCGTCCTCTTACCTCCTCTCCTGGGGTCACCCGTCGACACCGTCTGCTCCTACTCTTCTTTGTGTCTCTCCAAAGCAAGCCACTTGCTATAGGGGCACACATGCAGGCACTCTTCCAAGCCAGGCTGTGTGCATACATTGACACACACCGCATGGCTCAGCCCCACCCCCACTCCCTCTTCACTGGATTTGATGGCTCCCGCTACTATCAATCTGTTCTGTGAGACCATCGCTGCTGCAGATGGGCACAGTGCTGGATCGATACAGGACAGGGTAAGTATTTAGGGGTGGGGGAAGTAAACAACTAGTGCATTTTTTTTTACCTGAAGACCCCTTTCACACTGGGGCACTTTGCAGGCAATACATCGCTAAAAATAGCACCTGTAAAGCGCCCTGAAACAGCCACTGCTGTGTCTCCAGTGTGAAAGCGCGAGGGCTTTCACACTGGAACGGTGCGTTAGCAGGACAGTAAAAAAAGTCCTGCTAGCAGCATCTTTGGAGCGGTGAAGGAGCGGTATATACACCGCTCCTTCACCGCTCTTGCCCATTGAAATCAATGGAGCAGCACGGCTATACCACTGGCAGCAGTGCTTTGCAGTGGTTTTAACCCTTTCACGGCTGCTATCAGGGGGGTAAAGCCGCCCCTGCTAGTGGGCGAATACCGCCGCTAAAACAACAGTAAAAAGGTAAAGAACCTTTTGACTCTAGAACCACTTTAATGGCCGTGCCTTGTATATTCATGTGGCATGCATACATTAATATACTTTGGCCTGCCTATAGTATATCAATTATATTCTTATATTTTATATTATATTTCTGCTAAGCATGTAATATTATTTTAAATTTGTAATATGCCTTTGAAAATACATAACTAGTTTAAAAATTTCTCTAGTCAAAACTTTTTTTTTTAGTTTCGGATGGCATGAGAAAGGGTTACAACCCCTCTCAGATTTATATTGCTGTTCGTTTAACCCCCTGAGGATGTTCATTATCTCCATTTATTCTGTTGATCTTGTCAACAAGACAGAAAGTGTTGGGAGAATTTGGACACTTGTTCCAGTGTCCTGTCGAATACTGCCCCCCCCCCCCTCTAAAAAAATTCCTCCGATGGGTCTGCGCATGCGCAGTACCAAACATCACTCCAGCTGATATGTTGGTCAGCTGGTGTGATGTCAACACAGCGCATGAGCAGATGGTCCGAGGCATTATCTGATGATATGCAAACAGCGGAGGGAGAACGTACTTGTCCGATTCTGCCTCGCTGTTGTAGGCCAGGTTTTTTGTGTGCGGAAGGGCGTGTGTTGTGTGTGTTGCAGGGCGGATTCAATGTGTTGAACAGCAGATTTTGCCTGTGTCTAAGGGCGGGTTGCAACACACAGAAAACCCACCCTTCAACACTTTTAACCCACCCTGCCATACACACAAAACACGCCCAGCAACAACGAGGTATAATCTGACAGCAGTGTTCTCCCTTGGCTCTTTGCAGATCGTTGGATACTGCCTCCGACGATCTGCACATGCGCTGTGTTGATGTCACGCCAGCTGATCAACATATCAGCTGGAGTGACTTTATTGTCCCTTATTTTGGAGAGATTTGTTCTCACGTCCTGTTTTTCCATGACTGGAAGTACAGGAAAGTCTCCCCAAATGCAGGCATAAACAAACTAAGGCTTCATGTACACTACAGCTCCTAAACTTGAGTTTAGGAGCTTTTGGCGTTTTTTTTCCAAAGCTCCGAAACGCAACTTCATAAAAGCCTATGTGTCCATGTACACATAGGCTTTTAGGATCGTTTAGGAGCTGCTGCGGTTAGGGGAGGTTCAGCAACCTTCAACCTCCCTCTCCTGAACGCTGATGAATTGCACGATTTTGCTGCCTCTTGCGTTTTACCGTGGCCATTAGTAATAATAGGCCATGTGTACATGAAGCCTAACAGGGGTTCTAACCATTACATTATCCAAATCCAAAACTAGTGTATTGCCTATAGAGATACTTTAAAGTTAAACTCCAGGGCAGCAGAAAATGCACAAATAAAAATACATATTTAGAAACTGTTTTATCTGCCAAAGTATTTGTAATTCTGTACAGTTCGTTTTGTGATGAAGGAGCCCCTTCCAGCCAGCTCCTTAACCTCTCATGTTGCAGCAATACAGTACAAACACCTCCATCATACTAATGGAACAAAAAGGGAGCAGAAAAGTAGTGATTTCTCTCTGCTCTCTCCTTCTGACAGCATGTCTACACATGCATACTATAGTTATACTGTAGTCAAATTTATGAGTACAGTTTAACTTGAATGTGCAGGATGCAAGCTAAACATAAGGCTCAAGAAGTGACTTGGATATAAAGAATAGAATAAGAGTCCTATAGACAGGCAGTTTGCAATCATGTGTTAAAAAAATAGGAAGGAAGAATAATTGGCGCTTTGTGGGCTGCTAGCAGGGGTTAAAACCACCCCGCTAGCGGCCGCTGCTAAAACAACGGTAAAGCGCCGCTAAAAATAGCGGCGCTTTACCGCCGACGCCCGCACCACCCCAGTGTGAATGAGGCCTTATGTAATGCAATGCAATATCGTCTCATCAGCCTGATACTCATTGGAGATCCTTTCAGCTGCTCCAGAGCACCTCTGAACCTGTCACATCTTCGAGATCCTTGCGACTAATCAATACCATACCAGCAAAACTGACTCTCTTTGAGACCCTTGTAACTGCAATTTCATCTCCAATAGCATGAAACACTTTGTGCCACGTATATACATACGGCCACTTATCGGTTTCTCTGTCTATCTCCCATAGCTCAGTCAAGTTCAGATTATACGTCCTCCCTTCTCACCTCATCCCTGCCAGCCTCAGGAAGGACATCTTGAAGGGCAAGGATGTCAGTCTAGCATCTCTGCTGACTTCAGTGCACGATTTGGCAAATAACAGATCATACACCTGGGGAACCTCTCCGTGGTCATCAAATCGAAAGGCCCCAGGCTCAACCGTGAACTAACGGTCACCAAGTTTGTCTTGGCATTTTTGAATGTTTAAAGATGTCATCTGCTCAGCCTCCCCCAGCAGCCTCATCACCTTACCCCTTGCAACCCACGAATACAGTAACCTCCAGCCGGCAGCTGTTGAAGAAAGGGCCATAGACTCATTGTTACAGACAGAACTGGACAGGCTTCATCATTTTCCCCTTCCCTTAGTCACTTTCTCCAGTGTGGAGAGTCAGCCACATTGGGCTTGTCAAGGGCAAGTTCTCCATAAAACTCTGCTTAGCGTACGATTTGTCTGTGCCTCATTCCTCTCACATACTGAGCCTGAACTCCTTGATTCTTTCCTAATAATTATTCCGCAAATACGCCTCAGTGGACATTAAGGCCATCATTAGGATAGGTCCCGGCGCCTGGCTGTCCAAAGTAGATATCTCAAATGCATTCAAACTCCACCCTATTGAGCGATCCCTCTGGCGGTGGAGGGAGTCTTATTACTTTGCCACCAAGCTGACCGTCGGGTCCAAATGCAGCCCATGGCTGTTCGACCTCTGCGCTCAGGCCCTCACATGATTATGTCACTCCAGGCTGTCAGACGCTCATCCACTACCCTGATGACTTCCTGCTCATCAAACAAACAAGCACACCCCCGGCGGATCTAGACAGGTTGAGAGTAGCGCTCAGCAACTTCAACGTGCCCATAGTCGAGCATAAAGTGGAAGGCTTGGCACACTCTATCACCTTCCTAGGTGTCACTCTGGACACATGTGCCATACAGACTAGCCTGCCTCCCGACAAACCAGGACAGTTATCCATGACTTTACCCTGTCACAAGGGTGCACCAGGAGCTAGTTAAAATCTTTACCAAGGATGCTGAACTTCACAATGAGGATTATGCCTCAAGCACAGCCCTTTATATCACAACTTTCCCACACCAGTACAAGATCCAGACCAAGTTCTCAAACTACACCAAGCAGCAGTAGCGGACTTAGCTATGTGGGACGAGTTCCTCCCCAGCTGGAAAGGCATTTCATTGCTCATTCCGGCAGTGTCAGCCAAGTCACCACAGCTGGTCACCGATGCTGCAGCCTCCACGGGCTTCACCACCTTTTTTTTTGGGCTGCCACTGGTTCGCGGAACCTTGGCCCACAGAAATTCTCTTAATCCCTGTTTTCACCCAGTCTTAATCACTCTTTGTCTTCTATCCCATCGGGGCAGTTGCCCAGATCTGGGGCCACGTTTGCACGGGACAGACATTGTTCTTCACCGCGGACAATCAGGCCATGGCCGACATTATCAATAAAGGTAGATCCAAGTCACTTCCCATTCTTCCTGTGCAGGCTCGTGCAGCTGTCACTCCGTCACTAGTTTAATATGTTCTCTAGATATTTTCCAGGGAATGCAATATCGCAATTTCGCAGCTGATGAGCTGTCCCGTTTCAACTTTTGTTTTTCCAGCAGGAGCCTGGAGCTGACCCAACTCCTGTCCCACCCTGGTCGTATTACATTGTATATACCTGTATGTTGTGGTCATCCTTCTATGCTTCCTACGACCTATTGAATATGCTGTCAACAGCTCTGGCAGTCAGACAGTGCTCCGATGCCACCTGACTCGCTTCATCTTACAGTCTCCAAAACGCAACAAACCGGCCCCGGGGCTGACATCAACCTGTTTCAGACCAACAACGCCTGGTGCCCAGTGATGATGCTCGATGGCTATTGTGCCATCTACCCAGCAAATCTGATGGTAGTCCATTGCTACCCTTTCTTACCAGCCCCCCGAGTGGCAGCCAGTCTATCACCCATGTCAGGATCCTCCTAAGCAACTTGGGCTTTAACCCCAGTCAGTTCTCTGGACATTCTTTCCGGATTGGAGCATCTTCAGCCACATCCCAGCATGCAATACCAAACCACATGATTAAGAAATTAGGCAGATGGAAGTCTGCTTGCTTTGCTACATATATCCCAATTCCTCGGGTGGAAATGGCACAGGCTTTCACCAAGCTGGCTCAATAACCAGCAAAGAGTTATTCCCCTATCGGAGTCTTTTGCCCCCTTTTCTTGGCATACCAACCAGACCTCCAAGGCACACCTCAGGTCTATTTATGTTGTATGTCTTGTCACATGTTTATCTGATCTATATCAGTCTCAGTCTATGGTCATAGGGCTATGACCATAAGTAAGAAGGCCAGTATGGTGGCCTGAACTTATGGGCGGGTCCCAGGCGGTATTTAACCAGCTCACTTATCCATGCTCGTTGTTGGTTCCAGTGTGCAATACCCTCTTGCTCTTCCCTTTTTCAGGGCTCTTCTCAAACACATCCTTCTCCATGATTACCCATTACTTATCATGGGTATGCCCCTTTTTCTTAGCATACCAACCAGACCACCAAGGCACACCTCAGGTCTATTTATGTTGTATGACTTGTCACGTGTTTATGTGATCCATATCAGTCTCAGTCTTAGGGCCATGACCATAAATATATATTATTCAATACAGTTGTTTTTTTTTTGTTTTTTTTATATGGTTGTATAAAATGTTAATGATGGATCCAATTAAATACTACAAATGGACGCTTTTAACGGATGCTTAGCAATGGATTGCTAAATAGTGTTTCATGATGGTAGACACACACAGGGTAAATTCACCTTCATTGACCATTCTGCTGAGTGTTTATGCCTATCATACACAGAGAGTGGGGGCTGGGCACATTGGTATTCATCTCAGCACATCTCAATCATTCCAGCACTGTTAAACTGTACTCTTTAAATCCCAACGTGATGAGACTTTCAACTTTACAATAAAGCAGCACAGCTCATTTGATGTTGTATTAGAATAAACAGGATCATAGACCATGGTATTTTTAGATTAAGCCATGCAAATGATTTTGTGCACTTGAAGTAATGTGACATTTTCTAGTGAATATGCTTAGCTTAGGCATATGATGTGTGCATGTTAAAGCTCAACCATTCTTAATGGGTTTTGGCTTTATTTAAAATGTCAGAATTGACAAATGCAGAATTTAGATTTCTTAACCACTTCCAGACCGCTCACCGTCGTTATACGTCGATACTTTGAAGAGGAATATCGTTGTTATGGCAGCACATAGCTGCCATAACCCCGGTATATTGTTCTTCGGCGGGTGGTCCGCTTCGAGATAAAAGTAGTCTCTGCGGCGGATTCACTGCAAGATCACTTTAATCAGCAATTGGAGAGGGCCCCCCCAGCCATGCTCCGGTGCCCTCTGACACTTACAGGAGCCGTCGGCAGCGGCGGAGGCGATCAGATGTTGCTTCTTGAGTGACATGGAGACGAGTGAGGGGAAGATAGCCCCCACCAGTCTCCATATCATTGCAGGCCGGAAGCGATGTCAAAACATCACTTCCACCCACAGCTCTTAAAGGGCCATTCTTTAAAATTATTTTTTGTATTTTTTTTAAATTATATATTTTTTTATTTATTTTTTATTGCATTTTAGTGTAAATATGAGATCTGAGCTCTTTTTGACCCTAGATCTCATATTTAAGAGGTCCTGTCAAGGGACCTTACATTGATCCAATGCTGCATCTATCCCCGGTTGCCTCTAAGACAGAGGACCAAGTCCTTAAAGACCACTGATCGCTCAGTTCTCAGCCTTCAGTGAGTGGAAAGTCAGTGGCTGACTCTGCTCTAACCCTCCAGCGCTTACTAGAGCAACAGATTGTGGAGTGGGTGGGAGAAGCTGTCTCTGTCTCTCAATGGTGCGCTGAGAGGCTGAGCCAGCTGCCTGTCAGTCATCTGGGTAGATCCTGACATTAAAGTCAGGATCCCTCCAAAGTCTGGACCAGCTGAGTGATATCAGCCAACAGCAGACTTTAGCCACTTGTTGGCTAAATCTGGTTCACAGGAGTGCAGAACGAAGTGCAATTCTGTGACCTACAGGAAAAGTAGGGTCAAAAGAGCTTTGGCCATTCTTCTCTTTTAAGCCTGTATGCCTAATGCAGTCTTTTCATGGCTGTTACAAAATTCTAAGAATATATTCTTAGCTAAACCCTAAAAAGACAGGTGAAGTCTGTAGTTCTGCAAAAATACCAGAGTTTAAATAAGTGTCTATTAGGGTATTAGAGTAATTGTTGTGCTGGAACACTAACGATTATGTAATTATATGAAATATCTTGAATGTTATTATTGCTACTACTATTGCTAAAATGTTATTCCTTGCACTGCTGCCTTCGCTTGAACAATGTCTATCCACAGGACAGGTCTCTAGTCATGTACTGATTATGCTGACAGCTGTTTTGCTGTCAGTCCTTGATTTAGACATGCTTTACGTTAAGATCAGTGGTAATATTGTCACAGTGGACACTACCTAGTGCCACAGAGTTAAGTCATTGGAGGACCTCATTATAATTTTACTTATGGGGGAACTCATGATCTGTAGTTACAAACCTGGAACCAAGTATTTGTTTAACAGGGTTGCTGGTGTGCATTTGGCCTTTCCACACCTTAGGGGTCTAAAACAGTACAGCTACTTACCTGCACCTTTTGAGCTGCTAAGTTGCTATCCGCTGGCTAGGTGAACTGGTAACAAGGTTAATTTCACCCCTTATGTGTTAACTCTACTGCAAATTAAAAATTAAAAATAGTGTATTCATATTTATGACTATGTTCTGTGGTTTGTTTTTGTAGTTTTGATGAAGGGGAAGACGTTTTGCCATCAAAACACATTGTCTATTTGTATATGACCTATTTACCAACAATTCAAATTTTCCAGAGAAAATGAAATGTATATACAGACAGACATCCTTTTTAAAATAATATTTAAATAGTTGGAGTGGTCACATTGTGCTAACAGTGGGAAGTCTTAAAGAGGCATGGTTAAAAAAAAAAAACTTGCTCACACATGTGCCACAGTCCTTTCTACCAAATAAATATGGAGTATATAATAAATAGTTTAGCATTTAGAGTGCAGGGGTCAGTAGCATGTAATGTACAGCCCCTTGTACAGAGTCCAGGAGTTAGCAGTATGTAATGTACATCCCAGTATCCAGGAGTTATTAGTATGTAATGTACAGCCCAGTGTACAGAGTCCCGGAGTAAGTAGCATGCAATGTACAGCCCAGTGTACAGAGTCCAGGGGGCATGAGATTGTAATGTACCATGCAGGGGTCAGGAGAATGAAATAAACAGACTACAGGGGTCAGGAATGTATATCTCCCTCCCCCAATTCCCCTTCCCTCATCTCCTCCCTTCTTAAACAAAAACAGTTCTATCCTCATCACAAATCTTTCCCCTCCCAAGCAAATCCCTACCCCTACTTGTCCTCATCTATAAAATCAGACATCCTCAGAAACGCTAATATTGAACGTTTCCCATCCCCTAGAAAATTCCTCCTTGCCCCATCCCCCAAGAAAATCCCCTACCCCAATCTGTAAAAACCTCTACCCACAGCAGCAAATTTTCTACTGTCCAGCACAGAAGTCTCCAGTACCCATCACCAAAATCCCTACTCCCCAAAACAGAAATCACCCCAAGCACACAGAATCCCATCTCTCCAGAATTCCCAGAAGCACTCACCAGACCTCATGCAGAGCCATGCCCATGTGGAGTGAGAGAAGCTACTCCCTGGCTGGGTTGTATGATATGTCAAAGTCAAGGAGAAGCCTAAGAGTTAACTCAACTACACTGTCCGTCTGATCTAAGATCTGGTGAGGAGCAGGGTACTTGGATGCTATGTAGAAGTCCCTGAATAGTGGTGGGTAAAATGATCATTCACTGCGCAGGGACTACTGCATCGCAGCAAAGTGTGTGGTGTCAGTGACCACAGGGCACTGAGAAGGGCACCTGAGACACCTGCCCCACAATGCCCAGCACTAGTGATGCCCATGCATTATAATTCTGAAGTTAGGTATCCTGGAAGATTCTTATGATCCGATTGTCACACTCTGAACTCAAGCAGCCCCTTTTGGGGATTTATAAACTGACAAACTTTGAGCTAACAACAACATACCAATACACAGATGTCCAACAAGGGCAGTGCTGCACTAACATAATTTAAGAACGCAGATTTTGGATTACAAATGGGAATTTAAAAATGTAACAGGGGTTACAACCTTTACAACTTAAATTATTATTACTTTCTGTGTCTTCTAGTCCCAGTGACAACCTACCCCCTCATTTCTTGTCCTGTTGCCACAGGTTGTCATATTGACAGGAAATGAGAAATCTACCAAACAGGGTCAGTGACAGCAATATAAAAATGACAGAAATGTTTACTTTTCCCAAGTCTTGTCCGAAACAAAACATTTTGGAGTTGAGCTTTAGGCTTCATCAGGGCCGTTTTTAAGGCAGGCCAAAAGGGGCAGCTGCCTTGGGCCCTGTCATTGATGTGGGGGCCCAAAGCAGGTGCTTCATACTTGCCAACTATCCTGGTTTAAATTCCCTTGTCCCTTGAGGTTTTAGTCCTGTGCTGTGTCCCAATATCTCAGTGTGAAGTGCTGCTACTAATGCTGCCCAGCTCTGCCCTATTAGTACAGATGACTCACCTGCAGACCTTGTGTTTACATGTAAATAGCGGCGGCATTCATATGTAAATAGCAGTTGCATTCATATGTAAATATCGGCGGGCGACGGCATTGATATGCATATCATGCCCCCCTGTGGTTATATCCACAGTAATCTCTAGCAACCAATCAACAAGCAGAAATCATGTGCTGTAACCTCTAGTAAATAATCAGCAAGCCACAATGTGTACTGTAACCTCTAGCAACCAATCAGTGAGCGTTAATGATACACTGTAACCTCTGGCAACCAATCACAATAGCTGCCTGATCTGATTCAGTAAACAGATTTTGAGTTTAGCTGCTATTTATTGTATGTCTCAGAGCAGGTGGAGAGCAAAACTGCATGGGGGGGCCCAAGAAAAGTTTTGCCCAGGGTCCAGTCAATATTAAAGATGGCCCTAGGCTTCATGCACACATCTAGTGCATGAAGGATGGAGTTGAGCAAAGGCTTCATGCACATATCTAGTGCAAAATCCCTGGCTCTTTTCTATACCCGGGGAGACGCAAGTGCCACGTACAGCCACCACACAAGTGAATGGTCATACAGGGCCATACTCTTCTTTGGGAATGTAAAAATCAGGCACACCTATTTGGGCCCACTTTCTTGGGACTGGGGCCACCCGGTCCTGTTAGTATATTTTATTAGGTTACTGTTAGGTAGGGTGTTAGGGGGAAGTGGGGCACTGTCCCTTTAAATATTCCTGAAGAGGGATCTGGGTTATCCAATTGGAAATCTTGGAAGTTTCTGGATTTCCCTGGGAAGGATATATAAGGGCTGCAGAGGGGTTAGGGTTTCCTCTGCAGCGGCTAGGACGAAGAAAAGAAGAGCTTCCTCCCTTCCCATTGCAGCATTTTGTGTGGTTGGGTTACTCCGGAATCTGGGGGGGACATATTCATTTTTAATAAAGTTTAAGCTGCCCGAGTTCTGAAAACTGGACAAAGACTATTTGATGATGTGACGTTTATGTTATGCTAGTTGGATTATTTATAATGGTTGTTTATAAGCATTGTAAACCAATACAGTGCCGTGGCCATTTCTGTCAAAACATGGTGTAGTGTTGGTATTGTGGTTGTATCTGCGGAATAGGTGGGGGCGGGTGTGGCCTACAGTTCCAAATACTGTATGCTGTACACATATGCATGAGTAAACTTATATGCAGCAGCAATTGATATTTGTACATGTACAGCCACATACAACCATTCATTCATTCATGTGTCTCTACGCAGCACCTGCAGCTCCCCGGTTGGGGGGAAGTGCCAAGGATTTTACACTAGAGGACTTTGCAGCTTCTAGATCAGGGATATGCAATGAGCGGACCTCCAGCTGTTGCAAAGCTACAAGTCCCATCATGCCTCTGCCTCTGGGTGTCATGCTTGTGGCTGTCAACGTCTTGCAATGCCTCATGGGACTTGTAGTTCTGCAACAGCTGGAGGTCCGCTAATTGCATATCCCTGTTCTAGACGTTTGTGTGCATGAGGCCTTAAAGCAGGGGTGCCCAACCTTTTGAAGAGCGAGGGCCATCAAAGCGACTTGGTAACTGGTTGCGGGCCAAAATAAGTGTAATGGACGGATGACAGGTCTGTATCTACACTGTATATGCAGAACGGATATGTACACAGCCCATGCTACTCTATGGGTTCCCCTTCCCTTTTTTTTGTGTATCATATTGAAGGTAAGCAGGGGTAAATGGACATAGAGGTGAATGGAGTGTCCGATTGGGTCCTAAGGCTGCTTTGACAATGATGCGCCACGTGCACCTGGGGCTTTCATGAAGGTTAACTGCACTTTGCCATAGACTTCTATTATATGCTGATGGTGTAGTGCACTTTTTGAAAGCGCACCAAACCCACAGGTAATAACAGAAGTCTATGACTCAGTGCAGGTAACCCGCAGGTACAGGATTAGTTTAACAGCAGCCTAGTAACGACTGAAGAACAGATATGCCCATATATACACTGATTTCAGTAACAAACTCACCTTTAATAACAGTCTTCCATTCAGTTTTCCCCAGCTGTTGCTGTCCCAGGCAGAGTGCATTTGGTATCGATTGTGATAGTAGCTGGCGTTATACAGGAAGCATCAGCTTATGCGGCTCTGCGCTGCAGCTTCTTGCTTTCTCTACCGCCGGCTTCATTCACAACACTGATGCTCTGGAATGCTGGGCTTGTCAAACCACCATCCCAGAGCAGGAGGTCACGGGCCACATCAGAGGGCTCCGCGGGCCACATGTGGCCCCCGGGCCACTGGTTGGGCACCCCTGCCTTAAAGAATAAGGCAAATAGCCTGGAAACAAAATGCACAACAATAGATGCCAGGAATAATGGTACAGCTAACGTAGTTAACAAAGTCTAGTAAAGACTGTAGGAGGCCATGCTGATTTACAGTGTGCAGATATGTTCTACAATTGTCACCATCGTGAAGTTTCTCTTAGGAATGACATGCAGCTACCACTGGAGAAATTCCATGTAGACAGGAAGAGTGCGCAGAAGGTCAGCAGCAGTGAAATCCCACGAAGGATGAAAAAAGGTGAAAACCTAATTTTACAAAAGAAAAAAAAAACAGCAGTTTGTGATACACGGTGCTTTAGCATACCATCCAAGAGAAAAAAAAACTGCCTCATTTCTTGTAAAGGCATTACAAGGATAGGAAATAAGAGAACATGTTTTAAATATTTTCCAAGTTATCCAATACTGAACAAAATGTCTGAAGTTAGCAGAGTGGATTTGATTTAAATCAAGCCAATTTAAATCATGATTTAAATCACTAGTAAAAAGGCTTGAATTAAATAAAAATTTTGAAAGAACAATTGTCAACCCTGTCCCGCAGTGGCTCCTCCTCTGATCCGCTGTCGACTCGCTGACAGTCTCATTCACTTTAATGGGGCGGCTGGTGATGTGGCAGTGACACAAGGTGAGGAACATGGCAGATGCAGGTAAGTGGATGCCCGCTAACAGGCGCTGCCATGATGGATCTGAAATGACAGGTGCTCTGTAAGTGTAAGGACTCATTCTTGCTGAGCCGAGAGCTCCCAGGGCTTAGAACCTTTTAAGGAACCTGAGGAGTTTCAAAAATTAAACAAATCTCTAAAGAGGGAAATTGAGAAAACACAACATTCCCTAAAAATAACTAAACAATCTAAATTCAGGCGTGATCTAGGGGATTGGGAGAGAGGCAGTATCTTTGATTTAAAACCTCGTCTGAGCCATAGTTGGGCCAGAAGGGGGAGTTATAGGTCATCATCTAGGGGAAGTAGGACACTGAGGAGGATCAACTCAAGTCTGTCACTTTTTTAGACAAGGAAGGGGAGGTACACGAATACAGGGAAACCCCCCAGGAGACAGGCACCAAAACCTACAACTCACAGCCCCCCAAACAAAATTCTCAAAAAACAACTATCAAGGATCGAAATCAAAGGGGAGGAATGCAGACCAGAAGTCAAAGGAATCGGAGAGGTCGGTAGCTATGGCTGAACAGGCTGGAGACATGAAAATTATCAACCTCTCCGATTTCAAACTTGAGGAAAGACATGTGAAATTGTTACAACGTGGTATGTCTTTCTCCCCCACTTGCCATATGGATGAGTTTACCATATTTAAAGATGTGACATTATTTTTGAGAAAAGTGTTTTTTCGTTCGTTATACGCAGATAGACCGTCAATACAATTAGAAACTAAAGCAATGGATAAGAGGGACAAAGAGATACTAGACATCCTCACCTCTTTATTAGAGGTAAATGAGGGTGACGAGGATGCCCACGGAGTATACCGAAGGAAAGCGAATCTCAATATTCGATCAACCAGGATGCCACCACTTACCAAGAATAAATGGTTGAGTTTATTCTTGGATATGGTTCAAGCAGATTTGGAAAGGATAAACTGGGAGGAGAAACTGAATGATAATCTCTCTAAAAAAGAACGCAGAGCATTACTAGAACTATCTGAGGTTAATGGAATAGTTATTAAAAGAAGTGACAAGGGTGGTAATATTGTTCTGCTTAATGAGAAACAATACGAGAACGAGATTTTACATCTTAAGTGATGTACAGACGTATCAGAAACTTCCAGGAGATCCTTTCCCTAATCTTGACAGGTGCTTGAACCGTAAACTCAAGCAAGCAGGTGAGGTAGGACTATTAACCAAGAAAGAATTAGAATTTCTCATGGTTGATGAATATAATGTCCCCATATTCTACATTATCCCCAAAGTACATAAATCTCTTAACAACCCCCCATGTCGTCCCATTGTATCTGCAATAAAGAGCCCCCTTGAAAGGGTGGGAAAATATTTAGACAACTTTTTGAAAGATATGGTATTGAAATTACCATCATATGTAAAGGACACCGGGGACGTCCTGAGACGAATTGCTAAAATTGAAGTGGATAATGGGCTGTTATTAGTAGGGATAGATGTGGAATCTCTCTACACCTCTTAATAACAATTTTTTTCAGTTTTTAACAACCTTCTTTCAGCAGATAAAAGGGACAGCAATGGGGGCACCGTGGGCTCCGGCCTACGCCTGTATCCATCTGGGACTGTGGGAGGAAGAGATGGTTTATAAAATACCTATGTTCCTGAGCCACGTGCACACGTGGCTCAGGTACATAGATGATGTCCTCCTGATTTGGAAGGGTGATGAACATTCGCTCAGTGAGTTCATGAACATTTTGAATATGAATGACCATAATATCAGGCTAACTTATACTTGGGATCTGGAGAGAATTTCCTTTCTAGATCTCACGATTAGTCTGTCCGATTTGTCCCTGTCCACTCAAACGTTTCGGAAAGATACCTCAGCAAACACACTGCTGATGGCTGACAGTCACCATCCTCAGTGGCTTAAAAATGGTATCCCAGTGGGACAGTTTCTACGTATTAAAAGAAACTGTTCCAATGCTGAGGATTACAAACGAGAAAGCGACGAACTGTATAAACGTTTTCGGGAAAGGGGGTACTCACATAAACAAATCAGGAGGGCAAAGCGGAAAGCTGCCGAAAGGAATCGGATTTCTTTATTGGAACCGAATACCTCTCACATTTTGTCCCCAGAGAATGAAGAATCGCCTGTCAAAATAATTACTCAGTTTGGGGCAGAATGGGAAACGGTACGGTCGATTCTTCAGAAACATTGGGACATCTCGATGAACGCCCCAGGTCCGGCCAGGATTGTGGGCCCACGGCCGGCAATGGTGGCCAGACGGGCTAGAAATATAGGCGATAGGTTGATTTCCTCGGAATACATTAGAGGTGTAGACGAGTCTTGGCTGTCACAGTTCCCTCGCAGTAAGGGGATGTCCCCATGCGGACATTGCCAGGTCTGTCCCTTTGTGCATCGTACTTCAGGCTTTAGTGATGCACATAATAAAAAATGCTTTGAGATTCAAAGTTTGATCAATTGTGCCACTACTAGAGTAATCTATATGTTGACCTGCCCATGTAGTAAATTGTACATAGGAAAGACTAAAAGACAACTTAGAATCCGCATAGGGGAACACATGAGGGAAATTGTTGAAAAGAATCCGGACAAACCTGTTTCTCGACATTTTTTGCAATTCCATCAAGCAAAACTGGAGCGTATGCAAGTTAAAGGGATTTATGCCCTGAAACTATCAGACAGGAGAGGTGATTATGACCAGATACTACAACAGAAGGAAAAAAGATGGATATTCCATTTGGGTACCCTTTTTCCACAAGGGTTAAACACGGAATTAAGTTTGCAACCATTCCTCCCTGTGTAATTCCATTATGGCATTTTGTAATTTGTAATTGGTCCTTGGTAAATGAGGGGAAAGGGGGGGGGGGAGAGGGGAAGGGGGGGGAGGCGACCTATAATCATTACAACTAGTAGTTGTCCCATGAATAGGTGAACTTAGCCTTTGGGTAATTTAATTAAAATGTATGGAATTGTGCCAACCGATTTGCCTGTATAGTAAAAAAAAAAAAAAAAGAAAAAAGGTTAAAAAGCAAGAGATGGTGGGAATAGGTTTTTTTCTTTATATATATATTTTCTTCAAAAAATATTAAAAAGCTATTTTATTTAGCAGCTTAAGGGCATCCTGTCTATGGTGAATTGTGGATAGAAGCCCTTTCCCACCTGCTTGAAACTCTTTTGAAGGTGATCGATTGACACAATTGAATGATGGACTTATACACCTTTAGTCCTTGAGAGACATGTACTTTAATGAATACGTCTCTTTGTATTGTAGGACTATGCGAAATGTATATTCAATAGCCATACAATTTTAAAAAAAAGGGGGACACTGGAGGATTATATGTCACCGTCCTGTTTGTGGCTATGTTCGATTGTGGTCGCTTTTTCCTTTCTCTGCTTCCCCCTGTTTTCCTTCCCTCTACCTTCCCTTCTTCCCTTTTTCCCTTTTCTCCCTTTTTTCCTTTTTCCTTTTTCGTTTTTTCCTTTTTCCTTTTCCCCTTTCCATTTCCTTTCATACTTTGTATTTACCTCTTCTCCTATACTTTTTTACAATGCCTGAGCGTCATGTGCCCCAAGATGAACTATTTAATATTGGGGCAACAAATGATAATTTTTGTAGCAACACGGGGTGACTGCCGTATTGGTACAAAACAGTAAAAACGTTAGAAGACAAGGAATAAGGATTGCTGTTGTTTGCAGAACTTTTTAGGTGTGCTCCTTACTAGCTCTGAGGGGGAGTACTCCTTTAGATTTTAATCAGTGTGTATACAGCGGGAGACAGACTGAATATAAGGGAGTACCCGCGCATGCCCATTACGTCCAGTTGAAGCGATACATTATTGTGAAACGCGTTGACGTCACTTCCGTCCAGACGTCACGCTGCGATCGCAGCTGAGAAGATCTTCCATGTATCTGTGAGCGGACGACAATGGATTAAGGGAGACATGGACCGGCCCTGGGGCTTTTCGACATCGGCACAAGTACATGCAGGATTGCTGCGCCAAGTAAGGCTTCTTAGTGATAACCAGTGATCCGGAGGCTCCACTAAAGATAGATCGGAGTGGGAGCTATTAGATGCTTACTGCAGATTTACTTATGTTATTGCTGGGACAAGCAGAAGCTATGGACAGACATGCAGTATCTGACTGGTAATATACCAAGGGATGGTACCCCTCTGATTCACAAGCGTGATCTTTACGGGAAAGCTTTGTATACAGCAGTATTCTTATAAAACGTTTATATGCATATAAGCTCCAACGGTCATCAAGTGATCCATACATCTAGTGCAGATTATCAGCAATATACATATGAATTTGAGGCTATGTTATAGTCCTTTCCCCTGGCCAGGTCTTTACTGTACTATTTCTTTACTTTCTTTGTCAGCTAGAGCTACTGGGAGGGATCCGATTCTGGCCCCACATTGCTAGATGGTTAGTTATGATGCTGGATTTCCAGCCCCTTCTCATGAGGATTAATTTTGTTGATTACACAGGTTATTAGTGATTTGAGTGGCCATAGTCGGATCTTACCGGCGTCCGGACGTTTGTTGTATGTTTTATGTTAACACAAGGTGTTTGTGTATATGTGTCCCCCCCCCCCCCAGGTTTGAGCTTGCCAGGATTGGAGCAAATCTCCATATCCTGGATGTACATGATCTTTTCAGGGTTGCCCCTTTATGTAATATTTTTGAATGTCTTTTGTGATATATTTATTTAATATTTATATAATAATGTATTATAGCCAAATATTCTGGTATTTAATAAAAGGATTTTTATATTAGCCATATATTGGTGGTTGGTGCTCCTCAGTGACCCTCGCTTTCTCTAAAGGGTTACCTGTCTATGGGAACCCACATTTTTCTTTTGGTTAGTGTGATAAGAGGCTAGAGGACAATTCAACCTTTTTTCATCTTAAGACAATATTGAGCATTGTTTGCTTTTTGTATCATTCTTGCTGGTAGTTGCCATCTTTAATATTTACAAACAAAATGAAGGTTTCCTATTTAAAATAATAAGCTGTCACATTAGTAAAACAACGATATCAGAACCGATTCAATCATACAGTTTGTTGTGTACATAGATTTGCAAAACAATGGGATAAAGGAATATTCCTGAACTTTCTTATCTCATGGTTACTGTGAAATTGTATAAATGCATTAATGCAGTGCATGTTATCTCAGCTTATAGAGCTTGGATTCTTTGAATGAGTTTACCAAAATGTAAATATTGCAGAATATAAAGCCTCATGCTACATAACTAAGCTCCATTTCATGCTGAATACACTAAATTATTAACGTATCTTAACCACTTCAATACCGGGCACTTATACACCTTCCTGCTCAAACGAATTTTGAGCTTTCAGCGCTGTCACATTTTGAATGACAATTGCGCGGTCATGCTACACTGTACCCAAACAAATTTTTTATAATTTTGTTCCCACAAATAGAGCTTTCTTTTGGTGGTATTTGATCGCCTCTGGGATTTTTATTTTCTGCTAAACAAAAAAAAAAATGTCAGAAAATTTTGAAAAAAACATGTTTTTTTTGTTTCAGTTACAAAACTTTGTAAATAAGTACGTTTTTGCCTTCACTGATGGGCACTGACGGGGCTGCAGTGATGGGTACTGATAAGGCGGCACTGATGGGCACTGATGATGTTGCACCAATGAAGTGGCACTGATGGGTGGCACTGAGAGGTGGCACTGATATGCGACACAGATAGAAACTGATAGGTGGCACAAATAGGCACTGATAGGTGGCACAGTTTGGCATGGATAGGCGGCATGGATAGGTGGCACGGATGGGCATGGATCGGTGGCACAGATGGGCATGGATGAGCACTGATAGGCGGCACAGATGGGCACTGATAGGCGGCATGGATGGGCACTGATAGGCGGCACGGATGGGTACTGATAGGCGGCACAGATGGGCACTGATAGGCGGCATTGTAGTGTACAGTATTGTAGGGATGGATGCCAATCAGTGCCAAACAATAATGCATGGCAATCAGTGATGCCCATTGTGGGCACTGATTGGCAGCCATTGTGGGCACTGACTGGCATTCCTAGTGGTCTAGGGGTGCATACCTGGTGCTGGGTTATCCCTGGTGGTCTGGTGGTCCAGTGTGGGCATCCTCAGGGGGGCTGCACTGATAATCGATCACCACAGACCCCCCCTGTCAGAAGAGCAGCCGATCGTTTCTCCTCTACTCGCATCTGACAGACGCAAGTGAGAAAAAGCAGATCACCGGCTCTTCCTATTTACACTGTGATCAGCCATGATTGGACACGGCTGATCACATGGTAAAGAGTCTCCATCAGAGACTCCTTACCGAGATCATAGTTGCGGTGTGTCAGACTGAACAACGTTCGCTGCGATGCGTGCCCCCGGGGGCGCGCAGCGGATTAATATCCCGATCACGTCATATGACGTCCGGTCAGGATATTGAAACCACTTTGCCACCATCATTTTGCAATATGGAGGGCGGCAAGTGGTTAAATAGAAAACTATCTTTAGATAGATTTTTACTCCAAAGGCATTTTATTAAAATAAATTTGATAAAAATCAAAAAGATCCAATTTAAATTTAAAAAAATCTGATTTAAATTTAAAAAATATCAATTTTTTTTTATATTGCTTTTATATTATTAGTTAGGCTTTAACTAAGACTAACTGTACATTTATATTGACATTTTTTAATTTGATAAGTGACATTGTATTGCCTACTTATATTAAAAATAATTAAAAAATAAAATTAATTCTAATAAAATAATTCTATAGTTAATTTAAGATTATAGTCATAATATATTAATTTGGGTGGGCTTTTCCAGTGATGTATTAACATACCAAAAGTATTTTTTTTTTTTTTTATTATACTTAATAATTATTAAAACATGTAATAAAGCCACAGTGGAATTTAAGTGAGTAAGGACATTTTAACTGAAACCTCAAAAGATGAGTTAAACTGTAATAATTTTGATGATGATTTCTAATTTGAGTCAAGTATTGGCTTAATTCCTAATCAGAAGCATCCCTAATTCCACATAATGACCATCTGGATCTCTATTGTAATGCATACTCATCTCCTTCCACCTCATAGTTATTTATCCCTATAGCACTCCATGTAGCCAGATGGTACAAAATATACATATATCTTATTAGTCTTAGCAACCTACATTTTTACTTCATATTATATGGCGTATATGCAGTATACAAGTCTATGGGATTACAAAAGCAGCTAGAGCAGGTCTAATGCACCTGTCAATGAATTTTGAATGATCGCAAACTGTGCCTGTGTCTCAAACTGATATCAAATGTATGTCAAAAGTAGGTTGCATTTGCCCATCACAGTTTGTTGACAAAGATCCTAAAAGTGACTCAATGTTAATGAAAATTAGTAGAGTAGGTTGGAGAAAAACTTCATAATCCTTTGTTGTGATTCACTCCACTTTCTGCCACTGTGACATCTCTTTCAATAGGAAAGAAGTCTAAGTGAAATCTTCCTAGCAGGAAGGACACAAAAGTTCTAACTGTACCCTACCCTATTTGAAAAAAAAAATGAAATGGCAGCTTGATAGTAAATACAAATTGTACCATTTTCTCTGCTGAAGACCAACTATTTCTTTGTTGTTTGTTGAGGGACACAGGAATATGGAATATTTCTAAACAGTTTACTACTGCCTAAAGGAGGTTTGGGCACTGGCATATCAAAAAAAGATGCCAACTCCCTTATAACCCCTCCTCTCTAAATCATCCCTCGGTTTTTTGCTACTGTCCTAGGAGGTTGGAAGCCTTGAAGTCTAACCATTTTTACTCATTGACTTTCTAAAAAGCTTTTTAAGCGGGTCTCTTCATAGCATAAGAGGTTGGACACCTTTTCTTCAACTCTGCTAAAGTCTAACTATTTTTTTCTCATTGACTTTCTGCAATGCTGCTCAAGCTGGTCCCTTCATAGCATAAGAGGTTGGACATCTTTTCTTCAGCTTCGCTAAAGTCTAACTATATTTTTTTCTAGCTTTTAATTTATTTTATAACTTCATTCAAAACATTTGCTACACTGCTGATAAATTGTATCTCGTTAATTCTCTACATTGCTATTCAAGCTAGTATAGCTGCATAGCGGCTTTCTGGAGCAACGGATTTGTAGGCCATACCCTGACCCTGCTGGACTATATGATTACAGGGCTATCCTTGAATGTGATGTTTACAGGTACTGGACTCTGTATTGTGCTGCTTTACAGACCTTTTTTATAATTTTTTTATTTTTTATTTAGTGGTATGTGACATACCATATAAAGATAACTTCACAGAATAGGTGGTTCAAACAATGTAGCATATAAATGATCAACATCTAATTACTAAAGGTAATGACTCTCTGGGTAATTATGAGGGAATAGAGCTGTAGATGTGCAGTTTACCCAGATACCTAGGAAGTGTGAGACTAGGGATCTGCGTAGATGGGTTGTATAATCACTCGCATTTCAATAGGGGTAAACCCCATTATCCTTAAAAAATAGTTATCAGTACGTGGGGGAAGAGTAATGCGGGGTATCCCACTGGGGTCGAAACATGCCAGTTTTTGAATTACATAGGAGAAAGTAAATAGAGGGGGAGTGCAAATAAAGGAACAGAGAGAGAAGGAGAGAGAAAAAGAAAAAAAATAGGGAGAAGAGGGGATTTATGGGGAAGGGAGGGGGCAGGGTCCCACCTAGGGGGTGAGGGTCTCCCCGCAGCTCATCAAGCAGTCTGAGGGCTAGGTTTTACAGTTAAAGCTTGTGACAATCAATAAGGTCCGACTCTGTATAGCGGAGGTATTCCTCTGAGAAGCGAAAAAGGTTCCAATAAAACCACCTGGTCTTATGTTCCTCAGACTCATCCTAGATCGTGGCAGTCAAATCTTTCATCCATTCAATATCATTGACCCTTGAGAACCATTGGGCCACTGTGGGGGCAGATTGCTGCTTCCATTGGCTCGGTATGCAAGCTCTAGCAGCATTGAGAAGGTGTTTAAGAAGAGATTTGTAGTAGCGCTTTCTTGGCATGGGAGTGAGGTTTAGTAGCACCACAGCAGGGTCGTTGGTTAGGGGAATGTCTGTGAATTTGTGAATGAGTCAAAGGACTGGTTGCCAGAAAGTTTGTAGTTTGGGGCATTCCCAGAAAATGTGGAGGATAGTGCAGAAGTGTTCACAGCACCAGCAACGTTCAGATTGATTGGGAAATATTTTAGCCAAAATAGGCGGAGTGCTGTGGTTAATTTGTAGGAAATTTCCTGGTATTTAATACAGTGTGATGACTTTTGCACAAAAAAATGTATGCGTTCCCTTTTTGGGGAACAATAAATGTGGTTTGTAAGTCTCTTTCCCACTTAGCCAAGAAAGGAGGGTCTGTGGTAGCTTCTATGTCAAGCAGAGTTGCAGAGGGAAGAGTGCATGTTTGGGCAGGGAGCTGAGGAAGTGGGAAAGCTGCCCAGCTCTCCAGATGTCCAGTGAGATAGGTATCTGTCCTGTCACTAAGGTCTCAGTTGGAATCCAGCCTGTGGGCCGTAGAAAATGAGAGACACGTAAAAGCCCTTTCGGGGCTTGCCCGGTAAAGGCCGAGTCTGATAATCCCAGGTCGAATCTTGGATGTCCTATAATTGGGGTCATGGGAGAACTATTCAAGGAAGATAGACAAAAGAATCTTTCCATTTCAGAGAGTGTAGGGCCAATCAGTGGGTGGGTAGTTAAGTGGGAGCCATTTGCTTACCTGCCCATGGCAGACCGGTCAGCGGAGCCTGGACCACCTTCTGCTCTAGCATAACCAAGAGCTTCAAATCCTCCATGACGGCACCAGTCAACCACTCAAGTCATTTGCGTTTCCGTGTAGTATAGAGCAGGATCTGGGAAGCCAATGCCTCCCATCAGCTTTATACACTAACCCCACAGCCACAGCTCCCCTTCTCTACCCTCTCCTGTCCCACCACCCTCATTACCACCCCAAACCAACGAATGTACCTAACCCTGGCTGTCTGCAGGTCTGCCAACCACGGAAAACCCCCAAACACATATAAATACCACTCCATGTAACCTATCACTCCGTAGACTATCCTCATCCACCTCTACACAGAGACTCCCCCTATCAATCTCTCTTATCTCAAGAAGCCAGCCTAATTAACAACATAGTCAATGCCAACACGGATTTGACTTCTCTAAAAATTAGGTCCCTTCGGACCTACGAGTTACAAAGTTTGTTCATACTCGCCATATAACCTATACTATTCCACTGTATTTCCTTAAGTGCACTATAACGTTGTTATACAACTTTTTGTCGTTAAAATTGGATTGAACGAAAAACTACTGTTACGGTTTGGTTTGCATGTATACCTTCAGACAGCAGGGTCCATGTAAATGATGGTATTGTACACCCACCCGTCTCTGTATACATACCTTGAATATACTCAGTAAAATGTTATGGAAATGAAAAAGGTATGGGGTCTATCAAGAAGGGGAACTCCGCAGAGCAGAATTACTGCCACCAGGGCAGAGTATTTCTATTGTGGGAGGTGGTAGGGCACAGTCAAAGGCAGAGCCGTAGCCTTTGGTACCCCTGCAGCAATTCCAGTAAATTGCCGGTACACCAGCACCAACATGTAAGGTAATACAGTTGTATTTAGTGAACTGTTGGAAAACCAGACAAAACATGAAAACCAGAAAAGTATCTGCTGAAAAGCCGACAAAAACGGTCATCTAAGGTGATACACTCCAGTCATGTAGACCAGGTGGCCCGGGAAACAACATCCCCAAGCCCCCAGGTGTGCCTCATGACCTCCCCGCTATTTGTGGCAGGGACCGTAACTTCTGTCACTCATCGAGGACCCACCCCTCCACATTGGCGACTAGGGCCCAGTTGAGGAGAAACTCTGTCATCTCTCAGCGGTAATTCAGAAAGTATCTCCCCAAGTGGGGCCCACTGTACATGGCCTGTGTCGGGGGTCCGAGTGGTCAATGAGCCCTCTGAGGAGGCTAGGGAGATGCCATAAAGGTAGAAGTATCATTAAAAGTAACAGGCATAACAAAGTAACGGGTGAGTTGAGGTAGTATGGAATTTAGGATCTGACATCTACCTCACCTGACCTCTCAAAGCTCAACAGACCCTAAAAAAAAAAAAGGGTTATTGTAAGTATAACAATCAAACAAATACTCCCCCCCCCCCGCCAGTAGTGTATGATAGGTCCATGACCTCCATCTGCATTTGTTTAGTGAGCCCGTCCATATCACCCCAGCCTCAAAAAGTGAAAGATGACAACAAACCCCCCCCCTTTCCATCCCCGGCCCGGTAGTGGGTGCAATGTCTATGCAAGAAGGCCTGTAGTATCACCGTTTGCCGTATACCGGGAAGTTGAAGTCAGTAGTCCAGTTCACTCTAAGTTGCATAGGTGCGCAGGTGGACCCCGGGCAAAACCGCAGAGGAGGTTATTGAGCTTTCCTTGGTAAAGACAGGGTGAAGTAATTCAGGTGGAGAGGAGTCAGTCAGTTACTATTGTCGTCAGTCTGCATGTAGAATCAAGGGACCGGTTCTTGAGGAGCTTGAGATGGGCCTCTTTGAGAGCACCGGTTTCTTTGAGTTCTGCCATCAGTGGGCTGACACTGTGGGTTTGATGGCACGGTTACCAGGAGCCAGTTGGGAACAGTGATTGGGTTCATCTGAGTGAATGTGAACAGATGTGGGCGCTCCGAGGAGTGATGTAGTGGGAAGGTGTCAGTACCCTTACGAACAATAAGATGGAACGGTTGACCCCATTTGTAAGTGAGACCTTTCTCTCCAATGCCATCTAGAAGTGGTTTAGGTGCCTGCCGCATCATCAGGGTTCTCCTGGAAATATCGGGGAGTAGGCTAATAGTCGCACCATGGAATTCCAAGACCCCCATCTGCCAGGCCTGCCGCAGAATTTCCTTCTTAACGCTAAAGAAGTGTAGGCAACAGAGCACATCTGTTAGGCATGTTAGAATGTGAGCCGAGTGTTTTGTGAACCCGGTCTATAGTTATGACCGTGTCATGCAGGCGGTCCAGGTAACGGTTAAAGATGGAGGCTACCATCAGTCGGAGCTCCGATTTTGGGATGGATTCTGCGACTGCGGTTCTCCAGGTCATCTAGGTGCAGCTGCAGCTGTATAAGCTGGTCATTAAGTTCGGTGTGAGAAGATTGCACAGCTTGTATAGACTGGGCCATTGCTCCCTGTTCCTGTTTCACTGCTGCAATACGGGAGTCCAGTACTGAGACTTCCTGCTTAAGAGACTGTATCTCTCCTCTCATGGCTGACTATATTCTGGCAGGTAGTCATTCAAAATCATCTCTGTTGGGGAGCTGTTGTAATAGTGTACATAGTTCATGTCTCTCCTCTCCTATCAGTGCTAAATGCAAGCTCCAACTGCTTAGATGGTGTAGTGGGGTTACTCACTGTGTCCTGTAGCCATGTTTTTTTTCCCTGCCCGTCTACGGTACACGCTGGGTTGAGACTGCGCTCAATGTGGGAGGATAAGGCATATGGAGAGGCATGTCTTGGGCTAAATAGATCCTCATCCATTTCGGTCGAGACTGCCAGAGATCTCGAGAGGTAAGGAGATAGGTCGTTGATAGGAGAGTAGAGTGGCATGGTGAAGTCCTCTCCTGGCCTCTGTGAGCTTACAGGTGCAGCCACATCTCCCCAAGTATCCTCTGCCGCGTGGCTGGCTGGCGCCATCTTTTAGACTGCTGAAGTGGAGGCTGACAGTTTGTGCTGCTTAGGTAACAATCCATCCCGCAGATGGTGTGCAGGGATCCAGTCTGCTGGTTGTCTGGGGTACCAGTGGAGACCAGCAATGTGTGGTAAGTTAACGTTTGTATGCTGCAAGGAAGCCACTGGCAAGGAGTCCACTGGCCAGTACAAATGTCCTCACACCGCCATGCCGAGACCACACCCCCTTTACAGACCTTTGTGTACTGTGTTAGCCACAAAGGATTCTCTGGGTCCAGGGTCATGTCACAGCCTATAGTTTGACCCTATTTCTGAAGACTCATATAGTGAGTATGGTCAGTTAGGCTAAAGCATTGGGAGCTCTCTCACATTTGCCTTTTCAATTTTAAACTAATTACAACAGACAGTGCCTGTCGTATCTGTGATCCATATAATACATTTCATTCTTCTAGCATCTGAGGCCTATGTAACCAATTATGCTAGTGGTACCAGATGTCCTTAGTGTAGATGGTGTTCATGGTATCTTGTAACAGATAGCTTTTGTAACACAAGAGGTCTTTACAATAGATAGATGTAATAAACATTGATTATAGCACCAGAAATTCTTATAACAGGTGGTGTTTGTAGTATCAGAGGTTCTTTTACAAATGTAAATCAGGAGTGTCAAACATGTTCTGTGAAACATCTTTCTGTTGGCACCTTCAGTGACCAGCAGGAACGGTGCCTTCATCTGTATACAGGTGGTGGTGGTGAGCAGAAGACTGCTGGAGTGTAGTACTCAATTATGACCTGTCTATAAATCCAATAGATTTAGAGATTAGATTGTAAGCTCTAACGAGCAGGGCCCCCTCATTCCTCTTGTACCAAATTGTATTGTAACTGTAATGTCTGCCTTCATTTTGTAAAGCGCTGCACAAACAGTTGGTGCTATATAAATACTGTATAATATAATAATAATATGATGATAAAAGTGCAGGCTGTAAGCAGTGACTTACAGGTGGTGTGCAGGCAGGATCGTCACCATGACCCAGGCATGCACAGTAACACATATTACAGTCGACGCAGTGTGGCTGTGGTGAGTTTTTTTTTTTATAGTAATGGCAGCAATTTTTAGCGTGACTGTGACATTGCAGCAGACTAATCTGACACTAAATTACACGTTTTGGGGATCAGTGACACCAATACAGTGATCAGTGCTAAAAAAATGCACTTTTATGCCGCGTACACATGATTGGACTATACGGCGGACAAACCGCCGGACTTTGCAGCGGAGGTGCGCCGGTCTTTCTAAATGAGCGGACTTGCCCACACACAACTGGACTTTTCCTTTTTTCCTTACTTTTGAAATGAACGGACTTGCCCACACATGGAAAAAAGTCCCCCCCCCCACCCCAATGCACCTTGTCCCCATGCTGATGAGGACAAGGACCTCTTCCCGACAACCCTGGCTGTTGGTTGTCGGGGTCTGCGGGCGGGGGGCTTATCGGAATCCGGGAGCCCCCTTTAATAGGGGGCCCCCAGATACCGGCCCTCCACCCTATGTGAATGAGTATTGGGGTACCATGTACCCCTACCCATTCACCTGGTGAAAAAAAGTGTAAAGAAAAAAACACAACACATGTTTTTAAAATAATGTATTGCACAGCTCCGGTGGTCTTCCGTCTTGGGGGGTCTTCTCTCTGGACTCCTCCGCTATCTTCTGCTAGCTCTTTTACTAGCGGAGGAGCCCGGCTTTCTTCTTCGTTGTCGCTACTGGCCGTCCGGGGGTCTTCTTCCGACTTCAGGGGTCTTGTCCCCCTCTTCGGTTCTACTTGCCGGGCCTCCGCTATCTTCTTCCAGCTCTTTTACTAGTGGTGGCCCGGTCTTGTGTTGCCGCTGCCTCTTCTTCCGACTTCGGGTGTCTTGTCCCCCTCTTCTGTTCTTCTTGCTGGGCCTCCGCTTTCTTCTTCCAGCTCTTTTACTAGCAGTGGCTCGGTCTTGTGTCGCTAGTCCCGTCTACCTGGAGCCGCATTCATAATGAACAGACTTTTCTGTGTGTGGGCAAGTCCATTCATTTGAAAAGCCCGGCGGACTAGCACACAGACGGCCGGACTGTCCGCCGGCATAACAGTCACTATACTAATGACACTGACAGGGAAGAAGTTAACATCAGGGACGATCAAAGGGTTAAATGTGTTCCCTGGGAGTGATTGCTAACTGTGGGGGGGGGGATGCTTTGACTGGGGGAAGACAGATCCATGTTCCTGCTTAGCAGAAACACAAGATCTCCATCTTCCGCTCTGACAAAACGGCAATCTGCCTTGTTTACATAGGCAGACCGGCGTTCTGCCTCTCTCAGAAATGATCGCCGGGTGCTGGCAAACATCAGGTCCACCAGACCCACTGATTGGCTCCCGCTGTGTCCAATCACAGAGGGAGCAGGTTGCCGACAGTGCACATGTGTGCCTAGACCTGGAAAAATAAAGACGTACAGGTACTTAATTTCACGCTGAAGGGCCTCCCTGCTATAGTATATGTGCGTGGGGCGGTCCGGAAGCGGTTAAAGTGGAGGGCCACCCTGAAAACCAAAAAATTTTAAAAATGACAAAAAAATCTAAAAAAAATAAAATGAGAAATTTTTTTTTTTTACTTACCAGAAATGCCTGTTGCTAGGCACTTTATCCTAATCTTCCTCTTCCTCCTCCGCGGAGATCTTCCGTCTTCTGTCTTTGTCGCGGCGTCTTCTGGGTAATGGGTCGCGCTGTGTTCTGGGAACTGTGTGTTCCAGAACACAGCGCGTCCCATTCAGAAAGCGCTGCGGGACTCGCGCATGCGCAGTAGTTCCGGGACTCGCGCATGCGCAGTAGGAAACGGGCAGTGAAGCCGTAAGGCTCCGCTGCCTGTTTCCCTTACAGGGAATGGCGGCGCCGGGACCCGAGAGCCGAGGGACGGCTCGGCCTCGGGCGGCCGACATCGCGGGCGCCCTGGACAGGTAAGTGATTTTATTAAGTCAGCAGCTGCAGTGTTTGCAGCTGCTGACTTTTTTTTATATTTTTTTTTAAACTGGCCCTCCTCTTTAATATGAATGTAGGTGTTTGGGTAGCAGGATGGTACCATAGTAATTCAGTTACATTCCAGAGAATACTTGTAATGTTGTACTGAATGTTAGAGATAATTGAAAAACTGAAGTCTGTTTCCTGCTTAGGCAAAAATTATGCCCACTATCATGTTTACTCTAAAGTATAACAAAGTCTTCTGATTAAAAGCCTATCACATAAGTTTCTATGTGATGTAGCAGAATAGTAAATCACAAAGTGAAAATTTTTGCATTCTTATTTTGGACATATTTTACCCTTTCATTGTTACAGAATGATGTACAGTAGAAAGAACAACCTGTAAACACAATGCAGAAGCACAGATCTCCATCTTACCCACTGAAAAAACGTCATTCTGCCTTGTTTACATAGGCAGACCGGCGTTCTGCCTCCCTCGGAAAAGATCGACGGGTGCTGGCGAACATCAGGCATTGTATTTAAAGCGGTAGTAAACCCGCATTTTTTTTTTTTTTTTTTTAAAACCTGCAAAGCAAAAGGCATAATGAGCTAGTATGCACCGCATACTAGCTCATTATGAAATACTTACCTTAGAACGAGGCCCCGACATCTCGCCCGATCCACGCCGAGGAAGCCGACATGCTCCCTCGGCGTCTCTTCCGGGTATCGCGGCTCCGGCGCTGTGAGTGGCCGGAGCCGCGATATCGTCACTCCCGCGCATGCGCGCGGGAGATTTAAATCCGGCCGGACGAGCGCTGCCGGATTTTCGCGGAGAGAACCCTCTTGTGCGCATGCGCCGCTGCAGTCAGCGGCGCATACCGAGGGGAATATCTCCTAAACCGTACAGGTTTAGGAGATATTTTTTTTACCTACAGGTAAGCCTTATTATAGGCTTTCCTGTAGGTAAAAGTTAAAAAAGTGGGTTTACTTCCACTTTAAAGTGCTCTGCTATGGAGCACTCCCAGGATCCCAAGACCAGGAGCTGATACCAGCCATGATCCCCACTGGGGCCCGAGACTTAGAGAACTGATTTTCTTCTAAAAATGCTATCTGCATTCTCTCTCTGGCTTCAATAATTTTAAAGTCACTGAGCTGAAACAAGTAAAGTCAGAGCTCCTGAACTGCATAAATGTTCCAGGTTAGTGACTCAGAAAATAATGAAGATACTGGGACAAAAGCCAGTTTTCTATTTTTTTCAAAAGAAGTCAGGAACAGCAGTCTACATGGTTCTTCAACTGACATCATAAAGTTTAAAAAAATACTAACATCACCTAATAGCCAACTTTACCCACACCTAATAATATAGCAGACATCCCAAGTTGGGGGAATCTCCCGCATTGGACTGAGGGCTCCTGGACACCCGTGAGTGCAGGGCAATCTCCTGTCTGGATCTGTCACTCAGCCATAGAAAGAGCAGCCCAAGTGGCCGAATGGAGTACAGCCGCACTGTCTGTGGCTGAGTGGTAGGCGCATGTAAGGTGCTGCGAGCTGAGACATACTGCTGTCCCCAGCCTGCTTTGACTGCTGCATGGGTACTTTTTTTTTTTAAGGTTAGGTCGGTCCGGTCAATTCAGCTGGGAAGGTAAGTGGGGGGTGGGCGGAGGCAGAGAGAAGACTTACGCCACTGTGATCTGTAGGCTGTAGCAATTAAAAGACAAAGAAAAACTTTCCCCAGTCAAGCAGACCACTTTCGGGTGACACTATGCAGTGATCTCCTGTATGACAAGTACATGACAGTCCCAGTCTCTTCTATAGCAATCAGAAGGCAGAACGGGACTGTCATGTACCTGTTGCACAGGAGATTACTGTGCGGCGGCACCTGAAAGTAAAGAAAGAGTCCGCTTGACTGGGGAAAGTTTTTTCTAATTGCTACAGCCCACAGATCATGGGCGCCAAGTCTTCTTTCTGTCTCCGCCCACCCCCTTCCTTCTGGGGAATTCTCTGTCTGGTATGGCTCACCAGCCCCATTGCAGCCAGACCCCAAGCTCCAGGACCAGCAGCTTAGCTCCAGCAGCCAGACCCTTGGACCCAGCAGCCAGACCCTTGGCCCCAGGACCAGCAGCCCAGCTTCAGCTGCCAGACCCTTTGACCCAGCAGCCAGACCCTTTGACCCAGCAGCCAGACCCTTTGACCCAGCAGCCAGACCCTTTGCCCCAGCAGCCAGACCCTTGGTCTCAGCAGCCAGACCCCTGGCCCCAGCAGTCAGGTCCCAGGACCAGCAGCCCAGTTTCAGCAGCCGGACCCGTGGCCTCAGGAGCCGGACCCTTGGCCCCAGGAGCCGGACCCTTGGCCCCAGCAGCCAGTTTCTTGGCCCCAGAAGCTAGACCGCTGGCCCCAACAGCCAGACCCCAGGCCCCAGCAGCCAGACCCCAGGACCAGCAGCTCAGCCCCAGCAGCCAGACCCCAGGCCCCAGCAGCCAGACTCCAGGACCAGCAGCCAGACTCCAGCAGCCAGACTATCCAAACAAAAGAACTCAGGTGTGAGATCTGGCTGCATTCCATGGGCACTGGTAAGGATGCATTTCATGGGCACTGGTAAGGCTGCATTTTATTTGGGGGGGGAGGGGTCGGTGCTGGTGCAAGCATCACCTCTCTGAAATGAATTTGAATCCTCCCTGAAATTAGTTTTTGCAGGTTGGGATGTCTGATATACAGTTTTGCTCATACATTTACATACCCTGGCAGAATTTATGATTTCTTGGCCATTTTTCAGAGAACATGAATGATAACACAAAAACTTTTCTTTCACTCATGTTTAGTGTTTGGCTGAAGCCATTTATTATCAATCAACTGTTTACTCTTTTTAAATCATAATCACAACAGAAACTACCCAAATGACCCTGATCAAAAGTTTACATACCCCAGTTCTTAATATCGTGTATTGCCCCCGTTAACATCAGTGACAGCTTGAAGTCTTTTGTGGTATTTGTGGATTCCTCTTGGCAAAAAGCCTCAAGTTCCTGTAAATTCTTGGGCTGTCTTGCATGAACTGCATGTTTGATATCTCCCCAGAGTAACTCCATGATATTGAGGTCAGGAGACTGAGAAGGCCACTCCAGAACCGTCACTTTATTCTGCTGTAGCCAATGACAGGTCAACTTAGCCTTTTGGATCATTGTCATGTTGGAATCTCCAAGTACGTCCCATACGCAGCTTCCTGGCTGATGAATGCCAATGTTCCTCCAGTATTTTTTGATAACTACATTCATCTTTCCATCAATTTTGACCAAATTTCCTGTGCCTTTGTAGCTCACACATCCCCTAAACATCAGCAATCCACCTCCGTGTTTCACAGAAGAAATGGTGTACCTTTCATCATAGGCCTTGTTGACTCCTCTCTGAATTTTTGGTGTCATCGCTCCAAATGACTTTGTGCCAGAAGGTTTGAGGCTTGTCTCTATGCTGTTTGGCATATTGTAAGTGGGATACTTTGTGGCATTTGCGTAGTAATTGCTTTCTTCTGGTGACTCGACCATGCAGCCCATCTTTCTTCAAGTGCCTCCTTATTGTGCATCTTGAAACAGCCACACCACAGGTTTTGTGAGTCCTATATTTCACCAGAAGTTATTTGTGGGTTTTTCTTTGCATCCCGAACAATTTTCCTGGCAGTCGTGGCTGAAATTTTAGTTGGTCTACCTAACCGTGGTTTGGTTTCAACAGAACCCCTCATTTTCTACTTCTTGATTAAAGTTTAAACACTGCTGATTGGCATTCTCAATTCCTTGGATATCTTTTTATATCCCTTTCCTATTTTTTACAGTTCAACTACCTTTTCCAGCAGATCCTTTGACAATTCTTTTGCTTTCCCCATGAATCCAGAAATGTCAGTGCAGCACTGAATGTAAGCTGCAAGGGTCTGTTAGGAGTCCAGAAACTCATTGACCTTTTATACACACACATTAATTAAAAGCAAACAGAACACAGATGTGGATGGTTAACTTTAATAGCCCTTCAACGCCCTTTGTGTCAACTTGTGTGTATGGTATCAGGCCAAAATCACCAGAGTATGTAAACTTTTGATCGGGGTCATTTGGGTAGTTTCTGTTGTGATTATGATTTAAAAAGAATAAACACAGTTGATTGATAATAAATGGCTTCAGCCAAACACTAACCATGAGTGAAAGAAACGTTTTTGTTATCATTCATATTCTCTGAAAAATGGCTACCAAATCATAAATTCTGCCAGGGTATGTAAACTTATGAGCACAACTGTAAGTTTTGGTTGCTGAAAAGTTGAATTTTGGGTTCCACAGAATGCAGATTAAACAAACATTTGGCAAGTTCAGTAAACGTGTTTTGCCCTTGCAAAAGTATCATAGACATATACACCACTGCAGGGAAACTGAATTTGGTGGATGAATCACATACTGGTACCACACAAAAGTGAAAAAAAAAATGGAGTTGTTTTATTGTAAAATACATATATAAGGCTGCAGAGGCATAACTAGGACCTTCAGGGACCCGGTGCAAGAAACCATAATGGACTCCCTGCTCCTCCCCTCCATCCGAGCCCCTGGCTTCCAATTTTGGGAGGGTATCCATGGACATCCTCCCAGAACCCTGCCTTCCATGTGCCCCCTGGGACGTGCATCCAGCGCAATTACATTGCTTTACCATTTGATCAGCTGATCACATGTAAACAGACTTGCCGGTTATCTGCAGCCCTTTCCTCCCACGCTGTGTCAGTGTGCCAAAAGGACTGCCGTTAATCGTAAAGAATGTCAGTAAATTGTTTACACTGATAATTAGTGTCCCAATCATCAGTGCCACCTATCACTGCTCATCAATCCTGCCTATCGGTGCTGCCTATCAGTGTCCATCAGTTCTGCCTACAAGTGTTACCTATCAGTGCTCATCAATGTAGCCTATTAGTGATCATCAATTCTGCCTATCAGCACCACCTATCAGTGCTCATCAATGCTACCTAACAGCATCAGTGCCACGTATCAGTGCTCTTCAATGCTACCCGTCATTGCCTTCTATCAGTGCTCATCAATTTTGCCTTTCAGCATCTATCAGTGCTCATTAATGCTGGCTATCAGCACCCATCAGTACCACCTATCAGTGCTTATCAATGCCACCTATCAGTATCTATTAGTACCAACTATCAGTGCTCAATACCCAAGAGAGCTGCCTATCAGTACTCATGCATGTAGCCTATCAGTGCCCATCAATGCTGCCTGTCAGTGCCACCTATCAGTGCTCACCAATGCTGCCTATGAGTTCTGCCTATCAGTGCTCATCAATGCCCCATATCAGTGCTTGTCAATGCTGCCTGAGTTCTGCCTATCAGTGCACATAAGTGCCTCCTATCAGTGCTCATCAATACAGCCTATCAGTGCCTCCTATCAGTGCCCATTAATGCCTCGTATCAGTGCCCATCAATGCCATCTATCAGTGCTCATCAGTGCAGCCTATTAGTGCCTTCTATCAGTGGCCATTAGTGCCTCTTATCAGTGCCCATCACTGCCTCCTATCAGTGCCCATTAGGGCCTCCTATCAGTGCTCATCAATGCCACCTATCAGTGCTCATCAGTGCAGCCTATCAGTGCCCATAAATGCCTCCCATTAGTGCCTCCTATCAGTGTCAATCAATGCCCCTATCAGTGTCCATCAGTGCATCCTATCAGTGCAGCCTCATCAGTGCAGCATGTCAATACTCATCAGTGCCAACTGCCTTCTCAGCACAGCTCTGAGCTGAGAGTGTCTCTCTCATGGAACAGCACAGAGGCGTCATTGACAGTTCTATCTCCCTCTCTGTCCTCTCTCGCACGAGATGGGAGAGGAGACACAGCCAATCTGCTCCCCCTTCTCCACCCTTCCCTCTCCTCTGTGTGCTCTGCGGGCAGTCAAGTGTGAAGCTAACAAGCTCACATTTCCCATGGAGCACACACAGGAGAGGGAGGTTGGAGACGGAGCAGATCCTCTCTCATCCCATTGGAGAGAGGAGAGGGGAGAACTGTCAATGATGGCTGTGAGCTGTATGAGAAAGACACGCTCTCAGCTCAGAGCCATATGGCTAACAACCCCACTGCCCCCCCTCCCCCCTCGAATGGCAGAATGCTTGGGCCCCATCGCAAGTGCGACCGTTGCGACCCTAGTAGTTTTGCCACTGTAAGGCTGAGTTGGCATAAGAGTTACATTTTGCATGCACAATCCGATTATTTTTTTATTTTTATTTTTTAATGAATCTAGTGTTTTTTTTTTTGATTAGCTAATTAATCCTTTGGATAACCTTGAGAGTATTGCATTGCAGAGTATTTTATTGCATTGCAGAGTATTGCATTGCATTGCAGAGTATTGCATTGCATTGCATTGCAGAGTATTGCATTGCAGAGTATTGTATTGTATTGGCGGGCAGAGTATTGTATTGTATTGGTGGGCAGAGTATTGTATTGGCGGGCAGAGTATTGTATTGTATTGGCTGGCAGAGTATTGGTGGGCAGAGTATTGGAGGGCAGAGTATTGTATTGGCTGGCAGAGTATTGGCGGGCAGAGTATTGTATTGGCTGGCAGAGTATTGGCAGGCAGAGTATTGTATTGTATTGGCGGGCAGAGTATTGTATTGTATTGGCTGGCAGAGTATTGGCGGGCAGACTATTGTACTGTATTGGCTGGCAGAGTATTGGCGGACAGAGTATTGTACTGTATTAGCGGGCAGAGTATTGTACTGTATTGGCTGGCAGAGTATTGGCGGGCAGAGTATTGTACTGTATTGGCTGGCAGAGTATTGGCGGGCAGAGTATTGTATTGTATTGGCGGGCAGAGTATTGTATTGTATTGGCGGGCAGAGTATTGTATTGGCGGGCAGAGTATTGGCGGGCAGAGTATTGTATTGTATTGGTGGGCAGAGTATTGGCGGGCAGAGTATTGTATTGTATTGGCTGGCAGAGTATTGGTGGGCAGAGTATTGGAGGGCAGAGTATTGTATTGGCTGGCAGAGTATTGGCGGGCAGAGTATTGTATTGGCTGGCAGAGTATTGGCAGGCAGAGTATTGTATTGTATTGGCGGGCAGAGTATTATATTGTATTGGCTGGCAGAGTATTGGCGGGCAGACTATTGTACTGTATTGGCTGGCAGAGTATTGGTGGGCAGAGTATTGTACTGTATTGGCGGGCAGAGTATTGGTGGGCAGAGTATTGTACTGTATTGGCGGGCAGAGTATTGTACTGTATTGGCTGGCAGAGTATTGTCGGGCAGAGTATTGTACTGTATTGGCTGGCAGAGTATTGGCGGGCAGAGTATTGTATTGTATTGTATTGTATTGGCGGGCAGAGTATTGTATTGTTTTGCAGCAGAGTATTGTTTTGCAGCAGAGTATTGCTTTGCAGCGCAGAGTGCAGAGTATTGCATTGCAGCGCAGAGTATTGCATTGCAGCGCAAAGTATTGCATTGCAGCGCAGAGTATTGCATTGCAGCGGCTGGCAGAGTATCGGGCTGGCAAAGTATTGGCTGGGTATGGAGGGATGGCTGCTTCCATCCGACCTCTCCCCTCCACTGCACAGATCAGTACAGAGAGGGGAGAGAGAAACCGGCGTCATGTCATGACGCCGGTTTGTTTACAAGTGATCGCTCCGTCGGAGCGATCACTTTGTAAACGCCTGGGTGTAGAAAGATGGCCGCCGCTTCGGAGCTAGGCCGAAGCCGCGGCCTCTCCTAGGGCCGAGACCGCGGAGCACTCTGCGGATCGCGGCATGTGCGCTCGGATCACGGATCAGTGACGATCCGTTGCACCCCTAGGGACGGCGGCACGGAGGGGGAGAAGAGAGGGGGACGGCGGGGGAGAAGAGAGGGGGATCGCGGCACGGAGGGCAGCACTAGATACTAAGCACTGACACCACTGTGACGCATCGACGCCCTGAACGCACGTCGACATATTTTCTTCGTCGACGTAGTCGATTACGTCGACGCGTCGTGGCAGCTCTAGTCATGTGCGTGTTTGGGTCTGGTTCAAGTGCAAATTCAGGCAAAAATTCAGAACTGAATCACACCTGAACTGATGAACAGATATGCACTTTACCCCAGACACAAACCCGCCGCAACACATACACTATATTACCAAAAGTATTGGGATGCCTGCCTTTACACGCAGAACTTTATTGCCATCTCAGTCTTAGTCTGTAGGGTTGAGTTGGCCCACCCTTTGCAGCTATAACAGCTTTAACTCTTCTGGGAAGGCTGTCCACAAGGTTTAGGAGTGTGGGACTATGGGAATGTTTGACCATTCTTCCAAAAGCATTTGTGAGGTCAGGCACTGATGTAGACGAAAAGGCTTGGCTTGCAGTCTTTGCTCTAACTCATCCCAAAGGTGTTCTATTGTGTTGAGGTCAGGCCAGTCAAGTTCCTCCACCCCAAACTCGCTCATCCATGTCTTTATATACCTCATGAATTAGTGCGGAGACTGCGAGCCAGGTCTTCTCATCCAACATCAGTGCCTAACCTCACAAATGCGCTTCTGGAAGTATGGTCAAACATTCCCATAGACACACTCCTAAACCTTGTGGGCAGCCGTTATAGCTGCAAAGGGTGGACCAACTCAATATTAAACTCTATGGAATAAAACAGGGATGCAATTAAAATCATGTATGTGTAAAGGCAGGCTTCCCAATACTTTTGGTAATATAGTGTATGTGAATCCAGCCTTTGTCTTACAACTTTTCTATATGATCTGCCCCAGCTTAATGAGCAATCTACTATAAATTTTAATGATGTAGTAACACATTTTTTACTGAATTAAGTAATTAATACTCAACAAGTTTAAATATAAAAAAAGAAAAAAAATCACAGCCTGTTCTGTAGTGGGACCAAAAATAGTGGATCTGTTGGTAGGGACCTGTCAATATTTTATTAAACAAACAACTTTAAATTTAAAATGTATCGAAACCCAAAAACAAAAATTGATAGTACTGCAGCTTAACGGTCTTTGGGCTTTATTCAGACCTGAGATTTCTTTTTTTCAGGCAGAAAGTCACGTGATTTTGCAACGGTTTTGCACAGATCAAAAGGTCACCAATGTAAAAAACTAAAAAACGCCTGTAATCTGCCCATGTACTTCTTTGAGCTTCAGGGACTGTGACGTTATAAGGGGAGGGGTCACTGGGTGACATCATATGGTGACCCCCGCCCCTTATGCCTATATAAGTCGTCGCTCACTGTGTCCACAGCATTACAGTGGGAGAGAGCGTTGTGTCAACATCGGAAGAACAGAAGAAGGAAAAAGAAGACGACGAAGGAGAAAGCCAGTCCACCACTAGCAAAAGAGCAGTAAAAGAGCAGAATATAGCGGTGGAGCCCGGCAGAAGTACATGCTCAGATAAGGGTCTGGTATGGATTTTGGGGGGCCCACATGCCATTTTTTCGGCGTAGGGGGGTTCCCCTTAAAATCCATACCAGACCTAAGGGCCTGGTATGCCTCTGGAGGGGCATTCCCGCTCGCTGCGATAGGAAAATGTGTTTTTCTTATTGCAGCTAGTGCGAGATGTACAGTACCCTGTCGCAGAGAACCAGTGCAAAACATTCCCGCGGGCAGGTACTGTAGCTGCCCGCGTGTCGTATTTGGTCCTTCAGACCAGCATACAGATGAACGGGTTTCCCGCTAGGAACTGGGTCCGGCGGAGTTCCGGTGGGAAAATTGAAAACATGTTCTATTTCTAAAGTCCGTAGGATTTTTGGCAAGCAAAGGTCCGATGGAGCCCACACACGATTGAATAGTCCAACGGATTAGTTCCATCGGGCCTTTACTGTCAAAAAGTCCGGTCGTGTGTACGCGGCATAAGATATGGTCTGGGCACTTCCTGTTTTAGGCTGTCAACTGTTCTAAGCAGTGTTGTCACTCCAGGACAGGAAGTGGTTAGGACAACTTAATACCTCTCTTTCTTATCCATTAAAGCCTAGTACACACTATCAGTTTTTTTTTTTTTTCGGTTCAACCCAGCAAGTTGAATGGAAAAAAAAACTGACTGCTCTGGTCGGAGCCGTTGTACTAACTATCCAGTGTTAGTACAGCGATCTCCCCCGCTGATCTCCCCCTCCAGAACACTCTGGTAATTGTTCTCAGCCATTGGCTGAGAGCGCTGATCGGGAGCCGGTCGGCCGTTGGTTTTCCAGCATATTAGACCAGCTGCCATATACACAGGCCGAATGTCAACTGGTTTTTATGTGTACTAGACTTTAAGGATAGGTATCTTATGTTTTATAGCAGAGAACAATGCTGTTTACAGTCCAGTGGTAGAGAGCACAGGAAGCTAACAGCTCACAAGATTTCTGGCTGGAGGAACAGCTAATTTTTAGTTGCACTTGTTGAACAGATATAACCAAATACTTTCATTGGTATTATTAGCCACTTGCCGACCAGCTCCTATACATATACGTCAGCACTTTAAAGATGGATGTCTCGGTAACGGCAGCAGCTGCTGCCACAACAGGGTTATCCATCTTTTCAGTGGGCGGTCCTGTTTACAGTAATGGTGGTCTCTGCGGTAGATTCGCAGTGAGATCACCATTATCGGCGGTGGGAGAGGGCCCTCCCGCCGCTCTCCCGTGCCCTTCGCTGCTTACTGGATCTATCGGCAGTGGCGGAGGTGATCGGGGCCTGTCCGTGGCTAGGTATGGAGACGAGTGAGGGAAAGATGGCCCCCTACCCATCTCCATACCATAGCGGGGCGGAAGTAACGTCAAAACGTCAGTTCCGCCCATTTGTCTTAAAGGGACATTTTTTGTTGTCATTTTTTCAAATGACTATTTTTTTTTCTTTTTTTATTGCATTTAAGTCCAAATATGAGATCAGAGGACTTTTTGACCCCAGATCTCATATTTAAGAAGACCTGTCATTTTTTGGGAATTTTTTGGGGATGTTTACATTCTTTGTAATAGGAATAAAAGTGACCCAAATAATTTTCTTTTAAAAAATACAGTGTAAAAATAAATAAAATCAAGTAAAATAAATAAGGAAAGCATTTTTTTTCAAAGGGCCCCGACAAGCTCGCACGCAGAAGCAAACGTATACGTGAGTATCGCCCGCATATGAAAACGGTGGTCAACTCACACATGTGAGTTATCGCCGCAATCGGTAGAGCAAGAGCAATAATTCTAGCCCTAGACCTCCTCTGTAACTCAAAACATGCAACCTGTAGAATTTTTTAAACATCACCTATGGAGATTTTTAAGGGGAAAAGTTTGACACGATTCCACAAGCGGGCACAATTTTGAAGTGTGACATGTTGGGTATCAATTTACTCAGCGTAACATTATCTTTAACAATATAAAAAAAAAATGGGCTAACTTTACTGTCTTATTTTTTTATTCAAAAAAGTTTATTATTTCCAAAGAAAGTATGTTTGTAAGACTGCCGCGCAAATACGGTGTGACAAAAAGTATTGCAATGACCGCAATTTTATTCTCTAGGGTGTTAGAAAAAAAATGTATAATGTTTGGGGATTCTAAGTAATTTTCTAGCAAAAAAAATTGTTTTTAACTTGTAAACACTGAGTCTGAAAAAGAGGCTTGGTCTAGGGGGAAATAGGAGAAATTTATTGTTGGAGTTTACAAACACTTTAAATTCAGATATTCAATTTGAAGACCGAAAAAAGGCATGTGCACAGTTTCTTTTCAGTTTATTTAAAGAACAATATATAAATAACAGAAAAAAAAATGCTCTTAGTGCAAAAGGAGGTAATGCAGCAACCTATGTTCTGGACACAAAGGAATTACAGAAACAATTAATCTAAAAGTTGCACAAAAACAAATAACTCTGTAGTGGTCAATACAAAATATGTGTGTGAAAGATATTTTCAAAACCACAGTTTTAACATATTACTCGATGGTCTTTTGTTCTTAATCCTACCCATTATTACTTTGAGGTGCTGGCTTTGGATAACCAGTGAAGGACTGTGGAGGTGGTGGAGTGGTATCGTGATTGGCGGTAACTCAATTGGATGATTTCTGTGCCGTTGCTCTTTTATCATTTGGAGATCATTACTGTTTGGCAAAGGAACTGACACACTTGTCTGTGAGGTGATATGGGATTTCAACATGTGGATTTTCATAATTTTCAAGATTTCACATTTGGACTTTTATATATTTCTGTTTGAAGTGTACTTCTTTGTTATGCAAAATAATAAGTGAATTACCGTATTTATTGGCGTATAACACGCGCCCCAAGTTTAGGAGGGAATTTTAAGGAAAAAAACTTTTAGGAGGGAAGTTTAAGGAAAAAAACTTACATTTAAATGCCCATCAATGCAGCCTTATCAGTGTCATTTGCAGCCTTGCATTGTAGCCTTATCAGTGTCCATCTGCAGCCTTGTCAGTGTCATTTGCAGCCTTGCATTGCAGCCTTATCAGTGTCCATCTGCAGGCTCTTCAGTGTCGTTGCAGCCTTGCATTGCAGCCTTGTCAGCCATTTGCAGCCTTACATTGCAGCCTTGTCAGTCATTTGCATTTAAAAATGGCGCCGCCAAGATACAGAGCGGATGTATCTGTATCTCGGCGCCGCCGAGATACAGAGCGGATGTCAGGGTCCCAATCCCACCCAATTATGTGACCATGGTGAATAAATATTCTTTATTTTCACACTACATTGCCTCCCCTCCAATCAGGAGGAAGGTCGGTGAGACTTGTTTCCCGATTGGCCAAAGCACCAGGCGATCCTATTAGATACCTAGCGGCACTTTGGCAAGCGGAGCGATCATGAGAAGCGGACACCTCTGTTGCCGCTGCTGGCTGCACTGTGAGGGTGAGTGGAGAGGCAGAACAATTATTTCCACAGCCGGACCTCCTGCGCGGGAGGGGGAGGGTGCTTTGAGCCCCGTGCTGTGGGGGGAGGTGCTGTCAGTCGAGCGAGCCCCATGCCAGTCCTCCCGCGGGTGGGGCGTCAGTACTGTGAGCCCAGTGCTGGGGGGGTGGTTCTGTCAGTGGGGGGGGGGGGTTCTGTTAGTGGAGCAAGCCCTGCGAAGGGGAGGGGGATGGTCTATATAATCTCTCTGTAATGCAGGGTTAATGCTATATACATCTATCTGTAATGCTGGGCTATATAAACCCTATCTGTAATGCTGGGCTATATACACTCTATCTGTAATGCTGGGCTATATACACCCTATCTGTAATGCTGGGCTATATGCACCTTATCTGTAATGCTGGGCTATATACACCTATCCAATAATGCTGGGCTATATACCCTCTATCGGTAATGCTGGGCTATATACCCTCTATCAGTAATGCTGGGCTATATACCCTCTATCTGTAATGCTGGGCTATATGCCCTCTATCTGTAATGATGGGCTATATACACCTATCTGTAATGCTGAGCTATATACACCTATCTGTAATGCTGGGCTATATACCCTGATCCGTGAGGCTGAGCTATATTCTCTGTCCTGTGATTCTGGGGCTGTATACTCTGTCCTGTGATGCTGAGCTGTATACTCCTGACACTATGGGTGGAAGCAAATGGAATACAGGGGAGGGAGTGGGTGGATTCTATAAGGGGTGTGGTATATGAAAAGTGGGAGATGTCAAAAAGAAAGGGCGGGGCCTGGCCCACCCATCCTAAAACTTCACTAGCTGCCACTGGACCATCCTTTTTGTGACAATCATTTGTAAGTTTAATTTTGATCATTTAAAAATTGTTCCTAATAACACATTTTTTCTCTTTCTTAAAGGTCTAAGAACTTCACCAGCTTTTGAAACCTGCTACCTTTCCTCTCTGGACAATCCTGCCTAGAAACTGTAAACAAGGAAGGAAGATTCCATGGGGACTGTACCTGATCCTGTGGGATCTGCCAAAACATCACCCGCATCTGCTGAAGATGAAAGTCCTTCCTTGGCAACGTCTCACCAGGTTAAAGATGCATCACCCAGTAGTAACGGAAATGCTACACAAATATCAAATGTTTGTTTATCAAATCAAAATTGCAATCCATCCATGAAAAGTTCTGATAATGAAAATAAATGTGAACGTGAACCAGAGGAAGCAAACAAGACTTCACCTTTATTTCGGACTAGTAGCCAATCAGAACCCTTGCCACCTTCAGGGGCAGATAGTTTATCAGAGCAAGACACAAAAACTATAAAAGATCCTACCTATAATGCCTCTCCTAATGATAAAACAGTACTATTAGCCACATCCGTAGCAACAACCAATGTAACCCACTTGGCAAGTGATGAACCAGCAACCGAGGAGATTAACATGCAAAAAAACAGAACTGTATTAGAAGAGGTTGTCAAAGCACAGCTTACAGTAGAGACCTGTACAAATGCAACCCCGCTAACTGAAATGTCACCAAACATGGAAACTGGAAACCTAGATGAAGTAAAGAATGGGCATATTACTATAACCAGTGAAGAAACAACGTCAGCAGACACTCAGGAAGAAAAAATATATGCTACAGATGTAGTTCAAGAAGAAGAAAAGGTAAAAAATATCCAAACTGTCCTGTCATCCGACGTGTGTTCTCATGTTAGCATTTTGGGAGATGATTTGAACACAAATGGAGACCATGAAGCACTAGATTTGCAATTAGTATGCAAGTTTAGGGAAATGGGAACTATGACATCACAGGTAGAAATTTTAGCTACTCAAGATGCCGAAGTACAAGCTGTAGCAAATGTAGAGAATAAATCTGTTTCCACTAGTCCAAGCATATTAGCTGCATTTTTGAAGGCTAATTCTCCAGTACTAAAGGAAAGACAGGAACAAGTATGCATCATTTATCAAGGTAACCCTGGAAATGCTCAGATGGACCGTGCAAACTTTGCACTGCATTCACAGCTCTCTCAAAACCACTTGGCTCCAAAAGTATGTTTTCAGGGACAAGATGCAAAGGGTTCACAGGCTCTACAATTGCACAGTAAAAGTCCTCCAGATATGGTACGGTCTCCTTTTCAGCATCCTGATCTAGCAAGGAACTCGCAGGTTTTATATAGAAATGAGAAGGATGGACAAGGGTTGTGTCATCCAATGCCACAAATGCAAATGGGTAACGCTTCCCCAATTTTAATGAATGTGAAACCTGTTTACCAAATCAATATAGATAATAGTACTCAGCCTAAAACTGGCCAGAGAGCAAAAGATTTGTTTAACGAGCAAGCTCAATTCAGAGCGGCCCATGAATTGGGCAGTAAAGCTAGGCTTCACCATTTAAGTGGAGTAGAAAATATCCAGCTTCATAATATTCGTCAAGAAAGTGAACAGACAGACACACTTACTGTTCCAGGTGAAGGTAGCTCAGATCGGAAACCCTTTCATTTTAAAATTACAAATGAACAGGGTTCCACCCAAGCTATCATCACCACCGACATTAAAAAGCCAAAGAAGGAGGAGAGGCCAACCCCACTTCATGTTGAAGTAGAGGTTAACAGCAGTATTGGGGCTACTGGAGGTCATGTGGAAGAAGTACTTGAAGTCCTCATTAGGAAGGATCAGGATGATGGTGAGCACGCCAAAAGGTCAAGCAGTATAAGCTTGCAAACCAGACCTGCCTCTGATTATAACCAGGGTGCGGTTCAGCTCACTCCACGTTTAAGGAAAGCTAGGGAAGATAAAAAGGAACCAATTCTGGTCACTCTACCTACCTCTGAACCAGCTAAAGCACACGGAAAAAAATCAAGTCCAAGTTCAAGCGCAGAAGCAAAGAGCCAAGCAAAGCAGCAATCTAAAAGCGTGAAGGATGTAGTCTGGGATGAACAGGGCATGACATGGGAGGTGTATGGAGCTTCTATGGACCCAGAAGCTTTGGGCATTGCCATACAGAATCACTTACAGAGACAAATCAGAGAACATGAGAAAATGATTAGGGCTCAGCTAAAGCAAAACCGTAAATCTATTTGTTCAGACTCATCAGGGAAAAAGCACAAAAGAAGACAGCACAGAGTATTTCAATCTATTCTTAAGAATTTCAGACGACCCAACTGCTGTAGTCACCCTCCTGCATCATCTGTGTTAGAGTGACTTTCTCCGAGATGTGAACAGTTTTCATCCATACCCACATCATTCGGTAGTTTTTATTTTTGATTATTTTTTTTTTGCACTTAAGAATGTTATGGACATTTTTTATTTGATTACGTACAAGGTTTAGGGTGATCACATCACTCTATATTTTATAATGAAATATCACTTTACTTTGGTTTTCATTGCTTGGTGGATAATATAGAATAAAGGCACTTGCTGTTTTTCTTTAGTCAATATTTGATACAGGTTTTGTAAATGTCAATTTGTATGGTCATCACTAAAAAAAAAGAAAAGCATTAACAATGAAACAATATATATCTTAAAATGGTGAAGTATATGCCGTTAAATGCTGTGCCAGAAACGCCTTTATCACATGGGCCTTTTTCAGTTTAAAAATGTTTATGATGAGAATGAGTGATGATAACACTTTTATACATTGTAGCAAATATGTGAAATCTGTGTGCTTAGATTCAGAGTGGCGTGTAGGATTGAGTAGGATTGTATACTGTGTATTAGAAAAAAAGGTAAAACACTTAAAAGGTAAAAGAAAATTTCAATGCAAAAAAATAGTCATGATTCAAATGGAGAATCATGACAAGCAGTAAATCCATCTAAAGAGCCCATCAATTAGCTAACAAGAAGTTACTCTGAAAATATCCAACCTATGTCCTGCCTTACAAGCTCACTGTTTCAGTGGACCCAGAGTGAATTCTAATTAACTGATGGGTGCAGTTCACACTTATGCAAAACGGATGTGGTTTTCTCTGCATCCAATTTGCATGACAGGAGAGTGTGGCCGGCGCTCAATGGAGTCGGTTCACACATCTCCGGGGTGGCCACGGAGCGCACAGCAGAAGGGTCCTGTGCGTCTTTGGCTCAGTTTCAGGTATGAATTCAGGCAAAAATTTGGACCTGAAACATGAATGCACCAGACGCCCCTACTGTGCCCTACGCCACACATAGTGTTAACCCAGCCTATGACCCCTTTCACACTGAGCCGCCACCGGCGTCAGCAGTAAAGCGGCGCTATTTTTAGCGGCACTATTCAGACTCTAGTGGGGTTTTAACCCCCCGTTAGTGGCCAAGAAGGGGTTATATCCACCCGCGAAATTCTGTTTTGCCAGCAGTTTCACAGCGCTGCCCCATTGATTTCAATGGGGAGCAGCGGTGGAGGAGCGGTGAGTTCACTGCTCCAAAGAAGCTGCTGGCAGGACTTTTTCTGATGCCCTGCCAGCGTACCGCTCCAGTGTGAAAGCCCTCGGGCTTTCTCATTGGAGTGAATGGAGCAGCTGCTTTAGAGCGTTTTGCAGGCACTATTTTTAATACTATAGCATCTGCAAAATGCTCCAGTGTGAAAGAGGTCTTAGTCTACATTTGCACAGGTGCAAATGACAGCAGCATACAAAGTACGTCCAGCAGCACTCACTGCAGGTAATCACTGGCTGAGCAGAAAGCTGCAGCCGCCGCTGACCAGTCATTAATGTGTACAGGGCTCAGTAGCCGCAGGTGGCTGAAATAGCTGCAGGAATCAGCAGATTAACTCGCACCGGTGCTAGTCACCCATGTGAATGTAGCCTTCCATGTTTGTGTTATTGAGAAGGAAGTCCACTTTAAATAGGTTGAGGTGTACTGCATTATAGCAATATATAGCAAACAGTGTAGATTGCGTTGCAGCAACATGAATTCCTTAAGAAATATTCATTAGCTGGAGAAACAGGATCCTCTTGCCTGGATTAAAACCGAACTTCAGGCACATAGACAAATGAAGCACATATAAGGAAAGTGTAATACCAGCCAAAGGATTTGTATTTTTGTATATCCAGTCCTGGGACTTACATAGCTCTGCCACTAAGCTCTGCCCTGTTTGCAGGGCAGGAAACCTGAATTTTCTCTGTTATCTCAACCTTGAAACTGTGTGTAATGCAATGTTTGCAGTGCTTCCCCATTCACTTGAATGGACTGCGTTTGGTGGGCTTACTGCAGGAGTCCTCGTTTTTGGGTCAGGCGCAAAGCATCATGACCACAGCATGTAAACACCCCCATCTGCTGCCTTTGCAGCTTATGGTGCTAAAAATGCAGCTCAACCGTGCATTTTTAATGCCTCCACAACCACAAGTCTAAACAAACTCCAGGAAAGTGTCAAAGAAGCATTAACTAATAACTGATGAGCTAATTTCTCTGTTGCTCTATTCTTTACGCCTGTCCCTTGTTCGCATGTAGGCACTGCAGGACAACTGATTGCTTTCTTGTGCTGCTTCTCCCTACCCAGGTACTTTCAAAAAGAAAAAGCATGATGTATGAATAAATACAGAGCTGCATTATTGGTGTCTTTTATATCTGCTTGGAGTTCAGCTTTAAAGTACAACTGCACCTTCCTGGCAGTTGTGCTTATAATCAGCGGCGGCCCGTTAATAGAGGGCATATGGGCACCGCCTCCCCTATCCATGCGTCCGGCGCACTGATCTGCATATAAGTGGAGCCGGACCATGGATTCCAATGCGGAGTGGGTGTTTTTTTTAGGCACCTGATTAGAGCCAGATACTCTAAAAGGCTTCAAAAAAAGGGTGCAATCGTGCTCCAAGGCCACCCAGTTGTGTGACCATAGCGAATAAATGTTTTCTATTTTCACACTAAAGTTCCTCCCCGCCAATCAGGAGGCAAGTCTGTGAGACCTGTTTCCTGATTGGCCAAAGCGTCAGGTGATCCTATTGGAGGCCTAGCACTTTGGCGAAAGAGAAGACACAGCAGAGGAAGGAGCAGAGAGGAGCGGACACCAGAGCTGCCGCAGCCTCTGCCCGCACTCTAGGAGAGCAAGAGAGGACACCACAGCCTTGCCACACGGACGGGTAAATGCCGGACTGCCCGCTGTGGGAAGGGGGGTGGCGCTGTTCCAGTGCCGTTACACACTGCCGGGGGGGTGTTTTTTGCTTGCCGCCCCCCAAAAGAAGAACCCACCAGCCGCCACTGCTTATAATATATTGTCCCTAGCCCCTCTGCCAGTCTTACTTGTCTCTCAGTAAAACAGTGCCCATGAAGACACATGCCCGGTACAAGAAGTGAAGGTGAACATTCAAGTATCTACATAGTACATTCTATTGCATAAGGTATTCCTGATGTTTTTGACATGTGAATAACTGTTATTTATGTTTGCTTGTTAGTTTAATGCGTATCTTCCACCCTAGCATATAACAGTGGCAACATTGTGTGTGTCCTGCAGACTGTTCATTGTCTAGACATGCCAGAATTTGATTGCTTTAACATGCATATCTTAGCATTCCTCTGGATAGTTTTTATGCATTATTAATAACAGGTTCTTCTAAATTTCATATCAGAAGTTAAAGTGTATGTCTGGGCATAAAAACATATGGTGTACATCTCTGCAGTGATTGCACATCTCCCTATGTATTGTCCTTTGCAAACACAATATACATACAAAATACCTGCCAGAAATCCAGTAATCCTCTAACTTCCTGTGATGAGCTGACAATACTACATCTGTTGTATTAAAAATTCCAAGCAGTGTTGTCAACCCCTGCCCTATTTTTCCCTCTTGTACTACAGAATACACCCCCCTACCTTTGTCTCGCATAATAGGAGGTGTTCTGTAGTTCAGCAAAGGAGAATTTATGACAATGCTGCCTGAGAGTTGAAAGTGGCAGAGGCTGTTTTTTCGGGTCCTCACAGGAATTTATAAGCCCGCAGGATTTCTGATAGGATCAATGACAATTTTTCTGTACTTGCAACATTTTAAAGGGGCCAAACATTTGGGAAATGTGCATGAATTGCAGAAATGTACTAATATATTTTTTTTTTTTGCCCAAACATACACTTAAAAAAAAAAAAAAGCTAGGGCCTTAGTTAACATATTCAAACTAAATCAGGTGAATCTGGAAAAGTCTGGAATTCCCCTCATTTCTGTTGTGGTATTTATCAGACACCGAAGTTAAAACCATCAAAGTCAATTTATAGTGAAAGTCAGTCAAAGGGAAGTGAAATAAGTTAAATGCTTCTTCTTTGATAACAAAAAAGGAACCTGAAATCTTTTAGATTGTAAGCTCTCATGAGCAGGGCCATTCAAATCCTTGAATTGTATTGTATCTGTACTATCTCACTATATTGTAACGTGCTGCACAAACTATTGGCACTATTGAGTTCCTGCATAATAGTAATAGTTACGGTAAATATTAATCATTTGTTCTCTAAATTTTGCTGATAAAAGAGTTCTTTTAACCATTTACCAGGTCAGTCTTATTCACCCTAAATAGATTCATATCACTTTAGAAGAGGGTTCCTGTATCCTTGTTTATTCACAATACACCAATATTGCACTGGACCATGACCAGGGAGTAATTAAAGCACATGTCGCCTATTTCTTATGAATGGAGCTCTAATGCATTAGCATTATGAAGTGAGACTACCCACCCCCATCACTCATTAGATACATGCAATAAGAAATATTGCTGAAGATCCCAGCCTTCACTCTGCCTTTTCTAAAAAATAAAAGGCTCATTATTGCTCCATTGTCAAAAAGACCCCTGTATTAGCTAGCTGATACGAGAAAACATGTTTAAAAGCATAAAAAAGTTTCATCATTATATCTAGACAGACCTATGTTATAGGCAGGCCATACACAGTTTGAATCCTGGCTGGTTCCTGCTGATTCTAACCATGTATGGACAGGCTGAATGTATCAAGTTGATTGATCAATCAACTGCCGGATTTTATTTGGGATGTTGCTAGCGGCTGGTATAGCCGCCTGCAATAATCACTGTCTTCTCCCAGCGGGGATGGATTCCCCACTGCAGCAGAGGAATTTGTATTTATCAGTTAAACACAAGTTCGATGACGTCACTGAACTCATAGTCCATTGATACAGCCTCCAGTTCCATAACTGAAAGTGGTATTAAGCCAAAAAATTAATATATTGCAGCTTACCAATTATGGTGGCTGTCCTAGTTTTCTGTTCCCTCTCTTTTCACCTGGTGATCTGGCCAGTAACACACCTCCTTGTATTAAATGGCCCCACTCTGGATGAAGGAGCACAGAGACACCTTTGGAAAGCAACACAGTCAGTCTGGGGGGGGGGAATGTTAGACGTATTAGCAGATTTAAATACATTAACCTATTGAAGCCAAACTCCAGCTAACACTTTATAATCAGTTGCAGCAAACAGTAACTGATACATTCTGCTTAAAAAAGAACAGACTTAGGCCCCTTTCACACAGGCTGACCGATCAGGTCTGCCTGTCAGTTTTTCAGGTGGACCTGATCGGACCCTACAGTCTCTGATATGGTGTGGTGGATGTCAGTGGACACATGTCTGCTGACACCTGCCTCTATCTGATCCTTTTCCCAAAAGAGACAGATGCAGTCCTATTCCCTGTCCATCTGGCAGATCGGATCAGATGGCATCGGATGGAAACAGACAGGTGGTCTGTTTCCATCCGATTGCCCCATAGAGGAGAGCAGGGCTGTGTCCATGTCCACTCTACATAGTGGACACGGACCTGTCATCCGCTTGCTCAGCGGGGATCAGCGGAGAGATTCCGTGTTGAGCAAACGGATTCCACCTTGGTGGAGGCGCCCATGTGAAAGGGGCCTAAGTCCCCTTTCACACATGCTGACTGCTTATTTCATCAGTTCAGTCACGTTTATTCAAAGAAAAAGCGGATGAAGTTTACATCAGTTTGTCATCTGTTTTCATCCGTTTTTTACATCCTCCAGCTAGAGTCCTTGACCACTTGAGTCCCGGAGCCATTTTTTCATGCAAAAACGGACTGTTTGTCCGTTTACATACATTTTTCATCCGATCCTTTTTTTTAACAGAGTAAAAATAGGGCTTTGATCCGTTGCATAAAACGGATGAAGACAGAAGTGGATGTAAATGGATGATCAACCATTTACATCCGTTTTTTCCATAGAGATATATTGATGTCTATTTTTCATCTGTCAATGGATAGATGAAAAACGGACAAACAGTCTGCATGTGTGAAAGGTGCCTAACTGACTGGTTCACTAGATAAAAATAGAAAAAAGAAAGCCTTAAATTTAAGGCAACCATCACATTTAAGAAATGGTAAGCTGCAATATAATACATTTTTGTTTTTGAGTTTAATACCACTTGGAAGTACCATACCTTGGCACAGACCTAGGGATGAAGGATTAGTCTGCCAGAGCCTGTGTATTGCACCCACGATCCACTGGTCCCAGTTGCAATGCAATAACTTAATAAATTCCCTTTTTTTTTTTTCAATATGGGTACATTTACAATTTAAAAAAAAAAAAAGTGGACTATGCCTTTAAATATAGTTGTACAGCTGCTATGTAGGGATAGCTCCGATGCAACTAATGGAAAACAAAAAGGGCTTACAACAGCCTTTATGCTCAGGTACTGTTGGATGGGATAAGAGAAAGAATAGCAAAGGCCATTACCAAAATATAGGTATTAAAACATTAAACATTTATACTCACTTAGGTGGATGCAGCATCACTATGATGCTGCATCTGTTCCCTGCTGCCTCTAATACTGAGAACTGAGCAATCAACGACTCATGATCGCTCAGTTCTTGGTCTTCAGTGAGCAGAGAGCAGTGACTATCAGTCACCGGCTCTCTGTTCTGCCCTTCCAGCACTGGAGTGCCGGGCTGTGCAGGAGGGTTGAAGTGGTTGGTTCAAGATCTCAGTGGATCGCTGAGAGGCTGAGCCAGCTTCCGGTCCAGGCATCTGGGTGGATCCTGATATTAAAGTTACAATCTCTCCAGAGCTTGGACCAGCTCTGTGACGTCAGCCGACAGTGGACTTTAGCTAGCTGTTGGCCAAATACAGGTCACATGAGTGTAGAACAAAGTGAACTCCTGTGACCCACAGGAGAAGTAGAGCCAATGGAGCTTTGGCCCTACTTCTCCTCAAAGTGCTAATCCTTTAATGCAATAACTTATAAAAAAATCTGATGATTGGTGCTTTTGGGCATTGCACTTTAAGAGAACCTGTCTACTTGTCCATTCAGGGCAAAGTAAGAAGACCTCTTAAATAGATCCTGTTGCTAGACCATTCATCTAAATCTCCATGAACTAGAATGTTTTATTTAAATTTAGAATATTTTATTAATATTATTTACCGGTAAAAATCCTATTTTATGTAGACATCCAAAAGCTATCACTCAAGGAACACTATAGTATTCTTTTTCACTCCTCCGCCTACCAGATACATAAAAGGCTGTGCAGGATGTTGAGGGGTGGAGTAGCTATGGCAGCACAGATGGTAATTAGAAGCTCCCAGAAGAGTGGAGGGCTAAGACATGGCCTGAGGAAGGGGGAACTGTGGCTTTGCTAGGAAATTAACTTTTTCTGGAATTTCGTAGCAAGACACATTGCTAATGAATATATATTTTTTTTGGTGACAGGGTTTCTTACAAGTCCACTCCCTGATAATTTTATGCTAGCCAGTTCTCCCTCACTGCTCTACCTCTCTTGCAGTTAAAGCAAATTACCCGGTGTTGGTGGAAATAATGCTATCTACTTCATCATGTGAAAGTGTTCAGGTTTATCGATTGGCTATTGAGGATGAGCATGACATTAGAGAAGAAGATGGTATGCTCCCATATAACCAGAGGCACAAAGTATGGCATGTGATGGCAGTGATGGAAAAAAAGAATGGTTAAGGACCACTGTGAATTTGAGTATAGCCCAGATAGCAAGGATAACTTGCCACACATTTGTGGCAGTGTTGATTTGTAAGTCTGTTAACTTGCTGCACATTTTCACTAGCAAGTTGTACACTTGCAGAGCACTTGAAGCACAAGTTCTAGTTGAAAATTTTCCAATTTGTAGAAAATTTGCGTGGCAAGTCTTTAGCAAGAGCAAAGTTGCAGTGGTGAATCTACAGCAAGAGCTCTGCAGGTCACAGTGACCCCTGTGGTGGGATGACTATTGCACAACATAACTGAACCAGAACTTGCAGCAGATTTGCAGAATGTTTGCAAAGAAAGTTGATCTGGAGTCATGCAATGCAGACTTAATTGCAATTGTGCAACAAATTTGTGAAGCCTGACAAGTCTAGCAGTAGCTTAGCAAGTCATTTTCAAACTTGTAGCACAGTTGCTTGCTATCTGGGTGGGTGGGCAGTGAATGGGCTTTGAAGATATCATTTAATTTTACTCCAAATAGGCAAGGTGACAGTGTCTCTTTAAGAATTAGTAGTTAGAAGTCAGAACTTTTTATTGAATAAGGTTGTTGGCTTACTCAGCCATGCAAAGAACAAGGTGCTAAATGCAGTAAGTTAATAACCAATTAGAATTGATCTTTAAGTGGTCTAAATGCAATAAACTAGATCTTGATCAAAAATTTACAAATATGCAGTATCCCTATTGTCTCCAGACTTATATTGTAAATGTCTCCCAGATTTAAATTAAAAAGCTGCTATATATCAATATATATACAAATACAAAAAAATATATTCTGGTGAAATTGATACACTATTATTAATATTAATATATCATAATAAATTATATAAAATAGTAAAAACTTCAGATGTATAGATAGCTGGCTTATTAAATGGGCAATATTACATATAAAATTACTAGAAAGCCAAGTCTTAGCTGTTCAGTTATGCCTAGTACACACAAGCTGAATGTCAGGAGACATCGGCTGCTCAATAAAAACATGCCGAGATTCGACCTATGTTTATGTCAGCCGGTCCCACAGAAGGCTGGCTTCTGTTGGACGAGCATGCTGGAAAACCAGCAGCCAACCAGCTCCTGGTCAGCGCTCTCTGCCAATGGCTGAGATCGCTGATCAGAGTGTTCTCTGTGCCCCCCCCCCATCAGACCATCAGAATACAAAAACTCAGCAGGGGAGATTGCTGTACTAACTTTGATCAATTAGTATAGTGGCTCTGACCGAAGCGGTCAGTTTTTTTTTCGTTCAACCAGGAAAAAAACTGTTAATGTGTAACAGGCTTTAGGCAATCTCTGTGCTGAATTGAAATCTAGGATAGGTGCAAAAAGATAGCTTGTATTTTGGATTTGCATTGCCCTAGCTGTCTCAAAGTCTTGCGAGACCCATTTTATAACCAGTAGATGGGGACATCTGGGCTGCCTTATCAATTTGGCATTGTGTGATTGTAGTCAATATGCAGAAGGTGGTACCATGTGTTTCACAACAGAATATAACATGTTTAACTTTGCAAGTCCCATTAGGCTGTTGCAGCGAGGCTTGTTTACTAAAGGCAATAGGCTGTTCATTTTGCAAGGAAATTTGCACTTTGCACGGGTATTTGCCCCAGAGCTTAGTGAACAGGGTGAAGCTCCGCTGACTTCCATCATTCAACGTTGTGTAAGCAAAAATGCTTTTTTTTTCCTTTGTGATTTTTACCTTTTCTGTGATTGGGTATTCTTTGCAAATTCAAACTTCACCAAATTTCACTAAGTTCAGGGGCAAAATCCTTGCAAATGAAACAGCCTAGTTGCCTTTAATCAACCCCTGTGTGTTTAAAATCTCCTAAAAATGGCTATTTGATAGACTGCAGCTACACTGTTCATGCATTGAGTTGATCTGAATTAAAACTCAAAGCTTATTTTTGTATTCATATACCAATTGCAGATTTCTAAAGATCAACGTTATGAATGCATTTTTTTTTTATATTTAGGTCATTATAATGTTTGTAGGAAAGGAATGGTTACACGTCTTGAGTACCATTTATTTGAAGCAATACATGTTTCTAAACCTCCTGCTCCTCTCCTAGGATACACAAAACTGCAGGTTTAGAGGATTTTCCAGCTTGAGCACAGAAGGATTAATCAGAATAACTGACCCACTGAATTATCAATCCATGCTAATCCTAGGAGACACTGAACATAACAGTGATGTGTGACCCAAATGCATGCTGGGTAATATTGTGCATCTTACCCATTATTCCACAGTTAAAAATTTAATTTGTATTGACTGACCAATAAAATATTGTGTTATTTAATTGCATTGTTCTATGGAATAGCAAAAAAAAAAAAATGTTTTTTCTTGTTAGGTCAGATATTTCTAATTAGTTTAGATAAATATATATTTTAGAATATGCTTCATCTTATTCTTCTCTAAGAGCAATATAAAAAAAGTCGTTTTGAGTGTAAATATTTATGACTTGATTTTGATTTACGACATACTTCAAAAATGCTTTTTCAATGTGCCCAGAGGGTGTTTTATTTACAAGACGAACTTTACTACAAATCGTGTCAGTCTTGGGAAGTTAACGTGTCCTTACAATGAAAAGTTTTGTATTTGAGAAAATCTCTGTCAAGTCTCCATGTGATTGTAGTATTTCAATAACTGTAGCCCACAAAATGTTCTCTTCTTCGAGTATTTGAGATGAACAAATAATAGTTATTTTTAACTTGCCCTCCTATAATAATAGGCAGCCTCCATTGTTTTCAGTGTGCTATAGAAAAAAAAAGAAGTAGAGATGCCGTTATTCCTGACCCATGTTTTGTGTAAAGACTGTACAGAAAGCTATTCCAGACAATTGCTTAAATCACTCTTTAAGGCTTGTGTACACGTGTAGCTTTTTGGTTCTACTTATGTTTGTGTCGTTCTCTTGCTGAAAGAAGAAAAACACAGGAAGCAAATCTTTCATCGGCACCAATGTGTTTGTTGTTTTTCTCTTGTTCGTTGGGAGAAAAAAAACGCCAACAAAAAGCAGCATTGAAGGGCCATATGTGTGAACTAAGCCTAAGGATCATCCGGTCTGTATGTATTATGATGTAATAAATTGTTAACTCTTGTAAACCAGATGTTGCTGAAAAGAAGAATGTCATTTTTTGTGTCAAGAGCTATAGCGATAAAGTAACCTTTTTTTTTTTAATTTAAAGAAATAAATATTTTCTGGCACACCTTTCAGAGCTAAAACTATCATAACGTTTAAAAGGAAAAAAATGAAATGGACATTTTTATTATATTAGTATGTAAACATTAATGAAACTATACCTGAAATAAATAAATAAATGCCTTTGTGTCACGGATCTGTAATAAATATCAATTAAACAATGCATTGGATATTATTTAGCAATAAAGAGTTTACTCATAGCCAATCAAAACTTTCCAGGAGGAAGCTTAGTAGTTACTACACAAGCCACCTACATATTTCTATTTAAAGATACAGTATGAACAGGGCCGTCTTTAAGGCAGGGCAAAAGGGGCAGCTGCCCTGGGTCCTGTCATTGTTGTGGGGCCCAAAACAGCTGCCTCATACTTGCCATCTATCCAGGTTTAAATTCCCTTGTCCCTTGAAGTTTTATTCCTGTGCTGTGTCCCGATATCTCACTGTGAAGTGCTGGTACTAATGCTGCCCAGCTCTGCCCTATTGTTGTGTGCAGATGACTCACCTGCAGACCCTGTGTTTACATGTAAATAACCGGCATTCGTATGTAAATATCAGTGACAATACTGAGTAAATAGCTGCGGCTGGTGGCATTGATATGTAAATAAAGGCGGCATTCCTATGTATATCATGCTCCCCTGCTGTGAGGAGGTGATGTGCTGTAACCTCTAGCAACTAATCAGTGAGCCGTAATGTGTGCTGTAACCTCTAGCAACTAGTCAGCAAGCAGTAATGATATGCTGTAACTGCTGGCAACCAATCGCAATTACTGCCTGATCTGATACGGAAAACTGATTTTAAGTCAAGCTGCTATTTATTGTATGTCTCAGAGTAGGTGGAGAGGGAAATTGCATTGCATATTAAAGACGGCCCTGAGTATGAAGGACTACCTAAGATCTGCCTAGGAAGTACAGCAGGTAAGAACAAAAAAAAAAAGAGCTATCTGTCTATGGCCAGCTTTAGATATTACCCAGAGGTTGGGCCTGACAGGTGGCAGGAACCTTGGGGTGGCAAGGTAAAAATAGCAGTTGGTGTAGGTAAAAAGTAGCATGACCCATTGATTTAAAAAACTGAACTACAGAGAGTAAGATATTGCTTTGAGTTGGGCTCTGCGTCCAAGCTGGCTCTGCCCACAGTGTGAATAAGTGTACACTGTCTCCATGGCACCAAATGGTTTGACAAGGATGCCGAAGGGCTGTGAAATGCGAAATGTCTATCCGCTTCCGGTTCCGTCAGCGGTGACATCAAATCCTGTCAAGCACCATGTGCATTCCAGCATGGGTCACAGGACTTCCTGGTTACTTTCACAACTGCAGATTACCCGGCTGGCAGTCACAGCAGTGTCCTTCCAGTCCACACTGAGCAGGCTACACGAAAGCAGGCCACTACATAATGAAGATTTGCTATTGCTTGATGTTCCAAATGTGAGTTGCCAATTGTCTTTTTAATAGACCTCTTTCACACTGAGGAGCTTTTCAGGCGGTTTCACGCTAAAAAGGCATCTAAAAAGCTCACGAAAACCTATTTCCATTAAAATCAATGAATGCTTTCGCACTGGGGCAGTGCGCTGGTAGGGCGGTGAAAAAACGCATGTAACATAGCAATAACTCATGGGGAAGGTGTAGTATTTCAACTAGTTTCGCTTTTTCAGCTTCTTCAGGAAATACAAGCATCTAGAGATATGTACATAAGTCACAATTAGATCAATAAAAACTGTATGAAGTAATCTTTGATAATGACATAGAGAAAAATGGAGAAAAGAACAATTATACAATGCATATAAAATATTGTTGCAGGGTCTTACCCAAACGCCTTAGCCCCAGGGTAGCTCAGACATACCAGGGGGAGTCTCCTCCGGTGACTGGGAGGGGTAATGACCCCGACACAAGCCGATATCTAGATGTATGGAAACATTTATATTAAGCTCACTAATTTCAAAAAATATATGTTATAACCCCGAGACCTTTCACAAGTGGTAGCCCTATGTGAGGTATACGTGTATTGTCACAATTGGATAATTGTGAGAAATATTGGATAGCGGTGATAAGTACCGTACATAAAAATACCCAATGAAGATGAAACCACCAGGTGAGAGATATTGGAGAGGTGAAAATAGAAAAGAAGAAATGCAATCCGTGCATGGTGTAAAGTGCAGAGTAACCATAAGTGCACAAGAATAATAGTGTGGTGAACAAGAAGTAGCCTGTTAGAAAAGAGGCCCGAAGAACAGGTAAGTATTGGTGGAAAACTGCAAGGGCAGGGGTCAGGAATAAATTAGATCATAATTACCCATAAAAGGCTGCGAAAGTTTGTCTATAGGGTCCGGAAAACAGGGAAGTGGGGCTAACCACCACTGTGTGGGTGGAAAATTTAGCCTCCTTGGTATGATCGGCGTGTGACATAAGAGAGCTCGAGTGTAGCAAGACACTGGAGGGTAAGTAATTTTCTGCGTAGACAATGGTCATAGATTAGTCCTATTAAGGACATCCAATAACGAGTAATATGTTAAAAAGGTACCGATGGTACCCCATCTCTAAGATATCCACTCACCGGTCATTGTATCACTATCTGAAATTTCTCCGGATCCCTTCGGCGTGTCAGGATAGCGGTAGATACCGCCAATTTATACCCCTCAACCCCACTAATGGACGCCTGCGCCGTATCACCGGCGCATAGCGTCGAGGGGTCAGGGACTCAACAGCGCGTGCGCAAGCGGAGCTTACCGCGCACGCGCACCCCACACCGACGCGCATAACGCCGGGCACGCACAGCACTGTCGTGCGCGAGCCCGTACCGCGCCAGGTCCGGGTGGCGCATGCGCGGCAGCACCGCGCGCGTGTGCAGGCGTCCGACATGGCCTGACAGAGTCGGCCGGGACGCGTGCGAGAGGAAGAGATGGCGCGGCCTCCCAGAGTCCCACCAGCCACCGGGGGAGACAAACCCGAGTCCAGACCCACCAGGGGGAGCCAGCGAAAGGGCAAAAATCTGCCAACAATAGGACAATTAAGATTAGCAAGCACAATTAAGCACATATGATACATTTACAATATATAAAGTAACAGGACCGCTGAATGTCCCAAATAATAACAACTATCAATAAATATAACCATAAATAGGTGCAGTCCATATTCAATAGGTAGTGGCAGTCTATTAATAGCATTATACCATTATAATAAGAAGGGGCTCAAGTCATAAAGCCTGTCTATAGGGTACCAAGGGTATCTATGTTAATACGCTATTTAGCTGCCACCACAGATTAAAATGGACTGTATCCCTGTTTAAAAGATAACACAGGAAGAAACAGCTAGTAAGATAGTAGAAAAACTTACAAAAGGATAAAGAAAGAGGCCCTTCCCTATGTGTGCTATAATAGGGAAGTTGGAGTGTGCTCAGGGGTTAGTATTGTGCAGGAAAGCCAAGATGCGAAGGGAGCGGGCACGACCACCAGCAACACCCGCACAACGGCCACCAGCACAAAAACCCCCCAGGTGTGTTATCCACCTATAATATTATGAAAATTAGATATGGCCTCATAAAGTAGTAAATTAGGAATATTAATTTTCATGATGCACCATCATCCCAATTATATATGGAATAAATATTTGGAAAATCTGGTCTCCGGCCAGAAACACCAAAAGAGAGAATGCGAGCAAGGGGACTATTGCGGTGCACATTACACATTTGTAGACATTGAAACAACAAGAAAGGAAAACATATATGACATAAAATTTAATCGTTTATTAAAAATAAAAACATTTTGCAATGTAACATAGCAATAACTCATGGGGAAGGTGTAGTATTTCAACTAGTTTCACTTTTTCATCTTCTTCAGGAAATACAATCGGACTTTAGCATAAAAAAAGCCCTTTTTTTGTTATGCAAAAAAAAAAATGTAATTGAATAGATTTGGTTGACTGATATTACAGTTTCAGTACTTGAGTTTAGTATAACATGTTTGCTGATACTTTGACTGGTGATATCAATGTACATCACAGAGTAAATCCTATTTGATTCTTTTCAACAAGTTTAAACCTCATGGACATATATGCCTTTTTGCAAAAGCTAACAGTCATCCTGTCCTGCACTGTTGTCCACAATCAGTTTGGAAGGGTGTGCAAGCTAATGGTGGTACCATATAAATCCAAATTAACCTCCTCACTCTGCCTCCCAGGAGCCATTTATATGGGTTTTAATGGCAGAAGGCAATCTGGCTTCCCAGTCATGACTGCTGGGATAGGCTCTTTGACTGACGTGGACACATGTGCTGTGGCTAGGCACCAAGGTCCACTTTCACTGCTGTTGCAAAAATATTTTACGGGGTTGGGAAGAGGTTAAAGGAATAGCACTCATTCAAATCTAAAGCTGGGCATAGACAGTTTTTCTTTTTTGCCTACAGCATTTGGGCTGAAGGAAAAATACTAACAGATTCACCATGCTTGTGTGGATGGAAGAACCCCCCTAGCTGGGGCAGAGTATTTAGACAGAGGCTCCCACTGCTGTTTGAATACACTGAGCTACAGCTGTACCTTTTCTTAACTGACCTCCCTATGCAGTTCTTCAGCTTTCCATATTGCTTTCCTTGCAACATATTCCAATTCATTGCCAGTATAACTGCCCCGCCCCCCTCGCTTTTATAGTAAGGGAACTGGCTAACACAGAAGTCTCTTATTGCCCTCTTCTGCCTACTGACCATAGTTAAAGGTCCATACAGTATATTATGGTTTAAATATTTTCTCCTTGGCAAATCTGCACAATTATTCACTTGGACAATGGATATGGATCTCAAACCAGCAGGATTCATCTCAAACCCATGGTAGTGGCAAGTCTGAACCACAGCCCTGGTGCAGATGTGTGATCATCATGGCATAATGTTTTATTCCTACAACAACATCTAGATCCATTCTATAGCATTGAACAAAAAGGTTTTCATCAAGTGTGAGAAGAGATGAAGCATTAATTAATTTAAACCTCTTAATCATGCTGACAAGCTGTCATGTGCATGTCAACTTCTGCTGAAGGTTCCCAAATGCTTAGCCAACATAAAGTGCCTTGCAAAAGTATTCACCCCCTTGGCTTTTTTTTTGTTTTATTGCCTCACAACCTGGAATCAACATGCATTATTTGAGGATTTGCATCGTTTAATTTACAGAACATACCCACAACTTTGAATATTTTATTTTTTTTGTTATTGTGAAGCAAACAACAAATAGGACAAAATAACAGAAAAAGTCAATGTGCATAACTATTCACCCCCCTAAAGTCAATACTTTGTAGAGCCACCTTTTGCGGCTATCATAGCTCCAAGTCACTTTGGATAAGTCTCTATGAGCTTGCCACATCTTACCACTGGGATTTTTGCCCATTCCTCCTTGCTAAACTGCCCCAGCTCCTTCAAGTTGGATGGTTTGCGCTTGTGAACAGCAATCTTTAAGTTTGACCACAGATTTTCTATTGGATTGAGGTCTGGGCTTTAACTAGGCCATTCCAACACATTTACATGTTTCCCCTTAAACCACTCAAGTGTTGCTTTAGCAGTGTGTTTGGGGTCATTGTCCTGCTGGAAGGTGAACCCCTGTCCTAGCCTCAAATTGCACACAGTGGTACAGGTTTTGCTCAAGAATATCCCTGTATTTAGCACCATCCATCTTTCCCTCAACGCTGACCAGTTTCCAAGTCCTGACTGCTGAAAAAACATCCCCACAGCATGATGCTACCACCACCATGTTTCACTGTTTTCTTTGGGTGATGTGTTGGGTTTGCACCAGACATAGCATTTTCTTTGATGGCCAAGAAGTTCAATTTTAGCACCTTCCTCCAAACATTTTGGGAATCTCCCACATGCCTTTTCACAAACTCAAAACGTAGCATTTAGTTTTTTGCTGAAAGTAATGGCTTTCTTCTGGCACAACTCTATGGAGCGTACGGCTTATTGTTGTCCTATGTACAAATACTCCAATCTCTGCTATGGAACTCTGCAGCTCCTCAAGGGTTACCTTAGGTCTCTGTGCTGCCTCTCTGAATAATGCCCTCCTTGTCCGGTCCATGAGTTTTGGTGTGCGGCCGTCTCTTGGCGGGTTTGCTGTTGTGCCATGTTCTTCCCATTTGGTTATGATAGATTTGATGGTGCTCCTAGGGATTATCAAAGTTTTGGATATTTTTTATAATCTAACCCTGACTTATACTTCTCAACAACATTGTCCCTTACTTGTTTGGAGAGTTCCTTGGTCTTCATGGCAGGGTTTTGTTAGTGGTGCCTCTTGCTTAGGTGCTGCAGCCTCTGGGGCCTTTCAAAAAAAGTGTATATATGTAATGACAGATCTTGTGACACTTAGATTGCACAGCGGTGGACATTATTTCACTAATTATGTGACTTCTGAAGGTAATTAGTTGCACTAGAGCTTTTTATGGGCTTCATAACAAATGGGGTGAATACATACGCACCTGCCAATTATCAGTTTTTTATTTCTGAAAAATAGTTTTTTGTATATATTTTTCTAATTTTTCTTCACCAACTTAGACTATTGTGTTCTGATCCATCACATATAATTCAGATTAAAAAAAACATTGAACTAAAGGCTGTAATGTATCAAAATAGGTAAAAAGCCTGGGGGGTGAATACTTTTGCAAGGCTCTGTATACTTTCCACCTCTGATTACACCATGTTGCCAAGCAGTCATGAACAGTCCATATTGAACAGAAAATGTATAATAATAATGTGTGACTTAAAGTGTTACTAAACCACAGTAAATGCAATTATTTTAGTAAATATAAACAGCTAAATACCTTTTCTCATCAGTGGTATATAGCAGTCTTGTGACTTCCATGAGTATGTGGTTAAAGCTTGTAGGAGGAGTTTTCATTCTGCTCTGACTGTCCTATGAGGCTGCATGGCCCTTGTCCCTCTGTCTGGACAGTGCTGATTGGCCCTGTGCTGATCACATGCACCCTCCTTCAAATAAAAAACTCTCTAGCAATACACACCAAACTGAGCATGCGCAGAGTGCCTCCATGGCTCTGTACTATCAAGAACTGGATTGGGGACTGTGGAAAAAGGTGAGGATCGGAGAAGACAGGATAGCCTTTTTACGAATTGCAGAGAATTAACCCATTAAATTCCACAGTGAGTATAACAAGCATGCTTTACTGCATATACAGACTGACTTTACTGTTGTGTGTTTAGTAACACGTTAAGGCACCACATCCTAAATAGTGTATAATGAAAATTCGAAAAGGAAAGATGGATTTTTAAGGTGCCAATACAGAGTCAGACCAGAGATAAAAATAATACAAACCTTTAATGTACAATATAGGCTGCCCTAGGTTAAATACTACAAGTACAGAAGCTGCTGGCACATAAATGCTAGAATAACAACATAAAAGAAAATAGTATAACATAGGTGCAGCACTTAGAACCAAGAAATCAGATTATAAAGTCCAATTTACATATATTTGATCAGTCCACATACAAGCATTCCCTATCAAATATAGGTTGAAAGGTAGCAATCAATATGAATAGATAGAAGGAGTATCCAGAAAAGAGCCCTCACCAGCACCTGTTCACACTGCCTCTTACTGCTCAATATGGACCCCCACCAAGGAAGGTCAGACAAAATGATCCTGGATTGGTGTCACTGGAATTGAATCGCCTGGCTCCTCCTAATTAGATGCTCCTTCACTGCCCATGATATCCTTAATATTCCCATGAAGTTATAGAGGAATAAAAGGGGCATATCATAGTGTAGTATTTTCAATTAAGTTTATTATAGAAAAGTAGTACACTCACTTTGTATAAAATCAAATCAAGCATCAATGCAAAAGAAACCAAAGTTTCCAACCATCAAAATGGCCGCTGCGTCCCAGTGGGTGATGACCTCACGACTCCTCCCTACGTGTTTCTTCATCATTAATCTGGTCAGGGGTGTGGTCAGCATAGGACATCACAATGTAAATACAAGACAATCAAGGGCAGTAGCTGCAGCATTAATTGCGTACCACAAATAGGATACTCCTGTACTCGTCAGATATGTTTGAACTGTGCACACACAGGAAGAACCAACAAGCCTCCCAATTCAAGAGAAGCAAGCAGGAACATATATTAAAAGGTTACAAAAAGTAATAATAATAAGAGAGAAAAATATCTTAAAATAAATTAAAGATATCATAATAATTGCTAATTCTCATTGCCAATTTTAAAAGCAAAAGGCTAAAAAGAACCTTAATCTAGCTTGCTATATCTAACAACAATGCACCAGGACACAGCTCCATCTTGTGGTTAAAAAGCTTATAGTACTTCAGCTACTAGAAAACACACACAGCAATGCAATAATGAGATATATATATATATATATATATATATATATATATATATATATATATATATATATATATATATATATACGAAATATAAAATTACTACATTTTAAAAATAAAGACGAGAATAGGGTTTGGGTAGCCTTTCTTAATGTTGGCCACATGTTCGTTAAGCCTAGTTTGAAGTGTGCGTTTAGTGCCACAAATATATTCCAGGCCACACAGACAACAAATAAGGTAAATCACATTTTTCAAGGTATAGGTAATGAAGGGTTTGATATTAAAACATAGTTACATAGTAAGCAATGTTGAAAAAAGACACAAATCCAACCTATGTGTGTGATTTTATGTCAGTATTACATTGTATATCCCTGTATGTTGTGGTTGTTAAGGTGCCTATCTAATAGTTTTTTGAAATTATCGATGCTCCCTGCTGAAACCACTTCCTGTGTAAGAGAATTCCACATCCTAACTGCTCTTACAGTAAAGGTTAAACTGCTTTTATTCTGATTTTAGTAAATGGCCGCATGTCTTTTAAAATTCCCTTTCGCAGAAAAGCTTCATCCCTACGTCACCAGTACGGTATTTGTACATTGAACCCATATCCCCTCTCAAGCGTCTCCTCTCCAGAGAGAACATGTTCAGTGCTCGCAACCTTTCCTCATGACTAAGGTCCTCCAGTCCCTTTTATAGTGTTTTTGCCCTTCTCTGGACTCTCTCCAGTTCCAGCACATCCTTCCTGAGGACTGGTTCCTAGAACTGGACAGCATACTTCAGGTGCGGCTGGACCAGAGTCTTGTAGAGTGGGAGAATTATCTTTTTATCTCTGGAGTTAATCCCCTTTTTAATGCATGCCAATATTCTGTTTGCTTTGCTTGCAGCAGCTTGGCATTGCATGCCATTGCTGAACCTGTCATATACTAGGTCACCCATGTCCTTTTCCAGCCTAGATTCCCCCCAGAGGTTCTTCCTTAGTGAGAGGATTGCTTTCATATTTTTGCCACCCAAATGCATTATTTAACATTTTTCTACATTAAACCTCATTTTCCATGTAGTTGCCCATTTGTTCAGATCTTCTTTTCACATGCTGCAGAGAAGTTATTGCCCTGCTTAGCTTAGTATCGTCCGCAAATACACAGAGCTGTTTATCCCATCCTCCAGGTTGTTTATAAATAAATTAAATAGGATTGGTCCCAGGACAGAAACATTTGTGTAACATTAGACTCAAAAGAACAACATTTTATAGATCTCTGAGCATTAATCGAACATATAGAATACTTCCTACAAAAAAAAACACTTATGAAAAAAGGAGGGGGGTTTGATGACGTTCGGGGCTACCTGCTGTCTTAAGGGAAGAACACCCCAGAACAACAGGGGGAGTCTTCAGCAGCAACAAACCTAGTACTCTATCATTACGTAAAACTCCCCAATGTTTCTATAAAATTCGCTTTACAGCATAGTGTTGATTTGAATAGGTAGTAAGAAAAGCGAAATCAAAAGAATTTGTACGTTTAGTTGTCCTAGAAGCAAGCATATAAACTCTATTCCTCTCATCGGCACAAGTAAGTGCCTGCTCTAACTCAATTGGGTGATATATTTTTTTCCAAGAACTACAACTTCAAAGCGTCAGCTTCACAAAAAAATCCTTGCGATTGGTACAATTTCTCTGAGTCTGAGAAACTAACTTTTAGGAACAGATCTAAGCCAAGCTGAATAATGACAACTGCTTGTTTTTTAATAAATCCATTCCTATCAGTCTCTTTGCAAAAAAATAATAATTTTTTTTTCCATACACTCTAACCCTCAAATCCAGAAAATGAATCTCTGTATTGCTGTACTCATGCTGCAGGGAAATGCCCCTATCATTATGAGACTGTATACAAAACTGTAAAGTGACTCTCCACTTCCGTCCCACAGGAGGAGGATGTCATCTATATACCTCTTCCAAAGAACCAGCTGGGGTCTAGAATGGTCATAGATTACATCCTCCTCCCATTTGACCATGAATGGGTTGGCCATGCTGGATGCAAACTTAGCCCCCATGGCCAACACCCTGCTCTGCAAGTAATATGACCCCCCAAACCAAAAATAGTTGTGCTTCATACTAAAATCCAACAAAGACTAAACAAATTAATGTTTTACAGTATGCAGGGTCACATCCATTTGTAAGAAATAGTCAACAGCTTTGTGGCCATGGTTATGAGATATCACTGTATATAGTGAAGCTTCATCAGCTGTGGCCAGGATATGATTATCCTTCCATTCTATCTGTTTTGCTAGAATGGAGCTGTGTCCCAGTGCATTGTTGTTAGATACAGCAGTCTAGATTAAAGTTTTTTTATCCTTTGCTTTTATAATTGGCAATAATAATTAATAATTATTATGATATTCTTAATTGATTTTAAGATATATTTCTTCTTTATTATTACTCTGTGTAACCTTTGAATATATGTTCCTGCTTGCCTCTCTTGAATTGGGAGGCTCGCTGGTTCTATTCTCTGTGTGTGGACCGCACAGTTCAAACATATCCGACGAGTACAGTAGGAGTTTCCCCTCCTCTTCCTGTCTGTGGAATGCAATTAATGCTGCAGCTACCACCCTGGTTGTCTTATATATACAGGGTGATGTCGTGCACTGACCACATCCCTGATGACATCATCGATGAAGAAACGCATAAAGAGGAGTCATCACATCATTGCACACCAGGATGCGGTAGCCCTTTTGATGGTTGGAAACCGATTTCTTTTGCAGTTATGCCTGATTTGAGTTCACAGAGTAGTATACAGTAGGTAAAAACTAGTAGTTGTCAAAAGAATTTTAAGACCAGCTTGTATAATATTTATTTCTTGCTGAATCAGATGGATTTCTTAGTTTTTTTTCCTGTAATGTTTTGTGTATCTTTAGATGGAAAAAAAATCTGAAAGGGGTAGTAACACTTCACTACGCTAATAAATCAAAACTGTATCCCCAACTAGGAGATTTTACCTCACTTCCTGTTCTTCCTGACAAATAGAAGTGGTGGCATATCACCCAAATAGAGATTTTTTTATTTTTATTAAATAGATATAGAGCGGGTAAAATAATTATTGAACGCGTCACCATTTTTCTAGGTAAATTTTCCTTCAAAGCTGCTATTGACATTATATTTTCACCACATGTCAGTAACAACCCATGCAATCCATACATACAAAGAAACCAAAACAAAGAAGTTCAGAAATTAAGTCATGTGTAATAAAATGGAATGACACAGGAAAAAAGTATTGAACACTCTAACTGAAATGTATTTAATACTTTGTACAAAATCCTTTGTTGATAATAACAGCTTCAAGATGCCTCCTGTATGGAGAAACTAGTCGCATGCATTGCTTAGGTATGATTTTGGCCCATTCTTCCACACAAACAGTATTCAAATTTTGAAGGATCCATGGGCCTCTTCTATGAGCTCTGATCTTTAGTTCTTTCCATAGAATTTTTTTTTTAAAAATTAAAAATTTTAATTAAATTTTTTTTTTAAAAAATTAAAAATTTAAAGCACCCCTGTCCCCATGTGCTCGCATGCAGAAGCGAACACATACGTAAGTCCCACCCACATATAAAAAACGTCTGAGGTATCGCTGCGAACATTAGAGCGAGAGCAATAATTTTGGCCTTAGACCTCCTCTGTAACTCAAAACATGTAACCAGTAAAAAAATTGAAAGCGTCGCCTATGGGGATTTTTAAGTAGCGACGTTTGGCGCCATTCCACAAGCGCTTTGAAGAGTGACATGTTAGGTATCTATTTACTCAGCGTAATTTTTTTTAAGCACAAAAAAAGTGTTTTTTTTCCAAAAAAAAGCGTTCAAAAAATTGCTGCGCAAATACCGTGCGTGATGAAAAGTTGCAACGACCGCCATTGTATTCTCTAGGGTCTTTGCTAAAAAAACATATATAATGTTTTGGGGTTCTATGTAATTTTCTAGCAAATAAATGATGATTTTTACATGTAGGAGAGAAATGTCAGAATTGGCCTGGGTGCTCTAGAACGCCTGATGGTGCTCCCTGCATGTTGGGCCTCCTGTATGTGGCCACGCGGTGTAAAAGTCTCATACATGTGGTATCGCCATACTCGAGAGTAATAGCAGAATGTGTTTTGGGGTGTAATTTGTGGTATGCATATGCTGTGTATGAGAAATAACCTGATAATATGACAATTTTGTGAAAAAAAAAAAAGGAAAAAAATCTTGATTTTGCAAAGAATTGTAGGAAAAAAAATGACAACTTCAAAAAACTCATCATGCCTCTTACTAAATACCTTGGAATTACTTCTTTCCAAAAAGGGGTCATTTGTACTTTTATGGCATGTTAGGGTCTCAAGAAATTAGATAGGCCGTCAGTCCTTCGGGTGTGATCAATTTTCAGATATTGACACCATAGCTTGTGGACTCTAACTTTCACAAAGACCAAATAATATCCACCAATTTGTACTTATGTTTACCAAAGATATGTAGTAGTATAAATTTTGGCCAAAATTTATGAAGAAAAATTACTAATCTGCTAAATTTTATAACAGAAAAAGAAAAATTCATTTTTTTTTACAGAATGTTCAGTCTTTTTTCTTTTATAGTACAAAAAATAAAAAACCCAGCGGTGATTAAATACCACCAAAAGAAATCTCTATTTGTGTGAAAAAAAGGACAAACTTTTAATATGGGTACAGTGTTGCATGACTGAGTAATTGTCATTCAAAATGTGAGAGCACTGAAAGCTGAAAATTGGTCTGGTTATTAAGGGTGTTTAAGTGCCCAGTGGTCAAGTGGTTAAAGACTGGCTTTGCTGACATCCCTTCTGGCTTCTGACTTCTGCTTGGCTAACTATCCGTTCCGGTTACTGTACTTTGGCTATGTTTTGACTACGTTTGTTCTTTTTACTTTTATTATTTAACAAGTCTGATTTAACTGTACTTCTATCTTAGCCCTTGTACACACGATCGGAGATTCAGTCGGAATGTGTCCGATCGGAGCGTTTTGTCGGATATTCCGACTGTGTGTGGTCTGCATCGGACTGTTTCCGTCGGAATATCCGTCGGACCAACTTTTCCAACTTGCCGGAAATATTTTCAGACAAAATGCTCCGATCGGACATACTCCGATCATGTGTAGCCTACTCCGACGGACAAGGTGCCACGCATGCTCACAATCAAATTCCAACACGGAAGCGCTAGCTCAGGTTAAACTACTGCTCGTAACCGATATAGCACATTTGTCACGCTGCAATGTTAAAAATTCTTTCATGAAACGCATTCTCTTGTTCTTTACAATGCTGCAAGAAGGAACTTCTTTTGATGCTCATAGTCACACACACACTTCACCCGAACGTATTTCCTGACTCTTTTTTACTAATTTCAGCAATACAATTTTTGAATTCGTCACATCTACACAATTTTATATTTTGTTTATTCTTTTTTGGCTGCATTTTTTTATTTTTTTTCCTAAACATCTCCTTTTTTGACAGTTTGCTCATCTTTCCATTTTTTGGGGTGTGTTTTGTGTGTAAACTTACCACAACAACATTATTATATTTTTTATATTTTCTTTTTTAATCTACAGGAGGTTGTTTAGTGTTGGTGCCCCTTGTTATTCATTTCACTTTGTATTTTTGAAATGTACCTGCCTGCTCACAAATAAATTGGCCTTTTGGAAGGAAAACACATACGCAAGTATTTCTTCAAACCAAAAAAAACTTTATTTAGGTGTCAGTAACAAATAAAGAGGGAGGCAGCGATGGAGAAACTGGGGAGATTAGCGAAGCCTTTGGACCCCAGGGCACACATCAACTATTTAAACGCCAAACTTGGTGGCCTGAGGAGTACATATCTGAGGGAGAGAAGTCTGGTCCTGAAGTCCATGAAACCCGGAACAGCAGCAGCTGACATCTATGTTCCCAAGCTGTGGTACTACAACAGGCTGCATCTTCTGTCAGATCAGACTGAACCCAGGTCATCACTCTCTGGTCTTCCTTCCACACTTCCTTCCAGGCTGTGGCTGTGGTGCTGGAGGTGTGGCAGAAGGAGGAGGAGGAGGAGGAGGGGCATAGGCCAAACCACAAAAGTGTGTTTCTTGTGTCATTTGGCCCAACAGACCCTTGTTTAGGGTGTGTATAATAACCTCCTCACACAAGAGCTGTTGCCCCTCCTCCATTTTCTCAAGCTTGCATGCAACCAAGGCGGCAAAGGCCTCTTGATAGGTGGGTTTTGCTTGGAGGGCCGCTGGTGCCTCCCCAATCAGCCTCAGGGCCGACTCCTCAACATTCCCCCCCTTTCTTGCCCTTTTGCGTGGAAGGCGGAAGGGAGGGACCTGGCATTCTGTGAGGCTCCTTTTCCCACCCACCACCTGGCTGCCGTTTACCCCCGCCTCCTCCTGGCTGCCACTTTCCACAGCCACCTCCTAGCTGCTGCATTCCCCACCCTCCTGTTCCTGGCTGAGTTCTTCCTGTGTATGAAAAAGGGACATAGTTTTAGTTTTTGGTTCATCAAACACACACAATTTTAACATCAACACTGTTGCAAATTGTTAACCAATAGAAAAGACTATCATTCTGTGCCCAACATTTTTCTTTCTTGTCCCAAAGGTTTTGGCCACTACTGTCTATTGATATGTGAAACACTTTCTAAACTCAGCAATTAGTGAGCAAAAATCAAGTTAACATCATTCATTTATATTCCCAAAATATGTACAACAATACTATATCTGGCTCAAGCTGGGCTCCCCCAGTTCTTCCTTAGTGGAAGGCCCAGGTTGGGCGTCGGAAGACTCATAGGGTGTGGAATGTAGCATAGGACGCGTGGAAGGAAGAGTAGAGAGTGATTCTCTGACCTCAGCCTGGTCTGACAGAAACTGCATCCTGTTATAATACCACAGCCTGGGGACATAAACGTCATCTACTGAAGCTCCAGATTGCATGGACTTCAGCACCTTAGTCCTCTCCTTCAGATATGTACTCCTCAGGCCACCGAATTTGTTTTTTAAATAGTTGACATCTGCCCTGGAGACCACCGGCTTCACAAACCCAACCAGTTTCGCCATTGCTGCCTGCCTCTTATGTCTGTTACTATATTGAGGGTGTGTTGGTTGCCACAGGCAGGGCGTCTCTCTGTATTTTTCGATGAACAGAGGGAGGAAGCTATGATCATTGAACCCGTCCATAATGTCTGCAAGACACAACACAAGACAAACCCTAATGTCAGGCTAAACTCCACTAATGCAGGCCTCAATCTAGAAGCAGTATAGCCTAGTGATGTACCAAGTTCAAAATGTTACCTTCGTTTGCACGTTTGTCGCCTCAGCTTCTGCCTCTGTTCACAGATCGTACGGACGACACATGCGTGTTGCGTTTTATATACAGTGCGCATGCGTGAAACTCCGCCCGCCCCTGACATTCTTTCTAGACTATTCCCCGCCCCTTCGCTTTCGGCGCAGTGGGGAGAGCACATGGCAGAGAGAACGCAGGTGCGCAATCATAGTTCCACTAACGAGGAGGAGGGTGAGGAAAGCCCGGAGCCTGAAACGTCCCAATACAGGAAGAGAAGATTTAAGGCCTCAAATATGTCTTTTGGAGAAATGTTGGAGATGGTGGACATATTGAACAGGACCGACTATGATGGGAAGTATGGACCTTACCCAAACTCAAATATCAAAAAGGCCAAGATCATGAATAAAGTTGTGAAGATTCTTCATAAGAATTTTGGGGTACGCCGATCCATGGATCAACTGAGAAAACGCTGGTCAGACCTGAAACTGAGGGAGCATGAGCAGTACATAAGGATCAAGCGTGTTCTTGAAAAAAGTAAGTATTTGTCATGTGTTTATATGATTATTCTTGTTTGCATACATGCTCCATGTGCTTTGATTTCATGTTGTGCATTTTAAAATGGCCACTTTCAAGTTCATGGTTTCATTCGTTCGTAAGAAACATCGTTCCGCAGGTAAGTATTCCAGCTTAACAAAGTGTCCACAATAATGTTCTCACCTTGGAACTCGGCCAAAAAACACAATTGTACAACACTTCCAAGCAATGTTTCATATTCCTATTTCTGCCCTCTGTGTGCTAATTATTCTTTTTTTTCATTCTCATAGGGGAGAGAAGACTCGGCAAGTATGAGGACACCAGGGACCACACCCCTCCCAAAGAAGGCCAAATTCCAAAACCAGAAGCAGAGGAGGAGGAGAAGGAGGAGGAAGGAGAGATCGTTGAAGTTGGACAAATTGTCACCACAACAAGTGAGTGTCGGAGAACACAGCTTCCGGTAAGCTCATCAAAGTATGTCACCATATTTATAATACATGGTGTGTTTTTTTGCTTTGTTTTGTAGATGATGTGGAAGAAGAATCCCATTTTACCAGTGAAAGTGCCCAGATCCTGATTGGGGAGATAATCGGGATTTAGAAAATATACAGCAAAACATCAATGATGTTAAAAATAAAATGAAGAACATCATTGATGTTTTGGGGAGAGTGTGAAACAGCCCAAACTAGCTAGGGTTTAATTTTTTGGATTTTAAACCACAACTTTTGTATTTTTAGAAAATCCAAATTTGGAAGATGCACAGAGTGTGTAAACATGCGCTATCTCCCATCATGGGGGATCAATGTACGTGTTTTGTGGAAAGTGGCTAAAAGTGGCTGAGATGAAGGGGTTGCAGCTCCAAAACATGTACATTCTTCCCCCATGATGGGAAATAGCACATGTTGACACACTGTGTGCATCTTCCAAATTTGGATTTTCCAGGGGTGACACCCCATGTGATGAAGGCAATATCAGCTCAGTTTGTACATACTCATGTCTGATATTGCCTTCACTTTTCAAAGTTGAACTTTGTAAGTTCCTGTGTTCTGTATGTTACACTTTGCTACATGCCTGTTTACACAAAAACACAAAGTGTATAAAAAATTACCTGAAAGACTGTTTTTGATACACACAATTTGTTGGTTTGTTGTAAAACCCTTTTCTAAACGCACATGTGAAAGTGCTTGGATTAAAAAGTTAAATTATCAACAATGTGTGGCTTCCTTTTTCATTGCGCAAAAGATGTATTTGGAGTAAAATTGTTGTTTTCGGTGAGAATGGGTGTTATTTACTAAAGGTAACTCCACTTTGCACTCCAAGTGCAATTTAAGGTGTACTTTTGCAGTGCACTTGTAGTGCATAGTGGAAGTGCCTTTAGTAAAAAACACACACCGTGATGTGTTAATTTTGACAATCATGCCATTTTCCTGCCATGGTGCTGAAAATGAGCACGATTTTGGTCAGTAATGCACTACATACATTAGTTACCAAAAACAAGGTGTGTGTGTAGCAGACACACAACATAATAAGCTTATCTGAAGAAGAGACTGTCCCCTCATCTCGCTCTGAACTTGGGTTTGCACTGTTGGTGAAAAAGGCACAACAAGAAAAAACATAAATTTACATAGGAGTCAAGCAGTAAATGAAGGAGTTTCAAAGAAAAATGTATTCTGAAAATGCCGCTCAGACATTGTCTGGCATATCAATGGCCCCCCTACCCACAAAGTAGTCCATGTATTGGGTTCTAACCTCACGGGCGCTTTGGGGAGGCAAGCCAGGATGAGCAGGTTCAAGGCCCGTGAGGTTATCATTTTCCAGAAAATCTGCTTCTTGTTGGACAACTGAGACCGCACAGTTCGCAGAATGTCTTTTTATAAAATTGTGAAGAACACAGCAGGCCAGCACTATGTGATTTAGTTTGTATTCCGCCATGTGGATAGGTGTTAAAAAAAGGCGGAACCGGCTAGCCAGTATTCCAAAGGTGTTCTCCACCACTCTTCAGGCGGAAATTAAAAATCCTCTGGTCTGGGGTGAGGGTCCTCATTAGGAAAGGCCACATCAGATGGTTCACCAGGGCAAACGCTTCATCCGCGACGAAGACGAACGGGAGTCCTTCCTGATTCTCCTCTGGGGGTGGCAAGCCCAGACTGCCACTCTGGAGACGCCAGTAGAATTCCATCCGTGCGAACACTCCACCATCCGACATCCGTCCATTTTGCCCCACGTCCACATACAAAAACTCATAGGTTGCAGACACCACCGCCAACATCACAATACTATGAAACCCCTTATAATTATAATAGTACGACCCCGAGTTGGGTGGTGGGACGATGCGGACGTGCTTCCCATCAATTGCTCCTCCACAATTGGGAAAGTCCCAACGACTGGCAAAGTGGGAGGCCACAGTCTACCATTCCTGTGGCGTTGAAGGACACTGTGGAGTGAAACAAGACCAAAAATTAGTAATTTTAAAAATCAACATTGCAAGCATATTAGACACAAACATTTTTGGCCAAGATTAGTATAACATTTTGGGAACTGAGTATTTAAAGCCTAAAGTATAAGGTCCCCTTATGAGAGTCATCACCCCACCCCCATCTGATGGGCCCTTGCTAAAAAATGAGAGGTAACCCTCTCCACTTGCTTGAGAGCAATGCCTGAAAGAACGAACTGAATAGCAGAAGCAAGCAGACAATCAGAAATGCAAATCAAAGAGTACTATACCAAGATATAGTCCACAATGAGAAATAAATACTTACTAACTGCACGCACTGATTATCAGATACGCAAAGACAAGCAGAAACTGAAGAGCAGTAGCGATCTGAATCACAAATCTGAAAAGCGCGAATCGTCTCTCACCAAACTTCTACTAACACGCGATACACACAAGATCAGCAGAAGGAGCCCAAAGGGTGGCGGACGTGGTGCTGAACTTCCCTTTTCTAGTCCCGCCGTACGCGGCTTACGTCACCACGTTCTTGGCAACCGGAAATTCCGACAACTTGGTCCGACCATGTGTATGCAACATCACTTCCGGACCTCGTCCGGAATTAATCCGTCGGAATAACTCCGACGGATTTGGTCGTCAGAATCTCCGATTGTGTGTACAAGGGCTAAGTCTGATTTCATGGTTTCTGACAGAACCACGAGACAACTTAAAGTCAGATTAAGAGAACACATTAACAATATAAGAAAATAATTTCGCTACCACAGTTCCTTGCCATAATTTCCATATTCCATATTTTAAATCTATAAATAAAATTTCTTATGTAAACTTTATTGGCCATGTATTAACATAATAATAGACAATTTAGAAAGCTTTGAGCTCATTAACTTTGGATGAATTCCTTATTTAGCCACTAGATGGAGTTACAAACATGGATTTGTTTTAGAACTTTATATGATTTATACAAATTTTTATTAAATTTGAATTATATTTAAGTAATTTATCAACTTACTACACCTCTTAATATTAAATTAAAAAATATTAAATATTAAATGATATAATATGATTCAGCTGTATAGATATCATATTCATTAATTGCATAACCTTTGAGAAGATAAAAAGTCCAGGGTGTTCCAAGATGGAGGACTATAGGTGAGGTGAGGTTTGGTACACCTTTTGGAAATATTCACAGGAAGAGGATATGACATCATCCCAAAGGCATCCAATGCTAACTAAAACCAGGTGTGCGAGGCAGGAGTTACACAATATATAGGACTTACAAAACCACCTGGGGATATCCTTTAAGAACGTCTCTTGGGAGGGACGAAACACGTAAATTGCTTACTTACGACTTCTGGGTTTTTATACATTACATTGTGTTTTAGCATGTGAGTGGATGCTACTTGTTTTTAATGGAAAAATAACAGAATTATGTTATATTTGCTTTCTCTGCCATTTATTAATACCCTTATGAGCATACACTGTGGAAACTTGAGATACAGCCTGAAGGATAACAAAACCCAGCTATCCACACAAGCGAGAAAGACTTCTGTTATGGCAGTCCATAGCATCTGGCGAGTGAGAGGACACAGGAGGGGAGCAGGGATTGCATGGAATATCTTTCAGCACTTGGCACTTTATTTGCACAAAATCTGAATCTACATTATGAAGATTGTGGACAACATTGTAAAAAAAAATGTTGGGGCATGCGTTTATAGGTGTGGCATAGGAAAGGTAAAAATGTGGCGCGTGCAGCGCGCCGTGGCAAAAAATGGGTGTGGTTTACGTAAAATAGCGGGCGTGGCTTACATGGGGCGTGGCTCAAATGGGTGTGGTTAGAGTCTGAGATGAATGCGGGATGGAGAGGGAAAGGAGGGGGAGGGAGAGAGGGAAGGGGGACAGCAGCCCCCCGATCCTACACCACAATAGCAATATGTGTTTTCCAGAGTTTGACAATCAGCAGATAAAGATACTCCAAATACCTGGTGTTGCCGCTTCAATCATCCCGGTGCCATGATTGTTATGGTGTCAGGGTGATTGAAGCGCATTATTTCTATTATTACATTGTAATATAAAATTAAATCATTCAACTCACCATAATTCAGAATCAGTGGGAGCCATGAGCGCGTCACTAGCCACGTTGCCTGCCACCAGATGCCATCAGGTGTCCCAAGCAGAGTCTGTCCTTACATCAGGTGCCCCATCAGAGGTACCTTCCTCACATCTGTGTCCATCAGCGGCGCCCCTCCTTACATCTGGTGCCCCTCTGACATCCACAGACCGCCCCCCCACATCCTGCACAGACCTGCCCCCACATACTCCATAGACCGGCCCCCACATCTCCAGACTGGCCCCCGACATACCACTGGCCCCCAACATCCACAAACTGGCCCCCCACGTCCACAGACTGGTCCCCCACGTCCAAAGACTGGCCCCCACATTCACAGACTGGCCCCCACGTCCACAGACTGGCCCCCACGTCCACAGACTCACTGGCCCCCACGTCCACAGACTGGCCCCCACGTTCACAGACTGGCCCCCACATTCACAGATTGGCCCCTGACATACCACTGGCCCCCACATTCACAGACTGGCCCCATCCACATACCATGACTGTCTGTCACTGACATCCGACTGGCCCCCGCCCCGACGTGGATACATTGTAGACTGGCCCCCGGCATGCCGCCGTTGCCACGCGCAGTTGACAGTGGTGCCGCCCACCGTCCTTTACACTCACTGACACAAACAGTAACACACACTAGCAGCGGGGGTGGGCGGAGCCACAGGTGTAGACCAACTTCTGGTCTTCTTAAAAATGGCGGCCGGCGGAGACAGAGGTCGGCGGCCGGCGGCAAAAAAACGGGAAATTCAATTTCCCGGGACAAACCAGAATTTCGTGGGACATTTCCCGGGACAAAATTAATTCAGGACAAATGTCCTAATTTGCGGGAATGTCCCGCGAAATTCGGGACAGTTGGCAACTATGCATTTATGAACTTTATGTGGACTTTATTTTATTCATTTAATTTATTGTTCTTTATTGATTTTTTTGATTTATTAGCTAGATTATGTTGCACAATGATATTAACTGTTTTGTAGTCACATGAATATATTATTCACTGAACTTAATGTTGGGTAGCGCTCTTACACTAATTTTCACATTTAAAGGCACAGTCACCTTTAAAGAGCAGCAACTTAAATCATTTTGTTGCACTTATTTATTGATTCTATGGTAATTTACACTTTTCCTTAAAGCGGGAGTCCGCCGTTTTTTTTAAAAAAGCCAGCAGCTACAAATACTGCAGCTGCTGACTTTTAAAATAAGGACACTTACCCGCCCAGCGCGCCCGCGATGTCGGCACCCGAAGCCGATCTCTCGATCGTCTCTCGGGTGCTGCCGCCGCCATCTTGGGTATGGGAATCAGGAAGTGGAGCCTTTCGGCTTCATTTACCGGTCCCCTACTGCGCATGCGCGAGTCGCGCTGCGCAATAAGGATGGTCCCCGCTGTCTCTGGGATCCATGTGTTTCCCAGCAGGCAGCGGGGGACCTTCGGAAAGGGGCGTAGATTGTGCGGAAAGGGGCATAGCTTCGCATACGCCGGAAGTGGGTGCAGATACCTGTACTGTACAGGTACCTGCACCCCCCTCCCCCCTGAAAGGTGCCAATTGTGGCGCCGGAGGGGGGGAGGGTTCCAATGAGCGGAAGGTCCACTTTGGGGTGGAGCTCCGCTTTAAGTGCAGGAATATATATTGGTGTATTATACACATTTATATACCTATTAATTTACAGTAATACTTGACAGAGATTCATCATTATTTTATTCAAATATAAACATTTTTTTAGCCGAGTAGCATATATGCATATATTTCCTTTATGCCAGTCTGCATATATGAGAAGATCTGATATGTTCTGGCTTAGTCTCATTCCATTCTGAAAATGTAAGCTTGACAGGGTATTCCTGAAGGTGTTTTTGTATTATAAAAATTCATACCAGTTTCATCATCAAAGACTGCTAATTTCTAAGCTGTAGAAGTACAAGAAGACAACTGTACAACACTGGGTTGGATAAAGTTGTACTATTATTTTTCCTCTAAAATATTTTCAGCACTCTGTATCGGTAATATAAATTAACAGATCTGAAAGCCAGAGTTGCTATTTATCTTTCGTAGAATGTCCTTTTATTTAATTACACAAGGCGTTTCCTTTGAACAGCCCTGGACATATAACAGAAATAAAGAAGAATAGCCAATCTAGATAGTATTGTATGTGCTGTGGGGATTCACTTACACCAGGGAAGCAGCTTTATGAAAGTTCACCAATGCCTGGGAATTTAGCAGAACCAATATCCTGCTGCTCTAGTTAACAGACCTTAAATGAATGCCTTGTGTACACAGATACAGCTGCCTTGCTTTAATTAATGGCACTCTCCACAATAATGCTGGCACACTATCACAGTTTATTTTTCATTCTTTTTTCCTGCCTTTATATAATACATACACACACAGAGGTAGTATGTACAAGTACAAATAGAAGAAAATGAAAGGTGCTGCTCACAACAAGAGCTGTACTATCACCTCATATTACAACTAGATGATAGTTACATAGTTACATAGTTAGTCAGGTTGAAAAAAGACACAAGTCCATCCAGTTCAACCACAAAAAAAAAAAAAATATATATATATATATATATATATATATATATATATATATATATATAATAAATATCATACTAGCCCATATACCCAATTCTATACCCACAGTTGATCCAGAGGAAGGCAAAAAACCCCAGCAGAGCATGATCCAATTTGCTAAAGCAGGGGAAAAAATTCCTTCCTGATCCCCCGAGAGGCAATCGGATTTTCCCCGGATCAACCTTACCTATAAATGTTAGTACCCAGTTATATTATGTACACTTAGGAAATAATCCAGGCCTTTCTTAAAGCAATCCACTGAGCTGGCCATAACCACCTCTGCAGGGAGTCTATTCCACATTTTCACAGCTCTTACTGTGAAGAAACCTTTCCGTATTTGGAGAAGAAATCTCTTTTCCTCTAGACGTAAAGAGTGCCCCCTTGTCCTCTTTGTTGACTGTAAAGTGAATAATTAGACACCAAGTTCCCTATATGGACCCCTTATATATTTGTACATATTGATCATATCCCCCCTTAATCTCCTCTTATCAAGAGTGAATAAATTCAGTTCCTCTAATCTTTCCTCATAGCTGAGTTACTCCATGCCTCTTATCAGTTTGGTTGCCCTTCTCTGCACTTTCTCCAGTTCACCGATATCCTTTTTGAGAACTGGTGCCCAAAACTGAACTGCATATTTCAGATGAGGTCTTACTAATGATTTGAACAGGGGCAAAATGATATCTCTCTCTCTGGAGTACATACCTCTCTTAATACAGGAAAGGACTTTGCTCGCTTTGGAAACCGCAGCTTGGCATTGCATGCTATTATTGAGCTTATGATCTACCAAAACCCCCAGATCCTTCTCCACTATGGATTCCCCCAGTTGTACTACCCCTAGTATGTATGATGCATGCATATTCTTAGCCCCCAAGTGCATAACTTTACATTTCTCAGCATTAAACCTCATCTGCCACAGTTGCCCAATTAGACAGAGCATTGAGGTCGGCTTGTAAATTGGAGACATACTGTAAGGACGTTATTCCACTACATAGCTTGGTGTCATCTGCAAACACGGAAATGTTACTTTTGATCCCAGACCCAATATCATTTATAAAGATATTAAAAAGTAAGGGTCCCAACACTGAACCTTGGGGTACACCACTGATAACTTTAGACCATTAAGAGTGAGGCCGCGTACACACGGGCGGACTGTCTGGCCAACTAAGTCCGTCAGACAATCCGACAGACAGTCCGTCCTACTTTTGAATGAACGGACTTGACCACACACGATGAACAGACAGTCCGCTGAAAGCTTGCGCGATGACGTGTACAGCACGTACGACGGGACTAGAAATACGACGTCCAATACACTGCAATGCAACCTTCGGCCGTGTAAATCCTTTCTGAGCATGCGCCATACTTAGTCCGTCCAACTAGCCTACTCACGAGCGGACTGTCCGCTGAAACCAAAGTTGGACGGACAATATTACGGAAATTCCGCCAGACTGTCCGCTGAAAAAGTCCGCTGAAGCCCACACACGAGCGGACTGTCCGCTGAAACACGTTTCAGCGGACCAAGTCCGTCAGACAGTCCGCCCGTGTGTACGCGGCCTGAGAATCATTAACCACTACTCTCTGAATTCTGTCTTTTAGCCAGTTTTCTATCCATTTACAAACTGATATTTCCAAACCTGTAGATTTTACCTTACACATGAGCCGTGTGTGCGGAACTGTATCGAACGCTTTTGCAAAATCCAAATATATCACGTCCACCGCCACCCCTCTGTCCAAGGTTTTACTTGCCACCTCATAAAAAGAAATCAGGTTTGTCTGACAACTTCTGTCTTTCATGAATCCATGCTGTCTGTTGCTCAAAATATTTTTTTCCTGCAAGACCTCGTCTATGTGGTCTTTTATTAATCCCTCCAGTATCTTCCCAACTATAGAAGTTAAACAAACGGGTCTATAATTACTTGGTAAAGACTTTGTTCCCTTTTTAAATATAGGCACCACATTGGCCCTGCGCCAATACAGTGGTACGATTCCTGTCATTAATGAGTCCCTAAAAATTAGATACAATGGTTTTGAAATTACAGAGCTCAATTCTTTTAGGATCCGTGGGTGGATGCCATCAGGTCCAGGTGCTTTATCCACCTTTATTCTGTCCAAATATTTCTGGACCATATCACTTTTGAGCCATTGTGGATTTGGGGCTGCGTCAGTACCATCCCCATTATGGACATGAGCTCCCCCATGCTCCTTTGTATACACAGAGCTGAAGAAAGTATTTAATAAGTTAGCCTTCTCTTTGTCCCCAGTCACCCACTCCAGATTATTTTGCAAAGGGCCTACATGCTCAGACTTAACCTTTTTACTATTAATATATTTGAAGAATTTTTTGGGGTTTGTCCTACTATCTTTTGTAATCTGTCTTTCATTTTGAATTTTTGCATCCTTGATTTCCTTTTTACATATTCTGTTATATTCCTTGTAACATTTAAATGACACTAGCGTTCCTTCATTTTTATATTTTTTAAAAGCTCTTTTTTTATAGTTTATAGCTTTTTTAACTTTGGCCGTGAGCCACATCGGTTTTATTTTGAACCTTTTAAACTTATTGCCCATGGGAATATACTTTGCCGTGAGATCACAAACAGTCTTTTTGAAGAATTCCCATTTCTGTTCTGTGCCCATTGGTGCCAATATTCTCTCCCAGTATAAGTCCTGGAGAGCAGCCCTCATCCTTGGAAAATTTGCTCTCTTGAAATTAAGTGTTTTTATCTTTCCCGTATGTGATTACAGCTAACATGACAGCTAACATCAAATGAAATCATGTTATGGTCACTGCTACCCAGATGTTCCTTTATCTGAACATTATTAATACGTTCTGCATGGTTTGAGATTACCAGGTCCAACAGAGCATCATTCCTAGTTGGGGCCTCAATAAACTGGACCAAAAAATTGTCCTGTAATAGGTTTACAAATTTTTGCCCTTTAACTGTCCCAGCAGTGCCATTACCCCAGTCAATTTCTGGGTAGTTAAAATCCCCCATTATTATCACTGTCCCAGCCCTTGCAGCCCTTTCTTTCTGTGCCAGGAGCTGAGTCTCCACCTCCTCATTAACATTGGGTGGTCTATAACAAACTCCAATGATTAACTTTGAACTACGCACATCTGTATGCAGTTCCACCCATAATGCCTTAGACTCATCACACTCTCCGTCCACCAGGTCCTCTTTCTCACTCGCTTTGAGATCATTTCTCACATACAGACAGACCCCTCCACCTTTCCTTTTTACTCTGTCTTTCCGAAAGAGTGCATAGCCAGGAATAAAAGTTTCAGCAATACCGATTACATCATAGCTCTCCTGATGCACCAGAGCTTCCAACTCGCTTATTTTGCTTGGCAGACTTCTGGCATTGGTGAACAAACATTTTAATGTATTAATATATTTTGACCGGTCACATACTATCCCTTCGGGTGTTCCAAGATTACAACTAGGACTTGCTACTATATTTACCTTGGGTTTATGTGCTTTGGCTACCCTACCACTAATGCCCCTTATATTACCCTCTGGAATATGCACCATGCTGACTATCTCTATCTCTGAACCCTCCCCCCCATTGCCTAGTTTAAAAACCCCTCTAACCCATTTATGATATAAATGTACCCACAAGGAAACACAGCTGGCTGTTCAGATCCTTCTGAGATTACTTCTCCTCTAAGCAGTCTAACCATTAGTCCTTCTTGGACGCCTACAGTGCAAGGGGACACACAACTCTCCTACATAAGCGTGTATCACAATTCTACATAAAGCTTAAAGGGTATGTTCACCTTTTCACGAAAAATTTATAGGTAAAGTAACTTGAAATATTCTGGGCATCTCTCCGGACCCCACTGCACATAGTGACCTAGAAGCCCCGTAATGCCAATGTAGAGGTCCATATACCGCAATACACAGCCCCAGAGTGAGTATCCATCATAATGTTCACTCAGCATGACCAATGAGTTACTATATACAGGTACTCCTCACTTAAAGACTGGGTTCCGTTCCAGCGAACAGGTCATTAAGCCAATTGGTTGTTAAATGAGGAACCACAAGCAATCAATATTTTAAGCATTCCTAACTACTGTACTGTACTGTATTTGAAAAAAAAGGTCTAAACACAAAACTCCAATGTTTAATTTCGCAGAAGTACAGAACAAAAATATAAACAAAAATACTCTACTGTACAGGATACAATGATGTACAATGCCCAAAAAGTAAACGTATACTGTACAGTAGACATTTAGAGTAACATTTTAGTCAACAGATCCTTCAGAGGGGGAAAGTGTCAGGGTCATCATTGTCATCACTGAAACTGAAATTACCAGCGGAGTCATCAGTATCATTATTGGAGTTACCAGCAGGCTCATCAGGAGTTGTAGATGAGCGAGAAGACGACAAGGAAATTATAGAGCTGGTAGGGGTAGCTTGCAAGAAAAATTCTGTTAAGGTGCTCTGCTTTGTAATTTTTTTTTTTACGTCATAAATTTCACGATAACATTGCATAAGTTCCTTCATCTGCCATTCCATTTTAGAGAACCTTTCAACATTTGGGTCCATACTCTCTAATTGCAATAAAGCTGCATTCACTTTTGAGAACATGCCAGCTAACCCCCTGACTGTGAACATCTTTTGTACTTCTTCCATTGTTTCCTCCTTTTATTCCTCTTCCTGTTCTAAGTGCTGCTGTGCTTCCAACTCTATTAAATCTTCACGAAGCTCTCCCTCAACAAATTCCACTAATTCTTTAATATCGGTCACTTCAACATCTAAGTCAAACAGGTTAGCAAATTGCACACTTTTTTGATTTATAACTTCAACATCTGTTTCATGAAACTCTTCGCTATTGTTCACAAAACGCTTTAAGCATTTTTTCCATATATCCTGCATACACTTTTCTGTTACTCGATCCCAAGCCGATGCAATGTTTTTTATGCAGTGTAAAATGTTTTAAGCTCTCCAAAAATCACAAAGGGTAACTTCATAATTTCCAGTTGCTGCTACAGCTTTGGAAAAGGTGCAAACAGTAGGCCTTGAATGTTGCTATTGTACCCTGATCCATGGGTTGTAGGATAACAGTTTTGTTTTTAGGCAGATAACCTACATCCAGACGTAAAGGTAGTGTATCAAGATGCTGGTGGTGGCCTGAGGCATTATGAAGCAGGAGGATCATTTTAAAAGGAACACCCTTTTGCTGACAATAACGCTTGACCAAGGGTATGAAACAGCTGGTGAACCAGTCATCAAATAAAGCTTGTGTCATCCATGCTTTGTTATTTGCATGATAATAAACAGGCAGTGTGTGCTTACTAACCTGCTTCATTGCACGTGGGTTCTGTGAACGATAGATGCAGAGAGGCTTTAACTTGAAGCCAGCAACATTTCTTCCCAACAACAATGTGACCCTGTCTTTAAAAGCCTTAAAACCAGGCATTGTTTTATCTTCTTTGTGTATGTAGGACCTTTGGCATTTTTTCCAAAAGAGTCCAGTTTCATCCACATTAAATATGTGCTCTGGACAGTAGCCACCTTTTTCGATGATTTCTTCAAACTCCACCACAAATTTTTTAACTGCTTCCACATCTGCACTTGAAGCCTCCCCACTGATACTCTGATTATGGAGGTTGAAACAAAACCATTGAAACCATCCATGGCTTGCTGTAAATGTTTCAGTCAAATCTTCTCCTTTGTTCACTTTCAAAGTCTCAAAAATGCTACGTGCTTTTGTTTGAATCAATAAAAGATTTATTGCCATTCTTTTTTTAATTTGGTCATCTATCCACACCACCAGTAATTTCTCCATTTCATTAAGGAGGCCTTTCCGCTGCCTAGTTATTATTAGAGATGGCCTTGCAGTTCGCCCGGCTGTCGGTTCGCGGAGAACTTTGCTCGTTCACGATTCGCCAAACCAGCGGACTTATGGTGCTGTTCGCGGCGGCCATATTCGTTTACATTGTGAAGAACTTTGACCCATGACATATCCATTATGGGGTACAGGACAGCCAATTGAGACATTTCAGCACATGAACATACCCCCTACCTTATAAATAGACCTGAACTGGCGACCATTGTACATTCTGTCTTTTGTCAGTGTAGGGAAAGGATGCTGTGTGGAGCAGGGACAGTCAGTCTGTAATCACTAGCTATTACTATTATGTCCACAAAAGTCCTTTTAAGGACAGGTATAGGTGTACAGTATTTATGGGTTGTAATACACTTATAATATACTTTCTTTCAAATATAGAAAGGATATTATAGTGCACTGCAGTGCTGACCGATTCTGCAGCTGTCTTTTCTCAGTGTAGGGATAGAGTTTGCTGTTTGGAGCAGGGACAGTGTGTAATTCACTAGCTAACTACTATTAGGTCGACAAACGTCCTTTTAAGGACTGGTATAGTATAATATACTTTCTTTCAAATATAGAAAGCATATTATAGCATATTCTCCTCTCTCCACAGAATTGTCCTCCACTCCACCTTCCATCATGACATCCTCAAGTTTTTCTGGAAAAACGCAGGCTTCCGTGGGCCAAATGTTCGAGCATAAAAAATGATGATGCCGGATAACCCTCTTGCCCAACGGTTGACGGCTGGCTTGTCAGAACTGATAGCCCGCCAACTACTGCCATATAAACTGGTGGACTCGGAGGCCTTTCGAAAATTTGTGGCCATTGGAACACCACAATGGAAGGTCCCAGGAAGGAAGTTTTCTCACAGAAGGGCATCCCAGAGCTATATGGCCATGTTCAGTGGCAAGTGAATGTATCTCTGGCACACAGCGTCGGTGCCAAGATACATCTGACCACAGACACGTGGTCTAGCAAACACGGGCAGGGAAGGTATATCACTTTTACTGCCCACTGGGCGACCCTTCTGATGGCCGTCAAGCATGTAACCCGTGGCACCCGTGTAGATTTGGTTTTACCTCCACGGATTGCATGCAGGCCTGGCTCTTCTTCTCCTCCTCCTACTCCATTCTCCCTCTCCTCCTCGGCTCACTCCTCCTTTTCCGCTGCTAGCGTCTCTTCCGCTGCGCCACCCAAGATCCCCAGAACCTATTCGACATGCCAGGTGACACGTTGCCATGCTCTGCTGCGTCTGTTGTGCCTGGAAGCCAAGAGCCACACTGGCCCTTCACTCCTTTCAGCGTTGCGCTCACAGGCAGATCAGTGGCTAACAGTGCTCAATTTGACAGTTGGTAAAGTGGTGTGCGACAACAGTGCCAATCTGCTTAGCGCATTGAAACAGGGCAAAATTACACATGTGCCATGCATGGCACACGTCTTAAACTTGGTCGTGCAGCCATTCGTTGTCAAATACCCTGGGGTTCAGGACATCTTGCGGCAGGCAAGGAAAATCTTAGCCCATTTCAGAAGATCTTACACGGCCATGGCTCGCCTTGCTGACATTCAGCGGCGACACAATCTGCCGGTCAGACGTCTTATTGTCTTATTTGCGATTGCTGAGGCGATGGAACTCAACCTTCTATATGCTTGATAGGCTGCTCCAGCAGAAACGTGCAGTTAACGACTACCTGTACGAATTCTGCGGCAGAACAGGTTCTGGGGAGCTTGGTTTTTTTTTTCACCACGCCAGTGGCTGCTCATGCATGATGCATGCAGATTTCTATGGCCATTTGATGAGATCACCAAACTGGACAGTCGCAGCCATGGCGCCATCAGTGACATCGTTCCTTACGCCTTCTTTATGGAACGTGCATTGCGTCGTGTCATTGATCAAGCTGTGGAGGAGGAGGAAGATGAGGAAGTCGCAATGCTGGATGAATTCCCAGGGGGGGCTACTCTATCTGAGACAAGTCAACAACAGGAGTCTGAAGAGGAGTCAGAGGAGGATGGTGCCGGGGCGGATGAGGAGGAGCAAGAAGTGCATGCTTTAAACCTTTCTGGTTGTCTGTGGATGGGGGGAGGAGAACGAGGAGGACGACATTATCCTGGATGATGAGCAGGAGCCAGGCCACCACACCGCTTCCAGTTTAGTGCAAATGGGGGCCTTCATGCTCCAGTGTTTTAACAGGGACCCCCGTATAAAAGCATAAAGGTCAAGGACCAGTACTGGGTGGCAATCTCGGTGCTGGCGTCAGTGCTCTCTATCTCGGTACTGGCGCCAGTGCTCTCTATCTCGGTGCTGGCGTCAGTGCTCTCTATCTCGGTGCTGGCGTCAGTGCTCTCTATCTCGGTGCTGGCGTCAGTGCTCTCTATCTCGGTGCTGGTGTCAGTGCCCTCTATCTCGGTGCTGGCGTCAGTGCTCTCTATCACGGTGCTGGTGTCAGTGCTCTCAATCACGGTGCTGGTGTCAGTGCTCTCAGTCACGGTGCTGGTGTGGTGTCAGTGCTCTCTATCACGGTACTGGCGTCAGTGCTCTCTATCTTTGTGCTGGTGTCAGTGCTCTCTATCATGGTGCTGGTGTCAGTGCTCTCTATCACGGTGCTAGTGTCAGTGCTCTCTATCACAGTGCTGGTGTGGTGTCAGTGCTCTCTATCATGGTACTGGCATCAGTGCTCTCTATCTCAGTGCTGGTGTCAGTGCTCTCTATCACGGTGCTGGTGTCAGTGCTCTCTATCTTGGTGCTGGTGTCAGTGCTCTCTATCTCGGTGCTGGTGTCAGTGCTCAGTCTCTATCGCGGTGTTGGTGTCAGTGTTCTATCTCAGTGCTGGTGTCAGTGAGGGAGATAGCAGCGGATAAGCCAATCAGCAGGCAGTGCCAGCACCATGGCTGAGGATCAGCACTGGACTGGCACCTCCAGACCACCACAGTGGAGCCCTGCATAGGTGGGGTAAGGGCCGGGCAGAGGGAGGGGTCAGGGGCTAAAGCACAGGTTGGCACACTGGGACACTGGCACAGGACTGCACTGCCCTGACTGTGGCACCAATCATCTCCTGCACCCCCTTCATAGCCTGGCCTGACCTTGCCTCTCCTCCATGGCCTTTATGCGCTCCTGAATTGACAAAATTTCACCGATAAAAAAAGAATGCTTGTCGTTGTCGATCCCAGATTCACATAATACTTCTGGTATGTCAGTGTCCATGTTGTAGGACTATGTGTGCACAGCTAGTAAGTATTTTTTGGCTGAAAATATGACCTGGAGGTTTTTAAGGTTTGCCTGCCATTAAAGTGAATGGAGTGCACCACGAACCTGTGGTTCGCGAACATTTGGGCGCGTTCGCAGATCGCGTTCGCGGATCGCGCTCGGGAAACGTCCCGTCGGAAGTTCGTCCATCACTAGTTATTATTGCTTGATATCCAGTCTATGCTTCTACTGCCTCTTGCACTCTATCCTTATCCTTTAGGATTGTTGAAATGGTAGAATGTGCAAGTTCCAATTCACTTGCTTTTTCTTGAATTGCTTCCCGACCGCCTCACGCAGATATACTGCGGCAGAAGGGCACATAAAGGCAAATTAACGTACCTGCACGTTGCCCTTTAAGAGGCAGCTTGCGGACTCGATGTCCGCGGGCATACCCGCAATCGTCTCACTGTGAGGAAGAACAAGGAGATGCTAATACAAACAAGCACCTTGCCGTTCTGCCTAATGACACTGTCACTGATCAGTGCTCCCTGTAATCGGGAACGGTGATCAGTGACGTGTTACAAATAGCCCCTGCCCCCTCCCCCTCACAGTTAGAATCACTCCATAGGACACACTTAATCCCTACAGCGCCACCTACTGATTAACCCCTTCACTGCCAGTGACATTTTTCCTATTCAATCCAATTTTTTAGCATTGATCGCTGTATTAAAGTGGTTGTAAACCCTTACAAACCACCTTGACCTACAGGTAAGCCTAGATTAAGGCTTACCTCTAGGTCTAAGAAATATCTCCTAAACCTACACGGTTTAGGAGATATTTGGCAAAGTACAGGCACTGCTGTCAGGGTTTACTTCCTCTTTAATGCCAATGTTCCCAAAAATGTGTCAAAATTGCCCGATGTCAAAACAATAGCCCCCTAATGCCCCTGTCAGGAAATAATTATTTTCCCCCGGGGAAAGAAAATAAAATGTTCTTGAAGTGGACTCATAGGGACAGATTGAGATTAAGGGATGCGATAAAAGTAAATAGCTTATGCTCACTAGCGGAGCTACGAGAGAAATATGGCAGAACACCATGGGATGGATGGAGATATAGACAACTCCAACACTTTGTAGAGTCCCTCCCAAAACTTTTCCATTCAGGCGACAGTTTAAATCCCTGGGAGAAATTGATTGACCGAGGAGGAGTGGGCAGACAGGGGATTTCTAAAATATATAGGACCCTAATAACTTCAATGGAGGATGAGGCGATGCCCTCTTTGGGGAGATGGGAAGGTGAACTGAACCAATCAATTTCAGAAAAACTGAAAGGGAAAGTTATAGATTACACCCATTCCACTTCAATAGATACAAGGATACAAGAAATGAATTATAAATTATTGGTTAGGTGGTATTATGTTCCATCTAAAATGCATAAAATTAATCAAGACTTATCACCCCTATGCTGGAGAGAATGCGGGAAGGAGGGAACTCACGCCCATTTATGGTGGCAATGTAGCGCAATTCAGTTATATTGGGTTTAAGTGGTGGGCCTAATTAACCACTTTCAGACCGGACCATTTTGCTGGACAAAGACCAGACCACTTTTTGCGATTCGGCACTGCGTCGCTTTAACTGACTAACTCCCAAACAAAATTGACGTCCTTTTTTTCCCACAATTAGAGCTTTCTTTTGGTGGTATTTGATCACCCCTGCGGTTTTTATTTTTTGTGCTATAAACAAAAATAGTTTAGGCCGATACCTATTCTTCTACATATTTTTGGTAAAAAAAATCGCAATAAGCGATTATTGATTGGTTTGCGCAAAAGTTATAGCGTTTACAAAATAGGGATAGTTTTATAGCATTTTTATTAATAATTTTTTATTATTAATTTTTACTAGTAATGGCGGCTATCAGCGATTTTTATTGTGACTGCGACATTGTGGGGGACCCATCGGACATTTTTGACACATTTTTGGGACCATTGTCATTTATACAGTAATCACTGCTATATAAATGCAGTGATTTCTGTGTAAAGGACACTGGCAGTGAAAGGGTTAACCAGTGGGTGGCAGTGTAGGGGTTAAGTGTTCCTAGGGGTGTGTTACTAACTGTGGGGGGGTTGGGCTTTCATTTAGTGAACACTGATCTCTGCTCCAATCACATGGAGCAGAGATCAGCGTCACTAGTTGCTAGGCAGAATGGAGAAATGCTGTTTACACGGCATTTCCTCCATTCAGCCCTCCCGTGAGACGATCGCGGGTATGCCCGCGGCGATCGAGTCCGCGGGTCCCGCGACCAGACTCACGGGGGTCCCGACCAGCGCGGGAGTGCGCCGCCGGCGGCGCGCTCCCGATGGCAGGGCGGCATTGAAGATTGGACGTACATGTACACCAATATGCCTGCCCGTGCCATTCTGTCGACGTGCATCGTTGTGCGCTGGTCGGGAAGTGTTTAAAGAGATTGATGGGACGGAAATAGAACTGGATCCCTGGAAATGTTTGTTTCACGCGACCGAGGGCCCTAGGGAAAAATATAGAATAGCATTAACTCCATTTCTGCTGAATGCAGCGAAAGCACTGATCCCGAGATATTGGAAAGTAAAGGAAATACCAGGGATAGGAGATTGGTTCAGGGAAATAGACAGAATGAGGATTATGGAAGAATTAATATACCTTCAAAGGGGAGCAGGAATGAGATTCCAGGATACTTGGAGGAATTGTATGGAATTCAGAAAGTCTTCAACATATCTTGGAACTATGGGGGATGGAGTGGGCGTCTAGGGGTGTGCAGCTGGAAGCTTATACTCCATAACCCATGGGGGGTGGGGTTTTTCTTTTTTTTGTTTTTCTGTTTTTTCTTAGGGGGGGACCCTTTTTCCTTGTTTTTTTTGAGAGTATTCACATAAATTTATGGTAGAAGGGAGTGGGGATGGAAGGAGAGGAATCCCCACCTTACACATATCACAAATCGAAATTAAGAAAGGGAATCACGTGGGAGAGGCAATAGTAAGGGTAAGATAAGACCACAAGAGGATAATTTTGAACACTGAGGTGTTTTTTTTTTAGGTATATTAAGGATCGATCTGGTCGGGTACCCAATGTGTATTTTCTTACTTTCTGTTTTTATATGAATGTCAATGTTGAAAACACTGAAATACCATGAATGCTAAACAAAGTGATTTGTAATAGTATGTATAAGAAATATTTTTTACTGTTTTTTGTAAATGTGGAAAACGAAATAAAAATATTTAAATAAAAAAAAAAAATTGCCCAATGTGTCCGCCATAATTTTGCAGTCACAATAAAAAATCGCTAATCGCCAACATTACTAGTAAAAAAAAAATTATCAATAAAAATGCCATAAAACTACCCCCTACTTTGTAGACGCTATAACTTTTGCACAAACCAATCAATAAATGCTTATTGCATTTTTTTTTTTTACCAAAACTATGTAGAAGAATACGTATCGGCCTAAACTGAGCAAAAAAAATTTTTTTTATAGATATTTTGGGGATATTTGTTATAGCAAAAAGTAAAAAATATGCCTTTTTTCAAAATTGTCGCTATTTTTTTTATTTATAGTTCAAAAAATAAAAACCGCAGAGGTGATCAAATATAACTAAAAGAAAGCTCTATTTGTGGGGGAAAAAGGACATCAATTTTGTTTGGGAGCTAAGTCGCAGGGCCGCACAATTGTCAGTTAAAGCGACGCAGTGCTGAATCGCAAAAAGTGCTCTGTCAGGAAGGGAGTAAATTCTTCCAGTGGTTTCTTTTTGCTGACATGGCGTGGGTAATACCTGTATACAGTACAAGCACACATTACATTGCAGTACTGTGTACATAAGGACATAAAACAGTACAGTATAAGGAACGCTGGAAGGTGCATTTAGGAGAACAGAGTACAGTACAGTAAGACCCCTTTCACACCGATAGCGTGGGCGGTAAAACGCTGCTATTTTTAGCAGCGTTTTACCGCCGGATTTGCGGCGCATTTCGACCGCTAGCGGGGCACTTTTACCCCCCGCCAGCGGCCGCGAAAGGGTTAAAACCACCGGCAATACGCCGCAATATCGGCAATTTGCCGGCGGCATTACAGCGCTGCCCCATTGATTTCAATGGGGAGCAGCGGTGGAGGAGCGGTAAACACACCGCTCCTTCACCGCTCCAAAGAAGCTGCTGGCAGGACTTTTTTCTGACGTCCTGCCAATGCACCGCTGTAGTGCTTTCACACTACACACAATGGTGCAGCTTCTTTAGGGCGGATTGCAGGTGCTATTTCTAACGCTATAGCGCCTGCAAAACGCCCTGGTGTGAAAGGGGTGTAAGACATAAAACAGTATGCAGAAAGCTAGAAGGGGCATTTAGGAGAATAGAGTACAGTACAGTACAGTGCATACCTGTAAAACAGTAGGACGGGAGTGAGAACGAAGCTGATGCAGAGTAATGACATGACGTCCGGTGCACAGGTCAAGAGAGTGGGAGAGTTGGTCGTAAGTCCGAGCGATTGCCGGTCGGGAGACCCGGTTGTAAGTCCAAGCAGTTGTCCTGCGCAGGTCGGGGAGAGCTGAGCGTAAGTCCAAGTGGTCGTTAAACAGGTAAGTTGTTAAATGAGTACAAGTTTGTGGGTGCCATTTATACCCATTGTACAATTCAGTGATTTTACATATTTGCACTTATGTGGAACATTCTCTCTGGCATGGTTTATTGCGGTACGTGCCTTTGAGATGTTGAAGTAATGTCTTGCAAATTGATGCCACCTTCTACTGCATCATTTTAGAGATGACCTACATGATTAAAGTGTGCAAGTGACCTCAGTATCTTGGGGTTCACTTTGTTATCCCAAATTTGTCTGAAAAAGTGGGAATTCACTTTAAGCTGTATGTGGTGTTACAGAACAGTACGATTTTTACAGACAGCATCAGCAACACATTATTCTCATGCCACATCATTTGGATGCATAATTGATTTTTAACTGTTACGTTTAGCATTGGCTTAACTACAGCAGCACTCCAATCTCATTCATATCAACTTGACAAAAAAGGCTCTTTAATAGTTTTGTTGGAAACACTTGTTATTTTTATCAAGCACTAATAGACCTGAATTAATTGTGGGCAATTTAATTATATTTTTCTAGCTGTACCACATTGCATTGTGTTAAAAATGTAATACAACAAAACAGATGGCAACCAAACACTTCAAAACCACACATTTTCATAGTATTCAAATATTCAAAATATAGACTTCAGGTATGTGTTTGGTAGAAAATGGCTAGAGTCAGGACCGTATGCAAGCACCTTATATGCATAAGGCCGCGTACACACGGGCGGACTGTCTGACGGACTTGGTCCGCTGAAACGTGTTTTAGCGGACAGTCCGCTCGTGTGTGGGCTTCAGCGGACTTTTTCAGCGGACAGTCTGGCGGACTAAGTCTTTCGGAATTTCCGTAATATTGTCCGTCCAAACTTGGTTTCAGCGGACAGTCCGCTCGTGAGTAGGCAAGTTGGACGGACTAAGTATGGCACATGCTCAGAAAGGATTTACACGGCCGAAGGTTGCATTGCAGTGTATTGGACGTCGTATTTCTAGTCCCGTCGTACGTGTTGTACACGTCATCGCGCAAGCTTTCAGCGGACTGTCTGTTCATTGTGTGTGGTCAAGTCCGTTCATTCAAAAGTAGGACGGACTGTCTGTCGGATTGTCTGACGGACTTAGTTGGACGGATAGTCCGCCCGTGTGTACGCGGCCTAAAATAGAAAAAGACAAAGCAGGTATTATCTTGCAATAAAAATTAGAGTGCATAATCTGGGAAACCACAAATATTGTTCAGTGTCTGGACAGTACATAGGCAGGTAGGTTAGGCCACAATACCAGAGAGAGAGAGATGTGATGTAGATTATATTTCAAATAGAAATTAGATTGTATTATTCAGTGGCGAAAATACAAGGGTCATACTTGCGATCGGGCCCTGGAGTTCCACCACTGTGGGGGTCCCCACTCACCCTAAGAGCCCGAACTGTGTTTCCCCAGCGGCTGTAGGGCTCTGCGCTGTGAGTGTCTCTTACACAGCCCAGAGCCAATGCTGACAGTTTACCCTCTCCCTCCCTCGCACGGATTGGAGAGGAGATAGAGAGTTGATAAGCTTCTACTCCTGCACTCTACTCCTGTGTTCTGCCCACACTCCTCAGCAGTGTTATGCCTCAGAGAAGGGGAAGTGTGGATAGGAAGTTTGAAGCCCAGCTGCCAGATAAGGAAAGGTGCCGATGCCTGAGTGAGCTTTCCATTTATCCACTGAGTGAAGTTTCCCCCCTCCCTCCCTTCTCGCTTTTGCCTCCCAGTGAGTAAACTAATGTAAGAGAGACTCAGATGTAAGGGATGCTCTATGGACTCTGTGAGTATAGATATAAAGGGGAAATCTGCAGATTCAGATGTAAAGGGGAACTCTGCAGATTCAGATATAAAGGGGAACTATGCAAATTCACACGTAAGTGGAAACTCTGTGGATTGAGATGTACAGGGAAACTCTGCTGATGTAGCTGTAAAGGGGAACCCTACAAAGTCAGATGTAAGGGGAAAATTCTGCGGATTCAGATATAAAGGGGGGCACTCTGTGGACTCTGATGTAAGGGGGGATTTTTGTGATTAAATTAATAGGATTAGAAAGGTTCTTTAGTCATAAAATATATGTAAAGTGTATACTACAAAAAAAACTGCAGTGCGCTGCTAAAGTGTTTAGGTTTGGCTTGAAGACCAATCCTACTGAAGATGGCAGGAAGGGGGCCCACTGTGGGATGGTAATAAAAGGCCCTGCAATGGGAGTAAAGGGCCCCAGGATCAATGGGAAGGACCTGGGCGGGAGGAAAGTGGGGGGGAGCGCGTCAGGGGGGCCCTTCATGGATTCTTACGTCTCTGGTATTATTTGAGAGACAATAGCCACAGATATTGTACAGTATCTATTTTATTTTGTTTTAAATAGATGTTTGTTTAAAATGCTAAAAGGAGACATACAGATATAGTATGTGCCTAGCTAAGCATTTCTAGCGTCCTCTTATTCCTCCTCTTCCTCTTCCTCCTGTACCTCTTTCTCCTCCTCCCCCTCTACTTCTCCTCCCTTTCTTCCTTGACCTCTGTCTTTGTGATTATGGAATGAAGAGAGGCTTCCTTTAAACCCCACCAGTAGGGATGAGCCGAACACCCCTCGGTTCGGTTCGCACCAGAACTTTCGAACGGACCCCAAATTCGAACGAACTTTAGAACCCCATTGAAGTCTATGGGACTTGAACGTTTGAAATTAAAAGTGCTAATTTTAACGGCTAATATGCAAGATACTGTCCTAAAAGGGTTTGGGGACCTGGCTCCTGCCCCAGGGGACATGAGTCAATGCCTAAAATGTTTTTAAAAATGTCCGTTTTGGCGGGAGCACTGATTTTGATGACGATTAAAGTGAAAAAAAAAGTGAAATATTCCTTTAAATATGGTGCCTGGGGGGTGTCTGTAGTATGCCTGTGAAGTGCCACGTGTCTCCCGTGTTTAGAACAGTCCCTGCACAAAATGACATTAAATGGAAATAACATCATTTAAAACTGCTTGCGGTTTTAATGTTATATCTGGTTCCTGCAATATGGTTGAAAATCATTGAGAAAAATGGCATGGGTAGCCCTCCCTGCCCATTACAGCCCCTTTGGGTCTTGTACGCATATTAAGGGGAACCCAGTACCCATATTAAAAAAAGGAAATGCGTGTGGCCCCCAGGCCCTATATACTCAGAACAGCAGTATACAGGTGGTGCAAACAAGACAGGGACTGTGTAGGTTTATTGTGTTAAGTTGAATCTGTTTGTAATTTTGAACTGGTACATTTTTAAAGTGTAGCTCCAGACCAAAAAACTATTTTTAAGCTTTTTGGAAAACATAGGGAAGGGTTATTACCCCTGTATAATTTGTTTTGTCGTACATCTTTTTTCATCTCACTTGCAATTGTCTCCTTCCGTTTGCAGGTAGGAGATGTTTGTAAGTTGGATGTTTGAAAGTAGGGGCCTTCCCTATATGCTCTGCAGAAATGGCGGAACAAGGTGTTGGTTTTGCCACAACATTGTAAGCCCTGAAAGTGACTCTTGGTGGGCGCTGGAGCGCCCTGCTGTGAACGATTATAACAAGAATTGTAATTACATGCCATTGTTGAACAGTGGTAGAAAAATTTACCTTTGGTGGTTGTGGTGCTGGTGCCACAACACTATAAGTCCTCACAGTTACTCTGGGTGGGCACAGGAACGGGCCCTCCTTTGAAATATTATATCAAGAATTGTAATTACATGTCCCTGTTAAACAGGGGCAGAAAAATTGGGCCTTAGGCACTGGTGCTGGTGCCACCACACTGCAACCTCTCCCATATACTCTAGTTTTATTGCAGGAATTAGCCCTGCTGCAAAGAATTGCATCAAAAATTGTACTTAAACGCCCCTGTTAAACAGGGGCAGAAAAATTGGGCCTTAGGCACTGGTGCTGGTGCCACCACACTGCAACCTCTCCCATATACTCTAGTTTTATTGCAGGAATTAGCCCTGCTGCAAAGCATTGCATCAAAAATTGTACTTAAACGCCCCTGTTAAACAGGGGCAGAAAAATTGGGCCTTAGGCACTGGTGCTGGTGCCACCACACTGCAACCTCTCCCATATACTCTAGTTTTATTGCAGGAATTAGCCCTGCTGCAAAGCATTGCATCAAAAATTGTACTTAAACGCCCCTGTTAAACAGGGGCAGAAAAATTGGGCCTTAGGCACTGGTGCCACAACACTGCAACCTCTCCCATATACTCTAGTTTTATTGCAGGAATTAGCCCTTCTGCAAAGCATTGCGTCAAAAATTGTAATTAAACGCCCCTGTTAAACAGGGGCAGAAAAATTGGGCTGATGGCATCACCCAGAACCAGAAATTTTCTTCCAACATATCAGCGGAGGAGGAAGAGGATATACAATCAACATAACAGGACAGTCACTCATCATCAGCATAGGCAGTCTTGAAGGGATGCGATATTTCAAAAAAAATTATTCGGTTACATCAGCTTCAGGTGCTTAGTAGCTGTGGGTGATCCAAGACTGATTCATCTTGATGAAGGTCAGTCGATCAACTGATTCGGTGGACAGGCGCACCCTGTGATTGGTAACAAAGCCACCAGCAGCACTGAAGGTGCGTTCCGAAAGAACGCTGGATGCAGGACAGGCCAGTAGCTCAATTGCATACTGTGCAAGCTCTGGCCAGTGATCCATCCTCAAGACCCAGTAAGCCAGAGGATTTTCGGTGGGAAAGGTGTCCAAGTCTGACCTTGCCCCTAGGTATTCCTGCACCATGTAAATCAGACGCTGGCGATGGTTGCTGGAACCGATCATACCTTGGGGCTGCGGACTAAAAAATTGTCTGAAAGCATCAGTCAGACGGCCACCTTCTCCACCGCTCCTTCTGACCGATGCCTCAGCAACACGTTGTCCAGGACCAGGAGTTTGTAACCTCCCAGTCTCTGGGAACGCGTTGCACATACCTTTCTGCAAGGCCTCCCGGAGATGTCTCATCCTCTGCTCCCTCTGCGATGGCAAGATAAGGTCGGCAACCTTACCCTTGTACCGTGGATCAAGGAGAGTGGCCAGCCAGTAATGGTCCCTCTCCTTGATCCGAAGAATACGAGGATCCTTCCGCAGGCTTTGCAGGATCAGGGAGGCCATGCAGCGTAGGTTAGCTGAGGCATTCGGTCCGGAGTCCTCTGGGTCACTAAGGACAACATGATCCGCAGCTACCTCCTCCCAGCCACGTACAAGTCCACGTGTTTCTTGGGACTGTAAATCATCCCTACAAGACTGCTGCTGCTGATGCTGAGTGCCAGCCTCCACCTCCATGCTGACACAATCATCCTCCTCCTCCTCTTCCTCCTCCTCATCCTCTTCCTGTGTGATGGGTGGCACAGCAGGAACACTGTCTGGATAAAGGGGGCCTTGAGAGGCAAGGAAGTCCTCCTCTTCCTGCCTCTGTTCTGCCTCAAGTGCTCTGTCCATTATTCCATGCAGCGTATGCTCCAAGAGGTGGACAAGAGGTACAGGGTCACTGATGCATGCACTGTCACTGCTCACCATCCTTGTGGCCTCCTCAAACGGTGACAGGACAGTGCATGCATCCCTGATCATGCCCCACTGGCGTGGTGAGAAAAAAACCGAGCTCCCCTGACCCTGTCCTGGTGCCGTAGTCGCACAGGTACTCATTGATGGCCCTCTGCTGCATGTGCAGCCGCTGCAGCATGGCCAACGTTGAGTTCCACCTGGTGGGCATGTCACATATAAGGCGGTTCTTGGGCAGGTTCAACTCCTTTTGGAGCACAGCCAGCCGAGCACAGGCATTAAATGATCAGCGGAAATGCACACAGACTTTCCTGGCCTGCTTCAGGACATCCTGTAAGCCGGGGTACCTGCCCAATAACCGCTGCACCACCAGGTTAAGGACGTGAGCTACACAGGGCACATGGGTCAGTTGTCCCTGTCGGAGGGCGGAGAGGAGGTTGGTGCCATTGTCACAAACCACCATTCCTGGCTTAAGCTGGCGTGGCGTCAACCACCTCTCGGCCTGCCCCTGCAGAGCTGACAAAACATCTGCCCCAGTGTGGCTCCTGTCCCCCAAACAAACCAGTGCAAGCACGGCATGGCATCGTTTTGCCTGCGTACTTGCGTAGCCCCTGGAACGCCTACGGAGCACCGCTGGTTCTGAGGACAGAGCACTGGAAGAGGCCATGGAGGAAGAAGAAGAGGAGGGGGTGGAGGAGAGAGGTGTGTCACAACCAATAGTAGCATTTTGGAGGCGTGGTGGCGGAACAACCTCCAACACTACTGTACCTTGTCCTGCATCCTTCCCAGCTGCCAGAAGAGTGATCCAATGGGCCGTGAAAGACAGGTAACATCCCTGTCCATGTCCTGCTGGACCATGAGTCAGCGATAATATGCACCTTACCGCTGACCGCCCTGTCCAGCGAGGCAAGGACATTGCCTTTCACATGCCGGTAGAGAGCCGGAATCGCTTTCCGTGAGAAAAAGTGGCGTTTGGGGACCTGCCACTGAGGAACCACACATTGTACAAACTCACGGAAGGGGGCCGAGTCTACCAACTGAAAAGGCAGCAGTTGAAGTGCTAGCAATTTAACCAAGCTAGCATTCAACCGCTGGGCATGTGGATGGCTGGGAGTGAACTTCTTTCGCCGGTCCAGCAGCTGGGGCAGGGACATTTGCCTGCTATAATCGGACGTGGGTGTACTGCTAGCAGAGTGCCCGGAAGCACTTGGCTGTGACACACCTAATTCTATACCTTCATTCCTCTCAGAGCAGGTTTCAGAGAGGACTGAAGGTCTAGTGGGATTGGAGATGCCAGCTGATGAGGAGCAAGGAGAGGTCCGCTTTGTTCTTTGGTGTGGGTCTTTGAGGTACGCTTGCCAACGAGCTGCATGGCAGGTCAACATATGTCTGGTCAAGCATGTGGTGCCCAAGCGGCTGATGTTTTGGCCACGCGAGATACGCTTGAGACATATGTTGCAAATAGCAGCGGTGCGATCTGATGCACTCGTCTCAAAAAAGGCCCACACCAAAGAACTTTTAGAATAACGCGCAGAGGCAGCGCCCTGCACAGGCGGAGCTCTGCGGTGTGATTCAGTCGGTGTGCTGCCCCTAAGCTGGCCCCCGGAGGGCATCCTGCCTCGTTGGACATGTGCCTCCTCCTCCTCCTCCTCCTCTCTCCTATCAGGCACCCACGGGGAGTCAGTGCCCTCATCATCCCCTGCCTCTTCATCACTGTAGCAAACCTGGCAATATGCTGCAGCTTGTGGAATGACATGACTGCCAGATTGCTGTCCTTCTTGAGCATCCCCTCTCTCTGCATTCACGCTACTGCCTTACTCTACCTGAGTGTCATCATCAGAGGCTACAAAACACTGGGCATCCTCCTGGAGCATGTACCCAACACTGTGCTCAAAGAGTTCAGGAGACTCCTCAGGAGGACGTGGTGGGTCTAGGGAAGGAGTCACTGATGATGACATTGAGATGAGGGAAGACGATGCGTTGGCAGCTGCTTTGCTAGTACCCTGAGACTGGGTGAGAGAGGATGAGGAGGATGAAGAGGGCTTGGTCATCCACTCTACCAAGTCATTGGCATGTTGCGGTTCAACATGTCCAGCTGCCGAAAAGAAGGACAAGCGTGTCCCATGGCCACGTGCTGGTGACAATGCACCGTGTCCACGACCAGCACTGTTGTCTCTAGACACAGAGCCTGCTTGCCCTCTTTTATCGGCTCGCACCTGTCTACCTCTCCTTGCTGGCCTTCCAGACATGGTAATGGCCTGAAGGGAGTTGGGTAAAACAGCAGTTGGGTAGTGTATATTGTGCTGGAGGCACACAACACCCACTAACTCCTGCAGATGCCTTTATTATAGAACACCAGAGATAAAGGGGTATACTGTAATGGAGTCACACAACACCCACTAAGCCCTGCAGATGGCTCTATTAGAGAACAGCAATAAAGGGTAGATACAGGTGTATATTGTGCTGGAGGCACAAAACACCCACTAACTCCTGCAGATGCCTTTTTTATAGAACACCAGAGATAAAGGGGTATATACAGATGTATACTGTGCTGTGCTGGAGGCACACACAACTTCCAATAACTCCTGCAGATGGCAAGTGGGCTCAAATAGAGAAGAGCTATGTAGGTGGATAGAGCCGTGTGTACTGGGTACAGAGCACGCAGACAGCACGCACAAGCTCCTAACACTACTGACTGCAAGCTCTATTATAAAAGATAGATCACTAGCTATATAGGTGAGGTGAATATAGCGGTGTATACTGCGGTCAGGGCAAGCAGACAACAACCACTACAGAAGAGCAAGATCGAAAATCGACCGATAACGATCGGTGTGTACTGTGTTGAAGGTACACAGAACACCCACTAACTGCTTCAGACGCCAACACACTACACAAGGCCGCCGTGCTGGCGGCCTTATATAGTGTGGGGCGTGTACTACACAGCCTGAGCTATGATTGGCCACAGGCATCCTGCCTGTGGCCAATCATGGCTCTCCTCGCTGCTGACGCTGTGATTGGCCAAGCATGCGGGGTCACAGTGCATGCTTGGCCAATCATGAGCCAGCAATGCACTGCAAAGACGCAGTGCATTGTGGGCCGTGAGCGCCACACGAATTTGGCGCGAACGGCCCATAATGTTCGGAATTCGCCGAACGGGCGAACAGCCGATGTTCGAGTCGAACGTATGTTCGACTCGAACACGAAGCTCATCCCTACCCACCAGTGTCTTATCCCACGGGAGGTAGTGAAGTGGCCAATAAAGTCTCTCTTTTTTCTCCACCCAGGCGCATAGAAGCCAGTGGCCTGCAAGTAATACTAAAGTGTTCTTCCCCCCCCCCCCCCTCTTTTGCTAATTTTGCCATAGCTGTGAAACTGGCAATAAGGAGTTGGTGAAATTATAAGCCACTGCTATCCTCAGGACCAGTCCATGGGCTCTCTCAATATTTCTGAGTTTGTAACATCATATTCTAATCAATATTGTACCAAGCCAGAAGCCTAAAGCCAAACCTTTTACATTTGTTTAGGATTCCCCTGTGTGGATAATTTATCTGTTCTATGCTAAAGGAGAAGTCCAGCCTGATTTAGTTTTTGCTGGGCTTCTCCTATGGGTCACAGGATTGCAATTCGTTTTGCACCCCTGTGACCCGTTTTCAGCAGAGAGCAGTCTGAAGTCCCCTCTCTGCTGACGTCAGTGGAATCAGTCCAGGCAGCACGTCATCATGACAAAAAAGTCTGGATCGGCCAGGTGCCTGGACCGATGCCTGTCTCAGCCTCTCAGTTAGCCACTGAGAGCCTGAGACGGCTGCTTCCCATCCCTCCACAGCTCAGCTCTCCAGTGAGCATGGAGGAGCGGAGAGGAGAGCGGCTAATTTACAATCAGCAGCTCTCTGCTCGGGGAGCTGTGAGAACCGAGTCATTGGCAGTGTTCGATCGCTCAGTTCTCAATGTAGAGGCGCTGGGGAACAGATGCAACATCGATCCGATTCTGCATCCACCTAAGTAAGTATGATGGGTAAAAAAAAAAACATGCTTCTCTTTTAAATTTAGATTAACTATTAATATCCGTTTTCCCACTCCTATCAGTGGATGTGGTAAAATTCACCCCTGATCCCAAATTTACTTGATTTTCTAGAACTTCTAGATTTCCCAAGATACATGTATATGAATGACATATAATGCTTATTTTAAAAGTAGCATTAAAATGTTTTCCAATTTCTCCAATATCAAACCAACTTAAGACATCTAGAAGTGTACCTAGTACACTTATGCCGCGTACACACGACCGGACTTTCCGGCAGACTAGGTCCGACGGAATCGGCCCGTCGGGGAATCCAGTCGTGTGTGGGCTAATCAGATGTTTTTCATTAAAAAAATCAGACGGACCAGGAAATAGAACATGTTTCAAATCTGTCCGACTGACTCAATTCCTATTGGGAAAACCATTCGTCTGTATGCTGGTCCGACGGACCAAATAAGACGCAAGGGAAGCTATTGGCTACTGGCTATTGAACTTCCTTTTTTTAGTCCCATCTTACATCATCACGTAACGAACAAACAGATTTTCGAACGGACTTAGTCCACTCGTATGTGGCCAAGTCCGTTCGTTCGGAAAGTCTGTCGGAATTCCGCCAAAAGTCCGTCGGACCTAGTCTGCCGGAAAATCTGGTCGTGTGTACGCGGCATTAAATGTATACCAAAGATCAGCTCTTTGAAGTGAATAACACATTCTATATGTCCTATGAATAATAAATAAATATGCTATTCTTTAGGAGGCAGGTACTAAAACAGAAGGGATGACTTCTAATATCCATACCAATCTATCCTATATTACCTATTTTTCTAGACCAGTACGCTTCACATTTCAAAGGATATTTCATCAAATATTTATTAATTAAAATGTTATATACAAAGGTGTCATTTTCCCTTGGGATCTTAATGCATGATGAAATTGCAGATGCTGGTAAACAATTCTTAGGCATGGAGAACTCTCATGGAGAAATTGCTAAATGGCCCATTCTTTCCAAAGAGTAAATCCAGCCAACATTGCCAGTTCCTTATACAAAGAGCCAATGAAGGAAATAAACCCCTTTATACCCTAACAAATTATTAATTGTTCACCAAATTGTATCCACTAGTTGAAGAATAGGGGTGCCCAAAAACCACCCATGTTGTAAATTCACTCAGCAAAACAAAAACACATGACCTGTAGCACACCGATTTCAATGGTACTTCCACCGAATTCCCTGAGCTGTCATCATCAATATAAAATCAGGGGCAGGGATAGTGTTGACATCAATGACCAAATATGGCACAGGTGAGGTACTGCAGCAAGGGGGCTCAGTTAGACCCCTTTCAAACTGGGGCACTTTGCAGGCGCTACAGCGCTAAAAATAGCGCCTGCAAAGTGCCTCGAAAGAGCTGCTGCTGTGTCTCCAGGGTGAAAGACCCGAGGGCTTTCACACTGGAGTGGTGCGCTGGCAGGACGATAAGACCCCTTTCACACTGGGGCGGAGGTGGTAATTTCCAATGCCGCTACTTTTAGTGGCGCATTACCGCCAATTTTGCTGCGCTATTCGGTCGCTAGCGGGACACTTTTACCCCCCGCTAGTGGCAGAGAAAGGGTTAAAACCACCACAAAGCACTGCTGCAGCAGCGCTATGCTGTCGGTATAGCCACGCTGCCCCATTGATTTCAGTGGGCAGGAGTGGTGTATACACTGCTCCTTCACCGCTCCAAAGATGCTGCTAGCAGGACTTTTTTTTACCGTCTGGCCAGCGCACCGCTCCAGTGTGAAAGCCCTTGGGGCTTTCACACTGGAGACACAGCAGCAGCTCTTTCAGGGCGCTTTGCATGCGCTATTTTTAGTGCTGTAGAGCCTGCAAAGTGCCCCAGTGTGAAAGGGGTCTAAAAAAAGTCCTGCTAGCAGCATCTTTGGAGCAGTGAAGGAGCTCCTTCCTATTGAAATAAATGGGACAGCGCGGCTATACCGCCAGCATAGTGCTTTCTAGGCCGCTAGCGGCAGCCGTAAAAGCACCCTGCTAGCGGCCAAATAGTGGCACGAAATTGGAGGTAAAGTGGCGCTAAAAATATTGCAGTTTTACCGCTGACGCTGCCCCCGCCCCAGTGTGAAAGGGGTCTAAAAGTTGTAACCTAATTAGGTATAGTGTCGGTGCTCCTAGGGGAAACCCAGAAGTGTGGAGGATGCGTGCTAGAAAGAAATCCTGGCCCTGGATCCCAGGAAAGTGTTCCTTGAATACCGTGACAGTAACAGGGAAGAACAGGTTTTTCTGTATTTGCAAATATCCACTCTACTTATGGAGGAAAACTTAAACCAGCAGTAAATCATTTCTGCACTAGATATGTCAAAGAGTTTTCATTTTACAGATCAGCCTTAAACGCTAAACCTGACAGCAAAACACTCAGGAAGTTTGCATTATTGTAATTAAGTTTCATGAAACTGCGCAAAACAAGACAGTGACTAATTAGTGAATAGATTCTAATCCACACTGAAGTTGTTTGTATAACAAATCTATTCAGTGTAGTATACAATCAAATGAGGTAAAAAGCTTTTTAGTATACCATGTGTGAAAATGAAACTGCTATCTGGCAATATTTAGCATCTAACAGTAAGTCGATTGGATTTAGGAGATCAACCCGGATATTATGGAAATGTACAGTATATATTAAAACCAATTTTAGTCATTTTAAGCTACTTTTAAGATCATATTCAGTAAAAAATTCTTAAAGCGTGTCTAAAAACAAACAAAAAATAAATAATTTGCAACCTACCAGTCAAGATGTGCTGACTGCATTAGTTTACTTTTTTAAGCATTTTTGTCTTTATTTTCATCTGGTAATCCTGCATACAGCACACGTCCTGGCTCTTTATGGCTATACCCATTCTCCACTGTATCTATACAAAGAGCCATGGTCACACAGGCTGGACTTAAAACATGTCTGCCTTTGTTCATCTCCTTTACTTGGGGGTATGAAGAGTAGCAGTTTACACAAGAAAGGTAAGGTTGTTTTCTGCTTCAAGTTTTTCTCATGGAAAGTGACAAGGAAACTGCATTTTCAGCAGGGCAAACAGGTATTTAATGTACTTGCTGAAAATGTTCCTTGCCTAACCCCTTTGTGTCGGTGCCTCCCAGCCCTTTAAGAGGTTTTGGATGCCGGGAGGCGAGGCGGGGTTTGTGATCATGTGAATGCCGTGATTGGCTGTCACGACCATCACATGATTGGAAAGCTTTCCGTTAGCCGCTGGTAACTGTTCCAGGAGCGTGCAGGGTGTGTGCTCTGGGCACAGCTGTGCCTGCTAATTGGTACGCAAATATGCGGCCACTCAGCGCCAAGGCCCAGCCGATGAGGGGCCGCATATCTGCATACTAGCGGCACCTACGGGTTAAAAAAAAATGCAAATACAGCATCTAATGACTGGCACACTGCAATCTAAATGTGTGCCTAACACCATATCCCCCTTCCACAATCCTGTGACCCTCAACCCAAAATAATAGCCTTCAACTCCTCTCTTGATAGTGTAAAATGACAGTATTTCCCCATCTTAACACATCAGTCATAGCCCAACTGATCTGCTAACCTCCTCCATCAGCCTTTATAAAGCTATCACAGGTTACATATTTATATGGAGGGCTCCCCTACATATCAACTCTGAGCACTCCTCGTTCTATTATGTAGATACTTTATGGGCTTTTAGGGATGGTCAGAGTAATGAGGCATAGCTGGGTCAAAACTCTCTCAGTGAATTCAAAGAATGCGTTTTTTTCTTTTATTTCTATTGCTATGGAACACAAACAACAAAAATAAAGAAAGAAAAAGTTATGACTTTAAACCTTGAATGGAACTTTGTAGGCTCTACAAGGAGTTCTTCTTTAATGTATTTTAAAATAAATAAATGTTTCTTTATTTGAATTTTAAAATGTATACCAGATAACACAAATGGTAAAGCCATTTTAAAAAATCTATTATTCCATGACAAATAGGGCAGTTGCGTTGTTGGCAGTGGCATTTCAAAAATATATTTTTGTAAAAAAACTATTAGTATGAGCAGTTACATGCTTATTCATAAACAAGCGGAGCTCCACTGCCTAAATCATTTTTTTTTAAATGCAATGACATTAATTAAATTAATCATGATTAGTACTCACTTGTCCCATTTTATAAGTCTTTACCATATCGATTTTAGCTATATAAATGAAGTTATATAGCATCTGTTCGGTGGTTTTCATCTTACCTGTGGGTATGTGAAGCCCACAGGCATCCTCTTCCGGGATACAGTTTCACTTTAGTCCCAGGATGCACTGCGCACTGTTTTTCTGATCTCGCGCATGCGCAGTGACTTCAATTTGGAGCGCAGACAACAGCTCAGGTTTCTAAATCTCAAGATAACTCGGGCCAGGCCGCCGCACTGACTCCTGGGAACTATGACACAAGCTCCCAGGAGACAGTGTGGATAGGGGATATTGCGGAATATCCCCGCCCATATCCGCAATCACATACACAGGAAGTCCAGCATGTCAGCAGAAAAGAAAAAGGTACTGTAAAAAAAAACAAAAAAAAAACAAACTTCCGTTTTGGATAGCTGAAAGTTAGTATATACATTTTAGATTATATGTTTAAATCGGGTGGAGCTCCGCTTTAACTAAAGCTGAATGGTTTACATCACCACCCAATTAAGCAATAATTTAAGGAGAACAATATTTGGTTAAGTGTACTATCTGACTTATAGTGAGGATGGGGGATAAAATGTAGAAGCTAATTGTGGGATATAGGTCGGTACAAGGAGCTGGAGTGGTCATAGAACAGAGAGAAAGGCAGAGCAAGAGGGAGTTCAAAAAGTACAGAAGATGATCACTGTAGAATGGTAGAGGAGATAGAGAAGAAGCAGCAAACCAAGGTATATTAGCAGAGGAGTCAGAGCATGAGCTTACCATTGACCAGTAAGGAAAGCGAAGGGAGGCAAAGTATAATTTAATGGTGACCATATATAATATATATATATATATATATATATATATATATATATATATATATATATATATATATAAATATATATATAAAGTAAATAATTATAATATAAATTAAACTTTGATATACACCATAAAATCATTTTGTTCACTGGTTCATTGGGGGCACAGTCAGTCATTCTTATTGATGGATATAGCTGCTGCCTCTCGAAGGTTGAGCTCTAGAAAAGCAAACAACCACATCTAGAACGTATAACCTTGCAAGCATTAGGAGTAGCAAGCAATAAGCAAACATAAGTAACAGAAAAATTCCTTTACAAAAAATCATCTTATTTGTGGTAACAGGAAATTGGCCATAAATACAAAAACACAACAAAATGAACTACTAAAGAGAAATAATTTTCAGTGAGTGCAAAAAAAAAAAAAATAATAATCTTTTTTTTCTTGCACCATTCATTGGAAGCCACAGTATTTTTTTTTTAGATGTGGGACATCCAAAAGCAACTTCAAGAAAGGGGGCTAGCAGAAAATCGGTGATGCCAAGGCAAACCTTAAAGTGGTTGTAAAGTAAATTTTTTTACTTTTACTTACAGGAAAGCCTATAATAAGGCTTACCTGTAGGTAAAAAAAATATCTCCTAAACCTGTACGGTTTAGGAGATATTCCCCTCGCAATGCGCCACTGACTGCAGTGGTGCATGCGCACAGGGGATTCTTGGCTGGAAGCCCGGCAGATCCTGCCGGGAAGAAATCTCCCGCTGGAAGCCCGGCAGATCCTGCCGGGAAGAAATCTCCCGCGCGCACGCGTGGGAGTGACAATATCACGGCTCTGGCCACTCACACCACCGGAGCCGCGATACCCGGAAGAAATGCCAAGGGAACATGTCAGCTCCCTCGGTGTGGATTGGGCCAGATGTTGGGGCCTCGTTCTAAGGTAAGTATTTCATAATGAGCTAGTATGCGGTGCATACTAGTTCCTTATGCCTTTTTCTTTGCAGGTGAGTAAAAAAAAAAAAAATCAGCGGGTTTACAACCGCTTTAATGATCTTAGCTTAACTAGATCACAAAGGGATGAGAAAATATGCATGCATTTGATTCGCCAAGGATCTGGCAAACCCTGTTTGAAATACCTAAAACCCATACCTAGCAGCAAATCCCACTGAAGTCTAAAGAGATCTGAAGGTAAATTCTGGGCTAATAAGCTAATAAGCAAACGGCCGTCCCTTCAGAGCGCATGCGCCGGTGACAACACCGGCTGCATGAAGTGTGAGTATCTCGTAAACCGTGAAGGTTTAGGAGATGTTGATATTACCTACAGGCAAGCCTTATTATAGGCTTACCTGTAGGTACAAGGATACAGAATGGGTTTACATCCACTTTAATGCATATGAACACCAGAGTGAAACTATGTAGCAGCTGCGCATATGAAAATACTGTATTAATAATAATAATAATTAAAAAAAAAATCCTGACCGGGATGACTAATCTTGTATTAAAATATTATAAAACAAATATAACACTTGTCTCAGCCTGAGGCTTTAATATAAATGCAGTTTATTTTATGTAGGAATGAAATAAGAGTAGTTATCCTGTTCAGTTTTACTTCAAGCATTTTTAAAAACAACTTTTCTTTTATATTCCTAATTTTACATCATTTTAAAACATTTTTTTCTACCACAGATGATTATAAAATAGTACACATTATGTATTATTATTTGTGTTATATTTATACGTGTAGAGACAAAGGTCTTTTTTTTAAATTCATTATGTTTTATCTCTGTCTTGTAGTTTCCGATGAAGGGGAAGTGTTTTGATGTATTCAATTTTTTGTCATTGAATTATAAACAATTAAAAGCAATTTTACTTTGTGTTCTGTTTGGTTTGGCAATCATTTCTGTCTACACTTTAAGCCACTTCTGGGTACCCATTAAGGGAGGCCTATTTGCTTTGTGAGCTGCCTTACCAGGCTCGGGGGAGTTTGTTTGAAAGCCTCTGTGCATTTGAACTTTTGAATGAGCTTTGAAATCACGTTGTCTTTTAATTATTCCTTTCTGGAATAATTATATAGTCACGTAGTCAAGTTCATATTTTGTGAGGGCACAAAAGGGTAAGTAGAGTCCTAGGAACATATACATGCCTTATAAGAGCTTTGAAGTATATGTGAACCCTGTCAAACAACCCATTTCTTTTAAACTAGAAATGAAAGGCAAAACATCTGTGTGTGTGTGTGTGTGTGTGTGTGTGTGTGTGTGTGTGTGTGTGTGTATATATGTATATATATTATGTATAAACACTATATTTTCAAAAGTATTGGGACACCAAATAATGGGAACACACATGTGTTAGAGTCAGAAGGCCGTACATCACAGAAAAAATTGCAAAATGGGATAGTCCCCCAAGGGGTTTTTTAGTGGCATAATACATTAATCAAAAAAGATGTAAATATAATGAAATAAAATCTTTTATTGTACAAAGGATGAAATAGAGGCTACTAATGGATTTAAAAAAAAGTCAACTCTGGTTACAGGCATGTCTGAAGAATATTCCATCAATACTAGAGAATGATAAACAATAAAGTACATTGTATATATTATAAAATTGACATCCACATAAATATCCCAACGCGTTTCGACCTGTACTGTCTCAGTCTTATTCAGGGGGATTTATATTCTGGTGAGATATATTTTAAAAATTCATGATTCTGACACTCTATAAACTACTGACATCTGTGTGTATGTGTATATATATATATATTAATGGTATATTTACTGCTCAAAAGATGAAATTGTGTCACATAACCAGATTTAAAATTAAATGCAATTATCCAGTGATCTCCATATGCTGTTCCCCACTCTTCCAGGCAAAAAACAACTCCAAAGGGCTTACAAAGAGCCACAAACTTGGACCTCGAGAGAGGGAAGAGGTGGGCGGCACCTGTGATGTATTTCAGTACCTAAACCAGTAAAGATTATATGGAGTGGTAATATGATTTGTCAGCACTATCCTGGCATCAGATTGACTAGTCCCCACCCATATACATCAGTTTGTTTGAATATTAACCTCAACATATGTTAGGAAGAATAAACTGTATTATATTATATTGTTATTGCTATATCTAAGAATCGTATTATTAATGTACCACACAAAGAAAAATGTGTGATAGATGAGGTTGGTGATGATATGTAATAAAATAGCATATTGGGATGTAAGTAATAAATCAGAAGACAAATACAGATTAAAAAGTATGTGACTTTGTGATATGGTGGATATATGGTGATTGAAATATAAAAGTTATATATATTAAATAACCTTTGTTATAGGTTCATATGTGAGAGTGTTGGGGGTGTGTGTATGAAATAAGCAATGTAACAAAACAGTGTGAGAACTAAAAAAACAAAAAAGTGAAAATGCGTAAAGTGATAAATTCTAAAGAAATACAAATACATAGACCAATGTAGTGATTGTTTGTGAGCAATGGTTGTAATCTTGCTGCCATACTAGCATAAGTGTGTGGCCCAAAGAGTGATAAACAAAAAGTTTCTATATTGAATATAAAGAGTAATGAACAGTAGTAAGGAAAAACACTGAAATTCTAAAAAGTGTATCATGATTATATGATATGTATTGATCCACTGTTCGCTGGAGGAGAGGCTGTTCTGGTATATTCGGTACAGTACTTATGTTTAACTCCAATCCTTTCTATGTGTGTATGTGCAGAGCTCTCCTGGGATCACGTCAAGATCCACAAGAGATTTGGTGCATAAATAATATCTAAGCCAATTACTCACAGGTGTTAGCCAATCCCCCCTCCCCCCTCCCTCACGTTTCTCGCTGCCAGTGATGCGGCCACTGTGTGGCTCCCTCAGCTTTCCTGTAAGCTCCAGCCATTGCCCTCTGTCGACATTGCGTGATGCGTGATGTCACATGCATGCGGGGCCAAGGCTACGTGTGCACGCAGCATCATTAGATGTCCAGTGGTGATCAAGGAATGCCGCCGCCACAGTAATCCTCCCTCTGGTGGCCAAAGATGGATTGACCACACAGTAGGAGAGCATGATAAATGGGAGGGGTTGAGGAAGGGACATTTACTGCAAATTAATTTACTGGAATGCAAAAGTACAATACTTCAAAATGATTTTTTATATACAATTGTGTATTTCATCAAAAATGTAATTCAAAGTTTCTTACTTTAAAGAGCTGTGGGCTTATAGAGTATTCTAGTCCTTCAAAGTTGTGATGGACATCCTAATAAATATGTTAAACCAAAATTTGTCTTTTTGGGTTATTATATTTAGACAATCCTTTCGGAAGGGGAGCATGTACGATGGATCCATTATGGCCTAAAGGGGTGGTGGCCTATAATCTAAATATACATCTTTGTTCATACTGGAACAATAACCTCGATCCAAAACATTTATTTGATTGAAAGCAGTGAAAATTACTTTAGGCAGAAATTACTATTACAATATTCAGTTGTATGCTATCTCACACAGCTCATAGTCGATCTGATGCCAGGATAGTGCTGACAAATCATATTATCACTCCATATAAACTTTACTGATTTATGTATTGAAATACATCACAGGTGCCGCCCATTCCTTCCCTCTCTGGAGGTCCAAGTGTGTGGCTCCTTGTAAGCCCTTTGGAGTTGGTAAATGTAAAACTCTGATTTCCATCATCCAATCACATGCAAGCAAAAATGCTGTTTTTTAAATTGCACTGATTTCTTTACATTTACTAAGCTCTGGAGAAAATTAGTGCAACTGTACTCGCAAAGAGCATAGTCTAATTGTCTTTAAGAAATCAACACCATAATCTCTTGTTCATAAAGGGCTCAAAGAGATAGGGGTGGAGAAACGGCAGTACATTGATTTACCCAATGACTGGCTGTACAGGGGGTGTGTCAGCACATGTCTGAATATTGTAGGACAGACAGGCAGTGCTCCCAGTGCAGTAAGAAAACTGACCATGCTGAGATGTGCTGTCATGCTTAGTGGCGTCAGTTTAAAATAGGAAAGCAAGGTGACTGGGAGGATCACCAGGTCTTAACACAAAGGAAGAAATACAAAGAGAACGGGATACTTAACACAAGTAGTTAATAAAAGTACATGGTACAACATGCATATATCAGGAATAACACATACAGTATCTCACAAAAGTGAGTTCATCCCTCACATTTTTGTAAATATGTTATTATTAGACATGTGCATTCGTTTTCGTCCGAATGCATTTTCGTCCGAATTTCAGCTATTTTCGTTTTCGTTTTGACAAATGATAACGAAAGCACAGAATCCGAAAAACGAAAGATCCGACATAAATAAATGCTTTATTTTCGTTTTCATTGTTACAACAGTTCGATATAGAATAGGAGATTCGACATGACTCTGACAATAACAATCTGTCTATAGAACCTGTGGTCGAATGTGCCTAACCTTACCTCTATTAGTCCAAGATTATATAGAGAAAATATCCGACAGAGAAAAATGATTTGACAGAGAGAAAAGATTCTGCAAGTTACTGTCCTAAAAGGTGTTTGAGGACCCGGGTCCTGCCCCAGGGGACATGTATCAATGCAAAAAAAAGTTTTAAAAACTGCCGTTTTTTCGGGAGCACTGATTTTAATAATGATTAAAGTGAAACAATAATAGTGTAATATTCCTTTAAATTTCGTAGGGGGGGGGGTGTCTATAGTATGCCTGTGAAGGGGCTCATGTTTCTGGTGCTTAGAACTGTCCCTGCACAAAGTGTCATTTATGCAGGAAAAAAAGTCCTTTAAAATCACTCGCAGCTATTATGAATTCTCGGCTCCCGTAATACAGAGAACACTCATTGAAAGTCATTGATAAAAAAATAAATAAATAAATTTTAAAAAAAGCGTGGGGGTCCCCCAAATTCAATTACCAGGCCCTTCAGATCTGGTGTGGATATTAAGGGGAACCCTGCCTCAAATTTAAGAAAAAATTTGACGTGGGGTTCCCCCTAAATATCCATAACCAGACCCTTCAGGTCTGGTACGGATATTAAGGGGAACCCTGCGTCAAATAAAAAAAAATTGATGTGGGGGTCCCCCTAAAAATCCATACCAGACCCTTTATCCGAGCACGCAACCTGGCAGGCCGCAGGAAAAGAGGGGGGGGCGAGAGAGCGGCCCCCCCCTCCCTCCTGAACCGTACTAGGCCACATGCCCTCAACATTGGGAGGATGCTTTGGGGGTCTGTGACCCCTCAAAGCACCTTGTCCCCATGTTGATGAGGACAAGGGCCTCATCCCCACAACCGTGGCCGGTGGTTGTGGAGGTCTGCGGGCGGGGGGCTTATCAGAATCTGGAAGCCCCCTTTAACAAGGGGACCCCCAGATCCCACCCCCCCTGTTTTAAATGGTAAGGGGGTACAAAAGTACCCCTACCATTTCACAAAGAAAGTGTAAAAAATAGTTAAATAAGACAAACACACTTTTGAAAAATTCCTTTATTAAAAATAAAAAAAAATAAAAAAAGATTCCAGCGGTGGTAATCCACTCTTGCTATCCAGCGACGGACGGTCATCTCTCCAGCGATGGCTCATGTCGTCCAGCGCAGCGTATCCATCCTTCTTCTGTCTCCGCGGAGGAGACACTACAAGGATTCCGGCGGTCTGACGTTTCTTATATACGGAGGGCGGGGCCACCCGTCACCTGACCCCGCCCCCTTCTGACGCAAGGGGAAACCCGGGGTTCCCTGTGACGTATGGGTGACTCCGCACCCCTCTGATGTAACACAGGCAGGTTTCCGTTACATCAGAGGGGGGCGGGGTCACCCATACGTCACAGGGAACCCCGGGTTTCCCCTTGCGTCAGAGGGGGGCGGGGTCAGGTGACGGGTGGTCCCGCCCTCCGTATATAAGAAACATCAGGCCGCCGGAATTTCTGAAGTGTCTCCTCCATGGAGACAGAAGAAGGATGGATTCGCTGCGCTGATTCAGATCAGCCATCGCTGGAGAGATGACCGTCCGTCGCTGGATAGCAAGAGTGGATTATCACCGCTGGAATCTTTTTTTTATTTCTTTTTTATTTTTAATAAAGGAATTTTTCAAAAGTGTGTTTGTCTTATTTAACTATTTATTACACTTTCTTTGTGAAATGGTAGGGGTACTTTTGTACCCCCTTACCATTTAAAACAGGGGGGGGCCGGGATCTGGGGGTCCCCTTGTTAAAGGGGGCTTTCAGATTCTGATAAGCCCCCCGCCCGCAGACCTCCACAACCACCGGCCACGGTTGTGGGGATGAGGCCCTTGTCCTCATCAACATGGGGACAAGGTGCTTTGAGGGGTCACAGACCCCCAAAGCATCCTCCCAATGTTGAGGGCATGTGGCCTGGTATGGTTCAGGAGGGAGGGGGGGCCGCTCTCTCGTCCCCCCCTCTTTTCCTGTGGCCTGCCAGGTTGCGTGCTCGGATAAAGGGTCTGGTATGGATTTTTAGGGGGACCCCAACGTCAATTTTTTTTTAAATTTGACGCGGGGTTCCCCTTAATATCCATACCAGACCTGAAGGTTCTGGTTATGGATATTTAGGGGGAACCCCACGTCAAATTTTTTCTTAAATTTGAGGCAGGGTTCCCCTTAATATCCATACCAGATCTGAAGGGCCTGGTAATTGAATTTGGGGGACCCCCACGCTTTTTTTTTTATGTATTTATTTATTTTTTTATCAATGACTTTGACAGTGTTCTCTGTATTACGGAGCCGACAATTCATAATAGCTGCGAGTGATTTTAAAGGACTTTTTTTCCTGCATAAATGACACTTTGTGCAGGGACAGTTCTAAGCAACAGAAACATGAGCCCCTTCACAGGCATACTATAGACAACCCCCCCCCCCCCCCTACGAAATTTAAAGGAATATTACACTTTTATTGTTTCACTTTAATCATTATTAAAATCAGTGCTCCCGAAAAAACTGCAGTTTTTAAAACTTTTTTTTGCATTGATACATGTCCCCTGGGGCAGGACCCGGGTCCCCAAACACTTTTTAGGACAATAACTTGCAAATTAGTCTTTAAAATTAGCACTTTAGATTTTGAACGTTGGAGTCCCATAGACTTTAACAGGGGTTCTAAAGTATGCTATATACTAGCTCTGTCGAATCTTCTTTATACATTCGACAGACACCATAAGCCTTCAAAGACAGATTCAACCGTAATTCATGTGGATTTTCGGACGAATGCAATTTTTGAACGAAAAACGAAAAAAATAAAAACGAATTTCGGGAGTAACTAAATAAATTAAGTTTTCGGACGAAAACGAAATTCCGAAACGAAATATTTTACTCTGCACATGTCTAGTTATTATAACTTTTCATGTGACAACACTGAAGAAATGACACTTTGCTACAATGTAAAGTAGTTAGTGTACAGCTTGGATAACAGTGTAGATTTGCTGTCCCCTCAAAATAACTCAACACACAGCCACTAATGTCTAATCCGCTGGCAACAAAAGTGAGTACACCCCTAAGCAGAAATGTCCATATTGGGCCAAATTAGCCATTTTCCTTCCTCTGTGTCATGTGACTCATTAGCGTTACAAGGCCTCAGGCCTGAATGGGGAGCAGGTGTGTTACATTTTGGGTTATCACTCTCACTCTCTCATACTGGTCACTGGAAGTTCAACATGGCACCTCATGGCAAAGAACTCTCTGGGGATCTGAAAAAGAATTGTTGTTCCTACATAAAGATGGCCTAGGCTATAAGAAGATTGCTAAGACCCTGGAACTAAGCTGCAGCACGGTGGCCAAGACCATACAACTGTTTAACTGGACAGGATCCACGCAGAACAGACCTTGCCATGGTCGACCAAAGAAGTTGAGTGCACATGCTCAGCATTATACCCAGAGGTTTTCTTTGGGAAATAGACGTATGAGTGCTGCAAGCATTGCTGCAGAGGTTGAAGAGGTGGGGGGGTCAGCCTGTCAGTGCTCAGACCATATGCTGCACACTGGATCAAATTGGTCTGCATGGTCGTCATCGCAGGAAGGAAGGAAGGAAGGAAGGAAGCCTCTTCTAAAGATCATGCACAAGAAAGCCTGCAAACCATGGTCGACCAAAGAGGTTGATTGCATGGGCTCAGCACGCAAACAGTTTTCTGAAGACAAGCAGACTAAGGGCATGGATTACTGGAACCATGTCCTGTGGTCTGATGAGACTAAGCTCTTGTACACATGGTCGGAGATTCCGACGGAATGTGTCCTATCAGACCGTTTTGTCGGATATTCCGACTGTGTGTGGTCTGCATCGGACTGTTTCCGTCGGAATATCTGACGGGCCAAGTTTTCCAACTTGCAGGTAAAATTTTCCGACAAAATGCTCCTATCGGACATACTCCGATCATGTGTAGCCTACTCCAACGGACAAAGTGCCACGCATGCTCAGATCAAATTCCTAGACCAAAGCTATTGGCTTCTAGCCTGAACGTAGTCCCGTCATAACGAAATAACGCCATCACGTTATGTACTATCGGATTTTCCGACAACTTAGTCCGACCATGTGTATGCAACATCACTTCCGGGCCTCTTCCGGAATTAATCCGTCGGAATTACTCCAATGGATTTGGTTGTCGGAATCTCTGATCGTGTGTACAAGGGCTTAGATAAACGTTTGGTTCAGATGGTGTCAAGCGTGTGTGGCGGCAACCAGGTGAGGAGTACAAAGACAAGTGTGTCTTGCCTACAGTCAAGCATGGTGGTGGGAGTGTCATGGTCTGGGGCTGCATGAGTGCTATCGACACTGGGGAGCTACAGTTCATTGAGGGAACCAACATGTACTGTGACATACTGAAGCAGAGCATGATCCCTTCCCTTCGGAGACTGGGCCACAGGAGCGTATTCCAACATGATAACAACCCCAAACACACCTCCAAGATGACTAGTGCCTTGCTAAAGAAGCTGAGGGTAAAGGTGATGGACTGCCAAGCATGTTTCCAGACCTAAACCATATTGAGCATCTGTGGGGCATTCTCAAACGGAAGATGGAGGAGTGCAAGGTTTCTAACATCCACCAGCTCCATGATGTCGCTATTGGAGGAGTGGAAAAGGACTCCACTGGCAACCTGTGTGAGATGCTGTATCTTTGTTGCTGTATCCACATTCTAACACTAAGCTAGCAGGTCACCACATAAAATCCCATTATAGATCACATGATTTAGTCATAACTAGAAAGAGTGCAGAAAGAAAAGCAAATCAGATGTATGGTAAAACGATTTTTGACAGTACAAACAGAAAACGTTTTCATGATTATATTAGTATTGTTAGTTAACAATACTGTACATACCCGCAGTATTCCCCTTAATGCAATTATGTTTCTGAAGTCAGAAAAGAGCAGGATGTAGAAATCAATCAAAATATTGCAAAAAGCGTGCTGAAAGAAAATCCTCAATAATTCCTGAAAACACATAAAACAAACTGGAAAAAATACATCATATTTTCTAGAGACGTGATCAGTAATCAGTAAAAAAGTGTTCTGTTATCAGTCCAAAGGTTGCTTTCCTACATAGATATTTTATCTGTCTTAAAGGCTATAAAAGTATTCTTCCAACCCCAGTTTTTTTTTTTTTACAATAGGCAAACATCTGATAAACTGGCGATACACACAAGTATCTGAAGCTGAACGGTCAACCTTCTAAATCAGGGATATGCCATTAGCAGACCTCCAGATGTTGCTAAACTACAAGTCCCATCATGCCTCTGCTTCTGGGTGTCATGCTTGTGGCTGTCAGAGTTTTGCTATGCCTCATGGGATTTGTAGTTCCGCAACAGTTGGAGGTACGCTAATTGCATGTCCCTGCTCTAAATGGTCCTCTGTCCTCATAACACTGACATTCAGCATTTAGCAGCTTATGCTTTTTAATCTCTGTATTAATGCATAGTTAAACATATCTAATTCCAGTCCTTAGATGTCGCAGCTGCATTCGTTTGATTTTTTGCAGGCTTTTTTCTCTTTATTTTTACCTGGTGACCCTGAGAATAACACACTTTCTGTCTTAAGCTGGCCATAGATGGTTCAAATCTCGCATAGATTTGAACCATCTATGGGCAGCACGCCAGATTTTTACATGCAAATTTAGCCGGAGGCTATAGCTGCTAGAAATAATTGTGTTCTCTCATCAGGGATGGCCCCCCTGCCGGTAAAACACAATAGCTCTGCTCAGAGGATGCTGGGACTGTGACATCATAATGGGCAGGAACATCACCCGGTGACCCCACCCAGTGTCCCTATATAAGTTGCCACACACCGCGTCCCTGTTATTATGGCCAGAGACAGCATCGAGTCAACATCTCAAGGAAGAAGAAGAAGAGAAGAAGAAAAGAGAAGGCGACGACGACAGAAGACCGGGCCAACTCTAGTAAAAGAGCTGGAAGAAGGAGCGGAAGCCCAGCAAGAAGAACCAAAGTGGGGGGACAAGACCCCCGAAGTCAGAAGAAGAGGCGACGGCGACAGAAGACCGGGCCACTGCTAGTAAAAGAGCTAAAGGAAGAAAGCGGAGGCCCAGCAAGAAGAACCAAAGAGGGAGGCAAGACCCTCGAAGAGGGGGGCAAGACCCCCGAAGAGGGGGACAAGACCCCAGAAGTCAGAAGAAGACCCCCGGAGCTGTGCAATAAATTATTTTGAAACCTTGGGTTGTGTTTTATTTACATTTTTTTTCATCAGGTGAATGGGAAGGGGTACATTGTACCCCAATACTCATTCACATAGGGTGGGGGGCCGGTATCTGGGGGCCCCCTTATTAAAGGGGGCTTCCGGATTCCGATGAGCCCCCCGCCCGCAGACTCTGACAACCAATGGCCAGGGTTGTTGGGAAGAGGCCCTTGTCCTCATCAACATGGGGACAAGGTGCTTTGGGGTGGGGGGCCGCACGGCCCCCCCTTCCTCAAAGGACCCTCCCATGTTGAGGGCACGTGGCCTGGTACGGCTCAGGAGGGGGGGTGCTCGCTTGTCCCCACCTCTTTTCCTGACCAGCCGGGCTGCGTGCTCGGATAAGGGTCTGATATGGACTTTGGGGGGGGGGGCCACCACGCAGTTTTTTCTGAGTAGGGCTTCCCCTTTAAGTCCATACCAGGTGACGGGGCCAGCGACGTGTCAATCTCGCCCATGGAGGCGGTGACATTGACCTCCTTCGCTAGTCCCGGCTACCTGGAGCCACGTTCAAAATGAACGGACTTTTCTCTGTGTGTGGAAAGTCTGTTCATTTCAAAAGTCCGGCGGACTAGCACACAGACGGCTGGGAACCAAGTCCGCCAGATAGTCTGATCATGTGTTTGCGGCATAAGTCATTTTTTACTCCTACTGGCCACAGTCTGGCTCCCTTGAATAACAGTGAACTGTTAATTTGTTCAATACTTTTGCTGCCACTGATGTTTGAGGAGGGTTTTACAAACACTCCTGGCAGCTGCAGCCACCAGAGGTTTGCGTATATCCAACAAGCCAACTACCGGCTGTCAGATGGAAGTAATCAGGCAGCTGTGCAGCCCCCCCTCCCCCACACATACACTTCTGCTATGATTTTTAGGCTCTGTGCACCTATCGGTTGACCCAGAATGAACATGGCAGGTGCCGCGGGGTAGAGGGGAGGATGACCAACTAACGTCAGTTCACTGACCTTCCCTTGCTATTACTGACCTGGAAGCAAGGTGTAAAATGTCACTTTTGGGTGTTTGTGTCACTTTACTGGTTGGGGAAGAAGCTAATGGAACATGATGCTACATATCGCCGTGCACGCCAGAGTGAGAGCAATAATTCTAGGCCCAATATTAAAGTGGAAGTAAACCCATGGATTTAAACAGTTTAAAAAAAAGGCATGCCGGGAATGCTAACTGCACATTGGCTGTGCTCTCAGACAAACTATCAAACCATCCAATGGCTGGTGTCATAACGAATTACATGTGCAGCACCATAGCAGTTGTAGATTAAACAGAGGCAAAGATGGCAGCTTCCTTGGCTGAAAACAATAGGGGAGTTTACTTCCACTATAACTCTAAACTGATTAACTGGGCTTTTAACTAATTACCTATGGAAAATATAAGGTACTAAAGTTTGTTACCATGTTATGGGTGCACAAAATGTTAGAGGTTCTAAAGCCTTAAGGTTTTTTTTTACCTTAATGCATGCTCTGCATTAAGATTAAAAAAAAAACCTTCTATGTTTAGGACCCCCCCAGCCCCCCTTTATACTCACCTGCACCCATTATTGATCCAGGGCTGTGCACGAGAGCAGCGGCCCTTCCAGTCTTTTCCTCCTCAGAGGGCAGAATGGCACTTGCCGCTGTCAAGCAAATCCTATGATGAGGGAGTAGGGATCGAGCCCACTTGAGTGCCCCCATAGGAAGAGGCTTCCTATGGTGAGCATTCACGGATGAGGAGCTAGGAGTGCCAGCAGGGGACCCCAGAAGAATAGCATTGAAGCTGCTCTGTGCAAAACCATTGTACAGAGCAGTTGAGTAAAAAAATGTTTATTATTTGAAAAAAAGGTTTAGAATCACTTTAAGTGTAGCACCCTCCCAGTGTAGAGTGCTATATAAATTTAGTTTTGGCTGCTTTGGTAATCAAAGGAGTAGTAATTGTTTGGCCTGGTCTGTTAAGGGTTTCTCAGGCTGGAAGTTTTATTGCTTCCCCCTGCCTCTGGAAGAAGCTTCCAGAGCTTAGGGCAGGAGATTTAAATCAACCAGCCTGAATATTTATCAGTTTGGAACCATTCCCTGGAAGAAGTGTTCAGCCTGAGGGGCTACTGCTCTCAGGTAGCCCATGGACTGTACAGCTACTCTAGCAGTCTCAGCAATGTCAGGGCTGAGGGCCTGTATAGACTTTGCTGATAGCTAATTGCAGAACCTCACCACAGGGAATCTGGTATGGAGAGGTGCCGTCTCACTCACTGTAACATGCCTGGAGGAAGCTGGATGGTGGCAGCTGTTCTGGAGACTTGTGGCTGTGTTTCCTGGAAACTGCACTGGGTACCAGCAGTTGTGTATTACCGCAAGGTAACCAGATGAAAGAGACTTGCCCCATGGTCTTCAGCTATGAGGCCTTAGATTTCTCAGGAACATGCCCCATGGTTCTCAGCTGTGAGGAAATAGACTGTTCTTTTTTTTTTTTTTTTGAGTATCCTTTGCCCTAACCATTCTCCTGTTAAAGTTTTCAAGGAATAAACTACAAAAAGACATCCCCTCTAGACTGATTCATTGGACCCTGAATGTTTGGACTGGTGCTTGCAGGTGGTGGGCAGCCTCTGTACTGTTAAGGAAGAGCCAGGTGCCCCTTGTGGGTTAGCGCTACATTTTACTGGGTATCTATCTGCTCTGTGCAATCTCAATCTTGGGTAATTTATTGTATATGTGTGCCCTAAAATTTTAAATTTTTTTACAGAAAAGTTGTGTTTCCTAAACCATTGAACTAATATCACGTGACATGAAAATTTTAAACGACCACTATTTTCTTCTCGAGGGTGTCTCCTTCTGCTGTCAGAAAATATATAATGTTAGGGTGGTTTAATGCCAAACCAGGCCTAATATGATTTTTTTAAACAATTGTAAAAACGGTTCTGGCAGCATTTGTCAGAAGCATTTTTGTCTGTTTTCCATTCAATTGAACGCCTGGACAATATTACAAAAATAGTTATGCAGTACATCCCAACAACACCACACAATCCCCCATGTATTCTCTCAATAAAAACATTAATAGTAGAAAAATATCCAAAAATCAGCCAAAAATTCAGTGTGCACCTAAATTTCTGTTTGCACTGATAATAAACTGCCTTTGCTTTGTTAAAATACTTAGTATTAAAGTGGATGTAAACTCACTCTCATCCTTTCTAAACTACTGCAATAATGGTTATCTAGAAGGATATACATGCCTCCTGCATGTATACTTATCTCTCAAATGTCTCCCCTCTGTCTGCTATGAGATCCGAAAAACTGCAGATTTTGTGGGTGGGTCTGTTTTCCAGGGCTCAGTGGGTGGAGTCTTGTTCTCAGTAGACTCCCCGCCCACCTCTACACTCCCCTTATCAACATGCATTTTCTCCTGTGTATTTCTTACACTGAACTTCTGCTATGATCACTAACATCCAGTCAAAACCCAGAAAAGGCCCCACATGACTTCAGCATGCCAAATCATGCTGAGGTGTGGAACAGCCAATCCTTGCAGAGCTGCTGAAGAAATGAGTGGGAGAGAATTAAAGCAGGCTAGTGCACGAGATATGTAACTCACCTGTCAATCACAGCAAGGGGGAAGAACGGACAAAGATTTCACAGTTTGTCCCTTTTATTTCACTGAAAAAAGATATGAGGATTGCTCAGAGCTGGATTAACTCTTTGTGGCAAGACTGGGCACAGCTGATCTGAAATCCCATACTCTATATTGGGCCAGACAAAAAAGATAAAAAAAATTTGGCTTTACATCCACTTTAAGTACTAAGTAAGTCTTGTCAGCCCTGCTGAATTCTCTTTTGCTGGACAACAGAACACCTCCCACTCTCCTATCTCTAAAACATAAAGGAAGGTGTTCTGCAGTCCATAGAGGAGAACTGAACAGGTTAGGCAAGACTTGGTATTTCAGTGCAGCAGAGGCAACATAATCAGCTTACTACAAAAAGTTAGAAGCTGACTGAAATATAGGAGGGCAAATACTTAGCCCCCCGAGGGACAGTAAGTCCATTCTTTACTGTCTTAAGGAGCTAGCATCTACCCTGCTATACGTATGACCCTTCCAGATATGTTAAATAGCATCTCTCCCACACACTGAGTCCTGTTGCAGCTGGTAGGAGAAACTATGATGCCCAGTAGGGGACACGCTATCTGACACATCAGCAATTGTCATATAGCATCAGGGCTGTTAGTTCTCCAAGACAGCAACCCCCTGGAGAGGTAAGTATTTATCCTCATACAATACAGGTTACAGCTGTCTCACAGTTTTTAGAGAGGTGACAGAGTCAATTTAAATATGGGATTTCTGCGAAAGATACTTTTTTTATGATTGCTTTAGCATTACTTTATTTCCTATTGAAGACATTTTGTAATATGCTGTTAAACTACTTTAGCTTCCTTAACGTACATAGTACAGTGCCTTGAAAAAGTATTCACACCCTATGAAATTTTCCACATTTTGTCATGTTACAGCAAAAAACTTAATTGTATTTTATTGGGATTTTATATCCTAGACCAACACAAAGTGGCAAATAATTGTGACGTGGAAGAAAAATTAATGGTTTTCAATTTTTTTACAAATAAATATCTGAAAAGTGTGGCGTGCATTTGTATTCAGCTCCCTTTACTCTGATACCCCTAACTAAAATCTAGTGGAACCAATTTCCTTCAGAAGTCACCTAATTATCACCTAAACTATATAGAGAAAATCCAGGATAAAACAGGGGCAATGGTTTATAATACTAAGGATATACAGTGCCTTGCGAAAGTATCTGGCCCCCTTGAACTTTTCAACCTTTTGCCACATTTCAGGCTTCAAACATAAAGATATAAAATGTTAATTTTTTGTGAAGAATCACCAACAAGTGGGACACAATTGTGAAGTGGAACGAAATCTATTGGATAATTTAAACTTTTTTAGCAAATAAAAAACTGAAAAGGGGTGCGTGCAAAATTATTCGGCCCCTTTACTTTCAGTGCAGCAAACTCACTCCAGAAGTTCAGCGAGGATCTCTGAATGATCCAATGTTGTCCTAAATGACTGATGGTGATAAATAGAATCCACCTGTGTGTAATCAAGTCTCTGTATAAATGTACCTGCTCTGTGATAGTCTCAGGGTTCTGTTGAAAGCGCAGAGAGCATCATGAAGACCAAGGAACACACCAGGCAGGTCCGTAATACTGTTGTGGAGAAGTTTAAAGCCGGATTTGGATACAAACAGATTTCCCAAGCTTTAAACATCCCAAGGAGCACTGTGCAAGCGATAATTTTGAAATGGAAGGAGTATCAGACCACTGCAAATCTACCAAGACCTGGCCGTCCCTCTAAACTTTCAGCTCAGACAAGGAGAAGACTGATCAGAGATGCAGCCAAGAGGCCCATGATCACTCTGGATGAACTGCAGAGAACTACAGCTGAGGTGGGAGAGTCTGTCCATAGGACAACAATCAGTCGTACACTGCACAAATCTGGCCTTTATGGAAGAGTGGCAAGAAGAAAGCCATTTCTCAAAGATATCCATAAAAAGTCTCGTCTAAAGTTTGCCACAAGCCACCTGGGAGACACACCAAACATGTGGAACAAGGTGCTCTGGTCAGATGAAACCAAAATCCAACTTTTTGCCCACAATGCAAAATGATATGTTTGGCGTAAAAGCAACACAGCTCATCACCCTCAACACACCATCCCCACTGTCAAACATGGTGGTGGCAGCATCATGGTTTGGGCCTGCTTTTCTTCAGCAGGGACAGGAAAGATGGTTAAAATTGAGGGGAAGATGGATGCAGCCAAATACAGGACGACCATTCTGGATGAAAACCTGTTGGAGTCTGCAAAAGACCTGAAACTGAGATCTATCTTCCAACAAGACAATGATCCCAAACATACAGCAAAATCTACAAAGGAATGGTTCACAAATAAACGTATCCAGGTGTTAGAATGGCCAAGTCAAAGTCCAGACCTGAATCCAATCGAGAATCTGTGGAAAGAGCTGAAAACTGCTGTTCACAAACGCTCTCCATCCAACCTCACTGAGCTCGAGCTGTTTTTCAAGGAAGAATGGGCAAGAATTTCAGTCTCTCGATGTGCAAAACTGATAGAGACATACCCCAAGCGACTTGCAGCTGTAATCGCAGCAAAAGGTGGCTCTACAAAGTATTAACGCAAGGGGGCCGAATAATTTTGCACGCCCCACTTTTAATTTTTTTATTAGTTAAAAAAGTTTCAAAAATCCAATAGATTTCGTTCCACTTCACAATTGTGTCCCACTTGTTGGTGATTCTTCACAAAAAATAAAAATTTTATATCTTTATGTTTGAAGCCTGAAATGTGGCAAAAGGTTGAAAAGTTCAAGGGGGCCGAATACTTTCGCAAGGCACTGTAGCAGAAGTATTCAGAGAATATTATAAGCAGTTATACTCAGTGAAACGAACACAAATAGGGCAAGTGGAGATTAATAGAAGAGAAAAAATTAAGGAATATATGACACAGGCTAAAATTCCTATTTTATCGGAGGAATTAGTGCAGGAATTAGAGAAACCAATAACAGTGCAAGAGGTAAATCAAGCAGTAATGGGATCAACAGGAGGTAAAAGTCCAGGGCCCGATGGCTTTATAATAGAATATTTAAAAAAAATTAGGGAAATTTTAGCCCCAAAACTCTGTGCATACTTTAATGGGTTAGGAAAGGGATATGGGTTGAGTAAGGAAGCTTCAAGAGCGACAATTACAACTGTGTTAAAAGAAGGTAAAGAAAATATAATCTGCTCCAATTATAGACCGATATCGCTAATGAATATAGATACGAAACTGTTCTCTAAAGTAGGGGCTATGAGAATAAAGAAGTTAATACAGAGTTTGGTGCATGTGGACCAGTCCGGTTTTGTGGAAGGGAGGGAATGTAAGGACAATGGGGTAAGAACACTGCTCCTTCTCCAGAGGATGAGGGAGAGTGGAATCCCCAGTCTACACTTGTCGATTGACACAGAAAAAGTGTTCGACCGAGTAGACTGGGGATTCATGATGGGTACTTTGGAGGCAATGGGCTTTGGCCCTAGAGTACTAGAATGGATAGAGGTACTATATAGAAATGCAACTGCGGTGGTAAGGATAAATGGAGTACTGTCTTCTCCCTTTGAAATGTTCAACGGAACAAGATGTCCGTTGTCTCTTCTCCTATTCGTTCTGACATTAGAACCGTTATTGACGACAGTAAGAAACAACCCAGATATAGGAGGGGTTAAGGTAGGAGAGGAGATACACAAACTCGCTGCATTTGCAGATGATGTATTATTTTATGTGTCGGAACCCGAATTTCAATGCCCAACTTATTGAGAGTTTTGAAAGAATATGGAGAGTTATCCCATTTTAAAATAAATATAGGTAAGTCAGAAATACTGAATATTAATATACCCTTAAAAGAAGAGCAGAGTCTTCGAGCAGAATTCCCTTTCTCGGGGAAGAGTACAGGAGTTAAATATTTAGGAATTAAGCTTACTCCATCTATTGAAGAGATATATCAGGCAAACTATATTCCACTGCTAAATGATCTTAAAGAAGAAATAAGGAGAATAACAATAAAACTCCTGTCTTGGTTTGGCAGAATAAATGCCTTAAAAATGAAAATATTACCTAGAATATTGTACAAATTCCAGATGCTCCCGATATATATTCCCCCGGCATATTTTTGAATTATTAGAACCTTAATCTCAAAATTTATTTGGAAAAATAAGAAACCCAGGATATCCCTAAAGATGTTGCAAAAGGACAAGGACCAGGGAGGAGGAAGTGGGCCAGATTTCAAAAAATATTACGAAGCTGTGACACTAACTAGGGTGATAGAATGGACTAGGCAGGGCAGTAAAAAAAGGTGGGCAGAAATAGAACACTGTATGGCAGACACAAATTTAGGGAAGAATATTTGGTTACCACCACAATATCGAGCACTAGGGCGAAATACACTTACATTAATGCTATTAGGATTTGGGATGAGCTGCACAAACACAATAAATGGAAGTATAACTCTCCATTGATATATTTAAAAGATAATGATTTTTTTCCACCTGGTAAAAGAGAATGGGGAGGAAATTGGATAAAAGCAGAAAATGTTCAACTTAGACACATAATACACGGAGGGAAAATATTAGCACAAGAAAAGTTAAAAAGTGAAAAAGAAATGTTTGAATTAAATGGTATTTCCAGCTCAGACATTTGGTTTTTGCCCTACCGAGCCCCCTGAGAGGAGAAGAACTCACCGCCTTAGAACGTATGTGTGATGGGAGAACGGTGTGAATAAGGACCTCCCAGATATATAAAATCTTGATTCGGGAGGATGAGATGGATGTACCGCCATACATAAAAAAAGGAAGGAAATAGGCCCATGAAATGAGAAACAAGAGGTAGGGAAAATATTGAAACTGGCCCATAGCTCCTCAGTCAATATACGGATGAGGGAAACAAACTATAATTGTCTAGTGAGATACAGGACACCAGACATAGTAACAAAATATCAAAGTGGGCAATCTGGGAATTGTTGGAGGGGATGCGGGCAGGTAGGATCTATGGCCCACGTGTGGTGGAACTGTCCAAAGATCAAAAGATATTGGGAGGAAATATTAAAATATGTAAAAGAGATAACAAATGTCCAAGTCCCTAAAGATCCATGGGCATGCCTGTTTCATGGGACAGACATACCCTTAAAGGAATATAAAAAGTCTATTGTACCCCAACTATTAAATATAGCCAAGAGTATGATCCAGAGGAAATGGAGGGAAGTGGAAGAGCCCACGATAAAAGAATGGTTTGAGAAAATAGATCATATTTTTAGGATAGAATATTTTGATAGGGAGGAAGAAGGAGATAAGGAACCCCAGAGAAAATGGGAAATATGGAAGACATTTAAGTCTACGAAGATATATAGCGAGGTTCATGGGCTATAGAGGTACCTAAAAAAAAAAGGGGGAGGATGGGGGGGGGGGGGGGTTGGCTTAAAGTCATAAAGAGATAGAGGAACAGATAATAGGAAATAGACAAGCTAAGAACACGTAAAAGGGAGTGGGAGACTATGGAGAACAGGTAGAGAATACTTGGGATTGTACTATACGTGCCAGGCTCTGTCGTTGTATATGATTCATATATATGATTCTGTTCCTTTTTTCTTTTTTTAATATATTTGTTTTGTAATGATAAAAATTGGATATAAATAAAGAATAAAAAAAAGTCACCTAATTAGTAAATAGAGTTGTGTGCAATTTAAACAGTATAAATGCAGCTGTTCTTTGTAGCCTTCAGAGGTCTGTTAGAGAACATTAGTGAACAAACATTATGAAGCCCAAGGAACACACCAGACAGGTCAGGGATAAAGTTGTGGAGAAGTTTAAAGCAGGGTTAGGTTATAAAAAAAATATCCCAAGCTTTGACTATCTCACGGAGCACTGTTCATTCCATCATCCAAAAATAGAAAGAGTATGGCACAACTGCAGACCTACCAAGACATAGCCATCCACCTAAACTGACAGGCCGAGCAAGGAGAGCATTCATCAAAGAAGCAACCAAGAGGCCCATGGTAACTCTGGAGGAGGTGCAGAGATCCACAGCTCAGGTGGGAGAATCTGTCCACAGGACAACTATTAGTGGTGCACTCCACAAATCTGGCCTTTATGGAAGAGTGGCAAGAAGAAGGCCATTGTTGAAAGAAAGCCATAAGAAGTGTCATTTGCAGTTTGGAAGAAGCCATGTGGAGGCCACAGCAAACATGTGCAAGAAGGTGCTCTGGTCAGATGAGACCAAATGTTTTTAACTTTTTGGCCTAAAAACAAAATGCTATGTGTGGTGCAAAACTAACACTGTGCATCACCCTGAGCACACCATCCCCACCGTGAAACATGGTGGTGGCAGCATCATTTTGTGGGGATACTTTTCTTCAGCAGGGACAGGGAAGCTGGTCAGAGTTGATGGGAAGATGGATGTAGCCAAATACAATCTTAGAAGAAAACCTGTTAGAGTCTGCAAAAGATTTTAGACTGGGGCAGAGGTTCACCTTCCAGTAGGACAACGACCCTAAATATACAACCAGAGCTACAATGGAATGATTTATATCAAAGCATATTCATGTGTAAGAATGGCCCAGTCAAAGTCCAGACCAAAATCCAATTGAGAATCTGTGGTAAAACATGAAAATCTGTTCACAGACACTCTCCATCCAATCTGACAGAGCTTGAGCTATTTTGCAAATAAGAATGGGCAAAAATGTCACTATCTAGATGTGCAAAGCTGGTAGAGACATCCCCAAAAAGACTTGCAGCTGTAATTGCAACGGAAGGTGGTTCTACAAAGTATTGACTCAGGGGGGCTGAATACAAATGCACGCCACACTTTTCACATATTTATTTGTAAAAAACATTGATAACCATTTATCATTTTCCTCCCACTTCACAATTATGTGCCACTTTGTGTTGGTCTCTTACGTAAAATCTCAATAAAATACATTTACATTTGTGTTTGTAACATGACAAAATGGGGGAAATTTCAGGGGGTGTGAATACTTTTTCAAGGCACTATATGTTCAGAGTCTGAAAAGTTTAAAATATATGTTACCCCAATATTTCATATACCTATTATGTGTCTGTAGTGCCATGTACTTGTATGAGAAAGCATTCTGTTCTTTCTGTATTACTTCCTTTATGTGAATTACCTAGTGATCCCGCTTTCCTATTTCAAACTGACCACGCTAGGCATAAGAGCACATCCATCTCAGTGTAGTCAGTTTTCTCCTTTGCATTCTACTTGGGAGCATAGCCTGCCTGAATTTCATTGGCCACACTTTTGCTGACACACCCACATGCACAGCCCTTCACTGGGGATTTCAGTGTACTGTTGTTTCTCTGCCTCCTGCTGACACACCTCCTGAAGTCTCCATCCCCACCTTTCCAATCCCCTTATGCAGCTGAGGTCACTTGATCACATGTAATCAACATTTAAAGGTTATTAAAATGTTTTTTTGTTTTTTTTTTACATACAGAGACATTTTGCCTTGCATTTCTATTTTATACTGAATGATTATTTTACAAGATAAGGGTTCACATTTATTTTAAAACATGCTCAGCTGTGAGCTTGTATCTGTAATGTTCCTTCAGCTACTGCCTTCTATGTAAAAGTCATCCGGGTGTTTGTCGCTTTTATGGTTATCTCGTTAGGGCAACCCCCTGTTAGCCCCCTTGTAGCAATGAAATGAAATGCTTAAAAACAATATAAAAAGCAAATAATGAATACAATAAATAAAAATGACAAAAAAATCGAAAAGCACCCCTGTTGCCCTGAGCACACCCTCTAATGCAAAAGTGTGCATTTTGCCATTTTGTGGGCACACACAGATTTTAGGCTTGACATATTTGGCATCTATTTACTCAACATTGCAACCTGCTCAATTTGTAAAATAATTAGGGATGAAGCAGTATTCATGTGCAAAAAAAAAATCATAATAGTATATTTTTCTTTTTTACTGAAAATGTACAGTAGATTTGATAAACAGTCGTAAGGAGATATTGAGTGACATAAAAAATTACAACTGTCATTTTTTTATTTTACAGTGCCTCTGTAAATATTGAACAGTTACACATTACAATAATCCACTGGTGGATGGCACAAATCTCCATAGTGAACTGATCAAGGGTCACTGCAATATAGATAGACCTGATAAAAATAAGTATATTACATTGATAACTAATAACTGTTCTCCTCCTGATTCACTTTTCCATCAGTCATCTCAGGAGTGAGTCCATTCACTCCTGAGTTCTTGGCGTAGACAGGATGAAGTCAAAAAAGTTGTCATCTCTGGAGGCAGTCTTGATTGCCCTTTTCGTGTTGATGACCGCTGTCTGTGTTGCATTAATAGTGGTGAATTTTCTTAAGGATTCAAAATCAGAAGACAACGGTAAGTTTGATAATAATTATGATTTGTATAAAATCACAGTATATGATAACTGATCATCATATGTTTCTCTGAAAACTTTGCTTATTTTAAATTTAGAAACCTATGATAGTGGGGAAGGATTAGATCCTTTTGCAGATTTGTTGCTCTCAATTTTGGAATTGTTACCAGAACAGGAGGTGAGGTTATATGTCCTAATAGGGACAAATGTTCTGGTGACAACAATCTAAAATGGTGATTCTCCTCACTTTGGAGAAGTGTTTTCTTATTTCCTGATTCTTCCCATTTTAGAGAGCATTTGACAGGCAGCGAGGAAGTGTTGTATTGCCTGCTTTACCCCTTGAACCCCGCATTAGCATGCCACAACCATGTGCAATTCACACGGTTGTGGGGCACTTGGAGTGTGGCCCCATTCACTTGTTTGGTGGGCACTGCATCCACTGAAAAAGGGATATCATTCCTGCAGACATGTGTACACCCCCAGTTGCTGCCTCTGCTGCTAAAGGAGGTAGCCGTTGAGGCAGTAAAACCCTACAATTGAGTCGGGTTTTTACTGCCCCCCAACAGCTAGTGTGAACAAGCCCTAATGCCGCGTACACACGACCGGACTTTTCGAGGGACTAGGTCCGACGGTCTTTCTGACGGACTTTCGGCAGAGTTCCTACGGACTTTCCGAATGAACGGACTTGGCCATACACAATCACACCAAAGTCCGACGGATTTGAACGTGATGATGTACGACTGAACTAGAATAAGGAAGTTCATAGCTAGTAGCCAATAGCTGCCCTAGCGTCGTTTTTTATCCGTCTGACTAGCATATACACGGATTTCTCGGTCCGGCGGAAAAATTTAAAACATGTTCTATTTCTAAAGTCTGCCGGATTTTTGGCAAGCAAAGGTCCGATGGAACCCACACAAGATCGAAAAGTCCGGTCGTGTGTACGCAGCATCAGGCTTATTTAACAGTTTCATGAAAAGGAGTACAAGCAGTAAACCTTGACTAATTATAAATAACTTCTCTGCTTTCTTCAGCACTTTTGACATTATCATAGATACTTTTCCGTTCTTGTGCGTTGCATTATCCCATGCACATTATTGCGCCATGCCTAAGATAACCTAATAATTTTGAAAGGGCTGCCAACACACAAGAATGGATAAAAAAAAAAAAAAAAAAAAAACAATTGTCAGCTTCCTCAGCTGTCCATCAGTTATGAGATATGCCAAAGCTGGACCAATGTAACTATGCAATAAAGATCACACCTAGATTTTGCCTGAAGCTCAGAGTACAGTGAGCTATGCTCTCCTGTTGACAGATTTGCCGGAGTGCAATGAGCCAGACCAGCATCTGCTTGCAGCTGAACTGGTGATAGATCGCTCACTGGTAACACTGTACATATTTTTCTTTGGTCTTTTCAGTAGTGAGACTACATTTAAATTGAACCTGGCAAAGCAAACAATTTCACAAGCTATAAGTGCTTCTGAATAACAAGAAACGTGTCTTTGTTTTTGGGGACCCCCAAATTCTAGGCATAGGCACAGTGCTTATATTTCTGTCCAAAATGACACTGTAGTTTGTGCTTAGTTCTGCCCTCTGTTATTGAGCTTGTATTTCTGCCCAAATAGGCTTGTCATCTGTGCTTAGTACTGCCCTTGTTATCAAACTGTCAACCAGTAGAGACTTATGGCCGTACAGTACATCTGGAAAGTATTCACAGCCCTTTTTCCACATTTTGTTATGTTACAGCATTATTGCAAAATGGATTAAATTCATTATTTTCCTCAAAATTCTACAAAAAATACCCCTTATGCCACGTACACTGGACCGTACTTTCCGGCAGGTCCGACGGGATCAGTCCGTCAGACAATCTGATCGTGTGTGGGCTAGTCCAACCGCTTTTTATAAAAAAAATAAATCAGACGGACCTAGAAATAGAACATGTCTCAAATCTATCCGACAGACTAAAAATCTGGAAAACCGTTCATCTGTGTGCTAATCCAACGGACCAAATACGACGCAAGGGCAGCTATTGGCTACTGGCTATTGAACTTCCTTGTTAATCCCATTTACGTCATCACATTCAAAATGAACGGACTTTCGAACTGACTTAGTCCAGTCATGTGTGGCCAAGTCCGTTCGTTCAGAAAGTCCATCGGACCTCCGCTGAAAGTCCGTCGGTCCTAGTCCTTCGAAAAGTCCGGTCGTGTGTACGTGGCATTAATGACAATGTGAAAGAGCACTCTGGACCTCAGACTGGGGCGAAGGTTCATCTCCCAAGGACTCTAAGCACACAGCCAAAATAACAAAGGAGTGGCTATGGGACAACTCTGTGAATGTCCTTGAGTGGCCCAGCCAGAGCCCAGACTTGAACCCAATTGAACATCTCTCTTTGGAGAGATCTGAAAATGTCTGTTCACCGATGCACCCCATTCAACCTGATGGAGCTTGAGAGGTCCTGCAAAGCAGAATGGAAGAAACTGTCCAAAAATAGGTGTGCCAAGCTTGTAGCATGATGCTCAAAAAGACTTGAGGCTTTAATTGGTGCCAAAGGTACTTCAACAAAGTATTGAGCAAAGGCTGTGGATTTATTTTTAATACATTTGCAAAGATTTCAAACAAACTTCTTTCATGTTGTCATGTTGTTGGGGTATTGTTTGTAGAATTTTGAGGAAAATAATGAATGAAATTCATTTTGGAATGAGGCTGTAATATATCAAAATGTGGAAAAAGTGAAGTGCTGTGAATACTTTCTGGATCCACTGAACACAGGATCAGAAAATCGTATGAAAAATACTGCTTTCAATTCAATCATACAATAATCTGATCATTAGTATACAACTTTCGAGAGCCGCTCATGACAGTTCATTCAAAATTATCTGATGGGACAAGTATGATACCAGATCGTACAAATTTTGTTTATTCAGTACAGTTTTCATCCAAAAATACAATATAAATAGAATACAATACATTACACCACTTATGAATTATTAGTCTGTCGTATGAGAATTTTCGTAACGTTAGTAACCTCTTCATTTATGAATTTGAGATTAGCATGCAAAAAAGCAGATGATCATTCATCTGATAATCACATTGTGTATACCAGGCATTAGTGGCCAAGATTCTCTGGCAATGCACTTTAATGATCTGACATGGTACATCATATATATTTACGTCTGGTCTTCCATCCAATGAAATGCAATTAGGTGATAAAATAACTAAGAAACCAGTGTCTGTTTGCTCTACACTTGACTAGAGATTCTAAGTATATATATATATATATATATATATATATATATATATATATATATATACTGTAAGCTATCAAAGCAAAAATGTGTCTATTCAATCCATTTTTATATCCTATGATAACATAAATGTAATATTTTTTCTGATAAATGTTGAACTCTATTTATCTAAGTAGGTCCATAGTAATGTTTTTGATACAGGGTAGTGTAATTAGAATACATACTGCAGACACAGCCTTTTTAGTTTTGTTCCAAGAAATCTTTGGTAAGATCAAATAATCTTTCATGAAAACGGCTTCCACATCAGGGGGGTTCCATGAATTGGCTTCACAAAAGAGAGCTTCGCTTTGAGCAAATCATAATTGACACATAGCAGGGGATGTGGGTCAGTAGCCGAATCAAGGTCTTTTGTTTTGATTTTTAGCTATTTTTTTTAGGACATATTTCAAAAAATTTATTTTACGTTCAATACATCAAGGTAGGATTTTACCACATTGTCCATGGAGCCTGTAGGTGAACTTTAAAGTCAGCAGACTTAATGCTAAATGGTTGACCTGTTTGAAATATAACTGCTATGTTCTTTGATATAATGGCAGCAGTTTAAAAGAACAGCAGTCAGATGGTTGCACAGATCATAGACCATTTGTTTTATTTTAGCTTAACTTCCACTGGGGGGATGGTGTACTATTTCTTATACATATATTTCCTGAATTTTGAAAATATATATAAAAAAAACAACTATTAAAGCACAGCTCAAAGCAAAAAAACAAATTCCATATTAAGATTTATCACACTAAAGATAAATGGTACAGCTTATTATGCAAATAGCCAACATGTTGCTAATTTACATGAGGCTGTCTACTCTTTTTTCAAAATAATACAGTAAAATATGCCATTGTCATGTGTTCTGTATTAAACTATTGTCCTTTTTACTCGCATTACATTTTACATGTTTTAAGCCACTAAAAACATTGAAATAAATGTGATAATACTACCTATTTTTTAAAGGCCCCTTTCACACTACTGCGACTTCGTCATGAGGCCTAATCAGAAATAAGTTTTATTGAACTTCAGCAAATAAACAAACAGTTACAACCAATATACAGTTCAGAAGTGGTGTTCCACAGTACCTGTGAACTATACAAGATAAGGTACATCCAGAGAGTAGCAATCACTCATAGAACATAGTCACAATAAAGATGCAAAATTGCAAAGGATACAGACATTGGGGTAGGATATAGTAACATGAGTATGACAACTCAGGGTGAAGTCTCCATCAGCTCCATAATACGTTATATAATAAGGTCAGCCCAAAACTACACAGGTGCAACACTCGGAACTGCCAGACAGTCCCCCTGGAGCTTGTTAAATTTTCCCAGGCATCCCCTATGCTGAACAATGACCTCTTCAAGTCTAAAGCCTCATACACTGGGTTGAACGAAAAAAACTGAGAGCTCATGAGGAGCCGCTGTACTAACTATTCGATTTCAGTACAGTGATCTCCTCTGCAATGCTATTGTGTTATGACAATGGGGGGCGGCCCAGAACACTCTGATCGGGAACCTGGACGGCAGACCTTTTTCTATCATAAGGCTGTTCAGTCAGCTTCTGTCGGACCGGCTGCTGTACACACGGGCCAAATGTCGGCCTTTTTCTACTGAACTGGCCAATGCTGGCCAACATTCGGCCCATGTATACTAGGCTTAAGGGTGTCTCCCATGCTGACTACACATTCTATGTGGGTATAAGCCCTGTCAGTTGTTCACTGTTGCAGAGTCTGCGGGCTTGGAATAAGGCTCTATTAATGGTTGCTTTCTAGAACTTAGTCAGTGGGAGGTCATCAAGTATGTATAAAATACATCAGGTAGGTTCAATCAGAATAGTGATTTGAAAAACCATATACATAGTATTAAGCACTCCCACCCAGTAACGATGAAGTTTAGGGCAGTGCCATAGAAGGTGAATGAGGTCACCTTGCATGGTGGCAGATTTAGCACAGAGGGGGGATTGCAGAATACCCATACGGTACAGTTTCAGAGGCATTTAGTGGGTATGAAGAATAATGTAAAATTGTGAGAACCTCTGAGTGGTATTAAGTGAGCTTTGCATGACTGATTCTAGAGCATTATCGCATAAATCCTCCTCCAAGAGACCTACATCCAGTTCCAAGTTCTCGTAAGCTTGGCAGGGGTAACCTTCTAAATAGCGTGTCTGCAACATTTTGTAGCATCTGGAAATAAACCCATTGTGTCCTGGACTGATTGAACACAGTGAAAAACAGGCGTGTAAGACAAAGACCATGACAGAGCTGGAATGTGGGAGGGAGATGGAATGTAGCCTGCGGGTCATCAAATGACCACACACATGTGCTCTCTTAGAATGAAGTGCCCAATAGTGATCACCTCTGTGCTCCACCACCTGTTCAAGCTGCCTCTTACCTTATCTACAGACCCTCATATTCCTGTGAAGAAGTCACTGTATCATATGATAAAATGCATCAGAGGCAGAGCCACGTGATGCCAGCTTTTAAGGAGGCATCAGTATCACCTACAAATAAGAGCATGTCATCTGCATAAAAGGTAATTTTCTCATGTAGCTCCCCATATCTAAAGCCTGTGATTCTGCCATCTGCTTGGACCAGGGCCGCTAGTGGTTCAATAGCAAGAGCAAATAGTAAAGGGGATAAGGGAGACAACCCTGTCTCCCCCCCTCCCCCCAGTTTGGGAGGTCCTGCCACCCTCACTAATGAAAGCAACAGGCGTGTGGTATTTAACCCAGGAGATGAAGCTGTCTCCAAAGCCAAGACATTGTAATGTCTGCCAAAGGTAAGTCTATTCCACACTATCAAAGGCCTTGCTGGCATCCAGAGAGAGAGGAGTGCACGGTGTCCTACATTATTAGCCTGGGTTTGCATAATCAGAAAGACCTTCTGAATATTAATGGCTGTGGATTTAAGTGGCATGAAAGCTGATTGGTCAGGATGTATAATGCTAGCAATGTATTTATTCAAGCAGGTAGCAGGTATTTTGGCCAGGATTTTTACATCCACAGATAGCAAAGAAATGGATCTATACGAGTTTGGGTCAGTAGGGGATTCACCTGGTTTTAAAAGCAGAACTATATTAGCTCTGGTCGTAGAATCAGGAAGACTACCTCTCTCCAGGGCTGTCTTGTACCCTTTCAGTAGTTTCCGAATAAAATTTGTATACCTCAATGGGAATACTATCTCCCCCCGGGGCCTTACAGTTCGGGAAAGAGCCAATAGCCACTGTAATCTCCTCCTTATTTATAGGGGAGGCCAATGCCCTCTTGTGTGTCAATGAAAGTTGTGGAAGAGTGACTCGATCTAAAAGATGAGTGAGTTCAAGCAGAGGGGTCTGTGTTTTTGGTTGATATAAATCAGCATAAAAAACGTGACAACTCATCCATAATCACCTCAGGGTGGTCAGTGTCCTATCAGAAGTACATAAGGCAGAAATAGGGGTTGCCCCCTGTTGTGCATTAACATTTTTTTTTAGCAGTTGGCCTGTCTGCTCACCTTGCTCATAATAGGCCTGCTTTTTTGTACACCATTTTACAAAGTAATCTTTAAATAAAGGTTAGATGTTCCATCAGGATATTTGTTTATAATTATACATTCATATGAAACGAACTTAAAAACTGACAGAGTCAATCTGTTTCCGTATAACTGTACTTTCAGAGTCTAGAAACATATTCATGTACAGTACCTGCAGGCCCTTTTTGTATAGTGCTTGCTGGGAAACATATAGGTTGTCTGGCCTTTCTACCTAATTAGTCCCTGCAGACTCATAATCTTTATTAAACAGAGACGATAGACATCACTTATTGATGTATGTGCCCTTTACATCTATCATTTTGGTGGAGTTAAGTGTCTAAAGTTAAATACAATCTTAACACATTGGGGGTTATTTACGAAAGGAAAATCCACTTTGCACTACAAGTGCAAAGTGCACTTGAAATTGCACTAAAAGTGCACTTGGAAGTGCAGTCGCTGTAAATCTGAGGGGTATATCTGAAATGAGTGGAAGCTCTGCTGATTTTATCATCCAATCATGTGCAAGCTGAAATGCTGTTTTTTTTTTCCCCTTGCATGTCCCCCTTGGATCTACAGTGACTGCACTTCCAAGTGCACTTTCAGTGCTATTTCAAGTGTACTTTGTACTTGTAGTTTTCACTTGTAGTGCAAAGTTGATTTGCTTTTAGTAAATAACCCCCATTGTGAGCTTAACCACTTAAGGACAGAGCCTTTTTTGATATTTGTTGTTTACAAGTTAAAACCAGGTTTTTTTGCTAGAAAATTACTTAGAATCCCCAAACATTATATATTTTTTTTCTAACACCCTAGAGAATAAAATGGCAGTTGTTGCAATACCTTCTGTCATAGTGAAAACTTGCACCAAGAGCTTTTCTCATTGGTGCCTTTTTGCTAACCAATCAGCTACACCTAGAAAGCCAGAACACGTAAGCATAGACCCTTCCAACTGATGAAATCTGTTTTACATAGTACTACATGACCTTTAACTCACAAGATGCACTGTATACATAGCTAACATAAAAAAAATATATATGTGATTCTAGGAGCAACAGTTGTACTTTGATTACCATCTGATGGTGTGTATTTACAGAACAGAAAAAAATCATGCTACTGTTATCATACTGCAGCCTTCTGTTATCTATAATGTTCCCTACCAAGAGCTTCAACCTGCAATAAATAGTGGACTTCAGGCTGGGTTCACACTATCTTCACATGCGACTCACAGCAGGGGTCCATTGCATTTCCATTCACCGTTTCAGAACAGTCCGATTTAAGCCCGAATTTTTGGCTGAATTCGGAGTTTCGACCTTTATATAGCGTTTCCCATCCTGCAAGCAAACTGTAATTTTCAGCATTTCCCTGTAAACACTCATTTCACTAAACCTAGTGTATAACTTTACAATTCACTGGCAATCAAAATATTAATCTCCTGTATCTAAAAGTATCATAAGTATTATGCTTTACTGGTTTTGTGAAGAGCAAGTATGTGCTCCTTACTCTTCCTGCTCTAATGCAAACCAATTATTTTGCCCAGAATAGGAAAAGTATTAGTCAAGTTAATCTAATAGAAATGGTCTCAGGGATAGATATGTGTCCTGTTATTTTCACAGTAGTATGGACAGCTCACCGTCAGGCTGTCAGACCCTTACAGAGGGTGTTCTTCTGCCTTCATTCAATCTGACACTCACTTTGGCCTAAAGGTGGGAATGTTGAGGGCATTAGTTCAGGACGCTATTATGATTATTCAGAATTAATTGACAGGTACATTTTACTTACAGTTGACCTCCTTCTGGCCAGCGAATAACCTACTTCAACAAGATTTTACATTCCCATAAAGTTTAAATCTGAACAAAAGCCTGGTGCAGTCAACACAGTTGGGTGCAAACACCTAGTGCAATGCCAAAGGTATATTATCTGAAAAACAAACAGCCAAATCAATACTCACAGCAGTATGAAGTAAATAAGCATAATAATACATCAGAGTTCTGAGGAAGGGGGTTAGTCCCCATTATGCGTCAGCTTGCCAATGAGGTGGTGCATCAGGTCAGGCCATGGGACATTGGCACTGGGTTGTGATTTGGTGTATTATTATGCTCATTTACTTCCTACTGCTGTGAGTATGGATTTGGCTGTTTGCTTTGATATAATAAACCTTTGGTAATGCACTAGTAGCTTGTGCCCTGTGTTTACTTTCAGGCTTTTGTTTGCATTACAACTCTATGGGAATGTAAAATCTTGTTGAATTTCAAATTTTTGTAAGTAATGGTAAAATATTAAAATGGCCAACGCACTAAAATGCACTCACCTTGTAGTGACTGTGTATACCTCTAAACACCTTCTTATGCGCCCAAAGAACCTAAATCCTTTAGCGTTCTAATATGCAGTGCTTTCCTGGCAGTAGTGAGAGCATCGCCCTTATTGACCCATCACTCGTATGCAGTGGTGGCTTTTTGGGGGGTGCAAACAAACTGAAAAATACTGAAAAAAAACCCCCCATCAATTGCAAGCCTCACTGCGCCCATCAAATGCAGCCACTGTGCCATCAATTACAGCCACTGTGCCTATCAAATTCAGCCACTGTGCCTATCAAATTCAGCCACTGTGCCCCATCAAATGCAGCCACTGTGCCATCAGTTGCAGCCATTGTGCCAATCAAATGCAGCAACTGTGCTCATCAATTGCAGCCACTGTGCCCCATCAATTGCAGCCACTGTGCCCCATCAAATGCAGCCACTGTGCCCCATCAAATGCAGCCACTGTGCCCCATCAAATGCAGCCACTGTGCCTCATCAAATACAGCCAATGCAGCCACTGTGCCCCATCAAATGCAGCCACTGTGCCTCATCAAATACAGCCATTGTGCCCCATCAAATGCAGCCACTGTGCCATCAGAGGCAGCCATTGTGCCCATCAAATGCAGCCACTGTGCTCATCAATTGCAGCCACTGTGCCCCATCAAATGCAGCCACTGTGCTCATCAGTTGCAGCCATTGTGCCCAGCAAATGCAGCCACTGTGCCCATCAAATGCAGCCACTGTGCCCCATCAAATGCAGCCAATGTGCCCATCAAATGCAGCCACTGTGCCCATCAAATGCAGCCACTGTGCCCATCAAATGCAGCTACTGTGCCCCATCAAATGCAGCCACTTGTGCCCAACATATGGAGCCACTTGTGCCCCATCATATGCAGCAACTTGTGTCCCATCATATGCAGCAACTTGTGCCCCATCATATGCAGCCACTTGTGCCCATCATATGGAGACACTTGTGCCCATCATATGCAGCCACTTGTGCCCCATCAAATGCAGCCACTGTGAACCTCGTCCGCCCTGTCTGCCCGGCACTTACCCCATCTTGGTGGTGGTCAGGCAGCAGGTGACAGCAGCGATCTGTGTGGAACGAGCTGTGTGGGACATCCATGCTGTCCTCCAGGCTTCCCTGTGTCTCTTCTTCCGTTCCGCTAGGCATCCAATAGGATCGCCTCTGTCTTCAGCCAATCAGGTGACGAGTATAGGACCCGTGCTTCCTGATTGGCGGAGAGGCGGTTCAGCGTTAGAAAAGAAAATATTAATATGCTTTTCTAACACCCCTGGATAAGCTCCGAGCACAATGCTTTGCACTCCGAGTCCACCTTTTTTTGAAGTCTATTAGAGCCTATGGCTCTAATCAGGTGCTTAAAAAAACCTGCCGCTGTAATTCAGGTGCCCAGTGTCCGAAAAGGGGTTGAACACCTGAATAGGGGGTGGCAGCGGCAGCCATTGATAGTTTTATGCAATGCATGAATCTATCCATGAGTTGTATAGGGGGTGGCAAGACAAAGGAGGTGGCGCCGTGTGCCCTTAATGGATGCACCGCAACTGCTCATATGTGTGGCCTTAATGGTCATTGGGAAGGTGCTAGAGGCAGGAATGGTGGGCCAGTATTTAAAACTGGTAGTAAATGTAATTTTTTATTTGAATGCATCAGGATTCAACTCTCCCAAGATGCTTGAGAGGACATTTTATAGGTATAAGCAGGCACGGCTAAGTACCTGCATTGTTGCCCTTTAGCCAGTTAATAGAAAGTTTCCACTACTGCCTTATAAACAAAACTTTCCACTACTGATGAGTACTTAAAAGGTTTTATGGTCTCTCTATATTAGTACTAATGAAGAGAGTGGCATCTGCTGGTTACAAAAAGAAACTTCTAAAAAATGTTAATCATGAATTATTCTAACATTCATTTGTGCAGTGACAAAACTAGATATACCATGGCAATCATTGTAATAGAAGAAAATCTTTAGGCAACTATTATAAAACAAGATATTCTTTATACCAGTGTTTTTCAACTCCAGTCCTCAAGGTGCCCCAACAGGTCGTGTTTTCAGGCTTTCCATTATTTGCGCAAGTGATTTGATCAGTTTCACTTCCTTAGTAATTACCACAGCCATTTCATCTGAGGGAAATCCTGAAAACATGACCTGTTGGGGCGCCTTAAGGACTGGAGTTGAGAAACACTGCTTTATACAACACATTCGTAAAAAAAAAAAAAAAAAAGTACTATGAACACAGGGGCATTTTGTTTATGTTACACTCTTGTACAATAGCAGGTGACATTGCAGTCATTCTAAAATAGTAGGCATAATCACACGGCAGTCTGGGTATAAAATGATCTCCTCTTTACCATTGACCTGAATACATTTTAGGAAGGTGAGAATAATTAAGTGTAGATCAGTGCCTTTGGAGACTCCTAATGCCGCATTTACATGTCGCATTTAGCTGTTTGTGTTTAGAAGCGTTTACACGTGTTTACAAGCTATTACAGGCACTTAGCGGTTCAAATGACTCTGAACATCCGTCCTGAACGCATGTTTTTGCGTTCCAACAAATGCTTCTAAACTCAACTGCCTATAAACGCCTATAAACGACCCTGTGTACATGTACTGATAAGATAACATAGAGAAGAGTTCAGAGGCAGCCGAAAAATACGCTTAATTGCGCCTAAACATCCATTTACCAGCAGCAGTGTACATGAGGCCTAAATATGCTTCATTAAGAATGATGGATGGAAATTAATGAGTTCATATGGTATTCGGTCACTGGGAAATAGAGATCAAATTTCTGCCAAGAAAGGTTAGGCCATTGCTTTATAGTACAGGAGTATTCATCAAACTACATGTGATTTGTAATAATCCTAATATTGAAGGTATTCACTAACGATAATATTATATGGAACAACATACCCACTGCCTCCCAAGGCATATTTGGATTCACAAAGGAGTGGAATGATCCTATAAATGCATTAGGCAAGTATCTGTTTTATTGACAGCGGGGGGTATAGTATTCTTTTAATATATCAAATATTGACTGATGAACATTGATGGACACTTACTGACAAAGTCATGTGAGAATCACAAACCAACAGGGCCAGTTGGTTCTCTCTTCTGTTGGCTAGGTAAAGTGCCTACTTAAAGTGCTGAAATGCCTGGGATTGGGTACATCTTTGGACTGGAGGCTTCCTCAACACTTTCTCTTTACAGCAGGCGCTCAGCAACTCTCTCTCTTAACTCGCTTCCACACCAAGCTGCGGTAGTAAGTGCAGGAACACAGAATCATAGAAGACATTCAAGTGGTCTATTAAGTCTTCCATTTTTTCCCGTTTTTGCCAGTGGATAGACCATTATTTATGCCAAGCATGTTTACATTAATTTAATTTAGTGCTGATTGCTTTATTCTCCCTGCTGGAAGTCTGTTCCAAGCATTCACTACTCTGGAGGGAATAAATCCAGGGCAGTACTGGAGCATCTTTGGGTGAGATGTAAGACTCTCAGCTTTCCCATGATCTCATCGGAAAGGCTGTGATGTCACACTCTACTAGGCAGCAAGACAGCACAGTGGTTTAGGGTGGCACAGTGGTGTAGTGGTTAGCACTTTCACCTAGCAGTAATAAGGGTCACTAGTTCACATCCCAACCATGACACTACCTGCTTGGAATTTGCATGTTCTCCCTGTGCCTGTGTGAGTTTCCTCTGGGTACTCTGGTTTTCTCTCACAGTTCAAGGACATGCTTGGGATTTAATTGGCTTCTGTCCAAAATTGGCCCTAGTATATGAATGGGGACCTTGGATTCTGGGCTCCTTGAGGGTAGGGACCAATGTGAACGTGCAATGTACAGAGATAGGGACAATTGTAGACACTCACTCAGGTTGAAGTGGATGGACTGATGTCTTTATTCAACCTTACTAACTATGTAAGACAGACAAAAGCCTAAAGGTAAGTATACTTTTCTCTTCATATTTTTTTTTTTTGTTTAATACAAATCCAAGCAATTTTACATAAGGGAGTGTTGGGTCTATAGGATAAGCAAACCTTGCATTCATTTTGATGGAAGGTCCAATGACCACAAGGTCCCCAGTACCCAATGGCAGTTACTATAGTATTTTAATAGTATTGTTTCATTTGCATCTCCTGTTACTTACTGTAAAAACAAATAGCAACCACCCCAACCTATAACTAGCCTTTGCAACAAGGCACACATTGAAGGGCAATGCACATCAAAAACAAACAAAAACTTACCAGCTAGCCTGCAACATAACCCGTTGATGCGATCACTGCAGCTTACACATTTGCAAACATATGTACAAGCTGCAGTGACCACGTCAATGCACCCCAGTATACTGCGGTCCTTACCATTATTTTAAGAGTCTCCCAAATTGGAGCACATATAGCAGGGATATGCAATTAGCGGACCTCCAGATGTTGCTGAACTACAATTCCCATGAGGCATAGAAAGACTCTGACAGCCACAAGCATGACAGCCAGAGGCAGAGGCATGATGGGACTTGTAGTTTAGCAACAGCTTGAGGTCCGCTAATTGCGTATCCCTGACATATTGCAATGGATAGATTAAGGGCAGGTTTGCTTGGAGGGGGCCCACCCCTCCTTAAAGGTACAGGGACACACAGAACACCCAGCAAGGGCACCAAGGCAGCTGAAGGTATCCTGTGTGTGCTTGCACAAATACACAAACTGTACAAACAAATGGCAACCACCCCAACCTATAACTTGTCTTTGCAGCAAGGAGCACATGAAAGGGCAATGCAGATCAAAAACAAACAAAAATTTCCAGCTCGCATACCAGCTAGCCTGCAAAAATAGCAATTTGACCCCGTCTAACAATTCATGTTACTTGCTACCGGAAAAAAATATATATTTTGGAGTTCAGGAATGACTGTTGTAGCTGCCAAAAAGGCAAGTAGATAGAGGTATATTAATATTTAACTTCACTTTACTTAGGTTTTCCAGAATAGTTCTCTCCGGCAACTCACTGATACAACATCCTTGGTTGACCTATTTTGCTTCATGTTCAGAATGGCCAAGGTTGACAGATAAAGATTATCTGTATTTGCTGACATTCTTTCTCAGTGTCAAATATCTCAGAAGCTTTTTTATCTTTTTTATCTTGAGTAGACCTATTTATGTATATCTCTACTTTGGACTTCTGTTCTCCATTTACATATTTTTATGATAAAAGATTGGTATAAAATCAGTCCATGTTTCTACACCCATATGGAAGCATACTTTGATCTCTAGTTTGACAAACTATCACCGCTCTATGTGACATATTTTTTGTCTTATTATGTACATGCTAAAGGGTGCGTAGTGTGGAATGTGTGTAAATACTTACATGTATTTATTACCTCTCAAGGAGGTCACAGTATTTCTCATGACAATGTCGGTGATGTCTCTGATTAGGCATCATCCATTCCAGGGTCATAATTTATTTCTTGTACTAAGAAGTATCTAGGTATCTAGATGCCACACTAGATAGCTGGTTCATAACACAGTCATGAAACTTTTGGTGCAGTTGCAGAAACCTTTATATATTATACATGTCATTCATAGATCACTTTTTTTTGCAAAGTTGCAGTCAGAGTGACCAATGGGGTTTGAGAAATTGATTTTTACTGGCAGCAGCACCATTGACTTAACGGGCAATTCAACAGGCAACCTGGGTGGTATCATATTGGCTGTGCCCGACTAGTGGTTAAACACCCAAAAAAGTTGGCACCTCATCACCAAAAGATAAAATGGATCAGGTGAGAGGGAAGAAGGGATTTTGGCAGTGCAATGGCAAATAATGATGAGAAAGATACATCTTAAAAATAAAATTTTAACCACTTCAGCCCCGGACCATTTTGCTGGCCAAAGACCAGACCACTTTTTGCGATTCGGCACTGCGTCATATTTACTGACAATTGCGTGGTCCTGCGACGTGGCTCCCAAACAAAATTGACGTCCTTTTTTCCCCACAAATAGAGATTTCTTTTGGTGGTATTTGATCACCCCTGCGTTTTTTATTTTTTGCCCTATAAACAAAAAATAGCGACAATTTAAAAAAAAAAAGCATTATTTTTTACTTTTTGCTATAATAAATATCCCCCAAAAATGTAAAAAAAAAATGTTTTCCTCAGTTTAGGCTGATATGTATTCTTCTACATATTTAAAAAAAAAAAAAATGTAATAAGCGATTATTGATTGGTTTGCGCAAAAGTTATAGAGTTTACAAAATAGGGGATAGTTTTATGGCATTTTTATTAATTTTTTTTTTTACTAGTAATGGCGGCGATCAGCGTTTTTTATTGTGACTGCGACATTATGGCGGACACATCGGACATTTTTGACACATTTTTGGGACCATTGTCATTTATACAGCAATCAGTGCTATACAAATGCACTGATTCCTGTGTAAATTACACTGGCAGTGAAGGGGTTAACCACTAGGTGGCAGTGTAGGGGTAAAGTGTGTCCTAGGGGGGTGTTGCTAACTGTGGGGTGCGTGGCTGTGTTTTACACGCCACTGATCTCTGCTCCAATCACAGGGAGCAGAGATCAGTGACACTGTTGCTAGCCAGAATGGGGAGATGCTTGTTTACTTTAGCATCTCCCCGTTCTTCCTCCCCATGAGCCGATCAGACTCATGGAGGTCCCGACCGGCGATGGCACAGTGGCAAATTTAAAGGGACGTACCTGTACGCCCATTTGCCTGTCCGTGTCATTCTGCCGGCGTACATCGGCGTGCGCCAGTCGGGAAGTGGTTAATGAGTATAAAGTTAAAAACATGAACAAGGACCATGAGTCTGTAAGTATACTGATTTTCACAAAATAAGAGGTCATTCAAACAGGTGTACAGTTACAGCAAAATTTTCAGATTCATATATTATCCCGACATGTTTCGCCTGGTAGCTTCATCAGGAGTTATACGAATTGGTCGCAAAGTTCATGAAACTATACAAAAACAGAGAGTAAATGGGTGCTACTTTTAAAACCTGATCATAGTCTTAAGTGGGTCTCTGGTGTTTTTTTCTTCCTTTCTTTGTCCCTGCACAGTAAAGGCATCACATACTAACACATTATGTGACACCTGCAAATGAAGCCTGCGTCATTCCTACTGCAGGCTGCATCCATCTTCGCCCATCTTCCTTCTGGGGCTGCAGACTCCAGCTCTGTGACTGGCTGAAGCCACATGCGCACGGGAGCCACCGGTCACGACACTCCTACCTGAAGAAATGGCACAGGTGGCCATTCCTTCACAGCGCATGTGCCGGCCACATCATCGCAGTAAACAGTAAATATCTCCTGAAGGGTACACGCTTAGGAGATATTTACAGTACCTATAGGTAAGCCTTATTCTAGGCTTACCTATAGGTACAACTTCGCCATGGAGGTTTACAACCTGTTTAAGCCAGGGGTCTCAAAGTACCAGCCCTCAGACGGGTTACAAATGGCCCACTGGCAGGGCCGATCCTGGGCAGGTGGCAGTGGCTGGGAGCTTTCTCTCTCTGTCTCCTCTCCCCTGCATGCTACTGCAGCCCAGCACGCACAACAGAGGAGAGCAGAGTGAAGGGAGCATCCGCCTATTGCCCTGCCCTTCTGTTCTGTCGAGAAATGCCCCCATTGAATAGTGCCCGGGCTGAAGGCGCATGCACCATACGTGACATCACAACAGCTGATTTTACCATCAGCTGTTGTGACGGCGAGACGGCGCAGGCACACAATGGCCGACAGAAATTTTTTTTCTGTCAGCTTTTGCTCCACACTCACCCGCGCTCCTGTGGTGAGTTCATGTTCATGATGGGTGAATTTCTACACGTTGTGGGTGGCTTTATGGGCACTTGGGGGCGGAATTACATGGCCAGTGCTGCAAAACTTTGTGATGGGGGGATTTCTACATTTCCTGTTTGTGGATTTATGGGCACTTTGGGGCGGCATTAGATGGCTAGTGCTGCAAAAAAATAAAACTTTGTGATATTCCACCCCAAAGTACCCATAAATCCGCCAACAAGAAATGTAAAAATCCACCCATCAGAAAGTTTTATTTTTTTGCAGCACTTGCCATCTAATTCGGCCCCAAAGCGCCCATAAATCCGCCCACAACATGTAGAAATCTGCCCATCATGGACATGAACCTGCAATGGAAGCACAGGGGAGCGCGGGGCACAATCTGACAAAAAAAAATTCTGTCAGCTATTGGGCACCTGCGCCATCTCGCCATCACAACAGCTGATGGTAAAATCAGCTTTTGTGATGTTAAGTACAGCGCATGCATGCGCCCTTCAGCCCAGGCACTAGTCGATGGGGGGGGACATTTCTCGACAGAACACCTGGACAAATGTATTCAAGGATAGCCACTCCTGCAAAGATGGGGGTAGAATTTTAAACGTTTAGCTAGCTAAATAGGCCCTCCAGGAAGAATAGCAGATAAAGATTTGTTTAACAGATTTGTTTGGGTGATTTGTTTGGGCATCGTTAAAAATTCTGCCCCCATCTTTGCAGCACTGGCCATCATTGAAAACATCCACATGCTTTATGTTTAATTCCGCCCCTCACCTACATGAACATTCCTTGGCAGCGAAAAGCACAATCTGACTGAAAAATGTCTTCAGTCGGCTATTGTGCGCACGCGCCGTCTCATGAACACAACAGCTGATCGTAAAATCAGCTGTTGTGCTATTATTCGATAGAAGGCACTTTGACAGAACACTGGCCCCCAGATCCAGGGTCCTGCTACCACCCAGGGGCGTAACTATAGGGGGTGTAGCAGTCGCGACCGCAACCGGGCCCTGTGATGCAGGGGGCCCATGCAGCCCCCTCTACATATGGCCAGCAGCAGCATAGGCAGCTAGGGGTACCAGTGCACCATGCACACGGGTGGCTGGAGGTGGAGGGTGACTAGCAGAGCTCCATGCTCGACTATCGCACTGGCTGCTCTTTAGTGGTGCATTCCCCGCATGACCTGTGTCCTCAGCCGGCTCCTCAGAGTACCCCTATCCTGCTCCATGCATTGCCGCTCAGTCCGATGTCTGTTCTCCCCAGCCAGAGTCCCGCCCCCCCCCCCCCGAGTCCGGCCCACACTGCACTGCATACTTCTCCCGGGTAAACAAACTTTAAGCACACAGATGCAGTGCAGCCCTATGAGAGCCAGCTCCCCGGAGGACACTGCAGGCTTGTCTGCCAGCCCCCCTCCTCCCCCGTCATACACAGATGATGAAAGGTCTTTCTGGGCGATATGCTGATCGCCCATCCAGCACACTGGATGGAGCCCAGGCCAGCATGGATGAGTGCGCGGCCTACAGCTTGGTCATGGTGAGTGAGAGGACCCCATCCCCCACACACCATTATATACCCCCTCCCTCTCCCCCTGGGGACAGGGACCCCTTCTTACGTGGGGACAGGGACCCCCACCTCCCCTGGGGACTGGGACCCCTTCTCACCTGGGGGCAGTAACTTCATCTGCCCTGGAGAAAAAGGCCTCATCTCTTCTGGGGACGGGGACCCCATCCTGCCTAGGGACAGTCCCCCAATGGGGCACCTAAAAATTTTAAAAAAATTATAAAAAAAAAAACTACTGATACCAGTGGTGGAACTACAGGGCTCACAAAGGTCATACCTGTGACCACGCCCTGGAGTTCAACCGCCAGACTCGGAGGGAAGGGCCCTGGATGGGGTTCAGGGGGGCCCTTCATTGTTTCTTGCATCGGGGCCCTGAAGGTTCTAGTTACGCCACTGCTACCACCTCAGGACCTGACAGGAGGATAGGACTCGGGAGGCAGAAGATCAGGCCACCAGCTGACTGCCAGGAGAAGAGGTAAGTGAGCCATCACACAGAGGCTGAGCAAAGTATCTAGTTGCGTGACTGGGGTTGAAATCTGTGAAGAGAGGGCATTTGTGGAGTGTGTGTGCATGTGGGGGGGGGGGGGGGTTTGGTATTTGTGGAGTGTAAGGGGGAATATTTGTGAAGTGGAGTGTGGGGGGGGGTATTTGTTGAGTGTAGGGGGTAATGCTGGGGTTTAATATTGCGTCTGCTGACACCAGTGCTGGGGGTTAATATTGTGTCTGCTGACACCAATGCTGGGGGTTAATAGTGCATCCGCTGACACCAGTGCTGGGGGTTAATATTGCAGCCACTGACACCAGTGCTGGGGGTTAATATTGTGGCCACTAACACCAGTGCTGGGGGGTAATATTGCATCCACTGACACCAGTGCTGGAGGTTAATATTGTATCCGCTGACACCAGTGCTGGGGGTTAATAGTGCGTCCGCTGACACCAGTGCTGGGGGTTAATATTGCGACCACTGACACCAGTGCTTGGGTTAATATTGCATCCGCTGACACCAGTGCTGGGGGTTAATATTGTGTCCACTGACACCAGTGCTGGGGGTTAATATTGCATCCACTGACACCAGTGCTGGGGGTTAATAGTGCGTCCACTGACACCAGTGCTGGGGGTTAATATTGTGGCTGCTGACGCCAGTGCTGGGGGTTAATATTGCATCCGCTGACACCAGTGCTGGGGGTTAATAGTGCATCCGCTGACACCAGTGCTGGGGGTTAATATTGAGGCCGCTGACATCAGTGCTGGGGATTAATATTGCATCCGCTGACACCAGTGCTGGGGATTAATAGTGCATCCGATGACACCAGTGCTGGGGGTTAATATCGGGGCCGCTGACACCAGTGCTGGGGGTTATATTGCATCCGCTGACACCAGTGCTGGGGGTTAATAGTTGTGTCCGCTGACACCAATGCTGTGGGTGAACATTGCATCCGATGACACCAGTGCTGGCGATTAATATTGTGTCCGCTTACACCAGTGCAGGGGGTTAATATTGCATCTGCTGGCACCAATGCTGGGGGTTAATATTGCGTCCGATGAAACCAGTGCTGGGGGTTAATAGTGTATCCGCTGACACTAATGCTGGTGGAAAGGACAGTTTGCATGCGGCCCCCATTGGATGTGAAAATTTGTCCTGTAGCCCTCAGGTAATTTGAGTTTGAGACCCCTGCTTTAGGCCAGTGAAAAAATACAAATAATTATATAATTAAATAACACAAATTACTTATTTTCTCTATTTAATTAAGCCTGGCACACATTAATAGCTTAAAAAAACAAAACAAAAAAAAACCTGACAGCTCCGGTCAGAGCTGCTGTACTAAATATCTGACGTTAGTACAGCAATTTTCCCCACTGAGCTGTTGTGTTCTGACAGGGAGACTGCCAGTCAGCTGCTGGTTTTCCAGCATGCTCATCTGACTGAAACTAGCTGTTGGACCAGCTAACATACACATGGGCCGAATGTCTCCCGACATTTATTAAATGCTGTTTAACTCTTTTTAATTCCTGGGGTTGGGCTTTTAGGCAAAGGCGGCTGCAGACTGCTGTGCTCTGACATTCATTTTGGGCTGGCATTACCCACTTCAGCTCCGGAAGATTTAACCCCCTTCATGGCCAGGCCATTTTTTGCAATACAGCACTGCATTACTTTAACTGACAATTGCGCAGTAGTGTGATGCTGTACCCAAATAAAATTGATGTTCTATTTCCCCACAAATAGAGCTTTCTTTTGGTGGTATTGTATTTGATCACCTCTGCGTTTTTTATTTTTTGTGCGATGAACAAAAAAAGACAGACAATTTTGAAGAAAATTTTTTTTTACTTTCTGCTATAAAACATATCCAATAAAAAAAAAAAAATAGGATAGATTTATGGAAAAAAAAAAGTATATATATATTTTTTTACTAGTAATGGCACTAAGGGACACTTTTGGGGACCAATGACACCAATACAGTGATCAGTGCTAAAAAATGAACTGTCACTATACTAATGACACTGGCAGGAAAGGGGTTAACATCAGGGGGGATCAAAGGGTTAAATGTGCTCCTAGGGAGTGCTTTCTAAAAGTCTAACTCTGGGAGGTGCTTTGGCTGCGAGAAGACAAAGATCTCTGTCTCCCCTACTAGCAGAACAGCAATCTGCCTTGTTTACATAAGCAGGCTGCCGTTCTGCCTCTCCCGTGAATGAACGGCGGGTCCCGGCAGACATTGCGTTCAACAGACGCGCTGATTGGCTCCCGTAAGAGCAAAATCACGTACCTGTACATGATTTTGCACACAGGAGCCACTGCTCTGAAGTATATGTATGTGGGGCGGTCGGAAAAAGGTTAAAGAGACCCTGTATTTTACCAAAAATGGCAAAGACTGCTGCAGACTGCTGTACTCGGTGTTACCGTAACATTATATGTGCTTTTAACATATTTTATGCACGTTATTTACCTGTAAAAGCCTCCCTTGTGTAGACATCCAAAAGGCCTGGGAAGGCTGCTGGAACCACTATCTTGGATGTGATATCCGCAGCCCCACCAGTCTCCAGAGTTGGCATTGAACTAACACACTATAGTATTCCCCTTTGCTCCTCCCCTGGCTGCTTATGTAGGTTCAAGTAGAAAGTTGAGGGGAGAAGAAAAGTAGCTGAGCTGGCACAGACAGTAATTAGACACTCCCAGAAGAGGAGGGCTGTGACATGAAAAGAGGGAGAGGGCTGTGACATGAAAAGAGGGAGAGGGCTGTGCTAGGGAACTGAGATTTTCTGGATTGTACGTTGTGACAGTGTAGGGCAGTGATGGCGAACCTTGGCACCCCAGATGTTTTGGAACTACATTTCCCATGATGCCCATGCACTCTGTAGTGTAGTTTAGCATCATGGGAAATGTAGTTCCAAAACATCTGGGGTGCCAAGGTTCGCCATCACTGGTGTAGGGGATAAAGGGCATAACGATTAAGCTAAATCAAGGTTAAATGTTTCAGAGGAGTGTGGCCAGTGGGTGGGCACTATAGCTAAAGCTTTTTCTTTCACTGCTGGGTTGAACAAAAAAAAAGACTAGTAGTGTGTACCAGGCTTTAAACCTAGTACACCCAGGCCGAATGTCTATGTTCAATAGAAACCATCCGACATTTGGCCCGTGTTCACTGTAGTCGGTCCGACAGAAGCAGGCCATTTGGTTTTTCTGCATTAAACCCATAACATAATAATATAATTTTTTTGCATCACATTTTCTGCATGTGGACTGTTATTTATTTTTTCGTTGTATTGTTATTACAGTATTATTAGTTTTTACTGTAGCAAGGGCCCCAGCCACTAGAGGCCTAATGGTGACCTCCAGAGTGAGTGAGAGCTAACCTTCTTGGTAGAGTGGATTATAAAGCATGATGTGTGTAATACAAGTTGAAATGATGGGCACCAGCCACTTTTTGGATGCAAAGAGATTTATTGTCTCTTGAACAAGAACTATGGGAGAGAGGGTTAGGGCCAGGAAACCCATAAGTAGATGCAATGATAATTGGCAAACCCCCCGAGACTTCTATAGGTAGACAGCTATACAGTAGAAGACCTCCAGCTGGACACCACTTCTGTATAGGTAGGACTGCTGTCTCCTATGGCAACAAATCTTGTAACAGTCACTAACGGTACTTGTACTTAACTATTGGTAGCACAGAATAGTCATTTACTGTAGATCTCCACTCACTGAGCTCCCAGTCTCTCGTTAAACTCTGAGACCCAATCGCCCCAGGATCCACTGAGCTCTTCCACCTCCATTATTATCTTCCTCAAGCGTCACCCTGGCTTCCCTGCTGGGTTTCTGGCTTGACACTCACAGATACTCCTCAAGCGTCATCTCTGCTAACCCGCTAAGTCCCTGGCTTGGGACTCACTGATGCTCCTCAATTGTCACCTTTGCTGTCCTGCTGGGTCCCTGGCTTGGCACTTGCTAAAGTTTTCCCACTTCTTCACTGTCCCGGGCTAGCGAGAAGACTGCTCTGGTACTGGCTCCAGCCTACTAACAATGGTCTCCGGTAACAGGGTGGATGGTCCCTTAGTGGCAACGGCCTCCCCACCTCAAATGGTTCCCCGTCCGGCTGAACCGTTACTCTCGGTTGGACTCCAATCTTGCAGTCCCAAACCTGCGCTACTTCTGCTTCTGGATAGGCCCTCAGACAGCCTAACAGCCAGATGACCCCAGGATAGGCCACAGGCTTCCGGCCTAGAAGCCCGGGGCAGCATAACACACGTCCACCCAGACACCCATCCAGGTAGCACAGAACCCCGATCCCCTGACTCCCCCCAAATAAATAGGCTCTCCCAGCTGGCCAAGGGACTAAAGAAACCCCTGCCAATTGGCTGAGACACCCCATCCATTCATAACCGGACCTTGCTAAGCCCTTGTCTATCTAATGTCACCAGCATGATGCCACCTAGCGACAGAAGAGAGAAGGTGCAGCAAGCCCAGAACTAGAGAGGAATCAGTGGATCTACTAACAATTATCCAGGGCAACTACTGCCTGGAAACTAAATTTACTTAGCAACCCTTCCTAAACACCAGGGTGCTACAATACAATTTATACAGTGCCAAAAATTTGCTGAGTGCTTTACTTGTGAAAGCATACGATCTAAAAGGGAAGGGCAAGTAGTACTAGAGGTAAAAACTGTGAGGGATAAGCTTGTGGAGAAAGTAGAAGTACAGTTTTATGGGTGGAAACAGGATAGGCCTCTCTGAAGAGATGTGTTTTTAGAGATTGCCATGGATGGACAAAGTATGAAAGTGTCAGACAGTTGGGGGTAGGGAGTTCCAGAGAATGGCAGAGACTCTAGATAAGGTCTGGAGGCAAGCATGGGAACAAGTGATGAGGGAGCTAGCAAGCAGGAGCTCTTGAGAGGAATGGTTTTGGTGATATTTCAAGATGAGTTTTGCATATTGTTGTTAGTATTTTAAATTTTATACATTAGGTTATCGGAAGCAAGTGTTTGAGTTTGTTAGGATATCTGAAAATCTAAGGCTACATTTAGACATTGCATAAATACAAACATGTTTCACTACATGTTACTACTGCACAATATGTTTGGTGGGTATGGCATAAAATGACAGTTCTTGGTAACAACACAGTGAGTGGAACATGAACCTTAAAGTGCTTCAGGTCGTTTTTGAGCAATCCAATTATTCCACCTTAACCTCTTACTTGATTATTTCATCCTCAGTCATCAGATTGCCAGTATTTAGAGGAGCAGCACTAACATGAGGAAGCAAAGCCTTGCAGCTGCCTTGCTACTAGGATGGCCACCCACACACAAAGACACATTGCACAACCAGGCATGGTAATTCAGAAATGGGTAAAAGATTAGCTGCAGGGAGACCACTTTTGACTGGTCCTTTGTCTTCTATTTGCCTTTATGGGCCAATGTTCCACAATTCGGCTCTTCCTCAAATAAACATAAATTGACTTGGTATATTCTAAACTTTTTCTTTCTGTTTTTACTTGTCATACAGACTGCAGTTCCATATATCATCTCTCTGGATCTTCAGGAAGCTTTTCCAGTTTAAATTACCCTTCAAGCTATGAAAACAATAAAATATGTGCGTGGGAAATAACAGTTCCTGATGGCAAAGTAAGTGCTTACAGATTTATGCAATTCCTGGTGTTAATAGAAGAACAATAACCTGAAATGAATATAGAATGTACGGTATCATTACTGAAGTAATATATCTATTTTTGGAGATAGGCACCTGTTTGGGGCCAAAAATAAGGGATTTCAAACAGACAGTCATGAAAATGTTTACAATGCAAGAAGTTTATGAAATCATTATTGTCTTCAATAATGGTTCTGTGGTTTTGGGAGACAATTAGAACTAGATTGGAACTCTGATACTTATGGCAAACCAGACCACATAGTGCACAATAAACCATCAGAAATGTCGATAATCATATGTGAACTGAAGGACATTATGCACTCTACAAACTACTATTAACTTGTGTCTTCCCACAGTTTTTCTAGTTTATAAAACCCTGCTAGGCACACTGATATAAAGTTACTTATGAAAACCCACACACTGCTGCTAGTAAAACACTATCTTATTTATTTCCCAAGAAATTAGGAAAGCTAACATAAAGTATTAAAAAGACATTACAATATCACAAAGCTTACAATCAGAACATATAATACAAGAATGTGAAAGATACTTATCACAAGGCCCTTTGCTGCATCGGCTAGGCTCAGACCAGGAGAGGGCTTTCATCATGAGGTTTAGGCTGAAGCCATCACCCAGAGTAGGCCTCAAGATGGCCGAATCATCAGGTTAGCAGAGACACAGCCTCATGACAGGCTCTTTGCAGGGAACAGAGAGAGAGCATTGCCTGTGTGTGTTATCCTTTCATTCAAGCATACACGCCCACTCATAGCCACCCCCATTTGCCTTCCATCCAATAGATATCCAATAGATATCGCCAAGAGGTAATCCTTCACCTGTCTGCCCATTCTTCAGGAAGCATGCTGTATTGTCCACTATGGGCAGCATCTCTATTAGCCCTGAGCCGTCTAGCTAGCTCTTATTCCCTTTGAAGCCTGTAATCACATATCACAGCAGGTGGGCCTGAGCCAAGCCATTGTTCTTCTGATTACAAAGTTTTTATGTGTTTCATTTCAACTGTGGCTAAGTGGCTGTCTCAACCAGGAAGTGAAATACCAGAAGTATTATATGAATTCACTCCAACATGAACAAATCTTCTTGTGTATGCTCCAACACCGTGAAAAATAAAGTGCACATGTGCTTCAATAAACTTGCTTAAAGTGCTTCACCCAAAGTGATAAGAAAATGCGCTCACCAGTGACCTCAAAGCATGACTAATGGGAAGGACTCCTTCATTCAATGCTGTAGCTCCTTTGTGCATCCCATTCCCTATATGGAGGAAGCTGGATCCCAATCCACTTTGCAGGTATAACATCTATCCACTGCATATAACAAATTGCATCAAGTAGGTCTGTGAAATAGCTCCCCAACAAAGAGTCACAGAAGGCAGGATATAGTGTAATACCACTTTATGTTTTATTGCTTAAAAAAGAGCATTTACATAGTCCAGCAAGAAATCACAAACAATCCGCTCAAGGCAAAGCAGAAACCGATCCGACACCGGTATAGAACTCGCAATGTGCATGGTGCATCTCAACTGTGCAAGCAATAGTATAGGGCTCATATGGTTGTAGCTGTCAGGCCCCACCTCTATGCATTTCACGCTAGAGCGCGCGTCATCAGGAAATGACTGACTTGATGCAAGTTGATATATGCAATGGAGAGATGTTATTAGGTGAATACACCTACATTTGTATATCTGCAAAGTGGATTGGGATCCAGCTTCCTCCATACATGATTTCTTGATTGGAATGGGATGCACAAAGGAGCTACAGCACTGAATCCTTCCCATTAGTCATGCTTTGAGGTCACTGTGTGGCCAAGACGATCTGGTGTGCGCATTTTGTTATCACTTCAGGTGAACCACTTTAAGCAAGTTTATTGAAGCACATGTGCACTTTATTTTCACAGTGTTGGAGCATACACAAGAAGATTTGTTCACATATGATTATCATGGACATTTCTGATGGTTTATTTTATTGTGCACTTTATTAATCAGATACTAATAATAATAATAGTGTATATTATTAATTTGACCTTTGATTTTTGTACTGATTCCTTTGCACCCTTTATATATTTATGCATTCTTATTAGTTTCTGCTAATTGTAGGTGCAGCATTGGTATATTATCAACAAATAGTTTTTTTGTATTGTGGCATTGACACCCAACACTTTCCCCCTCACAATATGTACATGCTCAAATTTACCCTAGCGCAATGGAGCAACCATTATTTTTATGAGACTAGTTGATTTATTTATTTACTGTACTTTTTCATTTTTTTATTAGCTGTAAATCCTTCACATCAGTTATGAGACTGAGCAGCCCAATGAATCGCCTATCCCTTAAACATATACTGAAACATTCAAGACCTCTTGACAAAGTTCCCAGTTTGTCAGTCTTCATCTAGTGGCCATACATCCCCATCTCCAAATATGTAAATGTTTTAAAGGCAAATTAAATTTCTTGATGATTAATAGGAAATTCTTTATAATCAAACTCATGCAAGCACTGGTTTGTCAGGTTCTTTCCCTGCCCTACATGCATGTTTCAGCAGGGCATTTGTATTCAGCCCCTATGACAAACCTTTAAAAATGTTACCGTAGGTACAGTATAAATATTCAGGGAATTTTGCTAGTCACCACTAAATTATCACTTATATATGGCAACCCTACTATGTATTCTTTAATACCATTTATCATAAATGCCCTCGGCTACCAAAGTCTGGGCCTTATGATCTAACAGTTAAGGGTCAATATACAGTATCTGTTCAGTTGATCTTTGTACAGTTATTATCATTTCTAACAGGTCAGGCTTTCTGACAGGTCTCGCTTGCTCTAAGCATCCTGATGAATCCTGTCTTTATAGTGTACCTGAAAATGTATCTAATAAATGTTGATGCTAAAGGGAAATTTTAAGTTTAAAGCAAACATGTGCTTTGCACGTTCTGAGCAAATAAATATTTAATAGTCCTTCCCCAGCATCATATACTTGCATTTCTGCTGTTCAATCGCTGGCTGCAAAAAAATATATATATATTTTTTTCCATCCTTGGTATAGTGGAGCATGAAAATCACTCCCCAGTCTCTCATATGATAACACTGGTGCGTGGTCCAACACTGTCACATGCGGGTGGGGAGAGAGTCCTTAGCCCCATATAAGCTCCAGTTAAAATGACTTCTAGATTACCAGGAGCTGCCTTTAGTTGCTCATGGTAGATATCTGGAGTGACAAGGGAATTAAAGAAAAGTGAGAAGATATTGCTACTGAGGGTGAACCTTTCTACTTTACCCTGCATGGGCAAAGAACAGTTCCCCTTTAAATAGAAAAAAACACTACCTCTATGTAGTTGAACTCTCTCCTGCATAACCTGTTAAACAACTGCTGAATATCATTGCTTGCTGTTCTCAAGCGGTATAGTTTTTCTACAATGCCAGATTTCACCAGTAGGAGGCCTATATCGCAATCAAGAATAATGAACAACGGCAGCTTTCACAAGCAAATACTCATTTAAACCAGTGTTGCCCTCAGCGGTGGATTGTTTTTAAGAGGGTATTTGACTGGAGGTTAGGAGGTGATATGTTGCTTCCTCACTGCCTATTTTAACTCTTTAAAGCTTGTACCACTGCACCAGATGTGGCATGTCCGTATTAACATTAATGGGTCACATTCATTGATGGTACTGAATGTCAAATGCTACAGAAGATGTCATTTGGGATGAACCCGTCAACTAAAGCAGCACAGCTACGGCATGTGTACAACTCCGTCCAACTGCCTTTGCAGCTTACGCGGGCAGTTGGGGGCAGTAAAACCATGGCTCCCAGCCACAAGTGTAATCTAGCCCTAAAAAAGTTTATATGGCTGTTGCTTCTTTTCCTTTTTTTCATGAATGGAAAGTTCACCAACAAAGAACAGGATAATTACATTTTTTTTCTCACTTTGAAGATCTCCCCTTAGTTTATTATGCTATATATGCGTATGTATAAAATAGTGATGACTTGTACAAATTGTATTTTTCAGGTAGTCCACTTGTGGTTCACAGAGTTCCAGGTAGAAAGTAGCACACTTTGTAGTTCAGATCACATCACTGTAGAAGATAATGTGGGCGTTCTGGGTATGTATAAAAATGATAGAAAGATAGAATGATAGAACTCTTGTTTGCCAGATAATATGCCCACGAGCTTTTCGAGGTGGCGTACTTATATTTATTAGCTGTGTTGCAATGTCCTAACGTAGTTTAGAGACAAACATTTTGCTCTATACAAGTATTTTTATGGCGGGTCTTTCAAATATCAAAAGAATACAAAAATAAGATAAAAACCTAAAGTACAGCTAAAGGTTTCTTTATGATACGCTAAACAAGTACCAAATCCAGTTACTATGTAATGCAATTAAACAACCTCTAAGTCAAATCTTCCTATTCCATAGTGTCTCACACAGTCCCCCTCCCAGACACTGCAGCTCACAGTAGGAGGGTTTCAGCAACAGAGGCAGTGCTGTTAATTCAGAATGCAGTGGGCAGGACTAGGTGTGGCCAGGTGCTGATTGACAAGCTTCAGGCTTGTTAATCAACAGCCATATTGATACTAGCCACACCTCCTGCAACATCTTTTCTCCCACTGCAGTGCAGGCAGAGAGTGGCAACTGAACTCTAAATTCAGGAGCAGTGCAGCATGTTCGCCACACCATCACAAAAAGGTGCATTAAGCATCATTGGCAGGATCAACAGGTATTTGAGCAGGGCCTTCCTCATCCTCATATATAGAAACTGTAATGTCTCCTTTTATATTGTAAAATGCTGCAAAAACTGTTGGTGCTTTATTATGTTCAAGTGTTGCAGCACATGTTTTTAATGGGAGACCACAGTTCTAGTTTAATATTTTAAATAAATTGATACTGAAGGTATATTATATGGGTTTTGGATTACTTTGGGGAATTTGTTGACCACTTTTATTTTTGGTACTTGTTTCAGGGGGAGTAAATGAGGAATGGTTTGCATAGTTACTCGTTTTTGGGGATCAGAGGAGGATCAGAGTAGTGATCAACAATTTATCTAGTAATTCGTTTTTTGGAGACTATAGTGAGCTCAGATAAGTGAACAATATCTTAGATAATTGTACATTTTTGGAGACAATAATTAGTCCAAACTAGTGAACAACATTGGTGTCTAAAAGCAGAACTTCCCTCTCTCAATAAACACTGGCTTTTTTTAAATTAGTAAATAGATAGGATATTAGCAAAAGAAAGGGATTTACACGACTTTCGGGCATAGACTCCCACGGGAGTCTATGCCTCTTCCTGTCCCCGCGTGCTGTCTGCTGGGACACACACGGGTCCCAGAGACAGCGCGGACCATTCCTAGTGCACTGCGCGACTCGCGCATGCGCAGTAGGGAACCGGGAAGTGAAGCCGCAATGCTTCACTTCCTGATTCCCTCACCTAGAATGGTGATGGCAGCAGCCGAGAGCTGAGCGATCGATCGGCCTCGGCTGCCGGCATCGCTGGACCCTGGGACCAGTGTGTCCATTTATGTGTCCATTTATTAAAAGTCAGCAGCTGCAGTATTTGTAGCTGCTGGCTTTTAATATTTTTTTCCACAGTGCAATCCCGCTTTAAGTACTCCTTCCTGCCTGCATGTCTGAGCTAAGGGCAGCTGGATTTCAGGGAGTAAATGCTCCATGAATCATCAGCCCTTACTCAAGATGGCCAAGGCCAGAAATGCTAGGGGGGTTATTTTTCAAAGTGATTTCTCAGCAAAATATATACACTATATTACCAAAAGTATTTTGACGCCTGTCTTTACACACACATGAACGTTAATAGCATCCCAGTCTTAGTCAGCGTGGGATACAGGATTTACTACTATGTTCATTTTTGAAGCTTTGATGTTGGAGACTTATAGCAATTTTCCAGCAATTTCCACTAATTTCATGATCAAGGTGACCTACCACCAAGTTCAGACATTTTTGCAGCCGAAATTTAATTGAAAGCAGTCAAAATGGCCTTATAATTGTGCATGACAAACACTAATAGGAACACTGTAATCCAGCTAGAGGGTTTTCAACTGAGTGATTATATAGATAATTATCCATCAAAGCTTTATAAAGGAGAGTTGTCTTTCCATTTTTTGTCTTTTGTCTTTTCTTAATGCAATAAAGTATTATCTTTAATTGTAAATCACTTGGAATCTTTCTGCAATACAGAAGAGTGTTTCTGTACAAATTTTAATAAATGAACTCAGTCTCAGACTCACCAATAAAAGTGTGAAATACTGTACAATACTGAGAAGCTCATCTGCCGCTCTGCCATTCTCTTCAGATTCACAGGCAAGCTGGGTGTCAAAGCCTAAGAAGCCCACTCTATTTAATGTTCAAACTGTAGAAACCAGGCCGCACATTAACATCATTTCATCCAGGTGGTTTATTATAGCAAGCAGATCAGTGACAGCTCACGTTGCAATCCTTTCCACCTTAAACCACAACCCCAATGTGTTTCACCATTAACAGGGCTTAATCATGCTTAATCAGGGCTTAAGCTCTGTTAAGGGTGAAACATGTTGAAGTTGTGGTTGGAGGTGGAGAGGATTGCAGTGAGAGATGACATTAATCTGCATGCTAATAAACCATCTGAATGAAAGGTCATTGATGTGCAACCTGATTTCTACAGTTTAGATGTGAAATATTGTACTTATGAACATAGGAAAAAAGTAAATGCCAGCAAAGTGTGTATTTATGTGGCTTTCAGGTTGTCTGCCTATGTCTCTTTAAGGCCCATTCCTAGCCAAGGGCTATTGTGGGTAACTACTGAAATATATGTTGAAGGCAGACATGAATTTTCTTTCTTCATTGTATCATTTATAATTCAATGTTTTATTTTTTTGTACACAGGCACATACTGTGGGCACTTAACTCCTGGTCCTATAGTTTCAGTTGGAAACAAGCTTTTTGTAAAATTTACTACTAATGATAAAACATCAGACAAGGGATTTCGGGCAAGGTATGAAGCTGTGGATCCAAACAAGGTGTCAGGTGAGTACAAGTACAAACACTTAAAGCAACACAAACTTAGAACAATCCAAACACCAAAAATAAAGTACAGTCAGTCCTACAACATAGTCAAATTAATATTGTGCAAAAAGAACTTACTGTAAATTGTGAACAAAATATATATAAGATTTGGATCCAAAGCAGTTATTGGTCACAGATTGCTTAGCCTGTCCACCATGGGAACTGATGTATTCAGGTGTCCCTCCTATTATTTGCCGAGTCCAGGGAAGGGAAATTTGAAAGCCTCAAGACATTACTCTCCCAAAATGTCACATGGTGCATACGCAAAGCACAGGTTCACTTAAAGCACTGAGATGTTTGGTTCAAATCCAATCTAAATCTTTATGCTTTGGGGTTTGAATATTCTCCGAGTGCTGACTAACACCCCTCTAGATCCTCCAGTCCTCTAGTTTCTAATAACAATCCAAAAAAACATGCTGGTGGCTTCAAGCCCAACTCTAATATTTTGTCTTACCCAACTGTAGCAGGGATTGATTTGAAGAAGAAAAAATTATTTTTTGTAATACTCCAGAGCTAAACACATGTGCGAAACTATTAGTATAAATAGCCAATGAAACTGAGCTGTTAAAATATTTTCAGGTTTCAGAAGACAGATTTTCCTTTGCTTACATGTATTTTAAAAAAATAGCCACAAAGGAGATGCATGAATATATTTTAACGTTGTGCAAAACTTTCAATTCTTTTTTTCTGCCATCTCTTAAATTATTTAGGAGTTACAGACAAACATGTGACATCTTTCTGGGTCAGCACAAGTAAACTTTAGTTTGGTAAATACAAAAAAAATGTCAATCTCATAGATAAAACACAAGTGTGCTAGTAAACTGGCACTATATTTTGTGGGATAATAAGGAAAAGCCTGTAAAAAATTGAAATCCTCTAGGGAGGGAATAGAGGTATACTGCAGCCCTGCAGAATAAAGACAAATAGATAACCTATTTAAGCCCATAGATCCATCTTTGTTCTTAAGATTTCGAAAATCCTGCTAGCAAAGATGCCCAAGAAAAATTATCACTACCGTACTTAACTATAACTTATTATTTCTTTTATTTATGGATTGTGGGGAAAGAATGTTCTTGCTGAACAAATTTAATATACAGGTGAAGTACACATACACTTGAAAGAGCAGTAGGCAAGTTGTGTTGTAACTATGGCTAAAGCAACCCTATTCCGAGATTAAAATGTCAAAATGTCAAAATGATTGATCTGCAAAAGAAGAGTGTTTATACTCACCTTTCCTGTTGCCTATTTCACTGATCTCCTCTCTCTTGCAGGGCAATCAGCTATCTTAATAATAAGAGGTTGTGCTCTTGACCTCTCAAAAGAGCTGGTAGATGACAAGTTGATATGTAGTCAATGTTCAATGTTTCCATTTGAAATGACAATCATTAAGGGCCACTTTCCCAGGTTTGAACAGAAAGTTTACTGTACAGAAACACTCTAGTAAATTAAGTTGATTCCACCCAACAATTGGTCCTACTGGTACAGTACATGGTCCTATTGGTGTGCAGGGTAATAATTCTTGGCACAAAGCTTTAGGTGCTAAACCAACATGGAATCCTACAGTTTCCCATAATGTCCATTATTTAATTTCCGACCACTAAAATACACCGTTAATTTTTCCTACACCCTAAATACTTATCTTAGCCTTTAACTGATAACAACCCTCCTTCTCCCCAATATTTCATACTTCATTCTTAATGTAACCATAGGGAATAAAGTAAACCTATGCTTTGCCTACACATTGCAAAGAAAAAGGTTCTCCTAAAAGTGACCCTTGTATACCCACCCTACCTTTCTCTCCCTCACCACTCTCACTACTCTTCTCCGCCATCTGGAGAGGAGAGGAAAATCCCATGAAATCCTACAGTCTTGACTGAACTTGAGAAGGAATGAGCCATGGTCTTACTGTATATGTATGTAACACTATTTACTCTGAAATCTCTGCCAATAATATGTAGATGGCATGCTATGCCACATTGTAATGGCCCAGTTCACTTGTCTGTAATTTCCTGGTACATCCAGCTCTGGGCTGATCTTACACTGGGTTGTTAGCAGAACAACATGGTTGTCAATGTCTTAGCAGAAATAACCTGAGCAACAATTTATTTCTAGACAGCAGAAACAGAAAGTTTGAAGAGATACCCCATATTGACACTGATTGAAATAGTGAATTCTAATTCTTTTCAGAATATTATCAGTATTTTGTGTATTCTGTTTCTTAGGGACTTAGGTCAGGGCCGACCCAACCATGGGTCCCAGGCAGCACTTTAGGAAGGGCGGTAGCCGGCCTGAGTGTGCAGTGTCAAGTTGTCAGGAGTACCCGCCGACTGCCGCCGTCACTTGATAGCCGTATCTGTCAGGTACAGGTTGGATCACAGCAGGGCCGATCCTGGTCAGTTGGGCTCTGTGCCTGTGAGCTGCCTCTGCCTGTGAGTGTGATGAGTATGTGATGAGAGAAGCAAGGGGGATTGCTGTGGCCAGAGATGTGGCAGTTGCTGTCCGGAGGAGGTGGGCCGCGGAGCGGACTAGGCTGCAGGCGGCAGTGCATGCCAGAGGACCAGCCAGCCAGGAAATATTCCCCGGGATGGATGCCTGGGATGGAGCCAGAGAAGGTGAGATGTGTGGTGAAGTCACCAGGCCTGTAGGCAGTCACATGAAGCAGGATGAATGTTCAGATGCATTCCAGCTCTCCTCTAGCACAACCGCCGCATCTCACATCCGGTCACACCCCCAAAAAACTGCCTGTTGTTATTAATATTTTAATGAGGTTTTAATTAGGACTGTGTTCTCAGATAGGGATACAGTGAATGTCATTAATATCTCAAGCTCTGTTAGCAGTGGCGTATCCTCCATGGGTGCAGGGTGTTCACTACACATGGGTCACCAAAAGTGGGGGGCCCACTGTGACCCACCCTGCACACATGGATGATTGTCCCTCGGTTCACAGACAGGGATGATCGATGTGGCAGGAGCTGTAAGCACAGATCTCCCTGCATGACAGCTTCTATCCCTCTCCCTCCCGTGGCTATCAGTGCTTACAGCTGTCCCTCCAGCCGCAACGATCCTACCGGGCTGTTCTCTGTGTCCTCCTCCTCTCGTTCTCCTCCGTTCCCCGTGTTATCTCCCAGCCTGCTGTGTCCTTCTCCTCCTCTGCTCCCCATTCTCCTTCTCTGCTCCCCATTCTCCTCCTCTGCTCCCCATTCTCCTTCTCTGCTCCCCATTCTCCTCCTCCGCTCCCCATTCTCCTCCTCTGCTCCCCATTCTCCTCTGGTCCGCTGTATCCTCCACTCCCGCTCCTCTTGTCCCCCACAGCCAGCTTCCCTCCTTTCCTTTCTGGGGGGTGTCAGGATGGAGAGCAGAAGAAGGGGCCCCGGTAGATATGTTATTTACTGGCCCTTTCTTTGTCTGAATTGGACATTGTTACCAAACCCTCTCTATGACTTGTAATAATTGTGTGCTACTCTGCTTCAGTTTATGAATGCACAGGAGCCGCTGTCTTCTGTCCATTCATCTTCAATGCGTCCTCAGTCCTTTTCTCTGTCTCATAGAGGAGATGTCAGGGTCTGTTTAGACCCCTGATATCTCACCAAAGACCAAGACCGACAAGGCCAATTAAAAGAATAATATATATATATATATATATATATATATATATATATATATATATATATATATATATATATATATATATATATATATTGCAAAAAGTATTAAAAGATCCAATCGTAAAAAAATTGTAAAAAATGTAATTGTATAAAAATAAAATTTTAAAACTACTGACACCCCCACCCTGCCCTGCCTACACTGTCAACTGCCCCAACCCCCCCAATTTTTTTTTAAAAGAAATGAAATTGTAAAAAATAAAAAATACATAAAAATAAAAAACTGACACCATTCACTGCTCTATTGACATCAATCTCTGCCCTACTGACATCGTCCACTGCCTCATACCCCCACCCCCTTCTCCAGAAGCACTGTGAAAAAATAATATTAAGAGAACTATCAAAAAAAAAAAAAAATTGTAAAAATAATAGATAATAATAGATAAGATAAGATAATTGTAAAAAAAAAAAAAAAAAAATTTAAAACTACTGACAACATTCATTGCACATTCTACCCACCTACATAAACTCTGCACTCCAAGTCCTCACTTGCAGTGGCGGAATTATAGGGGTCGCCAAGATCGCCATGGCGACCGGGCCCCTTGCTGCAGGGGGCCCTCAGGCCCCCTGTACTCTTCCGTAGTAGGGGAGGCTGAGAGGAGCTCCTCGATCATCAGCCGAACTGAAATCGGCTCTGTGCGGGAGCTCCTCACATAGGGTAAAGTGTGTGCTCTTTGTCTCCCCCTACAGTCCAGTACCCGGCAGGAAGAGCCAAGGTACTGTAAATGTCTGCCATTTTTTTTTTTATAAGACTAGCTACTGCATTTGTGTTTATATGTGTGTGTGTGAGCATGCTTGTATGTATGTGTGTGAGCATGCTTGTATGTGTGTGTGTGTGTGAGCATGCTTGTATGTATGTGTGTGTGAGAGCATGCTTGTATGTGTGTGTGTGAGCATGCTTGCGTGTGTGTGTGTGTGTGTGTGTGTGTGTGTGTGTGTCTCTGTGTGAGCATGCTTGTATGTGTGTGTGTGTGTGTGTGTGTGTGCATGCTTGTATGTGTGTGTGTGTGAGCATGCTTGTATGTGTGTGTGTGTGAGCATGCCTGTATGTGTGTGTGTGAGCATGCTTGCGTGAGTGTGTGTGTGAGCATGCTTGTATGTGTGTGAGCATGCTTGTATGTGTGTGTGTGAGCATGCTTGTATGTGTGTGTGTGAGCATGCTTGTGTGTGTGTGAGCATGCTTGTATGTGTGTGTGTGTGAGCATGCTTGTATGTGTGTGTGTGAGCATGCTTGTATGTGTGTGCGTGTGTGTGTGAGCATGCTTGCGTGTGTGTGTGTGTGTGTGTGAGCATGCTTGTATGTATGTGTGTGTGTGTGAGCATGCTTGTATGTGTGTGTGTGAGCATGCTTGTGTGTGTGTGTGTGAGCATGCTTGCGTGCGTGTGTGTGTGTGTGTGTGTGAGCATGCTTGCATGTGTGTGTGTGTGTGTGTGTGTGTGTGTGTGTGTGTGCATGCTTGTATGTGTGTGTGTGTGTGCATGCTTGCGTGTGTTTGTGTGTGAGCATGCTTGTATGTGTGTTTGTGTGAGCATGCTTGTATGTGTGTGTGTGAGCATGCTTGTATGTGTGTGCGTGAGCATGCTTGTATGTGTGTGTGTGTGAGCATGCTTGTATGTGTGTGTGTGAGCATGCTTGTATGTGTGTGCGTGTGTGTGTGAGCATGCTTGTATGTGTGTGTGTGTGTGTGTGTGTGAGCATGCTTGTATGTGTGTGTGTGAGCATGCTTGTATGTATGTGCGTGTGAGCATGCTTGTATGTGTGTGTGTGTGAGCATGCTTGCATGTGTGTGTGTGAGCATGCTTGTATGTGTGTGTGTGTGAGCATGCTTGTATGTGTGTGCGTGTGTGTGTGAGCATGCTTGTATGTGTGTGCGTGTGTGTGTGAGCATGCTTGTATGTGTGTGTGTGAGCATGCTTGTATGTATGTGCGTGTGAGCATACTTGTATGTGTGCGTGTGAACATGCTTGTATGTGCGTGTGTGAGCATGCTTGTATGTGCGTGTGTGAGCATGCATGTATATGTGTGTGTGAGCATGCTTGTATGTATGTGTGTGTGAGCATGCTTGTATGTGTGAGCATGCTTGTATGTGTGCGTGTGAGCATGCGTGTATGTGCGTGTGTGAGCATGCATGTATGTGTGTGTGTGAGCATGCTTGTATGTGCGTGTGTGTGTGAGCATGCTTGTATGTATGTGCGTGTGAGCATGCTTGTATGTGTGTGTGTGAGCATGCTTGTATGTGTGCGCGTGAGCATGCTTGTATGTGCGTGTGTGAGCATGCATGTATGTGTGTGTGTGAGCATGCTTGTATGTGTGTGTGTGAGCATGCTTGTATGTGTGTATGTGTGTGTGTGAGCATGCTTGTATGTGCGTGTGAGCATGCATGTATGTGTGTGTGTGTGAGCATGCGTGTGTGTGTGTGTGAGCATGCATGTGTGTGTGTGTGTGAGCATGCTTGTGTGTGTGTGTGTGTGTGTGTGTGTGTGTGTGCTCATATATGTATGTGTATGTATGCATGTGTGTGTGCGCATGTATGTGAGTGTGCATGTATGCATATGTATGTATGTGAATGTGCATGTGTTTATCAGTGGCGGTGCATCCAAAAGGGTGCACAGGTGCCACCCCCTCTCTCCAGCCACACCCTCTATGACCAATGGATATATTCATGCATAGAATAGCATGAATCTATCCATGGCCACCGTTGGCACCCCCATATTTAGGTGTCTGGTCCCTTTTGAGGTGTCAGGCGCCTGAATTACAGCGGTGGGGGGTGTTTTTGCAGCACCTGATTAGAGCCATGGGCTCTAATAGGCTTCAAAATAGGTGAACTGCGAGCGCCATGCTTGAGGCTCACAGTCTACCCAGGTGTGTTAGAAAAGTGAATTAATATTCACTTTCCTAACACTGAACCGCCTCTCCACCAATCAGGTGTGCGGGTCTGTTACCCATCACCTGATTGGCTGAAACGATAGGCGCAGCTATGGCAGGAGATGCATGGAGGACCCCGCTCATGGCCGTTACCCGCTGCCCCACCAAGACAGGGTAAGTGGCGGGCAGACAGCGAGCGGGTGGTGGGGATTCACAGTGGCAGCATTTGATGGGCACACCAACAGCATTTGATGTGCACAGTGGCGACATTTGATGGGCACAGTGGCAGCATTTGATGGGTACACTGGCAGCATTTGATGGGCACAGTGGTGCCATTTGATGGGCACAGCGGCAGAGTTTTATGGGCACAGCGGCAGAGTTTGATGGGCACAGCGGCAGATTTTGATGGGCACAGTGGTGACATTTGATGGTACAGTGGTGGCGTTTGATGGGCACAGTGGCTTCAATTGATGTTTTTTAAATCGGTTCCTTTATATGCGGCCACCCACTTGGGACTGGGCCCTGGTGTTCCACCATCAAGCTCGGAGAAAAGAGCCCTGTCCGGAGGTTGGGGGGGGGGCCCTCCAAGGTTTCCTGCATCGGTGCCCTGAAGGTTCTAGTTACGCCACTGCTCACTTGCATATAATACCCACCTCCATATACTCTGCACTCCTTACCTGCACATAATACCCACCACCATACACTCCGCACTCCTCTCCCTGCACATACTAGCCACAGCTGTACACTCCGCACTCCTCTCCTGCACATACTACCCATCTCCATACACTCCATACCCCTCTCCCTGCACATACTACCCACCTCCATACACACCGCACTTCTTTCCTGCACATACTACCCACCACCAAACACACCCCACTCCTCTCCTGCACATACTACCCACCACCAAACACACCCCACTTCTCTCCTGCACATACTACCCACTGCCATACACTCTGCACTGTACATTCCCTATTTAACATTACTGCATTCTGCACTATGTAAGTAATCTCAGACTCCATTAAACCACACCCCATTTAGCAATGCCCAACATTTAGTGTAATTTAAGCCACTCACGTTTTTTCTTCTGTGCCTGGGGCCCACTTTTTATCTTGCACACGGGCCCATTCATTTCATGATATGCCCACCTGTCTGTTAGTGTCACATATATAGTTGTTAGCTAAGTTCATATATCTTTATAGTAATTTTTTTATATTGATTTATTTAATTACAGCATGTGCTATCAGTTTGCTTAAAAAACAACCTTATTGTAGTCATGCCTGTGACTATATTTATTATAAATGATATTTGGTAAATCTATTGTTTCAGATATTGTGGGAGGAGGAGGCATTTTACAAGGCAACACTGGGGAGTTCCAGTCCCCAAGCATATATCGAAGCTCAAATGATGTTCTGTATCAGGTAATTATACAAGTGTGACAAATGGCTGTCCTTTGTCATGTGTCTCTCTCCTCTCATTCCCTGAGCGCTGAAAGGCTTTCATGAAATGCTGTATTGACTTTGCCTGTCTAGATATGGGAATTGAGACCAGGTGTGACCTTATTTCGCCCTTTTAATTGTGACATATGGAAATAAGAATGCAGCTGCATTCAAATCAATCACAACTACCAATTTTAGCACCCAGGACTGTTTAATAATGTAATTATCACTTACAATAAAAATAGCTAATACACGCTCACTTAAGGCCTGCCTTGTGATGTAACAGTGGACATAATATTCTCAGCAATATATAATTACCTTATTCACCCCAGCATTTGGGGCCGACTACAATTTCTTCTGAGAGACTCAGTGGAGTTTTTCTGTGAACAACCGTCACATTCAAAGCAATAGATGGCTGACATCATTCACAGCCATTTGCAGCTGTTTGTATATAATCAAACATGCTGCGCTTACCTGTGGATGATTGCCCTGAAAGGAAACAATATAAATCCAGTGCCGATTATTCATAGGTAATTGCTGTATATTCGATTACATGCAAGCGGCTATGTGAATGGCTTCAGAAACTCTAAGCCTTCTATTGCTTTGAATGAGACTTCCCACCTGCAGGTGTTGAAGACATTACCATGGGATATGTAGTCCTTAGAGATTGAAAGTAAACAGCAGAGGAGAAGCTGCAAAGCATGCAGGGAATCCAGGAAGTTGAGGAAAGAGATGGCCAGCAGACAGGCAACAAACATACTGACAACATAAAAGGAGATTTTTCAAGTAAGATTATACTGGCTTGTCAAAAGAAATAACTTTTATTTGTGGTCTTAGCAGCCAAACACAGTTTGGACAATGGCTACATACAGCACCCCTTACAGACACGGTGCCTGTGACATTTGGGACTTGTATAGCCCTGGCTCTGGGTTCCTGTATCTTAAGGGAGCCACTATTCCTCATCTTTCTAACCCTCACCCCCACCCCAACCAACTCAATGGCAGAGTACCATCGTAGGAGTTATACACGCTCTTCTGCTGCCCACCGTACCTAAGACACATTACCCCTAAGCAGTAAGCAGATCCTCCTGCCACTGAAGCTCATGTACACACTGTTGTCAGATGCCAGTGGACTAGGACTGGGCTCAGTGAGATAAACCCACAGTTGCCTGCCTCCTTCTTGCAGTCTACACCTGATGGAGAGGGTGGACTGACTGTACCTGCAGCAGAAGCTGGCTGCAGAGATGTCATGCCTGAGGGCCATTTAGGGAAAATGTCAGCAGAGAAGTGAGGGAGTTACCAGAAACACATTTTTTTGCCAGTTAGGGGTGTTGTTTCTAACTACCATCTGCCTAAGGCTTTGTTTCGAGCCAAATTGTTTCCAGATAGTGACCTTAAAGGATTAAATTCTTATTTATTATTTAATAAAAAGCCATAAGTAATTATACATTTTAAAGATTTGTTTGTTCTCTATTTATATTTGTAATATTATTACAGTGGAAAATCACGGTTGATTCTGGCTACAGAGTTAAATTATCCTTTACAACATTTGACCTTGCGACTGCAGGATCAGTTGGATGTACAGAGATGGTTGAAGTTTTTGATGGAGAAGAGAAAGGAGCACAAAAATTAGGTGTGTTTTGTTTTTTTCTTTTTAAATGTAGTAGTAACCCTAATGCCGCGTATACACGACCGGACCTTACGGCAGACTAGGTCCGATGGTCTTCTCGATTGACTTTCGACGGAGTTCCGATGGACTTTCTGAACAAATGGACTTGGCCACACATGAACGGACTAAGTCTTTTTCAAATCTATCCGATGGACTCAATTCCGACGGACTAAAATCGGGAAAACCGTTTGTCTGTGTGCTGGTCCGACGGACCAAATACGACGCAAGGGAATCTATTGGTTACTGGCTATTGAACTTCCTTGTTTAGTCCTTTCTGCATTTGGTAGACAAGGAATTATGTATTCCCTCAAGTCATATTGCAGTGGCAATGCTTCTTTACAATGCCCATGAAATGATAGCTCACATTTGGTTTTCACTTCATACCCCCACCAGATAGCAGTGGATTGAACAGATGAACTCCACCTAATATGCAAAAAACTAACCTACCAACACTGCAACTCTCCAAAGAAATGTAGTTCTATCTGGAAAAATTGGCTGGATACTCCAGGGCTAGTTCCCCCTCAGTTGATTCTCCATGATTTATGGAGATAGTGCTAGGGATCAGATACAGTACTTTATATCAAAAGCCAGCCATAGATGGATCGGATCTCACCTGGTTCAGCAGGAACCAGCCGAGATTCAGTCTATCTATGGGCAGGCTGGTTGTACTGAAGTCGATCAATCGATCAACTTCAGTACAACCACCCTGACGGAATTTTTTCATGTGATTACTGCTGGCGGCTACAGCTGCCAGCAGTGATCATTGTGTTCTGCTGGCAGGGAAGGCTTCCCACTGGCAGAACACAATAGAACTGTGGCAGTAATGCCTCTCTCAAAAGTGACTATATTAAAAGGGGGAATCAAGCAATTTCCTTTCCATTGCATTATCTATGGGCTGCTTCAGTCTGTTAACATAGTCCTGGATAAATTATGTCAATTATTCATACATTTATTAGAGTATGTCTTGCCGTTTAAGGTTTTTGCTTTTGATTGTTCGTTCATCAAAAAAAAAAAAAAAGAAACAATACTTTGTATGGCTTGTACTTGTGCCACATCTACCTGCAGGATGGAATCAATATTTCTGCTGTCAAATCAGTATGCTGGTACTATTATGCAGCGTACACACAATCGGAAATCCCGCCAGCAAATGTCTAATGTGAGGTATTGGTCGGAAAATGTGACCATGTGTATGCTCCATTAGACTTTTGCTGGCGGAATTCCTGCCAGCAAAAGATTGAGAGCAGGTTCTCTATTTTTCGGTTGGAAAAAGTTCAGATCGGAAATTTCGCCCATCTGTAGCAATTCAGACGTGCAAAATTCCTACGCATGCTCAGAAACAATTCGACGCATGCTCGGAAGCATTTTTCTCAGCTCATCGTAGTGTTGTACGTTACCGGTCGGTCGAAAGAACTTTTGTGTGACCGCATGTGTACAAGCCAAGCTTAAGCGGAATTCTGTCTGAAAAACCATCCAAGATTTTTTCAGCGGAAATTCCGCTCGTGTGTACGGGGCATTAGGTGCACCTAAACTTGTTCAATAAAGAACTACCTGAATAAAAAATAAAAAAAGACAGAGAGATCCACCATGATTTTTAGTTTGTGATCTGCCCATATAGTCATGAAAATATGAATGATTATCATATATGGATAGCACCAGATCACTGCTGAGTCCCCCAACAGACTGTTTGCAAAGGAACCAGTGACTCGCTGTGTAGGACTTTTTATGTTACTCATGGCTCTCTCAGGAATATGCCGACAGACAGACAGACTTCATTCTGGCATATTTTTTTTTTTTAACTACTAAAATGTCTATGTGAACTCCTGTTTTCCCTATATAAATTAAACTAGATACTGTATTACTTACAGGACACTTTTGTGGAAAAGAAATTCCTGATCCTGTTGCTTCTTCTGGAAACAGAATGATTGTTCGTTATAGACCAAATCCACAGGGTACTCGAGGAATATTCCATGCTAAATACGTTGGATTTCAAGGGAGTGTTATTCCAACTACTAGCACTTCCTCCTCCACTACTACCACTTCTGCCTCCGCTACTACCACTACTCCTTATATTGGTGATTATACATTTATTTAATCTTTGCTACATACTACAATTGTCAAACTCAGTAACTATTCTTAGGGAATTATAGAAATGCAATTTAGTAACACATTTGAACAAAACTAGCATCATTTTATTTGCTCAAAGCTTTATTTTAAGAGGTAGAAAAATGTTTGGGTTGAATAGATTTGTTAGATTGAAATAAAGACCTATGTCCATCAAGTTTAACCTAAAAAAAGAAGCTGGTAACCAGTAAGTAGTTACAAACCAATAAGCAGATAATCAAGACAAACGAGAAAAGGGTTGTTTGCTGGATCTGAAAGACTAATTCCTCTGCGCAAATGAGAAAGTTGGGATTATCTGAAAAACTACCAACCTTTAATTGTAATTAGGCCAGATAATCATTAAATATTTGCACTTGATCGGTGGGAGGAATAGTGCCTTTTATCAGTGGGAGGAAAAAGTGCCTCAAAGGTAAGTTAAAGGCAAGCAAAGGTTGGGAGACCACTGGTCTAAAGTTCTGTCCTTTACTATAAACCAGTATCCACTTTTATCAATCTGAGTACAGTAGTCAGTAATTTGATATTTTTACTAGATTTTTGACATACTTATGCCATTTAATTTATCATTTCAATTTATTTTTGTAACATGCTGTTTTCCAAACCTATTTTTATTCAGTTTATAACCATAGAGCCTGATAACTTCATTTCTTCACAGTTGAAAAAACATGTTCTATGTTTATTTTTTGCAGATTCTGGTTGTGGAAGCAATTCTCTACAAGTAGGTCGTAAAGGCTTCCTTCACTCTATGAACTATCCAGACCCCTACCCTTCAAATCTCCACTGTAACTGGGTTATCTCTGTTACTCCTGGTTTTCTTATTAAACTGGCATTTACTCAATTTGCTGTGGATGGGGAACTAGGATCATGCAATGACAAACTGGAGATATCTGATAGCGCAGATGCCATAGGTAAATACTATGAAATACTATGAAATACTATGAAACTAGGGGTAAAACAACAAAGCAAGCACCAAATCCTATCCTTTATATTCTATGAAAGAAATATGCTAAATGTGTACAACTCATTAGTCAAATTTGACTACATTTACATGATGACAGTGCAGCATCAGATTACTTTCAGGAAATTTTTCAGGATTATTTTATAGTGTTGATTTACTAAAAGGATAGAAAGTTTTTTTGGAAGGTAGTGTTCACTTTGAATACCCAATCATGTGAAAAAGGCATTATAAAAAACAGTTGGCCCATAGTCCACTAGATGATCCAATTGAGAACTGTGAACACACTACTCCTTTATCTACTCCAGTGAGTCAAAGGGCAGAGTACAGTAACTTCTTGCATGTCATCTTCAGTGTTCTGTAAAAAAAAAAAAAAAAAAAAAAAAAAACAACAGTTCAGTAGTCAATTATCCCGATCTCTTTACAACACTATAAAAAGCCAATGATATTACATAGAAACAGATCAGCATCAAACTGGTTAAAATAGATGTAAACTCTAACTGGATGCCATTACTTTTCCTAATCACTAAGTATATTATAGAAACAGCTACCGTTAAACAAAAGACTGGACTAAATTCTGATCTCAGCTTCCCAAACCGTAACCGGATAGTTTTTTTTTTTTTTTTTTTTTTATAATTTAACCTCTGTGTCCGCCCTACCTAACCCCAGCCATTCCTTAGTCCACTTCTCTACTTCTTATTACCCTGTGTTTTTACCCTTTCTTAGAACATCGTAATTGCATTCTTGTCTCAACATTTTGCTAAACCTGTATGTATCAGTACTGCTTAGACTGAGAAGAAGGAGGTAGACCCCCTGATAGCTTTCCTGATAAATTAGCTGTTTGTGCAAATTAAAAAAGTATTACTCAACAGTGTTGGTGCAAAAGCACGAATACAGCTACAATACCGTTGAAAAAAAATAAACTCTTGCAGTGCCCAAAAATGACAGGTAGAAGACGAAAGGACTAGTCATTAGGTTTTCCTGCAGCTGATCTTTGCCCTCTTACTGACCTTTTAGGTTGAATTTAAGACAAAATATACATTTAATTGTCAGGGTACTGCTAAGGAACAATTAACATTTCTAATTGTTTCCTATAACAGAGCAAAACTTCACTTTTTCAATTTAGTTTTTATGTTCGTTTAGACCCACTTTACTCTCTTCAGTTTTACATAAAACACTGCTTTTACTGCTATTCATTTTACCTCTGTGGTACATCACCCTATATAGGGCTTATTTGATAAAAACTTTTAGTGCAACTTGGAGATTCAAGTCTTTAAGCTGCTGGAGTGTTCTGCAATAAGTATTTAACAGTAAGTGCAATAAGAATTCAGGATGCCATTGTTCACCAGTAATTGAAATATCATTGTTGGGTAGACTGCATTTAATGTTGGCTCGCTGTCTTTTTGTTATTACAGCATTCTCTGCGTTTTCATTTCAGGGACTTACTGTGGGTATTTGAAGCCTCCTACGATCATCACCTCCAGCAACAAACTATTCCTGAATTTTTCTACAGACACTGTGAGATCAGATCATGGATTTGAAGTCAAATGGGAAGAAGTCTATCCAGATGACATTGAAGGTTCTTACTAAAGCACAAACACTTTACAGTTTATAGCATCAAATTTACATAGGGGCTATGTACCAAAATGTTATGCTAATTATTATTATTATTGTAGCTCTTTAGTTATCAGAGTTTCATATAAACATTAGATCCCCGTAGTGACAGCTATAATAACCTATCTGCATACATGTTTGTCCCTGATAATACAACTTATCATTACATCACAAATCTATGGAAGGTATTTCTGAATTCTGTATAGCATTCAGCTATGTTAAAGTGTTACCAAACCCAGGACACTGCATTCACTATATCTGGTCTCCCACAGTACACGGAACATGGAAAGGCTATTATTTTAGTAAATATAAACTGCTAAATACCTTTTTTCATCAGCAGTTAGACCAGTCTTGGGACTTCTATGAGTGTCTGGTTAAAGCTTGTAGGAGGAGTTCTCATTCTCCCATGATTGTCCTATCAGGATGCAGGACCCCTGACCCTCTGCCTAGACAGTGCAGGTCCTGTGCTAATCACATGCACTCTCCCAGAGAAAATAACTCTCTAGCAATACACACCAAACTGAGTATGTGTGTCCCCTGGCTCTGTAATTATCAGGATTTATTTTGGAGTCAGTGGAAGAAGGAGATGTGCATACAGGATCAAACAGCCTTTTTACACAATGCAGAGGCTTAATCCCTTAGGTTCCACATTGTGTATAACAAGCATGCTTTACTGCATAAATAGACTGATTTTACTGTTGTGGGTTTAGTAACACTTTAATGTGTATAGAAAGATAAATAATTTCCCTTTCTGTTCTGGATAAAAAGAAAGGCTAGAACATCTATTGGATATTTATTTCTGTCTGTGTCCCCCTATATTGGCCCTGTTGACCGTTGTCTGCAGTGCAGAAAATAATGATGAATCAAATGTTTTTTAGTTGTCACAGAAACAGGAGGTGAGGGCAAATCTATCATTGAGTAAACCTATTCTGGTGACAACTAAGAGGGTATATCTCTATGCTTTGGAGAGGTCTCTTACTTACACTCCTGCTATGTCTCAGGCACAGGAAGTAAAGAGGAACAGGGTCTCTGTGGAGTGGAACTACCTATGGGAGTGCTATTCGAGATTTGGATTTGGCCCCAATTTTATTCGTTGGGTTCAACTCCTATACCAATCCCCCAAGGCCAGGGTGTTTGTGAATGGTTGGTTATCGGACCAGTTTCCCCTTGAGAGGGGGACCCGACAGGGCTGTCCCCTTTCTCCTATGTTGTATGCACTGGCTGTGGAGCCGTTGGCCATCATGATTCGGGCAGACGCTAATATCCGTGGCCTTAAGATTGGTAACCTGGAAGAGAAGATCGGGATGTATGCCGATGATACCCTTCTGTACCTGGCAGACTTGGGTCCCTCCCTGTGCGCTGCCCTTCATTCTATAGAATGTATCGGTGGACATTCAGGTTTCCGTATTAACTGATCCAAATCTCAGATCCTTCCCATTGACCATTTCCCCCCTCCATCTACGTCTCCACCTCTGAGCCTCCCAAGGGTCTCCTTTATTAAGTACCTTGGGGTGCAGGTTACCAGATCGCTCGCAGACTACACACTCCTTAACATTGAACCCCTATGTACCCTGATCAAGACTAAGACACAGAATTGGGCCAGACTACCACTGGGGGTTATGGGACCCATTAATTTGTTTAAAATGATACTCTTACCAAAGATACTCTATCTCGTGTGGCATGCCCCCCTATATATAACACAAAAATTTTTCAAAACGATTGAGTCTGTTCTTAACTCATTTATATGGGGGCACAGCAGACATAAATTATTCTGGAAGCTCCTGAAAAACCCGGCGACGCTGGGAGGAGCTGCTCTTCCAGACTTTCAGGAGTACTACCTTGCTTCCCAATTATCCCATTTTTATTATTTTGACAAAAGCAAACTACTATGATATCAGGCACTAATCTGTGGGCATCCTGACAATCCAGCTCACACCCCCCTTCAGGCAGTCCTCAGGGCCCCCTTGACGGGTTGCTCCCCCGTCATAACGCAGACATGCTGACACATCACCGGAGGGTGTGGGGGGGTGGCACTGAAAAAACTTGGGATCCCACGGGTCCACTCCCACACGCCTCTCTGGTTCAACATGCACCTACCTGAACTGCTGTCTGTTCCAGATCCTGCAGTGTGGATACGCTACAGGATCTTATATATTTATCAGGTCATGACTACTATGGGAATAAAAACATTTCAAATGCTCAAGGATGAATTTTCCCTCCCTTTTTAGATACCTGCAGCTCCGCCACGCCATACAAACCCAATTTATTATCTCTAACCCATCCTTGGCAGTCCCCTCTATAGTAGATACAGTTACGGGTACTGAGCCAGCTAAATTAATCTCCACCTTGTACTCCGCTAACCGTCTCCCTGGTGTCACGGCCTTAGCCTATGCCACTAAGACCAGATGGGAGGTGGACGTTGGGCTTATTGCGGCTGAGGGTTGGGATGAAATTCTGGGGGATGTGAAATATGTATCCCCCCGGCTGTCAGATCGCCTCATGCAGCTGTATATCATACACAGGACATATCTAACTCCCCAGAAGGTAACACATTTCAAGCCCATGTACAATCCGGGATGCCGGCAATGTGGTCATACCCAAGGCTCCCTTTATCACCTTCTATGGACCTGTCCAACTATTCAAGCATACTGGATGCAAGTGATAAGATTCCTGCATGACCAGATGGGTTCACCATCTACCCTAGACCCCAAAATATGCCTGCTTGGTCTGATGCCTAGCTTAGAAGCTGATAAATCTCTTCACACCTTTTTGCATGAGACCCTATTCCTGGCAAGGAAAGCGGTGGCTCGAAGGTGGATGCAGGCCCTGCCCCCCACAATCCAGTGTTGGAAAAAAGAAGTAAATGATACTCTTCCATATAAGAAGCTGATTTATGTGCACAGGGGGTGTTCACCTAATACGAAAAGGTCTGGGGTAGATGGTTGGCAGATGGTGAAACGTGTTCTTGATATACTCGCCCCTTCATCTTCCCCTTTCCCTCCTTTTTTTTTTCTTCTCCCCTCCATCTCTGTCTCTCCCCCTTTCCTTTGTCTCCTTTTATACATACATATATACTATGTGATGGCTCTACCTCTTGTGGGTATTTTGCTGTATGGTACACAGTTACTGTCATGTGTCTATATATGTGCTATTGTTTTGGCCATGTTGGCCTCTGTCGACTTATGTACCAAGCATTCTTACTTCAATAAAGTTGGCTTTTTCAATTAAAAAAAGAATTGAATCCACCCAGAAAAAAAAAAAAGAGGAACAGGGTGCACTCTGCAAAAATAACCTAACAATGTTATTATTACCATTACATACCCCATCCAAAACTACATCTAAATAACAAACATACTGAATATTCCTCCATTATTGTATTTCTGCTGTCTATTGTATAAATCTGTTATTTTCTGTACCGCTGGCTGTACTTGAAACAACATGATTGTTCAATGTTACACACCTCTGACCAGGTAGAATGAAAATTACCACTATTCAAGGCAGTTCATGGCTACCTACTGTGTCTGAAAAACAGACCTGAGAGGTCTTGAAACTTTACTAATCTACTCAACAAAAGATACTTAACTTTATATTTTCCTGCTTCTATCAACACCTAACCCTGTGTAGCATTTTTTTTGCTAATTTCTTTACTTGTGCCAGTGCATAAAAATATATATGTTTTTATATGTATTATGTTTAAATATTGTTATTACAGAAATCCAGTCCTGTGGTGGGAGCTCCACTGAAGAGAGTGGTGTTTTTAAATCTCCAAACTGGCCTTATGCTTATAAAGCCAACCAGCTGTGTCTCTGGCACATACAGGTTCCCCAAGGAAAAAGGGTGACCATTAAATTCTCTCATTTTAACATGGAAGATCCAGACCTGACCAGCACATTGTGCTATGATTATGTAGCCGCGTATGAAGAGGTTTCAGAAAAGACAGTAAAATACGGTGAGTGTTTTCAATTTACACCAAAAGAACGTGAAGTGGAAGCCATTAAATTATAGAGACTGATATATGCAGCCATCAATATATCACTATTAGAAGTGATCTTCTACGGCGCAGTACAAAAAAAGTGTAATATATATATATATATATATATATATATATATATATATATATATATATATAATATATACACAAGTCCAGCTCATAAAATTAGAATATCATCAAAAAGTTAATACATTTCAGTAATTCTATTAAAAAAGTGAAACTCATCTATTTTATATAGATGTGCGTTAGCCAGGGCTTTTTTTCAGGTGGAACTTAACACAAGGGTTTACAGTTCCGCCACCTCTGCCTCAGACCCTTGGGGGGGGGGGGGGGGCTGCTCACCACAATCACCTGTAATCTCTGGTTTCTGTGTTTACAAGTGACAGCTCTGCACTCTGTGTGTAACCCCCCCCCCCCCCTTGAACTCTGCACTCTTATGCAATGCAATCCTGGTATTAAATGCCCCTTTCAGAGCCTACTGTTCATGAGATTTGACTGACCACACCCACTATTTGGTGTGATTTGGAAGGTGTGTGTGGGTGTAGGGGTTTTAGGTGGTTGAGTTCCAGCACCTATTGTTTAAGAAAAAAGCCCTGTGTGTTACACACAGAGTGATATATTTCAAGTATTTGTTTCTTTTAATTTTGATGATTATGACTTACAGCTAGTGAAAATCCAAAGTTCAGTATCTCAGAAAATTAGAATATTACATAAGACCAATAAAATAAGGATTTTTAATACAGAAATGTTGGCTTACTGAAAAGTATGTCCATGTACAGTATAGGATGCACTCAGTACTTGGCCGGGGCTCCTTTTGCATGAATTACTGCATCAATGTGACTGGCATGGAGGCAATCAGCCTGTGGCACTGCTGAGGTGTTATGGAAGCCCAGGTTGCTTTGATAGTGGCCTTCAGCTCACCTGCATTGTTGGGTCTGGTATCTCTCATCTTCCTCTTGACAATACCACACAGATTTTCTATGGGGTTTAGGTCATGCAGGTTTGCTGGCCAATCAAGCACAATGACACCATGATCATTAAACTAGGTATTGGTACATTTGGTAGTGTGGGCAAGTGCCAAGTCCTGCTGGAAAATGAAATAAGCATCTCAATAAAGCTGGTCAGCAGAGGGAAGCATTGAATGCTCTAGAATTTTCTGGGAGAAAGTTGTGCTGACTTTGAACTTGATAAAACACAGTAGACCAACACCTGCAGATGACAGGCATTCCAAATAATCACAGATTGTGGAATCACACTGGACCTCATGCAACTTGGATTCTGTGCCTCTCCACTCTTCCTGCAGACTCTGGGACCTTGGTTCCCTAATGAAATGCAAATCTTTCCACAGCCCGTGATGATTTGGGGAGCCATGTCACCTGCTGGTATTGGTACATTCCTTGTATTGTTAAGTGTTGCAAGCGTATACTACAAGGCTAGTATGTATTTCACCATTTCCCCAGTTAAGGCTGACAAAATAAATATTTCTCCAAGAAAAAAAATGATGATAGCATTATTAAAATGAACAACTGATTAAAACACATCTAATATTTAATGGTTAAATTGAGGGCTAGGTTGTAAGATCTTAAAGGGAGAGTGGCCACAACTGATATATATTTTTTTTTATATAAACATTTCTTGGAGATTCAGACAGTGAGGTACACACACCTTTACCATGACGAAGTAGCTATTTTTTCTTGTTATACTTATTTTATTTGGAGACACAGGCAGAAACTGCCTAAAGCTGCCCATACATTGTTCAGATTTCCGCTGGTTCCTGATGAACAGGCCATATTTTGTATAGTAGGTGGCCCTGTCAGTTCTCTTTTGCCCAACATCCTTTGACTGAAAAATTGAAGGATCCCGGAAGTTTTCAGTCAAACTGCAGCTGTATTTAACCAGGTGAAGCCACTGTTCATGTATTCTGAATGCTGCTGGTGGCGACTTTCAGAATACAACGGTCCAGCAGGGGAATTCATCCATCCAGGCTTTATAGCAAGGATGGAGGAATTTTTTTTTGGGGGGGGGGGGGTCAGTCCACAGACTGAACAAACAAAAAGATTAGTGCATGTTTCTCCCAATGATTGCAGATCTTTGAACTTTGTAGCCAGTTACAAGGCGAGAGGCAGCAGCAGGGGCTGATCTGTCAGACATTTGTGAACACAGCCAAGCACTGGCACAAGGGTTTACATGATTGTGCCATCTCTGAGGCATCACCTCAATGAAGAAAGTAGATGCTGACCTTGGTAGGTCCTTGAACAAACATGGCTCCATCCTTTAGGAAAGAAAATACATGGTAGACATTGTCAAACCGAGCACTGTGTTCTCTGACAGAGTGTAAACACATGCAAGTTCTACACTTGCACATTACTCAAAGTGCAAGTATATAACTGAAAATATATCTGATGGCAGTTATTCTGAAAAAAGTACCAATAATCCAAATAGACAAGCAGTTTTACATAAAATTTTTATCAAAAATATGACAAAGATAAGTGATTTAGGATGTTATCGAAGGTAAAGGTATTTAAAATAATCTAGCTTTTATGCTGAGGCAATATTTTATTCCACATAGCAGATTTCTGTAGAAACATTCCTTTGATGTACATCGCTATCGATTACTCCTTAGCTTCTCTCCAACCTAAAATAACTGATAATTAAGAATGCATAGTAAAATATTTGTAAAAATATTTGTAATTATTATAGGCATTCTCAAATGTTATTATAAATCTTTGCTAAAAGTTCCACTGGGATGGATATATGAATGTTTCCAGAAAGACTGTGGGGTTGAATTACTAAGACTGGAGAGTGCAAAATATGGTACAGCTGTGATTGTTGGCTAATCCGCTTTTAATTTTGGTTTGTGTAGTTCTATGCAGAGCTGCACCAGATTTTGCACTCTCCAGTTTTAAGTCAACTCCTGTAATACTTACTCCTACAGGTTCCCTTTAATCCTATCCAATCCAATCATTTGAATCTATGATCTTAACGTATCCTTACCAGGAAGAAACATACCCTAAGGCTACATTTACACTTCTAAATTTTAGTGTTAGGACATTTGATGCATTTTTTTGGGTGTCTATAAACAATGGTCCCCTCGATAGAAAGTATCATAAGGTTTTTACATAGCTTTATCTTAACTTTGAGTATAAATTTTCCTGCAAAGGACAGCTTCACTCTTAGCCCTTGTACACAAGGTTGGACATTCTGACGGAAAATGTCCGATCGGACCGAAGCTATTGGCTACTAGCCTGTTACATACGATCGGATTTTTCGACAACTTTGTCCGACCGTGTGTATGCAACACAAGTTTCGGACAAAATCCGATGGATTTTGTTGTCGAAATGTCCGACCGTGTATACAAGGGCTTAGTGAATTCTCCTTTAAAGTGGATCTTGCACTTCAGGCAAGGTTCCCCTATATTCAGTGTGGGTCCCTCCCTTCCCTAAAAGCTGCATAAAAGTGCAAAAAATAAACAATGAGGGGGATATTGATAATCTGTAATAGCTTTTAAAGTGTCGCCTATAGACAATTTTGGAAGTGTTTGTCATTTCACAGGTACACACAATTATAAGGCTTAACATGTTTGTTATCCATTAACTTTACTAATTAATTTTAGTGCATATTCCCTGAAAATATAGATTTGATAAACGGTAACACAAGTATTGCGTGACATGAATAATGGCAACTGCCCCCATTTTATTCTCCAGGGCCTCTGCTTTCAGAAAACATGTAATTTTTTGGTGGTTTAAGGAGATTTTCTAGCAAAAAAGAAAAAAGCTGATTTTATTTTTATTTTTTTTGAGAAAAATAAAAAAATTGCTTTGGGCACAAAGGGGTCCATGCAGAAACAGTATGCTGAATGTGCCATACATCTGGTGAGCTACAACGATACTTGACGTATTCCGTATTCTATGATATTGAATTATCTAGTATAATCAATGCGCCGCCACCCAGTAACCAAAATATGGTACAATATTTAGGTGGGCTTCGATCGTATAAGATAGCACTATAACAAAGAATATAGCAATTTTTGTTGTAGATGAGCGGATGTTTGTCACATTCATTCAACAAACTGTTTATACCTGTAGATCCCAAAGTGGGTCAAATCACCATGATAAATTTATAATTTTTATTTTATTTTTTTATCTTCTTTAATTTTATTTACTGTTTGTTAAATGTAGACATTGTGCTTAAAAAAATGTTTTATGAAAGATGTATACAAAGCAAAATGCAGGCATTGCAAATTACTTGTTTACTTTAAAACTTTTGATGTCTAAAATATTTTATATAGCAGTTACAATTCTTAAATGTATTGATATGCAGTAGCTCAAAGTAATATTTGAGACATACTAAAACTGATTACTAAATATAAATTATTTAGGTAATCTGTATGCTTTTTGACTGAACCACCCATAGGCTTTTCTTATTCAGGCTCAGACTGTGTCATGAAAGTTTACTGAGCTATTTGAGTAAGATTGCCAGTTTATTTAATTTCAGTTAATGACTAGCATATTGCCTCATGTGACAGAAACTATTAAGTAAAGAGAAATATTTGAAAGTTTGCTTTATGTTCTTTTTAGGTCCTTTCTGTGGAATTACAATCCCAAATACCATTACTAGTCAGAGCAATATCATCACAATCAGATTTTCCAGCGACCTCTTCACAGAAGGATCAGGATTCCGAGGCTACTGGACTACCAATCCGCTGCAGGCACCTCCCACAGATGCACCAGAAACACCCAATCCTTGGGACAGTATAATAATCGGTAAAACCCAATAACTTATTTACCACTGCAGACCTGCAATTTGATGCAATATTATTATACAGGGTGTATATAGTGCTAACAGTTTGTGTAGCATTTTGTGCAGTACAAAATGGAGGCAAACAGTAAGGGTCAAATTCAATTCAATACTAGAGGGATCAAAGGGCCTTGTTTGTTAGAGCTAACAATCTAAAAGAGAAGGTCAAGTGATACAAAAGGTAATAACTGAAACTAGAGCTGGCGGAAGTAAACTACAGTTTATTATGTAGAGACAAGATAGGCCTGTCTGAAGAGGTGCGTTTTCAGAGATCACGTAAAGAGATCACGTAAAGGCAAACAGAGTAGGAGATAGTCGGACAGATTGACGTAAGGAATTTCAGAGAATGGGAGAGGCTCTGGAGAAGTCCTGGAGACAAGCTTGGGAGGATGTGACAAGAGTGTTAGAGAGCAGGTGGTCTTGGGAAGAGTGAAGAGTGTGGTTTGGTTGGTATTTTGAGACAAGGTTGTTGATGTATCTGGGGGCCGAGTTGTGGATGGCTTTGTAATTTTATTCGTTGAGTGAGCAGAAGCCAATGGAAAAATTGGCAGAGAAGGGTAGCAGACACATGACTATTGTATAACAGATGTACTGTGCTTCCATACTGCCTGACCATTGTTTGCTACAGCCCCTTTACCATTTTCCCATTAATAGAGACCACACCAGGTTGGAGTAAACTTTGGCCGTAGCAGCCCCTTTATTAAACCATAAATTTAAATGAACATAACCATCAACATCTGATATTTGCATTGGTCTTTGCAGGCACTCCACATACCATCTGTTTAATAATAGTAATGCACTGCGGTACCTTTTAAATCTGATAATAGGCCTCTCGCCGACATACTGGCTCGGAGACGACCAACTGACCGCAGTGCACCCGTTAACCAAATTCCAGTTAAACCACCGTTAGCTGGAATACCACCATCGGGAACCATACCACCATGGGTCCCGGACTCTCCTTATCTGAGGTTTCTTCATTCACCTGCAAAGACCAACACCCGCCACAGCGCACAAGGGGAAAACCTTACCCTTGGGTGCCCCTCCAACCCCAACTATCTCTATATGCCGCCGGAAAACCCTGAGCCCACATATGGAACCCCCCCAGCATAGGAGTTACTCCGTCACTTTTGACCGCACCTCTAGCTGCCCACTGACCAACCTTGCCATTCCAAACCCAGCATCCACTGACCTCCCCATGAACCTCGTATGAAGCTATTCTCATGCCCTCTACCGATAGGTCCATCACCAAATCGACCGACCAATGATGTTGGGCCCACCGCCAGTGTCCCCCAAGAAAGCCCTGCAGATGTGCCCGAATCCACCTTCATAACCCTCGTCATGTCCCAAATAGACTTTAAGCGCACATGATTACCGCCAACCTGTGACACACAGTTCCCAGCGGCCCCCTTTTCAGTCACACCGGGCCACCTACATACTGACAACTCACCACCACAAATACTTTCCTGTTTGTTTATATATTTTTTTTTGTCTTGACACCTAATAACCGTGAATTTATAGCCAAAACTGCCTTGAAATCTGGACATAGTGCAACCATCCCGACGTAGCAACAGAGACCCCCCCCCACCTTCGGGCTCACCGTTCCCAATTGCGCCCATACTGAGCTTTTCCCCCTCCTGAACCTCTCAGAAGAGCTAACCCAAGCGCTGTTCCTGTCTGCCCGAACGGAAACGCCAGAGAGAAACCTTCCCTTGGGAACAAGGAAACTTCCTTACTGATAAAACCCACCAAACCTAATGAGCTAAAATTAAATAAATAAATAATACATAAATGAATTCCGGCAAATCTAAAACTACACAGTGTGTTCCGTGTCCTGGCGCAACGAGAGAGTCGATACCCTTTTAGTGCTGATCTTGTAATGAAGTACCAGCAATCCTGCGATTTTGTAGAAAAAACACACAACCCACCCCCTCATGAACCGCAACCCCCAGCACCGAACCAGCAACCCTCCCTTGGACCCCACTGTTACAACGCTGCTTGAAGCACCAATGACAGACATGCCTGCCAAAAACCCGAAAGGATGAAGTAAAGGTATCGTGCCTTATTGTCTTTATGGCCCGCCTGACCCAACCTCCAGGGATACAACCCCGGCATACGGGACAAAGAAACCCCCTGGTTGCTGCGGCGCCATGGCCCCATTCCCAGGATACTTACCCAACGCAAGCTAAACAAGCTTATGCCATGACACTCCCACCCCCGAGAGGTGGACAGCACCCCTAACTGAGGACTACAAATCTCTCAACCCTAAAGGACAGAACAGAACAGCCTGACCCCCAGCTGCAATTAGACTGCAAACATATGGTAACCCATACCACCCTTATGATGTCTCCGTAGAAGCGCCCTACAGAGCCCCAGCATACTCACCCCATTCTCCAGAGCCAGCACCACTGGAAGCCATACCGTTGATATACATTATGTATCCCACCGGCGTACTTCACGAATGCAAATGGAACCCCCCTCCACTGGCCTATGGAGAAAGCCTCACAGCCTTTCCTGCCGGTCGCATACCCATACATGCATTTCCGTCATCACCAACCTACCTAATAACAGTCCATACCTAACCACTAAACCCACCTCGCCTAATGCCCTAATATCTATGCAGTCCTACATATTCGTGCTTGTATCAATAACCGCTCACCAAATACTTACCGATACCCCGCTGTTACCCTCGCAACCGTAAAATTCACCACTTACGTACTTACCAAATACTTACTTTACACCTCCATGTTACCAACGCGATAGTAAAATGAACTATTTACGTACCCACCGGACACTTGATGCCCCAATGTCACCACCATTATGTCAGGAAGGGACCCCCATACCTCCGATGGGCCCAACCAACATTTTCAACACTTAGAAAGGGACACCCATACCTTCGATGGGCCCCCACCAACATTTTCCCAGTGTTAGGAGGGGCCACCCATAATTCCGATGGGCCCCAACCACATTTCTCCACCATTAGGAAGGGCCACCCATAACTCCGATGAGCCCCAATCTTTTCGAAGGGACACCCATACCTCCAATGGGCCCCACCAACATTTCCCCAGTGAGGAAGGGACACCCAACCACCAATGGGCCCAACCCACATCTTTTCCACAGGCAGGAAGGGACACCCATCCCTCCGATGGGCCCCAACCAACAGCTACCCCACCGTCCGGAAGGGACAACCATACCTCCGATGGGCTCAGCCCCCCTGACATCCACCGTTACTAAGGGACACCCATACCCCCAATGGGCCCCGACCCACAGTTGTCCACCGGTAGGAAAAGACCCCCCATCCTCAAATAGGCCCAACCCCCCAGCACTTCCCAGTGAAGAAGGGACACCCGTACCTCCGATGTGTCCAACCTACCCTCTTCCTCAACTCAGAAGGGGCACCCATACCTCCGCTGGGCCCAACCCCCCCCTATTTTCCCAATTTAAGAAGGAAAAGACAGAATCCATGCCACTGATGGGCCCCAACCCCCCATCCTTTTCCAATCAGGAAGGGGCCCCCCATACCTAAGACTGGCCGCAACCCACCGGTTTATTACCGTTGGAAAGGAAACCCCCACGCCTCAAGTCAGCCACACCCACTACTTTTCCCAGTTAGGAAGGGCCTTCCCAACTCGGATGCGCACAACCCACCGTGTTATTTCCCAGATAGGAAAGGACACCCATTTGAACCAATAGGATCGGACCACCCCGCCTCAGATGGGTCCAGCCCTACCTATTGTCCATGGGGCCCCTCACGCCCTCACCCCGTCTAGATGCTCACTGCCCCCCTTTTTTTTTTTATTAATAACAGACCCACCCCAGCCAAGCAGGGGCACCCAAACTCAGATGGGCACAAACCCACCATCTTTTACCCAGGTAGTAAGGGGCAAATATACCTCCTCTGGGCCCCACCCACTACTGTCCCCCAGGTAGGGCAGGACCTCCATACCCCCGAGGGGTCTGGCCCTCCAGTCCTTCCCATGTGGACCCCTGCCCCTGTACCGGGGTAAACTCCACCCTAATAGCTAAAGCCAGCAACTAAGCAGGGAAAATTCCGCAAGCTCCTTCTGTACCGTCGCATTTCCTCATTGTGTTCCCTTTTCGCTGGACCCCAGCTGTCTTGCAACATGTCCAAAGCCTCCAGGTACACCGTGCCCCAGCCCCCACCTTCCACAGTTGACCCTAGAACCCGTTGTAAGGTGCGCTTTTTGACCGTGTCTGGTCCCTTATGCCGTGGCCTAGGCCCACCCATACCGATCCCCTCTGCTAACCCACAGCCTGCCAAGAAATAGAAAGCCGAAGAGCCTGCCGATAGTCTCTGGGGCTCTTCCTCCTCTTCTGACGGCGACCATGCATCCCCTTTGAATGTTGCTCCAACTGTCCGTCCCCCAGCGATCGGCAGCCCTCCTGGGGAAGCATCCCAGGATGCCGAGTATCCGCACGGCTGCTGCCTCCGCCTCCTTGCGCCGGATCCACCCACTGGAACTCCATTGCTGTGCCGGGGAATGTCCGAGCGAGGGGGGGGGGCACCTCTGTCCCCCTACCTGTCTCCTTCAGTAGTAACCACTGATCAGTGCGTTGAGAGCCACCGGCCGGGGCAGTGCAGGCCTGATGTCCGCAGCAGGATTCATTAGTCTATTAAATGTTTTGGTGCCGAGCTCCGCCTCCCCTGCCGACTCACTGCCCGGGGGGGGTTGAGGGAGCCCGCGTGTTCCTCTCGCTGCAGTGGGGGGGTGCAAAAACTGTCCATGTCCCCAGATCGCCCGCCTACCACTGGTCGTTGTGGGGGGGGGCTGTGTAACCCCCGTGTTGGCCTCTGGAGAGCGAAAGGCCGCCGGCCATGTTCTCCACCAAAGCTCCGCCCCCGCCGCCTCCCCGCCAGTGGCGGAGCCCACGTGCTCCTGGAAGAGCTGAACCGAGGGCTGCCACCGCTGTTCACCCCACTGTTCCCGGAGCCCCCCCGTCGCCAGAGTGCCGTCGGGGGGGGGTTAGGATCCCCCATCCGTGTGCACCGCGGGTAGCACCCATCTGGCCTGTTGATGTCCCTGGGGAAAGTCCTGTGAGAGGGGCTCCAGCGGCACTGGTCTGCCAGTACGCGTGGACTCCTGAACATGCCGCCTGCTCACCCAAACCGGCCCCCCTCTCTCGTCCCGCCGCCATCCTGCCCTCCGTGCCGCCGATCCAGACCGCAGCAAGGCTCCTCCAAGCTTGCTCCTGTACGCTGAACTGATGCCTGGGGGAGGGGCCAGCTCCTTTTTTACTCTCCTATCCGCTCCTCCAATCATGCAAGCCCTCGCACTTCTGGCACCCTGTTAACACTGTCATGCCCAGCCCTACGCTATTTCTTCATTTTATTTCTTTTCGCTCCGGGCTTTCCTGAATGGTTGGTAAGGTGGATGAATAGGAGGAGGGAGTTGCAATTGCCAAGGTGAAAGATAATCAGATAGTGAATTAGTAGTTGTGGTGTTTGTTATTGAGGGTCATATTTTGGAGATGGAATGGGGGTTGAGGAAGCAAGATTTAGACAGTGAATGGATGTGGGGCCGAAAGAAGAGTTCAGAGCCCAGGATGAAAGCTAGCACCCTAGCATGTGGGGAGGTACTGATAGTTGTGCCATTGAAGAAGTTAGGAGGACAGATTGAGTTTGGGGAGGTGGATATATATATATATATATATATATATATATATATATATATATATATATATATAGAACTGTCTGTAATTCAGGCAATGTTTCAAAATTTTGAGAAAGTTCAAAAGGAGATTACAGATGATAAACTGCCAGGATGTTTTCATCCAGTATAAAGACTTTTTTTTTTTTTCACATTTCACTGGGCAGCATAAATTATGGTACAAACTATAACAGCAGGTCATTTGAGGAGGCCAGAGGTGGTTTGGATAGTTTTCACCAATTCCTGCTGCCTTTGCTTAAAATAATGATTGCTGTCAAAAGAAGACATAGCATTTCCAACACATCAATTCATATATTTCTTCTGTATTTTAGGTGATAGCTTAATTGAAGTTTCACACATTTTTTCTCTTTAAAGCCCTGTACCCCCACATGTTATGATTTATGACTGATTTTGTCCCAGAAAAGTCATCTTTACTTTAATCTTTACTTCAATCTACCACGTAGTATTCAATGTATACCTAGCTCCATATTACTTTATGTACTGTCGTTTTTTTTTTTGTAATTTCTTTTATGTTTCTATTGTTTACAGATTGGCCATCCAAATGTGGACTGCCCACTTATCCCCCCCAGATCAATACCAGAATAGTCAATGGAGAACGTGCTGTTCCCCACACCTGGCCTTGGCAAGTGTCCATGCAGGTAAGAGTATAATCACTAAATTAAAATGCAAAGTACACAAGTGCTTGGCCGTGATCAGGGCTGGTGCTACCACTAGGCAAACTAGTCAGCTGCCTAGGGTGGGTCATTTTTAATGACCAACACTAATGCCGAATACACGCAAGCAGAATTTCCATCTGAAAAATCTTGGATGGTTTTCCCGACAGAATTCCGATCAAGCTTGTCTTGCATACACACGGTCTCACAAAAGTTCTCTGAACTTTCGACCGCCAAGAATGCGGTGACAACACTATGACGAGCCGAGAAAATTAAGTTCAGTGCTTCCGAGCATGCGTCGAATTGTTTCCAAGCAACTTTTCTTGACTGAAAAATAGAGAACCTGCTCTCAATCTTTTGCTGGCTGGAATTCCACCAGCAAAAGACCGATGGATCATACACACGGCCGCATTTTCCGACAAAAAGCTCTCTTGCTGGCGGCATTTCCGATCGTATGTATGCGGCATTAGTGCAACTACTTTCTGCCACTTCATGAACAGATACATCCAACAAGGTCAAGCATATATATCAGAGTTCTGAATATCAGAGCTTTCCTGTTTACATTTTTTTTTATGTCAGGCTTTACTATTTACTAAATCAAGACACTTTGAATGTATCATACCATTACAATATTCTCAGGTTTTTAGTTCTTTATCTGTTAACGCTGAACTCCAGGCAAACAGTTGAATACACAAAGAAATAACACATAAGTGTTTCCTTACTACAGTTAAAGCGTTTATTACCCAAACATTTCTGATGGTGGTGGCTGGTGCTCAACTAACGCCATGCCAATATGCCAAGGCGAATGGGAAGGCGGCGATCACTGCAGGCACCCCCCCACCCTACAGGAGTCTTCATGTGACAATGGGGCCAAGGCATGAGAGGGAGCTGGGCTGTGGCACTGTACCCTGCGCCCTAAACCCACCCTTTTTTGAAGCAAATTAGAGCCCCAGTCTAATCACTTGCTTAAAAATAAAATAAAACCCTATTGGAATTCATGCATCTGGCGACCTCCATGTAGATTAAGGGCCAGGCGCATGGAATTGGGGGCGGCGCCCCATATGGTCTGGCCGCCACTGTCTGATATGCGCCTGCTGTGCTATGTACTGTACTTGTATGAGAAAGTATCCTGTTCTCTTTAAATTGCTTCCTTTGTGTTAAATCTCTGGCATTCCCGCTAGTCCCCTTGCTTTCCTATTAAAATCTGATCACACTAAGCAGGAGAGCTCAGTGTGGTCAGTTCTCTAGCTGTGCTGGGAACTCAGGCTGCTCTCTTCCAATGATCAGATTTGTCCTGACAACCCCCCCCCCCCCCCCCCCACGCAGCCTCTCACTACGAAGCTCAGTGTGCTGCTTCTTCTCTTCCCCCAGCCCTTATGCAGCTGAGAACAGAGAGTATGTGATCATGTATTTATAATGTTTTTTTTTTTTATCTATACACAAATATTTTGCCTTTCATTTCTATTTTAAACTGAACAACTGTGTTGTTTTACAAGGTGATCATTTACAATCACTTTACGTAACATTAAAGCGGAGGTCCACCCTAAAGTGGACCTTCCGCTCATTGGAATCCTCCCCCCCTCTGGCGCCACAATTGGCACCTTTCAGGGGGGAGGGGGGTGCAGGTACCTGTACAGTACAGGTATCTGCACCCACTTCCGGGATAGCTCTCTGCGGAAAGGGGCGTAGATTACGCCCCTTTCCGAAAGTCCCCCGCTGCCTGCTGGGAAACACACAGATCCCAGAGGCAGCGGGTCCATCCTTATTGCGCAGCGCGACTCACGCATGCACAGTAGGGAACCGGGAAATGAAGCCAAAAGGCTCCACTTCCTGATTCCCATACCCAAGAATGCGGCGGCAGCACCCGAGAGACGATCGAGAGATCGGCTTCGGGTGCCGACATCGCGGGCGCGCTGGACAGGTAAGTGTCACTATTTTAAAAGTCAGCAGCTGCAGTATTTGTAGCTGCTGGCTTTTAAAAAAAAAAAAACGCGGACTCCTTTTTTAATGGTCCTTTCCCTCTCCCAGCCTGTGATTGGACAGCGATAGGAGAAGTAGCAGACTGATGAGCTCAGCTCTCTTCTTCTACCAGTATGCTTTTTTTAGCACATGAACACTGCAGCAAAACTGATTGGCTTCTTGTGCTGCTTGCCCATCTCTCACCCTGAGTTCTGCTGTACAGGGGATTTGCAGAGGCTGATACCAAGTCAAATTATAAGTGTCTTAATAAATTTAATACAGCATGAATTATATATACCTAGTCCTCGGATTTAAAGATCTTTACAAATGTAACAATGGTCTTTACAAAATGGTATACTAAATGTAACCAAATTTCGAAAACCATTGTGTCTCAGTGTGCAACAAGTCAGAGTGTATGGAAGCAAGGCCGTCTTTAAAGCAGGGAAAAAGGGGCAGCTGCCCTGGGCCCTGTCATTGTTGTGGGGCCCAAAGCAGCTGCCTCATACTTGCCAACTATCCCAGTTTACATTCCCTTGTCCCTTGAAGTGTTAGTCCTGTGCTGTGTCCTGATATCTCAGTGTGACGTGCTGGTACTAATGCTGCCCAGCTCTGCCCTATTGTTGTGTACAGATGACTCACCTGCAGACCATGTGTTTACATGTAAATAGCCGGCATTCATATGTAAATAGCAGTGACATGCATATGTAAATAGCTGAGGCCAACGCCATTGATATGTAAATAAAGGCAGCATTCATATGTATATCATGCACCCCTGCAGTGAGGAGATGATGTGCTGTAACCAATAGCATCCAGTGAGTAGTATTACTGTACAGTAATCTCTAGCAGCCAATCAACAAGCAAAAATCATGGGCTGTAACCTCTAGCAACTAATCAGTGAGCCTTAAGGAGTGCTGTAACCTCTAGCAACCAGTCAGTAAGCAGTAATGATATGCTGTAACCTCTGGCAACAAAATCGCTGCCTGATCTGATAAAGTAAACAGATTTTAAGTCTAGCTGCTATTTATTATATGTCTCAGAGAAGGTAGAGAGTGAAATTGCATGGGGTGAGGGGGGCCCTAAGAAAAATTTTGCCCAGGGCCCAATCGATATTAAAGACGGCCCTGTATGGAAGTATTAGGTCTTCTGTGTTGACCCAAGGTTTCAGTGCATGGAATGAATACTGATACACATAGCCCTATTCAATAATGACTTTAAATTCTCAAAGTGTAAGTAAACAATGGGATTTTCTGGACTTACCAGGGATGAACTTACCATTCGGCACAGTTGATTTTTACCTATAGGTGGCAAAAGCAGAAAAAAAAGCTTTTCCCTCTATAGTTATCAGACACGTGTTTCCCTTATAATCATCAGAGATAGCGTAATCTCCAACTTTATATTCTTAGCCCCGTTAGGACAAGTAAATCAAAGATATGACAGAAGTGCCGTAGGTTGTGCACCTACAGGATCTCACTCCATTCACCGTGTTACAAATATGGAGTTTGTGTAATTAGCTGTGGTTTTAATGTGAAGGAGGCCTGGGGGCTGCCCACTAAATTACATTTTCAAAAGCAAAAGCTTTTATTTAATTCATCAGTCACAGCTAAACTAAAGCTGATTATTGTCATAGTGAATAAATATCTAATGATCCTGCCAATATCTTACATCCAGCAGTGCTTCCTGCACTAAACTGACAACACTTATTATGGGCTGCAAAATCTTTGTGGTAGCGTTGTTAGCGTGAGTGCTCTCTACCAATATATGTACAACAAAATGTTTTTCAGCGCACAGCGTGCCTGCAGACCCCCCCACACAAATAATTTTGAAAAGGTAATTGGCACCCTTTACATTAATGATGGCGGTCTACTGAAATCATTTCCTATTTGACTAGTCTTTACTTTACAGACGCTTTAACACTGAAAATAAAGTAAAATTGAGGGGGTTATTTACAAAAGGCAAATCCACTTTGCACTACAAGTGCACTTGGAAGAGCAGTCGCTCTAAATCTAAGGGGTAGATCTGAAATGAGTGGAAGCTCTGCTGATTTTATCATTCAATCATGTGCATGCTAAAGCTTGCATGTCCACCTCAGATCTACAGTGACTGTACTTCCAAGTGCACTTTCAGTGCACTTGTAGTGCAAAGTGGATTTGCCTTTAGTAAATAACCCCCTATGTTTCTTTTGAAAACCCTATCATGAGCAAGAGAAAAAAATAAAACTGGATTTTTCCTTGCATATGATTGGATTATTAAAGTCAGCGTACCATCTGCTTTTGCACTAAGCTTTGTGAGCATTAGTTTTGCAAAGTGAAAATTCTCAACCCTGTTAGTAAATCTGCCCCTTTTTGTGAAAGCGGAAAACTGCTTTAAAGCCTAAGTTTAGGTATTTTTTATATAAATAAATCTTTATTAGGTGCATTGGGGGTTATTTACTAAAGGATAATCCACTTTGCAATAAAAGTGCACTTGGAAGTAAAGTCGCTGTAGATCCGAGAGGGAAATGCAAGGAAAATAAAAAAACTGCATTTTAGCTTGCACATGATTTCATGATAAAATCAGCAGAGCTTCCACTCATTTCAGATCTACCCCTCAGATTTACAACGACTGCACTTTCAAGTGCACTTTGAGTGCAAAGTGGATTTTCCTTTCCCCCATTGAATCAGAAGTGTCCCCTGTGCTGGCGGCTTCTGTCTTAGTTGAAATATTCTGTCTTCTGAGACCCCCCCCCCCCCATACCCCCAAGTGGTAATTTATAGCTTACATCAATGAAAAGCGCTTTATGAATGGAGGAGGCAGACCTTTCATTCCTCCACACATCCCCCCAAATCCTTCTCTACATAGCACAGCTTCTATGAATGGGTGGGGTAGAAAGGGGAAGCATATTTGGTACTCTAGACAAGTGCCTATGACAGGTCAAGCGGCTGTATTAATCCCCACAGCACTAGAAGTTTACCACTGTTGTTTGTTTGTTGGTTGAACTGGATGGACTTGTGTCTTTTTTTGTGAGAGGGTAGGGAGGTCAGAGGACAGAAGGTTTCAACTAACAGCAGCACAAGTGGCACTTTGTCAATTTAAATACTTCCCCTTGTGCTGATTTAAAAAACAAACCTTAGGCTGTAGCCTCCATGGAGGTATTCCCGAGTCTGGCTCGGGGTGAGATTTCACCCCGCTGTCTCCCCGCGATGTCTCCCCGCTGTGATCTGCGAACCGCCGTGTCTCACTCGATCTGTCACAGTGCCGGGCTCCGTTCCCTGCGAGTGTTGCGGCGCACGGGAACGGAGTTCGGCGCCAAATTCAAAAAGTAAAAAACACAGTATACTGTAATATTACAGATTACAGTACTGTATCAAATAATTACACATCCCCTTTGTCCCTAGTGGTTTGTCCAGTGTCCTGCATGCCGTTTTATATTATAAATACTATTGTTTATGCCAGGAAACTGGAGATTGTCCATAGCAACCAAAAAATGTCAGTTTACGTCAAAAGTGCTTTTAAACCAGCTAGAAAACAGCGATAATAAATTAGAATCACTTGCAGAATTGAGCGATAGTGATTTGTGGGGAAATTCGTCATCAAACACTAAAAGTAATGACAGTGACAATTCTGCAACTGAGCAAATTTCTGTGTTTTTGATTTGATTACATTATTGAATAAATTTTATTATTATTATATTATTATTTGTTATAGTTATTTATATATATATATATATATATATACATACATACACATATATATATATATAATATTATAACTTATGATTTCGTATTTCAAACTTTATCATACCCGGGATGTCTACTAGACTCTTGTTTGGATGAATTTAAGTGAGTTATTTCTAAGAATTACAGGCCTACAATATAAAACGCCAAATTTCCATGCAAAGTAATGGTACCGCTTTCAGCACCTAAAATCTGAAATAATCATACCGCCAGGGAGGTTAAAAATAAATCCAGGTGACCAATATGTAGCATATAAACCATAGTTAGCATACTAATGTCTGTTACTCCTTTTTTATTGTCACAATTTTCTCAATGTCATATTTTCAGGTTTGGCCAAGCTCTCGTAATGAAACCATTTTCTTCCACACATGTGGTGGCACTCTCATCCACAAGAACTGGGTCCTCACAGCAGCCCACTGTTTTATTAAGTAAGGCTGTCCTTCATTTGACATAAACATCTTTCATACTAGATTATGTTTCTAATATTACTCCTTTCTGTAAGCTTAGCAATTGCTTTGTGTGTCATAAAGATAAATAGCTTAATGCATGCCTCATCACATAGTCTTTCAGTTTTAACAGAAGTTGTCAGTTAGATACTGCATAGAAGAGTATTATTTAAAAGTGCACTGAGTTATTTGGGGCTTGTTTAAGTACACTATTAAAATACATATCAGGATTTATGACTTGATCTTGGGGAACAGGGGAGTAAATGTGACCCATTGTGACCATTTCTTTGTAAGGTATCACCGAAACAACAAATATAGTATTTGCCTTCCTTGGCACTACAAAGAAAAAAATCCCAATCCAAGTTCCTGCTCACCCTGTTTGCTCCAAAGTAGTTGACTATAAGGAGGATTTTAATTGTTAGGCCCCTTTCACACTTGTGCGACTTGTCATGCGACGTGGGACTGCAAAGTCGCATGATAAGTCGTACCCCATGATTTTCAATGATTATCATTCATATCTGTGTGACTTTAAGTCACAGCAACTTTAAAGTAGTTCCTGCACTACTTCAGTCCGACTTTGATGCAACTTAAGGTCCATAGACCTCAAGATAACACAGGCATTGCTTCAATCGTATGAAAGTCACAACAAAATCAGATCAAAGCCGAGACAAAAATCACAACAAATTTGCACCAAATGCGAAAGGGGCCTTATATTAAAGCTAACCTTTCTGCTTATGTGGGGAACAGATAAACAATTGTAAAGAAATAGGAAAAACTATATCAAACTAATAAAGAAATGATTTTTTACCAAATTCAACCATGCTAAGATAAATAGATTTTTAGCGGAGTTCAGTTAGAAATCCCCTAAAACCCCAGTCCATGGCAGCTGAAGAATTGGGAGCTATAAATAATGGAATAGCTCTGTGAGTGTGTTGAAAAAGTTTACCTTTTTCTTGTAGAGTCCCCTAAAGTTACCCTGAAAATTTCAAGCTGAGCCTATAATTTAAAATGCATAGAGTGAAAGTGTGCGTTGAAACAAACAGTAGATCCAAAGATATAGCTACCGGTATATAGCTGGCTGAAGCCATATTCAAATCTCAACTTTTCCTGTAAAGGAGTTTGATTTTCCACCTTCCATCTCTCAAGCATTCCCACTAGGCTTTTAATATGTAAAGCAGCCCCATAAATCATAATTCTCAAAGGATGGAATGGAGACCAACAGGAAGACAGTGGGGATGGTATGTTCAGGGTGATGTGCAGCGTTACACACGACCAGAAAAGGTCAGAGGGAATCATTTCATCGGATATGTGTGGGCTTCCTCTGACTTTTTTAAAATAAAATTCTGACATACCTATCATGTGCTAAATCTTTCCGACAGAATCAATTCCTATCGGGAAAACCATTTGTCTGTATGCTATTCCGACGGACCAAAAACTAAGCAAGAGCAGCTACTGGCTATTGAACTTCCTTTTCTAGTGTACGCGGCATTAGTTTTCTGCCAGCGTTTTGATTTAAGGCCAAAAAGTTAAATTCAGTTCAATTCAATACATGCATATTTTCAAGTTTTTTTCCCAATTCTTTATTTAAAGTGGATGCAAATCCTCACATATATATCCAGTGTAAGAGCCTCAAATGATAAACAGAGGTGAAACAAATCTCCCTACATAGGTTTTATTTGTATATCTGCTGTCTTCAGCTTTCTACACTGTTTAGAACGTGAGCATTGTGTTAGAAATTTTTCTTCCTGTTCCCCCACTGGCTGTGGAGTCTTGGAGTCACTCTGTGACAGCTGATTGGAGGAAAGGCACACACCCCCCTCCACATAGGCAGAGGAATGAAGAAAACACACAGAGCTGTAGTATGAATAGACCAGCTCTCTGCAAATCTATCTCTATGCACCCACCCCGACACAAATTTCCAGCTGCTTTTATCTCATGTGTCGAAGAACTTGTCAGAAGCCAGTGTTGCCAAACCCCAGAAGCAAAATTTACGGGCAGGATACCAAAATTGAAGAAAAGGGCACCAACTGCTTACTGGTAAAAATCATGACATTTAGTGACAGAACCAGGTTTTTTACTGACACAGCAAAATTATGTGGGAAAGGGCCCCACATAGCAGGTGGCTGGATTTTCCCATGTTTTGACCATTACAAAATTCAGCAAATACAGAAAAATACCTGTTGGTCTGCAAAAAATGGAATGCGTTTCCAACTTCTATTTAGGGCTGAAAACACAGTCCTGCACTGAAATCCCAACTAGCGTTATAAGCCCTGCCTGCTGGACTGCACAATTCTACCTCCCAACCATTTTCAGTCACTCTTTTGAATACAGTATGTAGCAAGGTCCCAGGTCCCCAAAGGCCTAATGATGACCTCTAAAGTTAGAGACACCTGACACCCTTCTGTGTAGAGTGGGTTATGATGCACGGTGGTGGTAGAATAATGAGGACAGACACTTCTTGAAAGCAAAGAGATTTATTGTCTCTTAAACAGAACTGTGGGAGAGAGGGTTTAGGGTCAGGACACTCTTAAGTAGTTGCAATGTCAATAGGCAGACTCCGAGACTTCTATAGGCAGAGAGCCATGCAGGGAAAGGCATCCAGCAAGGTGGTTGGTCTCTTAGTGGCAGCAGCTTTCCCTCTGCCCCCAACCATGACAGGTTCTCCGACTGGCAGAACTGTCATGTCTGGTTGGACAAGCCGCAGTCCCAACTCTACACGGCTTCTGGATAGGTCCTCAGACAGCCTAGCAGCCAGATATCCCTGGGATAGGCCTCAGGCTCTGGCTTAGCAGCCCGGGGCAGCAAAACACACGTACTTCCAGACAGCCATCTAGGTGGCACAGAACCCCGATCACCTGACCTCACCCAAATAAATAGGCTCTCCCAGCAGGCCATTCTTAATCTGTCCTTGCAATGCCCTTGTCCTTTCTAGTGTCACCAACTACCACCTAGCGACAAAAGAGAGAAGTGCAGCAATTCCAGAATTAGAGTGAAATCAATTGACTTCCTAACAACTGACCAAGACAACTATCACTTGGCAGATAAAATTAATAGCCACCCTGCCTACAACCAGGCATATACTGGCCATTGGGACTACCGGGAGTTTCCCGGTGGGCCGATGGCTCAGTGGGCCACTCTGATGTAAGGGGATGCTGATGGGACACTCTGATGTAAGGGGGCTGGTAATGGGACCCTCTGATGTAAGGGGTGGTAATGGGACACTCTGTTGTAAGGGGGCTGGTGATGGGACAGTCTGATGTAAGTGGGCCGGTCTGGATGAAGTCCAGGGCCAAATTTCTGTCCCAGTCCAGCCCTGGCTACAACTATATATCAGTTTCTTTTGCACAAAACAATGTTGCTGCTTTGAATACCAAAAGCTTGCCCATGCAATGCGTAGGGAGCATTGTTGGGAGATTTATTTCTGGTGGTGTGCCTACGTCAATAGGAACTGAGCTCATAGCCACTGTCCCTAAAAAAAAACAGTTACAATTCTGGTGATGTCAGTAATAAAAGCTGTTTCTCACTATGGGAAGAGGGTAAAAGAAACAAATAATGCTGGGACATATACTCTACAGCAGTGGCACTCAACCCTGTCCGCAAGTACCTCCGACAGGCATATTGTGAGAATTTCTTTTATTTTGCACAGGTGCTTAAAATCAGAGTCAATGGCTTGGTATTTTGGACAGCTATTTTATCTAAGAGAAATTCCCAAAACATGGCCTGTTGGGGGTACTTGAGGACAGGTTTGAGAACAAAAAAGACTCCACTTGCTAACATCCATAGCTGGCTATCGCAGTAAGAAGCATTGGAAGGCTAACAACAGGTACAAACAAGGCCAAGGATAAATCTAAGGGAAAAACCAAGCCTAACTTACCACCAGCCCGCAGACAACCAAATAACCTGTCTAACAGTATGCGTTAAAAGCAGGGGTTTAGTCTGTACACATTTGCAAATGTATGCGTAAGCCACAGAGCCTCATCAAGGCACCCTGGTATCTGTGTCCCTGCTTTTAATGCATACTGTTAGACAGGTTATTTGGGTGTCTGCGGGCTGGTGGTAAGTTAGGCTTGGTTTTTCCCTTGGATTTATCCTTGCCCTTGTTTGTACAGGGTTGAGAACCACTGCTCTACAGGGAGGTCTGGGCGGAAATTTGAATACTGCCTGAAAATACACTTTAAGTATTTTATCATTTGCATATTTGTTAATATACAAATGATAAAATATGTTTACAAATGTGTGTGGATGTGTGTGCACATACATGGGTGTTTATGTATTCATGGGTATATTAGGCAAACTCTTCGTAGATGTAACTACATTGGACTTTTATCTTTCAAGTTATGCAGATGAATTATATCGATGGCAAATGTGTATTGGCAAACATAACCTAACACTGGTGGAGCCAAAGGAGCAATGCTTCAAAATTCTTGGCATCTACCGCCATGAAGGCTTTGGCTACCCTGCAGTTCTAGGACTGGAGTATGATATTGCCTTGGTGAGGCTGGATGGTGAGGTGGTGGCTAATGATGTTATCGATTTTGCCTGTCTTCCACCAAAAGATCAGGTTTTAGCTGAAAATTACCGATGCCATGCGACTGGATGGGGAGACGAAACAGGCAAGTAACATATTCATCTTTGAATATTAAAAGATAACATCTGACACAAAAGCTTTTAGAAAATTGTGTTGATATTTTACCATATTTTGCCGGACTTCAGGCAGATGTCTAAATACACAGTTGAAATGCATATATATATATAACCAATCTGGTCTGCTAAAGAATTTCAGATTTTTGTCACTTTAGTTAGGGGATTTACGCACTATTGCCAGCCAGGACAATAAGAGTGGTGATACTGATTTGTTTTTTAAAGTTAAATCTGCAATCCAGGCAAGTCGATAAATACAAAGATGAAATACATGCATATAGAAACTGTTTTACCTGCCAAGGATTTGTATTTCTGTCCTCCAGTCCTAAGATTTACATAGCTCTACCTTATAGCAAATTCCTGTTTGGCAGGGCAGGGGACCTGCTTTTTCTCTGCTGCAGAAAAGTAACTCAGGTTTTGCCCCCCCCCAAGCCTGTAACTGGGAAGTGAAAGAAGGAGCAGCAGACTAATGAGCTCATCTCTCTGCCACTCTGCTTTCTCCTCCTAACAGTAAGGCCCCTTTCACACGGCCATTCCGATCAGGTCCAGCTGTCAGTTTTCCAGACTGACCTGATTGGATTGTCCATTCACTCCAATTTGATCCGGTCTGCTAAAAAAAAAAAAAAAAAAAAAAAAAAAAATGTTAGGGGATCTGTCCTCCTCCATTTAGGCGGATCAGAGGGCAGTTGAGTGTAAACAGACAGCGGAGTTTACTCCCCGCTGCCCATAAAGCAGAGCAGATTCTGTCCGTGTCTGCTCTGTGGAAACTGAGTAGACATGGACCTGTCATCTGCCTGCTCTGCTCTGATCAGCAGGGAATCAGCAGACAGATCCCCTGCTGATCAAAACTGAGTCCGCCCCATGTGAAGGGGGCCTAGGTCCATCATTAGGACATGAGCCCTGCAGCACAAGTGACTGGCTCCTTCTTCTGCTTCTCCCTCTGCAAGTCTAAGCTCATCTGTACAGCGAGTTATAAAGGGCCGATCCCAATTTCATTTTAGCCACTTTATCCACAGCTTGCCTTAAAATATATTTAATGATATATTTTTAAATAAAGAGCTACATTCAGTTGTGCCTTTTTATATCTGTTGAATTTCAACTTTAAGGAATACGGTGATGTCACCTCCCTGTCCACAGACTGTTGTGTGGACAATTAAGGAGCGGCAAAACAATAATAAATCATCAATTCTACTCATTCTGTCAGCATGTGCCTTGTGAGCATTGTGCCTAAGGCTCCATTCACATCTTCACTTTCCGGATTGCTGGCGGAATTGCTGCGATTCTGCCCATGATGCACAATAGCCACAAATCGCGAAACGCCCATACGTTCCCAGTGTGTTGTCCGTCGATTTCAATAGCACCCCAAATGCGGCGTGTTTTTTCCCGCGATTCGTTGGGCAACAATCGCGGTAAAAACATATTGTCTAAAAGAAATACATGAGCTTCATTTGGGTCCAAATTACCTCGATTGTCACCCCCATATGCCTAGATGTGAGCGAAACCTAAAGCAGAGCTTGATTAGCATGTACTATAGTGCTGTCCTTCCATCTCCTAGTCTGAGTCTATCTCCCATACCTTGCTTTTCTAAAGATGCCACAAGGCAAATATCAATTCAAAATAATATACCATACAGATGATTTAAAGTGTTTTTTAATATACTGTCTATATCAATAAGTTCAGAGGGTTACTGAAATCACAAATCCATTAAATCTGTTTCAGGAAATTCAACGGCTCCCAAAGCTGCCGAGGCATTAAATCAAGTGGTTCTACCTGTTATTGGTTATGAAGTTTGCAAAACTCCTCAGTATTGGTGGTTCCAAATAAAGGACTCTATGATCTGTGCTGGTTATGTTCTCCCCGATGAGCTTAAGTCTGTATGTCAGGTGAGTGTTTTTTTGTTTTATTTTAATATAGAAAAGCTTATTAAAAAAAAAAAAAAATTCAAGACACTAAACAATATTAAATGACAATTATTAAGGAACCTTTTTAACATTCAGTATGAAAAAAATATAAAGCACTTATCACATTTTTATATCTTTTTTATTCATTATTTTTCTTGTTAACTGTAATGTTTATTTGTCAAATGAACTGTCCATTTTTTTTTGTGTGCAACATATAAATAGATAAAGATTCCGTATTTTTTTCCTTGCTCATTGTATCACTTTTAAGAATCTAGAAACAAGAAATGCCTCAACATTCAGACTAGGTGAATATAGGTTTTTAAAATCTATTGTGTGTTTTTTTTTTTGTTATTTATCAAGCTGTGGAATAAAGAGGTAATGGCTCTGATCAAATACCACCATATAGCAAAAAAAATGTCTCGGTCATGAAGGGGGGTAAATCTTCTAGAAGTCAATTGGTTAGATAGGCAACACAAATGTAAACAAGACCTTACTAATCTGTCTTTATTCTGGTGTCTTTATTTTTCTTTAAGTAATGTTTTGATATGTATGATTCTTTTTATTTAATGCACCAGGGGGATTCAGGTGGACCACTTGTTTGCCCTTCAACTACCAACCACACAATCTGGGAAGTTCATGGAATTACCAGTTTTGGCCCTATAGGGTGTATTATGGATAAAAAACCTAGTGTGTTCACCCGTGCATCTGCTCATCTTGACTGGATAGATGACACCATCAAAAAGAATATATTTGATGTATACTGTAAGTACTAACTTATCATGTTGGTCATGTGATTCACTGGGCCCCAGTTATATTTATCATGCCTTAACACCATTGTATTTAGCTTATTCTACAAAGTAGGGCTAGTGGCACATATCACCAGTAGCTTGTAAGTTTAGAGGTATGATTTAGGAATGGTAGTGAATCCCAACTAGCTGGAGGAGATCCATCTAGCTGCTGATTCTTACATGCATTAAGTGGAAAAAATACCAGACTTGAGATACTATTGGAGTAGAGGCTATTCACACAACAAAGTGAATGTTCACTTAACTTTTGGACTTTTTATGTTAAAGTGGTTGTTAAACCACTCTAACATCTTTACACTATTGGCTCTGTGTCCTAATCCTGTGTCCCCTTGTGTGTGTGAGTTATAAAAAAAAATGCAGATTATACCTCATTTCAGAGCGCCTCTTGGTGCTCATGTGACCTGCCGGCTCTCTCCTCTGCCCATCTGACAGCTGCAGCGGGCGGGCCGAGATTCTCCCGCTGACGTCAGCAGCAGGAGAGACGCTGTTACGAGCTGACAGGCAAGGAGGGAGGGGGGAGGGCAGATAGGAGAGCAGACAGGAGAGCTATGGCTGACGCAGGAACATAAACTGACCACTGTGTCAGAAGCCATGATACTCCATGGTCAGTTTACAGAGGGGAGTGCCGAAACTGGCAGGATCAACCAGCTTTTTTAGGTGATACAGTATTGTGCTGTATAACATGTTTTAAAGGGACAGGATCTATTTTTTTTAGGGTAAAAAATGCTTTAATATCACATTCAAGTGCAAGCAAAAATCTTATACTTTTAATTTATTTTGCTCATTATTGGGAATTTATTGTGAGTGCAGCTTCACCCGTGTTTACGAAGTGAAGAGTCTCTACTTCCTTCTCGTCCATATCAGTGCCTGACCTCACAAATGCGCTTCTGGAAGAATGGTCAAACATTCCCATAGACACACTTAAACCTTGTGGACAGCCTTCCCAGATGAGTTAAAGCTGTTATAGCTGCAAAGGGTGGGTCAACTAAATACTGAACCTTACAGACTAAGCCCGGGAAGCCATTAAAGTTCATGTGCATGTAAAGGCTGACGTCTCAATACTTTCAGTAATATAGTGTATGTTGCCAGTGTCATATATTTTATTGTGTATAGCCAATTATATAGCAGGTAGACAGGGGGTGGGGAGTATGAATCGCTCTTCAGACTCACCTGTGTTTGTAACTAGATTGTGCTATTGAGCTCTGTAAACATTTTTCTTTTCAGGAAAGCAATTAATTCTAGCTTGGTATACTTGCCAAACACACCCACAGTGCTAAATCATAGGGCTTGGAATTAATTAGAACATTAAAAAAAAATGTTTCCTAAAAAATAGCATTTTGTTATCTTTTTCGTAGCCAGTAAGTCAAGAGTTTTGACAGCTTTCAAAACACATCAAGAAATGTCATTGGGATTACTTTCTTTTAACTTTTTTTTGTGATATACCAAGCAACAATGACAATGTTTTGTCGAAAATCAAATATATAAATAAAACAAGAGACAGGTTGTTTTGAGGGATGTCTTGTTACCATGTCTTCTAAAAGTCAGAATTGCTCTTGGGAGTTCTTCCTATGAAATCTTAACTTTGCAAATGAAACACTGCTTTGTGTCCCCGCAGCATGAATCATAGGGGAGAAGGCTTATTCTCTAGTATATACATATGATAAAAATAGCACAATGCTGACAGATGAAATTAGAAGAGGCAAGTCAGTGCTTTCTCTTAGAATGAAGCTTCATGTCAGTATATAAGTATCAGGCAAGCCTAAAATAAAGATTGTTTATTTTCTGTGTATGACGCTTGAGCATGTTAACACAGTTGCCGTCCCCGAAGTTGTATTATGGTTTGAAATCTGTGACCTACTCTGGAGAGTATAATAATTCACCTGTGGAGCAGTCATTACACAGCTGGCTCCCGGGAATAACTACTTCCAATAACATTTCAACAAAACTAGGGGAATCATAATCACTGGTTGTGTATAACTGCTAAGGAGGAAACAGCACTGGCTTATATAGGAGAAGAAAATCACAACAAAATATTGATAAATACCAATGACATACTGTATGTGTGAAAAGCGTATTGTAGAAAATATCGGTTACTTTTTATGGGGTTATTGCTTGAAATTATACTATTCGGTAAAAAAAAAAACAAAAAAAAAAAAAACTAATAATACAATATTACAAAAAAATAGTTTTTTACTTTATTTTTTATATTTCTTTAAACTTACGCTAATGCCAAGCTGTCCAGCAAAAGAGACAAGGGTTAGGACAAACTGAGAAAATATTAACGCTTTGTGAAACCCAAAGCCAAACAAGTAATATATTGCACCTTACCAATCGTTAGATGTGGTGGCTGTATCCTTTTTCTTTTGGCTTTTTCCCCTTTGGTTTCACTTGATGATCTAGCCAGTAACACACCTTCTGTATTAGTGAGACACAACTCTGAGCAGAGGAGGAACAGCAGGCAGCAGTATTATCATGCCCTGTACACACGGTCAGACTTTCCGACGGAAAATGTGCGCTTGGATTGTGTTGTCGGATTTTCTGATCGTGTGTGGGCTCCATCTGACTTTTTCTGTCGGAATTTCCGACACACAAAGTTTGAGAGCAGGATCTAAAAATTTTCCAAACAACAAAATCCGATCATTTAAATTCCGTTAGTGTGTAGACAGTTCCGACGCACAAAGTGCCATGCATTCTCAGAATAAATTACGAGGCGAAAGCTATTGGCTACAGCCCCCTTTATAGTCCTGTCATACGTGTTTTACGTCACCTCGTTCTGAACGATTGGATTTTCCGACAACTTTGTGCGACCGTGTGTATGCAAGACAAGTTTGGGCCAAAATCCGTCGGATGTGTACAGGGCATAAGTCTGAGGTAGAGGGGCATATTAAATGTATTAGCAGATTTAGGTACACAAACGAATTGAAGTCATCCTCCAACTCCATACCTCCCAAACTTTTGAGATGGGAATGAGGGGCACCTATTAGCAAAAGTATGCAGGCATAGGACACACCCCTTGCCACACACCCTTAAAGGAGAATTATACAAAAAAAACATCAGGGACAGTCCCTCGAAATCAGGGACAATTCACATTTTATATTCAGTTACAGCAGTTATTTTTTCCTTTTGGCATAAAGGCTTTACATGAATAAATAAGCTGATTATTTTAATCACCGTTGTCAGTATTAAAGAGGAAGTAAACCCTGATGAGTTTACTTTCTCTTTAATTCCCTGCAAAGGCAAAGCATAATGGACTACTATGCATCGCATAGTAGCCCATTATGTGTCGCTTACCTGACAAAGGAGCCAGCGAAGTCACCGCTGTCCCTTGTAGTCCAGCGCATCCATCTTCTCGGTGGGGTCTCGCAGCTCCGCCGCTGTCATTCGGCGAAGCCGCGATGACGTCACTCCCACGCATGCGCACGGGAGCCAACACGCGCGGCAGCTCCATTGTTGGAAATGCCACGCTCAGTGCGCCTGCGCGCCGCTGTCTACGGCGCATGCGCCGTAGACAGCGGTGCCTGTCTTCGGGCAAATATCTGCTAAACCGTATAGGTTTAGGAGATATTTCTTGGACCTACAGGTAAGCCTTAATCTAGGCTTACCTGTAGGTCAAAGTGGTTTGTAAGGGTTTACAACCCCTTTAAGTGGTTTGTCTCATCCATGTAAACTGATATATTCTGCTGGAGAACTTGTTCTTTAGAAAAACAACAGACTTGCTGGCTAGATCACCAAATGAAAATAGAAGAAAGAAAGCCTTTGTCAGTAGAGCGGAGGTTAGTGTCAGTAGGACAGTGAATTGTGTCAGTCAGTAGAGCAGTGGACGTGTCAGTGAGGCTAGTGTCAGAGCAGTGGATTGTGTTTGTCAGTAGCGCAGTGGATGGTGTCAGTAGAGCAGTGGATGGTGTCAGAGCAGTGGACGCATCAGTAGGGCAGAGGTTAGTGTTAGTAGGACAGTGGATGGTGTCAGTCAGTAGAGCAGTGGACTTTTCCAGTAGGGCAGAGAATGGTTTCAGCAGTTGATTCTTTTTTTTTTTTTTTTCTTCCTTTTTTTACAAATTTTTTTTTGTAAAAATTCTTGCTATACTATTTTTTACTTTTTATTTTATTATTTTAATTTTTTTTAGGAGCCTTGTTGGAGGCTTTTGTGAAATATCAGGGGTCTAAGCAGACCTCTGATGTTTCACACTTCAGACAGAGAATTCCCCAGTTCCTTGTGCAGGGGCAATCAGTGCCACATGGGGTGATTAGGGTGTGCCCAGGCATACCTGGCACATTCCATTTGCATGCCTGAATTTGACCTGGTATCAGCCTCTTGCAATCCCTATATAGCAGAGCTGGCATAAGAGGAAGAAGCAGTACACGGAGCCAATATATCCATGTGCTGACAGGAAGCAAGCTGATAAAAGGGGAGAGCAGAGTGAGAGAGATGAGTTCATCACTGTACTGCTTCTATGTTCACTGTCCAGTCACAGGATCTGGGGTCAGAGGAAGTTGGTTGGTTGAATTATGCTGGCCATCAGACAGGACAACTAGCAGCAGAAAAAAGTACTGCAGGGGAAATGTACAGTATATATTTGTAGCGGCGGGCTCCTGAAAAGCACGTGCTATAGGTTTTTCAAAGTTAAACTTTACCCAAACTACAGTTTGGTTTGGGTCTATTTGCCTACATCAGACTTTTGTGTCAGTCTGACTGGGCTGTGAGATGTTCAGCCTAGCCACAGGGTTCACTGTCTCTTGTGGCGGGAGTGGTCTGGTCGGGCACTTAGGAGCCAGGTCAGTGGGAGTAGCCCTCTCGCTGTGCCCTCTGGGAGAGGGTATTTAAGATACGTCCAGTATGATGTGCTGATTACATGGTCCTGGTCCTCCTGACCAGCCCCCAGGAATGCTATGGTCTGGGGTGCGGATCCACCCAACTTTAATGCCTCGGGGCTGGCTAGCCTGAGGCAGGAAAACTAAAGGAGGATTCTGAGGTGGTTGGGTGCAGGGGCGGATCCAGGGGGGGGCAACGGGTCAATTGCCCCCTCCGAGAATACTGGCAAAGCCGGTTCCGCGGGTCCAATCGCGGCCGGTTCCGCGGGTACCCGCCGGCCGGTTCCGCGGGTACCCGCCGGCCGGTTCCGCGGGTCCAATCGCGGCCGGTTCCGCGGGTCCAATCGCGGCCGGTTCCGCGGGTACCAGCGGGCCGGTTCCGCGGGTCCAATCGCGGCCGGTTCCGCGGGTACCCGCGCTGAGTGGATGGGTGAGGGGGGGCAGCTGGGCAGCTTAGGAGGGCTGCTGGCCAATCAGGAAGCCAGCAGGCAGGGGAGCAGGGAGATGACATCATCTCTCACTGCCCTGCATCCCTCCAGTCCTGCCCTCACTGTGTAGGAAGCTGTGTGCAGCAGAGAGATTGCATCATCTCTCTGCTGCCTATCTTCACTCTGGGACCCAACAAAAGACCACCTTAGCAGAAAAGTGACACAGTAGGTGACAATCCGCAATGTGTGGCAGGCTTCGTGGCAAGTGGCAATCCGCAATGTGTGGCAGACTACGTGGCAAGTGGCAATCCACAATGTGTGGCAGACTACGTGGCAAGTGGCAATCCGCAATGTGTGGCAGACTACGTGGCAAGTGGCAATCCACAATGTGTGGCAGACTACGTGGCAAGTGGTAATCCGCAATGTGTGGCAGACTACGTGGCAAGTGGCAATCCACAATGTGTGGCAGACTACGTGGCAAGTGGCAATCCACAATGTGTGGCAGACTACGTGGCAAGTGGCAATTCGCAATGTGTGGCAGGTGACGTGGCAAGTGGCAATCCACAATGTGTGTCAGGCAACGTGGCAAGTGGCAATCCACAATGTGTGGCAGGTGACGTGGCAAGTGACAATCCGCAATGTGTGGCAGGTGACGTGGCAAGTGGCAATCCGCAATGTGTGGCAGGTGACGTGGCAAGTGACAATCCGCAATGTGTGGCAGGCTACGTGGCAAGTGACAATCCGCAATGTGTGGCAGGTGACGTGGCAAGTGACAATCCGCAATGTGTGGCAGGTGACGTGGCAAGTGACAATCCGCAATGTGTGGCAGGCTACGTGGCAAGTGGCAATCCGCAATGTGTGGCAGGCAACGTGGCAAGTGACAATCCGCAATGTGTGGCAGGTGACGTGGCAAGTGGCAATCCGCAATGTGTGGCAGGCAACGTGGCAAGTGACAATCCGCAATGTGTGGCAGGTGACGTGGCAAGTGACAATCCCCAATGTGTGGCAGGTGACGTGGCAAGTGGCAATCCACAATGTGTGGCGGGCAACGTGGCAAGTGACAATCCGCAATGTGTGGCAGGTGACGTGGCAAGTGGCAATCCGCAATGTGTGGCAGGCTACGTGGCAATCCGCATCTGGTGGCAGGCGACGTGGCAAGTGACAATCCGCAATGTGTGGCAGGTGACGTGGCAAGTGACAATCCGCAATGTGTGGCAGGTGACGTGGCAAGTGACAATCCGCAATGTGTGGCAGGCTACGTTGCAAGTGGCAATCCGCAATGTGTGGCAGGCTACGTGGCAAGTGACAATCCACAATGTGTGGCAGGTGACGTGGCAAGTGACAATCCACATTTGGTGGCAGGCGACATGGCAAGTGACATCCTCAGGGCTCCCACTGATTCTGCATTATGGTGAGATGAACCATTTAATTTTATATTACAATGTATTAATAGAAATAATGCGCTTCAATCATCCTGACACCATAACAACCATGGTGCCGTAATGATTGAAGCGCAAATACCAGCCATTTCCCATATAAATTGCCCCCAAAAAAACATATTTTATAGCAGTGCCCCTCCCGAGACTAGACTCTGGATCCGCCCCTGGTTGGGTGCCGTCTCTGGTTCGAGAGAGACCTATTGTACTTCAAGCATTCCAGGGGAGGACTCTTTAGAAGAACACCACGTGTGAGTTTGGTTTTCTTAACAAGAGCCTGGAAGGGCTGAAGTAACCGAGAGAATCTGGTCTTGTGGATATCGCCAAGCAGGCTGAAAGATCCAGGTATCCTACGAGTGTTCTACAGCTTAGTTTCCTACGTGTTCTGCAACAACGTCTGTGACAAAGACTTTGTTCCTGAGTAAGCACCTTGTTGGCTGCTAGGCCTAGTGAGAGAGGGACTGTCCAACCTGAGTGCTCATCCAGCTGCGAATGGCTATTCTCTGGATGCAGTCAAAGTAAACAAGCTCTTTAACGTTTATAGACTTTGACATTGAGAATACCTGAACCTTCTTCCCAACCCTCTGATCCCAAGTTGAAAGACTGTTTAATGGTTCGAGTTTTTGCAAATAAAATCCAGTCAAGTGGATCTATTGTCAGTCTCAATTTATTGGGCCATCTACCATGGGACATCCTCTAGAGGAGAACGGAAGGTAGCGGTAAGCACAAAAATAACCAGCATCTCTTTGGGGGGGTTAGTGCTACATATTGAAGATGATTATTGCTGCAAAAGCTGTTTTTGTTATTTTATCTTTTAATATTAAAATGAATATTAATTTAATATTTAAAATTTTCATCTTAATATTTTTGGCAGGATTTTTGTGTTAACTGTATTTCCCAGATTCACCCATGATTAGTTACTAATTAATGGCATTACTGCACATGCACTTCTTCAAAAGTTTTTCCTTCTGTTTTATAAAAAAGACTGTTTGGTTGTAAAAAAAATAAAAATAAATGATCTTTCTAATATTTTATTATTTGTTTTTTGTAAATAGCATCTGGCTGTTACAGCCCCAAAAACCTGAGTAACAGCAAAGGCACCTTCCAGTCAATGAGTTATCCTTCCTTCTACAAGAACGATGCAAGCTGCCTTTGGAATATTGTGGCCCCAGCAGACAAAGTCATTCATCTTCATTTCAGCAGTTTCCTACTTGAGCAAAGCACTGCCTGCAACAATGACAGAGTAATTATCTCAGATGAGCTTAGTAGCCTTGGTAAGTTCTTACTGATCTACATGTCTGCAAAATGCAACTCTTGATCTGTCTGATGCACCTCACCTACCTAAAGTCAACCTGCTTCGGCCTTACCAACAGCCTAAAGACTTGGCACTCCACCTGCCCATTACAGAAAGCAATCTAAAAAGCATCAGCTCTGGAAAAAATAAAACTGGTCCTCACTGTGAAATAAATATTCTATACTAGTAATAATCATACCAACTTTTCAGGAAGGCTTTTAGGCAAAACTATAATTTGGCATGGGTGCCATTTTCTGAATGCAAAGCATTTTCTAATTGGACAGATGTAAAGCCTTATTCAATTTCAATCACTCTTCTCAAAATCCTAAAACACATCTCTGAGCAAAATGTCAAATAAATGAATTTAAATGAAGTTATCAAAAGCCACAAAGAATAGGAATCAACTTTGTGTGCATCCGTTGCAAACCCAGAAATTATTTTTTTAAAGTAGCAGTTATATCAACCCCCCTTCTTGGGCTGTACACAGCGTGGGTAGGGAGCAGAGCTGTTGGAGGCACCCAGCAGGAAACTTAGAGAAGGGGTCATTACAAGACCTGGTCTGTATTACTCACGCACAGAGGCAAAGTACAGAAATTATCATGCTGGATTACAGCACAGACCTGGAAGAAATACAGAGATGACACCGAAATTTAAGTAAAGCTACACATAGCTCTTGTATTTAGCCAATATTTGTTTAGCATAGAGTTTAGCTTTACCTGGGCTCTGCAGAGACCTGTAATATATGCAAGTTCATAGTGCGGTTTAATAAGTCTGTTGTGGATATTTGGGTTTCTCTTTGCAAAAGGGAAGATTTGCTGGAGAGTGCAATATCCGGTGCAGCTCTGCACAGAAACCAATCAGCTTCTAGGTTTAAGGGTTCTTTCACACGGGGCGGATCAGTTCTGATCCGCCCCGTGGATATCCGCTTGCTCAGCAGGGATCGCCGAAGCGATCTCCGCTGAGCAGGAAGATGACAGGTCAGTCTCTGCACACTGCGCAGGGACAGACCTGTCACAGCGCCGCTCTCCCTTATGGGAGATCGTGTGACGACAGACCGCAGTGTCCATAGTCACCCGATCCGATCACGGATGGAAAAATAGCTTTTTCCTCCATCACACTTTTTTGGATCGGAGCGGGTCGGATGTCAGCAGACATGTCACCGCTGGCATCCGACGTTCCAAAGACCTCTATGGAGCATTCGTTCAGGTCTGCCTGAAAAACTGACAGGTGAATCTGAACGGATCGTCTGTGTGAAAGGGGCCTTATTGTCAAAGCTTGATTGAACAAGCTGAAGTTAGAAGCTGATTGGCTATCAGACACAGCTGCTCCAGATTACGAGTGCTCCAATTTTAGTAAATCTCCCCCACCAACTCAAATTTTTAAATTTTCTAAAGCCAAAGACAGACACAAACACATTTTCTAAGATGCACATCAGCAATGGCAATCTTTGTATTTTTTCCAGTGTAGGTTTTTTTTCAGTTAAATTACTCATTTGTATGTTCAGGAAGCCCTTGCCACTCTTTTTAAAGGGATATGTGATGGATTGCTTTTTAAAGTCATTTAACAGTCAGTAAGGAAGCAATATGTCCCTTCCTCACCACCACCTGTTATAACAATGAAAAGGCCAACCCACCATGCTGCAAGTAACTGGAACTTCATGGGAAATTGCGGCTCAGCACCATTGACTTGAATGGGTCGTGTTCAGCATCAGTACTACCCAACTAATGCAACATGTTGTTTAATTGTTGACGCTAGCCAAAGCGTCACAGTTGCGGCATGTGTACAGCCCTGAGTGTTTGTCTGCCATTGTTTAGGTTAATGGTAAAACTGTGGCTCATCCGCCTGCTTTTACACTCCCCTGGCCACCCATGTGATCAAGTCATAAGTTAGAATTTTGTAATGACTGTACCTCAAAACTAATATGTGAAAGTCTTCCCACTGTAATGTGCTTGTGGGCTAGGTGCAGTGTTGTGCGGTCAGTGAACACACAGAGTCTACATTTGGCAATAACAATATATTGTAGAAAAGTTCAGCAAGTACAAACAGGCCCAGCGGCTAAGTACACTTGACTGGAGCCACTTACAACTGAGATAGCGGTGGAACAGTGGTTTGCAGAATGGAAGATGCTGACAGCTATTGCTTTGAGGTGCTGAATGCGGCCTGGCCAGTGCACACCCAAAAGGAGAGTCTTCCTGTAGGGGGTAGAAGTAGTCCTCCAGAACCTACTCCAGAACCTTTACCTATCGCTAAGCACTGTTCCTGTCTGATAGAGATCCTATCCCTACACTAGCCACTTGCATAAAGTGTACCAATTCTGGAAATCGGAATCTGAAATAGACTTTGTCTAACCCAAGGTGGCTGCCAAAGTCACATGGGGTGCCAGCATCCAATTGCATAGTGCCCCAAGTGAAATCATAGAGGAACCAAGTTCCCCTCAACTTCCTCCCCCACCTGTATTGTCGCTGCGGTTGAGCGCCACTTGTAGTAGAGAATACAGACTGCATCTGCCTATATGATGGTTGTGAATCCCAGATATAGAGTTCTGTAAACTATTTATTCACTGCAGACATTAAAAAGATCTCTTTGCATGTGTGCAAGTCCTCCACTGCTAGTCTTTTCTGCCAATGTGGATATCACATGCATGGGTGGAGATACACTTAATGCAGCCGCTCAGAGGCAGTCAAATCCATCAATATTATTTCATCTACCCTTTGGCTGGGCTTTTTCTTAGAGGGACCAGATTATAACCATTCAATGTTTATTGGACAATCAGTGAGGTCCCTTAAATGCTAATTATAGGCGCTATTTACAAAACTGGGGTGGCCAGTGTCTTAAATGACTGCTTGTCTACCATTTATAGGGTGATAAGTAGACAGAACCTGTAGGTACAATGCAAAAAAAGGACACAAGGAAAATACACACTAACTAGGCAGCACTGCAGACTATGGACAACATGCACCTGTCAGGAAAAACAGGACCCATTGTTTGTACAAGAACCCTCTTCAGTCTTTGGTCATCTATATGATCTGGTTGTGGTAGACTAGTAGCCCCATAAGCAAGACAACATAAAATTTGTACTCTCTGTGTGGTTTGCGATTACTAGGATAGTTTTTATTTCTAACACATCACAAATTCTTCTGATTTAATAGGTGCGCACTGTGGAGCATTTACGCCAAGAGATCTTGTTAGTTACAGCAACACATTATCGGTGACATTTACTTCCAACAGCAGGGTAGTAGATACTGGATTTTCTGCAACCTGGGAATTTGTGGACCCCATTACTATTCCAAGTAAGTACAGCAAAATCTAGATTTTATAGCAGTGTTAATTTTGTCGATGAAAATATTTTCATCATAATTTTCATCAGCTGCATTTTTCCAGTGATGAAAACTAAACCAAAATGACTCGAAAGGAAAATAGAACGAAAATGAGAGGGAGGGATGTTTTACTTATAAAGACGTTATATAGCTACTAAATCTGTGTCTGTGTATTTTGTTCAAACTATAATACCATAAATAGGATATTATCAGATTTATTTATTTTTTACTCCAGGAGTAGTATATAATGAGTTTGGAAATTCTAGAGCAAAGCCTAAATAATGCATTCAAATTTAACTAAACCCATTAGATTTTAGTTGACTAAAATGCACTGGAGATTTTAGTCGACTAAAATGTAGGCTATTTTAGTCGACTAAAATGTAGGATATTATCAGATTTTTTATTTATTTTTTACTCCAGGAGTATTATATAGTGAGTTTGGAAATTCTAGAGCAATGCCTAAATAATGCATTAAAATTTAACTAAACCCATTACATTTTAGTTGACTTAAATGCACTAGAGACTTTAGTCGACTAAAATGTAGGCTATTTTAGTCAACTAAAATGTAGGATATTTTAGTCGAATAACATGTAGGATATTTTAGTCGACTAAAATGTATTGCAGATTTTACTATTTTTACAATTCAGATGACTAAAATAAGACTAAAACTAAAATGGCTTTTTAGTCAAAAGACTATGGGTGTTATTTACTAAAGGCAAATCCACTTTGCACTACGAGTGCAAACTACAAGTGCAAAGTGCACTTGAAATTGCACTTGGAAGTGCAGTCCCTGTAGATCCGAGGGGGACATGCAAGGAAAATAAAAAACAACATTTTAGCTTGCATATGATTGGATGATAAAATCAGCAGAGCTTCCCCTCATTTCAGATCTACCCCTTCGATTTAGAGCGGCTGCACTTCCAAGTGCACTTTCAGTGCAATTTCAAGTGCACTTTGCACTTGTAGTTTACACTTGTAGTGTAAAGTGGATCTGCCTTTCGTAAATAACCCCCATGACTAAAACTAAATTGAAATTTGCAGTCAAAATTAACAGTGTTTTATAGGCTATCATGCTTAGAGTTTAAGTACTTAAAATTAATGTTTTTTTTTATTTTTTTCACAGTTTACAATATTTGCATCAAAGTTGTTAATTAGGCTGCATTCACAAGTGTGGCACAACAACCATGGCAAAGAGATGTGAATTTTTCACGTGGAAAATCACACAAAGCTCCACTGTTAAAAGGGGTGCATGAACTACTTTGTGACATGTGTCACACATAGGACAGCCCATTAAAATGAATGGGCTGCCTGTAGTGTGTAGCACAATAATGTGCAGAAAAGAAGGTACAGAAATGTGCGTATTCCAGTCAATGGGGCCATAGGCACACAGGAAATGCCAGCTTAAAAATGTATTTAGGCAAGTTTAGATGTATTTAGTTGCATTTAAGTGTCCATTCATTCCAATGGCCAGAATGAATTAATATCCTGGCCATTGGAATGAACGCTCACGTACTAAATGTACTTATTTATACATAAATAATTATTTATTTATATTATATTATTATATTATATTATTTATTTATTATTTATAATTATTTATACATGTTTAGGCACGTTCAGCACTTTTTCTGCCCAAATGCTCCTTTCCTGAATGTGCTGGGGTGCGTTTTTTTTTTAGCATCTAAACATTCCTCTTCTAATATGCCTTTTAAACGCCTATGTGTGCATGGCCACACAGAATAACATAGAAGGCTTGTCATGTCCTTGGCCTTGGGTGCGACATATCTGCTTTAAAGTCTTTTACAAATGGATGAACAACTCAGTGTTGTGTTTATTTTCCGCCAGGCATTACTTCTTGTGGAGGCCATTTCAGCTCCGACAAAGGGGATCTTATGTCACCAAACTGGCCTAATGCCTCTTACCCTGCAAGCCAAGCCTGCACATGGAAAATTAATGTTCAGACTGGCAAAAAAATCCATATTGTCTTCAAAAACTTTATACTGCAGGTGGCAAATCTCGCAGGAAGCTGCCAGGACTATGTAGAAATTTTTGATGGAGACAAAGTTGGAGCAAAAAGGTTGGGTAAGTGTTCTTACAGATAATCCTGAATTTATACTGTGGATGCCAAAATACTGTAGCACTACCCTTGCTGGAGCTGTTAGTAACTGGCTCTCCTACTCCTGCACCGCCAGGCAACACGCATTCCCCACTTGCATCCAAACACAAGAAGTCAGTCCCTTGGCTTTGTCTTTTACGTTTAATTATGGCTAACAACTTGGATAGGGTGAAGGGATATATGGGATGCCCAACTTGAATTTAAAGAACAAAAACCGGGGACAACTTCCTCCCTATGTACAAGATATTTAACTGTCCTCCATTCAGGACACTGACAGTCTCTGAATAAAAAAATCCAAAAGCCACTTAAGGACTAGGAACTCTCAGTCCCTTGAGAAGTAGCACAAAATTTTATAGGTTGCATACTGGAGTAACTCTAACTCATTTGTAGACACTGATCAGCTCTACTGACTGCACCTATAACTGCCCTTCACAGTAAGGAGCACATGGAAGGGCTATCACATGACAGACAAAAACAGAACATTCCATAGCTCAACTCACCAACCACTCTGCCAACTGACCAAATTAAACTGTCCACCAGTTGCATTAAAAACAAGGGTTTAGTTAGCACACATTTGCAAATGCATGCATAAGCTGCAAGGCCTCTTCACGGCACCCTGTGTATGCTTGCAGTCCTAACGCTATTGAATTTATAAGCGTCTCCACGATGGAAGAACATGCATTAAATTGATAGATGAGGGGCAGGTGGGCCTGGAGGCAGCCCAATCCCCCTTAAAGGAACAGGAACACACTGGACACCCAGCAAGAGCACAATGGCAGCAAAAGTGTACAGAGTGTCCCTGCTAGTGTAATTTTTACATTGATAGGTGCATTTTTATAGCGCTGATCAATGTAATAATGTCACTGGTCCCCAAAAAGTGCCATTTGGTGTCAAATTTGTTCGCCCCAATGTCGCAGTGCTGCTAAAAATCGCAGATTGTCACCATTACTAGTAAAAACAATACAAAAAAAACCCCAAATCTATCCCATAGTTTGTAGACATATCTTTTGGGCAAACCAATCAATGTACGCCTATTGTGAATAAAGCAAATGACAGAGCTAGGCCCCTTAGCCCTCGGGTTGGAAGTAAGGCTCTGCGTGGTAGGCCATGACCTCTCTCTCCTTGTTACACAGAGAGGTCCGTCTCAAATGAGGCCCAGGCGGAAGAGACCTCTGCGCAGGCTTCTCGCTCCTTTTATGGTCACTTCCAGCAACCTTCATGTCACCATGAAGATCCCTGGGATGTGTAGTCTTAGGGTACATGGTAGCATAGTAATAGTCTGAAGGAAAATTATACGTACCATAATTCACTTTGTTGGACGCTCAGATATGTGGTTACTGATTGAACTGATTACAAAGGGGACAAGCGATGTCTAGAAACACTGAAAGGTACGGTGCTTTCTGCTGAAAGCCCATATCGCTACATAAGGTATCCTTCTTAAACTTGGATTGTAAAGGTAATGCTTTATTTTTAAAACTAAGCCCCAGACAAAAATGCAAAAAGATAGCATTCTATTGAGCTAGTCTTGTGGGGTAAAGAATTACCCCACTCCTGTCTGCTTACTGAGCAGTGAATTAGCATCATTATCACTGGCCAATCAGCAAGTTAATGACCCAGGATGCTATTAAGCTGGATGTGGAAATATTGGTTGAACTTCCTGGCAGTGCAGTGTGGCAGACGGGTGTGAATCACAGAAACGGTTGAACACAAATACAAACATTTCTTGGCAGAAAAAAAAACATTTGCATACTGTATGTTTTTCAATCAAGTACTTAGATGAATCCGTTGAGTTCTACCTCACAAATTGTTAACTGGACTTCATAATTTGACTTTTTTTTTTCATTTTTAGGTCAATTTTGCGGTGCTACAATTCCACCAACACTGATCACAACAGGAAATGCTGCAGTTATTAAATTTGTCAGCAATAATGATCGAGAACAGCAAGGCTTCTATGGGTACTGGACAACTAATCTGACAGATATCCCCTATTCTGTCCCAAGGCAGCCCAAACCATGGGACAATGTTAAAGTGGGTGAGTGAATAGCTAGGTGTAGATATGACATGATATTTTGCTTTTTTTTTTTAATTTCAATAGTTTTTTATTGAATGTCACAAAGTCACAGTATCATACAAAAGTCAGACGTTTATACATTCAGAATTTACAAGAACCCATCGTGGGGTAGCAATCAGGAATGTACAATAACACAGAAATTTTGAAAAGAAAGTCAAGAAAAATTAAATAAAAGAAGAAAGAAAACCGGATGCATAGTAAATTTTGTGTTGATTCACTTAAGTTGGATTTGTTGCCTCTCAAGAGATATATACTATAATTAGAGTATGTATGTATAGACATAGGATATCAGCAAAAGTATTATCACAAGAGTTATAAGAGAATAGTTCACCTAGAAATATGCAATGGTATTAGTAAGAAGCAGATTTATGCCAATCTAGCCAGGGCTTCCATAAGACTCGTTTGGCTTCTAGGTTGTTCTGAGATGCTGCGAACATTAATTCATATTGTATGTGTAAGTCCACCTCTCTAATGATCTCCCCTATCTGAGGTGTGTCTACGGTCTTCCAGCGCCTTAGTATCGCTAGTCTGGTGCTCGCCAATATATGAAAAACTACCAGTCTGTACTTTTTCGGAAATCTATCAATCCCTAGTGATAACACCGCTAGTCCAGGATCTCCGCTCGTGAGAGTACCAGTTATTGCGGAGATCAGGTTAAACACCTGACGCCACACCGTAATCAGTTTTGGGCACATCCAAAGTATGTGGCCCAACGACCCCCTACAACCGCATAGTCTCCAACATAGTGGTGAGGCCTGGGGATGGAAACCCGCCAGCCTCACCGGGGTTAGATACCATCTTAACAAGATTTTAATAGAAAGTTCCCACAGATTTGCTGATTTAGTCGCCAGGTACACGACCTTTATAGATTCCTCCCATTGTTCCTGTGAGTAGGAATGCCCCAACTCTAGTTCCCACGATCTCATAGATGGAGACCTCCGGAACTCCGACTTGTGGTTTAAGAGGTTATAAAACAAAGATATGCCTTTAATGTTTGTCTGATCATTTCGGTAATATAAATATACTCTCACCGGGAGGGGAATTTCGGTTGTAGGGATTGTATTAAGGAGATGTGCTATCTGCATGTAAGTGTATTGGTCCCTAGTCTCCAACCCAAACTCTAGTTGTAACGCTCTGAACGTTTTAATTGCTGGGCCTAACATAATATCTTGCACTGAAAGAATCCCCCTCTTCTGCCATCTTCCAACGGATAACTGCGGAATAAGGAGTCTTAAGCTTGATAGAGTTAAAGGAAGTGCCTTGGTGGGCTGATCTGGGGTGACATTATCTAGCAGTATTTTCCAGGCCATCAGCGTGGCCTTCATAGAAGGAGACAAGATTCCTCCCAACCTCGGGGATAGTGAGCTTGTTAATAATAAGTCTACTATGGGATGCTGTGGGCATTGAGCTTGTTCTATTTCTAACCATCTAGTACCTCTGCCTTGAACAAACCAGTACCTTGCCTGAGCCAAAATAGCTGCCAGATAGTAATCCCGCAGCAGAACGTGACCTGCCCCTCCCGCTCTCTTCGTCTGAATCAGTTTCTTGAAGGCACACCTAGCTTTTTTACCTTGCCATAAAAAGGAGTTAATCTTAGATTGTGCTTTAGCGAAAAAGTCGTTTGGAACCGGAATAGGAAGGGTCCTAAATATATATAATAATTGGGGTAATATCAGCATCTTAAAAGCAGCCAACCTACCTGACCAAGACAACTCCTTTTTGGAAATAGTCAACAGTTTGGAGTCCAGATCCTCCAGGAATGGCACATAGTTGTCGTTATACAATTTACCTATTCTCTCAGAGAGCACTATACCTAAGTATTTGATGCCAGTAGAACTCCAAGTATAAGGGAAGGATCTCTGTAGTCTGGATTTAGTTCCATCATCTATCCCCACACCTAGTATCTGAGATTTCCCTTCGTTTACCTTATAATACGAAACCCTATTGAACAGCGTTAAAGATTCATGTGCCTCAGCCAGGGAAGTCTCCACATTAGTCAGCATCAATATCACATCATCAGCGAACAGGCTGATACTATGACTACCTGCCCCAACTCCGAAACCCGCTATACGTGGATGGGATCTAATGTGGATTGCCAGAGGTTCCATCAGTAGATTAAATATCAATGGAGAGAGAGGGCACCCCTGCCGTGTTCCATTTGAAATAGAAAACGGGGAGGACATAACTCCTGATACAAAAACTCTCGCCGATGGTTTAGAATATAATGCTTTAATAGCCGAGTCGATGCCGCCCTCAAATCCAAAGGCCCTCAGAACCTCGCCGAGATATTGCCAATGAATACGGTCAAAGGCCTTCTCCGCGTCCAGAGACAGAAGCAGAGAAGGCCTCCCCTCCGCCTCGGCCAGATGAATTAAGTTAACAAGTCTACGGGTCGCATCTGAGGCCTGTCTATTTTTTGTAAAGCCCGTCTGGTCAGGATGAATGATCGAAGGTAGTATATCCACCATCCGAGCAGCGATTATTTTGGCATATAGCTTCAAATCGCTATTTAGTAAAGAGATTGGTCTAAAATTTTGCGGAGATATCGGATCCTTCCCCGGCTTAGGCAAAGCTATGATCAGAGCTTCCAGCATCTCTGGCGGGAAAGAAGCAGAGGCAGCAGCTTTATTGAAAATTGTGGTAAGGTGTGGGGTAAGAGTGTTTTTAAACAGTTTATAGTATTCACCGCTAAAGCCGTCCGGTCCAGGAGATTTATTGGATGGTAAGGAATTAATTGCTGACTGAATTTCAGCATCAGTAAATGGGGCATTGAGCAAATCCACTTGCTCCTGGGTAAGACGTGGGATCGGGAGTCGGGAAAGAAAGTCCACAATGTGTTCTCGATTTGGCTGGTGGGTCGAGGGGTCGTCTTTAAGGTTATATAGTGCACTATAATAGGAACTAAAAGCGTCCGCTATTTTCTTAGGGTGAGTTTCTTTTGTGTTAGAGGTAGGGTGGAAGATAAATGGAATTTTAGATTTATATCTGTGGCCCTTGATTTTATGGGCCAGGAGTTTACCAGCCTTATTGTCAGAGGTGTAAAATGTCATTTTCCTACGTTTGCTGTATTTTTCAAAGTTTTCGAGTAGCAGTACCCTCAGGTCGTGTCTATGCTGAGCTAATTTTTGGGAAATAAGGTCTGTCGGTTTAGCCTTATTAAGCGATTCTAGTTTCTCAATGTCCGACAATAAGCTGGTAATTTTGCTTTGCCTCTGCCTCTTTAGCCTCGCTCCCATTTGAATACAAATTCCCCTCATATACGCCTTATGGGCGTGCCATAACACAAATGGATCTGTAACAGAATCAACATTATCAATAAAAAATTCAGTCAGATGTTTCCGGAGGGCCTTCCTGCACTCCTCTCTCTGAAGCACGTAGGTGTTGATTCTCCAGAGCGGGCTCACATTAACTGTTGCCGAGCCCGCCATGGATAGCACCACCGGTGCATGATCAGACCAAGTTATTGGCTTGATGTCCACCGAAGAGGTCCGCAACAGAGACTGCTGATCAACTAAGAACAGGTCTATCCTGGAATACACCTGGTGTGGAGGGGAAAAGTAGGTATAGTCCTGCTCGTTTGCGTGCAGGCATCTCCAAGCGTCATATAAGCCGTGTTGATGTATAGCGGGTTGCATAGCCTGGCGCAGCCGCGTGGACTGAGATGTAGAATCCGAAGCCGGGTCCGGGGTCAAATTAAAGTCTCCACACATTAGCAGCCTTCCCCTTTGGAGTTTCCGTACTCTTCGCATCAGGCTGTTAAAGAACCTCACCTGGTGGTTGTTAGGGGAGTATACGTTTACAATCGTGTAGATAGTTAAGTTCACATCACAGATTAGTATCAAGAATCTGCCATGGGGATCACTAATAGCTTTGTGCAATTGAAAAGCCACAGAGTCTCTGATAGCCGTTAGGACCCCTTTTCGTTTGGTAGTCGCGTTAGCTGTGAATATGTGCGGAAAATTTTTGTGTGAACATTTGGGAGCTTTAGCAGTCACGAAGTGAGTCTCCTGGGCACAGACAATGTCGCAATTGTGCGATTCCGCTTCTCTCCAGAGCGAGTGACGTTTCATGGGGTGGTTGAGCCCCTTAGTATTAATAGATAAGATATTTAGAGCCATAGAGGGGGTGGGTGCAAGGGATGCTGAGAAGTGTGCTGAGCAGCCCCCCCATAAATGGGCTCTCCTCCCCATGAGGGGTCCAATTCCCCCTCAAGTATGCCACCAGGGTTGTCAGGTAAACAGTACTCACTTTTGGGAGGAGGGATGATCCGGTCCTGGAGCTGTGAAGGTTCTGTGATTCTGGCCATGAAGCAACCTATGATGGCCTTCTCAGCCCTCATCCTCCATATGGTAAGTAGGTAACAGTTGGCAAGTGGTATAGCATCCAAAAAAAAGAAAAAAAACAACAAGAGAATGTAACAGAAGAAATTAAAAAAGAATATTAGTTAGTGAACGGATTAGTAACGGCCGCTCTATGGGTTCTAGAGCAGGTCTAACAAAAAATAGCCGTGAGCAGCGGGTGCTGCAAAGGTAACTGGGGGGAAAAGTTCAGCCTGAGGCTCCTCATTAACAGAGATCATGGGGACCCAAATTTAGAGGGATACATCCGTCCCGTCTCACGAGTGCGATTTGGCGTTTTTTGAGGTGACGGTTTTCCAATCCTGAGCAACCATTTTCGGGGCAGAAGACATTGCTGCGCTGATTTCCAAGTCTGAAAGTATACCCCACTCTCGTAAGAGGGTGATGCCTGTTTCCAACGAAGTAATGTGGTATGTGCGATTATCCTTGGTCACAGTCAATTTCGTAGGGAAACCCCATTTGTATACTATCTTATGGTTTCTCAAAGCTTTGGTAATGGTATTCAGGTTTCTCCTCTTTTGAAGAGTGTATTGCGAAAGGTCTGTGAAAAACTGCAAGTGCTGAAGTTGTGGCGGAATACGTTCTTTTTGACGCATGGCTGCCATAAGGTCCTCTTTCACATGGAAGAAGTGTAGCCTTAAAAGTACATCTCTCGGTACCTGATCAGATAAGTGAGTCGGTTTGGGAAGACGATGAATCCGATCGATCGTCACGTCAAGATCCGACGCCTCTGGGAGTATTTGTTTAAACACCGTCACCACGTGCGTGTAAAGGTCGGCCTGTACGATCGTTTCGGGGATACCCCTGATTTTGATATTATTTCTTCGTGATCTATCTTCCAGGTCCGCTAATTTCTCCTTAAGCCTCTCCACCTCCCCTTCTCTCTCCTCATGGGCATCCACTAGATCGTTTATAGTCCCAGCATATTCTCCCATCTTAGTTTCTATGTGGTCCACTCTAACTCCAATAGCATTAAGATCTTTATGAAAACCGTGCATACAGGCTGCCATATCCGACTGGATGGTGCTGCAGAGCGATAACAACATGTCTTTTAGGACAGTATCAACCACCGGTTGATTTTGAGTGGGATAGGATTCGATGGGTTCGGGTAACTCCCGGGTGTCATCCCCTGAGTCTGCGGATGGGCTGCCCCCCCCGCTCAATCCGCTGCCATCCAGCTTGGGTTTTGATTTAACCGGGCTGCTAGTAGAAGGGGAGGAAGGGTAGGAGTGCTGGCCATTGGTGGGGGACTGTTTGTGTCGCCGATTACCTGCTTCTGTGTCCCTCGTGCGCGGCGATGCTCTCTGCGGAGAGTAGGCCCGGGCGCCATCTTGTGCCTCCCTGTCAGGGAGCCTAGTGTAGAAGTCCGTGAGCCGTTGCGGTTTTCCCGCACCCGGCGCTTACCGGGCATGGTCCCAGAGTGTAGGGAAGGTTTTCCGCTGTCAGGATATGCTTCCAAAGGGCACGGTTGTTGTCAATTTTAGCCGCTTAGATCCCCAGTCTCCGGAGCTCCGGGATTATGCGACCATCCGGAACTCGCGTCAGGCCACGCCCCCTTGCTTTTTTTTTTTTAAATAAGAGTATTTTTTTTTAAAAAGAGTAATTTATTTCAGTGCAGTACACAAAGTATGTGATACATACAGTATTGAGTGTTGAAGACCTTTTATACTTTCAACGAAAAGTGGGGGAAACCTTCAGCATGCAGATAGTGTGATGTGCCATTTGTAGGCCCCAGTTCTCCTCCTGGCAGGAATTCTAGCAAACCCAGAATGCATGGTTTGTCATCTTAAAAGTAAGCTTGAGACTTCAAGATTTTAAAAATTAATAGGAGGAACAATAAAAATTAAAGGGAGGAGAGCCCACGTGATGTGTCAAAATCATATGATGGACTTCACTATGAATGGACTCCACTTACGGAACCCTCTGTGCTGTTTTGAACAGAGAAAACCCTGTGGGCCAATGCAATCTCCACACCACAGCCCACATCTTATGAACATAATGGAGTATAATAAGAAGTGGATAGTGACATCTGTTGTGAATGCTCTTTAATTCTTAGCCCTTGTACACACGGTCAGACATTCCGACAACAAAATCTGTTGGATTGTCCGAAACTGGTGTTGCATACACACGCTCGGACAAAGTTGTCAGAAAATCTGATCGTTTGTAACGTGATGACGTTATTTAGTTACGACGGGACTACGTTCAGGCTAGTAGCCAATAGCTTTGGTCTAGGAATTTGATCTGAGCATGCGCGGCACTTTGTCCGATCAGAATTCTCTACAAACGATCAGACAAAGTCCAATTGAATCGTGTTGTCGGAAAAATTTTATATCGAGCTCTCAAACTTTGTTGGTTGGACATTCCGATGGAAAACATCAGATTAAACCCACACATGTCGGATTATCCGACAACACGGTTCGATTGGACATTTTCCATCGGAATGTCCGACCGCATGTACAAGGGCTTATAGTTAAGTGTTCTTGGGGCTATTTTTCTCTTAGGATCAAATGTAGAAAATGCTAAAATCTCCTTCCCCCCCCCAAAATTAAAGTCAGACCAGCAAAACACCACTTCCTGTCTAGATGGCCTTTGGCATTCATTTGTAGTGGGAGAATCAGCACCTGATACAGGAAGCAGAAGATCTTACAAATGTTTATGGAATCTGTCCACACTCTAAGCCCTTGTACACACGGTCGGACATTCCAACAACCAAATCCATCGGATTTTGTCCGACGGATTTTGTCCAAAACTGTTGCATGCACACAGTCGGACAAAGTTGTCAGAAAATCCGATCATACTTAACGTGATGACATTATTTCGTTAGGACGGGACTACGTTCCGGCTAGTAGCCAATAGCTTTGGTCTAAGAATTTGATCTGAGCATGCATGGCACTTTGTCCGATCGAAATTCTCTACACATGATCGGATCATGTTGTCGGAAAATTTTATAGCCCAGCTGGAAAACTTGGTCCGTCGGATACTCCGATGGAAACAGTCCGATGGAGCCCACACACAGTCGGATTATCCGACAACACGGTCCTATCGAACATTGTCCATCGGAATGTCCGACCGTGTGTACAAGGGCTTACACGTTGCTGAACGCTGCGGAATTAGTTGCTGTATATAGTGTTTTAGAATAAATTAGTTCTCAATTTACTAGGCTTTACCCAGGTATAAGGTTTGTTCATTTTCAGCCATGCGACTGTTATTTTCATATCTTACTGGCTTCCTTAACATATTGGATATATGAGAACCTTCACAGACCTACTTATTATTATTACTGGTATTATATAGTGCTGTCAATTTATGCTGCGCTTTATATATTGTACATTTACATCAGTCCCTGCCCTCAATGAGCTTACAATCTAAGATCTCCCGTGTATACATATACATACAACGTACTAGGGCCATACTTATAATTAAATGTTGCAGAACATTTTTTATTTTAATAGCTCTATTTAATTGTTCATATGTACAGCGTCAGTTTCAGTTTAACGCATGGACTCAGCTAAAAATAACTGGCATGTTAAAAATAGGGGTACTTATCCGGGTGTTAGTTGTGTAAATAAAGCCTACTATTGTGAGATAGGTGCCTGCGATGCCCAGAAAAGTTCAATTTCTACACAATTAATTTTCAATGAGTACAAGGTGAAATAGATATTATACTTAGGGAAATACATCAATACCTTGTAACACATAACAATAATGCCACAAAAAAAGATGCATGGGTGTAATATATACGGTATCTCTATTGCTTGATATGAACTAATACTGTAAATTGCTGTTTATAGAATGGTTAAGCAACTGTGATGCACAATCCAAATCATCTGTGGCTATAAAATCTTTACAACACTTTTCTTCAATGTGGCAAGTATCTGTTCAGGTGAGCACTGTCTCCATCTTCTGGTGATGTGGTATTAATGCAAGGAGTAATAGATTTGTTTTCATTTTTTTAAAGGCATTTTTTTCAAAAAGCAGTATTACACGCCAAAACCAAACATTTTATATATTACAGCTTACCAATCATTATCATCTGTTTTCTTTTATTCATTTTTTCCCCCCTCTGTTTTCACCTGATGATATGGTCAGTAACACACCTTCTGTTTTAGAGTGCCTCGACTCTGGATGAAGAAGAACAGGGGGCACCTTTGGACAGCAACTTTGTCATGTTGGGGGATTGTTCGAAATATTAGCAGATTTAGAACAAATTAAAACAAAACTCCAGCTAACACTTTATAATCAGTTACAGCAAACTGATTTTTTTTCCTTTTTGGTATAAAGGTTTTAAAACTGAACATTGTAAGCACCCCTGCTAGTGTTAAATAGTTTGTCTAATCTCTGTAGCTGATACATTATGCTGGAGAGCTTGTTCTTTTGAAAAGTAACAGACTTACTGGCTGGATCACCAAATGAAAATAGAAGAAAACCTAAAAAAGAAAATGATTGCAGCCATCACATCTAAGAACTGGTTAGCTGCAATATAATAAGTGTTTGTTTTTTAGTTTAATACTGCTATGCAGTGCAATAACAAGTTTTGTGATTAGTTTGTATTAGTGTGAATAATAATGCTGTTCTCATGCACTTAACATTTTTAAATAAGGACAAGCTGATTATGTACTGTGCGTTAGCAGGTGAAGATATACTGTACAAAGTAGTATTATTTAACATGCGTTTTCTGTTTCCAAACAAGAAAATGAACCTTCACATTCAAGTGTGTTGTGTTAACATATGTTATATTGTGCATTATGTTGTGTTAAGGTGGCCCATTTATTTGAATTGGTTGCCAACAAATTAGAACACACAAAAAATAGACAAACACAATTTTTTCTGAAGCAGCGCACCACAACCCATGGTATTGCATTACCGCGTGTTGCGATACACAGCAACTAGCTGCGTTTTGAAGGTGCATTGGGGTGTAATTCCAAATGAATCCTACCGCAACCCAGTAACACACCCAACATTACTAAAGCATAGGATTTCAACAGGGGAATGTTACCAAATATACCAAACTATCAGTGAGGCTATGTTACCAAAGGGACCCATTACCAATGAAGCTATGATATCAGAGAGACCCCATTACTAGTGAGGCAATGATACCAGAGGGACCCCATTAACAGTGAGGCTTTGATACCAAAGGAACCACATTACTAGTGAGGCTATAATACCAAAGGGAGCACATTACTGGTGAGGCTATATTGTCAGAGGGACCATATTACCTCTGTGAATAAGTTACCACAGGGACAACATTGCCATTGAGGATGTGTTACCAAAGTGACCGAGTTGTGTGCTCTATCAGAATCTAGGCAAGCTTTACTTTACAACGTTTTTGAGCCATTGTTTGTCTGATTGCTTCTCGTTTTTAATCAATTTATAATAAAAATATTTTTATCTATAATATTGTGCACTTCTGTGCCTATAAAGTCCAGTTACCAGTGAGGCCATCTGATCAAAGGTACCACATTAGAGGAATGGCTATGTTACCTAAGGGGCCACATTACTACTGAGGAATTTGGTTTCAGGGGAGGCTACAGTATCATAGCAAAACATTAATATGTTACGAACAGGAGACTTATACCAGAGGCTATATTACTGGAAAGACCAATTTACTAATGAGTCCATTACTGGCGTTAGAAAGTGCAACATTTATAACATGCAAATTCATGCATGTTTTCTTTTTTGGTTTCAGAGTCAAACCCAACCATTCCTGCCATTCAAGCATAGGTGTGGAGGATCACTAATAAATTCACAATGGGTTCTGTTCCCTGCTCATTGTATGGATCTGTAAGTGTACTGGTACATTATCATCTATATTAAATGATCATGTCATATACTCATGTGAACAATTGCTATGTTTTGGTTGATATTATCCCATATAACCAATAAATAATGCTGTGTGTCACAATATTGGTCCCTAAAATGTTATCTGTAAGGTCTCCATGATTACCTTGGCACATTTACCCTTTATTCAACTACAGTATATTATATACTGTATATACAGTAACAGAGGGTTTTAACTTGATTGGTTGCTGTGGGAGAACTCAAAATTGAGGGCGGTTTTAGGGTTTTAACATTTTTTTCTCTGAATACATGTACAATTAAAATAATTTATTAGAATATTATGTTTTGCAACACAAAACAAACTTCCTATCTTCAAATGTCATAAATGTTCACTTTTAACATCTAACTCAAATTTTTTCTTAACCGTTGCATTGTGCATTGTGGCCCCATCTAGACATGAGTGTACTGGTAAAAGTTAGTCATGCTGCAGGTCCAGAACCATGGCTGTATCTGCAGGTGTTTTCCTGTCTCTAAAGACTCACTTTGCCAGTAGGCCACGCAGGCCAAGCACAGGGAGTTACCTGGGGCCACTGGGTGCCATTAAAATTCACACTTTCCAGCAGATTCACCGTAGAAGGATTTAATGCTGAGGGATTGATCAATGACATCATCTGCTAGATGGAATATTGCCACCCAGCACTTAAGGTCCTTTTCAGCATCAAGGAAGCACCTTCCTGCTGCTGCTCCTTGTTGTATAAGACACAAGAAACTCTCATATGTTTATCCCTGCTGCCCACCTACAGTAACTTGGAAACCCTGGGCTGCCTGACTCTACTCCTGTTACCTAAGCAGACAGGTTCATAAATATATAAGGCTTAGCCTTATATCCTGAGCTACATTGTGTTCTGACTTATCTTAATTTAGACATGATGGACAGTCCCACTGTACTAGGTGCCTTCAACTCACATTTCACTAGCAGTTCCATTGTTGTCTGCAGTGTACTCCCTGAGGTGCGGGACACTGACAGCATGGAATTTTTGGCTTTGCTAGAGTCCATGCCATCCTCCTTAATTCCCTTTCGGCATGGCAGCCTCCTTTGCTTTTTCCTCAGAGATTTGTAATAGTAGTGTCAGAAACCATGAATAAGACTGAAACAGAAGTACAGTTAAATCATGCTTGTTTAATAGTAATAAAAAAAAAGGTAAACAGAGTAAATGTAGTCAAAACATAGCAAGAGTTCAGGAACTGGAACGGGTAGTCAGACAAGCCAAAACGTCAGGGAGCCAGAGAGAGAACAGCGTAGTAGAACAGCAAGCAGGGTCTGGAGTCAGAAGGAATGTCAGCCAAGCAAATTTTTAACAGGAAAACTGGAGAGCGTCTCTAGAGATGTGACCAAGGTGAAAGCAGAGATCATCTGGACAGGACGGCTGAAGTAGGCAGGACTGACATGCAGGATATCATCAACAGGTGAGTCACTGTGGAGAGATAGGAGCTGGCAATTAGCTGTCAGCTGAGCAGCCAGCCCAGAGAAGGAAGGGATGAGCCCAGGTCTGACTGTACCCCTTCTTCAATGACCCCTCCCGCTCTGAGGACCACCAGGCTTGAGGTGAAAACGTCTATGGAAATCACGGAGGAAGACAGGGCATGTACGTTTGAGGATGAGAACCAAGAGCATTCCTTCGGACTGTACCCTTTCCAATGCACCATTGGAATTACTCCATCTTGGAAGTGGAGGCAAATTGTCGTGATAAAGCATCAGCCCTTACATTCTTAGTACCGGGTAAGAAAGAGACAATGTAATTGAAACTAGACAAGAAAAGAGCCCATCAAGCCCTTCTGGGAGAGAGGCGTTTAGCCTCAGACAAGAATGTGAGATTCTTATGGTCAGTAAGAATGAGAACCGGTACAGTGATGGTACCTTCGAGGAAATGTTTTCATTTATTCAGAGCTAAAATGATAGCTAACAGCTCTCTGTCACCAATCTCGTAATTGCACTCCGCAGGTGACAATTTCTTGGAAAATTAGCCACAAGGATACATAGCTCTCTCAGAGGTAGGACGTTGAGACAGAAGGGCCCAACTCTAGTCTCAGAAGCATCAACCTCAAGTATAAACGGTAATGTAGGATCAGGATGTTCCAACACAGGAGTAGAAACAAAAGCAGCCTTGAGACTCTCAAAGGCCTTAATGGACTCCGGAGACCAACTCTCTGGATTACCGTCCTTTCTGGTCATATCAGTCAGGGGCTTGACCTGAGACGAGAAGTTACGAATAAACTTCCAATAATAGTTGGCAAAGCCAAGGAAATGCTGCAGAGGATGTAAACCCACGGGTCAGGGCCAATGTAGGACTGCTGAAAGTTTTTCTGGGTCCATCGAAAAACCAGCAGTAGATTGACTGTATCTTCTGAATTCATGGCCTTTGCCTACTGTCAAAAACCATGAATCAGACTGAGACAGAAGTATAGTTAAATCTTAAATAGATTAAATAGTTTAATAATGATAAAAAAAGGTAAACAGAGTAAACATAGTCAAAATATAGCCAGAGTTCAGGAACTGGAATGGATAGTCAAACGAGCCAAAACATCGGCGAGCCAGAGAACAACATCTGTAGCAAGAAAAGGAAAGTATTTCTGGTGGCCCATTGATATTGGCTGTTTTGACCTTGACTGGTCAGTTTAAGCCTCCTGTAGCCTAAAATGACAGGTAAGGTATAACCATCAAAACTCTAATTTGTTTTGGCCCTTACATATGTATTAGTGTATGTTGTAATTAAGTCTTGTAGGTACATTTTTTTTAAGCTACTGGTCCATTTTAAAAGTAAAATAGAAGCCCCTCCAATCAGTGTTATTATACGGAGGGGAACTGTGATCCTCTAAAAACACAAATACCCGTGAGACATGGTGGGATTCAAATTATTTTTCATTTTGACTGGAAACAACATTAACAAAACTTGATTGAAGACATGCTGTTCAGTATTTCATTTTTAACAGCTGTATCATTTCCATACAGAGATCAGAAGCTGGAATCATTGAAGGTTTGCTTTGGACTTGACTTAGCAGAGATGTGTGTTGGAATTGATGCTCTTATCCGACATGAGAACTACAACTATCCACAGAGCAATGACCAATCCTTTGATATAGCTTTACTGCATCTATCAAAGGAGGTGACTAACATGCAACCAGTTTGTCTTCCTGATTCAGAAGAATTCCCATCACCAGGAGAGCTCTGCTACTGGGCAGGGTGGGCTGCCATAGGTATGGCTGTTTTATACAGAAATAGCATTTCTTTGTGTGCTACAGTTTTTTAAGATGTCTGTTGGCAGGAAAGGAAAATTCCACTAGAGAGAAAAATAAATCCTCTCCAGGTCATTTATATACATTGTGTATTCTTACCTGTTTCTGTTCTGTAGTTTCTGAGCAATTCTGTTAACATCCTTAAACAGATGTGAGGAGTGTCTGTCTGCTATAATTGCACGCAATCATTCCTTCTTTAAAGTGGATGTAAACCTCAGACATAAAATATGAACAAAGCATATCCCTCTATAGTGTGTACGTGTCTCAGTCTAGAGCATTAAGTGTCATTTTTGTCTGCTGCTTTGTTCCTCTGCTATCAGCATGAGTCACGCCTGACAAGTTTTTCTGACACCAAAAGAAAAATGGTGATGGGAAGTTACAGCCAAAGATTGACAGCCTCACTTCTGCCCCTGTGTTCTGTGTGAAGGTGTGTCCCTGCAATCCAATCAGCTCTTAGAGCTCTCCTCACGGATGTAACTTCAGCTCTCTGCCCCTGCTTTTCAGAACTGAGAGATCCTTTAGATAGGTGTAGGGGAAAGACAGCTGTAGATAAACAGATACAAATTATGTAGGAGGCTTTGTTTCGTACCTATGTATAACCTGAGGCTAGTCACTTCACTGGGTGTTTGGTTTACAACCACTTTAATAAAAAAACAAATATTGCTTCCCTCTAGTGTCTGTAGACATCCTCATCCTTATTGCTTCACTGTGACAATCCTAAGGCCCCTTTCACACTGGGGCGGTGCGGGCATCAGCGGTAAAGCGCCGCTATTTTTAGCGGCCCTTTACTGTAGTTTTAGCGGCGGTATGCGGCGGTATGCGGCCGCTAGCGGGACGGTTTTTCAGGCGCTACACAGGCTCCATTTTTAGCGCTGTGGCGCCTGAAAACCGCCTCAGTGTGAAAGGGGCCTAAAGGTCAATGCTGGGGATGTCTAAAATTCTGTGAAGAATTCTGGAAAAAAGCAGTGAGCCAATTACACAAACAGGACATTTTGGGGAGTTGCTCTGCACACAAAGGGAATGTAGACAACCATATAAACTTACTGAAGATCAGGAGATTTAGGTGATTCACAATTTTTAGGGTGGAACATGTAACATGTTCCCGCTCCTGAAGCTGCTCAGCGATCCCCTGCCTCCCTGTAACAGCAGTAGTTCCTCGCATCAGTTGTCACTTTTTGAAAAGAGCGTGGCCGTGTGTGGCTCCAACCACACAGCCGTGTCATTCATTCACAGGGTTCTGTACCTTTTTTGCGTGTTTCACATGCATAGGGCTGCCCATTGAAATGAATTGGCTGCCCTAAAATGCAATGCAGTATGCAGGAAGGCACAAAAAAAAGCATTTAGCATAAAACAATGGGATTGATACAGATCTTACTGCACATCCTAGATTCTGTTGATTTTTTTTATAGTTATATGTGTCCCTGTTGGGGATATTCACCATGCGATTTGTGTTCATTGGTGCCTTATGTCTCCTATGGGCAACACTATTGACCACATCCTATTTGTTGTCCCATTCTTCCCTTCCTCTTTGTAATGTAAAAGTGAATTAAAACTAACCCACTAACCTAAAAATGTTATTTGTTATTATGGTAATTTTCAACCATGCAGCATTTATTTATATCTCTCATTACTAAAAATAGTCTTTTTATAATAGCTTACCTGTAAAATCCTTTTGTTGGAGTACATCACAGTACACAGAGCATCATAGTCCATAGTCATTACTATGTGGTTATAAGCCACATTCAGGTGATTGGACACTGGCATAATCAAAGACAGGATGCCCCCCCCCCCCCCCTATATAACCCTTCCCATACAGGGAGTACCTCAGTTTTGTAGCAAAGCAATATATATAAATATCCCAAAAAGAGGGGAGGGACCTCTGTGTCCCATGATGTACTCCAAGAAAAGGATTTTATAGTTAAGCTGTTACAAAAATCCTATTATGTGGGATGTCCCAAAGTAATGCCATCTGAGGGGAAGGAAACACAAAAATAAAGCAGACCGCCATCAGACGTGAGGACCTATACTGCTGCCTGCAGTACACTGCGCCCAAAGGTGGCATCCTCTTGCTGACCTACATCCACCTGGTAGAATCTAGTGAATGTATGCACTGACGACCAAGTTGCGGCCTTGCAAACCTGAGTCATAGAAGCCTAGTGATACACTGTCCGTGAAGCACTTACTTCCCTGATAGAGTGTTCTCTAGGTTGAAAGGGCGGAACCATAAGCCTGAATAACCTGATGAATCCATCTAGAAATAGTCGATTTTGACACTTCCTGCCCTCTCCTGGGGCCCTCTGGCAGTACAAACAAAATGGCAGTCTTCCGTATCTGAGCAGTTGCTTTCAGATAGACTTTAACTGCTCTCACCACATCGAGAGAGTGTAATAACCTTTCTTCTGCAGAATGGGGTTCTGGAAAAAAACTAAGGTAGGGAAACATCTTGATTCAGATGAAAACTAGACACTACCTTAGGCAAAAAAGATGGGTGAGGATGCAACACCACCTTATCCTTATGAATAATCAAATATGGCTGTTTACAAGAGAAAGCTGCCAACGCTGAAAATCTTCTTGTGGAGGTTACTGCAACCAAGAACACCAACTTCCTTGTCACAAGGATCAAAGGCACATAGCGCATCGGCTCAAAAGGCTGTCCTTGTAAAGCAGACAAAACTAGATTCAAATCCCACAGGCACAAGGGTGACCTAACTGGCAGATTTATACGCGTTACCCTTTGGATAAAGGCCTGGACCAAAGAATGTGAAGCAAGTGGCCTTTGGAAAAACACTTGATTGTACTCAAGGCTAGCTGCATTTCCACTCCTAATTGTAGGAAGGCAAGAACTCTACCTATGACATACTTCCGAGGATGCAATCTTTTGGTTTCAAACCAAGAAACGTAGACCTTCCAGACCCTATATTAAATGGTTCTAGGGGACGGCTTTCTTGCATTAATCAGGGTAGTTGTCACTGAATCTGAAACCCCCCAACTCTTTAGAATGTGGGCTTCAATAGTCAAACCGTTAAATTTAGAGTTTGTAAGGCAGGATGGAACACCGGGCCCTGCGAAAGCAGGTCTGGCTGAGATGGAAGAGTCCAAGGATCCCCTACTGCCATCCTTACGATTTCTGCATACCAGGATCTTCCGTTCCTCTCTGATCCTGCGTAGCAGCAGCAGTAGCAGCTGAACTGGAGGGAATGCATAAATCAGAGAGAACTGATCCCAAGGAGACATTAAAGCATCTGCCCCGTAGGCAAGCGGATCCCTTGACCTTGACACAAAGCTGTCCAACTTCTTGTTGAACCTGGATGCTAATAGATCTATGTCCGGGGCACCCCATTTCTGGCATATGGCAAGAAAAATGTTGGGATGTAGAGACCATTCTTCCGGGAGCAATTGTTGGCGACTCAAGAAATCTGCTTGCCAATTCTCCACTCCCGGAATGAAGACTGCAGATATGCAAGGTACATGCTCTTCTGCTCAAACCAGAATATGGTTCACCTCTTTCTGGGTTGCACGACTTCTGGTGCCACCTTGTTGTTTGATGTAGGCCACTGCTGTGGCATTGTCGGATTGAATCCTGACAGGACAATTCCATAATCTGCCCGTCCAGGCCCTTAGAGCCAGACGTGCTGCCTGAATCTCTAAAATATTGATGGGCAAAGTTTTCTCTGAGTCTGACCACTTCCCTTGAACAGTGGTCTCTTCCAGAACTGCTCCCCAGCCCAAGAGGCTGGCATCCATCGTAGCTACCTTTCAAGTTACTGGTATGAAGGACTTCCCCTTCTGAAAATTTTTGGTTATCAACCACCAATTGAGACTCTGGCGCACCCTTGGAGCCAGATACATTGGACAATCCAAGGCTTGGTTCTTCTTGTTCCGAGCACACAGGACACTGTTTTGTAACAGTCTTGACTGGAATCGGGCATAGGGATCTGCTTCGAATGAAGCTTCTATCTTCCCTAACAACTCATGTAAAGGCAGATGGAAGGACCCTTCCTTGTCCGGACCGTGTGAACCAGTTCTCTTATAGCGCTGACCTTTGCCTGAGGTAAAAAAACACTCTCTTTTGGGCCATGTCTATAACCAGACCCAAGTACTCCAGCCTTTTTACTGGCCGTAAGGACGATTTCTCCAAGTTGAGATTCCAACCCACATGTTCCAGATACTTGACTGTGCTGACCACATTCTGGTTACAAACTGAAAATGGTGCTGTTCTACTGTGAACCGCAGGAACCTCTGGTGAGCGGGAAAGATTGGCACATGTAGATATGAATCCTTGATATCTATGGACGCTAGAAGTTCTCCTCCCCACAGGGTGGACACTACTGATCTGATTGATTCCATGCGAAAAGAGCGGATGTTTAGGAACCGATTTAGACCTTTGAGATCTAGAATGGGTCTGACATCTCCATTCAGTTTTGACAACATGAAGAGATTTGAATAAAACCCCATCCCCCTGCTCTTCTGAGAGTTTATATGATCACTCCCTTAGACATCAATTGGCCTAGCACCTGAAATAAAGACCCCCCTTTCACTGGGTCCTTGGGAATGTTTGACTTTAGAAAGCGAGATGAGGGAAACTCCCGAAACTCTAGTTTGTATCCCAGAGATACTGTGGAGATGACCCATTTGTCCCTAATCTCTTCCTGCCAGGCTCCTGAAAACTGCAGATGCCTTCCCCCCACTTGATTGAGCGGGGGTGCCCCTTCATAAGGAGGCCTTGGGACTCTGTCTTGCAGACTTTTGCACTCATGGCTTTTTCTGGCTCTAAGCTTGGTTTTGAGGCCTACCTCTTGGAACTGACAGCGGAGGCCGTCGCAACTGCCTAGAGGCTGTCGGTTCTGGAATTGGAGAAGCAGACCATTTAAATGAAGGCCTTCTACTCCTTCTTTTAACAGGAAGAAGGGTAATTTTACCATCTGAGATTTTTTGGATGTACTTATCCAAATCATCCCTAAATAAACGTTCCCCACACACCTCCAAGATGACCATTGCCTTGTTAAAGAAGCTGAGAGTAAAGATGATGGACTGGAAAAGCATGTCTCCAGATCTAAACCCTATTGAGCATCTGTGGGGTTTTCTCAAACAGAAGGTGGAGGAGCGCAAGGTCTCTAACATCCACCAGCTCTATGATGTTGTCATGGAGGAGTGGAAGAGGACTCCAGTGGCAACCTGTGAAGCTCTGGTGAACTCCATCCCCAAAAGGGTTAAGGCAGTGCTGGAAAATAATGGTGGCCACACAAAATATTGACACTTTGGGCCTTAGCGGTATACTCACTTTTGTTGCCAGCGGTTTAAACATTAATGGCTGTGTGTTGAGGTATTTTGAGGGGACAGACACTGCTATACAAGCTGTACACTCACTACTTTACATTGTAGCGAAGTGTAATTTCTTCAGTGTTGTCACGTGAAAAAATATAATATATTTATAAAAATGTGAGAGTGTACTCACTTTTGTGAGCTACTGTATATATTTTTGCAGCAATGCACCATGGTAATTATGTTGGCTAGGTTTGGTTGACATAGAAGTGGAGCGAGAAGAAGGTGAGGGTGAGCTGGGGTGGTACAAGAGTTTGTCGTTGAAATAGGAAGATAATACCCATGAGGTTAGGAGCTGGAAGGGTGAAGATACAAAAGGGTGTGGGTGATGCTTGATTCAGGTGTAGGTTAATGCATTCCATATCTTGGTCTTAAGTAGATTGTAGACTAGCGGGAAGGAGGGGGGGTTTCAGTAGATAATGAAGAGGGGGGTGCCAGGATGGTCAGATGTTGGTAATGTGTTAGCAATGAAAGATGACCATTTGCGTTGGAAGCGGGGTTATGGTCCATGCCTGGATAGGTATGCATCAAGATTTTCTTCATCCAGCAGGGATGTGAGATCGTTTTTGACATCCTGGATTGTAAGGGGGCTGAGGGAGGACCATTTCTTGAGTATTGCACATCTGGCTGACATGAAACATGTTGATAACCATGCTATATTGTGCCGCCCAATTTCTTGAGCCGAAGTCTATGATGCTAAGAAGGTTTCTCATGGCTGCACAGAGGGCATAGGTATTTGTGAGATTGTTGAGTTGGCAGCAGGGAAGGGATGTAGGCATGGTGCATTATTTTGAACTGTTGCTCTTGCCAGAATTCATTGGTGACATATGAACAGGTAAAATTGTATCCACTTATGATGTGACTCACTGCTTCTGGCGAGTTGAGGTCAGAGTTCCAAGATTTGACAGATGTCACCAGTAAGGGTTTGCTGAAACGTGTGTTTAAAGGTTTGCAGATGTCAGAGATTTCCAATTGTTGCCATTCCAGTAAAGTATCCAGAATAGAGTTCTGAAAGCGTTGAAGTTTGTAGTTTGTTTGGGCATAGACTTAAGACATGTTGGATAGCTTGAACAGAAAGTGGTGTCTCATAGTAAGCCAAGGTTTGGGAGACCGGTTTAGCATTTCCTGTATGCAGGCAAATAATTGGGTGAAGTGTTTTAGCTTCTGGTGGGCCTAGATTTTGAGTCCTGAGTGAGATGTAGAAGAGAAGGATGAATTCTCATGGATTGGAAGGTGTTGGGAAACACATGGGGAGAGATATAATTTGCATCTGACCTCCCGCCAGGCAATCATCGTGTCTTTAAAAATCAAGTTGTGGCGGAGGTGAGAAGGGGTGGACCATAGTTTGCAGTGGAGAAGAGCCAGTAGGCCGTATGGGGCAGTCAGTTGAGTCTCCGGCTGAACCTAGAGGTTCAATATCCAGTCCAGGCATTTTTTTTTCTAAGACAAGATATTATATGCAAATTGTATTTTACCTTTTAAAATTAAGATCAGGAAAAAGGAAAAATAGTGGCGCTTAACTATAAATTATAACTAACTCCAAAAACGTGACAACAATTAAATGGTATGAACAACGTGTGTGAGAACAACAATTGTATCACCCTGTAATAAGTGAACCAAATAAATGTGTCACAGAACAAACAAAATTAAGATAAAGTTCATGAGAGTGTCCAAAAGTATCCTTTGAAGTAATGTCTCTTCTTATTCCCTCCACCACACCAAAGTGATCAGTGACTCCACTCCCTTAAGAAATGAACTCACCAGCTCCCAATACCTGTACTTTCGTATCAGGCTTAAGCGCTTATCAGCCAAACAGCAAGTAGTGAACCGTTACTCCAATCATCCATTGTGCAAATTCAAATAGTCCACATGTAAAATAATAAAGGTGCTCCAATAGTGTAAAACCGTATGAATCAATTTATTAAAACACAAAAACACTTCAACCTTTACACTCACATTTCACAGTTCAAAAGCCAGCAAATAGATATCAAAGTCACAGCACAAACTTTGGACCGTGGCCACGGCGGACCCGAGGTGTGCGAGCTTGTAAGCGTTGTTCTCACCCTCTCCTTGGTGCCCAGACAAAGATGCGAATCACCACTTCCCTGTTCAGCTCCAAACACTGCACATTACTGGTGGTTACAAGATCACACATTACTGGTGATGATTGCCACACAGTCACGCCCCCCGACGCTTCGTCATACACCGACTTCCTCATTTAAGATAAATTATATACTCTAATATTGGGGAAGTTGGGTCCTCCTCGGGAGGATTAGTTTGTTTAATGAAGTACGGGGGCGTCATCTCTGCCAGAGAAAAAGGGATAAGGCTTTATGTAAGATCTGTATGTCTTTATGACAATTACTGGTTCTAAGGGGAAATACAGTAAGTATATTGTATGCCTTTTTATTATGTATGAATATTTTTTTTAAATGAAGCTCACATGACAGCTGATGATGCTATTGTAATTAAAATGAAGTAAAAGAATAGAGCTTTAGTCTTTTGCGCTAATATAACTAATCTGAAGATGTGTTTATTATACATTGTTATTAATCTATGTACGCTTGCAGGTGGACTGGATTCTGCTACATCCAAAGCAAGGTTTCAAACTCCAATACCCATCATGCCTTTTGAAATTTGCAACCAGCCCAGATATTGGGAGAGCCGTCTTACTACATCAATGTTATGCACAGGATTTGACTCACTTGCGAAGCTTAAGTCTAGTTGTAGAGTAAGTAAATTTTGTACATATAGTAGTTTAATTTTATTTTAAGCTTGGTACATCTGATTTACCAATACAGGTGTTTTTTCCTTGTTATACTTTTTGTTTAGCAACCCTAAAGACTACATTTTAGAACTTACTGCCAGGTGGGTGATTGCAAATGTGGATCCAGCATAAGGATATAACATTATACAAAAGCCACTTAGTTTCCAGACTCTTGTAAGGCTTGTGTCTGTTTCTGCAGTAAAACTTCCTTTGTAAATAGTTATCTCCTTAAAGTGTTTTCTATGATAATTGGAGAATAGTTCTTTATTTCATATCCCTACATATGGTAACACATAGGCCTACCTAGTACACTCTCCTGGTGGTAACAGCAAGAGGCATGTCTTAGCCCTTGTACACACGGTCTGACATTCTGACCACCAATTCGTTGGATTTTGTCCGACGGATTTTGTCCGAAACTGTTGCATACACGCGGTCGGACAAAGTTGTCGGAAAATTCGATTGTACATAGCGTGATGACGTTATTTCGTTACGACGGGACTACAATCAGGCTAGTAGCCAATAGCTTTGGTCTAGGAATTTGATCTGAGCATGCGTGGCACTTTGTCCATCAGAGTAGGCTACACATGATCGGAGTATGTCCAATCGGAGCATGTCTGAAAATTTTACGGACAAGTTTGGAGGATACAGTCCGATGGAGACCATTTCCCACGAATGCCACATAATGTTCGCTGTTCTGCAAACGGACGAACACCCGTTGTTCAAGTCGAACTTATGTTCGACCGAACATCAAGCTCATCCCTAATATGAACATGGTATGTGTTTGGTTTCAGAGGATAATCTGGTCATCCTAGTTTATCTTATTGCTGATTAAGTTTCCTTTCTCCAGATAATATCAGATATTCACAGGTTACATTATTACAACAATGATTGTGGTTTGCTGCTTCTACTTTGATACCTTGAAGAGTCAAAAAGGGTTTCACTTACAAAAGGGTTTCACTTGCAAAACAAATTAAAAATGAAGAATATTTTCTATTTTCTATAGGATGGACTCAAAGGTAGCTTGTTTAAAAATATTACATTTATATATGGGGCTGAGCTCCATGGCTGAATGGACACATGGAGCTGTGACTCAGCTCCAGTGCTCCCATTGGAAGCTGCTGACTGTGAGGGCACTCGATAGGAGGGAGGGGCCAGGAGCAGCAAAGAGGGACCCGAGAAGAGGAGGATCCAGGCTGCTCTGTGCAAAACCAACTGGAGCAGAGGAGGTAAGTATGACATGTTTGATATATATATATATATATATATATATATATATATATATATATATATTAAACAAGATTTTACAATCACTTTAATGTGCCTCATAAATAACTGTCACATAAAGTGACTCTTGCTGGATTAAAATAATGTAAAAAATTACTTTATAATTACCTAACCCATTACTTCAGTCTTTACTGTCTTGTTAATCAGCAACCTGATTACCTGCTGCATACTGTGGCTCCTACTGACAGCTCCTATGACACACAAGTGATATAGGGATCAGGGTAGGTGGGGCTGGTGCAAGGATTTTTGACACCATAGGCGAAAACCTCATTTTGCCGTACCCCTTGGTTCCACCCCTGACTCCACCCCCTTTGCCCTGCCCATGTATACCCCACATTTTTAATCAAATGCAGGCTCACCAGTGGCCCATCAATGTAGCCTACTAGTGCCCATCAATGAATGTTTGCTTGCTTCCATTAATTCAGGAGTCGGAACACGTACACCGTCCTCCGTTGCCACCGTGCCTCTGACACTATGTGCAAACAGAGCGGTGGCTGCCTGCTGATGCTGAGACTTAGTTGCTTGTTCTAGAGAGAAGAGAGTAGGAACACAAGTGACCGGGCGCCCCTAGACAGCAGGGCGCCCTAGGCGGCTGCCTAGTTTGCCTAGTGGTAGTACCGGCCCTGAGGGTAGGAACCACAGACGTGGCAGGGGACATAAAGATGTGGCAGGGGATGCATGACATAGCTCTTGAACAAAGCAAAGATCAGATAAAAGAAAGGCAGGACAGCAGTGTATAAAACCTAATCTTTTGCAGGTCCTGCTGTTTTTAAAACCCAGCAATGAAATTACTTTAAAATTATGAAGTCCTGTGCAGCAAAAAAGTGTGCGTGTGTGTGTGTGAGAGAGAGTTGAGGGGGGGTATAGTAATGCTTGGTTACATTGTATCATTTTATTTAATGTATTATGTAATAACTTTCTTTTCAGAGTGATGCAGAAGGAGCTCTGATTTGTAAATCTACTACAGGCACTGCCTGGGAACTTCAAGGAATCGCAAGCTTTGGGCCCAAGAACTGTCTGGTGGATAGAAAGCCTCAGGTCTTCACCAGAGTGTCAGCCTACAAGGAGTGGATTTCAGACCAGATCAAAAAATACACTTATGAAAAAACCTTTGCATAGGCCATTCTACATTTAATATTTGGACTGCACTAAAAGCAAATGCAACCATTTTTATACTTAATGAGGAAAAGCTAATTACACAACTAAAATACCTAAATTGGAATATATATATTTTTTTACCTATTAAATGATTTGTAATTTTGTTCAGCGTAGTTGTAATTCACATACCTGTAGGCAAACAGCCGACTCAAGAAACTGCAAGGAAAATAGTCTGTCTGCCGCCTAGCTTTACAGTATACTACGCATCGCACAACTAAGTGATTAGAGTTGCAAATCCTTTGGTAGGTAAAATAATTCAGACTTATATATTTCAAATGTGTATTTAACTTTTTGCTTAGAGTTCCTGTTCCACCCTAAATGGAGTTTGAACACAAAGTAAAATTGTGTAAATTTCTGTTCTTTTTTAATGTACATTGCCACATCTCACCAGTATGTGTTAATATTTGTAAGATCTTTGTATCTGCATAAAATTAAAGGAATAATTACAAATCTGGATTTCAGTTGTCCTAATATATCAGTTATATTTTTAGAATTGTTAAATATGAAGTTTAGCTAAAAAAAAAAAAAACCTTTTTCCAGCTTTAGTTATTACTTACCTGTAATTAAGTATGTTCCACGATCTGCAGGCTGATGGATTATGAAGAAATCTTCACTGCAGGAATGCCTGTCCTCTTCCTGCTACTGAAATTCTGGCGCTGTGAGGGTTAGCAGCTTCGGATCTCTGGTCTCAGTTGCACTAAAGATGATCTGATGGGGGACACGTCTCCTCCTGCCATTTCCTCCATTGAGAAAAGTTATTTTCATTGATTACCCTGCTTGTAAAAAAGATTTGTGAATGGAGGAGAGAATCTTGTGATTGAATACACTCTCTGCCATTTACAGATTGTACTACATGCAGTGTAATCAGTGGAAAAAACTTTTTGAGGAGAGGGTGTGTCATAGTTGGATCATCTTAAGGGCAGCTGAGACCGGGTTCACACTGCTCCGACACGAAAGTTGCGTGACTTCTGATCAGACTTTGCACTGCGACTTCGGTCCAGCATCTATCCAACTTTGATGAACAGGATCTGACTTGAGATGAGTGCGACTTGGGTCTGGTATGAATTTAGAGGGGAAACTCCATTTTAAAAATGTAAAAAAAAAAAAGTCCCCCCACACCCAAATTCATACCAGATCCTTATCCAAGCATGCAGTCTGGCAGGCAAAGAAAGGGGGGGGGGACAACCGAGGTCCCCCCCCCTTCCTAAACTATACACGGGCAGGGCCAGATTAAGAAAAACATGGGCCTGGTGCTGAGGATTTTGGTGGGGCCTTTTATAAACAATACATAAATAAAAATGCAAACAATTTTTTGTTATAACAAATTAAATTAAAGAGAGAGAGGGAGGATGAAAGGGAGAGAGAGAGAGAGAGAAAGGGGATGAAAGAGGTGTGAGGGGTAAGGGAGGGAGGATGAGAGAGAAAGGGGGGGATGGGAGAGAGAGGATACACATGAGCATGTGTGGGAATGACATCAACACAGCCTGGCCAAGGCAAGTGACGGAAGGCACAGAACCCAGAAGGAAGTCCGGGTGAAGATGGAAGTGCCCGGGCCCTGCTAGACTGATCACAGCACAGGACTGGAGGGCTCAGTCTGACAGATAAGTGTACCCTGATGTGCTAATATGCTGGGCATACTTGTACATTATGGCATAACCTACCCCAAGGCCTCTAAAAAGTAGTAATGTTAGAAAAGTTTACTACCGCTTTAATATCACAGGAGCCTCTCATGGGGCCCCCTACTGACCCTGTGGCCCTTGGGCAGTGCCTAAGTGCATAGTTGTCAACATTTCAAAAATATTTCAGGGACGCTTTTTTTTACAAGTGCTATATTTAGAGTAGCTGACATCCCCCGTGTTCCTCTATACATCACAATAGTAATTACAAAATTAAATAAGTACTAATAATGAGGCAGAACAAATATGAGGACTGTGAGATTTCCTTTAGTTGAACTGACAAAAGTGCCCATTCTAGAGCCGGTAACATTGAGGATATTCAGTATCATTTTAAAAAACAGTTTTTGTGGGTAAGAGGCATGGGGAGGAGTATGGATGGTATAAAAGTGGGAAGTATGTGCAGGTGAGGGAGAGGAATGTGGAGGGTCTAACAGTGGGCACTATGTACATCAGAGGAGTGCAGAGGGAATGGCAGAAGGCACTATGTACAGGAGAGGAGTGTGAAGGGTATGACAGTGGGCAGTATGCACATCAGAGGAGTGTAGAGGGTATGACATTGGGCACTATGTATAAGAGAAGAGTGTGGAGGGTATGACAGTGGGCACTATGTATAGAAGAGGAGTATGGAGGGTATGACAGTGAGTAGTATGTACAGGAGAGGAGTGTGGAAGGTATGACAGTGGGCACTATGTATGGGAGAGAAGTGTTGGAGGTATGACAGTGGGCACCATGTATAGGAGAGGAGTATGGAGGGTATGACAGTGAGTAGTATGTACAGGAGAGGAGTGTGGAGGGTATGACAGTGGGCACTATGTATGGGAGAGAAGTGTTGCAGGTATGACAGTGGGCACTATGTATAGGAGAGGAGTATGGAGGGTATGACAGTGAGTAGTATGTGCAGGAGAGGAGTGTGGAGGGTATGACAGTGGGCACTATGTATAGGAGAGGAGTGTGGAGGGTATGACAGTGAGTAGTACGTATAGGAGAGGAGTGTGGAGGGTATGACGGTGGCCACTGTGTATAGGAGAGGAATGTGGAGGGTAGGACAGTGGGCACTATGTACAGGAGAGAATTGTATGACAGCGGGCACTATGTACAGGAGAGGAGTGTGTAGGATACGACAGCGGGCGTTATGTATAGGAGAGAATTGTGGAGGGTATGACAGTGACCAGTATATACAGGAGAGAAATGTGGAGAGTATGACCGTGGGCACTATGTATAGGAAGGAAAAATGTAAAGGTTTGTGGAAGGATGTTTAGGGACTGCGTAGTGGTTAAGCGGGCCATACATGGGTTGAAATGACACCAATTAAGCAGAGACCAGCCATAGTCAATCTATGTATGGGCTATCTGGTTTTACACAAGTCAACCCATTAACTGACTTGAGTACAACCAGCCTGTCAGGTTTTCCCCAAAACAATCAGTGCTGCTAGCTATAGTTAGCAACACTAATCATTGTATTGACTGGCAGAACACAATAACACTGCGGGAGTGATTGCCCCATTCACAGGTGAGCAGGTGAGAGGGTGTGTGGGGACAGCCTGGGGAGAGATACTAGTCAGTCCCTGGGTAGGCACTGGTTAGTATGAGAGCCAGATATACACAGGTTACATACGCCACCATCGTTAGAGCGAGAGCAATAATTCTAGCACTAGACCTCCTCTGTAACTCTAAACATGTAACCTGTAAAAACATGTAAAGCATCGCTTAGTACACAACAAAAAATCGTGCACTTTAGTGTTTTTTTTATGAATGAAACAGTTTCTTTCCAATAAAAAGTTTGAAAAATTGCTGCGCAAATATCGTGTAACATAAAAAGTCACAAAGACCAACATTTTATTCCATAGGGCGTCTGCTAAAACAATATATAATGCTTGAGGGTTCTGAGTAATTTTGTAGCATAAAAAAAATGATGATTTTTACATGAAGGAGAGAAGTCTCAGAATGGGCCTGGGTGGCAAGGGGTTAATTATCATAAGTAATATACAAATATTTATTATACGCACTGTGAGGTCATCCTCTCAGTCTGCTGCAGAGTGTTCCAGCTTTTATTTATACTGACCGCTCTGTATGTAGCTTCTGACAGGCTGCGCAAGGAGCCCCGTATCTCCGGAACCATAGATGATAGAAGCCCCATATTTTAACCAGTGCTGGAGGGGGTCTTTAGCTACCTACCCCCCAAATGTGGGGTCTCTGTGACTCCTGATCACTGGGCTACAATCCTCAAAGTCGATGTTTTTTTTTTTTTTTGGGCAAATGGGCCCATCTTGAGAAAGGGGCCTGCAGCTGCAGCTCCAATAGCCCCTATGTTAATCTGGCCCTATAGGGCTTTGGGGCAGGGGGGCTCTTTAAAGCACCTTGTCCCCATGTTGATGTGGACAGGGATTTCTTCCCTGCAACCTTGGGCTGTGGATGTGGGGGTATTCGGACATGGGGCTTATCAGAATCTCTAAGCCTCTTTAACAAGGGTGCCCCCAGATCTTGCCCCCTCCTATGTGAATGAGTATGTGGTATATAGTACCCCTACCCATTCACAAAAAAAAAAAAAAAAAGTGTAGTGTAACAAACATGATGAAGTCCTTTATTAAAAAGAATAATGTTCCCTGCTGTAGATCCAACGTCAGTCAATCACCATGTCTTCCTCCGCCACCATCGACCCATTAAGAAAAAAAAAATGCTCCCCCCCTGACTAATTTTCCAGCCGTTTTGGCAGCTCCCATGTCGGACAGCTTCTTTGGGTGTGGCCATGTGGTGACAAAACACGGAGACCCCTGCGCTTGTGACATCCCAAGGTAGCAGACGCCAAAGTTGTCCTGTACGGATTTTGGGCATAAGGTTCCCCTTAAAATCCATACCAGACCTAAGGGTCTGGTATGGATTTGGGGGGGGGGGGGGGGAATCCCACGCCTTTTTTTCAATACATTTTGCATTGCTAACATTGCCTCTGTGAAGTTAAGATACTGATTCGACTTGGATGCGACTTCTATTCAATTCAATGGGCTGCAATTGCATCAAAGTCAAACCAAAGTAAAGCAGGAACCTTTTCAAAAGTCGGACCGACCCAAGTCAGGCCAGTTAAGATGGCTCTCATGGGGAACCATTGATTTTGACATGTCATGTGACTTGTGCTCTCAAAGTCGGAGCGATTGCCGCACCAGTGTGAACCGGCCCTTAGCCCAGTTCAGCAGCAGAAAGAGGACAGCCCTGCAGTGAAAATTTTTACAGAATACAGAGGACTACACATCATAGGACATACTTCATTACAGGTAAGTAGTGCAAATAAAGTTGTAGAGAAAGACTTCAAGCGTTAAAATGAACTGTAGAAGTATGAGGGGCTTCCCTAAAAAAAGAGGCAGGATATAGGTTGGGCCACCCTGACACCATTCCTTCCTACTTTTTAGAGAGGTATAACAATAAAAAAAGTGAGAGCGACTGTATGCCACACATTCAGTCCTGTGTCAATGTGAATTAACTGCCTGGTGTTGGTGCTAGACTCTTTCCAAACTAGACACCCTTGCAGTCATTCAAGAGTATCAAAGAGCCACATGTGTTAAACGAGACTGTACAGTTTAGCCCGCCATGCAATCGATAAGACCATTGTTAACTGAATAAAATAAAAAAATAAAAAATAAATTTCTGTGGCCAGATTAAGGATAGGTTCCTATCTATGCATGTGTAGTTGATGCATTTTTGGAAGCCAGTTTTCAACTGTGTATTTTCATGCTCTGTTTTATGCATTTTTAATGCATTTTTGGAATGTGTTAATGTTGCTAGGAGGAGGTGTCTGTTGTCATGCAGTAAGCGCACCAAAAACACATGTACACACGTTTTTTTATGCAATTCCTTTGAAATTTATGGAACCAAAAATGCACCGTGTGTAAAAAAAAAGTCCCTGCACCTTTCCAAAATAGGCTCTGGTTCAAACTACATAGAATGTGACCTATAAGAACTAATGTTAAATGAACTGTAGTGCGTTTCTACAAATTTTCAAATGCACTACAAAAAGCATAGGTGTGAACCTAGCCTAAGAAAGAAATATTAAAGCATATCCTTTGTGTAGCAGGAATCAGAAACTGCATTTGTAGAAAACAAGATTTTTAACATTAGCACATAATGTACACCAGGATGACCCTTTTTTAAATCACAACACATTGGAACAACCCTGCTAAATTGATTAGTTTAGTCAGCCACTAACAAAATCTCAGAAGCATCAGTCTCCTGTACTATTACGTTTCTTGTGAACATTTTGCACAAATGAAAATAAACACCTTAAAACGTAAAGGGGAATTATAGTGTTAAAAAATATGCTTGCAAATGGGCTTTTTTTGTTGGCTTGTTTGTCTCTTCTGCAATAAATGCCTATTGCCCAATTATCTGCCCACCAGCAATGTTTTTGTAGATAGATGCTGGATTTCAGCAACGTGGAGAAAATCCCCCTAAAATATACCTGCAACCTTTTCCAACTACATTGACTCTCTCCAAACCTTACCTAGTAAATTTAGTCCTTTATCCACCAAAGCTTTATCTGCTAAACTTAAAGTGGGGCTCCACCCAAAAGGGCAAGCTCTGCTTGTTTGCACCAAAGTTGGTTGATGCACAGGAAAGCCTGCAGTTTGCTGAAGACAAGTAGACTAAGGACATGGATTACTGGAACCATGTCCTGTGGTCTGATGAGACCAAGATAAACTTATTTGATTTAGATGGTGTCAAGCGTGTGTGGCGGCAACCAGGTGAGGAAGGAGTACAAAGACAAGTGTGTCTTGTCAAGCATGATGGTGGGAGTGTCATGGTCTGGGGCTGCATGAGTGTTGCCGGCAATGGGGAGCTACAGTCCATTGAGGGAACCATGAATACCAACATTTACTGTGACATACTGAAGCAGTGCATGATCCCCTCCCTTTGGAGACCGGGCCGCAGGGCAGTATTGCAACATGATAACGACTCCAAACACACCTCCAAGACGACCACTGCCTTGCCAAAGAAGCTGAGGGTAAAGGTGATGGCCTGGCCAAGAATGTCTCCAGACCTAAACCCTATTGAGCATCTGTGAGGTATCCTCAAATTAAAGGTGGTGCAGCGCAAGGTCTCTAACATCCACCAGCTCCGTGATGTTGTCATGCAGGAATGGAAGAGGACTCCAGTGGCAACCTGTGAAGCTCTCGTGAACTCCATGCCCAAGAGGGTTAAGGCAGTGCTGAAAAATAATGGTGGCCACACAAAATATTTACACTTTGAGCGCAATTTGGACATTTTCACTTAGTGGTGTACTCACTTTTGTTGGCAGCAGTTTAGACATTAATGTGGCTGTGTGATGAAGCAATGATGGTAGCTATGGCGCTCTACCTGAAACAAGGTGATGTATAAATAATACAAAAATTGATTTATAAAAAAAAAAAAAAATTGGTTATATTATTTAATACCTAATGTCAATCTGCCTGCTCAATTCAAAATTCACCATATCTTATAACCATAACAATGTTAACAATATAAATGTGCAAAAAATGTATATGCTAAATAGAAATGCAATATAAAGTGCTAGTGCTCAAGTGCAAAAAAGTCCTCTGTGTTAAATCCAATTTCTATAGTGATATATTATCCATTATATTAATGTCCATAAAACCAAAAAGATCTTGAAAAAAAATCCCAAACAGATTTAAAGTGACTTGTGCTCAGTGCTTCATAAATCCTGGATCAAGACCGGTGCGATTTCCGTGCATAAATCAATTTGCTGCATTCAACAGCTCCCCTGCCCCTGCAGGGGTTACAGCGCCTCCACAGTGTCAGCCCCTGTGTCCCTATGTAAAGCTGGTCCAGTTGCTTCTTAATTTATCCTCACCACATTGCATTAAATCAAAGATAAAATATCTATAGTGTGATATTGTAACGACTTTTTGCTTTATTAAATCCAAAGTAAACTACTCACAGTGTTTCAGAGAAAACAAGCGATATGAGATACATTCACTGCCGCCACCTCGTGAGAGAGTCTGTGTACGTCTATGGCCACGCCCTACTCGTTTCATCATTGGACCTGTGACGAAACGCATAGAGCGTGGCCATAGACGTACACAGACTCTCTCACGAGGCGGTGGCAGTGAATGTATCTCATAGCGCTTGTTTTCTCTGAAACACTGTGAGTAGTTTACTTTGGATTTAATAAAGCAAAAAAGTCGTTACAATATCACACTATGGATATTTTATCTTTCATTTAATGCAATGTGGTGAGGATAAATTAAGAAGCAACTGGACCAACTTTACATAGCGACACAGGGGCTCACACTGTGGAGGCGCTACCATCATTGCTTCATCATCTTTATTCCAACCAATTAGGCTGGTAATATTAGGTAGTGGCAGCCCCTTTGTTTATTATTGGGTGTAATCTAATCTTTTCCATAGCGCAACCCCACCTCTCTTATTACATTAAAGTGGTTGTAAAGTCATTTTGGGGACTTTTACCTACAGGAAAGCCTATAATAAGGTTTACCTGTAGGTAAAAAAAAATCTTCCCCTCGCATGCGCACAGGGGATTCCTGGCTGGAAGCCCGGCTGACGCCGGACCCTGCCGGGAAGAAATCTCCCGCGCGCATGCGCGGGAGTGACGATATCCTGGCTCCGTCCACTCACAGCGCCGCGATACCCAGAAGAAGCGCAGAGGGAAAATGTCAGCTCCCTCGGCGTGGATCGGGCCAGATGTCGGGGCCTCGTTCTAAGGTAAGTATTTCATAATGAGCTAGTATGCAGTGCATCCTAGCTTATTATGCCTTTTCCTTTGCAGGTGGGGGAAAAAAAACACAACAGCGGGTTTACAACCACTTTAATGGCTGTGTATTGAGTTATTTTGAGGGGACAGCAAATTTATACTTTTATACAAGCTGTACACGCATTACTTTACATTGTAGCAAAGTGTCATTTCTTCACTGTTGTCACATGAAAAGAATTAATAAAATATTTACAAACATATGAGGGGTGTATTTACTTTTGTGAGATATTGCATATGTACTGTATATGCAAATATTCCATTGCAGAGAAGAATCTTTATGTCTCTACAAGAAAATCTTCTTACCTGCCTGCCTGGAATGTTTATTTGCAGAATAATATAGCAGCTCACTAACCAAAATGTACCACGAAATGCCTCCACATTTAAAACCACTGTTTTCTACAAATAGTAGGCACTCCCAGTGAGGTAAAAAATAGAAATATAAAAAAAAAATTTTTTATCAGACCAGCACCACATAAACTAATCTGACAGCAAAACATCACTTCTACCTTACACTGGTAACTTTTCCCACACTTATGCTGGCCATACACTATATGAAAAATCCGAAATTCGGTCATTTAGACAGTCTGATTTTGGCCAGTTAATGGGCACAAAATCAATAATTGTTGGGACATTTTTTTAATCGAAAAAACCAAGGACAAGTTTGGAAATTTTCTGCTGAACGAAGGATAAATTAAAAGGTTAATGTGTTTCCCGTCCAAACTGTCTGCACTAGGTATATGTAAAAAAATGAACAAAAAATGCATTTATTTATGTCCACTGAACGACATAGCTGTCATTACATGATGGCACTATTGTTTGCGCTCATGGCCAAATGTTTGTTTTTCGAAAATGGGTTTGGCCGATTTTTCGTATCGTGTATGGCCAGCTTTACTCTTTACCTATAATGTATGAATTCTGTGCCTCTAAATGACCAGAGAGGTTGTTCCTTCGTCTGTACACTAGGGGGAGCCTCAGGCTTGGAATCCCAGTACTGATGTACTGAATGCTGTGCTGGAAGAGGGATTGACTCTTCTAGCTGCTCTGCGAGATCCCTAAGGGCCTGTGTTGACATGCTTGTGTATAGGGATAAGCCAAACACCCCCCGGTTCGGTTCGCCCCAGAACTTTCGAACGGACCCCAAATTCGTACGAACGTTAGAACCCCATTGAAGTCTATGGGACTCGAACGTTCGAAATTAAAAGTGCTAATTTTAACGGCTAATATGCAAGATACTGTCCTAAAAAGGGTTTGGGGACCTGGCTCCTGCCCCAGGGGACATGGGTCAATGCAAAAAAAAGTTTTAAAAACGGCCGTTTTGGCGGGAGCACTGATTTTAATGACGATTAAAGTGGAAAAAAATGTGAAATATTCCTTTAAATATGGTGCCTGGGGGGTGTCTGTAGTATGCCTGTGAAGTGCCACGTGTTTCCCGTGTTTAGAACAGTCCCTGCACAAAATGACATTTAACGGAAATAACGTCATTTAAAGCTGCTTGCGGTTTTAATGTTATATCTGGTTCCTGCAATATGGTTGAAAATCATTGAGAAAAATGGCATGGGTAGCCCTCCCTGCCCATTACCAGCCCCTTTGGGTCTTGTACGCATATTAAGGGGAACCCCGTACCCATATTAAAAAAAAGGAAATGCGTGTGGCCCCCAGGCCCTATATACTCAGAACAGCAGTATACAGGCGGTGCAAACAAGACAGGGACTGTGTAGGTTTGTTGTGTTAAGTTGAATTTGTTTGTAATTTTCAACTGGTACATTTTAAAAGTGTAGCTCCAGTCAAAAAAAAAAATTTTGAAGCTTTTTGGAAAACATAGGGAAGGGTTATCACCCCTGTATAATTTGTTTTGTCGTCCATCTTTTTTTATCTCACTTGCTGTTGTCTCCTTCCGTTTGCAAGTAGGAGATGTTTGTAAGTTGGATGTTTGAAAGTAGGGGCCTGCCCTATATGCTCTGCAGAAATGGCGGAACAAGGTGTTGGTTTTGCCACAACATTGTAAGCCCTCAAAGTGACTCTTGGTGGGCACTGGAGCGCCCTGCTCTGAACGATTATATCAAGAATTGTAATTACATGCCATTGTTGAACAGTGGTAGAAAAATTGACCTTTGGTGGTTGTGGTGCTGGTGCCACAACACTATAAGTCCTCACAGTTACTCTGGGTGGGCACAGGAACGGGCCCTCCTGTGAAATATTATATCAAGAATTGTAATTACATGTCCCTGTTAAACAGGGGCAGAAAAATTGGGCCTTAGGCACTGGTGCTGGTGCCACGACACTGCAACCTCTCCCATATACTCTAGTTTTATTGCAGGAATTAGCCCTGCTGCAAAGCATTGCATCAAAAATTGTACTTAAACGCCCCTGTTAAACAGGGGCAGAAAAATTGGGCTGATGGCATCACCCAGAAACAGAAATGTATATCATCGGAGGAGGAAGAGGATAGACAATCAACATAACAGGACAGTCACTCAGCATCAGCATAGGCAGTCTTGAAGGGATGTGATATTTCAAAAAAAAATATTCGGTTACATCAGCTTCAGGTGCTTGGTAGCTGTGGGTGATCCAAGACTGATTCATCTTGATGAAGGTCAGTCGATCAACTGATTCGGTAGACAGCCTCACCCTGTGATCGGTAACAAAGCCACCAGCAGCACTGAAGGTGCGTTCCGAAAGAACGCTGGATGCAGGACAGGTCAGTAGCTCAATTGCATACTGTGCAAGCTCTGGCCAGTGATCCATCCTCAAGACCCAGTAAGCCAGAGGATTTTCGGTGGGAAAGATGTCCAAGTCTGACCTTGCCCCTAGGTATTCCTGCACCATGTAAATCAGACGCTGGCGATGGTTGCTGGAACCGATCATACCTTCGGGCTGCGGACTAAAAAATTGTCTGAAAGCATCAGTCAGACGGCCACCTTCTCCACTGCTCCTTCTGACCGATGCCTCAGCAACACGTTGTCCAGGACCAGGAGTTTGTAACCTCCCAGTCTCTGGGAACGCGTTGCACAGACCTTTCTGCAAGGCCTCCCGGAGATGTCTCATCCTCTGCTCCCTCTGCGATGGCAAGATAAGGTCGGCAACCTTACCCTTGTACCGTGGATCAAGGAGAGTGGCCAGCCAGTAATGGTCCCTTTCTTTGATCCGAAGAATACGAGGATCCTTCCGCAGGCTTTGCAGGATCAGGGAGGCCATGCAGCGTAGGTTAGCTGAGGCATTCAGTCCGGAGTCCTCTGGGTCACTAAGGACAACATGATCCGCAGCTACCTCCTCCCAGTCACGTACAAGTCCACGTGTTTCTTGGGACTGTAAATCATCCCTACAAGACTGCTGCTGCTGCTGCTGATGCTGAGTGCCAGCCTCCACCTCCATGCTGACACAATCATCCTCCTCCTCCTCTTCCTCCTCCTCATCCTCTTCCTGTGTGATGGGTGGCACAGCAGGAACACTGTCTGGATAAAGGGGACCTTGAGAGGCAAGGAAGTCCTCCTCTTCCTGCCTCTGTTCTGCCTCAAGTGCCCTGTCCATTATTCCACGCAGCGTATGCTCCAAGAGGTGGACAAGAGGTACAGTGTCACTGATGCATGCACTGTCACTGCTCACCATCCTTGTGGCCTCCTCAAACGGTGACAGGACAGTGCATGCATCCCTGATCATGCCCCACTGGCGTGGTGAGAAAAATCTGAGCTCCCCTGACCTTGTCCTGGTGCCGTAGTCGCACAGGTACTCATTGATGGCCCTCTGCTGCGTGTGCAGCCGCTGCAGCATGGCCAACGTTGAGTTCCACCTGGTGGGCATGTCACATATAAGGCGGTTCTTGGGCAGGTTCAACTCCTTTTGGAGCTCAGCCAGCCGAGCACAGGCATTAAATGATCGGCGGAAATGCACACAGACTTTCCTGGCCTGTTTCAGGACATCCTGTAAGCCGGGGTACCTGCCCAAGAAACGCTGCACCACCAGGTTAAGGACGTGAGCTACACAGGGCACATGGGTCAGTTGTCCCTGTCGGAGGGCGGAGAGGAGGTTGGTGCCATTGTCGCAAACCACCATTCCTGGCTTAAGCTGGCATGGCGTCAACCACCTCTCGGCCTGCCCCTGCAGAGCTGACAAAACATCCGCCCCAGTGTGGCTCCTGTCCCCCAAACAAACCAGCGCAAGCACGGCATGGCATCGTTTTGCCTGCGTACTTGCGTAGCCCCTGGAACGCCTACGGTGCACCGCTGGCTCTGAGGACAGAGCACTGGAAGAGGCCATGGAGGAAGAAGAAGAGGAGGGGGGGGAGGAGAGAGGTGTGTCACAACCAATAGTAGCATTTTGGAGGCGTGGTGGCGGAACAACCTCCAACACTACTGCACCTTGTCCTGCATCTCTCCCAGCTGCCAGAAGAGTGACCCAATGGGCCGTGAAAGACAGGTAACGTCCCTGTCCATGCCTGCTGGACCATGAGTCAGTGGTAATATGCACCTTACCGCTGACCGCCCTGTCCAGCGAGGCAAGGACATTGCCTTCCACATGCCGGTAGAGAGCCGGAATCGCCTTCCGTGAGAAAAAGTGGTGTTTGGGGACCTGCCACTGAGGAACCGCACATTGTACAAACTCACGGAAGGGGGCCGAGTCTACCAACTGAAAAGGCAGCAGTTGAAGTGCTAGCAACTTAGCCAAGCTAGCATTCAACCGCTGGTTATGTGGATGGCTGGGAGTGAACTTCTTTCGCCGGTCCAGCAGCTGGGGCAGGGACATTTGCCTGCTATAATCGGACGTGGGTGTACTGCTAGCAGAGTGCCCGGAAGCACTTGGCTGTGACACACCTAATTCTACACCTTCATTCCTCTCAGAGCAGGTTTCAGAGAGGACTGAAGGTCTAGTGGGGTTGGAGATGCCAGCTGATGAAGAGCAAGGAGAGGGCCGCTTTGTTCTTTGGTGTGGGTCTTTGAGGTACGCTTGCCAACGAGCTGCATGGCAGGTCAACATATGTCTGGTCAAGCATGTGGTGCCCAAGCGGCTGATGTTTTGGCCACGCGAGATACGCTTGAGACATATGTTGCAAATAGCAGCGGTGCGATCTGATGCACTCGTCTCAAAAAAGGCCCACACCAAAGAACTTTTAGCATAACGTGCAGAGGCAGCGCCCTGCACAGACGGAGCTCTGCGGTGTGATTCAGTCAGTGTGCTGCCCCTAAGCTGGCCCCCGGAGGGCATCCTGCCTCATTGGACATGTGCCTCCTCCTCCTCCTCCTCTCTCCTACCAGGCACCCACGTGGAGTCAGTGCCCTCATCATCCCCTCCCTCTTCATCGCTGTAGCAAACCTGGCAGTATGCTGTAGCTTGTGGAACATGACTGCCAGATTGCTGTCCTTCTTGAGCATCCCCTCTCTTTGCATTCACGCTACTGCCTTCCTCTAGCTGAGTGTCATCATCAGAGGCTACAAAACACTGGGCATCCTCCTGGAGCATGTACCCAACACTGTGCTCAAAGAGTTCAGGAGACTCCTCAGGAGGACGTGGTGGGTCTAGGGAAGGAGTCACTGATGATGACATTGAGAGGAGGGAAGACGATGCGTTGGCAGCTGCTTTGCTAGTACCCTGAGACTGGGTGAGAGAGGATGAGGAGGATGAAGAGGGCTTGGTCATCCACTCTACCAAGTCGTTGGCATGTTGCGGCTCAACATGTCCAGCTGCCGAAAAGAAGGACAAGCGTGTCCCATGGCCACGTGCTGATGACAATGCACCGCGTCCACGACCAGCACTGTTGTCTCTAGACACAGAGCCTGCTTGCCCTCTTTTATCGGCTCGCGCCTGTCTGCCTCTCCTTGCTGGCCTTCCAGACATGGTAATGGCCTGAAGGGAGTTGGGTAAAAAAGCAGTTGGGTAGTGTATATTGTGCTAGAGGCACACAACACCCACTAACTCCTGCAGATGCCTTTATTATAGAACACCAGAGATAAAGGGGTATATACAGATGTATACTGTGCTGTGCTGGAGGCACACACAACTTCCAATAACTCCTGCAGATGGCAAGTGGGCTCAAATAGAGAAGAGCTATGTAGGTGGATATAGCGGTATGTACTGGGTACAGAGCACGCAGACAGCACGCACTAGCTCCTAACTACTGACTGCAAGCTCTATTATAAAAGATAGATCACTAGCTATATAGGTGAGGTGAATATAGCGGTGTATACTGCGGTCAGGGCACGCAGACAACAACCACTACACAACAGCAAGATCGAAAATTGTCCAAAAACGATCGGTGTGTACTGTGTTGAAGGTACACAGAACACCCACTAACTCCTGCAGATGCCTTTATTATAGAACACCAGAGATAAAGGGGTATATACAGATGTATACTGTGCTGTGCTGGAGGCACACACAACTTCCAATAACTCCTGCAGATGGCAAGTGGGCTCAAATAGAGAAGAGCTATGTAGGTGGATATAGCGGTATGTACTGGGTACAGAGCACGCAGACAGCACGCACTAGCTCTTAACACTACTGACTGCAAGCTCTATTATAAAAGATAGATCACAAGCTATATAGGTGAGGTGAATATAGCGGTGTATACTGCGGTCAGGGCACGCAGACAACAACCACTACACAACAGCAAGATCGAAAATTGTCCGAAAACGATCGGTGTGTACTGTGTTGAAGGTACACAGAACACCCACTAACTCCTGCAGATGCCTTTATTATAGAACACCAGAGATAAAGAGGTATATACAGATGTATACTGTGCTGTGCTGGAGGCACACACAACTTCCAATAACTCCTGCAGATGGCAAGTGGGCTCAAATAGAGAAGAGCTATGTAGGTGGATATAGCGGTATGTACTGGGTACAGAGCACGCAGACAGCACGCACTAGCTCCTAACACTACTGACTGCAAGCTCTATTATAAAAGATAGATCACTAGCTATATAGGTGAGGTGAATATAGCGGTGTATACTGCAGTCAGGGCACGCAGACAACAACCACTACACAACAGCAAGATCGAAAATCGTCCGAAAACGATCGGTGTGTACTGTGTTGAAGGTACACAGAACACCCACTAACTCCTGCAGATGCCTTTATTATAGAACACCAGAGATAAAGGGGTATATACAGATGTATACTGTGCTTTGCTGGAGGCACACACAACTTCCAATAACTCCTGCAGATGGCAAGTGGGCTCAAATAGAGAAGAGCTATGTAGGTGGATATAGCGGTATGTACTGGGTACAGAGCCCGCAGACAGCACGCACTAGCTCCTAACACTACTGACTGCAAGCTCTATTATAAAAGATAGATCACTAGCTATATAGGTGAGGTGAATATAGCGGTGTATACTGCGGTCAGGGCACGCAGACAACAACCACTACACAACAGCAAGATCGAAAATCGTCCGAAAACGATCGGTGTGTACTGTGTTGAAGGTACACAGAACACCCACTAACTCCTGCAGATGCCTTTATTATAGAACACCAGAGATAAAGGGGTATATACAGATGTATACTGTGCTGTGCTGGAGGCACACACAACTTCCAATAACTCCTGTAGATGGCAAGTGGGCTCAAATAGAGAAGAGCTATGTAGGTGGATATAGCGGTATGTACTGGGTACAGAGCACGCAGACAGCACGCACTAGCTCCTAACACTACTGACTGCAAGCTCTATTATAAAAGATAGATCACTAGCTATATAGGTGAGGTGAATATAGCGGTGTATACTGCGGTCAGGGCACGCAGACAACAACCACTACACAACAGCAAGATCGAAAATCGTCCAAAAACGATCGGTGTGTACTGTGTTGAAGGTACACAGAACACCCACTGCTTCAGACGCCAACACACTACACAAGGCCGCCGCGCTGGCGGCCTTATATAGTGTGGGGCATGCACTACACAGCCTGAGCTATGATTGGCCACAGGCATCCTGCCTGTGGCCAATCATGGCTCTCCTCGCTGCTGTCGCTGCGATTGGCCAAGCATGCGGGGTCACAGTGCATGCTTGGCCAATCATGAGCCAGCAATGCACTGCGCCATCGCAGTGCATTGTGGGCCGTGAGCGCCACACGAATTTGGCGCGAACGGACCAAAACGTTCGGACCTCGCCGAACGGGCGAACAGCCGATGTTCGAGTCGAACGTATGTTCGTCTCAAACACTAAGCTCATCCCTACTTGTGTATATGCAACTTGTGTTAAAGCGGAGTTCCACCCAAAAATTGAACTTCTGCTTTATGTGCAGGTGACCCCGACATGCCACATTTGCCATGCCATTTTTTTGGGGGTGGGGGGAGCAGATATTCTCTTTTTAGAGGTATCCAGCTCCCACTTCCTCCCGGGGCTCCACGGCACCAGAAGGAAAATGACCTCTCCCCCTTCCCTTGCTGCAATCTTCTGGGACACGTCACAGGTCCCAGAAGATTGTCTGGCCAATCACAGCACGCGGATTGGATCGCGTATGTGCAGTGCGTGCCTGGCTATGAAGCCACAGCCAGATGCCCACCACAGTAAGAATGCCGGGGCCGGGGAGAGGATGGGGAGAAGAGCGGGGCTTCGTACGCCCGCATTGCTGAACCGTGGGACAGGTGATTGTCCAATTATTAAAAGTCAGCAGCTACACTTTTTATGGAGGCTGCCTTAACAACATTAAATTCAGACGTTTCTGGGATCATTTAGAATTAATTGACAGGTTAATTTCCTCTACAGTTGATCAAGTGGTTTGTTGCAGGGGACAGCCCTTCAATTAAGGAGGCTGCCCCTTGCTGAAATGCCTCCCTAATATTAAAAATGAGTCCCCCACTTAGCTCCAGCCTGAATGTTTGTAAACATAAATTGAGGTCAGGGGCTGGTGAGCGGAGGAAGGAGGGTGAGGGCCAAAGCATGGTTGGCTGAGAATGAATCTTGAGGTCTGACCCCTCCATCTACCCCCATCTACCCCCCTCATACCTGACCAATACATTTACCTCCTCATAGACCTGACCCATCCACCTACTTCCTCATGCCTGACCTGTCTACTAGGGTTGTACCAATACCACTTTTTTTTAAGGCTGAATGCAAGTACCGATACTTTTTTTTAAGTACGCGCCGATACCAATACTTTTTTAATGTCATGCGACAGTGGCACTAATATGCAGCACTGGTGGGCACTGATAGGTGGCACTGATGAGGGGTGAACTGTGTCAGTAGTTGTTTTGTTTTTTTTCGCACTGCTTTATTTTGTTTATTTTTTTTGGTGGGGGGGGGGGGCGTTTCCGTTATTCTTGATTAAATTTTTTATTATTTTTACAATTTAACCTTTAAATATTTATTTATTGCAATTCTTTGTTTTTATTTATTTATTGTTTATCAGTCCCATGGGGGGTGGCTTTGGTGAGATATAGACCCCTGACATCTCCCTTTTGAGACAGGGAAAGGGACTGAGCACACCGATTCCCCAGTCCCTTTCTCTGCATCCTCAAATGCCAACGGATCCTGTGCATTCGTAAACTGAAGCATCGTAAATACAGTTTACGATGCTCAGTTATGAATAGACAGTCAGTGATCACTGACTCTGTGCATTCATAAAAGGAGGTAGCCGTAAAGGACATATTTACCGGATTCTTCCTCTGCTCTCCATCATGTCAGATCTGGGACGAGGGTGGGACCGGTGGAGAGCTGGAGGAGCACACAGAGGACCTGGGGAGCTGGAGGAGGACCCAGAGGAGGACACCGGGAGCTAGAGGAGGACACAGGGGACAGTTGGGGATGATTAGTGTGGTAAGGGGGCAGGTACAAGCACCAATCTCCATGTACAGCTTTCAATAAAGCAGCTGACAGCCGCTGGAAGGAGAAGAGGAGAAGCGGCTGTCAGAAAGACGCTACCCATCAGAATATGTAACGGAAGTGATGTTCTGCCACGGAAGGAGATCTCGCATTCATGTTTTCGTAGCCAGAAGCTGCAGTGGCTGGTGGCAAAAAAGTCCCAGGACAAAAGCAAAAAAAAAAAAAAAAAATATATAAATATATATATATATATATATATATATATATATATATATATATATATATATATATATATATATATATATATATATATATATATATATATATATATATATATATATATATATATATATATATATATATAATATCGGGATTTTGATCGGGATGTGCTCATATCAGGACGAGGGTCCAATTTTTGGGATTGTCCTGGGAAAATCAGGACTGTTGGCAAGTATGCATTTTTAACACAACTAAATGCACATTAAGACAACACTAATCTACGGTTTCGTACATATGAACGTTCAACTTGCAAACTTTCAAAGATGTGAACGTGTCCAACCCAGCGGTTTGAGAAAAAAAAAAAAAAAGGATGGATCACCGTACTAGCATAAACAATATTGATTCAGTGATTCGTGCGGTTTTCCCATCAGTTTCCATGCACGTATAGTGTGAACGATCCCTTAGTGTGTGGTAACGAGTGCTAAGGCCTGGTTCACACATATGCATTTGTTTGTGCATTTTCAGTTTTGCAGAAACACGCTACAGTTCATTTAACATGGTTTCCTATGGATGTAGTTCACATCTGCATTTTATGGAAAGGGCAAGGTTTTTTTTCTGTTTTTTGGTTCCATAGAGTTCAATGGTTTGAAGGATAGATTCACGTCTATGCTTATTGCTTTTGAGCATTTCTTCAGTGCGTTTTGCTGTGCTTTCTGCGTTTTTGTAACCGCATTTTGTGTCTTTTTTTTACATTCATATAGCTAGTTACTAAGGAACAGGTTGGAAAGCTGGCCGCCGCGTTCTTAGCAATGTATGAGTCTTCAACTGTCAGTGGGCTTCCCCGATGACAGCTAAAAAAATATTTTTTTTAATTTTGGCTAAATAAATTAACGAAAAAACACCACATGCCAAAATGTTTGAAAAAAAAAATGGCGTAGGCCACCCACCCAAATCCATACCAGATCCTTATCTGAGCATGGAGCCTGGCAAGTTAGGAAAAGGAGGGGGTCGAGCAAGCACCCCCCCCCCCCCCCCGAACCATACCATGCTGCACGCCCTCAACCTTGCCCCCATGTTGATTGGGACAAAGGCCTCTTCTCGACAACTCTGGCCGGTAGTTGTCCGGGTCTGTGGGTGGGAGGGCTTATTATAATCTGAAAGCCCCCTTTAACAAGGGCCCCCACCATGTGAATGGGTATCGGGTGCATTGTACCCCTACCCATTCACCAAAAACGCTGGTTTTTGACAAGTCCTTTTTTTTTTAAATTGCTCCGTTTTCTAAGCCCCCCTCCGCTCACAGACACTGGCAACCACCGGCCATTGTTGTCGGGAAGAAACCCCCCCCCCCCCCCATGTTGAGGGCATGCGGTCTGGTACGGTTCTGGGGGGGGGGGGTGACGCTCACTTGTCCACTACCTTTTCTGACCTTACGGGCTGCTTGCTCGAATAAGGGTCTGGTATGGATATTGGGGGGGGGGCACATCTTTTTTTTTTTTTTGGCATGGGGTGTCCCCTCCAAATCCATACCAGATCGAAGGGCCTGGTATGGACTGGGGGGGACTCACACTTTTTTTTTCGGGAATTTGTTTAGCTGGTAATTTCGTTTTTTTTACACTCAGCTGTCAGCGGGGAAGCCCACTAACAGCTGATTACTCTGCTAAAGACCCACTCCAACCATCTATATACAGTGAATGTAATGTAAAGTTGTGGTAAAATCACAGTACTTGCATTTTGGGTCCTTTGAAGTCTATTACATGCAAAACGCTGCATTTAGCAGGAGAAAAGGTCTCTGACACTTTCAAAAAATGCAGAGGCACAAAAGCGCATTGATGTGAGCGTGTTCCATAGGAACCCATGTTTAAAAAAAATTCCCTGCATTTCTGCAAAATGCATCAAAAAACACATTAGTGCGAATTGAGCCTAAAGATGTGTAGCAAAAAATGCAAAATACACCTGCAATATGCAAACTGCAACCTGCAGAAGTGTGAATGAGCCTTAAGCATTGCATGTGGTGTGAATCCAGCCTAAACCGATGTGAGCTGCACGCTGGGGTACTGTTTCCAGCACTCGTATATAATGTCGTCATTGTCCTGCGACATGTCTGTGGTGGAGGTGGGAGGGCGATGAGACAACCAGGCAGAGCGAGAACAAAATGAAAGCAATTTGAGAAAGGAGAGAAGCACTAAGGAAACGAAACTGAGGTGGGGGCAGGGAACTTGTAATGTATAGGCGTAGCCAAGAGCTTCCAACCCCCAGCTTGTAAACACTTGTCCACACCAAGCTGTGCAGAAGTGCTTGTAATCCTAGAGACTGCAATCTGATTAGAGCCCCTAGTCCAATATTTAGACATATATGCTGCATATAAGAAGCACTAGTACACATCAGGTTGTCACAATTTAGTGTTGTTCTCAGGAAACAGTCAGGATTGACAAGAAGGAATCTCCCTTCCACAGTCTGTTGTCTCCTATGTGACCGGTTATTCCTCATTATCTGGCAGTCTAGTGTCACCGGGGAACATGGCGAAGTGGCCGATGTATGCATGTGGCACCCTGTCTTTAATTCTGCTCCTTCTCAGCATTGTGCTACTGGTGGCCCACACCTTCATGGACATAGTAGAAACTGAGGTCAAGAAGGTGAGTGCTTTTTGTCTATTGTGTGATTGTGTAAAGCTGACATTACAATGTTTGCACAATATCCCCAAAGTTTACCGCACACGTTTAGGGTTGCTATCTCATCTCTTTAAACCCCAACACATATTAAGTACACAGGTTCTGTGGCTATTAAGCTCACCCAGTACCGTATCTGCATTAAATTAGCCTCGGAACCTGTGTAATTCATGTGTTCGGGTTTAAAGGGATGAGGTGGCCACCCTACACACGTTACAATCTGAATGTACAATGTAGGTCTACAAATCGCTATGTAGCACAAGGGTCTGTCTGATTGGAAACATCATATTCCATAGTTTTGATACATTTCTTGTCTGATCAATCTCTTCAAACAACAATAAATGATCTATAGATCAGGGTTTCTCCAGTCCTCAAGGCACCCCAACAGGTCATGTTTTCAGGCTTTCCATTCTCTTGCACAGGTGACTTGATCAGTTTCACTGCCTTTAGTAATTACCACAGCCGTTTCATCTGAAGGGAATCTTGAAAACATGACCCGATGGGGCACCTTGAGGACTGGAGTTGCATAGTTGCTACACTTTTTTTGGCAGTAGGTGGGGTAGTGTTATAGTTAGGGGGTGGGGTATGCGGTTATAGGTGTGGCATAGAAAAAGGTGAAAATGTGGCTCGGTTTACGTAAAATAGTGGGTGTGGCTTACATGGGGTGTGGCTAGAGTCTGAGACGAATGCCGGGGGGGGGGGAGAGGGAAAGGAGGGACAGCAGCCCCCCGATCCTACACCACAATAGCAATATGTGTTTTCCAGAGTTTAACAATCAGCAGATAAAGATGCTTGAATCATCCCAGCACCATGATTGTTATGGTGCCAGCATGATTGAAGCGCATTATTTCTATTATTACATTGTAATATGAAATTAAATCATTCAACTCACCATAATCAGTGGGAGCCATGAGCGCGTCACTAGCCACGTTGCCTGCCACCAGATTCCATCAGGTGTCCCAAGCAGGGTCTGTCCTTACATCAGGTGCCCCATCAGAGCAGCCTTCCTCACATCTGTGTCCATCAGGGGAGCCCCTCCTTACATCTGGTGCCCCTCTGACATCCAGACTGCCGCCCCAACATGATACTGCACGGACTGGCCCCGACATATGATCTCCTGTCCTCCAAGCCGTTGTTGCCGCGCTGACTTTGGCGCCGCAGCATCTGAGCTCCATTGAAGACCAGCTTCTGGTCTTCTTTAAAAAGCGGCGTCGGGGGCCAAAAAATGGAACAAACCGAATTTCCCGGGACAAAAAAACACCGATCTATAGTCAAAAAACATATTCGAGCCATATGCCACACCTGGGGAAGTGGATTTTGATTGATAATTAAGATACAATTGTAATTTCCGATAATAATTTTATTAATCACATCTCTATTTCCACCATACAATCTTGTAATATGATCTGTTGAAATATGATTGTATACAGGAATGGTGTATCTTGGTTTTACTGATCACTGCAAAACAATTTAATAATTTTCCACCCCGCCCGATCGACTCAGTTTTGATCAAATGCAGCCTAAAGCAATCATAAAAGGAAATTATGGCTACTCGCTCAGGTTTTTCATTCAATCACTTTGACTGGATCACACATTGATCAGATAATAAAACCAAGGCAAGTGTGGCCACCACACAGCAGATTGTAACATGCATTATGACCTTTTTAGGTTTACAAGCAACTATATAGTATCGGGGCCTGTCTGATTTGGAAAGAAACTTAAAGAGGAGCTCCAGGCCCGCCCCCCCAAAAAAAAAAGTTAGCAGCTACAAATACTGTAGCTTCTGACTTTTAATATAGGGCACTTACCTGTCCAGGGATCCAGCGTTGTCCTCATCCGAGCCGATTCTTCAATCAGCTTTGGGTGCAGGTGCCAGCAACTTAAGTAAATTAAGCCAGCAGTGAAGCATTGCTGCTTGACATGCAGCCTACTGTGCATGCGCGAGCCACACTGCACTTTGTGAATGGTCCTGCAGTCTTCTGGGATCTGTGATGTATCCCAGGGGACTGGGGGGAGGGGGGGACCGGACAAACTTCTGGCTCAGATCGATGCGGCACATCTGACTGGAAGTGGGATTCGGTACCTGTCAAAACCAGAACCCCCCCCCACAAAAGTATCAAACGGCAGTGGAGGGGGGGTGTATGCAAATAAGCGGAACTTTCTCTTTTGGGTGATGTTGCACTTAAATTTTATTTAGGTAGGCGTTCATATTACATAGCTTTGATAAGCCTTTATTAGCTTGTACAATTAGATTGCCAGCTTAAAGGTGCCCATAGATAATAGGCTCCTGATCTGGTCTCACTTGGCAAGAATGGGCAACAATTCTATGACCATTGGAAATGCATGGTAACACTAAATTATCACAAACTAGAAAAACCTTGCATAATCGCTTTTACTTTGTTCTGCGGCTCCATTCACACCTGAGCTTATTGATTTACTGGCATTTTTCAGGCGTTTTCATTTAACCTTTTTTACAGCATTTTTAGAAGTGTATTACAAGCGTTTTGCAGCTTCAGGCATTTTTGTTTAGCCCTAGAAAGCACTAGAGGGAGGCGAGGGAGAAGAAATTAGGGGCAGAGAGCTGCTATTTGAGTGTTGTTTACAAGCATTTTTCTGCTCAAGTCAGGCATTTCTATTGAATTCTATGGGGCCAAAAAATGCTTGTAATTTGCCATGTACTCTTTTGAGCTTCAGGCGTTTTGCTTCAGGCGGCACAATGCTCATATTTGAACAGGGGCCATTGAAATGAATGGGATTTGGCTTGTTGGGCATTTTGAAGCTTCAGAGCTGAGCATTTTACAAGCTGAAAAACGCTCAGGTGTGAACAGGGCCTGCTTTTGCATGCGCATCCACCCATTTTCTGATGTCTATGAACAGCTTTAAACCACATTCACACTAGCTGCCTGACTTTGGTTTATTTAACCTCTTAAAGACCCCCCACCGCACATATACTGCGTGATCAGAAACAGCATTCTCTGTGTTGACGCAGTTAGAACACACCCAGGAAACACAGTTAACCCTTTGAACGTCCCCTAGTGTTAACCCCTTCCAGTGTCATTTATACATTGATCTGTGTGTGTGTGTGTGTGTATATATATATATAATATATAATTTTATAGATTTTTTTTTTTTTTTTTGCACTGATCACTGTAATATTGTCACTGTTCGCGAAAAAATGTCACTTTGATTCAAATTTGTCTGCCGCAATGTCGCAGTCCTGCTAAAAATCGCAGATCACTGCCATTACCAGTAAAAACAATAAAAATATCCATAAATCTATCCCCTATTTTGTAGACGCTATAACTTTTGCACAAACCAGTCAATATAATCTTATTGAGATTTTTTTTTTTTTTTTTTTTTTTTTTTTTTATATGTAGAAGAATACATATCGACCTAAATTGATGAATACATTTGTTTTTAGCGCAAAAAATAAAAACCGCAGAGGTGATCAAATACCAACAAAAGAAAGCTCTATTCGTGGAAAAAAAGGCCATCGACTTTGTTTGGATATAGCATTACATGACCGCGCAATTGTTAGTTAAAGTGGCGCAGTGCTGTATCGCAAATAAATGGCCTGGTCATAAAGGGCGTAAATCCTTCCGGGGCTGAAGGGGTTGTAAAGTCAGAAGTTTTTTTTTTATCTTAGCAACCCCCCTCCCCCCCAATACTTACCTGAGCCTCATCTTTGTCCAGCGATAATCATGTCCACGAGTGTCTGGACCATCCAAGACTCTCCCTTCTGATTGGTTGAGACACAGCAATGGTGCCATTGGCTCCTGCTGCTGTCAAAGTCAACCAATCAGGAGAGAGGCGGGGCGGGCCAGGCCAAGGCTCCGTGTCTGAATGGACACAGGTAGCTGTGACTTGTCTCAGGTGCCCCCATAGCTAGCTGCTGTCTGTGGGGGCACATGACAGGAGGGAGGGGAAAAAGAGTTCTATTTCCTCTAAATGTAGCTAAATTGAATGCACCTAAACATGGGTATATGTACAATGTAAATTATAACATTTAGAGCTCATGTACACAGGTGCATTGTTTTATGCAGGATGATGCTGGCAGCAAGATCATGCATTTTTTTTTTTTTTTTTAATATATATTTTTGGTAACATTTGCATGTGTACAGGGACCCTTTTGTCTGCCACTGCTGCTTGGGGCCGAAGTGTAAATATCAACAATGTGTAGCCAGTGGTGCCAGCGCACTGATTACACAAAATTGATGTTTATATCTCCCCCTGGCTGGTGACACATGACTGACTCATTCAGGGGAAGAATGAAAATATAAATGGTGTGTAATCAGTAGTTGGCAGACCACTGGCTGCACATTGTTTTAATATTTATATGTGGGCCTGAGAAACAGCAGCCAGTAGGGTGCATGCAAAAATACAGTCCATACGTGGGACCATCGATGCAGATTTTTCTAGCTACGGTTTACACAGTGCGCATAGGCACATAGCATACAATACTGCTACATTCAGATCTTTATAAATTACAAATCTACTCAGCAAATTGTGCGCCCATGTGCATAAGCCCTAAAATCATATATATTTAGAAATGTCCTATGAATGCATATAAACACACGTATGCTTTTGCCAATGTGAATGAGGCCTTAGAGCAGTGATGGCAAACCTTTCTGAGACTAAGTGCCCAAACTGCGACACAAAACCAACTTATTTATTTCAAAGTGCCAACATGGAATTAAACTTACCAGCAGCTCTGCAGAGGATGGGACTGATTATTCCTCTGAGCCCTAAGGGACCAAAAACTTAAGATTCTGCCCAGAAAAAAATCTATTGTGCTTTTTTCGGGTTGTGGGTGTGTTGCAGGGCGGGTTATGTCTGTGTTGCAACCCGCCCTTAGACACAGGCAAAACTTGCTATTCAACACACCAAACCCACGCCTCTGTGCCTGCACCGCCAATGCAAGTAACTGCCTGGCTGTCACCCCCCCCCCCCCCCCCCCCCATCCTGCCGGCATTGGCTCCATAAGCTGTGTGCCCACAGAGAGGGCTCTGCGTGCCATAGGTTCGCCATCCCTGCCTAGAGTGTGGAAAGTTAGGTGTTTCTTTTATTCAACCAGCAGGCGCCGCCAGCTGTTGGCATAGCCAAATGGTTCTTGCTTCAGATTGGATGCAGCTGCCCTTTAGGCAATACTTTTCCAATGGGTTCCTTCAACAAGTCAATTGAGCAACCGACTTTTGTCCAATACAGCAGTGCCGACAGGGCTATGCACTGCTTGAATTTTTGCCAAATCAGTAGAAATCGGCCAAATCCCGAGCAGCATATGGCCAGCTTGAGGTAGCCAAATTCAAACCATTTATTTATTTTCATTTTGGATAAAGTAGGGGATGTTTTTAACCCCTGCCAGCTTTTTTGCCTTCTAAGTCCGTTGCAAAGTGTTTTTTATTTTATTTATTTATTTATTTTTCCCTCCTCTTCCTGTCCTAAGGGATCACTAGTTGTCACCAGTGCTAGTTTCCCCATTGCCAGATTTCACCTTTTATTTCTGTTCTGGTGACAACCCAAAAATTGTAATTTTATTTCTCTCTCAGGTGATGTTGGTAAACGGGACAAATAGAGAGGGTGAATTGGAAACAAAAAGCAATAAAAACCTAACCAGGGTTCTAATCTTTCTACAATCTATCCAACACCTTCACTCCCCACTCACCATTGTCACTTGTAAACACAGAAGCTTTCTGTGTTTACAAGGACAGCTTTCTTCACTGTGGCTCTCAGAGATCCCTACCTGCCCTACCTTGCACTCACGGCAGGGATAAGGGGGACGCAGATGCTGTGTGGGATTGGGCATCACATAGTAAGCTGCACTGTGATCACTCATCTGTGCCAAGGTACAATGATCTCCCTGAGAGAGAGAGAGAGGTGGAGGTACTAGGGAGAGGTAGGTGAGATATGAGGAAGCTGTTAGGGGGGGGGGGGGGGGGGTGAGATGATGGCTGCGGAGGGAGATGTGTGTAGAGGTGGGGGATGGGGGAGAGTGGTGCAGAGATCAAAGCTGAGGAGAGGTGGAAGTGAGATGTGGACAGCCTGTGAAAGAGCTGAACCCTGCACCCTGTATCTAGCACACCCCTGAACCCTGCACTTTGTATATAGAGCATCCCTGAACTCTACACTCTGTACATATCACACTCGTGATATTTATTGCCCCTTCTAAGATCCTCCCACTGTTAGTACAATTTGTCCACACCCACCGTTCAATGCAGTTCGGCAGGGGAAGGGGTGTGGTTGAGTTCCGGCACCTATTCTCTGAGGTGGGGGGGGAGCCTTGGCTAGATAGCTAGCTATCTGTCTAGGCCCTTTGAGGACAACCATAATGCTGATGCGGCCTGCAATGAAATTTGTTTGACACCCCTGTTATAGATGGTTGACACAGTTTGTTCGGTATAGATAAAATGCATAACCATTAGACAGGGCCTTAACTACTTTCACTTAGCAGAGTGGGGAAAGGTTAGAATTTGTGGTTCTTGTGCTGGTGGATTTCAACTCGTGTTTTTTTGTTTTTGTTTTTTTTTTTTTACATCTATTAATGTTATAATTTAATTTAGAACAATTTTAAAGAAGTTCTCATTCTTCCCTGTTTTGCTTATATTTCTGTCTGGGTTCCCTTTTGAAAAGAAAATGTCCAAAATAAAAATAAAAGGAGCTTTGACTGCCTCGAAACATAGTTGCTCCTAAACTGCTCTAAAAGCCTATGTGTGCATTCAGGGGCTTAGGCAAAAAAACAGCAAAAGCCCCAAAATGTCAATTTTTGGAACAGCAGTGTGCATGAGGCTAAAACGTTAGTGTCACGTACCTTGTAACAGAGCCTGACGTGTAGGATTCCTCTCTTATAGCCCTGACTCAGGGGCCACTGGAGTTGACAGTGGCTGCGAGAGCACAGTGAGGTAGATGTGCCTGCCAGATTCTTGTTGACGGTAGAGAAGTGCAGCTGATAAGTCACCAGGCTGGGTGGTGAGCAGCAGGTGCGGATGCACAGGGGATGCAGGACAGCGTCAACAGGTACTGGATGAAGCAAGACTGGAGCAGAGTCAGACAAGCTGGGTCAATCGCAGATAATCAGATATGCCATAAGCGGTAAGCAGAGATTGGTCAGTAGACAGGCACAGGTTGGCAGCAGGATATCAGGCAGAATAGCTGCTATAGCAAGGTTAAGGCAAGCCGGGGTCAGGACTGGCGATAAGCAAGCGTAGTCAAGGAAGCCGGGTCAAACACAGGTAATCAGATGCAGATACAGGATCAGACTCAGGTAAAGCTGCAAATCAGACAGCAGTGCATTCGTGCAGCTGCTGTCTTTATATAGGCCATTTGGTGCCAGCGTTAATGACTAACGTGCGTATGCGTTCGCCTGTTAGCACTAATGTTCCTGTGAATAGGCTTTAGCCTATGACTGCCACCTGCAAATGCATGTCTGTGCATGCCACATCCCTGACATTGCCCCCTCCCGACAGGCAGCCTCCAGACGCCCAGGTGGCTTTCCTTCTCTGGGAGGTCATGGAAGAAAGCGCAAATTGGCCCTTTTGTATGGACATTACATTCCGGTTCCCAAGAATTCTCCTCTGGACCATAAACATTCCATTTAATTAAATACTGCAATTGATTCCTCCTTCTCCTGCAGTCTACAATAGTCTCCACCTCATACTCCTCATCTCCATCAACCAGCAATGGTTCAGGTGGGCCAGCCCCTCCTATCAGGAAAGGGATCTGGTACTACAGGTTTTAGCAGTGATACATGGAATACAGGGTGAATTTTAAACGAGTCAGGTAAAGATAAAGTTTATACGATACCTTGTTTAGTTTTCTTCTCACAGGAAATGGTCCTAAGAACAAGTGCACCGCAAGTCTTTGGGTCCTGACCAGACCCCTTGGAATGGTTATAGGAGGAGTGCTTTTAGTTTTCCTATAAAGAGGAGTGTATTTCACCCATGGTTGAGAAGTGGGATCTTTCATTCTATGAATAGTGTAGGATCCACTGAAAATGAGGTACTTTGCCGCAGTTGTGGGCTTAAGCACTATATGGCCAAATGATGCAAACAAATCTCCATATTTGCCTATTATGTTCAGGTGCTTTAAATGGCCTTGTAGCATATAAATGACATTTTTGTATGTGTGCGCTATAATCTTTTGTTCTGTTTGTATGGTCTTATGGCAGAACCATATTTAATGTGATGCATAGTTGAGGTGTGCCCCCTAAGTCCTTTGTTGGTCCAGGCAAAGATCATGAGCAAGCAGTAGGCAAGAGTGGTCAATACGTGTGGGAAGGAAAAAAATAAATCATACAGTAAGTACAATATAGCTCTTTTGCACAATAGATTAGGGTTATCATTTCAGAAGGACTGGAAGCCCTGGCAAGGATTCTGCAAGCACCATTGGAAAAACTTCAGGCGATACTGTGTGCACCATTGGAAATTCTAGCAAAGATTGTGCCATAAAAAAAGGATTGGCAGGGATATTGAGAGCAGCATTTGAAGCACTGGCAAGTATTCTACGACTAAGAGTTCTGTAGGGCTACTTTTACACTGTAGCTGCTTCACGTTAGCGGTAAAGCGCCGCTAGTGTTAGCGTCGCTTTACCGACGTCCGAAGAAAGGGTTAAAAGCGCCCGTGTTGCGGCACTGCCAAAAGTGCTTTGCAAACGCTTCGGCAGCGCTGCCTATTCATTTCAATGGGCAGGGCTTTTTGGGAGCGGTGTATACACCTCTCCCAAACCACTCCGAAGATGCTGCTTGCTTGCCCCAGTGTGAAAAGTCGCACTGAAATGAATGGGGGGGTGGGCTTTTTTCAGGTGTTAGAGGCTATTTCTAGAGCTAAAATGCCTGAAAACCGCCTCAGTGTGAAAGCAGCCTGAGGCGTGGTAGGGATTCCTAAAGTAGAGGTTTTGCAGGTCCTGGAAGTTGTTCTGGTGAAGTATTGTAACATAGCATTTATAGTCTACCATAACATATTATAATAGTTTTTTTGGGGGGCAGAGCTTTCATTTTGGTTGTAAGTTTGGACAAATCTTTTTATATCCATGGTTTTTATTGGAAATTAAAGAAAATTAGAAAACCATGCAGCATGTCATATATTATTTTTTTATTTTTTTTTCCCCCAGTGCAACCTATATGTAATTTGTGCACCCCCTATATTTACTACAAAATATGATAAGCCAAGTTTTCTGCTTAAAATGATATCACATTAGTGCGACTTTTATATATTGTAGTGAAATGATAAAGGTGAAAATAAAAGTATGCACTTTACTTTAAGAAAGCTGTATTCTCGTACTATACGAATATAACAGTGATTTACTGCTGCAGAGAGGCTGGTACAGCTCTGTCCCAGCCTCCATACAAGAAAGAATTGCTGTGACGTCACTCGTGACATCATTACTCATTCAATGCAAACATAATGTGGAAGCATTGTGTTTCAATAATCTGCTGTAATTATTCCTTTAATGTTGTGTAGCAAGAGCCGATCTCTTCATCCCCTGGGCTTAAAGCATAGTTTTACTGCTGTGTCGAGAATCCATCTTTTCTGGGCTGGAAAAATATCAGCAGGACAGCTGAGGAAGACTTTTATTTTATTTTATATTTTTTTTTAGTTTCCCCAGAGTTGGGCTTTAACCGCTTCAGCCCGGAAGATTTTACCCCCTTCCTGACCAGAGCACTTTTTGCAATTCGGCGCTGGGTCACTTTAACTGACAATTGCATGGTCGTGCGATGTTACACCAAAACAAAATCGCAATAAGCGTATATTGATTGGTTTACAGAAAAGTTAGTGTCTACAAAATAGGGGATACATTTATGGCATTTTTATTTATATATATATATATATATATATATATATATATATATATAATTATAATAGACATTGGCGGGGAAGGGGTTAAATACTAGGGGGCGATCAAGGGGTTAAGTGTGTCATAGGGAGTGATTCTAACTGGGGGGGGGTGGGCTGCCACTGACATGACAGTGATCTCTGCTCCTGATGGCAGGGAGCAGTAGATCCCTGTCATGTCACTAGGCAGAACAGGGAAATGCCGTGTTTACATAGGCATCTCCCCATTCTGCCTCTCTGATGCGATCGTGGGACACTGGTGGTCATCAAGTCCGTGGGTGCAGTCACGATGTACGCAGCGGGCCTGCACCCACTAGCCTTGCCAATTAAAGGAGACTTACAGTTACACCCCTTTGCCCACTGCTGACATTGTGCCGACGTATATCAGCGTGCATCGGTAAGCAAGTGGTTAATGACTTTAACAGAGTCCTGGAAAACAAAAACGGAGGTCCTGATCTTTTTCCACTACCTTCAAAACTAAGAAATAAAGATTTTGTACTACTCATTATTGAATTCAGTGAGTCACGTTTATATTTGAATTTGATTAGCTTAGATCTCAGTGATGTACTGATGACATTCATGCAATTAAATTTTTTTTTTTTCAGCAGACATTGAACAGGAATAGCTGTTATTTTGGTGTATATACAAATCTGCAAGTGAATACACAGATCAAATAAAATGTGAAACAACAACTCAAAAATCTCCCTTTCATTCTCTATCTGTATATTTACTGTACATTCATAATATGTGCTTTATTTTTTTTTTTATTTTTTTTTTTTTTTTTTATTTCGAGAAAACCTTTTGAGGTTGTATTTAAGTCTTTATTCCAACCATTCACTAATCCTCCCTGCTTCTAATTGTCAGATTAGAGTCTTGCTGGGGCCGGATGTGGCCCTTTGCTTGCTTTTATCTGGCTCTTGGGGCATTATTCTCTCCACTGTCAGCAACAGTGGGGCATAGTTCCTGCCACTGACCGACATTGGGCTACTATTCCTCCCGCTGACACCAGTGAAGGGTTACTATTCCTCCCAAAGACATCAATAACAGGGCACTATTCCTCCCATTGATATCAATGATGGGGCATTATTACTCCCCTTAATCCCAATAATGGCTTTATTACTCCCCATTAATCCCAATCATGGGCCATTGTTTTGTTTCTCTGACACCAGGAAATTTTCTACCCTCACTGGCCAAAGTGCGCCCCCCCTAAAGTTTTAAGGACTGTAAACTGGCCCTTTGTTTAGAGTTTGGAGACCCCCACTCTATAGGATTCAGCTCCCTGTCTTCTATTCCCTGCTACCCTCTGACACCTCCTGGTTTTCTTTGAAATTTGGTAAGCGTTAAATGATATTGAGCTAAATTCTTCTTTAACAAAAGATGTCAGTCAAAGGAAATACTGACCGAGTCATCAATAGTGTTTCATTTTTATCCAATCCAAAGTACTACATTCACAATTTTTTTTTACAGTTTTTATGTCAATCTCTTCTTTCAGGCCACAGTACTGAAAAATGGAACAGATGCATATAGTGCGTGGGCTGATCCTCCTCCTCCCATCTACATGAAGTTCTACTTTTTTAATGTTACTAACCCACTGGAGGTCTTGGATGGGGAGAAGCCTGTTGTAGATGAAATTGGACCTTATGTTTACCGGTATGAAATTCAGATATATACACCTATTGTTATTGTCTACAAAAATGGAATGCATTGTGTTTAAGTCAGGGCTCGACAAAACCCGGGCGCCAGGTCGCATTGGCGACTAGAAATAGCGACCTCGCGCCTGGGGCAGCACAGCTGGGGGTATCCTGTCTCTGTGGACCCCCCCCCCCCAGCGTGATCGCGTCGGGCCGTTCCACCGGCGGCCGAAAATTTAGGCCGCGGCTTTGAGGCCTTCTGCGGTCCTATGATTCCTTATGGAATCTGGTGCCCTCTTGTGGTTGCCGTTGGTATGACAAACCAGCAATGCTAATGACTGTTTTATATTACCTGCCTCTTCTTCCCTTTATTTAGAACCCCCTAAACATTATATATATTTTTTATTCTAACACCCTAGAGAATAAAATGGTGGTTGTTGCAATACTGTCTGTCACACCATATTTGTGCAGCGGACTTACAAGCGCACTTTTGTTGGGAAAAATAATTTAGTTAATAAAAAAATAAGACAACAGTAAAGTTAGCCCAATTATTTTTTATATTGTGAAAGATAATGTTACGCCGAGTAAATTGATACCCAACATGTCACGCTTCAAAATTGCACCCGCTCATGGAATGGCGACAAACTTTTACCCTATAAAATCTCCATAGGCGACGTTTAAAAAAATTCTACAGGTTGCACGTTTTGAGTTACAGAGGAGGTCTGGGGCTAGAATTATTGCTCTCGCTCTACCGATCACGGCGCTACCTCCTATGTGTGGTTCGAACACCGATTTTATATGCGGGCAGGACAGGGCGCGTTTAAAAATTATTATTATTATTTTTTCTGCTTATTTTAACTTTTTTTTTTTTTTTTCCACTGTTCTTTTAAAAAAAATGTTGTGTCACTTTTATTCTTATTACAAGGAATGTAAAAATCCCTTGTAATAGAAAAAGCATGACAGGTCCTCTTAAATATGAGATCTGGGGTCAGAGAGACCTCGGATCTCATATTTACACTAAAATGCAATTGAAAAAAAAATAGTCATTTGAAAAAAAAAAAATGTCCCTCTATGGGCAATGACTTGGAGAAGGGGGGGGGGGGGGGTGTCGACGGCGCTGCTATCTTCCTCCTCACTCGTCTCCATGTCAGGCCAGGGACAGGTCCGGATCGCCGTCACGGACCTGGCTCCTAACTTTTTAAGCTGGCTCCTAGATTCTAAGCAAATTTGTCAACCCCTGGTTTAAGCCTATATTATACATAAATACTGTCTTGAAGCAGATTGTTTTTAAGACAACTTTGTCACTAGTGTCGTATCTTGCACACACATTGCTGACCTGAACATGGTTTTTAATGCAAGGTCCTGCAGATGAAGGTGTAAGCATGGTGCAACACAGACACAAAAAACAAATGCAAAATTTTTATTGAATTATTAGAAGTGAGTTTTATTTCTAAAACCGGTAATTAAAAAAATTAACTATTCTCCATATATAAACAAAAGATAAATATGCCCATAAAATAGGTGCGAGACCTGTTGTAGACATAGAAAGGCAGTGGGTCTAAATGCAAAAAATGAAGAATTTTCTAACAACTTACTTATGTTTAGAGTCGAACAACCCCCAGTTCGGTTTGCGGCAGAACATGCGAACAGACCAAAGATTTGTGTGAACCCTCTTAAAGTCTATGGGACTCGAACGTGAAAATCAAAAGTGCGAATTTTAAAGGCGAATATGCAAGTTATTGTCCTAAAAAGTGTTTGGAGACCTGGGTCCTGCCCCAGGGGACATGCATCAATGCAAAAAAAAAGTTTTAAAAATGTCAGTTTTTTTCGGGAGCAGTGATTTTAATAATGCTTAAAGAGAAAAAATAAAAGTAAAATATTCCTTTAAATATCGTACCTGGGGGGTGTCTATAGTATGCCTGTAAAGTGGCACGTTTTTCCCCTGTTTTAGAACAGTCCCTGCACAAAATGACTTTTCTAAAGGGGGGGGGGGGGGAGGGGGGAAGTCATTTTAAAACTGCTTGCGGCTGTAGTGTAATGTTTGCCATGTTGGATTTTGAAAATGTGTTGTTGTAGAAACAAAGATTGGTGATCAAGCATCAGTGGAGACACCTTTTTCCCATATTAACTCTTACAGGAGAGAATTTCCCTTCCTAAGGGTAGATTTCCTCTCACTTCCTGTTGTCTCCCTCCGTTTGTTTGTTGGATGTTTGAAAGTAGGGGACTGCCTGTATTTACTATACGGCCTGCCCTATATATTCTGCAGAAAATTGGGCCTTAGGTGTTTGTGGTATCAGAACACTGTAAGCCCTCACAGTTACTCTTGGTGGGTGCTGGAACGGGCCCTGCTTTGAAGTATATCAAGAATTGTAATTACGTGCCACTGTTAAACAGGGGCAGAAAAATTGGGCCTTTGGTGGTGCCAGAACACTGTAAGCCCTCACAGTTACTCTTGGTGGGCATACGAACAGGCCCTGCTGTGAAATATATCAAGAATTGTAATTACATGCCTTAGGCACTGGCGGTGGTGCCACAACACTGCAACCCCTCACAGATACTCTAGTTGAATGCAAGAACAAGCCCTGCTGCGAAATATTACAGCAAAAATTATAATTATAAGCCCCTGTTAAACAGGGGCAGAAAAAGGCACTGGTGGTGGTGCCCTGAAACAAAAATGTTCTTGGCTATCAACATGAACATTGAGGAGAATTAGGATAGTCACTCAGCATAGGCAGCCTTCAAGAGATCTCACATTCATAGAAAAATTTAATCGGTTACATCAGCATCAGGTGGTTGGTAGCTGGTGATCCAAGACTGATTCATTTTTATGAAGGTGAGCCGATCAACTAAGTCTGGGGACAGGTGCACTCTGTGATCAGTTACAAAGCCTCCAGTAGCACTGAATGTGCGTTCAGAAAGGATGCAGGACAGGCCAGTAGCTTCATTGCATAGTGTGCAAGCTCTGGCCAGTGATTCATGCTCAACACCCAGTAACCCATTGGATTTTCGGTTGGAAAGGTTTTCAAGTCTGATCTTGCTCCTAGGAATTCCTTCACCATGTAAATCGGAGGCTGGCGATGGTTGCTGGAACCGTACAGACCTTGGGGCTGTGGACTAAAGAATTGTCTGAATGCATCGGTCAGACGGCCACCTTCTCCACCGCTCCTTCTTTGACTGACTGAAGCCTCGGAAACATGTTGTCCAGGAGGACCAGGACATTGTAACCTCCCAGGTTCTGGAAACGCATTGCACAAGCCTTTCTGCAAGGCCTCCGGAAGATGTTTCATCCTCTGCTCCCTCTGCAAAGGCTGGATAAGTTCTGCAACCTTACCCTGTAAGGTGGATCAAGAAGGGTTGCCAGCCTGTAACGATCCCTCTCCTTGATACCATGAATCCGAGGGTCCTTTCGCAGGCTTTGCAGGATCAGGGAGGCCATGCAGCGAAGGCTTGCTGAGGCATTCGATCTGGAGTCCTCTGGGTCACTAAGGGTGACATGATCCACAGCCACCTCCTCCCAGCCACTTACAAGTCCATGGGTTTCCGGGGACTGAAAACGATCCCTTGAAGACTGCTGCTGATGCTGAGTGCCAGGCTCCTCCTCTTCCTCCTGAGGTAAGGAAGTCGTTCTGCCTCAAGTGCCCTGTCCATTATTCCACAAAGTGTGCGCTCCAACAGGAAGACAAGAGGGACAGTATCACTGATGCATGCACTGTCACAGCTCACCATCCTCGTGGCCTCCTCAAATGGTGACGGTGCATGCATCCTTGATCAGTAACCACTGGCGTGGCAAAAAAAAAAAAGCCAAGCTCTTCCGATCCTGTCCTGGTGCCAAACTCGCACAGGTACTCATTGTTGGCCCTCTGCTGCATGTGCAGCCGCTACAGCATTGCTAATGTTGAGTTCAACCTGGTGGGCATGTCACAAATGAGGCAGTTCTTGGGCAGGTTGCATTTCTTTTGAAGGTCAGCCAGCCGAGCACTGGCATTATATGACTGGCGGAAATGCTGATAGATTTTCCTGGCCTGCCTCAGGAAATCCTGTAAGCCTGGGTACCTGCACAAGAGCTGCTGCACCATCAAATTAAGGGCGTGAGCCATACAGGGAACGTGGGTCAAGTGTCCCTGTCGGAGGGCGGAGAGGAGGTTAGTGCCATTGTTGCAAACCACCATTACTGGCTGGCGTGGCGTCAACCACCTCTGCCCCAGTGCGGCTCCTGTCCCCTAAGCAGACCAACTCAAGCACCACATGGCATCTTTTTGCCTGAGTGCTTGCATAGCCCCTTGAATGCCTCTAGAACACCGTTGGTTCAGAGGAGAAATCTGCAGCGGAAGAGGAAGAAGAGGGGTGAAGGAGAGAAATTTGGCAGAATCACCACTACTAGCATTTTGGAGCCGTGGTTGGGGAACAAGCTCCAACAATGCTGCACCCTGTCCTGCATCTTTCCCAGCTGCCAGCAGACTTACCCAGTGCGCAGTGAACGAGGTCAAGACATTGCCTTCCACATGCCAGTAGAGAGTCGGAATGGCCTTCCATGAAAAGAAATGGCATTTCGGAACCTGTTACTGAGGTACTGCACATTCCACAAATTCACGAAAGGGGGCAGAGTCTACTAGCTGAAAAGGCAGCAGTTGGAGTGCTAGCAATTTAGCCAAGCTAGCATTCAGCCACTGAGCATTTGGATGGCTGGGACCAAATTTCTTTTGAAGGTTTAGCAACTGGGATAGGGAAATTTGCCTGCTACAATCGGATGTTGGTGTAGCGATAGCAGATTGCCCGCAAGTACTTGGCACACCTAATTCTACACCTTCATTCCTCTCAGTGCAGGTTTCTGAGAGGACTGAAGGTATAGTGGGGTTTGAGATCCCAGCTGATGAGGAGCAAGGGGAGGTCCATCTTGTTCTTTCGTGTGGGTCTTTTAAGTACTGTTGCCAACGGACTGCATGGGAGGTCCTCATATGTCTGCTCAAGCATCTGGTGCCCAAGCGGCTGCTGTTTTGGCCACGCTTGAAACTCTTCAGATATATGTTGCAAACGGCAACGGTGCGATCTGCTGCACATGTATCAAAAAAAAAGCCCACACCAACTAACTTTTTTTCAAAATACGTGGGGCGTCAGCAGCGCCCTGCACATGCAGAGCTCTGCGGTGTGATGCAGTCAGGTGGCTGCCCTTAAGCTGGCCCCTGGAGGGCATCCTGCCTTGTTGGAGATGTGCCTCCTCCTCCTCTCTTCTATAAGGCACCCACGTAGAGTCAGTGACCTCATCATCCCCTCCCTGCTCATCATTGGCGCAAACTTGGCAGTATGCTGCAGCTGGGGGAACATAACTGCCAGTTTCTTGTCCTTCTTGGGCACCCCCCTCTCTCTGGGCTCATGTTACTGCCTTCCCCAACCTGGGTACCATCATCGGAGCCTTCAAAACGCTGCATGTACCCAACACTGTGGTCGAACAGTTTGGGGGACTCCTCTGTGCATGATGGTGGGGCTAAGGAATGACTGATGACATTGAGCCAATGGAATAGGCCACATTGGCAGACAAACTGTTCTGAGCTTGGGTGACTGAGGAGGGCTTGGTTATCCACTCTACCAACTCTTCTGCATGTTGTGGATCAACACGGCCAGCTGCCAACAAAAAAAGACCAGCGTGCCCCACGGCCACATGCTGAGGATGCACCATGTCCACTACCAGCAAGGTTGGCTGTAGACGCAGAGCCTGCTTGCCCTCTTTTAGTGGCCTGTGAATGTCTGCCTCTCCTTGGTGGCCTTCCAGACATGCTGTAAAAATTAGCAAAACACCATCTGAAGTTTACTAGAAAAAGTACACGAGGAACGGCCTGCAGTCAGTTATAGGCTAGGCTAGGCTATATATATATATATATTTTGATCAGAGACCCAGCAGCCTAAGACCATAACCAGGTCCTTGCCTTTACCATAAACTAAACTTTAGGTGAGGAATACCCACCTTAGCTTGCCCTCTTTTAGTGGCCTGTGAATGTCTGCCTCTCCTTGGTGGCCTTCCAGACATGCTGTAAAAATTAGCAAAACACCATCTGAAGTTTACTAGAAAAAGTACACGAGGAACGGCCTGCAGTCAGTTATAGGCTAGGCTAGGCTATATATATATATATATATATTTTGATCAGAGACCCAGCAGCCTAAGACCATAACCAGGTCCTTGCCTTTACCATAAACTAAACTTTAGGTGAGGAATACCCACCTTATCTTGCCTTTTTTATTCATTTAAATTAACCTCTACTAACATTCAGTCTGGAGATTTCAGACACCGATCAGACCTTCCTCTTTTCTCGGTCTCTGAAGTTTCATAAGCCTTCAGCCACAGAACCATAAGTGTGCAGCCAGCTCTGTGGGAGAGAGCTGGTTGCTCTCTCCCACAGAGGGAGAGGAGCATTGGCTTTGCTCGTGCCATTACCAGAACGATTGAAGACTTGTTGTCTCAGCATTGCTAAGACAAATGACAATGCACAGAAGGCAGACTTGGGTTCTCTTAACAAAAACGGCACTGAAATGTTTTTTACAAATGTCCACTTACTTTCCAAAGTTTAGTATGGAAAGTTGAGTAAAAACAAAAGTTATGTTTAAAATGTTTGTGGTGTTTTTTTTTTTTTTTTAAAGGGTTCTATGGTTACAGCATACACTTTCATTTTATAAAATCAGCATTGTAATAGAAATCCAAACAATTCATCTTCTCAGCTTGCAATCTAGCATTAATCACCACTGATTGGATATCTCCTACACATTAAAGCGGACCTCCACCCTAAAGTGGAAGGTCCGCTCATTGGAAACCCCCCCCCCCTTCCGGTGCCACAATTGGCACCTTTCAGGGGGATGGGGGGTGCAGATGCCTGTATAATCCAGGTATCTGCACCCACTTCTGGGACACCCCCCCCCCCCCCGTTATGTTCTGGGAAACACACACTTCCCAGGACACAGCGGGGACCAGTGGAGACGCGGAGCGCGACACGCGCATGCGCAGTAGGGAACCGGGCAGTGAAGCCACAATGCTTCACTTCCCGATTCCCTGACAGAGGATGGCGGTGGGGGCAGCTGAGAGACAAGCGATTACTCGTCATCTGCTACCGACTTCGCTGGACCCTGGGACAGATAAGTGTCCATTTATTAAAAGTCAGCAGCTGCAGTATTTGTAGCTGCTGACTTTATATATATATATATATATATATATATATTATTATTTTCCCCAATCGTCTTTCAGGACAGCCACCTTAGAGAGAGACACCGGCTCCTCCCCTCTGAGGAAACACCGCCTTCATTTTCATGATTTAAGCCTCCTCCTCCCTTCGTTCCTCAGTTATGGTGTTTCCTCCGGCGGGGAGACATCGCCAAGGAACCTGAAGGCTGAATTCGGTTGGTGAATCTGAAAGCTATCCGAGCGGAGCCCCGGCCTCGTTCGGCTATCTGACCATTTATCGGTCGGTCCGGGACAGTACTATCAGCGGGGAGCTGAAGTGTTCGTACTGTCCATATACCCTAAACTTCGCTTGGGGAAGCAGGAAGTTTATGGGGTCGTCTGTTCGTTCACCCGTGGGTGTTTCAACGGAACAAACAGTCCAGTCGGCTGGGGAAGCTGAATGCTCGACTGACCTTTACACGCACTCCAATCTTCGCTTGGGGAAAGCAGGAAGTCTTTGGAGAGGTTCATCCCTGCGTTTCGCCCAGTGGGGTACTGAACGAAGGCGTCCAGGGCCCCCCTGTGTATGCAGCCGGCTGGGAGCTGGAAGCCGGACCGGTAGGCGGGCGACGTCAGTTCCGGTGGGGGCGGACCCCTTCGTTCAATCCGCGTCTTCCGGTTCCGGACGCGGCACGTGAAGGGGAACCTAGCGTTCGGCTGGTGCAGCCTCTCTTTCTACAGTCTGCACAGGTAGCTGTTGGAGGCACGTTCGTACCACGCTTCCTCAACGGGAGAATGTCCGAAGCAGAGGCTTCAAGAACTCCTGGAGATAACAGCACCAGCCACTCAAAGGTAATAGCCCTGGAGAGGGGTTCCCTTACCTTATAACCAGTAGCTCCACTGGTGTGTTTTCCCCCTAGGTGGTCGGGGGGAAGGGCAGTGCATCTGGGATCCAGGTGGAGATTGATCCTAGGAGGGGGCACTCCCGGTGGTTCTCTTAAGTAGTGCTGGTGTTTCTTTTCTTTTCTTTTTAAAGTTTATGCTGCTCTCTCTCTTTTGCTTCAGGTATCTCAGAAAGACTTAAGCAGGTCCCCCCTTGGCTCTTGGAGGAAGTGTCCTTCATGTAGAGCCTCTTTGGGGAATTCCTGGTTCAAGGCACTTTGTAAGGAGTGTTTTAAAGGCCTGGATAGCTCAGTCCGTAGCTCTGTTTGGGTGCCATTAGAGAGCAGGCAGCAGAACAGGGTGCAGATCTGGCGGCTTCTGTAAAGGTTTCAATGCCCTCAGCTCCAGAGCACTCTTTTCACCAGCACAGCAGAGTGTTCCACCTAACCCAATGGTTGTTCCTCCCACAGGATAGGGAGAATCCAGAGGGTTCCAGAGGGAAGTTGAGGAAGAAGTGGACAGTGCCGTCTCAGACTCCCAAAGGGAGACTGAGGGTGAGGACTTGGATGGGGAACCCAAAAGAACCTCACGGTATAAACTTCCCCTGGATGAGATGGAAAGGCTCTTGAGAGCTGTCCAAATCACTTAGGAGGCACTGTCACCCCACGATCAGATGTACTAGGGCCTAGGGGGAGCGGGTGTTCCCGGGTCATGACGTCTTGATTGATGCCATCAAGGATGGCAGGATCCCGAAGGAAAACTTTTCTTTTCTGGTGCATTAAAGCAAAGGTTTCCTTGGGCGGAAGAGGAGGCTCTCATCTGGAATAAAATCCCCCGGGTTAGATGCGGCCTTTTCTCAGATGTCCAGGCATACTGACCTGTCCTTGGGGACATGGGGGCACTTTTAGACCCTATGGTTTGAAGATGCCTGGGTTTTACCATAAGGAAATCTCTAAGCCTACCATAGCAGCCACAGTGGTGGCTCGTAGTACAAAGTATTGGCTTATCCAGATGAAGCAATGACGGCAGAGGAGTCTTTTCTATCCTCCTTTTCCCGTGCTGCTTTAGGCATTGGCATACTCTGCGGATGCTTCGGCTTAATTCATTCGATGGTATGCAAGGTCCTCGGCTCTGACCAACTCAGCCTGGAGGGCCTTAAGGCTGTAGACATGGCAGAGGGACAGGGCGTCCAAATCAAAGCTCGGTGGAATCCCTCTTTAGAGGAGACCTGCTGTTTGGGCCAGGTCTTGAAGCAGTGCTATCGCATGGCTTATAAGAAAGAGGCCTTTCCCCTTAAGAAAAAAATAGGGGGAGCAGTTAAAAAGGGTCCTTCTTCCCCCAGTGGGAGATGATCACCTCCAATCAGTTTGTGTTGGGGATCATCAAAAGAGGTTACCGTGTGGAGTTTTCAGAGCTTCCCCCTTTGAGACTCCTTGTCACTGAGCTGACAAAAGGTGCCTTTCTTTCCTCTGCAGGAGTTAGAGGAATAGGAAGTGGTAATAAAGGTCCCAGCAGATTAAATAGGCAAGGCTTCTAATCTCTCATTTGGGGTTCGCAAGCCTGTGGAAAAGTTCAGGCTCATCCTGAGCCTGAATCGTCTGGGTGTCTTGGTCACCTACAGAAGTTTTTGGTTGGTTTTAATCACGGGGTGAGGGCACCTCTTCCACCAAAACTGTTTCAGGGCATCGATAGTAAAGGATGCATACCTGCATATTTCCAACGCAGAAAGCCACCAGCGTTTCCTCATGCTGGCAGGGATAACCTCGGTAGGGGTGCTACACCTTCAGTTTAAAGCACTCCCCTTTGGGCTATCCCCTTCTCCCTAGTATCTTCACCAAAGGGGGTCACCTTCCTGCGATGGTAGAGGTCCTGTCCTTCCTGCGTCTCAGGGTAGTCTCTGTGATCGTGTATCTTAACGATCTTCTCCTGTTTGTCCCTTCTCTGGCGCAGTTGAACGGGGATCCACAGCTTATAAGGGACCTATTAGGGAGCCTGGGTTGGCCTCTGAACCTACGGAAACTCATCTTAAACTTCTTCCCAAGGGGGTCACCTTCCTGAGTAAAGAGGGTCAGGTTGAGCTTACTGACATCCACGCTCCTAGCTGTTCAGTGGACGGGGTTACGTTACTGTCGTCTGCAAGCTATTCATCTTGAAGGTTTGGGGCCACAGTAGAGGGCCTTAGGACTCTTTGTTTTCGGTTCTAACTCAGGTAAAGAAGCCAGGAGCGGTGGCGTGTGACAATGCGCGCCGTCTCCCAAAGGCGCAGTCTGCGGTTGGATTGCGTATGTCTGAGTTCTAGTCCACCCTGTGTCAAATCACGAGGGTCTCTGTTGCTAGCTTTAGCACGGTAGCTCATGACTGATCACCGAATGGCAAAGGTCACAGCTGACAGTCCCGTGCTGGCAAGGTAGCAGTGAGTAACCGACTTAGAGCATTGAGATAATACTACATAGCCTGTATTTTAAAGTCCCTTTGGTGGGATAGGGGAGCATGTTTGTCACAAGGCCTAGAGTGGATTTGGCCAATATCCAAGAAGGAGGGAGTCAAAGAGACCCTCAAAATTGGAGGGAGTTGAGAGCAGTAGATCTGGTTCTCAGGACCCCGTAGAGAGTGCTCTGGGGACATTAGGTAGCAGTCATGGAGACAATCCCTTGGCAGTGGCTTACGTCAATAAAACGGGGGCTTCTGGAGCAGAGCCTTAAGGGCCTTAGCGAAAAGCCACCCTCAGATGGGCCAAATGTTAAATTCCTGTCCTTCCAGTGATCCGGTGGAAAGGAGAGCAAATTCAGGTATTAGATGCCTCAGCAGGAGAACGCGGGGAGAGAGCAACCAGGTTCTCAAACAGGACGTTTTCGAAATGATCACCCGGGGGAGGGGGATGCCCTCGATAGACTTCTTTTGCCCCAAGGGAAAACGCGAAAGAAGCCATCTCCTGTTCTATGAGCAGGGGAGATGGGATGTCGGAAGCAGACGCACTAAGCACAGACTTAGGATTTCTCTAGGTGCTATGCTTTCCCCCTTCCCGTCCTGATTCCCGTCTTGATTCCTGCAGAGTTGAGGAAGTTCTGGTGACTCTTTCTAATCGCACCTCATTGGCCCAGGAGGCCGTGGGTCTCCATTCTTAAGGGCCTGTCGGTGGAACTCCCCTGGGTTTTTTCCCAGTGTCCAATCTGCTGTCCCCAGGTGGAACCTTGCAGCTTGGCTACTGAGGAAGTTCCGAATGGCAAAGGGGTCTCAGACTGTTAGTAGCCACTCTTTTGAATGGCAGGTAAATGGAAGCTCGGACCATTTTTTTGAGGGTATAGAGGCGGTTCAATAGCTGGTGCTCAGAGAACTCCTTCAAGGAGCACAGCTCGGGGGCCGTTCTAGAGGTCCGGCAGTCAGGGGCAGATAAAAGGTTAGCCCCGAAACATTGGAGAGTCAGGTATCCGTTTCAAGCGTGTTTCTGAATAGACTTCTAATGTCAGACCTTGGGATAGTAAGGTTCTTCAGAGCCTTAAGTAGGTGAAGACCAAGCCTTTGGTCGCCCCCTTCCCAGTCGGGATCTTGCTTTAGTTTTACAGGTTCTCACAAGGGAACCTTTTGAGCCGTTAGAACCTTGCTCGTTAAGATTGATCACTCCCAAAACTGTATTTTTGGTGGCAATCACTACAGCAGGGAGAGTAAGTGACTCGAAACCCTTTCTATTAGGGCACCTTTTTTACCTAAGGTAGCCTCTAGTTTCCATAAGAATACAGGAGATTGTGCTACCTACTTTCTGTTCAAATCCAGTAGGAGAACAGGAACACATGTTTCACAGATTAAGATGCTAAAAGATGTGTTCTTCATTATTTGGATTGCACAAGGTCAGTTCAAGAAATCTGATGCATTTTTTGTGTTGTTTTCTGGGGCTAGGAAGGGTTCCAAAGCCTCTAAACGTACGATAGCTAGATGGTTAAGTTAGCCATTGGACAGGCGTACGTGACAGGGAGGTTAGGTCCTCCAGTTGGGGTTAGAGCACACTCAGCCGGGGCAGTGGCAACTTCTCAGGCAGAGTGGGCTGGGGCATCTCCTGCACAGATCTGTAGTGCTGCAACGTAGTCCAGTGTTTCTACGGTTGTGAAACATTATAGACTGGATCTTCTGTCAGCCAAAGAACAAGCCTTTGGCCGTATAGTACTGCAGGCAGTGGTCCCACCCTAAGGTAATGTACTCGCTTATCCTCTCTAAGGTGGCTGTCCTGAAAGACGATTGGGGAAAAATGGAATTACGTACCGGTAATGTCCTTTTCCAGGAGTCTTTCAGGACAGCACCGGTTCCCACCCAAATTGTTTGCAGATCATCGGGAACTCATTACATGAGGCCGTCAGGTAAGACTTAAAAAGTTTATTTGTTTGACGTGTTCTTGTGTCTCCCCAGTTTGGCCGGAGGTACTCTGGAAGAACTGAGGAACGAAGGGAGGAGGAGGCTTAAATCATGAAAATGAAGGCGGTGTTTCCTCAGAGGGGAGGAGCCGGTGTCTCTCTCTAAGGTGGCTGTCCTGAAAGACTCCTGGAAAAGGACATTACCGGTACGTAATTCCATTTTTTTTTTTTTTAAAGGTGCAGTTCCTCTTTTAAGTATTATAGACTTCCTTATTTTGTTTGGACTCTCTTTATATATCAATTAATTATTGTAGATTCATTGTATTGTTGTTGTTTTTCATTCATTATTAACTATTTGATTGTGTGATACTACATCGATGCTCTGAGCACCAGCATTTGTGGTTCCTAATCCATACCAGGCCCTTTCTGGTCTGGTACAGTTTTAAAGCCCCCCCAAAATCCATACCAGACCCTTATCTGAGCATGCAGCCTTGCAGGCCAGGAAAGATGGGAGGGGCATGAGCATGCTCTGCCCTGAAGCTCAAAGGTCCGCACCCAGCAAAGGCTACCGCCGTTTTGACAGCTCCGCTGCCTCCCACCGTTCTATAAACTAAGGGGGCGAGCCCACCCCTTCGTACCTGCTTCCACTTCCAGGTGACTTTGCCACGGCAAAGTCCCCCTGAAGTTGGCCCCCCCCCCGCCCTTTCCTCGCCACGGGGCCATTCACAAAGTGCAGCATGCTTTACGCATGTGCAGTATGGAGGTGGCTGTGAAGCCGCAAGGCTTCACTGCTGGTATCGCTTACAAGAAATGGCGGTGGCAGCACCAAAATTGGCTGGGGTAAAGACACCACTGGATTTCAGGACAGGTAAGTGTCCTATTATTAAATGTCAGCAGCTACAGTATGTTACTGCTGACTTCTCATGTTTTCTGAAGGAGCCTGAAGCTCAGCTTTAATGTTTTTAGAAACCTTGTTTCTAGGTAAAGTCCTTAAAGTGGTAGTTAAAAAAAAAAGAAAAAAAAAAAAACCTTGCAAGGGAAAGTTGTACTGTGCTAGTATGCATAATATACTGGCACATTATGTGAAATTTGCCTTAAAGCGAAGTCCGCGGCATGCTGTTATTACTGACAGGTCTTCCTTCTGGGTTGGTGGGCTCCAGTCCTTTTTGCTGGGATGACCCGTGATGACGTCGCTATGCTGTTCACAGCACAAGACTCAGCATGGGTATGCCATCACCGGCAACTTCGTAAGTAAATAGCTCCTAAAATGTGCATGTTTGGGAGATATTTATTGTATGTGTGTGTGTGTATGTGTGTGTGTGTGTGTGTGTGTGTGTGTGTGTGTGTGTGTGTGTGTGTGTATATATATATATATATATATATATATATATATATATATATATATATATATATATTTAGGTAAGCCTTATTATAGGCTTATCTATAGGTCAAAATCAACCAAGGGAGTTTACTCCCACTTGTATGTTCATAGAGACATCTTCATTTTCTGCATGCAGACTCTGCTTCCTGTTTGTACCTGCTGGGACTGTTCTTCCATGTCTGATTTCTTGCAGATTCTCCGGTGCCCATGGTAGCCAGAGACCATGTCATACATCCCAACTATGTAGGCAAGGGAAACACTCCCAGTTGCATAGACTATAAAAAGTCTAAAAAATGTGCAAAACAAATGACCCACAAGTGCTTTCTTCACTGCTGCTGGTTTTTTTCTAGCGATAATGTGTTTTGGAAACAAGGATATGCCTTTTTTCAGGATGAATGGGCCAGTTTAACATGTTAGATAAAATTTTGTGCTGGTTAGTTCAATAACAGATTGTTGCCTTAGCATCAGGTATAGCTTGTTAATAATCTTAAACTCAACGCCTAGTACTGAGGTATTGTGTAACTTTACAGTAAGTATAGTACATTAAATTTTAGATGTACAATTGCAGAAGCTTCATCTGGTGAAACGGCATCCCTGGACACCAAATCCCAAAGGTTTCTGAGACCAGCTTGGGGCATATTAAGGCTTTCAATTAATAATTTTTCTTGCGCGTGTTATTTAATCTGGTTATTGAAATTGCTCATGGCGCATATTCTCTTTTAAGCATCCTTTTCTAAAAAAAAAAAAAAAAAAAAAAAAAAATGTAGGGGAGTTTGTAAAATTTAAAAATACAGGTTTTACATGTATAGTTCCTCCTATTTACAAGCTCTTAGCGGGTCTGTATATGTAATGTATACCTAGGTAGATATTAAAATGCTCTAGGTTGCTGGTACAGCAAGTGAGAATTGCCCAGTGGCTTACCTAAAGCTAGCCATACATAAATGTTTCTCTCATTCAGCCCACAGGCTGAACAAGGGAAATAAAATGGATTTCTTCATCCATGTAGTTTTATGAATCTCCCCTTTGAACTATTGTATTCAGATAGCTGGAACCCAAAGCAGGGACTTCATAATAATAATATAGGATGTAGTCTCTGTTTTGCTGAAAACTTCACACCTCGCGTCTTCAAGTTTTTTCATTCAAACTTTGTCCTGCTGGGTGGTGCCGACAGGGCCACCCATGGCTCAAATTGTGGGAGATTCAGCAAAAGATGTAATCAAAATTTGAGTCGTGTAGGCAGGCTTTAGGTCAAGGGACCCATATGCACGCTCTCTAGAGTTGGGATAGAGGATAAATGTGAGTATTTTGTATCCGTAGGGATAGGGGAAAACACTGCGCTAAAATCAAATATACATAAAAAGCACAGCAGCCAACTGCGCTAAGATCAAATATACGTGAAAAAGTACAGCAGCCAACACTCAAACAAACAAAGTTCAACAAACAGAAATAAAAAATAGTGTAGCGCTTCTAAGGTGAAAAATATGTTGAAGGAATGCTCCTATAACAAAGAACATATAGATGTGTAAATAAACAAAATAAAGTCCAAAGAAATGGATGTAGGCTTCCGTGGAAGGACCGGCACAATGGTAGTCAGACCGTATCACAATACGAGGCAAATCTCATTAAACGGACATGTCCATGTACGACAGCTTGTCTGGAAACATTGGGAAAGAATAGATGGGTACTTCTTACCAGATCTGTTGGACTCACACAGTCATATGACGGTTGAGTCAATAAGGCTTGGGGTCACAATCTGGGACCGAGGAGTGGATCAAAGTGGGTTCATCAGCCTGGTGGAGAGACTTCAAAAGACCGTATATCCAAATGATGAATCTCACCGATGGAACTTCGGAATGGTTAAGAAATCCAACTCAGGTATAGCTCACTGCACTCCGATACTCCAAATACCCCAAATGGAAGATATTTAAAGGGTTTAGACCAAAAAAGAAAAAAGAAAGAAAAAGCTCCACATGGTGCGGGTCAGGCGATAAAAAATAGTAATTTATTAAAAGTCAAAAGAGTAACAAATGACTTAGTGATCACAAAGCAATAAGGTAAAATTTAAAGTAAAAGCAATGTGGGGTGCCAACAGCTAGCCCGACGCGTTTCGACACATATGTCTTCGACAGGGGCATGTTGGGACCCACCACATTGCTAACAAATATATAGGGTGTCTAAAACAAATCCGCCTACAAAGGGGCGGGGGCTCCGCCTACAGGGGGGCGGAGGCTGTTGTCTCAGACAACCCATAAACAAATAAAATGAACAGTCTGATCAAATAAGGATAAACATGTTCAAACATAGTGACTACATACGGATATCATCCGAAGTATAACCCTCTTACTAATGAAAACAGTTATTGTTTGATAAATTTGATAAATTTAAATGGTCTTTCTTCACCACTTTCTCTACACAACACACTGAGATAAAGAGAATCATTAACAGGCACTGGAAGGTGTTGTCGGGTGATAAAATCTTAGGTGGAACCATTCCTGAGAAAGCTGGAATTATCTATAGGGGAGCCCGGTCGATACAGAATGATATCTCCCCCAACGTAATAGATATCCCTAAATCCATACAATTTTTCCCTCAGAGTAAGGGATATTTTCCATGCAGAAAATGCAACGTCTGCATACACAACATGTTAGGCAAGGGGAAAAAGCGATTCCTTTACATCTACAGTCACTTCACGTAGGTACATGATGAAACACTTTACCACTTGTACCACCAGGTACATTGTTTATTTGATCACCTGTCCATGCAACCAACAATATGTTGGCCGCACTATTCGCAACTTCTCAATCAGAGTTAACGAACACCTCAGTAAAATCAAAAAAGGCTGTGACAAGCACACAGTCCCGAGACACTATCTCGAAAAACACAATAGGGATCCCAAGGGTACACGTTTTCAAATTATTGACAAATTTGTCCCGAGCTGGAGGGGAGATTCGTGCCTACGGGGGGTGTCGCGCCTCGAGACTTTTTGGATCTATGAATTGAGGTGCTACTCCCCCTTTGGCATGAACACAGATTGGGACATCAATAGTTTTATTAATCAGGCTTAATTTTCACTTCAGATCTTCACAATCACCTTTCACTTTAATCAAGTTCATTATTATCATTCCTGATACATCTTTTTGCCCACATATTAATTATGTACTTTCCATGTTTACGGCATACACCTCATATTGTTTGTGAGTTGCCATTTCTGCACGTTATCTTTTTTCATATTTTTAACATTGTTCACCCTTTTTTTTCCCCAATCTCTGTCCCATGTTCTAATTTCTAATTTAGACATGTGTGACCATATGGTAACTTCTTTGAATTATATGACCTGAGATATATGTTATTTGGTAAATGTACCCATATATATTTTCCAAGCCTTAGGAGTCTCATGGTCCTTTCTGCTAGTAACATGCAATTAGAACGTATAGAATATTCGATTTATTTATTTTATTCATTTATTCTTATTGCTGACATTCCTATTGCACCAGCCTACAGGCTTGTTAAGTTTCCCCTCCCCTTTTCTCTTTTCGGGTTTTTGTTCTTTCCTCCGAACGCTTTGATTTGTACCTAGGGGGACGCGTTGTGGTTGCTTAGGTCGCGTTGCCACCCGTCGTTCGGTACGACGCGACGTGACCACGCCTCCCCCTTTTTTGTTCCGGGTACGACGAGGCTTCTGAGGCGCATGACGTGACGTGACTGCGTTTTGCGTTAACACGCATGCGCAGCATCGCCATGCTTTCGGCAGTTCCGATTGGCCGTGATGCCGCTCACCACGCCCTATGGCGGGTGACGTACACTGTGCGGCAAATTGGCGCCAAATTCGGACGTTCCTCCCCTCTACTACATTCTACGCCTACACGAGCACCTCCTATCCTCTTGACGTATGGCCCTCCTAGCCCCCCCCATGTTTGGCCATGTGATGTATTCATTCGGTGATTGGTGGAGGTTACCCAGCCCCATTACACGTGACCCTGTTCCCCGATCACCTGATTGGACTCTCGTGCTATAGGATATTATGTGTCAACAGTTACCATGACGACACAGATACTTCCTTTAGCTGCACATCGCCAGTAAACGAGTAACATATAGCTAACCAGTATAAGGACGGATCGCCATTAGACATCACCATCCCTGCCTGCTAGGATCTATGGTGACATAACACATATGGGAACAAGTCTTTCCAGGTGATGATTTCCTATACTTTATACAGTAATGACAATGCATGGCTGTTTTTACCACATCAGTGTTGGATGCAGTCATGCATAGACTTTATTTGTCTACTGGCCCCTCTTGGAGATCTTAGGAGGTCTAGATTAACATATGTGATCCATTTATGATTATGACTGTTTACTAAGTGTTTACCGTCATCAAACCTAATGTAACTGTTTTCATTAGTAAGAGGGTTATACTTCGGATGATATCCGTATGTAGTCACTATGTTTGAACATGTTTATCCTTATTTGATCAGACTGTTCATTTTATTTGTTTATGGGTTGTCTGAGACAACAGCCTCCGCCCCCCTGTAGGCGGAGCCCCCGCCCCTTTGTAGGCGGATTTGTTTTAGACACCCTATATATTTGTTAGCAATGTGGTGGGTCCCAACATGCCCCTGTCGAAGACATATGTGTCGAAACGCGTCGGGCTAGCTGTTGGCACCCCACATTGCTTTTACTTTAAATTTTACCTTATTGCTTTGTGATCACTAAGTCATTTGTTACTCTTTTGACTTTTAATAAATTACTATTTTTTATCGCCTGACCCGCACCATGTGGAGCTTTTTCTTTCTTTTTTCTTTTTTGGTCTAAACCCTTTAAATATCTTCCATTTGGGGTATTTGGAGTATCGGAGTGCAGTGAGCTATACCTGAATTGGATTTCTTAACCATTCCGAAGTTCCATCGGTGAGATTCATCATTTGGATATACGGTCTTTTGAAGTCTCTCCACCAGGCTGATGAACCCACTTTGATCCACTCCTCGGTCCCAGATTGTGACCCCAAGCCTTATTGACTCAACCGTCATATGACTGTGTGAGTCCAACAGATCTGGTAAGAAGTACCCATCTATTCTTTCCCAATGTTTCCAGACAAGCTGTCGTACATGGACATGTCCGTTTAATGAGATTTGCCTCGTATTGTGATACGGTCTGACTACCATTGTGCCGGTCCTTCCACGGAAGCCTACATCCATTTCTTTGGACTTTATTTTGTTTATTTACACATCTATATGTTCTTTGTTATAGGAGCATTCCTTCAACATATTTTTCACCTTAGAAGCGCTACACTATTTTTTATTTCAGTATTTTGTATCCTACACTCAATGCCCACCTCTCTAGTGTTTTTTTTTTTTTGTTTTTTTTTTTTTTTTTTTTTTTGTGGTGGTGTTCTAAGAAGATTCCAATGCAAAACCATGGCTTATTTACTGTAATTAAATAGTTACCAAAGCTAAGTAAAAATACAGAGTCAGAAACCCACATCGTACTACCTAAACCAAGCAAAGATCCCTCTTTGTGCAGTAGTTATCACCCCATCTCCCTTACCAACATAGACGTCTGTCTCTATCCCAAATGAATCGCCAACTGCCTTACACCTTTGATTCCAAACCTGATCATTTAGCCCTCATTCACACTGGTAGCAAGAGTGCTGGGACATCTCCTAGCAATGCTCTCCTACCAGAACTGACTCTCCCTGCTGTACTGATCAGCTCCTTTAGGCTTTCTGCCTCCTTTTCTTGCAGCTCTCTACACAGTCCTCTGTCAGCATGCTTCTCTGGGCCTGTCAGCTTCTTCTGTGTGGAAGCTGACAGGCTTAGAGAGGCATGTTGACATTGGAGATATTGTAGGCCAGATGTGGCTCTGGGGCAGCAACTTGCCAATGTCTGCACTGGATTCTGGTACATAGACAGTCTATAGATGTGACCTTTTGCAAAGTGGCCCAGTATTCAGTCAATAGGGCTCCATATATATGGGCTGGCCCTATTTGTTCAGCTCACAGATCCATTCCAACAAGAAAGAGAGACCAACTCCTCAGGGCTCCAGACTATTTAACAGTATTGTAGCTCCATCTGGGTACACTTCCTTAATATTCAGACTGGGCATTTGAATCCGCTTGCCCTAAGCTCTAGCAACTTCTTCTAGAGGCAGAGGGGAGGAAAAACTTTTAGTCTGTGAAGCTCTCAGCAGACCAAACCAAACCATCATTGCTCCTGTGATTACAGCAGAAGCCAAAAGCTAAATTTGCCTAGCTGCATAACTAGGAGGGTGCTACATGTACAACAAAATTAGGCTTGGAGGCAAACGAATGAGCTTGAGGGTACAAGCCCCACAGAATTTGCTGAAAAAATGGCTACTGAACAACATGTGAAGAGACAAAGGGGGTTATTTGCTAAAGGCAAATCCAATTTACACTACAAGTGCACTTGGAAGTGCAGTCGCTGTAGATCCGAGGGGGACATGCAAGGAAAATAAACAGCATTTTAGCTTGCACATGATTGGATAATAAAATCGGCAGAGCTTCCCCTCATTTCAGATCTACCCCTCAGATTTACAGTGACTGCACTTCCAAGTGCACTTTCAGTGCAATTTCAAGTGCACTTTGCATTTGTAGTTTGCACTTTTAGTGCAAAGTGGATTTGCCTTTAGTAAATAACCCCCATAATGTCTTTATTCAAAGCAGAAAGGGACCACATGGTTCCAGCCCCTCTTGTAATACCACCAAACGTTTATTAAAGCGACCACAAAACAGCAGTAAAAGTGCTACATTTTGAAACCACGTAGGATCCCTTCATCAGGTAGGTGATGTCTGATGAATGGATCCTGTGTGGCCTTGAAACTGTCACACAGACACACACCTCTCTGACGTCTATGTGACAGTTGACCCTTATAAATTTGCTGGATTGAAAATGAGCATGGACAATTCTATGCTTTGCTGCTGGCTCTGCTTCTGAACCCTCTGGCAGATATCCTATATTTAAGGTGGTACATCAAATTGTATCTCCACTAATTATAATAAATAACACTTAACATTGTCCCTCTACTATCTCTATATTTAAAGCTAAATGTTCGAATCTAACTATAATGTCACTTGATCTTCCGGTTTCCTCAAATTTTTTCTTCCCAACCCGGTGCACCCTTTCAATCCTGGGAAATTCCTCCTCTCCTTTTCCCCAGTATTGGGCGGAATATGTCTTCTATAATTTCCCTTAGCTCCTCTTTCTTATTTTCTGGGACCGCTCGTATTCTCAGATTTTGTCTTCTGTTTCTATTTTCTTGATCTTCAAGTCGGTAAAGAATGCTTCTCTGATTTCGATAAACTGTTTTAGTTTGTTCCTGCACTTTAATTAAGTCTTGAGTTTGTGTATTAATTCTTTCTTCTGCTGCTTCTACTCGTGTTAGTAGATGTCCTAGGTCACTTCTTAGCAAGCTTATATCTGATTTTATAGCGTTTTCTAATTTTAGAAACATCTCCCTCATCATCCCTTTTGTTGTCGCCTGGTCATCCGCTCTTTGATCCTCGCTTTTACTTAGTTCCAATTCACTCTCAGTAGTCATTTCGTCTCGAGATTGATCCGAAGCTTCCCTCACTTTTTTTCCCGTCCCCCTATCCTTCCCCGGGTTAGGGGGTGGTTTTTCCTTCTCGGACTGGCTCCTTGAGTCATGTATTGTTTTATAGTGCTTTCAGTAGATGTATTTTTAGGGGTCTTAGGGCCGCCTCCCTTGGCGGTTTGTTTTGAGGATCTACTCATACTACTTTTCTTTATCTCACGTGCTCGTTTCCCCAGTTTGTTGGTTGCAGCACTTCCCTGTTCCTCTACTGGGAGTTTTTTTTTTCAGATATTCCGTTTTTGCTTCTCAAAATAGAAAACTACAAAACTCAGTCAGCAGTCCTTTTACTTTCCCGTCCTGATTCTAATTTTCTTGTTCTGACCAGTCGCCGGTATTTGGAGAGTGCTGTGTTTTTTAACCACCTTGCCACCTTAATTATTCCTTCCAGTATTTCTTATATCGCTCTAGGGCCAGCATTTCAGGTGCATAAGATCCCAAGTTGTCCCTTCATGGCCATCCTCATATCTAGCTAGAGATATAATTTGCCGTTTAAACCTAAGCCACCTGTAGCCACCCACTACAGTGATCTGCTTGTTAGCAGCTGAGGTTTTCTAACCTAAGATATCGTACATAATATTTCCTGGCTGTTACTACAGTGTTAATGATCAGTCAAATAGATATAATACAGTTCATCTCTCCAATAAATAGGGGGAAAAAAAAGGGGGGGGGGGAAACAAAATAGAAAAAATAGGAGACTGAGAAGCAGGAGGGAGAAATCCACAGCAGCGATTAAATTTATCGGTTTTAAAACGTTGTTCCTCTGCGTTATGTAGTGCTGTCCAACCTGATGGTCTTTTATACACTTCCAATGTAATAATCTACCAGCTATTACCAGCCTGTTGCTTCAATCGAACCATTCAAAAATAAAAAATAAACACAGGAAAATACAGAGCAGCAGCTGAACTTATCAATCCCATATGTTATTCCTCTGCGTTTCCTGACATTGTCCCACCAGGTAACCTTAGTGAACATCCACAGGTTGAAAATCTACTTATGTTCAATTCAATGATTTCCAGTAAATTTATCCTTTATGGGGTTTCCTGCTTATTACTGTTCACTTAATAGTTATTTCAATATAGGTCATATACAGATGGATAAAAAATACCGGGCTACTGCCCGACTTATCTGTTCCAAGTGTTGTTCCTCAGTATATCCTGATGCTGTCCACCTGGGTAAACGCATATGACGCATATGACCATCCACATTGACCTTGACCATCTGCTTAAGGATAAATAGGGAGTTTTACATACAATTTATATTATACATGCTGTTCCTTACTTCTTGCTGCTAAATTGACCGTCACTCAGTTGATTGAGTTTTTATGCAGCAGATGAAATAATAAAAAAAAGAGGAAAGAAACAATAGAAGACTGCATCTAGGTTATCTGTTCCAGATGCTATTTGCTCAGTATATCTTAGCTCTCTATTTTTTGACCACCGGGGGATTTACCAGACAGTTATAATCTTCATACAGTGCCCCTTCTGCTACCATACTGTTCATCATCATTCCGTGTATATATTATGTGCAGACAGGCTTCTGAGGCAAAAAAAAAACAAGAAAAGAAGGAAAGGAATATCCACAACAATCCACAACAATATCGATCAGCATTACAGCATCAGCATTACAGCATTCTAATCAGCTGAAGGTTTCCAGATGGAATCTGATGTTTCCTGCCATTTACTGCTTATTTTAGCAATTACACACTGACATAGGTTTCCTGTGTACACAAACTGTACAACACAGGGCTACAGCCATCAGACTTATCTGCTGTTCAGGCGTTGCTCATCTCACTTTCCGGTGTTTCTCTCCTTTCTTCCCCTCTTCACAGCCAAAAGTTTTGAATTCCGCGCTGCTCAGCGTTCCTCCAGGGGACCCGTGGGGGGGGAGCGGGGGACGGGAGTCCGTCGCACACTATGCTTATCGTATCCTGGCCGGCGGGTAGGCAGGTGCCGGAGCGGGCTCGTGCGGCGGCGGGCTCATGCTACGATACGTCGAATCTGTCCGGAGTCTCTCACCTTCCGACCCCCTCCTGTCTCTTCCTCCGCACGCCCTCTCTGGCCAGCCTCCTCAAACCCCTCCCTCCGTAGTGAGCGTCCTACGTCATGACGCCCCCCGGATCCCTAACCACCCAGAATCTTTTTGTGCTACAATACCCCAAGGAACAGCATATGTCTTCCTTCAAGATCCCCTTTGTACAGTATGTGTTTCAGGGGACTAATCCATTACTCTCTAGATCAGCCATTCTCAGCCTTTTTAATACAACAATACAATAACTTTCCACTCTCAGAGAACCCCCTGCTAAAATGACTGTCTATTTGATACATTAGTGTGATAGTCAATGGTAAGAATGCTCCTTGCATTTGTGGACATTTGGAAGAATTATCACCCTAAAGATAGCTAAAACGATTAATGGTGCCAGTGGGAACCTATCTGAGAAGTAGATCATTGCTTAAGGAACCCCTAGAAACCTGTGGAGGAACCCTAGGATTCTATGGAACCCTGGTTGAGAAACCCTGCTCTAGATACTGTACTGCCAAATATTTAAAAATGCTCAAAGGTGCCCACTAACATTCTGATGGGGAAAGTGTGAGGAACATTAGCACATATGGGTATCCTAGGCTTTAGTGAGTATAACCCTATATGGTCCATTGGGGGAGTCCTCCATCAACTTCATTTGTGTGCAACAAGGAATATGTTTTGTTTTTTTCAGACTGCTGGCTGATTAAAAAAACAAACAAAAAAAAACGAATGGTCTATGGTTGGATTTGTACCCTGAAATGTTTAAATTACAGGGACTTCTGAGGTGAAAAACTGCTGGTATCCTTACTATCTTCCAGCAAAATACAGAAAAGTATTTTTCAACAGCTGCAGTCAGATTTGAATTTAGACCGGAAACTCTGCTATCAATATTTACCGCTTCATCACGCATTCCTGGCTTGCATAATTTAAACATTGCTGCAACTCCTTTGTTAGTCTTGTCCAAGCAAACCACTCCAAAGGTCTCAATTAGCTGCTTGCTAAATTTCTGCTTACATTTCCATTACGGGAAAATTACTGGATTTATGGATTCTTACAGAAAACTCAAGATTTCTCCAGAACTTTCATTTCAGTGGATTCACAGAAATAATAAATATTAAGGCTGGGTTCGCATACGTGCAATTGCACTGCATTTCTGTGCAAATCACATGCTATGTCTGTGCGGTGCGATTTGAGACATCCATTTGTATTACTCAAAATGCACCGCATCCACACAAAAGGGTGCACCCCTCCTCTTCCCCCCCCCCCCCCCCCGTACTGGAATTGGATCGCATAGGTGTGAACACCTATGCGATCCAATTCTGTCAATCACTCTGCAGTTTGTGAATCGTTTTGGAGTGTCACTAACTTGGCATTGACACCTGCGGCGGTTCCCATGAATGCTGTGCCATTTTAAAGCGTTGCTGGAAATGCACAGGATTTTCGGATTTTCCCACCCCGCATATATGTGAACCGAGCCGAAGTCCACAGTCAAATAGCAAGAGATGTACAACATCAAAATACTTATTTACAGTATATGTGGAATGGCACACTTATTCCAGAGTGCCCTTGGCTGTACATAGGTTTAAATGCCTCCTCAAACAGCCTGCATAATATACATGAATATACCCATTTTTTGCTCAATGCAGTGTTTCATTCATATGCAAGCCAGGGTGGTCTTTCCCAAATAAAGTACATGCTGACTTTGCAGAGCCTAAATCAGGGATATGCAATTAGTGGACCTCCCAGATGTTGCTAAACTAAAAGTCCCATCATGCCTCTGCTTCTGGGTGTGATGCTTGTGGCTGATTTGCTATGCCTCATGGGACTTGTAGTTCTTCAACAGCTGGAGGTCCGCTAAATGCTATGTGCTCACTCCCCTGAAGCAGTTTGAAAAAAAAAAGCCATGACAACTACAGTCATTAACCTGAATTGCACATCCATATACGAAGCGCTGAGTGCAAGTGCAATAGACTCCCCTAGGGATCTTGCCATCTAAAGTCTATAAGTCAACTGACTAGGCATTGAAATCCATCATGGCAGAGAAGGGTTTCCAACTGTAATTAGAACACAAATTTTACTATCTTTTTCAGAAGCATGTGTCTAAAGGAGTTTATAGATGAGGCTGTATGTATTTATATTCAATAGCTGTCCCCTGAAAATATGCATAGAATTGCACAGTTTGCCTTTGTAATAAAGCATTTGTGTTTTCTTCAATCCTTTTTCTTTTTATTTTAGGGAGTATAGACCTAAAGAGGATATTGAGTTTCTTGAAAATGGAACAGAGGTGTCGGCTGTCAGCCCAAAAACATATGTCTTTGATTCTAGTCTGTCTAAGGGAAACCCGAGTACTGACTTAATCCGAACTGTCAATATTCCTGTTGTGGTAAGATCTGAATCTCAATCTCAAATTTAAATAATATATTATCGTATAAATAAGGGGTCTCTCCAAATTTTTGAAACAAAGGGCCAGTTTATTATCCTCTAGAATTTAGAGGCACCGAGCTGTGGCTGGTAGGAGTAGAAAATATCCTGGTGTTGGTAACCATGCCCCATCATTGGTCTCAGTGGGAGGAATAGTACCCTGTCATTGGTGTCGTGCCTCAAGGGTCAGATAAAGGCAAGCCAAGGCCCACATCTGGAGACCACTGGTATAAATGAAGAGCAGAATAATTATAGATCATGTAAGTGTTAAACATACAAACTAAGCACTATACAGGCATACCCCACTTTTAAGTACACAATGGGGTTTATCTACTAAAGCTGGAAAGTGGAAAATCAGTCTCGCTTCTGCATAGAAACCAATGAGCTTCTAACCCCAGATTGGTCAATTAGGCTTTGGTAATAAAACATGGAAGCTCATTGGTTTCTATGCAATAGTGAGCCTGACTTTGCCCTTTCCAGCTTTAGTAAATAAAGATAGACATAAGATAAATCAACAACAACGTAAGCATACCAACTATTTCTGTCAAAAAGCACTTCATGTTTCTAGCTCTTAACAGTCATACGCAGGCCAGCGGATGAGTTAAGAATCAAAGCATCAATTACAGTTTGATGCTTAGATTCTTTATTACAAGTCTAGACAGCGGATGGTCCAGACACAAGTTTATTCCGTTAATAAAACTGGAATGGACTTGTGGTTAGACTTGAATATTACAGTGCAACTCTGCCACTCTTAATTACTCCTTACCAACCCAAGGTAATTTTGAAAGCCCTGTGGTATGTAGATGCTGCCAACCCAAAAGTCACACATCCTGTATCATTCAAAGCATACAAAAGTCTGACTTCAAAAGCTTGAATGTGGCTTAAGCTGGCCCTAGAAGGAGCGAAATATATATATATATATATATATATATATATATATATATATATATATATTTAATTTTTTTTTTTTTTTCATTCCTGCAACCATGGGTTGCAGGAAAGAAAATTGCTGATTCCCCCACCAACAGTCTATGTGGATGCAGAGCCATTTTGTTCTCCCGGCAAGGGAAAACATCCCCCTAGGAGAACACGGGGAGTACTGGTAGAAGCTATAATAGCCACTACTAATAATCAATGTAAAAACTTTTTTTTTTTTTTTGTTTCCAAGGTCTTTCAGGTTGTTTTCAACACTAAAACAAACTGCAATAAAAACCCTTTTGATAGTGTTGGGTCAAAAGGTTTGAACCTGTTAGATTTTATTTATTTAGTTTTTTAGGCCAACTGTGTCCTTGAGTCCAAGTCATGTTAGTAATTCTGTCTCTGGCAGCAATTTTTGGCCATAACAGAATCATTAAAAGAACAAAGGACACTCGCCTGCTCCTATTGCACTGCTTCTTTGCTGGCTGAACCAACGACGTGTTGCTCTGTCACTGCTCTATAGCTAACAAGAGAGATTCTGCAACTTTATAGCCAGTGATGGAACAATACTGGAGGATGAGCAGTCTCTTTAGCAATCTTGTTGCTGTTGATTTGCTACTAAATGACAAGACTGCTTTTTGTTACATAGCAAGGAGATTTTTTTTTTTTTTCATTTGTTCTCACCTCCTAAATGGAAGCAGAGCAATAATACGCAATAGAGGGTCTAACCCAGTGTTTCTCAGACTTTATCTTGCGGCTCACCAAAAAGATCTAAACGTTTTCACGGCACACCTGAAAAGATTTAACAATTTTTGGGGTCAGCAGTAAATATAATATATACGAAAGCATCAGTCTTGTGTCATCCCCAATATTGTTTACCACTGATGAACAATATTGTGTGATCCCCAATATTATATATCACTAAGATATAAAATTGGGAATCAAACAAGACTGGTGCTTTTGTATATATTATATTTTCCTCCTGATATAATGGGGAATAGGGATCACAAAAGACTGCTGCTTATATTTACTGCTGATATAATCACACACTGGCCCACCCGACCTTCCCCTCCCCCCCCCCCCATCTTTTTCTCAGCTCCACGCCATGTGGCACAGCCAGGGACTGCAGGCTCCTCTTCTCTGGTGTGGGTGACACTGGAGGAGAGAATGATGTCACATTGAGGTGCACCGTGCTCAGCACCTCATTGGCTGGAAGTGCCTGGCATGGCACTTGTCCTGGGGACTGCTGGCAGCCAGGCCACAACCTAATCGTATTCGCGATCTGGATTGGCAGGGTCTGGTGACTGCGAACATCAACCAATCCAATTTGTGAACAGGCCAGGCAGCACAGATGACCATGTCCATGTGAGGCCTGCACACTTGCTCAGTGAGTGACAGTCGGTACTATGCTGCAGAGTCTCGCAGTGTGGCCACTGGCATGACCACCGATGTGGCCACCGATGGGCTTGGCAAACAACATGAAAGATCCCATGGCACACCTGCAATTCTCCTGTGGCACACAGTTTGAGAAACACTGGTCTAACCCTTCCCAGCTTTGTTCACATCCTCCTCCTTTGGTGAAATATTTGATTTAGATGTGTGGATATAAGATGATTATCTGTAAATAATCCATTTGTGTTTGATATTTTTGAGGCTGATGGATATTTGATTTATCAAATTACTAGGGTGCAAATGCAGTGGTATTAATGCTGAATTAGAGCATGCAACTTGAACATGGGCTGTTGTTCACTGCAAGCTATGGCATTCTGAATGCCATATCTATCAGATTTGGCCAGCCTCACCTGTGTGTGGGCAGCTATTGAATAGCATGGATAAGAGGGGGATGCTTTAACAGAACAACTTGAGAAAATGTCTAAATAACAGTATATATGAATTCTAGATTAAAACAATATATCTGTTTATCAAAAGGTTTTCCATGTATAAAAAATATAAATGTGCAAATATTTTCTAATTGTATTGATCATTATTACTTCAGACACTGCTGGAGATGATCTTAAAGAACAAATACATTAGATTTTTAACACCTATAATTGAAGGAGCACTGAAGACTTACAAGGAAGGAATATTTACCACTCGATCTGTTCATGAAATGCTATGGGGCTACAAGGACCCACTTCTTTCCTTGGCTCATAAAGCGGTTTCCAACATCAGTGAGACGTTTGGGTTGTTCAACAATGTAAGTTATTTTATCTCTTGAAATAAATGAACAGACTTTCAAATTTTGATGATAAAGTAATGTATTTGACAGTTATGAAAACAATATACAGTCTAGCTTGCATTCTTAGCCTCACCATGCACAAAGATTTTTCAGATTTATGGGACAGCAATCTAAGTGCCAGCAGACACTGGCTCCATTTGCAAAGCCAATAACACACCCTGAGAGTTCCAGCACCTGGAATCCTGCGGCTGGTATTGTCAGATGTGTGCAAATAGCTGTGGCCACCAACAGCCGGTCATTGCATTAAAGATGCTCAGCGGCTACAGCTATTCACATACATCTGGCAATTCCAGCCGCAGGGAGCTGCAGAGGTAGCCATCTTTTCTGGTCCCTGAGCAGGAAATTTACAGAAATGGAACAACCAATGAGAGGGGCCTGAGGAGGGTGCTGAGGGTGAGGTGAAGTGTTTTATGTCAGTTTTTGTAACTGTCAGCATTTCCACATGCTCTTTGTTTTACAGTGAGTCAACCAACATACCGTATTATTGCATAGCATTTCATCATGATAGACATCAAATATAATCTGTATTTGATGTCGATTTTCCTTAGCAGATGGAATGTATATAATCTGCCTCCTCCACCTTTTTAATATAGGGGTGCTTGGTCTTAAAGTGATTGTTTATACATTTGGGTGGATGCTTGTTATTAATATAATTTTATAATATCAGCATTTAATGAATTGTGTATCGATTTTGGTTCTGGCATTGACACAAACCCCATACTGTATATTCCCCTAACTACATGCTAAAATATTTAAAGTGGTTGTAAAGGCTTTAAGTTTTTTACCTTCATGCATTCTATGCATGAAGGTAAAAACCCTTCTGTGTGCAGCAGCCCCCCCAGCCCCTCTAATACTTACCTGAGCCTCATCTCAGTCCAGTGATGTGCACGAGAACAGCGGCTCCCCTGGGTCTCTTCCTCCTCCTTATTGGCTGAGACCGCAGCAGGAGCCATTTTCTCCTGCTACTGTCAATCACAGCCAGTGAGCCACTGAGGCGAGAGCGGGGGGCAGGGCTGAGCTGTACTCTGTGTGAATGGACACACAGAGCAGCGGCTCAGGAACGAGCCTGCTTGGGTGCCCGCATAGCAAGCTGTTTGTTCTGGGGGCAGTAGGGAGGGGCCAGGAGCACTGGTGGGGGACGGGAGAAGAGGAGGATTGGGTAAGTATGACATGGTGTTTTTTATTTTATTTTATTTTTTGTTTAAATCTGCTTTTAATATAACTTTAAAACCCACATTGGGACCTGTTAAGGCTCTATTATGACCCAACAATTTTACAAACTTAAAATATTTTGCTTCAGTGCTCTGGCTTTGCCAGATTTCTGTTATGGGTGGCTGATTTATAGTCATTTGCCATTTATGACAGGGCTTATAAACCATGTACAGACCTGGTAACTGGATTTAGATGGTCCCCTGATCAGGTTCTAGTTATCTCAATGGAATTTATGATACTGCTAGGATTTTTACAATCTTCCGCTATGGAAGATTAATGGGATTTATTATAGCCTGCTTTTGTTCAATATGATGATCATTATAATGTTTATTGTATAAATAGGACAGCGCTGCTCGCTCTCATCAGGGCCGTAGATCATTTTTTGTTCGGGGGGGTGGGGGGGGGTTCAGCAGCAAGTACTAAGTAAAAGCCTTTTTAAATAAAATAAATTGCACCAAAATTATGAAGACTGGAAAAAGGAAAAACAATGTGTTGCCCTAGTAAGCAGTCACATCATTAATTGTATTTTATCAGGTCCTTTAGAAATCCAAACCTGTTTTTCAGTTTTTTTACTTTTTACAGTTTTTATGAATGCTGTTGGCTAGTGTCCAAACTGAATAGGTGTAAGTAAGTATGCTTCCTACCTACAAGGAGATGGTGCCCTTTGTACCTCCTAAGTAAGGTTGGGTTGGCTATTATTGTTCAAAGTGCACCATGTTGTGTCAGACAGAGCACTCACTTTTTTTTTTTTTTTTTACTTTTACAGATTTAAAAAAAAAAAAAAAAAAGGTGGGGGGGGGGGGGGGAAATGCACCACCTACCACAGGATGGTGCCCTGTAATAGCCAATCTTACTGAGCAGGTGCAATGGGCACTATCTTGGGGCATGAAACACACTCACTGTGTTCACATGTGCTTAATTTTCAATTAATCACAGAATTAAAAAACAAAAAACAGCTTACCTGTAAAAGCGTTTTCTTTTGAGGTACATCATGGGACACAGTCTCAGTAATTACTGATGGTATGTCCCAGAGTAATGCTATCTGAGGGGAGGGGGAACCACACAAAGTGGAGTGTAATCAGACCTGAGGACCTTTTACCGCTGCCTGCAGCACACTACGCCCAAAGGAGATATCCTCATCCTCATGTCTTCTCTCATCTACCTGATAAAATTTGGTGAATGTATGGACTGACGACCAGATTGTGGCCTTGCAGATTTGAGCCATGGAGACCTGGCGATGCACTGCCCACGAAGCATTAGTAGCCCTAGTGGAGTGCGCCTTGATCTGAAAAGGCGTAACTTTTTGCTTCAAACCATAAGCTTGAACAATTACTTGCCGAATCCACTTGGCAATGGTAGATTTCGACACTGCATGTCCTCTATTAGGATCTTCTGGCAATACAAACAAAACCATCCCTTTTGCAAACTTGAGTAGTCACTTCCAGATAGGCTTTGACTGCTCTCACTACATCCAAAGAATGTAGTGACCTTTCTTCCTTAGAACAGGGATTTTGGGGGAAAAAAGGAAGGCAGAACAATATCTTGGTTTAGATGAAAACCTAAAACCACCTTCGGTAGAAAAATAGGATGAGGGTGTAACGCCACTCTATCCTTGTGCATTATTAGATATGGCTCTTTACAAGAAAGTGCTGCTAATTCTGGTACTCTTCTGGCAGAAGAAATGGCCACCAGAATGTATTTCCTTGTCAACAGAATGAAGGGAATTTGACGTATCGGTTCAAAAGGCTGCTTCTGTAAAGCTGACCGAACTAAATTCAGGTCCCAGGGGTTTAGGGGCACCTTAACCGGAGGATTAAGGCACGTTACCTCCTGTATAAAGCTTCGGACTAAAGAATGCAAGGCAATCGGATGCTGAAACAATACTGACAAGGCCGAGACCTGGCCCGTGATGGTACTCAAAGCCAGCTTCATTTCTAACCCCATTTGCAGAAAGTCAAGGATTCTACCTATGGCATATTTTCTGGCATGCCAACCCCTGGATTAACACCAGGAGATATAAGCTTTCCAGACTCTATGATAAACCATTCTGGAAGCTGGCTTCCTTGCATTAGTCAAGGTAGCAATCACAGGGCCTGAAAGACTCTTCAGAACGTGGGTTTCAATAGCAAAACTATCAAATTTAGCATTTGTAAGGCATGATGGAACACTGGACCTTGGGATAACAGGTCTGGACGTGACGGTAGGGTCCATGGGGAACCTACTGCCATCTTTACTATTTCTGCATACCACACTGGGGCCACCAGAAGCACCAACTTCTTTTCCTGCCTGATCCTGCAAAGGAGTCATGGCAGTAGCAGAATAGGAGGGAATGCATAAATCAGTGAGAACTGATGCCACGGAGTTACCAACGCATCTGTCCCAAATGCATGAGGATCCCTTGTTCTTGACACAATGTTGTCGATCTTGTTGTTGAACCTGGACACAAAGAGATATACATCCAGAACCCCCCCTCATCTCTGGCATATGGCCAAGAATACGTTGGGGTGAAGAGACCATTCCACTGGGACTAACTGCCGATGAATCAAGTAGTCTGCCTGCCAGTTATCCACTCCCAGAATGAAGATTGCCGATATGCACAACACATGCTTTTCTGCCCAGATTAAAATCTGGTTTACTTCTCCATGAGCTGCACAACTCCGGATGCCTCGGGTATCAACCATCAACTGAGGCTCTGATGCACTGTAGGAGATATACGCATCGGAAAATCTAACGCCTGAACCTTTTGTTCCAGGTAGACAAGATACTGTTTTGCAGCAGTCTCAAATGAAACTGAGCGTAAGGAACTGCTTTGAATGAAGCCACCATCTTCCCCAGCAGCCTCATACAAAGGCAAATAGAAGGACCCTTCTTTTATGGCACTGATCTTTGCTTAGGGTAAAAATACCCTCTTCTGGGCTGTATTTATGACCAGACCCAAATACTCTATTCTTTTTACTGGTTTTAAAGAAGACTTTTCTAAGTTGAGGACCCAACCTAGGTATTCCAGGTACTTGATTGTGGTGACCAAGTTTTGGTCTAAGCGGGCTTTCGACCGATCTTTCATGAGCAGGTTGTCTAGGTATGCTATTACCGTTCTACCTTGGGCCCTTAATCTGGCCAGAGGAAGGGCGAGGGATCCTCGTGTTTTGAGACTGTGATTGTGGGCTGGCCCGTCAGTTCTCTTGGAGCTCCCTGCTGTTTTTCCCGTTGGCATCCCCTGGGCCTCCCTGCTACTGGACACACACAGCCTAAAGAACTTGTATATGCCAGTGACCACTGCATTCATGCCGGACCACCTACATGGATATTAATGATATGCTCTGCCTGTCTACATATCTTGTAAGTGTTTTTAACCCTTTTTGGGGAAATTAAACAGCTTTTAATTCTACACTTAGGGGCGCCTTTTCTTTTTCTGTTTCCTATTCAGAGATTGCTTCTCTCCATAAGTGCAGCCCTAAGTGTGGAAGATACCCTATTCTAGACTTTCTGGTCCATAAAGACATCTGTTTTTGCTTGGTCCTAAAGTTCAGAGCGCCCTTACAAACCATATCTGGATTATTAAGCCTTGAATACATTGACTTTTCTTTAGGCTAGGTTCACATCTAAACGGGTGAGAGAATGTGTGCACACCTTCCTGCGCTGGCAGAGAAAAAACACACTACTGCTTAGGAGATATGTGGAGGTAAACTACAATGTGGGAAACCCTCAATCGACGCACGTTTCTTGCACCTCATTCAAATCGCACCCCCTTTGTAATCTTCAGTGTGTGTCAGTGCTATCTTAACGACACCCCAAGCAAAGGTTGCAAAACACAATGTGTTTGCCTGCACCAGATCAATTTCACAAAATGACCATGTGAACCGGTTGTAGTTCAGTTCCAAAACTGGTGCATGCATGACTTTGGTGCTATTTGAGCCTTTTAAAAATTAATGGGCCTTGATTGCACTGCAATCAACACAGTAAGCCTGGTTTTACACTATAGTTTGCATGTATATCGCACAGGAACTGCACCGCATTCGTGTGCAATTCTGTGTGGTGTGATTTGAGCCCATTTCGAATGGGCTGAATCACACCACATCGCGCCAAAGAAGTGCAGGCACCTTTTTTTTTTTTTTTTTTTTTTAAAAGCAACCATGCGATCTGGTTCAGACATACACTGAGTTTGTGACCTTCTTTTGGGGAGTTGTTAACTTTGAGTTGACATCTGCAGCAGATCAAAACAGTGTGATTGCAATGCGGTGTGGGAAACACACAGGGATCACAGTATTTCCTGTACCACATATGTATGAACCAGGGGTACAACGGGGCCAAGGCATGCCACTGAGGGCAGCAAAAATGTCAGCCTGGCTCTGGCATTGGCAGACATGTTCTGTCAACTGCTGAATCAGTAAGTCGGTGAGCACCACAACAAGCTTGCAAGTGTCAAGCTGGACTGTCAGTAAAACAAGCAATGCAAGATTTAGCCCAGCCAGCCTCAATCACATACTTTGCCAGTTACCACACAGAATCACAGACAGTCTCTCACTGACTCACGATTACTTAGTATGAACACAGAATGCCAGCAGCAGCACAGCAGTCTGAGCAGTGGTAAGTCTGAGGACACTCTCTGAGACTAGGCCCGAAGAGAAAGAGGGACATACCATGTGGGGGGCCGACGGCTACACAGCACTTTACAAGCACTCTGCACTCCAGGGCCCAGGCAAAGCTTCTCTCCCAAGGTGGGAGTGGCAACTGCAAGCCAACGGGAATACATGGTGTGCAGTGGGCAGGGCTACATGCACCACCAGCTCCCTTTTGTGCTGCCTGGTGATAGATCTGTCAGCCTTCAGCCCGATAGACTGGCCTGGCAGTGTACCACAACATGCATGCGGGTATGCCTAATGACCTATTACACTTGCTGCAGTGACATTATTACTTTGTGTGCCACTGACTGCAGTGCTGCCTGTCGCTGGTGCCATGTGCGACTGCAGAGCAGGGACACCTTGCATTTCATTTTGGTCCGGGGGGGGGGGGGGGTTTGAACACCCCTGACCTCCCCCTTATCTACGCCCCTGGCTCTCATTAATCAAATAAACCACAGTGAAAAATATAATCAATAAATGTACAGAAGCTGTTTATATAAACAGCTCACAGACAAGATTTTTCCTTCGGGATATGGTCCGTATTCATGCAAATACAAATGCAGGAAACGTAGTGCTCTCCATTTAAATCATTTATTTGGGTTTCCCCTTTAAAATATTTAAATCAGCTACTGTATGTTTCCTGCATTTGTATTTGCATGAATACGGACCATATCCCGAGGGAAAAAATCTTGTCTGTGAGCTGTTTATATAACAGGCTGGAGCAGAAGAGCTGATATCGGAGTGGAGAAAGAAGGGAGTCTCCATTTAGGTCTCAAACTGGCGGCCCTTCAGCTGTTGTGAAACTACAAGTCCCATCATGCCTCTGACTGTCGGAGTCATGTTTGTAACTGTCAGCCTTGCAATGTCTTATGGGACTTGTAGTTTTGCAACAGCTGGAGGCTAATGCCATGTACACGCGGTCGGAATTTCGGCCTGCAAAAGACAGATGAGAGCTTTTTGTCGCAAAATGCAACCATGTGTAGGCTCCATCGGAATTTTGCTGCTGAATTTCCGCCAGCAAAAGATTGAGAGGAGGTTCCCAATTTTTCAGACGGAAAAAGTTTCTGTCGGTGTGTATCCAATTCCGACACGCAAAAACGCATGCCCAGATTCAACTACGAGACAGAAGCTATTGGCTACTGGCTATTGAACTTCCTTTTTCCAGTCCCGTCATACGTTTTGTACGTCACCGCGTTCTTGACGGTCGGAATTCGGTGTGACCGTGTGTATGCAAGGCAGCTTGAGCGTAATCCCGTCGGAATTACTTGGAAAACCCATCAGAGCTTTTTCCGACCAAAATGCTGATCGTGTGTACACGGCATTAGTGTTGTGGGGAGCAGGCTGCTGGTGGTGTGCACATTTTATAATATTGGAGAAGTGTGATAGATACACAGCGGGGGGATTACTGATGCAATTTTTTTGTTCGCACTAAAGCCAGATCGCATGGATGTTCATACTCATGAGATATGGTTCAGGCAAACACATTGCATTTTGAGTGCTGCTTTTTGGGGTGTGAACTCTTCATCGGCTGTTGCCATTCCTTGTAAGGGAAACCAGCAGTGAAGCCTTGCAGCTTCAGAGCAGGCTCCCGGTGCTGTGCTTTGTGAATGGCTTGGCAGTGGGGGAAGGAGGAGGGGGGGCGGACTGGTACCCGCTCCCCCCCCCCCCCCCCCCCTGAAAGGTGGCAAATGTGGCAGCGGAGGGGGGGGGGCGAAGCAAACAAGCAGAGCTTCCCCTTTTGGGTGGAGCTCTTTAGAGAATTTCACAGGGCCTTGCAATTGAATTGCATTGACTTGCATTGTTATAGGTATTTAATACATTTTAAATTGTAGTCAACATTTAAATTTATTGGAAGTGGGGAATGCGTTTGAGTTAAAAATTGGCATCTTATTTAATAGGGCTTTATGGTTTTGCATTCAGTGAGCTACAAATAGGAAGGAGAACCTGTACCACTTGTTGGGAATTTTAGAGTATTTAATGTAACCCATCGTTTATGCTCTGTGAGATTGCCAGCTGTTTTATTATATATTTGATTTTTTTATTTTTATGTTTCTTTGCAGATGAATGCAACAAACGATGGGACATATGTATTTCTCAGTGGATCAAAGGGATACAAGGACTTTACTCGGATTGTGGAATGGAAAGATAAAGGGTAATAATTGATCATATGGCACCGGCAGCGGGCTGGCACACTAATCTGTTAGCTTGCGCCGCACCATGGCCCATAGGGCACGCATCAGGCTATTTGACAAGATCAGAGTCAAATCGGATTGGTGGCTGGGGACTCTGCTAAAGCATGAAGTTTAGTCAGTCAGGCCAATGAACAAGTGTGTCTGAAGCTGCTTTCCTTACAGGCTTGTTCCTTTGTGATTTTGTAGATTCCATGACAGGGTCAATATATTTACAGTGAGGTGGGATTCCTAGCATCAAAAACAGTGGCGGCTGGTGGTCAAAATTTTAGGGGGGGCGCAAAACAGACCTCGTCTCCTCAGACCTGCCAGGGAGAAGCGCTGATCTCTGCTCTCAGACTGGGAGTAAATGCAGCTGGGGGAGAGGAGAGGACAGCCTGAACAACTAGCCTAACATTACCCACTGTGTGCTTGGCTGCCTCTCCCCCTACCTGCCACACATTTTAAAGTGGTTGTAAACCCTTTACAAACCAGTTTTTGCTACAGGTACGCCTATAATTAGGCTTATCTGTAGCTACACTGGATATCTCCTAAACCTGCGCGGTTTAGGAGATATCCCCTGTATTTGCATGTGCCAACGTCATCGGCACATGCGCACTGAATCAATGGCACGTACATGCTATTGCTTCAGTTAGACTGTACAGTTACCGGCAACTCCTGCGTGCATGCCCGGATGTAAGTCTGGGAGCGATGTCGGTCGCCGGAGCGGTGAACGAGGACCACTGCGGGGGCTTCGATCTCAGGTAAGTAATTCATAATGAACTAGTATGCTATGCATACTAGCTCATTAAGCCTTTGTCTTGCAGGGTTTTTTTTTTTTTTTTTTTAACAATAGCAGCCCCAACCAAATGTACTGTCCCGGAAATGCCCTAAAGGCTTCTCAATCCTTCACTGCATCTGCACTCCCCCCTCCTCCTCCCCAGATCCACTACACAGGCAGCTGCTGCGAGCACACTGCAGGTCTGAGAGAACACAAGTAACCACCACAGGACACATAATGCCAGAGTGGGAGTGCAGAGAGCGCAGAGCTATGCGCTCCATGGGCAGTTTAAACGTCAGCCCATAGATTTCAGAGAGTAGTGGTTAAAGAGCCTTACTCTGAATGGGCTAATGGTATTAGTGGTGTACCCCAAGGTTCAGTGTTGGGACCCTTACTTTCTTAATACCTTTTTATAAATGATATAGGGTTTGGGATTAAAAAGTACCATTTCAGTCTTTGCAGATGACGCCAAACTATGCAGTGGAATAACATCCTTACAGGGTGTCTCCAACTTACAAGTCGACCTCAATGCATTGTTTAACCGCTTGCTGACCAGCCGGCATCATTTATACTGGTCGGCACGTTCCCACGAGCCGTCACAGCTGTACATCGGGCCTTTAAGCAGGGATGGCAGGCATGGTGCACTGTGGGGGAACCGATGAGCGTGGCCGGCAGTCAAGGGCACGAGAGCCAGAACAGGTGTGTGTGACAAAATATTACAGCGCACACACATGCAAAAAATACATTTACCTCCTGCAAGGCTTGTTTAAAACACCTAGACATTTTTAAAAAATATTATCAAAAAATATGGGGATTTGGTCACACCCTATTGCTATATGGTGTTTAAGCCCACTTACTGCGACAAAGTCCCCAATCATTAGTGGGTCCTACACTATCCATAAACTGGGATATCCTGCTTTTCCGACGGAGGCTCTTTACCATGTGATCAGCCGTGTCCAATCACGGCTGATCACAATGTCAACAGGAAAAAAACGTTGATCGGCTTCTCCTCACTCGCGTCTGACAGACTAGACACTAGACCACCAGGAGAGCACCCAGGACCACCAAGGAAGAGGGGAACAGCTGAATGGCTAGGTATGTACCCCATGGCAAGCCACATGTTTAAATATAACATGATGCCCAGCAATGCCACCCATCAGTACCATCCAAAAGTGCCCTTCAGTACCACCTCATCGGTGCCCATTAGTGCCAGTCATTGAAGCCATATCAGTGCCCGTCATTGAGGAAGAAAACAAAGAAAAACTTTTTTTTTTCTTCAAAATTTTCGGTCTTTTTTTATTTGTTGCGCAAAAAATACAAACCGCAGAGGTGATCAAATACCACCAAAAGAAAGCTCTATTTATGGGAACAAAATTAGAAAAAATTTGTTTTGGTACAGTGTTGTATGACCTCGCAATTGTCATTCAAATTGCGACAGCACTGAAAGCTGAAAATTGGCTTGGGCAGGAAGGTGTCTAAGTGCCTGGTATTGAAGTGGTTAAAGAGGAAGTAAACCCTGATGAGTTTACTTCCTCTTTCATTCCCTGCAAAGGCAATGCATAATGGACTACTATGCATCGCATAGTAGCCCATTATGTGTGACTTACCTGACACAGGAGCCAGCGAAGTCACCGCTGTCCCCTGTAGTCCGGCGCATCCATCTTCTCGGTGGGGTCTCGCAGCTCCGCCGCTGTCATTCGGCGAAGCCGCGATGACGTCACTCCCGTGCATGCGCACGGGAGCCGAGACGCGCGGCATCTTCGTCATAGACGATGCCACGCTCAGTGCGCCTGCGCGCCGCTGTCTACGGCACATGCGCCGTAGACAGCGGTGCCTGTCTTCGGGCAAATATCTCCTAAACCGTATAGGTTAAGGAGATATTTCTTGGACCTACAGGTAAGCCTTAATCTAGGCTTACCTGTAGGTCAAAGTGGTTTGTAAGGGTTTACAACCACTTTAAAGATGGTGCAGCCATAAGACCATACAACAAAATATTACAGTGCACACATGCAAAAAAAGACATTTACCCCCTGCAAGGCTTGTTTAAAACGCCTAGACATTTTCAAAAACACATTATCAAAAAATATGGTGATTTGGTCACACCATATTGCTATATAGTGCTTAAGCTCACATACTGCCACAAAGTACCCCATGATTAGTGGGTCTTACACTATCCATAGACTGAGAGATCCTGCTTCTCAGAACCATGGGAGCTATACTCCTCTATATGGAAGATCTTGAGGTCATGACACAGGTGAACACTAATGAGAGGCACTGATGAGGGAGTGGGGTGCTCCTCACCCAAAAAGGATTTGGTCAGAATCCATATAACAGTTCTGTTGTATGGTCTTATGGCTGCACCATCTTTAATGCATCTTTTAGAGTGTGCCCCCCAAATATCTTTGTGTGTGTGTGTGTGTGTGTGTGTGTGTGTAAACTCACAAATCTCTTTTCTGTGAGGAGAGAGACAGATAGATCGTGTGTCCCTACTAGCTAGGAACAATGATCTGTTTTCTCCTGTAGTCAGTTTCTTCCCCCTACAGTTAGAACACACACTGATGGAACATGGTTAAACCCTTGAACGCCCCTTAACCCCTTCCCTTCCTTTTGCGCAAACCAATGTAGAAGAATGTATACCGTATATACTCGAGTATAGGTCGATCCGAATATAAGCCGAGGCCCCTAATTTACCACAAAAAAACTGGGAAAACTTATTGACTCGTGTATAAGCCGAGGGTGAGACATGCAGCAGCTACTGTTACAGCTTAAGAGTGGAAAAGAGGGTCAACAATGCCCATCTGCAGCTGCATACCTCCCTGTGTCCATCCCTGTGTCCCGTCCCTCCCTGTGTCCATCCCTGTGTCCCGTCCCTCCCTGTGTCCATCCCTGTGTCCCGTCCCTCCCTGTGTCCATCCCTGTGTCCCGTCCCTCCCTGTGTCCATCCCTGTGTCCCGTCCCTCCCTGTGTCCCGTCCCTCCCTGTGTCCCGTCCCTCCCTGTGTCCCGTCCCTCCCTGTGTCCCATCCCTCCCTGTGTCCCATCCCTCCCTGTGTCCATCGCAGCCTACCTGTGCCAATCTGCAGCCTCTTTGCCTTCTGCAGCCTCTGTGTGCCATGCCGCACCTCTCCTCCTCGTCTGACAGACGGCGGCCATTCCACTGTTCAAAAGCCGCGCCTCTCTGTCTGTGATAGGCGGAACACTCAATTTCCCAGCAGTCAGTGTTCCGCCTATCACGAACATCCTCTCATCCTCGTCCGTAGTATGAGAATGAGCGGATGTCCGTGATAGGCGGAACACTGACTGCTGGGAAATTGAGTGTTCCGCCTATCACAGACAGGGAGGCGCGGCTTTTGAATAGTGGAATGGCCGCCGTCTGCCTACCTGATCTGCATGACTCGAGTATAAGCCGGGGGGGGCACTTTCAGCCTAAAAAAAGGGGCTGAAAATCTCGGCTTATACTCGAGTATATACGGTATATTGACCAAAACTGATGAAGAAATTAGATTTTTTTTTTTTTTAAACATTTTTGGGAATACGGTATTTTATTAAATTATTTTTTTTGTTTATAGCGCAAAAAAAACGCAGAGTTGATCAAATACCACCAAAAAAAAGTTCTATTTGTGGGAAAAAAAGGACGTAAATTTTGGGTACAGCGGCGCACGACCACGCAATTGTTAGTTAAAGTGAGTGTCGTATTGCAAAAAATTGCCTGGTCAGGAAGGGGGTAAATTCTTCCAGGGCTGAAGTGGTTAATTGGGCGACTATGTGGCAGATGAGGTTTAATGTAGATAAATGTAAAGTTATCCACTTGAGGGCTAAGAATATGCATGCATCATACATGCTAGGGGGAGTACAACTGGGGCGATCCATAGTGGAGAAATCCGATTTGCCTTTTGGGGGATCAGGAAGGAATGTTTTTTTCCCCCTGTTGTAGCAAACTGGAGCATGCTTTGCTGGGGTTTGTCGCCTTCCTCTGAATCAACTTTGTGTATATGGGATTGTATTATTATTATTATTATTATTATTATTATTATTAGATTGTGTATATGGGAAATTATTATTATTATTTATTTATTTTTAGGGTTAAACTAGATGGACTTTTTTTTTTTTTTTTCCAACATGACTAACTGTAAAACTTCCACGCCATGCTTGGTTAGGAGAGAGGGCACCGCGTTTGGGAACAGAAGGCGGGTTTTTCTAAAAATCTGAATCCCCAGCAAGTGGCTGGGGATTTGAATTTTACTGCTCCCCCTACTCTGGTAACCTAAGCCTTATGCTGGTACCAGCCATGATACCACGCATTGATTTGACAATCTTTACTTACAAAACACTAGAACAATGTAATTGAACAGCTATTTTTTTTCTCTCAGAAATCTATCGTGGTGGTCTTCAGATACGTGCAATATGATTAATGGAACAGATGGGACATCTTTTCACCCATTAATAGATAAAAATGACATTCTTTACATGTTTTCATCAGACCTGTGCAGGTAAGGAGGAAACCTTTGTTAAAATCTTGCAAGATGCTGTAATCTATTATTTAACCTGTTGTGTTCCCTGTTGTCCTATGTGCTACTTTACCACAACACTTCTTCTGGCTATGCCTTGAAGAAACTAATATAACAGTTGAGAGGATGTAATGAACTGAAAGTACAAAGGTGTCGATTACGCCTTAAAGCCGTAGTAAATAAATAAATAAATAAACCCCTGCAAGACAATGGTATAATGTGCTATTATGCCTTGCATAATAGCACATGAAATACCTTAGAACAGTAATGGCAAACCATGATGCTCAACTACACTACAGAGTGCATGAGCATCATGGGAAATGTAGTTCTAAAACATCTGGGGTGCCAAAGCCCGCCATTACTGCCTTAGAACGAAGCCCTCCAGTGCCCTGCTGCCACCGCTAGTAGGGCTTTCATTTTAACCTGGTCTTTCCTCGGGATTTGCGTGCTCTGGCCATGCCATAATGACGTCACTCCCACCCATAAGTGCGTGAGTTGCGTACCATGGCACAGAGCTCTGAAGGGACGGCATGGGTATTCCTCTGGGAGAGCAGAGGAATCCAGAGCATGCAGCTCCACCTGTACTGTTCTGTGCTGTATCTGTGACTGAAGAGAACAGGGTACAGAATGCTACTAACTAACAAAAGGGCTTGCCTTTTTTGTTAGGAGCAGCGTCAGCTCTATTTCCTATTTAGGAGAGTGATGTAAGCATCATGCTTGCACCACTCTTTAATTCCCCCCCCCCCCCCCCCCATTGGCTCTAGTGCAAAATAAATAGTGTGATACTTGAAACAGAACTAAACTTATCGATTTACCTGTTTCCCAAAACTGATCACCTGTGCAGCACCAAGGCAACTACAGATCAAAGAGACTAAGGTGGCAGCTTCTTTGGCTAAAGTTTAGGTGGGTGTAGTTTTGCTTTAAGTCATAGATCATTGTGCAACTAGTTGATCACAAAGCCCAACAAAAGCAGCCAATATAACCACAAAGAGTTAAGCCGAACATAAACAATTTGAAACTCGACCAGTTCAGCAGGGACTGAGATTCAAACCATGTATGGGCAGGTTGATTGTACCCAAGTTGATCAAATCAGCCTGTCGGATTTTACATACGATTAATGCTAGCGGCTATTATAGCTGCTAGCAGTAATCACTGAATTATGGGTGCATCTGTAATGTCTGTTTTTTTTTTTTCTTAGTTCACCATGCATGGTTCACAAATACCTGTTAATCCTGCCAGGGAAATCCACCTAATGCAGTTTAATGTAATGGTGTGGCAATGATGCTGCACTGCTCCTGAATTTAGATTATAGTTGCCACTCATGTAGGCTGTGCTTGCTTGTACTACAATGGTATAAATGTTGTGAGGGCTTGACTAGTATCATTGTCACTGTTGATTCACAAGCCTGTAACTTGTCAATTGGGCACATTGCCACACCTATTCCTTCCCACAGCTTCTGTTGCTGAAACCCTCCCACTGTGATCTGCAGTGTCTGGGAGTGAAAGTGTATGAGACATAAATATAGGAGGATTTGGTGTGGTCAGGGAAGGTAAAGGAAGTTTTTTTTTTTTGTTTAGTATGAGGCTTGTGCATCGCATCATGTAGTATCTGGATTTGATAATTAGACTATCATACAGACGCCTTTATGACAGTAGTACTTCAAAATGGACCTAGACTCAAAAAGTGAAGACATGCTGTGTTTTTGGGAATGGCCACATGGCATTTTAGGTCATTGACATTAACCCTCATACTACCAGCCCTCTGTCAGATTCCATTTACTTTTTATTAGTGGAATTAAAGTCATTTTATGTCATTTTAATAAATGCATAGATTTGATTAGAATTTGTTTCTGATATCTATGTGAAGTACAGCTTTAAACAGACTGTTCTTTAGCTCTGTTTGATATTCTATGATGATTTTTTATTTTTTTTCCCCCCTAGATCTTTGTACGCACTTTATGACTCTACAAAAAGTGTAAACCATATGTTGGCCTTCCGTTTTGTCCCACCTGCAAAAGTTTTTGCTAATGTAACGATCAATCCTGACAATGCTGGTTTCTGTGTTCCTGCTGGAAACTGCCTGCCTTCTGGACTGCTCAATGTCAGTGAATGCAAACAAGGTATGTAGTTCTACTTCATGCTATGTTAAGAGAAGATCATGTTCCGACAAATAGCCACCTGCCACAAAAGATCTGGAAGTTGCACATTCATACTAGGGTTAGAAAATTTACATTCAAATTAATATGGGTGTGACTTTGTGACCAGATCATTTAAATGTTTCACAGGATGTTGGAATATTCCATCTATAAATACTTCCTATTATCTCAGTTTTCTCTCTCTGGGGATGAAGTAAACTGCTACCGCTTCCAAATCTTCACTGCCTCCTATTCAGATGAGTGGATGGATGAATCTCGGCTAAGAGCAGTATACATGCAGGGAAACAAAGCACACAACCCTAGTGTTCTCCATTTTGAAACTCTCATTTAACGTATAGGATGAAATATTGCACTTACAAGAAATAGCACTATAAGCAGTGCTACTTATAGTGCTGACCATTTATCCCTCCTCTTTAATAACCACTAGCAAGACCACTTGGTGCAGAGATAGCCATGGGATGACGTCATGTACAGGATTCCTCGTTCTATACATACGTTAGGTCCAATAGTCAGGACTTCCTCAGTACTTCTACATCCACTCATCTGAGTAGGAGGCAGTGAAGATTTGGAAGTGGTAGTTTACTCCATTCTCAAAGAGGGTAAACTGTGAGGTGTGACCTACTGATAATGCGGGGGTCATGTCAGTGATGTGAGAGGCCATTCTGCATGTTCAGTTCAGTTTTGGCACCATGGTGATTTTCGTTGATTAAAGTTTGAATATATTCATCAACTTATCAAAATTTTGGCTGCACATTTGGACATTTGATGGACTGTATTATAATTTTGGAAGCTTTGTGTATGATACACAGAGGAGAAATACCATATTATACCATACCATTCTTGTTGTTTTTTGTTATGCACATATATGATGTGATCTATGCATACCGTCAATTGCCATTTTATGTTAGCAATTCTATTTTTTTTTTTTTTTTGTAGAGTTGCGCTACATCATTTTGGATATTAGTTTATATAATACTTTTTGAATCAGTTAGTTGTTGGCTTGCAGTTCACTGAGTACCAATTTTTGATTTACCAAAGAGGATTGCGCTGATTGATTATTCACAAACTAACTGTCGCCTTTTCCAAATGTCTGTTAGTACTTGTTCATATCTTACTGAATGCTGTCCCTTTATTTCCCTTGGCGGATTCCAGTCTGATGTTGGTGCGGTGTTCCTCAGGGCTCATGCGTGGGACCCTTACTTTTTTTTTTTTTTTTTTTTTTTTTTATCATTTACATGTTTCCACTTTTACCAACTGTTTAGATCACATGGGCTTAATTATCCCTTCTATGTCGCTGGCACTCAGATATACATCAACACTAAACTAAACTAAACTGTCAGATGAAAACAGATGGATTGTATGTAATCCTCAACTGATCATGATACTAGAGCCTCTCTTGGTCCCTATGGCATGGCTTGGGTAAAGACCAACTCCAGTCAAAACTTTTTGTCTCCTAGTTGTGGATAAAAATAGGAAAAATTAGAACCTTTTGTAAAGTCTTAAATGCCCTTTGTGTCTCGCTGAGATTTTTAGTCAGGCTTCATTCAGCTTGTAAAAAAGCAGCAATAACAGCAAGCTTTGACAAAGCATTTTCAGAGCTTTCAGCAAGTTTGTTGATGTACCATTCAACTCTAGTTTGTAAATGTTGAACACCGATCCTAATGAGAGTGTTGTTTGCCCCTTCAACAAGCTTCTAGAAGTGCTGAAGCCTGCTAGCAGCTTGTTTCAAGTGGCAATCTGCACTGCATTTTAGGATCTGTGTTCAACATTTACAAACTGGAGCTGGAGCTTCAACAAAACTTACTAAAAAAACTCTGCAAATGCTTTGTAAAAACTTGCTGTTCACACTTCTCTAAGACCCCTTTCACACTGGGGCACTTTGCAGGCCCTACAGCGCTAAAAATAGCACCTGCAAAGTGCCCAGAGGGCTTTCACACTGGAGCGGTGCGCTGGCAGGATGGTAAAAAAAAGTCCTGCTAGCTGCATCTTTTGGAGTGGTGAAGGAGCGGTGCGTATACCGCTCCTGCCCATTGAAATGAATGGGTCAGAGCGGCTATACCGCTGGCAAAGCGCTTTGCGGATGGTTTTAACCCTTTTTTTGGCTACTAGTAGAGGTTAAAAATGCCCTGCTAGCGGCCGAATATCCCTGCAAATATGACTGTAAAGCACTGCTAAAAATGGTGGCGCTTTTCCGCCAACGGACCCACCGCCCCAGTGTGAAAGGAGCCTTATACAAGCTAAAGCCTGTGTGAAACAGGCCTTGCATGCAACATGTAACCCTGTTGGGGGTGTTTCACCCTCAGTTCTAATTTTGGCGGCAGCAATCCTGACAGGGGTTCTAAATGTTTGTATGTGTCTTCATTGCTGTCTGTTTCCTCAGCTGGAAGGATTCCCCCACATCTGTGTGTGTGGTGTGTGTGTTTTTTTTTTTTTTTTTTTTTTTTGTAAATCTCAAGGGCTGGTCCTGGTTTCTGACAGTCAGTGTCTCCTTCCTTCTCTCTGTTCCAGCCCTGCAACCTCCAAAAAGCTCTTGGGAAAAAATTGTTGGATGCCTATGACCCCTGCTGCATGCTGTGGCTCTGTCACTACAAGACTTAACAGTTGCAGAGAGGAACCATGGTGTGCAGCAGGGGACACCATGAAAATATCAAATTCTGAATAGGATTACTGAGACTTTAGTGCAGGAAGAGGGGAGGTAGAAGACGCAGGCTGCTGGAGAGGTAAGTAGGATAGCTTTGCTAATGCAAGGACTTGCCGTCGGAACATTTTGACAAGTTCACTTTAAAAAATAAAAAGCACCTATGAGTTTTTGCACTCTTGCATATTGATGCATAATGTTTTTTATTATTATTTATTTTTTATCCTATTTGACAGGTGCTCCCATCATTCTCTCATCTCCCCATTTTTACCAAGCGGATAAATCCATAATTAATAGCATAGAGGGAATGAATCCTAACAAAGATGACCATGAAACCTTCCTGGATATCAATCCGGTAAGAGAAATGTGTATCAAATCAGTATGAAAAAGGCCCGTGTGTGTGTGTGTTTGTGTTGTTTTTTTTTTTATTCCTTTATTTCTTTAAGAAATTCTAATGCACAAAACTGACAAAAACATTACCAGTAAATAGAGTATTGGTAATAGAAAGGTGTAGCAAATCAGTATGGGGAAAAAAGCCCATTATATTGTAATTTTTATTTATTTATTTTTTTTAAGCAATTATAATGCACAAAACTGACACACATTAGCAGTATATACAGAGTACTGGATATTAGTATAAGAGAATGCAATGTCATACATACAATATGAGAAAAATCAACATAACCTAGCCAATAATGGGTTGTATGAAGACAAAAACTAGAGATTGTCAAAAACATTGGTATGTTAGGAACATTCTGGACAAAATTGCTGGGAAACTCTACAAGAGGTAACCCAGAGGTAAGAAAGGGGGGATTGAAGCAGAAGCTGAGGTAGACTGACTTTCCGAGATATCATGGCCTGAAATATAACAAAACCAGGGACTAATAATGGGCATAAGGGAAATACTAAGATACAATACCTGAGAATAAAAGCCTGATTTACAGTGCCTTGCGAAAGTATTCGGCCCCCTTGAACTTTTCAACCTTTTGCCACATTTCAGGCTTCAAACATAAACATATAAAATTGAAATTTTTTGTGAAGAATCACCAACAAGTGGGACACAATTGTGAAGTGGAACAAAATCTATTGGATTTTTGAAACTTTTTTAACTAATAAAAAAATGAAAAGTGGGGCGTGCAAAATTATTCGGCCCCCTTGCGTTAATACTTTGTAGAGCCACATTTTGCTGCGATTACAGCTGCAAGTCGCTTGGGGTATGTCTCTATCAGTTTTGCACATCGAGAGACTGAAATTCTTGCCCATTCTTCCTTGCAAAACAGCTCGAGCTCAGTGAGGTTGGATGGAGAGCGTTTGTGAACAGCAGTTTTCAGCTCTTTCCACAGATTCTCGATTGGATTCAGGTCTGGACTTTGACTTGGCCATTCTAACACCTGGATACGTTTATTTGTGAACCATTCCTTTGTAGATTTTGCTATATGTTTGGGATCATTGTCTTGTTGGAAGATACATCTCCATCCCAGTTTCAGGTCTTTTGCAGACCCCAACAGGTTTTCATCCAGAATGGTCCTGTATTTGGCTGCATCCAACTTTCCCTCAATTTTAACCATCTTCCCTGTCCCTGCTGAAGAAAAGCAGGCCCAAACCATGATGCTGCCACCACCATGTTTGACAGTGGGGATGGTGTGTTGAGGGTGATGAGCTGTGTTGCTTTTACGCCAAACATATCGTTTTGCATTGTGGGCAAAAAGTTTGATTTTGGTTTCATCTGGCCAGCGCACCTTCTTCCACATGTTTGGTGTGTCTCCCAGGTGGCTTGTGGCAAACTTTAGACAAGACTTTTTATGGATCTCTTTGAGAAATGGCTTTCTTCTTGCCACTCTTCCATAAAGGCCAGATTTGTGCAGTGTACGACTGATTGTTGTCCTATGGACAGACTCTCCCACCTCCGCTGTAGTTCTCTGCAGTTCATCCAGAGTGATCATGGGCCTCTTGGCTGCATCTCTGATCACTCTTATCCTTGTCTGAGCTGAAAGTTTAGAGGGACGGCCAGGTCTTGGTAGATTTGCAGTGGTCTGATACTCCTTCCATTTCAAAATGATCGCTTGCACAGTGCTCCTTTGGGATGTTTAAAGCTTGGGAAATCTTTTTGTATCCAAATCCGGCTTTAAACTTCTCCACAACAGTATTACGGACCTGCCTGGTGTGTTCCTTGGTCTTCTGCGCTTTCAACAGAACCCTGAGACTATCACAGAGCAGGTGCATTTATACAGAGACTTGATTACACACAGGTGGATTCTATTTATCACCATCAGTCATTTAGGACAACATTGGATCATTCAGAGATCCTCGCTGAACTTCTGGAGTGAGTTTGCTGCACTGAAAGTAAAGGGGCCGAATAATTTTACACGCACCACTTTTCAGTTTTTTATTTGCTAAAAAAGTTTAAATTATCCAATAAATTTCGTTCCACTTCACAATTTTGTCCCACTTGTTGGTGATTCTAAACAAAAAATTAAGATTTTATATCTTTATGTTTGAAGCCTGAAATGTGGCAAAAGGTTGAAAAGTTCAAGGGGGCCAAATACTTTTGCAAGGCACTGTAGCTCAACCTTCTTGTATAAATCTAATTACTTCAACTTACTGTATTCCACTAGAAAAATCTTTATTCGGAAAGAAACAATTGGCTATAAAATTGGTACCACATCAAACGCACACTCATGCTGATAAAAAAGCCACATGTCCACCTCATTTACATGCATCTGACCACAAATGGCAGATTGTATAAGCCTGCTACTTGGCTAATACTGATAAATGTGGGGGAAGGGGGTTATGCTGGGAAGATGGTCCTGCAAAAAGTAGAGCGGTATAGTTCCTTGGATGGACATCTGAATGCCAATGCAGCAAAGAGTGTATATTATTGATCAGTCTAAAAGGATCATATGATTCATGAGATGCAACTAACTGTGTTGCTGAGGTAAATCCAAATGACATACAGATGGTACAGTGGGCTAGAGGAGGCTCATTAATTAAGGTTCGATGGGTGCAGTATTCAAAAATATCTGCTACGCCTGAGCTAATCTCCATGTCTTGAAATCCTCCCTCGCACTGTGTAGTTGGCCACATTGGTAGGGCAAAACACGAGTCTATGACCATCAATCACAGTTCAATAAATTTAAAGATTGTATGCCATAGAAATCATATTATGAGCAAGTTGAAAGTCCCATATCCAAGAAAGGTATAAGTGATAAAGTATACTTATCAAATCCTGTATTGACAGATCTTATGGCCAGTGGAAAAGTCATCCGTTACAAGATATTGTCATCTTGTAGTGATTTTGAGGTCATAGTAAGGTGGATAGTGGCATAGGCCTGACCAGTTTTGCCAGTCTCAGCCAGCTGCTTCAGAGAAAGGGAATCTCAGGCTTTTATTCTCATGTCACTTACTTATAGCTCCCATCTCATTTATGTTTACCCTGAGCAGTTTTCAAAGGGACGTGTATGTATGTATGTGTATATATATGTATGTGTATATATATGCCCATTGTTAATGAATGCATATACTAGAAGAAACTCGCAGCTCCCAGTCCCAGTAAGTTTCTGTAATAAATAGCAAAGCATGCTGGTTATAAGGATTAAACTGGGATTAAAATAGGATGCCTAAAGTGTAGAGTGCAGTAACCCACAACTGCCAATCAGTAATAATCATTCATGTGATATACTCTAGTAAACTAAAATCTTATAGGCTGCTATGATGTATTGTACGTGTAATCATTGTATTTTCTTGCTTGTACAGCCTGATTTCTATAGTTATTGTGAAAAACAAATACCAGAAGTAATATGAAGTTTAAGTTTTTTTTTTCCCCTCTATATCGGCTTAATATACAGATATAAAATAATTCTGTGTACCTTTGGATAGTTTAGTCTAATAGGTTTTAAGCTTTGGATTTGCCAAACTTATTTTTGTCAGTTGGACTTAAAAAAAAAAATGGAAGCTACCATCAACCACGTGAAATCTAGTGGCACTTGGGAATGAAATGTTGATTGTTTTATCAAGTACATAGTGAATGCCGTGTCTGTGTTTTTATTTTTTTTTATTTTATGTGTGTACCATAACAGATCTGGTTATTCATTTACCAGATTTGGCCAGGTACAGCTGAAATCTGAAGGTTACAGGTAACAATAACAGAGCAGACCTTGAGGTAGAAGCAGTTCTACTTTGACCACATAAGACCCCAAAGCCCTTGTACACACAGTCGGAGAAACCGTCGGAATGTGTCCTATTGGACCGTGTTGTCGGATAATCCGACTGTGTGTGGAATGCATCGGACTGTTTCCGTCGGACCAAATTTTCAAACTTGCTGGAAATATTTTCTGACAAACTGGTCCGATAGGACATACTCCGATCCTGTGTAGAGAATTTCGATCGGACAAAGTGCCACGCATGCACAATCAAATTCCTACATCAAAGCTATTGGTTACTAGCCTGAACGTAGTCCCATCGTAACAAAATTACGTCATCACGTTCTGAAAAATCAGATTTTTCGACAACTTTGTTGGACCGTGTGTATGCAACAGTTTCGGACAAGACCTGACGGACAAAATCCGACGGATTTGGTTGTCGAAATGTCCGACCATGTGTACAAGGGCTAAGATTTGGTCACCATGTGACTGATTGTTGCAATCAAGCAAATTGATATCAAAACTTACAGGTGGCTGATGTGGTGACCATGCACACATTTTGTACACACACACACACACACACACACACACACACACTGTGCAACTGGCTTTCTGCATGGTACTTCATGTAGGCATTACCTCGACAACCATGAGGTTGTACTTTGACATAGTTTGAGCAATAAGGCTAACCACAAGGCAGATAAGTCACCTTTCTTGTGTTATCACATGCTCATCTTCCTTAAACTTTGACTTTTTCTTTTTCTACCAAGCAGAGGAAATGGAAGCTATATAATGTGACAAGTGTGGATGTTCATGTGGGTGGACAAATTAACTGCAAATAAAAAAAAATTCAGTTTCTTTCATTTCCCCATACATATGACTTGATATTCAGTTGAACACAATTTAACCGTATTGGTTAGATTAGGTGAGCTTTTACTACTCTGTAGTAGTAAACTGCACCTACTAATTGCACTAATCTACTAAGCGCTTTCTGTAGTTGCTAATCTGCAATTCTCTATAGTTAATTAAATGACAAGAACATGGAAGAGCAAGCTTGTAAAAAAAAAAATATGAAAGATCATAAAAAATCACTTCAAAGTAGTTGTAAATCCTTACATATAACCAGTGAAGAGACTGACATCAGGTAACAAAATCCTCGTACATAGTCTTCTCTTTACATCCATTTAAAGTCCAGAATGTATAAAGCTTGTCTGAGCTGTCAGAAAGCAGGGGGCATAGAGCTTAAGTTGCACTCTGCAGAGCTCCGTGAGGAGCGTTCACTTGAATGGGTCATGTTTTGCAGCGTTACTACCCACCAAACATGTAAACAAAACAAACCTCATCCTGCGCATGAGTGTGATAGTCTGGTAACAGTTCTTCAACAGTAACTGCTTCCCAACACGGGACAACTCCTTCAAGCCTTGCTGCACTCTGAGGACTGGGGCTGTCCTGAAACGAACTATAAAATACAAACAAAAGCGGGCGCACCAGCCTAGTGCACTATCCCATGTGATGTTTGTTATTAAGCCACATTAAAATGTACACACAAACCATGTGAATAAAACAGCACAGCAAGCTATACATCTGTAGCACCATTTATACATAAGACTCTGCGCACTCCATGGCTCAGGAAAACTTCACTGGAATCCTAGGTGGCTTAAGTGTTTTGAGGGCTATACTCGATTGCAAATGAATTTTTGCTATTTTCACCCTAACATTCCTGCCCGCCAATCAGAAGGCAGGGTGTCAGACCTGTCTCCTGATTGGCCAAAGCGCCAGGCATTTCCAGTTGGATGCCTGGCACTTAGGAAGAGGAGCAGAGGAGATGCGCGCTGGTCTGGAGGAAGGATACCTCCGCTGCTGCTGCTCTGGTAGAGACACAGGAGCACTTGGAGAGGATACCGAAAGCACGGCGTTTAGTGCCTGACCATCCGTTGGGGGGGGGGGGGGGGTCTGTCAGAGCCACAAGGTGGGGTGGTGCTGTCATCAGAACCCAGTGCTGTGAGGAGAGTGCTGTCATCAGATCCACAAACAGGGGGGGGGGGGTTATGTGCTGACAGAGCTGCGAGTGGGGGGGGTGGGGTTCTGTCTGAGCCGGGGGCACTGTGCTGATCTGTATACCCTGATCTGTGAGGCTGAGCTGTATACCCTGATCTGTGAGGCTGAGCTGTATACCCTGATCTGTGAGGCTGAGCTGTATACTCCTAACACTATGGGTGGAATACAGGGGATGGAGTGGGTGGATTCTATAAGTGATGGGGTTTATGAAACATGTGAGGGGTCAAAAAGGAAGGGCGGGGTCTGGCGAGCCCCCATCCTAAAACTTCACCAGCCGCCACTGCATTTTTGACATTGCTGTCAAGCATAGCATCCTGGCGAGCTTGCTTCTGCTTGCTGGGGAGGTACTCCTTCCCTTTCTATGGGTCCAACACCTTAAATCCCTTACATAGCAAAACACGACAGAAGACATTTCATGCACCCAGTACAAGAAACAGAAAAAAAATCTCAGTCTCTGTGTGTAAAGGGCATATAGTGGATTGCTTTATTTTACATTGTGTCCTGTGACAGTGTGTAGTAATGTGCATGAATCACTTTGGGGTGACTTTAGTAATAACCACTTCCTTCTCTCTAGCTTTTGTCCAGTAATTGCCATCTTGCTCTAATCCTAAAGAGAGCACACTGGGACAAAGGAAACTTAAACTGTGCTCTTCAGCTTATGTCAGGACTTCCTTTTATTCTCTCCATACAGTTGCTGTAAGGGTTAATCAAAATCTGCAAGGCAAGTGTTTCCACATCTGTGACCTCTTTCCTAGATTACAGTAATCCTTTTTCCCTTTCACAATCATGAATCAGTTTATTGTTATCACATATCACTGATGATCACATGAAGTTTGTGATTCAGAAGAATTAAAATTGTTCTCCGTTTTTTTACTTATACTTTTATATAAAAAAAAAGAAAAAAAAACAGCCTTCCTCCCCACAATTTATTATTTTTTTTCAATTTATCTAATTATTGCAAGGACCGTAAAGTTAAAGCTAATTCTTCTAATATGGGCACAAAGTACACTATTGCTATATTTCATTAAAGTATAACTAAAGGCAAAACTTTTTTAGTTTTTGATGGCGTGCAGAGGGATTAAAACACCTGTCCGTGTGTATTGCTGTCTGTGCCCCTGTTAGGGAGATTCAACCTCTATTTGTCCTGTTTACCATTATTGAAAGTAAAACTAAAGGAAAATCACAAATTTTTGTCCCCAGAAAAGTAATACCAAAAAGGGACACTAGTTCTGGTAATCTGGGGGTCACCAAAGAATTCCCTTAATTTGCAGGATCTCCTCTCACTTCCTGTTTGTGATGGGATGTGAAGGGAAATCTCTGCAAGGGGAACACGGATGGTGGGAAAAAAAATTGGCGGGTTAGAACTCTCTTTTGTTCTATCCAAAATAAAAATAAAAAGTTTTGCCCATAACTCTAGTAGTGGATGTAAACCTTGACATTTACCCCGTGAAGTGCACAACCTCAGATGACACAGAGATGAAACCAATCTCCCTACATAAGTTTTACATGTATATCTGCTGTCCTCAGCTTTTTATACTGTTTATAAAGTGCACGTCCTATTAGAAGTGTATCTTGCTGTTCCAGCAGGGGGAGTCTTGCAATACACTATAAGACAGCTGATTGGAGGAAAGGCACATACCCCCCCTCCCTCCACATAGGCAGAGACTTGCAGAGCTGTGCTGTGAATTGACCAGCTGTCTGCCAATCTATTTATAGCACCCGCCCTGACACAAATTTCAGGGTGATTTTATCACAAGTGTCAGAACTAAGGATGAGCTCAGGCGTGTTCGCATGGTCCACGTGCAGAGCCTGCCAGGAAGTCGGCGCAGCACTGCGCTAATCACAGGGAGTGAGACATTGCCCCAATGCACGGCTGCAGAGATCGAGCAATGCCTCACTGCTTGTGATTAGCGCAGCGCTGCACAGACTTCCTGGCGGGCTCTGCACGTGGACCATGCAAACACACCTGAGCTTATCCCTAGTCAGAACTTGTCAGAAGTTATCAGGCTGATTTTATCATAGGTGTATCTAAAATGATAGACAGAATAGCAACCAAAAATCCAGAAAAAAATACAATACAAATGTTATAAATTTAATTGCAGTTAAGGGAGTAAAATAAGTATTTGATCACCAAGCAAAACATGACTTAGTACATGGTGGAGAAACCCTTGTCAGCAAGCACAGAGGTAAGATGTTTGCACCCGTCTCGGAGGGGATTTTGGTCAACCCTTCTTTACAGATCCTCTCTAAATCCTTAAAAGAGAAATTAAGAATTTTTTATTTTGCCCCAATCATACTTGCCTAGGTGGATGCTGCATCTGTCCCCCATCACCTCTATATTGAGAACCGAGCGATCGAACACCGCTGATCACTCGGTTTTCATAGCTCCCTGACAGCTCTATGCTCTTCTTCCCCCTTGCTCACTAGAGTGCTGAGCTGTGGAGGGGGCGGAACGGGCATCTCAGCCTCTCAGCGATTTGCTGAGACAGGTGGCAGTCCAGACAACTGGCAGATCCAGACTCCATGGTCGGGATGACGTGGTGCCTGGACTGACATTGGTGATGTCAGCAGAGAGCAGACATCAGTCTGCTCTCTGCTGAAAATGGGTCACAGGAGTGCAAAACAAGTTGCACTCCTGTAATCCATAGGAGAGGTCCGGCCAAATGAGCTTTGGTTGGGCTTCTCCTTTTTAAGGTTACTTGGCAACTCCAAAGTTTTAGCTCTCTCAATAAATTTTCTATAGGATTAAGGTCTGGGGACTGGCTAGGCCCATTACAGCTTTCTGCAGGTCTACAATCTAGTCTCTGACGTATATTGGCAGCTCTTTGGTTAGGATTAAGGTCTGGGGACTGGCTAGGCCCATTACAGCTTTCTGCAGGTCTACAATCTTGTCTCTGACGTATTTTGGCAGCTCTTTGGTCTTGCCCATGATGGCGAGGTTTGAATGGAAGAAAGAAATTCTGTGGACAAGTGTATCGTTGAACTGCCGATCAATTTATACCATTGGTATCATGTGTTTTTGCTGGATTTTTGGTTGATATTCTGTGTCTCTCATTTAAAAATTATAGACCCTACATTTCTATGTATATACACAATTTATTTTTATAAGTGTACAGAAAGCTTATGCCGCGTACACACGATCAAACTATCCGGCAGACAAAGTGCCGGACTTTGCAGCAGAGGTCTGGCGGACTTTCTGAACAAGTGGACCTGCCCACGCACGACCGTACTTTTCCGGCGGACAATCCGCCGGACTTTTGAAATGAATGGACTTGCCCACACACAGAGTAAAGTCCGTTAGTTTTGAACATGACTCCAGGTAGATGGAACTAGCGAAGGAAGTCAATGTCGCCTCCCACATCGGCGAGATTGACACCTCGCGAGCCCCGTCACCTGGTATGGATTTAAAGGGGAACCCCCTACGCCAAAAAAAGTGGGGGTCCCCCCAAGGTCCATAGCAGACCCTTATCTGAGCACGCAGCCCGGCCGGTCAGGAAAGGGGGTGGGGACGAGCGAGCGTCCCCCCCCCCCCTCCTGAGCTGTACCAGGCCGCATGCCCCCAAAGCACCTTGTCCCCATGTTGATGAGGACAAGGGCCTCTTCCTGACAACCCTGGCTGTTGGTTGTCGGGGTCTGCGGGCGGGGGGCTTATCAGAATCTGGGAGCTCACTTTAATAATGGGGCCCCCAGATTCCGGCCCCCTACCCTATGTGAATGAGTATGGGGTACGTTGTACCCCTACCCATTCACCTAGGGAAAAAAAGTGTACATAAAAAAAAAAAACGCAACACAGGTTTTAAAATACTTTATTAGACAGCTCCGGGGGTATTCTCTTCTTCCGTCTTTGGGGGGGGGTCTTCTCGTCGGACTCCTCCGCTATCTTCTCCTCCGCTATCTTCTGCTAGCTCTTTTACTAGCGGAGGAGACCAGCTTTCTCCTTCGTCGCCGCCGCTGTCCAGGGGTCTTCTTCCGAATTCGGGGTCTTGTCCCACTCTTCGGTTCTTCTTGCTGGGCCTCCGCTTTCTTCTTCCAGCTCTTTTACATGGGCCCCCTGAACCCCAGCCAGGGCCCTTTCCTCCGAGTCCGGCGGTGGAACTCCAGGGCGTGGTCACAGGTATGACCTTTGTGAGCCCTGTAGTTCCACCACTGGCATCAGTAGTTTTTTTTTTTTTTATCATTTTATTTTTAGGTGCCCCATTGGGGGACTGACCCTAGGCAGGATGGGGTCCCCGTCCCCAGAAGAGATGAGGTCCTTTTCTCCAGGGCAGATGAAGTTACTGCCCCCAGGTGAGACGGGGTCCCTGTCCCCACGTGAGAAGGGGCCCCTATCCCCAGGGGGAGATGGAGGGGGTAAGTAATGGTGTGTGGGGGATGGAGTGTCCTCCGGGGAGCCGGCTCTCATAGGGCTGCACTGCATCTGTGTGCTTAAAGTTTGTTTACCCGGGAGAAGTATGCAGTGCAGTGTGGGCTGGCGGGGGGGGGGGGGGCGGGTCTCTGGCTTGAAGAACAGACATTGGACTGAGCGGCAATGCATGGAGCAGGAGAGGGGTACTCTGAGGAGCCAGCCGAGGACACAGGTCATGCGGGGAATGCACATCTAAAGAGCAGCCAGTGCGATAGTTGAGCTCTGCTAGTCACCCTCCACCCACCCATGTGCATGGTGCACTGGTACCCCTAGTTGCCTATGCTGCTGCCGGCCATATGTAGAGGGGGCTGCATGGGCCCCCTTCAGCACAGGGCCCAGTTGCGGTCGCGATTGCTGCACCCCCTATAGTTATGCCCCTGACTAGGTGTTTTTTCTTTGTCTGCCCCACATTGGGGGGTTCTGTCCTCCTATTGTTTTCCTATTATGAGAGAGAACAGGAAGTGAGAAGGAATCTGATCACAAGGGACACAGGGAACAAAATGATTTATATAAATGGCTTACTCTACAAAAAAGTGAGTAATTTGCCGGATACATTTTTTTTTTTCTACTGGTCAACGTGCAAAAGCATTTTTCTTCTTGCTGTTACTAGTTTTACCACTTGGTGTACTTTACACATTTACTGGTGGCATATCTGTGCTGGGAGACGTGACACTGAGTAATAAGACACCCATTGTCTATCCCGAGGACATGTGTGCTTGGTAAGGCTAAAGAAGCCCATAGATAAATTTTTCTTTCCTTTTACCATGGGTGAAAGGGAAATAAAATTGCTTGTTTATTTATTTATTTTCTCCCATCAAAACCGTCAGTGTTGATGGGGGAATACCGCCCATGGCGCTATTTCATTCTGCCAGCAGGTGGGCGCAGAGCCTTCCTGGCTGGCAGACCACAACGGTTACTGCTAGTGGCTATAGCCACCTGCAGTAATTACATGTAAAAAAGTCCAACAGGCTGGTTGTAGCCAACTTGAGTACAACCAGCCTGCCCATAGATACATCGGTCTCTGCTAAACCTGCCAAATTTCAATCCATGAATGTGGTACAATAGCCATGAACTATGCGCACAGCAAGCAACATTTTAAAGTGTATGTGAAACCTAACAATGGACTTCTTTTATCTAATCTATTTTGGTCATGTAAATATACCATTGAAAGTATTTTGCTTTATCTGTTCAAAAAGTGCAAAAAATGGCTGTTGGTTCTGTTAAGAATCTTATGAACTGATTAACTTTTTGTGCTCTGCCTGGGCACATGGAGAGGTTTTAGAGATGGAGAGGTCTGTGTTCCTTGTAATGCATCAGCAATGGAGTAGGAGCAGCTGACATGTGCTTTGAAATATGGAGCTAAAATATGCTTTTTTTCGTGTCCCAAGAGGGATTTTGCATTACAAGACCCTGCCACAGGTTGGCACGCAGTCAAAGCACTTCAATGGGAGCTTTTGGCAAGCTTTCCCAGCTGCCAAACATGACACGCTGAGTTAATTTGTTGCACAGTGAAGCATCATGGCTGCGGCAATGTGAACAGACCTCAGTGGTCGCCAAGTTATTTTGTAGGTGGGCAATGGAATGACGATAAAAATGTTGATCAACTGACTTTTTACTGCTGCTTTGTGTGTGTGGAAACCGTTATTTGTTCTGTGTGCAGCATGTTTAAGGGGAAATGTTCATGTATTGCAGAGATGGGTTTTAAACATCGCACCTAATGATGTTGTCCCCCCCCCCCCCCCCCTTCCTTTCAGCTTACTGGAATATTACTGAGAGCTGCCAAGAGAATGCAAGTCAACATCTACATAAGACAAAATCCTAAATTTAGGTAAGTTTGTGAAGATGGTGACATGGACACAGTCACAAAAATTTTACAAGAGTGCCAAAGCAGGTTAGTGGCCCCAAATGCAGATACCGCCACCATTCATAAAATGCCTTGTCATTTTCTCAATGAAGACTCTCTAACTGGATAAGGCGGTGATCGTGACATTTCCGCTCTACCTCATCCAATGAAAGAACACTTTGTGAATGGCGGCAGTGCCGAGAGAACTTACCCCCTCCTGTGGTTATTGGTACTGGACTTGGAAAGCTGCTGCAATCACAGTAGTATGGGCAACTACTACAGTGACTTGCAGTTGACACCGGGTTCGGCCCAGTATGAGATTCATACTTACATTGCCAAGCTGGACCAATGTAACTATGCAAAATAACTCATACCGAAACTCCAGCTTTAAATTATAACTTAAAGCGGACCTTCGGTCATATTTTCAACTTTCCATCTATTAAATCTTCTGCCCTTGTTGTTTTAGATACCTATAGAACTGTTTACTCAATAGATTATATTGTTTTCATAGGATAATATATGTTTTTATCATACATCTGACCAATGGTTGTTACCTTTTATTTTGTTTCCAAAATTTACTATCCTCAAATGTTTCCAAATGTTGGGTTATTCCACAGGGCAATATAAAGGGGTTCAGTGGAACCCCCGTTCAGTAATACTCCCACTTAGCAGATCCCCCACTCGGTGGCAGCCCCAGCTCTGCTGATGCCCCACTCGGTGGCAGCCCCAGCTCTGCTGATGCCCCACTCGGTGGCAGCCCCAGCTCTGCTGATGCCCCACTCGGTGGCAGCCCCAGCTCTGCTGATGCCCCACTCGGTGGCAGCCCCAGCTCTGCTGATGCCCCACTCTGTGGCAGCCCCAGCTCTGCTGATGCCCCACTCTGTGGCAGCCCCAGCTCTGCTGATGCCCCACTCTGTGGCAGCCCCAGCTCTGCTGATGCCCCACTCTGTGGCAGCCCCAGCTCTGCTGATGCCCCACTCTGTGGCAGCCCCAGCTCTGCTGATGCCCCACTCTGTGGCAGCCCCAGCTCTGCTGATGCCCCACTCGGTAGTAACTGATGTCTTTCCGGTTTGCTTGTTGGATCTTTCATACCTGCAATATCTCCAAAACAAAGCAAAGCTAATGCTGAATAAAAGCCCCACAAATCTTCAGGGGCTGTAAGCAAGCTCTGAATTAAACTTTTATGGAGGCATTGTAGATGCTTTGAAGAACCAAGAAAGCGACATATGGTATAATTTAAGTGAAGCAAAGCAAACACAACATGTGAACAGGGCGGTAAGGTAACTATTTTATTTAGTGACAGGTGCTTTGATTGTCATTCAGAGTGCTTTAAAAATGTGTCCAGTGCCACAAGTAAACAAGCCCTTTTGTGTAGTATGGTTTGATTTCCTTGCACAAGATGTTTAAAATCCAGCCTTTGTGACAACCATGGCTCCTTCCAAGGATACACTGGAGAAGTTAGTGTAGCAATACCGGTAGAAGGATAGTGCAGCTCAAAGTGAGATTTTGAAATAAGGCTTCCCTGCAAGTATTTCTGATTTTATACCTGTTCTAGCACTGAACCATAATCCCTATATAAGCTATCTATTAAGGTGAACTTAGATCTTTTATAGCTTTAGTTATAGACAGATCTTTAGATGGTTAATAAAGAGTGTAATGTAGATGGGTCTTTTCTTAACAATAAGACCAGGGAAGAGCTAGAGCCCGCATGGTTTATTTCAGAGCAAAGTACAACTTGAGAAAAAGGCAAAATAGAGTAGAAAATGTGTATAGATTGTAAACTTGAAAAGGATGGAAATATAGCCAAAACATACGCACAAGTAATTTGGAGTTGCCGCCTATGACTCAGGTTCTAATTGATACTTTTTGTGAGAAATATCTTCTGTCCTATACATTAAATGTTAGTATTCATTATATGGATTCCTTTTTATTTTTTTTATTTTACATATCTCAATTTATCGATTTACATTTTACAATAGACTGGGCTGCTCAGCAAATGTGACAGGAATGGGGACAAATAACAGTTCAAATTTGTTGTTGTATCTGGTCAAGTGGGTCCATTTCTAAATCCATTTGTTGGATCAATGTGATGAGCATTCATGAAGGCTGCACATATTTTGGCTGTAATTTCATTTACAAGTCCCATGAGACATTGCAAGTCTCTGACAAGCACAGGCATGATTCCTAGAGGCAGAGGCATGATAGGATTTATAGTTTCACCACAGCTGGAGTGCCGAGGTTGCCTACGCCCTGCTGTAACAGATTCATTCTTATGATTGTCGGCTCCATCTAGTGGCCAAAATACGGTATAGTTTTCGAAAACACCCCAGTCCTAGTGAAAGAATATACCGCATTGCTAAAAAAAAAATTATTGTACTGAATACTATCACATAATGTTTTCAGAATGCAGTACATGTCTCAGTAGTGTTTTTAAACACTTACATACCACAGTATGTCATATGACATCCTGGGATTTCAGTGGGGATATCTGAATTGCAGCTACAGGCATCATTCAGATATCATCTTTTTCAGCCAGTGATTCCCTCATTAAAACAATCATAGCAGCAGTTCAGTCCCTTGATTGTTTTTAAAGGCAGTGGGAGGGAATGAAGCCCCCCCCCAAGGTGCTTCTAGTGGCTTGCCTGTGCAATCGGCGAGCTGGAGAAGGAATCCACTGGTGGCAGAAGTTTAGCATAGCGCTGACTGAGGACTAGATGGTCCCCGGTCATCTCTATGACTTTCAAAGGCCGCGGGTGCAACGTTATGATGTCAGGTATGGCCCTGGCAGCTGTAAACACTGCTGTGTATTCAGCTGGAAAGCCTGAGATGGGTTTTTTTTTGTTTTTGTTTTTTGTATCTCAGGCTTTCCAGCCTGATGGAGACCCCACATTTCTCCATAAAGTGGACCTGTCATGCACTATTTCTATTACAATGGATGTGTACATTCATTGTAATGGCAATGACAGTGATCACAAAAAAAGCATGAAATGTTTGGTGTCTATTTACTTGGCGTAACGTCATTTTTCACATTATACAAAAAATTGGGCTAACTTTGCTGTTTTTGGTTACATAAATTGCAAAGTTCCACTGTTAATGTATAATTCCTCATATGTTTCCAATTACCTTTCCATTCACATCCACCTAGGACCCTATTCACACCGCGGAGCCTATAGCATCTGCGCCATCTTATTCCTTAGGGTCTCTGCTAAAAAAAAAATATATATATGTTTGAAGGTTCTGAGTAATTTTCTAGCAGGAAAAAAAAAATATTTTTACATGTAGGAGAGTAATGCTGGAACTTCGGTGCGGTGTGTGTTTTTTTTTTTTTTTTTTTTTTTTTTTTTTTACATCTGAGTGTATTGTGGATTAAAACTCCAAAACATTCAAATGACAAAATCCTATATATTTAAATGGTGGCCATTCAATATGAGCACTCCGAAAGCTATGAACTACTTTTGAGGCATTTTTAGCCATATAGACTTCAATAGGAATGCATTTAATTGCTTGAATCAAGCATTTTTAGCCTGTATGAACTACCCAACCCCAGTGCTTTCAATATGCCTAAAACAAAAAAGCCAAATGATTGAAATACTATTCTAAACTGTTGCATACACATTTAGAAATGTTCAAATAAAACACCTGGCTGTAATCCATGTTTTATTTGAAATATGCATGTTAAAATGAATGAGCTTTCCCATTCCTCAGTTATGTGAACATTGAAAGTACCTTCACAATCCGCTCACTTAACGCACTACACTGTTTACATTTTTTTTTACTTTATTGGATGTGTACACTAAATTCAGTTCTAGTTATCTAGAGCAGTGTTTCTCAACTCCAGTCCTCAAGGCGCCCCAACAGGTCATGTTTTGAGGATTTCCCTCAGGTGACACGGCTGTGGTAATTAATAAGGCAGTGAAACTGATCAAATCATCTGTGCAAAATAATGGTAAGCCTGAAAACGTGACCTGTTGGGGCGCCTTGAGGACTGGAGTTGAGAAACACTGATCTAGTGCACTGCAGTGTGATGACCTTCAGTGTCGTCCAGCGTGCTGTGGAAAAATGCAGCAATTAGGGCTAGCTTACACTTGCTTCAAAACATGCTTTGTCCAATCTCTCTGAATGCCAGTCAGAGCCCCTGTCACAAAATAAAATGGTTAGCTTACAATCCTGTTTACCCCTTGCTTTTGCTTGGTGCTTTGATGAGGCTTCAGTGGAGCTTTGATGGGGCTTCGAGTGAGCTTTGCCATAGACTTCTATGGAGGCTTTGAAGATGCTTTGAAGCACCACTAAAGCTACATTGGGTACAATTTCTGAAGCAAAGCCAAAGCAAGGTGTAAACAGGACTGTAAGCTAACCATTTTATTTAGTAATCGGAGCTTTGACTGGCTTTCAGAGAGCTTTACCAAAGCCTGTCCGAAGCCAAGTTATGAAGCAAGTGTAAACTAGCCGTTAATGTGTGTTGAAGCTGAAGCAAGTGTAAATGAGCCCTTAGTTTTCCTTTTCAGATGCAGCCTTCTATTGAAATACACAGTTTCACTAGGTAGAGTACACAACGTAAAGCCCACAAATGTTAGCTACATCATAGGCATGAACTGAACTAATAGAATTTTTTTTTTTTTTTTTTTAGCATCACAAAAAATATACAGACTCTCTACTTCCCAGTGATGCACCTAAGTGAGGTAAGAATTATTGGTGTTAGTTCTGGCAACATTGATAATGATAATCAATACTCCCAACTTAATTATGAAGCAGGCAGAGAGAAATGTTTATCAGCAGGGGATGATGTATCTGGATAGGGATATCCATACAGGGGATAAGGTGGCTTGGCTTGGGTTTTGTGATGCTGTTATTTTTTAGTTGTTTATAATAAACTTCGGAGGTTGCTCTTGGGTGTTTGCACACTTTTTGTGATTATTTTTTAATTTTTGGTGTAATGGTTTCCTGTGATTACACCCACCCTATATGACAGGGTAGCGCCACCTTTATACTAATATCACTGCAGGGCTCCCAAGACCAACAATTTTTTGGCATACAGTAGATCAGATAATGAAGTACAGTGTTTCAAGCACAGAAGGCCGTACACTGAACTCCAGCAGGCTGTACCACTAACTAAAAGTGTATGTTCTCCCAATATATGCACAGTTTACCATGTCACATTAAACTGCAAGTACTGAAAAATACACATTGACCCTACCAAAAATGTAGTCCACATCTAACTTCCCATTTGTGTTAACACTGTGCTGTACTGAAATGGCAGGAGGGTGAGAATTAGCAGGTAGATGGTACAAAAAGGGAGCAAATGTTGGGTATCGTGGAGAGGAGGAATGTGATGATGTAGTCAAACAGACAATGCTGATTGGAATTTCAGTGCAGCATGGACAGAGCTGTCAGCCCACTGCAGAAAGTTAGAAACTGACTGCAATTCTGGACAGATCAACAGGTATTTTCACTTTACATTAATAATGATTAGTTGCGATCAGCAGCCATCATAAATGGAACAGATTGCAGTCAATGGTGTAAGCTTCACGAGTATTCTACAATGGCACACACAATTGATGCACACTGTGGTCAAATTATGTTTTTCACCAATATTTTCTTAACTAGTTGGCAAAAGTAACAAGTTATGCTGCTCTTAGAAATTACATGCTATAAATTTTAGTGGTATGTTTGAAAATCTCCCATGTAGCTGTAACCAAGATGCCTTTTCCAACAGGCTGTTCGCTAAGAATAACAAAGGCCATGTAGACTTGCACCATTTTGTTTTATTCATTTACATGAACCCCCATTGGTATACATATTACATATATTTCTATAGTTCCCGTCTTTTGCAATTCTGTGTTTGGCCTTCAAAAATGACATTTATTTTATTTTTGCTGTAATTACATCTGTGTGTAATTTTATTACAGACGGTTCTCATTGATGACGACTCTTCTGCAAAACTTAGGACCATTCTGTGGAAGGCCAGAGTGGTAGCCAATGTTCCCTTCATCATTATGGGACTAGGCATTTTGTTTGGTATAATATTTGTTATTCTGGTATGCCGTCCACATAGAACAAGGGAACAGGTATGTAAAAATATAAAGTGGGATTTTTTTTTCATTCATTTCATTTCGTTCTTATAAATTACATTTTATTACCCATTTATTACTAATTTTATGGAATTAAAAATGGTGAAGATGTAATACTTAAAGTGATTGTAAATATAAATGATCACCTTGTACAACAACCCATTTAGTTTAAAATAGAAATGAAAGGCAAAACATTTGTGTATAGAAAACATATATTTATTTTTTTCCCCCTTTTTATAAGTGATCACCTTCTCTCTGTTTCCTCTGTTTATAGCTGCATAGGAGCTGGGGGGAGGAGAAGCAACAGTACACTGAGCTTCCCAGTGAAAGGCTGTGCAGCAGGGGTGGGTCAGGACAAGTCTCATCATTGAAGGAGAGCAGACAGATCGAGAACTGACCATGGATGTGCTCTTTTGGCTAGTGTGGTCACTTTTTAATAGGAAAGCAGAGGGACTGACAGGAAAACCCAGGGATTTCACACAAGGGAAGCAATACATTACATACACAATACATTTTCATACAAGTAGTAACTAACACTTTAATTACAGTGCATTTAGAGCTCTTTCACACTGAGCCGCCTGCTGCTTTACCGTTGTTTTAGCAGCGCTTTTCACCCCCGTTAGCGGCCGAAGAAGGTATTAGTAGCGCCGCTGCTGAAATACTATGGCAGCGTCGCCCATTCATTTCAATGCACTCTGGCTTTCACACTAAGGAGGGTTAAGAGACGTTTTTTCAGGCGCTATTTGTAGCGCTAAAACGCCTCCAGTGTGAAAGGGGTCTTAAAGTGCACGTCCAGCCAAAACTTTTTTGTTTTGCTTTGGAAGGAGTGAAAAGGAATTAGAGCTCCTGTCAGGTTTTTAATGCTATCTGGGGCTCTGTTAGAAAGATTTCCCTTCATTACTGTCACAGTGACAGTGATAACAGATTTACCAGATAGGAAATCAATGAAAATCTGAAACGGAGCCAGAAACAAAAATGTGAATTAACTGTTTTGTACTTCACTACAAAAAAAAAAAAAAAAAAAGATTGTTTGCCATCCTGGCTTGGCCTATTGAATTATAAATGTACTGTTTGTTATATCCAACACTTTCCTACATAACGCTGATTGTAATTTTCCTGTTGCAGTTGTTTATATTTAAAAATGTTAAAAATATTTGACAAAAACAAGGTTGTGAAAAATAGAAAAGGTTTGATATAAATATATTCCTTTAAGTGTTATTAAACCCAGGAAATTAAATTATTTTAGTAAAATATAAAGTATTATTTAGTAAATATAAACAGCTAAATATGCTTTCCCTTCAGCAGTATATAGCAGTCTTGTATCAGTTCCTAGTAAAGCTTGTAGGAGAAGTTTTTTTAATTTTCCTCTGACCCTCTGTCTGGACAGTGCTCATCGGCCCTGTGCTGATCACATGAACTTTCCCAAGAGAAAACAAAAACTCTCTATCAATACTCTCCAAACTGAGCATGTGCAGCCCGTCCCTGAGTTTCGATATTATCAGGAAATAATTAGGGGACAGTGGAATAAGGGGAGGATCAGAGAAGACAGGACCACACAGCATTTATACACAATGCAAAGGATTAACCCCTTAGGTTCCACTGAGTATAATGAGCATGCTTTACTGCATATACAGACTGATTTTACTGTTATGTGTTTAGTAACATTTTAATAGCCAAAAAGGTAAATTCACTTTGTTTGCGTTGCAGGGGAGGGGCACATCAGGTCCACCAACTATAAGCTGCTTTTAGAAAACTCCTGGAGGGTGGATACAAGACTAGTGATCCTTCTTAGGCTGTGTACACATGGTCGGAATTTCTGACAGAAAAAGTCAGATGGGAGCTTTTAATCGTATTTTCTGACCATGTGTATGCCCCATAGGGCTTTTTCTGTAGAAAATTCAGATGGATTTAGATAGAGAACATGTTTATTTTTCCATCTGAAAAACCTTTTAGCGTTTATTCTGACGTGAAAACATGTCGTGTCGGTTGTGTGTACAGGGCATTAAGGAGAGAGCAGCTATAACTTAAAAGAGAAGTGCAGGGATTAAAAAAATAAATAAAATTAAATTTAAAAAAAACCTACGTCCTCCCCTATATGGCTACAGCATTGATCTGATGCTGTAGCTGTCCCCCACCAGCTCTAATTCCAAGAACTGAGTGATCATATGTCCCCTGATTGCTCAGTTCTTGGTCATCACTGAGCAGAGATCACTGGACTGTGGAGAGAATGGAAGAGGCTGGATCAGGCTCTCGGTGGCGTGTTGAGAGGCTGAGCCAGATGCCAGTCAGGTATCTGGGTGAATCCTGACAATATGGTCAGTGCGGCTCTGTGAAATCAGCCGACAGCAAGCTATTGGTAAATCTGGGTCACAGGATTCCAGAAATACATTTTTACAGGACCTATCCTTTAATATGGTTGAAAGCTCCTGCACAGAGGTAAAGTTTCACGCTGTATTAGTGCACAGATCTAGAAGAAACACTTGAATCTTGGTGTGGTTTATGTAAGAATACACATGCCTTTTTGTATTTAGACGAGGCTTGCTTATATTGGAGTTCAGCTTTAAAGCAGAACTTCGCCCAACAGGGGAAGTTCTGCTTGTTTGGATCCTCCCCACCCCCATTCACAAAGCGCAGCGCAGCGGAGCTTGAGAAGTAGGAAATCGTCTGTGAAGCTGGAAGGTTTCACTGTCAGTTTCCCTTGTCTAAGATGCCAGAACCTGCATCCAAGCCGAGTTGAAGAATTGGCTCAATTGAGGACATTGCTGGATCCCTGTACAGATAAGTGTTCTTATAGTAAAAGGCAGCACCTACAGTATTTGTAGCTGCTAACTTTGATTTTTTTTTTTTTTTTTTTGGGGGGGGGGTCTCTTTTTTTTTTTTTTTTTTTTATTCTTTATAATGGCATTCTCCCTATCTATCTTTTCTGTAAAGCTAACATCTGATTATCAACATTTTCTAATGCGAATACATTTGAACAAGTATATCATAAAACATCAGTCTGTATGTCATATGATTGGCCCCATATATCCCCAAATTGCTGTAATGTAATGGGTTTGTTTTAACATCTCTGCATTTTTTGTTTGCTTAGGGGACAGAAGAGGATACAGCAAATCTTATCAGAACCTAATTCAAGAAAGTTTTAAAATTCAGAAAATAAACTATGCAAAATGCTTAAGGACTGCTCAGATTGTGAATTGGAGACATTTTGAAAGAAGCAGATCAAAGACAAGCCAGAATATGCTGTGCGGTAGACATGAACCAGCACAGTTACTATAATGTTTTACCATTAAGGTGAAATAACAAGCACATGTTACTTAATTCAGCTCTGTGGTTTGCCATTATGGACTATTTAATTTGCTAATGTTTACTAATATTAACTGCATCAGTAATGTCGCTGCACTAATTATACATAAAGGACCCCACCCTTGCTGATCACGTGCCATATATTTTCAGAAGGATGGATTTACACTTTGTTTTAACTTTTTTTTAACAGCCTTGTTTCCAATATGGGCATACTGCATGTAACAAGGAGCCTCATGTCAAAAGCATTTAGTGTGGTTTCCAAGAGACTAATACTTGTGCATATGAGTGGATCTAAAATAATTCATGATGTCCAATCAAAAATAATTTTTCCAATTAGGATTACTGTTAAATTAAATCTTGTGTTTTTGTAGGTTAGTGTCATTTATACAACATCACTGCACTTTGCATTACCTTATCAAAATAGTTTTGTTGTGTTATATTAATCTTTTCTGTTAAATTGTGAAATTATATTGGTCTTCAGGTGTATAAGGCAAGACATTTTAACACTTGTCAGGTAGCACTCGCTATTCCCATAAGCACATTGTTTTTGGTCAACCAGGTAGTTTGCAGGGTACATAATGTATATGTACATTATATATGTAAGCAGGTGATGCATCTTTTCACTTGAGCTGATGCTGCTCCCCTTGACGCGTTTCAATTGTCAGCTTTGTGCTCTGGACAGATGACCATATTAACTTGTTTTTATTTGAAGGTGACAATAATGAGCTCTTGAAGGGTTGCAGCATTGTAGCAGTTCCTTACATAAAAGGCCATCTGTAGGTTGAAATGTTAGGAGTACCGCCATTTTAAATGGGGTTCTCAGATCTTAACACAATCGCTAACCACTTGTTTAAAGTAATGTAAGTTAAAATATTTTTTCAATTGTGACTAAATTGACAATAGTGTTCATTAAAACCATACTCTGTAAGCCTACTAACGAAGGGCCGTGTCAAGGCATATGAAAGTGAGTGACAACAGTATATCACTTATGTTTATGCATTGTTATATTGTCACATTCTATCCTCCCAAAGATTACAAGCAGCCCTGGCAACACACATTATACAGGCGTGATCTACTGTTGTCACATAGTAAACCATTCCATAGGAGAGACCTGCAACAGATGCTGATCCAAGATAATGTTTAATGAAAAAAGTTAAATAGCAGTTGTTTGACACAAAGCATGTTGATATATTAAAGGTTATCCAAAATGGGTTCAGATCCACCTTACATGTATTTTTCCAACTTCTTCAGGTCCTTGTCTGTACCATAACAATACTAAGGGGGTTATCATTCCCCCAACCCACCATTATGCAACACCGGTACAACTATTTTACCATTACTTTTATTGCTGTTTAGACTGGTTTTAGCATTTAGATGAGGCTCATATTGGCATCTCCTTTGCACGGTTGCTTTGCAATATCTGATTTCTACAACAGGAGCCACTGTGGGTAAAGGCTGTAATCGAATTGCCAGGTAAAAATTCAGGGGATCAGACACCAGACTACAGCCACATGGAGGATTTCCATTGATAATGCTTACCTTGTGACTGTTATTACAAGAAAGTCAGAGATTACCCCACATACTGTATAGAATGGATGGACTGGTGTCTTTATTCAACCTTACTAACTATGTAACGGCTAAATAGCCAATGCCTGCATAAAGACTCACAAAATCAAGATTACAGCGGAGGTGTCATGCTTAGCAGCCAATCATATCTTGACTGTCATTTTTATATTGCATTAGAAAATAAAAATACATAACTGGGTGTAGAACGTTTAGTTTACTTTGCACTTTATTTTCCTTTTTTATAAATGAGTTTGGTAGTACATATGTTAATACAATGGAGTAGGAAATTCTCTGTAACTGTATAATAACTGTTGGTTCACCTATTTGGTACACATAGGTGTGTAATTTGACGCTTCCAGTTTCAGTGAATGACTCCCAAATAGTTACTTTCAGAGTGAATCAAAATGCTACATTAACCACTTGCCGCCGCAGTTAATACTGCAGCAGGTTGACTCGGCTGCGCAAATCACCATAGGGATACGTTGGGCTTGTACATGGCAATCTATGGGGGCACGTGTATATTGGCCAGCGGGGGAGCCAGTCGGCGGGTCTGGCGGACTTGATGTCCGGGGATCTGCCAAAGTAAACAAGGCAGATCTCCGTTCTGTCAGGGGTTGACAAACAGATCCTGTATTTCTACTATGCACCTCTTCCCCCTTACAGTTAGAACACACAGTGAGGGAAGACATTTTACCCCTGATGTTAACCCCTTCCTGGCCAGTGTCCTTAGTACAGTAACAGTGCATATTTTTTAGCACTGATCACTGTAATAATGTCACTGGTTCCCAAAAAAGTGTTAAATGTCAGTTAGGTGTCTGATCTGTCCACTGCAATGTCGCAGTCCCACTAAAAATGGCAAATAACTGCAAAAGTTATAGCGTCTACGAAATAGGGGATAGATTTATGGCATTTCTATTTATTTATTTATTTTTACTAGAAATGGCGGTCCATTACTAGTAAAAATAAATAAATAGGGGATAGATTTATGGCATTTCTAGTTTCTAGATGCTATAACTTTTGCACAAAGCAATCAATCTATGCTTATTGGGTTTTTGTTTTGTTTTTTTACCAAAAATATGTAGCAGAATACAAATTGGCCTAAATTGATGAAGACATTCAATCCTTATTTTATATTTTTGGCTATAAAAAAAAATAAAATTTGGGTTTTTTATTTCAAAATTGTTGGATTTTTTTGTTTATAGTGCAAAAAATGAAAACCACAGAGCAAAAAGGACATCTATTTTGTTTTGGGTACAATGTTGCACGCCTGTGCAATTGCCAGTTAAAGAGAAGCAGTGCTGTATCGCCAAAAAATGGCCTGGTTGTGAAGTGGGTAACTCCTTCTGGGGCTGAAGTGGTTAAATAACCACTTGTACATAATATGATGACCCTTTTTCATCTGCAACTACCCAAGAGGACTGAAAATCTGTCATATTGTTCAATAGCTTAATAAAAAATAGGTAGTGGTGTTCCTGATTAGCTAGAACTAACAAACTAAAAGGCCTTACATTTAAGGGAAACTTGTCAGTAGCAGAATCCTGAGTTTGCAAGAGCTGAGCTCCTAAAAACGATAATTGTCTGACTGACATATTGAAGACCCCCCCCCCCCCCCCCCCCCACTTGTTTAAATATTTCAAGACCTCTGACACTTTGTTCTGGATCAGTGACTTTAACAGTTTGACAGCGACACTGAAAGTGTTGCCGCCGGTGGAGCTGAGAGACAGATGATTAGCATGTCGGGTGGCTCCAGGAATTGTAGCTCCTGTAGATCTCTTATGACAGGTGTACTTTTAAATTGGATTTCTAGTTAAAAATGGTAATGTATTTTCTTGCTTGTGGCTCATCTATTTTACAACCAACATGAGTCAGCAGCAGTTTGGCTTTACCAGGTACAGATTCTTTGATTTAGAAATTTCACCCGAAGCATCAGAGAAAGTTGACCGCAACTATAGACGTTTTTATTGATAAGAGTCATTTTAAAGCAATGTTGACATCTTTGTGCACTAAGCAAAGCAAACAGGGTCTTTGTATTGCTATTATGCAGCAGGGATGAGTGTTCTAGGTTAGCATAGCCTAGTAAGGGTGGACATTTTTTTTTGCCCACAACACATTTTTTATTAGGTTTTGCAAATACACAGGTCAGCAACAAAAATATATATTGTATACATACAAAGAACATGGGAGTGAGGGGAATTTTACATGGAAAACTGCCATTGCATATTAATATAGGAAGGAAGCAAAACAGAGGGGAAGGAGGTTGGGTTTTTTTTTTTTTTTTAACTAAAAGTGTATTTGTTTTAAGGCTTGGGCTTGTAACAATGGGGCTGCCGCAATAACCCCTTCAAAACCACAATACTAATTTTTAAGTCCAATGTAAAATAACCTATGGCATGAGAACGTTAAACAACCCTGCAACAGAGAACTAGGAATGTGCAGCTGTGTGTGTGCCTGCCTAGTTCTCAGTTCTACTGTCAAACAATTTATTCTTAGGACCCTTGGCAAACTTCAAAGCTTACCCTGATTTTGACGCAATTTCAGGGAATGCCTGCTTTGAGGTCTTTGGACCTCAACTCGCTTGAAAGTCGGACCAAAGTAGTACAGGAACTACTTTGAAGTCGGCACAACTTGAAGTTGCACATATATAAATGGTTATCATTGTAAATCATGGGGAATGTCTTTTCATGTGATTTTGCAGCCCCAACTCGCACAAGTGTGAAAGGTGCCATAAGCCCCATTTACACTGATTTTCTGCTGATTTTTGTCTTCAGATTTACCATAACCATGTAGTACAAATATGGCACCAGAGGGGGGGAAAGCAGATCAGCAGACCTTCCACTTTTGGGTGAAACTCCGCTTTAAGAAAAAGCACCAATTCAAATCGGTAACTTGTAAATGAGGTCTTAGTGAATAGCATAACCACCATCCCCAAAGTTGGATGCATGCTTGGCGCTTCTCTTATGATAGCATTATTTTATGGACTTAAGTCTCTCTGAGGTGTAGAATCCCTTTCAGGTTCAGGGTTTTGTTGAAGCCCTAGGGTTTCTCCAGAGGTTGCTAGGGGTTCCCTGAGCAATTTCTACCTTTCAGATAATTTCCCATTGACACCACTAAGAGGGATTCTTCCCAATGACCACAAGGGTATTGGGCAGTCTTCCGAGTGAACATCACAATAATTTACAATGAACTGTAATTATTAGCAGGGGGCCCTTGAGACCGCAAAGTTACTGCAAGGCTTCCTTCGTGTTAGGCACAGCCTTTCTCATCCGTTTTTAATTCATGCAGGTTTACTTTTGTTCCTATGTATGGTACTGTATTTGTCTGTCAAGCACATTAATAGGTCCAAATTACATTGCTGCTACATGTTTTAATACTACAAATCAATGTTCATATTATACAGTGTGAGGGACATTTATTAAAACTTTTTTCATTTTTTTTTTTTTTTACAAAAATGACACTGTACAGTTGTGAATAATAAACTCACATTTCAGGAGGTTTCATTGTGTACACAGATTATACTTTTTTTTTTTTTTGAAGGGAAAACTGCTCTCAGCATAAGCACATTTTTAAAATATCCCCTTTGTTTTCATGTGTATGACACTCAGCATGACAGCTTTAACATTGCTAAATTTACTGTATTGCTTGATAATGTTAATACCAAATCATAACAAAAAGAAATGTGAATAAGCCATGTTTAATTTGAATAAAGGATTTGTGGTTTATGGTTCATTTTTTTTTTTTTTTTTTCCTGCATTCAGATAATAAAATAATTATAGTAAAACCTTGGATTGCGACCATAATTCGTTCCATAAATGTTTGTAATCCAAAGCACTTGTAAATCAAAGCGAATTTCCCCATAAGAAATAATGGAAACTCAAATGATTTGTTCCACAACCATTTATTCATAAATCCTTCAGTTTATAGTCCATATAAAAAGATTATAGAAATGTGACCAGGTTGTGTAACCATAAAATGTCCATCCCCAAATGGAAGCCTCCACAAGGGGATTAGAAGCAAAAGTGTAGCAATATGTTCCACATTCATTAAATGTAACCATATTGCTACACTTGGAGGCGCCTCTCTTCTCTTTTATACTCTGTTGTGACTCTACTTGTATATCAAGTCACAATTGATCAAAAAAAAAAAAACTTTGTCTTGCCAAACACTCTCAAAGGTTTTACTGTATATTGTTGACTGAAAAATGAAACCAGAGAAATGAGCAACTAATGATAACGAAACCTACAGGGGTTGGACAAAATTATGGAAACACTAAATGATTTGCGGGTGTTAAAGTGACATGTTTCGCATTGAAACAGAAGTGATGTAATATTCTTTTGCTTCCACTGTGTGGTGACACAACTAGCTAACAGGTAGGAAGCCTCACTTTTTTCATTCGCTGCATGTGCTGCTATTAATACAGTCATGTCAGAGCTAACAGTGTTTCATCGAGGGCAAATTGTTGGTGCTGGTGCCTCTGTGACTGAAATTGCCAATTTATTTGAGGTGTTGAAAGCTACAGTATCAAAGGTTATGATGGCATATACAGTTTACAGAAAAATTTTGTCTGATGATCATAAGCACGGTCAACTGCCTGAAAGAGACAAAAGGACATTGCGCAGGATTGCGACTCAGATTTTTGCATGAAGAGTGGTATCAGATTCCATTATCCACATCCATGACTAATATATGTCAAATACCAGGAGAATTCAGGCCATCTTCGATGCCAAAGGCGGTCCAAAACCATATTAGGTAATGATGTCATTGTTTTACCATACGTTGTTTCATAAATTTGTCCAACCCCTGTATTTGACCTAGCATAAACATAAATGTGCTTGGATACATTTTTTGGCCGGGAGTTTTCTGTGGTGACTCCATCTGAAGGCCAGTTCACTTAAGATTGACATATTATAGTTTTTGATTTACAATTACTGCTGAACTCTAGAAAAACCTACTCTTGCAGTGATCTTGCCCACACTTCAAGGATTAAAATCTAGGAGGGTTATTTACTAAAGGAAAATCCACTTTGGACTGCAAGTGTACTTGGACTTAAAGTCGCTGTAGATCCGAGGGGGACATGCAAGGAAAATAAAAAAAAATGCATGATTGGATTCTAAAATGAGTGGAATCACTGCTGATTTTATATCTACCCCTTAGATTTAGAGCGACTGCACTTCTAAGTGCACTTGCGGTGCAAAGTGGATTTGCCTTTTGTAAATAACCCCCTAGGAGTCCAGGAATTAGGAGTAATACCTTTCCCCCCACTCTGGTGGGCTCCTTAGAGCTGTGCTACCAGTCCAGCACTGGCTTTTCTCTAAGGTTTTCTGGGCAGAGTTTCATTCCAGCCTCCTTTAATTGCTTTACAATAAAAAAAACTTTTGTGTGTCGCAGCCTCCCCAGCACCCCCTAATTACTTACCTGAGCCCCATTTCTCTCCAGCAATGTCCACGAAAGTCTAAATAGTCTGAGACACTCCTCCTGATTGGCTGAGACACAGTAGCAGGGCCATTGGCTCCAGCAGCTGCCAATCAGGGGAGAGAGGGGGCCGGGTCAGGGCTCTGTGTCTGAATGGACACAGAGCTGTGACTTGGCTCCAGTGCCCCATAGGAAGCTGCTGACTCTGGGGGCACTGGATAGGAGGGAGGGACCAGGAACAGCAAAGAGGGGCCCAAGAAGAGCAGGATCCAGGCTGCTCTGTGCAAAACCAACTGCATAGAGGAGGTAAGTATAACATGTTTGTAAAAGCTTGTTTAAAAAAACAATCATAAATCATTTGACAACTTCTTACATCTCTTGAAGACCCTTTTGATGAGACCTCAGCTGTTGACTTCCTGGTCCAGCACACTTGCTGCAAGGAGTAACAGGGGGCGTGCTCTATTTGTTGGATTAGAATTAATTTCAACTGACAAAATTGTGCAGGTTTGTTGAATAAGCTAAATATGGATGGACATGTCACTGTAGTCACCAAAATAAAAACGGCCCCTTTAAGACATAAAAAAGGCATTTAACAGTGCACTGTGGCGCCACATGGCGCTTCATTTGCGGGCCTTTAACCCACCTTGCAGCGCAATGCAGAACGCCAAGTAGCTTCCGCCCATAAAATCACTGTGATCTTACGGGCAGGAGCATTGTTGTTTAAACCCCAAGGTCACTTCCGGGTTTCGTGAAGCAGCCAGAAGTGACGTCGGCAGCTCCGTTCCTCAGCCAGAGCGGAGCTGCAGTAAGGTGAGGGCGTCCATAAAGGTTCTCTGCGAAATATGTGGAGCTAATCCTATTTTTAAGCAATTGAAAATTACTAAAATGCACCCTTTTACTCATACATTGATTTGAGCAATATCACCCAAGTTTTATTTAGAATATATCCAGCAGCCAGGTTTTTTAAATGAATAATGTGCTCAATGCTTGCAGCAGTTGTGAGCAGATGTAATTTCTGCTGCAACTTGGTGGTGACACAGGCTGCATGTAAGGAGGGACTCCGCTGGGGACACCCGTTGGGGCTAGTGACACGCTCAGGGCTCCCACTGATTCTGCATTATGGTGAGTTGAATGATTTCATTTTATATTACAATGTTATAATAGAAATAATGCGCTTCAATCATCCTGACACCATAAAAACCATGTACTGGGATGATTGAAGTGCTAACACCAGGTGTTTGAAATATCTTTATCTGCTGATTGTTAAACTTTGTAGAATACACATATTTATAATGTTGTGTAGGATCTGTCCCTCCATCCCTCTCTCGTTCATCTCAGACACTAACCACACCACCTTAGAGCTACGCCCACTATTTTGCTGTAACCATGCCCATTTTCACCAAGTGGGAAGGGTCAAAAAGGAAGGGCAGGGTCTGGCGCGTGCCCCCCCATACTAAAACTTCACCAGCCGCCACTGATTGGTACAGTGCTGTCAAGTGCAGATGTAGGCCACCAGTGCAGTGGCGAGTAAAGTAGGGATGGATGGCGATAAGGTTGAATGGTAATTGAGATCAAATTGTAATAAATGTACCGACTGGAGGAAGCGCTCATCTGATTGTTGATTAGTATGGTTGTTGTGGATGACACTGGACTACATTTAAAGGTCGATGCTAACATGCATGTGCAGCAGTGTTTTGGGGATAAGTGAAGAAGGTGGCATGTGTGTGGTAGCAACAAAATAGTTAAAAATGCTACCCTATTCCTAAAGTTGACTTGACATTTAGTAACAGTGCTGTTGACCTCTTTAAACCTGAAGCAATCCCTGAATATATCAGTAATCAGCTCCAGGCACAGGAAGTCTCCAATCACAATCCTATTCAAAGCTTCTGCATGCCGCTAAATCTACTGAAGAGAACTGAAAGTTTTGCTTTAACCACCGGAAGGCTTCTGAAAGGACCTTAACAACTGGGTGTCTCCTAAGTTTGTGGTGTAAAATATCAGCTATACATTTGGCATCTATGCTATATTGTCATGCAGTCAGTCCTCCAGCCTCTGGAGAGCTGTGCACATTGTGTGTTCCAATGTGCACACTTCTGGGCTGAGAGGAAGGGGAAGCCCAACACTGAGATATTATAAACTGAATCATTACTACTGAAGCCTTCCAATGCAGCAGCCATCTTAAGTCCAAAATCTAAATGTATTTTTAATGTCTTTCGCTTTCAATGTAAGCACCTTTAACATACCACACTCTCCTCCCTCCTAACTATTGAACCTTCTATATTCACAGTAGTCAATTTGAAAATGATAGAGGGCCTCAACATATCAAGAGTGCCATGCAATAGCATGGTGGATTGCATCGGGTTGGCAGCACATTAAAACTGAAAGATCTGTCCCATGAGGCTGAGCCGCACTGTGTGTATAGATGCACACAGTCTGGCTTGGGAGCACAGCTGCATTAATGAGCCAACAACATACAGCTAGCCAGTCTTATGCCAGATAAACTACTGTACAATGAAAGAAACCATCATCCGTCAGGCCTGGCAAAGACAAGAGATAGACTGTTGGGTTCTCCCTAACCTAATTACAAGTTATTCCAATCCCTCCTATCCCCAAACTCTATATCAGTCTTTATCTCACGCCAATAACTATCCTGCACCCAAAGGCTCTTGCAGCACATATCTTGGTTATCCCTAAAGCGGGGAAGGACCCACAACATTGCCCCAACTACAGACTAGTCTCACACTTCAACGTAGATTTAAACCTGTTCACTAAAACCCACCCACCTGCCAAGCAAGGGCTGGAACTCTCTGGGCGATCAATAAAGTCCACTCAGACCAGTTGAAAGCAGAACAGTCTAATCAGAACAGTTTTTACAGATGCAGAAATGGTCTTTTAAAGGTGAGGCAGAGGAAGGTCCAGTCAATCTTGTAAGAGTTTAGTGGACTCACTTTATTTTTCCAATTCAGCACAAGTCAGGGTCAAGGGGTTCCTTTCATATCTCTTCTCCATCAGGAACAGAACTCACCAGGAGTGCCCACTTTTCTTTGATTTTCATTTCATGTACCAGATCTGAGAGAATCCAAATACATCCAGGGTAGTCACAGTCAGGAAATGCACTCATAAAACGTCCACCTATGGAGAAGTACTTCCAGAGAAACCTGTAAATAACACTCCCTAACACAGCTGCCACAGTATGGCGAGTTATCCAAATTTTCACATCAGAAAGAAGAAGCAGGGCATGGCCTGGAGAGCGATGGAGTAAGACGTGGATAGCAGGAGCTCCTATTGCAGTTTCTCCTGTCTAACAGCCTGATCACATGATCTGGAATATTTTCACCCTGTAAGCTGCCTACAGACTCCAGGAGCAAGGTGCAGAATGTTGCCACCGAACAAAGCGACAGAAACGGCTGAAAAACTAGCAAAATACCAGCGCCAGGATAAAGACATGCAGGCCAAAGATGGCACCGACGAGAGTCTAGGGCAGTGATGGCTAACCTTGGCACCCCAGATGTTTTGGAACTACATTTCCCATGATGCTCATCTACACTGCAGAGTGCATGAGCATCATGGGAAATGTAGTTCTAAAACATCTGGGGTGCCAAGGTTCGCCATCACTGATCTAGGGTAAGACCGTCGCGCTGCAGACACGACTAAAGTGCTACATGCTATTGCCACACTTCAAGGCACCCTTACAGCCAAAATAGATGAAGTGAAAATAGACATCTCACTCCTGAGACAAGACCTCTCTAAACTATAGGACAGAGTCAAAGAAACCCAAATTAGAACAGAGGAGGATATCCCCTGCAGCATGCTACCGAAGACATGCAAAGGCAGATCCATTCACACCAGGATGATACAGAGGACAGAATACGACGCTGCAATCTCCGCTTCATAGGATTGCCGGAACGTGTGGAAGCTAAAGACCCGACTGAGTACCTAGAGAGCCTCCTTATAACATACGGAAGAGAGGCGTTCTCGTCAATGTTTGCAGTGGAAAGGGCACACCACATACCGGCAAAACCCCCACCAGCAGGAGCACCCCCCCCCCCCCAACCTTTCATTGCTAAATTCCTACATTTCTACGATTAAATTCCTGATGTGGAACATTAGGGGGTGCATGATAAAATTAAGTGCACTGCGGCCCTCAGATATCTGGCGCAGAGGGCGAACGTTATAGCGCTAACAGAAACCCATGTCACAGGGCATTTGCAATCTGCTTTAAAACGTCCCTGGATTGGATGGGCATATCACAATAGCTATACAAACCTGTTCAGGGGGTATCTATTTTAGTGACTAAAACAACCCCATTTGAATTAGTACCGACAGGGCACTTGTCTTTACACACAGGATACTTGTCTTTACACACAGCCATAGGAGGATCTCCCACATTAATTATTGCATGTTATATCCCCCCGTATAGTTCAGAAGTTGTCATGGAGGGTCTATTATTCATGGCCCAGCATCCAACGGTACCTGCTATATGGATGGGGGATTTCAATATGACTATGAATCCATTTCTGGATCGCCCAATGCTGGCTGAAAACCAAATCAGTGAGTCAAGACAAACTAGATTAAGTCATATACTAACAGTTTGCATTAATAGACGTATGGCAGCATAGGCACCCTATGACTAGAGCTTACACCTGTCACTCTACCAGCCATGCTACCATTTCCAGAATAGATTACACACTAGTCTCTGAAACACTACCCCCCCCCCCCCAAAGTTACTGGGGTGGGGTTTGCACCCAGGGCCCTGTAAGACCACTCCCCATGTTGGATGCTGATCTTACTCTGAAACACAGCCCCTAAACACGTATGGAGACTCAACCTATACTGGCTTTCCATATTAACAGAGCATGAAAATATAGAAAGAGAACTACAGTTCTACCTTACTGATGGTCAGAATTCCCGTTCATTCAACTCTAACTGGGACTTGTTTATGCTACATGCACGTAGAATATTAGACACGGAAATAAACAGACTCAAACAGTCCTCTAAGGTGGTAGTACAACTGTCATCAACCAAACTGCAGCAATTGGAGGAGGCATACAACACTCTCAATTCCCCTGAAAACTTGAATAGAGTCAAACCGCAGGCCCAGACTGTTTCCCAGTTATACCTGGAAAAAGCCAGACGTCGTCTATTTTTTTGTAAAACACGAATATATGAGCATGGGGAAAAAAGCGAGGAAACTGTTAGCATATCTAGCCCACCTAGATGAAAAACTGCAAGTAGTGTTCTCACTAGCAGAACCGGACGGGACATGTATCACTGACCCCCCCAAGGTAGCAGAGAAGTTTTTGAATTTTTATGGGGATCTATACAGATCACAAAGTAATCATATGCCACAAGAAATTCAAACATACCTACACACCATACAATTTCCCCAGTTGAACCCTGAGTAAATAAAAATGCTAGATGCCCCCATAACCACTCAAGATATCACAGCAGCACTTTCTCATTTAGCCAAATCTAAGGCCCCAGGGCTAGATGGCCTACCCTTGGAGTTTTATACCACATTCAGAAACACTTATTCCTAAACTTAAAACCTTATACCATTCTATATTTGAATTAGGCATACTTCCCTCAATGCAGGAAGCGCAGAATATAGTTCTCCCCAAACTTGGTAAAAATCCACACTACCCAGAATCGTATCACCCCATATCCCTGCTACCAGTGGATATCAAAATTTTAGCCAAAATCTTAGGTTAGCAATGAATATTAGGAGATCATTTATAAATATCCAAGCGCAGAATAACAACGCAGGAACCAGGGTAGTGGTGGCCCTTGATATGGCCAAAGCATTCGACTCAGTCGAATGGGAATGCCTGCGCCGTTACAGATTTGGACCTAATTTTATTAAATGCGTCCAGCTCCTATAATGGACTCCTAAAGCACGGGTTTTCGTAAATGGGTGGTTGTCAGACCAGATCTCTCTAGAAAGAGGCACTAGGGCAAGGGTGCCCCCTGTCTCCGCTACTTTATGCCCTTGCAGCAGAACCTTTGGCTATAGCGATTAGGGCAAACCCGAATATATAATAATATAGTTGGACTAAGACGAGGGGACTCCTGGGAGAAAATAGGTCTATACGCGGATGATACCATTTTCCATAATCGTCTTTCAGGACAGCCACTATGAGAGATAGACTCCTCCTCTTCCTCTGGAAACACTGCGCCAGCCCATAAATTCTTACTTCCCCTGCCGGACCTCAGTTATTAGTGTTTCCTCCGGCGGGGAGACACTGTGCAAGGAACCAGGCCGATCAGTCGGGGAGGCTGTGGCCGTTTTATCGTTAAAGAACCCGGTTGAAAGAAGCAGGGGCTTCGTTTGGAGAAAGCTGGGTTCAAACCGTTCGAAACCAACGTCCGCGTGTCGGGCAGGTCGGGCTTACTTACCTCACCAGGTACTGCCACCCCCTTCCGAGTCGAGCGCGGCTTCAGGTCGTGGGGGACTCCTATCGCGTCTACAGGGACGCAGCTGGCAAGCCGTTCGGAAGATTTTACCCTTTGTACCCTTTTTTTCTTTGAACTGAGCGGGCCGAACGACGGGCGACGTCGTATCCGGCGGAAACGAAGGCTTGACCTCGAAAACGATCGACTTCCGGTTCCGGGTCGTGGAGCTGATAGGAGGGCCGGGCACAAGCTGGAGATGAGTTCGGAACGCGCACAGGCAGCGTGGAACTCTGTAGTAAGCAGCCACCTGCAGTCATGTCGGAAGCTGAGGCTCAAACAACAGACTCTATCTCCAGCATTCCTAAGGTAAGAGCACCCTGGGGAGGGGCACTCTCTATCTAGGATCCCCCCACCCCAATGTATGGTTCTATCATGGGAGGGGCAGACCCCCTGGGTGGCCAGGGGGGAGGGGAGGCTCAGATTCCTTCTTTTAAAAAAGGGTCTAGTGCACTCCCAGGGTTGTATCCCGAGCTTTGGATTGACTTTGTCTTTTTCTGTTTTTTCTTTTTTCCTTTTTTTTAGAAAGCTACAGAAAAAAACTAGGTCTACGCATAGCTCTAAAAAGAAGTGTGCCTCCTGTAGGGACATTTTAGGGGAATCTTGGACCAAAGTGTTGTGCAAAGGCTGTATTGACTCCCTCGTTAGGGAAAGGGAATCTGAACAGGAGTCAGGACTAGCAGCTTCAGTCAAAGAGCTCTCATCCACCTTCTCTTCTTTTAGGTCCCTTTTTGAAAAATTTCAGCTTCCCACGGGTCCATCTCCCCAGGATACAACCCCACCTCTAGCACAGAGTTCTGCTCCGGTCCAACCTGCTAGTACAGGGGGGACAGAGGTTGCAGGCCCTTCAGGGACAGGTAGGGAACTTCCAGACAGTTCCTCTTTCGATTCCCAGGAGGGTTCCGAGGGGGAGGACCAGGACGGGTCCAGGAAAGCCTCCAGATATAAATTATCCCTTGATGAGGTAGAGGACCTCTTAAAGGCAATTTATGCAACCCTCGGTAGCCAGACGGATAAAAAGCCCCTAACCCTGCATGACCAAATGTATTCAGGTTTGGGGGAGCCAAAAAGAAGGGTGTTTCCAGTGCACGAAGTTCTAATGGAAACAGTTAAAAAGGAGTGGCAGGATCCGGAGAGAAACCCCTTTTTATCCAGATCCCTCAAAAGAAGGTTCCCATTTTCAGAGGACCCGGCATGCCTTTGGAATAAAAATCCCAAATTGGATGCCGCTTTCTCCCAGGTCTCCAGACACACAGATTTGGCGTTTGAAGACATGGGGGCCTTGGCAGATGTCATGGACAAAAGGATTGACTCTCTGCTTAAAAAAACGTGGGACCCGGCTATCGGCAATCTAAAGCCTGAAATGGCAGCTACAGTTGTGGCTCGCAATTTAGAGCACTGGCTCTCACAGATCCAACAACATATTGAGGCAGGCACAGATAAGGAAACCATTCTGTCATCCTTCCCTACTATGCTGCGAGGGATCACTTACATAGCAGATGCCTCTGCTGAGTCCGTCCGCATGTCGGGTAGAACAGCGGCTCTAGCCAATTCGGCCAGAAGGGCCCTCTGGTTAAAAACATGGCCAGGGGATAATGCCTCCAAGATAAAGCTATGTGGGATACCCCTGACGGGGGACCTCCTTTTTGGCCCAGGGCTAGAGACTGTTCTAGACCGGACAGCGGACAGGAAAAAATCCTTTCCTCTTAAACGGAAAACCCCCGTACAAACTAAAAAGAGGTTTCGTCCGCAAGGGCGTAGGGAAACCTCTAAACCAGAGGGGAAAAATAAAACCTGGCCCCAAAAAGGCAGGGGCAGAGGAGGGGTGATTTTTCGCCCTCCTGTCCAGCCCCGTAAAACCCAGTGACATTCCAGCTACAGTGGGAGGAAGGCTGGGGGCCTTTCTACCACAGTGGGAGACAATATCCCCCAATCAATTTATTTTAGGGGTAATAAGAAGGGGGTACCTCTTGGAATTCTTAAGACCACCCCCTCAAAGGCTCCTTGTCACGCATCTACCCAGGTGCATGGTAAAGGCCGAGGCCTTGCTAGAAGCTCTGAGGGAATTGGAGAATCAGGATGTTATTCTCAGGGTCCCAAAAGCAGAAGAGGGAAGGGGGTTTTATTCTCACATCTTCGTAGTGAAAAAACCCTCAGGGAAGTTCAGGTTGATTCTGAACTTAAAGCCCCTGAATGCTTCAGTGACATACAAAAGATTCCGCATGGAATCGATCTTTTCAGTAAAAGCTCTTCTGCCCCGCAACTGTTTCATGGTATCTCTGGACCTAAGGGACGCGTATTTACACATCCCTATAGCGGAAGCCTCGCAGAGTTTTCTACGCCTTGCCATAGATTTAGGGGGAGAAACAGTACACTTTCAGTTTCAGGCCCTGCCATTCGGGCTATCCTCTGCACCCCGCATTTTTACCAAGGTCCTGGCAGAAGCCATGGCCTTTCTTCGGCTCCAGGGGATATGTATAATAGCCTACCTGGACGACCTGCTTTTATTTGCAGCATCCCCAACACAGTTGGTCAAGGATCTCGATCTAACCAAAGGGGTCCTTACAGACCTGGGGTGGCTTCTGAACTTGGAAAGGTCCAGCCTGATCCCCTCACAACAGATCTCCTATCTAGGTTTCCTGTTGGACTCAACACTGTTGAGAGTTTTTCTACCAAGAGAAAAGGTACAAAAGCTGGACAGAGCGGTGGCCTCTCTTCAGAGCAACCAGCTGGTTTCCATAAGGGTTCTGATGTCAGTATTGGGTCTCCTTACATCTACCCTCCCAGCAGTGCAGTGGGCAGGGCTACATTTTCGTCCCCTACAGACCTTCATCCTAGGGGTGTGGGACCACAGTCAGGAGGCTCTAGACACCCTAGTACATATTCCTCACCAGGTAAAGAGATCCCTCTGGTGGTGGAGGAAAATGACGAATCTGTCGCAGGGGCGTCTGTGGCTCATCCCGGTTTCTCGGGTAGTGACCACAGATGCAAGTGGAAAAGGTTGGGGGGCACATTTGGGTTCCCTTCTAGCCCAGGGCACTTGGGAGGACGGCGAGTTGACTCGATCGTCCAACTGGAAAGAATTAAGGGCAGTGGGACTAGCCCTCAGATTCTTCAAAAAAGAGCTCCGGGGTCACCACATTCAGGTGAAGTTGGACAACTCTTCCGTAGTGGCCTATTTAAACAAGCAGGGTGGCACGAGAAGCGAAACCCTGTTGTCTTTAGCGACAGAGATCCTGTCCTGGGCTGAAACCTACACCCTTTCGCTCTCAGCAGTTTTCCTGAGGGGAGAGAAAAACGTGGTAGCAGACTTTCTCAGCCGAAAGAGGCTGAGGGAGGGCGATTGGGTTCTCAACCAGGAGGTCTTCAATCTCATAATAAAGAGATGGGGGTCTCCAGAGGTGGACCTGTTCGCGTCCAAAAACAATGCAAAAACCCCGTTTTTTCTCCCTAAAAAGGGGAGAGGGAGCCTTAGGTGTGGACGCCTTGAACCAGAATTGGCACTTCAGAACTTGCTATGCCTTCCCACCTCCAGCGTTGTTGCCAGCAGTTCTGAGAAAGTTTCAGATGGAAAGCACATCTCTGATTCTGGTGGCTCCACATTGGCCCAAGAGAGCATGGTTCTCAATGCTAAAGCAGTTGGCGGTAGAACCTCCCCTACTCTTGCCCCCGATCTCCTCTCTCAGGGGCCAGTCCTCTGCCCACAGGTACGCCAGTGGAAGTTAGCGGCCTGGCTACTGAGGAGGTTTATTAAAATCTAAAGGATTTTCAGAGAGACTAGTTTCTACCCTCCTGGACAGTAGGAAGAAGGAAACTCGCCAGATCTATAAAAAGGTCTGGTTGCGTTTCAACAAGTGGTGCACAGAGAGCTCTTTCCCAGTACGGAGCTCCTCCGCAGTTTTGGAATTTTTACAATGTGGGGCAGATAAGGGCTTATCCATTAGTACCCTTAGGGGTCAAGTGTCAGCCCTCAGTGTTTATTTAGAAGATCATTTGGCTGCCAACCCATGGGTAGTCAGGTTCTTTAGGGCCCTGTCCAGACAGAGACCGGTCCAGGGTCTGTCCTTTCCCAGATGGGATTTATCTTTAGTTTTACAGAGCTTAACTGGACCCCCCTTTGAGCCTTTAAAGGAGTGTTTTCTGAGAGAGCTTACTCTGAAGACAGTGTTTCTGGTAGCAGTAACAACTGCCAGGAGGGTCAGTGAGATGGAGGCCTTATCAGTCAGGGCTCCCTTTTGCGTTATTTTTCCGGATCGGATAGTTTTAAAGACCGATCCAGCCTTTTTGCCGAAAGTGGCATCCAGCTTTCATAGAAGCCAGGAAATTGTTTTGCCCTCTTTTTGTCCCAATCCCTCCGGTGAGAAGGAACTAAGATTTCATTATTTGGATGTTAGGAGATGTATCCTACACTATCTGGAACTGACCAAGACATTCAGAAGGTCAGATTCCTTATTTGTTTTCCGGGGCCAGAAAAGGTTGTAAAGCGTCCCGGCGCACTATTGCTAGGTGGCTCAGAGTAGCCATCGAGCAGGCTTATTCAGTTGCAGGGAAAGAAATCCCAGTGGGTATTAAAGCACACTCCACTAGAGCTATGGCAGCCTCCCAGGCAGAAAGAGCGGGAGCAACGCCAGAGCAGATTTGCAGAGCAGCAACATGGTCCAGCTATTCCACTTTCGTAAAACACTACAGAGTGGATCTGGTGTCGGCAGGTGAGCAGACCTTTGGGCGAAAGGTTTTGCAAGCTGTAGTCCCACCCTAACTGGTAAGTGCTCGCTTATCCTCTCATAGTGGCTGTCCTGAAAGACGATTAGGGAAAATTAGGGAATTTTTATCTGGCGGATCAGGGACCCTCACTAAGGGCAGCATTAAATATAATAGAGACGATGGGTGGATACTCAGAGCTTAAAATTAACTGGGACAAATCTCAAATTCTGCTATTGGAGCTGCTATTGGAGCACGTCCAGTTGAAGCTATGTGATGCCACGTTGCGAAACGCGTTGACGTTTGTGTGGATAGTAGGCGCCCTTCTGGGCATGAATCAAAGTATTAGCAGTTTGGATCGGAAATATGGAATATCTGAATGAATGACCATCTGAACAGACACCTGGTTGAAAGGCCTTTGGTGCAGCTGATTGCAAAAGACCCTGGAGTGGATTCAGCATAACAGAGGTGGTGAGACTTGGATGTTATAAAACAAGTGGTGAAAGATCCTACACATATTTATTGGACTTTTGATCGACTAAAATCGTTTGTGGAGAAAGATTGCATCCAAGTATTCAGCTTGTTTGATGAACTGCCTGAGAATCTCATATATATATATACTGACACAGCAAATCAGAGTGAAATCCCCAGGGTATGGTAAGCCAGTGTGTCTGAGAACCATTCATTTTTGGTGCAAGGCATTTTTTATGGAATTGCTGGATATATGGAACTTTAAAACAGTCACAGTATTATAGGAAAGTCTGACATGTGTGACAAATAGTGCACTTTAAATACGACTGAGTTTGAATATAATCAATTCACTGCCACTGATTGTTACATTTTCAGTATTGACTGTCATTTATGCCGCTGCTTGCAAAAGGCTAAAAGTGAAGATGAAGGCTTCAACACGACAGTTTTAGGTTTGCTAAACTCAGCTGCAAGTGATTACAAAAGGAGACTCAGAGCTATAATAATTGACTGAACTAACTGAGAGATCTTCATGAGACTTTTATAATCACAAGCCAGTGATTTTCCTATTTCTATTAAAGAGAATTGCAATGTAGATTTAATGGAGGTACTAGTGAGAGATCAGGACTGGTGATTGCTCATAATTATTTCCATCTCCAATTACTGCTACCTTGATGACCATACATGTGCAGATCTCTGAGAGATTTTTATCTCATGCTTCCTAATAGAAGCGTAATATTGTAACCGCTGAATATATGGAACTTTCAGTCACAGTATCATAGGAAAGCCGGACATGTGTGATAAATAGTGCACTTTATATACAACAGGAGTTTCAATTCACTGCCATTGATTGTTACATTTTCAGTACTGCCTGTCATTTATGCCACTGCTTACAAAAGGATGAAAGTGAAGACTTCAGGTTTGCTACACTTTTGCTATAAGTGATGAAGTAGAAGGAGACTCAGAGTCATAATAAATTGATTGCACTAACTGAGAAATCTTCATGAGACTGTTATAATCACGAACCTGAGATATCCCTATTTTCAACCAAAGAGAATTGTTATGTAGGTTAAATGGAGGTACTAATGAGAAATTAGGACCGTTGTCTGGTCATAATTATCCCCATTTCCAAACACTGCTACTTTGATGACCATACATGTGCAGATTTCCGAGAGATTTTTATCTCATGCTTCTAAATAGAAGGACATTATTGGTACAATTTGATCATACTCGGTATATCTCCACATGTATGGCCATAGGAGGCGCCTCTATCTGTTTTATTGTTGTATGTATGAGTATGTTTGTCTGGTTTTGATTGTTGAAAGTCAGGGTGTATGAACTGTGCGGATAAGGATGATCTTTGGGTCATCTTTGGTTAATGTTGTGTAAACATCTAGGATCGATTGATGCAATTCAATCAAGGTTTATTGTTTTATGTATAGAAAGAAATAAAAAATATTTTTGATATTAAATCAAATGTCCTATGTGTTCACCGAAACCTAAGGTAGCTACTTTTCTTTTCTCCTGGTGTTGGTACGCAAGTTAAAAGCGGGACACAACAGCAGGGGAAAAGTTTCTTTTCTTTCTTTTTTTCTGACTATATGTTAGCTACGGCTTCGGCCTTGTAGACTCTGAGGAGTGACATAAGGACTTATTTCTTTAAGAGGGACCCACTGCCACTATTTGGATTTATTCGGTAGTGACAGTGGATATGGTCATGTAATGGTATAAATATTGGAGCATGTCCCTCCACCATTTAGGAAAATAATATACACAAAAATATTCCAGAGTTTGGGATAGATGGCTGGAGGATGGTGAAACGTGCACCTGATGGGTTTTACTTCCTCCGTTTCCCTGCAAAGGTAAAGCATAATGGGCTACTATGCATGGCATAGTAGTCCATTATGTGTCACTTACCTGACACAGGAGCCAGCGATGTCACCGATGTCCCCTCTTCCACGAAGCGTCCATCTTCCTTCCGGGTATCGCGGCTCCGGCCAATCACTGACATCAATGACGTCACTCCCGCGCATGCGCGCCGCAGTCTATGGCGCAAGTCTTTTGTGCCTGTCTTTTGCAAATATCTCCTAAACCGTGTAGGTTTAGGAGATATTTCTTGCACCTAAAAGGTAAGCCTTAATCTAGGCTTACCTGTAGATCAAAGTGGTCTGTAAGGGCTTACAACCACTTTAATGTGCATAATCGGTAATGTAACATTAATATGTTGAATGTATGTGTGGTTAACTTGTTGGCATCTCAATAACCCTTTCATGACTAAGCCTATTTTTGGAATTTGGTGTTTACAAGTTAAAATCCATATTTTCTACTAGAAAATTACTTGGAACCCCCAAACATTATATATATTTTTTTAACAGAGACTCTAGAGAATAAAACGGCGATTGTTGCAATATTTTATGTCACACGGTATTTGCGCAGCGGTGTTTTAAATGCAACTTTTTGGGAAAAGGGACACTTTCATGAATTAAAAAAAAACAAAACAGTAAAATTATCCCATTTTTTTTGCATAATGTGAAAGATAATGTTACGCCGAGTAAATAGATACCAAACATGTCACACTTTATAATTGCGCGCACTTGTGGATTGACGACAAAGTACGGTACCTAAAAATCTCAATAGGCGACGCTTTAAACATTTTTTACGGTTACCAGTTTAGCGTTACAGAGGAGGTCTAGTGCTAGAATTATTGCTCTCGCTCTGACGATGGCGGCGATACCTCACATGTGTGATTTGAACACCGTTTACATACGCGGGCGCGACTTCCGTATGCGTTTTCTTTGCTTTGCGAGCTCGCGGGGACGGCGGGCGCTTTAAAAATTTTTTTTTTATTTTTTTATTTATTTTATTTATTTTAAAATGACTAAATTAAAAAAAAAAAAAAAAAAAATTTTGATCACTTTTATTGCTGTCACAAGGAATGTAAACATCCCTTGTGACAGTAATAGGCGGTGACAGGTACTCTTTATGGAGGGATCGGGGGTCTAAAAGACCCCCCACCCCTCCTTTACACTTCAGTGTATTCAGATCGCCGAAAACGGCGATTCTGAATACCGGATATTTTTTTAAAACCGGCGCCATTGGCAGCCGAGTAAACGGGAAGTGACGTCATGACGTCGCTTCCGTGTTTACTATGAGGAGACTGGAACGAAGCCGATTACGGCTTCGTTCCAGTTCCTCCCCAGCGGCCGGAGGCAGTGCAAGTTGAATCGGTGCTCCCGATCGAACGGGAGCACCGGTAACAGCGGCGGGAGGCGGCGGGAGGGGGGGACGTCCCCTCCCGCTCCTCCGGCATAACAGCCGAGCGGCTTTTAGCCGCATCGGTTGTTATGGCTGGAAAGCCAATCGCCTGCTGAAGAAAACGGTACCGGGATGATGCCTGCAGGTGCGGGCATCATCCCGGTATACCCCCCGGAAGCCGAGTACGCAGATCTGCGTACGCTCGGCGGGAAGGGGTTAAAGTTGATTTTTCTAATTAAAAAAAAAAAAGAAATAAGAAGCACTAGACCTGGACTCTCTCATGGGCCACACTACTTAAGCTGAAGATCAATTTTGGCTTTAAATGGGCCTCCTCTCCTATTGGATACTACTGCCCAATCGTTTGTTGAGACGTTTTCCCTTAACAAAGTCCCACTTATCTTCTCATTTCAACCTGGATAGTGAAGAATTTCTCCTGGGTGAGGAGATACGATGTTATTAAATAGAAAATCCTGCCCCTCATACTTTACTTTCTTCATATAATTTTGATTCACATTCCTGTATCCTATTTCAAATCCATCCTATCACTTTTGAACAAATTCATTAGGTCCCCTAAGCTGGTATGCCTATGAATCACACTATGCTTTAAAGATCAGGTATCTATTGAACAAAACACCCCCCCCCGCAATCCTCTAGACGTTGTCCCATGGTATCTAACACTACCCACTCCTGACTTGAATAAGCACCTTATTATTGCCATCTGGCAGATTTACTAATTAGTATCCAAGTCCTTTGGTCTTGTCCAGTTTCCTTCCCTTTTCCCCACCCTGCAAGAGCCTAATTTCCCAGCCTCCAAGTCAAATCAATCCTCCCACTTCATTATTGGAACAAATGTTCATGACATTTTCTCATTCATCCTGAGCTCAGGGTCAGTTATCACAATACCCCGAGTTCTCCTCTCTTGGACCTTTACAAATCTTGCAGGTTGTCCACTTTAACAATCTTTACTAATAGCAACATTGTTTTCACACACTCTGACCCAGCTTTAGAGCGAATGCCAGGTCAGTAGAGCATGCACTCTTTTTTTTTTTTTTCCAAGAAAGTTTATTGAGAGTCACACAATACAATCAAGGCATGTATGTATAGTACAGGATAACATTGACAAGGTAAAATAGCATAAGAAAAATGAAAATAGAACATAAAGCTCAAGGTACAGCAATTGATGAATCAAAAATTAATAAAGGAATTACATACTGAGAAGGAACAGTCAAAAATAAGTAATCCAGTATTTGGAACAAATGAGGTACACAACAAGATTTGAACTAGAATCATATAATAGTTTTGGATCCTGACGGATCACCTGTGCTGTCATCCACCCCAAATGGGATCACACTGTGGATGATAGAGAAGGGAAAACTTCTAGGTGCAATATGGGAGGAGATCCGCCAGGGGGCCAATAATGAAATCACAATACCCATGGTATAGGTAAAATATTGATACTCAGGTAAAGGTAAAGTAAGGGAAAGGGGGGGGTCGGTAATAGAATTCCCATAGGTGTGGTGGGGAGGAGGGTGGTGAGGCCTCATAAAAAAGGGGGTAGGAGGGGGATTGTAAATTGTAAGGTAACGTAAGGTGACAAGTGTATGGGAAAATGTAGTCGGCTATGATCTCCCCGGGGAGGAAGCGGAGTAGGGGCGTCAAAACAAAATTCGCAACTAATATCCCAGGAAAGATAGTGCATACGTTGTTTAAACCATTGATCAACCATGTCAAGTAGGAGTGATCGAGGTGGTATGGGGAGATGAGGCTCGGAAATGAATCCAGCACGCCCATTTATGTGAAAATTGTTCATGCCTGTCAGATGCTTGGTGAATCAATCTTTCCATTTCCTCAATTTTATCCATTTGTTGGAGCCATTCCTCAATAGAAGGGGGGTTCAGAGATCTCCAATGACGTGGAATGCATTGGGTGGCTGCATTAATCAGGTGTGAGACTATCGAAGATTTATATATTTTATGTGAAATTGATGTGTGGTGTAACAAATATTGTGCCGGGGAGAAATCAGGATGGTATGTAGTAATGTTAATTATTGTGTCATGAATCTCTTTCCAGAAAGGCTGCAGCGTGGGGCATTCCCACCATATGTGTAGGAAATCGCCCACTGGAGCATTACAACGCCAGCAGGAAGTGGGGACATCTGGGAAAAATTTGTGGACTTTGTCAGGGGTGCAGTACCACCTTGAGTAAATTTTATATAGATTTTCTTGGGCCGATGTGTTGATAGAACGTTTGTGTATGTGTTCAAAAATCAATGACCATTGTTGCGCGGTCAAGGTATACTTTAAATCTGATTCCCAGTGTTTTAAAATGGGTTTTTGTGGGGTGAGGTCTGAGCTTAACAGTTTTACAACCGTTGAGATCACATGTTTTTGTGGTTCTGAGCTGGAACATAAGGATTCAAATGGAGTAAGGACTGTGTACCACCGTGAGATTGGTTGTGTCGATGTAAGGAAATGTCGGATCTGAAGAAATTTGAAAAAAGGAAGATGTAGCTCAGGGAATTTTGCGGCCATAGCGGGGTATGACAACATTTTCCCCTTGTCAAAAAATTGGCAGGCTCTGTAGACATTTCTTTGAAGGATGTCCCCAGATCTAGGAACAGTAAGATCCGGGGGAAAGTCTGGGTTCGAGGAAAGCGGAGTTAGTGGGCCATGAGGTATAGTAATGTGAAGAGATTTATATGTTCGATGGAGAGCGCGAATGGTGGGACCTATTAAAGGGTGTTGTGTGCAAGCTAAAGGTATGGCTTGAGTGGAGATCCAAGGTAGATGGGATATAGGGAATGGGGCATAGACGTTTTCTAAAGGTATTCATGCTTTATCTTTTTGGTGTATATGCCAATCAATTATTCTGGCCAGGAGGGTCGCATTGTAGTAAGTATGAAGATCAGGTAGTCCCAGGCCTCCACTGAGCTTTGGGAGAATGAGTTTAGCCCAACTCAATCGGGAGGGCGGTAGGACCATAAAAATTTTCTACACATGGCTTTATACAAGTGAAAAAAAGACTTGGGTAGAGCTATAGGTATTGCCTGTAGCAGATACAGCAGTTTGGGGAGGACATTCATTTTCAGAATGGCTATTCTGCCAAACCAGGAGAAAGGACCTCCATGCCATTTTTGTAAATCGTGTTGTAATCGAAGAAGTGTAGGGGCAAAATTAAGTTCATATAGCCTGGACAGATCAGTAGGGATTTTAATGCCAAGATAAGTTAACGCCTCATTTTCCCAGCTAAATGGGAAATTGAGACGGCATTTTTTAACTGTACTTTCAGGTAAAGAGACATTCAAAGCCTTCGATTTGTCAAAGTTTATTTTCAAGTTTGAGATTGTGGAGAATGCATCGAGGTCTTTCAGCAGGTTTGGAAGAGTAGTAATTGGATCCGAAAGGTACAACATGATGTCGTCGGCGTAAGCGGCGATTTTATATTGATTGTTTTTGATGTTAATGCCTTGGACGGTCGGATTATCTCGGAGCATGCGAAGTAATGGTTCTAAGGTTAAGATAAAGATGATCGGTGAAAGTGGGCATCCCTGACGTGTACCATTAGTGATGGAGAAGGCGTTCGATAGGCGACCATTGACTCGTATGCACGTGGTAGGGGTGGAGTATAAGATTGATATCATCTGAATCAATCTCGATGGTAGCCCGATATGTTGGAGGACAGATAACATGTAGTCCCATGCCACCCTATCGAACGCCTTCTCCGCATCCAATGATAGAAAGAAGCCTTTGCTCTGGGATGTGGTCAACCAGTGATGTATATTCAGGGTCTTGGTGGTGTTGTCCCGGGCTTCTCTGCCGGGGACAAAACCGACCTGATCAGTTGAAATCATGTGGGGAAGTAAGGGTGTAAGGCGGTTTGCGAGAATTTTGGCATAGATCTTAATGTCCACATTGAGTAAAGAGATAGGTCGGTAATTCGGGATTAGCGTATCATCCTTGCCAGGTTTAGGGATCAATGTGATGTGTGCTTGTAGAAGGTCAGTAGTGGACTGAGTGTGGGAGGTGAGGTTATTAAAAGCATTTAAGAAGTGAGGAATTAACAGCTCTGAAAATGTTTTATAGTATGCCGCGGATAAGCCGTCTGGGCCTGGGCTTTTACCAGGTTTTAGTTGTTGGAGGGCGAGAAGCACTTCTTGGACAAGGGGGAATCCAACACCTGTTGATCTAAAGATTCAATATGGGGTGGGGAGAATTTAGACAAAAACGCCCGTATACATTCTGATCTATTTTCCACCGTCTCAGTCGGAGAGGGCGGTGGAAGATTATACAATGAGTGAAAGTATTTTGCAAATTGTTCTGCAATGGCCTCCGTCGCTATTATAGAGTCTCCTTTAGGCGTTACGATTCTATGTATGGTATGTCTCGCCTTTTTAGTCTGTAATGCTCTCGCTAGGAATTTACCCGCCTTGTTACCAAACTCATAGAAGATTTTGTTGGATAAAGCGAATTTACGACAAAGAGTTTTTTGGAGTTCTTCTAAGAGAAGTTCCCGGGTCGCAATAAGTTCATTCAGGTGAGTTTCAGCTAGAGTGCGTTTATGTAAGCGTTCAAGAGATTGGATGCGCATATACAACGAATCTAGAGTTGCTTTCTTGCATTTGTTTCGTTTGGCCGCGAGGGAGATAAGTACTCCACGTACGACGCATTTGTGTGCTGCCCAAACCGAAGCATGTGGCGTCTCGGGGTTGGAGTTCTCCTCAAAGTAATGTGAGAGACAGTCTCCAATTACTTTCTGATTTTCTGTGTCAAGAAGTAGAGAGTCGTCAAGTCGCCATATGACAGATCTGGGACTACCTTGTGCGAACGTAAGGGTAACCGTGATGGGATTGTGGTCAGAGAGCAATAAGGGCTCAATCGTGGCTTTAGTTACATAGTGAATGTCCGCTTGCGAAAGGAAGAAGTGGTCAATTCTGGAATATTTTGAATGTGGGGGAGAGAAGAAAGTGAAGTCTTTTGTGTTCGGATGAAGAGTGCGCCAGGTGTCGTGAAGGGTCAGGGTTTGTAGTTGTGTTTTGATATCCCTTAGTGCCTGATATTTTAGACAAGACGTATCAAGGGATGGCGTCAAGGGAACATTGAAATCTCCTCCTAACAAGAGGATGCCTGATTGAAATGTGGTAAGAAGGGCCATAGTTTCCCTGAAAAAGGTCACCTGTTTAGAATTGGGGGCATATATGTTGGCTATCGTAATTGGAAGGTTATGTGTCCGTCCTTTAATAAATAAATATCTTCCCTGAGGATCTTTTAGAACATCGGTAATAGTAATGGGGCAAGATTTCGAGATTAATATAGAGACTCCTTTAGATTTAGTGTGTTCATTTGTCGCATGGCATACTGTAGGAAAGTGTTTATTATAGAGTTTGGGGATAGCATCCGAACGAAAGTGGGTTTCTTGTAAAAGGGCTATGTGGGTTTTTGCTCTGTGCAGGGTATAAAGAAGCTTGGACCTTTTTTCGGGAATGTTCAAGCCTCTAATATTCAAAGAGTAAAAGTTAATGGAAGGTGGTGGGTGGACTTGTAGGGGGGGGATCTCCAGTAATGGGGGATGAATCCGACCCATTAAAGGGGGGTGGTGGAGAGGCCATGGTAGGGGGAGGGAAAATAGAAGCCTAGTGACCGGGTGGGGGGGAGGGGCCAGGTAAGCAGCTGGAGGGGGGCAACCTGATTATAAAACCAAATTAGATGAGAGGGGAAGGACGTGTGAGTCACTGGTTGAGTGACAGAGAAAAAATATTCAGATATAGTGTCGGGCGACCGGAGAGAGTACACACCTAAATAATGTATACCCACTCACAGCCACCACTACGTGGGGGTTGGCTGTTGCCAAGTCCAATGAAAGACTAGGTTGGAAGGGAGTCAAGTTATGGAACTCCGCCACTCAGGACTAGGAAGACATTGTAATCTGTCGAGGATAGATCATGTATTCTTATGGGAGATTGTTAACCTCTGGGCAGCAAATTACCATAAGCATAGGTAAAATATAAGTAATAATGAGTTAGAGAGAGGAGAGTCAAAGGCTGAGAATATATTATGCAATTATAGAATATAAATTCGACACGTACATAATATGCATGTGTATGGAAAAATTGGTTGAAAAACAGAGTAACTGCAAATCTTTGAACCTTAAAAAGAGCACATTCGTCAGTAAAGCATTTAATATACGAACCCTGTGTAGCAGACAAATCCATTAAGTGCAACCGTCAGTGCGACGTGCAGCACCATAGACCACACATCTCTGGGGAGCCGAAAGATCAAAAAGGAAAAACATTCGTAAGTAAAATAACATAAAAAACATAGCTTTTATCGTTAGAGACCGGTAGATATCAACAGTAAACTGTTTTGGTGCGAGAGAGCCAGGGGTAGATTCCCCGTAAGTCGAAGATCAAAAGACGGGCCATAGCTGTCGTAGGTCTCTCGTAGGACAGTATGACTGAGGTAAGGCAGTTCTACGCGTCATTATGGACACAGAGCTGTCCGTATTTGAGCATGGAGGAGAGTGGAGACAGTCATGAACAATGAAAGCAATTCGTAGCATACGGGTACTCACTGCTCCAGTACAAGTTATGTCCGTGTGCTTCATCCTTTGGAGCTAGAATCAGCAGGCAGCATGCAGATAGAACGAAACCATTCTGCACATAAATCCTGTCAATTGCCGGAGTCAGTCGCTGGATGTGATTGGAGACATCTGACCAAGGTTGAAACATCCAGGAGGTTACGCAGGAAGAGACACTTGACATCCTAGTGTACTATGCCCCAGGTGTGTGCTGGGTAATGTAGTTTCAGCACTGGTATTCGAATCTGATAGTGTAGAATGGACACCGGTAAATGAACAAATTGGGTCCAATGCGAAAATATGTATACAATGATTAAAGTAAACGTGAAGCATCTAACAGTAACATATTAGCTTCTGAACTTCGTCAAGTGTAATGAACATAACTCCCACAGTCATGGGACAAAGAGGGTAACGGAGCAGAAAAGAAGCAGTGACTCTGCAGTAAAGAGCATTGCAGCAGCTCACATTTAGGTAGTAGTTGACAGCTCCTTAATAATCTCTCCTCGCTCTATGCGATCTGGGGGAAGCAGAAGGGCTGTATGCTCTTTGAGGATTCTCAGAGTGTCTGTTCATCCTGGTATGCGATGGAGATCTGCGCCTCCGATAGCCCGCTTCCTGAGCTTCCATCATTTCAGGTTGGGACTTATCCGATCTGCTTAGTAGAGGACGAAAATTTGAATACCAGTTAGGGACTTCTATCAGTGGGATCCCCAAGGTCATGCAGTATGTGGGTAAGTCTTCCGGGACTCTAAGATGGGCCGTACATCCAAGATTTGAGGCTGTCAGGCAAAAAGGAAATTTCCATTTGTAAACTATGTTCCGTTCTCTCAGCACCTCCAGGAGTGGTTTAAGGTCCCTGCGGTGTTGCAGGGTATTGCCTGAGAGATCTTGAAAAATTTGTATGGGGGTATTGTCATGAAGTATGCGTTGCTTTGCACGAGCACCCCTCAATATATCTTCTTTCAGTTGGCAGTTTATGAGGCAGCATATAATGTCACGAGGGGGATCATTGTCCCTACCTTTAGGTCTCAAGGCTCTGTGGATTCTTTCCATTTCAATAGTTGATTGCGGGGGACGGTCTAGTACATTGTTAAAGATAGAGGTGACTGCAATGGGGATTTGATCTCCCTCAATGGCTTCAGGGGGACCTCTAATACGAAGGTTATGTCGCCTCCCCCTATTGTCCAAATCCTCCAAATGTCTCTGCATGTCTCTCATTTGTATGGTGTGTCCATCAATTTTCCTAGTGGATTTACGGAGGATCAGTTTGTGTTGATCAGAGCGGTTTTCCACATGAAGTACACAATCAGATAGAGCTCTAATATCTACCCGAAGTTCAGCAATGGCTGCTGATAGGGTGTCTTTTATGTCTGAAGCAATCAGTTTCAGGTCTTGCATACTAATGTGTGAGGATGGATTTATTTTGTTGGTTGTCAGGACCGGCAATATGAGAATCCCGGAGTCCAGTGTCCGTCAAGACAATAGCCTCGCGCTGAGGAGAATGTGTAGACACTGAATGTGAGGCGTTGTGGCGGGACGGCGCCATGTTTCCCCTCTGTGTTCGGAACATCTCCGGTATTTGTTGGCTCAATCCGCTCGAGTTCCTGTGCGGAGAACGGGACCGAGATGCGGAGGAGTGTCTAGAAGCTGTTCCCATTGTTTGTAGATGTATAGCGGGTGAGAGGTACCTCTGTAAGCTTAGGTATTCGTCCTGAGGTAGCGGAGCTAGTCAGTTAGACGTCGGCCATCGAGCTCAGCCAAGCCACGCCCCCTTCGAGCATGCACTCTTTTACAGAGATTTCACAAACCCCATTTTGCTTTCTGGAAGAATGAGAGAAGGACCTCCCATATTACCCTCTCACCCGCAAACCAAATGAAAAGATTTACACTGTCTTTAAAAGCTTCCAAAATTAACATATACTAGGAACCAGCCTACAAAACTGTTGCCGGCTGGTGCTGCACCCTGACAACTCTCCGCATCTATCCCACAATTCCCGAGCAATGCAGGCAAAGGCCGAGAGACAGGTTACATATTTTCTGGTCCTGTGCGGCCTTACAAGAGGCATAGTGGTAGGTTCAAGACATTTACAGACCTGAAGCTACTGAAAGCATCGGCGTTCTCTTTTATTAGAATTCAGTACCCATAACAGATTACACGAACTCTGCGATCAGACATTTAACAACTGTGCCAGCTCATGTATCCCAGCTTTGTGAAAATCCTCCTAATCTTCGACTTTACAGCAATGGATTTTGTGGGTAGAGGACATCGGGCTCACAGAAAGCCTGACTAGCTCATTGAAAAAGACACAAAATATTGTCATGCTTGTGTGACATGGAGATCCCCACCCCATCCCTGGCATATTCCCCATCCCTTACCCTGTTCTTCAATCATTTTCTTACCTTCTATTCAGATGTTATTCCTCTACCACTACCCTGTCTGGTTAGCTACTGGACACTTAACTCAAGCACACTTAAATATAAAGCATCAACCACTTGCATCTGAATATAGTGACGCACTTCAGACCTATTACTTTGGAAGGCATTGAGACCTCTGCTAGATAGGTGACCTCCAAAAATTTCCTGTTCTTGAGTTCTCTTATTTCCACCACTTTACCCATACAGTGACAATTTTCACTGCTTGAATGGACTAAATACTGGCTGTGATGATAAATGTGCCTTATACAGTTCTCTTGAATTTGTTGTTTTTTTTAATTTTTTTTATAATATGATAAAAACCTTATAAAATGCATAAAACAGTGGATTTACATTAAAAAAGGAAAAACTGTGTTAAGCTCCATGGCTAACCAAACATTGATACATAGTAGTATCAATCCCATGACTCGTGAGGACGATTCATCCAGACAATGGTAAAGACATACAGACATAACCAGAACACAGTAGCATTAAGAGCTATTCTTTTTATTTATTTCCAATAAGCATACTTATATATGCTATACATGGCTTGGCTTGTATTGGGGGCTCTTAGATATATTTCTGTACACTTTCATTGTAATGAAAAAAAAAAAAAAAACATGTAGGCATTCCTAAGTCTCCATGAGCTAAAAAGGCCATTAGAATAAAAAAACACAACAGGAAGAAGAAAATACGGAGATGCAACCACACATGTGCCTACCGCAAGTATTTCAGGGGCAAAACAAGATGGAGTGGACTGCAGTTTAGTATGGGAATAATTTTCAATAGCACAAAGCTATAAATCCCACGGCAAACTAAGCATGACTGGAACTAGAAATATATTTTAGTTGTGTTTTGTACAAGCACTACATCATATGTACACAGCAAAGTTCAAAGACGTGTGGAGAGTGCAATAAACTGTCCAAGAAAATTGAAGCATGAAGAAAGATTGTGTAACAGTAGCAAGCATGTTACTGAGCCATCTGTGCCTCCATGGCCTGTGCTGTCCATTCTGGTGCAGTCTGACTGATCTTCTCCAGGAGGTTGTTGACTTGGAAGCACAAAGACTGAATCTGTTTATCCCACGTAGGCAATGCTTCCCGAGCTAAAGAAAACAGTTTGAAAATGTCTTTTACAAAGTAGTCTCACTTTAACATAATATATAATTTACACTAAAACATACTCAAACCTTCTTCAATGGCCTCTTATTTGATCAAACACACAAGTACACTTGTCACTGTATATGTCATATGCCCCCTTCAGTTGCTAAAGCACCACTAGTTCATCCCTGCATTCTCAACAGAGTACAATGCACTGTTGGGAATACCGAAATTTGTAACAGTACAATGTTGGTGTTTTAAGACTGAAACTGCAATATGTGGACAATTTATTATAAGTGTAAAAAAACAACAAAAAAACTGTCATTTAACTTACAGTATATATGTTCTCAAAGCTTCCTTTAAAGTGTTACACAACCTAGGACCCTGCATTCACAATATCTGGTCTCCCCACTGTACACAGAACATGTAAATGCAATTATTTTAGCAATTATAAACTGCTAAATATCTTTTCTCATCAGCAGTATATAGCAGTCTTGTGACTTCTATTAGTGTCTGGTTAAAGCTTGTAGGAGTTTTCATTCTATTCTGTCGTTTGAGGCTGCATGACACCTGACCCCCTGTCTGGACAGTGCCGATTTTGCTCTGTGCTGATCACATACACCCTCCCCAAAAAAAAAAAAAAAAAAAAAAAAAAAACTTACTAGCAATACACAAACTGAGCATGTGCAAAGTGGGCGCCAAAGCTCTGTGCTATCAGGAGATGGATTGGGGACAGTGGAAGAAAAGGGAGGATCAGAAGACACAGGATCAAACAAGCCTTTTTACACAACGCAGATGATTATCCCCTTAAGTTCCACATTGAGCGTGACAGGCATGCTTTACTGTATATTCACACACACACACACACACACACACACAAATTAACACTTTAACAGCAGCCAGGAGGGCCTATAAATCTGAACACATCGATTGTGCTACAGATCGCAACGAGAACAATAATTCTAGGGCCATGATTCACAGTTGATGTTAAACTGATGACCTGTAGGGGTTTTTAAAGCACCATCTATGTAAGATTTTGGGTACCAAAGTTTGTCCGTTTAGTTCAGTTTATAGGTGCACACAGTTTTAATGCTTTAAATGTTGGGTATCCATTTACTTGGCACAGCCTAATTTTTTTTTTATATCTTAGCAACAAATTGGGTAATATATTGCATATTGTGTTCATTAAAATTTAAATTTTTACTGAAAACCTGATATCTAATAAACCTAATATTAACCTAATAACGATAATATTGTGTGACAAAAATTGGAGCTACCACCATTTTATTCTCCAGGATCTCTGCTTTCAGAAAATATGTTTAACTGTTAACTAACCTCAAGCCTAAAATGTTTTAAAGTTTGTAAGAAGCGCAGAAATGTATCTGTGGCTATAAACATTCAGTTATTTACATATTCCTAAGTATTAAATACACAAGTTCACAGCCGAAGCATTGAAGTCTTTTTAACAGCCCAACCCCCTTTCCAGAGCACCCACTCAGTGTTAACTTTAGAAATCGGCTGCCGGGTCAGTGCTGGGAGAGACTTCAGTGCTTCTACTGATATTTGAAGATGAACATCTCCATGATGCCTGCAGCTGTAGAGGTCCATGATATGAAAGAAATTTGTAGACTTAGAGTAATCTTTTTTTTCTTTTTTTTTTTTTGCAAAATTGGCAAGTATAACCCCGCAAAAACTCCTGGGGCAACAGTAGTGCTAAAAAGCTGATGTGAGACCGGGTGTCTGAAGAGGATCTTTTTTTGGGCTCCCCTATTGAAGCAACCATCACAAGTGCTTAAAGTGACCCTCCTAATAAAATTAGAACAGCAATAGCTGGTGAAAGAAGTGTTATACTTACCAGTCCAGTGGACAATGAGCTGAAACTTTGGTCTGTGTGCAGTTACTATATCACACTCTGGCCACACAAGTTATCCTGCTGCTGACCATCACTACTGCATTCTGCAGTGAGGTATAGGACAATGAGGGGAAACTCACAGGCCAGAAGAGGACATTAGACAAACCAGAGGTGTCATAGTACTGATGCTGGGCGATTTTCACATAGGCAAAGTTCATCCAGGTAAGTATAAACCATCTTTCGCAGGCCAATGCCGGTCTATCTTTTTTTCATCCTCTAACACAGTTACTCTAACAGCGGGTATCAGCATTGGAAAAAGCCCAAATGCTCAAAGCCATGTAGCATAGGATCCCAGACTAGGATGATGAAGATGGAATGGGATATATATTAACCAATGGCAAAACAGACATCAGCTGAAAGCATTTGCTGATCTCTCTCATTAGCAAAGATATACAAGCCCAAGCGCACCAAAGCCATACTAAAATCTGAACACTGGCAGACATGCCTCCCCCTTAATGCACTTAAGCCCGGCAACGGTTATAGAATAAAGAAATATGCACTTTTTTTTTAAACCGTAGTAAGGGACGGCCAATTATTTAACTCACTTTCAAAATGGACAATGCCATCAATCTGGTCGATGAAACCATTCATACGGCCCTCTGTAATCATCTGAGAAGCTATTTTCTCAGCCTGTACATGAAAGAAAAGAGAGAAATAGATTTACACATCATATCATGGACTGTTACATCCAGAAGAAAAAAAATCCTGACACAAAAGAAACAGCCAAAAGGAAGAATCGGTACCTTGGCAGCGGGGATTTCCAGCAAAGCTCCAAGTTCCTCAAAAGTGATATTGTTGTAAAGTTTGCTTGCTGACAGTAGGTTGTGCTCTATTACAGCTCTGTCCAAAATACTGGAACCTAAAAGGATATATTGCATTTATTTTAGAATAAAATTTATCTCATCAGTCCTTAGTTGTGGTGACTCCATTAGTTTCCTTCTTTCAGGCCTTATTTTTCCCCTCATATGTGCTGTCCTAGAGCAGCGTTTCTCAACTCCAGTCCTCAAGGCGCCCCCCCCCCAACAGATGATTTGATCAGTTCCACTGCCTTAGTAAATACCACAGCCGTGCAGGGGCCCCTGTAGGAATCACCTGGGATGCGTTTAAGGCCACCCTTAGGGGGTCAGTAGCCGGGGTTATTAAACAACTTAGATCGGATAGGCAGTGGAAACTCCTGGAGGCAGAAAGGAAGGTGACAGATGCAGAGGTGGAATACATAGCAAACCCCAATTCCGATACATATAGAGGTTGAAGGGAAGGGGTGCGCCACTTAGATCTTGTCTTAGTAGAAAAGACCCGGAAAAAACTTTTATATCAGGCGCAGCGCATATTTGAATTTGGTAAGAAGAATAGTAGCCTGTTCGCATACCTGGCCCACTCGCAGCAAACCCCCGCCTCTATCCCACGTATATATGACAAGTATGGGACCTTATGTACCACAAAAACAGAAGTAGCGCATGCGTTTGTGCAATTTTATTCTGAATTATATTCTTCTAGGGTGGACTATGGGGAGGAGGAAGTGCGTGACTACCTGGCCCCCATCCCGCTCTTAGAATTGGGGGCGGAGGCGGTACAGGACCTGGAGCTTCCCATTACTATCGAGGAGACACTCGCTGCAATTCGTGCCCTCAGCCCGAACAAGACGCCAGACGGCTTTCCGGCTGAGTGGTACGCAACGTATGCGGACAGCCTGGCCCCCAGATTGTTGCAAATGTTTATAGCTGCTTTGGAACAGGGGGAGCTTCCCGAATCCCTGAGGGAGGCGCTTATTGTACTGATACCAAAACCACACAAGGACCATGAGCTATGTGAGTCCTATAGACCCATATCATTGATTAATGTTGATGCCAAAATATTAGCAAAAATCTTGGCCCTGAGACTTAATAGGGTGATAGCGTCTGTTATTCATCCGGATCAAACGGGCTTTATACCCGGGAGATCGACGGCGATTAACCTTAGGCGTCTGTTTACCATTCTTCAGTCGGAGGGCCAGGATCCGGACACACGAGTAGTGGTGTCCTTAGACACGCATAAAGCTTTTGATTCCATAGAATGGTCCTATTTGCTAGCGGTCCTTGGGCGGTTGGGCTTTGGCCCGAGATTTGTGGCGTGGGTGAAATTGTTGTACACTAGACCGAGGGCGAGGCTCAAAGTGAATAATACTATTACAGACCCATTTGAGATTACAAGGGGCACTCGGCAGGGGTGTCTGTTGTCGCCCCTGTTGTTTGCCCTAGCTATTGAGCCACTGGCGGCGAGCTTGAGGCCGAACTCAGGAATCCAGGGTTGCACAATAAATGACAGAGAAGAAAAAACCTCCCTCTATGCTGACGATATGCTTCTCTATTTGGCAGACGCAGGGGACTCACTGAGGAATGCACTGGACCAGATTTCTAGGTTTGGTGCATACTCAGGATTTAGAGTAAACTGGAATAAGTCCGTGCTTCTCCCGTTATCCCCCGGATATGATCCTGCTTTGCCACCGGAGGTACCCTTGAAAAAGGTCTCCCAGTTCCGTTATTTGGGGGTTGAGTAGTTACACTAAAAACAATATCTCACCTCTGATCCTAAGACTGAAAGAAAATCTGCAGACATGGCGTACCCTGCCCCTTAACCTTCTGGGTAAAATAAATATATATAAGATGATATACCTTCCCCGTTTTTTGTATCTGTTGTGGCATGCACCGATCTACATCCCTAAAAAAGTGTTTCAAGGTATCAATAAAATCCTGGTATCCTTTTTGTGGGGAGCCAAACCGGCTAGAGTGTCCTTGGACACGTTGCATTTGCCGATTCGCTTGGGAGGCCTAGCTTTGCCAGATTTACAGGGTTATTATCTAGCCTCCCAATTGACACATGTGCACTGGTGGGGCTTCCCGGCACTGGATATTGCCTCAGTGGCCACCCAGGCGGCCCAGGTCCACTCTTATGAGGCACTAATTAATGTGATATATAGGAACGGTCCCTATCCTACACATGGAGCTGGTATCCTGAAGCTATCCCATAAAATATTCCATATCTGTAATGCTAAAATGAAGGGATCTAGCCTAGCTGATTCGCCCAATGCCCCCCTGTGGCATAACCCCCAGCTGGTGGAGATCTTTAAAATACTGGAATGGAAGGAGGCCTCCCCACCTTCCTTACAATATTGGATTGATATTGTCAATGGCTCACTGCCGATGTATAAACTAACGTATACAGCCAGGGGAAGCACTAAAGTTTGACAAAATTTGGGCAGGCTGGATTCAATGTGCTCCGTGTGATGGAATAACGGATTAGGGTAAGGAGGGAAGAGGGATAGACAGTTGGTAAAGTAAGGGGTCTAGGTACTGCTCAAGATCCTGCACAGGATGGTGATTCTCTTCTCTAAAAACATATTGGTGTAGAATTTGAAGGGAGTATGCTGGTGCCTACGTAGAGCAGTAGGATGGAAATGTTGTTATTATTTGAATATTGTAACTAAGCAACACTGGTCTCTGGAGGCCAGAGTCGATCTCTGAATGTACAATTTGAACATGTTGTATAAAGATGTGGAATGTTACTTTTGTTTATTTGTTATAAAGGAAAAAAAGAATAAAATGTAACCTTTAAAAAAAAAAAAAAAAATACCACAGCCGTTTCATCTGAGGGAAATCCTGAAAACATGACCTGTTGGGGCGCCTTGAGGACTGGAGTTGAGAAACACTGTCCTAGAGTAACAAAATTCTTGTTCAAATTCAAAGTTCATGAACACAGCCAAGAACTGCAAAGGCACCAGAATTGACATGACTGTGTCTTAGTCCATAAGATGTATTCTGTCCTTGGATGATGTCTGAACTATGAAGGTGCTGTTCTCAGAGAGAAAAGCAGATGCAGGCATTGTCATCTCCAAAGAAATAAATAACTGAATGCATGTTAAAGTTACAGGTAACATGAAAAAAAATATCTGGTGCAAGGCCCCCTTCAAGTAGATAAAGAAGATCACACTAATGAGGGGGGTACTTTTAAAAAAATATTTAAAAGACTAAGTTTCCCCTATAACACAACTTTGTTATATTGGCCTACCATCTCCAGTAGTTGCTTTCTGATGAGGCATGAGCATAGCAGCAAACTCCTGCAACTGATTTCCTCTGATGATTCTGTCTAGGTACATCTTTTCCAGAATACCATAGGCTGAAAGCTGCTGGCACCGTTCATCCTTAAATAATGTAGCCAACATACGGGAACGTTGTTGTCCTACATATAACAAACCAAAAGGACAGTAAGCTCAGTCCGCAAGTATTATACACTACAAATACTCATATTATACAATTCTAGTGAATATGTATACTTTAAAATGATAGATTTGAATGGTATTACATAGGGACCACATGTAGCATACCTGCAGAAGCCAGGATGGTGCAGTGAAGTGCATGTTTAAGTGCTTCCATTCTCTCAGATTCATGTACTATGGTTTTGTAAGAAAGCTCATTGTACCTCTGAGCAGCTTCAATGAACTTCCGTCTGTAGTCTAAAACACGCGCATAGCAAACCTGGAAAGGACAGATTCAATATTCATCTTTAGACTTACAGGGCAACTTTTGTGGGAAAAAAAATAATATAGCATATAAAACTGTAACAAAGTTCAGATTGTAATTGAATGTTATTAACCACTTGCCACCTGTATAACTTACTTATATGGCAGCAAAGTGGCAGTGCTGCGCTGGGTCACCTACCTAGTACGTGATCCGAAACTTCCGAGTCTGGGGGTGCGCATGTGTGCTGCTGGCAACCCGCTCCCACTGTGATTATACACAGTGGGAGCTGATCTGCGGGTACCATGGACTCATAGTCCGCTGGCACCTGCCGACCTAACACAGAGGCAGAACGGCGATCTATGTAAACAAGGCCGATGACCGTTCTGTCAGTAGGGACTGCATGGATTATACGTTCCTGCAAAGCAGGGACATGGATCCATGCCTTCTTTTAGTAAAAGCACCTCTCACAGTACACAAAACACACTAGCTAGGTACAGTTACTATATGATCACCCCTGATGTTTTTAGCACTGATCACTGTACTAGTGTCACTGGTCCCCAAAAAGTGTCAGTTAGTGTCCGACTGTCTGCCGTAATATCACAGCTCCTCTATAAGTTGTTGATCACCATCATTGCAAACTAATCAATATAAGTTTATTGGGATATTTTTTTTTTTTTTTTAACAAAAAATATGTAGCAGAATACATATTCGCCTAAATTGATGAAGAAATTAGATTTTTTTTCAATTTTTTTTATTGGATGCGTTTTATAGCAGAAAGTAAAAAATAGTTATTTGTTTTCAAAAATTGTCTATCTTTTTTGTTTACAGTGCAAAAAATAAAAACTGCAGAGGTGATCAAATACCACCAAAAGAAAGCTCTGTTTGGGTACAGCATCGCGCAATTGTCAGTTAACCACTTAAATACAGGACATTTTCACCCCCTTCCTGCCCAGAACAATTTTCAGCTTTCAGCGCTGTTACACTTTGAATCACAATTGCGCAGTCATGCAACACTGTACCCATATGAAATTTTAATAATTTTTTTCTCCACAAATAGAGCTTTTATTTTTGGTGGTATTTCATCACCTCTGCGGTTATTTTTTGTGCTATAAACAAAAGAAGAGCAACAATTTTTAAGTGAAAAAAAAAAACATAATTCTGTGACGTTTTCTGACGTTCGAGGCAATACCTCGCATGTGTGGTGCGATCGCGTTTACATATGCGTGAGGGACTGGCACACATGTTCACATTTTTGCACAAGCACGGGTGGACAAGGGCAACACTTTTTCTATTTTATTAATATTTTAATGAAAAAAAACATTTTCACACTGTCTTAATAATTTTGTTTTTTTAGCAACTTTACTGTTGTCACAGGGGATGAAAAACATTCTAGGTATTCTAGGGGCATCCATTACATACCTAATTTCCTGACTATCACATTTTGGAGGCCCTGGTGAACCAGGATAGTGCAAATCATTAGGGACACTGATGTCATGCACAGATATCTCTCACTCTCGTGAGAATTTGCTAGGAAGGGAGGGGGGGATGAGTCATAAGAGGGCAAATTAGATTTGTAGAGCTGCAGGTGCCTCTGTGTGTCTGCATAAATTCAGGAAGTGAACCGGCAGCAGCTTCAGCTGCCCACAGTTAAAATGGTTGCAGCCAGACTCAGTGGGGGGGATTTCTGCACCATATTTGGCAAGTACAGAATCACAGTATATATAAAACAACATGCAAAGTGGTTGGAGGGAATCTTCAGAAGGGCAAAGATGTTTTTATAACAAATTATGTGAGTAGACTGCAGTTCCTCTTTAAAGCAGAGGTCTGACAACATCTCATCAACCAACAGATCAGATATCGGTGGGCCTTCCCCTTTAGATTATCTTTCACTTATAATGGGAAATCCTACTCATTTTCCACGTTGCCGGAGGGAGAAGAATTGCTACTTAGTTTGGGCATCATCTCGAGAGACTCATCAGCCTCCTCTCCTCCGATTCCAGCACGCCGCTCACTCTCCCCACTTTGGACGGAGCGTAAGCGGAACCCACCTAGAGGAGCCCCCCGGAAGACCAGGAATCCCGAGAATGCACTTTTATGCCCTCCTTGAAATCCTGGACTTGCCACTTGCAGCTGAAGGGATACTACTATTTTTTGCCTGAGGGACACACCTGAGTCCGTCTGTGCCTGCGCGACTGCGTAGTCACCCTGTTAGCACAACCATAGTGCAGTTTCCTATTTTTTGGATTTATTCCACCCGAAACGGTTCTTCCAAGACTGACTTAAAGTTAATGTGCTTTTTTCTTTATTGTTTTTATTTTTATTATTACTCACTCTTTTTGGACATGTTTTACAGCGTCCTCATGGTTTGATGTTTGAACTCTGTCTGTTTCTGTATAGCATGGGGGCATGGGGTCTGTCCTATGGTGGGGCCCGTGGGGCCTCCCCCGGGGGGGGGGGTGCTGGGGCGGGGGGGTCATTGGGTGCCTGCTTGCCCTGGGGCCGTTACTCTCGGGGTGGGATGACTCGCGAAGCTAGTGCAACTTATTGTCCGACAGTATGCGAGACCTGAATCCGCACTGCTGGCATGCTATGGAGCAAGGGCCCTTTGGGCCGGATCGGGAATCCATGCTGCTCCTTTGCAAGATTACCTTCTCTCTTTGGAGAAGAGGTACCCTTGCCACTACCGGAAATGACACTCTATCCGGCAGGGATTATTTCCCACATTGTTCTACGGTTTACACAAGTCTACTGGTATAAGTTTCTGGGCCTACGGCCCTTGTCTTTTATGTTAACTAATTCTCTGTTTTTTCTCTTTTTTCTCTTTTTCCTCTCTCTTTCTACCTCCTATCTTCCCCGAGCTGTAGTCCTGACTCTAACCTACGTACGCTGGTACTGGAAGCCTGCGGAATGTGAATCCCATGTATTGAAGGCTATGCCCGACCTTCTGGTGCTACAAGGTAAGAGTGCTCTGCCCTACCACGATGGCTAAGTCGTATTCGTCCGCCTTTTCGGTGATCACACATAATGTCCATGGCTTTAATTCCCCAATTAAAAGGACTAAAGCCTTTCAATTTTATCACAAACAGAAAGTAGATATTTTACTACTACAAGAAATGCATTTTTCTAAGATGTCAGCTCCACGTTACCTTAATGTTAAATACCCGCAGTTTTACCTGGCTAATGGACCCGATAAAAAGGAGGGGGTAGCTATAGCTTTTTCTAGACGTACCCCTTTTACGCCCATAACCATAATTAAGGATAAGGGTGGCAGGTAAATCATGGCCGTGGGACGTATACATGACCAACTTGTATCCTTTGTTTCTTATTATGCTCCAAACTCAGGACAGGTGGACTTTTTTAGCAAGATGTTACGGACATTGATGCCCAAGGTCCAGGGACAGGTGATTTTGGGGGGAGATAGTAATATCCCGCTGGACAGAATTATGGATAAATCCAACCCCGATAGACCCACTCTCAAGAGACCGCCGACTGGGAGTAATAGGGTGGCTAGGCTCTTACATCTCTATGATTTAATTGACGCTTGGAGGGAGTCCAATCCCACGACTAGAGATTATACGCATTTTTCGCAGGTGCACCATACATATTCCAGGATAGACCATATCCTGGTCCGCACACCTCTGCTCCCGTATCTAACGTCGGTATCGATACTATCCACCCCCTGGTCGGATCATTCTCCGATCAAGATGTCATTGACTGGGTTGTGGTCCAAAGCTTCCCCGGCCCCGTGGCGTTTGAATTCTAGTCTGTTAAAAGACCCCGTTTTGTGCGCTGAAATAGACAAAGCATTGCAGCAGTTTTTTGCGGGTAATAAATCCTCAGATACGTCACCCGCGATTAATTGGGCAGCTCACAAGGCCACGATTAGGGGCATTTTGATACAAATAGGCTCTAGGCAAAAACGAGCACGTGACCATGCGATTTGGCAATTAGAAACCAAATTGGACCAGCTACTGCGGGAACAACATGCTCACCCGCTCTGCGACATTAGACATACGATTGACGATGTTAGACTGGAATTGAACTTAGCTCTGACGACCCAGGCTGAAAAACATATTGGCTGGACTAAAAACATAGGTACTTTACAATGGGTGACAAACCGAATACTATGTTGGCCAGGAAACTGGTTCCCCGACCACATACGCCTACGTTACCTAAACTGAGGCTTTCTACGGGTCGCTCCACACAAAACCCTGAACTTATTCTGCAGGAATTTTACAAGTTCTATTCCAAGCTTTATAGCTCACAGACTGCATACGATTCTAGTAAAGCTGATCTCTTTTTCCGTGATGTTCCGCTGCCTCAATTGACGCGAACTCACGCGGATCTGATGGAGGCGGAATTCACGGAATTAGAGATTAAAATGGCGATTAAGTCACTCCACCCCTCGAAGGCCCCGGGACCAGATGGCTTTCCAGGCCAATATTATAGGAAATTCCAGGATGTCCTGATTCCTCACCTGTGCTCTTATTTTAATGGGCTTCGGAGGGGAAGCAAGATACCCTTACATGAAAATGTGGCTTCTCTTAGTGTCATTCCTAAACCGGACAAGGATCACGGGGACTGTGCGAATTACCGACCGATCTCCCTGATCAATACTGATCTAAAGATTTTAACGAAAGTCTTAGCATTTAGACTTAACACTTTTCTGCCAAACTATATCCACCCTGACCAGGCCGGCTTTGTCCCGCTTAGGCAGGCATCGGATCAGACCCGCAGGCTAATTAATCTTATATCAGCAGTGCAGTCGGACTGGGATGGTGGAGGCTCTAGACGGGGAATGCTGCTATCGTTGGATATTCAGAAATCGTTTGATTCCCTTTCTTGGGAATATTTATTTGCGGTCCTACGCAGATATGGTTTTGGTGAGCGCTTTTTGACTCTCCTCGGAACGCTTTATGACACACCATCGGCATCGTTGATGCTGCAGGGATATTCCTCTGAGCCTCTACCGATTAGACGGGGTACGAGGCAGGGCTGCCCACTGTCCCCGCTCCTGTTTGTTCTTGCAATAGAGCCACTGGCCATTAGGATTAGGGAATGTCAGGATGTTCAGGGGATTAGGTGTGGAAACAGAGATCATAAATGCCTACTGTTTGCTGACGATCTCATGCTCACGCTGACGTCACCAATTACTTCTCTCCCTAACCTATATGCGATTCTTCAACCCTTCTCCGAAATCTCGGGGTTAAGAGTTAATCAGTCCAAATCTAAAACGCTCAACCTTTCCCTGTCGGAGGCCACACAGAAAGCTATAGAGAGCACATACCAATTTAAGTGGGAGTCGGAGGCACTGCCATATCTTGGTGTTAATCTGACCCCAACTATCCAGAAGTTATACAGGCAGACCTACCCCCCACTCTACAAGACACTGGCAGCGGACCTAGCTAAATGGCAGCTACACCCTCCATCGTGGTTCGGCAGACTGCACCTCTATTAAAATGAATGTGTTACCTAGAATACTGTATCTGTTCCGTACCCTACCGGTGGCTATTCTGCGTAGGGATCTACAAATGTTGCAAAATGACATTCTTAGGTTTATTTGGGGACACAAGAGGCCCAGGGTGAACAGGAGTACAATGTACACCCTAAGGAAGCAGGGGGGACTGGGCCTGCCGGATCTGCAGAAATATTATCATGCGGCTCAGCTGGCCCACCTTACCAGATACCACTCACGCCACACACATGCTATTTGGATGGATATGGAATCTTATTCCTGTCGTCCCTCACAGGTTTCACAGCTATTATGGCTTCCAATGAAGGATAGACCACTGATATTGTGTCCTACCCTGTCACTGGCTCTGGCTATATGGGACAGGCTGTCCAAAATATACAAATTCAGATCGCCCCACAACCCGCTGGCGCCATTACTTAATAACAAAGAGTTCACCCCGGGCCTCTCTCCTCAACTGTTTAGTTGGTGGACAAATAAAGGGCTATTGCGCATTGCTGACCTATGTGACCGTAGGGGTATACTTTCTGAACAAGCTCTAACTGACAAATTTGATATGCCGTCCTCGGAGAAGTTTCGATGTGCCCAATTAAGGCATTTCGTGCAGAGTATGGTCCGTAGGGGAGACCTGGGTTCCCTGACTCCCATGGAGCAGTCGAGTATGCAATATGACAAAATAAGAGGCCATTTATCTGCCATCTACGCATTACTTAGGGGTCCAGGGAAGAAGTTGAGTTATATGGTTCAGTGGGAGCGGGACATTCAGGAATCTTTTGACTTAGATGACTGGTGCACGCTCTCTGAGACGGCATATCGCTCTCTCGCCAACACATCGGTGATAGAGGCTAATTACAAGGTATTGTTGCGGTGGTACATGGTCCCAGCCAGATTGGCCGCTTTTGTTCCGGGAGCTCCGTCCCATTGTTTTAGAGGATGCGGCCAGGTGGGGACCACCTACCATATTTGGTGGTCATGCCCGAAGGTCAGAAGGTTTTGGATTAGAGTGTTTAACTTTGTCTATACTATCACAGGATTGAACCTGAGGAAATCACCTAAGCTAGCCCTCTTGGGGGGCAAGGCGGCAGAGGCTTCCAGGCCTCAGCAGCGGCTCCTTACCTTTATATTTATTTCAGCTAAGATCACCATAGCTCGTAACTGGAGATCAGCCGCACTACCGATAGCCCAGCTTAAACATAAAATGTCATGGCTAATGCTAAACGAACGGTTATCCGCACTGTCACAAGACAGGATGAAAATGTTTTATAGAATTTGGGATCCATGGATTGTCTATCTAACTAATGGTTCCGGGACACATGCTGTTTAACGTTGTCACGGTAACATGAGTTTGAGAATCCAGGACTACGGCTCCCCCCCCCCCCTCCTCCCACCCAGTTCTCCCCCTTTCCCTCTTTTTTCCACCTTTTTCTACTCGCTACTCTTTTCTCTTTCCCTGCTATAGGGTCTTTCCTCTTTTCTTTACTGTTCTCTGTTGAATTCTTTATATCTCTCATTTAGCGGTGCTAGCTAAATGATTGGATATTTATATCACTCAAGAGGTAAAAGCTCCGGCAGCTGGGATCCTATGTGGTCCGGGGTTATTGGATAAGGCACCTATTTCGCTGCCGCCAGCATGTTTATGGAACTGACCGGTGTGTTAGCCCATTATGCATTGTTCTTGATGTACCACGTTGCCGCATTAATGAGACTATTGTTTGTATTGTACTGAAAACCTTTAATAAAAATATTGAAACATAAAGCAGAGGTCTGCCCACCCCTGGAAAAATTAAAAGCCAGCAGCTACTCATACTGCAGCTGCTGACTTATTAGGACACTTACCTGTCTTGGAGTCCAGCTATGTCGGCATGTTTCCATCAGCTGTCAGGTGCTGCCGTCCTTGTCGGTAAGGGAAGTCGGTAGTGAAGCATCACGGCTTCACACTGGGTCCCTACTGTGCATGCGCAAGGCATCACTCCTACTAACCTGGCGGCAGGGGAAGGATCGGGGTAGCCGAGCTGCTGGCGGCCCGGTCTCCTGGAAGTAGGGACAGGATACCTGTCAAAGACAGGTATCTCTCCCACCTGAAAGTTGCAAAATGTGGTACCTAAATAGGGGAAGGTAATTAGACAAATGAGCGCAAGTTCCACTTTTGGGTGGAGCTCCACTTTAAGTGCTTAAAAACCGACATCATTTACAGACCGAAGTTCATCCATTTCATCTAAAAGAACGAAATGCTATGTTTCCTGTTATCTCCGCCTAAGGCTTAAGCGATGTTGTGATAAACTTGGCAGGCTGCCTGTTTTTTTTTTTTTTGACAGCTGTCAGCTGTAAGCAGAGAACAGCTCTGCACCAAATCCAAGAAATGCTGTTTTAAGATTAAGAGGGGGGATGAATCGCAATCTCGCATCTTTAACGGTTAATTGTGCAGCTCTAGCATACACACAGTGATTCCCCCAATACACTAAATTAAACATGAATGCTTCTATCCAGCCCACACTTAGGTGGGAGACCGACCAAGCCTTCCAGCTCTTAAAAGTTGCAAACCCTCAAAGTTTTTCACCTTAATTCATTCTATACATTAAGGTGAAAAAACTTCTGTAGTGCAGATGCCCCCCTTTTACTTACCTGAATCCGATCGTTCCATCAACGGGGACAAGCACAGTAGCTCCAGCTGCTGTCTTGGATCCTCATTGGATAGACTGATAGCAGCGCAGCCATTGGCTCCTTCTGCTATCAAATCCAGTGACATAGGAGCCAGGGGGTGGGGCCAAGTCCTGCCAGTGTCAATGGATGCAGCACCAGGACACATGAGCGTGTCCGCACGTGTGCCCCCTTGAAATGCGGGTCTCCATGGGGGCACTCAATGCGAGGAAGAGCCAGGAGCACCACAGGGGGATCCCAGAAAAGGAGAATCGGGCCACTCTGTGCAAAATCCTTGGAGGTTTTTTTTTTGTTTTTTTAATAACGATCCTTTGTAACTCCTTTAAAGAGGAAGTAAAGTTTTCCTTTATAATTGTATCTACAGGTAGGGCTGTAATAAGGCTTACCCTGTAGATACTGTAAATATCTCCTAAACTTGCACCATTTAGGAGAGATTTACTATATATTCTGCCTCCGCCCATGCCGTTTCTTTGGGCCCTGTGCCATGACCAGAGGCTCCCGCACGCATGCGCAGGAGTGAAGTCATTGTGGCTCTGGCCAATCACAGTGCCAGAGCCTGCGAACTCTGAAGAAACACCAGGGAAGATGTCAGCCATCTCAGCAGTACCTGCCAGGGCTTTGTTCTAAGGTATTTCATAATGAGCTAGTATGCGATGCATACTAGCTCATTATGCATTTACCTTAAAGGTTTTGTTTTTTTAAATAGGGTTTACAACATCTTTAATGTGCCAAGACCTAGAACATGGCTGCTCAACCTGTGGCCCTCCAGCTTTTGTGGAAGTACAAGTCCCATCATGCCTCTGCCTTTGGTAATTATGCTTGTAATGGTTAGCCTTGCAATGCCTTAAGGGACATGTAGCTCTGCAACAGCTGAAGGACCAAAGGTTGAGCACCCAGGACCGAGAGGTAAATTGATGCTGCTTATACCCATAGAAGAGGTGTTCAAAATATCAACCCAGAGTCCAACACCTACAGGCAGTAATGATAGTAATACAGCAATTCCCAGGCACCTTCTAGGAATGAAATGGTAAAAACCACAAAAAGGAGTTGCTGTGCCTGCAGGAAACACAAGAACTGAAGGGCTGGAGTGGGTGGGGAGCTTTTAACTTCTCTCTGTGCTCGCGTTTCCTGTTGGAGGAGTCGATCTCTCATGTGACCGGTCTGGAGGATGACTTGGGGAAAAAGTAAATAGCACATTACATTGTCCCCTCACCACCCAGCAAAATGAACACCAACCTTCAAGTCAAAACTGAGCATCTTAGCGAGCAGGTAGTGTGAATGGGCCCTAAAAAGTCATACTGTGAGTAAAGCTAATCTACCAGACAGGGTAAAAGGACAACTAATTGGTGTGAATAACACACAGGGGGTTATTTACGAAAGGCAAATCCACTTTGCACTGCAAGTGCACTTGGAAGTAAAGTCACTGTAAATCTAAGGGGTAGATCTGAAATGAGGGGAAGCTCTGCTGATTTTATCATCCAATCATGTGCAAGCTAAAATGCTGTTATCTATTTTCCTTGCATGTCCCCCTTGGATCTACAGCGACTTTACTTCTAAGTGTACTTTCAGTGCAAAGTGGATTTTCCTTTAGTAAATAACCCCCATAGTAATCTCTCCTCTCTGAGATGCCCAATTTTACATTACTCAAGACTATAAGCTATGTGGTAACAAACTTAAAACAAAAATGTATTACACTGCAGCTTACCAATTCTTACATGTGATATCCGCATTCGTTTTTTTTTTAGCTTCCTGCCCCCCACACGCTTTATTGTTACATGGTGATCCTGCCAGTACATTTTTAAAATTCCTATAACAGATCAAGCTGTCCAACAAAAGTGTCAATTAGAGGGTTAGGACAAACCATTTAACACTTAGAGGGGTGCTCACAAAGGTCAGCTTTTATTAATTTATGCAAAACCTTTACCTCAAAAAAAAAAAAAAAAAAAAAAAAAAGAAGAGGTATTTCCGTTGTGCCTCAATCCAGAGTGAAAACACCCTTATGCCTTGTACACACGGTCGGACATTCCGACCACAAAATCCGTCGGATTTTTTCTGACGGATTTTGTCCTAAACTGGTGTTGCATACACACGGTCGGACAAAATTGTCAGAAAATCCGACTGTTCGGAACGTGATGACGTTCGTTTGTTACAACGGGACTACGTTGAGGCTAGTAGCCAATAGCTTTGGTCTCGTAATTTGATCCGAGAATGCGTGGCACTTTGTCCGATCGGAATTCTCTACAAACGATCGGAAAAAGTCAGATTGGATTTTTTTGTCGGAAAATTTGAGATCCTGCTCTTAATTTTTTTCCAGCGGAATTTCCGTCAGAAAAAGCCTGATAGAGCCCACACATGATTGGATTTTTCGACAATATAATCCAATCTGACCTTTTCTGTCTGAATTTCCGACCGTGTGTACAGGGCATAAGATAGGAAGTGCGTTACTGGCCAGAACAGGTGAAAATAAAGGAAAAAAGAAAACACTGTCGCTAACACATCGGTAAGCCGGTAATATATTTATATATATTTAATTATATTTTTGGATTAGATACACTTTAAATATTGGGAAAAAACAAAACAAAAAAAGGAATTTGAAAGGAATGATCACCTTGTAGTGGATTTGTAGCTGCTCATTGGTGGATTCATTTTGCAATAGAGAGGCTCTGTTTATGTATGCTTCTGCCTGCACAGGATCATCATCTTCCAGGTAGAGCCGAGCAATTTTCAGATAGGTTTCCAGTTTATAGTCTACATTATACTGTCTGTTGGGCAGCAAGAAAACATATACACAGTCAATACCTCTTCATGTATCCTGAAACTAGGGAATACATTCAGCTGAAATTAAACAAATTCAGTTAAAATTTTAAAAAGAGGATAAACATGACCATGTGGAAAAAATTATCTGTACTCCGGTTGTTGCTCTTAAAATTTCTTCATTTTATGGAGTAGCCACAGTGAACAAATGCAGATTAAATCAGTTGACACGTTTCAGCCTATAAGGCCTTAGTCATAACCATAAACATGACCATAGTGACCAAGTGTTGTATGTTTCATCCTTATGTTGTCTGGGCAAACAAAACAATAACACTAATTGATCACCAATAAAAAGAAACAATTGTTTCTCTATTTTTTTTTTTTTTTGTAAAACAACCGTCCCCTATCCCCATTCAAATAGTCTTCAGTTCTTACTTTTGTCCTGTTTCCAAAGGTATGCCAACCAGTACCAGAGCTGCATTCCTCCAGTCTTCTTCTTTCTCATAAATGGTTGCCAAGTGCTGCCTAATTGATGCAACCTGCAGGCAAAGATGTAATGACCAATTAAAAAAAGATGCAGGATGCCAAAGCATTTTGTCCTGGACAGAGATTAAATTACTTTCATGGAGCATTGATAGGGAAGCAGGACCATCACTTGTATCACAAATAGGAAAGCATCATAAACCCTTGAACTATTTACCAATATACTTCCCATTACAGTTTTAAAGCATGAATGCAAAAAAAGTCCACTGGGTCAAAATAAATACTGAATAAAGCAGCTTTGTTTTATATAGTACCTCCATTTGTCTTTTCACCAGCCTCCTGTAATCGCTTGCATATTAGTATTCGGAATGGGTGAGAAAAGGTCAACACTGTGCACCAACCAGGCTTAGTGCAAACTTTGCACCCAAATAACATATTTAGCATGTATCCCACCATATTGTCTACCCATTGTGCCTAGGCAACAGCGACATCATCTTCTTCCAACAAGATTGCAGGGAATGCTGAATAACTCAAATCTCACGAGGATGTGGTCCAGGACTATGCTGCAGCATCTTCTTGAGAGATTTGCAGTACAAAGTGTTCCCCATGATCTAGTCAGCCCCAACAGAAGCCGGGGGAAAGGTAAGTATATTAAAATCTCCCCTCCAACAGATTTTTCTTGAAGACTTTTGCTGCTTTAACCACTTGCCTACAGGGCACTTTCACCCTCTTCCTGCCAAGGCCAATGGTCAGCTTTCAGCGGCATCACAATTTGAATGGCAATTGTGCGGTCATGCAACGCTGTACCCAAATACATTTTTTATTATTTTCTTCCCATAAACAGAGCTTTCTTTTGGTGGTATTTAACCACTTCCCGACCGCCGCACGACGATGTACGTCGACAGAATGGCACGGGCAGGCATATGGGCGTACCTGTACGTCCCTGCCTTCCCGCGGGTCGGGGGCCCGATCGGGCCCCCGCCCGGTGCCTGCGGCGGTCGATATTCGTTCGCGAGCGATCCGGGATGAGGGGGCGGCCATTCATTCATGGCCACCCCCTCGCGATCGCTCCCGACGAATAGAAATCCTTCGTGACATCACTTCCTCTCCTGTAATGTAAACACAGGAGAGGAAGTCATGTAATCTCTCCTTCGTGTCGGTATTTTTCGTTCTGACACCGAGGAGAGAGGATCGGTGAGTTGCACCAACACGACACTTCACAGTAGAACATGCCAGGCACACTCACACCCCCCCGATCACCCCCCCCAATTACCCCTGCCCCCCAGTCACAGTGACACCAATGTCATTTTTTTTTGCATTGGTGTCATTTGTGACTGTAATAACTGTTAGGGCAGTTAGGGTTAGCCCCCTTTAGTTCTAATGTACCCCCCTAACCCCCCCCAATAAAGGTTTAACCCCGTGATCACCCCCCGTCGCCAGTGTCACTAAGGCTGGGTTCACATTGCAGCGGTTTATGAGAACGAATGTGATTCGCACCGCACTGCAGTGCAAATCACATCCGATCTCTGTGCGATTCGAGTTCAGCCATACAGATAGTATGGCTGAATTCGCATCGCACCCGCCGCAAATTCGCACGGGACCCTTTTTTTGGCCCGCAGCAGAATCGGATCGCATGGGTGTTCACACCATGCGATCCGAGTTTGCAGATCGCACTGCGATATGCGAACTGATCTGGGGGTGTCATTAACATTTCACTGACACTCCCAGCAGTTCGCATAGGGCAGTGTCAACTGCCGCCAGGAGGCATGTGATGCGGGAACCCGCCGCGGATTCGTGGCGTTCCCGCATCGCTCCAGTGTGAACCCAGCCTAATAAGCGATCGTTTTTCTGATCGCTGTATTAGTGTCACAGGTGACGCTAGTTAGGCAGGTAGGTATTTAGGTTCGCCGCAGCTTTTTATAGCGCCAGGGACCCCCATATACTACCGCATAAAGCCCCCTGATTTCCCCCTAGTTAACCCTTTCACCAGTGATCACCATATAACTGTTACAGGTGACGCTGGTTGGTTAGTTATTTTTTTATAGTTTCAGGGCACCCGCCATTTATTACCTAGTCTCACTAGTGTACCCCTAAATTTAGGGGTGTCTACTTTCCAAAATGGGGTCATTTGGGGGGGGGTTTGTGCCATCTTGGCATTTTATGGCCTTCAAAACTGTAACGCCCTTAGAAAGCCTGAAGGCGGTGCTTGGTTTTCCGGGCCCCGTACGCGGCTAGGCTCCCAAAAAGTCCCACATATGTGGTATCCCCGTACTCAGGAGAAGCAGCAGAATTTATTTTGGGGTGTCATTTCACATATGCCCATGGCATGCGTGAGCAATATATCATTTAGTGACAACTTTGTGGAAAAAAAAAAAAAAAGTTTGTAATTTTCCCGCAACTTGTGGCAAAAGATAAAAAATTCCATGGACTCAACATGCCTCTCAGCAAATAGCTTGGGGTGTCTACTTTCTAAAATGGGGTCATTTGTGGGGGTTTTGTGCCATCTTGGCATTTTATGGCCTTCAAAACTGTAATAGGTAGTGAGGAGTGAAGTCAAATATTTACGCCCTTAGAAAACCTGAAGGCGGTTCTTGGTTTTCGGGGCCCCGTACGCGGCTAGGCTCCCAAAAAATCCCACACATGTGGTATCCCCGTACTCAGGAGAAGCAGCAGAATTTATTTTGGGGTGTCATTTCACATATGCCCATAGCATGTGTGAGCAATATATCATTTAGTGACAACTTTGTCATTATTCAATCGCTTGAGGCTAAAAAATAAAATATTCAATGGGCTCAACATGCCACTTATCAATTTCCTTAGGGGGTCTACTTTCCAAAATGGGGTCATTTGGGGGGGGTTTGTACTGCCCTGCCATTTTAGCACCTCAAGAAATGAGATAGGCAGTCGTAAACTAAAAGCTGCGTAAATTCCAGAAAACGTACCTTAGTTTGTAGATGTGACAACTTTTGCGCAAACCAATAAATATACAATTATTGACTTTTTTTTTTACCAAAGACATGTGGCTGAATACATTTTGGCCTAAATGTATGACGAAAATTGAGTTTATTGGATTTTTCTAATAACAAAAAGTAGAAAATATCATTTTTTTTTTCAAAATTTGCGGTCTTTTTACGTTTATATCGCAAAAAATAAAAATCGCAGAGGCAATCAAATACCATCAAAAGAAAGCTCTATTTGTGGGAAGAAAAGGACGCAAATTTTGTTTGGGTACAACATTGCATGACCGCGCAATTACCAGTTAAAGCAGCGCAGTGCCAAATTGTAAAAAGACCTCTGGTCATTTACCAGCAAAATGGTCCGGTCTGAAAGTGGTTACTCACAGCTGGGTGTTATTTTTTTTTGCAAAAAAAAAAGACTGAAAAAAAAAAAAAACAGAAAAAAAAGTTTCTTAGATTCTGTCAGAAAATTTTGTAAATAAGTAATTTTTCTCCTTCACTGACATGCGCTGAGGCTGCACTGATGAGGAAGCACTAAAATGCAGCACTGATGGGCATTGATAGGTGGCACACAGAGACAGCACTGAAAGGCAGCACTAATTGGCAAAGACTGCGGCACTGATGGGGCTGCATTGTAATCAGGACACTGATGATTGGTGCCCTAAATGTCTGTACAGGTCCCCCCTGTGAGGATATGCCACTGATCGGCTCTCCTCTTCTCACACTCTGTCAGTGTGAGGCGAGGAGAGCCGATAAGAGGCATCTCCTTGTTTACATATGATCAACTTTAAATAGACACAGCTGATCACATGGGTAAAGAGCCGTGGCTCTAGACCGAGATCGGGGTTGTGCTATGTCCCGGGGATACAGAATGCCCACGATCACGTTGAGACTGGGCGACATCATATGACATTGACCCAGAACAAGAGCGCATGCCGCGCACCATCATTTTTCTATACAGCGGGCAGGAGGCGGTTAAATTAAATTAAAATGCTATTTCTTCACTATCCAATCATAGTACTGACCAAACAGTATTGCTTCTATTGACATAAATAATTGGGACTTTGTGTAGAGAGTGTCAATTGCATCTAGAGAACAGACCAAACAAAATTGTGTGCACGTGGAAAAAAATAGGGCTGTATATAGCAATTGTTTTTTGTACCTGTTCTTCAAAAGAGATGACACGTGGCTGGATCTTTTCCAGGGTGAAGTGATAGATCTCCTTGGCAATACCATCGGGTAGACTTGGAAGATGTGTACAAAAGTCAGTGAGCAGTTGTCGGGAAATCACTAAGCTGACATTCTCATTCACCACTGGAGATGAAAAAAAAATGAACACATGCACATAAAATAACATAACAGGCAATTTTTCATGGTCTAAAAGTATTGAATGATCTAAAACTGCAATAAATAGATACATGGATAGGAAATAGGCAGATATGTAAGTAGACACTAGAAAACGTACTTGCTTCAACAAATGCTTTAAGTGCCTCGAGCTGTTCTGGTCCAGGAAGCTGAAGGGCCTTCTCCAATATCTGGCGGTACCTTAAATAAAAAAATAAATAAAGTTTAACCCCTATTACTAATATTAAAAATGAAAACATACTGCTGCTAAATTTAGATATTACATAACGTTTAATAGAATACATATTTCTAGATGCACATTACTGAAATGACATCTGGAATGTCTGGATGGTGTATGTGTCATCTAGTTCTTTCACCTATATAAGGGAGCTTCAGGATTGATGGCTGTAAAGCAGTATTAAACAGAAAACCCACAAAATGTATTATATTGCAGTTTACCAATCATTAGATGTGCATTTGTTTTCTTTTCTTAGGCTTTTCCCCCTCTGTTTTCTCCTGGTGATCTGGCCAGTAACAAGCCTACTACATTAGTGAGACACCATTCTGGATAAAGAAAAACAGACGGCACAGCATATAGCAGCATTGTCAGTCTGAGGGAAGGGGAGTGTTCGATGTACTATCAGATTTACATACACTAACAAATTGAAGCCAAACTCCAGCTAATACATTATAATCAGCCACAACAGTTTTTTCTTTTGGGATAAAGGTTTTCCAGCAAAGTTAATCATTGCAAGCACCCTTGCCAGTGCTAAATGGTGTGTCATCTCTGTAACTGATACATTCTGCTAGATAGGTGGATCACCAGTTAAAAATAGAAAAAAGCAAGCCTGAAAAATAAAGTGAATGCAGCCATCATATCTAGGAATTGGTAAGCTGCAATCAAATAAATGTTTGCTTTTGAGTTTACATCTAAGCCGCATGTGGCTCACAGCAGGGGTCCGGTGCGTCCCCGTTTGCCATTTCAGGTCCAATTTCAGCATGAATTTTTGGCTGAATTCGGACCTGAAATGGACCAAGAGACGCACAGGACCCACAGAGACCCAGTCACAATCTCCTGCTATTGCAAATTGGATGCAGTGAACTTGAATCCAATTCGCACTAGTGTGAACCCAGCCTAAAACCCCCTTAAGTACACAGTACGTTTACTGCAGGTGGCTAGCAGATGCAGGCTGGATGATGCACATATACGTCATCCAGCCTGCTCTGGGTTAGGGGTGCACAGTTCGTCCACTGGGCACAGTGGATCCCGGCACCCCTGCATGCATTCATTACATCTGTGTTTCTTATGTTGTGATTGTTTCACAGCTATTACATGGTACCTGAGGCTATCGAGGCACTCTGCACCATGCGATTAGCTGTAGCCAATCACAGACCACTAGTAATCACAGCTGTCATGAATGTAACCTATTCATGCTGATACAATGATCATCATTGATCAAAAATTCCTGATCACCCCCTCCCAGTAGTACATTGTTACTATCGTGACACTGAATTACTTTGATAAACATAAAAAAAAAAAAAAAGCATTTTAAAACCGCAAGAAATGAGATAGGCCATCCGTACATCAGAATTTATCAATGTGCAAATATACACTCACTGGACACTTTATTAGGTACACCTGTTCAATTGCTCGGTACCACCAATTTCTAATCAGCCAATTGCATGACAGCAAATCAACTCATTTAGGCATCTAGACACAGTAAAGACGACTTGCTAAAGTTCAAATTGAGCATCAGAATGGGGATTTAAGTGACTTTGAACATGGCATGGTTGTTGTTCCTGATGGGCTGGTCTGAGTATTTCAAAAACTACTGATCTCCTGGGATTTTCACCCACAACCATCTCTAGGGTTTACAGAGAATGGTCTGAAAAAGAGAAAATATCCAGTGAAGTGAATGGCAGACTGGTTCCAGATGATAGAAAGTCAACAGTAACTCAAACAACCACTCGTTACAACCAAGGTATGCAGAATACCATCTCTGAACTCACAACACAATGAACCTTGAAGAAGATGGGCTACAGCAGCAGAAGACCACACCAGTGCCACACCTGTCAGCTAAAAACTTGCCCGGTCTGATGAGTCTCAATATCAGCTGGAACATTCAGATGGTCGGGTCAGAATTTGGCATAAACAACATGAAAGCATGGATCCATCCTGCCTTGTATCAACGGTTCAGGGTGGTGGTGTAACGGTGTGAGATATATTTCCTTGGCACACTTTGGGCCCCTTAGTACCACTTGAGCATCGTTTAAGGCTTGGTTCACATTGGTGTGATGTCAGACATCAAATGTGATTCGCACCACACTGCTGTGAAAATCATATGCAAGGCCTGTGCGATGCACACAGCGAGATAGTATCGCTGAATTTGCATCGCATTCGGACCAAAGTCACGCAGAACTCTTTTTTTGGTTTGTACCAAGAATCAGATTACATGGCTGTACACACCCATATGATCTGATTCCAGTCCGAATTGACAGTTCGCACTGCGATATGCGAACCGATCTGGAGGTGTCATTAACTTTGTATTGACACTCCCAGCAGTTTGCATAAAGCAGTGTGTTAGCTGTCTGCGAGTCAGATGCGATGCGGGATTCACAGGGTTTCCTGCATCACACCAATGTGAACCGAGCTTTAATGGCACAGCCTGAGTATTGTTGCTGACCATGTCCATCCCTTTATGACTACAGTGCACACATCTTCTAATGGCTACTTCCAGCAGGATAATGTCACAAAGCTCAAATCATCTCACCACTGGTTTCTAGAAATGACAATGAGCTCACTGAACTCCAATGGCCTTCACAGTCACCAGATCTCAATCCAATACAGCCCCTTTGGGATGGGGTGGTACAGGAGATTCACATCATGGATATACAGCCGATAAATCTGAAGCAACTGCATGATGCTGTCATGTCACTATGGACCAAAATCTCAGAGGAATGTTTCCAACACCTTGTAGAATCTATGTCATGAAGAATTAAGGCAGTTCTGAAGGCAAAAAAGGGTCCAACCCGGTACTAGCAAGGTGTACCTAATAAAGTGTCCGGAGAGCATACATCCCATAGTTTGTGGACTCTATACCTTTCACACAAATCAAATATACACCGAGGCTGGATTCACACCTATGCATTTTTAGTGCTTTTTGCACTACAGAACGTGTTCCATAGGAAACCATGTTAAATGGACTGTAATGCAAATCTGCAAAATGCACTAAAAATGCCTAGGTGTGAATGCAGCCTTAGGGCCAGTTCACACCAGATGCAGTCCCGTGTGCTTTTTTTCTGCACAAAATGCATGCACAGTGTGTTCCATGTATTTCAATGGCTCTAGTTCACACCATGCAGTTTCCGGTCAGTTTATGCACCAGAAACTGACTGCATGGTGTGAACTAGAGCCATTGGAATACATGGAAAACACGGTGCATGCATTTTTTAGTGCAGAAAAAAAAAGCACACGGAACTGCGTCTGGTGTGAACTGGCACTTATGGGGATTTATTTTTTTAACAAAAGAAATGTAGCAAAACATATTCTGGTCTACATTTATGAAGGAATTGGATATGTTTTATAACAGAAAGTGGAAAATATTGTTTTTATTTTCAAAATTGACTTTTTTTTTTGTTTCCATCGCAAAAAAACAATAAAACCCAGTGGTGATCAAATACCATGAAGCTCTATTTGTGGGGGCAAAAAGACAATATAAATTGTATTTGGATGCAGTGTTACATGACCGCACACTTGCCAGTTAAAAAACAGCCTGGCCATGAAGGGGTAAAATCTCGGGGAGTGTATGGGGTTGAATAAAAGGTTTGTCCATATATCCACTTCCAATACCCCCCATCACTTAGTATGTGGATGTGCATGGCTCTACACAACCATGCGTATCGGAGACCCAGTGTAGGAAAGCCTGACCACCTCCCTGGAAGTGATCGGCCCTAATATTATATCTCTCCCATCTAGTTCCATATACATTCACACCCCGATCACCCATGCTGCCCACCCTCCCTGGTAACATAGACGGCACTCACTTCCCAGCCAGATCCTTGTGAGAGCCACTCGAGCTCATCAGCTGGGTGAGATCCAGCCTGATACACGCCGCCATGTTGCCCTGGAGCCACCCCTCTTCCCTCACACATAGAACGTCATAGGAAGGAGACACGGCGCCGTCCTCCCTACGTACACAGCACTCCAAGCAGAACGGGAGACTCCATCTGCGCATGCTTGGACTTCTGTCTACACTTCAGCGGCCCCTGCTGGACATCGTGTTTAGTGACAGGCAACGTGAATGATGACTTCTGCATAGCAGGCTAGGAACTGACACTTTGGTCAGGACTGTAGGAGTATCAGCATACCTCCTTACTTGATGAGATAGGAATAAGGGACACCTATTATCAAAAGTATGTAGGGCCCATTGGCAGCCCATCCATTAGGAGCCCCTAATCCATGTGCCCGGCCCTTAATCTACATGCACGGTGCCGGACGCATGGATTTCAATGTTTTTTTTTTTAACCTATTCTGGCACTCCTCTCCTACATGTAAAAATCATAATTTGTTTGCTATAAAAGTACTCAGAACCCCCAAGCATTATATATATATATTTTTTTATCAGACACCCCAGGGAATAAAATGGCGGCCATTGCAACTTTTTATCTCGCACAGTATTTTCGCAACAATTTTTCAAACACATTTTTTTGGGGGGGGGGAAAAACGTTTCATGATTTAAAAAATAACAAAACAGTAAAGTTAACCCAATTTTTTTGAATAAATGTGAAAGATGATGTTACGCCAAGTAAATAGATACCTAACATGTCACGCTTTAAAATTGCGTACACTCATGGAATGACGCCAAACTTCAGTACTTAAAAATCTCCATAGGTGACGCTTTAAAATTTTTTACAGGCTACATATTGAGAGTTACAGAGGAGGTCTAGAGCTAGAATTGTTGCTTGCGCTCTAACGCACGAGGCGATACCTCACATGAGTAGTTTGAATGGCGTTTACATATGTGGGCGGGACTAACTAACTTCGCTTCTGAGCGCGAGCCACTGGTGACAGGGGCGTTTAAAAAAAAAAATTATTTTATTTTTGATTTTACTTTATTTTTTTATTTTTACAACTTTTTTTTTTTGATCACTTTTATTCCTATTACAAGGAATGTAAACATCCCTTGTAATAGGAATCTATGTGACAGGTCCTCTTTATGGAGAGATGCGGGGTCAATAAGACCCCGCATCTCTTCTCCAGGCTGGAAAGCATGAGATTGGTGAAAAAAATGTCACAATCTCATGCTGACAGCCGCGATCGCAGCTTTGTTTACTTCCGGGAACCCGGGCGTGACATCATAACGTCGCGCCCGGGCCTCCGACGGTCATAGAGATGACTGGTGGCCATCTGGTCACCGGAAATCTCTATCGTCATCATCTGGCGCCGGACGATTCTTTCTCCGGGTCCCCGAAGGCACAGGAGAGCCCGGAGAAGCATCGGATGGCGGCAGGAGGGGAGGGGGGGTGTCCCCTCCTGTCGCCTGTAAGAATGATCAAGCGGCGGAACTGCCGCTATGATCATTCTTATGGTGCACAGAATCGCTGGCTGAAAACAAGGATATCTGAATGATGCCTGTGGCTGCTAGCATCATTCCGTTTTTCCCACTGAAAGTCCAGGACGTCATATGATGGCCGTGGGCGAGAAGTGGTTAAAACACACGATTAGAGCCTGAGGCTCTAATTGCATAGCTTCCAGCTGTCCCTGATTCATACCTCCCAACTTCTTGAGATGGGAATGAGGAACACCTATCAGCAAAAGTATGCAAGCATAGGACACACCTCTTGCCACGCCCCCTTAAAGAAGAATTGTACAAAAAAAATGATTGGTTAAACCCACAAGTGCTTTTTTATTACCATTACTATTTCTTTATATTGGCTTTTGGAATTTACAAATGCAGCAATTTAGAAATCAGATGAAAGGTTTAGCGCTGGGAAACACTTGTTGATAGATAAAAAGTGCATTTTATATACATTTATATAGATCAGAGCAAAATGATGGACAATTGAGGAGCAATGAGGGACAGAAGGACTTTATTCCAAATCAGGGACAGCCCCTTAAAATTAGGGACAGTTGGGAGCTATGTATCAGAGTGAATTCTCCATCCATGATAAATTCTAATGCGGGCAACAGATTCATGCTCCATGAATTTGGGGCATGTGCTGCATGCAGAGGTCAGAGTGTCCATATAGGCACTCCGTCCTCAGAATGCGGTGCAAGAAAAGAGCGTTCCATGCATGTTTCCTGCATTGCACTTAATGACAAAATTGGACCTGTGCCCTGCCCCAACCTAGCCACTTCTGTCTACAAGAGCTCACTGCCATCCTCCCTGGACACACTCGCACCTATCACTGCACACAGAAACAGGCCCCGACCTTACAACATTGGCAAACAAATGACACTAGAAGTCTCAAAAAATTTAGCTCTTGAGAGCCCGTGGCATAAGACTAAAGCTCCGTACACACAATCAGATTTTCCAACGGGAAATGTTGGATGTGAGGTTGTTTGCCCACAATCCAACCGTGTGTATGCTCCATCGGACAATTGTCAGAATTTCCGCCAACAAATGTTGGCTAGCATGTTCTCAAATTTTCCGCTAACCAATGTGTGTTGTTGGACTTTCCGATCGTGTGTACACAAGTCCGTCTGACAAAAGTCCAAAATACAAACATGCATGCTCGGAAGCCGAAGCGGTCGGTCTTGTAAACTAGCGTTCATAATGGAGAATTATTAAAATTGTGACGTGGTAAATTATGAAATCTCGAAATGTAGCGCATATTCTCTTCTTCTTTAAAGAGGAAGTAAACCCTTCCAAACAACTTGGACCTATAGGTAAGCCTAGATTAAGGCTTACCTGTATGTCCAAGCAATATCTCCTAAACCTATATGGTTTAGGAGATATTTGCCCGAAAATGGGCACCGCTGTCTACGGCGCATGCGCCGTAGACAGCGGCGCGCATGCGCACTAAATGCGGCAAATCCAAGAATGGATTTGCCAAATTTGTCGACTCCCGTGCGCATGCGCGGGAGTGACGTCATCGCGGCTTCGCCGAGTGGCAGCGGCGGAGCTGCGAGACGCGACTCCCGTGCGCATGCGCGGGAGTGACGTCATCGCGGCTTCGCCGCTGTCATTGGTCGGAGCTGCGAGACGCCACCAGCAAGATGGACGCGGCGGACTACAGGGATCAGCGGTGACTTCGCTGGCTCCTGTGTCAGGTAAGTGACACATAATGAGCTACTATGCGATGCATAGTAGTCCATTATGCTTTACCTTTGCAGGGAAAAAAAGAGGAAGTAAACCCATCAGGGTTTACTTCCTCTTTAATGGGATAATAATGAAGCTGCTTTGCTGGTGATACTGATGGAGATATTGCAATATTGCAAACAAATTTCCAAAGGCTTTTTTTTTCTAGTGATACCAAGAATAATATTATTATGTTCTTTGTTTTTTTTATTTGGGCAAGCCACCACAACACCATTATCCCGCAGTTTTTAAGAACAAATATACAACTATGTTGGTGTCCCTTGTTAATTTTACATTGTATTTTTTAAAATGTAACTGCCTACTTCCAAACTGTCATTTGAAGTAAAACACATAGCCAAGTATTATTCTACACAATTTTTTTATTGTGCATTAAAAAAAAAAAAAAATTACGCATGCTATCTGCCAATAGATCATAACCAAAAAGTGCATTCTATGCATGCAAAAATATAGAAAATGTACCAAATAAAATCATTATTCAACCCAAAAAATTATGTCAAAGCAATAACTCCAAGGCCAATAATAAATAACACGTTATCTCCTCTGATTCCGCAACATGTCTAGTTGATGAACAGCCGTTCAGAAACAAACTGAAAAGCGCAAAATGAAAAGCGATAAATGAAAAACACAAAAAGAAAAGCACGAATCAACACTTACCAAACTTATACTAGCATGAAATTAGCAGAAAGAGCCCAAAGGGTGGTGCTAAAGAGCTGAAAAACCACGTAATACGTCTAGTACATCACTACATTCGTAATTGTTGGGCAACATTTGTGTGACCGTGTGTATACAAGACAAATTTGAGCCAACACCCATCGGACAAAATTCCATGGTTTTGCTGACAGAAAGTCAGATCGTGTGTATGAGACTTTAGTCTCAGAAAGTTTTAACCAATATAAATTTACCATCCAAAAATACAATTTCTGTCTCCTCAATGCCAAGCAGACCTATTTTATCACTCTCATTAGCAACTTCACATCCAGTCCTCATCCCCAACACTTCGCTACCTTCAGCTCTCTACTTCTTCCTCCACTGCCTCCACCCACTAACTCACTCGTTGCCCAGAAGATCGCTTATCACTTCAGTCTAGATTTCACCCCCAGCACTCCATGGAAACTGCTCTTCTAAAACTCACAAACGATCTAGTAACTGCTAAAACCAATGGACACTATTCTGTACTCTTACTCCTGGACCTCTCTGCTGCCTTTCACACAGTGGATGACCTCCTCCTCAAAAGACTCCACTCCTTTGGTTTCCGTGACTGTACTCCTCCCTGGTTCTCATCCTACTTATCCCACTGCATCAGTGTCACTTACAATTTTACTTTACTCTCTCCTCTTATTTTCTCCGTTGGGATCCCTAAAGGTTCTGTTCTTGGAACTCTCCTATTTTCGATCTACACCAACTCCCTGGGTCAGTTGATAGCCTCCTATGGTTCCCAATATCATTTCTTCGCTGATGACACCCAAATCTCTCTACTCCTCAGCTCACTCCATCAGTGTCCACAGGCATCACTAATTTACTAACAGACATATCAGACTGGATGTCACACCACTTTCTCAAACTCAATCTATCCAAAACCAAGCTCATAATATTTACACCCCCATGTGCCCCTTCCCCTAACTTCTCTGTCAATCACACAGCTATGAACCTGTCCCCACATGCCAGGGTGCTAGGAGTTATCCTGGACTCTGAACTATCCCTTTGGCCCCACATCCAATCATTGTCCAAACATTGCTGCCTCAACCTACACAACATCTCCAAAATACACCCCTTCATGACCAGTAAAACTACACTAAACTTCCAATTCACTCTCAGGTCATCTGCCTCCTTGACTACTGCAACTCCTTCCTCATTGGCTTACCTAAGGGAGTGCTTTAAAACACACAAAGAAAAGATGGTAACTAGTTTTCTATTGATGAAAAAAAATAATAATGATAAAAAACATGCTCAAGCCCTGCAAAAACTCAAGGAAAAAAAGTCTAAAAAAGGCTACTTGACAGGTACTAAGCCTTGGCAAAGATGACATCAGTTTGAGCTTCCCCCCACTTGCAGCCTCCTTGGACACATGACATGTACCATAAGCCTGCAGGACCAGTCTTAGCCCTTGTACACACTATCGGAGAATCCGTCGGAATGTGTCCTAGCGGACCGTGTTGTCGGATAATCCGACTGTGTGTGGTATGCATCGGACTGTTTCCGTCGGAATATCCGTCGGACCAAATTTTCCAACTTGCTGGAAATATTTTCCGACAAACTGGTCCGATAGGACATACTCCGATCATGTGTAGAGAATTCCGATTGGACAAAGTGCCACGCATGCTCAGATCAAATTCCTACATCAAAGCTATTGGCTACTAGCCTGAACGTAGTCCCATCGTAACGAAATTACGTCATCACATTCTGAAAGATCGGATTTTTCGACAACTTTGTCCGACCGTGTGTATGCAACAGTTTCGGACAAGATCCGACGGACAAAATCCGACAGGTTTGGTTGTCGGAATCTCCGACCATGTGTACAAGGGCTTACAGTGCCAAGTGATCTCACACATACGCAGTGGGGAACTGGCTGGGAGACATCAGGAATTCACAGCTGGCTCCCACATCCAGAATGGTGGTGTTGAGGATCCAAAGCTCAGCGAGAAATCAGCTGCAGAAAGACAGCACTGAACTCCATGTCCAATATTTGTAGCTGCTGACTATTATTTTTTAGAATCCCTGGGTGAAGTTCCTTTATAATAACCAGGTGGGAAGTAGAGGGGAGGGGTAAGTGGTGGCCAAAATGCTGTCTGCTACGCTGTGCACTCTGACGGTCTTAGTATGCCATGTTGGACAGGGGGATTTAATAAAGCTTTAAAGGGTTAGTTCAGCTTAAAGTGTTAGTTCATCTTTATGGAAAAAGTTAAATGGTGAACTAACATTGTACACCCTTCCCACCCTCCTGGTCCCCACTGTACTTATCTCTGGGGATGCTGAGCTGTCAGTGCCCACGCAGCCAGTCCAGCAGTCCAGGGTTTAGAAATCTTTGCATTTCTTCCTCTTGTCTGTGCAGATCATCCAGGACAGACCAGAGCGATTCACTGTGCAGACACCAACCAATCATAATTGCTCTGCTTGTCTTAAAGCAGAACTAAACTCATCAATTTAAGAGTTTTAAAAAAAACAGTTACATTCAGGGTGGATATAAATCAATTACTTTTTTTGATTTAAATCCAATTTGTTAAATTTTTATCACATTTATTTTAATAAAATGCTTTTTTGAGTAAAAATCTATCCAAACATAGTTTCCTATTTAAGATACGTTAATAATTTAGTTTTTTCCGCATGAAATGGAGCTTAGTTATGTAACATGAGGCTGTATATTCTGCAAAATTTTAATTTTTGTTAAACTCATTAACTCATTCAATGAATCCAAGCTCTGCAAGCTGAGATAACATGCACTGCACTGATGCATTCACACAATTTCACAGCAACCATGAGATAAAACAAAGTTCAGGAATATTCCTTTATTCCATTGTTTTGCACATCTATGTACACTACAAACTGTATGATTGAATTGGTTTTAAAGCCCCATACATGCTATCAGATTTTTGTCTTCGGATTTACCAAAACCATGTAGTGCAAGGTCCTGCCTGATTGCATACAGATTGAAACACCTAAGGTTTGACCTCATATTATATGGTTTTGGTAAATCTGAAGACAAAAATCAGCAGAAAATCTGATAGTGTGTATGGGGCTAAATATAGCTGTTTTACTAAACTGACAGCTTATTATCCTAAATAGGAATCCTTCTTTTTGTTTGTAAATATTAAAGTTTCTAACTACCAGCAAGAATGAGTCCTTACATTTAAAGAGCCCCTGTCATTTCAGATCCATCATGGCAGCACCTGTTAGCGGGCATCCATTCACTTGCTGCCGCCATGAATGGGACTGTTGGTGAGTCAACAGCGGGTCAGAGGAGGAGCCGCTGCAGGAAAGAGATGACAGTTGCTCTTTAAAAATTTGGATTTAAATTGAGTTGATTTAAAGTGGTGTTCTGGCCATGATTTTTTTTTTAAGTCAGCAGCTACAAATACTGTAGCTGCTGACTTTTAATAAGGACACTTACATGTCCAGCGAGCCTGCAATGTTGGTCACCCGAGGCTGATCCATCCATAGGATCGGCTGCCAAAGCCTCCATCTTATGATGGGAAACAGGCAGTGGAGCCTTGCGTCTTCACTGCCCATTTCCTACTGTGCATGCGCGAGTGGCGCGGCGCTTTGAAAATGGCCCCATTGTTTTCTGGGACACACACATGTCCCAAAAGGCCACTCGCTGAAGAGGAGGAAGCGCCTCAGAATAGGAAGAGGCAGATTAGGAAGACTGCCTAGCAACAGCTGTTTCAGGTAAGTTAAACATTTTTTTCTCATTTTTTTAAGAATATTAATGCTAATGATATTTTTTATTTTAGGGTGTCCCTCCACTTTCAATCAAGCCTTTTTACTAGTGATTTAAATCATGATTTTTAAATAACAAACATGTCATACTTACCTCCTCTGTGCAAGGATTTTGCACAGAGCGGCCACGATCCTCCTCTTTTGAGATCCCCCAGTAGCGTTCATGGCTCCTCCTCCCCATCGACTGCCCCCACAGAAAGCCGCATTCCAGGGGGCACTCATGCGGGCATGCTCCTGAGTCCTGCTGCTGCGTCCCTTGACACAGACAGCAGGACTTGGCCCCGCCCCTGAGAGCTGTTGGGCTCATGCTCCTCACTGGAAAGATCGGGTTCAGCTAAGTAAAAGGGGAACTCTGGCGGGCAGCTGCACCACAGAAGGTTTTTCACCCTAATGCATAGAATGCATTAAGGTGAAAAACCTCAAGACTTTACAACCCCGTTAAACTAAACTGAAGCTACCTCATGGTTCCCAGCTGTGAGAGCTAAACTGTGCTACCTTTACTTTTAGACTTCCGATGCCTCCCCGTGTCATATAGTGGCAGATTGGGAACAGAGAGTCCCCGGTGGCAGCTCAGAGTTGGTGGTAGAGTAAAGGTAGAACCCAACAGTCTTCAGTACAAAGCAATTGTGGGTTTATAAGTTGCCACCAGAACTAAAAAAAAGACAAAATCTTCTAATGAGCATACTTGTTCTCATGACAACTGTATAAGAGGGGATTTCACTGACATTGGAAAGATAACTTCTCACTCCCGGTTGAGTCTATAAGACAGGAAAAGGCAGGGGTGAGGAGGAGGATTGTGGAACTTTTGCTGCCAATTTTACTCCAAAGCTAATCCCCCCATCGCATTGCAAACTGGCATTGAGGGGTTGACCGAATTATTTCACTAGTAACTATCTGCAGGAGGTTGTGAAGGAATTTATTGCACCAGACATCTATCAGTCATTTTGGTACCACATGCATGAATATACATATGAATGTTCACCTCAAAAGTGAGTGGGAGAAGCTCATGAATCATAATAGTCAGCAGCAAAATGCCAGCAATCCTCCTGCTTCTCATTCCTTCCTCTCCACTACCACCATCTCTACCCACACTCTGCAAAAATCTCCATCTATAGCCAATTCAAAATTGAATGGAAGTCTGACAAGGGTCTTAAAAGGCATAACTTGCAATAGCTCTCCAATTTTCATCTCGCTTACTTGCAATTTGTGAGAGGAAAATTAGGGCTGTCAAGCATGGGCTGCCTCGGAGGGGAGGGGGGGTCGAGCACCGCTGGCAGGCGGAGTTGAATTGGAGCCCTTCTCCCACTGATCACCCGGGGAAGAGAGAGGAGAGAAGGCGGCCAGATCATAAGAGCGCAGAGGAACATTGCTGTAACAGCTTTCATTAGAATTGCAGAGTGTTCCCTGCACTTGCTATTACACACAGCCCCGCCTTCTGGCCCGGGTACTTCGATAGACATATCACCCATCCATGCTGCGATGTGTGACGCTTATCAAAGTACTGGGGCAAGGAGGCAGGGGCTGTGGAAAACAGCGGGAACACACGGCAATACAAATAAAAGCTGTTACAGCCATGTTCTTTGGCTCTCTGATGATCCGGCATGCAATCTTCTTCCTCTCCTCTCTTCCCCTGAAGAAGTAGGCTGCATTGTTGGACACAGTTAGGCTGCATTGATGGACACAGTTAGGTTGCATTGATGGACACAGGCAAGCTGCATCGATGGACAGAGGTAGGCTGTGTTTTTGGACACAGGTAGGCTGCATTGATGGACACAGGCAGGCTGCATTGATGGACAGATGTAGGCTGTGTTTTTGGACACAGGTAGGCTGCATTGTTGGACACAGGTAGGCTGCATTGATGGACACAGGTAGGCTGCATTGATGAGCACAGGTGAGGCTGCACTAATAAAGATGTTAATATTTATTTCTGTAACTTAATTCTGCAGAAAACATTGTGTCATTTCATGAGATAATTTATGGGGGCAGGGTAGGGGTTGAGTGGGGCAATTGGTGGCAAGTAACCCTTAAAGGAGAAGTCCAGCCTGAGCTTTTTAGGCTGGGCTTCTCCTATTGGTTTACAGGAGTGCAATTCATTTTGTACTCCTGTGACCCGTTTTCAGTGGAGAGTGGTCTGAAGTCCGCTCTCCTCTGACGTCACCAGGATCAGAAGAGGCAGAAGCAGCGTGTCATCCCGACTTAGGAAGTCTGGATCCGCCAGCTGCCTGGACTGATAGCAGTCTCAGAGAGCCGCTGAGATGGCCGCTCCCCGCCCCTCCACAGCTCAGCGCTCCAATGAACGTGGAGGAGCAGAGCAGGAGAGATGCTGACTGACAGTTAGCAGCTCTCCACTCAGGGAGGTGAGAGAACCGAGCCATCGTTAGTGTACGGTGGCTCGGTTCTCAGTGCAGAGATGGCGGGGGACAGATGCAGCATCAGTCTGATGCTGCATCCACCTAGGTAAGTGTGAATATGTCAAAGCAGTAGTAAAGTCTGCTTTTTCACTTGTAACTACAGGTAAGATACTCTGAGTTCTTGGTGGGCCACATCAATAGTTGGATCTATCTAAATTCTGAGAGTCACTGACACAGTGACTCTCTGAGAGATATAAAGACAATATTGGTGCAACCCTATCTATTTTTATAAATAATAACAGAAATACACTGTATGTCTGTAAAGATGAAAAACATGACTGAAGAGTCTTAGAAGAGGATACCTCCGCCATTGGCGGTAAGGGAACCCAGTAGTGAAGCATTACGACTTCATGGTAGGTCCCTGCTGTGCATATGTGAGGCACCACTGTGCTCTCCTACTGGCCCAGGAGGGGAAGCAGAGCTGCTGGCTTAATGCGCCGCGACCCAATCTCCGATCACCCCCGAAAGGTGCAGGAGACAAATGGGCGGAAGTTCCACTTTTGGGTGGAACTCCGATTTAAGGACATTTCCTTCATCAACAGCCAGGCTGAGCGGCAAAGAGGACATTGGGGGAGAGCGCAGCAGGTAAATGGGCTCAGGTCAGTAAAACGGGGAGGGGGGGCTTTGTTGGATGGTTTTTCAAATTAAATGCATAGGATGCAAGGTGAAAAAACGCCTACTTTTACAACCCCTTTAAGCACTTATAGACCCTTTTCTAATCAAAAGGTCCTTAATTTTTGGCAAGTCATTCTAGCCTATAGGGGAATGAGCGCTTGCCACTTTATCATGTGGAGCACTTAAATATTGGTGAAGAGGAGTGCAATTAGTATATTGATTGTCTGAAGAACTTTTATTTGAAGAAATCTTTGGCACTTTTAATGATATATTTGCACAATATTTATTTGAACAACACAAGGCACAGACTTAATTTCTTGCACATTTGTACTTTATTTATAGGACATTAAGCACTCATTTTTTGCACGTTGTATTTTATTTCAAGAAATTGTTCAGCTTTATTGACAATTTGCTCATGTTGATTGACTAAAGAGATTGCATAGGTAAAATAATAATAAAAAAATACAAACATGTCTATACTTGCAACATACAATGGAATTGCACAGAGCAGCCGCAAACCTCCTATTCTTGGGGGTCCCGCCAACACTCCTGGGTCCTCTTCTCTATCGAGTGCACTTGTGTCCACTTATGTGTGCTTGGTCCTGAGCCCCACTTCTACGTCCATTGATAAGACAGCGGGACTCAGCCCTGCCTCTGGTTTTGATTGACAGCAGTGGGAGCCATTGACATGCACAGAGCTGGATTAAATGAGGGTTTAGGTAAGTAAAAGGCTTTAGAACCACTTTAATGTATTTTGGAGCACAGAATAATAATAGATAATAAACTAATGTAATTGAGGGGGTAGGACATCTTTGGTGAGAGGCAGGGCCATGTGCTAGCAGCTGATGAGCAACAGGATTGAGGGTGTGGGTGGGGTGGGGTCACACCCTTGGACCTTTTCGGCGGTGGGAGATGTCAATGCTAGAGCACTGTGTAAACAGGCATATAGTTACATAGTTAGTCAGTTTGAAAAAAGACAATTCAATCTAGTTCAACCACAAAAAAAATAAATAATAATAATAATAATAATATCATACAATCCCATATACCCAATTCTATATCCACAGTTAATCCAGAGGAAGGCAAAAAAAAAACAGCAGAGCATGGTCCAATTTGCTGAAGCAGGGGAAAAAATTCCTTCCTGATCCCCTGAGAGGCAAATCGGATTTTGCCCGGATCAACTTTACCTATAAATGTTAGCACCCAGTTATATTATGTACACTTAAGAAATAATACAGGCCCTTCTTAAAGCAATCTACTGAGCTGGCCAGAACCACCTCTGCAGGGAATCTATTCCACAGCTCTTACTGTGCAGAAACCTTTCCATATTTGGAGATGAAATCTCTTTTCCTCTAGACGTAAAGAGTGCCCCCTTGTCCTCTTTGTTGACTGTAAAGTGAATAACTCGACACCAAGTTCCCTATATGGACCCCTTATATATTTGTATATGTTGATCATATCCCCCCTTAATCTCCTTTTATCAAAAGTGAATAAATTCAGTTCCTCTAATCTGTCCTCATAGGTGAGCTCCTCCATGCCTCTTATCAGTTTGGTTACCCTTCTCTGCACTTTCTCCAGTTCCCCGATATGCTTTTTAAGAACTGGTGCCCAAAACTGAACTGCATATTCCAGATGAGGTCTTACTAATGATTTGAACAGGGGCAAAATGATATCTCTCTCTCTGGAGTACATACCTCTCTTAATACAGGAAAGAACTTTGCTCGCTTTGGAAACCGCAGCTTGGCATTGCATGCTATTATTGAGCTTATGATTTACCAAAACCCCCAGATCATTCTCCACTATAGATGCCCCCAGTTGTACTCCCCCTAAAATATATGATGCATGCAAATTCTTAGCCCACCAAGTGCATAACTTAACATTTCTCAACATTAAACCTCATCTGCCACATAGTCGCCCAGTTAGAGCATTGAGGTTGGCTTGTCAATTGGAGACATCCTGTAAGGACGTTATTCCACTGCATAGCTTGTTGTCATCTGAAAAGATGGAAATGTTACTTTTGATCCCAGACCCTATATCATGGTGCTGAGGGAGCCTCAGTTGTCAGCTGACCAACCAGAGGTGCGGCACGAATTTGGCTATTCTGCTTACAGGGAACTGGAATCTCCACCCTTCTGTACACAACTTCATTCTGGTATCAGAGAAACAGTAAAAGGTTAAGCCAACACATTCCAGGGCCAAAAAAATCATCTAAATTCATTAGGGCCTGAGGAGAAGGTGAAGTGTTCCCTCACCTTCTTGTATTCTGTATGTATGGGCACAGAAATACTTCTCTTGTTTTGTAGGCTTGGTGTGATTCTCATTATCTGTCGTCATTTAAAAAAAAAAAAATTATGTATGGACCCTGCAGTGTATTTCTTATCTTCTGTATGCTAGGTTGAACTCGCAGTATATAATTTTACTTTTTTTTTAATACAATACACAAGTAAATGCGCAAAAACAGGGTCAAAGATTTTTCCCAATGTCCACCAGTCTCTCACCAATTGAAACCAAAAATCCAATTATATGAATGAGAGTGACTGAATGCTCATAGACCACATCCAAAATGTGAGTTGCCTGTATTAAATACGTTTTTATAATTAAAGTGTATGTTATCTCTACACCCAGAGGCGCCTCTTCCTTTACTTTTTTTTAACTCTGCCAGCAACCCAGCCTCATATATAAAACAAAAAAAAAAACCACAAAGAAACTTTACTGCTATGGACTGTGCAAGTATTAACGTAAGGTAAACAAACACTGTTTTTTTTCATTATTATTACTGGTATTCATTTAGCCCCTGCAACATAAGCAATGTTGATGTAGGGATTTCACCCTCTGTTCTATTGTATTCTGACAAGGGGACTTCATCCTGCCTGAAAACACAGATCAGCATTTGCAGCCATTGGCTCGGTAAAGATGTACAGTATTTCTTGGCTTTGGGGGTAACCAATGAGGATGAAGTCTTTTCCTTCCCAACAGGGGTGTACAGAATAGGTCATGAACACCAAGACCCTGTTAGCCCAGGCACAGGAAATCTTTAGTGACATATCTGAAGATCATTCATCATATAAGGATACTAGCTATAAACAGACACTTAAAGTGCAACCCCAAGAAAAAATAAAAATAAAGGAAGGAAGGAAGAGGGTCCTATTCCTTTAAAGCATGTTATACAGCACAGTGCTTGTGTTGTGTAATGTGGCCCCCTGTATCACCTGAAATACCTGGCTGGTTCTGACCCCCCGTAAATTGAAGATATTTATTTTTAAAGAATGTTGAAAACCATTTATCATTTTCCTTCCACTTCACAATTATCTGCCACTTTGTGTTGGTCTATCACATAAAATCCCAATAAAATACATTTACATTTTTTTGCTGTAACATGACAAAATGTGGAAAATTTCAAGGGGGTATGAAAAGTTTTTCAAGGCACTGTATTTTATTAATTATGTCTGCCAACAGGTCCACTAGCTTTCAAGTTATTCTAGAGAAGGGGGGGACTGTGCCCCACTATCATTGGTGTTCCTGGGAGGGGGAATAGTGCCCCATCATTGGTGTTCCGGGGGGGGGGGGGATAGTGCCCCATAATTGGTGTTCCTGGGGGAATAGTGCCCCATCATTGGTGTTCCGGGGGGGGGAATAGTGCCCCATCATTGGTGTTCCTGGAGGAATAGTGCCCCACCATTGGTGTTCCTGGGGGGAATAGTGCCCCACTATTGGTGTTCCTGGGGGGAATAGTGCCCCACCATTGGTGTTCCTGGGGGGAATAGTGCCCGACCATTGGTGTTCCTGGGGGGGAATAGTGCCTCACCATTGGTGCTCCTGTGGGGGGAATATTGCCCCATCATTGGTGTTCTTGGGGGGGTATAGTGCCCCATCATTGGTGCTCCGGGGGGGGGGGATAGTGCCCCATAATTGGTGTTCATGGGGGGATAGTGCCCCATAATTGGTGTTACTGGGAGGGGGGATAGTGGCTCATCATTGGTGTTCCTGGGGGGGGGGGGAATAGTGCCTCATCATTGGTGTTCCAGGGGAGGGGGAATAGTACCCAACCATTGGAGTTCCTGGGGGGGGAATAGTGGCTCATCATTGGTGTTCCTGGGGGGTGGGGAATAGTGGCTCATCATTGGAGTTCCTGGGGGGGTATAGTGCCCCATCATTGCTGTTCCTGGGGGGGGGAATAGTGCCCCACCATTGGTGTTCCTGGGGGGAATAGTGCCCCACCATTGGTGTTCCTGGGGGGAATAGTGCCCCACCATTGGTGCTCCTGTGGGGGGAATAGTGCCCCATCATTGGTGTTCTTGGGGGGGTATAGTGCCCCATCATTGGTGCTCCGGGGGGGGAATAGTGCCCCATAATTGGTGTTCATGGGGGGGATAGTGCCCCATAATTGGTGTTCCTGGGAGGGGGGATAGTGGCTCATCATTGGTGTTCTGGGGGGGGGGGGGAATAGTGCCTCATCATTGGTGTTCCAGGGGGGAATAGTACCCAATCATTGGAGTTCCTGGGGGGGGAATAGTGGCTCATCATTGGTGTTCCTGGGGGGTGGGGAATAGTGGCTCATCATTGGAGTTCCTGGGGGGATATAGTGCCCCATCATTGGTGTTCCTGGGGGGGGTTAGTGCCCTATCATTGGTGTTCCTAGGGGGAATAGTGCCCCATAATTGGTGTTCTGGGGGGGGGGGATAGTGCCCCATCATTGGTGTTCCTGGGGGAATAGTGCTCCATCATTGGTGTTATGAGGGTGAATAGTGCCCAATCATTGGTGTTCCTGGGGGGTATAGTGCTCCATCATTGGTGTTCCTGGGGGTAAATAGTGCCCCACCATTGGTGTTCCGGGGGCGAATAGTGCCCCACCATTGGTATTCCGGGGGGGGGGGGGAATAGTGCCCCACCATTGGTATTCCGGGGGATTAGTGCTCCCCCATTGGTTTTCCTGGGGGGGAATAGTGCCCCACCCTTGGTGTTCCAGGGAGGAATTTTGCCCCACCATTGGTGTTTTTTCATTATTATTTTAAATAAAATAAAAAAATTGCATAGTATGTTTTTTTTAATGATTTTATCCAATTAATCAAAATAATAATCGGCCAACTAATCGATTATGAAAATAATTGTTAGTTGCAGCCCTATTAGAGACCTTGTGCTCATCCATCTTCCGTTTGAGGATGCCCCACAGATGCGCAACAGGGTTTAGTTCTAGAGCAGCCCTTCTCAACCTTTTGAACACAGAGGAACCCTTGAAATAGATCTTCGGTCTCAGGGAACCCCTGCTAAAAATTAGAAATCTACAACTCATGATACATTAGTGTGATGGTCAGTGGGAAGAATGGTCCTTACACTTGTGGTCATTAGAAAGAATTACCTCCTTACAGATAGTTAAAAAGATCAAAGGTGTCAGTGGGAACTTATCTGAGAGGCAGAAATTGCTCAATGCGGAAGGAACCCCTAGCTAGCTCTGGAGGAACCCTAGAGTTCCACGGAACCCTGGTTGAGAATCACTGGTCTAGAGACATGCTTGGCCAGTCCATCCCCTTATCTTAAGCTTCTTTAGCCATTGAGTGGTCATCTTGGAGGTGTGTTTGGGGTCGTTATGTTGGAATACTGCCATGCGGCTGAGTCGAAGGGCGGGCATCATGATCTGCTTCAGTAAGTCATTTTGGCATTCATGGTTCCCTAGATGAACTGTAGCTCCCCAGTGCTGGCAGCAGTCTTGCAGCACCAGACCATGACCAAACACACTCGTTTAATTTTTTTTTCCACATTTTCCAAAAACTTATGGGAAAAAAAATGACATGTTCAAAAGACTCATTATGCCTCCAGGAATATACATTGCGGTGTTTACTTTCCAAAATTGGGTTATTTTGTGGGCGTTTCTAGGGTCTGGGCCTTCAAAAATGTGATAGGTAGTCAGGATACTAAATGTGTAATTTATGTCCCTAGAACGCCTGATGGTGCTCTCTGCATGCTGGCCAGGCTGTGAAAAAGTCTCACACAAGGGCTATCGCTCGGGTGTAAATGCAGCCAGAAAGGAACTGGGGAATCTTTGTCCTCAGTCCCTTTCCCCATCTAAAAAGGCAAAACAGCAAGGTCTGTTTAGATAGTTTTGGTTTATAATATAAATAAATATTGTAAAAAATTATTAAAAAACATTTGTAAAATATAATATAAAAATAAAAAACTACTGACACCATCCGCTGCTCTACTGACACTGTCCATGTTTTTTTATACATTTTTTAATTTATTTATAAGAGCGTATGTTATGAGGGACTCTGATGCAAGGAGGGTAGCATTGTAAGGGGGGTCTCCGATGTAAGAAGAGCATTGATGTAATATGATAATATTGTAAAAAAAATAATAATACAATAGTAAAATATAATTACAGAATGGAAATGAAATAATAAAAATAAAAAACTACCGACACTGTCCTCTTTCGGGGAAGGAGGGGTGCCAATCTGAGTCTTTGCCTCGGGTAAAAGAATGTCTTGCTTTGCCACTGAGCATAGGTGTTATAAGAGGGGTGCAGTTTTAATCTTAGTTAGTAATACCCCGGAATTCTACTTTAATTAGAAGTTAAAGAAAAATTACATTTTGGATTACATGCAAAAGAAAGCCTGTTTTCTTCTCTCACAGGACATCCCTCAGTAATGGCAGAGGCTCACTGCAGGTCCTTTCTACAGACAAAGCAATAGTGGAGAGCTTATTGTTCCAATGAAGCTGCAGATAAACAAGACAATACTTTAAGAACCTTTAATGTGACTATAGGGGACACTTTGCTTCTGCGAGATCTTTTTAGAAGTGGCAAGACCCTCTCACCAGAATATGTAGGTAAAAGCATATTGTAAATGCTTACTTGCGGTGTTTTTCCTTTTCATTAATAACGTTCATTGACTTGCAATGTGCCTGTGAACATGCTAGAAATTTTGATGAATGCAGAAAGAGTCAATGCCCTACCACAGCCCCTCTTTCCTTGCATACCATACTCTTCTCTTCCTTTGAAAGTGTCTTAGATGCCTGTGCTGGCACAGCTCCTCTACCCATCACATAACCCTTTATGTAGCAGCCAGCAGAAGAGTGAATACTATAGATTTTTGGTGCCCAACCTGCAGCTATTTGGCATTTTATGTGCAGCCCTCAGGGCCCCTGCTGACACGGATTTGTGTCTTCCTATTTACCTGTTATAGCAGTGATTTCTAGCAGTCTCATGGAATATATTTCCAGTCTATGATGGTCTCCTGAAGCATGTCCACAGTCTCCAATGGCTCCTGTAGCATGTTTACCGTCTATGACAGACTAATGCAGCCTATTCATAGTCCCTAATCATCTCTTGTATCCTGTTCAGTCTCTGGCCATCCCCTGTGCCATATCTGCAGTCTCTGACCATCTCCTGTGCCATATCTGCAGTCTCTGACCATCTCCTGTGCCATATCTGCAGTCTCTGACCATCTCCTGTGCCATGTCGGCAGTCTCTGACCATCTCCTGTGCCATGTCGGCAGTCTCTGACCATCTCCTGTGCCATGTCAGCAGTCTCTGACCATCTCCTGTGCCATGTCGGCAGTCCCTGACTATATCTTGTTGTGTCTGTTGTCTCTGACACTGAATATTCATTGAATTGCATGTGCACCCTTTGGTAATGTTGAAGGCTGCATTTCAGACCCCTTCATATCAAGAATGTTGACCTCCACTGCTATAGAAGGTCACTGGAATGACAGCGCTGAGCCAGCTGGGGCTGCTGACACCAATTCCAACATGGCGGCACTCAGCGGCAGTCTCAGGGCTTTTGGACATCTACACAAGGTAGGATTTTACAGGTAAATAATATGAAAAAAATATAATAAGTGCTAGTTCACACCAGATGCAGTTCCGTGTGCTTTTTTTCTGCACTAAAAATGCATGCAGTGTTTTCCATGTATTCCAAAGGCTCTAGTTCACACCAGTGCAGTCAGTTCCTGGTGCAGAAACTGACTGCACTGGTGTGAACTAGAGCCATTGGAATACTTGTAAAAAACACTGTGCATGCATTTTTAGTGCAGAATTAAAGCGCACGAAACTGCATCTGATGTGAGTTGGCTCTAAATGTACATATAATCTTTTGGCAAAAATTGTTACTGAAATAAACAGTCTGGTGACAGAGCCTCTTTAAAAGCGGAGGTTCACACAAAAATTGAAGCTCTGCTTTTCGGAACCCCCCTCCCGGTGTCACATTTGGCACCTTTCTGGGGGGAGAGGAGTGCAGATACCTATATAAGACAGGTATTTGCACCCACTTCTGGGCATAGACTCCCATGGGAGTCTACGCCTCTTCCCGCCCCGTCTGCTGGGACATACATGGGTCCCAGAGACAGCAGGGACCATTCGGACAGGGGCGGATCCAGAGTCTAATCTCGGGAGGGGCACTGCTATAAAATATGTTTTTGGGGGGCAATTTATATGGGAAATGGCTGGTATTGGCGCTTCAATCATTATGGCACCATGGTTGTTATGGTGTCAGGATGATTGAAGCGCATTATTTCTATTAATACATTGTAATATAAAATTAAATGGTTCAACTCACCATATTGCAGAATCAGTGGGAGCCCTGAGGATGTCACTTGCCATGTCGCCTGCCACCAAATGTGGATTGTCACTTGTCACCAAATGCGGATTGTTACTTGCCACGTCACCTGCCACACATTGCGGATTGTCACTTGCCACGTAGCCTGCCACACATTGCAGATTGCCACTTGCCACGTCACCTGCCACACATTGCGGATTGTGACTTGCCACGTCACCTGCCACACATTGCGGATTGTCACTTGCCACGTCGCCTGCCACCAGATGCGGATTGCCACGTAGCCTGCCACACATTGCGGATTGCCACTTGCCACGTCACCTGCCACACATTGGGGATTGTCACTTGCCACGTCACCTGCCACACATTGCGGATTGTCACTTGCCACGTTGCCTGCCACACATTGCGGATTGTCACTTGCCACGTTGCCTGCCACACATTGCGGATTGTCACTTGCCACGTAGCCTGCCACACATTGCGGATTGTCACTTGCCACGTCACCTGCCACACATTGCGGATTGTCACTTGCCACGTTGCCTGCCACACATTGCGGATTGCCACTTGCCACGTCACCTGCCACACATTGCGGATTGTCACTTGCCACGTAGCCTGCCACACATTGCGGATTGTCACATGCCACGTCACCTGCCACACATTGCGGATTGTCACTTGCCACGTCACCTGCCACACATTGTGGATTTCCACTTGCCACGTAGTCTGCCACACATTGTGGATTGCCACTTGCCACGTAGTCTGCCACACATTGTGGATTGTTACTTGCCACGTCACCTGCCACACATTGCGGATTGTCACTTGCCACGTCACCTGCCACACATTGCGGATTGCCACTTGCCACGTAGCCTGCCACACATTGCGGATTGTCACTTGCCACGTCACCTGCCACACATTGCGGATTGTCACTTGCCACGTCACCTGCTACACATTGCGGATTGTCACTTGCCACGTCACCTGCCACACATTGTGGATTGCCACTTGCCACGTAGTCTGCCACACATTGCGGATTGCCACTTGCCACGTAGCCTGCCACACATTGCGGATTGTCACTTGCCACGTCACCTGCTACACATTGCGGATTGTCACTTGCCACGTCACCTGCCACACATTGTGGATTGCCACTTGCCACGTAGTCTGCCACACATTACGGATTGCCACTTGCCACGTAGCCTGCCACACATTGCGGATTGTCACCTACTGGTGGTCTTTTGTTGGGTCCCAGAGTGAAGATAGGCAGCAGAGAGATGATGCAATCTCTCTGCTGCACACAGCTTCCTACACAGTGAAGGCGGAACTGGAGGGATGCAGGGCAGTGAGAGATGATGTCATCTCCCTGCTCCCCTGCCTGCTGGCTTCCTGATTGGCCAGCAGCCCTCCTAAGCCGACCAGCTGCCCCCCCCCCTCACCCGTCCACTCAGCGCGGGTACCCGCGGAACCGACCGCGATTGGACCCGCGGAACCGGCCGCGATTGGACCCGCGGAACCGGCCCGCGGGTACCCGCGGAACCGGCCGCGATTGGACCCGCGGAACCGGCCGCGATTGGACCCGCGGAACCGGCCGCGGGGACCCGCGGAACCGGCCGCGGGTACCCGCGGAACCAGCCGCGATTGGACTCACGGAACCGGCCCGCGGGTACCCGCGGAACCGGCCGCGATTGGACCCGCGGAACCGGCCGTGCTGTCATCAGCTGGCGGTATTCTCGGAGGGGGCAATTGACCCGTTGCCCCCCCCCTGGATCCGCCCCTGTCCCCTGCCTGCTGGCTTCCTGATTGGCCAGCAGCCCTCCTAAGCCGACCAGCTGCCCCCCCCCCCTCACCCGTCCACTCAGCGCGGGTACCCGCGGAACCGACCGCGATTGGACCCGCGGAACCGGCCGCGGGTACCCGCGGAACCGGCCGCGATTGGACCCGCGGAACCGGCCCGCGGGTACCCGCGGAACCGGCCGCGATTGGACCCGCGGAACCGGCCGCGGGTACCCGCGGAACCGGCCGCGGGTACCCGCGGAACCAGCCGCGATTGGACTCACGGAACCGGCCCGCGGGTACCCGCGGAACCGGCCGCGATTGGACCCGCGGAACCGGCCGTGCTGTCATCAGCTGGCGGTATTCTCGGAGGGGGCAATTGACCCGTTGCCCCCCCCCTGGATCCGCCCCTGCATTCGGATAGCGCAGAGAGACTCGCACATGCGCAGTAGGGAACCAGGAAGTGAAGCTGCAAGGGAATTTCCTAATTCCCTTACCGAAGATGGCGGCAGCATCCGAGGATCGAGGGATGGTCCGGCCTCGGGTACCGACATCGCTGGACCCTGGGACTAATCAGTAGCTGCAGTATTTGTAGTTGCTGACTAAAAAAAAAAATTTTTTGTGGGACTTCCGCTTTAAGGTATCATAGGATTACTGCAGTAAAAACCTGATAGGAGTTCTAATCCTTCCCCACTCCATCCAAAAAAAGCAAAAAGAAAAAAACATTTTGATTGGACACATACTGTATATTAAACAGAACAGGGAGCTCTGAGCTGACTGCTTCCTACTTGAACATTGTTAAGTAAAAGCTAGAGGCCGGGAGACCCATCTATGACACCAGAGAGAATTTCTTCCGTCACAAAAAGTCTGCACATATAAAAAAAATACTTCACGCCTGCTTCATAGAGGTTGTAAACCCTGGGGAAACAAACTAAAAAAACCTGTAAGACAAAGCCATAATGAGCTACTTACCTTAGAACAAAGCCCTCCAGCAACGACCACACACTGCTGAGATGACTGACATCTTCCCTGGTGTTTCTTCCACCAGTCACGGCGCAGGGCTCTGAAGAAACGGCACTGTTCCTTCAGAGCGCATGTGTCGATGATGTCATTGGCAGCGTATACACTAAATGTCTCCTAAACTGTGCAAGTTTAGGAGATATTTATAGTACCTACAGGTAAGCTTTTACTATAGGCTTACCTGTAGGTACAAACAAACCAACTTCCTCTTTATACTTTTTGGAAAGCAGTGAATGTCCAGCCTGAATATTTTTTCCTTTTTTAGTTGGATGAAGTAGGGATAAGAATTTCGGCTTGGTTTTTACTACTATCCAGTCTGAAGGTTTATCATAACCACCCCCCCCCCCAATACTGAGGAGTACTATCAGGGGACCCACTTTCTCAGGATTAAGCCCCTCCTCCTCCTTAGCCCTGCAGAGTGAGGGCCTCTTACCCCCCTCAGGTATACAGGGTGAAAAGTACACTGCCAGGGCCAGGGCTATAACTACTACAAGGTAAGGGCCCCTCCACCTCAGGCCTCCGCTTTTACCATACACTTTGATGGCTCCCTTTACTATATCCTGCCAGGGCCCTTACTGCTTAAAGTGGAGCTCCACCAAAAAGGGGAAGTGCCACTTGTCTGGCCCCTCCCCCCTCTGCTGCCATCTTTTGGGGAGGGGTGGGTGGGTACCTGGTTTTGACAGGTACCCAACCCCACTTCCAACTGATTTTTTGCCTCCCTCCTCCTCCCCCCGCAGCTGGCCCATTCACAGAGCGCAGTAGGCTCAGGTGAAGACACCATTGGATGCCTGGGCAGGTAAGTTCCCTAATAGTAAATGTCAGGAGCTACTACTCATTAAGCCCAATAGGTACAAGGTAAGGGCCCCAAACGATAACCAGCTTGTGCTGTCCTTCACAATTATGATGCCTTATGTAGTGCAATGTGTTAAACAATATTATACATGAAATTAGTCCCAAAGTCACTTAATTGTGCAATCAAATAGCACTCTCACCAGAGGTGAGTGTGAGCTACGTGCCGAGGGCAGAGGCGGGGGGTGAGCTTCGTGCCGAGGTGAGCTACATGCCGAGGGCAAGGGTGAGCTACGTGCCATGGCCAGGGTGAGCTATGTGCCGAATGTAGAAATGAGGGGTGAGCTACATGCAGTGTAGAAGTGAGGGGTGGGCTACGTGCTAAGGGCAGGGTGGTGCTTTTTATGGAATGCAAGGCTGAGGGCTGTGTACATCCCCTTAAGTACAAAGCTCTCCCCCCAGAAGTGAGGGGTGAGCCACGTTCCGGGGGCAGGGGTGAGCCACGTGCCAAGGGCAGGGGTGAGTCACGTGCTGAGGGCAGGGGTGAGCCACGTAGTGTGGGCAGGGGTGAGCTACGTGCGGAGTGTAGAAGTGAGGGGTGAGTTACGTGCTGAGGGCAGGGGTGAGCTTTTTATGGAATGCAGGGTTCAGGGATGTGTACATCCTCTTAAGTACAAAGCTCTCCCCCCAAATTCTAGCTCAGAGCTCACACCCCCATCCCCCTCTTTTGCATGCCCCAAATCAGCTCCCAACATCTAGAAAGCCTCACAGAGCGCAGCTACAGAAGAGCAGCTAAACTAACAGGACTCCCGTGCAGGTTGCTGGCTTGCCTGTGTAGGTTCTTCGCCCCCTCCCTCCTCAGGACTGCAGGTTTAGAGACTGCTCCTCCTCATACCTCAGCAGAGGCGGCTCTACGCTTTGTGATGCTTTAGGCAAAACTTAGACATGAGGCCCCCTCACGCCCATAATGGGAAGAATAATTAAAGTGATAAAAATGTAATACTACATTGCAATGTACAGTGTAAAATGAACTGATGGCAATCCGCCCATGGCCAGTCCTCAAAGATTCCAGCATGGTATTTGAGCATATCACACCAGCGAGCTCACCCAGACCGCCCCTCTCTTTCCCGGGCTGTGCTCTGCTCTCCGCTGGGTGTGTCTTGTCAGCAGATCGCCATTTGTGAGGGGCATAAAGAGGTAACATTGACAGCTCAAAGTGGCAGTGCCATTCTTCTTCCCAATGCTGGGCTCTCCCCTCCAGTGGCATAGCACGGGTTGTCAGCGTCTGGGGCAAGGAAAGTAATTTGCGCCACTCTAACCCGTGGACTTTTAGCTCTGGTCTGGTCACATAATCCCCAGTGTCAGTCATCAGTGGCTGCAGGGGAGAGGAGAGAGCACTTGACAAAGGATGAGGAGTGGTGACATCACCCACAGGTTCCCATGTCCCATCTGTTGTTGGCAGTTTTAAGGGGTGCAGAGAGAGAAAGAGAGAGGACAGAGAGAGGGAGGGGGAGAGAAGATAGAGGGAGGGGGGACAGGATAGAGCAAACAGAGGGAGGGGGAGAGGATAGAGAGAGGGGGGAGAAAGGGAAGAAAAAGAATGGAGGGGGGGGCAGAGAGAGCGAGGGAGAGTAGAGTGTGGACAGAGGGAGGGGGAGGGGATAGATAGAAAGAGGGAGGGGGAGAGAAGAGAGTGGAGAGAGGCAGAAAGGGCAGGGGGAAGAAAACGGGGGGGGGGAGGAGATGGGGGGAATGATAGAGGGAGGGGGAGTGAGAGAATAAAATAGTGGGGAGGGATAGGAGGGCAGAGGGAGGGGGGATAGAGGGGAGGGTAGAAGAACAGGGGGAGGGGATGACATGATAATTAGGATAGGTGGGCATTGTTGTACCACTGTAGGATCGTATACAGTGGTGACTCGTCCATTAGGGGCTCATGGGCACCCCCCCATCTATGTGCCCAGCCCCCTGTTCTACATACAGGGTGCTAAATACATGGATTCCAATGTGGGGGTGTTGTTGTTTTTTTAAGCACATGATTAGAGCTGGAGGCTCTAATAGGTTTCAAATAAAGGTGGCCTTGGGGAGATGAGCATTGCGCTCCAAGCCCCCCCAGTTGTGTGAGAATAGTGAATGAATATTCGCTATTCTCACACTGATCCTCCTCCTGGCCAATCAGGAAGCGGGTCATAAGACTCATCACTCGATTGGCCCGAAAGGAGATGAGATCCGATAGGCCGCCGAGAGGAGGAGAGAGGAGACACTGGGGAACAGAGGAATGAGAAGCTCGCTAGATGGGGTTAGTGAGAGCCCTGACTGACAAACCTGACCGAAGGGGGTACCCGCCCGTGACCTGGGGGGGGGCAGATTGTTTGCTGCTCCCCCCTAAAGAAAACACCAGCCACCACTGATTGCAGATAAATATCAGGTTGTTCTGAGCTCCTCCTCCTGCCATCCAGACACATGTGATCCCACCTACACTGCAAGTGGGACTGATATACCATGCTTTCACCTCCAGCCTCACAATAAGTGCTCCTCTTCTGTAGACATCCTGAAGATTGTAGTCCCATAGTCCTGTCCTGCCTCCATCACACACAGCCCTCTACTCACTGCGGTGCGTGTACTTCTTTCAGGGCTCCCGAGTCCCCAGGGCCGCTGATAAGCCAGTACAACTGGCCCTGGCCCGGCAATCTGAATGAATGAGAGTGCAGAATAAAAAATAAAAAAAAGTATTTCTCAAAGAAGCTGGCTTCCCACTGTAGATTAGGAGTCTTTCACGTCCCAACTGCTGCTGCCGTCTCCAACCTGTGTGCTGTGTGTGAAAACCGCTGCATGGAGGCTCCGACAGAACAGGCTGCTGTTTGGACCAGGCAATCTAATCCCCTGTCATTACCCTTTGGTGATAAGAGAATGTAACAGTCAGTGTTGAGCTGCTTGCGCAGGAGAGGAGGGGGGTCATTTACAACATGAAGTCAGATAGCCAACCAGCCTGTCATCCTTCAAGTATATCACATGCTGAGTGTATAGAAGCAAAAAAGAAACAAAAAAGAAAAGGAGGGCACACCAACCTAGTGCATTACCACTAATAGAGCTTTATTCAATAAAACACAGCAAAATATATACTCCCAAACGAGTATTGATAGAAGGCATAATCAATAAAGCAGAATCCACTATTGCGAACATCGACAAGCCTGGACCTGACATCGAGTGGATCAAACAATACCCCAAAATGGCTCAGCTTATTGATTATGCCTTCTATCAATACTCGTTTGGGAGTTATTTTCTGTGTTTTATTGAACAAAGCTCTATTATGGTAATGCACTAGGTTGGTGCGCCCTCCTTTTCTTTTTTGCTTCTTTTAATATCTGAATACCCATTATTCTGATGAGGGCTGCAAGACAATAGACATTACTATGTGAAGCTGGTTACACCACATACTGAGGACCTGGACACCAGAGCGCAGGAGAAGTTCTTTCCTTTTTGAGTGTATAGAAGCTGCACATCCCTCACCTCTGCTGCACCTTCCTATCCAGTTTGTGTCTATCACATGGGGGGATGCACACTTGTGTTCTGTCTAGTTTCTTCTTGGGATCCTAATGTTTGTCCCTCATGAGACATTCACTTATCAGTATACTCCTTTCTGATTGGAATGCTATCCTCTTTTTTTTTTTCTTCCAGGGTTTTGGCAATGAGCCAAGTGATACTAAAAGGGTTTTATTTTATTTTTTATTTAACAACATATTCTTTCCTGCTGACCATCTCCTGTACTATGTCTGCAGTCTCTGACCATCTCGTGCACTGTGTCTGCAGTCTCTGACCATCTCGTGCACTATGTCTGCAGTCTCTGACCATCTCGTGCACTATGTCTGCAGTCTCTGACCATCTCGTGCACTATGTCTGCAGTCTCTGACCATCTCCTGCACTATGTCTGCAGTCTCTGACCATCTCCTGCACTATGTCTGCAGTCTCTGACCATCTTGTGCACTGTGTCTGCAGTCTCTGACCATCTTGTGCACTATGTCTGCAGTCTCTGACCATCTCGTGCACTATGTCTGCAGTCTCAGACCATCTCGTGCACTATGTCTGCAGTCTCTGACCATCTCCTGCACTATGTCTGCAGTCTCTGACCATCTCCTGCACTATGTCTGCAGTCTCTGACCATCTCGTGCACTATGTCTGCAGTCTCTGACCATCTCCTGCACTATGTCTGCAGTCTCTGACCATCTCGTGCACTGTGTCTGCAGTCTCTGACCATCTCGTGCAATATGTCTGCAGTCTCTGACCATCTCGTGCACTATGTCTGCAGTCTCTGACCATCTTGTGCACTATGTCTGCAGTCTCTGACCATCTTGTGCACTATGTATGCAGTCTCTGACCATCTCGTGCACTATGTCTGCAGTCTCTGACCATCTCGTGCACTATGTCTGCAGTCTCTGACCATCTTGTGCACTATGTATGCAGTCTCTGACCATCTTCTGCACTATGTCTGCAGTCTCTGACCATCTTGTGCACTATGTCTGCAGTCTCTGACCATCTTGTGCACTATGTATGCAGTCTCTGACCATCTTCTGCACTATGTCTGCAGTCTCTGACCATCTCGTGCACTATGTCTGCAGTCTCTGACCATCTTGTGCACTATGTCTGCAATCTCTGACCATCTTGTTCATCTTGAGTCTCAGCAGAGCTGCACCACTAGCCATTGTCTTGGTTACAAATGTCAGCTATGGTGGAGGGTTTTACCTTTAGTTAGAAACCTGTCCTTCATAACACACCGACCACTATCCTCCAATTGCCGCCGACAGTGAAGAGAGATAAATACGTACTCCCATTCTGAACATTTACATATATTTACCACCGGGAGGGGGGGCAACAGGGCAATTACCCCCCCCCCCGAGAATTCAAGACATTGAGTAAGTGGGCGGGCTCCTCCACGGGTGAGAGAGCAGGTGGCTCCATGGGCGGGCCGGGCTGTCAGCCAGCTCAGCTGGGAGGGTGAGAGTGTGGGCGAGCAGCTGGGCAGCTCGTGGGTGAGAGGACAACTGGCCAATCAGGGAGCCGGTGGGCAGGAGATCAGAGAGATGACATCATCTCTCACCGCCCGGTGCCCACCCTGCAGTGCAGTTCCGACCTCACTGTGCAGGATGCCGCGGGAAGCAAAGTGTGGCAGGTGACATGGCAAGTGATAATCCACAACATGTGGCAAGTGACATGGCAAGTGACAATCCGCAACATGTGGCAGGTGATGTGGCAAGTGACAATCTGCATCTGGTGACAGGTGACGTGGCAAGTGATAATCCGCATCTGGTGACAGGCTGCATCTGGTAGCAGGCGACGGTGGCAAGTGACACACTCAGGGCTCCCACTGATTCTGCATTATGGTGAGTTGAACTATTTCAATTTATATAACAATGTAATAATAGAAATAATGTGCTTCAATCATCCTAACACCATATCAACCATGGTGCCATGATGACTGAAACGCCAACACTAGCCATTTGCCTGATAAATTGCCCCCAAAAAAACATATTTTTTGGCAGTGCCCCTCCCAAGACTAGATTCTGGATCTGCCCCTGTTTACCACTAATGAGATCCCCTGGAAGATAATCACAGGGCCGGGCATTTCTACTGCCATGCAAGTCCTTAGTAATGTCCTTGCCGCATGGGGCAGACTCTGGTTTGCTCAGCAGTGGATGTCCACTGATCCCCTGCTGAGCATGGCAGGTGGATTACACGTCTATGTCCGCTCCCCTTATGCAGAGTGAACGTGGACACAGCCCGCTCTGCTCTATTGGCGGTCAGACATAAACGGACCGGCTGTCTGTTTTTACCCGACTGCCCTCTGATCCACCCAGACAGAGGGGAACAAGTCCCCCTCCAATTGTTTTTAGCAGATCAGATTGGCCGGGGTCGTATTTATGCGGCTTTCCCCACATCCAATTCACGTTGCAGGAGGTTGTGACTGGCTCTCTATGGAGCCGGTTCACACATCTCCGCAGCGGCTCTGGTGCAAATTGCACGGGTGTCCTGTGTGTCTTTTTGTCTGAATTCAGGCTGAAATGGGACCTGAAATGGTGAATGGAGATGCGACCGGACACCAGCTGTGAGCCGCTGCGCGTTCCTGTGTGAACTCAGCCTCAAAGTGCATGTCATCAAGCTGTATCCAAAGTACGTTTAGGAGATATTTACTGTACTATAGGTAAGCCTTAATATAGGCTAACTTATAGGTAAACATCATACATGGAAGTTTACTCCCACTTTAAGGTAAAAATGTTTAGGCTTTAAAACCACTTTAATGTATTCTGAAGTACAGAATAAAAAAAATGATAAATTAACTTGACTGAGGGGGCGGGGTCGGCTTTGGTGAGAGGCAGGCTCATGTGCTAGCAGCTGATGAACAACAGTATTGAGGAGGTACCATCTCGTGCACTATGTCTGCAGTCTCTGACCATCTTGTGCACTATGTCTGCAGTCTCTGACCATCTTGTGCACTATGTCTGCAGTCTCTGACCATCTCCTGCACTATGTCTGCAGTCTCTGAGCATCTTGTGCACTATGTATGCAGTCTCTGACCATCTCGTGCACTATGTATGCAGTCTCTGACCATCTCGTGCACTATGTATGCAGTCTCTGACCATCTCGTGCACTATGTATGCAGTCTCTGACCATCTCCTGCACTATGTATGCAGTCTCTGACCATCTCGTGTACTATGTCTGCAGTCTCTGACCTTCTCCTGCACTATGTATGCAGTCTCTGACCATCTCCTGCACTATGTATGCAGTCTCTGACCATCTCGTGCACTATGTATGCAGTCTCTGACCATCTCGTGCACTATGTCTGCAGTCTCTGACCATCTCGTGCACTATGTCTGCAGTCTCTGACCATCTCGTGCACTATGTCTGCAGTCTCTGACCATCTTGTGCACTATGTCTGCAGTCTCTGACCATCTTGTGCACTATGTCTGCAGTCTCTGACCATCTTGAGCACTATGTATGCAGTCTCTGACCTTCTCGTGCACTATGTATGCAGTCTCTGACCATCTTGTGCACTATGTATGCAGTCTCTGACATCTCGTGTACTATATATACAGTCTCTGACCGCCTCGCGTCACTTACCTGACACAGGAGCCTGCGATGTCCCCGATTTCCTCGCCGGCTGGTAGCATCCATCTTCCTTCAGGGGTCACAGACTCCGGCTCTGTGACTGGCCGGAGTCACGTAACGTCACTCCCGTGCAGAAGCCTCCAGTCACGGCATGTCCTTTCATGAAAACGGCACGCCGTGACCCTTCTAAAGCGCATAAGGAATCCTCGTACGGGCAATTGTAAACATCTAAGGTTTAGGAGATATTACATCACCTACAGGTAAGTTTTAATCTAGGCTTACCTGTAGGTGAAAGGGTTTACAACCCCTTTAAGCGACTAATTAAAGAGGGATTCCACCTACAAATTTTTTTTAAAAGCCAGCAGCTATAAATACTACAGCTGCTGACTTTTAATAAATGGACACTCACCTGTCCCGGGTTCCAGCGATGCCGGCAGCCGAGGCCGATCGATCGCTCGGCTCTCGGCTGCTACCGCCACCATTCTAGGTGAGGGAATCAGGAGAAACCTGGAAACTGATGTCAATTCAGATCTGCATTAGATTTTGCACTCTCCAGTTTTAGTAAATCAAACCATGTGTGTGGCAAAAGGCACAATGAGCTAGTATGCACCGCATACTAGCTCATTATGAAATACCTTAGAACGAGGCATCGGTAACTCACCTGGCCCACGCCGAGGGAGCTGGCATGTTGTCTCTGTGTGTTTTCCGGGTATTGCGGCTCCAGCGCTGTGAGTGGCTGTAGCCGTGATTTCGTCACTCCCACGCATGCACGCAGGAGACTTCTGTCCAGCATCTGTCGGGCTTTCAACCGAGAATCCCCTGTGCGCATTAACACCGCTGAAGTCATTGTGATTCTTTTTACCTACAGGTAAGTCTTATTATAGGCTTACCTGTAGGTAAAATTTTTTAAAATTGACTATACAACCACTTTAATAATACTAATACACTCTACGTCTGTAAATGGGAAAAACATGGCTGAAGAGTCCTAGCAGAGACAAGACTCCATGCTGTTTTCATGGTAACAGATGTCGGCTATGCGATATATATCATCACACACACACGCACACACACACACACACAGGACCCTTGTCAATGCTATGTGTGCAGAGCTGAAGAGAGGACGCAGAATCAGGAGAGGGGGCACGGCCGTAAATTAGCGGCTGTTTAGTCCATTTAGTCCATTGAAGGGGCGGAGCTCCAGAGACAGTGAGACGAACAGCCAATCAGGTGCGCGTGCGTGGTGAGAGGGATAAAAGGGGCGGAGCTCCAGAGACCGTTAGTCGTTGGGCATTACTTAAGTGCGTCACTCCGAGGGAGGCTCAGTCTCCCACTGGCAAGCTAGAGGAGCGGTACGATTCTTCTGCATTCTGTCACGCCCACCTGAATGCCTTCACGTCTGACTGCTAAGAGGGCGGAGATTTTGCAAGGAATTTTAGCGAGGGGGCGGGCACTTACTGAGGCCAAAGCGGACATCTTTACTAAAGGATCACAGTAAACCATGGGAGTTACGGGGCAGACTGATCCCAATCCCTTTCCAGATTACACTTGCGCCTTACGCCTATAACCGCTCTCCACCATCTAACACTTTGGAGGCTGATTTTTTTTGCTACAACAGGAAAAGGAAAAAGCCAACCATAGTTAACACAGAAGAGGGGTGGGGACCAGCAGATGTACGCCCCCATGGTGTTGTCACGGTTACAGACACCAGTGTTGCTGAGTGCCACACACAGGACAGTTGTCAGTGCTCTGTGGGGCTGATTTACTAAAAATGGAGAGTACAAAATCTGGTGCAGCAGTGCATGGTAGTTAATCAGCTTCTAACTTCAGCTTGTTGAATTAGGCTTTGAAAAAAAAAAGAAACCTGGAAACTGATGTCAATTCAGATCTGCATCAGATTTTGCACTCTCCAGTTTTAGTAAATCAAACCATGTGGGCTGAAGAGAGGATGCAGAATCAGTAGAGGGGGCACACTGGCAACAATTGGTTCGATTCTATACATGCTATTATGAAAGTGGTTGTATACCCCACAAATTTATATTTTTTTCTACACCTCTAAGGCAAAAGGCACAATGAGCTAGTATGCACCTCATACTAGCTCATTATGAAATACCTTAGAACGAGGCATTGGTAACTCACCTGGCCCATGCCGAGGGAGCTGGCATGTTGTCTCTGTGTGTTTTCCGGGTATCGCGGCTCCAGCGCTGTGAGTGGCTGGAGCCGTGATGTCGTCACTCCCACGCATGCACGCAGGAGACTTCTGTCCAGCATCTGTCGGGCTTTCAACCGAGAATCCCCTGTGCGCATGTGCCGCTGAATTCATTGTGATTCTTTTTACCTACAGGTAAGCCTTATTATAGGCTTACCTGTAGGTAAAAGTTATAAAATTGACTATACAACCACTTTAATAATACTAATACACTCTACGTCTGTAAATGGGAAAAACATGGCTGAAGAGTCCTAGCAGAGACAAGACTCCATGCTGTTTTCATGGTTACAGATGTCGGCTATGCGATATATATCATCACATACACACACACACAGGACCCTTGTCTCGTGCACTATGTCTGCAGTCTCTGACCATCTTGTGCACTATGTCTGCTGTCTCTGACCATCTTGTGCACTATGTATGCAGTCTCTGACCATCTTGTGCACTATGTATGCAGTCTCTGACATCTCGTGTACTATATATACAGTCTCTGACCGCCTCGCGTCACTTACCTGACACAGGAGCCTGCGATGTCCCCGATTTCCTCGCCTGCTGGTAGCATCCATCTTCCTTCAGGGGTCACGGACTCCGGCTCTGTGACTGGCCGGAGTCACGTAACGTCACTCCCGTGCAGAAGCCTCCAGTCACGGCATGTCCTTTCATGAAAACGGCACGCCGTGACCCTTCTAAAGCGCATAAGGAATCCTCGTACGGGCAATTGTAAACATCTAAGGTTTAGGAGATATTACATCACCTACAGGTAAGTTTTAATCTAGGCTTACCTGTAGGTGAAAGGGTTTACAACCCCTTTAAGCGACTAATTAAAGAGGGATTCCATCTACAAATTTTTTTTAAAAGCCAGCAGCTATAAATACTACAGCTGCTGACTTTTAATAAATGGACACTCACCTGTCCCGGGTTCCAGCGATGCCGGCAGCCGAGGCCGATCGATCGCTCGGCTCTCGGCTGCTACTGCCACCATTCTAGGTGAGGGAATCAGGAAGTGAAGCGAATCAGCTTCACTTCCCGGTTCCCTACTGCGCATGCGCGAGTCGCGCAATAGGAATTGTCCCCACTGTCTCTGGGACCCGTGTGTGTCCCAGCAGACAGCGCGGCAGGACAGGAAGAGGCATAGACTCCCACGGGAGTCTATGCCCAGAAGTGGGTGTAAATACCTGTCTTTGACAGGTATCTCCACCCCCCTCCCCCCTGAAAGGTGCCAATTGTGACACCGGAGGGGGGGGGGTTCCGATCAGCGGAAGTTCCACTTTAGGGTGGAACCCCGCTTTAAAGAGCAGCTTCTGTACCTCGGTACCCGCCACCTCGCCCTCTCCTCCTCATCTGTTCCTGTCCCCATCAACCACGATCACTTCTTCTTTTCAGCTGGAGAACGAAGGGGAGGAGCCGGGGGGCGGGCACCGAGGCTGTCAGGCAGAAGTACACAGGCGACACGTGCTGGTGAGAGGCAGGGCCGCGAGTCCAAAGCTGATAGGGAGAAAGGTTGAAGGGGCGGAGCTCCAGAGACAGTGAGACGAACAGCCAATCAGGTGCGCATGCTCGGCGAGAGGGATAAAAGGGGCGGAGCTCCAGAGACCGTTAGACGATGGGCATTACTTAAGTGCGCCACTCCGAGGGAGGCTCAGTCTCCCACTGGCCAGCTAGAGGAGCGGTACGATTTGTCTGAATTCTGTCACGCCCACCTGAATGCCTTCACGTCTGACTGCTAAGAGGGCGGAGATTTTGCAAGGAATTTTAGCGAGGGGGCGGGCACTTACTGAGGCCAAAGCGGACATCTTTACTAAAGGATCACAGTAAACCATGGGAGTTACGGGGCAGACTGTGCCCAATCCCTTTCCAGATTACACTTGCGCCTTCCGCCTATAACCGCTCTCCACCATCTAACATTATGAAGGCTGATTTTTTTTGCTACAACGGGAAAAGGAAAAAGCCAACCATAGCTAACACAGAAGAGGGGTGGGGACCAGCAGATGTACCCCCCCATGGTGTTGTCACGGTTACAGACGCCAGTGTTGCTGAGCGTCACATACAGGACAGTTGTCAGTGCTCTGTGGGGCTGATTTACTAAAAATGGAGAGTACAAATTCTGGTGCAGCAGTGCATGGTAGCCAATCAGCTTCTAACTTCAGCTTGTTGAATTAGGCTTTGAAGAAAAAGAAACCTGGAAACTGATGTCAATTCAGATATGCATCAGATTTTGCACTCTCCACTTTTAGTAAATCAAACCATGTGGGCTGAAGAGAGGATGCAGAATCAGTAGAGGGGGCACACTGGCAACAATTGGTTCGATTCTATACGTGCTATTATTAAAGTGGTTGTATACCCCACAAATTTATATTTTTTTCTACACCTCTAAGGCAAAAGGCACAATGAGCTAGTATGCACCGCATACTAGCTCATTATGAAATACCTTAGAACGAGGCATCGGTAACTCACCTGGCCCATGCCGAGGGAGCTGGCATGTTGTCTCTGTGTGTTTTCCGGGTATCGCGGATCCAGCTCTGTGAGTGGCTGTAGCCGTGATGTCGTCACTCCCACGCATGCACGCAGGAGACTTCTGTCCAGCATCTGTCGGGCTTTCAACCGAGAATCCCCTGTGCGCATGCGCCGCTGAATTCATTGTGATTGTTTTTACCTATAGGTAAGTCTTATTATAAGCTTACCTGTAGGTAAAAGTTATAAAATTGACTATACAACCACTTTAATAATACTAATACACTCTACGTCTGTAAATGGGAAAAACATGGCTGAAGAGTCCTAGCAGAGACAAGACTCCATGCTGTTTTCATGGTAACAGATGTCGGCTATGCGATATATATCATCACACACACACGCACACACACACACACACAGGACCCTTGTCAATGCTATGTGTGCAGAGCTGAAGAGAGGACGCAGAATCAGGAGAGGGGGCACGGCCGTAAATTAGCGGCTGTTTAGTCCATTCTATATTTATTGATTATTATTTATTAATAATAATAATAATAATAAATACATTGTATGTCGGTAAAGAGGGAAATCATGACTGAAAAGACTGAAGAGTCTCAGCAGAGCTGCACCACTAGCCATTGTCTTGGTTACAAATGTCAGCTATGGTGGAGGGTTTTACCTTTAGTTAGAAACCTGTCCTTTATAACACACCGACCACTATCCTCCAATTGCCACCGACAGTGAAGAGAGATAAATACGTACTCCCAATCTGAACATTTACATATATTTACCACCGGGAGGGGGGCAACAGGGCAATTACCCCCCCCCCGAGAATTCAAGACATTGAGTAAGTGGGCGGGCTCCTCCACGGGTGAGAGAGTGCGCGGCTCCATGGGCGGGCCGAGCTGTCAGCCAGCTCAGCTGGGCGGGTGAGAGTGTGGGCGAGCAGCTGGGCAGCTGGTGGGTGAGAGGACAACTGGCCAATCAGGGAGCCGGCGGGCAGGAGATCAGAGAGATGACATCATCTCTGACCGCCCGGTGCCCACCCTGCAGTGCAGTTCCGACCTCACTGTGCAGGATGCCGCGGGAAGCAACGTGTGGCAGGTGACATGGCAAGTGATAATCCACAACATGTGGCAAGTGACAATCCGCAACATGTGGCAGGTGATGTGGCAAGTGACAATCTGCATCTGGTGACAGGTGACGTGGCAAGTGATAATCCGCATCTGGTGACAAGCTGCATCTGGTAGCAGGCGACGGTGGCAAGTGACACACTCAGGGCTCCCACTGATTCTGCATTATGGTGAGTTGAACTATTTCAATTTATATAACAATGTAATAATAGAAATAATGTGCTTCAATCATCCTGACACCATATCAACCATGGTGCCAAAAAAAATATTAAAAGCCAGCAGCTCTAATTACTACAGCTGCTGACTTTTAATAAATGGACACTCACCTGTCCCGGGTTCCAGCGATGCCGGCAGCCGAGGCCAATCGATCGCTTGGCTCTCGGCTGCTACCGCCACCATTCTAGGTGAGGGAATCAGGAAGTGAAGCGAATCGGCTTCACTTCCCGGTTCCCTACTGCGCATGCGCGAGTCGCGGAATAGGAATTGTCCGCGCTGTCTCTGGGACCCGTGTGTGTCCCAGCAGACAGCGCAGCAGGACAGGAAGAGGCATAGACTCCCACGGGAGTCTATGCCCAGAAGTTGGTGTAAATACCTGTCTTTGACAGGTATCTCCACCCCCCTCCCCCCTGAAAGGTGCCAATTGTGACACCGGAGGGGGGGAGGGTTCCGATCAGCGGAAGTTCCACTTTAGGGTGGAACCGCGCTTTAACCACTTGACGATTCAATCATCCTGACACCATATCAACCATGGTGCCATGATGACTGAAGCGCCAACACTAGCCATTTGCCTGATAAATTGCCCCCAAAAAAACATATTTTTTGGCAGTGCCCCTCCCAAGACTAGATTCTGGATCTGCCCCTGTTTACCACTAATGAGATCCCCTGGAAGGTAATCACAGGGCAGGGCATTTCTACTGCCATGCAAGTCCTTAGTAATGTCCCTGCCGCATGGGGCGGAATCTGCTTTGCTCAGCAGTGGATGTCCACTGATCCCCTGCTGAATATGGCAGGTGGATTACAAGTCTATGTCCGCTCCACTTATGCAGAGTGAATGTGGACACAGCCCGCTCTGCTCTATTGGCGGTCAGACATAAATGGACCGGCTGTCTGTTTATACCCGACTGCCCTCCGATCCACCCAGACAGAGGGGAACGAATCCCCCTCCAATTGTTTTTAGCAGATCAGATTGGCTGGGTTCACACTTATGCGGCTTTCCCCACATCCAATTCACATTGCAGGAGATTGTGACTGGCTCTCTATGGAGCCGGTTCACACATCTCCGCAGCGGCTCTGGTGCAAATTGCACGGGTGTCCTGTGCGTCTTTTTGTCCGAATTCAGGCTGAAATCGGACCTGAAATGGTGAATGGAGATGCGACCGGACACCAGCTGTGAGCCGCTGCGTGTTCCTGTGTGAACTCAGCCTCAAAGTGCATGTCATCAAGCTGCATCCAAAGTACGTTTAGGAGATATTTACTGTACTATAGGTAAGCCTTATTATAGGCTAACTTATAGGTAAACATTATACATGGGAGTTTACTCCCACTTTAAGGTAAAAATGTTTAGGCTTTAAAACCACTTTAATGTATTCTGAAGTACAGAATAAAAAAAATGATAAATTAACTTGACTGAGGGGGCGGGGTCAGCTTTGGTGAGAGGCAGGCTCATGTGCTAGCAGCTGATGAACAACAGTATTGAGGAGGTGGGCCTGGTTCTGGCGCCAGGCGGGGCCACACCACTCTTCAGTGGTGAGACTTCACCAAGAGATGTCAGTGCTGGAGCATGGTGTAAACAAGCATATTGTGCTTAGGGAGCCTCAGTTGTCAGCTGACTAACCGGAGAAGCAGCATGGATTTGGCTGCTCTGCTTACAGGGGACGTGAATTCCGCCCCTCTATATACAACTTCACTTCAGTATCAGAAAAACAGTCAAAGGTGCAGCCAACACATTCCAGGGCCACATTAGGGCCAGAGGAAAAGGTGAAGTGTTCCCTCACCTTCTTTTATTCTTTTCCCTTTCGTTCTCAAGTCTAGACCCAGACAAGACCCTTGCTACGTGCCTACAAGAGGAGTTTAGGGCTATTGGTTGCCTTCTTTAAAGCTGTACACCTGGTTTTACTGCAGACTGTTATAAGACAACATTCTGGTAGAGTTAGACAAGGACTTTGAGGATGTGGTAGGTTCTTATGATGGACACCACCTAACACTTAATGTAGCAGCCAGGATAGGCGCAAAGGGGAATACCATAGGTCTCAGGTACCCAACCTGCAGCTATTTGGCATTTTCTGTGCAGCCCTCAGGGCCCCTGCAGACACTTATCTGTGTTTTCCTATTACCCTGTTATAGCAGTGATTTCTAGCAGTCTCATATAATGTAGCCAGTCTATGATGGTCTCCTAAAGCATGTCCAGAGTCCCCAATGGCTCCTGTAGCATGTTTACAGTCTATGACAGACTACTGTACCAGGTTTATAGTCCCTGATCATCTCTTATATCCTTGTCTCTGACCAAATCATGTTACATAGTACCCAAAGCAGTTTATACGTTAACGCCCTCTGTCCTCAATATGTATAAACACAAGCGCTTTTTACACAAAAATATGTGTGTCTATTGGGGGCTGTGGAATTATGAACTCAGCAGCTGCTTAATTAATCATTCAAAAAAATGAATACATAAAATGAAACATGCAAATATCCAGTCAACAGATCAGATGTCATGGAACCTCACGGTCTCATAACCACCTGCTATTGTCCCGAACAGCAGCGCTAATTAGAGCTATAAAACAGTATATTCCTTAGTGAGTAGATATTTACTGACTCTTAATTATAAAATGCAATCAATGTGCAACTCTATTGCATACAAAATTGCTAACAAAATCAAAAAATGATTCATTAACTCCACATCATCATCGCTGTATACACAAATAGTCCAAAAAACAACTAACGAAGAAAGTCTACAGAGTAAATTTTTCGAGTTGGAATTTCTTCACCGCCACCTTTTTTTTCACATCACCATCACACGTGGGTTCCACACTTAGGAGGCTAGTGATCAGTGGAGGCCCTATTTTGGTAATACTCTTACCGAAATGCACCAGTGAAATCAGCATATCACACACATTATCTTCATCTGCAATAGTTTTTGGCTATTTGTCTCCTCCTGTTTAATCCTGTTGTTACAGCTTCAAAACATCCCCATGTTTGTTTGCACAAAAAGAATGGAACCATACATAGTGTAATTCCTTCAAACAACAGTAAAATTTATTGTAATAAACAGCAAAATAAAAACTCACAAACACAACTCTTCAATAGGCATAAAACACAAGACTCAGCGAGATTCTCAGATTCTTTGCGGTTCACCACATTGCTCACCCATCCCTTGGGAACTGCGTGGTCCTTACAAAAAACACTTCTCTGGCCTTATCCAATGTAGCTCACCACATCTCATACACCATTGCCTTGACGCGTTTCGTCTTTAAAAGGCATCATCTGAGGGTGTCGGTGTATATGTCTCCTTCCCCTATATATGCCATTACATTAACATACCATTCCCAAGGGTCCATTCGCTCCTATATTGCAAGCCGTCATGATGGGGTGAGTTTTTTGAACTTTGCCATGGCCAGTCCCAAGCCCGTGCTGCGAAAAGAGGAGGGTTGGGTGGTAGGAGAGAAGACCTGCCCTGCAAAAAACATTCACCCCTATATTTCAGGCCGTAACAACAGGGTGTCGGGAACAATTTTCAATCTTCAAGGGTTCAATTTTTTTAACTCTGCCATGGCCGGTCCCAAGCCCGTGCTGCGAAAAGAGGAGGGTTGGGTGCTGGAGAGCAAACCAGCCCTGTAAAAATCATTTGCCCCTATATTGCAAACCGTCATGATGGGGTGTGGGTAAAAGAATTCAATCTTCAAGGTTTCATTTTTTTTAACTCTGCCATGGCCGGTCCCAAGCCCGTGCTGCGAAAAGAGGAGGGTTGGGTGGTAGGAGAGCAGACCTGCCCTGTAAAAAACATTCACCCCTATATTTCAAGCCGTAACGACGGGGTGTCGAGAACAATTTTCAATCTTCAAGGTTTGAATTTTTTTTAACTCTGCTATGGCCGATCCCAAGCCCGTGCTGCGAAAAGAGGAGGGTTGGGTTGTAGGAGAGCAGACCTGCCCTGTAAAAAACATTCACCCCTATATTTCAAGCCGTAACAACGGGGTGTTGGGAACAATTTTCAATCTTTAAGGTTTCAATTTTTTTAACTCTGCCATGGCCGGTCCCAAGCCCGTGCTGCGAAAAGAGGAGGGTTGGGTGCTGGAGTGCAAACTAGCCCTGTAAAAATCATTCGCCCCTATATTGCAAGCCGTCATGATGGGGTGTGGGTAAAAGATTTCAATCTTCAAGGTTTCATTTTTTTTAACTCTGCCATGGCCGGTCCCATGCCCGTGCTGCGAAAAGAGGAGGGTTGGGTGGTAGGAGAGCAGACCTGCCCTGTAAAAAACATTCACCCCTATATTTCAAGCCGTAACGACGGGGTGTCGGGAACAATTTTCAATCTTCAAGGTTTCAATTTTTTTAACTCTGCCATGGCCGGTCCCAAGCCCGTGCTGCGAAAAGAGGAGGGTTGGGTGCTGGAGAGCAAACCAGCCCTGTAAAAATCATTCGCCCCTATATTGCAAGCCGTCATGATGGGGTGTGGGTAAAAGATTTCAATCTTCAAGGTTTCATTTTTTTTTAACTCTGCCATGGCCGGTCCCAAGCCCGTGCTGCGAAAAGAGGAGGGTTGGGTGGTAGGAGAGCAGACCTGCCCTGTAAAAATCATTCGCCCCTATATTGCAAGCCGTCATGATGGGGTGTGGGTAAAAGATTTCAATCTTCAGGGTTTCATTTTTTTTAACTCTGCCATGGCCGGTCCCAAGCCCGTGCTGCGAAAAGAGGAGGGTTGGGTGGTAGGAGAGCAGACCTGCCCTGTAAAAAACATTCACCCCTATATTTTGAGCCGTAACGACGGGGTGTCGGGAACAATTTTCAATCTTCAAGGTTTGAATTTTTTTAACTCTGCCATGGCCGGTCCCAAGCCCGTGCTGCGAAAAGAGGAGGGTTGGGTGCTGGAGAGCAAACCAGCCCTGTAAAAATCATTCGCCCCTATATTGCAAGCCGTCATGATGGGGTGTGGGTAAAAGATTTCAATCTTCAAGGTTTGATTTTTTTTAACTCTGCCATGGCCGGTCCCAAGCCCGTGCTGCGAAAAGAGGAGGGTTGGGTGGTAGGAGAGCAGACCTGCCCTGTAAAAAACATTCACCCCTATATTTCAAGCTGTAACGACGGGGTGTTGGGAACAATTTTCAATCTTCAAGGTTTCAATTTTTTTAACTCTGCAATGGCCGGTGTCAAGCCCGTGCTGCGAAAAGAGGAGGGTTGGGTGTTGGAGAGCAAACCAGCCCCATAAAAATCATTCGCCCCTATATTGCAAGCCGTCATGATGGGGTGTGGGTAAAAGATTTCAATCTTCAAGGTTTCATTTTTTTAAACTCTGCCATGGCCGGTCCCATACCCGTGCTGTGAAAAGAGGAGGGTTGGGTGGTAGGAGAGCAGACCTGCCCTGTAAAAAACATTCAGCCCTATATTTCAAGCCGTAACGACGGGGTGTCGGGAACAATTTTCAATCTTCAAGGTTTCAATTTTTTTAACTCTGCCATGGCCGGTCCCAAGCCCGTGCTGCGAAAAGAGGAGGGTTGGGTGCTGGAGAGCAAACCAGCCCTGTAAAAATCATTCGCCCCTATATTGCAAGCCGTCATGATGGGGTGTGGGTAAAAGATTTCAATCTTCAAGGTTTCATTTTTTTTAACTCTGCCATGGCCGGTCCCAAGCCCATGCTGCGAAAAGAGGAGGGTTGGGTGGTAGGAGAGCAGACCTGCCCTGTAAAAAACATTCACCCCTATATTTCAAGCCGTAACGACGGGGTGTCGGGAACAATTTTCAATCTTCAAGGTTTCAATTTTTTTAACTCTGCCATGGCCGGTCCCAAGCCCGTGCTGCGAAAAGAGGAGGGTTGGGTGCTGGAGAGCAAACCAGCCCTGTAAAAATCATTCGCCCCTATATTGCAAGCCGTCATGATGGGGTGTGGGTAAAAGATTTCAATCTTCAAGGTTTCATTTTTTTTTAACTCTGCCATGGCCGGTCCCAAGCCCGTGCTGCGAAAAGAGGAGGGTTGGGTGGTAGGAGAGCAGACCTGCCCTGTAAAAATCATTCGCCCCTATATTGCAAGCCGTCATGATGGGGTGTGGGTAAAAGATTTCAATCTTCAGGGTTTCATTTTTTTTAACTCTGCCATGGCCGGTCCCAAGCCCGTGCTGCGAAAAGAGGAGGGTTGGGTGGTAGGAGAGCAGACCTGCCCTGTAAAAAACATTCACCCCTATATTTTGAGCCGTAACGACGGGGTGTCGGGAACAATTTTCAATCTTCAAGGTTTGAATTTTTTTAACTCTGCCATGGCCGGTCCCAAGCCCGTGCTGCGAAAAGAGGAGGGTTGGGTGCTGGAGAGCAAACCAGCCCTGTAAAAATCATTCGCCCCTATATTGCAAGCCGTCATGATGGGGTGTGGGTAAAAGATTTCAATCTTCAAGGTTTGATTTTTTTTAACTCTGCCATGGCCGGTCCCAAGCCCGTGCTGCGAAAAGAGGAGGGTTGGGTGGTAGGAGAGCAGACCTGCCCTGTAAAAAACATTCACCCCTATATTTCAAGCTGTAACGACGGGGTGTTGGGAACAATTTTCAATCTTCAAGGTTTCAATTTTTTTAACTCTGCAATGGCCGGTCTCAAGCCCGTGCTGCGAAAAGAGGAGGGTTGGGTGTTGGAGAGCAAACCAGCCCCATAAAAATCATTCGCCCCTATATTGCAAGCCGTCATGATGGGGTGTGGGTAAAAGATTTCAATCTTCAAGGTTTCATTTTTTTAAACTCTGCCATGGCCGGTCCCATTACCGTGCTGTGAAAAGAGGAGGGTTGGGTGGTAGGAGAGCAGACCTGCCCTGTAAAAAACATTCAGCCCTATATTTCAAGCCGTAACGACGGGGTGTCGGGAACAATTTTCAATCTTCAAGGTTTCAATTTTTTTAACTCTGCCATGGCCGGTCCCAAGCCCGTGCTGCGAAAAGAGGAGGGTTGGGTGCTGGAGAGCAAACCAGCCCTGTAAAAATCATTCGCCCCTATATTGCAAGCCGTCATGATGGGGTGTGGGTAAAAGATTTCAATCTTCAAGGTTTCATTTTTTTTAACTCTGCCATGGCCGGTCCCAAGCCCATGCTGCGAAAAGAGGAGGGTTGGGTGGTAGGAGAGCAGACCTGCCCTGTAAAAAACATTCACCCCTATATTTCAAGCCGTAACGACGGGGTGTCGGGAACAATTTTCAATCTTCAAGGTTTCAATTTTTTTAACTCTGCCATGGCCGGTCCCAAGCCCGTTCTGCGAAAAGAGGAGGGTTGGGTGCTGGAGAGCAAACCAGCCCTGTAAAAATCATTCGCCCCTATATTGCAAGCCGTCATGGTTGGGTGTGGGTAAAAGATTTCAATCTTCAAGGTTTCATTTTATTTTAACTCTGCCATGGCCGGTCCCAAGCCCGTGCTGCGAAAAGAGGAGGGTTGGGTGGTAGGAGAGCAGACCTGCCCTGTAAAAAACATTCACCCCTATATTTTGAGCCGTAACGACGGGGTGTCGGGAACAATTTTCCTTCTTCAAGGTTTGAATTTTTTTAACTCTGCCATGGCCGGTCCCAAGCCCGAGTTGCGAAAAGAGGAGGGTTGGGTGCTGGAGAGCAAACCAGCCCTGTAAAAATCATTCGCCCCTATATTGCAAGCAGTCATGATGGGGTGTGGGTAAAAGATTTCAATCTTCAAGGTTTCATTTTTTTAACTCTGCCATGGCCGTTCCCAAGCCCGTGCTGCGAAAAGAGGTTGGTTGGGTGGTAGGAGAGCAGACCTGCCCTGTAAGAAACATTCAGCCCTATATTTCAAGCCGTAACGACGGGGTGTCGGGAACAATTTTCAATCTTCAAGGTTTCAATTTTTTTAACTCTGCCATGGCCGGTCCCAAGCCCGTGCTGCGAAAAGAGGAGGGTTGGGTGCTGGAGAGCAAACCAGCCCTGTAAAAATCATTCGCCCCTATATTGCAAGCCGTCATGATGGGGTGTGGGTAAAAGATTTCAATCTTCAAGGTTTCATTTTTTTAACTCTGCCATGGCCGGTCCCAAGCCCGTGCTGCGAAAAGAGGAGGGTTGGGTGGTAGGAGAGCAGACCTGCCCTGTAAAAAACATTCACCCCTATATTTTGAGCCGTAACGACGGGGTGTCGGGAACAATTTTCAATCTTCAAGGTTTGAATTTTTTTAACTCTGCCATGGCCGGTCCCAAGCCCGTGCTGCGAAAAGAGGAGGGTTGGGTGCTGGAGAGCAAACCAGCCCTGTAAAAATAATTCACCCCTATATTGCAAGCCGTCATGATGGGGTGTGGGTAAAAGATTTCAATCTTCAAGGTTTCATTTTTTAACTCTGCCATGGCCGGTCCCAAGCCCGTGCTGCGAAAAGAGGAGGGTTGGGTGGTAGGAGAGCAGACCTGCCCTGTAAAAAACATTCACTCCTATATTTCAAGCCGTAACGATGGGGTGTTGGGAACAATTTTCAATCTTCAAGGTTTCAATTTTTTTAACTCTGCAATGGCCGGTCTCAAGCCCGTGCTGCGAAAAGAGGAGGGTTGGGTGTTGGAGAGCAAACCAGCCCCATAAAAATCATTCGCCCCTATATTGCAAGCCGTCATGATGGGGTGTGGGTAAAAGATTTCAATCTTCAAGGTTTCATTTTTTTTAACTCTGCCATGGCCGGTCCGAAGCCCGTGCTGCGAAAAGAGGAGGGTTGGGTGGTAGGAGAAGAGACCTGCCCTGTAAAAAACATTCACCCCTATATTTCAAGCCGTAACGACGGGGTGTCGGGAACAATTTTCAATCTTCAAGGTTTCAATTTTTTTAACTCTGCCATGGCCGGTCCCAAGCCCGTGCTGCGAAAAGAGGAGGGTTGGGTGCTGGAGAGCAAACCAGCCCTGTAAAAATCATTCGCCCCTATATTGCAAGCCGTCATGATGGGGTGTGGTTAAAAGATTTCAATCTTCAAGGTTTCATTTTTTTTAACTCTGCCATGGCCGGTCCCAAGCCCGTGCTGCGAAAAGAGGAGGGTTGGGTGGTAGGAGAGCAGACCTGCCCTGTAAGAAACATTCACCCCTATATTTCAAGCCGTAACGACGGGGTGTCGGGAACAATTTTCAATCTTCAAGGTTTGAATTTTTTTAACTCTGCCATGGCCGGTCCCAAGCCCGTGCTGCGAAAAGAGGAGGGTTGGGTGTTGGAGAGCAAACCAGCCCCATAAAAATCATTCGCCCCTATATTGCAAGCCGTCATGATGGGGTGTGGGTAAAAGATTTCAATCTTCAAGGTTTCATTTTTTTAAACTCTGCCATGGCCGGTCCCAAGCCCGTGCTGCGAAAAGAGGAGGGTTGGGTGGTAGGAGAGCAGACCTGCCCTGTAAAAAACATTCACCCCTATATTTTGAGCCGTAACGACGGGGTGTCGGGAACAATTTTCCTTCTTCAAGGTTTGAATTTTTTTAACTCTGCCATGGCCGGTCCCAAGCCCGTGCTGCGAAAAGAGGAGGGTTGGGTGCTGGAGAGCAAACGAGCCCTGTAAAAATCATTCGCCCCTATATTGCAAGCCGTCATGATGGGGTGTGGGTAAAAGATTTCAATCTTCAAGGTTTCAATTTTTTTAACTCTGCCATGGCCGGTTCCAAGCCCGTGCTGCGAAAAGAGGAGGGTTGGGTGCTGGAGAGCAAACCAGCCCTGTAAAAATCATTCGCCCCTATATTGCAAGCCGTCATGATGGGGTGTGGGTAAAAGATTTCAATCTTCAAGGTTTCATTTTTTTTAACTCTGCCATGGCCGGTCCCAAGCCCGTGCTGCGAAAAGAGGAGGGTTGGGTGGTAGGAGAGCAGACCTGCCCTGTAAAAAACATCCACCCCTATATTTAAAGCCGTAACGACGGGGTGTCGGGAACAATTTTCAATCTTCAATGGTTCAATTTTTTTAACTCTGCCATGGCCGGTCCCAAGCCCGTGCTGCGAAAAGAGGAGGGTTGGGTGCTGGAGAGCAAACCAGCCCTGTAAAAATCATTCGCCCCTATATTGCAAGCCGTCATGATGGGGTGTGGGTAAAAGATTTCAATCTTCAAGGTTTCATTTTTTTTTAACTCTGCCATGGCCGGTCCCAAGCCCGTGCTGCGAAAAGAGGAGGGTTGGGTGGTAGGAGAGCAGACCTGCCCTGTAAAAATCATTCGCCCCTATATTGCAAGCCGTCATGATGGGGTGTGGGTAAAAGATTTCAATCTTCAGGGTTTCATTTTTTTTAACTCTGCCATGGCCGGTCCCAAGCCCGTGCTGCGAAAAGAGGAGGGTTGGGTGGTAGGAGAGCAGACCTGCCCTGTAAAAAACATTCACCCCTATATTTTGAGCCGTAACGACGGGGTGTCGGGAACAATTTTCAATCTTCAAGGTTTGAATTTTTTTAACTCTGCCATGGCCGGTCCCAAGCCCGTGCTGCGAAAAGAGGAGGGTTGGGTGCTGGAGAGCAAACCAGCCCTGTAAAAATCATTCGCCCCTATATTGCAAGCCGTCATGATGGGGTGTGGGTAAAAGATTTCAATCTTCAAGGTTTGATTTTTTTTAACTCTGCCATGGCCGGTCCCAAGCCCGTGCTGCGAAAAGAGGAGGGTTGGGTGGTAGGAGAGCAGACCTGCCCTGTAAAAAACATTCACCCCTATATTTCAAGCTGTAACGACGGGGTGTTGGGAACAATTTTCAATCTTCAAGGTTTCAATTTTTTTAACTCTGCAATGGCCGGTCTCAAGCCCGTGCTGCGAAAAGAGGAGGGTTGGGTGTTGGAGAGCAAACCAGCCCCATAAAAATCATTCGCCCCTATATTGCAAGCCGTCATGATGGGGTGTGGGTAAAAGATTTCAATCTTCAAGGTTTCATTTTTTTAAACTCTGCCATGGCCGGTCCCATTACCGTGCTGTGAAAAGAGGAGGGTTGGGTGGTAGGAGAGCAGACCTGCCCTGTAAAAAACATTCAGCCCTATATTTCAAGCCGTAACGACGGGGTGTCGGGAACAATTTTCAATCTTCAAGGTTTCAATTTTTTTAACTCTGCCATGGCCGGTCCCAAGCCCGTGCTGCGAAAAGAGGAGGGTTGGGTGCTGGAGAGCAAACCAGCCCTGTAAAAATCATTCGCCCCTATATTGCAAGCCGTCATGATGGGGTGTGGGTAAAAGATTTCAATCTTCAAGGTTTCATTTTTTTTAACTCTGCCATGGCCGGTCCCAAGCCCATGCTGCGAAAAGAGGAGGGTTGGGTGGTAGGAGAGCAGACCTGCCCTGTAAAAAACATTCACCCCTATATTTCAAGCCGTAACGACGGGGTGTCGGGAACAATTTTCAATCTTCAAGGTTTCAATTTTTTTAACTCTGCCATGGCCGGTCCCAAGCCCGTTCTGCGAAAAGAGGAGGGTTGGGTGCTGGAGAGCAAACCAGCCCTGTAAAAATCATTCGCCCCTATATTGCAAGCCGTCATGGTTGGGTGTGGGTAAAAGATTTCAATCTTCAAGGTTTCACTTTATTTTAACTCTGCCATGGCCGGTCCCAAGCCCGTGCTGCGAAAAGAGGAGGGTTGGGTGGTAGGAGAGCAGACCTGCCCTGTAAAAAACATTCACCCCTATATTTTGAGCCGTAACGACGGGGTGTCGGGAACAATTTTCCTTCTTCAAGGTTTGAATTTTTTTAACTCTGCCATGGCCGGTCCCAAGCCCGAGTTGCGAAAAGAGGAGGGTTGGGTGCTGGAGAGCAAACCAGCCCTGTAAAAATCATTCGCCCCTATATTGCAAGCAGTCATGATGGGGTGTGGGTAAAAGATTTCAATCTTCAAGGTTTCATTTTTTTAACTCTGCCATGGCCGTTCCCAAGCCCGTGCTGCGAAAAGAGGTTGGTTGGGTGGTAGGAGAGCAGACCTGCCCTGTAAGAAACATTCACCCCTATATTTCAAGCCGTAACGACGGGGTGTCGGGAACAATTTTCAATCTTCAAGGTTTCAATTTTTTTAACTCTGCCATGGCTGGTCCCAAGCCCGTGCTGCGAAAAGAGGAGGGTTGGGTGCTGGAGAGCAAACCAGCCCTGTAAAAATCATTCGCCCCTATATTGCAAGCCGTCATGATGGGGTGTGGGTAAAAGATTTCAATCTTCAAGGTTTCATTTTTTTAACTCTGCCATGGCCGGTCCCAAGCCCGTGCTGCGAAAAGAGGAGGGTTGGGTGGTAGGAGAGCAGACCTGCCCTGTAAAAAACATTCACCCCTATATTTTGAGCCGTAACGACGGGGTGTCGGGAACAATTTTCAATCTTCAAGGTTTGAATTTTTTTAACTCTGCCATGGCCGGTCCCAAGCCCGTGCTGCGAAAAGAGGAGGGTTGGGTGCTGGAGAGCAAACCAGCCCTGTAAAAATAATTCGCCCCTATATTGCAAGCCGTCATGATGGGGTGTGGGTAAAAGATTTCAATCTTCAAGGTTTCATTTTTTAACTCTGCCATGGCCGGTCCCAAGCCCGTGCTGCGAAAAGAGGAGGGTTGGGTGGTAGGAGAGCAGACCTGCCCTGTAAAAAACATTCACTCCTATATTTCAAGCCGTAACGATGGGGTGTTGGGAACAATTTTCAATCTTCAAGGTTTCAATTTTTTTAACTCTGCAATGGCCGGTCTCAAGCCCGTGCTGCGAAAAGAGGAGGGTTGGGTGTTGGAGAGCAAACCAGCCCCATAAAAATCATTCGCCCCTATATTGCAAGCCGTCATGATGGGGTGTGGGTAAAAGATTTCAATCTTCAAGGTTTCATTTTTTTTAACTCTGCCATGGCCGGTCCGAAGCCCGTGCTGCGAAAAGAGGAGGGTTGGGTGGTAGGAGAAGAGACCTGCCCTGTAAAAAACATTCACCCCTATATTTCAAGCCGTAACGACGGGGTGTCGGGAACAATTTTCAATCTTCAAGGTTTCAATTTTTTTAACTCTGCCATGGCCGGTCCCAAGCCCGTGCTGCGAAAAGAGGAGGGTTGGGTGCTGGAGAGCAAACCAGCCCTGTAAAAATCATTCGCCCCTATATTGCAAGCCGTCATGATGGGGTGTGGTTAAAAGATTTCAATCTTCAAGGTTTCATTTTTTTTAACTCTGCCATGGCCGGTCCCAAGCCCGTGCTGCGAAAAGAGGAGGGTTGGGTGGTAGGAGAGCAGACCTGCCCTGTAAGAAACATTCACCCCTATATTTCAAGCCGTAACGACGGGGTGTCGGGAACAATTTTCAATCTTCAAGGTTTGAATTTTTTTAACTCTGCCATGGCCGGTCCCAAGCCCGTGCTGCGAAAAGAGGAGGGTTGGGTGTTGGAGAGCAAACCAGCCCCATAAAAATCATTCGCCCCTATATTGCAAGCCGTCATGATGGGGTGTGGGTAAAAGATTTCAATCTTCAAGGTTTCATTTTTTTAAACTCTGCCATGGCCGGTCCCAAGCCCGTGCTGCGAAAAGAGGAGGGTTGGGTGGTAGGAGAGCAGACCTGCCCTGTAAAAAACATTCACCCCTATATTTCAAGCCGTAACGACGGGGTGTCGGGAACAATTTTCAATCTTCAAGGTTTGAATTTTTTTAACTCTGCCATGGCCGGTCCCAAGCCCGTGCTGCGAAAAGAGGAGGGTTGGGTGCTGGAGAGCAAACGAGCCCTGTAAAAATCATTCGCCCCTATATTGCAAGCCGTCATGATGGGGTGTGGGTAAAAGATTTCAATCTTCAAGGTTTCAATTTTTTTAACTCTGCCATGGCCGGTTCCAAGCCCGTGCTGCGAAAAGAGGAGGGTTGGGTGCTGGAGAGCAAACCAGCCCTGTAAAAATCATTCGCCCCTATATTGCAAGCCGTCATGATGGGGTGTGGGTAAAAGATTTCAATCTTCAAGGTTTCATTTTTTTTAACTCTGCCATGGCCGGTCCCAAGCCCGTGCTGCGAAAAGAGGAGGGTTGGGTGGTAGGAGAGCAGACCTGCCCTGTAAAAAACATCCACCCCTATATTTAAAGCCGTAACGACGGGGTGTCGGGAACAATTTTCAATCTTCAATGGTTCAATTTTTTTAACTCTGCCATGGCCGGTCCCAAGCCCGTGCTGCGAAAAGAGGAGGGTTGGGTGCTGGAGAGCAAACCAGCCCTGTAAAAATCATTCGCCCCTATATTGCAAGCCGTCATGGTTGGGTGTGGGTAAAAGATTTCAATCTTCAAGGTTTCATTTTATTTTAACTCTGCCATGGCCGGTCCCAAGCCCGTGCTGCGAAAAGAGGAGGGTTGGGTGGTAGGAGAGCAGACCTGCCCTGTAAAAAACATTCACCCCTATATTTTGAGCCGTAACGACGGGGTGTCGGGAACAATTTTCAATCTTCAAGGTTTGAATTTTTTTAACTCTGCCATGGCCGGTCCCAAGCCCGTGCTGCGAAAAGAGGAGGGTTGGGTGCTGGAGAGCAAAGCAGCCCTGTAAAAATCATTCGCCCCTATATTGCAAGCCGTCATGATGGGGTGTGGGTAAAAGATTTCAATCTTCAAGGTTTCATTTTTTTAACTCTGCCATGGCCGGTCCCAAGCCCGTGCTGCGAAAAGAGGAGGGTTGGGTGGTAGGAGAGCAGACCTGCCCTGTAAAAAACATTCACCCCTATATTTCAAGCCGTAATGACGGGGTGTTGGGAACAATTTTCAATCTTCAAGGTTTGAATTTTTTTAACTCTGCCATGGCCGGTCCCAAGCCCGTGCTGCGAAAAGAGGAGGGTTGGGTGTTGGAGAGCAAACCAGCCCCATAAAAATCATTCGCCCCTATATTGCAAGCCGTCATGATGGGGCGTGGGTAAAAGATTTCAATCTTCAAGGTTTCATTTTTTTTAACACTGCCATGGCCGGTCCCAAGCCCGTGATGCGAAAAGAGGAGGGTTGGGTGGTAGGAGAGCAGACCTGCCCTGTAAAAATCATTCGCCCCTATATTGCAAGCCGTCATGATGGGGTGTGGGTAAAAGATTTCAATCTTCAGGGTTTCATTTTTTTTAACTCTGCCATGGCCGGTCCCAAGCCCGTGCTGCGAAAAGAGGAGGGTTGGGTGGTAGGAGAGCAGACCTGCCCTGTAAAAAACATTCACCCCTATATTTTGAGCCGTAACGACGGGGTGTCGGGAACAATTTTCAATCTTCATGGTTTGAATTTTTTTAACTCTGCCATGGCCGGTCCCAAGCCCGTGCTGCGAAAAGAGGAGGGTTGGGTGCTGGAGAGCAAACCAGCCCTGTAAAAATCATTCGCCCCTATATTGCAAGCCGTCATGATGGGGTGTGGGTAAAAGATTTCAATCTTCAAGGTTTGATTTTTTTTAACTCTGCCATGGCCGGTCCCAAGCCCGTGCTGCGAAAAGAGGAGGGTTGGGTGGTAGGAGAGCAGACCTGCCCTGTAAAAAACATTCACCCCTATATTTCAAGCCGTAATGACGGGGTGTTGGGAACAATTTTCAATCTTCAAGGTTTGAATTTTTTTAACTCTGCCATGGCCGGTCCCAAGCCCGTGCTGCGAAAAGAGGAGGGTTGGGTGGTAAGAGAGCAGACCTGCCCTGTAAAAAACATTCACCCCTATATTTTGAGCCGTAACGACGGGGTGTCGGGAACAATTTTCAATCTTCATGGTTTGAATTTTTTTAACTCTGCCATGGCCGGTCCCAAGCCCGTGCTGCGAAAAGAGGAGGGTTGGGTGCTGGAGAGCAAACCAGCCCTGTAAAAATCATTCGCCCCTATATTGCAAGCCGTCATGATGGGGTGTGGGTAAAAGATTTCAATCTTCAAGGTTTGATTTTTTTTAACTCTGCCATGGCCGGTCCCAAGCCCGTGCTGCGAAAAGAGGAGGGTTGGGTGGTAGGAGAGCAGACCTGCGCTGTAAAAAACATTCACCCCTATATTTCAAGCTGTAACGACGGGGTGTTGGGAAAAATTTTCAATCTTCAAGGTTTCAATTTTTTTAACTCTGCAATGGCCGGTCTCAAGCCCGTGCTGCGAAAGAGGAGGGTTGGGTGTTGGAGAGCAAACCAGCCCCATAAAAATCATTCGCCCCTATATTGCAAGCCGTCATGATGGGGTGTGGGTAAAAGATTTCAACCTTCAAGGTTTCATTTTTTTTAACTCTGCCATGGCCGGTCCCATGCCCGTGCTGCGAAAAGAGGAGGGTTGGGTGGTAGGAGAGCAGACCTGCCCTGTAAAAAACATTCACCCCTATATTTCAAGCCGTAACGACGGGGTGTCGGGAACAATTTTCAATCTTCAAGGTTTCAATTTTTTTAACTCTGCCATGGCCGGTCCCAAGCCCGTGCTGCTAAAAGAGGAGGATTGGGTGCTGGAGAGCAAACCAGCCCTGTAAAAATCATTCGCCCCTATATTGCAAGCCGTCATGATGGGGTGTGGGTAAAAGATTTCAATCTTCAAGGTTTCATTTTTTTTAACTCTGCCATGGCCGGTCCCAAGCCCGTGCTGCGAAAAGAGGAGGGTTGGGTGGTAGGAGAGCAGACCTGCCCTGTAAAAAACATTCACCCCTATATTTCAAGCTGTAACGACGGGGTGTTGGGAACAATTTTCAATCTTCAAGGTTTCAATTTTTTTAACTCTGCAATGGCCGGTCCCAAGCCCGTGCTGCGAAAAGAGGAGGGTTGGGTGTTGGAGAGCAAACCAGCCCCATAAAAATCATTCGCCCCTATATTGCAAGCCGTCATGATGGGGTGTGGGTAAAAGATTTCAATCTTCAAGGTTTCATTTTTTTTAACTCTGCCATGGCCGGTCCCAAGCCCGTGCTGCGAAAAGAGGAGGGTTGGGTGGTAGGAGAGCAGACCTGCCCTGTAAAAAACATTCACCCCTATATTTTGAGCCGTAACGACGGGGTGTCGGGAACAATTTTCAATCTTCAAGGTTTGAATTTTTTTAACTCTGCCATGGCCGGTCCCAAGCCCGTGCTGCGAAAAGAGGAGGGTTGGGTGCTGGAGAGCAAACCAGCCCTGTAAAAATCATTCGCCCCTATATTGCAAGCCGTCATGATGGGGTGTGGGTAAAAGATTTCAATCTTCAAGGTTTCATTTTTTAACTCTGCCATGGCCGGTCCCAAGCCCGTGCTGCGAAAAGAGGAGGGTTGGGTGGTAGGAGAGCAGACCTGCCCTGTAAAAAACATTCACCCCTATATTTCAAGCCGTAACGATGGGGTGTTGGGAACAATTTTCAATCTTCAAGGTTTCAATTTTTTTAACTCTGCAATGGCCGGTCTCAAGCCCCTGCTGCGAAAAGAGGAGGGTTGGGTGTTGGAGAGCAAACCAGCCCCATAAAAATCATTCGCCCCTATATTGCAAGCCGTCATGATGGGGTGTGGGTAAAAGATTTCAATCTTCAAGGTTTCATTTTTTTTAACTCTGCCATGGCCGGTCCCAAGCCCGTGCTGCGAAAAGAGGAGGGTTGGGTGGTAGGAGAGCAGACCTGCCCTGTAAAAAACATTCACCCCTATATTTCAAGCTGTAACGACGGGGTGTTGGGAACAATTTTCAATCTTCAAGGTTTCAATTTTTTTAACTCTGCAATGGCCGGTCCCAAGCCCGTGCTGCGAAAAGAGGAGGGTTGGGTGTTGGAGAGCAAACCAGCCCCATAAAAATCATTCGCCCCTATATTGCAAGCCGTCATGATGGGGTGTGGGTAAAAGATTTCAATCTTCAAGGTTTCATTTTTTTTAACTCTGCCATGGCCGGTCCCAAGCCCGTGCTGCGAAAAGAGGAGGGTTGGGTGGTAGGAGAGCAGACCTGCCCTGTAAAAAACATTCACCCCTATATTTTGAGCCGTAACGACGGGGTGTCGGGAACAATTTTCAATCTTCAAGGTTTGAATTTTTTTAACTCTGCCATGGCCGGTCCCAAGCCCGTGCTGCGAAAAGAGGAGGGTTGGGTGCTGGAGAGCAAACCAGCCCTGTAAAAATCATTCGCCCCTATATTGCAAGCCGTCATGATGGGGTGTGGGTAAAAGATTTCAATCTTCAAGGTTTCATTTTTTAACTCTGCCATGGCCGGTCCCAAGCCCGTGCTGCGAAAAGAGGAGGGTTGGGTGGTAGGAGAGCAGACCTGCCCTGTAAAAAACATTCACCCCTATATTTCAAGCCGTAACGATGGGGTGTTGGGAACAATTTTCAATCTTCAAGGTTTCAATTTTTTTAACTCTGCAATGGCCGGTCTCAAGCCCCTGCTGCGAAAAGAGGAGGGTTGGGTGTTGGAGAGCAAACCAGCCCCATAAAAATCATTCGCCCCTATATTGCAAGCCGTCATGATGGGGTGTGGGTAAAAGATTTCAATCTTCAAGGTTTCATTTTTTTTAACTCTGCCATGGCCGGTCCCAAGCCCGTGCTGCGAAAAGAGGAGGGTTGGGTGGTAGGAGAGCAGACCTGCCCTGTAAAAAACATTCACCCCTATAATTCAAGCCGTAACGACGGGGTGTCGGGAACAATTTTCAATCTTCAAGGTTTGAATTTTTTTAACTCTGCCATGGCCGGTCCCAAGCCCGTGCTGCGAAAAGAGGAGGGTTGGGTGCTGGAGAGCAAACGAGCCCTGTAAAAATCATTCGCCCCTATATTGCAAGCCGTCATGATGGGGTGTGGGTAAAAGATTTCAATCTTCAAGGTTTCATTTTTTTAACTCTGCCATGGCCGGTCCCAAGCCCGTGCTGCGAAAAGAGGAGGGTTGGGTGGTAGGAGAGCAGACCTGCCCTGTAAGAAACATTCACCCCTATATTTAAAGCCGTAACGACGGGGTGTCGGGAACAATTTTCAATCTTCAAGGTTTGAATTTCTTTAACTCTGCAATGGCCGGTCCCAAGCCCGTGCTGCGAAAAGAGGAGGGTTGGGTGTTGGAGAGCAAACCAGCCCTGTAAAAATCATTCGCCCCTATATTGCAAGCCGTCATGATGGGGTGTGGGTAAAAGATTTCAATCTTCAAGGTTTCATTTTTTTTAACTCTGCCATGGCCGGTCCCAAGCCCGTGCTGCGAAAAGAGGAGGGTTGGGTGGTAGGAGAGCAGACCTGCCCTGTAAAAAACATTCACCCCTATATTTCAAGCTGTAACGACGGGGTGTTGGGAACAATTTTCAATCTTCAAGGTTTCAATTTTTTTAACTCTGCAATGGCCGGTCCCAAGCCCGTGCTGCGAAAAGAGGAGGGTTGGGTGTTGGAGAGCAAACCAGCCCCATAAAAATCATTCGCCCCTATATTGCAAGCCGTCATGATGGGGTGTGGGTAAAAGATTTCAATCTTCAAGGTTTCATTTTTTTTAACTCTGCTATGGCCGGTCCCAAGCCCGTGCTGCGAAAAGAGGAGGGTTGGGTGGTAGGAGAGCAGACCTGCCCTGTAAAAAACATTCACCCCTATATTTTGAGCCGTAACGACGGGGTGTCGGGAACAATTTTCAATCTTCAAGGTTTGAATTTTTTTAACTCTGCCATGGCCGGTCCCAAGCCCGTGCTGCGAAAAGAGGAGGGTTGGGTGCTGGAGAGCAAACCAGCCCTGTAAAAATCATTCGCCCCTTTATTGCAAGCCGTCATGATGGGGTGTGGGTAAAAGATTTCAATCTTCAAGGTTTCATTTTTTAACTCTGCCATGGCCGGTCCCAAGCCCGTGCTGCGAAAAGAGGAGGGTTGGGTGGTAGGAGAGCAGACCTGCCCTGTAAAAAACATTCACCCCTATATTTCAAGCCGTAACGATGGGGTGTTGGGAACAATTTTCAATCTTCAAGGTTTCAATTTTTTTAACTCTGCAATGGCCGGTCTCAAGCCCCTGCTGCGAAAAGAGGAGGGTTGGGTGTTGGAGAGCAAACCAGCCCCATAAAAATCATTCGCCCCTATATTGCAAGCCGTCATGATGGGGTGTGGGTAAAAGATTTCAATCTTCAAGGTTTCATTTTTTTTAACTCTGCCATGGCCGGTCCCAAGCCCGTGCTGCGAAAAGAGGAGGGTTGGGTGGTAGGAGAAGAGACCTGCCCTGTAAAAAACATTCACCCCTATATTTCAAGCCGTAACGACGGGGTGTCGGGAACAATTTTCAATCTTCAAGGTTTCAATTTTTTTAACTCTGCCATGGCCGGTCCCAAGCCCATGCTGCGAAAAGAGGAGGGTTGGGTGCTGGAGAGCAAACCAGCCCTGTAAAAATCATTCGCCCCTATATTGCAAGCCGTCATGATGGGGTGTGGGTAAAAGATTTCAATCTTCAAGGTTTCATTTTTTTTAACTCTGCCATGGCCAGTCCCAAGCCCGTGCTGCGAAACGAGGAGGGTTGGGTGGTAGGAGAGCAGACCTGCCCTGTAAGAAACATTCACCCCTATATTTCAAGCCGTAACGACGGGGTGTCGGGAACAATTTTCAATCTTCAAGGTTTCAATTTTTTTAACTCTGCCATGGCCGGTCCCAAGCCCATGCTGCGAAAAGAGGAGGGTTGGGTGTTGGAGAGCAAACCAGCCCCATAAAAATCATTCGCCCCTATATTGCAAGCCGTCATGATGGGGTGTGGGTAAAAGATTTCAATCTTCAAGGTTTCATTTTTTTAAACTCTGCCATGGCCGGTCCCAAGCCCGTGCTGCGAAAAGAGGAGGGTTGGGTGGTAGGAGAGCAGACCTGCCCTGTAAAAAACATTCACCCCTATATTTCAAGCCGTAACGACGGGGTGTCGGGAACAATTTTCAATCTTCAAGGTTTGAATTTTTTTAACTCTGCCATGGCCGGTCCCAAGCCCGTGCTGCGAAAAGAGGAGGGTTGGGTGCTGGAGAGCAAACGAGCCCTGTAAAAATCATTCGCCCCTATATTGCAAGCCGTCATGATGGGGTGTGGGTAAAAGATTTCAATCTTCAAGGTTTCATTTTTTTAACTCTGCCATGGCCGGTCCCAAGCCCGTGCTGCGAAAAGAGGAGGGTTGGGTGGTAGGAGAGCAGACCTGCCCTGTAAGAAACATTCACCCCTATATTTAAAGCCGTAACGACGGGGTGTCGGGAACAATTTTCAATCTTCAAGGTTTGAATTTCTTTAACTCTGCCATGGCCGGTCCCAAGCCCGTGCTGCGAAAAGAGGAGGGTTGGGTGCTGGAGAGCAAACCAGCCCTGTAAAAATCATTCGCCCCTATATTGCAAGCCGTCATGATGGGGTGTGGGTAAAAGATTTCAATCTTCAAGGTTTCATTTTTTTTAACTCTGCCATGGCCGGTCCCAAGCCCGTGCTGTGAAAAGAGGAGGGTTGGGTGGTAGGAGAGCAGACCTGCCCTGTAAAAATCATTCGCCCCTATATTGCAAGCCGTCATGATGGGGTGTGGGTAAAAGATTTCAATCTTCAGGGTTTCATTTTTTTTAACTCTGCCATGGCCGGTCCCAAGCCCGTGCTGCGAAAAGAGGAGGGTTGGGTGGTAGGAGAGCAGACCTGCCCTGTAAAAAACATTCACCCCTATATTTTGAGCCGTAACGACGGGGTGTCGGGAACAATTTTCAATCTTCAAGGTTTGAATTTTTTTAACTCTGCCATGGCCGGTCCCAAGCCCGTGCTGCGAAAAGAGGAGGGTTGGGTGCTGGAGAGCAAACCAGCCCTGTAAAAATCATTCGCCCCTATATTGCAAGCCGTCATGATGGGGTGTGGGTAAAAGATTTCAATCTTCAAGGTTTCATTTTTTTTAACTCTGCCATGGCCGGTCCCAAGCCCGTGCTGCGAAAAGAGGAGGGTTGGGTGGTAGGAGAGCAGACCTGCCCTGTAAAAAATATTCACCCCTATATTTCAAGCTGTAACGACGGGGTGTTGGGAACAATTTTCAATCTTCAAGGTTTCAATTTTTTTAACTCTGCAATGGCCGGTCTCAAGCCCGTGCTGCGAAAAGAGGAGGGTTGGGTGTTGGAGAGCAAACCAGCCCCATAAAAATCATTCGCCCCTATATTGCAAGCCGTCATGATGGGGTGTGGGTAAAAGATTTCAACCTTCAAGGTTTCATTTTTTTTAACTCTGCCATGGCCGGTCCCATGCCCGTGCTGCGAAAAGAGGAGGGTTGGGTGGTAGGAGAGCAGACCTGCCCTGTAAAAAACATTCACCCCTATAATTCAAGCCGTAACGACGGGGTGTCGGGAACAATTTTCAATCTTCAAGGTTTCAATTTTTTTAACTCTGCCATGGCCGGTCCCAAGCCCGTGCTGCGAAAAGAGGAGGGTTGGGTGCTGGAGAGCAAACCAGCCCTGTAAAAATCATTCGCCCCTATATTGCAAGCCGTCATGATGGGGTGTGGGTAAAAGATTTCAATCTTCAAGGTTTGATTTTTTTTAACTCTGCCATGGCCGGTCCCAAGCCCGTGCTGCGAAAAGAGGAGGGTTGGGTGGTAGGAGAGCAGACCTGCCCTGTAAAAAACATTCACCCCTATATTTCAAGCTGTAACGACCGGGTGTTGGGAACAATTTTCAATCTTCAAGGTTTCAATTTTTTTAACTCTGCAATGGCCGGTCTCAAGCCCGTGCTGCGAAAAGAGGAGGGTTGGGTGTTGGAGAGCAAACCAGCCCCATAAAAATCATTCGCCCCTATATTGCAAGCCGTCATGATGGGGTGTGGGTAAAAGATTTCAACCTTCAAGGTTTCATTTTTTTTAACTCTGCCATGGCCGGTCCCATGCCCGTGCTGCGAAAAGAGGAGGGTTGGGTGGTAGGAGAGCAGACCTGCCCTGTAAAAAACATTCACCCCTATATTTCAAGCCGTAACGACGGGGTGTCGGGAACAATTTTCAAACTTCAAGGTTTCAATTTTTTTAACTCTGCCATGGCCGGTCCCAAGCCCGTGCTGCGAAAAGAGGAGGGTTGGGTGGTAGGAGAGCAGACATGCCCTGTAAAAAACATTCACCCCTATATTTCAAGCTGTAACGACCGGGTGTTGGGAACAATTTTCAATCTTCAAGGTTTCAATTTTTTTAACTCTGCAATGGCCGGTCCCAAGCCCGTGCTGCGAAAAGAGGAGGGTTGGGTGTTGGAGAGCAAACCAGCCCCATAAAAATCATTCGCCCCTATATTGCAAGCCGTCATGATGGGGTGTGGGTAAAAGATTTCAATCTTCAAGGTTTCATTTTTTTTAACTCTGCCATGGCCGGTCCCAAGCCCGTGCTGCGAAAAGAGGAGGGTTGGGTGGTAGGAGAGCAGACCTGCCCTGTAAAAAACATTCACCCCTATATTTTGAGCCGTAACGACGGGGTGTCGGGAACAATTTTCAATCTTCAAGGTTTGAATTTTTTTAACTCTGCCATGGCCGGTCCCAAGCCCGTGCTGCGAAAAGAGGAGGGTTGGGTGCTGGAGAGCAAACCAGCCCTGTAAAAATCATTCGCCCCTATATTGCAAGCCATCATGATGGGGTGTGGGTAAAAGATTTCAATCTTCAAGGTTTCATTTTTTAACTCTGCCATGGCCGGTCCCAAGCCCGTGCAGCGAAAAGAGGAGGGTTGGGTGGTAGGAGAGCAGACCTGCCCTGTAAAAAACATTCACCCCTATATTTCAAGCCGTAACGATGGGGTGTTGGGAACAATTTTCAATCTTCAAGGTTTCAATTTTTTTAACTCTGCAATGGCCGGTCTCAAGCCCGTGCTGCGAAAAGAGGAGGGTTGGGTGTTGGAGAGCAAACCAGCCCCATAAAAATCATTCGCCCCTATATTGCAAGCCGTCATGATGGGGTGTGGGTAAAAGATTTCAATCTTCAAGGTTTCATTTTTTTTAACTCTGCCATGGCCGGTCCGAAGCCGGTGCTGCGAAAAGAGGAGGGTTGGGTGGTAGGAGAAGAGACCTGCCCTGTAAAAAACATTCACCCCTATATTTCAAGCCGTAACGACGGGGTGTCGGGAACAATTTTCAATCTTCAAGGTTTCAATTTTTTTAACTCTGCCATGGCCGGTCCCAAGCCCGTGCTGCGAAAAGAGGAGGGTTGGGTGCTGGAGAGCAAACCAGCCCTGTAAAAATCATTCGCCCCTATATTGCAAGCCGTCATGATGGGGTGTGGGTAAAAGATTTCAATCTTCAAGGTTTCATTTTTTTTAACTCTGCCATGGCCGGTCCCAAGCCCGTGCTGCGAAAAGAGGAGGGTTGGGTGGTAGGAGAGCAGACCTGCCCTGTAAGAAACATTCACCCCTATATTTCAAGCTGTAACGACGGGGTGTCGGGAACAATTTTCAATCTTCAAGGTTTGAATTTTTTTAACTCTGCCATGGCCGGTCCCAAGCCCGTGCTGTGAAAAGAGGAGGGTTGGGTGTTGGAGAGCAAACCAGCCCCATAAAAATCATTCGCCCCTATATTGCAAGCCGTCATGATGGGGTGTGGGTAAAAGATTTCAATCTTCAAGGTTTCATTTTTTTAAACTCTGCCATGGCCGGTCCCAAGCCCGTGCTGCGAAAAGAGGAGGGTTGGGTGGTAGGAGAGCAGACCTGCCCTGTAAAAAACATTCACCCCTATATTTCAAGCCGTAACGACGGGGTGTCGGGAACAATTTTCAATCTTCAAGGTTTCAATTTTTTTAACTCTGCCATGGCCGGTCCCAAGCCCGTGCTGCGAAAAGAGGAGGGTTGGGTGCTGGAGAGCAAACGAGCCCTGTAAAAATCATTCGCCCCTATATTGCAAGCCGTCATGATGGGGTGTGGGTAAAAGATTTCAATCTTCAAGGTTTCATTTTTTTAACTCTGCCATGGCCGGTCCCAAGCCCGTGCTGCGAAAAGAGGAGGGTTGGGTGGTAGGAGAGCAGACCCGCCCTGTAAGAAACATTCACCCCTATATTTCAAGCCGTAACGACGGGGTGTCGGGAACAATTTTCAATCTTCAAGGTTTGAATTTCTTTAACTCTGCCATGACCGGTCCCAAGCCCGTGCTGCGAAAAGAGGAGGGTTGGGTGCTGGAGAGCAAACCAGCCCTGTAAAAATCATTCGCCCCTATATTGCAAGCCGTCATGATGGGGTGTGGGTAAAAGATTTCAATCTTCAAGGTTTCATTTTTTTTAACTCTGCCATGGCCGGTCCCAAGCCCGTGCTGCGAAAAGAGGAGGGTTGGGTGGTAGGAGAGCAGACCTGCCCTGTAAAAATCATTCGCCCCTATATTGCAAGCCGTCATGATGGGGTGTGGGTAAAAGATTTCAATCTTCAGGGTTTCATTTTTTTTAACTCTGCCATGGCCGGTCCCAAGCCCGTGCTGCGAAAAGAGGAGGGTTGGGTGGTAGGAGAGCAGACCTGCCCTGTAAAAAACATTCACCCCTATATTTTGAGCCGTAACGACGGGGTGTCGGGAACAATTTTCAATCTTCAAGGTTTGAATTTCTTTAACTCTGCCATGGCCGGTCCCAAGCCCGTGCTGCGAAAAGAGGAGGGTTGGGTGCTGGAGAGCAAACCAGCCCTGTAAAAATCATTCGCCCCTATATTGCAAGCCGTCATGATGGGGTGTGGGTAAAAGATTTCAATCTTCAAGGTTTCATTTTTTTTAACTCTGCCATGGCCGGTCCCAAGCCCGTGCTGCGAAAAGAGGAGGGTTGGGTGGTAGGAGAGCAGACCTGCCCTGTAAAAATCATTCGCCCCTATATTGCAAGCCGTCATGATGGGGTGTGGGTAAAAGATTTCAATCTTCAGGGTTTCATTTTTTTTAACTCTGCCATGGCCGGTCCCAAGCCCGTGCTGCGAAAAGAGGAGGGTTGGGTGGTAGGAGAGCAGACCTGCCCTGTAAAAAACATTCACCCCTATATTTTGAGCCGTAACGACGGGGTGTCGGGAACAATTTTCAATCTTCAAGGTTTGAATTTCTTTAACTCTGCCATGGCCGGTCCCAAGCCCGTGCTGCGAAAAGAGGAGGGTTGGGTGCTGGAGAGCAAACCAGCCCTGTAAAAATCATTCGCCCCTATATTGCAAGCCGTCATGATGGGGTGTGGGTAAAAGATTTCAATCTTCAAGGTTTGATTTTTTTTAACTCTGCCATGGCCGGTCCCAAGCCCGTGCTGCGAAAAGAGGAGGGTTGGGTGGTAGGAGAGCAGACCTGCCCTGTAAGAAATATTCACCCCTATATTTCAAGCTGTAACGACGGGGTGTTGGGAACAATTTTCAATCTTCAAGGTTTCAATTTTTTTAACTCTGCAATGGCCGGTCTCAAGCCCGTGCTGCAAAAAGAGGAGGGTTGGGTGTTGGAGAGCAAACCAGCCCCATAAAAATCATTCGCCCCTATATTGCAAGCCGTCATGATGGGGTGTGGGTAAAAGATTTCAACCTTCAAGGTTTCATTTTTTTTAACTCTGCCATGGCCGGTCCCATGCCCGTGCTGCGAAAAGAGGAGGGTTGGGTGGTAGGAGAGCAGACCTGCCCTGTAAAAAACATTCACCCCTATATTTCAAGCCGTAACGACGGGGTGTCGGGAACAATTTTCAATCTTCAAGGTTTCAATTTTTTTAACTCTGCCATGGCCGGTCCCAAGCCCGTGCTGCGAAAAGAGGAGGGTTGGGTGCTGGAGAGCAAACCAGCCCTGTAAAAATCATTCGCCCCTATATTGCAAGCCGTCATGATGGGGTGTGGGTAAAAGATTTCAATCTTCAAGGTTTCATTTTTTTTTAACTCTGCCATGGCCGGTCCCAAGCCCGTGCTGCGAAAAGAGGAGGGTTGGGTGGTAGGAGAGCAGACCTGCCCTGTAAAAATCATTCACCCCTATATTTCAAGCTGTAACGACGGGGTGTTGGGAACAATTTTCAATCTTCAAGGTTTCAATTTTTTTAACTCTGCAATGGCCGGTCTCAAGCCCGTGCTGCGAAAAGAGGAGGGTTGGGTGCTGGAGAGCAAACCAGCCCTGTAAAAATCATTCGCCCCTATATTGCAAGCCGTCATGATGGGGTGTGGGTAAAAGATTTCAATCTTCAAGGTTTCATTTTTTTTAACTCTGCCATGGCCGGTCCCAAGCCCGTGCTGCGAAAAGAGGAGGGTTGGGTGGTAGGAGAGCAGACCTGCCCTGTAAAAAACATCCACCCCTATATTTAAAGCCGTAACGACGGGGTGTCGGGAACAATTTTCAATCTTCAATGGTTCAATTTTTTTAACTCTGCCATGGCCGGTCCCAAGCCCGTGCTGCGAAAAGAGGAGGGTTGGGTGCTGGAGAGCAAACCAGCCCTGTAAAAATCATTCGCCCCTATATTGCAAGCCGTCATGGTTGGGTGTGGGTAAAAGATTTCAATCTTCAAGGTTTCATTTTATTTTAACTCTGCCATGGCCGGTCCCAAGCCCGTTCTGCGAAAAGAGGAGGGTTGGGTGGTAGGAGAGCAGACCTGCCCTGTAAAAAACATTCACCCCTATATTTTGAGCCGTAACGACGGGGTGTCGGGAACAATTTTCAATCTTCAAGGTTTGAATTTTTTTAACTCTGCCATGGCCGGTCCCAAGCCCGTGCTGCGAAAAGAGGAGGGTTGGGTGCTGGAGAGCAAAGCAGCCCTGTAAAAATCATTCGTCCCTATATTGCAAGCCGTCATGATGGGGTGTGGGTAAAAGATTTCAATCTTCAAGGTTTCATTTTTTTTAACTCTGCCATGGCCGGTCCCAAGCCCGTGCTGCGAAAAGAGGAGGGTTGGGTGGTACGAGAGCAGACCTGCCCTGTAAAAAACATTCACCCCTATATTTCAAGCCGTAACGACGAGGTGTTGGGAACAATTTTCAATCTTCAAGGTTTAAATTTTTTTAACTCTGCAATGGCCGGTCTCAAGCCCATGCTGCGAAAAGAGGAGGGTTGGGTGTTGGAGAGCAAACCAGCCCCATAAAAATCATTCGCCCCTATATTACAAGCCGTCATGATGGGGTGTGGGTAAAAGATTTCAATCTTCAAGGTTTCATTTTTTTTAACTCTGCCATGGCCGGTCCCAAGCCCGTGCTGCGAAAAGAGGAGGGTTGGGTGGTAGGAGAGCAGACCTGCCCTGTAAAAATCATTCGCCCCTATATTGCAAGCCGTCACGATGGGGTGTGGGTAAAAGATTTCAATCTTCAGGGTTTCATTTTTTTTAACTCTGCCATGGCCGGTCCCAAGCCCGTGCTGTGAAAAGAGGAGGGTTGGGTGGTAGGAGAGCAGACCTGCCCAGTAAAAAACATTCACCCCTATATTTTGAGCCGTAACGACGGGGTGTCGGGAACAATTTTCAATCTTCATGGTTTGAATTTTTTTAACTCTGCCATGGCCGGTCCCAAGCCCGTGCTGCGAAAAGAGGAGGGTTGGGTGCTGGAGAGCAAACCAGCCCTGTAAAAATCATTCGCCCCTATATTGCAAGCCGTCATGATGGGGTGTGGGTAAAAGATTTCAATCTTCAAGGTTTGATTTTTTTTAACTCTGCCATGGCCGGTCCCAAGCCCATGCTGCGAAAAGAGGAGGGTTGGGTGGTAGGAGAGCAGACCTGCCCTGTAAAAAACATTCACCCCTATATTTCAAGCTGTAACGATGGGGTGTTGGGAACAATTTTCAATCTTCAAGGTTTCAATTTTTTTAACTCTGCAATGGCCAGTCTCAAGCCCGTGCTGCGAAAAGAGGAGGGTTGGGTGTTGGAGAGCAAACCAGCCCCATAAAAATCATTCGCCCCTATATTGCAAGCCGTCATGATGGGGTGTGGGTAAAAGATTTCAACCTTCAAGGTTTCATTTTTTTAACTCTGCCATGGCCGGTCCCATGCCCGTGCTGCGAAAAGAGGAGGGTTGGGTGGTAGGAGAGCAGACCTGCCCTGTAAAAAACATTCACCCCTATATTTCAAGCCGTAATCACGGGGTGTCGGGAACAATTTTCAATCTTCAAGGTTTCAATTTTTTTAACTCTGCCATGGCCGGTCCCAAGCCCGTGCTGCTAAAAGAGGAGGGTTGGGTGCTGGAGAGCAAACCAGCCCTGTAAAAATCATTCGCCCCTATATTGCAAGCCGTCATGATGGGGTGTGGGTAAAAGATTTCAATCTTCAAGGTTTGATTTTTTTTAACTCTGCCATGGCCGGTCCCAAGCCCGTGCTGCGAAAAGAGGAGGGTTGGGTGGTAGGAGAGCAGACCTGCCCTGTAAAAAACATTCACCCCTATATTTCAAGCTGTAACGACGGGGTGTTGGGAACAATTTTCAATCTTCAAGGTTTCAATTTTTTTAACTCTGCAATGGCCGGTCCCAAGCCCGTGCTGCGAAAAGAGGAGGGTTGGGTGGTAGGAGAGCAAACCAGCCCCATAAAAATCATTAGCCCCTATATTGCAAGCCGTCATGATGGGGTGTGGGTAAAAGATTTCAATCTTCAAGGTTTCATTTTTTTTAACTCTGCCATGGCCGGTCCGAAGCCCGTGCTGGGAAAAGAGGAGGGTTGGGTGGTAGGAGAGCAGACCTGCCCTGTAAAAAACATTCACCCCTATATTTCAAGCCGTAACGACGGGGTGTCGGGAACAATTTTCAATCTTCAAGGTTTGAATTTTTTTAACTCTGCCATGGCCGGTCCCAAGCCCGTGCTGCGAAAAGAGGAGGGTTGGGTGCTGGAGAGCAAACCAGCCCTGTAAAAATCATTCGCCCCTATATTGCAAGCCGTCATGATGGGGTGTGGGTAAAAGATTTCAATCTTCAAGGTTTCATTTGTTTTAACTCTGCCATGGCCGGTCCCAAGCCCGTGCTGCGAAAAGAGGAGGGTTGGGTGGTAGGAGAGCAGACCTGCCCTGTAAAAAACATCCACCCCTATATTTAAAGCCGTAACGACGGGGTGTAGGGAACAATTTTCAATCTTCAATGGTTCAATTTTTTTAACTCTGCCATGGCCGGTCCCAAGCCCGTGCTGCGAAAAGAGGAGGGTTGGGTGCTGGAGAGCAAACCAGCCCTGTAAAAATCATTCGCCCCTATATTGCAAGCCGTCATGGTTGGGTGTGGGTAAAAGATTTCAATCTTCAAGGTTTCATTTTATTTTAACTCTGCCATGGCCGGTCCCAAGCCCGTGCTGCGAAAAGAGGAGGGTTGGGTGGTAGGAGAGCAGACCTGCCCTGTAAAAAACATTCACCCCTATATTTTGAGCCGTAACGACGGGGTGTCGGGAACAATTTTCAATCTTCAAGGTTTGAATTTTTTTAACTCTGCCATGGCCGGTCCCAAGCCCGTGCTGCGAAAAGAGGAGGGTTGGGTGCTGGAGAGCAAAGCAGCCCTGTAAAAATCATTCGCCCCTATATTGCAAGCCGTCATGATGGGGTGTGGGTAAAAGATTTCAATCTTCAAGGTTTCATTTTTTTTAACTCTGCCATGGCCGGTCCCAAGCCCGTGCTGCGAAAAGAGGAGGGTTGGGTGGTAGGAGAGCAAACCTGCCCTGTAAAAAACATTCACCCCTATATTTCAAGCCGTAATGACGGGGTGTTGGGAACAATTTTCAATCTTCAAGGTATGAATTTTTTTAACTCTGCCATGGCCGGTCCCAAGCCCGTGCTGCGAAAAGAGGAGGGTTGGGTGTTGGAGAGCAAACCAGCCCCATAAAAATCATTCGCCCCTATATTGCAAGCCGTCATGATGGGGCGTGGGTAAAAGATTTCAATCTTCAAGGTTTCATTTTTTTTAACACTGCCATGGCCGGTCCCAAGCCCGTGCTATGAAAAGAGGAGGGTTGGGTGGTAGGAGAGCAGACCTGCCCTGTAAAAATCATTCGCCCCTATATTGCAAGCCGTCATGATGGGGTGTGGGTAAAAGATTTCAATCTTCAGGGTTTCATTTTTTTTAACTCTGCCATGGCCGATCCCAAGCCCGTGCTGCGAAAAGAGGAGGGTTGGGTGGTAGGAGAGCAGACCTGCCCTGTAAAAAACATTCACCCCTATATTTTGAGCCGTAACGACGGGGTGTCGGGAACAATTTTCAATCTTCAAGGTTTGAATTTTTTTAACTCTGCCATGGCCGGTCCCAAGCCCGTGCTGCGAAAAGAGGAGGGTTGGGTGCTGGAGAGCAAACCAGCCCCATAAAAATCATTCGCCCCTATATTGCAAGCCGTCATGATGGGGTGTGGGTAAAAGATTTCAATCTTCAGGGTTTCATTTTTTTTAACTCTGCCATGGCCGATCCCAAGCCCGTGCTGCGAAAAGAGGAGGGTTGGGTGGTAGGAGAGCAGACCTGCCCTGTAAAAAACATTCACCCCTATATTTCAAGCTGTAACGATGGGGTGTTGGGAACAATTTTCAATCTTCAAGGTTTCAATTTTTTTAACTCTGCAATGGCCAGTCTCAAGCCCGTGCTGCGAAAAGAGGAGGGTTGGGTGTTGGAGAGCAAACCAGCCCCATAAAAATCATTCGCCCCTATATTGCAAGCCGTCATGATGGGGTGTGGGTAAAAGATTTCAACCTTCAAGGTTTCATTTTTTTTAACTCTGCCATGGCCGGTCCCATGCCCGTGCTGCGAAAAGAGGAGGGTTGGGTGGTAGGAGAGCAGACCTGCCCTGTAAAAAACATTCACCCCTATATTTCAAGCCGTAATCACGGGGTGTCGGGAACAATTTTCAATCTTCAAGGTTTCAATTTTTTTAACTCTGCCATGGCCGGTCCCAAGCCCGTGCTGCTAAAAGAGGAGGGTTGGGTGCTGGAGAGCAAACCAGCCCTGTAAAAATCATTCGCCCCTATATTGCAAGCCGTCATGATGGGGTGTGGGTAAAAGATTTCAATCTTCAAGGTTTGATTTTTTTTAACTCTGCCATGGCCGGTCCCAAGCCCGTGCTGCGAAAAGAGGAGGGTTGGGTGGTAGGAGAGCAGACCTGCCCTGTAAAAAACATTCACCCCTATATTTCAAGCTGTAACGACGGGGTGTTGGGAACAATTTTCAATCTTCAAGGTTTCAATTTTTTTAACTCTGCAATGGCCGGTCCCAAGCCCGTGCTGCGAAAAGAGGAGGGTTGGGTGTTGGAGAGCAAACCAGCCCCATAAAAATCATTAGCCCCTATATTGCAAGCCGTCATGATGGGGTGTGGGTAAAAGATTTCAATCTTCAAGGTTTCATTTTTTTTAACTCTGCCATGGCCGGTCCGAAGCCCGTGCTGGGAAAAGAGGAGGGTTGGGTGGTAGGAGAGCAGACCTGCCCTGTAAAAAACATTCACCCCTATATTTCAAGCCGTAACGACGGGGTGTCGGGAACAATTTTCAATCTTCAAGGTTTGAATTTTTTTAACTCTGCCATGGCCGGTCCCAAGCCCGTGCTGCGAAAAGAGGAGGGTTGGGTGCTGGAGAGCAAACCAGCCCTGTAAAAATCATTCGCCCCTATATTGCAAGCCGTCATGATGGGGTGTGGGTAAAAGATTTCAATCTTCAAGGTTTCATTTGTTTTAACTCTGCCATGGCCGGTCCCAAGCCCGTGCTGCGAAAAGAGGAGGGTTGGGTGGTAGGAGAGCAGACCTGCCCTGTAAAAAACATCCACCCCTATATTTAAAGCCGTAACGACGGGGTGTAGGGAACAATTTTCAATCTTCAATGGTTCAATTTTTTTAACTCTGCCATGGCCGGTCCCAAGCCCGTGCTGCGAAAAGAGGAGGGTTGGGTGCTGGAGAGCAAACCAGCCCTGTAAAAATCATTCGCCCCTATATTGCAAGCCGTCATGGTTGGGTGTGGGTAAAAGATTTCAATCTTCAAGGTTTCATTTTATTTTAACTCTGCCATGGCCGGTCCCAAGCCCGTGCTGCGAAAAGAGGAGGGTTGGGTGGTAGGAGAGCAGACCTGCCCTGTAAAAAACATTCACCCCTATATTTTGAGCCGTAACGACGGGGTGTCGGGAACAATTTTCAATCTTCAAGGTTTGAATTTTTTTAACTCTGCCATGGCCGGTCCCAAGCCCGTGCTGCGAAAAGAGGAGGGTTGGGTGCTGGAGAGCAAAGCAGCCCTGTAAAAATCATTCGCCCCTATATTGCAAGCCGTCATGATGGGGTGTGGGTAAAAGATTTCAATCTTCAAGGTTTCATTTTTTTTAACTCTGCCATGGCCGGTCCCAAGCCCGTGCTGCGAAAAGAGGAGGGTTGGGTGGTAGGAGAGCAAACCTGCCCTGTAAAAAACATTCACCCCTATATTTCAAGCCGTAATGACGGGGTGTTGGGAACAATTTTCAATCTTCAAGGTATGAATTTTTTTAACTCTGCCATGGCCGGTCCCAAGCCCGTGCTGCGAAAAGAGGAGGGTTGGGTGTTGGAGAGCAAACCAGCCCCATAAAAATCATTCGCCCCTATATTGCAAGCCGTCATGATGGGGCGTGGGTAAAAGATTTCAATCTTCAAGGTTTCATTTTTTTTAACACTGCCATGGCCGGTCCCAAGCCCGTGCTATGAAAAGAGGAGGGTTGGGTGGTAGGAGAGCAGACCTGCCCTGTAAAAATCATTCGCCCCTATATTGCAAGCCGTCATGATGGGGTGTGGGTAAAAGATTTCAATCTTCAGGGTTTCATTTTTTTTAACTCTGCCATGGCCGATCCCAAGCCCGTGCTGCGAAAAGAGGAGGGTTGGGTGGTAGGAGAGCAGACCTGCCCTGTAAAAAACATTCACCCCTATATTTTGAGCCGTAACGACGGGGTGTCGGGAACAATTTTCAATCTTCAAGGTTTGAATTTTTTTAACTCTGCCATGGCCGGTCCCAAGCCCGTGCTGCGAAAAGAGGAGGGTTGGGTGCTGGAGAGCAAACCAGCCCTGTAAAAATCATTCGCCCCTATATTGCAAGCCGTCATGATGGGGTGTGGGTAAAAGATTTCAATCTTCAAGGTTTGATTTTTTTTTAACTCTGCCATGGCCAGTCCCAAGCCCGTGCTGCGAAAAGAGGAGGGTTGGGTGGTAGGAGAGCAGACCTGCCCTGTAAAAAACATTCACCCCTATATTTCAAGCCGTAACGACGGGGTGTCGGGAACAATTTTCAATCTTCAAGGTTTGAATTTTTTTAACTCTGCCATGGCCGGTCCCAAGCCCGTGCTGCGAAAAGAGGAGGGTTGGGTGCTGGAGAGCAAACCAGCCCTGTAAAAATCATTCGCCCCTATATTGCAAGCCGTCATGATGGGGTGTGGGTAAAAGATTTCAATCTTCAAGGTTTCATTTTTTTAACTCTGCCATGGCCGGTCCCAAGCCCGTGCTGCGAAAAGAGGAGGGTTGGGTGGTAGGAGAGCAGACCTGCCCTATAAGAAACATTCACCCCTATATTTCAAGCCGTAACGACGGGGTGTCGGGAACAATTTTCAATCTTCAAGGTTTGAATTTTTATAAACTCTGCCATGGCCGGTCCCAAGCCCGTGCTGCGAAAAGAGGGTTGGGTGCTGGAGAGCAAACCAGCCCTGTAAAAATCATTCGCCCCTATATTGCAAGCCGTCATGATGGGGTGTGGGTAAAAGATTTCAATCTTCAAGGTTTGATTTTTTTTAACTCTGCCATGGCCGGTCCCAAGCCCGTGCTGCGAAAAGAGGAGGGTTGGGTGGTAGGAGAGCAGACCTGCCCTGTAAAAAACATTCACCCCTATATTTCAAGCTGTAACGACGGGGTGTTGGGAACAATTTTCAATCTTCAAGGTTTCAATTTTTTTAACTCTGCAATGGCCGGTCTCAAGCCCGTGCTGCGAAAAGAGGAGGGTTGGGTGTTGGAGAGCAAACCAGCCCCATAAAAATCATTCGCCCCTATATTGCAAGCCGTCATGATGGGGTGTGGGTAAAAGATTTCAATCTTCAAGGTTTCATTTTTTTTAACTCTGCCATGGCCGGTCCCAAGCCCGTGCTGCGAAAAGAGGAGGGTTGGGTGGTAGGAGAGCAGACCTGCCCTGTAAAAAAACATTCACCCCTATATTTCAAGCCGTAACGACGGGGTGTCGGGAACAATTTTCAATCTTCAAGGTTTGAATTTTTTTAACTCTGCCATGGCCGGTCCCAAGCCCGTGCTGCGAAAAGAGGAGGGTTGGGTGCTGGAGAGCAAACCAGCCCTGTAAAAATCATTCGCCCCTATATTGCAAGCCGTCATGATGGGGTGTGGGTAAAAGATTTCAATCTTCAAGGTTTCATTTTTTTTTAACTCTGCCATGGCCGGTCCCAAGCCCGTGCTGCAAAAAGAGGAGGGTTGGGTGGTAGGAGAGCAGACCTGCCCTGTAAAAATCATTCGCCCCTATATTTAAGGCCGTAATGACGGGGTGTCGGGAACAATTTTCAATCTTCAAGGTTTGAATTTTTTTAACTCTGCCATGGCCGGTCCCAAGCCCGTGCTGCGAAAAGAGGAGGGTTGGGTGGTAGGAGAGCAGACCTGCCCTGTAAAAAACATTCACCCCTATATTTCAAGCCGTAACGACGAGGTGTTGGGAACAATTTTCAATCTTCAAGGTTTACATTTTTTTAACTCTGCAATGGCCGGTCTCAAGCCCGTGCTGCGAAAAGAGGAGGGTTGGGTGTTGGAGAGCAAACCAGCCCCATAAAAATCATTCGCCCCTATATTACAAGCCGTCATGATGGGGTGTGGGTAAAAGATTTCAATCTTCAAGGTTTCATTTTTTTTAACTCTGCCATGGCCGGTCCCAAGCCCGTGCTGCGAAAAGAGGAGGGTTGGGTGGTAGGAGAGCAGACCTGCCCTGTACAAAACATTCACCCCTATATTTCAAGCCGTAACGACGGGGTGTCGGGAACAATTTTCAATCTTCAAGGTTTCAATTTTTTTAACTCTGCCATGGCCGGTCCCAAGCCCGTGCTGCGAAAAGAGGAGGGTTGGGTGCTGGAGAGCAAACCAGCCCTGTAAAAATCATTCGCCCCTATATTGCAAGCCGTCATGATGGGGTGTGGGTAAAAGATTTCAATCTTCAAGGTTTCATTTTTTTTAACTCTGCCATGGCCGGTCCCAAGCCCGTGCTGCGAAAAGAGGAGGGTTGGGTGGTAGGAGAGCAGACCTGCCCTGTAAGAAACATTCACCCCTATATTTCAAGCCGTAACGACGGGGCGTCGGGAACAATTTTCAATCTTCAAAGTTTGAATTTTTTTAACTCTGCCATGGCCGGTCCCAAGCCCGTGCTGCGAAAAGAGGAGGGTTGGGTGTTGGAGAGCAAACCAGCCCCATAAAAATTATTCGCCCCTATATTGCAAGCCGTCATGATGGGGTGTGGGTAAAAGATTTCAATCTTCAAGGTTTCATTTTTTTAAACTCTGCCATGGCCGGTCCCAAGCCCGTGCTGCGGAAAGAGGAGGGTTGGGTGGTAGGAGAGCAGACCTGCCCTGTAAAAAACATTCACCCCTATATTTCAAGCCGTAACAACGGGGTGTCGGGAACAATTTTCAATCTTCAAGGTTTGAATTTTTTTAACTCTGCCATGGCCGGTCCCAAGCCCGTGCTGCGAAAAGAGGAGGGTTGGGTGCTGGAGAGCAAACCAGCCCTGTAAAAATCATTCGCCCCTATATTGCAAGCCGTCATGATGGGGTGTGGGTAAAAGATTTCAATCTTCAAGGTTTCATTTTTTTAACTCTGCCATGGCCGGTCCCAAGCCCGTGCTGCGAAAAGAGGAGGGTTGGGTGGTAGGAGAGCAGACCTGCCCTGTAAGAAACATTCACCCCTATATTTCAAGCCGTAACGACGGGGTGTCGGGAACAATTTTCAATCTTCAAGGTTTGAATTTTTTTAACTCTGCCATGGCCGGTCCCAAGCCCGTGCTGCGAAAAGAGGAGGGTTGGGTGCTGGAGAGCAAACCAGCCCTGTAAAAATCATTCGCCCCTATATTGCAAGCCGTCATGATGGGGTGTGGGTAAAAGATTTCAATCTTCAAGATTTCATTTTTTTTTAACTCTGCCATGGCCGGTCCCAAGCCCGTGCTGCGAAAAGAGGAGGGTTGGGTGGTAGGAGAGCAGACCTGCCCTGTAAAAATCATTCGCCCCTATATTGCAAGCCGTCATGATGGGGTGTGGGTAAAAGATTTCAATCTTCAGGGTTTCATTTTTTTTAACTCTGCCATGGCCGGTCCCAAGCCCGTGCTGCGAAAAGAGGAGGGTTGGGTGGTAGGAGAGCAGACCTGCCCTGTAAAAAACATTCACCCCTATATTTTGAGCCGTAACGACGGGGTGTCGGGAACAATTTTCAATCTTCAAGGTTTGAATTTTTTTAACTCTGCCATGGCCGGTCCCAAGCCCGTGCTGCGAAAAGAGGAGGGTTGGGTGCTGGAGAGCAAACCAGCCCTGTAAAAATCATTCGCCCCTATATTGCAAGCCGTCATGATGGGGTGTGGGTAAAAGATTTCAATCTTCAAGGTTTGATTTTTTTTAACTCTGCCATGGCCGGTCCCAAGCCCGTGCTGCGAAAAGAGGAGGGTTGGGTGGTAGGAGAGCAGACCTGCCCTGTAAAAAACATTCACCCCTATATTTCAAGCTGTAACGACGGGGTGTTGGGAACAATTTTAAATCTTCAAGGTTTCAATTTTTTTAACTCTGCAATTGCCGGTCTCAAGCCCGTGCTGCGAAAAGAGGAGGGTTGGGTGTTGGAGAGCAAACCAGCCGTATAAAAATCATTCGCCCCTATATTGCAAGCCGTCATGATGGGGTGTGGGTAAAAGATTTCAATCTTCAAGGTTTCATTTTTTTTAACTCTGCCATGGCCGGTCCCATGCCCGTGCTGCGAAAAGAGGGTTGGGTGGTAGGAGAGCAGACCTGCCCTGTAAAAAACATTCACCCCTATATTTCAAGCCGTAACGACGGGGTGTTGGGAACAATTTTCAATCTTCAAGGTTTCAATTTTTTTAACTCTGCAATGGCCGGTCTCAAGCCCGTGCTGCGAAAAGAGGAGGGTTGGGTGTTGGAGAGCAAACCAGCCCCATAAAAATCATTTGCCCCTATATTGCAAGCCGTCATGATGGGGTGTGGGTAAAAGATTTCAATCTTCAAGGTTTCATTTTTTTTAACTCTGCCATGGCCGGTCCCAAGCCCGTGCTGCGAAAAGAGGAGGGTTGGGTGGTAGGAGAGCAGACCTGCCCTGTAAAAAACATTCACCCCTATATTTCAAGCCGTAACGACGGGGTGTCGGGAACAATTTTCAATCTTCAAGGTTTCAATTTTTTTAACTCTGCCATGGCCGGTCCCAAGCCCGTGCTGCGAAAAGAGGAGGGTTGGGTGCTGGAGAGCAAAGCAGCCCTGTAAAAATAATTCGCCCCTATATTGCAAGCCGTCATGATGGGGTGTGGGTAAAAGATTTCAATCTTCAAGGTTTCATTTTTTTTAACTCTGCCATGGCCGGTCCCAAGCCCGTGCTGCGAAAAGAGGAGGGTTGGGTGGTAGGAGAGCAGACCTGCCCTGTAAGAAACATTCACCCTTATATTTCAAGCCGTAACGACGGGGCGTCGGGAACAATTTTAAATCTTCAAGGTTTCAATTTTTTTAACTCTGCAATTGCCGGTCTCAAGCCCGTGCTGCGAAAAGAGGAGGGTTGGGTGTTGGAGAGCAAACCAGCCGTATAAAAATCATTCGCCCCTATATTGCAAGCCGTCATGATGGGGTGTGGGTAAAAGATTTCAATCTTCAAGGTTTCATTTTTTTTAACTCTGCCATGGCCGGTCCCATGCCCGTGCTGCGAAAAGAGGGTTGGGTGGTAGGAGAGCAGACCTGCCCTGTAAAAAACATTCACCCCTATATTTCAAGCCGTAACGACGGGGTGTTGGGAACAATTTTCAATCTTCAAGGTTTCAATTTTTTTAACTCTGCAATGGCCGGTCTCAAGCCCGTGCTGCGAAAAGAGGAGGGTTGGGTGTTGGAGAGCAAACCAGCCCCATAAAAATCATTTGCCCCTATATTGCAAGCCGTCATGATGGGGTGTGGGTAAAAGATTTCAATCTTCAAGGTTTCATTTTTTTTAACTCTGCCATGGCCGGTCCCAAGCCCGTGCTGCGAAAAGAGGAGGGTTGGGTGGTAGGAGAGCAGACCTGCCCTGTAAAAAACATTCACCCCTATATTTCAAGCCGTAACGACGGGGTGTCGGGAACAATTTTCAATCTTCAAGGTTTCAATTTTTTTAACTCTGCCATGGCCGGTCCCAAGCCCGTGCTGCGAAAAGAGGAGGGTTGGGTGCTGGAGAGCAAAGCAGCCCTGTAAAAATAATTTGCCCCTATATTGCAAGCCGTCATGATGGGGTGTGGGTAAAAGATTTCAATCTTCAAGGTTTCATTTTTTTTAACTCTGCCATGGCCGGTCCCAAGCCCGTGCTGCGAAAAGAGGAGGGTTGGGTGGTAGGAGAGCAGACCTGCCCTGTAAAAAACATTCACCCCTATATTTCAAGCCGTAACGACGGGGTGTCGGGAACAATTTTCAATCTTCAAGGTTTCAATTTTTTTAACTCTGCCATGGCCGGTCCCAAGCCCGTGCTGCGAAAAGAGGAGGGTTGGGTGCTGGAGAGCAAAGCAGCCCTGTAAAAATAATTCGCCCCTATATTGCAAGCCGTCATGATGGGGTGTGGGTAAAAGATTTCAATCTTCAAGGTTTCATTTTTTTTAACTCTGCCATGGCCGGTCCCAAGCCCGTGCTGCGAAAAGAGGAGGGTTGGGTGGTAGGAGAGCAGACCTGCCCTGTAAGAAACATTCACCCTTATATTTCAAGCCGTAACGACGGGGCGTCGGGAACAATTTTCAATCTTCAAGGTTTCAATTTTTTTAACTCTGCAATTGCCGGTCTCAAGCCCGTGCTGCGAAAAGAGGAGGGTTGGGTGTTGGAGAGCAAACCAGCCGTATAAAAATCATTCGCCCCTATATTGCAAGCCGTCATGATGGGGTGTGGGTAAAAGATTTCAATCTTCAAGGTTTCATTTTTTTTAACTCTGCCATGGCCGGTCCCATGCCCGTGCTGCGAAAAGAGGGTTGGGTGGTAGGAGAGCAGACCTGCCCTGTAAAAAACATTCAGCCCTATATTTCAAGCCGTAACGACGGGGTGTTGGGAACAATTTTCAATCTTCAAGGTTTCAATTTTTTTAACTCTGCAATGGCCGGTCTCAAGCCCGTGCTGCGAAAAGAGGAGGGTTGGGTGTTGGAGAGCAAACCAGCCCCATAAAAATCATTTGCCCCTATATTGCAAGCCGTCATGATGGGGTGTGGGTAAAAGATTTCAATCTTCAAGGTTTCATTTTTTTTAACTCTGCCATGGCCGGTCCCAAGCCCGTGCTGCGAAAAGAGGAGGGTTGGGTGGTAGGAGAGCAGACCTGCCCTGTAAAAAACATTCACCCCTATATTTCAAGCCGTAACGACGGGGTGTCGGGAACAATTTTCAATCTTCAAGGTTTCAATTTTTTTAACTCTGCCATGGCCGGTCCCAAGCCCGTGCTGCGAAAAGAGGAGGGTTGGGTGCTGGAGAGCAAAGCAGCCCTGTAAAAATAATTCGCCCCTATATTGCAAGCCGTCATGATGGGGTGTGGGTAAAAGATTTCAATCTTCAAGGTTTCATTTTTTTTAACTCTGCCATGGCCGGTCCCAAGCCCGTGCTGCGAAAAGAGGAGGGTTGGGTGGTAGGAGAGCAGACCTGCCCTGTAAAAAACATTCACCCCTATATTTCAAGCCGTAACGACGGGGTGTCGGGAACAATTTTCAATCTTCAAGGTTTCAATTTTTTTAACTCTGCCATGGCCGGTCCCAAGCCCGTGCTGCGAAAAGAGGAGGGTTGGGTGCTGGAGAGCAAAGCAGCCCTGTAAAAATAATTCGCCCCTATATTGCAAGCCGTCATGATGGGGTGTGGGTAAAAGATTTCAATCTTCAAGGTTTCATTTTTTTTAACTCTGCCATGGCCGGTCCCAAGCCCATGCTGCGAAAAGAGGAGGGTTGGGTGGTAGGAGAGCAGACCTGCCCTGTAAGAAACATTCACCCTTATATTTCAAGCCGTAACGACGGGGCGTCGGGAACAATTTTCAATCTTCAAGGTTTGAATTTTTTTTAACTCTGCCTTGGCCGGTCCCAAGCCCGTGCTGCGAAAAGAGGAGGGTTGGGTGTTGGAGAGCAAACCAGCCCCATAAAAATCATTCGCCCCTATATTGTAAGCCGTCATGATGGGGTGTGGGTAAAAGATTTCAATCTTCAAGGTTTGATTTTTTTTAACTCTGCCATGGCCGGTCCCAAGCCCGTGCTGCGAAAAGAGGAGGGTTGGGTGGTAGGAGAGCAGACCTGCCCTGTGAAAAACATTCACCCCTATATTTCAAGCTGTAACGACGGGGTGTTGGGAACAATTTTCAATCTTCAAGGTTTCAATTTTTTTAACTCTGCAATGGCCGGTCTCAAGCCCGTGCTGCGAAAAGAGGAGGGTTGGGTGTTGGAGAGCAAACCAGCCGTATAAAAATCATTCGCCCCTATATTGCAAGCCGTCATGATGGGGTGTGGGTAAAAGATTTCAATCTTCAAGGTTTCATTTTTTTTAACTCTGCCATGGCCGGTCCCATGCCCGTGCTGCGAAAAGAGGAGGGTTGGGTGGTAGGAGAGCAGACCTGCCCTGTAAAAAACATTCACCCCTATATTTCAAGCCGTAACGACGGGGTGTCGGGAACAATTTTCAATCTTCAAGGTTTCAATTTTTTTAACTCTGCCATGGCCGGTCCCAAGCCCGTGCTGCGAAAAGAGGAGGGTTGGGTGCTGGAGAGCAAACCAGCCCTGTAAAAATCATTCGCCCCTATATTGCAAGCCGTCATGATGGGGTGTGGGTAAAAGATTTCAATCTTCAAGGTTTCATTTTTTTAACTCTGCCATGGCCGGTCCCAAGCCCGTGCTGCGAAAAGAGGAGCGTTGGGTGGTAGGAGAGCAGACCTGCCCTGTAAGAAACATTCACCCCTATATTTCAAGCCGTAACGACGGGGTGTCGGGAACAATTTTCAATCTTCAAGGTTTGAATCTTTTTAACTCTGCCATGGCCGGTCCCAAGCCCGTGCTGCGAAAAGAGGAGAGTTGGGTGCTGGAGAGCAAACCAGCCCTGTAAAAATCATTCGCCCCTATATTGCAAGCCGTCATGATGGGGTGTGGGTAAAAGATTTCAATCTTCAAGGTTTCATTTTTTTTAACTCTGCCATGGCCGGTCCCAAGCCCGTGCTGTGAAAAGAGGAGGGTTGGGTGGTAGGAGAGCAGACCTGCCCTGTAAAAATCATTCGCCCCTATATTGCAAGCCGTCATGATGGGGTGTGGGTAAAAGATTTCAATCTTCAGGGTTTCATTTTTTTTAACTCTGCCATGGACGGTCCCAAGCCCGTGCTGCGAAAAGAGGAGGGTTGGGTGGTAGGAGAGCAGACCTGCCCTGTAAAAAACATTCACCCCTATATTTTGAGCCGTAACGACGGGGTGTCGGGAACAATTTTCAATCTTCAAGGTTTGAATTTTTTTAACTCTGCCATGGCCGGTCCCAAGCCCGTGCTGCGAAAAGAGGAGGGTTGGGTGCTGGAGAGCAAACCAGCCCTGTAAAAATCATTCGCCCCTATATTGCAAGCCGTCATGATGGGGTGTGGGTAAAAGATTTCAATCTTCAAGGTTTGATTTTTTTTAACTCTGCCATGGCCGGTCCCAAGCCCGTGCTGCGAAAAGAGGAGGGTTGGGTGGTAGGAGAGCAGACCTGCCCTGTAAAAAACATTCACCCCTATATTTCAAGCTGTAACGACGGGGTGTTGGGAACAATTTTAAATCTTCAAGGTTTCAATTTTTTTAACTCTGCAATTGCCGGTCTCAAGCCCGTGCTGCGAAAAGAGGAGGGTTGGGTGTTGGAGAGCAAACCAGCCGTATAAAAATCATTCGCCCCTATATTGCAAGCCGTCATGATGGGGTGTGGGTAAAAGATTTCAATCTTCAAGGTTTCATTTTTTTTAACTCTGCCATGGCCGGTCCCATGCCCGTGCTGCGAAAAGAGGGTTGGGTGGTAGGAGAGCAGACCTGCCCTGTAAAAAACATTCACCCCTATATTTCAAGCCGTAACGACGGGGTGTTGGGAACAATTTTCAATCTTCAAGGTTTCAATTTTTTTAACTCTGCAATTGCCGGTCTCAAGCCCGTGCTGCGAAAAGAGGAGGGTTGGGTGTTGGAGAGCAAACCAGCCGTATAAAAATCATTCGCCCCTATATTGCAAGCCGTCATGATGGGGTGTGGGTAAAAGATTTCAATCTTCAAGGTTTCATTTTTTTTAACTCTGCCATGGCCGGTCCCAAGCCCGTGCTGCGAAAAGAGGAGGGTTGGGTGGTAGGAGAGCAGACCTGCCCTGTAAAAAACATTCACCCCTATATTTCAAGCCGTAACGACGGGGTGTCGGGAACAATTTTCAATCTTCAAGGTTTCAAATTTTTTAACTCTGCCATGGCCGGTCCCAAGCCCGTGCTGCGAAAAGAGGAGGGTTGGGTGCTGGAGAGCAAAGCAGCCCTGTAAAAATAATTCGCCCCTATATTGCAAACCGTCATGATGGGGTGTGGGTAAAAGATTTCAATCTTCAAGGTTTCATTTTTTTTAACTCTGCCATGGCCGGTCCCAAGCCCGTGCTGCGAAAAGAGGAGGGTTGGGTGGTAGGAGAGCAGACCTGCCCTGTAAAAAACATTCACCCCTATATTTCAAGCCGTAACGACGGGGTGTCGGGAACAATTTTCAATCTTCAAGGTTTCAATTTTTTTAACTCTGCCATGGCCGGTCCCAAGCCCGTGCTGCGAAAAGAGGAGGGTTGGGTGCTGGAGAGCAAAGCAGCCCTGTAAAAATAATTCGCCCCTATATTGCAAGCCGTCATGATGGGGTGTGGGTAAAAGATTTCAATCTTCAAGGTTTCATTTTTTTTAACTCTGCCATGGCCGGTCCCAAGCCCGTGCTGCGAAAAGAGGAGGGTTGGGTGGTAGGAGAGCAGACCTGCCCTGTAAGAAACATTCACCCTTATATTTCAAGCCGTAACGACGGGGCGTCGGGAACAATTTTCAATCTTCAAGGTTTCAATTTTTTTAACTCTGCAATTGCCGGTCTCAAGCCCGTGCTGCGAAAAGAGGAGGGTTGGGTGTTGGAGAGCAAACCAGCCGTATAAAAATCATTCGCCCCTATATTGCAAGCCGTCATGATGGGGTGTGGGTAAAAGATTTCAATCTTCAAGGTTTCATTTTTTTTAACTCTGCCATGGCCGGTCCCATGCCCGTGCTGCCAAAAGAGGGTTGGGTGGTAGGAGAGCAGACCTGCCCTGTAAAAAACATTCACCCCTATATTTCAAGCCGTAACGACGGGGTGTTGGGAACAATTTTCAATCTTCAAGGTTTCAATTTTTTTAACTCTGCAATGGCCGGTCTCAAGCCCGTGCTGCGAAAAGAGGAGGGTTGGGTGTTGGAGAGCAAACCAGCCCCATAAAAATCATTTGCCCCTATATTGCAAGCCGTCATGATGGGGTGTGGGTAAAAGATTTCAATCTTCAAGGTTTCATTTTTTTTAACTCTGCCATGGCCGGTCCCAAGCCCGTGCTGCGAAAAGAGGAGGGTTGGGTGGTAGGAGAGCAGACCTGCCCTGTAAGAAACATTCACCCTTATATTTCAAGCCGTAACGACGGGGCGTCGGGAACAATTTTCAATCTTCAAGGTTTGAATTTTTTTTAACTCTGCCATGGCCGGTCCCAAGCCCGTGCTGCGAAAAGAGGAGGGTTGGGTGTTGGAGAGCAAACCAGCCCCATAAAAATCATTCGCCCCTATATTGTAAGCCGTCATGATGGGGTGTGGGTAAAAGATTTCAATCTTCAAGGTTTCATTTTTTTAAACTCTGCCATGGCCGGTCCCAAGCCCGTGCTGCGAAAAGAGGAGGGTTGGGTGGTAGGAGAGCAGACCTGCCCTGTAAAAAACATTCACCCCTATATTTCAAGCCGTAACAACGGGGTGTCGGGAACAATTTTCAATCTTCAAGGTTTGAATTTTTTTAACTCTGCCATGGCCGGTCCCAAGCCCGTGCTGCGAAAAGAGGAGGGTTGGGTGCTGGAGAGCAAACCAGCCCTGTAAAAATCATTCGCCCCTATATTGCAAGCCGTCATGATGGGGTGTGGGTAAAAGATTTCAATCTTCAAGGTTTCATTTTTTTAACTCTGCCATGGCCGGTCCCAAGCCCGTGCTGCGAAAAGAGGAGGGTTGGGTGGTAGGAGAGCAGACCTGCCCTGTAAGAAACATTCACCCCTATATTTCAAGCCGTAACGACGGGGTGTCGGGAACAATTTTCAATCTTCAAGGTTTGAATTTTTTTAACTCTGCCATGGCCGGTCCCAAGCCCGTGCTTCGAAAAGAGGAGGGTTGGGTGCTGGAGAGCAAACCAGCCCTGTAAAAATCATTCGCCCCTATATTGCAAGCCGTCATGATGGGGTGTGGGTAAAAGATTTAAATCTTCAAGATTTCATTTTTTTTTAACTCTGCCATGGCCGGTCCCAAGCCCGTGCTGCGAAAAGAGGAGGGTTGAGTGGTAGGAGAGCAGACCTGCCCTGTAAAAATCATTCGCCCCTATATTGCAAGCCGTAACGACGGGGTGTCGGGAACAATTTTCAATCTTCAAGGTTTCAATTTTTTTAACTCTGCCATGGCCGGTCCCAAGCCCGTGCTGCGAAAAGAGGAGGGTTGGGTGCTGGAGAGCAAACCAGCCCTGTAAAAATCATTCGCCCCTATATTGCAAGCCGTCATGATGGGGTGTGGGTAAAAGATTTCAATCTTCAAGGTTTCATTTTTTTTAACTCTGTTATGGCCGGTCCCAAGCCCGTGCTGCGAAAAGAGGAGGGTTGGGTGGTAGGAGAGCAGACCTGCCCTGTAAGAAACATTCACCCCTATATTTCAAGCCGTAACGACGGGGCGTCGGGAACAATTTTCAATCTTCAAGGTTTGAATTTTTTTAACTCTGCCATGGCCGGTCCCAAGCCCGTGCTGCGAAAAGAGGAGGGTTGGGTGTTGGAGAGCAAACCAGCCCCATAAAAATCATTCGCCCCTATATTGCAAGCCGTCATGATGGGGTGTGGGTAAAAGATTTCAATCTTCAAGGTTTCATTTTTTTTAACTCTGCCATGGCCGGTCCCAAGCCCGTGCTGTGAAAAGAGGAGGGTTGGGTGGTAGGAGAGAAGACCTGCCCTGTAAAAAACATTCACCCCTATATTTCAAGCCGTAACAACGGGGTGTCGGGAACAATTTTCAATCTTCAAGGTTAGAATTTTTTTAACTCTGCCATGGCCGGTCCCAAGCCCGTGCTGCGAAAAGAGGAGGGTTGGGTGTTGGAGAGCAAACCAGCCCTGTAAAAATCATTCGCCCCTATATTGCAAGCCGTCATGATGGGGTGTGGGTAAAAGATTTCAATCTTCAAGGTTTCATTTTTTTAACTCTGCCATGGCCGGTCCCAAGCCCGTGCTGCGAAAAGAGGAGGGTTGGGTGGTAGGAGAGCAGACCTGCCCTGTAAGAAACATTCACCCCTATATTTCAAGCCGTAACGACGGGGTGTCGGGAACAATTTTCAATCTTCAAGGTTTGAATTTTTTTAACTCTGCCATGGCCGGTCCCAAGCCCGTGCTTCGAAAAGAGGAGGGTTGGGTGCTGGAGAGCAAACCAGCCCTGTAAAAATCATTCGCCCCTATATTGCAAGCCGTCATGATGGGGTGTGGGTAAAAGATTTCAATCTTCAAGATTTCATTTTTTTTAAACTCTGCCATGGCCGGTCCCAAGCCCGTGCTGCGAAAAGAGGAGGGTTGGGTGGTAGGAGAGCAGACCTGCCCTGTAAAAATCATTCACCCCTATATTGCAAGCCGTCATGATGGGGTGTGAGTAAAAGATTTCAATCTTCAGGGTTTCATTTTTTTTAACTCTGCCATGGCCGGTCCCAAGCCCGTGCTGCGAAAAGAGGAGGGTTGGGTGGTAGGAGAGCAGACCTGCCCTGTAAAAAACATTCACCCCTATATCTTGAGCCGTAACGACGGGGTGTCGGGAACAATTTTCAATCTTCAAGCTTTGAATTTTTTTAACTCTGCCATGGCCGGTCCCAAGCCCGTGCTGCGAAAAGAGGAGGGTTGGGTGCTGGAGAGCAAACCAGCCCTGTAAAAATCATTCGCCCCTATATTGCAAGCCGTCATGATGGGGTGTGGGTAAAAGATTTCAATCTTCAAGGTTTCATTTTTTTAACTCTGCCATGGCCGGTCCCAAGCCCGTGCTGCGAAAAGAGGAGGGTTGGGTGGTAGGAGAGCAGACCTGCCCTGTAAGAAACATTCACCCCTATATTTCAAGCCGTAACGACGGGGTGTCGGGAACAATTTTCAATCTTCAAGGTTTGAATTTTTTAAACTCTGCCATGGCCGGTCCCAAGCCCGTGCTTCGAAAAGAGGAGGGTTGGGTGCTGGAGAGCAAACCAGCCGTATAAAAATCATTCGCCCCTATATTGCAAGCAGTCATGATGGGGTGTGGGTAAAAGATTTCAATCTTCAGGGTTTCATTTTTTTTAACTCTGCCATGGCCGGTCCCAAGCCCGTGCTGCGAAAAGAGGAGGGTTGGGTGGTAGGAGAGCAGACCTGCCCTGTAAAAAACATTCACCCCTATATTTTGAGCCGTAACGACGGGGTGTCGGGAACAATTTTCAATCTTCAAGGTTTGAATTTTTTTAACTCTGCCATGGCCGGTCCCAAGCCCGTGCTGCGAAAAGAGGAGGGTTGGGTGCTGGAGAGCAAACCAGCCCTGTAAAAATCATTCGCCCCTATATTGCAAGCCGTCATGATGGGGTGTGGGAAAAAAATTTCAATCTTCAAGGTTTCATTTTTTTAACTCTGCCATGGCCAGTCCCAAGCCCGTGCTGCGAAAAGAGGAGGGTTGGGTGGTAGGAGAGCAGACCTGCCCTGTAAGAAACATTCACCCCTATATTTCAAGCCGTAACGACGGGGTGTCGGGAACAATTTTCAATCTTCAAGGTTTGAATTTTTTTAACTCTGCCATGGCCGGTCCCAAGCCCGTGCTTCGAAAAGAGGAGGGTTGGGTGCTGGAGAGCAAACCAGCCCTGTAAAAATCATTCGCCCCTATATTGCAAGCCGTCATGATGGGGTGTGGGTAAAAGATTTCAATCTTCAAGATTTCATTTTTTTTTAACTCTGCCATGGCCGGTCCCAAGCCCGTGCTGCGAAAAGAGGAGGGTTGGGTGGTAGGAGAGCAGACCTGCCCTGTAAAAATCATTCACCCCTATATTGCAAGCCGTCATGATGGGGTGTGGGTAAAAGATTTCAATCTTCAGGGTTTCATTTTTTTTAACTCTGCCATGGCCGGTCCCAAGCCCGTGCTGCGAAAAGAGGAGGGCTGGGTGGTAGGAGAGCAGACCTGCCCTGTAAAAAACATTCACCCCTATATTTTGAGCCGTAACGACGGGGTGTCGGGAACAATTTTCAATCTTCAAGGTTTGAATTTTTTTAGCTCTGCCATGGCCGGTCCCAAGCCCGTGCTGCGAAAAGAGGAGGGTTGGGTGCTGGAGAGCAAACCAGCCCTGTAAAAATCATTCGCCCCTATATTGCAAGCCGTCATGATGGGGTGTGGGTAAAAGATTTCAATCTTCAAGGTTTGATTTTTTTTTAACTCTACCATGGCCGGTCCCAAGCCCGTGCTGCGAAAAGAGGAGGGTTGGGTGGTAGGAGAGCAGACCTGCCCTGTGAAAAACATTCACCCCTATATTTCAAGCTGTAACGACGGGGTGTTGGGAACAATTTTCAATCTTCAAGGTTTCAATTTTTTTAACTCTGCAATGGCCGGTCTCAAGCCCGTGCTGCGAAAAGAGGAGGGTTGGGTGTTGGAGAGCAAACCAGCCGTATAAAAATCATTCGCCCCTATATTGCAAGCCGTCATGATGGGGTGTGGGTAAAAGATTTCAATCTTCAAGGTTTCATTTTTTTTAACTCTGCCATGGCCGGTCCCATGCCCGTGCTGCGAAAAGAGGAGGGTTGGGTGGTAGGAGAGCAGACCTGCCCTGTAAAAAACATTCACCCCTATATTTCAAGCCGTAACGACGGGGTGTCGGGAACAATTTTCAGTCTTCAAGGTTTCAATTTTTTTAACTCTGCCATGGCCGGTCCCAAGCCCGTGCTGCGAAAAGAGGAGGGTTGGGTGCTGGAGAGCAAACCAGCCCTGTAAAAATTATTCGCCCCTATATTGCAAGCCGTCATGATGGGGTGTGGGTAAAAGATTTCAATCTTCAAGGTTTCATTTTTTTTAACTCTGCCATGGCCGGTCCCAAGCCCGTGCTGCGAAAAGAGGAGCGTTGGGTGGTAGGAGAGCAGACCTGCCCTGTAAGAAACATTCACCCCTATATTTCAAGCCGTAACGACGGGGTGTCGGGAACAATTTTCAATCTTCAAGGTTCGAATTTTTTTAACTCTGCCATGGCCGGTCCCAAGCCCGTGCTGCGAAAAGAGGAGAGTTGGGTGCTGGAGAGCAAACCAGCCCTGTAAAAATCATTCACCCCTATATTGCAAGCCGTCATGATGGGGTGTGGGTAAAAGATTTCAATCTTCAAGGTTTCATTTTTTTTAACTCTGCCATGGCCGGTCCCAAGCCCGTGCTGCGAAAAGAGGAGGGTTGGGTGGTAGGAGAGCAGACCTGCCCTGTAAAAATCATTCGCCCCTATATTGCAAGCCGTCATGATGGGGTGTGGGTAAAAGATTTCAATCTCCAGGGTTTCATTTTTGTTAACTCTGCCATGGACGGTCCCAAGCCCGTGCTGCGAAAAGAGGAGGGTTGGGTGGTAGGAGAGCAGACCTGCCCTGTAAAAAACATTCACCCCTATATTTTGAGCCGTAACGACGGGGTGTCGGGAACAATTTTCAATCTTCAAGGTTTGAATTTTTTTAACTCTGCCATGGCCGGTCCCAAGCCCGTGCTGCGAAAAGAGGAGGGTTGGGTGATGGAGAGCAAACCAGCCCTGTAAAAATCATTCGCCCCTATATTGCAAGCCGTCATGATGGGGTGTGGGTAAAAGATTTCAATCTTCAAGGTTTCATTTTTTTTAACTCTGCCATGGCCGGTCCCAAGCCCGTGCTGCGAAAAGAGGAGGGTTGGGTGGTAGGAGAGCAGACCTGCCCTGTAAAAAACATTCACCCCTATATTTCAAGCTGTAACGACGGGGTGTTGGGAACAATTTTAAATCTTCAAGGTTTCAATTTTTTTAACTCTGCAATTGCCGGTCTCAAGCCCGTGCTGCGAAAAGAGGAGGGTTGGGTGTTGGAGAGCAAACCAGCCGTATAAAAATCATTCGCCCCTATATTGCAAGCCGTCATGATGGGGTGTGGGTAAAAGATTTCAATCTTCAAGGTTTCATTTTTTTTAACTCTGCCATGGCCGGTCCCATGCCCGTGCTGCGAAAACAGGGTTGGGTGGTAGGAGAGCAGACCTGCCCTGTAAAAAACATTCACCCCTATATTTCAAGCCGTAACGACGGGGTGTCGGGAACAATTTTCAATCTTCAAGGTTTCAATTTTTTTAACTCTGCAATTGCCGGTCTCAAGCCCGTGCTGCGAAAAGAGGAGGGTTGGGTGCTGGAGAGCAAACCAGCCCTGTAAAAATTATTCGCCCCTATATTGCAAGCCGTCATGATGGGGTGTGGGTAAAAGATTTCAATCTTCAAGGTTTCATTTTTTTTAACTCTGCCATGGCCGGTCCCAAGCCCGTGCTGCGAAAAGAGGAGCGTTGGGTGGTAGGAGAGCAGACCTGCCCTGTAAGAAACATTCACCCCTATATTTCAAGCCGTAACGACGGGGTGTCGGGAACAATTTTCAATCTTCAAGGTTCTAATTTTTTTAACTCTGCCATGGCCGGTCCCAAGCCCGTGCTGCGAAAAGAGGAGAGTTGGGTGCTGGAGAGCAAACCAGCCCTGTAAAAATCATTCGCCCCTATATTGCAAGCCGTCATGATGGGGTGTGGGTAAAAGATTTCAATCTTCAAGGTTTCATTTTTTTTAACTCTGCCATGGCCGGTCCCAAGCCCGTGCTGCGAAAAGAGGAGGGTTGGGTGGTAGGAGAGCAGACCTGCCCTGTAAAAATCATTCGCCCCTATATTGCAAGCCGTCATGATGGGGTGTGGGTAAAAGATTTCAATCTTCAGGGTTTCATTTTTTTTAACTCTGCCATGGCCGGTCCCAAGCCCATGCTGCGAAAAGAGGAGGGTTGGGTGGTAGGAGAGCAGACCTGCCCTGTAAAAATCATTCGCCCCTATATTGCAAGCCGTCATGATGGGGTGTGGGTAAAAGATTTCAATCTTCAGGGTTTCATTTTTTTTAACTCTGCCATGGCCGGTCCCAAGCCTGTGCTGCGAAAAGAGGAGGGTTGGGTGGTAGGAGAGCAGACCTGCCCTGTAAAAAACATTCACCCCTATATTTTGAGCCGTAACGACGGGGTGTCGGGAACAATTTTCAATCTTCAAGGTTTGAATTTTTTTAACTCTGCCATGGCCGGTCCCAAGCCCGTGCTGCGAAAAGAGGAGGGTTGGGTGCTGGAGAGCAAACCAGCCCTGTAAAAATCATTCGCCCCTATATTGCAAGCCGTCATGATGGGGTGTGGGTAAAAGATTTCAATCTTCAAGATTTCATTTTTTTTAAACTCTGCCATGGCCGGTCCCAAGCCCGTGCTGCGAAAAGAGGAGGGTTGGGTGGTAGGAGAGCAGACCTGCCCTGTAAAAATCATTCACCCCTATATTGCAAGCCGTCATGATGGGGTGTGAGTAAAAGATTTCAATCTTCAGGGTTTCATTTTTTTTAACTCTGCCATGGCCGGTCCCAAGCCCGTGCTGCGAAAAGAGGAGGGTTGGGTGGTAGGAGAGCAGACCTGCCCTGTAAAAAACATTCACCCCTATATCTTGAGCCGTAACGACGGGGTGTCGGGAACAATTTTCAATCTTCAAGCTTTGAATTTTTTTAACTCTGCCATGGCCGGTCCCAAGCCCGTGCTGCGAAAAGAGGAGGGTTGGGTGCTGGAGAGCAAACCAGCCCTGTAAAAATCATTCGCCCCTATATTGCAAGCCGTCATGATGGGGTGTGGGTAAAAGATTTCAATCTTCAAGGTTTCATTTTTTTAACTCTGCCATGGCCGGTCCCAAGCCCGTGCTGCGAAAAGAGGAGGGTTGGGTGGTAGGAGAGCAGACCTGCCCTGTAAGAAACATTCACCCCTATATTTCAAGCCGTAACGACGGGGTGTCGGGAACAATTTTCAATCTTCAAGGTTTGAATTTTTTAAACTCTGCCATGGCCGGTCCCAAGCCCGTGCTTCGAAAAGAGGAGGGTTGGGTGCTGGAGAGCAAACCAGCCGTATAAAAATCATTCGCCCCTATATTGCAAGCAGTCATGATGGGGTGTGGGTAAAAGATTTCAATCTTCAGGGTTTCATTTTTTTTAACTCTGCCATGGCCGGTCCCAAGCCCGTGCTGCGAAAAGAGGAGGGTTGGGTGGTAGGAGAGCAGACCTGCCCTGTAAAAAACATTCACCCCTATATTTTGAGCCGTAACGACGGGGTGTCGGGAACAATTTTCAATCTTCAAGGTTTGAATTTTTTTAACTCTGCCATGGCCGGTCCCAAGCCCGTGCTGCGAAAAGAGGAGGGTTGGGTGCTGGAGAGCAAACCAGCCCTGTAAAAATCATTCGCCCCTATATTGCAAGCCGTCATGATGGGGTGTGGGAAAAAAATTTCAATCTTCAAGGTTTCATTTTTTTAACTCTGCCATGGCCAGTCCCAAGCCCGTGCTGCGAAAAGAGGAGGGTTGGGTGGTAGGAGAGCAGACCTGCCCTGTAAGAAACATTCACCCCTATATTTCAAGCCGTAACGACGGGGTGTCGGGAACAATTTTCAATCTTCAAGGTTTGAATTTTTTTAACTCTGCCATGGCCGGTCCCAAGCCCGTGCTTCGAAAAGAGGAGGGTTGGGTGCTGGAGAGCAAACCAGCCCTGTAAAAATCATTCGCCCCTATATTGCAAGCCGTCATGATGGGGTGTGGGTAAAAGATTTCAATCTTCAAGATTTCATTTTTTTTTAACTCTGCCATGGCCGGTCCCAAGCCCGTGCTGCGAAAAGAGGAGGGTTGGGTGGTAGGAGAGCAGACCTGCCCTGTAAAAATCATTCACCCCTATATTGCAAGCCGTCATGATGGGGTGTGGGTAAAAGATTTCAATCTTCAGGGTTTCATTTTTTTTAACTCTGCCATGGCCGGTCCCAAGCCCGTGCTGCGAAAAGAGGAGGGTTGGGTGGTAGGAGAGCAGACCTGCCCTGTAAAAAACATTCACCCCTATATTTTGAGCCGTAACGACGGGGTGTCGGGAACAATTTTCAATCTTCAAGGTTTGAATTTTTTTAGCTCTGCCATGGCCGGTCCCAAGCCCGTGCTGCGAAAAGAGGAGGGTTGGGTGCTGGAGAGCAAACCAGCCCTGTAAAAATCATTCGCCCCTATATTGCAAGCCGTCATGATGGGGTGTGGGTAAAAGATTTCAATCTTCAAGGTTTGATTTTTTTTTAACTCTACCATGGCCGGTCCCAAGCCCGTGCTGCGAAAAGAGGAGGGTTGGGTGGTAGGAGAGCAGACCTGCCCTGTGAAAAACATTCACCCCTATATTTCAAGCTGTAACGACGGGGTGTTGGGAACAATTTTCAATCTTCAAGGTTTCAATTTTTTTAACTCTGCAATGGCCGGTCTCAAGCCCGTGCTGCGAAAAGAGGAGGGTTGGGTGTTGGAGAGCAAACCAGCCGTATAAAAATCATTCGCCCCTATATTGCAAGCCGTCATGATGGGGTGTGGGTAAAAGATTTCAATCTTCAAGGTTTCATTTTTTTTAACTCTGCCATGGCCGGTCCCATGCCCGTGCTGCGAAAAGAGGAGGGTTGGGTGGTAGGAGAGCAGACCTGCCCTGTAAAAAACATTCACCCCTATATTTCAAGCCGTAACGACGGGGTGTCGGGAACAATTTTCAGTCTTCAAGGTTTCAATTTTTTTAACTCTGCCATGGCCGGTCCCAAGCCCGTGCTGCGAAAAGAGGAGGGTTGGGTGCTGGAGAGCAAACCAGCCCTGTAAAAATTATTCGCCCCTATATTGCAAGCCGTCATGATGGGGTGTGGGTAAAAGATTTCAATCTTCAAGGTTTCATTTTTTTTAACTCTGCCATGGCCGGTCCCAAGCCCGTGCTGCGAAAAGAGGAGCGTTGGGTGGTAGGAGAGCAGACCTGCCCTGTAAGAAACATTCACCCCTATATTTCAAGCCGTAACGACGGGGTGTCGGGAACAATTTTCAATCTTCAAGGTTCGAATTTTTTTAACTCTGCCATGGCCGGTCCCAAGCCCATGCTGCGAAAAGAGGAGAGTTGGGTGCTGGAGAGCAAACCAGCCCTGTAAAAATCATTCACCCCTATATTGCAAGCCGTCATGATGGGGTGTGGGTAAAAGATTTCAATCTTCAAGGTTTCATTTTTTTTAACTCTGCCATGGCCGGTCCCAAGCCCGTGCTGCGAAAAGAGGAGGGTTGGGTGGTAGGAGAGCAGACCTGCCCTGTAAAAATCATTCGCCCCTATATTGCAAGCCGTCATGATGGGGTGTGGGTAAAAGATTTCAATCTTCAGGGTTTCATTTTTGTTAACTCTGCCATGGACGGTCCCAAGCCCGTGCTGCGAAAAGAGGAGGGTTGGGTGGTAGGAGAGCAGACCTGCCCTGTAAAAAACATTTGCCCCTATATTTTGAGCCGTAACGACGGGGTGTCGGGAACAATTTTCAATCTTCAAGGTTTGAATTTTTTTAACTCTGCCATGGCCGGTCCCAAGCCCGTGCTGCGAAAAGAGGAGGGTTGGGTGATGGAGAGCAAACCAGCCCTGTAAAAATCATTCGCCCCTATATTGCAAGCCGTCATGATGGGGTGTGGGTAAAAGATTTCAATCTTCAAGGTTTCATTTTTTTTAACTCTGCCATGGCCGGTCCCAAGCCCGTGCTGCGAAAAGAGGAGGGTTGGGTGGTAGGAGAGCAGACCTGCCCTGTAAAAAACATTCACCCCTATATTTCAAGCTGTAACGACGGGGTGTTGGGAACAATTTTAAATCTTCAAGGTTTCAATTTTTTTAACTCTGCAATTGCCGGTCTCAAGCCCGTGCTGCGAAAAGAGGAGGGTTGGGTGTTGGAGAGCAAACCAGCCGTATAAAAATCATTCGCCCCTATATTGCAAGCCGTCATGATGGGGTGTGGGTAAAAGATTTCAATCTTCAAGGTTTCATTTTTTTTAACTCTGCCATGGCCGGTCCCATGCCCGTGCTGCGAAAACAGGGTTGGGTGGTAGGAGAGCAGACCTGCCCTGTAAAAAACATTCACCCCTATATTTCAAGCCGTAACGACGGGGTGTCGGGAACAATTTTCAATCTTCAAGGTTTCAATTTTTTTAACTCTGCAATTGCCGGTCTCAAGCCCGTGCTGCGAAAAGAGGAGGGTTGGGTGCTGGAGAGCAAACCAGCCCTGTAAAAATTATTCGCCCCTATATTGCAAGCCGTCATGATGGGGTGTGGGTAAAAGATTTCAATCTTCAAGGTTTCATTTTTTTTAACTCTGCCATGGCCGGTCCCAAGCCCGTGCTGCGAAAAGAGGAGCGTTGGGTGGTAGGAGAGCAGACCTGCCCTGTAAGAAACATTCACCCCTATATTTCAAGCCGTAACGACGGGGTGTCGGGAACAATTTTCAATCTTCAAGGTTCTAATTTTTTTAACTCTGCCATGGCCGGTCCCAAGCCCGTGCTGCGAAAAGAGGAGAGTTGGGTGCTGGAGAGCAAACCAGCCCTGTAAAAATCATTCGCCCCTATATTGCAAGCCGTCATGATGGGGTGTGGGTAAAAGATTTCAATCTTCAAGGTTTCATTTTTTTTAACTCTGCCATGGCCGGTCCCAAGCCCGTGCTGCGAAAAGAGGAGGGTTGGGTGGTAGGAGAGCAGACCTGCCCTGTAAAAATCATTCGCCCCTATATTGCAAGCCGTCATGATGGGGTGTGGGTAAAAGATTTCAATCTTCAGGGTTTCATTTTTTTTAACTCTGCCATGGCCGGTCCCAAGCCCATGCTGCGAAAAGAGGAGGGTTGGGTGGTAGGAGAGCAGACCTGCCCTGTAAAAATCATTCGCCCCTATATTGCAAGCCGTCATGATGGGGTGTGGGTAAAAGATTTCAATCTTCAGGGTTTCATTTTTTTTAACTCTGCCATGGCCGGTCCCAAGCCTGTGCTGCGAAAAGAGGAGGGTTGGGTGGTAGGAGAGCAGACCTGCCCTGTAAAAAACATTCACCCCTATATTTTGAGCCGTAACGACGGGGTGTCGGGAACAATTTTCAATCTTCAAGGTTTGAATTTTTTTAACTCTGCCATGGCCGGTCCCAAGCCCGTGCTGCGAAAAGAGGAGGGTTGGGTGCTGGAGAGCAAACCAGCCCTGTAAAAATCATTCGCCCCTATATTGCAAGCCGTCATGATGGGGTGTGGGTAAAAGATTTCAATCTTCAAGGTTTGATTTTTTTTAACTCTGCCATGGCCGGTCCCAAGCCCGTGCTGCGAAAAGTGGAGGGTTGGGTGGTAGGAGAGCAGACCTGCCCTGTAAAAAACATTCACCCCTATATTTCAAGCTGTAACGACGGGGTGTTGGGAACAATTTTCAATCTTCAAGGTTTCAATTTTTTTAACTCTGCAATGGCCGGTCTCAAGCCCGTGCTGCGAAAAGAGGAGGGTTGGGTGTTGGAGAGCAAACCAGCCCCATAAAAATCATTCGCCCCTATATTGCAAGCCGTCATGATGGGGTGTGGGTAAAAGATTTCAATCTTCAAGGTTTCATTTTTTTTAACTCTGCCATGGCCGGTCCCATGCCCGTGCTGCGAAAAGAGGAGGGTTGGGTGGTAGGAGAGCAGACCTGCCCTGTAAAAAACATTCACCCCTATATTTCAAGCCGTAACGACAGGGTGTCGGGAACAATTTTCAATCTTCAAGGTTTCAATTTTTTTAACTCTGCCATGGCCGGTCCCAAGCCCGTGCTGCGAAAAGAGGAGGGTTGGGTGCTGGAGAGCAAACCAGCCCTGTAAAAATCATTCGCCCCTATATTGTAAGCCGTCATGATGGGGTGTGGGTAAAAGATTTCAATCTTCAAGGTTTCATTTTTTTAACTCTGCCATGGCCGGTCCCAAGCCCGTGCTGCGAAAAGAGGAGGGTTGGGTGGTAGGAGAGCAGACCTGCCCTGTAAAAAACATTCACCCCTATATTTCAAGCCGTAACGACGGGGTGTCGGGAACAATTTTCAATCTTCAAGGTTTGAATTTTTTTAACTCTGCCATGGCCGGTCCCAAGCCCGTGCTGCGAAAAGAGGAGGGTTGGGTGCTGGAAAGCAAACTAGCCCTGTAAAAATCATTCGCCCCTATATTGCAAGCCGTCATGATGGGGCGTGGGTAAAAGATTTCAATCTTCAAGGTTTCATTTTTTTTAACACTGCCATGGCCGGTCCCAAGCCCGTGCTGCGAAAAGAGGAGGGTTGGGTTGTAGGAGAGCAGACCTGCCCTGTAAAAAACATTCACCCCTATATTTCAAGCCGTAACAACGGGGTGTCGGGAACAATTTTCAAACTTTAAGGTTTCAATTTTTTTAACTCTGCCATGGCCGGTCCCAAGCCCGTGCTGCGAAAAGAGGAGGGTTGGGTGCTGGAGAGCAAACTAGCCCTGTAAAAATCATTCGCCCCTATATTGCAAGCCGTCATGATGGGGTGTGGGTAAAAGATTTCAATCTTCAAGGTTTCATTTTTTTTAACTCTGCCATGGCCGGTCCCAAGCCCGTGCTGCGAAAAGAGGAGGGTTGGGTGGTAGGAGAGCAGACCTGCCCTGTAAGAAACATTCACCCCTATATTTCAAGCCATAACGACGGGGTGTCGGGAACAATTTTCAATCTTCAAGGTTTGAATTTTTTTAACTCTGCCATGGCCGGTCCCAAGCCCGTGCTGCGAAAAGAGGAGGGTTGGGTGCTGGAGAGCAAACCAGCCCTGTAAAAATCATTCGCCCCTATATTGCAAGCAGTCATGATGGGGTGTGGGTAAAAGATTTCAATCTTCAAGGTTTCATTTTTTTTAACTCTGCCATGGCCGGTCCCAAGCCCGTGCTGCGAAAAGAGGAGGGTTGGGTGCTGGAGAGCAAACTAGCCCTGTAAAAATCATTCGCCCCTATATTGCAAGCCGTCATGATGGGGTGTGGGTAAAAGATTTCAATCTTCAAGGTTTCATTTTTTTTAACTCTGCCATGGCCGGTCCCAAGCCCGTGCTGCGAAAAGAGGAGGGTTGGGTGGTAGGAGAGCAGACCTGCCCTGTAAGAAACATTCACCCCTATATTTCAAGCCATAACGACGGGGTGTCGGGAACAATTTTCAATCTTCAAGGTTTGAATTTTTTTAACTCTGCCATGGCCGGTCCCAAGCCCGTGCTGCGAAAAGAGGAGGGTTGGGTGCTGGAGAGCAAACCAGCCCTTTAAAAATCATTCGCCCCTATATTGCAAGCAGTCATGATGGGGTGTGGGTAAAAGATTTCAATCTTCAAGGTTTCATTTTTTTTAACTCTGCCATGGCCGGTCCCAAGCCCTTGCTGCGAAAAGAGGAGGGTTGGGTGGTAGGAGAGCAGACCTGCCCTGTAAAAATCATTCACCCCTATATTGCAAGCCGTCATGATGGGGTGTGGGTAAAAGATTTCAATCTTCAGGGTTTCATTTTTTTTAACTCTGCCATGGCCGGTCCCAAGCCCATGCTGCGAAAAGAGGAGGGTTGGGTGGTAGGAGAGCAGACCTGCCCTGTAAAAATCATTCGCCCCTATATTGCAAGCCGTCATGATGGGGTGTGGGTAAAAGATTTCAATCTTCAGGGTTTCATTTTTTTTAACTCTGCCATGGCCGGTCCCAAGCCCGTGCTGTGAAAAGAGGAGGGTTGGGTGGTAGGAGAGCAGACCTGCCCTGTAAAAAACATTCACCCCTATATTTTGAGCCGTAACGACGGGGTGTCGGGAACAATTTTCAATCTTCAAGGTTTGAATTTTTTTAACTCTGCCATGGCCGGTCCCAAGCCCCTGCTGCGAAAAGAGGAGGGTTGGGTGCTGGAGAGCAAACCAGCCCTGTAAAAATCATTCGCCCCTATATTGCAAGCCATCATGATGGGGTGTGGGTAAAAGATTTCAATCTTCAAGGTTTGATTTTTTTTAACTCTGCCATGGCCGGTCCCAAGCCCGTGCTGCGAAAAGAGGAGGGTTGGGTGGTAGGAGAGCAGACCTGCCCTGTAAAAAACATTCACCCCTATATTTCAAGCTGTAACGACGGGGTGTTGGGAACAATTTTCAATCTTCAAGGTTTGAATTTTTTTAACTCTGCAATGGCCGGTCTCAAGCCCGTGCTGCGAAAAGAGGAGGGTTGGGTGTTGGAGAGCAAACCAGCCCCATAAAAATCATTCGCCCCTATATTGCAAGCCGTCATGATGGGGTGTGGGTAAAAGATTTCAATCTTCAAGGTTTCATTTTTTTTTAACTCTGCCATGGCCGGTCCCAAGCCCATGCTGCGAAAAGAGGAGGGTTGGGTGGTAGGAGAGCAGACCTGCCCTGTAAAAATCATTCACCCCTATATTGCAAGCCGTCATGATGGGGTGTGGGTAAAAGATTTCAATCTTCAGGGTTTCATTTTTTTTAACTCTGCCATGGCCGGTCCCAAGCCCGTGCTGCGAAAAGAGGAGGGTTGGGTGGTAGGAGAGCAGACCTGCCCTGTAAAAAACATTCACCCCTATATTTTGAGCCGTAACGACGGGGTGTCGGGAACAATTTTCAATCTTCAAGGTTTGAATTTTTTTAACTCTGCCATGGCCGGTCCCAAGCCCGTGCTGCGAAAAGAGGAGGGTTGGGTGCTGGAGAGCAAACCAGCCCTGTAAAAATCATTCGCCCCTATATTGCAAGCCGTCATGATGGGGTGTGGGTAAAAGATTTCAATCTTCAAGGTTTGATTTTTTTTAACTCTGCCATTGCCGGTCCCAAGCCCGTGCTGCGAAAAGAGGAGGGTTGGGTGGTAGGAGAGCAGACCTGCCCTGTAAAAAACATTCACCCCTATATTTCAAGCTGTAACGACGGGGTGTTGGGAACAATTTTCAATCTTCAAGGTTTCAATTTTTTTAACTCTGCAATGGCCGGTCTCAAGCCCGTGCTGCGAAAAGAGGAGGGTTGGGTGTTGGAGAGCAAACCAGCCCCATAAAAATCATTCGCCCCTATATTGCAAGCCGTCATGATGGGGTGTGGGTAAAAGATTTCAATCTTCAATGTTTCATTTTTTTTAACTCTGCCATGGCCGGTCCCATGCCCGTGCTGCGAAAAGAGGAGGGTTGGGTGGTAGGAGAGCAGACCTGCCCTGTAAAAAACATTCACCCCTATATTTCAAGCCGTAACGACGGGGTGTCGGGAACAATTTTCAATCTTCAAGGTTTCAATTTTTTTAGCTCTGCCATGGCCGGTCCCAAGCCCGTGCTGCGAAAAGAGGAGGGTTGGGTGCTGGAGAGCAAAAAAGCCCTGTAAAAATCATTCGCCCCTATATTGCAAGCCGTCATGATGGGGTGTGGGTAAAAGATTTCAATCTTCAAGGTTTCATTTTTTTAACTCTGCCATGGCCGGTCCCAAGCCCGTGCTGCGAAAAGAGGAGGGTTGGGTGGTAGGAGAGCAGACCTGCCCTGTAAAAAACATTCACCCCTATATTTCAAGCCGTAACGACGGGGTGTCGGGAACAATTTTCAATCTTCAAGGTTTGAATTTTTTTAACTCTGCCATGGCCGGTCCCAAGCCCGTGCTGCGAAAAGAGGAGGGTTGGGTGCTGGAGAGCAAACTAGCCCTGTAAAAATCATTCGCCCCTATATTGCAAGCCGTCATGATGGGGCGTGGGTAAAAGATTTCAATCTTCAAGGTTTCATTTTTTTTTAACACTGCCATGGCCGGTCCCAAGCCCGTGCTGCGAAAAGAGGAGGGTTGTGTTGTAGGAGAGCAGACCTGCCCTGTAAAAAACATTCACCCCTATATTTCAAGCCGTAACAACGGGGTGTCGGGAACAATTTTCAAACTTTAAGGTTTCAATTTTTTTAACTCTGCCATGGCCGGTCCCAAGCCCATGCTGCGAAAAGAGGAGGGTTGGGTGGTAGGAGAGCAGACCTGCCCTGTAAAAATCATTCGCCCCTATATTGCAAGCCGTCATGATGGGGTGTGGGTAAAAGATTTCAATCTTCAGGGTTTCATTTTTTTTAACTCTGCCATGGCCGGTCCCAAGCCCGTGCTGCGAAAAGAGGAGGGTTGGGTGGTAGGAGGGCAGACCTGCCCTGTAAAAAACATTCACCCCTATATTTTGAGCCGTAACGACGGGGTGTCGGGAACAATTTTCAATCTTCAAGGTTTGAATTTTTTTAACTCTGCCATGGCCGGTCCCAAGCCCGTGCTGCGAAAAGAGGAGGGTTGGGTGCTGGAGAGCAAACCAGCCCTGTAAAAATCATTCGCCCCTATATTGCAAGCCGTCATGATGGGGTGTGGGTAAAAGATTTCAATCTTCAAGGTTTCATTTTTTTAACTCTGCCATGGCCGGTCCCAAGCCCGTGCTGCGAAAAGAGGAGGGTTGGGTGGTAGGAGAGCAGACCTGCCCTGTAAAAAACATTCACCCCTATATTTCAAGCCGTAACGACGGGGTGTCGGGAACAATTTTCAATCTTCAAGGTTTGAATTTTTTAACTCTGCCATGGCCGGTCCCAAGCCCGTGCTGCGAAAAGAGGAGGGTTGGGTGCTGGAGAGCAAACCAGCCCTGTAAAAATCATTCGCCCCTATATTGCAAGCAGTCATGATGGGGTGTGGGAAAAATATTTCAATCTTCAAGGTTTCATTTTTTTTTAACTCTGCCATGGCCGGTCCCAAGCCCGTGCTGTGAAAAGAGGAGGGTTGGGTGGTAGGAGAGCAGACCTGCCCTGTAAAAATCATTCGCCCCTATATTGCAAGCCGTCATGATGGGGTGTGGGTAAAAGATTTCAATCTTCAGGGTTTCATTTTTTTTAACTCTGCCATGGCCGGTCCCAAGCCCATGCTGCGAAAAGAGGAGGGTTGGGTGGTAGGAGAGCAGACCTGCCCTGTAAAAATCATTCGCCCCTATATTGCAAGCCGTCATGATGGGGTGTGGGTAAAAGATTTCAATCTTCAAGGTTTGATTTTTTTTAACTCTGCCATGGCCGGTCCCACGCCCTTGCTGCGAAAAGAGGAGGGTTGGGTGGTAGGAGAGCAGACCTGCCCTGTAAAAAACATTCACCCCTATATTTCAAGCTGTAACGACGGGGTGTTGGGAACAATTTTCAATCTTCAAGGTTTCAATTTTTTTAACTCTGCCATGGCCGGTCCCAAGCCCGTGCTGCGAAAAGAGGAGGGTTGGGTGCTGGAGAGCAAACCAGCCCTGTAAAAATCATTCGCCCCTATATTGCAAGCTGTCATGATGGGGTGTGGGTAAAAGATTTCAATCATCCAGGTTTCATTTTTTTTAACTCTGCCATGGCCGGTCCCAAGCCCGTGCTGCGAAAAGAGGAGGGTTGCGTTGTAGGAGAGCAGACCTGCCCTGTAAAAAACATTCACCCCTATATTTCAAGCCGTAACAACGGGGTGTCGGGAACAATTTTCAAACTTTAAGGTTTCAATTTTTTTAACTCTGCCATGGCCGGTCCCAAGCCCGTGCTGCGAAAAGAGGAGGGTTGGGTGCTGGAGAGCAAACTAGCCCTGTAAAAATCATTCACCCCTATATTGCAAGCCGTCATGATGGGGTGTGGGTAAAAGATTTCAATCTTCAAGGTTTCATTTTTTTTAACTCTGCCATGGCCGGTCCCAAGCCCATGCTGCGAAAAGAGGAGGGTTGGGTGGTAGGAGAGCAGACCTGCCCTGTAAGAAACATTCACCCATATATTTCAAGCCGTAACGACGGGGTGTCGGGAACAATTTTCAATCTTCAAGGTTTGAATTTTTTTAACTCTGCCATGGCCGGTCCCAAGCCCGTGCTGCGAAAAGAGGAGGGTTGGGTGCTGGAGAGCAAACCAGCCCTGTAAAAATAATTCGCCCCTATATTGCAAGCCGTCATGATGGGGTGTGGGTAAAAGATTTCAATCTTCAAGGTTTCATTTTTTTTTAACTCTGCCATGGCCGGTCCCAAGCCCGTGCTGCAAAAAGAGGAGGGTTGGGTGGTAGGAGAGCAGACCTGCCCTGTAAAAAACATTCACCCCTATATTTCAAGCCGTAACGACGGGGTGTCGGGAACAATTTTCAATCTTCAAGGTTTCATTTTTTTAACTCTGCCATGGCCGGTCCCAAGCCCGTGCTGCGAAAAGAGGAGGGTTGGGTGGTAGGAGAGCAGACCTGCCCTGTAAAAAACATTCACCCCTATATTTCAAGCCGTAACGACGGGGTGTCGGGAACAATTTTCAATCTTCAAGGTTTGAATTTTTTAACTCTGCCATGGCCGGTCCCAAGCCCGTGCTGCGAAAAGAGGAGGGTTGGGTGCTGGAGAGTAAACCAGCCCTGTAAGAAACATTCACCCCTATATTGCAAGCCGTCATGATGGGGTGTGGGTAAAAGATTTCAATCTTCAAGGTTTCATTTTTTTTTAACTCTGCCATGGCCGGTCCCAAGCCCGTGCTGCAAAAAGAGGAGGGTTGGGTGGTAGGAGAGCAGACCTGCCCTGTAAAAATCATTCGCCCCTATATTGCAAGCCGTCATGATGGGGTGTGGGTAAAAGATTTCAATCTTCAGGGTTTCATTTTTTTTAACTCTGCCATGGCCGGTCCCAAGCCCATGCTGCGAAAAGAGGAGGGTTGGGTGGTAGGAGAGCAGACCTGCCCTGTAAAAATCATTCGCCCCTATATTGCAAGCCGTCATGATGGGGTGTGGGTAAAAGATTTCAATCTTCTAGGTTTCATTTTTTTTAACTCTGCCATGGCCGGTCCCAAGCCCGTGCTGCGAAAAGAGGAGGGTTGGGTGGTAGGAGAGCAGACCTGCCCTGTAAAAAACATTCACCCCTATATTTTGAGCCGTAAAGACGGGGTGTCGGGATCAATTTTCAATCTTCAAGGTTTGAATTTTTTTAACTCTGCCATGGCCGGTCCCAAGCCCGTGCTGTGAAAAGAGGAGGGTTGGGTGCTGGAGAGCAAACCAGCCCTGTAAAAATCATTCGCCCCTATATTGCAAGCCGTCATGATGGGGTGTGGGTAAAAGATTTCAATCTTCAAGGTTTGATTTTTTTTAACTCTGCCATGGCCGGTCCCAAGCCCGTGCTGCGAAAAGAGGAGGGTTGGGTGGTAGGAGAGCAGACCTGCCCTGTAAAAAACATTCACCCCTATATTTCAAGCTGTAACGACGGGGTGTTGGGAACAATTTTCAATCTTCAAGGTTTCAATTTTTTTAACTCGGCAATGGCCGGTCTCAAGCCCGTGCTGCGAAAAGAGGAGGGTTGGGTGTTGGAGAGCAAACCAGCCCCATAAAAATCATTCGCCCCTATATTGCAAGCCGTCATGATGGGGTGTGGGTAAAAGATTTCAATCTTCAAGGTTTCATTTTTTTTAACTCTGCCATGGCTGGTCCCATGCCCGTGCTGCGAAAAGAGGAGGGTTGGGTGGTAGGAGAGCAGACCTGCCCTGTAAAAAACATTCACCCCTATATTTCAAGCCGTAACGACGGGGTGTCGGGAACAATTTTCAATCTTCAAGGTTTCAATTTTTTTAACTCTGCCATGGCCGGTCCCAAGCCCGTGCTGCGAAAAGAGGAGCGTTGGGTGCTGGAGAGCAAACCAGCCCTGTAAAAATCATTCGCCCCTATATTGCAAGCCGTCATGATGGGGTGTGGGTAAAAGATTTCAATCTTCAAGGTTTCATTTTTTTTAACTCTGCCATGGCCGGTCCCAAGCCCGTACTGCGAAAAGAGGAGGGTTGGGTGGTAGGAGAGCAGACCTGCCCTGTAAAAAACATTCACCCCCTATATTTCAAGCCGTAACGACGGGGTGTCGGGAACAATTTTCAATCTTCAAGGTTTCAATTTTTTTAACTCTGCCATGGCCGGTCCCAAACCCGTGCTGCGAAAAGAGGAGGGTTGGGTGCTGGAGAGCAAACCAGCCCTGTAAAAATCATTCGCCCCTATATTGCAAGCCGTCATGATGGGGTGTGGGTAAAAGATTTCAATCTTCAAGGTTTCATTTTTTTTAACTCTGCCATGGCCGGTCCCAAGCCCGTGCTGCGAAAAGAGGAGGGTTGGGTGGTAGGAGAGCAGACCTGCCCTGTAAAAAACATCCACCCCTATATTTAAAGCCGTAACGATGGGGTGTCGGGAACAATTTTCAATCTTCAATGGTTCAATTTTTTTAACTCTGCCATGGCCGGTCCCAAGCCCGTGCTGCGAAAAGAGGAGGGTTGGGTGCTGGAGAGCAAACCAGCCCTGTAAAAATCATTCGCCCCTATATTGCAAGCCGTCATGGTTGGGTGTGGGTAAAAGATTTCAATCTTCAAGGTTTCATTTTATTTTAACTCTGCCATGGCCGGTCCCAAGCCCGTGCTGCGAAAAGAGGAGGGTTGGGTGGTAGGAGAGCAGACCTGCCCTGTAAAAAACATTCACCCCTATATTTTGAGCCGTAACGACGGGGTGTCGGGAATAATTTTCAATCTTCAAGGTTTGAATTTTTTTAACTCTGCCATGGCCGGTCCCAAGCCCGTGCTGCGAAAAGAGGAGGGTTGGGTGCTGGAGAGCAAAGCAGCCCTGTAAAAATCATTCGCCCCTATATTGCAAGCCGTCATGATGGGGTGTGGGTAAAAGATTTCAATCTTCAAGGTTTCATTTTTTTAACTCTGCCATGGCCGGTCCCAAGCCCGTGCTGCGAAAAGAGGAGGGTTGGGTGGTAGGAGAGCAGACCTGCCCTGTAAAAAACATTCACCCCTATATTTCAAGCCGTAGTGACGGGGTGTTGGGAACAATTTTCAATCTTCAAGGTTTGAATTTTTTTAACTCTGCCATGGCCGGTCCCAAGCCGTGCTGCGAAAAGAGGAGGGTTGGGTGTTGGAGAGCAAACCAGCCCCATAAAAATCATTCGCCCCTATATTGCAAGCCGTCATGATGGGGTGTGGGTAAAAGATTTCAATCTTCAAGGTTTCATTTTTTTTAACTCTGCCATGGCCGGTCCCAAGCCCGTGCTGCGAAAAGAGGAGGGTTGGGTGGTAGGAGAGCAGACCTGCCCTGTAAAAAACATTCACCCCTATATTTTGAGCCGTAACGACGGGGTGTCGGGAACAATTTTCAATCTTCAAGGTTTGAATTTTTTTAACTCTGCCATGGCCGGTCCCAAGCCCGTGCTGCGAAAAGAGGAGGGTTGGGTGTTGGAGAGCAAACCAGCCCCATAAAAATCATTCGCCCCTATATTGCAAGCCGTCATGATGGGGCGTGGGTAAAAGATTTTCAATCTTCAAGGTTTCATTTTTTTTAACACTGCCATGGCCGGTCCCAAGCCCGTGCTGCGAAAAGAGGAGGGTTGGGTGGTAGGAGAGCAGACCTGCCCTGTAAAAAACATTCACCCCTATATTTCGAGCCGTAACGACGGGGTGTCGGGAACAATTTTCAATCTTCAAGGTTTGAATTTTTTTAACTCTGCCATGGCCGGTCCCAAGCCCGTGCTGCGAAAAGAGGAGGGTTGGGTGCTGGAGAGCAAACCAGCCCTGTAAAAATCATTCGCCCCTATATTGCAAGCCGTCATGATGGGGTGTGGGTAAAAGATTTCAATCTTCAAGGTTTCATTTTTTTAACTCTGCCATGGCTGGTCCCAAGCCCGTGCTGCGAAAAGAGGAGGGTTGGGTGGTAGGAGAGCAGACCTGCCCTATAAGAAACATTCACCCCTATATTTCAAGCCGTAACGACGGGGTGTCGGGAACAATTTTCAATCTTCAAGGTTTGAATTTTTATAAACTCTGCCATGGCCGGTCCCAAGCCCGTGCTGCGAAAAGAGGGTTGGGTGCTGGAGAGCAAACCAGCCCTGTAAAAATCATTCGCCCCTATATTGCAAGCCGTCATGATGGGGTGTGGGTAAAAGATTTCAATCTTCAAGGTTTCATTTTTTTTTAACTCTGCCATGGCCGGTCCCAAGCCCGTGCTGCGAAAAGAGGAGGGTTTGGTGGTAGGAGAGCAGACCTGCCCTGTAAAAATCATTCGCCCCTATATTTCAAGCCGTAACGACGGGGTGTCGGGAACAATTTTCAATCTTCAAGGTTTGAATTTTTTTAACTCTGCCATGGCCGGTCCCAAGCCCGTGCTGCGAAAAGAGGAGGGTTGGGTGTTGGAGAGCAAACCAGCCCCATAAAAATCATTCGCCCCTATATTGCAAGCCGTCATGATGGGGCTTGGGTAAAAGATTTCAATCTTCAAGGTTTCATTTTTTTTAACACTGCCATGGCCGGTCCCAAGCCCGTGCTGCGAAAAGAGGAGGGTTGGGTGGTAGGAGAGCAGACCTGCCCTGTAAAAAACATTCACCCCTATATTTCGAGCCGTAACGACGGGGTGTCGGGAACAATTTTCAATCTTCAAGGTTTGAATTTTTTTAACTCTGCCATGGCCGGTCCCAAGCCCGTGCTGCGAAAAGAGGAGGGTTGGGTGCTGGAGAGCAAACCAGCCCTGTAAAAATCATTCGCCCCTATATTGCAAGCCGTCATGATGGGGTGTGGGTAAAAGATTTCAATCTTCAAGGTTTCACTTTTTTTTAACTCTGCCATGGCCGGTCCCAAGCCCGTGCTGCGAAAAGAGGAGGGTTGGGTGGTAGGAGAGCAGACCTGCCCTGTAAAAAACATCCACCCCTATATTTAAAGCCGTAACGATGGGGTGTCGGGAACAATTTTCAATCTTCAAGGTTTGAATTTTTTTAACTCTGCCATGGCCGGTCCCAAGCCCGTGCTGCGAAAAGAGGAGGGTTGGGTGCTGGAGAGCAAAGCAGCTCTGTAAAAATCATTCGCCCCTATATTGCAAGCCGTCATGATGGGGTGTGGGTAAAAGATTTCAATCTTCAAGGTTTCATTTTTTTTAACTCTGCCATGGCCGGTCCCAAGCCCGTGCTGCGAAAAGAGGAGGGTTGGGTGGTAGGAGAGCAGACCTGCCCTGTAAAAAACATTCACCCCTATATTTCAAGCCGTAATGACGGGGTGTTGGGAACAATTTTCAATCTTCAAGGTTTGAATTTTTTTAACTCTGCCATGGCCGGTCCCAAGCCCGTGCTGCGAAAAGAGGAGGGTTGGGTGTTGGAGAGCAAACCAGCCCCATAAAAATCATTCGCCCCTATATTGCAAGCCGTCATGATGGGGCGTGGGTAAAAGATTTTCAATCTTCAAGGTTTCATTTTTTTTAACACTGCCATGGCCGGTCCCAAGCCCGTGCTGCGAAAAGAGGAGGGTTGGGTGGTAGGAGAGCAGACCTGCCCTGTAAAAAACATTCACCCCTATATTTCGAGCCGTAACGACGGGGTGTCGGGAACAATTTTCAATCTTCAAGGTTTGAATTTTTTTAACTCTGCCATGGCCGGTCCCAAGCCCCTGCTGCGAAAAGAGGAGGGTTGGGTGCTGGAGAGCAAACCAGCCCTGTAAAAATCATTCGCCCCTATATTGCAAGCCATCATGATGGGGTGTGGGTAAAAGATTTCAATCTTCAAGGTTTGATTTTTTTTAACTCTGCCATGGCCGGTCCCAAGCCCGTGCTGCGAAAAGAGGAGGGTTGGGTGGTAGGAGAGCAGACCTGCCCTGTAAAAAACATTCACCCCTATATTTCAAGCTGTAACGACGGGGTGTTGGGAACAATTTTCAATCTTCAAGGTTTGAATTTTTTTAACTCTGCAATGGCCGGTCTCAAGCCCGTGCTGCGAAAAGAGGAGGGTTGGGTGTTGGAGAGCAAACCAGCCCCATAAAAATCATTCGCCCCTATATTGCAAGCCGTCATGATGGGGTGTGGGTAAAAGATTTCAATCTTCAAGGTTTCATTTTTTTTTAACTCTGCCATGGCCGGTCCCAAGCCCATGCTGCGAAAAGAGGAGGGTTGGGTGGTAGGAGAGCAGACCTGCCCTGTAAAAATCATTCACCCCTATATTGCAAGCCGTCATGATGGGGTGTGGGTAAAAGATTTCAATCTTCAGGGTTTCATTTTTTTTAACTCTGCCATGGCCGGTCCCAAGCCCGTGCTGCGAAAAGAGGAGGGTTGGGTGGTAGGAGAGCAGACCTGCCCTGTAAAAAACATTCACCCCTATATTTTGAGCCGTAACGACGGGGTGTCGGGAACAATTTTCAATCTTCAAGGTTTGAATTTTTTTAACTCTGCCATGGCCGGTCCCAAGCCCGTGCTGCGAAAAGAGGAGGGTTGGGTGCTGGAGAGCAAACCAGCCCTGTAAAAATCATTCGCCCCTATATTGCAAGCCGTCATGATGGGGTGTGGGTAAAAGATTTCAATCTTCAAGGTTTGATTTTTTTTAACTCTGCCATTGCCGGTCCCAAGCCCGTGCTGCGAAAAGAGGAGGGTTGGGTGGTAGGAGAGCAGACCTGCCCTGTAAAAAACATTCACCCCTATATTTCAAGCTGTAACGACGGGGTGTTGGGAACAATTTTCAATCTTCAAGGTTTCAATTTTTTTAACTCTGCAATGGCCGGTCTCAAGCCCGTGCTGCGAAAAGAGGAGGGTTGGGTGTTGGAGAGCAAACCAGCCCCATAAAAATCATTCGCCCCTATATTGCAAGCCGTCATGATGGGGTGTGGGTAAAAGATTTCAATCTTCAATGTTTCATTTTTTTTAACTCTGCCATGGCCGGTCCCATGCCCGTGCTGCGAAAAGAGGAGGGTTGGGTGGTAGGAGAGCAGACCTGCCCTGTAAAAAACATTCACCCCTATATTTCAAGCCGTAACGACGGGGTGTCGGGAACAATTTTCAATCTTCAAGGTTTCAATTTTTTTAGCTCTGCCATGGCCGGTCCCAAGCCCGTGCTGCGAAAAGAGGAGGGTTGGGTGCTGGAGAGCAAAAAAGCCCTGTAAAAATCATTCGCCCCTATATTGCAAGCCGTCATGATGGGGTGTGGGTAAAAGATTTCAATCTTCAAGGTTTCATTTTTTTAACTCTGCCATGGCCGGTCCCAAGCCCGTGCTGCGAAAAGAGGAGGGTTGGGTGGTAGGAGAGCAGACCTGCCCTGTAAAAAACATTCACCCCTATATTTCAAGCCGTAACGACGGGGTGTCGGGAACAATTTTCAATCTTCAAGGTTTGAATTTTTTTAACTCTGCCATGGCCGGTCCCAAGCCCGTGCTGCGAAAAGAGGAGGGTTGGGTGCTGGAGAGCAAACTAGCCCTGTAAAAATCATTCGCCCCTATATTGCAAGCCGTCATGATGGGGCGTGGGTAAAAGATTTCAATCTTCAAGGTTTCATTTTTTTTTAACACTGCCATGGCCGGTCCCAAGCCCGTGCTGCGAAAAGAGGAGGGTTGGGTTGTAGGAGAGCAGACCTGCCCTGTAAAAAACATTCACCCCTATATTTCAAGCCGTAACAACGGGGTGTCGGGAACAATTTTCAAACTTTAAGGTTTCAATTTTTTTAACTCTGCCATGGCCGGTCCCAAGCCCATGCTGCGAAAAGAGGAGGGTTGGGTGGTAGGAGAGCAGACCTGCCCTGTAAAAATCATTCGCCCCTATATTGCAAGCCGTCATGATGGGGTGTGGGTAAAAGATTTCAATCTTCAGGGTTTCATTTTTTTTAACTCTGCCATGGCCGGTCCCAAGCCCGTGCTGCGAAAAGAGGAGGGTTGGGTGGTAGGAGGGCAGACCTGCCCTGTAAAAAACATTCACCCCTATATTTTGAGCCGTAACGACGGGGTGTCGGGAACAATTTTCAATCTTCAAGGTTTGAATTTTTTTAACTCTGCCATGGCCGGTCCCAAGCCCGTGCTGCGAAAAGAGGAGGGTTGGGTGCTGGAGAGCAAACCAGCCCTGTAAAAATCATTCGCCCCTATATTGCAAGCCGTCATGATGGGGTGTGGGTAAAAGATTTCAATCTTCAAGGTTTCATTTTTTTAACTCTGCCATGGCCGGTCCCAAGCCCGTGCTGCGAAAAGAGGAGGGTTGGGTGGTAGGAGAGCAGACCTGCCCTGTAAAAAACATTCACCCCTATATTTCAAGCCGTAACGACGGGGTGTCGGGAACAATTTTCAATCTTCAAGGTTTGAATTTTTTAACTCTGCCATGGCCGGTCCCAAGCCCGTGCTGCGAAAAGAGGAGGGTTGGGTGCTGGAGAGCAAACCAGCCCTGTAAAAATCATTCGCCCCTATATTGCAAGCAGTCATGATGGGGTGTGGGAAAAATATTTCAATCTTCAAGGTTTCATTTTTTTTTAACTCTGCCATGGCCGGTCCCAAGCCCGTGCTGTGAAAAGAGGAGGGTTGGGTGGTAGGAGAGCAGACCTGCCCTGTAAAAATCATTCGCCCCTATATTGCAAGCCGTCATGATGGGGTGTGGGTAAAAGATTTCAATCTTCAGGGTTTCATTTTTTTTAACTCTGCCATGGCCGGTCCCAAGCCCATGCTGCGAAAAGAGGAGGGTTGGGTGGTAGGAGAGCAGACCTGCCCTGTAAAAATCATTCGCCCCTATATTGCAAGCCGTCATGATGGGGTGTGGGTAAAAGATTTCAATCTTCAAGGTTTGATTTTTTTTAACTCTGCCATGGCCGGTCCCACGCCCTTGCTGCGAAAAGAGGAGGGTTGGGTGGTAGGAGAGCAGACCTGCCCTGTAAAAAACATTCACCCCTATATTTCAAGCTGTAACGACGGGGTGTTGGGAACAATTTTCAATCTTCAAGGTTTCAATTTTTTTAACTCTGCCATGGCCGGTCCCAAGCCCGTGCTGCGAAAAGAGGAGGGTTGGGTGCTGGAGAGCAAACCAGCCCTGTAAAAATCATTCGCCCCTATATTGCAAGCTGTCATGATGGGGTGTGGGTAAAAGATTTCAATCATCCAGGTTTCATTTTTTTTAACTCTGCCATGGCCGGTCCCAAGCCCGTGCTGCGAAAAGAGGAGGGTTGCGTTGTAGGAGAGCAGACCTGCCCTGTAAAAAACATTCACCCCTATATTTCAAGCCGTAACAACGGGGTGTCGGGAACAATTTTCAAACTTTAAGGTTTCAATTTTTTTAACTCTGCCATGGCCGGTCCCAAGCCCGTGCTGCGAAAAGAGGAGGGTTGGGTGCTGGAGAGCAAACTAGCCCTGTAAAAATCATTCACCCCTATATTGCAAGCCGTCATGATGGGGTGTGGGTAAAAGATTTCAATCTTCAAGGTTTCATTTTTTTTAACTCTGCCATGGCCGGTCCCAAGCCCATGCTGCGAAAAGAGGAGGGTTGGGTGGTAGGAGAGCAGACCTGCCCTGTAAGAAACATTCACCCATATATTTCAAGCCGTAACGACGGGGTGTCGGGAACAATTTTCAATCTTCAAGGTTTGAATTTTTTTAACTCTGCCATGGCCGGTCCCAAGCCCGTGCTGCGAAAAGAGGAGGGTTGGGTGCTGGAGAGCAAACCAGCCCTGTAAAAATAATTCGCCCCTATATTGCAAGCCGTCATGATGGGGTGTGGGTAAAAGATTTCAATCTTCAAGGTTTCATTTTTTTTTAACTCTGCCATGGCCGGTCCCAAGCCCGTGCTGCAAAAAGAGGAGGGTTGGGTGGTAGGAGAGCAGACCTGCCCTGTAAAAAACATTCACCCCTATATTTCAAGCCGTAACGACGGGGTGTCGGGAACAATTTTCAATCTTCAAGGTTTCATTTTTTTAACTCTGCCATGGCCGGTCCCAAGCCCGTGCTGCGAAAAGAGGAGGGTTGGGTGGTAGGAGAGCAGACCTGCCCTGTAAAAAACATTCACCCCTATATTTCAAGCCGTAACGACGGGGTGTCGGGAACAATTTTCAATCTTCAAGGTTTGAATTTTTTAACTCTGCCATGGCCGGTCCCAAGCCCGTGCTGCGAAAAGAGGAGGGTTGGGTGCTGGAGAGTAAACCAGCCCTGTAAGAAACATTCACCCCTATATTGCAAGCCGTCATGATGGGGTGTGGGTAAAAGATTTCAATCTTCAAGGTTTCATTTTTTTTTAACTCTGCCATGGCCGGTCCCAAGCCCGTGCTGCAAAAAGAGGAGGGTTGGGTGGTAGGAGAGCAGACCTGCCCTGTAAAAATCATTCGCCCCTATATTGCAAGCCGTCATGATGGGGTGTGGGTAAAAGATTTCAATCTTCAGGGTTTCATTTTTTTTAACTCTGCCATGGCCGGTCCCAAGCCCATGCTGCGAAAAGAGGAGGGTTGGGTGGTAGGAGAGCAGACCTGCCCTGTAAAAATCATTCGCCCCTATATTGCAAGCCGTCATGATGGGGTGTGGGTAAAAGATTTCAATCTTCTAGGTTTCATTTTTTTTAACTCTGCCATGGCCGGTCCCAAGCCCGTGCTGCGAAAAGAGGAGGGTTGGGTGGTAGGAGAGCAGACCTGCCCTGTAAAAAACATTCACCCCTATATTTTGAGCCGTAAAGACGGGGTGTCGGGATCAATTTTCAATCTTCAAGGTTTGAATTTTTTTAACTCTGCCATGGCCGGTCCCAAGCCCGTGCTGCGAAAAGAGGAGGGTTGGGTGCTGGAGAGCAAACCAGCCCTGTAAAAATCATTCGCCCCTATATTGCAAGCCGTCATGATGGGGTGTGGGTAAAAGATTTCAATCTTCAAGGTTTGATTTTTTTTAACTCTGCCATGGCCGGTCCCAAGCCCGTGCTGCGAAAAGAGGAGGGTTGGGTGGTAGGAGAGCAGACCTGCCCTGTAAAAAACATTCACCCCTATATTTCAAGCTGTAACGACGGGGTGTTGGGAACAATTTTCAATCTTCAAGGTTTCAATTTTTTTAACTCGGCAATGGCCGGTCTCAAGCCCGTGCTGCGAAAAGAGGAGGGTTGGGTGTTGGAGAGCAAACCAGCCCCATAAAAATCATTCGCCCCTATATTGCAAGCCGTCATGATGGGGTGTGGGTAAAAGATTTCAATCTTCAAGGTTTCATTTTTTTTAACTCTGCCATGGCTGGTCCCATGCCCGTGCTGCGAAAAGAGGAGGGTTGGGTGGTAGGAGAGCAGACCTGCCCTGTAAAAAACATTCACCCCTATATTTCAAGCCGTAACGACGGGGTGTCGGGAACAATTTTCAATCTTCAAGGTTTCAATTTTTTTAACTCTGCCATGGCCGGTCCCAAGCCCGTGCTGCGAAAAGAGGAGGGTTGGGTGCTGGAGAGCAAACCAGCCCTGTAAAAATCATTCGCCCCTATATTGCAAGCCGTCATGATGGGGTGTGGGTAAAAGATTTCAATCTTCAAGGTTTCATTTTTTTTAACTCTGCCATGGCCGGTCCCAAGCCCGTACTGCGAAAAGAGGAGGGTTGGGTGGTAGGAGAGCAGACCTGCCCTGTAAAAAACATTCACCCCCTATATTTCAAGCCGTAACGACGGGGTGTCGGGAACAATTTTCAATCTTCAAGGTTTCAATTTTTTTAACTCTGCCATGGCCGGTCCCAAACCCGTGCTGCGAAAAGAGGAGGGTTGGGTGCTGGAGAGCAAACCAGCCCTGTAAAAATCATTCGCCCCTATATTGCAAGCCGTCATGATGGGGTGTGGGTAAAAGATTTCAATCTTCAAGGTTTCATTTTTTTTAACTCTGCCATGGCCGGTCCCAAGCCCGTGCTGCGAAAAGAGGAGGGTTGGGTGGTAGGAGAGCAGACCTGCCCTGTAAAAAACATCCACCCCTATATTTAAAGCCGTAACGATGGGGTGTCGGGAACAATTTTCAATCTTCAATGGTTCAATTTTTTTAACTCTGCCATGGCCGGTCCCAAGCCCGTGCTGCGAAAAGAGGAGGGTTGGGTGCTGGAGAGCAAACCAGCCCTGTAAAAATCATTCGCCCCTATATTGCAAGCCGTCATGGTTGGGTGTGGGTAAAAGATTTCAATCTTCAAGGTTTCATTTTATTTTAACTCTGCCATGGCCGGTCCCAAGCCCGTGCTGCGAAAAGAGGAGGGTTGGGTGGTAGGAGAGCAGACCTGCCCTGTAAAAAACATTCACCCCTATATTTTGAGCCGTAACGACGGGGTGTCGGGAATAATTTTCAATCTTCAAGGTTTGAATTTTTTTAACTCTGCCATGGCCGGTCCCAAGCCCGTGCTGCGAAAAGAGGAGGGTTGGGTGCTGGAGAGCAAAGCAGCCCTGTAAAAATCATTCGCCCCTATATTGCAAGCCGTCATGATGGGGTGTGGGTAAAAGATTTCAATCTTCAAGGTTTCATTTTTTTAACTCTGCCATGGCCGGTCCCAAGCCCGTGCTGCGAAAAGAGGAGGGTTGGGTGGTAGGAGAGCAGACCTGCCCTGTAAAAAACATTCACCCCTATATTTCAAGCCGTAGTGACGGGGTGTTGGGAACAATTTTCAATCTTCAAGGTTTGAATTTTTTTAACTCTGCCATGGCCGGTCCCAAGCCGTGCTGCGAAAAGAGGAGGGTTGGGTGTTGGAGAGCAAACCAGCCCCATAAAAATCATTCGCCCCTATATTGCAAGCCGTCATGATGGGGTGTGGGTAAAAGATTTCAATCTTCAAGGTTTCATTTTTTTTAACTCTGCCATGGCCGGTCCCAAGCCCGTGCTGCGAAAAGAGGAGGGTTGGGTGGTAGGAGAGCAGACCTGCCCTGTAAAAAACATTCACCCCTATATTTTGAGCCGTAACGACGGGGTGTCGGGAACAATTTTCAATCTTCAAGGTTTGAATTTTTTTAACTCTGCCATGGCCGGTCCCAAGCCCGTGCTGCGAAAAGAGGAGGGTTGGGTGTTGGAGAGCAAACCAGCCCCATAAAAATCATTCGCCCCTATATTGCAAGCCGTCATGATGGGGCGTGGGTAAAAGATTTTCAATCTTCAAGGTTTCATTTTTTTTAACACTGCCATGGCCGGTCCCAAGCCCGTGCTGCGAAAAGAGGAGGGTTGGGTGGTAGGAGAGCAGACCTGCCCTGTAAAAAACATTCACCCCTATATTTCGAGCCGTAACGACGGGGTGTCGGGAACAATTTTCAATCTTCAAGGTTTGAATTTTTTTAACTCTGCCATGGCCGGTCCCAAGCCCGTGCTGCGAAAAGAGGAGGGTTGGGTGCTGGAGAGCAAACCAGCCCTGTAAAAATCATTCGCCCCTATATTGCAAGCCGTCATGATGGGGTGTGGGTAAAAGATTTCAATCTTCAAGGTTTCATTTTTTTAACTCTGCCATGGCTGGTCCCAAGCCCGTGCTGCGAAAAGAGGAGGGTTGGGTGGTAGGAGAGCAGACCTGCCCTATAAGAAACATTCACCCCTATATTTCAAGCCGTAACGACGGGGTGTCGGGAACAATTTTCAATCTTCAAGGTTTGAATTTTTATAAACTCTGCCATGGCCGGTCCCAAGCCCGTGCTGCGAAAAGAGGGTTGGGTGCTGGAGAGCAAACCAGCCCTGTAAAAATCATTCGCCCCTATATTGCAAGCCGTCATGATGGGGTGTGGGTAAAAGATTTCAATCTTCAAGGTTTCATTTTTTTTTAACTCTGCCATGGCCGGTCCCAAGCCCGTGCTGCGAAAAGAGGAGGGTTTGGTGGTAGGAGAGCAGACCTGCCCTGTAAAAATCATTCGCCCCTATATTTCAAGCCGTAACGACGGGGTGTCGGGAACAATTTTCAATCTTCAAGGTTTGAATTTTTTTAACTCTGCCATGGCCGGTCCCAAGCCCGTGCTGCGAAAAGAGGAGGGTTGGGTGTTGGAGAGCAAACCAGCCCCATAAAAATCATTCGCCCCTATATTGCAAGCCGTCATGATGGGGCTTGGGTAAAAGATTTCAATCTTCAAGGTTTCATTTTTTTTAACACTGCCATGGCCGGTCCCAAGCCCGTGCTGCGAAAAGAGGAGGGTTGGGTGGTAGGAGAGCAGACCTGCCCTGTAAAAAACATTCACCCCTATATTTCGAGCCGTAACGACGGGGTGTCGGGAACAATTTTCAATCTTCAAGGTTTGAATTTTTTTAACTCTGCCATGGCCGGTCCCAAGCCCGTGCTGCGAAAAGAGGAGGGTTGGGTGCTGGAGAGCAAACCAGCCCTGTAAAAATCATTCGCCCCTATATTGCAAGCCGTCATGATGGGGTGTGGGTAAAAGATTTCAATCTTCAAGGTTTCACTTTTTTTTAACTCTGCCATGGCCGGTCCCAAGCCCGTGCTGCGAAAAGAGGAGGGTTGGGTGGTAGGAGAGCAGACCTGCCCTGTAAAAAACATCCACCCCTATATTTAAAGCCGTAACGATGGGGTGTCGGGAACAATTTTCAATCTTCAAGGTTTGAATTTTTTTAACTCTGCCATGGCCGGTCCCAAGCCCGTGCTGCGAAAAGAGGAGGGTTGGGTGCTGGAGAGCAAAGCAGCTCTGTAAAAATCATTCGCCCCTATATTGCAAGCCGTCATGATGGGGTGTGGGTAAAAGATTTCAATCTTCAAGGTTTCATTTTTTTTAACTCTGCCATGGCCGGTCCCAAGCCCGTGCTGCGAAAAGAGGAGGGTTGGGTGGTAGGAGAGCAGACCTGCCCTGTAAAAAACATTCACCCCTATATTTCAAGCCGTAATGACGGGGTGTTGGGAACAATTTTCAATCTTCAAGGTTTGAATTTTTTTAACTCTGCCATGGCCGGTCCCAAGCCCGTGCTGCGAAAAGAGGAGGGTTGGGTGTTGGAGAGCAAACCAGCCCCATAAAAATCATTCGCCCCTATATTGCAAGCCGTCATGATGGGGCGTGGGTAAAAGATTTTCAATCTTCAAGGTTTCATTTTTTTTAACACTGCCATGGCCGGTCCCAAGCCCGTGCTGCGAAAAGAGGAGGGTTGGGTGGTAGGAGAGCAGACCTGCCCTGTAAAAAACATTCACCCCTATATTTCGAGCCGTAACGACGGGGTGTCGGGAACAATTTTCAATCTTCAAGGTTTCAATTTTTTTAACTCTGCCATGGCCGGTCCCAAGCCCGTGCTGCGAAAAGAGGAGGGTTGGGTGCTGGAGAGCAAACCAGCCCTGTAAAAATCATTCGCCCCTATATTGCAAGCCGTCATGATGGGGTGTGGGTAAAAGATTTCAATCTTCAAGGTTTCATTTTTTTAACTCTGCCATGGCCGGTCCCAAGCCCGTGCTGCGAAAAGAGGAGGGTTGGGTGGTAGGAGAGCAGACCTGCCCTATAAGAAACATTCACCCCTATATTTCAAGCCGTAACGACGGGGTGTCGGGAACAATTTTCAATCTTCAAGGTTTGAATTTTTATAAACTCTGCCATGGCCGGTCCCAAGCCCGTGCTGCGAAAAGAGGGTTGGGTGCTGGAGAGCAAACCAGCCCTGTAAAAATCATTCGCCCCTATATTGCAAGCCGTCATGATGGGGTGTGGGTAAAAGATTTCAATCTTCAAGGTTTCATTTTTTTTTAACTCTGCCATGGCCGGTCCCAAGCCCGTGCTGCGAAAAGAGGAGGGTTGGGTGGTAGGAGAGCAGACCTGCCCTGTAAAAAATATCCACCCCTGTATTTAAAGCCGTAACGACGGGGTGTCGGGAACAATTTTCAATCTTCAATGGTTCAATTTTTTTAACTCTGCCATGGCCGGTCCCAAGCCCGTGCTGCGAAAAGAGGAGGGTTGGGTGCTGGAGAGCAAACCAGCCCTGTAAAAATCATTCGCCCCTATATTGCAAGCCGTCATGGTTGGGTGTGGGTAAAAGATTTCAATCTTCAAGGTTTCATTTTATTTTAACTCTGCCATGGCCGGTCCCAAGCCCGTGCTGCGAAAAGAGGAGGGTTTGGTGGTAGGAGACCAGACCTGCCCTGTAAAAAACATTCACCCCTATATTTTGAGCCGTAATGATAGGGTGTCGGGAACAATTTTCAATCTTCAAGGTTTGAATTTTTTTAACTCTGCCATGGCCGGTCCCAAGCCCGTGCTGCGAAAAGAGGAGGGTTGGGTGCTGGAGAGCAAAGCAGCCCTGTAAAAATCATTCGCCCCTATATTGCAAGCCGTCATGATGGGGTGTGGGTAAAAGATTTCAATCTTCAAGGTTTCATTTTTTTTAACTCTGCCATGGCCGGTCCCAAGCCCGTGCTGCGAAAAGAGGAGGGTTGGGTGGTTGGAGAGCAGACCTGCCCTGTAAGAAACATTCACCCCTATATTTCAAGCCGTAACGACGGGGTGTCGGGAACAATTTTCAATCTTCAAGGTTTGAATTTTTTTAACTCTGCCATGGCCGGTCCCAAGCCCGTGCTGCAAAAAGAGGAGGGTTGGGTGCTGGAGAGCAAACCAGCCCTGTAAAAATCATTCGCCCCTATATTGCAAGCCGTCATGATGGGGTGTGGGTAAAAGATTTCAATCTTCAAGATTTCATTTTTTTAACTCTGCCATGGCCGGTCCCAAGCCCGTGCTGCGAAAAGAGGAGGGTTGGGTGGTAGGAGAGCAGACCTGCCCTGTAAAAAACATTCACCCCTATATTTCAAGCCGTAACGACGTGGTGTCGGGAACAATTTTCAATCTTCAAGGTTTGAATTTTTTAACTCTGCCATGGCCGGTCCCAAGCCCGTGCTGCGAAAAGAGGAGGGTTGGGTGCTGGAGAGCAAACCAGCCCTGTAAAAATCATTCGCCCCTATATTGCAAGCAGTCATGATGGGGTGTGGGTAAAAGATTTCAATCTTCAAGGTTTCATTTTTTTTTAACTCTGCCATGGCCGGTCCCAAGCCCGTGCTGCGAAAAGAGGAGGGTTGGGTGGTAGGAGAGCAGACCTGCCCTGTAAAAATCATTCACCCCTATATTGCAAGCCGTCATGATGGGGTGTGGGTAAAAGATTTCAATCTTCAGGGTTTCATTTTTTTTTAACTCTGCCATGGCCGGTCCCAAGCCCATGCTGCGAAAAGAGGAGGGTTGGGTGGTAGGAGAGCAGACCTGCCCTGTAAAAATCATTCGCCCCTATATTGCAAGCCGTCATGATGGGGTGTGGGTAAAAGATTTCAATCTTCAGGGTTTCATTTTTTTTAACTCTGCCATGGCCGGTCCCAAGCCCGTGCTGCGAAAAGAGGAGGGTTGGGTTGTAGGAGAGCAGACCTGCCCTGTAAAAAACATTCACCCCTATATTTTGAGCCGTAACGACGGGGTGTCGGGAACAATTTTCAATCTTCAAGGTTCGAATTTTTTTAACTCTGCCATGGCCGGTCCCAAGCCCGTGCTGCGAAAAGAGGAGGGTTGGGTGCTGGAGAGCAAACCAGCCCTGTAAAAATCATTCGCCCCTATATTGCAAGCCGTCATGATGGGGTGTGGGTAAAAGATTTCAATCTTCAAGGTTTGATTTTTTTTAACTCTGCCATGGCCGGTCCCAAGCCCGTGCTGCGAAAAGAGGAGGGTTGGGTGGTAGGAGAGCAGACCTGCCCTGTAAAAAACATTCACCCCTATATTTCAAGCTGTAACGACGGGGTGTTGGGAACAATTTTCAATCTTCAAGGTTTCAATTTTTTTAACTCTGCAATGGCCGGTCTCAAGCCCGTGCTGCGAAAAGAGGAGGGTTCGGTGTTGGAGAGCAAACCAGCCCCATAAAAATCATTCGCCCCTATATTGCAAGCCTTCATGATCGGGTGTGGGTAAAAGATTTCAATCTTCAAGGTTTCATTTTTTTTAACTCTGCCATGGCCGGTCCCATGTCCGTGCTGCGAAAAGAGGAGGGTTGGGTGGTAGGAGAGCAGACCTGCCCTGTAAAAAACATTCACCCCTATATTTCAAGCCGTAACGACGGGGTGTCGGGAACAATTTTCAATCTTCAAGGTTTCAATTTTTTTAACTCTGCCATGGCCGGTCCCAAGCCCGTGCTGCGAAAAGAGGAGGGTTGGGTGCTGGAGAGCAAACCAGCCCTGTAAAAATCATTCGCCCCTATATTGCAAGCCGTCATGATGGGGTGTGGGTAAAAGATTTCAATCTTCAAGGTTTCATTTTTTTTAACTCTGCCATGGCCGGTCCCAAGCCCGTACTGCGAAAAGAGGAGGGTTGGGTGGTAGGAGAGCAGACCTGCCCTGTAAAAAACATTCACCCCTATATTTCAAGCCGTAACGACGGGGTGTCGGGAACAATTTTCAATCTTCAAGGTTTCAATTTTTTTAACTCTACCATGGCCGGTCCCAAGCCCGTGCTGCGAAAAGAGGAGGGTTGGGTGGTTGGAGAGCAGACCTGCCCTGTAAGAAACATTCACCCCTATATTTCAAGCCGTAACGACGGGGTGTCGGGAACAATTTTCAATCTTCAAGGTTTGAATTTTTTTAACTCTGTCATGGCCGGTCCCAAGCCCGTGCTGCAAAAAGAGGAGGGTTGGGTGCTGGAGAGCAAACCAGCCCTGTAAAAATCATTCGCCCCTATATTGCAAGCCGTCATGATGGGGTGTGGGTAAAAGATTTCAATCTTCAAGATTTCATTTTTTTAACTCTGCCATGGCCGGTCCCAAGCCCGTGCTGCGAAAAGAGGAGGGTTGGGTGGTAGGAGAGCAGACCTGCCCTGTAAAAAACATTCACCCCTATATTTCAAGCCGTAACGACGGGGTGTCGGGAACAATTTTCAATCTTCAAGGTTTCAATTTTTTTAACTCTGCCATGGCCGGTCCCAAGCCCGTGCTGCGAAAAGAGGAGGGTTGGGTGCTGGAGAGCAAACCAGCCCTGTAAAAATCATTCGCCCCTATATTGCAAGCCGTCATGATGGGGTGTGGGTAAAAGATTTCAATCTTCAAGGTTTCATTTTTTTTAACTCTGCCATGGCCCGTCCCAAGCCCGTGCTGCGAAAAGAGGAGGGTTGGGTGGTAGGAGAGCAGACCTGCCCTGTAAAAAACATTCACCCCTATATTTCAAGCCGTAACGACGGGGTGTCGGGAACAATTTTCAATCTTCAAGGTTTGAATTTTTTTAACTCTGCCATGGCCGGTCCCAAGCCCATGCTGCGAAAAGAGGAGGGTTGGGTGCTGGAGAGCAAACCAGCCCTGTAAAAATCATTCGCCCCTATATTGCAAGCCGTCATGATGGGGTGTGGGTAAAAGATTTCAATCTTCAAGGTTTCATTTTTTTTAACTCTGCCATGGCCGGTCCCAAGCCCGTGCTGCGAAAAGAGGAGGGTTGGGTGGTAGGAGAGCAGACCTGCCCTGTAAAAAATATTCACCCCTATATTTCAAGCCGTAACGACGGGGTGTCGGGAACAATTTTCAATCTTCAAGGTTTGAATTTTTTTTAACTCTGCCATGGCCGGTTCCAAGCCCGTGCTGCGAAAAGAGGAGGGTTGGGTGCTGGAGAGCAAACCAGCCCTGTAAAAATCATTCGCCCCTATATTGCAAGCCGTCATGATGGGGTGTGGGTAAAAGATTTCAATCTTCAAGGTTTCATTTTTTTTAACTCTGCCATGGCCCGTCCCAAGCCCGTGCTGCGAAAAGAGGAGGGTTGGGTGGTAGGAGAGCAGACCTGCCCTGTAAAAAATATTCACCCCTATATTTCAAGCCGTAACGACGGGGTGTCGGGAACAATTTTCAATCTTCAAGCTTTGAATTTTTTTAACTCTGCCATGGCCGGTCCCAAGCCCGTGCTGCAAAAAGAGGAGGGTTGGGTGCTGGAGAGCAAACCAGCCCTGTAAAAATCATTCACCCCTATATTGCAAGCCGTCATGATCGGGTGTGGGTAAAAGATTTCAATCTTCAAGGTTTCATTTTTTTAACTCTGCCATGGCTGGTCCCAAGCCCGTGCTGTGAAAAGAGGAGGGTTGGGTGGTAGGAGAGCAGACCTGCCCTGTACAAAACATTTACCCCTACATTTCAAGCCGCAACGACGGCGTGTTGGGAACAATTTTCAATCTTTAAGGTTTCAATTTTTTTTAACCCTGCCATGGCCGGTCCCAAGCCTGTGCTGCGAAAAGAGGAGGGTTGGGTGCTGGAGAGCAAACCAGCCCTGTAAAAATCATTTGCCCCTATATTGCAAGCCGTCATGATGGGGTGTGGGTAAAAGATTTCAATCTTCAAGGTTTCATTTTTTTTAACTCTGCCATGGCCGGTCCCAAGCCCGTGCTGCGAAAAGAGGAGGGTTGGGTGGTAGGAGAGCAGACCTGCCCTGTAAAAAAACATTCACCCCTATATTTTGAGCCGTAACAACGGGGTGTCGGGAAAATTTTCAATCTTCAAGGTTTGAATTTTTTTAACTCTGCCATGGCCGGTCCCAAGCCCGTCCTGTGAAAAGAGGAGGGTTGGTTGCTGGAGAGCAAACCAGCCCTGTAAAAATCATTCGCCCCTATATTGCAAGCCGTCATGATGGGGTGTGGGTAAAAGATTTCAATCTTCAAGGTTTCATTTTTTTAACTCTGCCATGGCCGGTCCCAAGCCCGTGCTGCGAAAAGAGGAGGGTTGGGTGGTAGAAGAGCAGACCTGCCCTGTAAAAAATATTCACCCCTATATTTCAAGCCGTAACGACGGGGTGTCGGGAACAATTTTCAATCTTCAAGGTTTGAATTTTTTTAACTCTGCCATGGCCGGTCCCAAGCCCGTGCTGCGAAAAGAGGAGGGTTGGGTGCTGGAGAGCAAAGCAGCCCTGTAAAAATCATTCGCCCCTATATTGCAAGCCGTCATGATGGGGTGTGGGTAAAAGATTTCAATCTTCAAGGTTTCATTTTTTTTAACTCTGCCATGGCACGTCCCAAGCCCATGCTGCGAAAAGAGGAGGGTTGGGTGGTAGGAGAGCAGACCTGCCCTGTAAAAAACATTCACCCCTATATTTCAAGCCGTAACGACGGGGTGTCGGGTTCAATTTTCAATCTTCAAGGTTTGAATTTTTTTAACTCTGCCATGGCCGGTCCCAAGCCCGTGCTGCGAGAAGAGGAGGGTTGGGTGCTGGAGAGCAAACCAGCCCTGTAAAAATTATTCGCCCCTATATTGCAAGCCGTCATGATGGGGTGTGGGTAAAAGATTTCAATCTTCAAGGTTTCATTTTTTTTAACTCTGCCATGGCTGGTCCCAAGCCCGTGCTGTGAAAGGAGGAGGGTTGGGTGGTAGGAGAGCAGACCTGCCCTGTACAAAACATTTACCCCTATATTTCAATCCGCAACGATGGCGTGTTGGGAACAATTTTCAATCTTTAAGGTTTGAATTTTTTTAACTCTGCCATGGCCGGTCCCAAGCCCGTGCTGCGAAAAGAGGAGGGTTTGGTGCTGGAGAGCAAACCAGCCCTGTAAAAATCATTCGCCCCTATATTGCAAGCCGTCATGATGGGGTGTGGGTAAAAGATTTCAATCTTCAAGGTTTCAATTTTTTTAACTCTGCCATGGCCGGTCCCAAGCCCGTGCTGCGAAAAGAGGAGGGTTGGGTGGTAGGAGAGCAGACCTGCCCTGTAAAAAAACATTCACCCCTATATTTCAAGCCGTAACGACGGGGTGTCGGGAACAATTTTCAATCTTCAAGGTTTAAATTTTTTTAACTCTGCCATGGCCGGTCCCAAGCCCGTGCTCCGAAAAGAGGAGGGTTGGGTGCTGCAGAGCAAACCAGCCCTGTAAAAATCATTCGCCCCTATATTGCAAGCCGTCATGATGGGGTGTGGGTAAAAGATTTCAATCTTCAAGGTTTCATTTTTTTTAACTCTGCCATGGCCCGTCCCAAGCCCGTGTTGCGAAAAGAGGAGGGTTAGGTGGTAGGAGAGCAGACCTGCCCTGTAAAAAACATTCACCCCTATATTTCAAGCCGTAACGACGGGGTGTCGGGAACAATTTTCAATCTTCAAGGTTTGAATTTTTTTAACTCTGCCATGGCCGGTCCCAAGCCCGTGCTGCGAAAAGAGGAGGGTTGGGTGCTGGAGAGCAAACCAGCCCCATAAAATCATTCGCCCCTATATTGCAAGCCGTCATGATGGGGTGTGGGTAAAAGATTTCAATCTTCAAGGTTTCAATTTTTTTAACTCTGCCATGGCCGGTCCCAAGCCCGTGCTGCGAAAAGAGGAGGGTTGGGTGTTGGAGAGCAAACCAGCCCTGTAAAAAAACATTCACCCCTATATTTTGAGCCGTAACAACGGGGTGTCGGGAAAATTTTCAATCTTCAAGGTTTGAATTTTTTTAACTCTGCCATGGCCGGTCCCAAGCCCGTCCTGTGAAAAGAGGAGGGTTGGTTGCTGGAGAGCAAACCAGCCCTGTAAAAATCATTCACCCCTATATTGCAAGCCGTCATGATGGGGTGTGGGTAAAAGATTTCAATCTTCAAGGTTTCATTTTTTTAACTCTGCCATGGCCGGTCCCAAGCCCGTGCTGCGAAAAGAGGAGGGTTGGGTGGTAGAAGAGCAGACCTGCCCTGTAAAAAACATTCACCCCTATATTTCAAGCCGTAACGACGGGGTGTCGGGAACAATTTTCAATCTTCAAGGTTTGAATTTTTTTAACTCTGCTATGGCCGGTCCCAAGCCCGTGCTGCGAAAAGAGGAGGGTTGGGTGCTGGAGAGCAAAGCAGCCCTGTAAAAATCATTCGCCCCTATATTGCAAGCCGTCATGATGGGGTGTGGGTAAAAGATTTCAATCTTCAAGGTTTCATTTTTTTTAACTCTGCCATGGCACGTCCCAAGCCCATGCTGCGAAAAGAGGAGGGTTGGGTGGTAGGGGAGCAGAGCTGCCCTGTAAAAAACATTCACCCCTATATCTCAAGCCGTAACGACGGGGTGTCGGGTTCAATTTTCAATCTTCAAGGTTTGAATTTTTTTAACTCTGCCATGGCCGGTCCCAAGCCCGTGCTGCGAGAAGAGGAGGGTTGGGTGCTGGAGAGCAAACCAGCCCTGTAAAAATTATTCGCCCCTATATTGCAAGCCGTCATGATGGGGTGTGGGTAAAAGATTTCAATCTTCAAGGTTTCATTTTTTTTAACTCTGCCATGGCTGGTCCCAAGCCCGTGCTGTGAAAGGAGGAGGGTTGGGTGGTAGGAGAGCAGACCTGCCCTGTACAAAACATTTACCCCTATATTTCAATCCGCAACGACGGCGTGTTGGGAACAATTTTCAATCTTTAAAGTTTGAATTTTTTTAACTCTGCCATGGCCGGTCCCAAGCCCGTGCTGCGAAAAGAGGAGGGTTTGGTGCTGGAGAGCAAACCAGCCCTGTAAAAATCATTTGCCCCTATATTGCAAGCCGTCATGATGGGGTGTGGGTAAAAGATTTCAATCTTCAAGGTTTCATTTTTTTTAACTCTGCCATGGCCGGTCCGAAGCCCGTGCTGCGAAAAGAGGAGGGTTGGGTGGTAGGAGAGCAGACCTGCCCTGTAAAAAAACATTCACCCCTATATTTCAAGCCGTAACGACGGGGTGTCGGGAACAATTTTCAATCTTCAAGGTTTAAATTTTTTTAACTCTGCCATGGCCGGTCCCAAGCCCGTGCTCCGAAAAGAGGAGGGTTGGGTGCTGGAGAGCAAACCAGCCCTGTAAAAATCATTCGCCCCTATATTGCAAGCCGTCATGATGGGGTGTGGGTAAAAGATTTCAATCTTCAAGGTTTCATTTTTTTTAACTCTGCCATGGCCCGTCCCAAGCCCGTGTTGCGAAAAGAGGAGGGTTAGGTGGTAGGAGAGCAGACCTGCCCTGTAAAAAACATTCACCCCTATATTTCAAGCCGTAACGACGGGGTGTCGGGAACAATTTTCAATCTTCAAGGTTTGAATTTTTTTAACTCTGCCATGGCCGGTCCCAAGCCCGTGCTGCGAAAAGAGGAGGGTTGGGTGCTGGAGAGCAAACCAACCCCATAAAATCATTCGCCCCTATATTGCAAGCCGTCATGATGGGGTGTGGGTAAAAGATTTCAATCTTCAAGGTTTCAATTTTTTTAACTCTGCCATGGCCGGTCCCAAGCCCGTGCTGCGAAAAGAGGAGGGTTGGGTGTTGGAGAGCAAACCAGCCCTGTAAAATTCATTCGCCCCTATATTGCAAGCCGTTATGATGGGGTGTGGGTAAAAGATTTCAATCTTCAAGGTTTCAGTTTTTTTAACTCTGCCATGGCCGGTCCCAAGCCCGTGCTGCGAAAAGAGGAGGGTTGGTTGGTAGGAGAGCAGACCTGCCCTGTAAAAAACATTCACCCCTATATTTCAAGCCGTAACGACGGGGTGTCGGGAACAATTTTCAATCTTCAAGGTTTAAATTTTTTAACTCTGCCATGGCCGGTCCCAAGCCTGTGCTGCGAAAAGAGGAGGGTTGGGTGCTGGAGAGTAATCCAGCCCTGTAAAAATCATTCGCCCCTATATTGCAAGCGGTCATGATGGGGTGTGGGTAAAAGATTTCAATCTTCAAGGTTTCAGTTTTTTTTTAACTCTGCCATGGCCGGTCCCAAGCCCGTGCTGCGAAAAGAGGAGGGTTGGGTGGTAGGAGAGCAGAATTGCGCTGTAAAAAACATTCACCCCTATATTTCAAGCTGTAACGATGGGGTGACGGGAACAATTTTCAATCTTCAAGGTTTCAATTTTTTTAACTCTGCCATGGCCAGTCCCAAGCCCGTGCTGCGAAAAGAGGAGGGTTGGGTGCTGGAGAGCAAACCAGCCCTGTAAAAATCATTCGCCCCTATATTGCAAGCCGTCATGATGGGGTGTGGGTAAAAGATTTCAATTTTCAAGGTTTCAGTTTTTTTAACTCTGCCATGGCTGGTCCCAAGCCCATGCTGCGAAAAGAGGAAGGTTGGGTGGTAGGAGAGCAGACCTGCCCTGTAAAAAACATTCACCCCTATATTTCAAGCCGTAACGACGGGATGTCGGGAACAATTTTCAATCTTCAAGGTTTCAATTTTTTTAACTCTGCCATGGCCGGTCCCAAGCCCGTGCTGCGAAAAGAGGAGGGTTGGGTGCTGGAGAGCAATCCAGCCCTGTAAAAATCATTCGCCCCTATATTGTAAGCCGTCATGATGGGGTGTGGGTAAAAGATTTCAATCTTCAAGGTTGCAGTTTTTTTAACTCTGCCATGGCCGGTCCCAAGCCCGTGCTGTGAAAAGAGGAGGGTTGGGTGGTAGGAGGGCAGACCTGCCCTGTAAAAGACATTCACCCCTATATTTCAAGCCGTAACGATGGGGTGTCGAGAACAATTTTCAATCTTCAAGGTTTCAGTTTTTTTAACTCTGCCATGGCCGGTCCCAAGCCCGTGCTACGAGAAGAGGGGGGTTGGTTGCTGGAGAGTGAAATGGATATTTTGATGAGAGGCAACTCCTATCCTCATATTGATTAGTGGTTCCAAATTAATAACTACTGCAGTAGGGAACAGACACAAAAGATACGCTCAGCATCTTTCCAAATAACCGTTCTCCTTTATTATGACGCGTTTGAAGGTTTTTATACACATGATTTCGTAGGTATCACATTAATATTACAATTCTACGTTTATGGTAACAAGGGGCGTTACATAGTCAGGCTAATTCTAGTGAGGACTCGAAAGATTGCAAAACATATACTGAAAACATTGTTAGTGCCGTGTGCACGGTGAGGGCATCGCGCAATACATATAAAATAGAATACAATTATATACAGAACCTATAAATTTCCATTACAGTCTCCTCTCTTTTGATCATTATTTTGATCACTAACCATACCTGCTATCACCTTTAACCTGGAACCTCCAAACGCTTAGGTGGAGGTAGCCCTGGCCAAAGAGGCAAAAACTCCATTGTGGAGAAAATAATAGCTGAGCAGCTTTTTTCATTACAAAACGACTTTTCACTGTAAAAAACAAATGATTGATAAGACATATTTACAGAGTACTGGCTGTACACTCCTGTGGCCAGAATGGCCTTCTAGCTTAATTGCTGGTATGCTGACTTATCAGCATATGTAAACACAGACAATTCTACATAAAATGGAAGAGGTACAAAAGACAAATATGACTTCAACGTGGCTAAACTACTTTTCAAAATATATATATCCCTTACAATTAAAGTAATAGAATCAAAAATTACCCTAGACTGTTATCGCAAGAGGAAAACAAATCAAACACAGAGATTTCTTTCATTTAGTCATATTGCAGTGTCTGGTGTGGATCCAGGTGACTTTTCCTTCAAGTTTTGCAAAACTGTACATGAAATAGACACTGTAATGAGTCTCCAAACATTTCCTTATATATAAATGTCTCTTAACAATCCACAAGTCACCTGGCTTTAGTTTTAGATCCTTCCAAACTTTTAGGATCTGGAATTGGGGAGAAAACACATAAATGAGTTTGTCAAAAACCTTAAAAGATCAGCAACATTCTCTGTGAGATCCGAATGGAGGACTTCAGCAGCTGAGACAAAATATAAGCAAGTGAGCAACACACTCCCAACCCAAATCCCAAAGGGAGAGTCCAACATCCACTTAGGGGCTTGATAAAATATAATAAAACATTCAGGCAAAAGTTTTCTAGTTTCTTACTCTACTTTGTCCGCTACATTGTAGACAGCAGGGGGTGTAAAAAATAAAACCTCAAAAATTCTAGTAAGGACTCTCCTATAAAAATGATTTCCTTTGTTACTCTCTGTAGATTCTGCACTCTGTACTTACAAACTACTTCTGATAACACTTTTTACTATGGCCTTTGCAGTAGCATTTGTCACGGGATATCCAGAAAACATGTCCATACAGACAAAATAGATACTCGTAAGATCCTGACTTGGGCATCTGGATATATATTTTTGTTATCTCTGGAAGGGATGTTCAGCTTTTGGCAACATCTTTGGTAACAGGTAAAACAAGAAGTGGTATGTTATAAAAACAACTGTGGTGAACCCTGGCTCTATCCCATGCTCATTTACTAAGGCAGCCATAACTACTTGTGACTGATGACACGGTCCACGTGTCAAGCTGAAGGGAAAAGAGTGTCTGGCAGACATAAATGATCACTTTTTCCAAAGTCTTGTTTCGTAAGAAGTTGCCCTCTGTGGACCACTTGTGCTTCTCGTTCTGGGGTCCTTAAAGTTCAATTATTAATCCCAGCTATACTGGGCCAGAACTAGGGTGGAATCTGTGAGTTGCACAGACCCAGCAAGGGTCCGGGGCTGTAAATGCAGCATCCTTAGAGTCGCCTGGTCTGCTTCCATATGTGAGCTTTACTGTTAGTATGGCTACCTCAGCAAGAACCTGGAAGGCTGAAAAACAGCCGATCAAATTAACTTGGCGTGCTTGATTGATTTAACTGCCGAAGTAAAAACAAACTTCTGGCCCTTCAAATGGAACCAAAAGCTCTCTATATCTTGACTATCTATATAAATATATACTCTTTTTATAGCTCATGGGCTTTGCTAAAACATGGAGCTCTGCTTCTTGAGCTGGGGAAAAGGGATCCAATGACTCTGAATACAGGGAATCCTTCTGGGTGATAAACTTCATCCTCGTTATAAAACCAGGAATAACACTACAAAAAAGTAAATACTCGGGTCTTCAGGGAGTGTGTCCTGCACTGGGCTCACAGCAGCTGATTCCCACGTCATCAGTTTAACACATGTGCTTTTTCTTTGTCTCCAGCCTCCTCCAATAGAGGCAATAAGGTGGCTGGATTCAAATGTACACATTTTTCATTGTTAGATTTGTACATAAACAAAACAAAACAAATTCACATGTTTAACCTTTCATTAGACAAACAGCTATATATTTGCTGTGCAGAATGTCAGACCATTAAAAATTAAACATTCAACCAAAATAATATCTGTAACTTTGTCTAAATAGCACCTTTGCATAAAAGCTACAGCTCTGATATATCAGAATGAACCCTTCATTACAGGGTAAAGCTTGCATAAATATAACAATGGCTTGTTTTCTATCATGCTGTTTGTGTAAGAACTCCAGTTTCATGTTTCAAAAAGACAACTTTTTCCTGGCAATATTATAATAAATGATAATAATACCCTGCAGTCATGCAGAGATGTCCATAAATCCAAAATATTCTTCTTCTTATACCCACTGCACTCACAAGGATAAAGGGCACATCATTTCACAATCCACACATTCTGCTTTGGATTTCAAAAATAAAAATACATAAAAAAAAAGGACCAACAATATGTATGACGGACCAGAAAGCACACTGGCTGCAGGCAGCATCTATCCTAACAGAGTGTGTGGACTTGATGTGATGGGTCTGTTATATTTAAATGTTATTTATTATTACTCTCACATCATGGACCGCACATTAAGTTATTATCAGACTTTAAGATTTAATTTCTGTAGAAAAACTTCTTATGTATCCCATCCATCTTGGCTTTGTTAAACATTATTGTAGCTCTATTCAAATTAACAACCTCATCTTAATCTTTTTTTCCTTTCCACTCAATAAATGTAAAATTACAAAATGGTTATCTTAATCTAAACTAATTGAATTTTTACCAATTTCCCCATTAACCTGGAATTCATTTCCAACCAAAGGTTGTCTAAACCAGTTTCAATATATCTATATTTATTAATAAAATTGTTAAACTCATATTAGAAATTAATACTCATATGATAATTTCAATATCACACACTAATATATATGCACAGATAAATGTCCTTAAAGGGGGACATATTACTTAATTTTACTCAATTTGCCTCTTTTTCTTTTTTAATGCACTGTTTCCACTATCACAGGATATTCAATTTGTGTAAGACACGGTTAATTTGTAACCTTCATTTTACCATGTTTGGAAAACAGATTCAAAAATAATTGTGATCACATTGTTTATCATTAGATTCGTTAACCCGGCACATTTTGTTATAAATGTTTTGTCTAAAAAACTGAAATTGGTATGGAGTCCTTCCAGCTTATCACCAACCTCTCATCCCAGCTACATTATTTCAGGAGAACACAAAGGAGGGGGGTCACATTTGCGTACATGACACACACAAGTGATAGAACTAAAGGTTCCAGCATTCACAAACATACTCAAATATATCTCTAAAATTTGCATACATTATTCCCATTTGTACACAACACATGCATATCATTCTCTCACTATATTTTAACGCTTTTTAATACTTCCTTGCTTAAACTTCTGCTTTCTTTATTTTTGCATCCAATGTATTGTAATACCATACTTCACATACTGTACCTTCTATGATCAGAGAGGCAGCCATAGTGCTCATCCCATCTTCCCTCTCTGATAACATATAAAGCATTCTGTTTTAATTCTCATTGCTGTTTCTTGACTTTACTTGTTGTAATGCCTGACCCCAAATTCCTCCCACAACTTAACATGAAAAAGTCCCTTTCTGTCTAGTGTTAATGTCACTCTTGATCCATCCTGCTCACATAAATAGCTGTTTCTCTAGCTGTATACTCTGCATGATTCTTTGTCCCTGTGGACTTTGGCGGTAACCCAGTTACCCTTTGTGGATCCCTGTCCACATTAACCATTAATCTAGGGGCTCAGAATAGACGGAATCGCACCTTCAGTTCATATATAGCGCTCCTCTTGCGCTGGGCATTTTTGAGGGTCTCTTACCCTTCATTCCCTTACTTAATTTATTGCCCATAATGACTGGCCAGTCTTCTCTACGTGTGCCTATACCCTCTTGCCTCTAAACTACTTTATCTAGCAGATGTACTACATATACCTGTGAACAGCACTATTCTTCCCTTTCTCTATAACACTCCGATGGACAGTAGACAGTGACAACATAACATATAACCACCAATCAATACAGTTCGATTAAGGGGAGTAAAATAGGTACCCTTTGTCCCGAAAATGCCTTACCGATCAAGGAAGTCTGATAACTCAAATGTAAGCAAAAGGCTTACCTCAGCCGGCTGATTATCATAAATTCCCGGATCGTCTCAAGCTCCTCGTTTCGGATACTCAGGGTTAGGGATGAGCTTCGTGTTCGAGTCGAACGCATGTTCGACTCGAACATCGGTCGTTCGTGCGTTCGCCGAATTCCGAACATTTGGGCCGTTCGCGGCAAAATTCGTGTGGCCCACAATGCACTGCGATGGCGCAATGCATTGCTGTCTCACGATTGGCCAAGCATGCACTGTGACCCCGCATGCTTGGCCAATCGCAGCGCCAGCAGCGAGGAGAGCAATGGTTGGACACAGGCATCCTGCCTGTGGCCAATCATAGCTCAGCCTGTGTAGTGCACGCCCCACACTATATAAAGCCGCCTTTCAGGCGGCCTCGTGTAGTGTTTGTTAGCATCTGAAGCAGTGGGTGTTCTGTGTACCTTCAACACAGTTACACACCAATCGTTTTTGGCTGATTTACTATTTTGCTCTTGTGTAGTGGTTACTGTCTGTGCCCTGACCGCAGTATACACCACTATATTCACCTCACCTATATAGCTAGTGATCTAGCTTTAATAATAGAGCTTGCAGTCAGTAGTGTTAGTGCGTGCTGTCTGCGTGCTCTGTACCCAGTACATACCACTATATACACCTACATAGCTGTTCTCTATTTGAGCCCGATTGTCATCTGCAGGAGTTATTGGAAGTTGTGTGTGCTTCCAGCACAGCACAGTATACATCTGTATATACCCCTTTAACTCTGCTGTTTTCTGGTTATTGTCTGCGTGCCCTGACCGCAGTATACACCGTGATATTCACCTCACCTATATAGCTAGTGGTCCATCTTTAACAATAGAGCTTGCAGTCAGTAGTGTCACTCAGGAGATAGTGCGTGCTGTGTGCGTGCTCTGTACCCAGTACATACCGCTATTATCCACCTACATAGCTGTTCTCTATTTGGGCCCGATTGTCATCTGCGGGAGTTATTGGAAGTTGTGTGTGCCTCCAGCACAGCACAGTATACATCTGTATATACCCCTTTAACTCTGCTGTTTTCTGGTTATTGTCTGCGTGCCCTGACCGCAGTATACACCGTGATATTCACCTCACCTATGTAGCTAGTGGTCCATCTTTAACAATAGAGCTTGCAGTCAGTAGTGTCACTCAGGAGATAGTGCGTGCTGTGTGCGTGCTCTGTACCCAGTACATACCGCTATAATCCACCTACATAGCTGTTCTCTATTTGGGCCCGATTGTCATCTGCGGGAGTTATTGGAAGTTGTGTGTGCCTCCAGCACAGCACAGTATACATCTGTATATACCCCTTTAACTCTGCTGTTTTCTGGTTATTGTCTGCGTGCCCTGACCGCAGTATACACCGTGATATTCACCTCACCTATGTAGCTAGTGGTCCATCTTTAACAATAGAGCTTGCAGTCAGTAGTGTCACTCAGGAGATAGTGCGTGCTGTGTGCGTGCTCTGTACCCAGTACATACCGCTATTATCCACCTACATAGCTGTTCTCTATTTGGGCCCGATTGTCATCTGCGGGAGTTATTGGAAGTTGTGTGTGCCTCCAGCACAGCACAGTATACATCTGCATATACCCCTTTAACTCTGCTGTTTTCTGGTTATTGTCTGCGTGCCCTGACCGCAGTATACACCGTGATATTCACCTCACCTATATAGCTAGTGGTCCATCTTTAACAATAGAGCTTGCAGTCAGTAGTGTCACTCAGGAGATAGTGCGTGCTGTGTGCGTGCTCTGTACCCAGTACATACCGCTATTATCCACCTACATAGCTGTTCTCTATTTGGGCCCGATTGTCATCTGCGGGAGTTATTGGAAGTTGTGTGTGCCTCCAGCACAGCACAGTATACATCTGTATATACCCCTTTAACTCTGCTGTTTTCTGGTTATTGTCTGCGTGCCCTGACCGCAGTATACACCGTGATATTCACCTCACCTATATAGCTAGTGGTCCATCTTTAACAATAGAGCTTGCAGTCAGTAGTGTCACTCAGGAGATAGTGCGTGCTGTGTGCGTGCTCTGTACCCAGTACATACCGCTATAATCCACCTACATAGCTGTTCTCTATTTGGGCCCGATTGTCATCTGCGGGAGTTATTGGAAGTTGTGTGTGCCTCCAGCACAGCACAGTATACATCTGTATATACCCCTTTAACTCTGCTGTTTTCTGGTTATTGTCTGCGTGCCCTGACCGCAGTATACACCGTGATATTCACCTCACCTATATAGCTAGGGGTCCATCTTTAACAATAGAGCTTGCAGTCAGTAGTGTCACTCAGGAGATAGTGCGTGCTGTGTGCGTGCTCTGTACCCAGTACATACCGCTATTATCCACCTACATAGCTGTTCTCTATTTGGGCCCGATTGTCATCTGCGGGAGTTATTGGAAGTTGTGTGTGCCTCCAGCACAGCACAGTATACATCTGTATATACCCCTTTAACTCTGCTGTTCTATAAAAAAGGCATCTGCAGGAGTTAGTGGGTGTTGTGTGCCTCCAGCACAATATAAACTACCCAACCACTGTTTTACCCAACTCCCTTCAGGCCATTACCATGTCTGGAAGGCCAGCAAGGAGAGGCAGACAGGCGCGAGCCGATAAAAGAGGGCAAGCAGGCTCTGTGTCTAGAGACAACAGTGCTGGTCGTGGACGCGGTGCATTGTCATCAGCACGTGGCCATGGGACATGCTTGTCCTTCTTTTCTGCAGCTGGACATGTTGAACCGCAACATGCCAACGACTTGGTAGAGTGGATGACCAAGCCCTCTTCATCCTCCTCATCCTCTCTCACCCAGTCTCAGGGTAGTAGAAAAGCAGCTGCCAACACATCGTCGTCCCTCCTCTCAATGTCATCATCAGTGACTCCTTCCCTAGACCCACCACGTCCTCCTGAGGAGTCTCCTGAACTCTTTGAGCACAGTGTTGGGTACATGCTCCAGGAGGATGCCCAGTGTTTGGTGGGCTCTGATGATGACACTCAGCTAGAGGAAGGCAGTAGCGTGAGCGCAGAGAGAGAGGATGCTCAAGAAGCACAGCAATCTGGCAGTCATGTTCCACAAGCTGCAGCATACTGCCAGGTTTGCTACAGTGATGAAGAGGGAGGGGATGATGAGGGCACTGACTCCACGTGGGTGCCTGGAAGGAGGGAGGAGGAGGAGGAGGAGGAGGAGGCACATGTCCAACGAGGCAGGATGCCCTCCGGGGGCCAGCTTAGGGGCAGCACACCGACGGAATCACACCGCAGAGCTCCGCCTGCGCAGAGCGCTTCCTCTGCGCGTTATTCTAAAAGTTCTTTGGTGTGGGCCTTTTTTGAGACGAGTGCATCAGATCGCACCGCTGCTATTTGCAACATATGTCTCAAGCGTATCTCACGTGGCCAAAACATCAGCCGCTTGGGCACCACATGCTTGACCAGACATATGTTGACCTGCCATGCAGCTCGTTGGCAAGCGTACCTGAAAGACCCACACCAAAGAACAAAGAGGACCTCTCCTTGCTCCTCATCAGCTGGCATCTCTAACCCCACTAGACCTTCAGTCCTCTCTGAAACCTGCTCTGAGAGGAATGAAGGTGTAGAATTAGGTGTGTCACAGCCAAGTGCTTCCGGGAACTCTGCTAGTGGTACATCCACATCCGATTATAGCAGGCAAATGTCCCTGCCCCAGCTGCTGGACCGGCGGAAGAAGTTTACTCCCAGCCATCCACATGCCCAGCGGTTGAATGCTAGCTTGGCTAAATTGCTAGCACTTCAACTGCTGCCTTTTCAGTTGGTAGACTCGGCCCCCTTCCGTGAGTTTGTACAATGTGCGGTTCCTCAGTGGCAGGTCCCCAAACGCCACTTTTTCTCACGGAAGGCGATTCCGGCTCTCTAACGGCATGTGGAAGGCAATGTCCTTGCCTCGCTGGACAGGGCGGTCAGCGGTAAGGTGCATATTACCGCTGACTCATGGTCCAGCAGGCATGGACAGGGACGTTACCTGTCTTTCACGGCCCATTGGGTCACCCTTCTGGCTGCTGGGAAGGATGCAGGACAAGGTGCAGTAGTGTTGGAGGTTGTTCCGCCACCACGCCTCCAAAATGCTACTATTGGTTGTGACACACCTCTCTCCTCCACCCCCTCCTCTTCTTCTTCCTCCATGGCCTCTTCCAGTGCTCTGTCCTCAGAACCAGCGGTGCTCCGTAGGCGTTGCAGGGGCTACGCAAGTACGCAGGCAAAACGATGCCATGCCGTGCTTGCGCTGGTTTGTTTGGGGGACAGGAGCCACACTGGGGCGGATGTTTTGTCAGCTCTGCAGGGGCAGGCCGAGAGGTGGTTGACGCCACGCCAGCTTAAGCCAGGAATGGTGGTTTGCGACAATGGCACCAACCTCCTCTCCGCCCTCCGACAGGGACAACTGACCCATGTGCCCTGTGTAGCTCACGTCCTTAACCTGGTGGTGCAGCGGTTCTTGGGCAGGTACCCCGGCTTACAGGATGTCCTGAAACAGGCCAGGAGAGTCTGTGTGCATTTCCGCCGATCATTTAATGCCTGTGCTCGGCTGGCTGAGCTCCAAAAGGAGTTGAACCTGCCCAAGAACCGCCTTATATGTGACATGCCCACCAGATGGAACTCAACATTGGCCATGCTGCAGCGGCTGCACACGCAGCAGAGGGCCATCAATGAGTACCTGTGCGACTACGGCACCAGGACAGGGTCAGGGGAGCTTGGTTTTTTCTCACCACGCCAGTGGGGCATGATCAGGGATGCATGCACTGTCCTGTCACCGTTTGAGGAGGCCACAAGGATGGTGAGCAGTGACAGTGCATGCATCAGTGACACTGTACCTCTTGTCCACCTCTTGGAGCATACGCTGCGTGGAATAATGGACAGGGCACTTGAGGCAGAACAGAGGCAGGAAGAGGAGGACTTCCTTGCCTCTCAAGGCCCCCTTTATCCAGACAGTGTTCCTGCTGTGCCACCCATCACACAGGAAGAGGATGAGGAGGAGGAAGAGGAGGAGGAGGATGATTGTGTCAGCATGGAGGTGGAGGCTGGCACTCAGCATCAGCATCAGCAGCAGCAGTCTTATAGGGATGATTTACAGTCCCAAGAAACACGTGGACTTGTACGTGGCTGGGAGGAGGTAGCTGCGGATCATGTTGTCCTTAGTGACCCAGAGGACTCCGGACCGAATGCCTCAGCTAACCTACGCTGCATGGCCTCCCTGATCCTGCAAAGCCTGCGGAAGGATCCTCGTATTCTTCGGATCAAGGAGAGGGACCATTACTGGCTGGCCACTCTCCTTGATCCACGGTACAAGGGTAAGGTTGCCGACCTTATCTTGCCATCGCAGAGGGAGCAGAGGATGAGACATCTCCGGGAGGCCTTGCAGAAAGGTCTGTGCAATGCGTTCCCAGAGACTGGGATGTTACAAACTCCTGGTCCTGGACAACGTGTTGCTGAGGCATCGGTCAGAAGGAGCGGTGGAGAAGGTGGCCGTCTGACTGATGCTTTCAGACAATTTTTTAGTCCGCAGCCCCAAGGTATGATCGGTTCCAGCACCCATCGCCAGCGTCTGATTTACATGGTGCAGGAATACCTAGGGGCAAGGTCAGACTTGGACACCTTTCCCACCGAAAATCCTCTGGCTTACTGGGTCTTGAGGATGGATCACTGGCCAGAGCTTGCACAGTATGCAATTGAGCTACTGGCCTGTCCTGCATCCAGCGTTCTTTCGGAACGCACCTTCAGTGCTGCTGGTGGCTTCGTTACCGATCACAGGGTGCGCCTGTCCACCGAATCAGTTGATCGACTGACCTTCATCAAGATGAATCAGTCTTGGATCACCCACAGCTACCAAGCACCTGAAGCTGATGTAACCGAATAATTTTTTTTGAAATACCACATCCCTTCAAGACTGCCTATGCTGATGCTGAGTGACTGTCCTGTTATGTTGATTGTCTATCCTTTTCCTCCTCCGCTGATATGTTGGAAGAACATTTTTGGTTCTGGGTGATGCCAGCAGCCCAATTTTTCTGCCCCTGTTTAACAGGGGTGTTTAAGTACAATTTTTGATGCAATGCTTTGCAGCAGGGCTAATTCCTGCAATAAAACTAGAGTGTATGGCAGAGGTTGCAGTGTGATGGCACCAGTGCCTAAGGCCCAATTTTTCTGCCCCTGTTTAACAGGGGCGTTTAAGTACAATTTTTGATGCAATGCTTTGCAGCAGGGCTAATTCCTGCAATAAAACTAGAGTGTATGGCAGAGGTTGCAGTGTGATGGCACCAGTGCCTAAGGCCCAATTTTTCTGCCCCTGTTTAACAGGAGCGTTTAAGTAAAATTTTTGATGCAATGCTTTGCAGCAGGGCTAATTCCTGCAATAAAACTAGAGTATATGGCAGAGGTTGCAGTGTGATGGCACCAGTGCCTAAGGCCCAATTTTTCTGCCCCTGTTTAAGAGGGGCGTTTAAGTACAATTTTTGATGCAATGCTTTGCAGCAGGGCTAATTCCTGCAATAAAACTAGAGTGTATGGCAGAGGTTGCAGTGTGATGGCACCAGTGCCTAAGGCCCAATTTTTCTGCCCCTGTTTAACAGGGACATGTAATTACAATTCTTGATATAATATTTCACAGGAGGGCCCCTTCCTGTGCCCACCCAGAGTAACGGTGAGGACTTATAGTGTTGTGGCACCAGCACCACAACCACCAAAGGTCAATTTTTCTACCACTGTTCAACAATGGCATATAATTACAATTCTTGATATAATCGTTCACAGCTGGACGCTCCAGCGCCCACCAAGAGTCACTTTGAGGGCTTACAATGTTGTTGCAAAACCAACACCTTGTTCCGCCATTTCTGCAGAGCATATAGGGCAGGCCCCTACTTTCAAACATCCAATTTACAAACATCTCCTACTTGCAAACGGAAGGAGACAACAGCAAGTGAGATGAAAAAAGATGGACGACAAAACAAATTATACAGGGGTGATAACCCTTCCCTATGTTTTCCAAAAAGCTTAAAAATAGTTTTTTTGACTGGAGCTACACTTTAAAAATGTACCAGTTGAAAATTACAAACAGATTCAACTTAACACAACAAACCTTCACAGTCCCTGTCTTGTTTGCACCGCCTGTATACTGCTGTTCTGAGTATATAGGGCCTGGGGGCCACACACATTTCCTTTTTTTTAATATGGGTACGGGGTTCCCCTTAATATGCGTACGAAACCCAAAGGGGCTGGTAATGGGCAGGGAGGGCTACCCATGCCATTTTTCTGAATGATTTTCAACCATATTGCAGGAACCAGATATAACATTAAAACCGCAAGCAGTTTTAAATGGTGTTATTTCCGTTTAATGTCATTTTGTGCAGGGACTGTTCTAAACACAGGAAACACGTGGCACTTCACAGGCATACTACAGACACCCCCCAGGCACCATATTTAAAGGAATATTTCACTTTTTTTTTTTCACTTTAATCGTCATTAAAATCAGTGCTCCCGCCAAAACGGTAGTTTTTAAAACTTTTTTTTGCAGTGACCCATGTCCCCTGAGGCAGGAGGCAGGTCGCCAAACCCTTTTTAGGACACTATCTTGCATATTAGCCGTTAAAATTAGCACTTTCCAATTCGAACGTTCGAGTCCCATAGACTTCAATGGGGTTCTAACGTTCGTACCGAACGCGGGGGTCGTTCGCAAGTTCTGGTGCGAACCGAACCGGGGGGTGTTCGGCTCATCCCTACTCAGGGTCACCTGATAACCCCTGCTGGCCAAACTCGCCACCTGAAATGGATATTTTGATGATAGGCAACTCATATCCTCATATTGATTAGTGGTTCCAAATTAATAACTACTGCAGTAGGGAACAGACACAAAAGATACGCTCAGCATCTTTCCAAATAACCAATCTCCTTTATTATGACGCGTTTGAAGGTTTTTATACACATGATTACGTAGGTATCACATTAATATTACAATTCTACGTTTATGGTAACAAGAGGCGTTACATAGGCAGGCTAATTCTAATCAGGACTCGAAAGAATGCAAAACATGTACTGAAAACATTGTTAGTGTCGTGTGCATGGTGAGGGCATCGTGCAATAGACACGTGCATTCGTTTTCGTCCGAATGCATTTTCGTCCGAATTTCAGCTATTTTCGTTTTGACAAACGATAATGAAAGCACAGAATCCGAAAAACGAAAGATCCGACATAAATAAATGCTTTATTTTCGTTTTTATTGTTACAACAGTTCGATATAGAATAGGAGATTCGACATGACTCTGACAATAACAATCTGTCTATAGAACCTGTGGTCGAATGTGCCTAACCTTACCTCTATTAGTCCAAGATTATATAGAGAAAATATTCAACAGAGAAAAAAGATTTGACAGAGAGAAAAGTTACTGTCCTAAAAAGTGTTTGGGGACCTGGGTCCTGCCCCAGGGGACATGTATCAATGCAAAAAAAAGTTTTAAAAACTGTCATTTTTTCGGGAGCAGTGATTTTAATAATGATTAAAGTGAAACAATAAAAGTGTAATATTCCTTTAAATTTCGTAGGGGGGTGTCTATAGTATGCCTGTGAAGGGGTGCATGTTTCTGGTGCTTAGAACTGTCCCTGCACAAAGTGTCATTTATGCAGGAAAAAAAGTCCTTTAAAATCACTCGCAGCTATTATGAATTGTCGGCTCCCGTAATACAGAGAACACTCATTGAAAGTCATTGATAAAAAAATAAAAAAATAAATTAAAAAAAAGCGTGGGGGGTCCCCCAAATTCAATTACCAGGCCCTTCAGGTCTGGTATGGATATTAAGGGGAACCCTGCCTCAAATTTAAGAAAAAATTTGACGTGGGGTTCCCCCTAAATATCCATAACCAGACCCTTCAGGTCTGGTATGTATATTAAGGGGAACCCCGTGTCAAATTTTAAAAAAAATTGACGTGGGGGTCCCCCTAAAAATCCATACCAGACCCTTTATCCGAGCACGCAACCTGGCAGGCCGCAGAAAAAGAGGGGGGGGACGAGAGAGCGGCCCCCCTCCCTCCTGAACCGTACCAGGCCACATGCCCTCAACATTGGGAGGATGCTTTGGGGGTCTGTGACCCCTCAAAGCACATTGTCCCCATGTTGATGAGGACAAGGGCCTCATCCCCACAACCGTGGCCGGTGGTTGTGGAGGTCTTCGGGCGGGGGGCTAATCAGAATCTGGAAGCCCCCTTTAACAAGGGGACCCCCAGATCCCGGCCCCCCCCCTGTTTGAAATGGTAAGGGGGTACAAAAGTACCCCTACCATTTCACAAAGAAAGTGTAAAAAATAGTTAAATAAGACAAACACACTTTTTAAAAATTCCTTTATTAAAAATAAAAAATAAATAAAAAAAAAGATTCCAGCGGTGGTAATCCACTCTTGCTATCCAGCGACGGACGGTCATCTCTCCAGCGATGGCTCATCTCATCCAGCGCAGCGAATCCATCCTTCTTCTGTCTCCACGGAGGAGACACTTCAGAGATTCCGGCGGCCTGACGTTTCTTATATACGGAGGGCGGGGCCACCCGTCACCTGACCCCGCCCCCCTCTGACGCAAGGGGAAACCCGGGGTTCCCTGTGACGTATGGGTGACCCCGCACCCCTCTGATGTAACACAGGCAGGTTTCCGTTACGACTTGGTGTCACTTTGGCAGTTCGAGCACAGCGGGTCCACAGCTGGTTCTTTCAAGGGGAGAAGGCCCCAAGATCGCAGATGTTCGACCTAATTCACCTGGTGAGGAAATGGCTACAGCCGGAGTCCCTGTCTGGGCCAAAAATAGTGGAGCGTGTGGTCATGATCCGGTTCCTGAGGTCACTACCAATTCCCCTGCAGAGGTGGGTGAGTCAAGGAGACCCCAAATCGGCGGACAACCTCGTGGAACTCGTTGAAAGGTACTTTGCTGCAGAAAACCTGGTCACCACCCCTACAACTGCGCAGACTTTCCACCCAAAGCCACGGTCTCCCCAGGCAACCGGTAAGACTGTTCCAAGGGAAGTGGGGGGTAAAGATGGCAAGGAAATAGGGGGGAGGAATTTTGTTGCCAGGACTGAAGTTTGGCGTCCCAAACAAGGAAAGCCATTGCCTGTCAGCAAACCAAACTGGGGAAACGTCAGGTGTTTTCGTTGCCAAGAATTGGGACATGTTGCAGCAAATTGTCCATTGACAGATGAACCGATGCAGTGCGATTTTTCCATTAGGAGACAGTCTATGTTTGCAGCTGTTTCATGCGCTGCAGCGCCAAATATGGGAAAACCAATGTGCCAAATGACTGTTAATGATAAGCCTATTACAGCCTTGCTGGACTCTGGAAGTCTAGTGACTTTGGTTACAGCTGAAATGATTGAACCTGTGAATTGTCATGCTAAAAAAATTGCTGTGATCTGTATACATGGGGATACCCGGGAGTACCATATAACCACTGTTCGGTTTAAAACTGGCTTAGGTACGGTGACCCATCAGGTTGGACTTGTCCCCAACTTGGTGCACAGGGCCATCATTGGTAGGGACTTCCCTAAGTTTTGGGAACTGTGGGATCGTCCCAACCCGGTCACAGTGCCTGACTCAGTGGCAGAGCCAGAAATCCTTGCCACTACTGACAAGGTGGGTACAGGGGATTCCTCTCAGGACTCCCCGTGTTTTCCTCTATCGGTTATGGCAGGAGAACTGGAGGAGTCTCAGGAAGTCCCCACCACCAGTAGAGCTGGACAGCCGTCTGCTGAATCCGAGCCTACGTTGGAGTTTGCTGACCTTAATGTGCACCAAAAAATTTTTGGTACTGAGCAAAGAAAAGACCAGACCCTTGCCCGGGCCTGGGAAAATGTAACAGTGATTAATGAGGTACCTGTGGAACCAGGGGACAGGCCCTGTTTTCCTTATTTCAGCAGCAGTGAGGATTTACTGTATCGTGTATGTAAAATGAATGATGAAGTGGTTGAACAGTTGGTGGTCCCTAAGCCATACAGACAGGTGGGGTTGGAACTTGCCCATGGGCACTTGCTAGGAGGCCATTTAGGGGTTGAAAAAACGACTGAAAGGGTGTTGCGTAGGTTTTACTGGCCCGGGGTACAGAAAGATATTAAGAATTATCGTCAATCCTGTCCTGTGTGTCAGATGTCAGCCCCACTACCCCACTTCCGAAGTCCTTTAGTGCCATTCCCTATTATTGAAGTGCCCTTTGAGAGGATTGCCATGGACCTTGTGGGTCCATTCCCCAAGTCTGCCCGGGGTCATCAGCATATCCTAGTAATCATGGATTATGCTATCCGTTACCCTGAAGCGGTTCCCTTACGCACCGTGTCTGCTAAAAACATTGCCAAAGAGCTGTTTATGGTGTTCAGTCGGGTGGGCATCCCTAAAGAAGTCCTTACAGACCAGGGCACCCCATTTATGTCACGAATAACTAGGGAGCTCTGCAAGTTGTTTAAGGTGACACAGTTGCGAACCACAGTGTACCATCCTCAAATGGATGGCTTGGTGGAACGCTTCAATAAGACGTTAAAGAGCATGTTAAAAAAGGTTGTTGACAAGGATGGGAAAAACTGGGACTTCCTGATACCATACTTGATGTTTGCCATCAGGGAGGTTCCCCAGTCCTCTACGGGGTACTCAGGGGGAGCAGACACCCCATAAAAGTGTCATTGAGCACATCGCTCAAATGCAGGAGAGGATTGCAGCAATAATGCCGATGGTAAAAGAACACTTACTGCAGGCCCAGGCAGCCCAACGGAGAATATACAATAGGGGGGCCCAACTCCGGGTTTTCTCACCTGGTGACAGGGTCCTGGTGTTGGTTCCTACTGTTCAGAGCAAGTTCCTGGCTAAGTGGCAGGGTCCCTTTGAAGTAATTGAAAGAGTTGGGGAAGTCAACTACAAGGTGTATCAACCAGGAAAAAGGAAGCCCAAGCAGGTTTACCATGTAAACCTGTTAAAGCCCTGGAAGGATAGACTGGCGTTAACGGCGAGATCCCTCCCTGTAACACCTAAGGGCACTGAGTCCCCTCTGACCCCGGAGGTCACAATTCCTGATACCTTGTCATGCTCCCAAAAACAGGAAGCTAGAGAGTTCCTGATAAGGAATAGAGAGAAATTTTCAGAGTTACCTGGCATGACATCAGCAGTTCAGCATGATATTGTTACTGAACTTGGGGTACGTGTCAAGCTCAAACCATACAGAATCCCTGAAGCGAGGAGAAAAGACATCAGCATTGAAGTTAAAAGAATGTTGGAACTGGATGTTATTGAGGAATCCAATAGTGATTGGTCTAGCCCTATCGTGTTAGTCCCAAAACCGGATGGCACTTGGAGGTTCTGTAATGACTTCAGGAAGCTTAATGCAGTGACAAAGTTTGACACATACCCAATGCCCAGAGTAGACGAACTTATAGACCAACTGGGCAAAGCTCGCTATATTACCACTTTGGACTTGACAAAAGGGTATTGGCAAATACCCCTGACTGATAGCGCCAAAGAGAATACTGCATTTGTGACCCCGGAGGGTTAATTTCAATATACAAAAAATGCCTTTTGGGTTGCAAAATGCCCCCGCGACATTTCAGAGGGCCATGGACAGGACCCTAAGACCCCACAGACGATATGTAGCAGCCTATTTAGCTGACATAGTGGTATATAGCGCTGACTGGGATTTTCAGGCTGTCCTTGATTCCCTCTTCAAAGACGGTTTTACGGCAAATCCAAAAAAATGTGCCATTGGTCTAGAGGAAGCCAAGTATTTGGGCTACACCATTGCCCGTGGTGTCATAAAACCTCAAGTGAGTAAAATAGAAGCCATCCAGGAGTGGCCACATCCTGCAAACAAGAAGCAGGTCAGGGCCTTTCTTGGCATTGCGGGGTATTATAGAAGATTTATTCCACATTTTGCAACTGTAGCAGCCCCTCTGACAGACCTGACGAAAGGTAAAGACTCTGTAATGGTGAAGTGGTCCTCAATAGCAGAGGAGTCTTTCCAAGTCTTGAAGAAGGCTCTTTGTGCACAGCCAGTACTGTACTTCCCCGATTTCTCCAAAGATTTTTTGGTTCAGACGGATGCGTCTGATGTTGGCATCGGGGCAGTACTTTCACAGGTACACCATGGGGAAGAACACCCTGTGGTATACCTAAGCAGAAAGCTCAATGACCATGAGAAAAAGTATGCAGTCATTGAAAAGGAATGTTTAGCCATAAAGTGGGCCATGGATGCGCTCAAATACTATTTGTTAGGGCGCCAGTTTGAGTTAGTATCTGACCATGCTCCCCTGAAATGGATGGCCCAAAAGAAGGAGACTAATAGACGGGTGAACCGGTGGTTTTTGGCTCTACAGGATTACTCCTTCACCGTAAAACACAGGCCAGGTGTTCAGACGGGGAATGTAGATGCCCTGTCCCATGTTCACTCCTGTTGGGCCACAGGTGTTCCAACCCTGGGGTTGAAACAAGGGGGGAGGATATGTAGCAGAGCGTCCCAGAGAGAGCCAGGAAAAGTCCTGTTCGGGGTTTATACCTCTCCCAGGCTCCTCTCATACACATTCAGGAATCTGTGATCCAGTTCGGGTCTTGGTCCTCCTCCCCAGGCTAATTTAGGCTCACCTGAGCAGACAGCCTTTGCTCTCTGCCTGGGACATTCACACACAGTTGGTCTGTGAAGAGACTAAGGTTGGTAAAACCTGTTAAGCAGTTCTTTGTAGAGACTGACAAGCAGTAGGCTTGTTCAGCCTGGTAGTGAGGGCCTGCAGACTGTATAGCTAGAGCTGTGACATGGCTAGGTTTTGTGTTTTGCTACTTTGCCCTTTATTTTGTTCTTTTGGAGCACTGTACAGCACCTGTATATGGACTTGTATATATCACAAATAAACACAGCACTGTTGGTCACTTCATTTCTGGACTTGGTATCTGTGCCTGAGAAACTGCTCACCCCAGGGAGCGTTATACCTGCTACCTGTCCCCCAGGTTACAATACACTTTCAGCACCTAAAATCTGAAATAATCATACCGCCAGGGAGGTTAATGGTGGAATTTAAAATTGTGTGTCAAATAGAGCCACACCCTCAAATGCGTGGGAAAGTAAATAAAATATAAATAATATTATTAAAATAATATTAATAAAATAATTATATATATATATATATATATATATATATATATATATATATATATATATCAGATCACCTTATCAGACCCCAGGGAACCAGCTCAGTGCCAGGGAGGATCCACTTCCTACAAACTCAGATAGACGCCTGATGACAAGTGACATCACTTCCGAGGCGGGAGCAGAACAACAATGTCCCCATAGACATGAATGGGCAAAGATAGATGGAAGGAAAAAACTTTTTAAATACATTTTTTTCAAAAATGTAATTCAAAAATTCAAAAAAATAACAAAAAATGGCAGGCGCTTTAGGAGAATTTGTAGAAGAGAAAACTTTTGGATACATTGCTTAGTAGCCTTATCACCTAGGGGCCTGAATGTGGGGTTGGATATTCAGACTCTCATGTGACCGCCCGGTCCTCTTCCCCCTATTGTTTTTATTTTGTTTTTGCCTTGGTGTGGGTGTCCTTCCAGGAGCTCATTATACCAACATGTCCTGTTTATATGGTTTCTTATTTCTTCTTTTTCATCCAAGTATTTGTGTACTTTTTTAACTTCATTTAAATTTTTGTTTATTCTCATATTCATATATTATCATTATTATTATTACAATTTTTACTTGAATCTACCATTGTTCTTAACGACTAGTTGCTATTGATTATCAATTACTATAGCAACAAACTTTTATAGATTTTTTAGTAGGATTGGCTTCCACGTACTTCAGGGCTCAGCGATTTCATTAGTTGTTACACATTTGGGAATTATCATTATTGTTGTGCCAAATTCATTGCAATAAAAAATATTTTTTTTTTTTACTTACCATTTCCTAGTGGTCCAGTTTTGGGAGAGAATTTTTTGTTAATTTTTGAAATTTTTAAATTTATTTTTGAAAAAAATGTATTTAACCACTTCAGCCCCGGCATATAGTCATATGACGCCCGCAGATGGGATCTCCCATCCTGGGCGGGCGTCATTTGACGTCCTCTCATTCCCGGCAGCCGCGATGTCCGCCGGGCACCCGCGATTGCCCGGGAACACAGCAGGACCGTGGATCTGTGTATGTAAACACACAGATCCTCATCCTCTCAGTGGAGAGGAGACCGATGGTGTGTTCCCAGTACAGAGGAACACCGATCAGTCTCCTCCCCTTGTGAGTCCCCTCCCCCCACAGTTAGAATCACTCCCATAGGGAACATATTAAGCCCTGCAGTGCCCCCTGGTGTTAACTCCTTCCCTACCAGTCACATTTAACACAGTAATCAGTGCAATTTTATAGCACCGATCGCTGTATAAATGTGAATGGCCCCAAAAACTTGTCAAAAGTGTCCGCCATAATGTCGCAGTCACGGAAAAAAATCGCAGATCGCTGCCATTACTAGTAAAAAAAAAAAATGCCATAAATCTATCCCCTATTTTGTAGATGCTATAACTTTTGCACAAACCAATCAATATACGCTTATTGCCATTTTGTTTACCAAAAATATGTAGAAGAATACGTATCGGCCTAAACTGAAGAAAAAATTATTATTATTTTTTTTTTAATTGGATATTTATTATAGCAAAAAGTAAAAAATGTGTTTTTTTTTTTCAGAATTGACGCTCTTTTTTTGTTTATAGCGCAAAAAATAAAAAACACAGAGGTAATCAAATACCACCAAAGCTCTATTTGTGGGGAAAAAAGACGTCAGTTTTTTTTGGGTGCAACGTCACATGATCGGACAATTGTCAGTTAAGGCGACGCAGTGCCAAATCGCAAAAAGTGCTCTGGTAAGGAAGGGGGTAAAATCCTTCGGGCTGAAGTGGTTAAAAAAGTGTGTTTTTTTCCTTCCATCTATCTTTGCCCATTCATGTCCATGGGCACACCGTTGTACTGCTCCCTCCCCGGAAGTGATGTCACTTGTTGTCAACAGGCGTCTTCCTGAGTTTGTAGGAAGTGGATTCCCTCTGGCACTGAGCTGGTTCCCTGGGGTCTGATAAGGTACCTGTGTGACATTGGGTGTTCACTGATCGGCGCACTACACTGTGGATGATCCTCCTGGCATCTGTTGGTGTTTTCCCCTTGTTCCTGGCAATTCTGAAGCTTCCGGTCGGGTGATCCTAGTGTGTGGTCTACTTCAGGCATGTAGAGGTGAGACATGGATTGACCCATTTATCAAACCTGCATCTCCTTTTTTGCTTACAGTATGTGTTCCTACACCTGTATTCAACTGACTAAATATAAATGAATGTGCGATATATTGTGGATTTATTTGTGTATTTATGATGGAGTTTTTTGTTTTGGATATAGGTTTTTTATATGGATTCTGACGTTTTTACATCAGAGCAATTAATATATATATATATACATTTTTTCTTTCCCGCCCCTTTGAGGGCATGGCTCTTTTTGATACACAATTTTCAATTCCACCATTCCCTATAAAAGCGCTTTCTCGTGCTGTATGAGACTAGCCTAGCTCTGAGGAAGGGGGTGCGCCCCCAAAACACGTTAGATGTACCCCGTGTTCTGTGCATGTCCATGCACTGTGTTTATGGCATTTTGTGAGTACCCACTTTTATACAAAATTTTCTTATTAAACTTATCTCTGGTAATGCACAAGGTGTGCGCGCCTTGCATTTCTATTTTTCTTGTAGTTCCTTTTGGATTACCCCATCTGAGGAAGGCAGCATCCACCTAGTTTTGGGATACTTTATATACAGTACCTTTAACACCACCATTTTATCTGACATCTGTTACTCCACACCTTGGAAGACCTATTAGCGCTGGAAGTGACTGTTGTTTGCTTTCCATTATACTCTATAGGCATTCCTTTCTGTCATTTACCTGTCATTACATAGAAAACAGCTATAATCCTAAATGTCAATCTATGCCCTTGTACACACGGTCGGAGATACCATCAGAATGTGTCAGATATTCCGACTGTGTGTGATATGCATCGGACTGTTTCCGTCGGAATATCCGTCGGACCAAATTTTCCAACTTGCTGGAAATATTTTCCGACAAACGGCTCCGATCGGACATACTCCGATCATGTGTAGCCTACTCCGACAGACAAAGTGCCACGCATGCTCACATTCAAATTCCGACACGGAAGCGTTCGTTCAGGTAAAACTACTGCTCGTAATCGATATAGCACATTCGCCACGCTGCAATGTTAAAACTTCTTTCATGAAGCGCATTCTCTTGTTCTTTACAATGCTGCAAGAAGGAACTTCTTTTGATGCTCATAGTCACACACACTTCTCCCGAACGTATTTCATGACTCTTTTTTTTAACCATTTCGGCAATACAATTTTTGTTTGCATCACATCTACACAATTTTAGATTTTGTTTATTCTTTTTTGGATGCTTTTTTTTTATTTCCTAAAAATCTCCTTTAACCACTTTCAGACCGGACCATTTTGCTGGTAAATGACCAGAGGTCTTTTTACAATTTGGCACTGCGCTGCTTTAACTGGTAATTGCGCGGTCATGCAATGTTGTACCCAAACAAAATTTGCGTCCTTTTCTTCCCACAAATAGAGCTTTCTTTTGATGGTATTTGATTGCCTCTGCGATTTTTATTTTTTGCAATATAAATGGAAAAAGACCGCAAATTTTGAAAAAAAAATTATATTTTCTACTTTTTGAATTCAATTTTAGTCATACATTTAGGCCAAAATGTATTCAGCCACATGTCTTTGGTAAAAAAAAAAGTCAATAACTGTATATTTATTGGTTTGCGCAAAAGTTGTCACATCTACAAACTAAGGTACGTTTTCTGGAATTTACGCAGCTTTTAGTTTACGACTGCCTATCTCATTTCTTGAGGTGCTAAAATGGCAGGGCAGTACAAAACCCCCCCAAATGACCCCATTTTGGAAAGTAGACCCCCTAAGGAAATTGATAAGTGGCATGTTGAGCCCATCGAATATTTTATTTTTTTGCCTCAAGCGATTGAATAATGACAAAAAAATATTTTTTTTTTTTTTTACACAAAGTTGTCACTAAAATATATTGCTCACACATGCTATGGGCATATGTGAAATGACACCCCAAAATAAATTCTGCTGCTTCTCCTGAGTACGGGGATACCACACGTGTGGGATTTTTTGGGAGCCTAGCCGCGTACGGGGCCCCGAAAGCCAAGAACCGCCTTCAGGTTTTCTAAGGGCGTAAATATTTGACTTCACTCCTCACTACCTATTACAGTTTTGAAGGCCATAAAATGCCAAGATGGCACAAAACCCCCACAAATGACCCCATTTTAGAAAGTAGACACCCCAAGCTATTTGCTGAGAGGCATGTTGAGTCCATGGAATATTTTATATTTTGCCACAAGTTGCGGGAAAATTACAAACTTTAATTTTTTTTTATTTTTTTTTCACAAAGTTGTCACTAAATGATATATTGCTCACACATGCCATGGACATATGTGAAATGACACCCCAAAATAAATTCTGCTGCTTCTCCTGAGTACGGGGATACCACATGTGTGGGATTTTTTGAGAGCCTAGCCGCGTACGGGGCCCCGAAAGCCAAGAACCGCCTTCAGGTTTTCTAAGGGCGTAAATATTTGACTTCACTCCTCACTACCTATTACAGTTTTGAAGGCCATAAAATGCCAAGATGGCACAAAACCCCCACAAATGACCCCATTTTAGAAAGTAGACACCCCAAGCTATTTGCTGAGAGGCATGTTGAGTCCATGGAATATTTTATATTTTGCCACAAGTTGCGGGAAAATTACAAACTTTTTATTTTATTTATTTTTTTCACAAAGTTGTCACTAAATGATATATTGCTCACGCATGCCATGGGCATATGTGAAATGACACCCCAAAATAAATTCTGCTGCTTCTCCTGAGTACGGGGATACCACATATGTGGGACTTTTTGGGAGCCTAGCCGCGTACGGGGCCCCGAAAACCAAGCACCGCCTTCAGGCTTTCTAAGGGCGTTACAGTTTTGAAGGCCATAAAATGCCAAGATGGCACAAACCCCCCCCAAATTACCCCATTTTGGAAAGTAGACACCCCTAAATTTAGGGGTACACTAGTGAGACTAGGTAATAAATGGCGGGTGCCCTGAAACTATAAAAAAATAACTAACCAACCAGCGTCACCTGTAACCGTTATATGGTGATCACTGGTGAAAGGGTTAACTAGGGGGCAATCAGGGGGCTTTATGCTGTAGTATATGGGGGTCCCTGGCGCTATAAAAAGCTGCGGCGAACCTAAATACCTACCTGCCTAACTAGCGTCACCTGTGACACTAATACAGCGATCAGAAAAATGATTGCTTATTAGGCTGGGTTCACACTGGAGCGATGCAGGAACGCCACGAATCCGCGGCGGGTTCCCGCATCGCATGCCTCCCGGCGGCAGTTCACACTGCCCTATGCGAACTGCTGGGAGTGTCAGTGAAATGTTACTGACACCCCCAGATCAGTTCGCATATCGCAGTGCGATCTGCAAACTCGGATCGCATGGTGTGAACACCCATGCGATCCGATTCTGCTGCGGACCAAAAAAAGGGTCCCGTGCGAGTTTGCGGCGGGTGCGGCGGGTGCGACACAAATTCAGCCATACTATCTGTATGGCTGAACTCGAATCGCACAGAGATCGGATGTGATTTGCACTGCAGTGCGAATCACATCCGTTCTCAAACCGCTGCAATGTGAACCCAGCCTTAGTGACACTGGCGACGGGGGGTGATCACGGGGTTAAACCTTTATTGGGGGGGTTAGGGGGGTACCTTAGAACTAAAGGGGGCTAACACTAACTGCCCTAACAGTTATTACAGTCACAAATGACACCCGCCGGGTGATCAGGGGGTTAAACCTTTATTAGGTAATAAATGGCGGGTGCCCTGAAACTATAAAAAATAACTAACCAACCAGCGTCACCTGTAACAGTTATATGGTGATCACTGGTGAAAGGGTTAACTAGGGGGCAATCAGGGGGCTTTATGCGGTAGTATATGGGGGTCCCTGGCGCTATAAAAAGTTGCGGCGAACCTAAATACCTACCTGCCTAACTAGCGTCACCTGTGACACTAATACAGCGATCAGAAAAATGATCGCTTATTAGGCTGGGTTCACACTGGAGCGATGCGGGAACGCCACGAATCCGCGGCGGGTTCCCGCATCGCATGCCTCCCGGCGGCAGTTCACACTGCCCTATGCGAACTGCTGGGAGTGTCAGTGAAATGTTAATGACACCCCCAGATCAGTTCGCATATCGCAGTGCGATCTGCAAACTCGGATCGCATGGTGTGAACACCCATGCGATCCGATTCTGCTGCGGACCAAAAAAAGGGTCCCGTGCGAATTTGCGGCGGGTGCGGCGGGAATTCAGCCATACTATCTGTATGGCTGAACTCGAATCGCACAGAGATCGGATGTGATTTGCACTGCAGTGCGGTGCGAATCACATCCGTTCTCATAAACCGCTGCAATGTGAACCCAGCCTTAGTGACACTGGCGACGGGGGGTGATCACGGGGTTAAACCTTTATTGGGGGGGTTAGGGGGGCACATTAGAACTAAAGGGGGCTAACCCTAACTGCCCTAACAGTTATTACAGTCACAAATGACACCAATGCAAAAAAAATAAAAAAAGCAATTGGTGTCACTGTGACTGGGGGGGCAGGGGTAATTGGGGGGGTGATCGGGGGGTAAAGGGGGGGGTGTGAGTGTGCCTGGCATGTTCTACTGTATGTGTGGTGTGTTGGTGCAACTCACCGAACCTCTCTCCTCGGTGCCGGAACGAAAAATACCGACACGGAGGAGAGAATACATCACTTCCTCTCCTGTGTTTACATTACAGGAGAGGAAGTGATGTCACGAAGGATTTCCATTCGTCGAGAGCGATCGCGAGGGGGTGGCCATGAATGAATGGCCGCCCCCTCATCCCGGATCGCTCTCGAACGAATGCCGACCGCCGCAGGCACTGGGGGGGGCCCGATCGGGCCCCCCACCCGCGGGCAGGCAGGGACTTATATATACGCCCATATGCCTGCCCGTGCCATTCTGCCGACGTATATCGTCGTGCGGCGGTCGGCAAGTGGTTAAAGACAGTTTGCTAATTTCTCCTTTTTTTTGGTGTTTTTTGTGTGTAAACTTACCACAACAACATTATTGTATTTTTTATCTTTGGTTTTTCTTTTTTAATCTACAGGAGGTTGTTTAGTGTTGGTGCCCCTTGTTATTCATTTCACTTTGTATTTTTGAAATGTACCTGCCTGCTCACAAATAAACTGACCTTTTGGAAGGAAAACACATACACAAGTATTTAATCAAACCAAAAAAAACTTTATTTTGGTCGCAATAAAATAAAAAGAGGAACGCAGCGCTGGAGAAACTTGTTACTTTGGTGCAGCCTTTGGCCCCCAGGGCAGACATGAACAAATTAGAATAATAAAAATTGGTGGCCTGAGGAGTACATATCTCAGGGAGAGAAGTCTGGTCCAGAAGTCCTAGAGAACAGGAAATTCAGATGCCATTTATGTCCACAGGATGTGGTTCTTCAAGAGGCTGCATCTTCTGGCAGACCAGACTGAACCCAGGCCATCACTCTCTCATCTTCCTTAGGCACTTCCCTCCAGGCATCCTTCGAGGCTGCGGCTGGGCTCCTGTAGTTGGGGCAGGAGGAGGAGGGCGATGGTCGACCTCCTGGCTGCCACTTGCCACAGCCTCTCCCCGACTGAGGTCTTCCTGTGTATGAAAAGGGGACATAGTTTTAGTTTTTTGCTCATCAATCACACCATTTTGTGCTCCTGGCTTTTGCAAATTCAATGTTACCAAATAGAACAGACTATCATTCTGAGCCCAGCATTTTTCTTTCCCGTCCCAATCATTTTTGGTCACTACTGTCTCTTGATATGTAAACCACTTTGTTAAATCACAACTTACTGATCAATAAGAACATCTAGTTAACATCAGTAAATGTAACACAAGAAATATGTTCAACAATGCAATACCTGTCTCAAGCTGGGCCCCACCACACGTTGCTGCCTGGAAGGCCCAGGTTGGACGTTGGAAGCCTCAGCTGGGGGTGAAGGATGCCTTGAAGGAAGACTGGAGAGTGGTGGCCTGAGTGGTGGCCTGGGTACCCCCTGGTCTACCAGAAAATGCAGCTTCTCAAAGTAAACCATCCCGGGGTAATAAATGGCATCTGGATCTCCTGCTCTCAAGGACTCCAGGTGCTTCTTTCTCTCCCTGAGATATGTAATCTTCATGGCCACAATTTTCATATTCAGATAGGCCATGTCTGCCGTGGGGACCATGATCCGCACCAAAGAAAGAAGTTTCTCCAGCGCTGCGTTCCTCTTTCTTATGTCGTAGTAAAACTTGTTGCGGATCTGCCACAGGCAGGGCATCTCCTTGTACATTTAGAGGAATAGCCCCATAAAATTGGGGTTTTGGAATGGGTCCATATTGTCTGCAAGATACAACACAAGACAAACCCTCAAATACTAATAATGCCATTAAAAACCCTCCTGATCTTGTCCCAACATCAGCCTAGATAGAAGCAGTCTAGTCTAGTGATGCACCAAGTTAAAATGTTTACCTTCGTTTGCACGATCGTCGCGTCCACGCCTCGCTCTCTTCTCAGATCGTACGGACGATACACGCGTGTTGCGTTTTATATACAGTGCGCATGTGTGAAACTCCGCCCGCCCCTGACGTTCTTTCTAGACTATTCCCCGCCCCTTCGCTTTTGGCGCAGTGGGGAGAGCACATGGCGGAGAGAATGCAGGTGCGCACTAATAATAGTTCCACTAACGAGGAGGAGGGGGAGGAAAGCCCGGAGCCTGAAACGTCCCGATCCAGGAAGAGAAGATTTAAGGCCTCAAATATGTCTTTTGGAGAGATGTTGGAGATGGTGGACATATTGAACAGGACCGACTATGATGGAAAGTATGGAACTTACCCAAACCCAAATATCAGAAAGGCCAAGATCATGACTAAAGTTGTGAAGAGTCTTCAGAAGAATTTTGGGATATGCTGATCCAAGGATCAACTGAGAAAACGCTGGTCAGACCTGAAACTGAGGGAGCATGAGCAGTACATAAGGATCAAGCGTGTTCTTAAAAAAAGTAAGTAGTTGTCGTGTGTTCATATGATTATTCTTGTTTGCATACTGCTCCATGTACTTTGATTTCATGTTGTGCATTATAAAATGGCCACTTTCAAGTTCATGGTTTCATTCGTTCGTAAGAAACATCGTTCTGCAGGTAAGTATTCCAGCTTAACAAAGTGTCCACAATAATGTTCTCACCTTGGAACTCAGCCAAAAAACAATTGTACAACACTTCCAAGCAATGTTTCATATTCCTATTTCTGCCCTCTGTGTGCCAATTTTTTTATTTTTACATTCTCATAGGGGAGAGAAGACTCTGCAAGTATGAGGACACCAGGGACCACACCCCTCCCAAAGAAGGGCAACTTCAAAAACCAGAAACAGAGGAGCAGGAGAAGGAGGAAGGAGAGATCGTTGAGGTTGGGCAAATTGTCACCACAACAGGTGAGTGTCGGAGAACACAGCTTCCGGTAAGCTCATCAATGTATGTCACCATATTTTTATTACATGGTGTGTTTTTCTGCTTTGTTTTGTAGGTGATATTGAAGAAGATTCCCTTTTTACCAGTGAAAGTGTCCAGATCCTGATTGGGGAGATAATGGGGTGCAATCGGGATTTGGAAAATATACAGCAAAACATCAATGATGTTAAAAATAAAATGAAGAACATCATTGATGTTTTGGGGAGAGTGTGGAACAGAAAAAAATAGATAGGGTTTTATTTTTGCTATTTTAAAACACAACTTTTGTATTTATCGAAATTACAAATTTGGAAGATGCACAGAGTGTGTAAACATGTACTATCTCCCATCATGGGGGATCAATGTACGTGTTTTGTGTAAAGTGGCTGAGATGAAGGGGTTGCAGCCCCAAAGCATGCACATTGATCCCCCATGATGGGAGATAGCACATGTTGACACACTGTGTGCATCTTCCAAATTTGGATTTTTCAGGGGTCACACCCCATGTGATGAAAGCAATATCAGCCCATTTTGTACATACTCATGTCTGATATTGTCTTCACTTTTCAAAGTTGAACTTTGGAAGTTCCTGTGTTCTGTATTTTACGGTTTGATACATGCCTGTTTACCTGTTTACACAAAAACATCAAGTAAACCAAATTTTGATTAAACTCTGTTTTTGATACACACAATTTCTTGGTTTGTTGTAAAAACCTTTTCTAAACGCACATGTGAATGTGCTTGGATTAAAAAGTTTAATTATCAACAATGTGTGGCTTCCTTTTTCATTGCGCAAAAAATGTATTTGGAGTAAAATTTTAGTTTGTGCTGAGAAGGAGTGTGATTTACTAAAGGAAACTCCACTTTGCACTCCAAGTGCACTTTCAGGTGTACTTTTGCAGTGCACTTGTAGTGCATAGTGGATGTGCCTTTAGTAAAAAAAAAACACAGTGAGGTGTAAATTTGGACAATCATGCCATTTTCCTGCCATGGTGCTGAAAATGAGCACGATTTTGGTCAGTAATGCACTACATACATTAGTTATAAAAACAAGGTGTGTGTGTAGCAGACCCACAACATAATAAGATTATCTGAAGAAGAGACTGTCCCCTCATCTTGCTCTGAACTTGGGTTTGCACTGTTGTTGAAAAAGTCACAACTTGAAAAAACATAAATATACCTAGGAGACACCTAAAACCAAGCCAAGCAGTAAATGAAGGAGTTTCAGGGAAAAACATATTCTTAAAATGCTGCTCAGACATTGTCTGGCATATCAATGGCCCCCCTACCCACAAAGTAGTCCATGTATTGGGTTCTAACCTCACGGGCACTTTGGGGGGGCAAGCCAGGATGAGCAGGTTCAAGGCCCGTGAGGTTATCCTCATTTTCCAGCAAGTCTGCTTCTTGTTGGCCAACTGAGACCGCATAGTTCACAGAAACTTTTTTCATAAAATTGTGCAGAACACAGCACGCCAGCACTATGTGATTCAGTTGTATTCCGCCATGTGAATAGGCGTAGGAAAAAGGTGGAACCGACTGGCCAGTATACCAAAAGTGTTCTCCACCACTCTTTGGGCTCTGGGCAGGCGGAAATTAAAAATCCTCTGCTCTGGGGTGAGGGTCCTCATCGGGAAAGGCCGCATCAGATGGTTTGCCAGGGCAAATGCCTCATCCGCGACAAAGACCAACGGGAGTCCTTCTTGATTCTCCTCTGGGGGTGGCAAGCCCAGATTGCCACTCTGGAGAAGCCAGTAGAACTCCGTCCGTGCAAAGACTCCACCATCCGACATCCGTCCATTTTGCCCCACGTCCACATACAAAAACTCATATGTCGCAGACACCACCGCCAACATCACATACTATTAAACCCCTTGTAGTTAAAATAGTACGACCCCGAGTTGGGTGGTGGGACGATGTGGACGTGCTTCCCATCTATTGCTCCTCCACAATTGGGAAAGTCCCAACGACTGGCAAAGTGGGAGGCCACAGTCTGCCATTCCTGTGGCGTTGAAGGACACTGTGTAGTGAAACAAGAACAAAAATTTGTAATTTGACAAATCAACATTGCAAGCAGATTAGACACCAACATTTTTGGTCAAAATTAGTATAACATTTTGGGAACTGAGTATTTAAATCCTAAAGTATAAGGTCCCCTTATGAGAGTCATCACCCCCCCATCCCGCCCCCATCTGATGGGCCCTTGCTAAAAAATGAGGGTGAGTGTTTTGGACAGGTAACCCTCTCCACTTGCTTGAGAGCTGAATGCCTAAATAATGTGTGATACTTTGGGAAGCCCCTCCTTACTTACACTATTGGCAGCCCACCGGACAGGTAAGAAGTGTCATAATCCCAAAAATAAAATAAAAAGGAAGCACATTGACATTCTGCTATTACATATCCAGATAATTAATATGTTAAAAAACTAAATAAAAATAGCATTTGAAAGTATTGAGGCAGGCCCTTGCACTACATGCTTAGGTGAATTCATCCATAAATGTGATCATCAAAAAGGTAGGTATAGTGTGTATTGGGTTTGGTAAAGTCATCAGACAGAGGATTGCTATTTAAAAAAGTGACTCTGCATGAATTGAAGCACACACATCACATTTGTAGAAATTATAGGGGGTGTTTAGGGGAAAACAATACTATGGAGCTGACCAAAGACATTGGTAAGTGACTAGACTATAGTTTGATGGGCCAAGAAGAGCATGGTGGGGAAGTTAGTGAGGCAAATATGCCTGAGGACAAAGGGGCAGAGTATATGAATTAGAGCATATTGCAATGATGGTAATTAGGGAATGAGGAAAGAAATGCAAGACAGTAGCAATCATGAAATACATAGAATGAAAATGGTGGGAGGGGCAAGAATTGTCCCCACCCACCATGTATGGGATGCTGGTAGACCAGTTGTCAATAGCAGTTAAAATGCTTACCTTTGGGGGGCGTGGCTAACCGCCGAGCAGGATGGACGTCTGACTCCTCAGCTCCCGCACCGACCGGACTATCGACCGGAGCATCGCCGTACAGAGCACACGTACGAACTCCTTAACACGACCGGGTGACTACCGTAGAACCCAGCTATGCCTCAGACGAACCGAAAGCGGAAGGAATACCGGACGCCGAAGAAATTGACCGATTATTTTACTCAGCCGCCTGACACAGAGATCCAAGATGGCGCCCGCGGCCCTGTCAGAAAACCTTTGGATTACACTGACCTCCCTGATGCGGACGAATCTGCAATATCCATCCAGCAGCACTCCCCTGCAATATCTCCACAGAATTCTCCCTCTTTAGCCAGTAACAGCCCTGCCAAAGCGCGGATGCGAATGGATTCTGCGGGGCCCAACTCTGAGGTAAGCCCTGCATCCATCTTACCCACAAGCCAGCCCTCAGCTATTGCGGCCTTCCCCACATCAGACCAGCCTGTCCTGGACACTACTATGAAGGAGATGCTCATCTCCTTGCAATCCTCTATACATAATGAATTATCATCCATGTTTACCCAGTTTTCATCTCATATGCTACATATGGGGCAAAAAATCCAACGTATTGAACACCATATGAGTGACCTGACTATTACGGTTAATGACCTAGTGGATGCCCAAGACCACACACATGACGAACAAAAATGGATGAAATCCAAAATGGCGGACCTCGAAGACCGCTCTAGACGTAATAACGTCAAGATCAGGGGTATCCCCGAATCGGTATTACCTCATGACCTTAACACCTACGCCAGGAAAATGATCTCAACACTGCTACCTGACCTGTCACCGATGGAGACCATTATTGACCGCATACACCGCATCCCTAAGCCGTCGCACTTGGCTGACACCATACCCAGGGACGTCCTGATGAGGGTGCACTTCTATCATGCTAAAGATCAGCTAATGTTCAAGTCCCGGCATATGAATAGGCTACCGGAACCATTCTCTGATCTACAACTATTTGCGGATCTGTCTCAACACACCAGACAACTGCGCAAACAGCTGATAACGATTACCAAACCGCTGTTCAACCACAAAATCCCCTATCAATGGGGTTACCCGACTAAACTCATTGTAACCAGGAATGGGTCTAAACACATTATTACATCAGTCCCTGAGGGCATAAAGCTTCTACAACAATGGGATATTCTCCCGGAAGAGCCTGCCGTACAGTCCAACAACCGCAGAGGGCCTTCTCCGCCTCTATACCCTAAACAACCACCTAATGCCCACTGAATCTTTACTGCTGGCGATGCTCACCCGCTTCAATTCATGTTCTGCACCACATTACTCAGGTTGGTGCCCTGCTCGGGATGTGTTAACCATAAACTTTCACCCCGTATAGTTTCAACAGCCTAGTGTTTTTTTTTTGGCTGTTCTACACTACAGTATTAATTACCTCTTTATTGTTCTGCCTACCACTACCGAAGTACTAATTTCTACCCTTTCCTTCCACTGCTCCTGCTTCTCCTCTTCCCTGGTTTGCCTCTGTTTTGAGAACTGCACCTGCTCCGGCTACAGGAACCCGCATCCGGACACCATCTGACATCTTATAGAGAATCTCACTCACTGTAAGTACCTATCACCACGCCTGACATCTGCACCTGACCTGCACAATGCCGAAATTTCTATCCCTTAACACTAAAGGACTTAACCACCCAGCGAAGAGATCCTCCATGTGGAGGACCGCTCTCCAATCCAAATGTGATGTCCTCTGCCTCCAAGAGACCCACTTCAAAAAGCTAGACAGCCCCCGTTGTTCCAATCGCCATTTTCCTCACATCTTTCAATCCTCAGGACCTGACAAACGTAATGGGGTTATGATAGCGGTAAAAGACACTGTCACCTTCACCCTCCACAATAGCATGGAGGACGAAGATGGAAGATATATAGCCCTGGATTGTACCCTCAACAAAACCAGATATACTATCGTAAACGTCTACTCTCCCAATACTGGCCAAATTAAATTCCTCTCTAGACTGATGAACAAGCTTAACAAGTTCCGACAGGGATGTCTCATTGTCTGTGGGGACTTTAACATAGTTCCAGATAATTTCATGGATGCCTCCTCCCGTTCCTCCAGGCTATCCTCCCCTATGACTACCTTCATACGGAACAACAACTTATACGACATCTGGAGATGCCAACATACCACCGAAAGAGACTACTCCTTTTTCTCCCACAGACATAACTGCTACACGAGAATTGACTACTTCCTTGTAGATAAATGGACGCTGACCAACTCCACCGAATCAGGCATTGGTACGATCACTTGGTCGGACCACGCTCCGATCTCACTCACTGTCACCGATCATCTGAACTCCCCACGGCATACGGTATGGAGAGCGAATGCGGACATCATTCACTCTCCGGAACACTCCTTGTACATACGTAACCAGCTTGAAGAGTTTTTTACCCTTAATACTGGCTCAGTCTCCAGTAATACTGTCCTCTGGAATGCTCATAAGGCATTCGTCAGAGGGATTATAATGCAACTCTCTGCTCAAGAGAAGAGGAGGAGATCACAGCGTCTAGACACATTAATAGCCAAAATTCATGCACTCGATGTTCAAAACCAAACCACACCAGACCCTAATTCAAAAGACCAGTTAGTCCTCCTTAGACAGGAACTTAAAAATTTACTCCTAGAATATCATACTCGCACCAACACGAAATTCAAAGCACACTATTATACTACAGGTAACAAGGCGGGGAAAGCACTTGCTCTAAGGATCAAGGGTCACTATGCTAAATCTAGAATACATCATCTCTTTCATCCAACCACAAAGCAGAAACTTTTAGACCCTCAAGCTATTGCAGATGCCTTTAGCCAGTACTACCATACTTTATACAACTTGAAAGATGACCCCAACACCACTCAACCCTCTATTGCTGACATCAATTCCTTTCTTCAAACGATCGACCTACCAACATTATCACAACAACACATCTTTGATCTGAACACCCCTTTCACACAATTAGAATTACAAAACATAGTATCAACCTTGCCTTCCCACAAATCACCAGGGCCTGACGGCTTAACTAATGAGTACTATAAACAATTCAGTACTACTTTGGCTCCCTACCTATCACAAGTGTGCAATGACGCTGCCTCCTCCTCTTCTCTTCCCAATGAAATGCTTAATGCTCTGATAATTACTCTACCGAAGCCAGGGAAAGAGCCCAACACACCACAAAATTTTCGGCCAATATCTCTCCTAAACACCGACACCAAAATCTTCGCTAAACTCATAGCCAATCGCTTAGTCCAAATTATGCCCACTTTGATACACCCTGATCAATCAGGCTTCACGAAGGGTAGACAAACTTATGATGCTTCAAGGAGATTGATAAACATAATTCATCACGCTGAGACTAGTAGAACGCCTTCTCTGCTTCTATCTCTAGACGCAGAGAAGGCGTTCGATAGAGTCCATTGGGCTTACCTAGAAGCTACCCTTAAAAAATTTGGATTCCAAGGTCATATTTTTTCAGCAATTATGGCCCTATATTCTTCTCCCTCGGCACAAGTTTACACGGACGGAATAACCTCCCGAGCTTTTCCAATAACCAATGGTACCCGCCAGGGTTGTCCCTTATCACCATTTATCTTTAACCTGATCATGGAACCCCTGGCGGCACATATCAGAAATTGCACAACCATCTCTGGCTTTAAAATAGGCCACATAGAACACAAAATAAATTTATTTGCAGATGATGTCATATTGATGCTTACTAACCCTATGACTTCCTTGGCTTCGGTACAACATGTTTTAACTACCTTTGGCTCCGTCTCTTATTATAAGGTCAATGAAACCAAATCATATATTTTAGAACTGGGCCTTGATGCTGTCACTAGCAATATTCTAAGAAACCAATATGCATACCCTTGGGCTGACCAAGGAATACCGTACTTAGGCATTGTACTCACTAAATCGGTGTCTAGATTGTTTCAAGCCAACTATGTTAAAACCAAAACAATTGTTAATCAAAGATCTGTCCAACCTCGCCAAATTTGAACTTTCATGGTCGGGTAGGCTCGCTGCGTTTAAAATGCTCACATTACCTAAAATTCTATATCAATTTCGCACCCTTCCCATCCCCTTATCCAAATCATACCTAGCTTCTTTGCAATCTATTCTTAGTAAATACATGTGGCAAGATAAAAAACCTAGAAGCAACTATTCCAAACTTCTCAAACATAAGCATGCTGGGGGTATGGGATATACAGACATCCGGGACTATTACTTGGCCACCATCCTCTCCCAACTGCGGGAATGGACTAACCCCCCCCATACTACGCTATGGGGAGATATAGAAACTTGTGCCACACCTGGTCCCGACCTCAAAAGCTGGTTATTTAGCTCCCTAGTCTCGGTGACAAATTTCAGCATCTACTCACCCACCATAAAAGCATCGCTTTCTGCATGGAAAATACTTCGCAATAACACATGGTCATCCCTCCCTATGAAAGACATACCGGTATCATTACAGACCCTCCAAATCTTATCACCTGATCTAACTATCCCTACATGGCTCACGTCCAGGGCATCCCACACTAATGATCTTAGGACCCTCACGGATAACAAATCTTTCCCTGAGATCCAGTCCATTTATGGGGCACCCTCGTCAGATTTTTTCAATTATCATAGATTACGCTCCTGTCTGACCACACACACCCGCTTAGAGGGTGCAATACCCTTAAAACTATGGAATTACTATTTCAAACAAGATTCCACATATAAAGGTATATCGATTATTTACCCCCTGTTGCAGGAGAAAAATATCTTCTTCAAATCCAAACCCTTCCTAGATTGGGAATCAGACACACTTCTCCACTTCTCTGACGCCCAATGGCAACAAGCCTTTACCTCTGTATACAAAGCCACACGGTGCACAGGCTTATGGGAACTGACGTCAAAAATCACTCTTCGCTGGTATATGACTCCCCATAGACTCGCTAAATTTCAACCCGGCACTACCCCACTGTGCTGGCGCAACTGCAACTATACAGGAACTTTATTCCACATTCTGTGGCAATGTCCACATATTAATCTCCTTTGGTCAGACGTTGCGAAACGTATTCGAGACGTAAGCAATGTTCCAATCTCTCTGTCTCCACAACTTGCTATACTCAACATATTTCCGGACGATGTCCCTCATACATGCCGCACAGTCCTTACTCATATTCTTCTGGCAACTAGACTACTTCTAACCAGAAATTGGAAATCCTCTACCATACCTAGCATCCTAGACGTTACCACACTAGTGCACTCTCACTATACATACGAGCTGATTGGGTCCAGAGGCTTACCATCCTATGCAAAAACCCAGGCCCAATGGCTCCCATGGCACAAATGGTACTCATCCCAGATAACCTGACTTTGTTCCTGATGAATATCATTTTTGTTAACTTACTTGTGATTGCTGGTTCATCACTCCATACTTTGTTCTCAAAACCTCCCCCCCCCTTCCCTCCCACACCCCAACCTCCCCCCCATCTTCTTCCCTTCTTTTTATCCGTCTCTCCCTCCCTTCATTAGCTTACCCTCTAACCCTCTTTTACTGCTGTACTATGTTCCAAGGCACACCCTTGAGTTACACAATGCTAGTACCTGTTTTCTGACTCAGATACAACTATGTGCCGAAGTTACTGTTGTTGATATCGTCATTGTTCATGCTGCCTATATCTGTATGACATCCAAGAATTGTATTGGATGTAGTTGCTATACATACTTTGTATCTTGTGAAATTTAATAAACATCATTTTGAAAAAAAAAAAATGCTTACCTTTGGTTGTATCGAACAGCAACAGTCCTGCCACGAGTTACTACCTATAAAAGTAAAAAAAAAATGAGTCACAATTAGCAGTTACCGGGACAAGAAGAGAAGAAGACGTTGCTCTCCGGTGCTGGCGTTATGGAGTCCTTACTTCGGCAAGTGATTGAGCGGGCTGGCACTGAGGATGGCGAGCGGTGGCTTCGGTCTTGTCTGGCTGTACCTCAAAGCGATTCCCCGGTTTCCAGCCATCGTCCTGCGCTGACTCTCATGTCTGACGGTCCTCTGGTTTACACTGCAGCTCCTTCTGTTATGCCACCGGATGTTCCACCACCATCGACTTCCTTTTCTTCCCGATGGGCTCCTCCTATTGACCCCGTGATGCAGAGTTCGTCCTTCGGGGATTTCCGCGCTAAATCGGCGTATTCTCCGATCTCAGAATCCATCCTCCGGAGAACCTGAGACCAGGGAATCAAGGGTGTGCGCCAATGAAGTGCCACCGCCCATTGGATGGCGCTAAATAATGTATTAATTACTTAGGGAGGATCGGGTAGTCCCCGGGATTGAGGCAAATAGTAAAAAGTGTGCAGCTGTCAGTTCAACATTAGACCCTATGATGGTGGCCACCAAGGCTGAAACCTGATCCCAGATGGGTTGAAGTTGAGGACAGCTCCAAAATGTATGGAGCAAGGTGCCAGGCTCAGGACAGCCCCTAAAGCACAGGTCGGGGACCGAAGGATAAAACTTATGAACCCTCTCTGGGGTGAGGTACCATTGCGTGTGTAATTTCACCACAGTGTCTTTATTAGCCATTGAACGGGAACATCTATGCATATTCAGGAGCATACCTCGCCACTCCTCCAGTGAGAATTCGGTGGCCAGATCAGCTTTCCATAGTCCCATAGCTCTGGATTTCTCTGGTTGTTGAGTCTCAATGAGATATTTGTATATGGTGGAAATAATACCTCTGTCCCTAGAGTGACGAAAGCATATAGCTTCAAATTGTGCATTAGTGTGGGCTCGAGTTACGCTATAGTGTGTTTGAAAAAAATGGCAGATTTGGAGGAATTTGAAGAACTCCCCCCTCGGTATCTCGTATCTTGTCTGAAGTTGTGAGAAAGAGGTAAAGTGGATGCTATCATTGCAGAGAGCCTGTAGGGTGACCAACGATTTTTGAACCCACCAGCTAAAGGAGCCGGGGGATTCAAAGGCCAGGGGAAACCTCTTATCCCCCAAAAAAGAAGCCAAACAGGGTCTACTTGGGCGTAGTTTAAATTTAGAATGGTAGAGTGACCAAAGAAAAAAGGAACGACTGACAATAGCATTTAGGGGGGCTAGGTCTCCCTGCCTCATCCCCTCCTGCCACAGGATGCCCGGGAGAAAGTACGGGCGTATGGACTGGGTTTCAAATTTCAACCATGGTACTCCAAGATTAGGGGCATGCCACTGAGCTGTTTGGGCTAACCTAGCTGCCAGGTAATACAACCAAATATCTGGTAAACCCAGTCCACCCTGAGGCAGAGGTCGATGCAACAGGGGCTTCCCAAACCTGGGCCTTTTATTTTGCCATATAAAGGCGTTAATATCTCGTTGTAACAACGTAAGGGATTGGAGCGGGATATACAGGGGGAGGGCTCTAAAAAAATAAAGTAATTAAGGCAAAATGGACATTTTAACGGCCACCACCCTACCCATTAAGGGGATATGGTATGTGGACCACAATTTCAGCCATCTCCTAACTGCAGAAAAGGCAACTGGAAAATTAGCATTATATGTGTCTTTCAGTGTAGGGGCCAGGTGAATACCAAGGTAATGCAATGTATGATTAGATAAGGGGAGACCAAATGTGTTTTGGAGATTTAAAATTTCCGGACGGGTAAAATTAATAGGGAGGGCAGAACATTTACATAAATTAACTGCTAATCCTGAAAGCTTCTGGAAGGAACCTAGGTTCTCAATAAGGTTGGTTAATGATATTAGAGGATTGGGCGAGAACAGGAGGACATCGTCCGCATAGATACTAATCTTGTACTCCCCTTCTTCCTTCAAGTACCCTCCTATATTCGGGTTAGTTATAAGCGCCCTGGCAAGGGGCTCTAAGGCCAGGGCAAATACTAGGGGAGACAAGGGACAGCCCTGCCTGGTACCTCTGCCTAAAGGGAAGAAATCAGATGAACAACCAGGGATTTTTATTCTAGTTTGAGGGCTATGATATAGTGCCTTAAATCCGTTCACAAATTCTCCCATAAACCCAAATTTAGTTAAAACTCTATCTAGATATGGCCAAAAAATACTATCAAACGCTTTATGTATGTCCAATCCCAGGATCAAGACTTTGTGGGAGTAAAGGTTTGTGTCTTGTATAATATTCATGGCCAGTCTGATATTGTCTGTGATTTGCCTGTTGGGAATAAATCCCGTTTGTTCCGGGCCGACCAGGGTACAAATGATAGGGGCTAATCGATTTGCTAACATTTTTCCTAAGATTTTGATATCATTATTTAAAACTGAAATGGGCCTATAATTTTGGGGCATGGTGTGATCTTTATTCGGTTTGGGGATTAATGTCATATTGGCGTGTAACATTTCATCCGGAAGTGTATGACCTTGCAAAGTCTGATTAAAAAGTTTCGTCAATCTAGGGGCCAAAATCTGGGAAAAAATTTTGTAATACAAAGAGGTATAACCGTCTGGGCCAGGAGCCGTAGAGGGTTTAAGGGTTTTCATAGTGGCTATGACTTCTTGGTCGGAACAGGGAGCATTCAAAGTCTGAAGTTGTGAGTCCAAGAGGGATGGAAGACGCAAAGAATCAAGCCACTGGTCTATATCCTGGGGTATAGGTAGTGAGGGAGGGGATAACAAGTTTTGGTAAAATGATTTGAAAATTTGGAGTACTTCCGTGGGGTGAGTAACCATTTGGCCTGAGTTATTTCTTAATTTATAAATGTGGTAAGGTTGTAAAGACTGATGAAGTTTGCGAGAGAACATACTAGAGGCTGTGTTACTATGTAAAAGAAATTTAGCTTTAGACCAGCGCAATGATTTCTCTGTATGTTCTGAGAATATAGTGTCTAACTCGGCTCTCTTTTGTTTGATTAAGTGCATGGTATCCGGCGAATGTGTACATGAGTGGGACTGGTATAATTTTTGTAAGTCACGGGTGAGCGTTCGAATCTGTGCACTTTTCTGCCTTTTCTTGGTGACTGCGATTTCAATCAGATGGCCACGGAGAACTGCTTTATGAGCAGTCCAAAGTACTTGAGGGGAGACGTCACCCGTGTCATTAGTGTCGAAGTATTCCTCTAGGAGGCCCGCAACGCGGGGGTATATCTCAGGATCCGACAATAAGGAATCATTCAGCCTCCAAGAGGCCGTTGCAGGGGAAAGGCCAATGTGAGAGGTATGAAAGGTAACCACATGGTGATCAGACCAGGGACATGGGTGGATAGACGCAAGAGCCGAGTTAGCCAGTAATATGGGGGAAGTGTATATGTAATCTAATCTAGCATAGCTGTCGTGGGGATGGGAATAATGAGTATATTCTCTGGCGCCAATATTCAGTGCCCTCCAAGTATCAATAAGTTGTAATCTATCCAATGATCTGCTAAGTAGTTTCGGGAACGCTTTAGCACAGTGTGTTGGTTTACTTCTGTCTAGCGAAGGGTTGGCCACTAAGTTAAAATCTCCCCCTACAATCAGATGGGGGGAGATATATCTGTCCAAAATTCGTAAAAACAGATTATAAAAAGTACATTGCACAGAATTTGGAGCGTACAGATTAGCTACAGTCACAGCCTTACCCTGCATCAAGCCTTGGAGAATAAGGAACCTGCTATCAGGGTCCTTATAGACATGGGAAGGTTCAAACTGTATATTATTACGGATAAAGATCGCAACTCCCCTGGCCCTGGACTCAAAAGTGGTAGTAGTGCAATTTATAGGACTTATCAAAGAATTTAGGACAAGCTGCGGAAGAGAAGTGGGTCTCTTGTAAAAGAATAATATCCGCGCCTATTCGCTTATATTGGCGGAAAGCTTTCCTTCTCTTTTGTGGGGAGTTGAAACCCCTCACATTATGGGAAATAATTTGTAGACCCATGCTATCCGGTAAGTAGGTATGCTACTCTGAAAATACGACCAGAGAAGTGCTGTACCCCATGCCAGAGTCCAGTGCCCAGGGAGCTACTCCTACTCACATTAAGGCAAAGCATTATCAGGATGTGGTCAGAGCCAGACCTCCACCAGTTAGAAAAGCCAAAAACAGTAAGCATATCTATCCACATTCCAGGGCAATCATTACGGTCAGTATAACATAAAAACAAATAAACAGCAACAAAAACAAAATAACTGTGGGGTCGGGGTGGAAAACCCATCCAGACCAATAAAGTATACACATAGGGCCCTATGGCCCCTACATCCACCTGCTCCATTCACTCCCTACCAAAAGACAATGAAAAAATAAAAAAAATTCACCGGTCAAAAAAAAGGACCGAGCAGGGAGTGGAGGACCAGTATGGAGGGGGGGGGGGAAGACGCGAGGCCGAGAAAAAGATGGGGAAATAAAAAGAGAAAGAACAGGTAAAAAGAAAACATCTCCGGGGACAGGGAGACTCTGGAGTTGCTTTGTAGACATGCACGATTGGCTAAAGCGAAGGGGGGGGGGGGGGAAAGGGGGGGGGTCAAGGGATCCAGGTAAGTCAACTGAATAAATCCGGCCAGATGCCCCAATGATGACAACTGAAATCCCTGCGTGGAAATCTGGGCATCAGCGAGAAGTCCGGGCAGTCCATTGTGTAAACATATTTCGGGTAGTGGTTGTAGCCTTCGGGAACGTCTATCCCTGTGGGGCGATGGGGTGGCCCAAATGGGTGACGGGTGAGGCGTTGGCGGGTGCCTGGGCGTTTGATGTCTCTCCAATAGGCCTAATTTCATTAAAACTTCTCTACCCTCCGCAACTGTGGTGGCAACATGTGTGGATCCATTATGTGGGACGATAAGCTTAAATGGAAACCCCCAGCGATAACGTATTTGAGCTGTCTGTAACGCAGAGGTGATTTCCCTCATTTGTCGCCGCTTCTCCAGAGTAGCGGGGGCTATGTCAGGGAAGATTTGAACAGCGATCCCATCCAGATGAATACGCGGGGTACTACGGGAAGCTCTGAGGATTTCCTCCTTAATAAAGAAATCTTTAAGACACATAACAATGTCCCGGGGGGGTTTCTCCGGGGAAGGCTTAGGCCTCAAGGCCCTATGCAGGCGATCACAAATAAATGATTCCTTTGGCTGGTTAGGAAGGAGGAGTTGGAACAACTTTGTGATCGTAGCTGGGAGATCGGTCACCGATTCAGGGATCCCCCGCACCCTAACATTGTTCCTTCTGTTGCAGTTGTCCAGGTCTTCCAAATGATTCTGGAGCTGGACAACCGTGTCTCCCAACATCTCATGGTCCCTCCGGAGGTCCGCATAAGCTAAGTGAAGCTCATCATGTTTCACTTCTAAGAGATCCGTCCTGTTTCCCAGGGCCGCTAACTCTTGAGACAGTGTACTGGTTGATTTCTGTAATTCCGCCTGGAATTTCCTAGCTAGCCTGTCATACATGTTAGCTAGACTGTCTTCCAAGTCTGCGTTAGCTGGGCATCCCCCGTACCTGCATGAGAGCTCGCTGTGTGCGGGGCCTCCGCGTCTGTGGAGGCCTGGGCGCCATCTTGGGACATCTCTTGTCTCTCAGTGACCCGGAGCAAATAGTTCGTAAGAGAGCGTTGAGCGGTTTTCCGCTTGCCCTTCTTAGATGTCGGCATGCACGAATGATCCCTCGGGACGAAGGGGTTAGTTTGGGGTTGATAGGAGAGCAGTATCGTCCCGGGGAGTGATGTAGAATCTCCGCTGTCCCTGGAGCTCCTGAGTCTAGCGTCCTGCTCGCTCCGCGCCGCGCATGCGCCCCTATTTAAGAAATTTTTTAATGACCCGGCTTCTTCTGCATGTGACGATCAGTCTAATTTAGCGTCAGTGTGGAAGGATAATGTGCATACAGTTAAAGATTCTACTGTATTACGTAATGTCGCTTTATCGTCTGTTGATTTGTCTGTGCCTCCTTCTAATGTTCCTGTGTGTTCAGTTCCTGAACCATATTTAAAAGAGGTGCTTTCTTGTGAGCTGTCGCCGTTAGGCTTTCATTTAACTATGGCTCTTAAAGAAAAAATATGGAGAGGTGATTATATTGATTTATTGACACTTTTGCCTTCCTTTAAAGAGCACCGTTCTGATAAAAAAGAATTTGACAAATTGGATAATGAGAGGCATCGGTCAAGCCCTCGCAATTTTCATAATTGGTTGCAGGCTTTTTGTATATATGCAAGTGTAATGGGTGAAAGACGTTCTGAATTGTGCTGCAGTATGTTCCAGCACGTTGAAATTATTTTAGAGGCCGATAAAATTTTTCCAGGTTTATCTTGGTTTTTTTATGACGAGGCATTTAGACAAAAACTTTCTATTCATACATCTTTGAAATGGGGTATGAAAGACGTAGGTCTTTGGCTTAACCTTTTGTTACCCCAAAAACCTGCGGCTAAACCTTTGCTGCCTGTAATTGGGCCATTTCATAAAGGTTTGTGTTTTAATTTTAATGAAGGTCATTGTAAATGGCTTCAAAATTGTAAATATAAGCATGAATGTGCTCATTGTGCTGGCTTGCACCCTGCGGTCCGTTGTTTCAAGAAACAAGTTCAAAATGCTCCATCTAATATGAAAGAATCCTTTCTTAAAAGCAGTAACACCAGTGATTTTGGAAAGAATGCTGCCGTGGCTGCTTCGGTATCCAGATCGCAAGAAGGCGGACATTTTGCTTCATAGTTTTAGTTTGGGCTTCCTTTTACCTGTTTTTTCTGGGGTGGGTTGCACTATTTATGAGAATTTGGCAGCTGTTTCTACTTATGCTGAGATTGTTCGGGACAAGATTTATAAAGAAATTGCAGCTGGGAGGGTTGCTGGAATATTTTCAGCGCCTCCATTTATTGATTTTAGAATTTCTCCGTTGGGAATTATTCCTAAAAAAGACAAAGGTACTTTTCGACTTATTCATCATTTATCTTACCCTGAAGGTTTTTCTTTGAATGATGATATTGACCCTGACTTATGTGCGGTATCTTATTCTTCTTTTGAAGATGCATTGATCTTAACTAGTTGCTGACCGCCGGCCGTCAAATGACGGCCAGGCGGCGCAGCTATTGTGGCGGGAGGCCGTCATATGACGGCCTCCCGTTTAAACAGGGATGCGCGCGATCGTGCGCGCGCATCCCTGTTTCTTCGGTGGCGGCGTGTCACGGAGACACCGCTCGCCACCGAAGGGGGTGAACAGCCATTCGTTATGGCTGTTTACCACGTGATCGGCCGTGATGAAGTCACGGCCGATCACAGATGGTCACACCCCCTACGTGCACGGCGCATGCGCGCGATCGCGAGCGTGCTGCGCGTGCACGTCGGTGGCGACGTGTTCCCCGGGAACACTGCTCGTCACCGACACTGGTAAACAGCCATTGGCTGGCTGTTTACCCACGTGATCGGCTGTGATCCTTTCACAGCCGATCACTAAAATGTAAACAAACCACGGTAACGGGATGTTACCGGGTTCTCCTCCTCACACACCGATCGTGTGTGAGGAGGAGATTGCGGTAACATCTCGTTACCGCATACAGTGTACACCAAACATACTGATTGCCCCCCCCAATAAAGAGGACCTGTCACCACCCCTCATAGTACCTGTCAATCACAGTCCATCAGAGTACCTGTCACAGTCCATCAGAGTATTTGAGTACCTGTCCCAGCCCATCAGAGTACCCGAGTACCTGTCCCAGCCCATCAGAGTACCCGAGTACCTGTCCCAGCCCATCAGAGTACCCGAGTACCTGTCCCAGCCCATCAGAGTACCCGAGTACCTGTCCCAGCCCATCAGAGTACCCGAGTACCTGTCCCAGCCCATCTGAGTACCCGAGTACCTGTCCCAGCCCATCTGAGTACCCGAGTACCTGTCCCGGCCCATCAGAGTACCCGAGTACCTGTCACGGCACATCAGAGTACCCGAGTACCTGTCACGGCACATCAGAGTACCCGAGTACTTGTCACGGCACATCAGAGTACCCGAGTACCTGTCACGGCCCATCAGGGTACCCGAGTACCTGTCACGGCCCATCAGGATACCCGAGTACCTGTCACGGCCCATCAGGGTACCCGAGTACCTGTCACAGTCCATTAGAGTACCGAGTACCTGTCACAGTCCATTAGAGTACCGAGTACCTGTCACAGTCCATTAGAGTACCGAGTACCTGTCACAGCCCATCTGAGTACCCGAGTACCTGTCACAGTTCATCTGAGTACCTGTCACCGCCCTTCAGAGTACCCAAATACCAGTCACCAAACCATCAGAGTACCTGTCACCAGGCCATCAGAGTACCTGAGTACTTGTCACCAGGCCATCAGAGTACCCGAGTACCTGTCACCAGGCCATCAGAGTACCCGAGTACCTGTCACCAGGCCATCAGAGTACCCGAGTACCTGTCACCAGGCCATCAGAGTACCCGAGTACCTGTCACCAGGCCATCAGAGTACTCGAGTACCTGTCACCAGGCCATCAGAGTACCCGAGTACCTGTCACCAGGCAATCAGAGTACCCGAGTACCTGTCACAGTCCACCTGAGTACCCGAGTACCTGTCACAGTCCACCTGAGTACCCGAGTACCTATCTCCAGCCCATCAGAGTACCCGAGTACCTATTTGCAGCCCATGTCTCATAGAATATACGTTGGGGTGTTTACTTTCCAAAATTGGGTCATTTTGTGGGTAATTTCACTGTCCTGGTGGTCCAGGACCTTCAAAAGTGTGATGGGTAGGAATGAAATAAGATGTGTCATTTATGCTCCTAGAACGCCTGAACGTACTACTTCAATGTTTGGCCCATCTATGTGGCCAGGCTGTGTAAAAGTCCTACACATGTGGTATCGCCATACTCGGGAGGAGTAGCAGAATGTATTTTGGGGTGTAATTTTTGCTATATACATGTTATGTGTTAGAAATATCTTATAAATTGACAATTTTGTGTAAAAAAAAAATGCGTTTTAATTTTTTTCCACATATTCCAAAAACTTCTGGAAAAAAATGAACCGTTCAAAAGACTCATTATGCCTCACAGATTATACGTTGGGGTGTTTGCTTTCCAAAATGGGGTAATTTTATGGGAAATTCCATTGTGCTGGTACTCCAGGGCCTTCAAAAGTGTAATAGGTGGTTGAGAAATGAGATGCGTAATTTTTGCTCATAGAACGTCTGAAGGTACTACATCAATGTTAGTGCTCTGTATGTGGCCAGGCTGTGTAAAAGTCTCACACACGTGGTATCGCCGTACTCGGGAAGAGTAGCAGAATGTATTTTGGGGTGTAATTTTTGCTATATACATGCTATGTGTTAGAAATATCTTATAAATTGACAATTTTGTGTAAAAAAAAATGCGTTTTAATTTTTTTCCACATATTCCAAAAACTTCTGGAAAAAAATTAACCATTCAAAAGACTCATTATGCCTCACAGATTATACGTTGGGGTGTTAGCTTTCCAAAATGGGGTGATTTTATGGGAAATTCCATTGTCCTGGTACTCCAGGGCCTTCAAAAGTGTAATAGGTGGTTGAGAAATGAGATGCGTCATTTTTGCTCGTAGAACGTCTGAAGGTACTACATCGATGTTGGTGCTCTGTATGTGGCCAGGCTGTGTAAAAGTCTCACACATGTGGTATCGCCGTACTCGGGAAGAGTAGCAGAATGTATTTTGGGGGGTAATTTGTTGTATACATATGCTGTGTGTGAGAAATAACCTGATAATATGACAATTTAGTAAAAAAAAATATAAAAAAAATAAAAAATCTTCATTTTGCAAAGAATTGTGGGAAAAAATGACAACTTAAAAAAACTCACCATGCTACTTACTTAATACCTTGGGATGTCTACTTTGTAAAAAGGGGTCATTTGGGGGGTATTTGTACTTTCCTGACTAGTTAGAGTCTCAAGAAATGAGATACACCTGATGTACTGAAGGCCTCATCAGAAGTGATCAATTTTCAGTGATTGGCACCATAGTTTGTAGACTCTATAACTTTCACAAAGACCAAATAATATATACTAATGTGGGTTATTTTTACCAAAGATATGTAGCAGTATAAATTTTGGCCAAAATTTATGAAGAAAAATTACTAATTAGCAAAAATTTATGACAGAAACCAAGAAAAAGGCATTTTTTTCACAAAATTTAAGTTTTATTTTATTTATAGCACAAAAAATAAAAAACCCACTAGTGATTAAATACCACTAAAAGAAAGCTCTATTTGTGTGGAAAAAAGGACGCAAGTTTCATATGGATACTGTGTTGGATGACTGAGTAATTGTCATTCAAAGTGTGAGAGCGCTGAAAGCTGAAAATTGGTCTGGTCAGGAAGGGGGTGTAACTGCACTGTACTGAGGTGGTTAATCAGGGGTGTTGGTCAATCGGCTTTATTAGTGAAAGCTGATATAAAGTCGGCATTTCGGCTTCTACCTATTCGTCCTGCTGCCTTTAATTCGCTTGGTTTTGTGTTTGATGGTTTGTTCTTTTTTGATAAATGTTTGCCTATGGGCTGTTCGATTTCTTGTTTTTATTTTGAACTTTTTTCTTCGTTTTTAGAATGGGTACTTCATTGCAGATCTCATTCTAATAATTGCTTGCATTACCTCGATGATTTTTTGTTTATAGGGAGTGCGAATAGTTCTGATTGCATGAATCTTTTTAATCAATTCCAATTTATTTGTGCCCTTTTTGTTGTACCATTGGCAGATGAAAAATCGGTGCTTCTGTGTACGTGTTTGGAATTTTTGGGAGTTCAAATAGATATTGTGCGTATGGAGTTTCGACTTCCTATGGAAAAAAATTATTAAGACTAGATTTTTGTTAGATTTTATTTTGTCTAAGCAGAAAGTACAATTAAAAACTATTTAATCTTTATTGAGTTTGTTGGCCTTTTCTGCTAGGGTTATTCCTGTAGGGAGGGTTTTCTCTAAACGACTTTATCGGGCTATTTCTGGTGTTACCTCACCAAAACCCTATATTCGAATAACTAATGATATTCGTGAGGATTTGTTAGTTTGGCAGAAGTTCCTGGTTTCTTTTAATGGTTGTTCCCTTTGGCAATCATCATTTTGTGTAGCTTCTGCACTCAATCTTTATACTGATGCTTCAGGAAGTATTGGATATGATGCCTTTTGGTGTGGTAAATGGTCGGCTGAAATATGGCACCCTTCTTGGTCTGCGCAAGGTTTTCTTCAGAATATTGTTCTTCTTGAACTTTTCCCTGTTGTCGTTGCTTTGGAATTATGGGGCTCTCATTTTCAGAACAAACGCATACTTTTACATTCAGATAATAAAGGGGTTGTTTTCGCCATTAATTGTTTAGTATCTAAATCTTTACCTGTTATTTCTCTTTTAGGTTATTTAATTTTACAATGTCTACGATTAAATGTATGGTTGAAAGCAAAATATGTGCGTGGTGTTCAGAATGTTGTGGCTGATTCTTTGTCTCGCCAACAGATATGCAAATTTTCGGGAATTGGTTACGGATGCAGAGATGATTGGGGAACCTTGTCCTCCTCATTTATGGACGTTGGTCTGATGCAAGTGCAATCGGCTATTAAACATTCTTTGGCCCCTTCCACGTGGGTGAGTTACGAAGCCGCGTGGGGGTTGTGGTGTTCTTTTTTGCATCTTTATGGTCTTGATAGTGCTTATATTTCGGAGGGTATAGTTTGGGCTTTTCTTAATTCTTTGATGTTAAGAAATTACTCTTATTCTTATCTTATTAAGACTCTAGCTGGTGTGTCCTTTTTTCGTAAATTGCATGGGGGATCTTCATGCACTTCGTATTTTTCTGTTAAATTGGCTTTTAAAGGGTATCGTAAACGCTTTGCAGTGCCTGATCTAAGATTGCCTGTATCTATTGATGTTTTGGGTAAGCTTTGCTCTGCCACTGACAAGGTGTGTTATTCTTCTTTTGAAGCATTATTGTTTAAGGTATCTTTTTGTTTGTGTTTTTATGGAGCTTTGAGGATATCTGAGCTTCTTCCTCCTAATAGATCTTCTAGTTTGGGCCTGGCGATGTCTTCAGTTCACATTGATTCTGGGGTTTTCCGTTTATTTTTGACCAAGAGTAAATCTGATCAATTGGGTCGTGGTCATTGGATCACTATTCGCTGTCATGACAATGTGGAGATTTGTGCCGTTTCTCTATCATCTTCTTACTTGTCCTTGAGACCCTTTCAAATTCTTGATCCATTCAAATGGATTCCCATTGACTATTTTTCAATTTAATGCTGTTTTCAAAAAATGTTTGGTTTATCTGAAATTGGATCATCTAGCTTTTTCTTCCCATTCCTTTCGTATTGGCGCAGCTACTGCTGCGGCTAAATTGGGTTTTTCTGCCAGTGATATTAAATGTATTGGTAGATGGCGATCTCAATGTTATCGTACTTATGTTCGTTTTAATAATTCTGTTTAATTTCAGATTCTCCATGCATCGTGTGGATCATCGGCCATTCCTTTGTCTATTGGGCCTATGAGAGAGCGGCATCAAGATGCTATGGTGTTAATTTGGATTTCTCTTCGTCAAAAAATTTGTTACATTGGTATGGGCATAGGGGTATGAGATGGCATCATTTGAAAGGGGTATTTTCTTTCCTACATTCCAGATGGCCTGTTCCGAATGTTGTGGTGTTCTATTTGGCTGGGAATGACCTCGGTCGCATTAAAACTTTAGATTTGATAGCTAATATAAAGACTGATTTAATTTGCTTTCATAATATAATGCCTGGATGCATTTTTGTTTTTTCTGAGGTCATTCCTCGCTTACAGTGGCCTTCGCCTTCTTGGAGGCATTTTGAGAAAATAAGAAAGAACATAAATCGAGCACTTGCTAAGTTCATGCCTGTTGTTAATGGTTTTGCTTACTGGCACGTTGAGCTGGAAGGTGGTGTGCTGGGCTGTTACCGCTCTGACGGGTGGGGTGCCTTGCTTATTTTTAATAAGCTCGGCTTATGGGACTGTTTATTCTGTGTGCTTAAATGGCTTGAGCTTTAATGGCTAAGCTATGTTAATGTTGTTTCATAGTTAGTAAGGTTGAATAAAGACACCAGTTCATCCAGTTCAACCTGAGTGAATATCTACAACTGTCCCCATCCCTGTACACTCACACCAGTCCCTACCCTCAAGGAGCCCACAATCCTAGGTCCCCATTCATATACTATGGCCAATTTTGGACAGAAGCCAATTAACCTCCCTGCATGTCTTTGGATTGCGAGAGGAAACCGGGGTACCCGGAGGAAACCCACGCAGGCACAGGGAGAACATGCAAACTCCAGGCAGGTAGTGTCGTGGTTGGGATTTGAACCAGCGACCCTTCTTACTGCTAGGTGAGAGTGCTAACCACTACACCACTGTGCCGTCCTTAAAATATTGATATGTGTTTTTTTGACAATTTTATTGCAAGAGCTTAATAAAATATATATATATTGATTTATATTTAAACCTATAATAAAAGGCTGCGGCCGTTTAACTCCACATATATTTGTGTATTGTTTATTTATTATTAATATTTTGATATATTAAATTGGCTATGTATAAGTTCTGCCTAGCATACCATGAAAATGGTGGGAGGGGCAAGAATTGTCCCCACCCACCATGTATGGGATGCTGGCAGACCAGTTGTCAATAGCAGTTAAAATGCTTACCTATAATTGGTTGTATCGAACAGCAACGGTCCTGGCACGAGTTGCTACCTATAAAAGTAAAAAAAAAATGTGTCACAATTAGCAGTTACCGGGACAAGAAGAGAAGAAGACATTCCCACCCCCCCCACCCCTTCCCATGTCGCGGCCTGTATTATGAGGTTATTTGTCCTTTTCTTTGAAAAGGGACTGTTTATTCTGTGTGCTTAAATGGCTTAAGCTTTAATGGCTAAACAATGTTAATGTTAAAATGTTGATATGTGTTTTTTGACAATTTTATTGCAAGAGCTTAATAAAATATCTATATATTGATTTATATTTAAACCTATAATAAAAGGCCGCGGCCGTTTAACTCCACCTATATTTGTGTATTGTTTATTTATTATTAATATTTTGATATATTAAATTGGCTATGTATAAGTTCTGCCTAGCATACCATGTGATGTTAAAGGATAAAACTTACCTTCATGTAGTCCTTCTGCAGGACCTGAATGATGGCAGAACAGGTCTCTGGAATAACGATCCCCAGAGCCTGGGGGTAGATGCCTGTAGAGAACTTGAGGTCCTGAAGGCTTCTCCCTGTTGCCAAGTAGCGCAACGTCTGCTCCGGAGTGATGGCTTGCCGCATGCAGGTATCCTGCCTGGTGATATAAGGGTTCAGCAAAGCCAGCAGACGGTGAAAAACGGGGTCCATCATCCGGAGATAATTCCTGAAATCATCAGGATTATTCTCGCGGATCTCACGGAGCAAAGGCATGTGCGAGAACTGGTCACGCTGGCGCAACCAATTCTTGATCCACAAACACCTCCCCTCCCTGTTCATGGACCGGTCTTGTGTCAAAGTAAGAACCCCAACACAAAGCCCCTGCACAGCACAAACTCTACGATGAGTACGTAGATGAAACATGGTTTAAAAAACGGTTGGCTCGTCAGAACAGACAACAGAAAGCACCGATAAACAGCAATGCCTGAAAGAACGACCTGAATAGCAGAAGCAAGCAGACAATAAGAAATGTCTTTCAAAGTGTACTATACCAAGATATAGTCCACAATGAGAAACAAATACTTACTGACTGCACGCACTGATTATCAGATACGCAAAGACAAGCACAAACTGAAGAGCAGTAGCGATCTGAATCATCTGAAAAGCGCGAATCGTCTCTCACCAAACTTCTACTAACACGAGTTTAGCAGAAGGAGCCCAAAGGGTGCCGGACATGGTGCTGAACTTCCCTTTTCTAGTCCCACCATACACAGCTTACGTCACCGCGTTCTTGGCAACCAGAAATTCCGACAACTTGGTACGACCGTGTGTATGCAACAGTTTCGGACAAAATCCGTCGGACAAAATCCGTCAGACAAAATCCAACGGATTTGGTTGTCAGAATGTCCGACCGTGTGTACAAGGGCTAACAATCTGCTACTCTACTTGGATAACACTTGTGTGAAAGGTTAAATTGCTATGTCTCTAAGATTTGTCTGCAAATTAGTTTATATTTTGTTTCACATTATACTCTATGGCCATTCCCTTCTGTCATTCACCTTTCTCATTCCATAGAAAACAATGACAATCCCACTTCATCTCAACATCACCCCTGAATTTGGAGAGTGTGTCTGCTAAAGGTATAATTGTTATACAGAATAGTTCTGACTCCAGGTGACACCTTGCTTCCCATTATATATATGGGCATTTCCATGTTCCATGTTTATATTTTGTTGTCTATTACTTTCTATGGGCATTCCACCACCCTGTTAAAGTCTATGGGCAATCCATTCTGTCATTCCTTTTAGTATCTCCCAAATTTGGAGGGGTGGGAGAGGATTTGGGTGAGGACATTGTTCTGGGAAGGGGGATTGAGATAGAGATGATCCATGCTAGAAGAGAGGATAGGATTTGTGCTGGGAGATGTAAGTCTGCAGATTAGTGGTGGATTTGTGGTAAAATGGGTAGACAGTATTGTTGGGGGGGGGGGGGGTATTGCAGTCTCCTGACCCCTACACTGAATGATACACACACCCCTGCACTTTTTATTTTGTTTTGCTCATCCTATTCTGCTTTTTACCCTTCTGTCCCCATGCATTACAGACTTCAGCACTGTATGCATTACATACTCTGGACCCCTGCACTATGAGCATTACATACCCTAGACCTCTGCACTCTGCATTATGTATTCCTAAACCTGACATTGACCACGGGGTTGCCACCTGTCTGGGATTCACCCAGACAGTTCGGGTCTTAGAACAAGTGCCTGGGTGCCTGAAACCCGGACACATTATTCAGCCAAGACCAGGGGTAGACCATTAAGGCAGGGGGCTGTCCATTAGCATGTGGAGACAGCAGCAGTGTCATTGCTTCTAACGAAATACACTGTCTCAGTAGAGTCTATTGGGAATCTCAGAAGATCTGTGATATCTGACTCAAACACCCCCCCAATCACCAGTGCCATGTGCTTAAAGAACCGGGAGGTGGAGCTCACTATAGCTACTGTCGTGCTGGCCGATGCTCACACTACAGACAGGGAGGAGGTAAGCAGAGTTTTTTTTTTCTGAGGAAAGTCTGCTAGGGTGGAAAGCTGCCAACGTTTCAGGAGGATTTCTTTTGCATCTGTTGCATTAAAGGGTTAAGGTGAGGAGAATCGGAAGAGATAGTGAGCTAGCGAGTAAGTGTGAGGGGGAGTCTGCAGCCCGCTCCCACAGCTGACAGAGCCTGGATAACACAGGTTTTAATGAATGGTCATAAACAGGGTAGCCATCAGAAATTTTTGGGCCCCTTACACAGCTTTAGGCCTACCCCCCCGGAGCCTGACCACCAACATTCCCCAGGGCTTGCCCATGGGCCATCTCACCGAATGAACAACACACCAGCCACCTCACCTGTACGCACTCAGCCCCCCCTGTATATATCTCACCCCCCATCCTGTATATATGTCAGCCCCCCACACCTGTATATATGCCAGCCCCTCTCACATCTGTATATATGTCAGCCCCCCACACCTGTATATATGCCAGCCCCCTCACACCTGTATATATGCCAGCCCCCTCACACCTGTATATATGCCAGCCCCCTCACACCTGTATATATGCCAGCCCCCTCACACCTGTATATATGTCATCCCCCTCACACCTGTATATATGTCATCCCCCTCACACCTGTATATATGCCATCCCCCTCACACCTGTATATATGCCAGCCCCCTCACACCTGTATATATGTCATCCCCCCACACCTGTATATATGCCAGCCCCCTCACACCTGTATATATGTCAGCCCCCCACACCTATATATATGTCAGCCCCCTCACACCTGTATATATGCCAGCCCCCTCAAACCTGTATATATGTCATCCCCCTCACACCTGTATATATGTCAGTCCCCCAACACATGTATATATGCCAGCCCCCACACCTGTATATATGTAACCCTCCCACCTGTTTATAAGTATATATCTATATATATATATATATATATATATATATCAGCCCCACACATACTCAAATCTGTAAACACAGAAGCCTCTGTACATAAACAGCCGCCCTCATCTTCCTACCTAGTCCTAGCTTGTTTTCACAAAGCTGACATGTTGCTGAAACAGAGGAGCACAGTACAGGCAGCTTACACGAGGGGTGCACATGCACATAGCAGCCAGAGGTGGCAGTAAATAGCTTGATGTCTAAGCTCAATGACTTAGAGAGCAGCAGAAGCTGCAAGATCATTTCTATAGTGCACAACACAGCTCCCCTTCATCCGCTCTGCCTTCTTCTGGCCTAGGCGGGCCCCTCAGGCCCCAGGGTCCCTTACAGTTGTATTGGCTGTACCCCCTGATGGCGGCCCTGGTCCTAAATTACCATCACATCATCTGGGCATACAAAGTGCTAGGGGCTGGCATCTTATAACAGGAAGTTGTTTTCATTGAGTAGTACTGTTGTACGATTTGTTGTTGTATATATTAGTAAATGAGCAAAATAGCTTTTTTTGATTATAGACATAACTATCTGACCACTTCTCAGCCCCCAACACCTCCCAGCTTGCATCATCCCAGGCCACTTCATACATCCAGCTAACAGGCTTCATTCAGAGCTGCTTGTTACCCCCAGCCGAAGGACATCATTCCATGGTCACTTTCCTTCCCTTATCTTCCCAACATCGCTCCCTGGTCACCCTACAGACACTGCAAGAAATCCCTCCCCATTTGCCACTGTCATCCCCTCCACACTCCTCTCCTGTAAATACCGCCCACTGGCATCCCCTCCACACTCCTCTCCTGTATATACCGCCCACTGTCCTCCCTTCTGCTCTCCTGTCCTGTACATACTGTCCACTGTCATCTCCTCGACACTCCTCTGCTGTACATACCGCCCACTGTCATCCCCTCCACACTCCTCTCCTGTACATACCACCCACTGTCATCTCCTCTGCACTCCTCTCCTGTACATACTGCCCACTGTCACCCCCTCTGCACTGCTCTCCTGTACATACCGCCCACTGCCATCTCCTCCACATTCCTCTCCTGTACATAGAGCGCACTGCCATACCCTCTGCCCTCCTCTCCTGTACACACTGCCCCCTGTCTTCCCCACCACATGCCTCTCCTGTACATGCTGCCCACTGTCATACCCTCCTCTCCTGTATATACCGCCCACTTTCATACCCTCCACACTCCTCTCCTGTACATACTTCCCACATACTTCCCACTTTCATACCCTGCACTCTCCTCTCCTGTGTATTTCCACCCACTGTGATTCCACTCACTGTGACACCCAACTCCTGTACATACCACCCACTGTCATCCCCTCCACACTCCTCTCCTGTACATACCGCCCACTGTCACCCCCTCCACACTCCTCTCCTGTACATACCACTCACTGTCATCCCCTCTGCACTCCTATCCTGTACATACTGCCCACTGTCATTCCCTCTGAACTGCTCTCCTGTACATACTGACCACTGCCATCTCCTCCACACTCCTCTCCTGTACTTTAATACAGGGCACTTACACCCCCTTCCTGCCCAAGCCAATTTTCAGCTTTCAGTGCTGTCGCTGTTTAAATTACAATTGTGCAGCCATGCTACACTGTACCCAAACAGAAGTTTCATCAGTTTGCTCCCACAAATAGAGTTTTCTTTTGGTGGTATTTGATCACCTCTGCGTTTTTTATTTTTTGCTAAACAAAAAGTTTTTCTTTTGTTTCTGTAAATTTTTTTTGTAAATAAGTAAGTTTTCTCCTTCACTGATGGGCACTGATAAGGTGGCACCAATGAGGTGGCACTGATGGTCACTGATGAGCACTGATAGGTGGCCCTGCTAGTGGCACTGATGGATGGCACTGATATGCAGCACTGATGGGCATTGATAGGCGGCACTGATGGCACTCATGGCTGGCACTAGTGGGCACTGATGGGCACTGATAGGCTGCACTGATGAGTACTTATGGGTGGCACTGATAAGCGGTACTGCTGGGCACTAATAGGAGGCACTTATGGGCACTGATGGGCACTGATATGCCCCACTGATAGATGGCATTGTTAGGCATTAGGGATGAGCCAAACAGCCCCCGGTTCAGTTCGCACCAGAACTTTCGAACGGACCGAAAATTTGTGCGAACTTTAGAACCCCATTGAAGTCTATGGGACTCAAACGTTCGAAATAAAAAGTGCTAATTTTAATGGCTAATATGTAAGATACTGTCCTAAAAAGGGTTTGGGGACCTGGCTCCTGCCCCAGGGGACATGGGTCAATGCCTAAAATGTTTTTAAAAATGGCCGTTTTTGCGGGAGCACTGATTTTAATGACGATTAAAGTGAGAAAAAAAAGTGAAATAATCCTTTAAATATCGAGCCTGGGGGGTGTCTATAGTATGCCTGTGAAGTGCCACATGTTTGCCGTGTTTAGAACAGTCCCTGCACAAAATTACATTTAACGGGAAAAAAGTCATTTAAAACTGCTTGCGGTTTTAATGTAATATCTGGTTCCGGCAATATGGATGAAAATCATTGAGAAAAATTGCATGGGTAGCCCCCCCCACCCATTACCAGCCCCTTTGGGTCTATACGGACATTAAGGGGAACCCCGTACCCATATTTAAAAAAAGGAAAGACGTGGGGCCCCCAGGCCCTACAGGTATACAGGCGGTGCAAACAAGACAGGGACTGTGTAGGTTTGTTGTGTTAAGTAGAATCTGTTTGTAATTTTGAACTGGTACATTTTTAAAGTGTAGCTCCAGTCAAAAAAACTGGTGCCGGTGCCATGACACTGCAGCCTCTCCGATATACTCTAGTTGTGGTGCAGGAATGAGCCCTGCTGCAAAGCATTGCATCAAAAATTGTAATTAAACGCCCCTGTTAAACAGGGCCTGAAAAATTTAGCTGGTGGCATCACCCAGAACCAAAAATGTTCTTCCGACATATCAGCGGAGGAGAAAGAGGATAGACAATCAACATAACGGGACAGTCACTCAGCATCAGCACAGGCAGTCTTGAAGGCATGTGATATTTAAAAAAAAAGTATTTGGTTACATCAGCTTCAGGTGCTTGGTAGCTGTGGGTGATCCAAGACTGATTCATCTTTATGAAGGTCAGTCGATCAACCAAGTTGGTGGACAGGCGCACCCTGTGATCGGTAACAAAGCCACCAGCAGCACTGAAGGTGCGTTCCGAAAGAACGCTGGATGCAGGACAGGCCAGTAGCTCAATTGCATACTGTGCAAGCTCTGGCCAGTGATCCATCCTTAAGACCCAGTAAGCCAGAGGATTTTCGGTGGGAAAGGTGTCCAAGTCTGACCTTGCCCCTAGGTATTCCTGCACAATGTAAATCAGACGCTGGCGATGGTTGCTGGAACCGATCATACCTTGGGGCTGCGGACTAAAAAATTGCCTGAATGCATCGGTCAGACGGCCACCTTCTCCACAGCTCCTTCTGATGGATGCCTCAGCAACACGTTGTCCAGGACCAGGAATTTGTAACCTCCCAGTCTCTGGGAACACGTTGCACAGACCTTTCTGCAAGGCCTCCCGGAGATGTCTCATCCTCTGCTCCCTCTGCGATGGCAAGATAAGGTCGGCAACCTTACCCTTGTACCGTGGATCAAGGAGAGTGGCCAGCCAGTAATGGTCCCTCTCCTTGATACGAAGAATAGGAGGATCCTTCCGCAGGCTTTGCAGGATCAGGGAGGCCATGCAGCATAGATTACCTGAGGCATTCGGTCCGGAGTCCTCTGGGTCACTAAGGACAACATGATCCGCAGCCACCTCCTCCCAGCCACGCACAAGTCCATGGGTTTCTTGGGACTGTAAATCATCCCTACAAGACTGCTGCTGTTGCTGAGTGCCAGCCTCCATCTCCATGCTGACACAATCATCCTCCTCCTCCCCATCCTCTTCCTGTGTGATGGGTGGGACAGCAGGAACACTGTCTGGATAAAGGGAGCCTTGAGAGGCAAGGAAGTGCTCCTCTTCCTGCCTCTGTTCTGCCTCAAGTGCCCTGTCCATTTTTCCACGCAGCGTATGCTCCAAGAGGTGGACAAGCGGTACAGTGTCACTGATGCATGCACTGTCACTGCTCACCATCCTTGTGGCCTCCTCAAATGGTGACAGGACAGTGCATGCATCCCTGATCATGCCCCACTGGCGTGGTGAGAAAAAACCAAGCTTCCCTGACCCTGTCCTGGTGCCGTAGTCGCACAGGTACTCATTGATGGCCCTCTGCTGCGTGTGCAGCTGCTGCAGCATGGCCAACGTTGAGTTCCACCTGGTGGACATGTCACATATAAGGCGGTTGTTGGGCAGGTTCAACTCCTTTTGGAGCTCAGCCAGCCGAGCACAGGCAATAAATGATCGGCGGAAATGCACACAGACTTTCCTGGCCTTCTTCAGGACATCCTGTAAGCCCGGGGACCTGCCCAAGAACCGCTGCACCACCATGTTAAGGACGTGAGCCACACAGGGCACATGGGTCAGTTGTCCCTGTCTGAGGGTGGAGAGGAGGTTGGTGCCATTGTCGCAAACCACCAATCCTGGCTTAAGCTGGCGTGGCGTCAACCACCTCTCGGCCTGCCCCCGCAGAGCTGACAAAATATCTGCCCCAGTGTGGCTCCTGTCCCCCAAACAAACCAGCGCAAGCACGGCATGGAATCGTTTTGCCTGCATACTTGCGTAGCCCCTTGAATGCCTACGGAGCACCGCTGGTTCTGAGGACAGAGCACTGGAAGAGGCCATGGAGGAAGAAGAAGAGGAGGGGGTGGAGGAGAGAGGTGTGTCACAACCAGTAGTAGCATTTTGGAGGCATGGTGGCGGAACAAGCTACAACACTCACACCCACAATCTCCTACAGCTGACTGAAAGCTCTATTACAGAAGAGCAATATAGCTAGCTATATAGGTGGATATAATGGTGTATACTGCAATCAGGGCACATAGACAACCCGTGGCCAATCAGGGCACGCAGATTGCCTGTGGCCAATCATGGCTCTCCTCGCTGCCGGCACTGTGATTGGCCAAGCATGCGGGGTCACAGTGCATGCTTGGCCAATCATGAGCCAGCAATGCACTGCGATGGCTCAGTCGCAGTGCATTGTGGGCCCTGAGCGCCACACGAACGCCGAACGTGCGAACAGCCGATGTTCGAGTTGAACGTATGTTCGACTCGAACACCAAGCTCATCCCTATTAGGCATCACTGATGGCACTGGCACTGCCAGGCATTGGGGATGGGCACTGATTGGCAGCTGCCTGGGCACTTATTGGCATTTCCCTGGTGGTGCAGTGTGGCATACCTGGTGGTCCAGTGTGGTGGCCATCCCTGGTGGTCCTAGCGGCATCCTGGTGGTCCTGGGTGAGCATCCGAGCAGGGACTGTGCTGATAAACAATCAGCACAGACGCCCCTATCATTAGAGCAGCCGATCGGCTCTCCTCTACTTGCATCTGTCAGACACGAGTGAGGAAAAGCTGATCAACGGCTCTTCCTGTTTACATTGTGATTAGCCGTGATTGGACATGGCTGATCACATGGTAAAGAGCCTCGTCAGACTATTACACCGCACCACCAATCGCGGCGATGCGTGCCCCCATGGGCACACAAGAGTGGTTGTTCTGGAGGGACCTCATATGACGTCCACCCAGAACGAGAGCCGCGCCACCAAGCCATCATTTGATGACCAGCGGGAGGCAGTTAAACACATTGCATTACACACCCCAAGCCCTACACTCTGCCTTACATACTCCTGCGCTATATAATAATCTATATTGTACATTACATATTTCTCACCAAAGTTTTCATTGTCACCACAGTTCCTGGATGCTGTGTAGCCCCTGGCTAATATAATGAAGTTCATTTTTTAGGGTCGGCTCAAAGTGTTAGCCCTTTGTCTATTTTCAGCATGAGCAAAACCATATGAAATGGAAGCTTTTTTCAAAAAAATTTCTTAATGATTTTGCTGAGGTTTATATGTATCCGAGATTCTTGTTTGTAGCACAGAAATCAAAGATAGATAGATGTGCTCATAAGTTTACATACCCTGGCAGAATTGATGATTTCTTGGCCATTTTTCAGAGAATATGAATCATAACACAAAAACTTTTTTCACTCATGGTTAGTGTTTGGCTGAAGCCAATCACAACAGAAACTACCCAAATGACCCTGATCAAAAGTTGACATACCCTGGTAATTTTGGCCTGATAACATGCACACAAGTTGATACAAAAGGGGTTTGAATGGCTATTAAAAGGTAGCCATCCTCACCTGTGATCGGTTTGCTTGTAATTAGTGAGTGTATATAAAAGGTTAATGAGTTTCTTGACTCCTGACAGACCTTTTCATCCAGTGCTGCACTGACGTTTCTGGATTCTGAGTCATGGGGAAAGCAAAAGAATTGTCTAAGGATCTGCAGGAAAAGGTAGTTGCACTGTATAAAACAGGAAAGGGATATAAAAACATATCCAAGAAATTGACAATGCAAATCAGCAGTGTTCAAACTCTAATCAAGACGTGGAAAATTAGGGGTTCTGTTGAAACCAAACCACGGTCCGGTAGACCAACTAAAATTTCAGCCACAACTGCCAGGAATATTGTTCGGGATGCAAAGAAAAACCCACAAATAACCTCAGGTGAAATACAGGGCTCTCGGAAAACATGTGATGGGGCTGTTTCAAGATACACAATAAAGAGGCACTTCAAGAAAGATGGGCTGCATGGTCGAGTCTCCAGAAGAAAGCCATTACTACGCAAATGCCACAAAGTATCTCACATACATATATACCCTGTTTCCCCGAAAATAAGACCTAGCATGATTGTTGGTGATGGCTGCAATATAAGCCCTATCCCCCAAATAAGTCCTTGTAGGTCTTATTTTTGGGTAAACAGGGTAAGGCTTATTTGGGGGTAGGGCTTATATTGCAGCCATCACCGACAATCACGCTAGGTCTTATTTTCGGGGAAACAGGGTATAATTATATATATATATATATATATATATATATATATATATATATATATATATATATATATATATATATATATATATATATATATATATATATATATATATACATATACATACACATACACATACATATACACACAGGGCTATTAATAGTTTTAGTTTTGTTTGGCAGTCTACTTTAAGTATTTTGTGGATTCAAACTAAAAACAAACCTGTAAAAAAGAAATGTCAGGATCCTGTTTGTGATCCAAGGTTTAGAAGCAAACATGTTTTGAATAATTCCTTGCGGTGATCCGAACTCAGTTTTTTCCAGCCAACAGCAGTTGCTCTAAAATGTTCTCTGCATATTTATTAACAAAACATGGGTGCGCTTTGATGTTTGATAATACCAGCATGAAACGTCAGGTGAAGTCAGACATTTTAAGTACTTGATGAGGTGTGTGGGCTGATGGCTAGCCTGTGTGTAAAAGTCACAACACACGAGTTAGACAGTGTAATTTTCACTTCTCAGACATGGGGATTTAAAAGGATTGTGTGTGGTAAGACTGTTTTTTTTCCCCTGTAGACATAGCAGTTAAATAACTTTTTTTTCAGCTAAACTACATTTGTATCTGGCAAAGCTCCGATATACAGAAAAATATTTTAATATGTATTTTTTCCTTATAAAAAAAGTTTAACATTTATGGATAATGTAAAACTAGAATAGAGGGTATGAGGATAAGGTTTAGCTCAGGTGCTTGGAACTGCTGACTTCAATGAAAGTCTCTTTGCATCCATACATAATCCAGGGAATAGCCACTCGCAACTGGATTCTTTACTGTTGGATAAATCCTGGACCTTGGATTTAGCAGCCAACAAGTAAGTCTAGCTTTGCAAAGTCTCTCACACAGACTTGGTTGAAAAACGTAGTTGTAACCGGAAGGGTAGAGGTGGGAACTTTTCCTACTGTACCAGAATCTTTCAGCCGGTCCGGCGATACCGCACGAATTGTGCAATCAATGCCCATGGCAGCTCAGCTTCCAGGCTCTTACCGAGCAGCCAGCCTCGTGCGTGGCTCTCCTACCGAAGAGTCCTCCCCTGGTTGCATGTAGAGTTGCTGGGCCTCTCCAAAGTCGAGACGGCACCTGAACACCTTAGAATCCTCTTTCCAGTTACTGTGCCTTGAACTAACCAGTTTCGAAGCTCGGGAATGGATGGATCCCCAACCCAGGCCATGAGGGCCCCTGGGGGCTGGTCAGGGGGACCAGGACCACAGAGTCAGCAACAACTTCTGGACCGGAACCCAGAACCACGTGACTTCAGCACCTTAAATAACCTCTCCCGGAATACACAGCGAGACAAACGCACCCACTGATTAGCTCAGAGAGAGATTGGTACCCAATGTGTCCAATGTGTCCAACCAGACCGCGTTCTAAGGCCTCTCACAGGTGCACAAACCCCATCTATTACCAGGCAGAACCTCTATACAGCCCAGCCAAACTGATGCCAAAGCAGAGTTTAGAACAATTAACCCCAAAACTCAACTACAGTTTTGGGCAAAAACTAAATTTAGAGACATAGTGTGTACTCATTAGGAGTACTGGCGCTACACAGGTAATAATAGCATATACTAATATAAAGTGCTGAATGACAATATTAAATGATTGAACAGTCCACCTGTGAAGATAACTTAAAATGCAACCAGCCACTGTATTAAAAATAGTACAAAGGTAAGGCTGAAGGTGTCAATTCATACAATGGGAAAAAAGGTTAACCACTGTCAATCTTCAAACAGTTTGAAATGAGGAAAACTGAAGATGACAATCTATTCACTGTGGATAAAGATTGACCTTGGTCCTCTAAAGAAGTCAGCCAGCGGCAAAGAGTCAAACATGCATGTAGATGGAACTGTAGTTTGGTGCTCTGAGGAACTGTCACTGGAGATAGATTAACACAATGTACTACAACATCTCATTACCAAGTTGAATCATAGTCTCCACCACTCATAAAAGAAAGAAGGCCTCCACATTGTGTAAAACTGTAATCCATTGGTTTATTTGTAAAAAGTAGAACACTTACATCAAAGCTGACGTATACAGGCACAGAAACATGTGATCACATAAGAAATCCAAATAACACAATAACATGGGGCTCACTCAATATAACCTGACGTGTTTCATCCATAAGGACATCATCTGGGGTATGAGTTAGCCTGCATGTATTGTGCATATAAATAACAAATGTAAATTCATCAATTAACCAATCGTTTTTATTCTGTCCACTCGTGACACTGGAACACATCCATCATGTCAGCTGGCGTGCGTCCCACACAGTGTCAGCTGGTGAAGTTTTAGGATGGGGGCGCCAGAAACCGCATTTCCTTTTTGACCTCTCCCACTTCTCATAAGCTCCACCCTTTATAGAGCAATACCACTCCGTCCCCTATATTCCTCTTGCTTCCACCCATAGTGTCAGGAGTATAAAGCTCAGCATCACAGGACAGAGTATACAGTTCAGCCTCACAGATTATTGTATACAGCCCCAGAATCACAGGACAGAGTACACAGCCCAAAAATCACAGGACAGAGTACACAGTCCCAGAATCACAGGACAGAGCATACAGTCCCAGAATCACAGGACAGGGTATACAACCCCAGAATCACAGGGCAGAGTACACAGCCCCAGAATCACAGGACAGGGTATATAGCTAAGCCTCATGGATCAGGGTATGTAGCTCAGCATTACAGATCAGGGTATAGCTCAGCTTCACAGATCAGGGTTTATAGCTCAGCCTCACAGATCAGAGTTTATAGCCCAGCCCCACAGATCAGGGTATAGATCATCTGTCCTGTAAACAGTTAACTATATACACCCACCTTCCTTCCTGTATATAGAGACCTTCCTCCATCATCACTGACTGCAGATATACATAATTTGTCCTGTATACAGCTATATATACAGTAACAGGAAAGATGATGTATATCTACAGTCAATGATGATGGAGGAAGGTCTCTATATACAGGAAGGAAGGAGGTGGGTGTATATAGCTGTATACACTACACAGGACAGATGTACTCACAGTTTGCTGCTTGGTACCCCTTGCTTAAACAGTTTGTAACTTACTAATCAATAACACAATAATAGTGGAACCATCTAATGTATGGAAATATCAATAAACTTCAATATTACCACAATACCGGTCTCCGTGATATGTAACGTCACATATAATACATCACACTAAAAATAAAACATAAAAAATGACTGCAAACTTAGCAGGGATGGTGGAAACTCCTCCTAAAGATGATATTTGGCAGTGGACAGTATCAGTAGGGCAGTGGGTGGTGCCCAATGCTTATCAGTGCAGCCTATCAGTGCCCATAAGTTCAGCCTCATCAGTGCAGCATATCAGTGCAGTCTCATCTGTGCCAATCAGCGCAGCCTGCCTGTGCCCATTCAGTGCAGCCTGCCTGTGCCCATAAGTGTGGTCTCATCTGTGCCCACCAGTGCCACCCTTAAACTGCTTGCAACTTATTAATCAATAACACAATAATGGTGGAACCCTCTAATGTAAAGACATCTCAATAAACTTCAATATCATCACAATACCAGTCTCTGTGATATGTAACGTCACATATAAAACACATGAGACTAAAAATAAGACATAAAAATGACTGCAAACTTAGCAGGGATGGTGAAACTTCTCCTACAGATATTTGGCTGTGGACTGTGTCAGTAAAGCACTGGACAGTGTCAGTAAGGCAGTGGAAGGTGTCCATTACTTATCAGTGCAGCCTATCAGTGCCCATAAGTGCCGCCTGCCTGTGCCCATCACTGTGGTCTCATCTGTGTCCACCAGTGCAGCCTGTGCCCACCACTGCAGTCTCATCTGTGCCCACCAGTGCAGTCTCATTAGTCCCCACAAGTGCAGTATCACCTGTGCCCACCAGTGCAGTCTCATCTGTGCCCACCAGTGCCACCCTTAAACTGTTTGTAACTTACTAATCAATAACACAATAATGGTGGAACCCTCTAATGTATGGGCATCTCAATAAACTTCAATATCACCACAATACCGGTCTCTGTGATATTTAACGTTCAGCCTCATCAGTGCAGCATATCAGTACAGTCTCATCTATGTCCACCAGTCCAGTCTCATCTGTGCCCACCAGTGCAGTCATATTTGTGCCCACTAGTACAGCATATATGTGCCCACCAGTGCAGTCATATCTGTGCCCACCAGTGCAGTCATATCTGTGCCCACCAGTGCCCATCAATGCAGTCTCATCTGTGCCCACCAACTGTATACACTACACAGGACAGATGTAATCACAATTTGTCTCTTAGTCAGAACTAGGGATGAGCCGAACACCCCCGGTTCGGTTCGCACCAGAACTTTCGAACGGACCCCAAATTCGTACGAACGTTAGAACCCCATTGAAGTCTATGGGACTCGAACGTTCGAAATTAAAAGTGCTAATTTTAACGGCTAATATGCAAGCTACTGTCCTAAAAAGGGTTTGGGGACCTGGCTCCTGCCCCAGGGGACATGGGTCAATGCCTAAAATGTTTTTAAAAATGGCCGTTTTGGCGGGAGCACTGATTTTAATGACGATTAAAGTGAAAAAAAAAGTGAAATATTCCTTTAAATATGGTGCATGGGGGGTATCTGTAGTATGCCTGTGAAGTGCCACGTGTTTCCCGTGTTTAGAACAGTCCCTGCACAAAATGACATTAAACGGAAATAACACCATTTAAAACTGCTTGCGGTTTTAATGTTATATCTGGTTCCTGCAATATGGTTGAAAATCATTGAGAAAAATGGCATGGGTAGCCCTCCCTGCCCATTACCAGCCTATTTGGGTCTTGTACGCATATTAAGGGTAACCCTGTACCCATATTTAAAAAAGGAAATGCGTGTGGCCCCCAGGCCCTATATACTCAGAACAGCAGTATACAGGCGGTGCAAACAAGACAGGGACTTTGTAGGTTTGTTGTGTTAAGTTGAATCTGTTTGTAATTTTCAACTGGTACATTTTTAAAGTGTAGCTCCAGTCAAAAAAACAATTTTTAAGCTTTTTGGAAAACATAGGGAAGGGTTATCACCCCTGTATAATTTGTTTTGTCGTCCATCTTTTTTTATCTCACTTGCTGTTGTCTCCTTCCGTTTGCAAGTAGGAGATGTTTGCAAGTTGGATGTTTGAAAGTAGGGGCCTGCCCTAAATGCTCTGCAGAAATGGCGGAACAAGGTGTTGGTTTTGCCACAACATTGTAAGCCCTCAAAGTGACTCTTGGTGGGCGCTGGAGCGCCCTGCTGTGAACGATTATATCAAGAATTGTAATTACATGCCATTGTTGAACAGTGGTAGAAAAATTGACCTTTGGTGGTTGTGGTGCTGGTGCCACAACACTATAAGTCCTCACCGTTACTCTGGGCTGGCACAGGAAGGGGCACTCCTGTGAAATATTATATCAAGAATTGTAATTACATGTCCCTGTTAAACAGGGGCAGAAAAATTTGGCCTTAGGCACTGGTGCTGGTGCCACCACACTGCAACCTCTCCCATATACTCTTGTTTGATTGCAGGAATTAGCCCTGCTGCAAAGCATTGCATCAAAAATTGTACTTAAACGCCCCTGTTAAACAGGGGCAGAAAAATTGGGCTGATGGCATCACCCAGAACCAGAAATGTTCTTCCAACATATCAGCGGAGGAGGAAGAGGATAGACAATCAACATAACAGGACAGTCACTCAGCATCAGCATAGGCAGTCTTGAAGGGATGTGATATTTAAAAAAAAATTATTCTGTTACATCAGCTTCAGGTGCTTGGTAGCTGTGGGTGATCCAAGACTGATTCATCTTGATGAAGGTCAGTCGATCAACTGATTCGGTGGACAGGCGCACCCTGTGATCGGTAACAAAGCCACCAGCAGCACTGAAGGTGCGTTCCGAAAGAACGCTGGATGCAGGACAGGCCAGTAGCTCAATTGCATACTGTGCAAGCCCTGGCCAGTGATCCATCCTCAAGACCCAGTAAGCCAGAGGATTTTCGGTGGGAAAGGTGTCCAAGTCTGACCTTGCCCCTAGGTATTCCTGCACCATGTAAATCAGACGCTGGCGATGGGTGCTGGAACCGATCATACCTTGGGGCTGCGGACTAAAAAATTGTCTGAAAGCATCAGTCAGACGGCCACCTTCTCCACCGCTCCTTCTGACCGATGCCTCAGCAACACGTTGTCCAGGACCAGGAGTTTGTAACATCCCAGTCTCTGGGAACGCGTTGCACAGACCTTTCTGCAAGGCCTCCCGGAGATGTCTCATCCTCTGCTCCCTCTGCGATGGCAAGATAAGGTCGGCAACCTTACCCTTGTACCGTGGATCAAGGAGAGTGGCCAGCCAGTAATGGTCCCTCTCCTTGATCCGAAGAATACGAGGATCCTTCCGCAGGCTTTGCAGGATCAGGGAGGCCATGCAGCGTAGGTTAGCTGAGGCATTCGGTCCGGAGTCCTCTGGGTCACTAAGGACAACATGATCCGCAGCTACCTCCTCCCAGCCACGTACAAGTCCACGTGTTTCTTGGGACTGTAAATCAACCCTACAAGACTGCTGCTGCTGCTGCTGATGCTGAGTGCCAGCCTCCACCTCCATGCTGACACAATCATCCTCCTCCTCCTCTTCCTCCTCTTCATCCTCTTCCTGTGTGATGGGTGGCACAGCAGGAATACTGTCTGGATAAAGGGGGCCTTGAGAGGCAAGGAAGTCCTCCTCTTCCTGCCTCTGTTCTGCCTCAAGTGCCCTGTCCATTATTCCACGCAGCGTATGCTCCAAGAGGTGGACAAGAGGTACAGTGTCACTGAGGCATGCACTGTCACTGCTCACCATCCTTGTGGCCTCCTCAAACGGTGACAGGACAGTGCATGCATCCCTGATCATGCCCCACTGGCGTGGTGAGAAAAAAAACCGAGCTCCCTTGACCCTGTCCTGGTGCCGTAGTCGCACAGGTACTCATTGATGGCCCTCTGCTGCGTGTGCAGCCGCTGCAGCATGGCCAACGTTGAGTTCCATCTGGGGGGCATGTCACATATAAGGCGGTTCTTGGGCAGGTTCAACTCCTTTTGGAGCTCAGCCAGCCGAGCACGGTGTTAGAAAAGTTTTAAATGTTTATTGTGTGACTATTAGAAAAACAATAGTCCTGAGACTGATTTGTTAAAAAGCTTACTTCTGAACACATTATTGTATTAACTCATTGTATTGTTTTGTCTTAATTAACTCCATAGTAGGTAGGATGATTAGATTTAACTTAATATGATAGCCTAAGAATGTACGGAACATGAATAGCAAATAAAGTGCCATCCTGTGCCATGACAACGTTATTTATGTTCCCTCAGCCAATAGAAGCATAGAGGTGTTATTCTTGTAGGGTATGAGAGAGAGAGAGAGAGATATTCTTTTGTTGGGACTTTTTTCTGCAGCTTGTCCTGTAAGCATGTCTCCCTGTTGTGGGCCACATCAGAAATAAATTGTTTGCTTCTCAAATACATCTGGAGTTTTTACGGATCACAAGGGAAGTTCCTAACATTTTTGGTCTTTCGAGCCGGAAGCAACACGCTGGTTTTCAGATCAGACTGCCCCGACAAAACTTCGGTGAGTATTGGACTTTGAAGCTCACTGAATATTAAAAGTCCCCCCAATCAATGTTATTTGGTGAAAAAGGGGCAGGGGGCAAAAGATCTGGATTCCACTGTCTGTTTCCGAACCTTGTGTGATCCAGTCCAGGTGTTTGAGAGGTAAGATAATTTAAATTATTCTTAATTCTTTCTAAGAGTCTTTTCTTCTCTTTCTCTTTGCTTCTGGTTTAATGTGTTGTAATTGCCGACATTGGTATTGATCCTATAATATTCTAGGTGGTCCAGTGCTCGTAGACAGAGACACTTGGGGACGTTGTCTAAGGTAAAAAATTACGTCGCCCGCTGTCCGGACAGATAACAAAAAGATTTGAGGTATACCGAATGTCAGAGGTTGAATGCCTGACTATTTAAGCCAGGGGTGTCCAAACTTTTTTCAAAGAGGGCCAGATTTGATGAAGTGAACATGCGTGAGGGCCGACCATTTTGCCTGACATTCTTTGAACCATTGAAAATTCGGTCTAAGTGTGACCATCCGAGCACTAATACACGGCCCAACAAGAATTCTCTTGCCTTTGTCGCGCTCGTTCCCGACACACAGACGAATGCTCTGCACTTTAGGGGGTACCGTTAATTCTTAATGGTACCCCACACATTGGAAAATGTAGGGTGCTTTTGGTGCAGTGCAATTTAAAAAAAAAAAAAGCTCGGGAACTTCTTTCCCTGCATTTGTGAGTAGGGAAGTCCATTGAAATTAATGGGCTGCCCTACACACAGTACACAGCCACACAGATGTTGCATTTATGGGCTTAAAACAGGTGGTGAGGAGGCAACATAATGCCTCTTTACCACCATTCAAATGCCTCTGAAAAGAGATCTGTGCATGGATTGCTTTTCAGAGGAGCAGCAGTCCTGGCTAATATCACACACAAGCCCTACAAAAGCAGTTTTGATGGTATAAGAATGGGGGGGGGGGGGGGTCCGGATTAAACGTAACATACACACAGATACATGCACACACTTGCAGACAAATGCACGCCGCACACACATACAGACACATGCATACACATACATACAGACATACATGCACACACATACATACACACACATACGTACACACACACACATACAGACATACATACAGACACATGCATACACATACACACACATACATACGTGCACACACAGATACAGACATACATGCACAAACCTACAGATATACAGACATACATGCACAAACCTACAGATATACAGACATACATGCACAAACCTACAGATATACAGACACATGTGCACACACAGATACATACAGACATACACATACATACAGACATACACATACATGCACACATACAGACATACATACAGACACATGTGCACACACAGTTACAGACATACATGCACACACATACAGATATACAGACACATGTGCACACACACATACAGACACATGTGCATACACACATACAGACACATGTGCACACACACACACACACACATACAGACACATGTGCACACACACACACACACACACACACACACATACAGACACATGTGCACACACACACACACACACACACACACACACACAGACACATGTGCACACACACACACATACACATACAGACACATGTGCACACACATACAGACATATGTGCACACACACACACACACACACACACACACACACACATACAGACACATGTGCACACACTAACATATACAGATACATGTATACACACACACATACAGACACATGTGTGCACACACACAGATACAGACACATGTGCACACACACAGATACAGACACATGTGCACACACACACACACATACACATACAGACACATGTGCACACACATACAGACACATGTGCACACACATACAGACATACAGACACATGTGCACACACTAACATATACAGATACATGTACACACACACACATACAGACACATGTGCACACACACACACATACACATACAGACATATGTGCACACACACACACACACACATACAGACACATGTGCACACACTAACATATACAGATACATGTACACACACACACACACACACATACAGACACATGTGCACACACACACAGATACAGACACATGTGCATACACACACACACACACACACACACACACACACACACGAATAAAGCCCTTTTTAACACTAATGTAGCTTGTAGCATAGTACAGTACCTTTGCAGCTTCCTCATTCAGCCGGGTACTGCACTGTAGGGGGAAGCAGAGAGCACAGCACAATCCTCTGCACTTTACTTTCACTTTTGAAGCTCACGGAGCTTCTCACAGTGCTGGGGATTGGGCTCATCTGACAGCCCTGCTCCCCTGGCACACTAAATTGAAAAAGACCAGGCGGGCCGTTCAAAACCAAACCGTGGGCCGCAATTGGCCCGCGGGCCGGACTTTGGACATGCCTGATTTAAGCGCTGTTTAGTTAAATGATCTAAAAAGATTGCAAGGCTAACTTTCTTCTGTGTGTGTTTACTTTATCTTTGTTCATGTTTAACCCTTTTTGATTCTCTCGATAGTGTGGGGAGTGCTGATATTTTTTTCTCTTGTATTGCTTTGTTCGTTTACATGTTTTTGTGCTGCGTATTTCTAAAAGGAGATAAGAAGCCAACTCACTGAACTCTCTCCCCCTCCCCCTCCCCTCATGTAAGGAATGAGGATTGCTCCTGCCAGAATTTGTAAAAGTTAACCCTTGATTAGCTATGACAATACAGAAGGGTTATATTGTAAATATTGAAACTTAGCATACAAGAAAAAGAAGGTACACTGACAAAACCAGGTTGCGTTATTATTTTAGCATGCCATGGTGTTACAGGAAGCAAGTGGCAGAAATTGTTTATAGTTTTGGGTAGCTGGGAAAAGGTAGATTGCACTTTGGAATGAATAGAATGTTGTAGAATTATTATCAGGTGGCTTGATGAATGTGAAAAGAAAAAAAAAAAAAGGCTGAGAAGGTCAAGAAGCTATTTTTCGGAAACAAGAAAATGCAGATTGCCTGACAGAAGTCAATTTGTGCATCTGTGAAAATATTAGGACTTTTGGTGGGAAAAAAAGTCTGAATAATAGTCTTAAAGTAAATATTTATATTGGATTGGAGTTATTTTTAGAATTTACAGACTTTCAACTGTGAAGTGTTAATGATGCAATGCTGTTTATATTTGGGTACATTTATAAAGTCAAAAGGCTAAGTTCTGAATCAGAATACTAAAAAAAAATTAAAAAGAAAGAAAGTTCTATTTTGGGGCCCTGTGGATAAGCTTAAATTGTCAGGACCCAAAGTTCAAAAAAGGTATGGGTTGGAAATGGCGAGTATTGGCTTCAGCATGCTAGAATTAGGGTAGAAGGAAGAACAAAGGAAAAATGCCAAGCCCAATTGTCCCTAGTGGACAAAGAGGATGATCTCATCTGCTATACCCAGAGACCACCTCCCTATAATGGTCCTCCCCCTCAGGTGCAAGTAACTGCCCAGAGTAACACCTTCCCTGTGACATCCACCCCTGTCAAAGGAACCGCCTCTGAACAAAACCCCAACTCCACTTCCTCAATCTCTCCAGACAGTAGTTCAGTCCTGGAGATGAACAGATCGATCCTTGAAACATTAACTGACGCCATAACTCATGTACTAGGTGCCCCAGCAGGAGCCAAGAGATTAAGTAAACCTCCTTTAAGGTATGGTGTGGAGGACGGTGAGGAATACCCCTGCGCCCCAGAAAATGCACAGGGACGGGGGGATCCATTGCCTCCAGAAAGCCCAGACTTAGGGAACAGGTTGACTGCCTTATTGAACAGCTGCCATCTTAGATGGGTACAACGGACTGATTGGCAAAATATAAATATGACAGTACAAGAAGACAAGGAAAGTGTCAGTGACTACCTAAATAAATTACGAGAGATTTTTAGAGTGTTCTCCGGGCTCCCCGAAGCTGAGGATGTGTATAGTGCATATTAACAACAGCTAAAGATTGTTTTTTTTAAATGGATTGAAACAGGATCATAAGGATTACATTGGTAAAAACATGGTTACTTACCGAACTGCATCAGTTTTAGATGTTTTACAATATGCTAAGCATTCTGAGAAGTATTTGAAAACAAAGGAAAAAAAAGAATGTGAAAGTAAAGGTTTTTGTGCAAGGTGATGAAGGAGAGGAGGATGCAGAAGAGTACACTGCTGAGGCAGAACCAGAGGGGTCTCATACAGGAAGAGGCACAGGTGGTTTTAGAGGAAGGATTACTCTACAGAAATAGACAGTGCAACGAGAGTACTTCCACCCTGTGTACAAGCACTGGTAGCATCAGCGGTGTAGTGGTTAGCACTCTCGCCTAGCAGTGAAGGGGGTCACTGGTTCGAATCCCAATCATGGCGCTGCCTGCCTGGAGTTTGCATGTACTCCCTGTGCCTGCGTGGATTTCCTCCGGGTGCTCTGGTTTCCTCCCGCACTCCGGGGACATGCAGGTGGGTTGATTGGCTTCTGTCCCGGTTTGGCCCTGGTATATGAATGGGGACGTTGGATCCTTGGGGGTGGAGAACGATGTGGGTGTACAGGGGTAGGGGCTAGACACTCACTCAGGCTGAACCGGATGGACTGGTGTCTTTATTCAACTTTACTAACTGAAAAGGTACCACATGCAGTGTCTGTTATCCTGTTACAACAAAAAGTATCACATTTGAGCCCAGCACGACACCTTTCCTGTATGACAATACTCTTGACACAACCTCACTTAACAATACAGAGGGGTACTACATTAAACCCATCCACACTACTACTACTTCCTACTGACGGGTATAAACATGACTGCACTGCTGTCATCACTGAAAAGGTACTGCCACGAAGTGATCTGAAAGATGTATCGTTATCTAACCCTGACATGATACTTTTTGTTGATGGTTCTAGTAAGAAAAATCCAGATGGCACAAATGCAACAGGATATGCAGTAGTGACACAGGATGAGATTTTGGAAGCGGGGCCACTACCAAAACATTATTCAGCACAAGTTGCAGAACTTGTAGCACTGACAAGAGCATGTATACTGTCAGAAGGAAAATCTGTAACCATATACACTGACAGTCAATATGCCTTTTCAACAGTACATGTTTTTGCACAACAATGGAAAAACAGGGGGATGGTCACTTCCAGTGGTAAACCATTTTCACATACGGACTTCATTTTAGAACTCCTAGATGCAATACAGTTACCAAAAAAGCTTGCAATCTGTAAATGTCAAGCACACACAAAATATACGGACCCCCATCTCAAAGGGAAATAAAAGGGCAGATGAAGCTGCCAAAATAGCGGCACAAGAAACACATAAAATAATGACAGGAAATCATAGTGATAGATCATACAGTCCTTACTGAAATGCAGCAAAATGCCCCCCTTGGGAAAAAACAATATTGGAAAACAAAGGGTTACACAATAATTGATGACATTTACACGTCACCTGAAGGGAAACCGGTATTACCAAAATCTTTATTTAGGTATGCAGCAGTATTGACACATGGAGTAACGCATGTGTCAAACAGGGGGATGACTGAGATGTTAAATAAAGTATGTACAGCCTATGGATTCACAAATTACTCAAAAAACTTTTTGCTCTCAATGTCTTATATGTGCAAGACACAATGCTCAGGGAGGTATAAGACCACAGAAAGGGAAGTTCCCTACACCACAATATCCATTCCAACACATTTGCATGGATTTTATTGAATTAGACAAATGTGAAAGGAAGAAATATTGTTTGGTACCTAGGCACCCTGACCAAATGGGTGGAGATATTCCCGACAGGAAGTGCAGATGCACAGACTGTAGCCAAAGCATTACTTAGAGATATTATTCCTAGATTTGGAATCCCTGAAAGGATTTACGGTGATAATGGACCCCATTTTGTAATTAACAAATATACAACATTTGACAGAAGTGATGAGAATTAAAGGGAAATACCATTGTGCCTATCATTCCCAATCAGCTGGATTGGTAGAAAGACATAATGGCATTCTAAAAAGCAAACTGAGAAAAGCTATGGAAGAAATAGGTAAAAATAATTGGATGTATTGCCTACTAGTAGCTGTGACCAGTATGTATATCACACCCCCAAAAGAAGATTTAAGCCCATTTGGAATGATAAGGCCATATAAGATACCCTTACAATCAAATGAAACACCTAGTGAGCAGTCTGAGCACACACCAGCAGAATACATGTCTAGGTTGTTAATACAAAGACATACTAATGATTTTGGTTCTGGTCTAGAAGGTCCAATTTAAGAAGATAAAAAGGTGCATGTGGGAGATTGGGTCTCAATAAAAAGTAATAAGAAAAAAGCAGTGGTACTCCCCAAGGTGGGATGGTCCTTTCAAAGTCCTTTTAACTACCCCTACTGTGATAAGGATTGCAGAGAGGTCTACCTGGATTCACCAGTCCCATTGTAAAAACGTTTCACAGGCAGAGTAGGGCCAGATGGCTACCAGAGGTTCAGAAAATCCGGCTACAAAGGGAGGTCTCACACAAGGTGGGACTTGTCTCAAACCGGTGAAGTCTCCCTCCCCTTCCAACTCCCCTATCCTATCTGCTGGAACTCTGTAGCTGGTTAGGATGAAAGGGACAGTAATTATCCTTGGGTTACTGGTGACTCTAGGAGAGGCATCCATAAGAGGGGTTATACATTATGGAAGAGTAGAGGAACCTTTGAATTAGGAAAGAAAAGGAAAAGCATTAAATCCAAAACTTTATAGAGGGAATAACTAGCACTATACTGGTAGACTTCTGTCAGATTGCAGATTGTGGGGATACAACTGGGGCTAGAGGACTTCTATGGGCAGATAAATATATCTGCTGGCTCTGGAATAAGGCAGGATGTCAAGCATGGGATCAGGCCCTGTGGACTACAGTGCATCAAGATTGGGGGTATAATCAACCAGGGGCTAAAAAGAGTGGAATAAAGGAGAGACTCATAATCACAAAAGCGACCAACTCCCCCTGCACACATAGTAAGAACTGTAACCAACTATTAATAACATTAAAGGAGCCGAGGAAGGAAGATCAGCGGTTGTATTCCATGGGAGCATGGGTGTCAGGAACTGATCCCTCAGGAACATTTTTCCTTGAGGTATTACCACCTAATAAAACTATAAGGCCGCGTACACACGGGCGGACTGTTCGCCCAACTTTGTCCGCTGAACAGTGTTTCAGCGGACAGTCCGCTCGTGTGTGGGCTTCAGCGGACAGTTTCAGCGGACAGTCTGACGAACAAAGTTTTTCGGAAATCCCGTAAAACTGTCCGCTGAAACTTGGTTTGAGCGGACAGTCCACTCGTGTGTAGGCTTGTTCATCAAACTAAGTCTCGCGCATGCTCAGAAAGAATTTACACGCCGAAGGTTGCATTGCAGTGTATAGGACGTCGTTTTTCTAGTCCCGTCGTACGTGCCGTTCACGTCATCGTGCACGGTTTCAGCGGACTGTTCGTTCATCGTGTGTAGTCAAGTCCGTTCATGCTAATTTTGAGCGGACTGTTTGTCAAACTGTTTGACGAACAAGGTTGGGCGAACAGTCCGCCCGTGTGTACGCGGCCTAAGATTCACTCACCTAACGATAGAAGATGCCATAGCTTTGGAGACGGGCGACCAAGGAAAAAATGAGTGGTTAGAATGGTTGAGGTACACGGTTAGAACTCTGAAAAAGGAAAACTGTTTAGTTTGTGCCGGAGCCAGACCACATTTAGCAACAGTTCCTTTTCCTCTAGATCACAATACAGATCCAGAAGGTTTAAAATGTATGTTGCAATTGTATAATAAGAGCTATAAACCTGAAACAAATTTTACTTGTCACACATTGAGTTTGTTGTTTCCCCCAGTACAGAGACCTCAGATACCTCCAGCGGTTACCGCTTATCCGGGCAACTTTACTTGTTTTGCACTCCCAGGGAACTGTAGCGCGGTGGATCTTGGGTCACTACCTGATGACTACTGTGTGGAGAGGATTAACACGGACAACGGTGACTGGGTTGGACATGACATTCAGAGAGCTGATGTCTGGTGGATGTTTGGGGATAAGAAACTGCGAGCTAGACTACCGGCCAATGCCCAAGGGGATTGCGCTATGGTCCAGCTGGCTATGCCCCTGAGAATCCTGTCAGAATACCCGTGGACTAAGAGTCACCGACAGTATCGTAGGGACACCTCTCCCTTGGGGTCATTTGACTCTCAGATCTACATAGATGAGATTGGGGTTCTTCGCGGGGTGCCGGATGAGTTTAAAGCCAGGAATCAGGTGACAGCTGGGTTTGCGTCTCTTCTCTGGTGGGTGACTATAGATAAAAATGTTGACTGGATTAATTATATATATTAAAACCTACAACGATTTGTAAACTATACTAGGGATGCTGTGAAGGGCCTAGCAGAACAGTTAGCCCCCACATCTCTAATGGCCTGGCAGAACCGAATGGTTTTAGATATGGTCTTAGCTGAAAGAGGAGGGTATGCAAAATGTTTAGTAGCATGTGTTGTACCTTTATCCCTAACAATACAGCTCCTGGAAGGACAGTGACCAGAGCCTTGGAAGGACTGACTGCGCTATCGAATGAATTGGCGGAAAACTCAGGTATTAATGATCCATTCACAACTTGGCTTGAAGGAATGTTCGGTAAATGGACTGGATTTATCACATCATGTTTGATCTCAATCGCTGTGGCTTTGGCTGTTTTGGTTACTTGCGGATGCTGCTGCATTCCCTGTATTCGAGGACTTTCACAAAAACTCATTGCAGTCTCAAGAACAATGTATCAAACCCTCTCTACCTCTGAGGAGACCTATGTGGACATTGAAGCTTAACTTAATGACATACAGTCCGAAAGTGTATAACACAGGGACCATCATCGAAATGTGTTGAGATAAAATAGTCACACAAAGAGGAGGGAATGTTAGAAAAGTTTTAAATGTTTATTGTGTGACTATTAGAAAAACAATAGTCCTGAGACTGATTTGTTAAAAATTGTATTGTTTTGTCTTAATTAACTCCATAGTAGGTAGGATGATTAGATTTAACTTAATATGATAGCCTAAGAATGTACGGAACATGAATAGCAAATAAAGTGCCATCCTGTGCCATGACAACGTTATTTATGTTCCCTCAGCCAATAGAAGCATAGAGGTGTTATTCTTGTAGGGTATGAGAGAGAGAGAGAGATATTCTTTTGTTGGGACTTTTTTCTGCAGCTTGTCCTGTAAGCATGTCTCCCTGTTGTGGGCCACATCAGAAATAAATTGTTTGCTTCTCAAATACATCTGGAGTTTTTACGGATCACAAGGGAAGTTCCTAACACACGGGCATTAAATGATCGGCGGAAATGCACACAGACTTTCCTGGCCTGCTTCAGGACATCCTGTAAGCCGGGGTACCTGCCCAAGAACTGCTGCACCACCAGGTTAAGGACGTGAGCTACACAGGGCACATGGGTCAGTTGTCCCTGTCGGAGGGCGGAGAGGAGGTTGGTGCCATTGTCACAAACCACCATTCCTGGCTTAAGCTGGCGTGGCGTCAACCACCTCTCGGCCTGCCCCTGCAGAGCTGACAAAACATCCGCCCCAGTGTGGCTCCTGTCCCCCAAACAAACCAGCGCAAGCACGGCATGGCATCGTTTTGCCTGCGTACTTGCGTAGCCCCTGGAACGCCTACGAAGCACCGCTGGTTCTGAGGACAGAGCACTGGAAGAGGCCATGGAGGAAGAAGAAGAGGAAGGGGTGGAGGAGAGAGGTGTGTCACAACCAATAGTAGCATTTTGGAGGCGTGGTGGCGGAACAACCTCCAACACTACTGCACCTTGTCCTGCATCCTTCCCAGCTACCAGAAGAGTGACCCAATGGGCCGTGAAAGACAGGCAACGTCCCTGTCCATGCCTGCTGGACCATGAGTCAGCGGTAATATGCACCTTACCGCTGACCGCCCTGTCCAGCGAGGCAAGGACATTGCCTTCCACATGCCGGTAGAGAGCCGGAATCGCCTTCCGTGAGAAAAAGTGGCGTTTGGGGACCTGCCACTGAGGAACCGCACATTGTACAAACTCACGGAAGGGGGCCGAGTCTACCAACTGAAAAGGCAGCAGTTGAAGTGCTAGCAATTTAGCCAAGCTAGCATTCAACAGCTGGGCATGTGGATGGCTGGGAGTGAACTTCTTTTGCCGGTCCAGCAGCTGGGGCAGGGACATTTGCCTGCTATAATCGGATGTGGGTGTACCGCTAGCAGAGTTCCCGGAAGCACTTGGCTGTGACACACCTAATTCTACACCTTCATTCCTCTCAGAGCAGGTTTCAGAGAGGACTGAAGGTCTAGTGGGGTTGGAGATGCCAGCTGATGAGGAGCAAGGAGAGGTCCGCTTTGTTCTTTGGTGTGGGTCTTTGAGGTACACTTGCCAACGAGCTGCATGGCAGGTCAACATATGTCTGGTCAAGCATGTAGTGCCCAAGCGGCTGATGTTTTGGCCATGCGAGATACGCTTGAGACATATGTTGCAAATAGCAGCGGTGCGATCTGATGCACTCGTCTCAAAAAAGGCCCACACCAAAGAACTTTTAGAATAACGCGCAGAGGCAGCGCCCTGCACAGGCGGAGCTCTGCAGTGTGATTCAGTCGGTGTGCTGCCCCTAAGCTGGCCCCCGGAGGGCATCCTGCCTCGTTGGCCATGTACCTCCTCCTCCTCCTCTCCCCTTCCAGGCACCCACGTGGAGTCAGTGCCCTCATCATCCCCTCCCTCTTTATCGCTGTAGCAAACCTGGCAGTATGCTGCAGCTTGTGGAACATGACTGCCAGATTGCTGTCCTTCTTGAGCATCCCCTTCTCTGCGCTCACGCTACTGCCTTCCTCTAGCTGACTGTCATCATCAGAGCCCACAAAACACTGGGCATCCTCCTGGAGCATGTACCCAACAATGTGCTCAAAGAGTTCAGGAGACTCCTCAGGAGGATGTGGTGGGTCTAGGGAAGGAGCCACTGATGATGACATTGAGAGGAGGGAAGACTATGCGTTGGCAGCTGCTTTGCTAGTACCCTGAGACTGGGTGAGAGAGGATGAGGAGGATGAAGAGGGCTTGGTCATCCACTCTACCAAGTCGTTGGCATGTTGCGGCTTAACATGTCCAGCTGCCGAAAAGAAGGACAAGCGTGTCCCATGGCCACGTGCTGATGACAATGCACCGCATCCACGACCAGCACTGTTGTCTCTACACACAGAGCCTGCTTGCCCTCTTTTATCGGCTCGTGCCTGTCTGCCTCTCCTTGCTGGCCTTCCAGACATGGTAATGGCCTGAAGGGAGTTGGGTAAAAAAGCAGTTGGGTAGTGTATATTGTGCTAGAGGCACACAACACCCACTAACTCCTGCAGATGCCTTTATTATAGAACACCAGAGATAAAGGGGTATATACAGATGTATACTGTGCTGTGCTGGAGGCACACACAACTTCCAATAACTCCTGCAGATGGCAAGTGGTCTCAAATAGAGAAGAGCTATGTAGGTGATATAGCGGTATGTACTGGGTACAGAGCATGCAGATAGCACGCACAAGCTCCTAACACTACTGACTGCAAGCTCTATTATAAAAGATAGATCACTAGCTATATAGGTGAGGTGAATATAGCGGTGTATACTGCGGTCAGGGCACGCAGACAACAACCACTACACAACAGCAAGATCGAAAATTGTCCGAAAACGATCGGTGTGTACTGTGTTGAAGGTACACAGAACACCCACTAACTCCTGCAGATGCCTTTATTATAGAACACCAGAGATAAAGGGGTATATACAGATGTATACTGTGCTGTGCTGGAGGCACACACAACTTCCAATAACTCCTGCAGATGGCAAGTGGGCTCAAATAGAGAACAGCTATGTAGGTGGATATAGCGGTATGTACTGGGTACAGAGCACGCAGACAGCACGCACAAGCTCCTAACACTACTGACTGCAAGCTCTATTATAAAAGATAGATCACTAGCTATATAGGTGAGGTGAATATAGCGGTGTATACTGCGGTCAGGGCACGCAGACAACAACCACTACACAACAGCAAGATCGAAAATCGGCCGAAAACGATCGGTGTGTACTGTGTTGAAGGTACACAGAACACCCACTACTTTAGACGCCAACACACTACACAAGGTCGCCCGCTGGCGGCCTTATATAGTGTGGGGCGTGCACTACACAGTCTGAGCTACGATTGGCCAAGCATGCGGGGTCACAGTGCATGTTTGGCCAATCATGAGCCAGCAATGCACTGCGCCATCGCTTATTAAGTGGTACTAGAACAAATTCATTAAATGCGTAGGGCACAAAAATGGATCTTAAACCACTTCTTTTATTGGAAAAAAAAAAAAAAAAAAAAAAAAAAATTATATATATATATATATATATATATATATATATATATATATATATATATATATATATATATATATATATATATATATATATATATATATATATATATATCATATCAAAAAAGTTAATTATAAAAAATCCTTCCAAAAAAACAGCAATCAAAAGAAAAATAATATTAAAATAATATTAAAATTGGAAAGCAATACAGCATACCAAAAGTGGGAGACAAAATGCATATGCCTAACAGGAAAAGCTAGTAATATAAACCTGCTAGGCAAATGTTTAGAGAACAGGCCTGTGTCGCCACCTCACTGGTGCCCCCCAGTATAAATATAAGGGCTACGGCACCTAAGTCCCGATGGGGACTAGCCTTCTTACCTCAAAGTTTTTTACCCCCAAAGTATTGCTTTACAAAAAATAAAATTCAAAATATAATTAAAAAATATTAATAAAAAAAATGGATGAAAATGATTTGCAAAGCGCCTAAGTGCTATTACGAGCCAATATATCCGGCTGTATTCAAAGAGAACTCGTGGGCAAGCGGCGTGTGTTCCAGCTGCGCTCCACGAGTCAGACAAGCCGGAAGTGACGTAGTGTGCGTGGTGACGCTGCTCTAGTACCACTTAATAAGTCCCTTTAAATATTTTGGAAAATTGTGGTAAAAGTTTTTTAACAAAAATATTTTTTTGGTGACTGACATACTATACCATGAGAGCTGTTTTTTTCCCCTTTGAGGAACTACCACACCTGCCACAGATCGTTTTTTCTGTATATCACTGTGCGAGGAACAAGGACCTTTGGCAGAGTGTAGAGGACACAGCCGGCAGGTGGAACCCTTAACAGCAAGGCGCACAGTGGTGGAGAACATATACGCTTATAACCCCCTAGGGGGTACGTGGATCTGGTGAGTGGGGACCCAAAAGGGGGAACGAGCACGGAAGTCACCAAAAATATCTATATGATCACGAAAGTAACCTTCTTTGTTCCTTCTGATCTGGGATTCTGTATACTGTTGGACATTTACTAGTAGAACTATTGTGGACTACCTCCATATTTATACAAGTTTTTGTTAATTTAATTTTTTTCATCTTTATTTTTATTTTTATTTTTCAATTTTATCTATTATATATAGAGATTTTTTATATATAATTTGTTATAGATAATGTAGATTTTCACGCGTTTATACAATTTTCTTACAATCTTTATATATATATATATATATATTCCTTCCTAAGTCTGCATAGGATTCACAAATTTGATGGTCAATGACTAATGCACCTATAGGGTTTAGTCTTTATAATTTGATATCTTTCGTGTTATTTTCACATATTATTGAAGGTTTCTGCGTTGATTTATTTTAACCTATTGGGAGCCGTAGGGTCGCTATGTACAAGTACTAATATCATGGGGAATTAGTGCTGGTTTTTGGATTTTGGTAATATCTTGAACTTTATGATTTTTGTTTTTTGATTTTATATCATTTTTTTATATTTGTTTGCTGTATTGGAACTATTTATAGTGATTCTATCATAGCCCCAGAATCAAGGTTTCTTTTTCTATAGGGGCTACTGCACACACATTTCTTGGTGCGCACTATTGGTGTCACTAGCACATATATATAGGTGACAGGGAACGTTTTTCATACATTGGTGTCATCTACCAATTCAAGGGTTTGTTAAAATAGTGGAGGTCATTAGTTAAATGTAAGGCTTAATTGTCAGCAGTTTAATTATATATAATTAGAGGTAGCGCCAATAGCCCACACTAACATCATATAATAACCAGAATTATTGACTAAATGGACAGAGGTCCACTCTCAGGCTCTATTGATAAAGGCATTAATGTCCCAATCAACATTCATGCCATATGACCAATAAGATTTCAGCTCATAAACCCAGAATGTTTCTAAACATTACACTCCTCTAGTATTGGCATCGCCTCTCCAATGGGGTATGAACTTATCAATAATCAGAAACTGTGTGCCAGTCGGGTCCCTATTGTGATGACGTAGGTAATGTTTCGGGACTATGATTAGTCCGACCTTTTTTGATGTTAGCTATATGCTCTTTCATCCTCACAGAAATCGGACGTATGGTATGTCCCACATACTGTTTCTTGCAAGTGCAAGTGAGTAGATAAGACTATGTGCCGAGTGGCACAGGTTGTGAAATGGTTCATCTGGTAACTGCGATTAGTAGTAGACTCAAACATATCAGTATATCTCCTACCACAAGTGTTATGATGACACACGTTTGCACAGTGCTTTACAACATTCGGGCAGACATTACAATACAATACAGATGTACATTTATCAAGGCTGGTATTGCTTCTTTTACAAAAGTACCCATTCCTGATACATGTTTCTTCTTGTATTTATTTGTGATATCCCTCATCATACTCAAAGTGTTGATGCTTTAATTCAATGCACTTTCATGCCCCAAAATTTTTTAGTCTTTTCGCCTTTGTGAATACAATTTTGCAGAAGTTCTTAGTGTTTAGGACCAATTTTTTTTTTAGCAGAGACCCTAGAAAATAAAATGGAGATCATTGCAAAACTTTGTGTCACACCGTATTTGCGTAGCAGTCTTACAAACACAGTTTTTTTGGAATTTTGGGGAAAAAAAATACACTTTTTTTAATTAAAAAATAAGAAAACCATAAAGTTAGCCCATTTTTTTTTATATAATGTGAAAGATTATGTTACGCCCAGTAAATTGATACCTAACATGTCATGCTTGAAATTGCACATGCTCGTGGAATGAAAATTTCCACAGGCGACATTTTAAAAGATTTTTTACAGGTTACCTGTCTAGAGTTACAGAAGAGATCTAGAATGGGTTTGCTTCTGTGCGTGAGCTTGGAGGGATGGGGGCTTTACATTTTTATTTTTCTTATTTATTTTCCTTTATTTTTTATTTTTACATTGTCCCTGTAAAAAAAAAAAAAAAAAATTGGATCACTTGTATTCCTATTACAAGGAATGTAAACCTCCCTTATAATAGAAATAAGCAGGACAAGGCCTCTTTAATGCGAGATCTGGGCTCAAAAAGACCTCAGACCTCTCATTAACACTTAAAAGCAAAAAAAATAAAAAATTATTTTACATAAACACAAAAAAAAGTTGGGCCCTTTAAGGCCAGCGGTCGGAAGTGAAGTTTGACGTTGCTCCGGTCCTCCAAGGGCATAGAGTCGAGTGGCCCTCACTCAACAAGGTTGGATCATTTTTGCTGCTACCGACATCTCTGGTAAGTGGAGAAAAAGGGATGAGCTTTCTGTTCGGGTCGAACATGAGTTCGACTCAAACATTGGCTGTTCGCCCGTGCGTCAAAAACCGAACATTATGGGCCGTTCGCACAAAATTTGAGCGGCACGTAATGGCCCATGATGCACTGCTGGAGCGCAGTGCATTGCTGTATGATGATTGGCCAGAGCATGCACCATAACCTGCATGCTTTGGCCAATCACAGTGCCCTCAGCTAAGAGAGCCATAATTGGCCAAAGGCAGGCTGCCTTTGGCCAATAATGGCTCAGGGGGAACTAAGTCCACACCCACACTATATAAGGCTGACTGCATGTCGGCCTTGTGTAGTGTGTCGTTGCCAGCCTGGACGGAGAAGGGGGTGTCATTTAGATTGAGCAGGCAGACAGGCAGATTATTCAGTTAGCTGCAGTGTTTTTCATATATATATATATATATATATATATCCACTGCATACAGTTTAGCTAGATCTCACTGCAGTCCGTTCCTGGTGTACTCACTGTTTCTACTATACTTCTGGCAGGCAGGTGATTCAGTTAGCTGCAGTATATTTCACATACATATATATATATATATATATATATATATATATATATATATATATATATATATATATATATATATATATATATATATATATATATATATATATATATATATACCGTATTTTAGCTCCATAAGACGCATCTAGGTTTTAGAGGTTGAAAACAAGAAAAAAAAATATTCTGAACCAAATGGTGTACTAAAATATTTTCCGGTGCCCATGAAATGCAGAGTGACCATTACCATTAGACATGGGCGCCGTCAATACATTTGTTTCGTTCTGTTACGGTACGTATTAGAATTAATTCGTACTTCATATTTCGTGTCCGAAATACATTTTCGATTCGTACGAATTGCGAATTGTCGTTAGGTTCGTTAACTTGTACAAACGCTCTTTACAATGAATTTAAAGGCAAATATATATACCTCAATATGACAGTCGATGCTGATGGAAGTCTAGTTAGATGTGTTCACTTTTCGGTCCAAATTTTGTTACTACAGAAACAACATGTGACTTGGTTGACCAATCAGAGGTTTTCTTCTGCTGCTGAGGCCTACAGGGCAGGCCCGATCATGTGACTTCCCTTTGTGGGTTAGTTAGTGTAGTGGAGCAGATCACACGATTATTTGTCTGTGCATCTGAGCGAATATGTTTGCAATCCTTTGTTTTTCATTTAGTTTATAACTGTTGTAGTTTGCGAGTGTATCATCTGTTAGTGTTTAGTTTCTGGTTTTATTAGTTTTTTGGTTGGTTTTGAAAGATCATTTTTTTTCCTTCCTTGTTTCATTTAGTTAATATTTTGTTATTTTGTCTTGATATAATATTTTTTTTTGTACATTTGGTGATTTTGGTGTTGGTTTGCTGCAATCAAAATGATATAATTTTTTTTGTCTACATTTTTCTAACTTTTAAAGGAAAAATGAGCAGCAAACAAGGCCAAAAAAGCAGTAAGAGTTCTGCTGGGAGAGGGAGAGCTATGAGCTGTGTACATGAGCAGCAGGTGGGAAGTTCTGTCTCTGCGCCCTCTGAGCTCAGCTCACCTCCCATAAGGCTGGGTTCACACTGGAGCGATGCGGAAACGCCGCGAATCTGCTGCGTTTTCCCGCATCGCATGCCTCCCGTCGGCAGTTCACACTGCCCTATGCGGACTGCTGGGAGTGTCAGTGAAACCTTAATGACACCCCCAGATCAGTTCGCATATCGCAGTGCGATCTGCAAACTCGGACAGGAATCGGATCGCATGGTGTGAACACCCATGCGATCCGATTCTGCTGTGGACCAAAAAAGGGTCCTGTGCGAGTTTGCGGCGGGTGCGATGCGAATTCAGCCATACTATCTGTATGGCTGAACTCGCATCGCACAGAGATCGGATGTGATTTGCACTGCAGTGCGGTGCGAATCACATCCAGGTCTCCCAGCCGCAGCTGTGTGAACCCAGCCTAAAGCTGAGGCGAATGGGAGTGAAGACTGCTGGTGGTAAAGAGCCTGGCAAACAGCAGACATTTGCACATTGCCAGCTGTTCCAGGATTTACCTCCTAGAACAAGCAGCACAGTTCATAGCAAAAGTGGCACTACCACCTCTGCCACTGCTGCTGGTAGCATGCTGCCCATTGGTACCTTTTATGGAAGAGGGCAGGCCAAAGGGGTTCCCAGTGCACATACATTTGTGCAGCCAAAGCTGGAGATCCTGGCCATGCAGCAGGAAACATGTCAGGAGGCTGAGGCTCATGATGATGTCACCACCACCATTGCTGCCAGTGCCATCACCATCAGCGCCACAGGGAGCTTGGCAGTGATAAGCATGGAGACAGAGTTTACTGCTTCTAATGATCACTGTTCCCTTGGCAACGTGAAAGAGGTGAAAGCAGGCTTTCCTGACATTGTTGTAGACAAACTTAATTTCCAGCCCTCTATCCATGTTGGCACCACTGACAGCCCAGAAAGTATTTCCCCTTAGTCCTCATTACTTTTCTCTCCTGAAAAGACCCCTGCCCAAGTGCTTTCTAAGCCTCCAGCATCAGAAAGGGCCAATGCAACCATTTGGCCTCAATCCATCACAGCACCCAAAATACCTGGGATGTTCAGGTCTCTTCTTCCTGTTTCTGCCGAACCTCAGAAAGAGAGTGTGACACTGCAGTGGAAGGGATTCCATCAGGCAGTGTCATTGGTGGTGGCTGCCGCTCCAGCATTTGGCAGAGTTTTAAAAGAATTGGTGTCGGTCAGAAGGCCAAATGCAATCACTGTGGCAGGGAGGTCAGCTGGGGCCGAGACATAGGGCATCTCATGCCGCGTACACACGTAGCCGACTATCCGACGGACTTAGTCTGGCGGACTTCCCGCCAGACTGTCCGTCGGACTTTCCAAATGGGCTACTTGCCCACACACGGCACTTTTTCAGCGGCATACTAAGTCCGCCGTACTATCCGCCCTACTTTTGAAATGAACGGACTCGCCCACGCACGTGGTGGAAAGTCCGCTCATTTTGAGCGCGTCTCCAGGTAGGTGGGGCCCACGAAGGAGACATCGCTGGCCCCGCCACCTGGTATGGACTTAAAGGGGAACCCCAACGCTGAAAAAAAAAAAAAAAAAAAAAAAAAAAAAAAAAAAAAATCGGCGTGGGGGTCCCCCCCAGGTCCACATCAGACCTTTGTCCAGGCACGCTACCCGGCCAGCCAGGAGGGGGGGGGGACGAGCGAGCGCTGTACCAGGCCACGTGCCCTCAACATGGGGGGTGCCTTGGGGAAGGGGGGCCGTGCGGCCCCCCCACCCCAAAGCACCTTGTCCCCATGTTGATGAGGACAAGGGCCTCTTCCCGACAACCCTGGCCTTTGGTTGTCGGGGTTTGCGGGCGAGGGGCTTATCGGAATCCGGGAAACCCCTTTAATAAGGGGGGCCCCGGATACCGGCCCCCCACCCTATGTGAATGAGTATGGGGTACAATGTACCCCTACCCATTCACCTGTGAAAAAAAAAGTACAAAAAAACACAACACAGGGTAAAAATAGTTTATTGCACAGATCCGGGGATCTTCCGTCTTCGGGGGTCTTCTCGCCGGAATCCTCCGCTATCTTCTTGTAGCTCTTTTACTAGCGGAGGAGCCCGGCTTTCTTCCTCGCCGCCGCCCTCTTCTTCCGACTTCGGGGGTCTTGTCCTCCTCTTCGGTTCTTCTGCCGGGCCACCGCGCCTTCTTATAGCTCTTTTACAGGCGGTGGCCCGGTCTTCTGTTGCCGCCGCCTTCTGTTCTTCTCTTCTTCTTCTTCAGATGTTGCCTTGTATAAGGCAGAAAAGAATGCTGTTACCATCCTGCATCCAATCCATACCAGCCAGGCCACCCTGGAAGATTTTGGTGGCTTTCAGAGTAAGGGTATGTCTTGGGCGCAGGTACGTAAAATAACACGCCTGATTGGCCAGCTTATTTCAGTTGGAGGAGCACCTTTTAACATGGGGGTAGGTGAGCCCTTCAAGCAATTTATGCAGGCTGTTGCACCACAGTACCGTGTGCCATCACGTATGACCTTCAGCCAAACTGTGGTGCCAGCCTTATACAGGTCTTGTGTCGGGGTGCTCAAGGAGGAGATTGGAGAGGCAGGTGGACAGGTAGTGCACCTGACCACTGACCTGTGGAGAGCGTGTAGTGCCCAGCATGCTTTCCTGTCCCTGACGGCACATTGGTGGCAGGCCAAGGTGTCCCATGATGTAGTTCAAACATCTGGATCCTCGTCAGCAGTTGACAAACAGGGGCACCGTTCCTTCCTCCTGCACACTGAGGTGCTTGATGAAAAGCGCAAAACAGCCTGCAAGCCCTGCAGAAAATGTTGTTGCAGTGGTTTGGACAGGCAGACAGCAACTACCGGAATGGCTATGTTGTCACTGATGGAGGCAGCAACATGGTCAAGGCTGTAAGGGACGGCAGCTTTGTGGGTGTGCGCTGCTCAGCCCACCTTCTCCACCAGGTGGTAAATGACAGTTTTCGGTTGGTGGAGATCATTTCTGGCGGCGATGGAAGGCTGTCCAAAGTGGTGGACTTTTGTCGGAAGATGGCTGGCACTTCCATCGGAGTGTGAGGGACAGCCACCTCCTCAGGGTGGAACAGAGGAAGGCAGGCCTTCCAGAACAATGCCTAAAACAGGATGTGGGGGACTAGGTGGAATTCAACCCTAGCAATGCTGGAACGCAGCAGAAGGCTCTACATGCCATTGCCTGTGTGATCATAACATTGGCATAGAAAGACCTTTAGGCAGGGAGGACTGGGCCATAATTGGGCAGATTGTGGCCGTCCTCAAACCTTTCCTCTCTATCACAGAACACCTAAGCCGGGAGAATGCCAGCATTGGTCATGTGCTCCCACTCTTTAACCACCTTCAGAGCAAATTGGAGCGGTTCAAGTTGGCTGAGGAACCTTTGCCTGGTGGTGACCCTCAACCTGATGTGTTGTCTCTGTCAAACACATTTCTGATGGAGTTGGGCAGGCGCACGCAGGAGTTGACCGCCTCTTGCCCAGAACTGATGCTGGCTGCATGGGCGTCCGCAGGTAGAGGCAAGGGGGGTCAAGTGCCCCCCCCTGGAATTGGCAATGTGTCTGCACACACACTGGTATCCGTGAGCAGTCCTTGCAGGCACAGCGGGGAAGAGAGGGGGTGCCAAATTGTGAGCTGCACTATGCTCATAACACTCAGGAGAAGCTCTTCAGCAACTTGCCCAGCTGTCACACTGCCCCATGCTTTGACCTCAGATACAGCCGCACACTGAACTGAGGCTGTGTTTGCCTCCTTCTCTGTAGCTGCAGCCGTACCAGACAGGAGAAGAAAGATCCTCCCAGGTTTGGCTGCTGTCCAAGTCAGATAGATCACAGTCAGAGCAGCAGTGAGGGTGGGCGGAGCAGCAGTGAGGGTGGGCGGAGCAGGAAGAAAAAGTTCACTCAGCAGCCACTGTCCAGCCCAACAGTCACCAGAGCTCACCCCAGGCCAGCTTAGAAGATCCTGAATCAAGCCATGGAAGCTGCCATTAGGTGAAGTGCTAAATGATATTTGTAGAAGAAGCAGGGTTAGTGTGAGCTTGTTCTGTGTCATGGTCTGTATGTAATCAGTGCTTGCAGATTACTGTTTAGTTATTATCCAGCAACTCTGATAAGACCCCAGACCAGGACAATTCTACTACATCCCAGGCTCATTACAAATCTGTAATGGACATATTTATGGCTACATGTTTTGATTGCAAAGGAGGCGAGCATTTGCAAGAATTAAACCGGGAGTCCGCGTTTTTTTTTTTTTTTTAAAGCCAGCAGCTACAAATACTGCAGCTGCTGACTTTTAAAATAGTGACACTTACCCGCCCAGCGCGCCTGCGATGTCGGCACCCGAAGCCGATCTCTCGATCGTCTCTCAGGTGCTGCCGCCGCTATCTTGGGTATGGGAATCAGGAAGTGGAGCCTTTCGGCTTCATTTCCCGGTTCCCTATTGCGCATGCGCGAGTCGCGCTGCGCAATACGGATGGACCCGCTGCCTCTGGGATCTGTGTGTTTCCCAGCAGGCAGCGGGGGACTTTCGGAAAGGGGCGTAGATCTACGCCCCTTTCCGCAGAGAGCTATCCCGGAAGTGGGTGCAGATACCTGTACTGTACAGGTACCTGCACCCCCCTCCCCCCTGAAAGGTGCCAATTGTGGCGCCGGAGGGGGGAGGATTACAATGAGCGAAAGGTCCACTTTAGGGTGGACCTCCGCTTTAATTTCTGACTAAGCATGTGATCGGTTACATATTCTTTAAGGTCAGTTACATATGTCTAAAAATCTCTCACTCAGTTTAGACCCCTTTCACAGCAGGGCGTTTTACAGGCGCTGTAGCATTAGAAATAGCGCCTGCAAAACGCCCTAAAGAAGCTGCACCATTGTCTGTAGTGTGAAAGCCCGAGGGCTTTCACACTGCAGCGGTGCGCTGGCAGGACGTCAGAAAAAAGTTCTGCCAGCAGCTTCTTTGGAGCGGTGAAGGAGCGGTGTGTTTACCGCTCCTCCACAGCTGCTCCCCATTGAAATAAATGGGGCAGCGCTGTAATACCGCCGGCAAAACGCCGCTATTGCGGCGTATTGCCGGCGGTTTTAACCCTTTCACGGCCGCTAGCGAGGGGTAAAAGCGCCCCACTAGCGCCCGAAATCCGCCGCAAATCCGACCCACGCTATCGGCAGTGTGGTGTGAAAGGGGTCTAAATCATTTTGGGCATTCTGTATGTAGCTGTTAATATTTTACAAGAAATCTGTATTTTAGGCTAATTAAAGACCCAAAATTTAGCGCAGTTTGGCATCTTCGCTCTGGTCACCAGATAACTTGTCCCGGCACTGGCAGGGCTGCAAGGTCTGTGTCACTGGGCATAATAGGAAACAGTAGCATTTGTATGGCCACAATATGAGTTTTAGGCCTCTTTCACCCGGCCGATTCGTTCAGGTCCGCCTGTCAGTTTTTCAGGCGGACCTGAACGGATGCTCCATAGAAGTCTATGGAGCATCGAAAAAGTGGGACTGAGGAAAAACTTACTTTTCCATCAGTCTGCGGATCAGATCGGGTGACGATGGACTCTACGGTCCGTCGTCATCCGATCTCCCATAGGGGAGAGTGGCGCTCTGACAGGTCCATCCCTGCGCAGTGTGCGGAGACGGACATGTCCTCTGCCTGCTCAGCGGAGATCGCTCTGGCGATCCCGCTGAGAAAGCTGATATCCACGGGGAGGATCAGCACTGATCCGCCCCGTATGAAAGAGGCCATACAGTATGGACAGAATATGATCTTTATGATATTGTGCCCATATAACTGCTATTGTGCCTATATAGATGCTATTGCACCCATATAGAGGCACACCAGCATCTATATGGGCACAAAAGCAGCTATATGGGCACAACAGCCTAAAGATGCTATTGTATCAATATAGATTTTAAAATCTCCACTGGCTTAAGCCAATGCTGCACCATGCAGGTGTAGTTTTTTTTTGTGATTGATTTATTGCCTAATTGTATGTTTATGTATACCTTCACTTGCTGTGGTCGCTCGCAGCATATTTTGCATGGTTTTGTGTGATCCAGCAGCGTATGCAGGGGAGAGGAGGGAGCACCAATAACAACTGTGACATGGTAACCTATGGGTGACATCACCTCCTCAGGCTTTATCAGCTGTCGCCAAGCGCTTTCTCTCCTGCAGCCACTGTTGACTGACACAGGTAAGATCACACTACCAGACCTTAAAATTATGCCCCCCCTGAAAAATGTTCTGCGGACGCCCATGGCTGGCTGCCATGTGTGACCCTCGCATCAATGGCAAAATGGCTGTGCAGTGTAGTGCTCTGACAACATGGCGGGACAGACTGATCGACAGGGTGCGTCAGAGGCAAAGGCAGATGGTAAGGCTGAGAGATGAGGAAGAGGAGGAAGAAGATATTGAAGACCCCCTCTCCCATGCATCATCTAGTGAAGTGAGCAGAGCTCCGGCCAGTGGAGCATCTTCTGTCTTGGCTGAGGCACTTGACACCCTAATGGGAACCTCCAGCATAGTGCGCCCCAAGAAACCCATATCAGCAAAGGGGGTTGTCATGTCCTATTTGTCAGCCCCACCAGTGCTCCCCACCACAGATCCAATTTTTTTGGCAGGAGAAAAGCGAGGAGTGGCCTGCCCTCACAGATATTGCCAAGGAGCTGCCCTCCGACAAGTGTCCAGAGTGAGCGAGTGTTTTCTGTGACGGGAAACATCCTGTCACCCCAAAGATTCCAGTTGTCCCCCCAGCTAATGGAGCTGTTAGAATTATTGAAGATCAATTTGCCAAAGCTGGGGTACCCCTCCCTCACTCTGAACATTCCTTGAACTGACTGTCTGCAGCAGAGAGGGCCATTTGGTCTTAGTTGGTCCCTGTCCCTCCACACAATCCCTCCCCTTGCTTCTTATCTACCCCTATTTGCTTGTGACATCATCTGGAATGGACGATAAGAGAGGAGGGGCCGCCAGGGAGCAGCGGAGAGAGAAATTATTACACATACTTCCTGCTCTATTCTGCATGCTGGCTGGTAAACGCTGTGCCCTGATGTTCCCCAATGAGTCCCAATGTGCTCCAATATGCCCCAATGTGCCCTGATGTGCCCCAATGTGCTCCAATATGCCCTTATGTGCCCCAATGTGCCCCAATATGCCCTGATGTGCCCCAATGTGCCCTGATGTGCCCCCACCATTCTCCTCATTTACACATTTGACTGCTAGAACAGATAAAAAGACATTTAGGGAAATTGATCAAAATTGGAGCGAACAGAATCTGGAGCAGTTGCCCATGGCAACCAATCAGCTTCTCTTCAGTTCATTCCATTAAGATTTTAAAATGAAAGAGAGAAGCGAACTGTCTGCCATGCACTGCTGGTCCAGTTTTCACCTACTCCAGTTTCGATAGATCCCTCACACTGTTTGGGGTCACCGGGGATGTGCGGAGAGCACATGCGTGGTAACACCAAACAATTTCCAGTGACCCCGCACATCCCCGGTGACAGTGCGGGGGATCAAAACTGGAGCAGGCAAAAACTGGAGCAGCTGTGCATGGCAGCCATGTGCTCATTATGAGGGGCTCCCACCATCCCTGTGCTGTGCTGACTTCCTCCTGGGGCTGTACCCCTGTGCTCAGTATGTCAGCACAGCACAGGGATGGTGGAAGCCCCTCATAATGAGCACAGCAGGGGTACAGCCCCAGGAGGAAGTCAGCATAGCACAGGGATGGTGGGAGCCCCTCATAATAAGCATAATGAGTCGACGACTGATCCGTAAACAAAAGTTTGTATTTCGTACAAAATTCGAACACATGGCAATTCGTATTTTGGATCCTCCTGAACGTCCGAATTTAGGGAAATTCGTACGAAACTAATCGCACATGTCTAATTACCATAGAAATGCAGAGTGACTATTACCATGGAAAGTATTGGCAGGGTATCGCAGAGTATTGGCAGGTTATTGGCAGAGTATCGCACAGTATTGGCAGGGTATCGCACAGTATTGGCAGGGTATTGCAGAGTATCGCAGAGTATTGGTAGGGTATTGCAGAGTATTGACAGGGTATTGCCCGGTATTCACAGAGTATTGGCAGGGTATTGTAGAGTATTGGCAGAGTATTGGCAGGGTATTGGCAGAGTATTGGCAGGGTATTGCAGAGTATTGCAGAGTATTACAAGGAAATGCAGAGTATTGGCAGGGTATTGGCAGAGTATGGGTACAGTATTTTTACAGGGTATTGCAGAGTATTGGCAGGGTATTACAGGGAATTGCAGAGTATTGGCAGGGTATTGCAGAGTATTGGCAGGGTATTGGCAGAGTATGGGTACAGTATTTTTACAGGGTATTGCAGAGTATTGGTAGAGTATTGGCAGGGTATTGCAGAGTATTGGCAGGGTATTGCAGAGTATTGGCAGGGTATTGCAGAGTATTGGCAGGGTATTGCAGAGTATTGGCAGGGTATTGCAGAGTATTGGCAGAGTATTGGCAGGGAATTGCAGAGTATTGGCAGGGAATTGCAGAGTATTGGCAGGGAATTGCAGAGTATTGGCAGGGTATGGAGGGATGGCTGTGACTGCACTTGTCACAGAGTAGCTGTGGGCTGCATCTGTAGTGCCCACAGCGCTGCTGCCATCTGATCTCTCCCCTTCACTGTACAGATCTGTACACAGAGGGGAGAGAGGAACCAGCGTCATTATGAAGCTGGTTTGTTTACAAGTGATTGCTCCATCATTTGACAGAGCGATCACATTGCAAACGGCGGGTGCACCAAGATGGCAGCCGCTCCGGAGCTAGGCAGAAGCCGCGGGAGCGGGGTGGTGCCAATCGTATATTCGCACCATAAGACGCAGGCACAATTTCCCCCATATTTCTGGGGGAAAAAAGTGCGTCTTATGGTCCGAAAAATATGGTATATATATATATATATATTATAATGTTCGGGGGACCAGGTAGATCGCAGGACACAGGCTTTTCACACAACAAGGGATTTATTAAACAAACAGCTCTACAGCAGCCAAAAATAAAAGGAAAAGGTTTCTAGTCTCACCGACTTGCACAGTCCAGAATAGCTGTCTCTATCAAAACAGTGCTTGATCTTGATGGCAAGTAGCTTCCCCTGCCAGGAGCCTTCCAAGCAGGACGCTGCTGTCCACGTCTGTTGCTGCAACAACCCAAAACAAATGCCATCCACCATGTCTCCTCCACTCCTCCACTCCTCCACTCCTCCACTCCTCCACTCCTCCACTCCTCCACTCCTCCACTCACATCTACCACTTCCTGTCTTGTTTTTAAAGACACTTCCTCTAACAGGTGGGTTAATCAATTTTATTCCCTTAACCACTTGCTTACTGGGCACTTAAACATCCTTCCTGACCAGACCAATTTTCAGCTTTTGGTTCTCTCACACTTTGAATGACAATTACTCAGTCATGCAACACTGTACCCAAATGAATTTTGTGTCCTTTTTTTCCCACAAATAGAGCTTTCTTTTGGTGGCATTTGATCACCTCTGGGGTTTTTATTTTTTACGCTATAAATGAAAAAAGACCGAAAATTTTGAAAAAAAAACGCATATTTCTTTGTTTCTGTGATAAAATTTTGCAAATTATAATTTTTTTTTCATAAATTTTGGCCACAATTTATACTGCTACATATCTTTGGTAAAAAATAACCCAAATTAGTGGATATTATTTGGTCTTTGTGAAAGTTAGAGAGTCTACAAGCTGTGGTGCGAATCGCACAAAACTGATCACACCTGATTTACTGGTGGCCTATCTCATTTCTTGCGACCCGAACAAGTCAGGAAAGTACAAATACCCCCCAAATGACCCCTTTTTTGAAAGTAGACATTCCAAGGTATTTACTAAGATGCATGGTGAGGTTTTTGATGTTGTCATCTTTTTCCCACAATTCTTTGCAAAATGAAGATTTTTTTTTTTCTCACAAAATTTTCAATGTAATAGGTTAGTTCTCTCACATGGCATGTGTATACCACAAATGACACCCCAAAATACGTTCTGCTACTCCTTCTGAGTATTACGATACCAAATGTGTGAGACATTTACACAGCCTGGCCACATACAGAGGCCCAATATTGAAATAGCACCATCAGGCGTTCTAGGAGCATAAATTACACATTTCATTTCTCAACCACCTATTACATTTTTGAAGGCCCTGGAGCACCAGGACAATGGAAATGCCCACAAAGTAACCCCATTTTGGAAAGCTAACGCCCCAACGTATAATCTATGAGGCATAATGAGTCGTTTGAATGGTTCATTTTTTTTCCAGAAGTTTTGGGAAAATGTGGAAAAAAAATGAAACCGCATTTTTTTTTTTTTACGCAAAGTTGTCCATTTATAAGATATTTCCAACACATAGCATGTACATAGCAAAAATGACACCCCAAAATACGTTCTACTACTCCTCCTGAGTATAACAATACCAAATGTGTGAGACTTTTACACAGCCTGACCACATACAGAGGCCCAATATTGAAATAGCACCATCAGGCGTTCTAGGAGCATAAATTACACATCTTATTTCTCAACCACCTATTACAGTTTTGAAGGCCCTGGAGCACCAGGACAATGGAAATGCCCACAAAGTGACCCCACGTGGCACTGACGACACGTGGCACTGACGACACGTGGCACTGGCAGATGGCACTGGAGGCAGATGGGGCTGACAGATGGGGCTGACAGATGGGGCTGACAGATGGGGCTGACAGATGGCACTGGGGCTGGCACTGGCAGATGGTGCTGGCTATTTGCTCTGGCTAATTGCTCTGGCAAATGGGGCTGGCAGATGGCACTGCGGCTGGCAGATGGCACTGCGGCTGGCAGATGGCACTGGCAGGTGGCACTGGCACTGGCGGCACTGGGGCTGGCAGGTGGCACTGGCAGGTGGTACTGGCACGTGGCACTGGCACGTGGCACTGGCGGCACTGGGGCTGGCGGCACTGGGGCTGGCGGCACTGGGGCTGACGGATGGCACTGGGGCTGGCAGGTGGCACTGGCAGGTGGCACTGGCGGCACTGGCACTGGCAGCACTGGTGCTGGCAGGTGGCACTGGAGGCACTGGCGGCACTGGCGGCACTGGGGCTGACGGCACTGGGGCTGACGGATGGCACTGGCGCTGGCAGGTGGCACTGGCACTGGCGGCACTGACGGCACTGGGGCTGACGGCACTGGGGCTGACGGATGGCACTGACGCTGGCAGGTGGCACTGGCAGGTGGCACTGGTGCTGGCAGGTGGCACTGGCACTGGCGGCACTGGCGGCACTGGCGCTGACGGCACTGGCGCTGACGGCACTGGCGCTGACGGATGGCACTGGCGCTGGCAGGTGGCACTGGCGCTGGCGGCACTGGGGCTGGCGGCACTGGGGCTGACGTCACTGGGGCTGACGGCAGGCACTGGCAGGTAGCACTTGCGCTGGCAGGTGGCACTGGCGGCACTGGCACTACTGGCAGATGGCACTGGGCTGACAGATGGCACTGGGCTGACAGATGGCACTGGGGCTGACAGATGGCACTGGGGCTGACAGATGGCACTGGGGCTGACTTACAGATCGCTCTCCCTCCTCACACGCTGTCTCTGTGTGAGGAGGGAGAGACACGGCAATGGGAGATGATCTCATATGTTTACATATGAGATCATCTCCCATTGGCAGCTGCGATCGCGCTGTGAACGGACGCTTTGATTGGCCGTTCACGGCGATCTGTATTTGCCTGTCTCCGGGAGACATGGCGAATACAAAACTTCCGCGATGCGCGCCTCCGGCGGCGCGCATTGCGGAAGTAAACAGAAGGCCGTCCAGGCGAAGGAACCCGCCTGCTCTAAGGCCATCATTCGGCTATAGGGCGGGAGGTGGTTAAAGAGACCACAGACCAAATAGAGGGGAAATATAGCGTCCTTCCAGGACCCAGCCACGACGTTCTGTACATATCCCCCCCCTGTGCCCCAACGCCAAGGAGGTGGAGGCAACAGTGGAGCTCAAACAATGGACTCGGGAGAGGGCATCTGCATTTTGATGCAGTCTCCCGGGCCTATGCTCCACTACAAATTTAAATTCCTGGAGTGCCAGGAACCACCGGGTAACCCTGGCATTAGTCCCTTTTCCCTGTCTCAGCCATGTTAAAGGGGCATGATCAGAAATCAACCTAAACTTCCTCCCCAAAAGGTAATATCTGAGGGATTCCAGAGCCCACTTAATGGCCAGACACTCTCGTTCAATTATAGCATAGTTTTTCTCCGCTGGTGTTAACTTCCTGCTGAGGAAGGCTATCGGGTGTTCCTGGCCATGAATAACCTGTGACAACACCGCTCCCAATTCTACATCGGAAGCATCAGTCTGGACAACAAACTCTTTTGAAAAGTTAGGTGCTACCAGGACAGGGTGTTGGCACAGCGCCGACTTGAGCTCCAAAAAAGCCTTCTCAGCGTCTGCATTCCACTCCACCATGACCGATTTCCGACCCTTATTCAGATCGGTCAATGGAGCCGCCAACGTGGCAAAGTTGGGTACAAACCTCCTGTAGTATCCCACCATGCCCAGGAATGCACGTACCTGCTTTTTTGTGAGGGGGCGGGGCCAATTCTGTATAGCCTCTATCTTGTTGACCTGCGGTTTCACTACCCCTCTACCCACAATATAACCCAGGTATTTCACCTCCTCCATTCCCAAAGCACATTTTTCAGGGTTTATTGTAAACCCCTCCTTCCAAAGAGAGTCCAGCACTGCCTGAACTTTGGGCAAATGTGATTCCCAGTCTTTGCTAAAAATGATTATATCGTCCAAGTACACTGAGGCATACTTCCGGTGAGGTCGTAAAATCCTATCCATTGCTCTCTGGAACGTGACTGGAGCAGTCTGCAATCCAAAAGGCATCCTTTTGTACTGAAAACTCCCCTCTGGGGTAGAAAAAGCAGTTTTCTCTCTAGCAGGCTTAGTCAACGGTATTTGCCAATACCCCTTGGTAAGGTCTAACGTAGTGATATACCTGGCTGGACCTAGTCTCTCGATAAGCTCATCTACCCGGGGCATGGGGTTGGCATCAAACCGGGAAACTTCATTAAGTTTCCGGAAATCATTGCAGAATCGCAGAGTCCCGTTGGGCTTCGGTACCAACACAATCGGGCTCGACCACTCACTCTGCGATTCCTCAATAATCCCTAGGTCTAACATCTTTTTTACTTCCTCTGAAACGGCCTTCCTTTGAGCCTCTGAGATGCGGTAGGGCCGGGCAAAAACTTTGACTCCTGGTTCTGTGATAATATCATGCTCTATGACACTAGTGAGCCCTGGCAAGTCTGAAAATGTTTCTTTATTTCTCTGCAAGAACTCCTTTGCCTGCTGACTTTGGGTTTTAGACAGGGTATTTGCTACTTGGACACTCTCCACCCCAACCCAAGGCTCAAGTTTTGTACTAGCCAGGGAGGTCACTGGTTCCCTGTCTGTCCAGGGCTTTAACAAGTTTACATGATATATCTGGTAGGGTTTCCTCTTGCCTGGCTGGTGGACTCTATAATTTACCTCTCCCACTTTTTCGAAAACCTCGAAAGGGCCTTGCCATCTGGCCAAGAATTTACTTTCCACAGTGGGAATCAACACTGCTACTCGATCCCCCACTTGGAAGTTCCTAATTTTGGCTGCCCTATTATAGACGCGTCGTTGAGCCTCCTGGGCTTTTTGTAAATGTTCCTTAACTAGCGGCATCACAGTTCGGATCCTCTCCTGCATTTGAGAGACATATTCAAGAACACTCTTATGCTGAATTGGTTCACTTTCCCATTCTTCTTTAACAAAGAGTTAACAAAGTCCAGTAATCCGCGAGGTCTCCGCCCATATACCAATTCAAAGGGCGAAAACCCAGTGGAGGCCTGGGGCACTTCTCGGATAGCAAACAGGAGAGCTGGTAACAGGCAGTCCCAGTCTTTCCCATCCCTTTGTACCACTCTCTTGAGCATAGACTTAAGGGTCTTATTAAAATGTTCTACCAATCCATCTGTTTGGGGAAGGTAGACCGATGTGCGCAGCTGTTTAATCCGGAACAGTTTGCATACATCAGCCATAATCTTCGGCATACTCACACAGGTACTCATTGATGGCCCTCTGCCGAGTGTACAGCTGCTGCAGCATTGCCAACATTGACTTCCACCTGGTGGACATGTCACAAATGAGGCGGTAGGTGGGCAGGTTACATTCCCTTTGAATGTCAGCCAGCTGAGCACTGGCATTGTATGACCATTGGAAATGACCACAGAATTTTCTGGCTTTCCTAAAGAGATCTTGTAAGCCTGAGTACCTGCTCAAGAACCACTGCACCACCAAATTCAGGATGTGTGCCAAACATGGAATATGGGTCAAGTGTCCCTGTCGGTGGGCGGAGAAATGGTTGGTGCCATTGTCACATACAACCATTACTGGTTGAAGCTGGTGTGATGTCAACCACCTCTCAGCCTCCCCCTGCAGAGCTGACAGAGCTGACAGAGCTGACAGAATCTCTGCCCCAGTGTGGCTCCTGTTCCCTAAGCAGTGGTTTAACCTTAAACTGTAGAGGGTTCTTTACTTTAAGTGTGGCAAGAATGTGGAATTCCCTTCCACAGGCGGTGGTCACTCTCAGTGGGGGGCATCGAAAGTATCAAGAAAATATTAGATAAGCATCTGAATGACTGCAATATATATACAGTGTAATACTGACATATGATCACACTCATAGGTTGGACTTGATGTCTTTTTTAACCTCACCTACTGTCAGGAAGATCCTCCTCACGGACGTCCGAGCGGCGAAAGTCGCAGAAGATCTTTTGCCCAGTTTCAGGAGCGTTACCGCGATCAGCGGTGCGCGCGTGCGCGTGCACGTGCGCGCGGGAGCGTGCACGCGGGTGTGCGCGCGGCCGTTTGACGCAAATTGGCGCCAATAGCGCTATTTAAACTGGAGCCATGCTTCAGTGCTTTGCTGCCTGATCAACAGCGTTCCTGTGCTTCCTGGTGATCCGTATCTGAACCTGAACCTTTACCTGTACCTGTATCCTGATCCGTATCGAACCCGGCTTGTTCCCGACTCTGCTGTTTGCTGCCTGCCTCCCCGACTTTGGCTTTGTACCCGACTACTCTTCTGGATTCCGTTTCTGTACCTGATCTTCCCGCCTGTGCCTGACCTGGACTGTTACACCATCCGTCAACTGTAAGTGCTTGCTGTTGTACTACAGGACACCTCCCAGTCCTCCGCAATATTTGGCTGTACTCCTTCTGCGTTTGTAGGCTTCTACCTCTGGCTGCAGACTACTGGACTCTTCCACTTCCGCTTATCCATTGCACCTGCATCCGTTGTTGGACTACAATACCCCTCCGTTGTTTGTCACTTCCTGCAATCACTTGTATGCCGTTGCTGGACTACAGGAACCCTTCTGCTGTCTGCTGAACCTTATCTCACCTTTGCCTGCATTCTGACACCGGACTACAATACACCTCCTCCTTCAACGGTCTTCTGCCTCTACCACCTGCTATCCAGTCAGGCACTTGTGCCCCTCTGTGCTCCTGAGCCCCTGTCTCCACTACCAGGGTCTCTCGAGTCAGAGGTCTACGAGAGGCCACTCCCTGCACTCCGGGCTCTGCTTAAAGGTACGTGACACCTACTATGTAACTATGTAACCCATGCACTGCATGGCATATTTTTGCCTGAGTGCTTGTTTAGCCCCTTGAATGCTTACAGAGCACTGCTGGTTCAGAGAACAAATCTGCAGAAGAAGCCATAGAGGAAGAAGAAGAGGAGGGGTGGAGGAGAGAGCTGTGGCAGAATCGCCACTAGCATTTTAGAGGCGTGGAGGCATAACAAGCTCCAATAATACTGAACCCTGTCCTGCATCCTTCCCAGCGGCCAGCAGAGTTACTTACCCAGGGTGCTAGCAGTACACCACCATCTGATTTTAGCAGGGAAATTTCTCTATCCCAGTTGCTAAACATTAAAAAGAAATTTGGTCCCAGCCATCCACATGCTCACCTTCTGAATGCTAGCTTGAATGCCAGCTTTGCCAAATTGCTAGCACTGCAACTACTGCCTTTTCAGCTGGTAGACTCTGCTCCCTAGATAGAAGATAATTCTGGACTGCTGCACTCCAAAAAATATTTGCTTTTTATTCAAAATATAGCATCGAATATACATGCCACAGCAGAACGGACAGAAGAGCTGATGTGTTTCACACTACAAACAGTGCTTAATCATAACTATGATTAAGCACTGTTTGTAGTGTGAAACGTGTCAGCTCTTCTGTCTTCAGCTCTTCTGTCTTCTGTCTGTCTGGGATAGAGAAATTTCCCTGCTAAAATCAGATGGTGGTGTACTGCTAGCAGATTGGCTGCATGTACTTGGAACACCTATTGCTAGACCTTCATTCCTCTCAGTGCAGATTTTCCAGAGGACTGGAGTAGGGTTGGAGATCCCAGATGAGGAGCACGGAGAAGTTTGCATTTTTCTTTGATGTGTGTCTTTTGAAGTGCTGTTGATGTAGGATATTGTAATTATGAATATACTTAATTTATAATTAATTTATTTATATTTAATGAATATATTTAATTGATATTTAATTGATATTTAATTGATTTATATTTAATGAATATATTGAATTTAGCTTGTAGCTATGTAGGACGGAACATATTATCTTCACCGAAATCTCTGGTAGACCAGACAAGTCGTGCCTAGGCTTGTGTATACAAACAATGGGATCCAAACCTCATTGTTTTACACATACTCACTTCAAAGAATCCAATGCTGGGATATGCAATGAAGGGAGACCAACTCGTAATCAATACTTAATTTCCCAGAAAAATTCAAGTTAAGCTCCTGCTCAGAATAGTCACAAGTATTTGCATTAAAGGGGGCTGACTTATGCAAAGTATAGGGATTGGATATGTAGCCAGTCCTTAACCAGGAATAGGGAAGCTCACCAATCAGAGCCACTCTATGCCAACCAATGAGGCAACAGCATGTAATGATATACACAGACTAGATGTAAGTGAAACACACACTTTTATGGGAGAGCAACCATCAGAATGGATGGAACCTCGGTGCAAAGGGTAATTATGGAAAAGGTCTGCATTTTACTTTATGTTTTCAGGAATATACTCTGTATTCCTTCATGTAATTTTCTTATTTTAACCTATTTTTTTCTTCCTTGCTGTAGACTATAGATAGATGGTTGTGTATTAGATAGATTTTCATCTACTCACCAATAAATGTTGTTATTGTGTTAAAGATTTCACTCATGGTCAAAGAACACTCATTTAACCCAAATCATATCTGAGAGATATTAGGTTCAATACGTTTTTATTGTTTTCAACATATGTTTAACCACTTAACAACCGTCTAATAGCCGAATGACGGCTACAGGGCGGTTGTTTAACTCTGGGAGGCCGTCATATGACATCCTCCCAGAACTCCGCTCTCGCGTGCGCCCCCTGGGGCGCGCACTCGGGAGCATCCGCGACCGTCGGGTCCACGTGATCGCTCCGTCAAATGACGGAGTGATCACTTGTAAACAAACCGGCGTCATGTTATGACGCTGGTTCCTCCCTCCCCCTCTCTGTACCGATCGGTACAGCGGAGGGGGAAGAGATCGGTGTCAGCAGAGCTGTGGGCTGCATCTGCAGTGCCCACATCGCTGCATTACATATGAAAACGGTGTTCAAACCACACATGTGAGGTATCGCTGCCAACCATTTTATAGCAAGAGCAATAATTCTAGCCCTAGACCTCCTCTGTAACTCAAAACATATAACCAGTAAAAAAAAATTAAAGTGTCGCCTATACGGATTTTTAAGTAGCGACGTTTGGCGCCATTCCACAAGCATGTGCAATTTTGAAGAGTGACATGTTAGGTATCTATTTACTCAGTGTAACTTCATCTTTCACATTATGCAAAAACATTGGGCTAACTTTACTGTGGATTTTTTTTTTTTTAGCACAAAAAAATTTTTTTCCAAAAAAAAGCATTCGAAAAATTGCTGTGCAAATACCATGCGAGATAAAAAGTTGCAACGACCACCGTTGTATTCTCCAGGGTGTTTGCTAAAAAAAAACATATATAATGTTTTGGGATTATATGTAATTTTCTAGCAAATAAATTATGATTTTTACATGTAGGAGAGAAATGTCAGAATTGTCCTGGGTGCTCCAGAACACCTGATGGCGCTCCCTGCATGTTAGGCCTCTGTATGTGGCCACAGTGTGTAAAAGTCTCACACATGTGGTATCGCCGTACTTGGGAGTAATAGCAGTATGTGTTTTGGGGTGTAATTTGTGGTATGCATATGCTGTGTATGAGAAATAAACTGATAATATGACAATTTTGTGAAAAAAAAAAAAAAAAAGTAAAAAAAAATCTTGATTTTGCAAAGAATTGTGGGAAAAAATTACAACTTCAAAAAACTCATCATGCCTCTTACTAAATACCTTGGAATGTCTTCTTTCCAAAAAGGGGTCATTTGGGGGGTATTTGTACTTTTCTGGCATGTTAGGGTCTCAAGAATTGAAATAGGCCGTCAGTACTTCAGGTGTGATCAATTTTCAGATATTGGCACCATAGCTTGTGGACTCTATAACTTTCACAAAGACCAAATAATATCCACCAATTTGTACTTATTTTTACCAAAGATATGTAGTAGTATAAATTTTGGCCAAAATTTATGAAGAAAAAATTACTAATCTGCTACATTTTATAACAGAAACAAGAAAGAAAAATTTATTTTTTTTACAGAATTTTCAGTATTTTTTCTTTTATAGCACAAAAAATAAAAAAACCGAGCGGTGATTAAATACCACCAAAAGAAAGCTCCATTTGTGTGAAAAAAAAGGACAAAAATTTCATATAGGTCCAGTGTTGCATGACTGAGTAATTGTCATTCAAAATGGGAGAGCAACCGAAAGCTGAAAATTGGTCTGGTTATTAAGGGTGTTTAAGTGCCCAGTGGTCAAGTGGTTAAACAGAAAAGAAAAAACAAGAAAAAGACCAGGTGCTTGACAAAAGGCCTTCTGGTATAACAGTTACAAATTATACAAAAAAGTAGTGTATTTTATGTCTTTTATATAGATAGCCTGAGAATGAGTCATGGAAATAGGATTCCGAACAATGTACAAACATTTTTGTAATCTGAGTCTGGTCAATCGTGTGGTGCCCAAGCGGCTGCTGTTGTGGCCACGCTTGATCCGCTTCAGACATAGGTTGCAAACAGCAACAGTTCGATCTGCTGCACATGTGTCCAAAAAGGCCCACACCAAGGAACTTTTCAAAATCAGCTGGGAGTCAGAAGCGTCTGCAGAGCTCTGCGGTGTGATGCAGTATGGTGGCTGCCCTTAAAGTGGTTGTAAACCCTTACAAACCACTTTGACCTACAGGTAAGCCTATATTAAGGCTTACCTGTAGGTCCAATAAATATCTCCTAAACCTATACGGTTTAGGAGATATTTGCCCGAAGACAGGCACCGCTGTCTACGGCGCATGCGCCGTAGACAGCGGCACGCAGGCTCGATGAAGGCGGCATTTCCAACAACGGAGCTGCCGCGTGCGTCGGCTCCCGTGCACATGTGCGGGAGTGACGTCATTGCGGCTCCGCCGAATGACAGCGGCGGAGCTGCGAGACCCCACCGAAAAGATGGATGTGCCGGACTACAGGGGACAGCGATGACATCGCTGGCTCCTGTGTCAGGTAAGTGACACATAATGGGCTACTATGCGATGCATAGTAGTCCATTATGCTTTGCCTTTGCAGGGAATGAAAGAGGAAGTAAACCCATCAGGGTTTACTTCCTCTTTAAGCTGCCCCCTAGAGAACATCCTGCTTCATTGGAGTTGTACCTCCTCCTCCTCTATTCTATCAGGCACCCAAGTAGAGTCAGTGACCTCATCATCCCCTCCTTCCTCATCACTGGAGCAAACTTGGCCCTATGCTGCAGCTGGGGGAACATGTCTGTGTGTGTGGCATAACTGTAGCCATATCAGTCGACATGGCTGCAATGGTGCCAGGGGGGGGAGGGGGGGAGTGTAGGCCCATTAGTGAGGATGTTGGGAATAATTAAACAGAAGATCTGTCTACATGTTTTGTCAAAACAAATCACTCAATAAAGGAAATCACAAGGAAAGCAGGCCCAAGAAAAGCAAATGGTTCATATGGAAGAGCAAACAATAGAAAAATGACAGAAATTACAGAAAATAGCTTAAACAGCATACATATCAAGAGGTTCAAACAAGATAACAAAAATAGCAACATGGATGGACCTATCACGCAAAGCCCATGCCAGTGTTGATTACCAACAGAGTTTACGCTTCTAAAAACACAGATAAATTAAACTCTGTGTTTATTCCTTTTGGCACCATAGAATATAATACAATGGTGCACATCTTATCCTTCTGTATTATTATTTAAGGTAATTATATAGCGCCGTCAATTTACTCAGCACTTTACATATACATTGTACATTCACATTGGTCCCTACCCTCAAGGAGCTTGCAATCTAAGGTCCCTAACTCACATTCATATACTAGGGCCAATTTAGACAGAAGCCAATTAACCTACCAGCATGTCTTTGGAGTCTTTGGAGTGTGGGAGTACCCGGAGGAAACCCACACAGGCACAGGGAGAACATGCAAACTCCAGGCAGGTAGTGTCGTGGTTGGGATTTGAACCAGCGAGCCTTTTTACTGCTAGGAGAGAGTACTACCCACTACACCACTGTGCTGCCCCTCTGTAATAATATGGTGTCAAAATCGCCCCTGCATAGCGGGAGGTATTTTTGTTATCTTGTTTGAACCTATTGATATTTATGTTGTTTTAGCTATTTTCTGTAATTTCTGTAATTTTTGTATTGTTTGCTCTTCCATATGCCCCGTTTGCTTTTCTTGGGCCTGCTCTTCTTTTAATTTCCTTTGTTGAGTGACATTTAACTTTATTAAGGCTGCTTAAATAATCAAACTGGACTGGTAAATGTCTCCCGTCCAATTTTCGTATTCATGTGTCTTTATAATTAAGTGAGATCATGTGGATCGCTCTTTATAATCACTTTGTATTTAATGTGAATGGTGGTGAGCATTTGTGAAGGAAGTGTACACTGAGGTGGCTGTAAATGAATATGTCAGTTCAAGGTGGGATATTTAAGACCCGACCCACAGGTCCCTCCTTGCTCTGAAGAGGTTTGCTGATAGGTGAACAAAACCGGTCAGTGTGATGCCACCACACAGCTCAGGTGATCCTGCCTGGCCCCCCCTTCCACCCCACCCAACTATTGGGAAGCGGGCTGGCTTTGCAGGAATCAATCCTCCCGGGCTATTGGACTATGTAACTGGAACTGGCAAGCATGGACTACACACAGCATGAGGATTTGCTACAACCCCCCTTCTGTGAGACAAGAGGCGGTGAGCATACTGATGAATTAGCGGCTACATACTGCCCAGTGATTGCTACATGGGATTTATGTGTTGCATCATCACCAGTCCTTATTCACCCAGCGACATGTGGCTGTGAATCTCCTATCGAGGGGTTGACTTATGCCGCGTACACACGACCAGACTTTCCGGCAGAATAGGTCAGATGGAATCATTCCGTCAGATAGTCCGATCGTGTGTGGGATAATCCGATCGTTGTGGTCCGATGGACCTAGAAATAGAACATGTTTCGAAACTGTCCGACGGACTCAATTCCTATTGGGAAAACTGTTCATCTGTATGCTTGTCCGACAGACCAAATATGACACAAGGGCAGCTATTGGGTACTGGCTATTGAACCTCCTTTTCTAATCTCATCATACGTCATCACGTTCAAAACGAATGGACTTTCGAACGGACTTTAGTCCGTTTGTGTGTGGGCAAGTCTGTTTGTTTGGAAATTGTAAATTGAAATTGTCCATTGTAAATCTGTCGAAAGACCGTCGGACCTTTTCTGTCGGAAAGTCCGGTCATATGTATGGGGCATTACACTAACTTTTGTGGCTGGTTCTGTTGTTCATCCATAGCCAGTTACTTCCATTCCCATCCCGCCCCTATCCCCCATCCAGCCTGCAATACCTTCATTACGGTTCTGTTGAACACTCAGCTTCAGCTGTATTCTATGTGGATTGTTATACCCTTTGATTGGAGAAATTCCAGGATTGGTCTCTGTGGATTGCATTATTTACCATTGGAATAATCTTATCCTTTTTTTCCCACTGTCTGTGGAAGAGCCCATGTATCCCCATAGACGTATTGCAGAGTGGACTGTGTGCGGTGGTGTATGAGGTTTGCTGCTGGCAGGTATCTGAGTTGTTTGACAACGTTGTTGTTTTTTAATGTTTGCACTAGTGGTAATTTTTTGTATGAATTAATTTAATAATTTTCATTAAAGTTGTTTTTTACTAAGGAGTGTTCCCTAGTAAGGTTTCTTTACCCCTTCCTGACCAGAGCACTTTTTGCGTTTCGGCACTGCATCGCTTTAACTGACAATTTTGCAAATGTGCGACATGGTTCCCAAACAAAATTGACGTCCTTTTTTCCCCACAAATAGAGCTTTCTTTTGGTGGTATTTGATCACCCCTGCGGTTTTTATTTTTTGCGCTATAAACAAAATAGCGACAATTTTGAAAAAAAAACATTATTTTTTACATTTTGCTATAATAAATATCCCCCAAAAATCTATAAAAAATGTCCTCAGTTTAGGCCGATATGTATTCTTCTACATATTTTTGGTAAAAAAAATCGCAATAATCGTTTATTGATTGGTTTGCGCAAAAGTTATAGTATTTACAAAATAGGGAATAGTTTTATGGCATTTTTATTCATTTTATTAATTCATTTTTTTTTTACTAGTAATGGCGGCAATCAGCGATTTTATTTATTTATTTATTTTTCTCAATTTATTTATTTATTTATTTTTTTATCATGATTGCGACATTATGGCGGACACATCAGACACTTTTGGGACCATTGTCATTTATACAGCAATCAGTGCTATACAAATGCACTGATTCCTGTGTAAATGACACTGGCAATGAAGGGGTTAACCACTAGGGGGCAGTATAGGGGTTAAGTGTGCCCTGGGGAGTGTTTCTAGCTGTGGGGGGGAGTGGCTACATGAGACATGTCATTGATCTCTGCTCCCGATCCCAGGGAGCACAGATCAGTGACACTGTCACTAGGCTGAACGGGGAGATGCATGTTTACATTAGCATCTCCCCGTTCTTCCTCCCCATGAGGCGATCGTGGGTCCCAGCTCGCCACCGGTGGCACAAGTGCGCCCGCTGCCTGCCTCTTAAAGGGCCATGTACAGGTACATGATTCTGCCTGTATGAGCCCTGTATGAGGCGGTCAGCAGGCAGTTAATCCCCCATTTTTTTCTGGGTCCACCAGTGTCTTTAAACACAGTTCACCTCTATGCCTTTTATTCTTTTGCTTTTAAAGAATACTACGGATCTGCCTATGTAGTTTCTCTGCATGTCCTCCAATACCTGACGTATTGTTTAAAAAAGTTTCAGCCCTTATCCCTCACCCCAGTATCTGCCCAATGTACATGCCATAACTCCCAACTGTCCCTGATTTCAAGGGACTGTCCCTGATTTGGAGCAATGTCCTCCTCATTTGTCCCTCATTTTGGTCTGATCTATATAGAATGTATATAAAATGCACTTTTTATCTATCAAAAAGTGTTTTCCAGCACTAAACCTTTCATCTGATTTCTAAATTGCTTAATTTGTAAATTCCAAAAGCCAATATAAAGGAATAGTAGTGGTAAAAAAAAAAAGCAGTTGTGGGTTTAACCAATCTTGTTTTTTTGTACAATTCTCCTTTAAGGGGGCATGGTGAGGGGTGTGTCCTATGCCTGCATACTTTTGCTGATAAGTGTCCCTCATTCCCATCTCAAAAAGTTGGGAGGTATGCATGTGTAGCCCACTTTTGGGGAGGTTAGGAGACATGGTCCTCCCCAAACAAGATACTGCTTGTCAGAGAAGTACTTACCAAGGCCGAGATGCCGAGAGCGGATCACCCTTGCGACTAAGCGCAGTTTGCCCCCTGGAGGTGGTACAGGGAGTGAATGGCACAAAGAGGCACAGGCTACCCAGATGGCAGGCGAAGCTTTGCGTGAAGGTCCTTTAGAGGTGAGCGCTTGTGCAAAGGCTGGCAGGATGGCAAGTGCAGCAGACAGGAAGTCTGGAACCAGGCTGAGGATCCAACACTGACAGTCTATGATGTAAACACAGGCAGAGATGTAGTGTCGTGGTGAGACACAAGACACAAGACACAACTCAGGATTTTCTCCACTTCTAACTCACTTTCTCTGTCAACAAGAACTGGTGGATGAGGTGGCTTCTCCCTGTTCGGAAAAGGGCTAGGCACAACAGGCTTCAGAATGGATGCATGAAAGATCGGGTATATTTTATACGTTTTGGGTAGATCAAGTTCAAAAGCCACAGGGTTTACCACCCTCTTGATTTTGAAAGGTCCTATGAACTTTGGCCCCAACTTCCGTGAGCGAATTGACAATCTAAGGTCAGCGGATGATAATCAGACTTCTTCATCAATTTTAAAAGCTGGGTTTTCCTTCCTTCCTTTATTATAGTATTTACTGTACCCATCCTGGGCTTTTTGCATAGTCTCCTGTATCCTCAGAAAGTTTGATTGCATGAAATCTATACAGTCTTGTACAGCAGGAACAGAAGCCTCAGGAAGGGATTTTGGAGAAAACGAGGGGTGAAAACCGAAGTTAGCCCAGAAGGGTGTCTGTTTCATAGCAGTGTGAATGGAATTGTTGTACGCAAATTCAGCGTATGGCAGGAGAGTGGACCAGTCATTCTGGGAATCGGAGCAAAAGCAGCGGAGATACTGCTCCAGGGTTTGGTTAGTTCTCGCTGTCTGGCCGTTACTCTGAGGGTGATATGCAGAGGAGAGGCAGACCTTAATTTCCGGGGATTTACACAGCTCCTTCCAGAATTTAGAAGTAAACTGGACACCTCTGCCCGAGGTGATGCTTTCGGGTACACCATGGAGCCTAATGATTTCTTTAAGTAAGACATTGGCAGTGGTTGAAGCAGAGGGAGTCCCTACCATGGGTACCTTTGAGAACCGGTCAATGACGACAAGGATAGTAGTGAATCCCTCTGAAGGAGGTAGGTCCACAGTGAAGTCCATGGAGATTTCCGCCCATGGCCGTTCAGGGATGGACGAGGGTTTTAGTAGACCCCAAGACTTGGTATATTTGATCCTTTGCTGCATTGACATGGGATGCAGGAAGAGACATAATTTTTGCAGTCCTGCCTCCAACATGGCCACCAAAAGGAACGAGTCTTTAGTGTCCCGAAGTGACCTGCTAGTTTATGGTCATGGAATGGAATGGAAGTCCTGAGAATCAAGGGCATTACTTCTAGTGGAACAAAGATTTTTTTCCCCGGCCCAGAGTAAGTCATCATGTCTCTCCAAGGAGGAAATTTCAGGTTTGGGATTGTGGCTGGATGCCATTTTGATGGCAGATATTAGGTCAGCCTGGGTAATCAGACAGAAATTGTGTGGGGACAAAATGGTACTGGGTTCAGTCTCCTGAGAGGTTTCGTGAAACATTCGGGAGAGCGCATCCGCTTTTCCATTTTTCGAACCGGGTCTGTAGGCAATATAAAAATTTATTCTGGAAAAGAGGAGGGCCCATCAGCCTTGTCTGAGTTTCAATCGTTTAGCTGTCCTAAGATATTTCAGATTTTTATGATCGGTCCAGATCATGACAGGATGAGATGCCCCCTACATAAGATACCTCCACTCTTCAAGAGCAAATTTGATAGCTAGCAACTCCCTATCACCAACATCGTAATTCCTCTCCGGAGGACTCCGTTTCTGGGAAGCAAAGGCCATAGGGTGCAGGATGGCTTTGGAACCTTGTCTTTGAGAGAGAATAGCCCCGATGGCCATTTCAGAGGCATCCACTTCAAGTACAAATGGCAGGGCAGGATGCTGTAAAATTGGAGCAGATGAGAACAGAGTCTTTAGTTTGATGAAGGCTTCCTGGGCCTCCGGGGACCAGCGAAAACGACTATGTTGGCATGTCAGCTGGGTGATAGGTGCTACAATAGATGAAAAACCAGCAATAAATCTCTGGTATAAATGTGAGAATCCTATGAATCGTTGGATCCCTTTTTTGTCCACAGGAGCTGGCCACTCCTGAATAGCTTTGATCTTTGGAGGGTCCCTTGCGACCCCATTGGTGGAAATGATGAATCCCAAAAACTGTACCATTGTTTTTTTCAAACTTGCATTTCTCCGCTTTGAGGTATAGTTTGTGTTTTCTGAGGATTGTGAGGACCAGTTTAATGTGCACTTGATGGAGTTCAATGGTAGCAGAAAAGATAAGGATATCATCCAGGTATACGACTAAGAAGTCATTGAGATATTCCCAGAAAATGTCGTTTGCAAGGTGCTGGAAGGTCGCCGGAGCGTTACAGAGCCTGAAAGGCATCACCAGGTACTCGTAATTAGTGATGGACGAACGTTTCGCCCGGCGGTCGTTTCGCGGCGAATTTCCGACATTCGCGGTCCGCACGTTCGAACGCCTTTTTCCGTCGTTCGCCGCGGCGGACTTACGTGTTTAATGTATACAAGAACTTTAACCTTTGGTGACACGTTTATCATGTGATACAGGACAGCCAATTGAGACATGACAGCACATGGACACTTGGACATTCCCCCTAACCTATAAATACACCCGATCCGGTGGCCATTTTACATTCTTTCTTCTGTTACGATAGGGACAGGTTCCTGTGTGGAGTAGGGAGAGATAAACCACTAGCTATTTGGTACACAAAAGTTCTTTTCAGGACTGGTATAGGTGTTAGGTGTTGATAGGTTTGCTGTGCTGCTGATTCTTGCAGCAGCCTGAGTGTCTTTTGTTAGTTTAGAGAAAGGGAAAGGACGGTGTATGCTACAGGGACAGCCAGATTAGTCTTTCATCATCATCATCATCATCATCATCATTAGCTGTTACTATCAAGGTCCACAAAAGAGCTGTTCCAGTAACCACTAATCGTTCTCTTTTTTTGCCAATTTGTATAGGGACAGGAAGGAAGCAGTGTTGTCAGGCAGTGAGGGTAATTTTAAAGACTTGCTGTTATTATTAGTTCCACAAAGGTTCTTTTCAGGACTGGTATCAGTGGTACAGTAATAGGCTTGTACATGTATAATATTCTTTCTTCCAAATATAGAAAGGATATTATACTTGACTGCTGCCCTTCTGCTGCAGTCTGCTAAACATTCACAACTCACTTGTTCCACAAAAGTTCTTATAAGGACTGGTAACTTGGTATAGGGTGCTACGGTACATAGGCTTGAGTGCGGTACAGTCTGCTGTTCTGTAAGGACCGCTATCGGTCCACAATAGATAGGGTTGACGTGCACCACTGCTGACCGCTGCCCTATACTGCAGCAGTCCTTCAGCGGTATAGGGACTGACGTACAGTCTGCTAATCACTAACACACAACCTGCTTGTTCCACAAAAGTTCTTATAAGGACTGGTAACTTGGTATAGGGTGCTACGGTACATAGGCTTGAGTGCGGTACAGTCTGCTGTTCTGTAAGGACCGCTATCGGTCCACAATAGATAGGGTTGACGTGCACCACTGCTGACCGCTGCCCTATACTGCAGCAGTCCTTCAGCGGTATAGGGACTGACGTACAGTCTGCTAAACACTAATACACAACCTGCTTGGTCCACAAAAGTTCTTATAAGGACTGGTAACTTGGTATAGGGTGCTACGGTACATAGGCTTGAGTGCGGTACAGTCTGCTGTTCTGTAAGGACCGCTATCGGTCCACAATAGATAGGGTTGACGTGCACCACTGCTGACCGCTGCCCTATACTGCAGCAGTCCTTCAGCGGTATAGGGACTGACGTACAGTCTGCTAAACACTAATACACAACCTGCTTGGTCCACAAAAGTTCTTATAAGGACTGGTAACTTGGTATAGGGTGCTACGGTACATAGGCTTGAGTGCGGTACAGTCTGCTGTTCTGTAAGGACCGCTATAGGTCCACAATAGATAGGGTTGACGTGCACCACTGCTGACCGCTGCCCTATACTGCAGCAGTCCTTCAGCGGTATAGGGACTGACGTACAGTCTGCTAAACACTAATACACAACCTGCTTGGTCCACAAAAGTTCTTATAAGGACTGGTAACTTGGTATAGGGTGCTACGGTACATAGGCTTGAGTGCGGTACAGTCTGCTGTTCTGTAAGGACCGCTATCGGTCCACAATAGATAGGGTTGACGTGCACCACTGCTGACCGCTGCCCTATACTGCAGCAGTCCTTCAGCGGTATAGGGACTGACGTACAGTCTGCTAAACACTAATACACAACCTGCTTGGTCCACAAAAGTTCTTATAAGGACTGGTAACTTGGTATAGGGTGCTACGGTACATAGGCTTGAGTGCGGTACAGTCTGCTGTTCTGTAAGGACCGCTATCGGTCCACAATAGATAGGGTTGACGTGCACCACTGCTGACTGCTGCCCTATACTGCAGCAGTCCTTCATCGGTATAGGGACTAAGAGTTTTGTCACAGGGTCATTTAAAAAATGACAGGCAGAGGAAGAGGCAGGCCCTTCCGCAGGGGTGGTAGGGGTAGGGCAGGAGCAACAGGCTTGAGCCAAAGTGGGAAGTTGCAGAAGGTGCGTTCAATTACTTTAAAGGATGCACCAGACTTGGTTGAGTGGCTCGCTCAGCCTTACTCTTCTGCACCCTCCTCATCCTCTCGATCTGCACCCTCTTCTTCACTCTCTGCTATGTGCACCCCCAAAGACACTACCACCAACAACACGACCACCACCACCACCACCACATACCTTCCGCTTGAGTCACTGGAATTATTTTCCGATCCATATCAAGAGGACATTTCTGATGCGCAGCCACTCTTGGTATTGGATCAGGAAGAGGAGGTAGCAACAAGCGCTACTCAGCAGTCTGACGACAGTACCCAGATCAGCCCAAGGAGGAGGTTGGTCCCCGGTGTTGCTGCCTACTCCGAGATCTCTACTTATAGCGGTGGGGAAGGTGACGTTGATGATGACGTGTCTAGTGATGTCACGTGGGTGCCCACAAGAGAGGAAGAGGAGGGGAGTTCAGAGGGAGATATGGACCAGCAGATAGGGAGGAGAAGCAGCAATGACTTACATTGCACAGCAGGGACAAAGCAGACTGCAAATGTATCAGGAGCGAGTCATCGACCATGTACGGTCACATCTGGCGCTCCCAGGACACCGGCACATGGCTCCGCAGTGTGGGCTTTTTTTAACGTGTCCGCTGCTGACAATAGCGTTGCCATCTGCAATCTTTGCAGTCAACGCGTTAGTCGCGGTAAGCCCAATACTCACCTAGGGACGACCGCCTTAAGAAGGCACATGAGCAGCCATCACCGAGCCCAGTGGGAGCAACGGAACACACAAAGCCACACTGCAGGCTCTCACCGTCCAGCCTCGTCTTCTACTTCTCCTTCTCCTCTCTCCTCACAATTGTCCTCCACTCCACCTTCCATCACGCCAAGCTCACATTTTTCTGCAAAAAGGCAGGCTTCCGTGGGCCTAATGTTTGAGCGTAAAAAAATGATGACGCCGGATAACCCTCTTGCCCAACGGTTGGCGGCTGGCTTGTCAGAACTCATAGCCCGCCAACTACTGCCATATAAACTGGTGGACTCGGAGGCCTTTCGCAAATTTGTGGCCATTGGAACACCACAATGGAAGGTCCCAGGAAGGAAGTATTTCTCAGAGAAGGGCATCCCAGAGCTATATGGCCATGTTCAGCGGCAAGTGAATGTATCTCTGGCACACAGTGTCGGTGCCAAGATACATCTGACCACAGACACGTGGTCTAGCAAACACGGGCAGGGAAGGTATATCAGTTTTACTGCCCACTGGGTGAACCTTCTGACGGCCGTCAAGCATGTAACCCGTGGCACCCGTGTAGATTTGGTTTTACCGCCACGGATTGCATGCAGGCCTGACTCTTCTTCTCCTCCTCCTACTCCATCCTCCTCCCTCTCCTCCTCAGCTGCCTCCTCCTTTTCCGCTGCTAGCGTCTCTTCCGCTGCACCGCCCAAGCTCCCCAGAACCTATTCCACATGCCAGGTGAGACGTTGCCATGCCGTGCTGCGTCTGTTGTGCCTGGAAGCAAAGAGCCACACTGGCCCGGCACTCCTTTCAGCTTTGCGTTCACAGGCAGATGAGTGGCTAACACCGCTCAATTTGACAGTTGGTAAAGTGGTGTGTGACAACGGTGCCAATCTGCTTAGCGCATTGAAACAGGGCAAAATCACGCACGTGCCGTGCATGGCACACGTCTTAAACTTGGTCGTGCAGCGATTCCTTGTCAAATACCCTGGGGTCCAGGACATCTTGCGGCAGGCAAGGAAAATCTCGGCCCATTTCAGAAGATCTTACACGGCCATGGCTCGCCTTGCTGACATTCAGCGGCGACACCATCTGCCGGTCAGACGTCTTATTTGCGATTGCCCGACGCGATGGAACTCAACCTTCTATATGCTTGATAGGCTGCTCCAGCAGAAACGTGCAGTTAACGTCTACCTGTATGAACTCTGCGAAAGAAACGGTTCTGGGGAGCTGGGTTTTTTTTTCACCGCGCCAGTGGCTGCTCATGCGCGACACATGCAGACTTCTGCGGCCATTTGAGGAGATCACCAAACTGGTCAGTCGCAGCCATGGCGCCATCAGTGACATGGTACCTTATGCCTTCTTTCTGGAGCGTGCATTGCGTCGTGTCATTGATCAGGCTGTGGAGGAGCAGGAGCGGGAAGATGAGGAAGTCGCAATGCTGGATGAATTCCCAGGGGGGGCTACTCTATCTGAGACAAGTCAACAACAGGAGTCTGATGAGGAGTCAGAGGAGGATGGTGCCGGGGCGGATGAGCAGGAGCAAGAAGAGCATGCTTTAAACCTTTCTGGGATCCCTGTTGTGCGAGGATGGGGAGAGGAGAATGAAGAGGACGACATTATCCTGGATGATGAGCAGGAGCCAGGCCACCACACCGCTTCCACTTTAGTGCAAATGGGGGCCTTCATGCTCCAGTGTTTTAATAGGGACCCCCGTATAAAAAGCATGAGGGTCAAGGACCAGTACTGGGTGGCAACGTACTTAGACCCCCGGTACAAACACAAAATGGCAGAAATGTTACCGCCGTCGCAGAGGGCTGTCAGAATGCAGCACTTCCAGGCCTTGCTTCGAGAAATGCTGCATTCTGCTTTTGCGTGCGCTGGCAGAGGAGCAATTCCCACTCCCAGAGAAGGATTTGCGGGTACCAATCCAACAGCGCCTGCAAGAAGAGGCCGGTTTGAAGATGTGTTGGTGACTTCGGATATGAGGTCATTCTTTCAGCCGACCCATCGACAGGTGTCATCCGGATCCAGCATCAGGGAACGCCTAGACCGTCAGGTGTCCGACTACATTGGGTTAACGGCCGATGTGGACGCTCTGAGGAGTGATGAACCCCTAGACTACTGGGTGGGCAGGCTTGACCTCTGGCCAGAGCTTGCCCAATTTGCAATCGAACTGTTGGCTTGCCCCTCATCCAGTGTCCTGTCCGAAAGGACGTTCAGCGCAGCAGGGGGGATTGTGACCGATAAGCGTACTCGCCTAGCTCACGACAGTGTTAACTACCTCACATTTCTAAAAATGAATGAGGCATGGATCTCGGAGGAATTCAACACATGTGACCAGTAGACCATGTATATGTCTATAAACTATTTTTTTAATCAAGCACACAGACCTTCTTAATTCATTTGGCTCACTTCCTTGACCCAAAAAAGCACACCGTACTATATGCCCCTACCCTCCTCTTTGAAGAGGTTGAGCGGTGTCATATTTCTACTGGGGCTGCTTATGATATCCCTGTGCTGTGCTGACTTCCTCCTGGGGGTTCTTATTATGAAGGGATCACACTATCCCTGTGCTGTGCTGACTTCCTCCTGGGGGTTCTTATTATGAGGGGATCACACCATCCCTGTGCTGTGCTGACTTCCTCCTGGGGCTGCTTACGGTGCTGCTGTCAGCGCTGTATGTCACGGTGCTGCTGTCAGCGCTGTATGTCACGGTGCTGCTGTCAGCGCTGTATGTCACGGTGCTGCTGTCAGCGCTGTATGTCACGGTGCTGCTGTCAGCGCTGTATGTCACGGTGCTGCTGTCAGCGCTGTATGTCACGGTGCTGCTGTCAGCGCTGTATGTCACGGTGCTGCTGTCAGTGCTCTGTATTACGGTGCTGCTGTCAGATGCCTCTATCACGGTGCATGTGTCATTCCGGTATGTCACGCTGCTGGTGATCATCTCCTGCACCCTCTTCTTTGCCTACCCTGGTCCCTGACCTTCCCTCTCCTCCATTGCCTTCATTAGCTCCATAGTCCTGAATTGTTAGAACAATTTCCCAAATAAAATAAAAATGCTTGTAGTTATCGATCCCAAATTCACCTCATACATGTATTATGTCATTGTCCAGATGGTGGGACTACGTTTTACCCCCTAATAATTACCACGTGGCCGCAAATTCGACATGAAGGTTTGCAAAGTTCGCCTCCCATTGAAGTCAATGGGGCCCGCGGCGAACGTTCGGTTTCGCGAACGTTTGGGTCCGTTCGCATTTCGCTTTCGCGAAACGTCCCGTCGGAAGTTCGTCCATCACTACTCGTAATGCCAGAATCTGGATCTGAAGGTGGTTTTCCATTCGTCACCAGCCTGAATCCAGATGAGGTTGTAGGCCCCGCGAAGATCTAGTTTAGAAAAGATTCGGGTGGATCAGAAACGCTGTTTAGTTCCCTATAGTCAATGCAGGGTCTCAATGAGCCGTCTTTTTTTTTCTACAAAGAAGATACCGACTCCAGCCAGTGATGAAGAAGGATGAATAAACCCTTTCTCCAGGTACTGTATGCTTCCACGGAAGCTACAGGAATTGATGATAGATTGTATCTCATATTCCTCATGGTTCTCAACCTGAACTGGGTAAGAGATTGGGTGTGGTCTCTATAATTGATTACTAAAGGTAGAAATAAAGAAACTTGTACTATCATCCAGGATTCTAGAAATAGGGATTTGGGAGTCAGGTCCCCAACCAGGCTACCACAGAGGACACGAGGGCAATTGGACTACCGTGGTACAGTAAGACACTAAAGTATAAATATGTGACAGGTATACAATTGTAAAATATATATAAAGAGGTTTTATTAATACAAGAATAATGGTCAATTACAAATAAAAACATGACAACAATTCATATATGTTACCAAAACAATTAACCCAGGAAGGGGCAGATCACAGTGGGACAATTCATCACAAAAAACAACTCGACTAGTTTTGCGGACAGTGGCTACTTCATCAGGAGAGTATCTGTGAATTAATTAACAGATGATCAAAGAACAGTATGACTGCCCTAAGGCATGAACAATAAAAAAACTTTTAATATGACACAACATTTAAACAAAGTATTTAGTATACAAAGGGGGAGAAAGAGCAAAACTGCTTACCTGTGTCCCAACATGCCCTGAGCGCAGGGCATATCCACCAAAGGGAGGGTCCCCCGTGGCGACTCAGGGAAGCTAAAAAACATGATGGACTGGAATCTGGATAAATAAATTAAAGCAAAAGGGTAGGTGTACTATGGGCCTTCAGAGACACACGATGGTGGACCAGTGAAAAGATATTAGGTATGTGAATGGTATTGTGGAGCAGAATAAAAAATCAGGCAGTGAAAATGGTGAAAAGAGTGGAATCAATTGTGGTGATAAGGTGAAGAAAGTGAAAAATGTGAAAAAAAGTGTTCAAGTGAGATTCAAGCAGTGAGTAGGTTAGAGAACATAGGGGGATGAAGGAATGAGGAAAGCTGTTGGAAAATGGACATGGTGAAATGTTGGGAAGTGATAGGATGGAAGAGGGGAAAGAAAGGGGGCACGGAAAAGGGGAAGCGGGGGTTGGGGGTGACGCGAACGGGCGCACAATGACACGAACGGGCGGACACATGCGGGTGCACTCAGACACGCCGTGTGACTGTTTTTGTCGCCCAGAAGGCTATTTAAGGGAATCTGTCACTGTGCCTCCTTGCTGTCCAGTCTACAGCGTTTCCTCTAATCCTGCTACCTGTTACCAGTTTACTTGATTCCTGTCTACCCGGCCTGCTCCTGACGACGTCTGTTTGCTGCCTACCTCTGACCCCGGCCTGCCTGACTACGCTTCTGCCTCTTCCTTTGGATTGATCGCTGCCCGCCTGTTACTGACCCGGCCTGTACCTCGACTACCCTTTTTTTATACCCAAGGTATAAAAAAAAATGTTTCAAGGACTGGTTGACTCGTTCTGTGGCCCCATTGGACGGTGGGTGATACACAGAGGATAAAGAAAGCTGAATTCCCAACTGTGCACAAAAGGCTTGCCAGAACCTGGACACAAACTGGCTACCCCTGTCTGAGATCATCTTGGGTAGCCAATGTAAGCGAAAGATCTCCCGAGCAAAAATGGAAGCCAGTTCTTTAGATGTTGGCAACTTCTTAAGTGGAATACAATGAGACATCGTCCAGAACCGGTCAACCACCATAAGGATAACTGTGTTGGTGCTGAGAGTTGGGTAATTCCACAATTAAATCCATTGACAGGTGGGTCCAAGGCCTCTCTCCATTGGGTATGGGTTGTAGGAGGCCCACTGGAAGGTGTCTTACTCTGAGTACACATGGAACAAGCAGCTACGAAGGCGGCTACATAAGCATGTAGACCACCAGAATTGTTCGGAAATGGCCCAAAAGTGTTGATTCTTCCCTGGGTGGCCACCAGCCTTGGGAGAATGGTAAGTCTGGAGCATGGCAGTATGGAGATTCTCAGGCACAAAGAGGCAGTCACAAGGTTTATCAGAAGGAGAATGGATCTGAGCGGCAAGAATTTTGTCACCCAAAGGAGAAGTGAGACTGGTGTGAATTGAGCCAGAATACGAGGAATCACAAGAACAGGAACCGACTCCATCATGTAAATGGATGAAAACTGTTGTGACAAAGCATCAGCTCTTACATTCTTAGTACCGGGTAAGAATGAGACAATGTAATTGAAACTTGACAAAAAAGCCCATTGCGCCCTTCTGGAAGAGAGGCGTTTAGCCTCAGACAAGAATGTGAGATTTTTATGGTTAGTCAGAATAAGAACTGTGGTACCTTCAAGGAGATGCCTCCATTCTTTAAAGGCTAAAATGATTGCTAACAACTCTCTGTCCCAGATCTCATAATTGCACTCCACAAGAGATAATTTCTTGGAAAAGTAGTCACAAGGAAGCATAGCGCTCTGAGGTAGGATTTTAAGACAATAGGGCACCAATTCCAGTCTCAGATGCATCTACCTCAAAGATGAAAGGTACCGTAGGATCAGAATGTACCAACACAGGAACAGAAGCAATGCCTTTGCCTGCCTGCCTTGCCTTGAGACCCTCAAAGACATTGATGGACTCTGGAGACCAATTCTGTGGGTTACCTTCCTTTCTGGTCATATCAGTCAGGGGTTTGACCAGAGACGAGAAGTTATGAATAAACTCCCGATAATAATATAAGAAAATAAGAAAACACTGCAATGGTTGTAAACCCATGGGTCTGGGCCACTGTAGTACTACCGAAAGTTTCTCTGGGTGCGTCGAAAAACCAGCAGTGAAAATTACATAACCGAGGAATTAACCTGTTCACAATGAAACTCACACTTCTCCAATTTGCAATACAGTTTATTATCTCTCAACCTCTGAAGCACACTGCGGACATCTGTGTGATGGTTCTCTAGGGACTTGGAAAATATGAGGATATCGTAAGGATAAACCCACATAGCTGCAAAAAATCTCAAAGGGCATTGTTGATAAATTCCTGGAAAACTGCCGGAGCGTTGCAAAGACCAAACAGCATAACTAGGTATTTTTAATGGCCAGTTCTGGTATTAAACGCAGTTTTCCATTCATCGCCCTCCTTGATCCTCACAAGATTGTATGCCTCTCGCAAATCAAGCTTCATAAAACCGTTGCTCTCTTGAGGCTGTCAAATAATTCTGTAATCAAAGGAATCAGATACACATTCTTAATCGTGAAAATTCTAATAACTATAATCAATACAAGGTGTCAGTTCACCACTTTTCTTTTTCACAAAGAAGAAACCAGCACCACCAGGAGACAAGGATCTATGGATGAATCCTTGAGAAAGTGCATCAGCCACATACTCCTCCATGGCTTTGTCCTCCAGCACACAAAGGGTAGACCCGATCAAGAGGGGGTATGGCACCAGGAAAGAACCTCAGCAGGGAGCCAATCGAAAGAGGAGTTGTGCCTCTGTAACCAAGGATAACCAATAACCACCAGAAAATGGGGAGAAGAAATGACCTGGAATTGGATTATCTCATGGAGAATGAAGCAGTCTCATGAGTCACCTGGGCAGGCTGTAGAGGTCTCCCATAAATGGCCTCAATGGCAAGTGGAGGAGCACCATCTATGAACGGGCCTGCAGGCCCAGAGTAGATTAGAGACAGTATCTTGATGGGCGATTTTGGACCAAGAATGGGTAACCAGTACCACGGGCTTATCCTTCTGGATAACTGGGGACTTAACAATGCCACCTAAGGTCTGTCCCCTACAGGACCTCAGGTGCAAGCATTTCCCTGCCTAGCCACAATAAAGGCACAATCTCTCCCTTCTCCTAAATGCCCTCTCATCTGCAGGGAGACGTGTGAAACCCAACAGCATGGGTTCTACCTCACTGGCAGACTCGGTACCAGGAGGTATGGGAGGTGATGGAGGCAAGGGTGAGACTGCAAAGCTCGGAGCCAAATGTACAGGAGGCTTCCGCAAGCACTCCTTAAAGGAAGGTCTCTCTAGGAATCTGGAGTCAATGAGGATGGCACAAACGTGATCAACTTCTCCAGCTCCATTGGTATGTCTCAGGCTGCTATCTCATCTTTGATGTGATCCGAGAGACCATGAGTAAAGCATCCATGAGGGCCTCATTATTCCAAGCAACCTCTGCTGCCAGAGTACAGAACTCAATGGTGCAATTGTCAACAGTTCTCGTACCCTGTTTGATGGACATCAGGCCTTTGGCAGCAGACATAGAGCATGTGAGAATGTCAAATACCCTCTTAAAGGAAAGCATAAAAGGAAGAAAAGTCCTACCGAGAAGGTCACAAGTGCAGAACACCACTGTTGATTAGGGTATGTTTATTGTAGAAAAAAGCACCATAATAAATAGACAAAAAATTCCAGTGAAGATATCTTCCACAACTAATTAATTAAAAAGACAACGTTGTCTTGGGAAGGTCACAGCTGAGCTCACATCCATTCATCCCAGCAGTCACACTTCTACATTTTTAAAAACTAAATGAACTAGGTACACTAGATCAATGCACAGTATAGTCCAACGAATAGTTGTAGAGGATCACTGGTGAGGTGTGTGTCCACTGGCGTGGATGTTGCAAGGCAGCTCCCATAATCAGGGGCTATCCAGAACTCATATGAAGTGTAAAGTTTGCTTCATGGGGAATTGTTCCTTAAATTCTGGTGTTGTACTTGTTGAGGCTAAACATTGCGACCACATGCATTGTCTGTGTCAGTTTAATGATGACCAGTATCAGGCATGTAAAGCATAGAGAGTTCTTGAGGGATAATTCATCATGTGGGGATGGTGATGGGTAGATTGAAGATTGGTATATCTGTAGGTGAGTGTGAGGAATAGAGGAGACCTTTCTGTTTAACAGCATAAAGGCCTCACGAGACATCCTGGATATTACAAACAGGGAATCAACTTGCAACTCTCCACCAAATCATCCTTCTTTTATTTCTGATTCCTCCATTCGGATTGCAGAAACGTTAGTTGCACAACTGACCCAGATAATAGCCTGTGTGAGCCACGGCGTCTCCACATCCAGGGAAGCCTGCAGGGGGTCACATAGCCTCCACCGCATGGAGCTGCACAAGCTGGGAGCTATGACTGTCCACTCGTCATGGGCGTGCTGACATCATGCTAAGCATGAAAAAAGCACCATGTAAAACAGGCCACCTCCTATTCCTCACACTCGCCCACATATATACCAATCTACAATCCCCCCACCAACCCCCCACCGGATGAATTATCCCCCAGGAACTCTCTCTTCTTTACATACCTGATACTGGTTATCATTAAACTGACACAGGCAATGCATGTGGTCGCACTGTTTAGCCTCAACAAGTACAACACCAGAATTTAAGGAAAAATTCTCCATGAAACAAACTTCACACTTCATAGGACATCTGGATAGCCCCTGATTACAGTAGCTGCCTTGCTACATCCCTGCCAGTGGATACACACACCTCACCAGTGATCCTCTACAATTGCAGTGCCTTGCAAAAGTATTTACCCCCTTGGCATTTTCGTGTTTTGTTACCTCACAACCTGGAATTAACATGGATTGTTTGAGGATTTGCATCATTTACATTTTTTTTAACATAAGAAATGTTTATTAAATCAATTGTACATTACACTTGAAAATATAAAGTGTATATCGTATACAGATATTCAGTTAAACAGGTTATACAAATTATGTTGGTATAGTCACAAAAGTATATATTAGGTAGAAATATTTTTTAACTCAAATGTCCAATGAATTCATATAAAAAACAAATTGTGAGTTCAAATGTCCATAACTAAATTAATACAAAAATATAAGTAATGTCCAGTGTATATACAAAGTAACTGTAGAAATAACTAAAACTTGTTCATTCAATGAAATAGTACTTGACCACGTGGACCCATCACCTCTAAACACCACTAATAGATGGAGGCTTACCAGATCCCCAGTGACCCCCCTGTTAGGGGAGGTCAAACTGCACAAATTCGATCACAGATCCTATAGACGTCCCGATAACCAGATGCCGGAGATTATCCAGATCTTTTGGATGTCCCGTGATATTCGGATCCTTACACGTAAGTCTAAAGTAGATGGAGGACAGTGTACGGTCTATATTAGTGGCCGTGAGTAGGGAATCAATCGAGTGGATGACGAGTTCTATCCCATTGGGAAATTGCACTCGGATGGCATGCCTAAGCTGCATGTACCTGAAGAACATCCAAAGGGGGAGTTGATACTTACGTTTCAGTTCTGGAAATGAGAGAAGGCGTCCCTCATTAAAGATGTGGCGCAATGTCTGAACTTCTGAGGGTCAGGAACAGATTGGAAGTGTGGCATTGTGGGGTATATGGAGAGGCAGCATGTTGGTTGTTGAAATATAGGGATACTTGTTTCCATACCTTCACCGTCGCTTTCATAGGTGTAGTGATTGGGGCTATATCTTGGACCTCTGTACACTAAATTGTTAAGCTCAGCATATGAGCCTAGAATTGCTGCTTCTAAATTGACCGCTGGGTTGTTCTTATCTTGAGTGTACCACCAGCGCACAGAGACCAATACCGCCACCCAGTAGTATTTTTTGAAATTTGGTAAGGAGAGGACTCCTTCTGTAAGTGATAACTGCAACATGTGCTTAGCTACTCTAGGTGTTGCTGCTGCCCAGACAAAGGAGGTGATAGCTTGGTCTAGTTTAACAAAAAAAGAGTTTGGGATGGAGCCTGGGGTATGACGAAAGGCATATAAAAATTTAGGGAAGAAGGACATTTTTTTTTAAATTAACAGGTTTTATTTTGTTTACAGTGCATACATGCTATAGTGTACATTTTCAGGTATGGTACATATCATACATAAATTCAAACAACAGTAGTGTCCACATCTCAGGTCTTTATCATCACCCCATGGCGTATCCATGGAATAAATAAATGCCTGGTTTCAGCATTTTGTAACTCGCTTTGTTACCCATGGGCTTGGTGATCCACATGCCATCGACCTACCTGTGCGTAGTGCGAGGGTCAAGTTATGAGCAAGTGTCTGACTCCTGCAGCCACCTGTCCCAAATTTTATAGTATTTCTCAGGACATCCTCTATTGGTGTATATAAATTTTTTATATGGGAGGGTATTGTTTATTTCGGCCTTCCAGTCTGCTAAGTTCGGGGGGCAAGTCCTCATCCATTTCCTAGCTATTACCTTACGCGCTATGAATAGTATCTCGTGCAGAAATACCTTTGTGTACCTGTCAGTCGAGTCTGGTATGAGCCCTACGAGGCACATTTTTGGGTCAAGTGTGGCTGGATAGCCCATATAGTCATGAAGAAATCTCACTATCTGTGTCCAAAGTCCCTGTATTTTGGAGCATGACCATAAGAGATGGATGAACGTGCCTGTCTCCCTCCCACACATTTGGCACAGAGTGGACTGAGAGTTCCTGTATCTGGCTACTCTAAGAGGCATAAGGAATGCCTGATGGATGATATAGGTTTGGGTCAGTCTGTCCGAGAGATTTGGCGAAACCTCCTTGCAAAGTCCCAAGGCTTCCCCCCATTCCTCGTCCTCTATGGGTCCCACAGCCCTTTCCCAGCGAGGCTTAAGGCCATACGCTAGTGTACTTGTGACAGAAGTAGAGAGCATGTTATAGAATGCTGATATTAGTTTTTGGGGTCTGTATTTTTGACTATCGCCATGATTACATTGAGAGTGGGCTGAGGAGGGGACAGTATAAATTGGTTTTGGATTGCATGTTTGACCTGTAAGTATCTGTAGAACATGTGGGCAGGAAGATTGAATTCCTCCTTGAGTGCGTGAAAGGTTTTTAGGGTCCCATGCATGACTAAATGATGTAGGTAGAAAATCCCATGAGCGGACCAGCAATCCACGTCCGGGATTCGCCAGAACTCTAGTAGGGTCCTGTTGTGCCATAATGGGGTGAAATCATTATCCTGGGGAATCCCCAGCTTGGCAGAAGCGATGCCCCATATACGCCTGTATTGTCTCAATAAGGCCTTCTCCCCACTCCACAAGCCAGCATTTCCGGGGCCTATTATCGCATATAGTGAATCTTTCGTGCATCTGGCCCACTTGGGACACATTAACTGGAGGAACCATTCTCTGTCTGTTTTGTCTATGTGATACAATTGGGATAACTGGGACGCAATATAATATAAGTTGAAATCCGGCAATGCCATACCTCCCAGGTCAGTAGGGCTTTTAAGTACCTGCCACGCCAGTTTGTGTCTGTTAGGATTCCATACAAACGGTTTAAGGAGGGCTTCTAGAGTTTTAAAATATTTCAAAGGCAAGTAAGTTGGGGAGTGCCATAACACATATAAAATTTTGGGAAGTAGGATTATCTTAATTAAGTTGATGCGCCCCCATACCCCCAGTGGCAGGCGAGCCCAAATCCTGAGCTTAGTTTTCACACAGGATATAAGGGGTTCAATATTTAGATGTATATAGTCTGTCGATATTCTGGACACCTGTACCCCAAGGTATTTGATAGTACTAACTCTCTGGAGAGGTAACATGGCTTGTGACTCGGTTGGTGGGAAACTGTCTATTGGTAAAATCTGAGATTTCTCCCAGTTAATTTTTAAGAAGGTCCCAAATTGTTCAATTGTGTCTAGTGCTGCGCACAAGGAAGGACCCGGGTCAGCCAGGTACAACAAGGTGTCGTCCGCATACATACTGATTTTCTCAATCAGAGTACCGGAGCCTAGTCCTTTAATTTCTGGATTATCCCAGATGGAAATGGCCAGCAGCTCAGCTACCAGGGTGTACAACAACGGTGAAAGGGGGCAGCCCTGCCTTGTGCCTCTGCTGAGGTCAAACTGCTCGGAGGGCCATCCGTTCACCATCACCCTGGCTGTTGGGGACTGGTATAAACGTTGCACCCATTTAATAAATTTAGGGCCAAAGCCATACCCCTCGAGACATTTCCATAAGTACCCCCACTCCATGGAGTCAAAGGCTTTTGCCGTGTCTAAGGTTACCACTACCCGAGATCCTGCCTCCCTATGTGCGGCTTGCAGGTTAATAAACAACTTGCGTAAGTTGAAGGATGTATTACGACCCGGCATAAATCCCGCCTGGTCGACATGTATTAGAGAGAGGATAATTTTGTTCAATCTCAGCGACAGCATCTTAGCAAGAATTTTAATGTCCGCTTGGAGCAGGGAAATGGGGCGATATGATTCCGGATATCCCGGATCCTTCCCTTGTTTGGGAATGAGTACTATTACTGCCTCTCTCATGGATGGGGGCAAGGAAAAGGTCTAGAAAAGGTGGTTATATAGCATGAGTAGCTTTGGAGTAAGAAATTCCCCGAACTGGGAGTAAAAGTCAATTGGGAGGCCATCCGAGCCCGGGGATTTGGATTTGGCAAAACTGGCAATAGCCAAGGCTATTTCGTCTGTGGTGAGGGGAGCCTCAAGAAGGTCAATCTGGTCAGTCGTCAGTTGGGGAAGGGTGATACTACGAAGGAAGGCCGTACTCCGGTCAGTGGGGTCTGTTGTAGTCGTTTTGTACAGATCTGCAAAGAAGTCTCTAAATCCAGCTGTTACACTACGCAGATCCGTGATCTGTTCTCCCCCGGTCCATGTAGGGTGATGACCACCGGGGGTCTATCTTCACTGTGGACCAGATATGCCAGCAGCTTACCCGCCTTTTCCCCATGCTCAACGTATTTTTTGCTTTGTGAAGAACAGCTTTTGCCTGGCCTTCGTAAACTGAAGTTGGGTTGCCACTCTGGTTTGTAATTTGAGTCGGGCTGCTAACTCTGGGGTAGGGTTGGTGGCATATTGCCTTTCTGTGGAGGTCAATTCTGCTACCGCCCTATCAAAGACATCTGTGGATTTCGTCTTAATTGCATTTATGTGGGAGGCGAGGGTCATGCGGGCATATATTTTGAAAGAGTCCCAAACAGCTGAAATAGAGGCAGTTTGTTAGTTTTCTACAAAGTATAGTTTCCATAGGTTCAGAAGCTCATCATCGTCTGGCAATAGGGACAGCCAGAATGGTTCAAGCGCCAAGGCTTTGGGGGCTTACCGACAAGAATACTTAATGAGATCCAATATGGGCTGTGATCAGATAGCAGTCTTGGGCAAAATGCAGTTTCTAACAGCCGCGGCGTTAGGGTTTGAGATACAAGAATAAAATCAATGCGGGACATGGAGTTGTGGGAAGCCGAAAAGCAGGAGTAAGTCTTTGTAAGGGGGAATTTATAGCGCCAAGTGTCTACTAAATGGAGAGTGTAGATCAGTTTAGAAAATTTGGTCTTCCTGGTATCCGTGTCTGAACCCTGTGAAGTCTGTAATCTATCTAGTGCTGGCCGCAGAGTGGTGTTAAAGTCTCCCATCCAGATCGCTGGTATTGCGGGGTGTCGGGTCATAAGGGTGAGTCCCTCCATAATCACAGTCATACTAAATTGGGGAGGTATGTAGAAAGCCAGGAGGAGAAACTGTTCACCGTATAGTTTGGCATGGAAAAACACATATCTACCCCGTGGGTCGGTAATTACTTCACATAACTCGAAGTGTACCGATTTGGCTATTAGAAGTGAGACACCTCTGGCATGAGTAGTGTGAGTGGAATGATATGCCCACCCCACCCACGGGCGGCAGAGGGCCATCTGAAGCCTCCCTTCTATATGCGTCTCTACCAATGCCATCACATCCACTCTCTGCCTCTTTAGGAATGAAAGTGCTGCCGAGCGTTTAATTTTCTCGCGCAGGCCCCTCACATTCCATGTTAGGAATTTTATAGATGTCATCGTATAGCGTAGGAAAAATAACCCTTCTCCAGGATCACCCGCTAAAGAATCATGCAATACCAAGACCATGAGTAGTATTAAGACCTGCCACAGAGCTAGCCATGAATAAGGTAACAAAGTAAGACCCCTACCCCGCACCCACCCCAACATGTGCGGGCATTATCCGTCAACAGTTGTGAACTAACACCCGAGAGTCCCATCTCTTTAAAACATGTGAAAAAAGAGTGACAAAAAGAGGGTAAAATAGTAGGGATAAAAAAGAGAAAAAAAGGCTCCAACAATGCAGCCCATGCGTACAGCTAAGGCCTCTGGTCAGGCATATTCGTGCAAAGTGGTCAATAGTCGCATGGCTGTGCAAGTTGGTAGGAGGAGCCAGTGTCAGGTGCCGGTTCCGTCTGTAGTTCCGGCAAGGCCGAGCTCTAAGAATTAATGGAGCCAAGTATCGCTGCGACTCAAGATCAAGTGGAAAATACAATATACAATATACAATGGACCAGAGGTACGTTAAATACCTTGGGATGCACCTCTTCAGCCAATGCACATTTTCCCATAGTCGTTTCCGAGGACACAATATGAACGATGAAAAGTTGCAAAAACAGCTGATGAACAACCCCCTCCCTGCCCTACACCCACCCCAACTTGTGCAGGCATAATCCCTTAACAACTCTGAACTTCCATCTGGGAAAAAAGGAGACTGCGTGTATAAGGAGAAGATGAGGAACAGTTTTAGCCACTGGGTCATATAGTGGTTCCGAGCCAACCGCCACGTAAAATCATGAGAATGGGGTCTAACTGAGCACCCCTGCGTGTTGTTATGACAAATAGGCAGCAGAACCCAATTCCTCTGTTCGTCTGCATAGTAGTGGTTCCCAGTGGTTGGTGGGGCGTAAATTCGCCACACTATGCATGCAGCTTGTAGGACCAGTACACTTTCACAGAACCGTGTGGCGGATAAATGTAGAAGTAGTAAAAAAGGGCTCCTATAAGGGGAGCAATGATATAGATAAAGTCCACTCAAAGTATTCAAACAAATGAAAAGAAGAGAATTCGCAGTGGTGGGGTCAGCAGAGGTATAGGGTTCCACCCCTCTCTCCAGACCGATAAGATATTCTGAAGTGAAGGCACATAGGTGCAATACAGGTCAAGGTGGCAATGCGGCAGAAGTAGTTAAGACAGTCAGAATAATGACGGAAACAGGAGGCAAAAGGATCTCGGCACGTGACTCGCCCAGAGTGCGGTCAGTCACCCCTGCCGTGGGCAGGCCCACGCTCCAGCCAGGAGATGACCTCGTGAGGGTCCTCAAAAAACAACACCCGGCCATCATGTTCCACTCTCAGACGTGCAGGGAAGAGCATGGAATACTTCCGGTGACGGTCACGAAGTCTGCGCTTGGCCTCCATAATACTCTGTCGACGTTTCTGTATTTCGGCCAAGAAGTCAGGAAATATTGCCACCTTGATGTTTCCTACTGGGATGTTACCCCTCTCTCTCGCCAGCCGCAGCACAGCATCTCTGTCTCTGTAGTTTAAAAGTTTTGCGATAAAGGTGCGAGGGGGGCCCCCTGAGGAGGAGGCCTAGCGGGCATCCTATGAGCCCTCTCCACCGCCAGCATGGGGGAGAAGGCCTCCCGACCGTACGTGGTCACCAGTAGTTGTTCCAGGAATACCGTTGGGTCTCTACCCTCCGCTCCCTCTGGGACAACGACTGCATGCGTTCAGATCCACTCTGTAATGGCGGCAGGATATCTTCCACCGTACTGATGCGGGTTTCAGGCTCTGTGACCCGTTCGCGGATTTTCTGGAAGTCCTGTCTAATCAGAGACACGTCCATCTTGACCCCCTCGATCTGGGCAGTAAGGGATGTCCTGGACAGTGTGATTGCTTCCAACAGTCTATCCGTGTCTCCCTGTCCCCGCTCCCCTCCCGTCTGCTCCACACCGCCATCTTCCCCCGCCTCCTCTCCCCCAGTCCGGCGGAATTGTGCCAGCTTTGCCACGGTGGATTTTTGGCTCTTTGGGGGGGACATGATCTTAGGCACAGGTGCAGCACCTGAAGCCCATCAGAGTAAATGAGGAAGAGTGCTGAGGAAATCCCAGGGACAGGGCCTGCTGCTAGCCTGAGGATCGGGTGTACCAAGATGGCCACCGGCCTCCGTGCACAGGCCGGAGCCACGGACCGTCCTTAGGGCAAAGAACTGACAGGGTGCTCACCTCTCTGCTCAGTCTGTAAGCAGAGGAAGTCCAGGAGGGACAGGAGAAAGGCAGTGTCCACAGGCCCAGCGATAGCTCCGAGGAAGGGTGTCCCAAGATGGCCGCAGACCTACGCAAGTAGGCCGAAGCCGGGGACTTGCCTAAATGCGGCCGCCGCGCGGGACGATCGCGGCCGCGATCCGACCACCGGGAAACCTGGGAGCAAGCCAGCTGCGAAGAGGGTCCCCAGAGGAGCCGGCCTCCCGCGGGGTATGTTGATTGGAGTGGAGGGTTTCGTTATAAAAGGATTAATATGCGGAGCTCTGGTCATGCAGGACCTACTCCATGCTCCGTCAAGCCACGCCCCGGAAGAAGGACATTTTAATTAGGTTTACCCTACCCACCGGGGTCAGTGGAAGTGTTTTCCACACCAAGCAGCATTGAGTAAATTGTTGAACGATAGGTTATATATTATCAACTAGGTAGCTCACCAGATTATGTTGAACTTGGATTTGTAAATATTTAAATCGTGACACGCTTTTAAGAATGGGGGATCTGTTGGTGTCGGGGCATCTGTCAGGAAGAACAGGAGTGATTTATCCCAGTTCACCCTGACCCCAGAAAACACACCAAATCGATCAATAATCGGCAGGGCTGCTCTTATTGACTTTCTGCATTGCGGAGGTATAAGGGAATATCGTCCGCATATAAAGAGACTTTTTCAGTTGGGGGGGCGGGATGCCCTCCACCTCCTCTGCAGCTCTGAGAAGCACCGCCATCGGCTCAATAGCCAGGGCACAAAGAGCCGGGGAAAGAGGGCAGCCTTGCGTAGTGCCTCGGTGGAGGGGAAAAGAGGCCGATAAAACACCATTTGTGCAAACTCTGGCCGTTTGGGGCCGAATATAGTAGACGCAACCATGATATGAAATTAGGTCCTATTCCAAATTTGTGCAAAATAAGCCATAAGTATTCCCACTCCACCGAGTCAAAAGCCTTTTCCGCATCTAGGGAGGCCACCACACTGGCCTCCCCATCAGCAGTTGGGCTCGCGATCACAGTAAGCAGTCTTCTCAGATTGATATCCTTCCCCTTGCCCCGGCATGAAGCCAGTCTGATCTCTGTGTATAAGGGACAGGATAACTGCATTGAGGCGGGTTGCCAGAGCCTTTGCAAGAATTTTCGCATCCAAGTTAGGGAGTGAGATGGGCCTGCACGAGGAGCAAAGTTCAGGATCCTTGCCAGGCTTGGGAACCACTACAATCACAGCTCTAGACATAGAGGGGGGCAAGGAGGCAGAGTCAAAGGAAGCAGAGAGGACCTCAAGTAGCCTTACAGCAATCGTTTCAGTGTGTGCCTTGTAATATTCTTGTAAAATTCTACTGGGAACCCATTGGGTTCTACTGGGTCTCCTGGGGTCTTTCCCGACTGAAGGGATCCAATGGCAATTTGAAGCTCTTTCAGGGTTACGACAGGCCGCCTCCGATAGGGAGGGCAACCCAATATTCTCTACTATGGATGAGCTTCGTGTTCGAGTCGAACATATACGTTCGACTCGAACATCGGCTGTTCGCCCGTTCGGCGAATTACGAACGTTATGGGCCGTTCGTGCCAAATTCGTGTGGCGCTCACGGCCCACAATGCACTGCGTCATCGCAGTGCATTGCTGGCTCATGATTGGCCAAGCATGCACTGTGACCCCGCATGCTTGGCCAATCACAGCGCCAGCAGCGAGGAGAGCCATGATTGGCCACAGGCAGGATGCCTGTGGCCAATCATAGCTCAGGCTGTGTAGTACACGCCCCACACTATATAAGGCCGCCAGCGCGGCGGCCTAGTGTAGTGTGTTGGCGTCTGAAGCAGTTAGTGGGTGTTCTGTGTACCTTCAACACAGTACACACCGATCGTTTTCGGCCGATTTTCGATCTTGCTGTTGTGTAGTGGTTGTTGTCTGTGTGCCCTGACCGCAGTATACACCGCTATATTCACCTCACCTATATAGCTAGTGATCTATCTTTTATAATAGAGCTTGCAGTCAGTAGTGTTAGGAGCTTGTGCTTGCTGTCTGCGTGCTCTGTACCCAGTACACACTGCTATATCCACCTACATAGCTCTTCTCTATTTGAGCCCACTTGCCATCTGCAGGAGTTATTGGAAGTTGTGTGTGCCTCCAGCACAGCACAGTATACATCTGTATATACCCCTTTATCTCTGGTGTTCTATAAAAAAGGCATCTGCAGGAGTTAGTGGGTTTTTTGTGCCTCCAGCACAATATACACCTGTATCTACCCTTTATTGCTGTTCTCTAATAGAGCCATCTGCAGGGCTTAGTGGGTGTTGTGTGACTCAATTACAGTATACCCCTTTATCTCTGGTGTTCTATAATAAAGGCATCTGCAGGAGTTAGTGGGTGTTGTGTGACTCCAGCACAATATACACCTGTATCTACCGTTTATTGCTGTTCTCTAATAGAGCCATCTGCAGGGCTTAGTGGGTGTTGTGTGACTCCATTACACTGCTGTTTTACCTAACTCCCTTCAGGCCATTACCATGTCTGGAAGGCCAGCAAGGAGAGGCAGACAGGTGCGAGCCGATAAAAGAGGGCAAGCAGGCTCTGTGTCTAGAGACAACAGTGCTGGTCGTGGACGCGGTGCATTGTCATCAGCACGTGGCCATGGGACACGCTTGTCCTTCTTTTCGGCAGCTGGACATGTTGAGCCGCAACATGCCAACGACTTGGTAGAGGGGATGACCAAGCCCTCTTCATCCTCCTCATCCTCTCTCACCCAGTCTCAGGGTACTAGCAAAGCAGCTGCCAACGCATCGTCTTCCCTCCTCTCAATGTCATCATCAGTGACTCCTTCCCTAGACCCACCACGTCTTCCTGAGGAGTCTCCTGAACTCTTTGAGCACAGTGTTGGGTACATGCTCCAGGAGGATGCCCAGTGTTTTGTGGGCTCTGATGATGACACTCAGCTAGAGGAAGGCAGTAGCGTGAGCGCAGAGAGAGGGGATGCTCAAGAAGGACAGCAATCTGGCAGTCATGTTCCACAAGCTGCAGCATACTGCCAGGTTTGCTACAGCGATGAAGAGGGAGGGGATGATGAGGGCACTGACTCCACGTGGGTGCCTGGAAGGAGAGAGGAGGAGGAGGCACATGTCCAATGAGGCAGGATGCCCTCCGGGGGCCAGCTTAGGGGCAGCACACCGACTGAATCACACCGCAGAGCTCCACCTGTGCAGGGCGCTGCCTCTGCGCGTTATTCTAAAAGTTCTTTGGTGTGGGCCTTTTTTGAGACGAGTGCATCAGATCGCACCGCTGCTATTTGCAACATATGTCTCAAGCGTATCTCGCGTGGCCAAAACATCAGCCGCTTGGGCACCACATGCTTGACCAGACATATGTTGACCTGCCATGCAGCTCGTTGGCAAGCGTACCTCAAAGACCCACACCAAAGAACAAAGCGGACCTCTCCTTGCTCCTCATCAGCTGGCATCTCCAACCCCACTAGACCTTCAGTCCTCTCTGAAACCTGCTCTGAGAGGAATGAAGGTGTAGAATTAGGTGTGTCACAGCCAAGTGCTTCCGGGAACTCTGCTAGCGGTACACCCACGTCCGATTATAGCAGGCAAATGTCCCTGCCCCGGCTGCTGGACCGGCGAAAGAAGTTCACTCCCAGCCATCCACATGCCCAGCGGTTGAATGCTAGCTTGGCTAAATTGCTAGCACTTCAACTGCTGCCTTTTCAGTTGGTAGACTCGGCCCCCTTCTGTGAGTTTGTACAATGTGCGGTTCCTCAGTGGCAGGTCCCCAAACGCCACTTTTTCTCACGGAAGGCGATTCCGGCTCTCTACCGGCATGTGGAAGGCAATGTCCTTGCCTCGCTGGACAGGGCGGTCAGCCGTAAGGTTCATATTACCGCTGACTCATGGTCCAGCAGGCATGGACAGGGACGTTACCTGTCTTTCACGGCCCATTGGGTCACTCTTCTGGCAGCTGGGAAGGATGCAGGACAAGGTGCAGTAGTGTTGGAGGTTGTTCCGCCACCACGCCTCCAAAATGCTACTATTGGTTGTGACACACCTCTCTCCTCCACCCCCTCCTCTTCTTCTTCCTCCATGGCCTCTTCCAGTGCTCTGTCCTCAGAACCAGCGGTGCTTCGTAGGCGTTCCAGGGGCTACGCAAGTACGCAGGCAAAACGATGCCATGCCGTGCTTGCACTGGTTTGTTTGGGGGACAGGAGCCACACTGGGGCGGATGTTTTGTCAGCTCTGCAGGGGCAGGCCGAGAGGTGGTTGACGCCACGCCAGCTTAAGCCAGGAATGGTGGTTTGTGACAATGGCACCAACCTCCTCTCCACCCTCCGACAGGGACAACTGACCCATGTGCCCTGTGTAGCTCACGTCCTTAACCTGGTGGTGCAGCGGTTCTTGGGCAGGTACCCCGGCTTACAGGATGTCCTGAAGCAGGCCAGGAAAGTCTGTGTGCATTTCCGCCAATCATTTAATGCCTGTGCTCGGCTGGCTGAGCTCCAAAAGGAGTTGAACCTGCCCAAGAACCGCCTTATATGTGACATGCCCACCAGGTGGAACTCAACGTTGGCCATGCTGCAGCGGCTGCACACGCAGCAGAGGGCCATCAATGAGTACCTGTGCGACTACGGCACCAGGACAGGGTCAGGGGAGCTCGGTTTTTTCTCACCACGCCAGTGGGGCATGATCAGGGATGCATGCACTGTCCTGTCACCGTTTGAGGAGGCCACAAGGATGGTGAGCAGTGACAGTGCATGCATCAGTGACACTGTACCTCTTGTCCACCTCTTGGAGCATACGCTGCGTGGAATAATGGACAGGGCACTTGAGGCAGAACAGAGGCAGGAAGAGGAGGACTTCCTTGCCTCTCAAGGCCCCCTTTATCCAGACAGTGTTTCTGCTGTGCCACCCATCACACAGGAAGAGGAGGAGGAGGGGGAGGAGGATGATTGTGTCAGCATGGAGGTGGAGGCTGGCACTCAGCATCAGCAGCAGCAGCAGCAGCAGCAGTCTTGTAGGGATGATTTACAGTCCCAAGAAACACGTGGACTTGTACGTGGCTGGGAGGAGGTAGCTGCGGATCATGTTGTCCTTAGTGACCCAGAGGACTCCGGACCGAATGCCTCAGCTAACCTACGCTGCATGGCCTCCCTGATCCTGCAAAGCCTGCGGAAGGATCCTCGTATTCTTCGGATCAAGGAGAGGGACCATTACTGGCTGGCCACTCTCCTTGATCCACGGTACAAGGGTAAGGTTGCCAACCTTATCTTGCCATCGCAGAGGGAGCAGAGGATGAGACATCTCCGGGAGGCCTTGCAGAAAGGTCTGTGCAACGCGTTCCCAGAGACTGGGAGGTTACAAACTCCTGGTCCTGGACAACGTGTTGCTGAGGCATCGGTCAGAAGGAGCGGTGGAGAAGGTGGCCGTCTGACTGATGCTTTCAGACAGTTTTTTAGTCCGCAGCCCCAAGGTATGATCGGTTCCAGCACCCATCGCCAGCGTCTGATTTACATGGTGCAGGAATACCTAGGGGCAAGGTCAGACTTGGACACCTTTCCCACCAAAAATCCTCTGGGTCTTGAGGATGGATCACTGGCCAGAGCTTGCACAGTATGCAATTGAGCTACTGGCCTGTCCTGCATCCAGCGTTCTTTCGGAACGCACCTTCAGTGCTGCTGGTGGCTTTGTTACCGATCACAGGGTGCGCCTGTCCACCGAATCAGTTGATCGACTGACCTTCATCAAGATGAATCAGTCTTGGATCACCCACAGCTACCAAGCACCTGAAGCTGATGTAACAGAATAATTTTTTTTTAAAATATCACATCCCTTCAAGACTGCCTATGCTGATGCTGAGTGACTGTCCTGTTATGTTGATTGTCTATCCTCTTCCTCCTCCGCTGATATGTTGGAAGAACATTTCTGGTTCTGGGTGATGCCTAAGGCCCAATTTTTCTGCCCCTGTTTAACAGGGGCGTTTAAGTACAATTTTTGATGCAATGCTTTGCAGCAGGGCTAATTCCTGCAATCAAACAAGAGTATATGGGAGAGGTTGCAGTGTGGTGGCACCAGCACCAGTGCCTAAGGCCCAATTTTTCTGCCCCTGTTTAACAGGGGCATTTAATTACAATTTTTGATGCAATGCTTTGCAGCAGGGCTAATTCCTGCAATAAAACAAGAGTATATGGCAGAGGTTGCAGTGTGGTGGCACCAGCACCAGTGCCTAAGGCCCAATTTTTCTGCCCCTGTTTAACAGGGGCGTTTAATTAAAATTTTTGATGCAATGCTTTGCAGCAGGGCTAATTTCTGCAATAAAACTAGAGTATATGGCAGAGGTTGCAGTGTGGTGGCACCAGCAGCAGTGCCTAAGGCCAAATTTTTCTGCCCCTGTTTAACAGGGACATGTAATTACAATTCTTGATATAATATTTCACAGGAGGGCCCCTTCCTGTGCCCACCCAGAGTAACGGTGAGGACTTATAGTGTTGTGGCACCAGCACCACAACCACCAAAGGTCAATTTTTCTACCACTGTTCAACAATGGCATGTAATTACAATTCTTGATATAATCGTTCACAGCAGGGCGCTCCAGCGCCCACCAAGAGTCACTTTGAGGGCTTACAATGTTGTGGCAAAACCAACACCTTGTTCCGCCATTTCTGCAGAGCATACAGTGGTGTGAAAAAGTGTTTGCCCCCTTCCTCATTTCCTGTTCCTTTGCATGTTTGTCACACTTAAGTGTTTCGGAACATCAAACCAATTTAAACAATAGTCAAGGACAACACAAGTAAACACAAAATGCAATTTGTAAATGAAGGTGTTTATTATTAAAGGTGAAAAAAAATCCAAACCATCATGGCCCTGTGTGAAAAAGTGATTGCCCCCCTTGTTAAAACATACTATAACTGTGGTTGTCCACACCTGAGTTCAATTTCTCTAGCCACACCCAGGCCTGATTATTGCCACACCTGTTCACAATCAAGGCATCACTTAAATAGGAGCTGCTTGACACAGTAAGGTCCACCAGAAGATCCTTAAAAGCTACACATCATGCCGAGACCCAAAGAAATTCAGGAACAATTGAGAAAGAAAGTAATTGAGATCTATCAGTCTGGAAAGGGTTATAAAGCCATTTCCAAAGCTTTGGGAATCCAGCGAACCACAGTGAGAGCCATTATCCACAAATGGCGAAGACATGGAACAGTGGTGAACCTTCCCAGGAGTGACCGGCCGCCCAAAATTACCCCAAGAGCGCAGCGACGACTCATCCAAGAGGTCACAAAAGACCCCACAACAACGTCCAAGGAACTGCAGGCCTCACTTGCCTCAGTTAAGGTCAGCGTTCATGCCTCCACCATCAGGAAAAGACTGGGCAAAAATGGCCTGCATGGCAGAGTTCCAAGGAGAAAACCACTGCTGAGCAAAAAGAACATCAAAGCTCGTCTCAATTTCTCCACAACACATCTTGATGATCCCCAAGACTTTTGGGACAACATTCTGTGGACCGATGAGACAAAAGTGGAACTCTTTGGAAGGTGTGTGTCCAAGTATATCTGGCGTAGAAGGAACACTGCATTTTATAAAAAGAACATTATACCAACAGTAACATATGGTGGTGGTAGTGTGATGGTCTGGGGCTGTTTTGCTGCTTCAGGACCTGGAAGACTTGCCGTGATAAAAGGAACTATGAATTCTGCTGTCTACCAAGAGATCCTGAAGGAGAATGTCCGACCATCTGTTCGTGTACTCAAGCTGAAACGAACTTGGGTTCTGCAGCAGGACAATGATCCTAAACACACCAGCAAGTCCACCACCGAATGGCTGAAGAAAAACAAAATGAAGACTTTGGAGTCGCCTAGCCAAAGTCCTGACCTGAATCCTATTGAGATGTTGTGGTATGACCTTAAAAAGGCCGTTCATGCTCGAAAACCCTCTAATGTAACTGAATTAGGACAATTCTGCAAAGATGAGTGGGCCAAAATTCCTCCAGGACGCTGTAAAAGCCTCATTGCACGTTATCGCAAACGCTTGGTTGCAGTTGTTGCTGCTAAGGGTGGCCCAACCAGTTATTAGGTTTAGGGGGCAATCACTTTTTCACACAGGGCCATGATGGTTTGGATTTTTTTTCACCTTTAATAATAAACACCTTCATTTACAAATTGCATTTTGTGTTTACTTGTGTTGTCTTTGACTATTGTTTAAATTGGTTTGATGTTCCGAAACACTTAAGTGTGACAAACATGCAAAGGAACAGGAAATGAGGAAGGGGGCAAACACTTTTTCACACCACTGTATAGGGCAGGCCCCTACTTTCAAACATCCAATTTACAAACATCTCCTACTTGCAAACGGAAGGAGACAACAGCAAGTGAGATGAAAAAAGATGGACGACAAAACAAATTATACAAGGGTGATAACCCTTCCCTATGTTTTCCAAAAAGCTTAAAAATAGTTTTTTTGACTGGAGCTACACTTTAAAAATGTACCAGTTGAAAATTACAAACAGATTCAACGTAACACAACAAACCTGCACAGTCCCTGTCTTGTTTGCACCGCCTGTATACTGCTGTTCTGAGTATATAGGGCCTGGGGGCCACACGCATTTCCTTTTTTTAATATGGGTACAGGGTTTTTCTTAATATGCGTACAAGACCCAAATAGGCTGGTAATGGGCAGGGAGGGCTACCCATGCCATTTTTCTCAATGATTTTCAACCATATTGCAGGAACCAGATATAACATTAAAACCGCAAGCAGTTTTAAATGGTGTTATTTCCGTTTAATGTCATTTTGTGCAGGGACTGTTCTAAACACGGGAAACACGTGGCACTTCACAGGCATACTACAGACACCCCCAGGCACCATATTTAAAGGAATGTAATATCGTCTCCACTACAGGTAATAAATGGAACGTAGAAAAAGAAAAGACAATATATGTATATAAAAAATATAAAAAATATATATATATGTATATATAGTGAGGGACCCTCACTCCTATGCGTAGTAGTATTTTGAGTGGTAGACAAATGGATAAGAAAAACAATTAATGATAAATAAGACTGGTGGTCCAATGCGATTTTTTAGGTAGCAGAGTTGCATAAAGTGGCAGTGCTGAATATAAAGAAGGTCCGTGAAAATAACTACTACTGTATTTGTTTCAGTGACTAAAGTACTATACATAAAATAGTGGACGAAATAAAAAATATATAAAGTGAATCACCATGAGATTTGTTAAAAATGACGAAAAACGCATACAAAGTGCTAGTGCTGAACAATAAATAGATCTGAAAAGAAAATCTGCTAAGTCAAAGTATATGTGTAACAGTGTACAAAAGTAATCATTAGCTAGATAAGGCAAAAGATGTAAGTAATGCTTGCCTTGTGACTAAAGAAATCGCATATGGTGTTAAAGCCAAGGGAGGGTTAAGCAAAGTGACTCTGTGCGGGTGTCTTTATACCATAGACTTAAATATCGGTGCAGTGCACTAAATAGAATCATACAATCAAAGAAAATAAATCAAATTGTTGAATCAAAACAAAAACGCATAAACGATCCAAGTGTTGGTGAGAGGGAAACAACCCTCTGGGAATAATCCAAATACAGAAGGAAAAAGGTGCACAGTGTTTGAAGCTATAAAAAATATAAAAAAACAACAATGGAACAGTAATCCTAGTTAAAATTGTCCATTCAGCTGGTGCAACAACAAGTGGCGATTAGCCCAAAATCGCATGTAACAAGACAGTCGCCTGCAATGCTGGTGCTTAAAATATATGTGCACTATAAGGTAGAGATTTAAACAGTGATAATGGTGATGGTGGATATCTCCCACGTGGTCCTGTGTAATCAGAATATGGGTGTCCCCTTACCTTACAGCTGTAAGGTAACAGCATATGGTATATGTATCCTCAGGGTTCCTGGTGGTCCTTATCCCTCGAGGTCCTATTCACGTGTCCCCGGGTCCTGGCGTCTCCTGCCTACTGTGCCGTATTGGGCTCTGTAAGTGGTCCCTCAGCGGTACTTCAGCGTGGGGGGGGGAAATTGCTGGTATACCTCGGCGGTTTTATGCAAGGGGTTAAACAGATAAGGAGGAAGGGAGCTCCATAGTATAGTATTTTTCAACAGTATTGAAATTTATTTATAAAAACAGCTTTGGTACTCACAAACAGACAGAGTTTTTGTATGGTGTATAAACGAGCCTCGAGCTCGATTGCGTCACTTCCGGTAGCGTCCCGACTAGTGTTCGTCACGGTCACGTGACTTGATGAAGTCACGTGACCGTGACGAACACTAGTCGGGACGCTACCGGAAGTGATATTTAAGTCTATGGTATAAAGACACCCGCACAGAGTCACTTTGCTTAACCCTCCCTTGGCTTTAACACCATATGCGATTTCTTTAGTCACAAGGCAAGCATTACTTACATCTTTTGCCTTATCTAGCTAATGATTACTTTTGTACACTGTTACACATATACTTTGACTTAGCAGATTTTCTTTTCAGATCTATTTATTGTTCAGCACTAGCACTTTGTATGCGTTTTTCGTCATTTTTAACAAATCGCATGGTGATTCACTTTATATATTTTTTATTTCGTCCACTATTTTATGTATAGTACTTTAGTCACTGAAACAAATACAGTAGTAGTTATTTTCACGGACCTTCTTTATATTCAGCACTGCCACTTTATGCAACTCTGCTACCTAAAAAATCGCATTGGGACCACCAGTCTTATTTATCATTAATTGTTTTTCTTATCCATTTGTCTACCACTCAAAATACTACTACGCATAGGAGTGAGGGTCCCTCACTATATATACATATATATATATTTTTTATATTTTTTATATACATATATTGTCTTTTCTTTTTCTACGTTCCATTTATTACCTGTAGTGGAGACGATATTACATTTATCTTCTAATCTTTTGAGTACCTATTGAATATATTAAACCTGTTTTAACTAGATTCTTCACCATAGTACCGCGCACCACTGCCTTTTTACCTTTTGTCTTCTCCAATTGGGGTTCAAGTACCCCATTTCAGTGTGTGCAGCGGTGCAACAATTAGATTACTCTTTGATTAGGCGCAGGAATATTCTCTTTTATATTTAAAGGAATATTTCACTTTTTTTTTTCACTTTAATCGTCATTAAAATCAGTGCTCCCGCCAAAACGGCCATTTTTAAAAACATTTTATGCATTGACCCATGTCCCCTGGGGCAGGAGCCAGGTCCCCAAACCCTTTTTAGGACAGTATCTTGCATATTAGCCATTAAAATTAGCACTTTTAATTTCGAACGTTCGAGTCCCATAGACTTTAATGGGGTTCTAAAGTTCGTTCAAATGTGGGGTCCGTTCGAAAGTTCTGGTGCGAACCGAACCGAGGGGTGTTCGGCTCATCCCTATTCTCTACATATGCATGGAGCTCATCTGTAGAGTAGCCTACTCTGGACGTATATAAGTCCTTGTAGAACAAGGCAAAGCATTTGTTTATGTCTCTGGGATCAGCCAATATCTTTTATATTGGCAATGGAGGTCGTTGCTGATTGCTCCCTGGACAACCATGCTAGGAGTCATCCAGTCTGCTCACCCTGTTCAAATATACACTGCGCTTTGTGTAACTGCTGCTTCTTTGTGGCTGCTACCCGGAGGAGCACCACTTCACGTATAGCACACTGCAGGTCCGCTCTATGAATCTCATCCCTACTAACAGAGTACTGGGCCTCTAAATCCGTGGCCCTCCACTCGGCCTGAAGCAGTGCCTCTCCAGTCTGGCGCCGTGTGTGACTTATGGACGTCTGATAATGCTCTCTAGTGTGGTATTTAAAAGTCTCGCAACTAGTTTTAGGAGTCATAGCAGGTGGATTGGCAGACCAAAATTCCTGCATAGCCGGCTCTGCGTCTGGGACTATACCATCATCAGAGACCCAAAAATGGGACAGGCATCAGAGGCAATAGGTTGGAGCAGGATTCACATTTAGTCATAGGAAGAGGGGGAGTGGTCCGATATACCCCTAGGCAAGTGAGATAACTCTTCTACCTTGGCAAGAATGGGACCGGAAGCAAACATCAGATCAATATGAGGCATGGCTCTATAGGAAGCCGATTGGCAGGTGTACGCTCTTAGAAGGGGATTCTTCCATCGAGATTGAATGTGGAGGCCCACTTAGAAAGGGGAGACTCCACAGCCATGTCCGGGGGGCAGCCTATCCAATTTAGGACAGGGAGGCATGTTAAAATCCCCCGCCAAAATCACATTATCAGTGGAACAACTTGCTATAAATTTCGTAATTTTGTGTAATACCAGCAGTGACGCCGGAGGGGGTATGTGGAGCCCCACTATCACCATAGCCACATTGGTAATGACTGCATGAAGGATCACAAACCTACCCTCAGGTTCTAAGTGCAGGTCCAGCAGTGTAAAAGATAGGGTCTTATGAATTAACACACTCACCCTCGGCTTACAAGGAAAAAGTGGCATGATAGTAGTGGCCTGCCCACAGTTTTTTTAAGCTGAGTACCCAGCCCCCAGTGAGATGGGTCTCCTGTAATATGCAAATGTCCGGATTTTTTAAGAAAATTGAATACTGGAGAGCGTTTTACGCGGGAGTTCATCCCCCGAATGTTCCATGAGATTAATGTTATGGGGGCCATGGCACGATAGGTTAAATGGATTCAGCCTGCAGGAGGAGTGCACTCAGACCCCCAGGGAGGACCGCCCGACCCATCCCCCATAGATCATTAAGAAACATTGCATAGGTGAGTAACCAACATTGAATATCAAGCAAACAGTATAGAATACATTCCTGTAGATAACTTGTGTAACATTTTCCCTTCAAACTTAAACCCCCCCCCCCCCCCCCGCATACCCAAACCAGGGTGTGCCTTTTTTCCAAAACTGGACATGGTCAGCGACCAAGTGGGGTCATGAACCATAGATCTGCACTGAGGCAGCGTCTACTTATGGTGCAGAGATCCAAGTCAAAAGAAGATGCTGGCATCAAGTGAGGATTCATAGATTCTTCTCCCGGCCAAGGCTGGGGGCACATACTTAGGAATTAAACTAACAAAAATTAAATCTTCCCCCTCCCGTAGATAATTTTAAGTCCAAGAAGAGGTGAGTGAAGCAATCTACAACAGTCCACTATCCGGGAACTGGAGAACTACCACTAGGGCCTCCACTGATTAAGGGCTGCAACAGCATGGCTGGTAGCACCCCCAGTAAATAGTCTTGTAAGGGACCCCGCCACAGCATCAACCCCTTCAGGAATAAGTAAGGCAGGAGGGTGTCAAGAACCAGGGCAGCCAGTGCAGCTCCAGGTTAAAAAGGTGGAAAGTCACTCCCCACAGGGAGAGCATGTGCCATACAGAGTTCTCCCTGACCGTCAGGTTGCACAGGCAAAGGTAGCCGAGCGGGCCTCAAATCTCTATAGTGATCCAAAAGATCTCCCCATGAGGGAGCATTACTGACAGGTGGTAACAGTAGTCATAGTGAGGGGTAAACAGGAGGATCAGCACATGGCAGCATATGGTCAGTAGTTGGAGTGCCCTGAGGGCAAACAGTAGAACTGTCCCAGAAACCAAACAGTAAGAACCAGGATAATACCTACGCTAGTGGTGGGGCGGGGTATTCAGCCACTGCGAGGCTTCATTAGGGGAGGTAAAGAAACTGACACTCTCACTATCCTGTACATGAAGCCAGGCAGGGAACAACATGCTGTACCACATCCCCTTGGCTCTCAGAGCTTGTTTCACTGCGTCAAACTATTTGTGCTGCCTCTGGGTATCTACCGAGAAGTCCGGGAAGAACATCAAACGGGCCACCTTGTGTCGGATTTTAGCCATCTTACGAGCCTCACGAAGGATCAGGTCCCAGTCTCTGAAATTAAGCAATCGAAAAATGAATGTGCGAGGTGGAGCCCCCGGGGGTCCACAAGCAGGCGGCATCCTTTGGGCCCTTTCAACAGCAAAATATGGCAAGAAAGCCGCCTGAGGGAAAAGTAGTTGTAGCAGCTACTCCGTGTAGGCGGATGAGTCAGAGCCCTCAGATCCCTCAAGCAGTCCAATTGTTCTCAAGTTATTTCAGCGATTATGATTCTCAGAATCCTCGGCCCTCATCTCCAGGTGTTTGACCCTCACTTGCAGGGTATGTAGTGAGGTCGAGTGATCCCTGACTGTATCCTCCGTGTCCCCCTCCTCAGTGGCCTGCTGCCATACCTTCTCGAAATCCTGTCTGATGAGGCCAATCTCTAACTGCACAGTGTCTATTTTCGTGGTAAGGGTAGACAGGGAAGCCTGGCAGCCCATGATGGCCTGCATAAGGGCCGCAAAGTTGTTCTGCTCAGTGAGTGTGGTCTCCAGAGCATCTGTCTGAGTCACCATACTGCTTACCGCTCCCACCTGTACGATGGCAGCTCCGGAAGAGGACTGTGTGTTTCTTGGGCTGCGGTGATCCAAACGTCTCTGGCTCTGTGTCCACATCCACAGGGGGAGATCAGGGGCAGCTTGGAGTAGTTTAGGAGATTGTCAGGATGAGAGGACAGAATGATTTCCCCGTGATGGCTGCAGAGCTCCTTGACTAAGCATCCTGCACCATTGCCATCTTGGTCACGCCCCTTGCATCATTTAATTACAGAACATGCCCACAGCTTTGAAGATGTGTGTGTTTTGTTTTTTTAACAGAAAGTCGATGTGCTTAACTATTCACCCCCCTAAAGTCAAAACTTTTAAGGCTATCACAGCTCCAAGTCACTTTGCATAAGTCTCTATGAGTTTGCAACATCTTATCACTGGGATTTTTTCCCATTCCTCTTTGCAAAACTGCTCCAGCTCGTTCAAGTTGGATGGTTTGCACTTGTGAACAGCAATTTTTAAGTCTGACCACAGATTTTCTATTGGATTAAGGTCTAGGCTTTGACTAGGCCATTCCAACACATTTATATGTTTTCCCTTAAACCACTCAAGTGTTGCTTTAGCAGTGTGTTTGGGGTCATTGTCCAGCTGGAAGGTGAACCTCTGCCCTAGCCTCACATCCCACACAGAGTGGTACGGGTTTTGCTCAAGAATATCCCTGTATTTAGCACCATCCATGTTTCCCTCAACTCTGACCAGTTTCCCAGTCCTGACTGCTGAATGGGATGGTGTTCTTTTGTGTTCTTTGGATGATGTGATGTGTTGATTTTGTGCCAGACATAGCGTTTGATGGCCAAAAAGTTCAATTTTTTGCCTTTTTGCAAACTCAAAATGTGCCATTTTGTTTTTTGTTGAAAGAAATGGCTTTCTTCTGGCCACTCTGCCATAAAGCCCAACCCTATGGAGCATAAAGCTTATTGTTATCCTATGTACACATACTCAAGTCTCTGCTGTGGAACTCTGCAGCTCCTCCAGGGTTACCCTAGGACTCTGTGCTGCCTCTCTGATTAATGCCCTCCTTGCTCGGTCCATGAGTTTTGGTGTGTCTCTTGAAAGATTTGCTTTTGTGCCATGTTCTTTCCATTTGGTTATGATAGATTTGATGGTGTTCCTAACGATCATCAAAGATTTTGATATTTTTTTTATAACCTGACCCTGACCTGTACTTCTCATCAACATTGTCCCTTACTTATTGGGAGAGTTCCTTGGTCTGCATGGCAGTGTTTGGTTAGTGGTGCCTATTGCCTAGACGTTGCAGCCTCTGGGGCCTTTCAAAAAGGTGTGTATATGTAATGAGAGATCATGTGACACTTAGATTGCACACAGGTGAACACCATTTCACAAATTATGTGACTTCTGAAGGTAATTGGTTGCACCAGAGCTTTTTATGGGCTTCATAACAAAGGGGATGAATACATACACACATGCCAGTTATCAGTTTTTTATTTCTAAAAAAATGTTTTATGTATATATTTTTCTAATTTTACTTCACCAACTAATGCCCCATACACACTATCAGATTTTCTGCTATTTTTTTCCTGCAGGTTTACCAAAACCATGTAGTGCAAGGGCCTGCCTGATTGCATACAAATTGAAACTACTAAGGTCATATATGGTTTTGGTAAGGTCCATAAAGACATGGATGAGTGAGTTTGGGGTCGAGGAACTTGACTGGCCTGCACAGAGTCCTGGCCTCAACCTGATAGAACACCTTTGGGATGAATTAGAGTGGAGACTGTGAGTCAGGCCTTCTCGTCCAACATCAGTGTCTGATCTCACAAATGCGCTTCTGCTAGAATGTTCAAACATTCCCTTGGAAACACTCCTAAACCTTGTGGACAGCCTTCCCAGAAGAGTTGAAGCTGTTATAGCTGCAAAGGGTGGGCCAACTCAACATTGGACTAAGACAGGAATGCCATAAAAGTTCATGTGTGTGTAATGCCGCGTACACACGTAGCCGACTATGCGGCAGACTTAGTCCGACGGACTTCCCGCCGGACTGTCTGCCGGACTTTCTGAACAGGCTACTTGCCCACACACGGCACTTCTTCAACGGCTTAATACGGCGTACTAAGTCCGCTGGACTATCCGCTGTACTTTTGAAATGAACGGACTCGCCCACACACGTGGAGGAAAGTCGGCTCATTTGGTAGCCGGGGCCAGCGAAGGAGGCGTCGCTGGCCCTGTCACCTTCTATGGACTTAAAGGGGAACCCCAACGCCGAAAAAAAATCAGCATGGGGGTCCCCTCTAGGTCCACATCAGACCCTTGTCCGAGCACTCTACCCGGCCAGCCAGGAAAGGGGGGGCGAGCGAGCGGCCCCCCTCCTGAGCTGTACCAGGCCACGTGCCCTCAACATGGGGGGGTGCCTTGGGGAAGGGGGGGCTGCGCGGCCCCCCCACCCCAAACCACCTTGTCCCCATGTTGATGCGGACAAGGGCCTCTTCCCGACAACCCTGGCCGTTGGTTGTCGGGGTCTGTGGGCGGGGGGGCTTATCGGAATCCGGGAGCTCCCTTTAATAAGGGGGCCCCCAGATACCGGCCCCCCACCCTATGTGAATGAGTATGGGGTACAATGTGCCCCTACCCATTCACCTGTAAATAAAAGTAAAAAAAAAAACAACAAGGGTTAAAATAGTTTATTGCACAGCTCCGGGGGTCTTCCATCTTCGGGGTCTTCTCGCCGGACTCCTCCGCCATCTTCTGCTAGCTCTTTTACTAGCGGAGGAGCCTGGCATTCTTCTTTGCCGCCGCCCTCTTCTTCCGACTTCAGGGGTCTTATCACCCTCTTCGGTTCTTCTTGCCTCGGTCTTCTGTGGCCGCCGTCGCCGCCGTCTTCTGTTCTTCTGTTTTTCTCTTCTTCTCTTCAGATGTTGCCTCGTCGCTCTCTCTGCTCACAATGACGGGGAACGGGCACGCGGCGACTTATATAGGGACATCACTGGATGGTGTCCCCGCCTAATATGATGTCACAGTCCCAGAGGATGCCGAAGGAGGCGTCGCTGGCCCCCGGCTACCTGGGGACGCGCTCAAAATGAGCGGACTTTTCTCCGCGCGGGAAAAGTCCGCTCATTTCAAAAGTACGGCGGACTGGCATACCAACGGCCGGATTGTCCGCCGAAATGCAAGTTCGGCGGGAAGATTGAAGTGCATAAATACTTTCTAAGTCCGCCGTACTTTCGGGTAAAAAAAAGTCAGCCGGAGGCTACACGGACTTGAGTTTGCCGGACTTTTACACCCGATTGTTTGATCGTGTGTACGCGGCATAAAGGCAGGCATCCCAATACTTTTTGTATTATAGTGTATATACATGGTAAACTAGATCATATTTGTATATTATAGGTTTTACCATTAACAACAGAATTTCAAGTTGCAATTCAATGCTGAAATAATTTATGGCTCTCTGGAAGTCTTTTAGCAGTTGCTTATTTGTGGTTTCCTTGGATTTTGCTGTAATTATATAAAAAATAGGGTGTTGGGTAAGCTTGTGTAACAAGAAATTAAATGACATCATTTTGCTATACAGGACCTTTTATTTAATGGACACACGCAACTATCAAGATGACTATTAAGAAACTTAATGAAATGTTGGACTATAGTGGAGCCACATTACAACATTTTTACTGCTAAACCCTCATTGGCTGCCAGTATTTTGAGCAATATATAATTTCTTTTAAGGGTTTTCATAACTTTGCTCAATTAGAAAAGCAGTTCTTCATAGACAACACTTAAAAAAACAGAACACACAAAGGTAAGCTTATCAAAAAATTACTTATTTAATATAATCAAAAGATAAGCTAGTTAATAACAGTTTATAAAGGAGGTTTCAGACAAGAACATTTAAACATTTTAAAATAGTTCCAAATAAGGGCTACTACTAAAAAGAGTATTCTGTATGCGATTGTGTTTTGCAGTGGCTTGTAATGAGAATGGCAGTGTTCAGTTATTGCTTTCAAACCGGGACCAGGATGATGATGATTACAATAACTTTGCTGCACTGTTTTGTCAAAACCAATTCTGGATTTCCAGTAAGTAACTTGTTTCTTTTCAATTCGTTTTTATCAACCAATATTGCAAATTACATTGGTTCAGTCATTATAAATGTGTTTAGGCTTTACAAGTGTTGAGAATGCAATTTTTCCTTGCCAGATAAATCTTTTAAGAAGAGCAATAATCTTTTGGAAAAAAATAGTCGGTATTATGATGGGGGTCGTCCTAAAAAGATAAAGGATCTTAAGGAGAACCATCATTTTAAATGCTGCTATACAGCCTAACCAGTTAAGTTAAAACTTTGCAATGTGTAGGGTATCTTGAGAAATTGTTTGTAAGAGCAGCAAAAAGTTTGCTTTGTACATACAGTATTAATTGAAGGGGACGTTAGGATTATCCCTAAGTAGGGTAAACTACTGTGTATCCAGGTGTAGGAAAATGTGTTGTTTTAAGGAGGCTAGAAGAAGTCTGGGAATATTTATTGGTAGGACTGAGGACTTGGTAATGTTTAGTTTATAAAAGGAGATTTTACTAAAGTTATTGTTAATAGCTTGGACTGCAGATAAAGAGGATTTTGGATTGGTGAGGGTAATGACCACGTCAATCGGCGAATGATCTATTTTGTGTTGTTGCCCTGCTACTGTGATTCCTTGAACCTCTGGACTGTTTTGAATTGATTCTATCAAATCAAATTGATTTCCTATGAAATGCCTTTTTTGCGTTGAGATCAAGGAACATTGTTGGTGTTCTCCGCGATTCGGCAAAACATATCAGATTGAGCATACGGCGGGTGCCATCTGGGGCTGGTCTACCCTGAACAAATCCCACCTGATCTGTCTTGACTAGTTTTAAGGTAATGATCGGCAGTCTATTTGCTAAAATTTTCGCATAGGTCTTAAGATCTGAATTTAAAAATGGTATGGGGTGGAAGTTTTGTGGGCAACCTGGTGTTTTCCCCGGTTTTGGTAACATCACTATTGTAGCTCGTACGATTTCTGAGGGGAAGGAGGTAGTAGATGCTGATAGATTAAATAGCGTATTCATATGAGGTGTTAGTACATCTTGGAATGTTTTATAATATTCAGCAGTGAATCCATCAGTGCCTGGTGATTTATTATTTGGTAGTGATTTTATGACAGCTAGAATCTCATCATTTCTAATAGGGGAGTTCAAAATTTCAAGTTCTTTTTTAGATACCTTTGGCAGAGATACAGAGTCTAAGAAATTGGATATTAGAGATTCAGATGGTTGAGGGGTCATCGAATCATTAGCTAAATTATACAGTTTATTATAGTATTTACGGAAGACCTCAGCAATTTGCTCAGGATGGAATACTTTGATTTGGGTTTCAGGGTCCATAATGAAAGCTATTTTGGACATAATTTGCCTTTGTCTGAGATAATTGGCTAGGCATTTTCCTGCTCTATTGCCCTGTGAATAGTGTAAGGCTTTAAATCTCCTCAGGGCTCTCTGATGATTTGTTTCTAGTAGGGATTTAAATTGGTTTCTGTAACTATTCAGCTCCTGTAATTTATCCTCTACCAAGGTAGATTTATGTTGAGATTCTAGTTTGATTCAAAATAACAGATCAGACATAGTATGAAGTCTAAACCTTTTTTTCCTTGGCTGCCGTTTGCATCAATAGTCCTCTAAAAAAGGCCTTGTGAGCACACCAGACTGAGGAAAAAGATACATCTGGTGTGACATTATTAATAAATTCCTGAATTTTTTCCTTTAATTATTTTTTTAGCTGGTGGACTGGAAAAAAGGTTTACATTGTTACGCCACATGTAGGTAGGCCTTAAGGTGTTTGGTTCTGCAACAGATACTGAAATAAGAGCATAGTCCGACCAAAGAATGGAATGGATCCTTTTATGGATTTGGCGTATTTTTTTAGAACTTTATGCAGGAAAGCAATTTGGTGTATTACGTTTGCTTTAGTATAAGTATTGTAATTTATATCACACACTAGAAGTATATATCTTATATATTTTTGTCTCGTATCGAGGAATGGAGTGTAAAAGAGACAGAGGGGGTTATTTACTAAAGGAAAATCCACTTTGCACTACAAGTGCACTTGGAAGTGCAGTCGCTGTAGATCTGAGGGGGACATGCAAGGAAAATAAGAAACAGCATTTTAACTTGCACATGATTGGATGATAAAATCAGCAGAGCTTCCCCTCATTTCAGATCTTCCCCTCAGATCTACAGTGACTGCACTTCCAAGTGCACTTGTAGTGCAAAGTGTATTTACCTTTAGTAAATTAACCCCAGAGTTCTTTATCGCTATCAAGGTTCCTTTTTTTTTTTACGTTAGCATTTGCTGTGAATATGTGCGGGAACAGCTTATGAGTGCATTTAGGAGGCTTAGTAGCTGAGAAGCAAGTCTCTTGGATGCACATAACGTCTGCTTTAAGATTTTTAGCCTCTTGCCACATTGCTTTCCATTTGTAGGGGCTGTTGAGCCTGTGAGCAAACGTTTAGTGTTATTATTTTAAGGGTCATCGATCAAATGTATAAAGTGAAAAGTGCCTGGTAGCCTGGATGTCACCGGATGAGTGAAACATATTGAGCAGGTTATTCTCTACGTGATGTACGCTTTCTCCCATATAGTCTACTTCCCTTCTAATTTGCAAGACCAAAGATATCATATCTCTGTAGAGCGATCCCCTCAGTGACACCAGCATATCTTTCAGTTTTTATCTGAGAGAGGCTGTCCCACGGCAGGGTAGTCATCTATACATTCAATGAATTCATGAGTGGAGTCCTCAGTCATGTCCCCCGTCCCCTTTCATCTGCATACTGCATGGAGACTTTTTGGGGTTCGATTTAGCAGGGCTGCTGCCCAGTGAGTCTGTGTAGGATGAGTGGCTGCCACCGCTGGAATGAGGTCTGCATGGAGTACTGTGGCGTGAGGGAGAGCGTGGCATGTCCCGGCCTGCGCCATCTTTGGCTGAATGAGCTCTGGCAGGCCCGAAGTAAGTTGTCAGCTTATGGGGGCCTGAAGGTGGCTTGTGCTTCCCCATGTTGGTTGGATGTGTGGCACCGACTAGTAGATGCTGGTAGGGCACTTGTGAGCTGACTGTAATCGTTATGAGAGAACGGGAACCGCTGTGAGGACCGAGAGCTCTCTCCTCACGCAGCCATCTCCTTTGGCTGGCTCTGCCCCCCTCCCTTGTAACATGTTTCATTAACTATATGCATATGAAGTGTGGATAGATAAATAAATACTAATATATAAGTGTATTTTTTTAAATTCTTTATAGCCCACAGGTTCATACTTTTTTTTTATGAAAAATGCCTATTTTTGATATATTGAAAAATTATATATCAGGGAAGCACTGTGTAAAAAGTGAATTATACTTAAAAAAAAAACATATTTCAGGTTGCCATACTAAGATCTGAATTATGATTGCTAGTTTTGGTTCACTGTGATGCTCGTTCAAATAAACTGATACCATACTAGACTCAGCAATGGCTTATCAACCTTTGCTGAAACTTACATTTAAAAATACTTTCCAGACCACAAGATGTATCCAAAAATATCTATCAAACACCTTCACATGTTATTGTAACCAAAGAATCCAGCTTTACACATAACTAAGACACTTAGTAATGTCTGCACTCTATTCATTATAATGTGAGATATTCTTTGCATCCATAGTGGTTTTGTTACACCTTCTCTCTGGAATCGAGATAAGCCTGTTTTAGTCATCATAGTACAGGTATTAGGAATCATCAAATAAATAACTGAATATGTAACTTTTTATTCTTTTCCAATATTTTTTACAAGTTTAATAAAAACTAACATTTCTAAAAACGTCCACGTTTTCTATGAAATTTAAGCTTTAAAAGAAAAACATGTCCGAAGAGTAAACAATTCTGATACTTGTATTTGATGATTATAATAATTGTAATTATGTGATGTAAAAACTTTTTTACTTATCAGTTTAAAGTTAAACTAAAGCAAAAGCCCAAAAATAATTTTTATATAGCTTATTTGTGTAAGGATACCTAACATGTGTAGAGTAATAGGGTTTACTTACTGCATGCATCCTAAGGCTTGCCATACATGGATTAGTCATTTTCAATCAGCCAGCGGCCTGATCTAAAAACTGAACGGATTCTTCTATCCATACAAGCAAAGTGGATGGAGGAATCCTCCCCACTGTCAGAATACAATAGCACAGTAGAGAGGATTCCTCCATCCACTTTGCTTATATGAATGGAAGAATCCATTTTGTTTTTTGTCAAAACTCCTCCGCTGATCTAGATCTAAATCTGCCATTGGTCAATAGCATGTCTGGAAGATCACTCTTAACTTCATAAAAGGCTATAAGCAAAGTATGACTTTGCTCCCAAATGTATCATGTGGACATGTGAAGCTAATACACTTCAATCCACTTCAATTCAGCACTATAATGTAGATCAGGGGTGCCCAACCAGTGGCCCGGGGGCCACATGTGGCCCATGGAGCCCTCTGATGTGGCCTGTGACCTCCTGCTCTGGGACGGCGGGTTGGCGAGCCAAGATTGTGGGTTGCCAATCCACCATCCCAGAGCATCAGTGTTGTGAATAAATACACTGGTAGAGACAGGGCCGGTGCTAGACTATTTTGCACCCTAGGCAAGACCAGCTACTTGCGCCCCCCCCCCCCCCCAAAAAAATTCAAAAAGAAAAATGGGATGGCTTTGTGCAGTGTCATTAAATAATAGCACAATACACTCTTTGATCACAGATCCCAGTGTGTATTGTGTGACAATCTGTCACAATTTTTTTTTATAATGGCATTTTTGAATTACTTCACTGTGTGCCATTATATAAAATATATTAGCGGCGGAACCCCAGGGCCCGATTGCAAGGGCGACCTGCGGTGGCCTGATCGTTCGGCCTGGATTAGGAGCATCATAGGCCTGGTGCTGAGGATTTTGGTGGGCCCTGGATTATGAAGCCCCTTGCCCTGTATGCTACATTCAAATTTTCTCTACAGCCCCGCCTTAACCACCACTTGTGCCTAGGCATTCTTTCCATTACCACCCACTGCACCTGGGATCCCTTTCCTCATTATCTACTATGCCTGTAGCCTCCCTTGCCTGACCACCCACTGCACCTACAGCCCTCTTCCCTAACCACCCAACATGCCTGGGCCCCCCATCCCTCACTATCCACCATGCCTAGGTATACCTTCCCTTACCACCTACTGTGCCTGTAGCCCCCTTTATTGCAGAAATACTACAGGAGATGGTCAGAGACTGCAAAACATACTACAGGAGAGGGTCAGAGACTGCAGACATAGTACAGGAGATGATCAGAGATTGCAGACATAATACGGGAGATGATCAGAGACTGCAGACATACTACAGGAGATGGTCAGAGAATGCAGACATAGTACAGGAGATGGTCAGAGACTGCAAACATAGTACAGGAGATGGCCAGAGACTGCAGACATAGTACAGGAGATGGCCAGAGACTGCAGACATACTACAGGAGATGGTCAGAGACTGCAGACATACTACAGGAGATGGTCAGAGACTGCAGACACAGTACAGGAGATGGTCAGAGACTGCAGACATGGTACAGGAGATGGTCAGAGACTGCACACATGGTACAGGAGATGGTCAGAGACTGCACACATGGTACAGGAGATGGTCAGAGACTGCACACATGGTACAGGAGATGGTCAGAGACTGCACACATGGTACAGGAGATGGTCAGAGACTGCAGACATGTTACAGGAGATGGTCAGAGACTGCAGACATGGTACAGGAGATGGTCAGAGACTGCAGACATGGTACAGGAGATGGTCAGAGACTGCAGACATGGTACAGGAGATGGTCAGAGACTGCAGACATGGTACAGGAGATGGTCAGAGACTGCAGACATGGTACAGGAGATGGTCAGAGACTGCACACATGGTACAGGAGATGGTCAGAGACTGCAGACATGGTACATGAGATGGTCAGAGACTGCACACATGGTACAGGAGATGGTCACAGACTGCAGACATGGTACAGGAGATGATCAGAGACTGCAGACATAGTACAGGAGAGGGTTAAAGACTGCAGACATAGTACAAGTGTGTCCTAGCAGTGTGGAAAAACATTGATCACTGCAAACAGGGGTTTACAAGATATAACTATAAGTGGCAAAAAAACACATATTTTTAACAGTCATTTCTCAAGCACAGGAGGACAGTAAATAGTTAACATGTCTGTGAAGCTCCCAGCTTGACCAGCTAATTCCTTCAAAGATAGCAAGGAAAGTTAGATAAATCAGGGATGGCTGACACCAACTCGGGCACAAATAACTATAGAAACAGCTTAAGTTTGAAGGTCTTGCAGAAGTCTAATCATCAGTCACTGTGCTGTGTAAATACAAACACAGATAAAAAGCTGTGTCAGAAGATAGAGGGGAAGTCATCCTGATCATTGTCTAATCTACACACAGGACAGGAGAACACACCGATTATTAGACTTCTGCATTAAAAGTGAGTGTGTGACATGATCATACCTTCTTCTTTCTCAGGTATGTCGGATCCTCTGCATCTCATCCTGCTCTGGTCACTGGCATCTTCTGATCAAATGTGGCGGGCTGGGCAATCTGATTGGCTAAGGGGGTGGTGGGAGGCGGAGCAACGTAGAAGTCATGCCCTCCCACTCAGAAGAGCAGCGCTATTGGCTGCCTGACACACTGGTCTGTCCCTCTCCCTCCATCATGTGAAAGCCGTGGGATGGAGAGGGGGAAGCTGAACACCGCTCTGCAATTAATAACACCCGCCCGCCGCACTGAGCGCCTTGCTGTGCCGGGGCCCCTCTATCAACAGCCCTGCTGGGAGCCTGGGGAGCGACAAGGAGGAAGAGATGAGGCAAGGGTCAGCAGCGCCCCTAGGTGGCAGTGCGCCCTAGGCGGCCGCCTAATCCGCCTAGTGGTTGCACGGGCCCTGGGTAGAGATTCTGTTGAAAAAAAAAAGCCATTGGTAGAGGAAGCAAGAGCTACAGAGCTGCATAAGCTTCCTGTATAGTGCCAACTCCTGTAACAGGTGGAGTGATGACAAATGCGATCTGCCTGGACAACAGCCGGCGATACCTGAATGGAGCACTGTTATTAAAGGTAAGTTTATTACTTAAATCACAGTGTATATGTGGGCATATCTGTTCTGTGGCGGTTACTGTGTTGCTTTCAAACTGATCCGCAGATGCAGTACAGAACCCCTGCGGGTTACCTGCACTGAGCCATAGACTTCTGTTATCATCTGCAAGTTTAGTGCACTTTCAGAAAGTGCACCACACCTGCAGGATATAATAGAAGTCTATGACAAAGTACAGCTAACCTGCAGGAAAGCCACAGGTGATCTTGTCTGCACCCTCTGTGTGGGTAAACCATAGCGCATCAGTGTGAAAACAGCCTTAGGCCCTATTGACACATGGTCTGACCCTCTGTTCACCTCCATTGAGCCGCAGATGTAAACGTTCTTCTGCCCATTTACACCCCACCTACCTCTAATCCAATCTGTCCCCTTTTATCTGGGCACATGGGAACCAAGGGCTTATAGAGTAAAGTGGGTTGTATCTGTGTCTGCTCTGGGCATCATAGGCAGAGTGGACATGGAACTGTCATCCTTCTGCTCCACTTATTGTGGTCCGCGACCGGTTACCAAGTCGCTTAAGTGGCCCTAACTCTTCAAAAGGTTGGGCACCCCTGATGTAGATTAACAGGTTCTGCATTGGCCGTTTGCTCCATTACTTTTTTCCAGCAGGATCTGAGGTACAAAATATCTCTAATTATATAGCTACTGTATTTGACTTAAAACAGAGTTCTGTTAAAAGAAAAAAAAATTCAAATACTACAGCTGCTGACATTTAATAATCAGACACTTACCTGTTCCAGGGTCCAGTGATTCAGGGGAGTGAAGTCCTGCTCGTCTCCCCCTCTTCTCTGCCGCGCCGGCATTGTAAGTGTGGGCGCCCAGCTGTGGCTTCACAGCCGGGAACCCACTGCGCATGCGTGAGCCGTGCTGCACACCGTGACTGGCCAGGTAATTATCTGGGACCTGTGACATGTCCCAGATGATTGCCGAGAGGGAGGGGGGAGAGGTGATCTCCCTTCCAGTACCGCGGTGTGCTGGGAGGAAGTGGGAGCTGGGACCCTCTGAAAAGAGGGTCCTGACTCTCCCCCCCAAAAACAAAATGACATGCCAAATGTGGCATGTCAGGGGGTCACCTCCATTAAAGTGGAAGTTCCATTTTTGGGTGGAACTCCGCTTTAAGTTGAAGGCTAAGTACTATAAGACTAATAAAGAGGATCTGTCATTTATGTATCTATCACCGTCATGATGCATTCAGCTCTACAAGGAAACTGTTCTCCTGCAGGCCCTATGTTGTCTATTTTAGATCATGCTTTTACCCTCATACATCTCTCAGTTTTCTAACCACTTTCATCACTCCAAGGTTACTGAAATGGCATGTATTTAGAGAAATACAAAAGCAAGGAAGTTACCCAGGAAGTCTGAGGTTGCCAGCATAGGCGCACCCTACTGCAAAATTATTTCTCCAATTATGTAGAATACCTGCTAAGGGATGACTTATTTTTCTGTAGCTACTGTATAAAGCATGTAATAGAAGCGTGTATGCAAAAAAATATGCTATACTTACAGTTAGAACATTCCTCCACTAGAGGGCATGAGTGCAGAGGGTAAAATTTACCAGGGTTCTCTATGTTTTATCTCAGATAAGAAACTTGGTATTAAAATGTAAATATTAAATTATAATGTGAAACCTTTTACAAATGAGTTACCAACAAATGAATATTTTTCATACTTTGGAAACATTTATAAAAATTGCAAATGATAGTGCCAACACACCATGCACATGCTCCAGTCACCATCAGAAACAATGTCATGAGAAATGAGTTGTAGCAGTTTGCAGACAAGAAGTGGCCACAAAGCCACTGATGGGACCAGCAGTCTTAATATGCATAGAATGAAAAAAAGGTAAAAGTGTTATTTAAAGTGGTTGTAAACCCTTACAACACACTTTGACCTACAGGTAAGCCTAGATTAAGGCTTACCTGTAGGTCCAAGAAATATCTCCTAAACCTATACGGTTTAGGAGATATTTACAAAAAGACAGGCATGCGCCGTAGACAGCAGTGCACAGGCACACTGAGCAGGCCGCAGATCACTGCGATATGCCGCTCATGTCGGCTCCCGTGCGCATGCGCGGGAGTGACGTCATTGCGGCTCGGGCAAATCACAGCACCGGAGCAGCGAGACCCGGAAGTCACTCCGGGATACATGGCAGCGGCAAAGATGAAGACGGAGGACCGCTTCGGTGGCTTCGATCTCAGGTAAGTTATTCATAATGAGCTAGTATGCTATGCATACTAGCTCATTACGCCTTTGCCTTGCAGGTTGCATTTTTTTTTTAATTGCCTTTACTTTCTCTTTAAAAAAATGTCTCTTAATACACAGCTATCCTGATACACAGCTAGCTTGATGACACAGAAACGTCATAGAGTCCTTTCACAATGAGGCACTTCTAAACTGCCCATAAAACACTGAGTGCTTTTGCAGCACTTTTCAGGTGCTTTTGAGGCATTTGCGGTGCACTTTTTAAAAGGACACGTGACTCAAAAACTGCTCCAAGAACCATTTTGAGGTACTTTTGAAGTGCTTTTCAGGCGTTTCCCACTCATTTCAATGGGGAGGGGCATTTTTGAGGAGCTTTTTTTTTAGCTCTCCAAACATGCTCCAAAGATGCTGCATGCTGGATTTTTTTCCCCGCACCTCCAGCACACCACCCCAGGGTGAAAGCATTTATTGATTTTAAAGAAAGGTATTTTTCGTGAGCTTTTCAGGTGCTTTTTTTTTACCGCCAAAGCACTTAAACTCCTCAGTGTGAAAGGGGTCTTAATTGGAGTTTACATGTACTAGGAAAAAGTGTCCATTTACAAGCAGCTTTAAAAGATCATAGTAGTGGCAAATTGGAATAGAAATTTTATTTTTAATATAATTAACCACTTAAGGAACGGAAGAATTTGCCCCCTCAATGACCAGGCCATTTTTTTGTGATACGGCACTGCGTCGCTTTAACTGACAATTGCGCAGTCATGTGACGCTGTACCCAAACAAAATTGATGTCCTTTTTTTTCCCCCCACAAATAGAGCTTTGTTTTGGTGGTATTTGATCACCTGTGGTTTTCATTTTTTGCGCTATAAACAAACAAGTAGCGACAATTTTGAACAAAAACTAATTTTTTTTTAAATTTTTGCTATAATAAATATCAAAAAATATTTATAACAAAAATGTATTGCGTCTACAAACTATGGGGACTTTTATTTATTTTTTATTGCTTTTACTGATAATGGTGGCGAGATCTGTGATTTTTATAAACGAACAATGTAATGTCCTGCAAGCCACCACTTACTATAAGCCCAAATAGGGTCTCTCAAATGACACTATAATTAAGAATCAGCAGCTAGCGTTCCACGTGTCTCATAAATCATGCAAAGATCATCCAATATTCTAAAGAACGCTGCGCTTTCAACCTTAAGATCCAAATAGTGAAATGAAAAAAACGTGCTATATAACAACAGCAATAAAGTGACAAAGTGCTAAAATACATACATGTGTGAGAAAAAAGTGCTACAATGTGCTGTGCAATCAAAAAAAGTTCAAAAGTGCTCCAATGTAATCCATGCTATTCATTGGTTGCTGTGATAACAATTCAATATTAGAGTGCTGCGTGTGCACTCAGGTGTTCCCCCCAGGTAATGGGTGCTTGCAGTGCTACAATGTGCTATACAATCAAAAAAAATTCAAAAGTGCTCCAATGTAATCCATGCGATTCAGTGGTTGCTGTGATATCAATTCAATATCAGGGTGCTGCGTGTGCACTCAGGTGTTCCCCCCAGGTAATGGCTGCTTGCAGTGCTACAATGTGCTATGCAATCCAAAAAAGTTCAAAAGTGCTCCAATGTAATCCATGCGATTCAGTGGTTGCTGTGATATCAGTCCAATATTAGAGTGCTGCGTATGCACTCAGGTGTTACCCCCAGGTAATGGCTGTTTACAGTGCTACAATGTGCTACGCAATCAAAAAAAGTTCAAAAGTGCTCCAATGTAATCCAATCCAATGTTATCTGGGGGGAACACCTGAGTGCACACGCAGCACTCTAATATATATATATATATTTTTTTTTTTTTTTTTTTTTTTTCTAATAAGGATTTTATAGTTTGGTTCACCATTATATTGGTTTAAGGATTTTATTGATTGCTTTTTTCTCACCATATGGATATTTTATCATATCCGCATGAAAGAAGCACTTTATTTGGAATATTGTATGTATTTTAGCACGTTATCACTTTATTGCTGTTGTTATATAGCACATTTTTTTCATTTCATTATTTTGATTTTAAGTTTGAAAGTGCAGCATACTTTAGATTATTGGATGATCTGCGATTTTTAGCAGGACTGCGACACTGCGGCAGACAAATCTGACCCCAAATTACATTTTTTGGGGACCAGTAAAAAAGAGGGTTTCATCATGTCAGATCCCAAAAAGTGTAGTTGCCACATCCCTATTATGCAATTAGGAACTGGGGATCACTATTTACTGAAGAGTATTATTATATTGTCATACTTTTCATATAAATTGTTGTTTTGTATTTATTTCTTTTTTATGTATGTACATTTTCCTGTTTAAACTATTTTGATGTTTTTTAATCATCAATCATTTGTTTGATCGAATATCTTTATGTATATTCAATAAATATTTGTACTATCCAAGTGTATGTTGCCTTTAAAGTCCCAATGAAGGGGGATCTCTCTTTTTCCTTTTGGGGACCAGTGACATTATTACATTGATCAGTGCTATAAAAAAAATGCACTGATCAATGTAAAAATGAAACTGGCAGGGAATGGGTTAGCATTAGGGGGTGTTCAAGGGGTTAACTATGTTCCCTAGGTGTGTTCTAACTGTAGAGGGGTGGGCTGCCAGGGACATGACAGAGATCACTGTTCCCGATCATTGGGAACAGTAAATCTCTGACATGCCCCCTGTCAGACAAGGGAATCACCTTGTTTACAAAGGCAGTTCCCCGTTCTGCCTCTGTAATAGGCGATCAAGGGTCGCCGGTGAACATGGAGCCTGCCCGACCCGTGACCACGCTCCCACCTGCAACAGCACGAGATGCCATGCAGCTACAGCGATTTGTGCATGGGAGCCAACCTGTTACTGTATAAAGACGACGGCTTGTCAGGTAAAGTTATAATAAACCTTCAGTTTTTAAGTACTTTAGTGCTAATAGATGGCTGGAGACTGCACTGTCCTGTGGAAATAGCACTGAGAGGGTAGTAACCAGCAGAATTGAAAGCCAAGTCGTTTATTAGGGAATTTTTTATTGTGCTCAATGTGTTAAACGAAAAAAATAAGGGTTTAATACTACTTTAAATTACCATTTTTTTTAAGCAGCAGTTATGGCACAATTTGATTAAGTGCAAAATCTTACATTTGCTGATTTCCTTGCACATTTGTCATAGCGAACCAACTTGCCCACACTTACCAACGTCTATTTGTCCATGGGGAATGGTGCATTTTGGGCTAAACACCCTATGCAGCAAATATAACACCTTGCATTTACAGGAAACTTTTATGTTGCACTAGAATAAAAAATGAAAACATTTTTAGGCAAATCAAATTGCACATGAAGAACAAAGGACTGATTTATAATAATTTTTTTCAGCTGCTACCTCTGATGCAGGTGTATAATCCTCTTGGAAGGCTTCCACAGCACTTTGAGGTAAATCATACTTTATATAAAGGAAACCCAACTTGGAACTGAACACCACCAAGATAATGGTGTGCATACATTCTTTAGTTTAATTATCCATGTGATGTGCTATTCAATCAAAACGATCAAATAAGCAAACAATCAAATAGGCTTACCATTCCTTCATGTTATGAGGACTCCTTCAGATGTGTGGTAGCCCTAGCTGAAAAGGCTACACCACTGCAGTTGCAGCATGTGAAACAATATGTGTAGCGCTTAGAGATAATGCCACATGCATAAAAACAGAATGGTCAAAAGGTGAAAAATATACATAAAAATGTGTAAAACAAAGAAATGTCCCAAAAAATACGAAATGCAAAGTCCCCCACAAGGGGTGCTAAAACTACGTGTAACAGTACAAAAGCCAGTGAAAGAATTCTTGGAAGTCTCCTTTCCTGAAAGCCTTGATGTAGATATAAGTGTGTCAGTCAAATCCCAAGGGAACAATGTGCACACAATAGGGTACGCTTACCAGAAGTGGTGGACACACATACCAATGGCAGTGAGTCAATTGCGCCTGTGATTCTTCTGTGGGTGTCACCTGGAGTGAAATGATGAGCAGCTCACCATCCCCGTCCCATGGAGGTATCCCCGACCCCTCTACTTCTGGCCTAAAGTGAAGGAGCTGTGTGTGCTGGCCAGGCCTGTGACGTACCTGGTTGGCGTTCCTACTGTCCTTTTGTGTACCTCCACAGGTCGGGGATTGTGAACTGCTCATCCTTTCACTCCAGGTGACACCCACAGCAGAATCATAGGCGCAATTGACTCACTGCCGTTGGTATGTGTGTCCACCACTTCTGGTAAGTGTACCCTATCTTGTGCACATTGTTCACTTGGGATTTGACCAACACACTTATATCTACATCCAGGCTTTCAGGAAGGGAGACTTCCAAGAATTTTTTCACTGGCTTATGTACTGTTACACGTAGTTTTAGTACCTACGGGGTCCCCTGTGGGGAACTTTGTATTTTGTATTTTTTGGAACATTTCTTTGTTTTACACATTTTTATGTATATTTTTCACCTTTTGACCATTCTGTTTTTATGCATGTGGTATTATCTCTAAGCGCTGCACATATTGTTTCACATGTTGTTTTTACTTTCTTTCTTTGAGTGTTAGCAGTTTTTTTGCACTTATTTTAGGTTTAGCGCAGTATTTCCCCCTTCTTCAGTTGCAGCATGGCCCCATTCACTTCAATAGGTTGCGCATGGTACTGCCTCCTGAACACAACGAGGAGTTCATTTTTGCCACGGCACATCTACAGCCCTGAGCGGCTGAAAGTCCTTGTTTAGGTGGGTGGTCAGGTGGTAGAAAAAGCGTGGCTCAACCACCTGCTTTTACAACCCCTGGTTGCCTATGTGAACATGCCCTTAGACTCAATTTAGATCAGATTTGATCAAAATGAGTTGATCGGCCAGGGTGGAAAATGATTTAGCAGCACAGAGAAAGTTTTGGTCATTAATTCAATTGTATTTCTATCAATCAGATTATGAGATTGCACGGCGAAAACAGAAATGCAACTGATAACTTACAATTATATCTTCCAACTATTGATCACAAAAGGAAACATTCCTTTATCAAAGCTTAAATGGCCACCATAAGAGGCATCCATATGTAAGTTCAGGTAAACAGTGGTGCCTGAATATCTCCTTGTCTCCCTTCCAGAGGGAATACAGAATTCCACCAGGGATAGGCCAGCCTTTTCTCTTGTTTCCAGTATCTCAATTTATTTACTGGGGTTGTCCATCACATTCACTGACTCAAAGCCTGTACGAGTCTGAAGAGGGTGGTGGCCAGGCTGAATCTTCTGAACAAATGCTATTTGCATTCCATGGAAGGTAGCTGAGGTGTTTAAACTAACATCCTGATAGAAAGTCAAACAAGTGATTACCGGTAGTACCGCGACACTTGAGCTGTTTTATCTTGTTCATGTTGAATTAAAACATATATCTTTTAAGCAGATGAATCAGTTTGTGATGACGCCAACTCAACTTTTGCAAAATCAGTTATCTCAGCTGGTAGGACTACAGCCATACCAGGTAATTAAAGTGACTACTAGTAACCATATTGCAAATTTTACATGTATGCTCCACCATATATATTGATTTATTTAATAACAGTATGAGGCTCAGATAATCCACTTGCATGTTTTAAAAGCTATTCTGATTACTAAAAAAAAACTTTTTTTTTAATCAAAATTATATTTACAAATGGAAAAAAAAAAATCTTAGATCAAATTGTTTGTATCTGCTATTATCCTCCATTTAATAAGGCAAAAATTAAAATGTATTTCCACTTTTTCAGGCAAATTGGGATGATGTCTACCAAATTGGGATGATAGCCTCCCAACTTCAGCATTTTGCCGGTTGGGGTGCTGTGAATTGGGAGGATCCCATACAGGCTCTATTGATAGATAATAGTTCTAGTTACAGTCTTCTGGCTCAGCTGGAATCTGGAGCCTTGGTTGATACCTGTAAAGGTCCGACACTGTAACTTATGAATAGAGTTTGGAAGGAAATGAGGAGTATAATAAAATATGAAGGGGCCTCGGAGTATTCTCCACTATAAAAAATTATGTAAATTGAAGGGGTTTGGACACACCTAGAATCCTCCCTCAGTTACTGCACCTCGGACCAGCCGGGACAGACGGATCCCTACCCCAGACCAGATGGGTCTATCAGGGGCCTTCCATAGGAACATGTTGGGGGGTATTGAACACCCCGTGACCGGGACCCCTCACAGGGCTACCCCGGTCCTGGAACCAGACCAGACCCCATGGGTCTCACAAACTCCTCTCTCCTGAACATGTGGCCCACACCCCCCAAGCACCCCCTCCCAGACTCCTCTGCATGCCCCGGCACTCCCACTGATTGGTTCTGAGAAGGCTGATACCTGAACATCCAACCAGACCTGGTTCTGGCCTGTCATGTGCACCTCACCGTTCACATGACCAGGCAGAACTTCCAAACACAGCCTGGCCAGACATGTGTTAAGGCCTACCTACTCAATTAACCCTCAGAACCCCTACTGCTCTGAGGCAAAAAATAAATCTACATGTGTATGACTTTTTATCCAAAATGTCATCTGCTACACATCCCCCCAGTTATTTAGACGATGTCCCCATCGTCCAGGTAACAACTAGGGTAAAAATCCTACACAAAAAAAAACTAAGTAGTGCCTGAGTTCTTGTCTTTGGGTGCTGGGAAAGGGAAAGAAGGGGAAAACATGTTTAAACACTAACACTTATCATAATGACACATTCAATGCGGTATGCATACCACCCAGCTAACTGTCTAACCCACCCAGACTCCTCCGGGGACCTTGACAGCCGATCTCCATGCATCCCGAAAGAGAAACATAATACAAAGGCAACACTGTACACTATACATTTTGGTTTTGAAGGGCAAAATTCCATCATTGACACAACGGAATTTCCTCTTTTACAAGTATATGAAATATATCCTCTAACACACTCTAGTCACTGGTGAAAGGAAAAAGTCTCTGCGCACTATCACTATTTTCTGCCGACTCACGCCACCTAGTGGTCAGAGCCACTGTAACTGCAAGTCCTTTAACAAGTGAACACGTTGGGCCAAAAGCCTGAAGAACTTGACCTGCATCTTCTTGTAGAACTACCTGTCTAACTACCCCAGAGTCTTTGTGGATTGCAGAAACACTGAAAAAATTAAAGACACGAGGAAACTTTTCTCCTTTTCTTTCTGCAAAACTTCTCAAAAACTTGACTCCAGGAACAGCTCACCAATAGAACCTTGGGTCAGGTAGAGTTAGATCTTTCCCTTGAGCATCAACTGTAGTGATGAAGTAAATGGCGCTCTCTTTAATCCGTTCGGCACTTCCATATGGAAACATCTCTTACGGTGACTCTAAGACCTTCAGACGGTCTCGACATTTTCCTTATGTCACCTTCACAATGTCCATGACTTCACCCAGCTCAGGAAAAACCAAGTCCATATTCTTGAAAACAAGAAAAAGGGGAAAGAAAACGGGAAAGGGAAACCAACTAAAAAAAACTCAATAAAAAATGTTGGTTGTATTGGACTTTTTAGGCATAATAAAATATTTAAATATAAAAAAAGGGGAAAAGAGAAAATATATATAAAGATATATCCAAATTAGTTCTGTAATTAATGTCCTGTCCATTGTAAACAGTTTTTATATTGAGTACTAATGTGTATTTTTTCTTCTTTGGGCTCATATGCCTAATGGGAACGTATATGGACATTGTTTAAAACGTACTAGTTTAGACAGTATATGAAACAGTACTTGATATGTTTTATATATACTTTCTTTTTTTCTCCTTTTTTATAAATAAATAGTTTCTTATGTGAAATATTATTTTTCTCTTTTCCCCTTTTTTTTATATTTAAATATTTTATTATGCCTAAAAAGTACAATACAACCAACATTTTTTATTGAGGTTTTATTAGTTGGTTTCCCTTTCCCGTTTTCTTCCCCCTTTTTCTTGTTTTCAAGTTTCTCAAAGGACGTGGCATTTGTTTTTTTATTTTATAGTGTATCCACAGAACCACCCTGTGATAGATACACATTACATCTAGTGCAAGTCCATATTCTGTTGCCACCCGCTTATAAAAAGTCTCAGGGGCCTAGCAGCCCCGTCATTCTGGGCAGTGTCCATGCACCAGCAACAGTCTATTCCAGTATAAAATAATTTAAAAGTCTAAAACTGTTACTCACGGCAACTTCGGCTCAAAGTACCAGTCCTCCCCCTCGCTGGTGAGCCAGGTGAAGAGTCTCCGGCGGGCAGATAGGTCTCCGTAGTGATGCTGGTGATATCCCATGGCTTGCATCTGAATATCTTTCCCCAGATGTCTGGCCTCAGAGTGCAGGCCTGCTTCTGCGATGATGGGGTTTCTTGTTCTGCTCCTCCGCCCGTACGGCCCATGCTGAGACGGCGGCCTTCTTCCGCAGAGTCACATCCACCATCTTGGCAAAGGCTCCTCGGGCTTCAGAAGGAGCAGGGTCACTTGTAGTAGCCTGACCCCCGGAAGATGACAACGGTGTGAATTCAACAGTCTCTTCCGTGGCGACTCCCGTGGCCCAATTGTAATGAAAAAGCCAGGGGCGGAACAGTTGGCTGCTCCACTTGGAACACATAGTTCCCGCACTTGAGAATGGTCAGGGATTTGTCACCAGCCCATCGCACCTTCCACATAACATCCCTAGGGCCTCAACTTCCCCTATGTTGCACAGGGTGAACCTCCCCTGCGGCAACAACGGGATGCCAGTATCCGTGATCTCCATCCCTGGCGTCTGCACACTCGCCGAACCTCTTGCTGTAGACATCCCGGGTCCAGGCGCTGACTGCACTTGTAAAGGCTGGAACATTTTTATTTTTATTTTTTTCCAACTCCAAGAAAACAACCTCACTCCTTCCTTCCGCAACACACACTCACGTGGTGCCTCGTGTGGGGAAATGATCAGCCTACACTCCTCGCACTGGGCACTGGCTCCTGTGTATTTTCGTGGGCTTTTGATACAGGCTCCTCCCATGCTTACGCACCTCAGTGAAAGTCTCTCCAAAATGGCGTCAATCTTTGTGGCGCAGTTCAAAAAATATTCTTCACCCTCTGTTCCAAGGCTCTGCAAGGTAACTGTAAATCCCGGACTACGAACCCCCACATGTAGCAGCCGCAACCCTTTACTATGCAGCCTTGACTTGTTGGGCTTACCAGTTACATTCTCTTGGCCTGCTCTTCCACATCTAGGGATTCCCAGGGCTGATACTCAATGACTTGAATACTGACACAGATGAAGTCCTCTTTAAAAGGTTTTATTATGCGATAATAACTTCCAAACAACACAGTCTCTTAGGGAACAGAGGGCACAGGTGAAGAACTCAGGCACCTTGAACTACAGGTCTAGCAAAGTCGCTAATGCCACCCAGAGAGTAGCCACTCACAGCTGGGTACTTCAAGGCTGAACAGATCTCTAGACAGAGATCATGGCAGTCAGCACATTGACTCAAAAACTTTAAACAGTCCTGTGAACGTGGACAAGTTGTAACTAAAGGTGAACAGGAACCTTTTCCTCAGTACCTGGAACGTTTCCCATCTCCTCAATTGTACTAGAAAAGCGTGAATTTGTCAATGTCCTTCCCAACTCAGTAACCAGGCACTTCCCAGGACACAACTTGCCGGCCCTCCTCCAAAGAGTTCTCCCTCGGTCACTTCCACGAGCTGCGGTGCCTCTCCAAGCCAAGAGCACACCCAGACACCTTGAATCCTCCCTCAGTTACTGATCCTTGGACCAGCCGGGTCCAAGACTCGGGACAAGACGGATCCCTACCCCAGACCAGACGGGTCTACCAGGGGCCTTCCATAGGAACATGTTGCGGGGTATTGAACACCCCATGACAGGGACTCCTCACGGGGCTACCCCAGTCCTGGAACCAGACCAGACCCCACGGGTCTCACAAACTCCTCTCTCCCGAATACATGACCCACACCCCCCAAGCACCAGCTCCCAGACTCCTCAGCGTGCCCCGGCACTTCCACTGATTGGTTCCGAGAAGGCTGATACCTAAACATCCAACCAGACCTGGTTCTGGCCTGTCATGTGCACCACACCGTTTAGATGACCAGGCAGAACTTCCAAACACAGCCTGGCTAGACTGGTGTTAAGGCCAACCTACTCAATTAACCCTCAGAACCCCTACTGTTCTGAGGCAAAAACTAATTTTTTATGCGTATGACATTTTATCTAAAATGTCATCCGCTACATCTCATAATCAGTTTCAAACTACGTTTGGACACTGCCTGTCCTAACAAAGGGTTACAAATTAAGAAGCTGGACTTCTGGCAATATATGTTAATGAGAGGAGATTCAGCCTGTCTTTCTATTGAGACATCATTTAGAAATGCTTCCAGTCAACCACAAGGCCTCCTCTTGATATACATCTAAAAGCTAGGAATATTTTTGTAACCTTTTTTTATGTATGCAGCTTGAATTGGTATATATAGCAAACATATATGTTTGACTTTTACAGTCAAACATCTCAAATTTGACTGCAAAAGTGCCTGCTATAAACACTTGATCCATCCCAGTGGTCATAAGAAATACTGCACTGCCCAACGTTTCTGCTTCATAAGTGTACTCTATTGCAAGTATCTTATGGAAGAAATTGCTGGGGATGCCTGTAATTTGACCCAGAGCTCTAATCAGGCTTTAAGGAACAGCAGTGAGCCAATTACAGTACAAGAAAAGCATAGATACAATTCAGGGAAACCTATATGCAATTTGATTATTGCTGCCATGGTTTGAAAATGTTTCGATCTAGAAAATTTTGTCTGCAGATGAAATGTAAAGGTGATTTTTTAATAGCACCAAAACTGTATGTTTTTCCATTTGTATATGAAACCAGAGTTTTCCTTTGAAGATTTTAACACATTAAATGTCTCTTATTTTGTATTTGGAACAGGTACTATCAAATTACCTTGTATTTGGGAACCAACTCATGCAGCCTAGAATTTCACAGAGACAAGTAAGACTTAAGACTAGCGGAAAACGTGTTTGTTTTCATGTTTATATGTATGTATATATATATATATATAGATATATATATATATATATATATATATATATATATATATAGATATATATATATATATATATATATAGAGAGAGAGAGAGAGAGAGAGAGAGAGAGATAGATAGATAGATATGTAGCACTAACCCTCGAAGGAGCTGCTGATTAGATTGGGCCTGCACTCTACCAAGAAACCCCACTCACTTGACTCAATCCCCTTGGCACAACTGTGGTGCAATGTAATACAGTACAATATAAAACAATGCAAAGTACCTGTATTATACCCTCAGGATCCACTGGCTTCACCTGGTGGGAAGAAACAGCACACCACACAACTGGATACTTAACCAGAAATATCTTTACTGCAAAATATTTACACAGGTGATTACAGGAACTGTGCTGTCATCCCAACGTAGGACGACAGCACAATATATTTCAATATAACACAATACAAAATGTATATATATGTATAACCTGGAAGCTCCACCTGCTTTAAATGCTATATGTGAGGCCTCACTTAAAGTACTTTCATCTGGGGTTTTGTTTTCTTCGCTAGCTAAAGTAACTCATTTGTACTTGTAATCCAAAGTTCATGGAGGATTAAGCTGAAATGCTCCTGGTGTAACTCCAGTAACTTATTTACAAATGCTTGAGGCGCCAAGGTAGATAGGCCTCAAGCCTGCTCAGTGTCAGTTGCTCTGTTGTGCCTCCATGGAACTACAGGTTCCAGTGAGGCCTGTATGGGAGTCTAACTGCGTGCAAAAGTTAACAAACGGTGGGCCGCAACCCACTCACCAACTGGATCAGAGTTCCGTGTGATCACTTTGGTCCAGTGACTATAGCTTGCCTTTCTGTCAGCTGGGCCAGATGCTCTGTATCGCTCTGCTGAATCAATCCGGTTCTCCGATTCTCTGCTGAGTGTCTTTGGACCTTCTCAATCTGGCTACCGTCTTTCAGGCTCCGTCAGGTCACCTCACAAAAAGACAGGCTGGCACTCTGCGATGGCTGTCGGCCGCTGTCTACGAGAAACCTCTCCACAGATCTGCACAGGCAGGCAGCGTGGTCCCAAGAGACCTAAAATGGCCGCTCAGGCCCCTTTTATCCCCTACCCAGCATGCACTGCATAAGAGTGTTCATAGGTAGGTCACTCGGACTCCTGGGTAACAAGGTCAACCTTCAGAATCCAAACAGTCACTTCCTGTACAAGTCTTTAGGTTGTTCTGAGGTAGTAATAAACAGGTGCTTTACCCCTAGTTAGTCACTAGATGGCTCTGAAACCACAGTAATGTCCATAAACCTTACATTAAAGCATACCTAACCACATCAATAGGCAAGGATGTCAGCGCTACATATAATAAATTAATATACAGTGCTGTGCCCTGCCACTGTGTTTCAAGAAGTAAAGGACACACATCTCACTGATGCAGGTTAAGGGGCTCCACAATGTCTATTCTGAACAGAGATTTTTCAGTTTTCTCCGGAATTGGTAAATCCAGCATAGGGTTTTGGAATCTGGGGGATTCAAAGAGTCTTGGGAGGGAGCAGTGTAAGGGTGTGCAAGCACACAAGGAGTTTTTACACTAACCTCAAGGAAAGGCCACTTGATCTGACCATCGCCTGAGGGGTATTAAAAGACGTATGTAATCCAGCAGGAGCATGCACAGCCCAGGTGGGCAATTTTGTCAGAGAGCTGACTGAGATAGCACAGTGAGTCTGCACAAAGACAGACTTGGGGACTGTAAAGTCTGAATGACCAGGAGGTCAGATAATTTTACAACCCTTCATGGTGATGTTGAAAACCCCAACCCTGTGGTTTGTTTTGAACATTTACTTTTGTACTTTCTTTATTCAATAAAAGTGGGCCAAAAAATCCAGAAATTGTATTTCCCTGACTGGACTCAATGGCAAGCACTACACAGTAAATCCCACACAATATAAAAAAAAAATCTATATATATATATATATATATATATATATATATATATATATATATATATATATATACACACAGTTGTGCTCATATGTTTACATATCGTGGCAGAATTTATGATTTCTTGGCAATTTTTCAGAGAATATGAAAGATCAAATAAAAACTTTTCTTTCACTCATGGTTAGTGTTGTTTGATAATAAATGGATTCAACTGTGTTTACTCTTTTTAAATCATAATCCCAACAGAATCTACCCGAATGACCCTGATCAAAAGTTTACATACCCCAGTTCTTAATACCGTGTATTGCCCCCTTTAACATCAATGACAGCTTGAAGTCTTTTGTGATATTTGTGGATGAGGCTCTTTATCTTCTCAGATGGTAAAGCTGCCCATGCCTCTTGGCAAAAAGCCTCCAGTTCATGCAAGTTCTTGGGCTGTCTTGCATGAACTGCATGTTTGAGATCTCTCCAGAGTGGCTCAATGATATTTAGGTCAGGAGACTGAGATGGCCACTCCAGAACCTTCACTTTATTCTGCTGAGAGAGGTCGACTTGGCCTTGTGTTTTGGATCGTTGTCATGTTGGAATGTCCAAGTAGGTCCCATGCGCAGCTTCCTGGCTGATGAATGCAAATGTTCCCCCAGTATTTTTTGATAACACACTCCATTCATCTTTTTAATTCTTTATTTTATTTTCAAAATTTTTTATTACAGGCAAGGAAAGGGGAAACAACAATATCATAGATATAAAAAAACATAACCATTATATTTTAATGGATTCTTTCTCTTTCCTGCTATTATCCTGTCAAAAAAAAGAACCCTGTTATCCTAATTCTTTACCTTACGTAATTTCACTTTTCCCACTTTTCTCCCCAACTCAACCCATGCCCTCCTGGCCCTCCCATCCACACACCGTTTGTTCTGCAAACGGTGTGTGGATCTGTTCTGCTTCTCACACCTTGGTCCTATTTCTTTTTCCCATGAACTGCACGTTTGAGATCTCCCCAGAGTGGCTCAGATATTGAGGTCAGGAGACCTAGATGGCCACTCCAGAACCTTCACTTTATTCTGCTGTAGCCAATGAGAGGTCGACTGGGCCTTGTGTTTTGGATCATTGGCATGTTGAAATGTCCAAGTATGTCCCATGTGCAGCTTCCTGGCTGATGAATGCAAATGTTCCCCCAGTATTTTTTGATAACATACTGCATTCATCTTGCCATCAATTTTGACCAAATTTCCTGTGCCTTTTGTATCTCACACATCCCCAAAAACATCAGCAATCCACACCATTTTTCACAGTAGGAATGTTGTACCTTTCATCATAGGCCTTGTTAACTCCTCATTTTTGTAGTTGTGGCCAAAAAGCGAAATTTTGGTCTCATCACTCCAAATGGCTTTGTGCCAAAAGGTTTGAGGCTTCTCTATGTGCTGTTTGGCGTATTGTAAGCGGGATACTTTGTGGCATTTCCGTAGTAATGGCTTTCTTCTAGCGTACATTAGACTGAAGGCACACTTTCAGGTCCATTTCATGTGGTAAGTTTTATGTTAACTCTGAATGTTATCCATATCCGTATCGGCCATAGGGTTCCAACCATAAATATATATACATATGACTTAATGACTTAGACATTTAGTAGATAGGCAACTCCTATCCTCAAATGGATTAGTGGTTCCAAATTAATAACTACTGCAGTAGGGAGCAGACACAAAAGATACGCTCAGCATCTTTCCAAATAACTGTTCTGCTTTATTATGACACATTTGAAGGTTTTTATACACATGATTATGTAGATATCACATTAATATTACAATTGTACGTTTATGGCAACAAGGGGAATTACATAGGCAGGCTAATTCTAATCAGGACTCGAAAGAATGCAAAACATGTACTGAAAACATTATTAGTGCTGTGTGCACAGTGAGGGCAGTGTGCAATACATATAAAATAGAATACAATTATATACAGAACTTACAAATTTCCGGATGTCCATAAATCCAAAATATTCTTCTGCTTATACCACTGCACTTACAAGGAAAAGAGGTACATCGTTTCACAATCCACACATTCTGCTTTGGATTTCAAAAATAAAATAAAAATAAAAACAAAAGGACCAACAATCTGTATGATGGACCAGAAAGTGCTCAGCCACATCAAAAACTATAAAACAACTGGCTGCAGGTGGCATCTATCCTAACAGGGTGTGTGGACTTGATGTGATGGGTCTGTTATATTTACTGTAAATATTATTTATTATTACTCTCACATCATGGACCACACATCAAGTTATTATCAGACCTTAAGATTTCATTTTTGTAGAAAAACTTCTTATGTATCTCATCCATCTTGGCTTTGTTAAACATTATGGCAGCTGTATTCCAATTAACAACCTAATCTTAATCTTTTTTTCTTTCCACTCAATAAATGTAAAATTACAAAATTGTTATCTTAATCTAAACTAATCTAATTTTTATCAATTTCCCCATCAACCTGGATTTCATTTCCAACCAAAGGTTGTCTAAACCAGTTTCAATATATCTATATTATCAATAAAATTGTTAAACTCATGTTAGAAATTAATACTCATTATTACTTAATTTTACTTAATTTCCCTTTTTTAAATGCAATGTTTCCACTATCAACGGATATTTAATTTGTGTAATACATGGTTAAATGTAACCTTCATTTTACCATGTTTGGAAAACAGATTAAAAAACAATTGTGGTCACATTGTTTATCATTAGATTCGTTAACCGGGCACATTTTCTTATAAATGTTTTATCCAAAAAACTGAAATTGGCATGGTGTCCTTGCAGCTTATCACTGACCTCTCATCCCAGCCACATTCTTTCAGGAGAGAACAAAGGAGGGGGTCACATCTGTGTACATGACACACACAAGCGACAGACCTAAAGTTTCCAGCATACACACACATACACAAATATCTCTCTAAAATCGCTTACATTTTTCCCATTTGTACACAACACATGCATATCATGCTCTCACCTTCTTTTAATCCTTTTAATATTTCCTTGCTTAACTTCTGCTTTCCTTATTTTGTTCTGATATCCTTTGCATCCAATGTATTGTAATACCATACTTCACATACTGTACCTTCTACGATCAGACGGGCAGCTATAGTGCTCATCCCATCTTCCCTCTCTGTCAACATATAAAGTATTCTGTTTTAACTCTCATTTCGCAGTTTTTTTACTTTACTATTTGTAGTGCCTGACCCCAAATTCATCCCACAACTTAACATCAAAATGTCCCTTTCTGTCTAGTGTTAATTTTCACCCTTGATCCATACTGCTGCTCACTAGGGATGAGCTGAACACCCCCCGGTTCGGTTCGCACCAGAACTTTCGAACGGACCCCAAATTCGTACGAACTATAGAAACCCATTGAAGTCTATGGGACTCGAACGTTCGAAATTAAAAGTGCTAATTATGCAAGATACTGTCCTAAAAAGGGTTTGGGGACCTGGCTCCTGCCCCAGGGGACATGGGTCAATGCCTAAAATGTTTTTAAAAATGGCCGTTTTGGCAAGAGCACTGATTTTAATGAAGATTAAAGTGAAAAAAAAAGTGAAATATTCCTTTAAATATGGTGCCTGGGGGGTGTCTGTAGTATGCCTGTGAAGTGCCACGTGTTTCCCGTGTTTAGAACAGTCCCTGCACAAAATGACATTAAACGGAAATAACATCATTTAAAACTGCTTGCGGTTTTAATGTTATATCTGGTTCCTGCAATATGGTTGAAAATCATTGAGAAAAATGGCATGGGTAGCCCTCCCTGCCCATTACCAGCCCCTTTGGGTCTTGTACGCATATTAAGGGGAACCCAGTACCCATATTTAAAAAAGGAAATGCGTGTGGCCCCCAGGCCCTATATACTCAGAACAGCAGTATACAGGCGGTGCAAACAAGACAGGGACTGTGTAGGTTTGTTGTGTTAAGTTGAATCTGTTTGTAATTTTCAACTGGTACATTTTTAAAGTGTAGCTCCAGTCAAAAAAAATATTTTTAAGCTTTTTGGAAAATATAGGGAAGGGTTATCACCCCTGTATAATTTGTTTTGTCGTACCTCTTTTTTCATCTCACTTGCTGTTGTCTCCTTCCCTTTGCAAGTAGGAGATGTTTGTAAGTTGGATGTTTGAAAGTAGGGGCCTGCCCTATATGCTCTGCAGAAATGGCCGAACAAGGTGTTGGTTTTGCCACAACATTGTAAGCCCTGAAAGTGACTCTTGGTGGGCGCTGGAGCGCCCTGCTGTGAACGATTATATCAAGAATTGTAATTACATGCCATTGTTGAACAGTGGTAGAAAAATTGACCTTTGGTGGTTGTGATGCTGGTGCCACAACACTATAAGTCCTCACAGTTACTCTGGGTGGGCACAGGAACGGGCCCTCCTGTGAAATATTATATCAAGAATTGTAATTACATGTCCCTGTTAAACAGGGGCAGAAAAATTGGGCCTTAGGCACTGGTGCTGGTGCCACCACACTGCAACCTCTCCCATATACTCTATTTTTATTGCAGGAATTAGCCCTGCTGCAAAGCATTGCATCAAAAATTGTAATTAAACGCCCCTGTTAAACAGGGGCAGAAAAATTGGGCCTTAGGCACTGGTGCTGGTGCCACCACACTGCAACCTCTCCCATATACTCTATTTTTATTGCAGGAATTAGCCCTGCTGCAAAGCATTGCATCAAAAATTGTAATTAAACGCCCCTGTTAAACAGGGGCAGAAAAATTGGGCTGATGGCATCACCCAGAAATGTTCTTCCAACATATCAGCGGAGGAGGAAGACGATAGACAATCAACATAACAGGACAGTCACTCAGCATCAGCATAGGCAGTCTTGAAGGGATGTGATATTTCAAAAAAAAAAAATTTCGGTTACATCAGCTTCAGGTGCTTGGTAGCTGTGGGTGATCCAAGACTGATTCACCTTGATGAAGGTCAGTCGATCAACTGATTCGGTGAACAGGCGCACCCTGTGATCGGTAACAAAGCCACTAGCAGCACTGAAGGTGCGTTCCGAAATAACGCTGGATGCAGGACAGGCCAGTAGCTCAATTGCATACTGTGCAAGCTCTGGCCAGTGATCCATCCTCAAGACCCAGTAAGCCAGAGGATTTTCGGTGGGAAAGGTGTCCAAGTCTGACCTTGCCCCTAGGTATTCCTGCACCATGTAAATCAGACGCTGGCGATGGTTGCTGGAACCGATCATACCTTGGGGCTGCGGACTAAAAAATTGTCTGAAAGCATCAGTCAGACGGCCACCTTCTCTACCGCTCCTTCTGACCGATGCCTCAGCAACACGTTGTCCAGGACCAGGAGTTTGTAACCTCCCAGTCTCTGGGAACGAGTTGCACAGACCTTTCTGCAAGGCCTCCCGGAGATGTCTCATCCTCTGCTCCCTCTGCGATGGCAAGATAAGGTCGGCAACCTTACCCTTGTACCGTGGATCAAGGGGAGTGGCCAGCCAGTAATGGTCCCTCTCCTTGATCCGAAGAATACGAGGATCCTTCCGCAGGCTTTGCAGGATCAGGGAGGCCATGCAGTGTAGGTTAGCTGAGGCATTCGGTCCGGAGTCCTCTGGGTCACTAAGGACAACATGATCCGCAGCTACCTCCTCCCAGCCACGTACAAGTCCACGTGTTTCTTGTGACTGTAAATCATCCCTACAAGACTGCTGCTGCTGCTGCTGATGCTGAGTGCCAGCCTCCACCTCCATGCTGACACAATCATCCTCCTCCTCCTCTTCCTCCTCCTCATCCTCTTCCTGTGTGATGGGTGGCAAGGGCAGGAACACTGTCTGGATAAAGGGGGCCTTGAGAGGCAAGGAAGTCCTCCTCTTCCTGCCTCTGTTCTGCCTCAAGTGCCCTGTACATTATTCCACGCAGCGTATGCTCCAAGAGGTGGACAAGAGGTACAGTGTCACTGATGCATGCACGGTCACTGCTCACCATCCTTGTGGCCTCCTCAAACGGTGACAGGACAGTGCATGCATCCTTGGTCATGCCCCACTGGCGTGGTGAGAAAAAACCGAGCTCCCCTGACCCTGTCCTGGTGCCATAGTCGCACAGGTACTCATTGATGGCCCTCTGCTGCGTGTGCAGCCGCTGCAGCATGGCCAACGTTGAGTTCCACCTGGTGGGCATGTCACATATAAGGCGGTTCTTGGGCAGGTTCAACTCCTTTTGGAGCTCAGCCAGCCGAACACAGGCATTAAATGATCGGCGGAAATGCATACAGACTTTCCTGGCCTGCTTCAGGACATCCTGTAAGCCCGGGTACCTGCCCAAGAACCGCTGCACCACCAGGTTAAGGACGTGAGCTACACAGGGCACATGGGTCAGTTGTCCCTGTCGGAGGGCGGAGAGGAGGTTGGTGTTATTGTCGCGAACCACCATTCCTGGCTTAAGCTGTCCTGGCGTCAACCACCTCTCGGCCTGCCCCTGCAGAGCTGACAAAACATCCACCCCAGTGTGGCTCCTGTCCCCCAAACAAACCAGCGCAAGCACGGCATGGCATCGTTTTGCCTGCGTACTTGCGTAGCCCCTGGAACGCCTACGGAGCATCGCTGGTTCTGAGGACAGAGCACTGGAAGAGGCCATGGAGGAAGAAGAAGAGGAGGGGGTGGAGGAGAGAGGTGTGTCACAACCAATAGTAGCATTTTGGAGGCGTGGTGGTGGAACAACCTCCAACACTACTGCACCTTGTCCTGCATCCTTCCCAGCTGCCAGAAGAGTGACCCAATGGGCCGTGAAAGACAGGTAACATCCCTGTCCATGCCTGCTGGACCATGAGTCAGCGGTAATATGCACCTTACCGCTGACCGCCCTGTCCAGCGAGGCAAGGACATTGCCTTCCACATGCTGGTAGAGAGCCGGAATCACCTTCCGTGAGAAAAAGTGGCGTTTGGGGACCTGCCACTGAGGAACCGCACATTGTACAAACTCACGGAAGGGGGCCGAGTCTACCAACTGAAAAGGCAGCAGTTGAAGTGCTAGCAATTTAGCCAAGCTAGCATTCAACCGCTGGGCATGTGGATGGCTGGGAGTGAACTTCTTTCGCCGGTCCAGCAGCTGGGGCAGGGACATTTGCCTGCTATAATCGGACGTGGGTGTACTGCTAGCAGAGTGCCCGGAAGCACTTGGCTGTGACACACCTAATTCTACACCTTCATTCCTCTCAGAGCAGGTTTCAGAAAGGACTGAAGGTCTAGTGGGGTTGGAGATGCCAGCTGATGAGGAGCAAGGAGAGGTCCGCTTTGTTCTTTGGTGTGGGTCTTTGAGGTACGCTTGCCAATGAGCTGCATGGCAGGCCAACATATGTCTGGTCAAGCATGTGGTGCCCAAGCGGCTGATGTTTTGGCCACGTGAGATACGCTTGAGACATATGTTGCAAATAGCAGCAGTGCGATCTGATGCACTCGTCTCAAAAAAGGCCCACACCAAAGAACTTTTAGAATAACGCGCAGAGGCAGCGCCCTGCACAGGCGGAGCTCTGCGGTGTGATTCAGTCGGTCTGCTGCCCCTAAGCTGGCCCCCGGAGGGCATCCTGCCTCGTTGGACATGTGCCTCCTCCTCCTCTCTCCTACCAGGCACCCACGTGGAGGCAGTGCCCTCATCATCCCCTCCCTCTTCATCGCTGTAGCAAACCTGGCAATATGCTGCAGCTTGTGGAACATGACTGCCAGATTGCTGTCCTTCTTGAGCATCCCCTCTATCTGCATTCACGCTACTGCCTTCCTCTAGCTGAGTGTCATCATCAGAGGCTACAAAACACTGGGCATCCTCCTCTAGCATGTACCCAACACTGTGCTCAAAGAGTTCAGGAGACTCCTCAGGAGGACGTGGTGGGTCTAGGGAAGGAGTCACTGATGATGACATTGAGACGAGGGAAGACGATGCGTTGGCAGCTGCTTTGCTAGTACCCTGAGACTGGGTGAGAGAGGATGAGGAGGATGAAGATGGCTTGGTCATCAACTATACCAAGTCATTGGCATGTTGCGGTTCAACATGTCCAGCTGCCGAAAAGAAGGACAAGCGTGTCCCATGGCCACGTGCTGATGACAATGCACCGCGTCCACGACCAGCACTGTTGTCTCTAGACACAGAGCCTGCTTGCCCTCTTTTATCGGCTCGCGCCTGTCTGCCTCTCCTTGCTGGCCTTCCAGACATGGTAATGGCCTGAAGGGAGTTGGGTAAAACAGCAGTTGGGTAGTGTATATTGTGCTGGAGGCACACAACACCCACTATGTAGGTGGATAAAGCGGTGTGTACTGGGTACAGAGCACGCAGACAGCACGCACAAGCTCCTAACACTACTGACTGCAAGCGCTATTATAAAAGATAGATCACTAGCTATATAGGTGAGGTGAATATAGCGGTGTATACTGCGGTCAGGGCAAGCAGACAACAACCACTACAGAAGAGCAAGATCGAAAATCGGCCGATAACGATCGGTGTGTACTGTGTTGAAGGTACACAGAACACCCACTAACTGCTTCAGACGCCAACACACTACACAAGGCTGCCGCGCTGGCGGCCTTATATAGTGTGGGGCGTGTACTACACAGCCTGAGCTATGATTGGCCACAGGCATCCTGCCTGTGACCAATCATGGCTCTCCTCACTGCTGGCGCTGTGATTGGCCAAGCATGCGGGGTCACAGTGCATGCTTGGCCAATCATGAGCCAGCAATGCACTGCGATGACGAACCCATAATGTTCGGAATTCACCGAACGGGCGAACAGCCGATGTTCGAGTCGAACGTATGTTCGACTCGAACACGAAGCTCATCCCTACTGCTCACATAGATAGCTGTTTCTCTAGCTGTTTACTCTGCATGATTCTTAGTCCCTGTGGACTTTGGTGGTAACCCAGTTACCCATTGTGGATCCCTGTCCACTTTAACCATTAATCTAAGGGCTCAGTATAGGCAGAACCACACCTTTGGTTCATATATAGCACTCCTCTCATGCTGGACATTTTTGAGGGTCTCTTACCCTTCATTCCCTTACTTAATTTAATGCTCATAATGACTGGCCAGTCTTCTTGTCTATACCCTCTTGCCTCTAAACTACTTTATCTAGCAGATGTACTACATATACCTGTGAACAGCACAATTCTTCCCTTTATTATGTATAACACTCCGATGGACAGTAGACAATTACAACATAATATATAACCACCAATCAATACAGTTTGATTAAGGGGAGTAAAATAGATACCCTTTGTCCCAAAAATGCCTTACCAATCAAGGAAGTCTGATAACTCAAATGTAAGCAAAAGGCTTACCTCAGCCGGCTGATTATGAGAAATTCCTGTATCGTCTCAAGCTCCTCGTTTTGGATAGTTAGGGTCACCTGGAAACCCCTCCTGGCTGGCTCGCCACCTGACTTAGACATTTAGTAGATGGGCAACTCATATCCTCAAATTGATTAGTGGTTCCAAATTAATAACTACTGCAGTAGGGAACACACACAATGAAGCATTTGAAGGTTTTTATACACATGATTATGTAGGCATCACATTAATATTACAATTGTACATGTATGGTAACAAGGGGCCTTACATAGGCAGGCTAATTCTAATCAGGACTCGAAAGAATGCAAAACATGTACTGAAAACATTTTTAGAGCTGTGTGCACAGTGAGGGCAGTGTGCAATACATATAAAATAGAATACAATTATATACAGAATTTACAAATTTCCATTATAATATATACACACACACACATACACACACAGCAACATATTTTGTTTTGTTATTCGAAGCGTTAGGTAAACTTCATTTATACTGTATTCGGGTATTCTAGGTATATCCGAATAACAAAAAATTTGCCTGGATAATAATCCAGAACGAAACAAACCACACATTTTTATTAGTCGTGCACTCCACAAACCTGGCCTTTATAGGAAAGTGGTACGAAGAAAGCCATTGTTGAAAGAAATCCATAAGAAGTCCTGTTTGCAGTTTGTGAAAAGCCATATGGGGGACACAGTAAACATGTGGAAGGTGCTCTGGTCAGATGAGACCAAAATTGTACTTTTTGCCCTAAAAGCAAAATGCTACGTGTGGAGGAAAACTAACACTGCACATCACCCTGAAGACACTATCCTTATCGAGAACATTTTTGGTGGCAACATCATGTTGTGGGGATGCTTTTCTTCAGCATGGAGAAGAAAGATGGTCAGAGTTAATGGGAAGATGGATTCAGCCAAATAAAGGGCAATCTTAGAAGAAAACCTGTTATGACGCGTACACACGACTGGATTTTCCATCGGAATGAACTCTAACGGACTTTTCGACTGACTTTTCAATGGAGTTCCGACGGATTTCCACTGAAACGGACTTGCCTACACATGATCACACCAAAGTCTGATCGTTTAATTAGATTACGTATGACGGGACTAGAAAAAGGAAGTTCAATAGCCAGTAGCCAATAGCTGCCCTTGCGTCGTTGTTGGTCCGTCGGACCTGCATACAGACGAGCAGTGGCGTAACTAGGACCTTCAGGGCCCCGATGCAGGAAACCATGGCGGCCCCCCCCCCCCCGACCTCCGGACAGGGCTCTTTTCTCCGAGCCCGATGGTGGAACACCAGGGCCCAGTCCCAAGTGGGTGGCTGCATATAAAGGAACCGATTTAAAAAACATCAATTACAGCCACTGTGCCCATCAAACGCCACCACTGTACCATCTAATGCCACCACTGTACCATCTAATGCCACCACTGTACCATCAAATGTCACTACTGTGCCCATCAAACTCTGCCGCTGTGCCCAAATGCCACTGCTGTGCCCATCAAATGCCACCGCTGTGCCCATCAAATGCCGCCACTGTGCCCATCAAATGCTACCACTGTGCCCATCAAATGCTGCTACTGTGCCCATCAAATGCTGCTACTGTGCCCATCAAATGCTGCCACTGTGAATCCCCACTGCCCGCTCACTGTCTGCCCGCCACTTACCCTGTCTTGGTGGGGCAGCGGGTAACGGCCATGAGCGGGGTCCTCCATGCAGCTACTGCCATCCTCATCTCCCGTCCTCTCCTCCTGATGGGCGTCCAATAGCTGTGTCTATCGTTTCAGCCAATCAAGTGATGGGTAAAAGACCCGCACACCTGATTGGTGGAGAGGCGGTTCAGTGTTAGGAAAGTGAATATTAATTCACTTTTCTAACACACCTGGCTGGGTAGACTGTGAGCGTCAAGCATGGCGCTCGCAGTTCACCTATTTTGAAGCCTATTATAGCCCATGGCTCTAATCAGGCGCTACAAAAACACCCCCCGTCGCTGTAATTCAGGCACCCCAAAAGGAACCAGACACCTAAATATGGGGGTGGCAGCGGTGGCCATGGATAGATTCATGCTATGCTATGCATGAATCTATCCATTGGTCATAGAGGGGGTGGAACCTGTGCACCCTTTTGGATGCACCGCCACTGATAAACACATGCACACACACATGCATACATACACATACATATATGAACACACACACACATACATACATGCATGCTCTCACACACACATACAAGCATGTTCACACACACTCACACACATACAAGCATGCTCACACGCACACACACAAGCATGCTCACACACACACACATACATTAATGCTCACACACACACACATACATTAATGCTCACACACACACACATACATGCTCACATACACACACACATACATACAAGCATGCTCACGCACACAGATATAAGCATGCACGCACACAGATACAAGCATGCTCGCACACACACACATACATGCATGCTCACACACACATACATGCATGCTCACACACACACATACATGCATGCTCACACACACACACACACACACATACATGCATGCTCACACACATACATGCATGCTCACACACACACACACACACACACACATACATGCTCACACACACATACAAGCATGCTCACACACACACACACACACACATACAAGCATGCTCACACACAAGCATGCTCACGCACACACAAGCATGCTCACACACATGCACATACAAGCATGCTCACACACACATACAAGCATGCTCACACACATACATACAAGCATGCTCACACACACGCACATATGAGCATGCTCACACACACATACATAAAAGCATGTTCACACACACACACACACACACAAGCATGTTCACTCATACAAGCATGCTCACACACACACATAAAAGCATGTTCACTCATACAAGCATGCTTACACACACACAAGCATGTTCACTCATACAAGCATGCTCACACACACACACATAAAAGCATGTTCACTCATACAAGCATGCTCACACACACATACAAGCATGTTCACTCATGCAAGCATGCTCACACACACACACATACAAGCATGTTCACTCATACAAGCATGCTCACACACACACATACAAGCATGTTCACTCATACAAGCATGCTCACACACACACATACAAGCATGTTCACTCATACAAGCATGCTCACACACACACATACAAGCATGTTCACTCATACAAGCATGCTCACACACACACATACAATCACAAATACAGTAGATAGGCTTATTAACCAGTTGCCGACCGCCGCACGCCGATGTACGTCGGTAGAATGGCACGGGCAGGCATAAGGACATACATGTACGTCCCTTGCCTCCCGCGGGTCGGGGGCCCGATCGGGCCCCCGCCCGGTGCCTGCGGCGGTCGGTTTTCGTCCGGGAGCGATCCGGGACGAGGGGGCGGCCATTCATTCATGGCCACCCCCTCGCGATCGCTCCCGACGAATAGAAATCCCCGGTGACATCACTTCCTGTCCTGTAATGTAAACACAGGAGAGGAAGTGATGTATTCTCTCCTCCGTGTCGGTATTTTTCGTTCCGACACGGAGGAGAGCGGATCGGTGAGTTGCACCAACACTCTACACACACAGTAGAACATGCCAGGCACACTCACACCCCCCCTTTACCCCCGATCACCCCCCCAATTACCCCTGCCCCCCAGTCACAGTGACACCAATGTAATTTTTTTTTTATTTTTTTATTTTTTTTGCATTGGTGTCATTTGTGACTGTAATAACTGTTAGGGCAGTTAGAGTTAGCCCCCTTTAGTTCTAATGTACCCCCCTAACCCCCCCAATAAAGGTTTAACCCCGTGATCACCCCCCGTCGCCAGTGTCACTAAGGCTGGGTTCACATTGTAGCGGTTTATGAGAACGAATGTGATTCGCACCGCACTGCAGTGCAAATCACATCCGATCTCTGTGCGATTCGAGTTCAGCCATTCGCCGCACCCGCCGCACCCGCCACACCCGCCGCACCCGCCGCAAATTCGCACGGGACCCTTTTTTTGGCCCGCAGCAGAATCGGATCGCATGGGTGTTCACACCATGCGATCCGAGTTTGCAGATCGCACTGCGATATGCGAACTGATCTGGGGGTGTCAGTAACATTTCACTGACACTCCCAGCAGTTCGCATAGGGCAGTGTGAACTGCCGCCGGGAGGCATGCGATGCGGGAACCCGCCGCGGATTCGTGGCGTTCCCGCATCGCTCCAGTGTGAACCCAGCCTAATAAGCGATCGTTTTTCTGATCGCTGTATTAGTGTCACAGGTGACGCTAGTTAGGCAGGTAGGTATTTAGGTTCGCTGCAGCTTTTTATAGCGCCAGGGACCCCCATATACTACCGCATAAAGCCCCCTAATTGCCCCCTAGTTAACCCTTTCACCAGTGATCACCATATAACTGTTACAGGTGACGCTGGTTGGTTAGTTATTTTTTTATAGTTTCAGGGCACCCGCCATTTATTACCTAGTCTCACTAGTGTACCCCTAAATTTAGGGGTGTCTACTTTCCAAAATGGGGTCATTTGGGGGGGGTTTGTGCCATCTTGGCATTTTATGGCCTTCAAAACTGTAACGCCCTTAGACAGCCTGAAGGCGGTGCTTGGTTTTCGGGGCCCCGTACGCGGCTAGGCTCCCAAAAAGTCCCACATATGTGGTATCCCCGTACTCAGGAGAAGCAGCAGAATTTATTTTGGGGTGTCATTTCACATATGCCCATGGCATGCGTGAGCAATATATCATTTAGTGACAACTTTGTGAAAAAAAAAAAAATATATTTTTTTTAATTTTCCCGCAACTTGTGGCAAAATATAAAATATTACATGGACTCAACATGCCTCTCAGCAAATAGCTTGGGGTGTCTACTTTCTAAAATGGGGTCATTTGTGGGGGTTTTGTGCCATCTTGGCATTTTATGGCCTTCAAAACTGTAATAGGTAGTGAGAAGTGAACTCAAAAATTTACGCCCTTAGAAAGCCTGAAGGCGGTGCTTGGTTTTCGGGGCCCCGTACGCGGCTAGGCCCCCAAAAAGTCCCACATATGTGGTATCCCCGTACTCAGGAGAAGTAGCAGAATTTATTTTGGGGTGTCATTTCACATATGCCCATGGCATGCATGAGCAATATATCATTTAGTGACAACTTTGTTAAAAAAAAAAAAAAAAAAAAGTTTGTAATTTTCCCGCAACTTGTGGCAAAATATAAAATATTCCATGAACTCAACATGCCTCTCAGCAAATAGCTTGGGGTGTCTACTTTCTAAAATGGGGTCATTTGTGGGGGTTTTGTGCCATCTTGGCATTTTATGGCCTTCAAAACTGTAATAGGTAGTGAGAAGTGAACTCAAAAATGTACGCCCTTAGAAAGCCTGAAGGCGGTGCTTGGTTTTCGGGGCCCCGTACGCGGCTAGGCTCCCAAAAAGTCCCACATATGTGGTATCCCCATACTCAGGAGAAGCAGCAGAATTTATTTTGGGGTGTCATTTCACATACGCCCATAGCATGTGTGAGCAATATATCATTTAGTGACAACTTTGTGTAAAAAAAAAAAAAAAAAATTTTTTTTTGTCATTATTCAATCGCTTGAGGCAAAAAAATAAAATATTCAATGGGCTCAACATGCCTCTTATCAATTTCCTTAGGGGGTCTACTTTCCAAAATGGGGTCATTTGGGGGGGTTTTGTACTGCCCTGCCATTTTAGCACCTCAAGAAATGAGATAGGCAGTCGTAAACTAAAAGCTGCGTAAATTCCAGAAAACGTACCTTAGTTTGTAGATGTGACAACTTTTGCGCAAACCAATAAATATACAATTATTGACTTTTTTTTTACCAAAGACATGTGGCTGAATACATTTTGGCCTAAATGTATGACTAAAATTGAGTTTATTGGATTTTTCTAATAACAAAAAGTAGAAAATATCATTTTTTTTCAAAATTTGCGGTCTTTTTACGTTTATATCGCAAAAAATAAAAATCGCAGAGGCAATCAAATACCATCAAAAGAAAGCTCTATTTGTGGGAAGAAAAGGACGCAAATTTTGTTTGGGTACAACATTGCATGACCGCGCAATTACCAGTTAAAGCAGCGCAGTGCCAAAGTGTAAAAAGACCTCTGGTCATTTACCAGCAAAATGGTCCGGTCTGAAAGTGGTTAAAAAAAAAACAGCAGACATTTACCTCTTCCTGGCGGGTACTGCACTCTAGGGGGAGACAAAGAGCACACACTGCTTTCACTAAGCCTAATGTGAGGAGCTGCCGCACAGTGCCGATTTCAGTTCGGCTGATGATTGTGAGCTCCTCTCAGCCTTCCCTCCTATCGCAGAAGTACAGGGGGCCCTCGGGCCCCCTGCAGCAAGGGGCCCAGTCGCCATGGCGATCTTGGCGACCCCTATAATTCCGCCACTGCAGACGAGCGGTTTTCTCGATAGGAACTGGTTCCGGCGGAAAGATTTGAAACATGTTCTATTTCTAAAGTCTGTCAGATTTTCCAACAGAAAAGGTCAGATGAAGCCGACACACAATCAAATTGTCCGACGGATTCGTCCCATTGGAACTTTGCAGTTGAAAAATCCATTTGAGTGTACACAGCATTAGAGTCTGCAAAAGACTTGAGGCTGGGGCAGAGGTTCACCTTCCAGCAGAACGACCCTAAACATACAGAGCTACAATGGAATGGTTTATATCAAAGCATATTCATGTGTTTGAATGGCCCAGTCAAAGTCCAGACCTAAATCCAATTGAGAATCTGTGGCAAGACTTGAAAATTGCTGTTCACAGATGCTTTCCATCCAATCTGACAGAGCTTGAGCTATTTTTCAAAGAAGATTGGGCAACAATTTCACTCTCTAGATGTGCAAAGCTGGTAGAGACATACCAAAAAGATTTGCAGCTGTAATTGCAGAGAAAGGTGGTTCTACAAAGTATTGACTCAGGGGGCAGAAGAGAGAAGTGCTGCAATTCCAGACAGGGTGAACTCAGTTGATCCCTAACAATAAGCCTAGGTAACTACACCTGACAGGTACATTTTTACATTTGAATTTACAGCTGAAAGCCCCATGCTGTGAACAACTGAGCCAAATACTTGAAGCGCTAGGAGTGAATGTTTTAATTTTCTGACGACCATATTTTTTGCAACAGCCTCACTATAGTGTAGAGACCTAATAAAATGCTGTGAGCTTTCCAGGAGAGTTCTTGCTCACACTAATTCCTAATGGAACTTCATGAAAGTTGAGTTGACATTGAATGCCTGTACTGAATAGTTCATAAGTTGCATTTATTGTCTTGACCTACCTTTTGTGGTTTAGAACATTATCCTGCTAAAACTTTGTACTTTCCATCTACATATTTGTGTTGGTGTGCCAATTATTACAGCAGAAAAGCAATGAAGCAAAGAGTGTACACTATAAGCTGGGTTTGGGTTACTGGGCACAATCTATATGGGTCACTGCTAGAATGTATTTTTTTCCTCTCTTCACACGTCTGTAAACTTGAAAATGTTGAATACTTTCTTGCCACACAGGGTTTACTTTATGAAATTAATTGTTGAAATCCCAGCAGAACCTGCACTGTAATATCACTTTCATAGCAGTCTAACCCAGTGGTTCTCAACCGGGGTTCCGCGGAATCCTAGGGTTCTGAGAGAGGTCCCCAGGGGTTCCATGGCGATCTGACTGTCAGTCAGGCAGCTGACAGGAGGATCACACAGGTAGAGATAGGCAGGGAAGCGGCTGGCATCCTATTGGCTGGAGCGCGCTGTTCCCTGCAGGTCTCTCCTCCCCTCTTGTCCTTCCCGAGTAAGTGACATCACCTGCGGTGGACAGGATAGGAGGAGGAGGGGCCGAGGGGGAACAGCGCACCACTGGAGGAGAAATTAAATGTGCTCTGAAGCCAGAAGAAAGCCACAGGTACTGTGCCCAGCTGTGTCCCCCCCCCCCCCACCCCCCACAATGTGCCCATTAGTCTGCCCCATGTAATGTCCCATGTCATGTCCCTCACCCCATGTAATATGCCCTGTCCCCTGTCCCATGTAATGTGCCCTGCCCCATGTAATGTCCCATGTAATGTGCCCTGCCCCATGTAATGTGCCCTGCTCCATGTAATGTGCCATGCCTCATATAATGTGCCCTGCACCATGTAATGTACCCTGTCCCATGTAATGTGCCACGTCTCATGTAATGTGCAGTGTCCCATGTAATGTGCCCTGTCCCATGTCCCATGTAATGTCCCCTGTCATGTGCCCTGTCCCATTTAATGTGCCCTGCCCCATGTAATGTCCCATGTAATGTGCCCTGTCCCATGTAATGTGCCCTGCCCCATGTAATGTGCCCTGTCCCATGTCCCATGTAATGTCCCCTGTCATGTTCCCTGTCCCATGTAATGTCCCATGTAATGTGCTCTGCCCCATGTAATGTCCCATATAATGTGCCCTGTCCCATGTAATGTGCCCTGTCGTGTGCCCTGACCCATGTAATATACCCTGCCCCATGTAATGTGCCCTGCCCCATGTAATGTGCCCTGTCCCATATAATGTGCTCTGCCCATGTAATGTGCCCTGTCATGTGCCCTGCGCATGTAATGTGCCCTGCCCCATGTAATGTGCCCTGCCTCATGTAATTTGCCCTGCCCCGCCCCATGTAATGTGCCCTGTCCCATGTAATGTCCCATGTTATGTGCCCTTCCCCATGTAATGTCCCATGTAATGTGCCCTGCTCCATGTAATGTAACCTGTCCCATGTAATGTGTCGTTTCTCATGTAATGTGCCCTGCCCCATGTAATGTACCCTGTCCCATGTAATGTGCCCTGTCCCATGTCCCATGTAATGTCCCCTGTCATGTGCCCTGTCCCATGTAATGTGCCCTGTCCCATGTAGTGTGCCCTGCCCCATGTAATGTGCCCTGTCCCATGTCCCATGTAATGTCCCCTGTCATGTGCCCTGTCCCAATTAATGTGCCCTGCCCCATGTAATGTCCCATGTAATGTGCCCTGTCCCATGTAATGTGCCCTGCCCCATGTAATATCCCATGTAATGTGCCCTGCCCCATGTAATGTGCCCTGTCCCATGTAATGTGCCCTGCCCCATGTAATGTGCCCTGTCCCATGTAATGTCCCCTGTTATGTGCCCTGTCCCAATTAATGTGCCCTGCCCCATGTAATGTCCCATGTAATGTGCCCTGTCCCATGTAATGTGCCCTGCCCCATGTAATACCCCATGTAATGTGCCCTGCCCCATGTAATGTGCCCTGCCCCATGTAATGTCCCATGTAATGTGCCCTGCCCCATGTAATGTGCCATGTCTCATGTAATGTGCCCTGCCCCATGTAATGTACCCTGTCCCATGTCTCATGTAATGTGCCCTGCCCCATGTAATGTACCCTGTCCCATGTAATTTGCCCTGTCCCATGTCCCATGTAATGTCCCCTGTCATGTGCCCTGCCCCATGTAATATGCCCTGCCCCATGTAATGTCCCATGTAATGTGCCCTGCCCCACGTAATGTGCCCTGTCAGGTGCCCTGTCCCATGTAATGTCCCTTGTCCCATGTAATGTCCCCTGCCCCGTGTAATGTGCCCTGCCCCATGTAATATCCCATGTAATGTGCCCTGCCCAATGTAATGTCCCATGTAATGTGCCCTGTCCCATGTAATGTGCCCTGTCCCATGTAATGTGCCATGTCCCATGTAATGTACCCTGTCCCATGTAATGTGCCATGTCTCATGTAATGTGCCCCGCCCCATGTAATGTACCCTGTCCCATGTAATGTGCCCTGGCCCATGTCCCATGTAATGTCCCCTGTCATGTGCCCTGTCCCATGTAATGTGCCCTGTCCCATGTCCCATGTAATGTGCCCTGTCCCATGTAATGCCCCATGTAATGTGCCCGGCCCCATGTAATATCCCATGTAATGTGCCCTGCCCCATGTAATGTGCCCTGCCCCATGTAATGTCCCATGTAATGTGCCCTGTCCCATGTAATGTGCCCTGTCCCATGTCCCATGTAATGTCCCCTGTCATGTTCCCTGTTCCATGTAATGTCCCCTGTCATGTTCCCTGTTCCATGTAATGTCCCATATAATGTGCCCTGTCCCATGTAATGTGCCCTGTCATGTGCCCTGTCCCATGTAATGTGCCCTGTCATGTGCCCTGTCGTGTGCCCTGCCCCATGTAATGTGCCCTGTCCCATGTAATGTGCCCTGTCCCATGTAATGTGCCCTGTCCCATATAATTTGCCCTGTCATGTGCCCTGTCCCATGTAATGTGCTCTGTCCCATGTAATGTACCCTGTCCCATGTAATGTGCCCTGTCCCATATAATGTGCTCTGCCCATGTAATGTGCCCTGTCATGTGCCCTGCCCATGTAATGTGCCCTGCCTCATGTAATATCCCCTGTCATGTGCCCTGTCCCATGTAAGGTGCCCTGTCATGTGCCCTGTCCCATGTAATATCCCCTGTCATGTGCCCTGTCCCATGTAATGTGCTCTGTCATGTGCTCTGCCCCATGTAATGTGCCCTGTCCCATGTAAGGTTCTCTGTCATGTCTCCTGTCCCATGTAATGTGCTCTGCCACTTGTAATGTCCCCTGTCATGTCCCCTGTCCCATGTAATGTCCCCTGTAATGCGCTCTGAATGGATCAGCTCTGCAGGAAAAGAAAGCACGAGTTTCACATTAAATAGGTACTTTTTAATATGTATTATTTTATTTAACGCTATTTCTACAAATATTTGTTGTTAACAACAGCTCGCTGATCATGCCAATGTTCTGTGAGCTGTAGATGTGAACATTATTTAAGGGGTTCCTCGAGATCTTAAACTTTTTGCCAGGGGTTCCTCCAAGGTAAAAAGGTTGAGAAACACTGGTCTAACCTGTTCCAATTCCTGTGTAGTTTCACTTGACTAATGCATTCCAGATATCATTCCTTCCCAAATCTTTTCTTCCCTTACCTTAATACTTTTTCCCCTTTTATTTTACCATTCTATTACCTTTACTTTAAATAAATAGGTGACACAGGAGTATTTTAGAGTGAAAACTGGCCATAGCAGCCTTTTATTAACCAATATCTTTTTTTAACCAATATAAAATTAACCTCATTAATATATGTACAATATTTTTCCCAACAGTAATTTTCTCCCAGTCGATTGGTCTTTGACGGCACCCGACTTTTTACCTTTCCACTTAAACACTTTTTACCAGTACACTGCGGGACCAACTTTTACCATAACAGGCCTCCGGCCATTTATCAGCCCAGAGACAACCCCATTTCCTGCAGTGCAACCATTCCCGTATGCCAGCCTACCCTTCTGGTGGGATACACCAAAAGGGGGGCACATACCACCTATGAGCCCCCCCACCATTCCATTACATCAGTTCACTTGCCACCATCAAAGACCAAAAGACCCTGCTGCAACACTGCTATGACAACCCAATCTCCCGAAACCTGCAAAGAGAAAAACACAACAGAACACAGAAAAACAAACGCCAACCCTAAACAATGGGAGGGTGGGGGGGAACTTCCTTCCTCTGCTGATCTTCCCATCTCTGCTCCCGTTCCTGGCCAAGCCTCTCCCTTTTATCAAGCTCCTCCTCTCTTCTCCACACTGGCCCTGCTTGCTCTCCTCCTACACTCTCTCCTCTCCACATTAACCCCTTCTCATTCACTGTCCCCATTTGTCATGCCCGGCCCTCCTTTAGTCCCTGCTCTCCTATTCCATGCCTCTCTGTACGATGTAGTAGAAACAGATACAGTATGTGTCTAGGTGATTGGCAACAGTTACATTCTGATAATGTAATGTTTTCACAATGTGGTTCAGATTTATTCCTTTCTCTTTATAGTTTTCACCAGCATATTCAATATATGGAAACATACTACCCTTGACAGTTGGATCTCCCAAAACACAAGTAAGTTAAACATGCAATGATCTATAAAAGGGGACTTTAACTGCATGTATCTGAATATAAAGATTTTCCCTGCATTAAAGGTTCAGTCCATTCAAAAATATTTCAGCTAAAGATGAAGCCTGATGAAGTTATCAGCCTCTGGTCTTGGATACTTCAACAACTATACCTCATTGCCTTATTTCCCATTCAGTGGCAGTGCGTTCATAAGGGTGCACGGGTGCCACCCACTCTCTCCAGCCACCCCCCATATGTAAAATGGATAGATTCATGCATTGCTTAAATCTATCCATGGCCGCCGCCACCTCCTATTCAGGCGTCTGGCCCCTTTTATGACGCCGGGTGCCTGAATTCCAGCGGCGGGGAGGTACTTTTGAAGCACCTGATTAGAGCTATAGGCTCTAATAGGCTTCAAAAATATGAACTTGTGGTGCAGAGCATTGTGCTACGAGCCCACCCAGGTGTGTTAGCAAAGCAAATTAATATTTGCTTTGCTAACACTGAACTGCCTCTCAGCCAATCAGGGAGCGTGGGTCTAATACCCGTTACCTGATTGGCTGAAGGCACAAACATCCCTATTGGACGCCTAGCTGAACAGAGGAAGAGACGCACAGGAACCATGGAGGATGCAGGAGCCGTCGCCTGCCTGTCCGGCAGCTCGCCACCATCACCCATATGGGGTAAGTGCTGGTCTGGTGGCGGGCAAGCGGGGTGGGGGGTCACAGTGGCTGCATATTATGGGCACAGAAGCTGCATATGGTGGGCACAGAAGCTACATATGGTGGGCACAGAGGCTGCATGTGATGAGCACAGAGGATTAATCTGATGAGCACCATGGCTACATATGATAGGCACAGAGAGTACATATGATGGGCATAGAAGCTGCATATGGTGGGCACAGAGGCTGCATATGATGGGCACAATGGCTGCATATGATGGACACAGATGTTGCATATGGTGGGCACAGGTTGCATATGATGGGCACAGTGGTTGCATTTTATGGGCACAGTGGCTGCATTTGATGGCACAGTGAGGCTGCAATTTTTTTTCAGTGTGTTTCAGAATTTTTTGTTTGCGCCCCCCGCCCCCCAAATTTTTGAGCACCAGCCGTCATTGTTGCCATTTTTAGAATGGTCCGGCTCCTCCTGTTGAATTATTCATAATGTAGAAAAAATTGAGAATCCAACAGGGAGCATGGGAACCCCTCAAAAAGGCCACAGCAGGTAGTAAAGATTCTGGAACTGAAGTGTAGACATCTCACTAATAAACTGTTAAGCGGTTCATTGCTCCAACATCTTCTAAAACTGAAAGAAACTTCTAGTACATGCTGGACACACAATTTTTTATCAAGTCATCTAATGTTAAAGAGGAGTTCCACCCACTTTGAGAGGTGGTCTTAAACTAAAGACCACCCCTCATTTTTGGATATCTATTTTTTTTCTAAAGTACCTTTTTGGAAGTACTAAGTGTACTTCCATTCCACCTGGGCCATAGTGCAGGACTTCATGTCCTCTTGTGCAGCGAGGGCACCCCCCTCCCCCGCTGTCTTCTGGGACCTGTGTGTGTTATACCCCTAACTAAAATCTAGGGGAACCAATTGCCTTCAAAAGTCACCTAATTAGCAAATAGAGTCCACCTGTGTGTAATTTAATCTCAGTATAACTATAGCTGTTCTGTGAAGCCCTCACAGGTTTGTAGAGAACCTTACTGAACAAACAGCATTATGAAGGCCAAGAAACACGCCAGACAGGTCAGGGATGAAGTTGAGGATGAAAGCAAGGTTAGGTTATAAAAATATATCCCAAGCTTTGAAAATCTCACAAAGCACTGTTCAAACCATCATCCGAAAATGGAAAGAGTATGGCACAACTGCAAACCTACCAAGACATGGCCATCCCCCTAAACTGACAGGCCGGGCAAGGAGAGCATTAATCAGAGAGGCAGCCAAGAGGCTCCTGGTAACTCTAGAGGAGCTGCAAAGATTCCACAGCTCCAGTGGGAGAACCTGTCCACAGGACAACGATTAGTTGTGCACTCCACAAATCTGGCCCTCATGGAAGAGTGGCAAGAAAGCCATGGTTGACAGAAAGCCATAAGAAGAAGTCTTGTTTGCAGTTTGTGAGAAGCCATGTGGGGGACACAGCAAACATGTGGAAGAAGGTGTTCTGGTCAGATGGGACCAAACTTTTTGGCCTAAAAAGCAAAACGCTACGTGTGGCAGAAAACTAACATTGCACATCACCCTGAACACACCATCCCCACCATGAAACATGATGGTGGCAGCATCATTTTGTGGGGATGCTTTTCTTCAGCAGGGACAGCGAAGCTGGTCAGAGTTGATGGGAAGATGAATGGAGCCAAATAATGGGCAATCTTAGAAGAAAACCTGTTAGGGGGTGGAGGTTCACCCTCCAGCAGGACAACAACCCCAAACATACGGCCATAACTACAATGGAATGGTTTAGATCAAAGCATTTTCATGTGTTAGCCCTTGTACACACGGTCGGAGATTCCGACGGAATGTGTCCTATAGGATCGTTTTGTCGGATAATCCGACTGTGTAGGTCTCCATTGAACTGTTTCCGTCAGAGTATCCGACAGACCAAGTTTTCCAACTTGTCCGTAAAATTTTCCGACAAAATGCTCCAATCGGACATACTCCGATCATGTGTAGCCTACTCCGACGGACAAAGTGCCACGCATGCTCAGATCAAATTCCTAGACCAAAGCTTTTTGCTACTAGCCTGAACGTAGTGCCGTCATAACTAAATAACGTCATCACGTTATGTACAATCGGATTTTCTGACAACTTTGTCTGACCGTGTGTATGCAACAGTTTCGGACAAAATCCATCGGACAAAATCCAACGAATTTGGTTGTCAGAATGTCCTACCATGTGTACAAGGGCTTAGACTGGCCCAGTCAAAGTCCAGACCTAAATCCAGTTGAGAATCTGTGGTAAGACTTGAAAATTGCTCTTCAGACACTCTCTGACAGAGCTTGCACTAATAAGAAAACATGCATCTGCATGCTGATAATTCTGATTGCTGGGATTGCAACAATAATAAAAAACATTTGCAAGGAAAGATTAAAAATAAAAATGAAATGTAAGAAAATGGATCAAAATTTTAAAGATTGAAGAAGTGGAAAGAAAAATTCTGAGCCCCTATAGATTGAAGTCTTTAGGTAGCGTTTCAGAATAAATGCTGTAGAGGGAGCGAGGCTGCTTCAAGGGCGGACTGGGGGACCTGATCACTGTGCGGAGAGAAAGGCAGAGAAAGGAGAGAGAGGCGCCAAGCAAATCCTTAAACACCATACAATTTATTGAATAAATACACAATGTAGGGTGTACTTGCAGAGTGCTAAATCGGGTAGGTGTTTCACATGCAGCTTCAGGGGCGATGTCTCCTAGGGAGGCATCCACGAGCGCCGTATCAGCTGGCTGCTCAAGCCTTGATAAGCCTCAGAGGGATGCCGGCTGAGTGTCTCTGTGTGAGAGTAGTCCAGAGCTGTCAGACTGGGGTGCCACCTACTGCTGTGTGTGGCCAATCAGAATGCATTTTCGAAGGCACGGCCGTGCCTCCATCAGCTGATTCGTCAGCTGATCTTTCATTAACTAAAGCGATCAAAGTGCACAAAGTGTAATGCCACGTACACACGAGTGGATTTACCATCTGAAAAATCTTGGATGGTTTTTCCAACGGAATTCCGCTCAAGCTTGGCTTGCATACACACGGTCACACAAAAGTTTGCTGAATTTTCAACCACCAAGAATGCAGTGACGTACAGCACTACGACAAGCCGAAAAAATGAAGTTCAATGCTTCAGAGCATGCGTTGAATTGTTTCCGAGCACGTGTATGAATTTTGCGCGTTGGAATTGCTACACGCGATCGGAATTTCCAATCAGAACATTTTCCGACCGAAAAATTTAGAACCTGCTCTCAATCTTTTGCTGGCGGGAATTTGGCCAGCAAAACTCTGATGGAGCATACACACGGTTGCATTTTCCGACAAAAAGCTCTCATCGGTTTTTTGCTGGCTGAATTTCCAATCATGTCTACGCGGCATAAGAAAAAAAGATTAAACGATATATGTAAAGATAGGTCTATTATGAATTTAGAGTGCTAGGAAATGAAATGCTTGGGGGGTGTGACCGGATGAGGATGCGGACATGAGTGTGGGAGAGCACGACACCTCTCCCCCTCCTCCCTGTGAACAGCTGATTGGGGAGACGCTGAGCGCTGGAGGCCCAGATTTTTCACCTGATCTACAAAAATGAAAGGCTAAGTTTGGAGAAGTCAAACGCAAACTGCAACAGTTAAAACTGAACTGAAGTATGCACTGTTATATCCGGCAAGACTGCGTATAAAAGCTTGGGGGAGACTGTGTATCTTGATCTTGACCTTGATCTTGAGGTAGTGGAGGATTGGCTAGCAGCTTATAATGGGAGATTGTAGACTAATTTGGCTCAATTAGCTTGGACTCTTACTTCCAATATGATTTAGTTTAAGACACAATTTATTACACTTTTGAATAAATTGGGAGAGAGGAGAGGAGGTTGGTGGCAGATAGGTGGGAGGGAACTACGAGAATATTACCCCTTGTTGTCAAGGGGTATGGCGAAGAGTTTTCTCTATTTGTGTTTTTTTTGTTTTCTGTGTTTTTCTTGTCTTGTTGATCCATTTAGTTAAATGTTGGTTGTATGGGTTTCTGAGGAGGGGTGGGATAGGAAGGGATGAGCGTAAGAGTATAGGATCAAAGTTGTTAATAACACTTAAAATGATAGACAAATGCAAAGGTCACATTAGGAAGCCCCAAAATAGGCCCAGTGGGCAGGTGAATGGGATGTATGGGTGTATGGGATGAAGCGAGTGGTTTGTGTGGCACAAAGTGAAAGGGATGTATGGGGCTATGGGAAGGAATGAGTGGCATGATTGGCACAAGATATTGTTTGATCTTAATTATTGGTACGAGATGAGGCACTATGGGGTCACAAAAATTACACAGGTAAATTATATTAGTCAGAAAATGCACTGGTCACAAGATTCACTAAAAGCCACACTTTAATGGTCACACACACTCAGATTAAAAAATTAATTCTATGTTCATGGAATGTCCGGGGAATGGGAGATCCAGAGAAAAAAGCAGCAGTTCTCCTGATGGCAAAGACATATGAGGCAGCTATCTTTTGCTTACAGGAGACACATCTTACTAAAATCTCTACTCCCCAACTGAGGTGGAGGGATTATTGTACACACTCAGTTCATACCTCCTACTCCAGGGGAGGTTAGCATTTTTGTTAGATCTGGGGTGGTTTTTACTTGTATACAGTCCAAGGTGGATGAACGGGGAGATATATTTTTTTTATTCTGTAAGATCGAGAATAGAGTTTGTGTATTGGCAAATGTGTACCTCCCTCCGCTTTTTGATGTCTCAATTTTTTGTGAGCTTACTGAGTTTGTATTGGATAAACTGGGGCCCTGATGATAGTAACGAGGGATTTTAATATGGTAATGGACCAGAAATTAGACAGGTTTCCCCCAGTGATACAAACGGGCAGTGTCACGGATAGCCAGATACCTGATTTTCTAGAGGAAATTGAATTGAAGAACATCTGGAGAACACGGAATCTGGAGGTCCAACAGTATTCGTGTTTCTCTAAGCCCTTGTACACACGGTCGGAAAATCCGACGGAATGTGTCCTATCGGACCGTGTTGTCGGATAATCCGACTGTGTGTGGTATGCATCGGACTGTTTCCGTCGGAATATCCGTCGGACCAAATTTTACAACATGTTGGAAATATTTTCCGACCAACTGGTCCGATGCTCAGATCAAATTCCTACATCAAAGCTATTGGCTACTAACCTGAACGTAGTCCCATTGTAACAAAATTACGTCATCACGTTCTGAAAGATCTGATTTTTCGACAACTTTGTCCGAACGTGTGTATGCAACAGTTTCGGACAAGATCCGACGGACAGAATCCGACGGACAAAATCCAACGGATTTAGTTGTGGAAATGTCCGACCGTGTGTACAAGGGCTAAGACACACTCCACACTCTCCAGGATTGATTTAGTGTTGGCAAACGAGGAGATGATGCCTATGATAAAGAATGTGAACTACAGACCGAGGGGCCTGTCAGATCATTCTCCGGTGACCATATCACTAGAGCTAGGTGAGCGTAACCATCCTGGAGGTTAAACCCTTTTTGGATCGAACTGATGGGGGACTCGAATGAGGTGTTGGTGCCCCTGGGAGAGTTTCCTGACTTGAACACAGGCTCCGCCTAAGAAGGAATAATACGGGATGCCCTTAAGGCCTTTTTAAGAGGCATAATGATCCAACAAATTTCAAAAATTAAAAAGTAGACCAAGGACTGGGAGAGATTAATTGGGGAGAAGGTAGCAGCGGAAGAACAGTACATTAATAACCTGACAGCTGATAGACTTAGGAACTGGATAGAGGAACAACAAAATTACCAGTTAGTGACCCTTAGAAAAACAGAGAATAAATATCTCTTTCAGAAACAATCCACCTTTGGAGAGGGGGAAAGCATGGGACATATGCTGGCACAATTAGCCAGGGTGAACTCTCCCTCATCTGTAGTACCATGGGAGACAGGAGGGTGTCCTCGTATACCCCAGAGATAGCATGTAAGTTTAAGGAATACTACGAGAATTTGTATAGATCGCGGCAGGAGGAGACGGGGGATGGAATGGATAGTTTTTTCAGGGATCTGAACCTCCCCTACCTTAGTGAGGCAGATAGAATAGAGCTGGACAGGCCTATAACATTACAAGAGATACAACGAGTCACCAATGAGATGGCGGGTCAGAAATCCCCGGGTCCAGATGGGCTCCTGGCCAAGATATATCGGCATTATGGGAAGATATTGCTCCCTGAGTTGCTGAAGGTATTGAACTGGTTGGTGACAAAGGGAGCACTGCATCAATGATGGAATCCACCATCATTACTATACATAAAGAGGAGAAAGACCCACTTGATCCTGTCTCATACAGGCCTATTGCGCTATTGAACTTATGAAAATAGAATGAAAATACTGGCAAAGGCCTTGGTGGCCAGGTTGAACAGAGTTGTATCGAAACTCATCCACCTGATCAATCGGGTTTTATACCTGGAAGAACCACTAGTACAAATATAAGGTGGGTAAATTTGAATCTCCAGGTCCCAACGGATGGGGGTGGAGAGAGGGCCATTTTGTCCCTGGATGCCGCCAAGGCCTTTGACAGCCTTGAGTGGCAGTATCTTAAGAGAGTTTTGGAGGCAACCCAACTTGGACAGGGTTTTATTAACTGGGTAAAAATGCTTTACAGGACACCTGAAGCTAGAGTAAAGGTGAGCAATAAATTTGAACTGGGGGGGACGAGACAGGGATGTCCCTTGTCACCCCCCCTCTTTGCCATCGCAATTGAACCTTTCGCCATTGCTCTTTGGTCCTCTGCTCAGGTGAGGGGTTTTAAAAGAGGCGACTTGCAAGAAAAAGTTGCATTATTTGCAGATGACATCTTGTTATTTCTTACGCAGGATTCAGTTTCGGAAAGCCATGGACATTATCAACAAATTTGGCCAAATGTCCGGACTCAAGATAAATTGCGAAAAATCTAGTCTTCTGCCAGTATACCCTTTGGGTGGCCCCCTCCCCGAGGAGGTAGCCCAGATCCAAGTGGTGAATAAATTCAAATATCTGGGTATAAATGTCTCTAGAGACCCTCAACAGTACACAGCAGATAATTTAGTCCTGTTACTGGCTAAATTTGGGAGGAAGATAAAAGTGGAAACGCCTGCCAATTTCTGTGGCAGGTCGTTGTAATTTAATTATAATGATCTGGATGCCACAACTTCTTTACATATTATATAATTCCCCAATCTGGTTATACAAAATGTGGTTTCAAAGAATAGACACGTTTAGGGAACTGATTTGGAAGGGTGGGTCTGCAAGAATACGATTAAGCACTCTGCAGTTACAAAAATAGGAAGGAGGAGTAGCGCTTCCGCACTCCTTTTGCTATTTTCTTGCATCGCAACTCCAGTATATGGGGGGGGGGATGTACCATAGAAGGGGGAGAGGCAGGAAGAAAAATTGCTCCTACAAAACACTCCACACGATTTACTAGCAGAAGCCCTGGAGGCAGGATCTTTCCCACCAGGACTCCCCACATTGAGCTTAATGATGAGAGTGTGGGACACAGTGAAGGCAACATTGAAGTATAGAGGACTCATGGAGTATACCCGCCTATGGGAGAACAGTAAACTGGGAGAACTTACAGAAGATGGGGGCAGTAAGGGAATGGGAGAGATGTGGAATAAAATCTATCATCCAGATATATCAAGTTGGTGCCTTAAAAACCTTTCAGGAACTGAGAGACCAATTTGCTTTGTCGAACAAATCTTTCTATAGGTACTTGCAGGTCAAGCACGTACTGGAAGAACAGTTTAAATGGAGAACTTTAGAATGGAGCACAATTCCAGTACTCCAAGAGATAAACAACACAGAAACAGGAAAAGGTTTAATCTCCAAAATATACCCACATATAAATAAGGGGAGAATGGGAGGGATAGAGGCCCCTAAGTATAACAGGAATTGGGAAAAAGATGTGGGAAATATTTCGGAAATACAATGAAATAGCATTCTTGAACTTGCTCCACTGGTATCGCTTTCCCCTTCCCAGAGGATGTCACACCTGTTTTTAATATATAGAACCTATTATACCCCCGAAAACTTTATCAGTTTGGTCGGCGGTCGGATGCAAGTTGCCCTAGGTGTGGGGACACAGAGGGGGTCATGATTCACATGTTTTGGAGATGCCCGAAGTTCCTCCGCTCCTGGATGGAGGTGATAAGAATCATTGACCAGGTGTTTAGAACCCCAACTGGGTTGTAGGTGAAGCATTGTCTCCTGGAATTAGTAGAAGGAGTGGGAAACCCGGGAAACACCCAGGTGGCAGTTCTGAGATGCTTATTCCAAGCAAGGAAACTGATTGCCCTCAGATGGAAGTTGGTGTCACCTCTGTCCAGTAGAGAATGGGTAAATAGTATGAACGTGGTAATTCTTAAGGAGAAAATGGTTTACATAAAACAAGGGGCTTTAAAGAAATATGACAGGATGTGAAAACCCTGGTGGGAAGCCAAAGGGATTGATATGTGAATATCAATAGAGTAGAAATGTATTTAAATAACGAAAAGTGACCCAAAAGAAATTAAACGAAAAAGAATAGTGATAAAACAGAATGAGTGTGAGAAATGGCAGGGGATGAGAAGAAAGTGTGACTGGGTAGGAATCTAGATTTAGCTGGAATAACAGAAGGGATTACCCCCACGATTCCAATCCCCTCCTAGGCCCCCAAGATACGAATGATTTATCTACTTGGTATAGGGGGGTGGGAAGAATGGGGGGGTTGGGTTCTCGAGGGGCTGTTTGTGTCTGATTTTTTTTTTCTTTTTTTAAACAAACACAGGTTTATTAATCACTTGAAAAAATACAGAAAACAGTAGATACAAACACATGGCTTATGTAAAGTACAAACGCCAACAGGGGTTCACCCCTAATACATTGAGGAGATACACTGTGAGGAACAGTTTATCATTACTGTTTATCACCCCCCCCCCCCCTCCAAGGCACAGGTCTACAGCCGCAAGCCGTATCCATGTTAAGCTATACAGGTTTCCATAGCATTTACCCACCTATCCCACACCTTGTTGTATTTGGCAGGGCAACCACGGTGCCTATACACTAACTTTATGTATGACAATTTACTGTTGATTTCTATGATCCAATCACGGGCTATAGGAGGAGCCGGGCGCATCCAATTTTTCGCTATCAGTTTCCTTGCAATAAACAATGTTGAGTGTAGAAATGTAGTCAGGTATGTGTCCAGAGTAATGTCTGGAAACATCCCCAGCACACACAATTTCGGGTCCAATTGGAGGGGCGATCTCATGTGGTCATGTAGGAAGTTGATTATTTGTGCCCAATATGATTGAATCTCAGGGCATGCCCAAATTAAATGGTAGAAAGTTCCAGTGGGACTGGGGCACATAGGGCACCCCGGACTATGACCGGGCTGGAATTTCGCCAGCCTGGCAGGAGTAAGATACGATTTGTGGATTATTTGAACCCCATATAGAACACAATGTAAAAACAAGTATCTGCCCTGGGGATCCGTCCGTATTGAGATCAGCTCAAAATGGGTAGTTTTAGCCACTAGAACGGAGACCCCACGGGAATATGGTGTATAGGTGGCATGGTAGGCCCAGCCTATCCAGGGGCGCCTCAGCGCCAACTGCAGTTGTCCGGTGATATGGGTTTCCACCAGAACTATAATATTCGCCCTATAAGATTTGAGGCAGCTAAATACCGCTGTGCGTTTTAATTTGTCACGTAGCCCCCGGACATTCCAGGACAGTAATTTCAACTCACCCATGAGGGAGACTTTGTAGGTGTATTCAAATGAGGAAGGCAGACGATCCCCAGAGGTTTGTGTCTGATTTTTAAGTACTTTGTAAACAAAATAAACATTTTTAATAAAGAAAAAAAGTTAAAAAAAAGGTTGAGTTTGGAGACAGGGTGTCCAGATACAAATTGCAACAGTGGTTTCCAAAAAATAATAGAAAAACACATATACTGTGCATGAACATCCTCTACATGTTTTGCGGGAATTGACCGCTTCTTCAGGAGGACCAATACTAGATAAAATCTGAAGGTGATATGACAAAGTATGAATAATAACAGGCAAAAATGTACAGGGAATTATAGAGAAATTTTGAAGGGGGAGAACAAAACTTTTTTTTTCTTTGGTAATAAAAAATCCCAATAAGTGAAAAAGAAAAAAGATAGGTAGAAAAATAAATAAATAAATAAATAAATAAATATATATAATATGTATGTATGTGTATATATGTATATGTGTATGTGTATATATATATATATATATATATATATATATATATATATATATATATATATATATATATAAAGATTGTATATATACAGTATGTCATAATAGTGAGACACCTCTCACATTTTTGTAAATATTGTATTATAATATCTTCCCATTTGACAAAGAAATTACAATTTGCTACAATGTAAAGTAGTGAGTGTACAGCTTGTATAACAGTGTAAATTTGCTATACCCTCAAAATAATTTAAAACACAGCCAGAGGTGGATCCAGAGTCTAGTCTTGGAAGGGGCACTGCCAGAAAATAAGTTTTTCTGTGGGCAATTTAATCAGGAAATGACTGGTGTTGGCGCTTCAATCATCCGGCCACCATGGTTGTTATGGTGTCAGGATGATTGAAGCGCATTATTTCTATTATTACATTTATATAAAATGAAATAGTTCAACTGCCACCAGATGCGGATTGTCACTTGCCACGTCACCTGCCAGAAGTTGCGGATTGTCACTTGCCACACGTTGCAGATTGTCATTTGCCACGTAGCCTGCCACACATTGCGGATTGTCACTTGCCTGCTACAATTGTCACTTGCTGTGTCACTTTAATGCTAAGGTGGGGATTGTCACTTGCTGTGTTCCAGAGTGAGGTCAAGCAGCAGAGAGATGATGTAATCTCTCTGCTGCCCGCGACTGCCTGCACAGTGAGGGCGGAACTGCAGGGATGCAGTGTGGGTGCCTGGCGGTGAGAGATGATGTTATCTCTCTGCTTCCCCCACCCGCTGGCCAGCCGCCCTCTCACCCATCGAGCCACCCACACACTCACCAGTCCGCCGAGCTGCCAGCCCACCCACTCACCCACTGAGCCACCCGCACACTCACCCATCCGCCAAGCTGCCCACTCACTCACTGCAACAAATTTTTTGGGGGGGCAATTATGGATCCACCCCTGCATGCAGCCATTAATGTCTAAAACCGCTGGCAACAAAAGTGAGTACACCCCTAAGTAAAAATGTCCAAATAGGGCCCAAAGTGTCAATATTTTGTGTGGCCACCATTATTTTCAAGCACTGCCTTAAACCTCTTGGGCAAGGAGTTCACCAGAGCTTCACAGGTTGCCACTGGAGTCCTCTCACACCCCTCCATGATGGCATCACAGAGCTGGTTGATGTTAGAGACCTTGCGCTCCTCCACCTTCTGTTTGAGGATTCCCCATAGATGCTCAATAGGGTTTAAGTCTGGACACGTGCTTGCCCAGTGCATCACCTTTATCCTCAGCTTCTTTAGCAAGCAGGTGGTCGCCTTGGAGGTGTGTTTGAGGTCATTATCATATTGGAATACTGCCCTGGGGCCCATTCACTGAGGGAGGAGATCATTCTCTGCTTCAGTATGTCACAGTACATGTTGGCATTCATGGTTCCCTCAATGAACTGTAGCTCCCCAGTGCCAGGAGCACTCATGCAGCCCCAGACCATGACACTCCCACCACCATGATTAACTGTAGGAAAGACACACTTGTCTTTGTACTCCTCACCTGGTTGCTACCACACACACTTGACACCATCTGAACTAAATAAATTTATCTTGGTCTCATCAGACCACAGGACATGGTTCTAGTAATCCATGTCCTTAATCTACTTGTCTTCATCAAACTGTTTGCAGGCTTACATGTGCATTATCTTTAGAAGAGGCTTCCTTCTCAGATGACAGCCATGCAGACCAATTTGATGCAGTATGCGGCGTATGGTCTGAGCACTGACAGGCTGACCCCCACCCCTTCAACCTCTGCAGCAATGCTGGCAGCACTCACGTCTATTTTCCAAAGACAACCTCTGGATATGACACTGAGCACGTGCACTCAACTTCTTTCGTCGACCATGGCGAGGCCTGTTCTGAGTGGAACCTTCCCTATTAAACCGCTGCATGGTCTTGGTCACTGTGCTGCAGCTCAGTTTCAGGGTCTTGACAATCTTCTTATATCCTAGGTCTTTTTTATGTACAGCAAAAATTCTTTTTTTCTGATTCTCAGAGTTCTTTGCCATGAGATGGCATGTTGAATTTCCAGTAATCAGTATGAGAGAGTGAGAGCGATAACATCAAATTTAACACAGCCTGCTCCCCATTCAGACCTGAGACCTTGTAACTAGGGATGTTTGTCCATTCGCTGAATACCGAACATTATGGGGCATTCGAGTGCCCACAGAGCACACTGTAATGACCGATGAGATTGTCAATGCACTGCGAGATCTCAGTGCATTGACGGCTGCTGATTGGCCAAAACATGCACCTGACCTGCATGCTTTGGCCAATCACAGTGCACTCTGCTGTGAGAGCCATGATTGTCCAAAGGCAGGGTGCCTTTGGGCAATAATGGCTCAGGGGCCATGCCCCACACTATGTAAGGCTGCTTACACAGCAGCCGTACATAGTTTTATGAATAAGAGCAGCAAAATGACATTTGTAAAGGAAAAAAGTCATTTAAAACTGCTTGCAGCTGTAATGTATTGCCAGATCCCAGCAATATAGATAAAAATCATTGAAAAAAAGGCATGGGTCCCCCCCCCCCCCAGTCCATTACCAGGACCTTTGGGTCTGTTATGGATATTAAGGGGAACCCCGCACACAAAAAAATAAATACCAGACTCTTATCCGAGCACGCAACCTGGCAGCGCTCCCCCTCCTGAACTGTACCAGGCCACATGCACTCAATATGGGGAGGGTGTTTTGGTGTCCCCTCCAAAATGCCTTGTCCTCATGTTGATGGGGAACAAGGGCCTTATCACCACAACCCTTGCCCGGGGGTTGTGGGGGTCTGCAGGCAGGGGGCTTATCGGAATCTGGAAGCCCCCTTTGACAAGTGGACCCCCAGATCTTGGCCCCCCTCATATGTGAATGGGTATCGGGTAAATTGCACACCTATACAGTCACAAAAAAGTGTCAAAATGGAAAAAATTACAGAAGACAGGTTGGAACAAGTCCTTTATTAAAAAAAAAACATCCTGCGATGTCCATTCATCTTTGATCATCCGACGACCCGAGGAAAAAAAAGCAGAAAAAACTCTGCCTTCATGAGAGGCTCCTGCTGGCTGCAGGCTTTCTGCATTGACAGCTGTTATATAACTGGGGGCGGGGCCACCTGGTGACGTAAATAGGTGGCCATGCCCCCTTCTGACATTACATCACATGACATCAGCAAAAGGCCCCGCCCTCAGCTATATAGCAGCTGTCAATGCAGAAAGCCTGTAGTTAGCATGGAGATGGAGTTATTTTTTTATATTTTTTATTTTTTTCTCAGGTCGTTGGACGATGTGATGGAATGTACCCGATACCCATTCACATGGGGGGGCTGGGATCTGGGGGTCCCCTTGTTAAATGAGGCTTCCAGATTCTGATAAGCCCCCCGCCCATAGACCCCCACATTCATCGGGCAAGGGTTGTGGGAATGAGGCCCTTGTTCCCATCAACATGGGGACAAGGTGTTCTGGGGTGGACCCCAAAACACCCTCCCTATGTTAAGGACATGTGGCCTGGTATGGATCATCGTACCCCCCTTTTCCTGCGGTCTGCCAGGTTGCGTGCTCAGATAAGGATCTGGTATGGATTTTTCATGTTTGTGTTCCATAGAATTTTTAACGGTGTTCACGTGTCCGCACAAACTTTTTGCCTGTTCTGGAGCAAACTGAACTGGGGGGTGCTCGGCTCATCCCTCCTTGTAACACTAAAGCCGCGTACACACGTGGCTGACTGTCTGGCCAACTTAGTCCGTCAGACAATCTGACGGACAGTCCGTCATACTTTCGAATGAACGGACTTGCCCACACACGGCACTTTTTGAGCGGACTAATACGGCGGACTAAGTCCGCCATACTATCCGCCCTACTTTTGAAATGAACGGACTCGCCCACACACGCGGAGGAAAGTCCGCTCATTTCGAGCGCTTCTCCAGGTAGGCGGGGCCCGCGACGGAGACATCGCTGGCCCCGCCGCCTGGTATGGACTTAAAGGGGAACCCCAACGCCGAAAAAAATCGGCGTGGGGGTCCCCCCCAAGTCCACAACAGACCCTTGTCCGAGCACGCTAGGACAACCCTGGCCGTTGGTTGTTGGGGTCTGCGGGCGGGGGCTTATCGGAATCCGGGAGCCCCCTTTAATAAGGGGGCCCCCGAATACCGGCCCCCCACCCTATGTGAATGAGTATGGGGTACAATGTACCCCTACCCATTCACCTGTGAAAAAAAGTACAAAAAAAAACACAACACAGGGTTAAAATACTTTATTGCACAGCTCCGGGGGGTCTTCCGTCTTCGGGGGTCTTCTCGCCGGACTCCTCCGCTATCTTCTTGTAGCTCTTTTTCTAGCGGAGGAGTTCGGCTTTCTTCTGCGCCGCCGGCCTCTTCTCCCGACTTCGGGGGTCTTGTCCCCCTCTTCGGTTCTTCTGCCGGGCCACCGCGCCTTCTTATAGCTCTTTTGCAGGCGGTGGCCCGGTCTTCTGTCGCCGCCGTCGCCGCCTTCCGTTCTTCTTCTTCTTCTTCTTCTTCTCCAGGAGATGTTGCCTCGACGATCTCTCCGGCCACAATGCCAGGGCCGCGCTGCGCGGCCACTTATATAGGGACAATGGGGCGGTGTCACATGGCTTTATGTCCCATGGGTTGGTCACATGGTGACCCCGCCCCCTTACGATGTCATAGTCCCCATGTGACATCAACCCATGTGACCAACCCATGTGACATAAAGCCATGTGACACCGCCCCATTGTCACTATATAAGTGGCCGCGCAGCGCGGCTCTGGCATTCCGGCCGGAGAGATCGTCGAGGCAACATCTCCTGGAGAAGAAGAAGAAGAAGAACGGAAGGCGGCGGCGATGGCGGCGACAGAAGACCGGGCCACCGCCTGTAAAAGAGCTATAAGAAGGCGCGGTGGCCCGGCAGAAGAACCGAAGAGGGGGACAAGACCCCCGAAGTCGGGAGAAGAGGCCGGCGGCGAGGAAGAAAGCCGGACTCCTCCGCTAGCAAAAGAGCTACAAGAAGATAGCGGAGGAGTCCGGCGAGAAGACCCCCGAAGACGGAAGACCCCCGGAGCTGTGCAATAAAATATTTTAACCCTGTGTTGTGTTTTTTTTGTACTTTTTTCACAGGTGAATGGGTAGGGGTACATTGTACCCCATACTCATTCACATAGGATGGGGGGCCGGTATCCGGGGGCCCCCTTATTAAAGGGGGCTCCCGGATTCCGATAAGCCCCCCGCCCGCAGACCCCCGACAACCAACAGCCAGGGTTGCCGGGAAGAGGCCCTTGTCCTCATCAACATGGGGACAAGGTGCTTTGGGGTGGGGTGGCCGCGCGGCCCCCCCCTTCCCCAAGGCACCCCCATGTTGAGGGCACGCGGCCTGGTATGGCTCAGGAGGGGGGGGCGCTCCCTCGCCCCCCTTTCCTGGCCGGCCGGGTAGCATGCTCGGACAAGGGTCTGTTGTGGACTTGGGGGGACCCCACGCCGATTTTTTTCGGCGTTGGGGTTCCCCTTTAAGTCCATACCAGGCGGCGGGCCCCACCTACCTGGAGACCCGCTCGAAATGAGCGGACTTTTCTCCGGGGGGGGAAAAGTCCGCTCATTTCAAAAGTAGGGCGGACTGGCACACACACGGGCGGATTGTCTGCCGAAATGCGAGTCCAGCGGACAGTATTTCCAACATTCCGAAATACTTAGTCCGCCAGACTGCACGCTGAAAAAGTCCGCTGAAGCCCACACACGAGCGGACTGTCCGCTGAAATGTGTTTCGGCGGACTAAGTAGGCCAGACAGTCCGCCCGTGTGTACGCGGCTTAACAAGTCACATGACGTCAGGGAGGGAAAATGGCTAATTGGGCCCAATTTTCACTTAGGGGTGTACTCTCTTTTGTTGCTAGCGGTTTAGACATTACTTTGTGAATTATTTTGAGGGGACAGCAAATGTACACTGTTATACAAGCTGTACACTCACTACTTTACATTGTAGCAAAGTGGCATTTATTCAGTGTTGTCACATGAAAAGATATACTGTAACAAAATATTTACAAAAATTTGGGTTTTCTCACTTTCGTGAGATACTGTATAAATGTATATTTGTACATGACAGGAAGCTCATATTTGGGAGCACATGAATGTGTGAGCATGTATGCTTTAGGTGTGAATGGGGAACAGTTGTGTGTTAAATTTGGGGCTATAGCTCTCACTCTCTCATACTGGTCACTGGAAGTTCAACATAGCAACAAACTCTCTGAGAATATGAAAAAATAAACGTTTGCTCTACATAAAGATGGCCTAGGCAATAAGAAGATTGCCAAGACCCTGAAACTGAGCTGCAGTATAGTGGTCAAGACCATAGAGCGGTTTAACAGTACACATGCTCAGCATCATATCCAGAGGTTGTCTTTGGGAAATAGTTGTATGAGCGCTGCCAGCATTGCTGCAGAGGTTGAAGGAGTGGGGGGTCAGCCTGTCAGTGCTCAGACCATACGCCGCCCACTGCATCAAATTGGTCTGCATGATTGTCATCCCAGAAGGAAGCCTCTTCTAAAGATGATACACAAGAAAACCCACAAACAGTTTGTTGAAGACAAGCAGACTAAGGACATGGATTACTGGAACCATGTCCTGTGGTCTAATGAGACCAAGATAAACGTATTTGGTTCAGATGGTGACAAGCGTGTGTGGTGGCAATCAGGTGAGGAATAAAGTGTGTCTTACCTACAGTCAAGCATGGTGGTGGGAGTGTCATGGTTTGGTGCTGCATGAGTGCTGCCGACACTGGGGAGCTACAGTTCATTGAGGGAACCATGAATGCCAACATGTACCGTGACATACCGAAGCAGAGCATGATCCCCTCACCTCGAAGACTGGGCCGCAGGGCAGTATTCCAAACACACCTCAACGATGACCACCGCCTTGCTAAAGAAGCTGAGGTTAAAGGTGATGGACTAGCCAAGCATGTCTCCAGACCTAAACCCTATTGAGCATCGGTGGGGCATACTCAAACGGAAGGTGGAGGAGCGCAAAGTCTCTAACATCCATCAGCTCAGTGATGTCATCATGGAGGAGCGTAAGAGGACTCCAGTGGCAACCTGTGAACCTCTGGAGGGTTAAGGCAGTGCTGGAAAATAATGCTCGTCACACACAATATTGACACTTTAAGGTGTACTCACTATATGTAACCCTATTGAGCATCTGTGGGGCAACCTTAAATGAAAGGTGCCAGCAGTTTAGATAGTAAAGGCTGTGTGATAAAAAAATATTATATATATATATATATATATATATATATATATATATATATATATATTCTCTCAATCACTGTGGCATCTTCTATTTCTTTATATGCATCCATTTCATATAACAAGGTATCCATAGGTATACACCCTCCAGAAACGTATTTCTCCCAAAAAGTTTTTCATTAAAACCTAAACCCAATATCTATCTATCTATCTATCTATTTATCTATCTATCTATTATATACCGTTGTGCTCATAAGTTTACATACCCTGGCAGAATTTATTATTTCTTGGCAATTTTTCAGAGAATATAAATGATAACACAAACTTTTCTTTCACTCATAGTGTTTGGCTGAAGCCATTTATTATCAATTAACTGTGTTTACACTTTTTAAATCATAATCACAACAGAAACTACCCAAATGACCCTGATCAAAAGTTTACATACTCCAGTTCTTAATACCGTGTATTGCCCCCTTTAACATCAATGACTGCTTGAAGTCTTTTGTGGTATTTGTGGATGAGGCTCTTTATCTTCTCAGATGGTAAAGCTGCCCATTCCTCTTCACAAAAAGCCTTCAGTTCCTGTAAATTCTTGGGCTGTCTTGCATGAACTGCATGCGTGAGATCTCCCCAGAGTGGCTCAATGATATTGAGGTCAGGAAACTGAGATGGCCACTCCAGAACCTTCACTTTATTCTGCTGTAGCCAATGAGAGGCGACTTGGCCTTGTGTTTTGGGTCATTGTCATGTTGGAATGCCCAAGTACGTCCCATGTGCAGCTTCCTGGCTGATGAATGCAAATGTTCCTCAAGTCATTTTTGATAACATACTGCATTCATCTTGCCATCACTTTTGACCAAATTTCCTGTGACTTTGTAGCTCACACATCCCCAAAACATCAGCGATCTACCTCCATGTTTCACAGTAGGAATAGTGTATTTCATCATAGGCCTTGTTAACTCCTCTTCAAATGTAACGTTTATGGTAGTGGCCAAAAAGCTAAATTTGTGGTCTCATCACTCCAAATGACTTTGTGCCAGGTTTGAGGCTTGCCTCTATGCTGTTTGGCATATTGTAAGCAGGATACTTTGGCATTTGAGTAGTAATGGCTTTCTTCTGGTAACTTGACCATGCAGCCCATCTTGTCTCCTTATTATGAATCTTGAAACAGCCACATCACACTTTTTCAAAGAGTCCTGTATTTCATCTGAAGTTATTTGTGGGTTTTTCTTTGCATCCCGAACAATTTTCCTTGCAGTTGTGGCTGAAATTTTAGTTGGTTTACCTGACCATGGTTCGGTTTCAACAGAACCCCTCATTTTCCACTTCTTGATTAGAGTTTCAACACTGCTGATTGGCATTCCGAATTCCTTGAATATCTTTTTATATCCCTTTTCTGTTTTTATACAGTTCAACTACCTTTTCCCATTCTTTTGGTTTCCCCATGACTCAGAATCCAGAAACGTCAGTGCAGCATTGGATGAGAGATGCAAGGGTCTGTCAGGAGTCAGTAAACTCATTCACCTTTTATACACACACACACTAATTACAAGCAAACAAATCACAGGTGAGGGTGTTTTTTGTGTCAACTTGGGTGCATGTTATCAGGACAAAATCACCAGGGAATGTAAACTTTTCATCAGGGTCATTTGGGTAGTTTCTGTTGTCATTATGATTTTAAAAAGAATAAGTCAGTTATTATGGCTATAATACTAACACCGTTTTTTTCATTATTTGATCAGGGGTTGCTGTCGGGTTCAGATTCTGAAGAGGGCGTAAGTAGCTTGCATATTTACAATGTAATGCATGTGTTTTAATAACGTAGTTTATGGTGTCTGGAATTATAATGTCCTACAAACAGTAGAATTTAAGCATTTATTACACAAACCTATCTATATTTTTTAGTCAGTGGGTAAAGGGAAATCTTACAATGGACACACCTATGCCGCTGACAAGTTTTAGGCCCCTTTTTACACATGCGTACCGTTTGTTTCATCAGTTTAGTCAAGTTTTTTCAAAGAAAAAAACTGATGAAGTTTACAACAATTTTTCATCCGTTTTTTTTTTTCCATTCGCCAGTCCTTAACCACCAATCCAAATTGGGGTAGTTACAACTCTGCTTCTGTCATGTCTATAATCAGTATGTGATACATGCTAAGTGCATCTTGTACCTATAGAACACATTTTGTATCAAAAGTGCTAAGTGCGTATATAAAAGAAAATTGCAACACACGCAATATTAACTGTGAAACAAATTTGCATAAAAAGTGCTAAGTGTATATAATAAACACCAAGTAATTGGAACACACACAATGAGCTAACTGAGTAAACACAGTCCAGTGACAATATCAAATATAAGTATAAAGTGACTCCGTGCTTATAAAGTGCATAACAAATCTTCTTCCACACAGGTGAATCCACATGTTAGTGTACACACTGGGTAATTACCTCCCCACTATATAAAATATAGCGTATATGTAGCCTCCGCAAAGATACACCAGGAGTCAGAGGGGGGGGAGGGGGAACTTCAGGGAACCACTCTCAGATCTCTGTCCATGTGAATTCCATCAATATACTCCAGTATGGCTAAAGAACAAATAAAAGCGCAACCATAGTGTAGCAAGTTTTAAAACCGTCACTATTTTATTTAAAGGTTAAAATACTCACAAACAAATGGGGTGAGTCAGGCAATACTAGCAGCAAAACAATTCAAGCGAACCGCTCAGGTGCAAGCGTCACTTCCGGTCTCCATATCCTACGCGTTACGTCACTTCCTGTGACTTCAACTGGGATATGGGAGTCTAGAACGGAAGCGCATTTAAGAGGACAGGGTGGGGATAGCTCCGCCCGATATTCGAATGAGGACGCTCCTTGTCTGTGTGTGACAATGAAGCGCCGGCGAAGTACTAACGAAAAATAATATATATAGATCATGGAATAACCACTTGTGACAACTGTGATTCCTCACTAGATCAAATACCTATGCATCGAATATAGTTCACGATTCTTCAACAGATCGAATACCTATGCAACGAATAGAATTCGATCAGCGGTATCTCATAATATGGTTTGTGATTCTTCAACAGATCGAATAACTATGCAACTAATATAATTTGATCGGCGGTATATCATAATAGTTTACTATATTGGAAAAAAAACTTAAGCCGCAACCATTCGTTTGGAGACTATAGTATTGTCTCCACATAGCACAGCAGCCATTTTTTTGGAGGTTGTCCAGCTGCCATGTTAGTGTCAGCAACGTATGTAAAACAGCTAGACGAAAGAAAGGGGAGGATATTTCTATATATAGCAGAATGAAAACAACAGGCAATTTAAAAGCCATTATAAACGTTGGCAAAATTTTACTAAATTAAAACAAATAATTTAAAATAATTTATTAGAATTAAACCAAAAATTTTAATTGGAACAATGTGACTTTCCTTATAGTATCCGTTATTTTCCCATGCGTAGGATCTATATCATGGATCTCGGAAGTGACGCATGCATTACAGTAGGATTGACATATTCCAAAGTGGAGATAAATATTAAAAATGCAATTATTGAAAATTACAATTATTGAAAATTTTAAATGTTTAAAACCACTGAGAGATGTTACAGGGAGAGTCTCCAAACGAATGGTTGCGGCTTATGTTTTTTTTCCAATATAGTAAACTATTATGAGATACCGCAGATCAAATTATATTCGTTGCATAGTTATTCGATCTGTTGAAGAATCACAAACCATATTATGAGATACCGCTGATCGAATTCTATTCGTTGAATAGGTATTCGATCTGTTGAAGAATCGTGAACTATATTCGATGCATAGGTATTCGATCTAGTGAGGAATCACAGTTGTCACAAGTGGTTATTCCATGATCTATATATATTATTTTTCGTTAGTACTTCGCCGGCGCTTCATTGTCACACACAGACAAGGAGCGTCCTCATTCGAATATCGGGCGGAGCTATCCCCACCCTGTCCTCTTAAATGCGCTTCCGTTCTAGACTCCCATATCCCAGTTGAAGTCACAGGAAGTGACGTAACACGTAGGATATGGAGACCGGAAGTGACGCTTGCACCTGAGCCGTTCGCTTGAATTGTTTTGCTGCTAGTATTGCCTGACTCACCCCATTTGTTTGTGAGTATTTTAACCTTTAAATAAAATAGTGACGGTTTTTAAACTTGCTACACTATGGTTGCGCTTATATTTGTTCTTTAGCCATACTGGAGTATATTGATGGAATTCACATGGACGGAGATTTGAGAGTGGTTCCCTGAAGTTCCCCCTTCCCCTCCCCTTGACTCCTGGTGTATCTTTGCGGAGGCTACATATACGCTATATTTTATATAGCGGGGAGGTAATTACCCAGTGTGTACACTAACACGTGGATTCACCTGTGTGGAAGAAGTTTTGTTATGCACTTTATAAGCACGGAGTCACTTTGTACCTATATTTGATATTGTCACTGGACTGTGTTCACTCAGTTAGCTCATTGTGTGTGTTCCAATTACTTGGTGTTTATTATATACACTTAGCACTTTTTATGCAAATTTGTTTCACAGTTAATATTGCATGTGTTGCAATTTTTTTTTATATACGCATTTAGCACTTTTGATACAAAATGTGTTCTATAGGTACAAGATGCACTTAGCAATTTGATATCCAATCTTATGTTTATTGTTTATACACAGCTTGAAGCATATGAGCACTGTAATTAGAGGCTATACCATTTCCCACGTTGTGTTTGGGTATTTCCATTTTTGTATTCATTTTTATTATTTGGGGTGGTTCCAAACTGTCTAAGTTAGCTACACTCCCTTGTGACGAATTAAGTCTCCTTGAGTTCTGACTGAGTGCGCCATCTCCCTTGGAAGCGCAACACTACTCCCCATCTTTTCTCTACTGTCTGAATACATGAGCAGGTGTCTCATGAAAGTGTTTGCGGCATCCAGCTAATCAGAGTATTGCCCCCCAGTTCCATATAAAGCACGGGAGCCCATTTAATATTTATTGTCAGTATGTGATACATACTGTACATGAATGCAATGAGGGGAATTTATCAAAACGGGAGTAGAGAGAATCTGGGCCAGTCGAGCATAGTAACCAATCAGCTTCTATCTTTCCTTAAAAAAAGTTTAACAGGACAAGATGAAGATAGAATCTGATTGGCTGCAATGCACAGCTGCTCTCATTTCTGTGTGCTTCAGCTTTGATAGTATCCACCCAGTTTATATGTAACTGTAACAAATAGATACAGTATATACTGACAAGAATGTTTTCATAGTTATTTACTGCAAGGGCTGGTTCACATCGGCTTAGATGCTAAAAGTGGTGGTTATGACTAAGGCCTTATAGGCTGAAACGTGTCAACTAACTTAATCTGCGCTTGTTCACTGTGGCTATTCAATAAAATACAAAAAGGCCTGCAGGCTGGTGTCCATTGTGTAGGGGAGGTGATTTGCATTGTTACAACACCCGACACTGTTTACCAGTTTTTTTCAATTTTATTAAAGTGTTCACAAAATTCTATTTCATTAAAATCTATGTCTCCTCACTCCACTGCAATGTAGTACCAAGTGATAACAAAAAATGAGGTGTGTTGTAAAAAAAGTAGCATGTCAGCATTGTTACACAACACACTGCAACCCAACTCAACGCAGTATTGTAATGTGAATAGAACATATAAAAAACAATTGTTTTCTATGATAGTTATACTGTTGTGCCTGATTTACAGAGAAAAAAAGTATATGGTATCCTCATCCTTATATATTAACTACAGAAGAGATTTTTTTGGGGAGAGACAAAAGGAATTCATACATGGAACATCATAACCATGATTTGCCTTGAAGTCACCCAACAGAATGATGGACTGTCTTGATACCAAGTTTATATAAAAATACAAATATTTATTATTAATTATAAAAGATTTTTTTCGAAAAAGGAAAATTTATACAAACATAAATAAATACATATTATAGCTATAACATAGACAAAATCTGTTACGACAGTATTATGTGTCCAATACGGTCTTTGGTTTCTCTACTAGTTTCGCGACTATTCTGTCGCTTCTTCAGGAGACCTTGTTTGTCTAAAACGAAATTTATCACAAATTACTAAACAAAAAGAACATATTTCAAAATATTTGATGTATTATTTTACAATCAGTTAGAGGGGGAAAAGGGTAAAAACGCCAAGTATGCAGCTCACCACCATGCAGATATCACAAGGCATTTGGAATTTGGGTAGTCCCTGCCAAGCCAGGTTTTGACCACCCTTTGGGGCGGACACGGGAGGTTCAAAGTCAGCTACAAAACAATAATCAGAGATTTTTAAATAATGGATATATATATAACTAGTTTACACAGCTAAGGCATAACATTTATGTCACAGTGTGGGTATAAAAACCACATACCGGTATAACCAGATGCTTTTAGGTGATGCAGCATAGGTAAAAGTGCAGCAATTCAATAACGCCGAGGCCCAGGTACAAATATTGGTGTACCAAGAAAACCGGGGAAGGTGTACTTATATTAGATCTGGTGCACGGTGGACATTGTGCCTATATCAGGTAAAGCAGGGGATCCAGATCTTTGCCCAGTCTATCGTAGATGTGCAGTGTTAGCCTAGTAAAGATATATATGATTCAATCAGCCAGATAAACATATATTATATAGATATGACTCTAAGGTGCAGAGTGTATAAGGGAGCTCATACCAATCGGCAATGTCCCTCCTGCGGCTCTTGAGTCCAAACGACAGTTCTGGCCTGGAGGCCCTACGTCCTTCGTTCTGCCTGCTGTGAAGGAGCGCCATAATGGCGCACCTTTAACCTCCAACCCGGCGGCGTCAGAGGCCCGGCGCAGGCGCCGAGCTATGACGTCGCCGGGTCCGCCGCTCCTACTGCGCATGCGCCAAACCATGGCGACGTGCATCAGCTAGAGTCACCATGGAAACCCTCGGTGACTCATTGCTAAAGCGGACCTGGTGCCCCCCACAAGTGGGGGCCTTACAGGGCCGCCGGAGAGGCGCGTGCCCGCCCCTGGGAGTCTCCTCCCATATTCCATTCTATGCCTCAATATCACATGGCTTGAGTATCGCACACCTCGTTTTGCAATACAAATAAATAAATATAGAAGGTAAACAGAAAGGAAAAGCTTTGCAGCTATTACATTGGCAACATTTTTTACATATTGTTATATATGCAATTCTCACCATTACGTTAAGCTTATCTGTGGAGAGATAATACAAAATCATAATTAAATAAATAGACTAGATTAAGGTGCTAAGACAAAACGGACAATTTGTCCATATGATACATTATTGACTAGCACCAGAAATTCGCGGTGGTGTCAGAGAAAGGAAGCAATGAGTCGAGCTCTCGGGATACCAGACAGACTGAAGGGCCAAGATAAATAAGGGGAAACAAATGATAGACAAAAGAACAAGAAAAATAGGGGGGGGGGAAGAAAAAGAAGAAAAAAAAGGGGGAAAGGGAAAGAGAAAAAAGGGGGGGGGAAGGGAGGAGGAGAGAGGGGGGGAAGGAGAACGAGGAGAAAAAAGAGGAGAAAAAAGGAGAGAAAAAAGAGGAGAAAAAAAGAGGGGGGAAAAAAAGAGGGGGGGAAAAATTTCAAGGGGAACAAAAAAGGAAAGGAGAGGGAGGGAGGAAGAAAAAAAGGGGGGGGGAGGGGAAAAAAGGGGGGAAAAGGGGGGGAGAGGGAGAAAAAAGGGGAGGAGGGGAAAGAAGAGACAGAAATGCCCATATGATAGATTTTTTTCATTTGAGAAAGTACTTATATGTTTTTGTTTCATTCAAGCCTGGCGGAACCAGGGCATCTAGACGTTCTATCCATAGGGTTTCTCGTTTTAAAATTTCTCTATCCCAATCCCCACCGCGGGTGTCCTCGCGAATTACTTCAAGGACAAATAATTTGACCACTTGGGGCTGGTACCGATGATGAATACCTATATGGCGACCAACTGCAGTGAGCTTGCCGCCCGATGAATAATAAAGGTGGTCTCCTATACGTTGGCGGAACTCCCTAATGGTTTTACCTACGTAAAATGCCCCGCAGGCACACACCATTATATAGACAACACCTTTCGTGTCACAACTGGCATGAAAGGGTGGAATGAAAACTTCTCCGTTTGGGAGATTATAGGTAGTTCCCTCTGAAATCCAGGGACACCGAGGGCAGCCACCGCAAGGGTGAGTGCCACGGGGACCTTGCCGATTTGATACGGGGGTTTGATAATGGCTTCTGGTGAGTTTGTCCCCAAGGGTAGCCGCTCTTTTAAAAACCAATTCCGGAGTTTGTCTAATATACTTATTCAAAGTGTGATGGTCCGTTAGGAGGTGCCAATGTTGCGATAAGATATTTCTAAGGGTATTTTGATGTGCAGAGTATTTTGTGATAATCTTAACTGTGGAGGGGTGGGCTGGCCTGGGGGGGCCATAAAGTAGAGATTCTCGTGTGCGCCCGTAAGCTTTGTTAAATGCTTTTCTCAAATTAGATCGTGAGTAACCTCTATTGAGGAGACGCTCCTGTAAATTCTTTGCTTGAAAAAGAAAATTTTGGTCTGTGGTACAGTTTCTTCTTGTTCGTAGGTATTGGGCGTATGGTATGCTACGTATTAGGGGGCGGGGATGCGAACTTTTAGCGTGTAATAAAGTATTTCCAGATGATGGCTTACGGTAAAGGTCAGTGATTAGTTTTCCAGAGTTGTCTTTAATGATATTAAGATCCAAAAAGGCAATTTTGGTTAAATGATATGTATATGTAAATTTTAAGTTAAACGTGTTGACGTTTAATCTTTTAACAAATTCTTCTAATGCCTGGACAGTACCTGTCCAGACAATTAGAAGGTCATCTATGAATCTATACCAAAGAAGGATACAATCAAGATAAATTTGTAAAGATTCATCGGTGAACACTGATCGCTCCCAACCCCCTAAGTATAAATTTGCATAGGAGGGTGCGCAAGCTGTCCCCATCGCCACACCCTGAGTTTGCAAATAAATTTGGTCCATAAATGTAAAGAAATTTTTACTCAGGATGAAATCTAAAAGATGCAATATGAAGTCATTTAGAGGCCAGGTTGTATGGTCTTGTTTTTTTAGGAAAGTGCTGGCCATCCGGACGCTCCTGCTCGTGGGGGATGCTGGAGTATAAAGCCTCAACATCTAGCGCCACGAGGAGGGCGTCCGGAGGGACCTGCACATCCTCAAGGTGTCGCAGAAGATCAGTAGTGTCTTTTATGTATGAAGGTAGACTTGTGACGTGAGGAATCAAATACGAATCAACTAGCCTACTTGTGTTCTCTGTTAAAGAACCCATTCCCGAGACTATTGGACGCCCCGGGGGATTTTTTTCATCCTTATGTATTTTTGGGAGTGCGTAGAATGTAGGCATACGAGGTTTGGCTGTGTTTATATATTTCATTGTTTTCTATGCTCCCCCTTGTTTAGCCTATGTTGATCTGTGATTTAGTGTACCTGGATATTGTGAAAGCATTCAACACAATTCCCCATAAGCACTTAATTTACAAGCTGAGGTCTGCAGGCATGGACCATAAGGTTTGTTCTTGGGTAAAAAACTGGTTACAGGGGTGGGTCCAAGGGGCGGTGATAAATAACGTGTACTCAGACTGGTCTGCAGTGGTAAATGGGGTTCTGTCTTGGGACCAATTCTATTCAATATAATCATAAATGATATAGAGGATGGGATAAATGGCTCAATGTTAGTTTTTGCAGATGACACAAAATTAAGCAGGGCAATAACTTCATATCAGGATATAGAAATTATGCAGAAAGACCTAAACAAAATATTGGAGCAGGCTAATACATGGCAAATGAGGTTTAATGTGGAGAAATGTAAAGTAATGCACTTGGGGGCAAAAAAACTAAAACAAGGATGCAGAAAGATCAGAGGGTCCTAGTAGATGACAGATTGAGCAATAGCATGCAATGTCCAGCTGCAGCTACCAAAGCTGGCAGAATATTAGCATGCAGAAAAAAAGGAATATACGTTAGAGATAAAATGATAATCCTACCACTTTATAAAACTCTGGTTAGACCACATCTGGAGTACTCTCTCCCCAGTTTCAGCACATACTTTCTGCAAACTGGTGACCAGAACTGGACAGAGCCCAAAGATGGGCAATTCAACTAATAAGGGGATTGTAGGACCACAATTACGAGGAACGACTGCAAGCACTAAATTTATTCTCACTGGATAAACAACGCTTGAGAGGAGATATGATAGCGATTTACAAATACCTCAATGGTGATCCCAGCAAATGAAAAAAAAACTATTTAGCCTCAATGAGTGTAATGCCCTGTACACACAGTCGGACTTTCCGACGGAAAATGTGTGATCGGACCGTGTTGTCGGAAATTCTGATTGTGTGTGGGCTCCATCTGACTTTTTCCATCGGAATTTCTGACACACAAAGTTTGAGAGATAAAATTTTCCCACAACAAAATCCAATCGTTTAAATTCCAATCATGTGTAGACAATTCCAGCGGACAAAGTGGCATATATACTCAGAATAAATTACGAGATGAAAGCTATTGGCTACTGCCCTCTTTATAGTCCCGTCGTATGTGGTTTACGTCACCTCATTCTGAATGATCGGTTATTCCGACAATTGTTTGCGACTGTGTGTATGCAAGACAAGTTTTGGCCAAAATCCGTCAGAAAAAAATCCGACGGATTTTGACATTGGAATGTCCGATCGTGTGTACAGGGTATAAGAGGACAAAGGGCCACACAATGAGGTTGGAGAAGCGCCTTATCCTTTAAACTGCGCAGGGGAGGTTTTCACTGTCAGGGCAATAAGGATGTGGACAACATTCAAGGATATGGGAAATAATTATAGACACTGATACACGTACACCTGCACAGGTTGAAATGGATGGACTATTGTCTTTATTCAACCTCACCTATTATTTAACTATGAATGAAGTTCAACGTGATGGTGTGATGGCATGAGAAAGCCCTAAGTCACAGATGGTTGCGTTGCATATTTACCACCACCCCCCAAGCTGCAAAGGCAGTCCTACAGTGGTAAGCTGCATACAATTATCCTCCCATTCTTTGAACATTCTAATCAGGGGACAGAAGCAGTAGCAAAACAAAAAAATGTTGATAAGAGTTAGAACTATAGTTTTCCTGATGGTAATTGATGGGACTTTTTTTTTGCAGCTTGTGGCGGGAGTCCTCATGATGCCTGTTGACCCTGTACTTCAAGGAAATGTAATTGCTATAAACCAAGCTGGAGTCATAATTAGTGGCACTGATAGTGGGAGTGTAGGCATTCAACCAGCACTGAATCCTATAGGCCAGCAAGGAGTAAACATCACTGTTCAGGAAAATGAAACAGTATTAGTAGCAAGTGATCTGCCAAGAGTTGTGCAGCCAGAATGGCATAGAGATGATTCCCCTGGAGCTGGAATTATAAAGCCGGCATATTCACCTCCTATTGGCCTTCGGCAAACTACAGCATATCCTGAATCCACCATGCCCTCAGAAATCATTAGAGGAGACATGCCGAAGAATCCAAGTACAGTAACTGAAGACTGGATTTTATGTAACTCTTATATGCCTGATCATGAAGAATATCAAGGTCTGACAAGAGGAGATGACTATGTTCCTATTAATCCACCAGAATATTTCCTTATCCCAAATATGTTTAATGAAAACCAAAATGATGAAGCTGTTGCTTAGATCTGTTAATTTTATACAATGAAAATAAAAGTATATATAAACTAAGCTTCATTCACACATATGTTTTAGCAGTTAAAGCAGTAAACATGAGTATTTCTGTCTAGACAGTATTTTGATGTGCGTCTCTGTGCGATATAATCAGAAAACACATGTGTTTCCTGGTTCATCAATGCAGTTTACTGTGCCACCTCGCTAAGGATGCTGACTGAACTACATAAATCCTTATCATTAGTAGTGTAGTGTGGTAGAAGTGTGTAAATCCCAAGTTAAAGCAAGGAAAAAAATCACTTTTTTAAATCACTGGTTTGAAATATTTTTTTAAAGGTGACCCATTAGGATGACTTTCATTTGTTACAGACACGATCTCTGTTACCCCATTCACAAATAGCTGAAACAGACAAACTGTCAATGGGACATGTATCTCTGCATAGTGTTTTCCACATTGATATTTTTATATAGTTATGTTATATTTTCCCTGATGAAGTTCTACTTTTGGTAGCAAACAATGGCGAAGCTAGACATTCTTTCATCCAGGGCAAAAACTCAGTTTGGATCCCCCCACCCCCACTTGAGAGAGAGAAGATCTACACAATCCTCACGTAAGTGAGGTTTGAGCATTTTCAAGCTTAATTCCCAAAGCAAATTAGGAGGGGCGCCAATGAAAATAGAAATGAGCCAAGGCTTGCTTCTGTGTGCTCTTCTTCCTTCCCAGCGATGGGCTTTATAATCTGCTGCACATCGCTGAGGTGAACAGTGGGTGTGGCCAAATTGCATTAACAGTGATGGGGCTTTAAGGGGCATGTTTAAATAAAACAAATGTATTATTGTACCCATAAAATATGCTTAGATTACTAAAACAAATGTCACTGTAAAAATATGAATTTAGCCTACCTTAAAAGTTTCACTGCAGGGCTGGTGCAAGGAATTTTTTCTACACAGGTAAAAGTGCAATTTGCTTCTAGCAGGAGTGGGCTACTATCAGAGTGTAGGGTTTGGGGTGCATTACATAAGGATTGCAGGGTTCAGGGGTACTTTCTATACAGAGTGCAGGGTTCTGGGGTGCGTTATGTACAGAGTGCAGGGTTCTGGGGTGTGCTATGTCAAGAGTGCAAGTTTCAGGGGTGCTCTATGTACAGAGTGCAGGGCTCTGAGGTGCACTTCGTACAGACTGCAGGGTTCAGGGGTGCACTATATACAGGGTGCAGGGTTCAGAGGTGCTCTGTGGAAAGAATGCAGGGTTTAGGTGTACGCTACATAAAGAATGCAGGGATCGGGGGTGTTCTACTGTACATAAAGAGTGCAGCATTCAAGGGTGCAATATATACAGGATTCAGGGGTGCACTACATACAGGGTGCAGGGTTCAGGCGTACGCTACATAAAGAATGCAGTGTTCAGGTGTGCACTATATACAGTGCGCATGGTTCAGCAGTACATATTTCATAGGCGCCCTTGAACCAAAATTACCCCCCCCCCTCCCCAATATGTCCACCCTCTCCTAGTACAGAATTCTCCCACCTCCAAATCCCCATCCTTGACACTCCTCAGTTCTCTACATGAAGCATATTGCACATGGAAAAAGGAAGGGGCATCTCATTGTGCAACATCCATGGAAAACAATTTTATTAAAAAAGAAACACAATATTAAGATGCTTATTCCAAGCCAGAAAACTGATTGCGCTGAGATGGCAGTCGAGGAAACCCCCGGCATTGAGTGAATGGATTACCAATATGAATGAGACTATAAGGAAAGAAAAAGTGGTCTATATAAAAAGAAGTAATCTCAGGGAATTTGATAGGATGTGGAGAGTGTGGCTGGTGAAGATGGGATCTCCCCCTTAGAGGGGAAAAATTTGATCTATGAATCATTAAGACCCCTTTCACACCCGCTAAATGCCGATGGAGCGGCATTTTGCCAACGGTATCGCAGCGCTGCTTCATTTCTTTCAGTGGGGAGCAGTGTGTCAGGTCACCTGAAACCAGGTGACAGATGCACTCCGTAGGAGTCGGAAGTGCACCGCTAGGTAGTGGACCTTAGAACTGAGTGCTGCGGATTGTACCCAGGGAGATTCAGGACACAGGTCTACAGGATAACTAACACAGATCCCAATGGGAGCTGGAGCATAGATTTCCCAGGGCACGGAGTCTAAGAGCCAGCGGGTGTTCACCAGAGACTCCAGTGGTGAGGATGGACTTCGCTGCAGTCTGGCTCCAGGTCGCAGCCCCTAGGGTCTCACAGCTCACGCTCACAGTAGACTACAGGAGAAGGAAGCAGCAGGCTGGAACGACAAGGATAGTAAGGGGATACGGTAGAGGTCAGTGCAACCAGCAGACAGGAACAACACAGAGTACACACCAAAAGTTCTGGGTCATAGGCAGACAGGGATGGTCAGGGACATGCAAAAGATCAAGGTCACAAGCAGACAGGAATCGTTGAGAACACGCCAAGGTCAGTAACAGAGACAAACAGAGCACACGGCAAGCAGGAACCAGGAAGCCAAACACATAATGAATATACAAAGGTTGATCAGCCCCGATGGCTTGTAGTGCACAGGTTAATATAGGGTTCCCCGATAGGGCCTGGGGTGGAGCCATGCTTAGAGGAGAGGTTATAAAAACCACCAGGTGGAAGTGGCTGGCCTCTTAGTCTGAACACATGAGGGGAGGTAAGCAAACACAGGAAGATCACTGCATAACCATGACAGTACCCTCCCTCTTACGAGGCCTCCCCCTCCCTCGCCTGGGTCCAGGCTTAAAGGGAAACTCCAGATGGAACCTCCTTAACAGACAAGGAGCAAAGACCTCAGATGCAGTGATCCAAGACCTCTCCTCAGGGCCAAACCCTTTCCAATGTACAAGGTACTGAAGAATTCCTTTACGGAGCCCGGAATCCAAAACTTGACTAACCTCGTATTTTAGTTTATCCTCAAAGACAGGAACCGAGGTAGGGAGAGGACGAGAGGGCTTGAGGACTAAAAAAAAGATTGAAAACCCCACCTGGCCGAATGAGGTATTCTATCCAAAGGATGGATTGAGCCTCTTAAACGGGTTTGAATGGGCATAGTAGCAGTAGGGTGAGGCCAGGTTACAGAAGGTCCTGAACAAGAAGCAGGAAGCTCATTGGGCATGGGCTGGACTGGCATAACTGGTGCAGAGGCTGACTGAATAGTATTGTCAGGTGTAGCGACCGTCTTAATCGCATCACAGGGCATAGAGACTGTGGAACTTGCAGACAAGTTAGCCTGGCTGTGCGTCCAAGGGAGATTAGGGACAGGCAAAGGTAAATGGTTATGAAAACTGGAGTGAATGATCGACTCAGGTTCAAAGGTGGGCCCCTCATCCAGAGTACCACATGACCTAGAGAGTGCACCAGTCCGACTATTGCAGGACACATCCCAGAGATCGCTATATACAGCGGGAATAGCAGAAGATACTGGGATGGTGGCAACAGGAAGTTTCTCTTTTGGGGTACCCTTGAGTAGGCAGGAAGAGGAACAGGAGGAACCTCAAGCCAGGATCTGTCCAGCAGACCAATCAACATGTGGAGAATGGAGCCGTAACCAAGGAAGACCTAATATGATAGGAGATGAAGCCTTAGGTAAGACAAGGAAGGATATCCACTCCTGGTGGAGTCTCCCTACTGACATCTTAACAGGAAGGGTCTTGAAGCGGATAGGGCCCCCTGGGAGAACAGTGCCATCAATCGCCAAGACCATCAATGGCGTTGTAAGGGGCAAAAGGGTAAGTCTCATGTTGGAGGCAGTTTCCCAATCCATGAAATTGGCAGCGGCTCCAGAATCCAGATGTGCTGAGACCGAACAAGAGGAAGCACCGACATGAAGCAACACAGAAAGGAGAAGACGAGAAGGTGAAGGTGATATTTCAGGGTCTAATACTCCAACTTCCAGATGTGTTAGCCCTGAGCGTTTTTCCGGACAAAGAGAACAAGTGTCACGGAAATGACCTTTGGCCCCACAATAGAGGCATAGGCCCAGAGTTCTGCACCTAGCGTGTTCTTCGGGAGATAACTTTGTCCGGCCCAACTGCATAGGTTCCTCAGCAGGCAGGGGATGCTCCTCAGCTTGAAGAGAAGGGACTGGGAGCTCAGGCTGCTTAAAGAACGGGGAGTGCTGGTATCTTTTTTCCAGGGCCCTCTCCTGAAAGCGAATATCGACCTGGTTACACAAGGTGATGACACTGTCCAGATCGGCAGGAAGGGATCTTCCTGCTAATTCATCCTTCACTCTATCAGAAAGGCCATGTAAAAAGGTTGCAACTAGGGCCTCATTATTCCAGCTCAATTCAGCTGTGAGGACACAGAACTGAAGAGCATACTGTCCCACAGAAGCGGACTCTTGATGGAGACGTAAAAGAGCGATAGCCGCTGAGGAAACACGACCCGGTTCCTCGAAGATATTCCGAAAAAGTTTCAAGAAATCAGACAGGCTAGAAACCACTGGATCATTCAGTTCCCACAGAGGGGCAGCCCAAGCTAGCACCTCACCAGACAGGAGGGATATAATATATGCTACTTTTGCCCGATCGGAAAGGAAGTTTTGGGGCTGAAGTTCAAAATGAATTGTGCACTGGCTAAGGAACCCCCTGCAAGCCTTGGAGTCCCCAGAGAAACAGGCCGGAGCTTGTAGTTGTAATGAATGTGTGGCTGCGACTGATGCAATGGGTGCAGCGGCAGATAGCGGTTGAGGTTGTTGAACTGGGGGTCCTAATGAGACCTGAACCTGTTCAACACGGGATGCCAAATCCTGAAGGAATCGCATCACCTGGGACTGATGCGATTCTTGGGTCTTAAGTCTGCGAACTAAGCCCTGCAATGGATCATCTGCGGGTAGCAGCACATCAGCTGGGTCCATGGCTGATCAAACTGTCAGGTCACCTAAGGAGTAGGAGTAGGAAGTGCACCACTAGGTAGTGGACCTTAGAACTGACTGCTGCGGATTGTATCCAGGGAGATTCAGGACACAGGTCTACAGGATCACTAACACAGATCCCAATGGGAGCTGGAGCATAGATTTCCCAGGGCGCGGAGTCTAAGAGCCAGCGGGTGTTCGCCAGAGCCTCCAGTGGTGAGAATGGACTTCGCTGCAGTCTGGCTCCAGGACGCGGCCCCTAGGGTCTCACAGCTCACGCTCACAGTTGACTACAGGAGAAGGAAGCAGCAGGCTGGAACGACAAGGATAGTAAGGGGATACGGTAGAGGTCAGGGCAACCAGCAGACAGGAACAACACAGAGTACACACCAAAGGCTCAGGGTCACAGGCAGACAGGGATGGTCAGGGACAGGCAAAAGGTCAAGGTCACAAGCAGACAGGAATCGTTGAGAACACGCCAAGGTCGGTAACAGAGTCAAACATAGAGCACACAGCAAGCAGGAACCAGGAAGCCAAACACACAATGGTTGATCAGCCCCAACGGCTTGCAGTGCACAGGTTAATATACGGTTCCCTGATAGGGCCTGGGGTGGAGCCATGCTTAGAGGAGAGGTTATAAAAACCACCAGGTGGAAGTGGCCTCTTAGTCTGAACACATGAGAGGAGGCAAGCAAACACAGGAAGATCACTGCATAACCATGACACAGTGGTGGAGGAGCGGTGTGTTCACCTCTTCTTCACAGCTCCAAAGAAGCTGCTAGCGGGACCTTTTCTGACGCCCTGCCAGCGCACCGCTCCCGTGTGAAAGCCCTCGGGCTTTCACGCTGGAGTGACTTGAGCAGCTGTTTTAGGGCGTTTTGCAAACACTATTTTTAACGCTATAGCGCCTGCAAAATGCTCCAGTGTGAAAGGGGTCTTAAAGCGGTAGTAAACCCAGTTTCAAAAAACACTTACATTCCCGTCATGCCGGAAATGCTAACTTTCACATTCGTTGTGCTCTCAACCAAACTTTCAAACCATCCAATGGCTGGTGTCAACTGATCACATGTGCAGCATTATAGCAGTTGAAGAATCATTAGAGGCCAAGATGGCAGCTTCCTTGACTGAAAACGATAGAAGGGTTTACTTCCACTTTAAAGAAAAGGGACACGTTTGGAAAGCTCACTCTGGATAAGTTAACCACTTGCCGACCGCCGCACGACGATGTACGTCGACAGAATGGCACGGGCAGGCATATGGGCGTACATGTACATCCCTGCCTTCCTGCGGGTGGGGGGCCCGATCGGGCCCCCCCCCCCCCCCGGTGCCAGCGGCGGTCGGTTTTCGTTCAGAAGCGATCCGGGATGAGGGGGCGGCCATTCATTCATGGCCACCCCCTCTCGATCGCTCCTGACGAATGAAAGTGAGGCGTGACATCACTTCCTCTCCTGTAATGTAAACACAGGAGAGGAAGTGATGTAATCTCTCCTCCGTGTCGGTATTTTTCGTTCCGGCACCGAGGAGAGAGGATCGGTGAGTGGCACCAACACGACACTTCACAGTAGAACATGCCAGGCACACTCACACCCCCCCTTCACCCCCCGATCACCCCCCCGAATCACCCCTGCCCCCCCAGTCACAGTGACACCAATAGCATTTTTTTTTTTTTGCATTGGTGTCATTTGTGACTGTAATAACTGTTAGGGCAGTTAGGGTTAGCCCCCTTTAGCTCTAGGGTACCCCCTAACCCCCCCAATAAAGGTTTAACCCCGTGATCACCCCCCGTCGCCAGTGTCACTAAGGCTGGGTTCACATTGCAGCGGTTTATGAGAACGGATGTGATTCGCACCGCACTGCAGTGCAAATCACATCCGATCTCTGTGCGATTCGAGTTCAGCCATACTGAATTCGCGCCGCACCCGCCGCAAATTCGCACGGGACCCTTTTTTTGGTCTGCAGCAGAATCGGATCGCATGGGTGTTCACACCATGCGATCCGAGTTTGCAGATCGCACTGCGATATGCGAACTGATCTGGGGGTGTCATTAACATTTCACTGACACTCCCAGCAGTTCGCATAGGGCAGTGTGAACTGCCGCCGGGAGGCATGCGATGCGGGAACCCGCCGCGGATTCGTGGCGTTCCCGCATCGCTCCAGTGTGAACCCAGCCTAATAAGCGATCGTTTTTATGATCGCTGTATTAGTGTCACAGGTGACGCTAGTTAGGCAGGTAGGTATTTAGGTTCGCCGCAGCTTTTTATAGCGCCAGGGACCCCCATATACTACCGCATAAAGCCCCCTGATTGCCCCCTAGTTAACCCTTTCACCAGTGATCACCATATAACTGTTACAGGTGACGCTGGTTGGTTAGTTATTTTTTTATAGTTTCAGGGCACCCGCCATTTATTACCTAGTCTCACTAGTGTACCCCTAAATTTAGGGGTGTCTACTTTCCAAAATGGGGTCATTTGGGGGGGGTTTGTGCCATCTTGGCATTTTATGGCCTTCAAAACTGTAACGCCCTTAGAAAGCCTGAAGGCGGTGCTTGGTTTTCGGGGCCCGGTACGCGGCTAGGCTCCCAAAAAGTCCCACATATGTGGTATCCCCGTACTCAGAAGAAGCAGCAGAATTTATTTTGGGGTGTCATTTCACATATGCCCATGGCATGCGTGAGCAATATATCATTTAGTGACAACTTTGTGAAAAAAATAAATAAAAAAAAAAGTTTGTAATTTTTCCGCAACTTGTGGCAAAATATAAAATATTCCATGGACTCAACATGCCTCTCAGCAAATAGCTTGGGGTGTCTACTTTCTAAAATGGGGTCATTTGTGGGGGTTTTGTGCCATCTTGGCATTTTATGGCCTTTAAAACAGTATTAGGTAGTGAGGAGTGAAGTCAAATATTTACGCCCTTAGAAAACCTGAAGGCGGTTCTTGGTTTTCAGGGCCCCGTACGCGGCTAGGCTCCCAAAAAGTCCCACATATGTGGTATCCCCGTACTCAGGAGAAGCAGCAGAATTTATTTTGGGGTGTTATTTCACATATGCCCATGGCATGTGTGAGCAATATATCATTTAGTGACAACTTTGTGAAAAAATAAATAAAAAAAATTAAAGTTTGTAATTTTCCCGCAACTTGTGGCAAAATATAAAATATTCCATGGACTCAACATGCCTCTCAGCAAATAGCTTGGGATGTCTACTTTCTAAAATGGGGTCATTTGTGGGGGTTTTGTGCCATCTTGGCATTTTATGGCCTTCAAAACTGTAATAGGTAGTGAGAAGTGAAATCAAAAATTTACGCCCTTAGAAAGCCTGAAGGCGGTGCTTGGTTTTCGGGGCCTTGGTTTTCAGGGCGTAAATTTTTGACTTCACTCCTCACTACCTATTACAGTTTTGAAGGCCATAAAATGCCAAGATGGCACAAAACCCCCACAAATGACCCCATTTTAGAAAGTAGACACCCCAAGCTATTTGCTGAGAGCCATGTTAAGTCCATGGAATATTTTATATTTTGTCACAAGTTGCGGGAAAATTACAAACTTTTATTTATTTATTTTTTTTTCCCAAAGTTGTCACTAAATGATATATTGCTCACACATGCTATGGGCATATGTGAAATGACACCCCAAAATAAATTCTGCTGCTTCTCCTGAATACGGGGATACCACATATGTGGGACTTTTTGGGAGCCTAGCCGCGTACGGGGCCCCGAAAACCAAGCACCGCCTTCAGGCTTTCTAAGGGCGTAAATTTTTGACTTCACTCCTCACTACCTATTACAGTTTTGAAGGCCATAAAATGCCAAGATGGCACAAAACCCCCACAAATGACCCCATTTTAGAAAGTAGACACCCCAAGCTATTTGCTGAGAGGCATGTTAAGTCCAAGGAATATTTTATATTTTGTCACAAGTTGCGGGAAAATTACAAACTTTTTTTTTTTTTTTCACAAAGTTGTCACTAAATGATATATTGCTCACACATGCTATGGGCATATGTAAAATGACACCCCAAAATAAATTCTGCTGCTTCTCCTGAGTACGGGGATACCACATATGTGGGACTTTTTGGGAGCCTAGCCGCGTACGGGGCCCTGAAAACCAAGCACCGCCTTCAGGCTTTCTAAGGGCGTAAATTTTTGACTTCACTCCTCACTACCTATTACAGTTTTGAAGGCCATAAAATGCCAAGATGGCACAAAACCCCCACAAATAACCCCATTTTAGAAAGTAGACACCCCAAGCTATTTGCTGAGAGGCATGTTGAGTCCATGGAATATTTTATATTTTGCCACAAGTTGCGGGAATATTACAAACTTTTTTTTTCACAAAGTTGTCACTAAATGATATATTGCTCACACATGCTATGGGCATATGTAAAATGACACCCCAAAATAAATTCTGCTGCTTCTCCTGAGTACGGGGATACCACATATATTTTGCCACAAGTTGTGGGAATATTACAAACTTTTTTTTTTTTTTTTCACAAAGTTGTCACTAAATGATATATTGCTCACACATGCCATGGGCATATGTGAAATGACACCCCAAAATAAATTCTGCTGCTTCTCCTGAGTACGGGGATACCACATATGTGGGACTTTTTGGGAGCCTAGCCGCGTACGGGGCCCCGAAAACCAAGCACCGCCTTCAGGCTTTCTAAGGGCGTAAATTTTTGACTTCACTCCTCACTACCTATTACAGTTTTGAAGGCCATAAAATGCCAAGATGGCACAAAACCCCCACAAATGACCCCATTTTAGAAAGTAGACACCCCAAGCTATTTGCTGAGAGGCATGTTGAGTCCATGGAATATTTTATATTTTGCCACAAGTTGCGGGAATCTTACAAACTTTGTTTTTTTTTTCACAAAGTTGTCACTAAATGATATATTGCTCACACATGCCATGGGCATATGTGAAATGACACCCCAAAATAAATTCTGCTGCTTCTCCTGAGTACGGGGATACCACATATGTGGGACTTTTTGGGAGCCTAGCCGCGTACGGGGCCCCGAAAACCAAGCACCGCCTTCAGGCTTTCTAAGGGCGTAAATTTTTGACTTCACTCCTCACTACCTATTACAGTTTTGAAGGCCATAAAATGCCAAGATGGCACAAACCCCCCCCCCCCCCCAAATGACCCCATTTTGGAAAGTAGACACCCCTAAATTTAGGGGTACACTAGTGAGACTCACAGGTAAAAAAGCACCTAGGCTGTCAGCGACTGTATCAAAACGCTACAAAAAAAACTGTTAGCGATCGCAGGGATCAGACCTGACTCTGCGAACGCTGCAGTTATGTGTGTTGTGTTTTGTAAGTGACAGTGATCGATCGATCGATCGATCGATACTGCACTTGGGTGGGCTGGGCTGGGCTTGGCGGAGGGGCTAAACGCAGGTGCTAGCAGGTATCTGGGCTGATCCCGCTAACAATGCGTTTTGGGAAACCTAAACTGCTGGCGACGCTAATATAGATCTGATCAGATACTATATTACTAAGGGAGGTGTATGCTTTGCGCGTGGATGTTAGCGGTACTGGCACTAACCTGACGCTGCCTGGGGCGACGCAGACCTTATTTGACCCTCAAACTTATATCACCCGCCGGGTGATCAGGGGGTTAAACCTTTATTAGGTAATAAATGGCGGGTGCCCTGAAACTATAAAAAAAATAACTAACCAACCAGCGTCACCTGTAACAGTTATATGGTGATCACTGGTGAAAGGGTTAACTAGGGGGCAATCAGGGGGCTTTATGCGGTAGTATATGGGGGTCCCTGGCACTATAAAAAGCTGCGGCGAACCTAAATACCTACCTGCCTAACTAGCGTCACCTGTGACACTAATACAGCGATCAGAAAAACGATCACTTATTAGGCTGGGTTCACACTGGAGCGATGCGGGAACGCCACGAATCCGTGGCGGGTTCCCGCATCACACTGCCCTATGCGAACTGCTGGGAGTGTCAGTGAAATGTTAATGACACCCCCAGATCAGTTCGCATATCGCAGTGCGATCTGCAAACTCGGACAGGAATCGGATCGCATGGTGTGAACACCCATGCGATCCGATTCTGCTGCGGACCAAAAAAAGGGTCCCGTTCGAGTTTGAGGCGGGTGCGATGCGAATTCAGCCATACTATCTGTATGGCTGAACTCGAATCGCACAGAGATCGGATGTGATTTGCACTGTAGTGCGGTGCAAAATCACATCCGTTCTCATAAACCGCTGCAATGTGAACCCAGCATTAGTGACACTGGCGACGGGGGGTGATCACGGGGTTAAACCTTTATTGGGGGGTTAGGGGGCTACCCTAGAACTAAAGGGGGCTAACCCTAACTGCCCTAACAGTTATTACAGTCACAAATGACACCAATGCAAAAAATAAAAAATAAAAAAAATGCAATTGGTGTCACTGTGACTGGGGGTGCAGGGGTGATTGGGGGGGTGATCAGGGGGTGAAGGGGGGGTGAGAGTGTGCCTGGCATGTTCTACTGTATTGTGTAGTGTTGGTGCAACTCACCGATCCTCTCTCCTCGGAGCGAAAAATACCGACACGGAGGAGAGATTACATCACTTCCTCTGCCTGTGTTTACATTACAGGAGAGGAAGTGATGTCACGTTTCACTTCCATTCGTCAGGAGCGATCGCGAAGGGGTGGCCATGAACGAATGGCCGCCTCCTCATCCCGGATCACTCCTGAACGGATACCGACCGCCGCTGGCACCGGGGGGGGCGATCGGGCCTCCCTCCCGCGGGAAGGCAGGGACGTACATGTACGCCCATATGCCTGCCCGTGCCTCTCTGTCGACGTACATCGTCGTGTGGCGGTCGGCAAGTAATTAATAAAGTTAAGTTAGTAGTTAATAAAAACAAAGAATCACAAATCACCAGCAAAATAATTGCTGGGAGAGCAGGGCAAAAAGGAAATAACCAGGGCTGAGTATGGTTAATCTGCTATGAATGAGCCAGAGAAGTTATGATGAAGCACTAATAACGGTGCTACATTGTAACTCTCATTGACACTACAGACACTGTTCTCCAAGTGTCAATTTACAAGTCCTGGCTGTCAAAGGTACAGCTAGAAATTGTGGGTAAATATCATGGAGGGGGGAGCTGTGATGGAGGGGAAGCAGGGCATACTAGACAAACCTAAAGCACTAAGATTTTCTTTTTGTGTAGTATGCCTAAGGCAGGGGTGCCCAACCAGTGGCCCGGGGGCCACATGTGGCCCGCGGAGCCCTCTGATGTGGCCCACAACCTCCTGCTCTGGGATGGCAGGTTGGCAAGCCCAGATTGCAGATGCCAGAGCATCAGTGTTGTGAATGAAGCCAGTGGTGGAGAAAGCAAGCAGCTGCAGAAAGGAGCTGCATAAACCAATGCTTACTGTATAGCACTGGCTACTGTCATAGGCAGAGTGATACCAAATGCACTCTGCCTGGGACAGCAAGTTTATTACTAAAATCACAGTGTATATAGGGACATATCTGTACTGCAGTGGTTACTGGCCTGCTTTCAAACTGATCTGTGGGTGTAGTGCAGAGCACCTGTGGCTTACCTGCACTGAGCCATAGACTTCTGGTTTTACCTGTGGATTTGGTGCACTTTCAGAAAGTCCACCGCACCTGCAGGAAATAATATAGAATTCTATGGCAAAGTACAGCTAACCTGCAGGAAAGCCACAGGTACACTGCGTTGCACCCACGGTGGGGGTAGACCGCCGACCATCAGTGTCTGACCTAATCGGACCCTCCATTCACCTCTCTGGAGCGGCAGATGTAAACAGACTTGTGTCCATTCATACCCGCCTACCTCCAATCAGATCTGCTAAAAAAAAAACAGCAGTGGATCCGTTCCCTTCTATTTGATCAGATCAGTGGGCCCATAGAGAAGAGTGGGCTGTGTCTGTGTCCGCTTTGCATAGGCAGAGTGGACACGGAGCTGTCATCTGCCCACTCTGCTCATTGTGGCCCACAACTGGTTATGAAGTCGTTTAAGTGGCCCTCTCTCTTCAAAAGGTTGGGCACCCCTGGCCTAAGGTCTACAACTGGTTAAAGGATAAGTTCACCTTACAGAAAACTGTGTAAGGTGAACTTACGCAGGCCCCCCTCATCACTCCCTCCCCCATTCCCGCTGACCTGGACCACGGTAATCTCTGGTTCTAATGCCCCATACACACGGTCGGATTTTCCGATGGAAAATGTGCGATCAGATCATGTTATCGGAAAATCTGACCATGTGTGGGCTCCATCAGACTTTTTCCGTCAGATTTTCCGACGCACAAAGTTTGAGAGCAGGATCTAAAATTTTCCGACAACAAAATCTGATTGCATAAATTCCGATCATGTGTAGACAATTCCATGCATGCTCAGAATAAACTAAGAGATGAAAGCTATTGGCTACTGGCCCATTTATAGTCCTGACGTATGTGTTTGATGTCACCTCGTTCAGAACGATCGGATTTTCCGACAACTTTGTGCGACCGTGTGTGTGCAACACAAGTTTCGGCCAAAATCCGTCGGAAAAACAGATTTTCTGGTCGGAATGTCCAACCATGTGTATGGGGCATGAGCCCTGTTATATCTGGGCCAGGTGTCCGGGTCTTAGAATCCTCTCAGGGACGTTTTGGAGCATTCTAATTGGTCAGTGCCGTCACATGGGCGGTAGCGACCAATCAACAGCCGCATAGTTCATCCTGGCAGCTATGAAGACTCTGTGTGGATGGAGAGAGACTTTCTAAGCCCCAGGCTCCTGATGCTGATATACCGGGGCTTAGAACCGGAGATTGCGGCGGTCCAGGTCAGTGGGACCCGGGGCGGGGGGGCGAAGAGGGGGAGCTGTGTAAGTTCACCTTACAGATTTTTCTTTAAAGGTGAACTTACACTTTAAAGATGTGATGTCACGATTGATTTAGAGGAACATAAGTGGCCTACACCAGGGCTCTAAATTTCAACTCCTGGGCTACTAGCCAGGCCTTAAGGGTTACTCTCCACCAGTTGCCCCACCCAACCCCTACTCTGCCCCGCCCCTAAACGCACCCTCATAAATTATCTCATGAAATGACACTTAATTGTTGTATGCAGAATTAAGTTACAAAAATAAATATTAACAACAACTTTATCAGTGCTCACCATTGCAGCCTCACCTGTGTCCATCATCCCAGCGTGACCTGTGCCCATCATTGCATCATCACCTGTGCCCACCATTGCAGTGTGACCTGTGCCCACCATTGCAGCCTCACCTGTGTCCACCATTGCAGCCTCACCTGTGCCCATCATTGCAGCGTGACCTGTGCTCACCATTGCAGCCTCACCTGTGCCCACCATTGCAACCAGGGGCAGGCTGGGCGGGGGACAGGGATGCAATTGCCCCCCGGGCTGCTCTGATGTCTTGTACAAAGGCTGCTGTGTCGCCAGCTCAGAACTGCACATGCACAGTCTGGAGCTGGCCAAGTGCAGCAGCTCTGGTGGCGGGCACGGCCAGATTAAATACTGCAAACCAGCGATGAGTTCTGTCACAGAGCTGACAATCTGTGTTACAGAGTTTAGCCCAGCCCCTCCCTCCTCCACACAAATGTCTGTCAGAGCCTGGATCTGCTTTCTCTTTCCCCGCCCACAGTCCGGGCAGCCCGTGTGTTGCCTGTGAAGGGGATGTGTGGGTGGGAAAGTTAAAACTGAGCAGCCGGCTTGGCAGCCACAGCCTTAAAAATAAAAAATCAAGTCTGCCTCCTGGGGTTGTCCATTGCGTCCAAGTAAGTGAGCTTCTCATCACCTCTTCTCCCTCCCTCCCTGCTCTTTCTCCCTCCCTCTCTCTGTAGCTAAAGATTTATATTTCTAGCAGCCTGTGACAGTAGCTTGCCCTCCTAGGTGTTATGGTGTGGGCTCACACTGGCATTCTGCGGTTTGGCTGCAGTGCTGGTGTAGTGGCAGTCTTCCTGCATGTTGCCCCTGGCCCCATAGACCTTTTTTAGGTTGAACATTTTTACTGCATGTTCTGAAAGTGCACAAAAAGTCCTGCATGCTGCATCTTTGGTGCAATTCCAGAAGATGCAGCAAAAATGCACAACCTAAAAGAGGTCTGAGGGACTGCGACTAAGGAAAACCACATGTACACCTGTGCTGCAGCCAAACCGCAGCACACCAGTGTAAGCCTAAAGGCTTGTACTTGCAGCAGGCACTGGCACTCCACTGAAAAGTGATCAATAATCAGATCACTTTTAGGAGGCATTTGACAGGCAGTGAGGAGTTGATATGTAATTTCCTCCCTGCCTGTTTTAACCTCCTAAATGCCAGTCCTTCCAGTTCACTTTGAACTCCACCATTACTCTCTGTGATATTACATGTGCTCTCACCTTATTGTTTGCACATCTAATACATAATGAGAGTTCTGGAAATAAGGTGAAGTTCAAAGTGAATTTCTACACCTAAGTGGAGCACCCCTTTCAGTACATTCGAGGATATTATTAAACCCAGAGACTGGTGGGCTTAGGCCACCATAGACAAACAGAAATTTCTGCTGACCTGGCAGATTTTCAATCTATGTATGAGCAGACTGGTTATACAGAATTCGGTCTATCAACTGATTTCAGTACAACCAGTGTGTCTTTTTTTTTTGTCGGTTACTGCTGGCTGCTATAGCTGCTGGTAGTGATCATGATTGGCTCGGAAACCTTCACCTCAGAGCACACACAGACACATGGCTCTTACAGCAGCTTGGTAAATCAAATGCCAGGCATCTCTAGCATTACACCTGTGTGGCTGCGACCAAGTCTGGGTACAAGCCAGCACTGGCTCCTAGAGACACGGGAGGGTGGCCAGTAAGAGGAGAGCTGGGATATGACGTTATTTACATCATATCCCTGCCACTTCTAAACCTACACCACTGCCGCACCAGGCCCACAATGCCCTTAATCTGGCCCTGGGGGCTGGTGCACTGGCCTGTGCCTGCACATGCACTTCCTGCAGAGAGAGAGAGAGAGAGAGACTGCTCAACATTGCTTCCACAGAGAAACTGCAATGTGGAACGGTCTTTCTGGCTGTGCCGGAAATATGGATCGATTTCTCTCTGTGCAGCAATGTGGAGTGATTTCTGTCTTTGTGCCGGAAATGTACAGCGATTTCTCTCTTTGTGCCCTCAATGTGGAGCGATTTCTCTCTTTGTGCCGGCAATATGGAGTGATTTCTCTCTCTGTACCGGCAATGTGGAGCGATTTCTCTCTCTGTGCTGGCAATGTGGAGCGATTTCTCTCTCTGTACCGGCAATGTGGAGCGATTTCTCTCTCTGTGCTGGCAATGTGGAGCGATTTCTCTCTCTGTGCTGGCAATGTGGAGCAATTTCTCTCTGTGCCGGAAATGTAGAGCAATTTCTCTCTGTGCCGGAAATGTAGAGCAATTTCTCTCTGTGCCGGAAATGTGGATCGATTTCTCTCTTTGTGCCAGTAATGTGGAGCAATTTCTTTCTTTGTGTCGGCAATGTGGAGCGAGTTCTCTCTCTCTGTGCCGGAAATGTGGAGTGATTTCTCTCTCTCTGTGCTGGCAATGTGGAGCGATTTCTCTCTCTGTGCTGGCAATGTGGAGCAATCTCTCTCTGTGCCGGCAAGATGGAGCAATTTCTCTCTGTATCGGCAATGTGAAGCGATTTCTCTCTGTGCCAGAAATATGTGGAGCAATTTCTCTCTCTGTGCTGGAAATGTGGAGCAATTTCTCTCTGTGCCGGAAATGTGGGATGATTTATCTCTTTGTGCTGGAAATGTGGATCCATTTCTCTCACTGTGCCGGCAATGTGGAGCGATTTCCCTCTCAGTGCCGGAAATGTGGAGTGATTTCTCTCTCTGTGCCGGAAATGTGGAGCGATTTCTCTCTGTACCGGAAATGTGGAGCGATTTGTCTCTGTACCGGAAATGTGGATCCATTTCTCTCACTGTTCCGGCAATGTGGAGCGATTTCCCTCTGTGCTGGAAATATGGAGCGATTTCTCTCTGTGCCGGAAATATGTGGAGCAATTTCTCTCTCTGTACCGGAAATGTGGAGCGATTTATCTCTTTGTGCTGGAAATGTGGAGCGATTTATCTCTTTGTGCTGGAAATGTGGATCCATTTCTCTCACTGTGCCGGCAATGTGGAGCGATTTCCCACTCAGTGCCGGAAATGTGGAGTGATTTCTCTCTCTGTGCCGGAAATGTGGAGCGATTTCTCTCTGTACCGGAAATGTGGAGCGATTTATCTCTTTGTGCTGGAAATGTGGATCCATTTCTCTCACTGTTCCGGCAATGTGGAGCGATTTCCCTCTGTGCTGGAAATATGGAGCGATTTCTCTCTGTGCCGGAAATATGTGGAGCAATTTCTCTCTCTGTACCGGAAATGTGGAGCGATTTATCTCTTTGTGCTGGAAATGTGGAGCGATTTATCTCTTTGTGCTGGAAATGTGGATCCATTTCTCTCACTGTGCCGGCAATGTGGAGCGATTTCCCTCTCAGTGCCGGAAATGTGGAGTGATTTCTCTCTCTGTACCGGAAATGTGGAGCGATTTATCTCTTTGTGCTGGAAATGTGGATCCATTTCTCTCACTGTTCCGGCAATGTGGAGCGATTTCCCTCTGTGCTGGAAATATGGAGCGATTTCTCTCTGTGCCGGAAATATGTGGAGCAATTTCTCTCTCTGTGCCGGAAATGTGGAGCAATTTCTCTCTGTGCCGGAAATGTGGGATGATTTATCTCTTTGTGCTGGAAATGTGGATCCATTTCTCTCACTGTGCCGGAAATGTGGAGCGATTTCCCTCTCAGTTCCAGCAATGTGGAGTGATTTCTCTCTCTGTGCCGGAAATGTGGAGCGATTTCTCTCTGTACCGGAAATGTGGAGCGATTTATCTCTTTGTGCTGGAAATGTGGATCCATTTCTCTCACTGTGCCGGCAATGTGGATCGATTTTCCTCTCAGTGCCGGCAATGTGGAGTGATTTCTCTCTCTGTGCCGGCAATGTGGAGTGATTTCTCTCTCTGTGCCGGCAATGTGGAGTGATTTCTCTCTCTGTGCCGGCAATGTGGAGTGATTTCTCTCTCTGTGCCGGAAATGTGGAGCGATTTCTCTCTGTACCGGAAATGTGGAGCGATTTCTCTCTTTGTGCCGGAAATGTCGATCGATTTCTCTCTCTGTGCTGGCAATGTGGAGCAATTTCTCTCTCTAAGCGACAATGTGGAGGAGTCCCCCTCTCTCTCTGTGCAGGCAATGTGGATCAGTCTCCCTCTCTCTCTCTCTGTGCAGGCAATGTGAAGCAGTCTCCCTCTCTCTCTGTGCAGGCAATGCGGAGCAGTCTACCTCTCTCTGTGTGGGCAATGTAGTGCAGATGGATGGTGAGCTAATTTGGTGGTTAAATGGGCCACTTGACCGGACTGCCCCCCAGGCCTAAGGCCTCACCTGTGCCCACCACTGCAGTGTGACCTGTGCCCCCATTGCAGCCTCACCTATGCCCACCGTGCAGCCTCACCTGTGCCGACCATTGCAGCCTCACCTGTGCAGAGGAAGAGAGAGGGTGGCCGAATCATCACAGGGGAAGAAAGAGTGGAGGAAGAGGATTGCCGACCAGATCACAGAGCGGGGATTGCTTGCTGTAACACCTTGCATTAGAATTGCTGTCTGCTCTACTCGTAAAACCGTAAAAAACGTAAAACACAGCCCCGCCTCCTGACCTCCAGAGCCTTTGATAGACAGAACGCATCCCAGCATTGGACCGGTGTTTTGTCTATTACAGGCGCTCCCCAATCCATAAAACGTATGCCTCCAATTCCACTCATATGGTATGATAGAATGGAGGGGGGGTGGAATTGGAGGTATAGGTATAATGGACTGAGGGGGGTATGATTCAGATCTATGCCTCCAATTTATTCCCCCCCACCCCCAAATCCAGCACACGTGTGCTCTCAATCTCCCAGCAAACTTCTTGTTCAATTAGCACAGTGTCAGTTTACCAGTCTCCTGTGGCAGAAGAGAGGTGGAGAGGGGCAGTCCCAGGCAGCTGGAAAGATTCTTGCAAAGTTCACGCTGCGAGCCTGTGCAGAGATCTCCTTAGATGTGTGTCAGTGTGTCAGAGGTGGAGAGGCGCTGTTAATCTTCTTGCAAAGCTCACACTGAGAGCCTGTGCAGGGCGGAGATGTGTGGCAGGAGGATGGTGGGGGAGCGGTCCCAAAAAGCTGAAGAATTCTTATGGAACTGCCCATACTGTGAGCGTGTGCAAGGCGGGGGGGGGGGGGGGGACCAGATGCATTACTGGTACAGCACACCAACACAGCACTGTCCATACTCACACTGCTCATAATTCCACTCTCCAATTGTGAGCAGGCGAGTGGAATTTTTGAGGGCTGACCTACACAGAACTCTGTTCTCCACCAGAATTAACACCTTTATGATGAACTGGAATGCCAATTGTGAGCCAGAAACTTTTCCCCAACATTTGCACCTGACCTCACAAATGTTCTTTTGGCTGAACACACACACATTCCCACAAACACAGTAACATTTCTTGTAGAAATCCCAATAGTCCCATATGAAGAGAATCCACAAATGGAGGGTGGGGGGGTCAACCCCAGCAAACCCATGTTAATGTTCATGGTTTTCTATTGTGATGTCCAACAAGCTCATATAGGTGTATTTTTGGTCATATAATGCAAGATAAAATAGTACAAATACATGCCTGTGCAATTCAATACCTGTACCAGCACTTAATACAAAAAGAAGTGTCACTGTTCATGCTCAGTACATACAGTATCTCGCAAAAGTGAGTACACCCCTCGCATTTTTGTAAATATTTTATTATACCTTTTCATGTGACAACACTGAAGAAATACAATGTAAAGTAGTGAGTGTACAGCTTGCATAACAGTGCAAATTTGCTGCCCCCTCAAAATAACTCAACACACAGCCATTAATATCTAAACCACTCGCAACAAAAGTGAGTACACCCCTAAGTGAAAATGTCCAAATTGGGCCCAATTATCCATTTTTCCTCCCCAAATGTCATGTGACTCATGTGTTAGTGTTACAAGGTCTCAGGTATGAATGGGGAGCAGGTGTGTTAAATGTGGTGTTATCGCTCTCACTCTAACATACTGGTCACTGGAAGTTCAACATGGCACCTCATGGCAAAGAACCCTCTGAGGATCTGAAAAAAAAAGAACTGTTGCTCTACATAGAGATGGCCTAGGCTATAAGAAGATTGCCAAGACCCTGAAACTGAGCTGCAGCATAGTGGCCAAGACCATACAGCAGTTTAACAGGGCAGATTCCACTCAGAACAGGCCTCGCCATGGTTGACCAAAGAAGTTGAGTGCACGTGCTCAGCATCATATTCAGAGGTTGTCTTTGGGAAATAGATGTATGAATGCTACTAGCAATGCTGCAGAGGTTGAAGGGGTGGGGGGTCAGCCTATCAGTGGTCAGACCATTTGCTGCACACTGCATCAAATTGGTCTGCATGGCTGTTGTCCCAGAAGGAAGGTTATTTTAAAGATGATGCACAAGAAAGCCTGCAAACAGTTTGTTGGGAGTTGTTGCAGAGCAGATTGTATATGCCAAAATGTACTAAATATAAGGGACAGTTTTACTCTATGGGGATGAAGATGCCATCAAATTGCTGACATTGTATACAATGATGTGAAAAAGTATTTGCCCCCTTTATGATTTATTTTTATTTTTTTGCAAAGAGAACCCAAGTAAATACAAAATGCAGTTTTTAAATGATGGTTTCATTTATTAAGGCAAAAAAGCTGTCCAAACCTGCCTGGCTTTATGTGAAAAAGTAAGTGAGCCTTTGTGTTCTTTTTGGTCAGCAGTGGCTTTGGCCTTGAAACTCTCCCATGGATGCCATTTTTGCCCAGTCTCTTTCTTATTGCTGAATCATGAACACTGACCTTACCTGAGGCAACTGAGGCCTGCAGTTCTTTAGATGTTGTTCTGGGTTCTTTAACCACTTTCAGACCGGACCATTTTGCTGGTAAATGACCAGAGGTCTTTTTACACTTTGGCACTGCGCTGCTTTAACTGGTAATTGCGCGGTCATGCAATGTTGTACCCAAACAAAATTTGCGTCCTTTTCTTCCCACAAATAGAGCTTTCTTTTGATGGTATTTGATTGCCTCTGCGATTTTTATTTTTTGCGATATAAACGTAAAAAGACCGCAAATTTTGAAAAAAAATGATATTTTCTACTTTTTGTTATTAGAAAAATCCAATAAACTCAATTTTAGTCATACATTTAGGCCAAAATGTATTCAGCCACATGTCTTTGGTAAAAAAAAAGTCAATAATTGTATATTTATTGGTTTGCGCAAAAGTTGTCACATCTACAAACTAAGGTACGTTTTCTGGAATTTACGCAGCTTTTAGTTTACGACTGCCTATCTCATTTCTTGAGGTGCTAAAATGGCAGGGCAGTACAAAACCCCCCCAAATGACCCCATTTTGGAAAGTAGACCCCCTAAGGAAATTGATAAGAGGCATGTTGAGCCCATTGAATATTTTATTTTTTTGCCTCAAGCGATTGAATAATGACAAAAAAAAAAATTTTTTTTTTTTTTTTACACAAAGTTGTCACTAAATGATATATTGCTCACACATGCTATGGGCGTATGTGAAATGACACCCCAAAATAAATTCTGCTGCTTCTCCTGAGTATGGGGATACCACATATGTGGGACTTTTTGGGAGCCTAGCCGCGTACGGGGCCCCGAAAACCAAGCACCGCCTTCAGGCTTTCTAAGGGCGTAAATTTTTGAGTTCACTTCTCACTACCTATTACAGTTTTGAAGGCCATAAAATGCCAAGATGGCACAAAACCCCCACAAATGACCCCATTTTAGAAAGTAGACACCCCAAGCTATTTGCTGAGAGGCATGTTGAGTTCATGGAATATTTTATATTTTGCCACAAGTTGCGGGAAAATTACAAACTTTTTTTTTTTTTTTTTTTTTTAACAAAGTTGTCACTAAATGATATATTGCTCATGCATGCCATGGGCATATGTGAAATGACACCCCAAAATAAATTCTGCTGCTTCTCCTGAGTACGGGGATACCACATATGTGGGACTTTTTGGGAGCCTAGCCGCGTACGGGGCCCCGAAAACCAAGCACCGCCTTCAGGCTTTCTAAGGGCGTAATTTTTTGATTTCACTCCTCACTACCTATTACAGTTTTGAAGGCCATAAAATGCCAAGATGGCACAAAACCCCCACAAATGACCCCATTTTAGAAAGTAGACACCCCAAGCTATTTGCTGAGAGGCATTTTGAGTCCATGGAATATTTTATATTTTGCCACAAGTTGCGGGAAAATTACAAACTTTTTTTTTTTTTTTTTTTTTTTCACAAAGTTGTCACTAAATGATATATTGCTCACGCATGCCATGGGCATATGTGAAATGACACCCCAAAATAAATTCTGCTGCTTCTCCTGAGTATGGGGATACCACATATGTGGGACTTTTTGGGAGCCTAGCCGCGTACGGGGCCCCGAAAACCAAGCACCGCCTTCAGGCTTTCTAAGGGCGTTACAGTTTTGAAGGCCATAAAATGCCAAGATGGCACAAACCCCCCCCAAATGACCCCATTTTGGAAAGTAGACACCCCTAAATTTAGGGGTACACTAGTGAGACTAGGTAATAAATGGCGGGTGCCCTGAAACTATAAAAAAATAACTAACCAACCAGCGTCACCTGTAACAGTTATATGGTGATCACTGGTGAAAGGGTTAACTAGGGGGCAATTAGGGGGCTTTATGCGGTAGTATATGGGGGTCCCTGGCGCTATAAAAAGCTGCAGCGAACCTAAATACCTACCTGCCTAACTAGCGTCACCTGTGACACTAATACAGCGATCAGAAAAACGATCGCTTATTAGGCTGGGTTCACACTGGAGCGATGCGGGAACGCCACGAATGCGCGGCGGGTTCCCGCATCGCATGCCTCCCGGCGGCAGTTCACACTGCCCTATGCGAACTGCTGGGAGTGTCAGTGAAATGTTACTGACACCCCCAGATCAGTTCGCATATCGCAGTGCGATCTGCAAACTCGGATCGCATGGTGTGAACACCCATGCGATCCGATTCTGCTGCGGGCCAAAAAAAGGGTCCCGTGCGAATTTGCGGCGGGTGCGGCGGGTGCGGCGAATGGCTGAACTCGAATCGCACAGAGATCGGATGTGATTTGCACTGCAGTGCGGTGCGAATCACATCCGTTCTCATAAACCGCTGCAATGTGAACCCAGCCTTAGTGACACTGGCGACGGGGGGTGATCACGGGGTTAAACCTTTATTGGGGGGGTTAGGGGGGTACCTTAGAACTAAAGGGGGCTAACCCTAACTGCCCTAACAGTTATTAGTCACAAATGACACCCGCCGGGTGATCAGGGGGTTAAACCTTTATTAGGTAATAAATGGCGGGTGCCCTGAAACTATAAAAAAATAACTAACCAACCAGCGTCACCTGTAACAGTTATATGGTGATCACTGGTGAAAGGGTTAACTAGGGGGCAATCAGGGGGCTTTATGCGGTAGTATATGGGGGTCCCTGGCGCTATAAAAAGCTGCGGCGAACCTAAATACCTACCTGCCTAACTAGCGTCACCTGTGACACTAATACGGCGATCAGAAAAATGATCGCTTATTAGGCTGGGTTCACACTGGAGCGATGCGGAAACGCCGCGAATCCGCGGCGGGTTCCCGCATCGCATGCCTCCCGGCGGCAGTTCACACTGCCCTATGCGAACTGCTGGGAGTGTCAGTGAAATGTTACTGACACCCCCAGATCAGTTCGCACATCGCAGTGCGATCTGCAAACTCGGATCGCATGGTGTGAACACCCATGCGATCCGATTCTGCTGCGGGCCAAAAAAAGGGTCCCGTGCGAATTTGCGGCGGGTGCGGCGGGTGTGGCGGGTGCGGCGGGTGCGGCGAATGGCTGAACTCGAATCGCACAGAGATCGGATGTGATTTGCACTGCAGTGCGGTGCGAATCACATTCGTTCTCATAAACCGCTGCAATGTGAACCCAGCCTTAGTGACACTGGCGACGGGGGGTGATCACGGGGTTAAACCTTTATTGGGGGGGTTAGGGGGGTACATTAGAACTAAAGGGGGCTAACTCTAACTGCCCTAACAGTTATTACAGTCACAAATGACACCAATGCAAAAAAAAAAAAAAAAATGACATTGGTGTCACTGTGACTGGGGGGCAGGGGTAATTGGGGGGGTGATCGGGGGGTAAAGGGGGGGTGTGAGTGTGCCTGGCATGTTCTACTGTGTGTGTGAGTGTTGGTGCAACTTACTGATCCGCTCTCCTCCGTGTCGGAACGAAAAATACCGACACGGAGGAGAGAATACATCACTTCCTCTCCTGTGTTTACATTACAGGAGAGGAAGTGATGTCACCGGGGATTTCTATTCGTCGGGAGCGATCGCGAGGGGGTGGCCATGAATGAATGGCCATCCCCTCGTCCGGGATCGCTCCCGTACGAATACCGACCGCCGCAGGCACCGGGCGGGGGCCCGACCGGCCCCCGACCCGCGGGAGGCAAGGGACGTACATGTATGTCCTTATGCCTGCCCGTGCCATTGTACCGACGTACATCGGCGTGCGGCGGTCGGCAACTGGTTAATGACCTCCTGGACGAGTCATCGTCATGCTCTTGGAGTTTTTGTAGGCCAGCCACTCTTGGGAAGATTCACCACTGTTCCTAGTATCTCCATTTGTGGATAATGGCTCTCCCCGTGGTTCACTGGAGTTCCAAAGCCTGAGGCCGCGTACACACGGGTGGATTGTCTGTCCAACTTAGTCCGCTGAACCGTGTTTCAGCGGACAATCCGCTCGTGTGTGGGCTTCAGCGGACTTTTTCAGCGGACAATCTGACGAACAAAGTCTTACGGAATTTCCGTAAGAAAGTCCGTTCAAACTTGGTTTTGTCCGTCCAAACTTGGTTTCAGCGGACAGTCCGCTCGTGTGTAGGCAAGTTGGACGGACTAAGTATGGCGCATGCTCAGAAAGGATTTACACGGCCGAAGGTTGCATTGCAGTGTATAGGACGTTGTTTTTCTAGTCCCGTCGTACGTGCTGTAGACGTCATCGCGCACGCTTTCAGCAGACTGTCTGCTCATCGTGTGTGGTCAAGTCCGTTCATGCAAATTTTGAACGGACTGTCTGTCGGATTGTCTGACGAACTTAGTTGGCCAGACAATCCGCCCGTGTGTACGCGGCCTTATGCTGCGTACACTCGAACAGACTTTCCGGCAGACTAGGTCCGAAGGGATTAGTCCATCAGACAATCCGATTGTGTGGGCTAGTCCGATCATTTTTTCAAAAAAAAAATCAGATGGACCTAGAAATAGAACATGTTTCAAATCTATCTGACTGACTCAATTCAGACAGACTAAAATCGAGAAAACCGTTCATCTGTGTGCTGGTCCGACGGACCAAATACTTCGCAAGGGAAGCTATTGGCTACTGGCTATTGAACTTCCTTGTTTAGTCCCGTTTACGTTATCACATTCAAAACTAACGGATTTACAGACGGACTAAGCCCTTGTACACACGATCGGAGATTCCGACGGAATGTGTCCGATCAGAGCGTTTTGTCGGATACTCCGACTGTGTGTGGTCTGCATCAGACTGTTTCCGTCGGAATATCCGTCAGACCAAATTGTCCAACTTGCCGGAAATATTTTCCGACAAAATGCTCCGATAGGACATACTCCGATCATGTGTAGAGAATTCCGATCGGACAAAGGGGCACGCATGCTCAGATCAAATTCCTACATCAAAGCTATTGGCTACTAGCCTGAACGTAGTCCCATCATAGCTAAATTACATCATCACGTTCTGAAAGATCGGATTTTCCGACAACTTTGTCCGACCGTGTGTATGCAACAGTTTCTTACAAGATCCGTCGGACAAAATCCGACGGATTTGGTTGTCGGAATCTCCGACCGTGTGTACAAGGGCTTAGTCCGTTCGTGTGTGGCCAAGTCCGTTAGTTCGGAAAGTCCATTGGGAAGACCGTCGGACCTAGTCTACCGGAAAGCCCTGTCGTGTGTACACGGCATAAGAAATGGCTTTGAAACCCTTCCTAGGCCGATATATGTACATTAATTTGTTTTAAATCTGTTCTTGATTTTTTTTACATTGTGACATGATGTGTGGCTTTTTGTGATCTGTTAGCGTGCTTGACTTTGTCAGACAGCTTCTATTTATGTGATTTCTTGGTTCAACAGGTCTGGCAGTAATCAGGCCTAAGTGTGACAATTGAAATTTAACTCAGCTTTCCAAAAAATGGTGGTTAATCACAGTTCATTCATGATTCAGCATGGGAGGGGCCAGTTACTTTTTCACATAGGGCCAGGCAGGTTTGAACAGCTTGTTTCCCTTAATAAATGAAATGATAATTTAAAAACTGCATCTTTGATTTATGTGGGTTATCTTTGTGTAATATTAACCACTTGCCGCCCACCCTATAGCAGAATGACGGCGGCAAAGTGGTTTCAAAATCCTGACTGGGCGTCATATGACGTCCTCAGGATTTTGAGCCGATGCGCGCCCCCGGTGATCGTTGTTGCAGTGTGTCAGTCTGACACTCCGCAACTACGATCTCGGTAAAGATTCTCCGATGGAGATTCTTTACCACGTGATCAGCCGTGTCCAATCATGGCTGATCACAGTGTAAATAGGAGGAGCCGGTGATCGGCTTTTCCTCACTCGCGTCTGTCAGAAACAAGTAGAGGAGAGCCGATTGGCTGCTCCTCTGACAGGGGGAGTCTGTGCTGATCGATTATCAGGGCAGCCCCCCCCAAGGATGCCCACACTGGATCACCAGGGACACCACCAGACCACCAGGGATGCCCAGCACCAGGTATGCCACCCTAGACCACCAGGGATGTCAGTCAGTGCCCACAATGGATGCAAATCAGTGCCCACAATGGAGGTGGGGGCGCTCGCTCGTCCCCACCCCCTTTCCTGACCGGCGGGGTTGCGTGCTCGGATAAGGGTTTGATATGGACTTTTTTTTGGCGTAGGGTTTCCCCTTTAAGTCCATACCTGGTGGCGGGGCCAGCGACGATTCATTCACTGGTCCCGGCTACCTGGAGCCGCGCTCAAAATTAACAGACTTTTCTCCGTGCGTGGGAAAGTCCGTTCATTTCAAAAGTACGGTGGACAAGCGCACACACACGGGCCGTATTGTCCGCCGACATATTTTGGTGTAAAACTACTTTCTTAGTCAGCCGGTCTTTTGAGGAAAAAAAGTCCGCCGTAGCCCACACACGGGGGGATTGTTTGATCGTGTGTACACGACATTACTTATTTACAAAGTTTTGAAACTGAAACAAAAATTTTTTTTTTTCAAAATTTTCGGTCTTTTTTTATTTGTTTAGCAAAAAATAAAAACCGTAGAGGTGATCAAATACCACCAAAAGAAAGCTCTATTTGTGGGGAAAAAATGATAAAAATTTCATTTGGTTACAGTGTAGCATGACCGCGCAATAGTCTTTCAAAGTGCGACAGCACTGAAAACTCAAAATTGGTCTGGGCAGGAAGGTGTTTAAGTGCCCTGTATTGAAGAGGTTAAAATCTGTTTGATGATCTGAATCATTTAAGTGTGAGAAATATGCAAAAAATAAAAAATCAGGAAGGGGGCAAATACTTTTTCACAGCACTGTATAGTCTATCATTTGTTGTACCATGTCTGCAATCTCTAACCATCTCTAGTATCATGTCTGCAGTTTCTGACAATCTCCTTGTCATGCCTGCAGTCTCTGACCACCTCCTGCATCATGCCTGCAGTCTCTGACCACCTCCTGCATCATGCCTGCAGTCTCTGACCACCTCCTGCATCATGCCTGCAGTCTCTGACCACCTCCTGCATCATGTCTGCAGTCTCTGACCATCCCTGTAGTATGTCTGCAGTCTCTGATTGTCTCCTGTATTATTTCTGTAGTCTCTGACCATCATTTGTATCATGTGTGCAGTCTCTGACCATCTCCTGTATTATGACTGCAGTCTCCGACCATCTCCTGTATCATGTCTGCAGTCTCTGACCATCTCCTGTAGGGTTGCAACAATACCGATACTGAGCATTTGCATAAGTACTTGTACTCATGCAAATGCTCCGATGCTTGACCCGATACCTGGGCAGTCAGGGGTGATCGTTGTGTGGTGGTGGGTGGAGTTGCAAGCACTGATATCCCTGTATAGATTTCAATGCAGCAGCTGAAAGCTGCAATGGGCGGGGAGGAGAAGAGGCTGTCAGCTGTTATATAGAAATCTATACAGGGAAATCGGTGCTTGTAACTCGCCCCACCACCTCACAGATCACCCCTGACTATCCCCTGTGTTCTCCTCTGTGCCCTCCTCCAGTCCCCCTCCATGTCCTCTGTGCTCCCCCAGTCCTCCGTCGTGCTCCTGCGGTCTCCCACTGCAACCTCCGTGCTCCTCCGGTCCCCCTCCATATACTCCGTGCTCCAGTCCCCCCTCTGTCCTACTCTTGCCCCCCCTGTGCCGGATCTGTCAGGATGGAGAGTGGAGGAAGGAGCTGGTAAATATGGCATGCATATATGACTGTTTTATCTCTGCGGGGAGCGATCGTGGGTGGCTGGCGGATATCGCTTCCGCTGATTGACTCCCCCTCTGGCCAATCAACATGTATGCCTTCACTGGCTATTGCACGAAATGGCGTACAGGTAGATCTTATTTTCTGCCAGTGCCCCTCCCGAGACTAGACTCTGGATCCGCCCCTGATGCCTGCAGTCTGTGACTGTCTCCTGTAGTATTTCTGCATTCTCTGATGATCTCTTGTATCATGTCTACAGTCTCTGATCATCTCCTGTAGTATACCTGCAGTCTTTGAACGTCTCCTGTATCATGTCTGCAGTCTCTGACCATCTCTTGTATCATGTCCATGGTTTCTGATCATCTCCTGTAGAGTGTCTGCAGTCCCTGACCATCTTCTGTATGATGTCTGCAGTCTCTCATCATCTCCTTAGTGTGTCTGCAGTCTCTGACCATCTCCTGTATTATGTCTACAGTCTCTGACCATCTCCTGTAGTATACCTGGAGTCTCTGACCATCTCCTGTAGTATGTCTAGCTCTAAATAATACGCACAACCCTTTGGTGTGTCAGGGGCTGCAGTTGAAGCCCCAAAAATCTCAGCAGTTGGACATACTGGGATGCAGTCTCCAAAACAAGCTATATTGTATGTTTGCAAAATAGAGTCAGATCAACAATTTTTTTTCACAGGGTCCAATCAATATTAAAGATGGTCCCGTGCCCTGTTAAAGGCCACATTGCCTCCTCCGCAAACATACTCAGGGCTGGCACCAGCATATGGCAGCCATCTTAGGGTGCCATGATAGTGGAGGTGGTAAAATCTGAATCCCCAACACTTCCTCTTTGTCTCCTCAGCACTCTCCAGCGCTCCCTCTGTGCTCCCTTCTTCTAAGCCCTGGCACTCCAGCACTGCCTCTATCTCCTAACCATTTTTCAACATTTTTTTTTTCTGATATGTTGGTGTTATATCTCTCAATCTGATGTTATAAATTGTAGCAGGATAAAACAAAAATGGTGTCTGTCTTCATTTCAGGTTGCAATGCAACAAAATGTGATTATTTTAAAGGGACTGATTCTTTTCTATACCCACTGTATGCAATTTATACAGTTAATTTTAATTGCTTTAATTATTTTTCTCATTACGGGTGTGAGTGGGGCCTCATTTCTAAGCTTTCCCTAAGGCCTCACAAAGCCTATAGCCTCCTCTGGTGGGATGATTCCACCATCCACCTTAAGTATGCAGATAGGGAAATTGGGTACATTTTTTCACTCAACCCAATCACTCACGTATGGGCTGCCTAAGGGGCCTATACAACTAAGTAGCCCTTTTATGTCTACTTGAAAAGTGGGCATTCCTAAGGGACATGGTTTGTTATAGCATATCTTTAGTCTACATAGTGGCCCTAACATTTGCTCACATGACATCTCAGTGCCACAAACGATGTTGATACTGGAAAAATTCCCTCTGAACACTATACTGTATATGTGAGTGTGTATATATTGTATATGTGTGTTTGTGTGCCAGTATTTATCATCACCCTGCCAGTCGCCACTGAGTAGTCAGCAGAAAGATTGCACTGAGCACTCAGTGCCCACTCTCCTCCTACACCCCCCACCCCTGCACCGCTGCATGGTGACAGGGCAGGAACGCAGATTTCCGTCTGCCCACTGGCTGGCTGCTGTGCTACAGAGCAGGCTGTATGAGATCCCACTGCTCTCCTATTCCCCCACTCGTCTCCCCCCTCCTGACAGCAGAAATTAGCAGAAAGTAACCAATGGTGTAGCCACTTATTTCCCCTTCCCATCTGGGTGATGCAAGCTCACTGGATCCTGGAAACTGAAGTCTTATGGAGGAACTGTGCTGTGGAGGTGGAGGGGATTTGAACTGTATTACCCTGGATTCTCTGCATACCGAGGAGGAGAGAGCACAACCTGGCCCGGGCAAATCTGTGAAAATTGGGACAGACAGTGCAGTGAAGCTACGGTGTGCGATCCTGTGCATGCCTATACAGAGAGCAGAGCTTGATGTGTGAGGCCCAAAGGTGGGTATCATTTCTGTGTCCTTAGAGCCGGAGGACAGACCTGATGAGGACCACAGTTAGAGACTGAACCACAGAGAGCCACAATGTCTTTGGACCTGAACCCAGGTGACACATTGCTGTGTGTGCCTGCATCAGTGAGGACCTGATTGGTGAGGATTGAGACGTTTGGGACAGCAAACCGTCAAGTGATCTGGACCAGACCTGTTGTGGGCCAGGAGTGGTGAGCAGAACTACCCAGCTTAAAGTGGTTGTAAACCCTTACAAACCACTTTGACCTACAGGTAAGCCTAGATTAAGGCTTATCTGTAGGTCCAAGAAATATCTCCTAAACCTATACGGTTCAGGAGATATTTACCCGAAGACAGCCACCGCTGTCTACGGCGCATGCGCTGTAGACAGCGTCGCGCAGGCGCACTGGGCAGGCCGCAGATCACGGTGATATGCCAGGAATGTCGGCTCCCATGCGCATGCACGGGAGTGATGTCATCACGGCTCCGGCGCTGTGATTCATGAAGTCTCTCCGGGATCCATGGCAGCGGCGAAGAAGAAGACGAAGGACCGCTTTGGGGGCTTCGTTCTCAGGTAAGTTATTCATAATGAGCTAGTATGCTATGCATACTAGCTCATTATGCCTTTGCCTTGCAGGGTGTGTTTTTTATTTTATTTTTTTTCCCTTTTACTTCCTCTTTAATCCCTTGTTGCACACAGTGAATGTAAATAGAAACTACTCCTTACTTAGCAGCTCATCAGCCATCCATTGCACTGTATTAAAGGGACAACTTCATGTGCACCATCTCACAGAAGGGTCCCAACGTTAGCTGGCTAAAATTGACAATTGGACACCAGGTACACCAGGGGTGCCCCCTTTGTTAGGAACACATAAATCCACTATTTGGGCTGTATGTGTAGTGTGCACATGAGAACTTTTATTTTTGGGTTAGTTAATGCCAATACTATTAACCCTGTTTGCATCAGTTTTAGTTTGTTTTAGCCTTACAACAGTTTAGTTGATTGCAGGGTCAATGTTCACATCATCTCGTACAGTATCTTTAAGCATGTTTAAATCACCTATTTGTGGTTTCATGCATTTTTTAACTGCATTGCCATAATACATCCTTTCAGTCTAACATCCTGTTGTTTGTAGTTTATATTCTGTGCAGTAATATAGAGTGATAGGAAACTAGCTATTAAGTTACACATGTGTGTCAATCGAGTCAAAGCAGTTTAAGAGTCATAGGACTCATCATATCTTGCAGCTTCTACTGGGGTAAGCGATACATACTGTATATATACTGTATACAGTGCCTTGCAAATGCCCTCCCCCTTGGCATTTTTCATGTTTTGTTACCTCACAATCTGGAATTAACATGGATTGTTTGAGGATTTGCATCATTTAATTTACAGAACATGCCCACAACTTTGAAGATTTTTTTTTTTACTATTGTGAAGCAAACAACAAATAAAATAAAAACATAAAAAATGTGCATAACTATTCACCCCCCTAAAGTCAATACTTTGTAGAGCCACCTTTTGCGGCTATCACAGCTCCAAGTCACTTTGGATAAGTGTCTATGAGCTTGCCACATCTTACCACTGGGATTTTTGCCCATTCCTCCTTGCAAAACTGCTACAGTTCCTTCAGGTTGGATGGTTTGCGCTTGTGGACAGCAATCTTTAAGTCTGGCCACAGATTTTCTATTGGATTGAGGTCTGGGCTTTGACTAGGCCATTCCAACACATTTACATGTTTCCCCTTAAACCACTCAAGTGTTGCTTTAGCAGTGTGTTTGGGGTCATTGTCCTGCTGGAAGGTGATCCTCCACCCTAGCCTCAAATCACACACAGAATGGCACAGGTTTTGATCAAGAATATCCCTGTATTTAGCACTATCCATCTTTCTCTCAACTCTGACCAGTTTCCCAGTCCTGACTGCTGAAAAAACATTCCTACAGCATAATGCTGCCACCACCATCTTTCACTGTGGGGATGGTGTTCTTTGAATGATGATGTGTTGGGTTTGCTCCAGACATAGCGTTTTATTTCATGGCCAAAAAATTTCATTTTAGTCTCATCAGACCAGAGCACCTTCCTCCATACATTTTGTGAGTCTCCCACATGCCTTTTCACAAACTCAAAACTAGCCCTTTTGTTTTTTTGCTGAAAGTAATGGCTTTATTCTGGCCACTGTGCCATAAAGCCCAACTTTATAGAGCGAACGGCTTATTATCTTTCTATGTACAAATACTCCAGTCTCTGACGTGGAACTCTGCAGCTCCTCCAGGGTTATCTTAGGTCTCTGTGCTGCCTCTCTGATTAATGCCCTCCTTGCCCAGTCCGTGAGTTTTGGTTTGCTGCCGTCTCTTGTCAGGTTTGCTGTTGTGCCATGTTCTTTCCATTTGGTTATGATAGATTTGATGGTGCTCCTAGGGATCATCAAAGATTTGGATATTTTTTTATAACTTAACCCTGACTGACTTCTTAACAACATTTTCCCTTACTTGTTTGGAGAGTTCCTTGGTCTTCATGGCAGTGTTTGGTTAGTGGTGCCTCTTGCTCAGGTGTTGCAGCCTCTGGGGCCTTTCAAAAAGGTGTGTATATGTAATGATAGATCATGTGACCACACAGGTGGACATCATTTCACTAATCATGTGACTTCTGAAGGTAATTGGTTGCACTAGAGCTTTTTATGGTCTTCATAACAAAGGGGGTGAATACATACGCACATACCAATTGTCAGTTTTTTATTTCTGAAAAATAGTTTTATGTATATATTTATCTAATTTTACTTCACCAACTTAGAATATTGTGTTCTGATCCATCACATATAATTCAGATTAAAAAAAACATTGAATTAAAGGCTGTAATGTAACAAAACAGGTAAAAAGCCAAGGTGTGAATACTTTTGCAAGGCACTGTATATATAAACAAATTCCCTAAAGGATCAAAGCAGAAAAGAAAGCATGCATTATGGCAAAATAGTTAGTGCATGGTACGTTGTGCAGTGTTTTGCTACTCTATTCATATAGATTGTCATCTCAACACAAGTACAGTATTTATTTAGCTGAACATTTTGGCAAATGTGTGTGGCATCTTAAAAGAAACACTAGTTTAGAGAAAAATACGGACTCTGTTTGAACTAAGCCCTGGTCTATAAAATGTTGAAAATGGATTCTACAACTTGGACATGCAAAGTCTGCAAAAGCTCAATCTTTACTTTTTCTTCAGTTTCCCCCAAAAATGGTGGTGTTATATAGGGATTTGCCATGTTCTTGCAATACATTTCACTAAAACACACATGCACATTGATTCACTATAGACCACCAGCAATGCTGGATGCATAGCATCCATAGAAAAAGGCAAGAAACATCTCTCTGAAAACTGTGCTCAGGGCCGTCTTTAGCATTGATTGGACCCTGGGCAAAACTTTTCTTGGGCCCCACCCCCCATGCAGTTTTACTCTCCACCTGCTTTGAGACATACAATAAATAGCAGCTAGACTCAAAATCAGTTTACTGAATCAGATCAGGCAGCTATTGCGATTGGTTGCCAGAGGTTACAATGTATCATTGCCGCTCACCGACTGGTTGCTAGAGGTTACAGCACACATTACAGTTCACTGGTTAGTTGCTAGATGTTACAGCACATGATTTCTGCTTGCTAGAGATTACTGTGGATATGACCTCAGGGGGGCATGATATACATATCAATGCTGCCGTCCGTCGCTATTTACATGAATCGACAATAGAAAGAAGGATCCACCGCTCTAGGTTGATTCACCAAGAAACTGGCCGCTCCAAACAGATAGGGGTCCCAGGTGCAGGCTAATTGCACTAGCCAAATGAAAAAACCCAAAAAACTCTGGATAGCCGCACTCCGGATCAGGTAAAATAGATTGTGCCTTTATTGTTTCGACTAAAAAACCTTCACATCATGCGAATCACAACAGCAAAGGGAATGTAGAACAAGGAATGCTGACGCATTTCACGCTAAATTTAGTGCTTACTCATAGCTATGAGTAACTAAATAACGTCATCACGTTCTGAACGATCGGATTTTCTGACAACTGCATCCGACCGTCTGTATACAACAGTTTCGGACAAAATCCGGATGACAAAATCCGACGGACAAAATCCGACGGATTTGGTTGTCGGAATCTCCGACCGTGTGTACAAGGGCAAAGTGAAGCATGCTAACAGATCACAAAAAGCCACACAGCAGATTTGAAACAAAATAATGTACATGTATCGGCCTAGGAAGGGCTTCAAAGCCATTCTAAAGCGTACACACGAGCGGACTGAACTCCAAAGGAGTTTCCAACGGAGTTCCGCCGGAGTTCAGTCGGAGTTCCGCCGAAACAGACTTGCCTACACACGATCACAACAAAGTCCGCCCGTCAGGTACGCGGTGACGTACACCGGGTCTGACGAGACTATAAAACGGAAGTTCAATACCAAGTGTGCCACCCTTTGGGCTCCATCTGCAAATTTCGTGTTTATCTCGTGTTAGCAGAAGTTTGGTGAGAGACGATTCGCGCTTTTCAGACTCGTATTTTTCAGATCGTTTAACTGCTTTTCAGTTTGTGCTTGTGAGGTTTGTATCTGTTTTTCAGTGCGTGTAGTCAGTTCGTCTCTGTATTTTGCAGTGCGATCTGCTGCGCTCCTTGCTGACTTTCAGCTCGCTCTTCATAGGCCTTGCTGTTCTTCAGTGCCTTCTGTTAAGTTCGTTCTGACAAGCCGACCGTTTTGAAGCCATGTTGCGTGTACGTACTCGTCGTTGAGTTCGTGCTTTGCTTGGGCTTGGTGTTGCAGTTCATTCTTCAACCCAAGACCAGTCCGTGAACAGGGTGGGAATGAGTTCATGGACGAAGAATTGGTTACTCCAGCGTGACCAGTTCTCACACATGCCTTTGCTTCGTGAGATACGGGAAAATAATCCTGATGATTTCAGGAATTATCTCCGGATGACGGACCCCATTTTTCACCGTCTGCTGGCTTTGCTGACCCCTTATATCAGCAGGCAGGATACCTGCATGCGGCAAGCCATCACTCCGGAGCAGAGGCTCATCGCCATGTTGCACTACTCGGCGACAGGGAGAAACCTTCAGGACCTCAAGTTCTGGACAGGCATCTCCCCCCAGGCTCTGGGGATCTTTATCCAAGAGACCTATTCTGCCATCATACAGGTCCTGCAGGAGGACTATATTAAGGTAAGATTTATCATTTAACATCACATTTTATTGTCTTTAAAGTGGTTGTAAACCCTTACAACCAACTTTGACCTGCAGGTAAGCCTAGATTAAGGCTTACCTGTAGGTCCAAGAAATATCTCCTAAACCTACACGGTTTAGGAGATATTTGCCGAAAGACAGGCACCGCTGTCTACGGCGCATGCGGATGGATGGATGCTCCGGACTACAGGGGACAGCGGTGACTTAGCTGGCTCCTGTGTCAGGTAAGTGACACATAATGGACTACTATGCGATGCATAGTAGTCCATTATGCTTTACCTTTGCAGGGAATCAAAGAGGAAGTAAACCCATCAGGGTTTACTTCCTCTTTAATGTTTGCTAATGTATTGTATTACTTTCCTCAATCTCTAATTACCATGATTGCAATATGCTGTGAATGTCCCCTTTGTCCTCATGCATGCTGTAATCTTTTAATGCTACTTTTTTGTCTTTCATGCATATTCGCCTTCACTAAACCTCACCAACATGCTATGGTGGGCCCATATCCACCTTGTCTAGTCACTTAAAATGTCTTTTGTCAGCTCCATTGTGTTTCTTTATCCTAAAAAATACCTTAATATTATCCCAAATGGTCTGTGTGTCCTTAACTGAACCCCTCCCCCATTAATATTATTCCAAATGCTCTGTGTGTTCTTAACTGGATCCCCCCCCCCCTAATATCATTCCAAATGGTCTGTGTGTCCTTAAATTCATGTTGAATTATATATTGTAGTTTTAAACCACTTCAGCCCTGGAATGATTTACCCCCTTCCCGCCCATCAGCAATTTTGGCGATTTGGCAGTGCGTTGCTTGAATTGACAATTGTGCATCCTTGTAACATGACTCCTCTAGTAAATTTACGTCATTTTATTAACACAAATAGAGCTTCATTTTGGTGGTATTTGATCACCTCTGGTTTTTTTATTTTTGGTGATTAACCACCAACAAAACCAAACCCCATTTTTAAAAATACGCATTATTTTTCACTTTTCGCTATAAGAAATATACCCCCAAAATATATTAACCATAACATTTTTTACATCATTTTATGCTGATACGTATTCTTCAACAAATTTGGTGATAAAATGAATCGCAATAAGCATTTATTGATTGGTTTGTGCAAAAGTTATAGCGTATACAAAATATGGTCTAGTTTGATGGCATTTTTATTATTCAAACATTTGGAACTAGTAATGGCGGTGATCACCGAATTTTATGGCGGACACATCGGACAATTTCCATACATTTTTGGGACCATTGGCATTAATACAGCGATCAATGCTAGAAAATTGTATTGATTAATGTAAAAATGTCACATGCAGTGAAGGTATTAACCACAAGGGGGCGGAGGAATGGTTAAATGTGTTCTGGGGGATTTTTATAACTGTCTGGGGGATGGGCTAGTAGTGACATGACCCTGATCACTGCTCCCAATGACAAGGAGCAGACGATCGGTGTCCTGTCACTAGGCAGAAGGGGTAGATGCTGTTTACATCGGCATCTCCCCGTTCTTCAGCTCTGTGACAAAAATTGTGTGTATCCCAGCAGCAATCGAGTCTGCGTGTTCCACAGCACGGTCACGGAGCTTGCTGCAGGCGCACGTGCATTTCAAAATAGTGTATGGGGACGTTAATTTGCCCAGCTGAGCCATTCTGCCAACATATATTTGCTGACAGCAATTGCCAAGTGGTTAAACAAGCTTTTATTAAAAAGGTTAGACTGATGTTGTTAAAGAATGTTTTTGTTGTAATGTACTTGCCATGTTTAATGTGCAAAAGTACTTATTTAGTTTTTTTCTGCTTTGACTCCCCAGTTTCCTCAACGCCACAGGAATGGCAGACTGTGGTATCCCATTTTGCCACCTGTTGGGATTTTCCCAACTGCGGAGGGGCGATAGATGGGAAGCACGTCCACATCGTGCCACCACCCCAGTTGGGGTCATACTATTACAACTATAAAGGGTTTCATAGTATTGTGTTAATGGCGGTGGTGTCGGCACAATATGAATTTATGTATGTGGACGTGGGGAAGAATGGCTGGATGTCGGATGGAGGAGTCTTCGCCCAGACGGAGTTCTACCAGCGTCTCCAGACAGGTGGCCTTGGGATTGCCACCTGATACAGATAATGTGGAAGGACTCCCCCATCGTCTTCATAGCTGATGAAGCTTTCGGTCAGGGCGAGCACATGACAAGGCCATTCCCCCAAAGAACCCTCACCCCGGAGAGGAGGGTTTTTAACTACCGGCTGGCCAGAGCGAGAAGAGTTGTGGAAAATGCCTTCGGAATAATAGCCAGCCGGTTCCGTGTTTTTCTTACTCCCATACACATGGCGGAATACAAACTTAATCATCTTGTCCTTACATGTTGCATCTTGCACAATTGTTTAAATAAGAACTCTTCTAATTATATTTCTTCATTTGGGCCTGAGGCCGGACTTGTTCCCGAAAATATGACGGGCCTGGATACTGGCTTGGCCCCCCAAAGTGCCCGTGATGTTCGTGAAAAATATGTGACTTATTTTAATGGTAGGGGGGCCATTGCGATGCCACACAATGTTTAATTTTACAAAAGAAAAATAAATAAAGAAGATAAAATCAGGTAATGTTTTTATTGCTTGCTTTTCGTTTGGGCTGTCTCCTATGTTCTCCTAGTGCACTTGTAGTGCCAAGTGTATTTTCATTAATTAAATAAGGACCATTGTCACTGGAAACACCAAATCACTTTTACTAAACTGGTATTGAGCATTGAAAGAAAACGCCACACATTGTTGATTTAATTTTTTTTTAATATGGCGACATTCACATGTGCCTTTTAATAATTTTTTTGGAAAATATATTTTTTTGGGATAAAAAATGTAATTTTTTTCTTTTTCAAACATTTTAATAGAAATTTTTTTTTATTTTATTTTTTTCACAATAAAGTTTATTAGAAATAAAGTAATAGATACAAAGAATAATAAGTATCAAATAATAGTAAAACAGTATGAATGAAATGGACATTGAGTATGGTCTCGTAGTCATAGTAATGGTATCTTAAGTATGAAATAACATATCACTAGAATCATAATATCTATGGTAGCTGGAGGATATATTCAAATAGTTGTATTATAATGTTAGAAGAAGGAAGTGGTTGGGTCACTCAGGTTAAAGTACATAGGTAAATGTAACAAATGGAGACATGTACTATTAGTCTAAAATAAACATTAGTAGAGGTAAACCGGTAAGGGAAAATGAAGTAGCAGGGTCTGTCTATTATGTAGTGAGGGTTCGGTATATCTCTGTTTTGGATAAAATTTGCCAGGGTTCCCAAATTTGCAGGAATTGGAAAATAGAACCTCGTTTTATAGCAATAATTTCTTCCATATCGTAGATATGGTGAACCTTACGGAGCCAATCTCCTATTGAGGGTATTGAGTGGGAGTTCCAATGTAGTGGTATCACACTTTTAGCTGCATTAAGAAAATGCCTGATTAAAGATTTTTTATAAGATCTATATGACAGGTTGTTAATATGTAATAAGCACCAAGCAGCGTCTAGCGTTGCGTTTGAACCTGTAATATGGTTGGTCCAATGTCGGACCTGGTTCCAGAATGGTTTCAGTTGTGGGCAGCTCCACCATATGTGCAGAAAAGAGCCTATTTCCGATTCACATCTCCAACAGACCCTTGAAAACTGTTGCGACCAATTGTGTTTGGTGAGCGGTGTTATGTACCATTGTGTGCGGACTTTATATGAGGTTTCCTGCATTCGTGTACTGAGTGCACATTTGTGTGTGAATACATTTGCTTTCTCCCATTGTTTTGTGGAGATATGAGTATTTAGATCTTTTTCCCATTTGCGTTTAAATGTATCCGTTTCATTTTTACCTTGAGACAGGAGCCATTTGTATAGGATAGATGTTGTTTTTCTGGTTGGGGTTTTCTTTAGACATATGAGTTCAAATGTGTTCATGGGTCTGAAAATTAAATCTTTGTGCTTGTTATTGGCTATAAAATCATGAATTTGCATATATGACCATTCTGAGAGGGAAAGGGTTGGGAGAGCCTTATTTAGTTCCTGTCTAGATTTCAGTTTGTTATTTTGTATGCAATGTGTTATTAGTAGTGGATCAGAAGGAAAGGTAGTGTACATCTTGGGATTGTTGAGTCCGGGTATAAAATCTGGATTGTTAGCCAGTGTCGAGAGGGGACCTGGGTTTGTGGATAGTCCTAGGGGGACTGCTACTCTCTTGAATATTTTGAGTGTGTTATTAATAGTAGGGTGTTGCTTAATTGCGAGAGGTAGGTTTGTGTAGTTTGACCAGGGGAGATGGGGGATGTCTAAAGTGGAGTGTGCTTTTTCTAAGTTAACCCAGTCCTTGTGGTTGGTGTGGCAATGCCAGTCTATTATTCTGGATAGTTGTGCGGCCTGATAATATTTCCTAAAATCAGGTAACCCAATCCCACCCTCTTGTTTTAGTTTGTGTAGGTATGTAAGTTTGATGCGTGGTTTTTTATTTGCCCAGAGAAAGTTCCTTTGAATTCGTGAGAGTCTTATAAAAAAGGACTCGGGGAGTTCTATTGGGAGGGTATGGAATAAATAAAGTAGTCTCGGTAGAACTGCCATTTTTAGAATCGCCGCTCTACCAAACCAAGAGAACCTCCCCTTCATCCACTTTTTTAGGTCCGCTTCTATTTTTGTCAGGAGGGGATGGAATTTAAGCGAGTATAGAGACTGTAGGTCTTGGGAAAGGTGGATCCCTAGGTATGTCAGAGATTTTTGTTCCCATTTAAATGGGCAATTAGATTTAGTCATTTTTTCGGTTTTTGTATCTAGATTCAGACCTAGGGCCTCACACTTTTTTTGATTTATTTTGAAATTGGAAAGGTGATTAAAGTCTTGGAATGTTTTCAATAAATTGGGTATTGATATGTGTGGTTGTGTGATGTAAAAGAGCAGGTCGTCTGCGTATGCTGCGATTTTGAACTCCCTATCTTGAATTTTAACTCCATGGATCGCTTCTTGTTTGTTTATTGTTCTGATTAAAGGTTCAATTGACAGGATGAAGAGTAAGGGTGATAGTGGACAGCCTTGTCTCGTGCCATTTTTGATAAAGACCTTATTGGAAAGAGAGCCATTCACTTTGATGTTGGCACTAGGATTCGCATAGCTAGCATGGATCCATTTCATTAGGTTCTGTCCAAAACCCACATGCTCACAAACCTTAAACATGAAGTCCCAGGCGACTCGGTCGAAGGCCTTCTCCGCGTCAGTTGACAGGAGAAGGCCTCCGACTCCGTCCCGCCCCATCCTGTGAATCAAATTGATGGACTTGGTAGTGTTATCTTTTGCCTCTCGGTTTGGCATAAAGCCCACTTGTTCGGGTCCTATTAAATTGCCTAGCAATGGTCTCAGCCTGTTGGCAATAATTTTAGTTAGTAATTTAAGGTCAAGGTTGAGGAGTGAAATGGGTCTATAGTTTGTGCACTCTGAAGGGTCTTTGTTGGGTTTGGGTATGATGGTTATGTGTGCTGCTAAAAATTCGTTGGACGGTTTGCTACCTGATATAATGGAATTAAATGCTGTGGCGAGGTGCTCTGATAATGTGTGATCAAATATTTTATAATATTGGGCTGTCAGGCCATCCGGGCCTGAACTTTTTCCGTTTGTTAGGTCATGGATAGTTTTGGAGACTTCCGCTGGGGTGATCGGTGATTCTAAGGCGTCAGCGTCTGTTACAGAAAGAGAGGGCATTGCACAGTTAATTAAGTATGAGGAGATAGCTTGCTCCCTAGTAGAGAAGCCAGGCTGTTTCCTTGTTTGTGTCGGGATGTTATAGAGTGCCGAATAGTAATTTTGGAATGTATCAGCTATTCGGTTTGTGTCATGAGTCATAGAGCCATTTCTGGTACGTATTCTGTAGATGTTGTTTGAGGTCAAGGAGTTTTTAAGTGTTCTAGCTAACATTTTCCCTCCCTTGTCCCCATGTTCGTAGTATAAAGATTTTTGAAAGAATAAGTTTCGTTTTGTTTTGTTGTCTAGTAAGTCTTGAAGTTCTTTCCTGACTGAAGTAAGTTCTGCTAGATTTGAAAGGGCTAGGGATCTTTTATGTGTGGATTCAAGTCTGTTAACTTTTTGTACTAAGTCAAGGATATGTTTTTCTTTTTCCTTCTTTTTTCTGGCCCCCCATCTGATCAGTTCTCCTCTAATAACACTTTTGTGTGCCTCCCACACCATCATTGGAGAGGTCTCAGGAGTAGCATTCTCAGAAAAGTAATCTTTTAGTGCTTTGAGTATCTGCGCCTGAACATTTGGGTCCGCCAGAAGTGAAGGATTCAGTCTCCAGTTAAAGGAGGAGGGGTAATTGTTGTAGAGATTAAGTTTAATTGTAACAGGGGCATGGTCTGAAAGGCCAATCGAACCAATTTCAGCGTCAATTAATTTTTGAATATCTCTTTGTGTGATGAACAGGTGATCGATTCTGGAATATCTGTTGTGGACCGAGGAAAAAAACGTAAAGTCCTTTCCTGAGGGGTGTAGTGATCTCCAGGAGTCTATAAGGGTGAGGGATTTAATATAATTTTTTTAATGTGGAGTAAGCTATACTATATTTGCCTGAGGAAGTATCTAGGTGCGGTTCTAAGGGGATGTTGAAATCCCCCCCTAAAAGAATGCAACCATCTGCGAAGCCTTTAAGTTCGTCTACTATTAGTCTGCAGAAAGTGACGTGTGAGGAATTAGGGAAAGAAACGTTTGCTAGGGTAATTGGCTTGCCACTTAATGTCCCTTTCAAAAATAAGTACCTGCCTTCTGGATCAATTAGTTGGTGTTGGATATCTAATTTAGAGTTCTTATTTATGAGTATGGAGACTCCCTTTGTTTTGGCCTGAGGGTTTGTCGCATGAAATGCTTGAGTAAAGAGGTTATTAGTTAATTTGGGAACTTGTGTACTTTTAAAATGTGTTTCTTGCAAGAATACAATCTGTGGGTTGCTCTTTTTGAGTTCATGTAACAGTTTATGTCTTTTCGTAGGGATGTTTAAACCATTTACATTATGTGATATTATGGTAGGCGATTTGCCTAATCCTAAGTATGTCATGGTTGATGACTAGAGAGTAAGAAAGTAGAGGGGAGAGAAGGAAGAAAAGAAAAGTAGGAGAGCAGGGGTTAGAGGAGAGAGGGGGAAGAAATTGAGTGAGAAAAGGGAGAAGAGAAAGAAAATTAAAACTGGAAAAGAAGGGTGTTAACGTAGGTGACGTAAACGCTGTATTAGTCGTCTGTACGTCAGTATACTTGTGAGGAAAAAGTTATGATATGAATTAATCTGTAAGCAAAAAGAGAAAGAATAAAGGGTTCCCCAGTGGGAACGTAGCGTGGTCGCACTAAAAGCAATTACTTATAATCAAGCAATAAGTAAATAATTACAGTAATTGAAAAAAAAAAAAGAAACAAATAAACGTCATGAAAAACCGGAAGAGCAACGGCTCTCACAGAGGTAACAGAAAATTAACATGTTATAAAGTCCAATTGGAAGAAATACTCAGAATATTGGGCAGATCCACTGGTCCTGGAGGCCGGGGATCAACCTACAAAAAAGCAAAGGTGTGTACAAAAATACCAAAGCAACAAGCTTAGTTGAAATAACTTTCCCACAATCAAGAAGTAATGATGTGCCCTTCTGATGTTATATAGGTAGTAGATTGTGGGTCTCAAGAGTTCCTGAGAGCGTAGGATGTGTTGATCTCAGCTTATCAATGTCCTTCAGATAATATCGAACGGTGAAAGCTGAACTAATAAGAGTAAGTCCATGACTATGTGAAGTAAGTACTTAGCCCATCAGTATCTCTGATGAAGATAATGAGGTTAGTTGGAGTGACTAGAGTTTCAGGTGGTGAAGTTCTGTGGAAGAGGATCCTAGGTGGTTTTGTCCTGTAGTTTAGTTATATGTAAATTAGTGATCCCTATCAGGGTATTTGGTTGCGTCCCGGTGTACAGGAAAAGGTAGTAATGAGTGTTTTTACCTTGTGAACTAGCTATAGGACATCGCCAGTTTGATGTTGAGTCTCTGTGGTTCCGCGGTAGGTCAGGTGGGTTTCCTGAGGAAGAAGTAGGAGTTTCATCTGTTCGGATAACTGTGTTCCTGTCGGTTTGATGAAGATCTGTGGTATGGGACATTATTTTATAATTTATTTATTTATTTTTACTTTTTTGTATTTTTTTTTTAAACTTTTTTGTATTTTTTTTTTAATATTGTTAAAATCGAACGACAATCAGCCACAATCTTTTGAACTTTGTAAGTTCCAATGTTACTAAAAACTACGGAAATGAAGAACATGATCGATATTCTGGAGAAAGGGATTATATTCTCCCCAAAATATCGATCATGTTCTTCATTTCCTGCTGCATATTGCAAAGGCGATTCTTCATGAGATCCAGGCTAGTTCGCATGGCATCTATTTCCCCATTCCAGCCCATTATCTGGCCAATCAGCCTTTGTGCGCTGTCACTGGAAAATGGGGCCCTTTCCACAACCAGACATCACCTACAATAGATGATAAAAAATGTCGTAAAAAATATGCAGTCATACATGGATTAAATGAAGCTGGGGTGTCAGACACTCACCTGGTGGGGTGCCCACCTCCCTTACTTCCTCCACCTCTCCTTCCTCCACATCCTTGGGGGGGTGGGGGGGGCACTGGTGCTTGGAAATGGGTCCATTTCCCCAACCAGAACATCACCTAAAATAGATGTAAAAACATGTGTTTAGAAATATGCAGGCATACATCGATTACCTGAAGCTGTGGTGTCAGACACTCACCTGGTGGAGTGCCCATCTCCTCTCCTTCCTCCACATGCACATCCATGGGGGGGGGGGGGGCTAACCTCACATTCATGCTGGCAAAGTCGGCGGGCCCTGGGATCCTGCCTTCTGAGTCTTTTCTCCCGTATGAGAATTAAACAAAACAAAAGGTATACTTAGCACACAGATATTTGATGCCAGAACTAGGAAGATGAAACATTGCTTAGAAGTGTTGTACAATTGTCTGTTTAAGAAGAGATGCAAAAGTTGAAGACATGATTAGAATTCACTTTGCAAACAACTACAATACTTACCTTTTTTGGCCAAGTTTCACAGTTGGGCCCGACCCCCCTCCCCCCCCAAGTATACCATGGAACCCCTGTGTGGTTTACCCTAATAAATGTTCTCTGGTGTCCCACACTTTTGCTCATGAGTGCAGATGTGTTAACCAGCTGCCAAGTGTCCTCTCCTTAAATTCCACTGAATGTTTGTTGTTTTCTAGTCATTGTAATTTCAAACACATCTAAACAACAATGCCCTAATCTTTTTTTTCTTAAGACAAATTACCAAGAACAAAATTTATGTTTAAACCCTGTATCATAAACGATGTTTCCCACGAACAACGAACGAGGGTTTGTTATGAACGATACGATTACTGTATCCACCAACATGAAAGCAGCAATTTTAAATTGTACAAAGGTAAAGAAAAGAACATGGATCAGTATGCAATAAGCATAATAGGAACACACGACAAGTACTTACTTTTTTTGAAGAACTTTCTTTATTCTTCTGTACTGATCCGGCTCCCTCAATTTAAGGTCGGACCACCGTTTCCTCAATTGGTCTTTTGACCGTCATACCCCAAAAAGATTTTGCAGGGTCTTTACAACTTTGGCCATGATTCTGGCCTTGCGCAAGTTCGGATGGGTGTATGGTCCATGCTTTCCATCATAATCCTTACTCCGCAAGATTGCCACCATCTCTTTAAAGTCCATATTGGAGGCCTTAAATCTCCTCTTTCCGGATCGGGACGTTTTTGGCTCCGGAGATTCCTGACTACTGGGGTCATTAATAATATCCACCTGCTGTTTATCCACCATGTTTCTCCTACTGCGCACCGTAGAGAAAAAGGGGCGGGAAATATTAGTGGAAAAGAACATCATGGGCGGGCAACGCAGGTGGAGTTCACGCATGCGCAGTGAAAATAAAGCTAACATACAACTGTTGTATGTACGTTCTGTGCGCAGCAAATCGGCGGGAAAAAAAGTTTACCAAAAGAACATCATGGGCGGGCGACACAGGCGGGGTTTTACGCATGCGCACTGTATATAACGCCAACATGCACATGTCGTACGTGCGAGGAGGAAATAGGAACGGAAGTTGCGAGCGCGGAAAACGAAGGTAAAACGGTAAAAAATATCCCAAAAACAGTGGCCTATACTGCTTGTAGATTGAGGTATATATTGGGCTAAGATTAGGAGAGTCTGGGCTAACATTATTGTTTTGTTCTTGTGTATTGTCTTTCAGAAAAATGAATAATAAGACATTAAAAGAGCCAGAATTCTTGACCCAATATATAGATAAGTACAAGGAGATGAAAAATCTGTCGGAAGTAAAGCACTGTGCTTACTATAATAAACAAGTAAGGAATGCAACGCTGGAGAGACTTCTGGCATTTGTGCAGACCTGAATCCCAGAGGCAAACTTGGATTTTGTGGAAAAGAAAATTGGCATATTGAGAAATATGTACAGAAAGGAGCAGAATAAAATCATGAATTCCATGAGATAAGGAGCATCCGCAGATGCTGTATATGTACCCAGGCTGTGGTACTTTGACAAACTGCATTTTCTTGGCAACCAGAGTGAGGCCAGGGAATCGCTTTTAACCCTTCCCTCCACCCTTCCCTGCACCATTCCTTCCACCCTTCCCTCCACCGCAGGGCTGATGAGCAACCTGGGCCTTCCATCTTGGAAGAAGTGGATGCACCCAACTTGAGCCAGGTATATTGTTACAATACATATTTATTGTCCTAATATTAATGATGTTAACTAGATGTTATAATTTTAAACAATATTATTGATGTCACCAAAAAAATGAAGTATGCATATCAATTTACAGTAGTGGCCAAAACTGTTTGTCACCAGCAGAAACAATAAATACTGGGGTCAGAATGATACTTTATATGTATTAACAGAATTTTAAAGTCATGAGCTGAAAATTGTTTATGATTGATGAACAAAAAACTAAAACGATGTCCCTTTTTTATACACAGGATGAGATCAGCCAGAATGAAGTTGTGGAAAGTGGCAGGCAGGAGGAAGCTGGGCCCACTGTCAGCCAGGAGGTGGCCAGGCCCAGTAGGAGCCTCACCCAGTAGCAGGTGCCTCCCCTCCGTCTTCAGGCAAAAAGGCCCAAGAAGGGGACGGTCACACAGGAGGAATCACTGTGCCTCATTAGAGAGGCTACAAATGTCCTAAGGAGCCCCCCCGAAGCTGAAGAGGCCTATGGCTGCTATATAGCCAGCCGGTTGCAGCAATTAGAGAGGGGCCAACGCCTCCAATGTGAGCAACTCATTTTCTCGGCCTTTCAGAAGGGGCTGAGTGGCGAGTTAACTGCCACAAGCCAAATCTTGGATCAAGTTCCTCCTGTTCTTCCTCCTCCTCCTGCCACAAGTACACCACCAGAGACACAGCCTCACAGGAAGGCTGCAGGGAAGTCTGTAGGTAAGGGTGCAGTGAAGGGTGGAGCGAAGAGAAGAAAGTGATGACCTGGCTTCAGTCTGGTCTGACCAAAGACGCAGCCTGTTGTACCACAGCCTGGGGACATATATACCATCTGCTGCTGCTCTTGATCTCTGGGATTCATGGACCAGATTGTGCTCCCCATTATATGTAATTCTCAATATCCCAATTTTCTTTTCCACAGACTTTAATGTTTGCCCTGGGGCCAAAAGGCTACACAAATTGCTCAAGTTTCTCCAGCGTTGCCTTCATCTTTATTTTGTTAACCAGAATAAATGGATATTTTATTTTAAAAATATACTTACCTATGTGTTTTTAGTCAAATACATTCCAAAAAGACAATGTAAAATGAACAAGGGACACCTTGAGGTTCCAAAAATAAAAATATATAATGTTATTGTGGTAACTTGGCACCAGAATCAAAAATAAAAAGGTTATTGTGGTAATGACACACAAAAAATAAAAAGGCTATTGTGGTAATGACACACAAAAAATAAAAAGGTTATTGTGGTAATGACACACAAAAAAATATATAAAAAAAAATGTTTTTTGTGTTAACTTGACAGAAAAATAAAATATGGAGATCACTAGAAAATAATTTTGAAATAATCATAATAAAAATCTGGATGAAAGAAAAAAAATAAAAGAGGACTACAAAAAAATAGTTTAAAATACATTATTACTGAGGCTTTAAAATAAAAACAATACCATTCATGAGATCAGGAGAAATAATCCAGAAATATGTTTGTGAGAACTCTGTGTAAATGAATATGAGCAGCAAAGCAACTTCGTTCTTCTAGCATTATAAAGAAGATGCGCTGCATTTAAACGAGCACAGAATTTTCAGCATGACGAATGTGCTACTTCCAATATGAACTGGAGTTTTACAAGACCGAGCGCTTCCGTCTCGTACTTGCTTCAGAGCATGCGTCGTTTTTGGTCTGTCGGAACAGCATACAGACAAGCGGATTTCTACATCGGAACTGGGTCCGGCAGAGTTCCGGCAGAAAAATTTGAAACATGTTCCATTTCTAAAGTCTGTCGGATTTTTGAAAATCAAAAGTCTGCTGCAACCCACACACGATCGAATGGTCCGCCGGAATCGTTCCGTCGGACCTTTGATGTCAAAAAGTCCGCTCGTGTGTACGCGGCATAAGGCTTTGGAACTCCAGTGAACCACGGGGAGAGCCATTATCCACAAATGGAGACAACTTGGAACAGTGGTGAACCTTCCCAGGAGTGGCCGGACTGCAAAAATTACTCTAAAGCCCCATACACACTATCAGATTTTCTGCTGATTTTTTCCTTCAGATTTACCAAAACCATATAATATGAGGTCAAACCTTAGGAGTTTAAATGTGTATGCAATCAGGCAGGCCCTTGCACTACATGGTTTTGGTAAATCTGAAGGAAAAAACCAGCAGAAAGTCTGATAGTGTGTATGGGGCTTAAGAGCATGGCTACGACTCATCCAGGAGCTATATGTATGTATATACTATATAATTATCAATATATTTCCTATATGTTCATCAATTTACTCTATTGCAACCACGTGCTTCATGCAAAATCCCACTCTCTTGCTCTCCTCCTTATTTTTGACTTCAACAGGAATTGAAATACATGACCTTACCAGGCCATAGCTTCATTTATTGTCCCCCCCCAAAAAAAACTCCCCTTTTATCTTTTTTTTTTTTTTTCACATCCACTTTATCATCTAGGAGGTCATAAAAGAACTCAGAACAACATCTAAAGAACTGTAGGCCTCACTCGCCAATAAGAAAGAGACTGGGCAAAAATGGCATCCATGGGAGAGTTCCAAGGCCAAAGTCACTGCTGACCAAAAAGAACACAAAGGCTCATCTCACATTTACCAAAAAACATCTTGATTATCCCCAAGAGTTTTAGGCAAATATTCTGTGGACTGATAAAACAAAAATTTAACTTTTTGGAAAGTGTGCGCCCCGTTATATCTGGCATAAAACTAATAGAGCATTTCATAACAAGAACATCATATCAACAGTCAGACATGGTGGTGGCAGCATGATGGTCTGGGGCTGCATTGCAACTTCAGGACCTGGACGACTTACCATAATTGATGGCAGTGGCGTTACTAGGCGGGTGAGGGCTGCAACCAGGTGACACCCACCAGAGGGGTGACAACCATGGGTAGCGCCACCGCTAAAAACATCCACTGTCCCGCGCCGCGGCTGTGTCCCTCAGCGAGGAGCGGAATGAAGCCGCCTCCCCCTCCTCTCTGTTTACATCCACAGAGGAGGAGGAGCCGAGCTTGAGGGACACACACCACTGTCTGCTGTTATGAGGAATGTAAGGGGGGTGTCTGTACTGTTGGGGGTGTCTGCACTAGTGGGGGGTCTGCACTGGTGGGGTGTCTGCACAGGGGTCTGCACGGAGGGGGGTCTGTACTGAGGGGGGTCTGCACTGAGGCGGTGTCTGCACTGGGGGGTGTCTGCACAGAGAGGGATCTGCACTGGGGGTGTCTGCACTGGGGGGAGTCTGCACTGGGGGGTGTCTGCACGGAGGGGGTGTCTGCACTGGGGGTTTGCACTGGGGGGTGTTTGCACTGGGGGGTCTGCACTGGGTGGATGTCTGCACGGAGGGGGGTGTCTGCACTGGGGGGTGTCTGCACTGGGTGGGTGTCTGCACAGAAGGGGGTGTCTGCACTGGGGGTTGTGTCTTTACTGATGGAGGGGTCTGCACTGGGCGGGTGTCTGCACTGGGGGGGTATCTGTACTGCTGGGGGGGTCTGCACTGGGGTGTCTGCACAGGGGTCTGCACGGAGGGGGGGTGTCTGCACTGGGGGGTCTGCAGAGAGGGAGGTGTCTGCACTGGGGGGTCTGCACAGGGTGGTGTCTGCACTGGGGGATGTCCGTACTGCTGGGGGGTCTGTACTGGGGGGTCTGCACGGAGGGGGTGTCTGCACTGGGGGGGTATCTGCATGGAGAGGGGTGTCTGTACTGAGGGGGGTCTGCACTGAGAGGGGTTCTGTAACTGAGGGGGGTGTCTGTACTGTTGGGGGGTCTACACTGGGGGTCTGCACTAAGGGGGGTGTCTGTACTGTTGGGTCCGCACTGGGGGGGTCAGCACTAAGGGGGGTGTCTGTACTGAGGGGGGTCTGCACTGGGGGGTCTGCAATGAGGGGGGTGTCTGTAATGCTGGGGGTGTCTGCACTGAGGTGGGGGTGTCTGTACTGAGGTGGGGGTGTCTGTACCGATGGGGGGTCTGCACCGAGGTGGGGGTGTCTTTATTCTTTACTGAGGTGGGGGTGTCTGTACCGAGGTGGGGGTGTCTGTACTGATGGACGGGTCTGCACTGAAGGGGTGTCTGTATTGAGGGGGGATGTTTATACTGAGGGGGGGTCTATATTGATGGAGAGTGGTCTGTATTGAGGGAGGGGGATCTATACTGCGGGAGGAGGGTCTGTAGTTAGTGGAGGGGGGTCTGTACTGAGGGGGGGACTATAGTTGGGGGGGAGGCGACACCATTTTTTCTTGCACCGGGTGACACCAACCCTAGTGACGCCACTGATTGATGGAACCATGAATTCTGAGCTCTGCCAGAAAATCCTAAAGGAGAATGTCCCGCCATCAGTTCATGACCTGAATTGCACTTGGGTTATGCAGCAGGACAATGATCCAAAACACAACAGCAAGTCCACCTCCAAATGGTTCAAACAAGGCAAAATTTCGGTTTTGGAGTGGCCTAGTCAAAGCCCAGACTTAAACCCAATTGAGATGCTGTATCATGACCTTACACAGGCCATTCATGCTGGAATACCCTCCAATGTGGCTAAATTGAAACAATTTTGCAAAGAAGAGTGGGCCACAGCAATGTGAAAGACTCATTGCCAGTTATCGCAAACGCTTGATTGCAGTTGTTGCCACTAAGGGTGGCACAGCCAGTTATTAGGTTTAGGAGGCAATTACTTTTTCACTTAAAGCCAGGCAGGTTTGGACAGCTTTTTTGCCTTAATAAATGAATCCATCATTTAAAAATGGTATTTTGTATTTACTCAGGTTATCTTTGTGTAATAATAAAATTAGTTTGATGATCTGAGTCATTTAAGTGTGACAAACATGCAAAAAATAAATAAATCAGAACTGTATATGACCATAAGGTGCCCTAATACTGCCTGCATGCTTGTCCTGGGTCACTTATGTTAAGTATTGAAGTGTTGATAACGAAGATTTACCTTTCTAGCCAAGGAGATTTCCCGAGTTACTAAACTGTGCAAATAATATTACTAAGTAAAATCTACAAAATATATATTACATTAGTAGTTGATAAGGATGGTACTTGCCCCTTTCTATCCAAGGAGGTTCCCAGAATTCCTAAACTGTGTAAATAATCCTACAAATGATACATTACATTAGTAGAGATTTCAGTTACACAACCATTACAGATCTCTGAAATAAACTATGAATCTCTTTACTATGCACACGGTTCCATATATGCTATACTGTTCTCTAGAGGGGATTAACACTTAGTCTGTGACGACATTACGTTAAATAGAAAGCGTTATTTACTTGTCATATTGCATACAAAATATTTGAATTCAGATCATATATTTATACATATGAGTCTTTAAAGTTCATGATTTTTTCAGTTTTCCAATATGAATCTCCAAGGACATCAATATAATACAACCAGGTTCCCGGGTAATGAATAGTAACAACTGAAGATAAAACAAGAAGTAACAAGGAGATTTTTGCAGACAATTGCTACAACGTACGGTCTGGACAGGTATGCTGAGTAGGAGCTGAAATTTAAACCAACCACAAAGCTTGTCATTACACAATTCAGCACAGTCTACATCTCCTTTGCAATTATCCTAACGGTTGCCCAGTAATTGTACTGCAAAAAGTTACATTATCATAGTATACAAGTTAACTTGACAAAGATATTAAAAGGGTTGTCCCACAGCATCTAGGCAAGAGAAAGACTATGATATTTTCCAACCATAATTACACATAAAGAGCCAGTAGCAATAAAATAACACTCAATTATATCAATTAAACATACAGTATGTTTGTATGTAATGTAAAGGAGCACAAAAACTCTTCCTCACATTCGTACTATATGCATTGTGCAGTCTGTGTCTACATACAGCACATACCATAAATCTCATTTAGGTATAAAGTTCATACTAAGATGCATATATCAGCCTTACGAGCCGGTTCACACATGGGCAACTCAGGATCCAACTTCAGGTCGTCCCAAGTCGCACTGTTGAGAGAATCAATGTTAGTTAATGAAACCGTCTTAATGTACACTACAGCAGTCGCTCTGACTTCAGAAAAGGTTCCTGTACTACTTCAATTTGACTTCGGCGACTTGTACTCATTGATTTCAATGGAAGTCGCCTCCAAGTCAGATCTCCATCTATATTGAAGCGACAATGTTGCCTCTCTCACAGAATAATCAGCTCTCGAGGGGGAACTCCACATCAAATTTTAAATAAAAAACCGGCATGGGTTCCCCCTCCAAGGGCATACCAGGCCCTTATGTCTGGTATGGATTTTAAGGGGAACCCCCCCAATCAATACCAGACCCTTATCCAAGCACACAGCCTGGCCGGTCAGGAAAGGGGGTGGGGACAAGCGAGCGCCCCCCTCCTGAACCGTACCAGGCCACATGCCCTCAACATGGGGGGGGGTAGGTGCTTTGGGGAAGGGGGTGCTTTTCCCAACAACCCTGGCCATTGGTTATTGGGGTGTGCGGGCGGGGGGCTTATCGGAATCCAGAAGCCCCCTTTAATAAGGGAGTCCCCAGATCCCGGCCCCCCACCCTATGTGAATGAGTATGGGGTACATGGTACCCCTACCCATTCACCCGGGGGAAAAAGGGTCAATAAAAAAAAACACTACACAGCTTTTTAAAGTAATTTATTAGGCAGCTCCGGTGGTCTTCTTCCAACTTTGGTGGTCTGTTCCGACTCCTTTGCGCTCCCCAGTTCTTCTCCGCTCTCTCCGGTTCTTCTGGGCTCCTCCGCTATCTTCTTTCAGCTCTTTTACTAGTGGTGGCCCAGTCTACTCTGTCCATCTTCCCTCTTGTTCTGATGTTGACATGATGCTCTCGCCCGCTGTAATGGCTTGCGTGACAACTTATATAGGCATGGGGCGTGGTCACCAGGTGATGTCCCACTGTGACCACGCCTCTTTTGACGTCACAGTCCCAGCATGAACCGGAGAGAGCGGAGAAGAACTGGAGAGCGCGAAGGAGTCAGAAAAGACCACCAAAGTCGGAACAAGACCACCGGAGCTGCCTAATAAATTTGTTTAAAAAGCTGTGTAGTGTGTTTTTTTAATTGACTCTTTTTCCCCAGGTGAATGGGTAGGGGTACCATGTACCCCATACTCATTCACATAGGATGGGAGGCCGGGATCTGGGGTCCCCCTTATTAAAGGGGCTCCCAGATTCTGATAAGCCCCCCGCCCGCAGACCCCAACAACCAACGGCCAGGGTTGTTGGGAAGAGGCCCTTGTCTTCATCAAAATGGGGACAAGGTGCTTTGGGGTGGGGGACCGCAGGGTGTCCCCTTCCCCAAAGCACCCACCCCCATGTTGAGGGCATGCGGCCTGGTATGGCTCAGGAGGTCGGGCGCTCGCTAGTCCCCACCCCCTTTTCTGACCGGCCAGGCTGCATGCTCGGATAAGGGTCTGGTATGGATTTTGGAGGGACCCTCACGCCATTTTTTTGGCATAGGGGGTTCCCCTTAAAATCAATATCAGATCTAAGGGCCTGGTATGCTCTTGGAGGGGGAACTCATGCCGTTTTTTTACTTAAAATGTGGCGTGGAGTTCTCCCTGGAGAGCTGATTATTCTCTGATTGGCCAGGCCAAATTCGCCTGGCCTGGGGCGACTTAAAGTTGTGTTGTAAGTCGCCCCAAGTCTTGTTGAAGTCAGCCTAAAGTCGTGCTGTTATTCAGACTCAAGCCGTGTCCAAGTTGCCTCCAAAAGTCACGCTGAAAGTCATGTTGCCCCTGTGTGAACCGGCTCTACTTGTCATTTGTTTTCTTCTCTTCTTTCCTTATTTATGGCATTAGTGTTTAGTGTTTTTAGTCCAAATCTGTTTATTTTTAACTACTTCAATACAGGACATTTATACATCCTTCCTTCCCAGACAATTTTTTTTCTTTCAGCGCTCTCACACTGTGGATGCCAATCACACATTCAACACTGTAACCAAACAAAATTTTTACCATTTTTTTCATACAAATAGAGCTTTCTTTTGGTGGTATTTAATCACCACTGGGTTTTTTATTCTTTGCGACATAAGTGAAAAAAGGTGAAAACTTTGAAAAAAAAAGAGGACTTTTTTTTTAGTTTCTATAATAAAATTTTGCAAATAGGTAATTTTTGTTCATACATTTGGGCCAGAATTTATACTGCTACATCTCTCTGGTAAAAAATAACCCAAATTAGTGGATATTATTTAGTCTCTGTGAGAGTCTACAAGCAAATCATTGAAAATTGATCACACCTGATGCACTGATGGCCTATCTCATTTCTTGAGGCCCTGAAATGTCAGGAAAGTACAAATACCCCCAAATGACCCCTTTTTGAAAAGTAGACAATCAAAGATATTTAGTAAGAGGCATTTTGAGTTTTTTTGACGTTGTAATTTCTCACACACAGCACATGCTTACTTCCAATTACACCCCAAAATACATTCTACTACTCCTCCCGAGTATGGCGATACCACACGTGTGTGACTTTTACACAGCTTGGCCACACAGAGAGGTCCATGCACATGTAGGGAGCACCATCAGTTCTTGTAGCATAAATTACACCTCTAATTTCCTAATGACCTATTACAATTATGAAGGCCCTGGAATACCAAGACAATCAAATTATCCACAAAATGGCCCCATTTTGGAAAGCAAACACCCCAATGTCTATTCTATGAGGCATAATGAGTCTTTTGAACGGTTCATTTTTTTTCACAAGTCTTCGGAAAACGTGGAAAGAAAATTAAAACTTATTTTTTTACACAAAGTGATCAGTTTATAAGCTATTTATAACTCAAAGCATGTATATAGCAAAAATGACACCTCAAAACACATTTTGCTATGCCACCTGAGTATGACGATACCACATGTGTGAGACTTTTACACAGACTGGCCACATACAAAGACCCAACATGCAGGGAGCACGTCAGGCGTTTTTGGAGCATAAATTACACCTCTAATTTCCTAACGACCTATTACACTTTTGAAGGCCCTGGAGCACCAGGACAGTGGAATTACGCACAAAATGACCCCATTTTGGAAAACAAACACCCCAACATATATTCTATGAGGCATTATCAGTCTTTTTGGAGGGACCATTCAATTATGAGTCTTTTGAATGGTTAATTTTTTTACGCATGTCTTCAGAAAACGTGGAAAGAAAATTAAAATCTTTTATTTTATTTTCATTTTTTTTTACACAAAGTTGTCAATTTATAAGATATTTCTTAATCATAGTATGTATATAGCAAAAATTACACCTCAAAACACATTCTGCTACTCCTCCTGAGTATATCACATGCGAGACTTTTACACATGCGAGACTTTTTATCACATGCGAGACTTTTACACAGCCAGACTACATACAGAGGCCAAACAATGAAGTAGTACCTTCAGGCGTGCTATGAGCATAAACTACACGTCTCATTTCATTCCTACCCATCACATTTTTGAAGGTCCTTGAGCACTAGGATAGTGGAATTAACCACAAAATGACCCCATTTTGGAAAGCAAACACCCCAACGTATATTCTATGAGGCATGGGCTGCAGATAGGTATTTGGGTACTCTGATGGGCTGGAGACAGGTACTTGGTTAGTCTGATGGGCTGGTGACAGGTACTTGGGTACTCTGATGGCCTGGTGACAGGTACTCTGGTACTCTGATGGCTGTTGACAGGTACTTGGGTAATCTGACGGGCTACAGATAGGTACTTGGGTTGGGCTGTTGACTGGTATTCGGGTACTCTGACAGGTACTTAGATGGGCAATGGCAGGTACTCCGGTACTTGGGTACTCAGATGGACTGTGACAGGTACTCAGGTACTCAGATGAACTGTGACAGGTACTCGGGTACTCAGATAAATTGTGACATGTACTCAGGTACTCAGATGGACTGTGATAGGTACTCAGGTACTCAGATGGGCTGTGACAGGTACTCAGGCACTCAGGTACTCAGATATACTGTGACAGGTACTCAGGTACTCAGATGGGCTGTGACAGGTACTCAGATGGGCTGTGACAGGTACTCAGGTACTCGGGTACTCAGATGAACTGTGAAAGGTACTCGGATATTCAGATATACTATGACAGGTACTCAGGTACTCGGGTGCTCAGATGGGCTGTGACAGGTACTCAGATAGGCTGTGACAGGTACTCGGGTACACAGATATACCTTGACAGGTGCTCAGGTACTCGGGTACTCAGATATACTGTGACAGGTACTCGGGTACTCAGATGGGCTGTGACAGGTACTCAAGTACTCGGGTACTCAGATGGGCTGTGACAGGTACTTTGATGGGTGATGACAGGTACTTTGATGGCTGGTGACAGGAACTTTGATGGGTGGTGACAGGTCCTCTTTATTTGGGGGGGGCAATCAGTGTGTAGGTGTACACTGTGAGCGGTAATGAGATGTTACCGCAATCTCCTTCTCACACACGATTGGTGTGTGAGGAGGAGAACCCGGTAACATCTCGTTACCGCGGTTTGTTGACATTCTGTGACCGGCTGTGATTGGACATAGCCGGTCACGTGGTAAAGAGACAATTTCATTGGTCTTTACTGCGATCATGGTTGGGATATGTCAGGGTGATAAGCCTCATCCCCCATCGCTGCTCTGTGCGTGCCCTAGGGGCGTGCATGAGCGCCATTCACGCAGGCAGTACATGTGACCGACTGTGATTGGACACAGCCGGTCACATGGTAAAGAGCCATTTTTATTGGCTCTTTACACGGATCTGGGATGGGCTCTGTCCGAGGGACACATCTCATCCTCGATCATCGCACCCCCGGAGGCCAGCAGGAGCAGCGAGAAACTGAGGACATCATATGACGCCCACCCAGGATGGGAGATCCCATCTGCGGACGTCATATGACTATAGCCCGGTATTGAAGTGGTTAAGGAATAATGAACAACTTCTATATATTAAATTACATTATATATTTTTTTGTCATTTTTTAGTAACTTTTTACTAAATATTTTTCTGTATTTATTTATGCAGGACACTTAAGGTCTAATAGTATACGGAATATCTTCATTTGTAAGCACATGTTATAATTTTGATATCATAATTTAGTAGTAGATATATTTGTTGTTATTAGCGCTTTTTCACACATGCATATAATACAGAGTAATGCCGGGTACACAGGAGCAGAATTTTCAACAGCAAAGGTCCGACGGAACGAATCCGCCAGACAATTCGATCGTGTGTGGGCTTCATCAGACCTTTGCTGTCTAAATATCAGACGGACTTTAGATTGAAAACATTTGTCAAATCTTTCTGACGGACTCGAGTCTGGTCAAAAAATCAGTTTGTATGCCAGTCCGACGGACGAAAACTGACACTAGGGTTATTAGCGCTTTTTCACACATGTATATAATACGGAGTAATGCCGCGTACACACGAGTGGAATTTTCAACAGCAAAGGTCCGACGGAACGAATCCGCCGGACAATTCGATCGTGTGTGGGCTTCATCGAACCTTTGCTGTCTAAATATCAGACGGACTTTAGATTTAAAACATTTTTCAAATCTTTCTGACGGACTCGAGTTTGGTAGAAAAATCAGTTTGTCTGTATGCTAGTCCGACGGACGAAAACTGACACTAGGGCAGCTATTGGCTACTGGCTATAAACTTCCTTATTCGAGTCCGGTAGTACGTCATCACATTCGAACCCATCAGACTTTGGTGTTATTGTGTGTGGCCAAGTCCGTTCGTTTGGAAAGTCCGTCGGAACTCCGCCGAAAGTCAGTCGGGAAGACCGTCAGACCTAGTCTGCCAGAAAGTCCGGTCGTGTGTATGTGGCATAAGGCTTCTTGTGTTGTTGCTGCTGTTGCCATAGTGCAGGAGGCAGGAAATTGCATTCTGCCCCTGCCACCAGCCCATACACTCACCAGCCACTTTATTAGGTACACCTTGCTAGTACCGGGTTTTGCTTTCAGAACTGATTTAATTCCTTGTGGCATAGATTTAACAAGTAAATAATAAAAAACCGGGGATATGGGCGCTGCTTATAATGAGTATAAATATATATCAACCAATCATGGTCAAGATAAGTATACGACAGTACTACTTACTGTCTTACTTACTACATACATGCTCTTTACCCCTACAGGGGTGTGGGCTTTTGGTGAGTGCATATACCTAAGACCCCTTTCACACTGGAGCTGTTTTTCAGCACTACAGCGCTAAAAATAGCGCCTGAAAAAAGCTGCTCCATTCACTCCAGTGTGAAAGCCCAAAGGCTTTCACACTGGAATGGTGCGCTGGCAGGGCATCAGAAAAAGTCCTGCCAGCAGCTTCTTTGGGGCGGTGAAGGAGCGGTGAACTCTCCACTCTTCCACCGCTCCTCCCCATTTAAATCAATGGGGCAGCGCTGCTATACCGACGTCAAAATTACACTGCGGCGGTGTTTTGCAGGGTTAAAACCACCCCGCTAGTGGCCAAATAGCGCCGCTAAAATGACGGTAAAGTGGTGATAAAAATAGCACCGCTTTACTGCTGACACCCTAGGTGGCACAGTGTGAAAGGGCTCTAAGGGGGAAATCCCTTTATTTGATGGACAGAAGTTGATATAAAGTCACATCACCTGTAAATCAGCACAAGTCACTTTTATGGAAATATGAATATTGGACACTGAAAATTTTCTTATTATATATTTTGTTTAACTGACTTTTTATTTATCATTACTATACATATGATATACATATTTCTTTTTCAGTTTGATTCACCTGTAAAGATACAATCCATTTTTTCTTGATATTTTACATTTTTTCGTATATATTTTGTTTTTTGTCACTTGACTCACTTTCTATTTATGAATCCACTTATTATTAACATTAGTTTTTTTCAGAGGTTATGCTCTTTGTGATGATGTACCATTTCTGATGTGGCTAAAGAGTGCTTTTATATAGGTTACATACCAACAGGATATAATTATACTACTTAGGGATTCATACTCTTATCTTATTTTTCCTGAATAGACAACACATCAATTGCTTGCAAATAGGAACCCATCATAGTCCTATAGATTCACATTGCTTTTCCTATACTGTTTTAAACAGATTAGAATATTCACATATACTGTTGTATACTTATCTTTACCATGATTGGTTGATATATATTTACAGTATACTCATTATAAGCAGCGCCAATATCCCAGTTTTTTTATTATTTCGTTTTTGGGGCACCATTTGTGGAGTCTTTGTTTGGGGAGGCTGCAGCTCCACTCATACCTAAGCGTGGAATATTTAGCTTTATATAGATTCAACATTCCTCTGAGATGTTGGTCCATATTGGCGTGATAGCATCACGCAGTTGCCGCAGATTTGTCGGCTGCATATCCAGATGCAAATCTCACATTCCACCCCATCCCAAAGGTGCTCTATTGGATTGAGATCTGGTGACTGTGGAGGTCATTGGAGAACAGTGAGCACATTGTCATGTTCAAGAAACTAGTTTGAGATGATTTGAGCTTTGTAACATTATCCTGCTGAAAGTAGCCATCAGAAGATGGGTTCACTGTAGTCATAAAGAGATAGACATGGTCAGCAACCATACTCAGGTAGGCCGTGGCATTTAAACAATGCTCGATTGGTACTAAGGGGCCCAAAGTGTGCCAAGAAAATATCCCCCACACCATTACACCAGCAGCCTGAACTGTTGATACAAGGCAGGATGGATTCATGCTTTCATATTGATTAAGCCATATTCTGACCCTACCATTTGAATGTTGCAGTTGAAATCGAGACTCATCAGACCAGGCAACGTTTTTCCAATCTTCTATTGTCCAATTTTGGTCCAATTTTGGTGAGCCTGTGTGAATTGTAGCCTCAGTTTCCTGTTCACACAACTGCCATTCACGTGATATTTTCTCTTTTTCAGACCATTCTCTGTAAACCATGGAGATGGTTGTGTGTGAAAATCCCAGTAGATAAGCAGTTTTTGAAATACTCCGACCAGCCCATCTGGCACAACAACCATGCCACGTTCAAAGTCACTTAAATCCCCATTCTTCCCCATTCTGATGCTCAATTTGAACTTTAACAAGTCGTCTTTACCATGTCTAGATGCCTAAATGCATTGAGTTGCTTTTATGTGATTGGATGATTAGCAATTTGAGTTACCAAGCAATTGAACAGGTGTACCTAATAACATGGGCAGTGAGTGTATATGCCCACACAAATATGGCTTTCCTGTGTGGCCTGAAGAAGGAACATGCATGCTTCAAATAAGGTCACGATGGGCCCGTCAGGGTTCCTAGGTCCTTCTCCTTCACTAGGCAAAAAAAAACTGATGACTGCATGGCAGGCTGTGGGGCTGTTAACTAAGGGACCGCCCCTTGGGCGGAACTGGTAAGTTCTGTGTTTTACATAACATCTAATGCCTAGTGTCATGGTTATGCAATAGAGTTTGTCTGCTTACCTGTCTCCATGTGTTCATCTCTAGAGACCAGCCGACCCTCACCTGACTGCTTTTGTAATCCATCCTCTGGCATGGCTCCACCCTTGCTCCTATCAGAGAATTCTATATTAACCTGTGCACTGCAGGCCAACCCTGCTGATCAACCTTTGTGTGTTTAGCTTCCTGTTACCTGCCGTGTGCTCTTCTGTTGTTCCGTTACCGACTTTGGCGTGTCCTTGACTATCCCTGTTTGCCTGTGATCCTGACCTTTTGGCGTGTCCCTGACTATTCCTGTCTGCTTGTGGCCCCAACCTTGGCTTTATCCCTCATTATCCCTATCCTCCTGTTGTCTACTGTGGGTGTGAGCTGGGGGACCCTGGGGGTCGCAACCTGGAGCCAGTTGCAGCCCAGTCCATCCTCACCACTAGAGGCTCTGGTGAACACCTGCTGACTCTTAGACTCCGCGTCCCAGGGAATCTTACGCTCTAACCTCGGTGGGATCCATCTTGGTATTCTGGCGGCCCTGCCTTCCTTATCACCTTGACCCCCATCCGGAACAGTCAGCCGTAGGGTCCACAACCTTGCGGTGCACTCCTGATCCCTACAGTGTGCATCTGTCACCTGGCCTCAAGGTGGCCTGACACCTAGTATTCTCCTAAATGTGGAGTAACAACCCAATGGCTAAGAGAAGAGCTGTGTCGGTCGGTGAATATAAGAGAAAAACAAATACTGGATCCTGGGGTCCAGCTCTCTAAAAAGAGAAGTGTTACAGGTAAAAGCTCGCTTCGAGGCCCGGGTAACATTCAATTCGGCCTGGGAAAGACACTTTGAATGGATCCGGTCGCATAGCTTGCCCCAGTAAGAAATATTCCAGCGAAACTCAGCACAGCCCATCTTTACTTGTGATCAACACCTAAGACAATGGAGAACAAACTGAGGTACTCCCGGTAAGGGGAGGGGTTATAAGGGGAATTGAACTTCCTGTTTAGGGTGTGCCAGTGTCCATCACCTGAAAGTGCCATAGAACCCATACAGTTATTACTGTGGCTCTGTGTCCCATGATGTACGAGAAAGTCCAACTCCAGGATGTTAGCAATCCTCTCCCCCCAACTAACTACTGCTATGAAAAAAAATAAAACTATCCAAATTCTCACTTTACTGATCTGAACCAGGGACAGATTGAGATCCTCCTGTCTCTTATTCTGTTTACCGCATGGGGTCCTTGTTTGGGTGTTCACATCACTGTCTGCATGAAGTGGACACCTTCTATTGGTGAAGACGACATTTCCAGTGACTATGTCCTCTCTCATAGGCACCAGGAGCAGGAGAACTAACAGGAGCAGTTAGACCAGTGTCCAAGAAAATAACTAGTAAGGAGAAATGTCTTGTCCCGCAGGAGATTAACTTGGCTCAGAGGAAACTGACTTTGAACCATTACACTACATGATGGTTTAGGAGAAGATGTTTGGAATCAAGACAGGAGAAAGATGCAGTAATTTATGCACACAGCACTGTTGAAATTAGATTTGTGCATGGAGTTGGGCTTTAACTAGTGGCTAATCAAACTGGCCCTAATGTGTATGAGTGTGAATGGATGAATGTGGAAGGGACATTAGATATTAGGCTGCTTCAGCTCTACAGCTGATCTGAATGGGGTTACAACTATTGTTTTTATTTCTGCTATAAATAATAATGCTTTAGGGCTACACTATAGGTGGCACTAAGGCTAAGGTTGCTGACCATATAGTAGAGAGAACAGAAAAAGTAATATAACTCTCGAAATATCTGTGAGACTTGTCTACGTGGCTGATGGGTAGGATGGGATTATAGTTTTATTTCTAGCATAATTGTCATGGCCTACAGTACTATAAAATAAAAATGGTCAAAACATGAAGAAAATTAAGAAACCTTACCAAAAATGCCCTGTATATTTTGAGGTTCTGTGACAATAATTTGTGTGGCACATTTCATTCCCAAGGGATAAAAATTATTACTGTTGCTGTTCTGTTCTCATAACAAATACAGTACATGTCCCCTGGCACATCTTTCTCCAGTCTGACTATAGGGATATTTATTCTTTTACAGCACTTTTCTTGCACCATGGTGGTATAGCACCTGCAGCAGTCAGTAAAAATCAATGTGTTTAACCACAGCTTGGCCCTGGCTTTTTATGAGAATTATAGTATTACATCTATGTGCACACTCACTAACATTATTGTCTGGGGAATCCAAGCACATTTGGCTTAATTATAAGATCCACACCACTCTTATCTCAGAAGGCTGCTCACCTTGTAGCATTTGTTGTAAAAATACAGATTATAGGGGATGGCAGCCTGAAACTTTACTGTGCAATTAAGTGTAATCGGGTTGTGTGAAATGCTTTGTAGACAATAAAAATCCCTCAACTAATTACACAAGGGATACATTATTTTTCTTTCACCTGATTGGCTGTTTTTTTATTTAAATGTGGTTTAAATTGTAGTCCAAAAAGGGTTTGGATAATGTTTTATTACCATTAAACAGACCTTTCTCTGCTATTGAAGAAGTCAGAGAGACTACAAGGTAGGTTTTGGTTTACATTTCCACATGCATAGTTCATGCATGTTTGTTACTCTGACAAAACCTTGCTAGCTCGGTAAAGCCTTCCAAAGCACATGTGTCCAAATGTAAGGATTTCTAATATTAACAGTAATAGCTCATCTTTTAGAAATTATATGACAGTATACCTCTTTTAGATTCAATTTTGATATAGAAAATTACTTTTAATAATGTCAGCACAGTGTCAGTTAGTTTACCATAAACATTTGAGATGTCACATTGGAGATTCTTAAAATATTTAAACATAATTAGAAACTCTATTTTCTTAAGCAGTTCCTGCTCTGAAAGATGGAGAAGCTGGCATTGGTTTTATGTATGCTGGGCTCTGTTCTCTCCTATCCAGTAAGTACTTAACATTTTCCTTTTAAATGTTTCTGTTGATGGTACAGGATCATGTTTAAAAAAAAAAAAATTAAATGCTAATGCACAAACACATGGAATATTTCATGTATTCATTAAACCAAAGCAGGCACAATGGTCTCAGTAGTTTGCAAAGTGGCATTTCCTTAGCTTCATATGGCATAGGCAAAGAGTTAAAAGTAAAGTTTTATTGCCATATGTACCACCAATCACCATTCTTACTTCCTGTTATCAACAAAAACGGGAAGTGAAGGAAAACAACTTTAACATGAAGCGGTTTTCAATCACTTCCTGTCACATTAAGCATCTGTTACCAAGACAGAATGTGAGGTGCAATCTCCCAAAAAGGTAAACAAACACCAGTAAAATACCACCATTGCTCTCTCTAGTCTAGGCCTTCATCACTACATTTAAAACAGAAAAAAAGAAGAAGTTTACATAATTTATTATTTATGGTATCTGCAATGCCAGCATAGCAGATGTGCAAGTTTGAATAGAATGTATGAATTTATATATTGTTTTAAATGTCCACAATACCTTCACATAACAAAAAACTTCCTGTTACATTTTCTGAGCCCATGTATAAATAGAACAAGCTAAAATCTAAATAGGGCCCACTTGAAGTTATTCTTTATGAGTACTATGATATAACTGAACCTGACATCTTTGAACATGCACAAAAGAACACCCAGGTACACCTTCTAGTTGCAGTGTACCTATCCACAACATCTTTATTATTTATATCTATAACAATATCGGTTTTCCATCAAAATAAGTCATGAATTTATGTGTTTTTAGAGACCAGCAGTGATAAGGTTAGCTTGGTAAAGCTAGATGTAGGGTTAATTGTGTGGGTTTTTGTTTTTTTGCCTTCCTCTAGATCAAATATGGGTATAGGAGTGTGTGTGTGTGTGTGTGTGTGTGTGTATTTCCTTCTATTGATTGAACTAGGTGGACTTGTGCCTTTTTTTCAGCCAGACTAACCATGTAATGGAGAAGGGAGTATAGAAGAAGTATTTTATGTCATTTTTAGTGTTCTGTACTTTGATCATTTGGTTTTATCCATAGATATGGTGAGTTTTCCTCTACTGCCTTTCTGTTTATCAAATAGTACAGTGTCACCATCATTTAGCTTTATAATAGTTGAAGCAGTTAAATGGTACAAATAATCAGGAGGCATGCACCAATATCCATTGCTTTATGTGTCTTTATATAACTGGAGCAGTTGGATGAAGCTGGGAATTCTGGTGGAGATATATACCTTTTGGAGCCGCAAAGCCCAAGACAGCATGTGATACAAATTTCCTGTAGCCCTGCAAAACCTAAATATCAGTTCAGGGAGGCATTGTTCATTAGGAAGTATAAAGTAAACAAGGTATATCAACTGTGTTATTCACTTATCTAGGTGAATCCTCAAGTAGGAGGGACACGTGGAATGGCCAGTATGAGCCTTGAGGTAAATCAATAAATTTTTATAGTGTAAAGTGTTTTACAAGCATACATACAATCTAATGTCTATGTCTCAGTCAGTGTCCCAGAGGAGCATACAAACAATCTAATGTCTATACCATAGTCATTACTCCAAAGAAGCTAATTGACACTGCAATATTGCAGTCAATGCCTCAGACAGCCTAGTTCATTCAGTGCCTCAGAGTAACTTACTTACAATCCAATGTCTATTTCACAGTCAATGCCCCTGAGGATCTTACTTACAACCTACTGTCTATGTCACAGTCTCTGCCCCAGAGGAGCTTGCCTGCAGTCTAATGTATATTACATGGTCAATGCCCTTGGAGACCCTACTTACAATTTAATGTCTTTATCACAGTCTCTGCCTCAGAGGAGCTCACTTACAATCTATTATCTACTCCATAGTCAGTGCCCCTGATTATCCTCACTTATAAGAAGACCCTCCTTACAATTTAATGGCTATATCACAGTCTCTGCACCAGAGGAGCCTATATTCAGTCTAATGCTTATCCCACAGTTACTCTTCCAAAGATGCTTTGTAACAATCTAAAGTATGTACTGCAACCTCTGCTCCACATGAGCTTAAATAAAGCCTATATATTATTGCCAGTGACCCAGAAGAGCTTACATTCTAATGTCTATGCTACATCCACAGGCAAATACATGTTAAGGATGATTTTCAGGTAAAAACTTATTCACAAATACAGTACATAATGATTAAACCACTGGGGGACAAAATCAGGAATACCAATGGGGAGCACATACAAACACCATACTGATATTGTGTAGTTGTGAATCAAGCCCTGCAAGTCAAAAGTGCTAAACACTTTGACACCCTAACGAAATGCAATAATTCTCCATAGTGATAGCCATGTGTCAGCATGCAGAAAGGGATTATATACTAAACCATTGGTTTCCAGAGCTGTGTTGCACCAAGGACCAAGTAGTTCCATGTGCTTCAGCAGTCCACAAAGGATTCTTCTTGGTAAAAGTTAAACTTCCTTCAAACTTTATTTTTTTTAAACATTTTTGATGAATGTGATCATTTTTTAAAACCTGGTAACCTTAGTAACTAGGCGGAATAAAGCACCTATACATCAAACATATTTTCATGTCATAGTATTTTGATGTAACTGCTCTTTAAAAGTCATAGTAATATCTTTTGTCTTTTTTTTTGTTATTAAGACAATGCAACAGCTACAGGCAGCCAATAAACTTACTGCTCTGCCTCAGGTAAGAATTTACATATACAATTGGGTATTTATCACAAAATTACAACAGGTAGAGCTCTACAATCTGCTAAGTGAAAATTGCAGCTTTCTGTGCTGTGTATAGAATATTATTTGATTTAACAATCACACAGCTAAATGAGTCATAAAAGAGGCACACACCTGTCTACTGTTCATATGGCACTATATGGCGTAACAATTAGACAAAGACAATCCACAAGTAGGCAGACACTGGTGATCTTTCTTATTAGATTGTTTTGCAAACACAGCATCATGGAAGCACCCTGTATTAAATGAATCACAGCAGGAGTGAGACACCTGCAGGCGAGGCACCTGCCATGAACATAAAGATAACACGATCGGTCTTCAAGGGTCGCAGCTCAGGGACCTGGGGTCACAGACCCCAAATTTGTGGGGTAAGTAGCCAAAGTTCTTCCCCATCACTGATCAAAATTTGGTGCTCCTGCCCCCTTTGGTTCCAGAGATACGGGGCTCCTTGCGCAGCCTGTCAGAAGCTACATACAGAGCGGCCAGTTTAAATACAAGCTGGAACATGCTGTTTGCAGCAGATTGAGAGGATGAGCTCACAGTGACTCTCACTTCTTGTCAGGCACTGAGCTCAATGGACAGCTTGTAGCCTTGGAACAATGGTAAAGCGCCATTAGAACAATCTCTCCAATAAAAATGCTGCAGTGGAGGCTCTCCTCTCACTGCAGTGTCATAGAAGGGGGTATGTGTCTAAAAGACAAATGTTCCCTTCCAGCCCAGCCCTCTTAACTACAAGGAAAAAACATGGGTTTATGGGTATAAGATTTACCCATAATCCCATGATTTTCTCACACAGTTTAGAGGGAGATTAAGAATCTTCTGCTGCTGTTGAAAAGGTACTGTTTTAATCAAGCTAAACCATATATTATTATGCTATATGGTATAACATAATAATTTATTATTTATCTATTTACTGTGAAATTACTGGTTTGAAGTTATAATGTCAAACAACAGTAATTTGTCCGTTAAGCCACCTGCTTGAGTACAATTTTTGAAAATATAGTAAATTACCTTAAAAACAATATATAATAATTATCTGTATATTACTTTCTTATGGTAATTAACCACTTGCCACCCAGGCCAATTCTGACACTTCTCTCCTAGATGTAAAAATCATAATCTCCTTCTTTTGACCTTTCCTTTCTTTCCCAGACTCCCCTATCCTCTTTCTAGTTCCCTATTCCATAGGCGAGCATCTTCTCTCTCTTTAGCTTCACTTTTCTGCCTAACTTTCTTCTGTTTTCTGCTCCTCTATCTTTTTAAATTCAGTTTGGGCTGTACATTTCACTACCTTTTGGGTTTCAGATGGCCTAGGGGGTGCCCCATAGTTATGGAGGGGTCTCTCTGGGACCCCTGGATCCTGACGGCAACATTCACTTAAATTTAATACTGCTGCATTTTTTCTACTTGTGTCGCTTTATCCTTGCCCTTACCTGTTGCAAATTCAATGCGAGGCCCTGCGTGGGCAGAAATTGTGCATTATTAACCACTTGATAAAACTGAATAAAAACTATTGAAACAGAAAACCATATAACCTACTTTCCATGTGTTTTTGATGCATAAAAAAACACACTGGACTGCATGTGGCGTGAACTGGCCTTTAGCGTTATAGAAGAAGTTTAATGCTAGAATTATTGCTCTTGCTGTAATGTTTGCATCCTATGTAACCTGTGTGTATCTAGCTCTGATACTAACCAGTGCCTCACCAGCCACTGACCTCACCGCATGTCCCTGGTGTAAGCACTCTAAGGTGCTAGGCTCAGTGTCTCAGCAATCTATGCCTGGGATTTGACATGTGGGAAGTAAGCCAAAATGTCAGCTCTCTCGCTGGCTTCTAGGGAGCTCTGAAGGTTGTTATATAAAATTAAAGTGTGCCATAGATGGAGCAATTTTCTTTCCTGTAGCCACTGGAGTGGGGGATTAGCCATCAGCAGAACACAGTGATCATTGCTAGCTGCTATAACAGCCACTAACAATATTCACATGTAAAATCCAACAGGCTGGTTGTACCCAAGTTGTTTGATCGATCAACTTGAGTACATTCAGCCTGCCCATACATGGTTCCTGCTGAACCGGCCAACCTAAAGGTCTAAGGCTGGGTTCACACTAGTGTGAATTGAATGCGAGGTATGTCAGGAGATTCCGACCAGCTCTCTATGGAGCCGGTTCACACATCTCCAGGGCTGTTCCGGTATGATTTGTACAGGAGTCCTGTACATCTTTTGGTCCGTTTCAGGTCCGAATTCAGACAAAAATTTGGGCTGAAATCAAACCTGAAACGGTGAATGGTGACCGGACCCCTGCTGGGACTGGCTCTGTGCTGTGGTGTGAACCCAGCCTAATAGTATCACTGCTAATCATACTCACACTTCAGCAGCAATGTTCATTTATCCTATGTAATGTCTAGACAGGTTTGTCAAAAACGAATTAAGAACTATAAAGTATTATTTTTTTCTTAGAAAGCAACTCTTGTTTAAGCTCAGATTTACAATAGATTCATATGCTGCTTTGAATTGCAATACCTGAATGAACAGTATGTAACTGATTTTAATTTCAGCTTTCAAGATTTGGTTATAACGATCCTTATTCTACTTTGTGGCTACATGGGCTTTTACCACCACATATGTATCCTTGGTTACATCAACGGTCACAAATGCCAGACAATCAGCAGGTAATGGCGTCCAGGCATTTTGTCTAACATTATTGTTATTATTAGCATATAGGATTTATATAGCGCCAACAGTTTATGCAGTGCTTTACAACATTAGGGCAGACAGTACAATTACGATATAATTTAATGCAGTAGGAATTAGTGGGCCCTGCTTGTTAGAGCTTATGTGCTGCTGTGCAAATTATTTAGTGGTCTATTCATTTTTAATATATAGCACATATAGAAAATACACATACTGTAAATGTTGTTAAGTACGAGTATAGAATCTGCCACTCAGGATCTCATATATGAGTAATGGTAAATAACTTACCACTACCACCATCACAACACTCACTTTGAGACACAACCCAGCCTCTCACTAACATTTACATTTTATTTTCCTTTCACACTTCTATAGTTTGAATCAGTTGGACTTTTTCAATTAAACAATGCAAGGAGCAAACCATGCAGTACAGCAGAGATCAGAATCCATAGCAAGTAACCAGAATCCATTTTGTTCTTATTTGGCTTTAGATTACTGCATCATGCTCCTTGTATTATTTATTGAATTTGCAAAAGCATTAGAAATCTCATTTAAGGGAAAAATAAAATGCATATGACAACTTGTTAAAGTGGATATAGACCCACCACTCATGATTCTCAGCTATTGCCATCTTTCTTACATATATATATATATGTATACTGTACATGCCTCTTGCATGTATCCCTGCCTTTTAAAAAATCACCCCGTTCTGCACACCGTGCCCCGCAAATCCCTGAAATCCATGGGCAGGTCTATGCTCTAGAGCTAAGTGGGCGGAGTCGTTATGTCACTAGACTCCCCGCCCACCTCTACACTCAACTTTGGCCAAGCAGCGTGTCAAAGGAAGCAGAGTGTGCTCACGGCCCCCTGTGACTCTGGCGCATGTGCTAACCAACACAGGCTGTAGTAATAGCTGTGAAACACTAAGAGAGGGGAATAAAGATGCTGGGAAAGTACACTGAATGTCTCTCTCATGCTAGTGCATGAGATAAGGAAATGAGCTGTCACTCACAGCAAGGGGAAAGAATGGACTGGTATGTCTTTGTCTGTCCGTTTTTTATCGCTTTAAGTTCTGGGTTTACATCCACTTTAAGTTTTTTTTTTTTTGCAGTTTGAATATGCCTTGCCCATACATCCTCCACCATTGCCAGGGATGCCATCTGTAGGTCAACCAGCTAAACCTGGACAGGATGGACAGACGGTTCCCCAACAATCAACAGCTACTTCAGCAAAGGCAGATCAGCTTATGCACCAGCCTATACTGCCACTAGGGTATCCAAATATACAGCAAGCAGATCCAACTCTGATTCCCCCAAAGGGTGGTCAAGCTGATGGTCAAATCCAAACGGTAGCATTGTTTATGGTAATCATTACCCTGGCTTAGGTTTAATATATTTTATTATGTAATTATACTTATGTGCACTATTTAATGCATCTCAAAAATATATTGATTACTATATAGAAGAAACGTAGAAAAATGCATTGCTTTGGTTGGGGTGGTAATTTCTTGGATAAGTTTAAAAAAAGTATTTGATTTGTTTAGGACCCATCTTTTTTAGACCTCTTGCACACGGTACTGATGTTTGACCATCTGCTTTTTGGATGTAATTTCAGGTGTTTGTTTTGTGCCGATTCGTGCATATTTATGCGCAAATTTGCATGTTTGTGCATTTGCGGGCACAATACATTCCTAGGGAAAATTAATTAATATGTATTCTCATATGGGTGTATTTGCATGTACCGGAAACGCAGATTTTTCAATTGTTTTTTTTTTTTTTTTACTTAAGAATATGCAGCGTTTGTTTATTGCTTTTTAAACAATGGCCTGCATTTTAGATCAGTAAAACAAAAACGCTGTACTGAGCTTTTTCAAGCCCTAGTGTGCAAGAGTCCTTGGTAGGTTTACATATAGCTTTTCCTATAAACACAATTAGAGCAGAGTTCTGCCTGGGTAAAGAAAAATTAAGTCAGCAGCTAAAAATACTGTAGCTGCTTACTTTTAACATAAGGGCACTTACCTGTCCAGGGAGCCTGCATTGTCGTCATCCGAAGCCGACACATCCCTTGACTCTGGGTGCAGGTGCCGGAATCCTTACTAAGGGAAACAGGAAGTAAAGCCTTGCAGCTTTACAGCCTGTTTCCTACTGCGCATGCGTGAGTTGCACTGTGCTTTCTTAATGGTACCTGCTGTCTTCTGGTACCTGTGTGTCTCCCAGAAGGCAGTGGGGGGAAGGAGGGCCGGACATTGCATAGTTCGCCTCACAAGATTGCAACAATCTATCCTTGATTTGATAGGTATCCACTCCCCCCTGAAAGGTGCCAAATGTGGCACCGGAGGGGGGGAAGGAATCTGATCTGCGGAGTTCCATTTCTGGGTGGAATTCCGCTTTAAGTAAACTGAACATCAGTGCTCATAATGGTGGATAACTATTTTAATCAGATCAAATATTTTATTATATCTTTTCATGTGACAACACTGAAGAAATTACACTTTGCTAAAATGTAAAGTAGTGAGCGTACAGCTTGTATAACAGTGGACATTTGCTGTCCCCTGAAAATAACTCAACACACAGCCATTATTTTCTAAACCACTGGCAACAAAAGTGAGTACACCCCTAAGTGAGAATGTCCAAATTGGGCCTAATTGGCCATTTTCCCTTCCTGGTGTCATGTGACTCGTTAGTGTTACAAGGTCTCAAGTGTGAATGGGGGAGCAGGTGTGTTAAATTTGGTGTTATCACTCTCACTCTCTCATACTGGTCACTGGAAGTTCAACATTATTATCTTCTCCATAGGCTTGGCTGGCAGCAGCTCAGTGAAGCTGAAAGGAAGCCTGAATTTTATGAAAATTTACATCACCAGTATCCAGTCATCATTTGCACTGGATATATTAACATATTACCAGCAGAAGAAAGTTGCAAGACAATCTACAGTTCTTATACTGTAGCTACATGTGCAGCTAAATGAGTGCTGGTGTGCTGAAAAAAGTGACAAAGTGGTTGCATAATCCTGATCGGATGTCATATGACGTGATCAGGATTATGAGCTGCTGTGCGCCCCCGGGGGCTCGCATCGCGGCGATCGTTGTTGCAGGGTGTCAGTCTGACGGAGACTCTTTAGCACGTGATCAGCAGGTCCAATCACGGCTGATCACAGTGTAAATAGGAAAAGCCGGTGATCGGCTTTTCCTCACTCGCGTCTGTCAGACGCGAGTAGAGGAGAGCCGATCGGCTGCTCCTCTGACAGGGGGGGTCTGTGCTGATCGATTATCAGCACAGCCCCCCCCCCCCAGGATGCCCACACTGGACCACCAGGGATGCCACCGGACCACCAGGGATGCCCAGGACAAGGTATGCCACCCTAGACCACCAGGGATTCCAGACAGTGCCACAATGGATGCCAATCAGTGCCCACAATGGGCATCACTGATTGGCATGCATTATTGTTTGGCACTGATTGGCATCCATTAGTACAATATATTATAATACAATGCCGCCTATCAGTTCCCATCTGTGCCGCCTATCAGTGCCCATCCATGCCACCTATCAGTGCCCATCCATGCCCACCTGTGCCGCCTACCCATGCCCACCTGTGCCGCCTAACCCATGCCCACCTGTGCCGCCTATCCATGCCAATCCGTGACAGCTATCAGTGCCAATTTGTGCCACCTATCAGTGCCCATCCGTGTCGCCCATCAGTGCCACCCATCAGTGCCGCCTATCAGTGCCACATATCGGTGTCCATCAATGCCACCTCATCAGTGCCACTTCATTGGTGCCACCTCATCGGTGCCCATCAGTGCCGCCTTATCATTGCCCATCAGTGTAACCCCATCAGTGCCCATCAGTGAAGGAGAAAACTTACTTATTTGCAAAGTTTTGAAACTGAAACAAAAAAAAACATATTTTTTTTCAAAATTTTTGGTATTTTTTTATTTGTTTAGCAAAAAATAAAAACCGCAGAGGTGATTAAATACCACCAAAAGAAAGCTTATTTGTGGGAAAAAAATTATAAAAATTTCATTTGGGTACAGTGTAGCATGACCGCGCAATTGTCATTCAAAGTGCGACAGCGCTGAAAGCTCAAAATTGGTCTGGGCAGGAAGGTGTTTAAGTGCCTGGTATTGAAGTGGTTAAATCTACTATGTACCTAATACATAGAGGAACAGAAGATTGCTATGGATATTCAAACACCAAAACCCCACAAAGTAAGGTAAAATAAAACTGCCACCAAACCGAGCAATTCAAACTGAGTATACAATAAAAAATATATCAGTAAGATTACCTTCATCCACCTCCTCATTGATCATGCAACATGATCTTTGGCTAACTGACCACTAGGCAGGTTTGGGAGTACTTCCTGTTCTGTCTCTGGGACAGGAAGTGAGGAAATTTCCTTCCAAAGTGATACAAATGACAATGTGAACTTCAAATGTATGCCCATAGTCTTTATCTTCGACTTTCTAATGATTTTGAAAAATGCAATAAGATGGCATGAGACATATGAATTATTAACTGTGAACATTTGCTAATTTTTTTACTTAAAATGTCCTCCAGTACCAGACAATAATGAATAAGTTATTGCAACAAGGAGCCACAGACCCTTTACCAGACCCTGCAGGAGTTCCACCTATTCACCAACAGAATGTAAGTCTCTTAGTACTACATAAAATAGGTTTTGGAGAACGCAGGGTTAATAAAGTGTCTAAGGAATTACTATAATTTTCCAAGTTCTAACACAGAGTGATCAAAGTTCTTTCGAAAGCATTTTTTATCTTCAGATTTATCAAAACCATGTAGTGCAAGGGCCTGCCTGATTGCATACAAATTGAAACTCCTAAGGTTTGACCTCATATTATATGGTTTTGGTAAATCTGAAGGAAAAAAATCAGCAGAAAATCTGATAGTGTGTATTGGGCTTTCTCTGATATGTGAAGTAGTGGTGCAACTATTACACCAACCACAATGCACTTATGGCAATGAGGTGAAGTTTAGCAGTACATAGGGGAAATTCAACAAATCAGTAGGCAACAATCAGAAACTGATTAGTTCTCAATCATGCGATTACCATGACAGCCAGTCATATGATTACATATAAAGCTAGTGGCTATCACTGTGACCCTGCACACACTTTGCATGGTCAAAGTGAGCTGGATAACAGAAGAAAAATCGTTTGAAAACAGTGATAAAAAATAAATTTCTATTTTGTGTAAAAGCTTATGTCTGATTTTTTTTCTAAAAGCATTTTTTTCTGTTTTTTCAGCCATACCCAAATCTTTTCTTTATGAATTATGGGAGAGGACTTGGAGTAAGTAAAAGTGGCAAGGACATTTCCATAAAAAATGTTTTAAGAAAGATTTAATTAGTACATGCTTATAAAAGAACAGAACACCTTGTTCATCTTCTGAAAGGTCAAGGTTTCCATGATAAAATAACACAGCCTTTGTTTCAGAGACGTTACCTAACAGCAACAGCTATACGTGAGCCATCTAGATTTGCAGAGTAAAATACAATTCACAGATAAACCATCACTCACAAAAGAAAATCCTGACGCTAGCAGGTGACCTCAAACATTGTTTAACCCAGTTATTTCCTGCTTTTGGGGGTTGTATAGCTTAGTTCATATTAAGAAATAGTTGCAACAGATTAGTTAGAGAGCATTCATACATGATAACAACTCTTTATAACTATATGTTAAACATTCTGAAAAATTTGCTGTGTTGCTTTTATAAGGTGGCAAAAATGACACTAAAATCATAGAGGTTCTACAGCAGTGCCTGACTGGGAATAGAAATATTGACTGGGATACATATCAGAAAATATAAATTAAAAGGATATTAGGATTTAAAAACAATGTCATAACTGTTTTAATGCACAGGCTGTAGGATCTGCGATGTCCTGGTGCTATTTTAGAGCATAGTGAAACCTCAATCTTTCTGATGACGATGACATTATTGTGGTGCTGTGTGCTCTGACAGCCATCTTGGAACCCTGCCCCCTTTTGTAGAGACATATTGCTGCTTTACTGCAGTTTTTTTGGTTGAATTGGATGGACTTCCAACCAGATTAACTATGTACAGGCATACCCCACTTTTAAGTACGCAATGGGGTTTATTTACTAAAGCTGGAAAGGGCAAAATCAGGCTCACTATTGCATAGAAACCAATGAGCTTCCATGTTTTATTACCAAAGCTTAATTGAACAATCTGGGGTTAGAAGCTCATTGGTTTCTATGCAGAAGCGAGACTGATTTTGCACTTTCCAGCTTTAGTAAATAAACCCCATTGTGTACTTAAAAGTGGGGTATGACTGTAACTAAGTATGTAACTAGGACTTACTGATAGTTATTATATTTGAGAAAATGATTTATTAATTAGGTTATTACATATTTTACAGTTACCGACAGCTAGGCTTGGAATGATGAGTTCAGAAGAAATGCAGGTACTAAAATAGAATATGAATTGCTAATTGCTACATATGTTCATAGTAGTCAGTTTTTTTGGAAGTCTTTGGTAAACCATACAAAAGACCATCCATAACACATAAAAAGTATAAAGCAGAATGTTCTTTCTATATTTGTTGAAAATCAGTAAAGCTTTAAAGGGAATCTACAGTATGTTTTGTGTATACATGTGTATGTTCTGTGTTAAAGTATAACTAATTATAGCAATAATAATCAATTGAGAGATGCTGTCAGCATACAAACAGGTAGTGCATGACTTTCTTATTGGCAAGCCCAGCATGCTTTGCACATTGAGTTCACGGATGCAGCTCTAATAAATGTTTATTTTTAAAATACAAATTTTTCATAAATAATGAAAAAACATAATCAGTCAGTTAATAGGAAAAGGTAGGTCCTTGTAAGGTCCTTGTAAGAAAAATCTGTCATAAGAGACACATGTAGGGATGTGTTACTTATATCTCCTTCTGAAAATTATAGTTGCCTGGCTGTCCTGCTGTGGCTTTTGCTTCCGTACTTACAGATAACGGGGGTTATTTACTAAAGGAAAATCCACTTTGCACTGCAAGTGCACTTGAAAGTAAAGTCGCTGTAGATCTGAGGGGGACATGCAAGAAAAATAAAAAACAGCATTTTAGCTTGCACATGATTGGATGATAAAATCAGTAGAGCGTCCCCTCATTTCAGATCTAGCACTTCGATTTAGAGCGACTGCACTTCCAAGTGCACTTGAAGTGCAAAGTGCATTTTCCTTTCGTAAATAACCCCCAATGTGTTCTGACTTTTCTCTAAATTTCATTTGCTGCTCATTTGTTCTGGGGACTCAGAAGTACTAAACTCTGGATATAGCCAGGTAACTAGCATTTTGAGAAAGAAACTAGCAATGGCAGAGCCCATAATTCTGTTGTTGCAGGTATATGTTGGGCCTTGTCCAAATCTTCCAACCATGTCCAAATTATTTGTAAAATAATAATTTATGACTCTTTTCATTAGTCTCATTTTTAATAAAGCACATAAATGCTAGAACTATGTTCTATGTCTCCATTCGGTAGATTTGATCTCAGAGACACAAGAGCATTTGGCAGGAAATTTATGCAACATAAAAGTCCCATCTTTAAAACATTATAATGGCATCAGATGTTTCCATTTCCTATACATTCCTGTTCAAGTAACAACTGTAACATTTTAGACTTTTCTCCCTTCATCTCATACCCCCCAAAAATATACATTTTAAGCCCTGCCCTTCACATAGCTAAAATCTTTCAAATTTTGCCCCAAGTATTTGATCATATCAATGTTTAAGGACTGCCTGATCAGATGATCTGAAAAAGAATGTCATACCAAAAGAAGGGGATTTATTGTTTCATTATATTGATATACATCAGATTATTTTCTCTTTAGTATAGTTTAAAAACCCTGCCCATTTTTTTTTTCTTGTTTTTTTTTGTCTGTCCTATTGGGAAGATTTTCCTTTAACTCCCTTCCATTTTTAAACAGCTGTCACTGAAATAAGTGTGCTAATGGAACATCTCTTTTCAATTCTTGTTTTGGTGACATGGGTCAGCAGGGCAAATAGAGAAAGTGAATCTCCCTAGTGAGGGCACAGGCAGCAATAAAAACCCAACAGAGTAATGGCGTTTTTTGTAATATGTATTTTTGAAGTAAAAATGTACACCACATATTGAAAATGTTACCTACATAATACTATGAATACTATGTATTATAGGGTGGTCCCGCTGGAGCTGCACATCCTTTGAGTTCCTTATTCCCAGGACTACTAGGAGTTCCACCTAGTTTTGGAGGCAAGCCACTAAACCCAGCCATGGCTGGAGACTTTACTTTAGAAGACGATTCTCCTGGAGCAGGTGTACAATCAGCAGGTCACGGAGCTGCACATATCCCAGCAGAAAATCCTCCAATAAATGGTGGTTTGAATCCTCTCAACCCTGGCCTAGATGGAATGCCACCAGGCCAAATTGACACCCTTCCATATCCCAACATCAATCTTCCTAATATGGGACTTAATCCATTAGGACAAAGCATGGGTCCATCACCTGTAACCCCAGCCAATGTCCCCAAACAAACACATGACACAGCTGCAGGATTTGCTCCATATCCCATGGATGACACCTTACTCTTTGGCATCCAAAGAGATAATCCTACTAATATGGACTTTGCCCATGGAAATAATGGTATAGATTCCCCTATTATGCATAATGATATCCATCTACAGAATCATTATTTCCAAGAACCTTGATGGGAAGTTAGGACCTCAAAGCTGACAAAACACTAACATTTCACATAAGTGACATGCAGCTTATCTAAGTAGCTAACAGTGTAATGTGCACATTATTCATTTTTGTTATTTTTTATTTTTCTGTAGTAGTAGGTATTAAAATGGAACATACAAAGTTTCTAAACAAGAGGTATATCCACTTAGAGGCAAGCAATGCAGCAGGACATGTAGAGCAAAAGAATATAGCAAATTAAATATGGAAGATTTTTAATAAAGGATATCTAAATCCAACAATCAAAATACAATACATTGTAGATTACCAGTTCTTAGATGTGGTGGCTGCAATAGTTTTCTTTTTTTTCAGGCTAAGAACATTTTCAGCAAGTGCAGGAAATACCTGTTGATTTTGCCAGTGTTCTTGTCACTTTCTGCAACCTGAAAATACAGAAAAAAATATTATCTTCTTTCCAAGCTATAGTCTCTAAGTCCCATCAATTCCATGTGATGGAAATAGGAAGTGGAAGGAGTGTTTATGGTCCATATCAGGAGAGCATCCTAGGGTGCAAACCATGGTTTTCCCCCATAGATACAGTGTACTGAGTTAGTGTAGCCGCCCTAGGAAAGGAAGTGTGTTACTCATATAATTACCAGGTAGTAATAAAGGGAAAAAGCCTTACAAAAGAGAGTAAATAATTAAGCTGCAGTATGTTTGTTTTTGGCTTTAGATACACTTTAAAGATAGCTAGAACATGTACATATTTTGGTGAGAGAGGTACAACTCAAGTTGCCTACTTGAAGCATGGTGACACCAATCTGCTGTTAAGGGGATTTGTAAGGAAAATTTCTCTTTCTGACCAGGTACTTCAATGTAGTAAAATGATGGGGTTTAACTTCCACATCATCATTTGTAAAGAAGAGGGAGATCTATATCTTGTCAATGGTCACAATTTTTGTTGTACTACTTCTACTCTAAGCAGTAAGTGATGGAATTTCTCATACAAAACTATTATATATTATTATTAAACTAGGTGGTGCTATAAAAAAAAACTGTATTGAAAGTGTCAAGAAAACAGGGGATTCCAAGGGCACGAAAACATTAAACATGCAAATAATATTAATATACAATAAAAGTCTTGGTATTTTTTTACTGCACTAGAACCTACTTCATAATGGTGGGATGGGTCACATAAACAGGCCTTAAGCAGCAGGAAATCTTAAATAAACCTCAGCAAGAAAAAATAATAACACTTAATGGTGTCATTCCTCATTTATTTGTGTTTAAAAGGTAATAACAGTAAACTTTCAAAAACATTTAACCCTTTTCATCACAAACCTGCTTAAGCATGTGCATGCACATTAAATTATTTATCATTGTTTTAAATTTTGTATTCTAAATAGTATCATGTGATGTTTCAGAGCTTTGATATAGCTGTCAGTTACAGGCAATAAAGAGCTTTACTGTAGTGTTCTTTTTATAGTGATGTACCTCGGTCCATATATTTCTTTAATTTTATTGATATTCCATATATTCATGCTTTTATCTTGCTTAATAAACAAGTTCTATAGTAAATTTGCTATTGTTTTCTCATCAGATAAGTCTACATTACCTACAAACACTGGCAGGAGTATAGCTAAACCCCTGTAAAAGATTACTATGGTACTGTACACAATGCAAGGACAAGGTACTCTCGTACCCAAGACAAAGATAATATGAATTGTGCTTGCAATCCATGAATTGGTTTTGAATGGATCATGTTTGCATATTCAATGGAAAACTGAACAGTATACGGGTTATGCAATGTAGTTAAACCAATGCAATACAAGTATAACAGAGGCAGGTTTCCATTTATCCAATATAATGGTATCCAAAATGTATTCTGTCTGCAAACTAAGTTAGCCTATAACTCATCAAATGTAATAGAAAACTATTCTACAAATGTTAAACACTAAAATTATAAAGATTTGATTTAAATTATATTAATTTATGAAGCATACATTTTACAAATTAAAATGAAAAAGCTATGATGCATGATGCTATTTACAAATAAAGTAGAGGCTTATGGGGTTGATTTACTAAAGAGAATTTATCTCAGAGTGAATAAGGTGAACCTCTGCTCTGCAATCATGTGCAAATAAAAATCATGTTTTTTTTTATTTTTCTTGCACGTGATTGGATATTCTTTTAAAATAAAACTTCACCACATTCACTAAGCTCTAGGAAAAATTCCATTGCAAAGTTAACAGTCTATTTGTCATTAGTGAATCAACCCCTTTGTGTATTTTAATGCTTCACAAACAGAATGTATAAAAACAAAAAATTTGCATATATGAGTGAAAATAACAACCAACAAAACTAAGATAAAAGGGATCAATTAGAACTAATTAAGGCGTAATTAAGAACTAATTTGAGCTAATCAAGCATTGACGTAGTGCAACCCCCTTTACACTTGTAGGTGCTGGCAATTGTGTCAGATCCGCATGTAGTGCGGGCAAGGTAGCAAGATCTCCTTAACTGAAATGGGAGGAGTAAAGATGTCTGATGGCAGTGTCCATGTATGAAATGGAACAGAGTAAAGTCTGGGCAAACAGCCCTCTCACTGCAGTAGCTTTGGTGTGAAGCCATGGATGACAATCAGTGTGGCTGTCTCTATGCCACCAGCCACTAAGGTGTGTAGCTAGGTGTTTTGCACTGGAATGTGGGGTGTCACTGAACCTCTGGTGCTGGTGCAGATCAGTCAGTAGACTGCTGCTTGTGTGAGCTTGGATTGCTGTATCCCAGTGCGGCTGCAAGCAGGACAGCCATTTCTGACTGACCCCTCAGATGTTTCCTGGGCCAGAAGAGTGGGCTCACCATTAACAGTCACATTTATAGATTCTCCCAGGATCCGCTATGGTTCCAGAACACTGAGATTTGTACTAAAAAACGTTCTGTTTCTTCAGTAGCTGTCACAAAACTCTTTGCTGCAAATCAGGAAAGGCCATCTTCCTCTAGAGCAGGGTTTCTCAATTAGGGTTCCCCCAGACATTGCAGGGATTCCTTGAGCAATGAGCAACTTCTGTCTCTCAGATAAGTTCCCACTGACATCATTGATCTTTTTAGCTATCTGTTAGGGGTTAATTCTTCATCAATGACCTCCATACTAATGTATTATGAATTTAGTAGGGAACACGAGAAGTTAGTTCAGGGGTTCCTCTGTGTTGAAAAAGGTGAGAAAGTCTCCTCTAGAGGCTAAAAGTGATGTAATGTGCATGCTTAAGCATTAGAGGAGAAATAAGTCTGTTGTGCATTCTAAGGATGTCCTTTCCTCTCCATTATTTAGTAGATCTTACACCTGTATACATCTGTAATATGTTTTGGTGCCAAATGATAACATTAATAGCAAACTGTGAAAAACTGTGTTTAGCGATATTACAAGGTAATTCAGGCATTCAGGCCTAACTAAACTTTCAGTTTAAATCAGCTAAAAGGATTTTAGGTGCACCAAAACAAATAAAGTTCAATGTCTTACAGTTCATTCACTCTAGAAAGAAGGTACAGTCTCATTAGAAAAAGCAATCCACTGCCAGAATGCTGCAAAGTGGGACCCTTGTGTGTCAGACTGCTGCAGATATACCACTGCTTCCATACAGAGAGTAAGGTTCTTTTCTAAAGCATGCTGGCAGGGAAAAGCCTGTTCTTCTCAGTCTTTGGTTCCTTCCTAAAGAAAACCTCCATTGCCTTACATTTTACTTAGTCTGACTGACGTTTTTTTAACTCATGTTTTATTCAATATATGTAATCAATCTTTGACAAATATTTTTACTTTACACGGCATGATAAAGGATTCTAAGAGCATTGTGGGTTCTTTAAAGGGAAAGCACATGTGTGTCTGCCTGTTTGTAAATTTCATCTTGAGCTGCTGATCTTCATAAAGGCTTTTTATTTCTTATTTATTTTTATTTGTTATCAAAGAGGCTGTAAGGGTCTGTAAATATGAGAAAAGGAAGCTAAGGTTCTACCTACTGTCTAACGAAAGTGAAAAATTATCTTATGCAATATTTGATATTTATCTGACTACAAATAAAAAAAGAAAACATGTTTTTTAAATGTTATTTATTTTGTCCTTACCATCTGAAATTGCTCTCGCTAAGGTATCCGCTTAGCTTTCATCCATACTGAGTTTTTTCATTTTAGAGATCCCATTATGAAATTCAGATTGCATTGACACTTGCACTAAGTTGAATAAAGAAAAAAATCTGATAAATATAAAAGTTTTTAAATAAAATAATAAAATCAGATAAATAAAAACAGATTTGTTCATAGAATTCTTTGCTCAAAATAATATTGAGGTTAATTGTGACAAGCTTCAGAATACCTTCATAGCAAAACTGAAATTATAGGTCCTTCAAGGCTTTTGCCATAATGTGCTCAGTATTTGCATATTGTGGAACATTTACCTTCCAACATATCCTGCTCCATCGATATCTACATTCTTTCTCATAGCTTACATCTATGCTTGATCTTCTTTCAACTTTGTAGTCTTTAGCCAACTTAATCAGTTAGTCCAGGATCATGCAACTCCCATGAACATGCACAAAGAAATTACTTTGTCCCGATACACACCACATGCTGAGGCTGCACACTGAGCTGCACATATATGGCTTAGTGTACCATAGGATAAACTATTGCTGGACATTTTATTGAATAACAGTCAAATGCGCAAAAACTCTTCTGCAATACTTCCTAAAAGCATTTTGAAAGGCCATTAATTCTGCTTCAAGACCCATAAGTGGTATTCTCATTAATAGGTAACTCCACTTTCATGGGAAAAAAAATTAGCAAATAAAACAAAAATAGATATACTATATTACCAAAAGTATTGGGACACCTGTCATTACACACCCGTGAACTTTAAATGGTATCCCAGTCTTAATCTGTAGGGTTCAATATTGGGTTGGACTACCCTTTGCAACTATAACAGCTTCAACTCTTCTGGGAAGGCTGTCCACAAGGCTTAGGAGTGTGTCTGTGGGAATGTTTGACCGTTCTTCCAGAAGCGCACTTGTGAGGTCAGGCACTGATGTTGGACTAGAAGGTCTCCGCTCTAATTCGTTCCAAAGGTTTTCTATCGGATTGAGGTCAGGTCAAGCCAGTCAAGTTCCTCCACTCTAAACTCACTCACCCATGTCTTTATGGACCTTGCTTTGTACACTGGTCTGTCAGAATGTTTATACTGAAATATTAAAACAGTATTATATTGATGGAATTATGCAAAATCTGTGAATTAGGAGATTTTCACATTATTCCACAATACAACCAATTATTTTAAGTTTGTTTATCCGTACTATTTTGAAGACAAGAGTTAACAATGATATGCCAAAAATATATATTTATTAACTAAAAATTCAGTGTAAAATAATATCAGATATATTTGGTGATAATACAAAAATGTAAATACTTTCAAATATCAAATATATATGGGGCTACAGATGATTATCACATTTCTATCACAAGCTCTTATTACAAAATACCATATTTTAATACTTGATAACTTGGTCAATTTAAACTTGGTAACTGTCAGTGAATAGCTTTCCGTGGCTCCACTGACTTATATAAACAGACTAGGAGTTGACGTTAACACTTGTGATTCCTTCTCAACACAAACAGATCTTCTAGCTTTAACTTTAAAAATGTACAGACAAAATGTTATACTGTGCACAGGGCTTGATAATTTAATCAAGACTTATTTGCAGTAAAATTTATTTTCTAATGAATTTTATGTTTAAATATATATCATGATCAAACCATTGATAAGACTATTAAAGTAAGTTTTTGTTGAGATATACAACCATGTGTATTTCTCTATATTTGGAAAAATAATTACTTCATACTACAGTTAGAAACAAAACAATTCCAAATATGTAACAAGGTTTAAATGATTTTAGTAATATATATGCTAAATAATTCAAATATCAAAAGATAAAATAGAAAATTAATACTTTACCGGCGGTGGTCTAAGAAACTTTTGTTTTGAGAAGCATCAAGTTAGGTTTCCCACAGGACTTCTCCAACATTCCTACATCTCTGCGCTTTCTCCTTCTTCTCTACAAGATTCTTTTAGTCCCAAAAATTCTTTTAGACCCCCCTTAAACGGTGTATATACTCTTTTATCCCACCCAAAAAGTTGGTGGGTGTGTATCACTACTACGTAATTGATGATGTCAAATGATGGCTAGTATCTATGTAACTATGACAACCTTGTCTGGGTGGCCACCTTGGACTCTTAATATTTTCACCACCAGGGGGTTGTATTAGAATTGATTTGATTTAATAATTGAATAACTTTTTGACCTTAGCTTAGAAAAACCCAATAAACTATCTAAAACTGTTATTGTGTCAATGTCCTAGAAATTGTGTCTACAACTCAGAAATATGGTTGTGAGACTGTTTGGATAAGGTCATTAACTTAACTTCTTGCATACCTTGAAAGCTATTTACATCAGTATAATTTCTATACTCTTAAACTTTTCATAGGATTATATATTTGTAACCCTTATCATGATAATATATATGCATTACTGGGTTATGAATATCTAAACAATACATTATGAATATATTATGAAAGAAAATTATTAATAAAATACATAACCCAATATATTTAAAATGATTGGATAATAAAAAAAAATGCAGCACTAAGGGAATACAAACACCCCCAAGGGGGTGAGTATTCAACTGGTGTATAATAAGTGATAAGTGATAATACAAATGTACAAAAATACACTAAAAGTGTCAAGTGCATGAACGATGATGGGTGAACTCATGTTTACATGGCACAAACAAGTTCTTAGAGTACATATAATCATATAACAAAAGCTGATCAAGATGACAATAAGCCCATGATAAACAAAAAACAAGTCCACAAACTCCTCTGTGTAAAGATATACAGTCTGTTGGAGAAGGCAGTAAATAATATTCTTTCTTATGATGAAAGATATATAATATAAGAAACAACTTCCACACACGGCAATCTAGGATGTGAATCAAATAAGAACAGAGGGAATGGATACTCTTACCCCAAAGCATGTACACACACTCTGGCGGCGGTGGGTCAATTGAGCATGAAATGATAGTTTCCAGTGAACTCTTGCAGTTAGATAATGTATACCTGCATCTATACCCAAGAGGATCAATGGTAGATATTCATAGTAAGGTGTTTGTAGTCATCCGGCCAACATCCAATCGACAGAGCAAATCATGGGAAGAAAGAAAAAAAGGGCCTCCACAGTGCAGATGAATCAAGGATAAAAAAAAATAATTATTAGATAAAAACAAAATAAAAAAATGTACAGACCATCAATCAAGATGTGTACATGAAGTCATCACAAAAAATATGGTAAGGACAGCATTGTACCTGACATGTTTCGAACTAATGTTCTTCTACTGGGGCATAAACCTGCTACTGAATACCATGCCAATATATAGAATTGTATGAATCTAATAGTAATTTCTATAAGCCGCAACAGCTGGTATTTTCTTGCATTGTGGAATACAACATCCAATCACGAGTCTGGGAAAACCTGACATCTCATCATGTCATGTGACATTTCAACCGAGACTAGGCGCTCAATTGGGAGCGGGAAGTGCCGACACAACGTGATCACCTCATCCTGTGATGGCCACATGACGTCATTGCACACCGCTACCAACGGCATTTGCGATCCAAGCCTCGTGTTGGCTCCGTAACCCGGAAGTCACACATAGGTTGGCTGGGCAGCAGGATACTACTCAATAGCGGCACCCATGACTCCTGATGAACACATGACCTGATTAGGGTCATCAATGGCCATGTCTGCCATAGAAAAAAGTTCCTGCAGATGTAAGTCTCACATGGATACTATACCAACGTGAGCATACACAACATGTTCAAAAAGTGCAGAATGTTGGCCACAACAAATTACCAGCAGTAAGCGATCTTTACAAAGAAATATACACGTTAAAAAGCAATAAATGAACATCTTAAAATTTTATAAGATCTGAAAAATAACAGCGTGAGGGTATAAATCTTTGGGGCAATATATAATGCCAATAAATACTGATAATATGCATATCCAAAAAAAGATAATGTCCCAAGGAATAACATTTACCCCAATGACTCTATATGGGCCAATCAAAACTCATCTATGGGGCATAAAGAACCAAAACTGGTACCCCCCTAATTGGACCCCCCCAGTTTCTATCTTCACATACTGTTTGACAAAGAAAATAGCAAATATGGAGAATGCATAGAAAATAACAAAACAGTGTTTCTATAAAATCACCAAGAAAAATACAAATATAATTAAATTATCAACCTCAAAAGGGGTATTAGAATTCAAAACTTATTAATGAACGCATTAATATCCCACTCGATGTTCAACCCATGAGGGGAATAAGATGTGATCTGGTATGTACAGAAGGTCTCTAACTTAGAGACCCCCCTAATGCGTGATTCTCCCTTCCCGTGTGAGATAAATTTATCAATCACTTGAAATTTTGTACCAGTGGGGTTCTTATCGTGAAAATACAAATAGTGCCCTGGAACCCTGTGAATGGTAAGACCTTGTTTAATACAGGCAATGTGCTCATTGACTCTGACAGAAAATGATCTAATTGTACGTCCCACATACTGCTTTTTACATGGACATGTAATCAAATAAACAATGAAGCGTGTGGCACATGTAGTGAAATGCCTCATTTGGTAAATAGTAGATTCAAAACTTTCAGATTTCCTCCGTCCACACAGATTATGTATGCAAACTTTACATTTCCTACATGGATAATGCCCTTTGCAATCTTGGAAAAAAATAGGTTTAATCGAAGGGTTAATTACATTTTAGGCATTCTGACTCTTTAAGGACGGAGCTCCCCTGTAAATAACCTCTGTTTTATCTGGAAGTACTGGACCCAAGAGTGGGTAATTTTTTAATACATTCCAGTGGCGATTAAGGATGCTTTTTACCTGCTTGTGCTGCACAGAGAATTGTGTAATGAAGGACCATTTAAATTTTGTGTCAGGTGCACGCTTAGGTTGTTCAATCATAAGCGCGTGTCAATCTAGTGAGGAGATCTTATTGAGCTCTTTATCAATGACCGTGGGGAGATATCCCTTCTCTCGTGACTTAAGGGACTCCACTTGTTGGAAAAAGTCCGATAAGTCAGTACAGTTTCTTCTAATCTGCAGTATTTTATTACGGGGCATAGATTCCAACCAAGGACTGTAGTGACAACAGTCAGCGGGAATATATCTATTGTGGTCAGTCAGCTTGAAAAAAGTTTTAGTCACAAGCCGATAATCGACAATGGAAATTTTTAAAATGAATGGTAATAGGACTAATGTCATAAGTCAACACAATCCCCATCTCATTGTCATTGAGAGTGACCATAAAATCATGTAAAGATTCTTCGTCACCTTTCCATAGGAGGAGGATGTCATCTATGTACCTGGGCCATAGGGTCAGTTCTGGTCGCTGTAAAGCATAGACGACATCCTCCTCCCAAAGAGCCATAAAAAGGTTGGCGAGACTGAGGGCAAACTTAGCCCCCATTGCCACACCCCTTTTCTGAAAAAAAAATGGTTATTATACCAGAAATAATTACTCTGTGTAGCAAAATGGAGTAATTCCATAATGTAACATTGTTGAACAGCAGGGATCTGTTTACTGGTGGACAAAAATTTTTCAACTGCCGCCAGCCTCAATCTATGTGGAATGCAGGTGTAGATCGCTGTGACATCAGCTGTGACCAACAAAAGGTCATCTTGATAGTCAATACCCTCCAACCGGCGTATGGTGTCGCCTGTATCTTTTAGATATGAAGGGATTGTTCGTACAAGTGGCAGCAAATGGAAATCAATATACCAGCCTATGTGAGATGTCACAGAGTCTATCCCGCTCACAATAGGTCTACCTGGGGGCTGTGTGGCATTTTTGTGCACCTTAGGGCGATAGTACATGATGGGTATGCAGGGGGCCGCTGGTACTAAATAATCTCTCTCCTTTTTATCTAAAATCCCTTGCTGGAAACCTTTCTCAACCAAATCAATCAATCTAGTCTTAAAGTCCTTAGTGGGATCATTGGCCAATAATATGTACGTGTTAGTATCATCCAAGATCCAACACATTTCAATGTGATAATCATTTTTTTCCAAAACAACAAGGCCTCCGCCTTTGTCAGTGGGGCAAATGACAAGGTCCTTCCGCTCACACAGAGACTTGAGGCCAGTTGAAAAGTTTGGGTGATCATATATCCACTTTTTTTTTTCAAATTTATTAAACTTTTTAGACGGAAAAAATTTGAGACCCTTGTCTAAAACGCATAGTTCAGCATCCAAAAAAATTGCCTGGCCAAGATTAAAGATTCCACCTGCTTTTATGGTCTTTTTCTTTTTCCTGGCCCGCCTACCCCTCGGGTACCTCATTTGTTTCTACGCTTCGTTTGGGGCCGGTAAGCTCCCTGGGAAAACCCTCATTGTGGGGGGCTGGATATGTTTGATTATAAATATATGGTGATCTATTATATTGATCATATTCTCGCTCCATATATGAATGATGTGTATTGTAACTGTCTCAATGGAAATCCTCTTTGAGGAGTGAGAATTGGTTGTAAGTATGAACTGGGGTACGATGAGAATGATATTGTTCCTGATAGTATGCCCCATGATTGGTACGTTGGGATGATCTATCTTGCGTGTGATATTCATAGTGTCTATGACCTTAATTTCTCCCATGTTGTATGCCCATGTTTCTTTTTTTCCCACCCCTTTCTCTACTGTGATGGTAATGGGTGTCTCTAGAGGGATGGCTGGGAGTGTGATCACTCCTATTCCATCCTCTATGGGCATTGGGAGTATGGGAATATCCCACCTTTACCATTGCTGGTGCTCGGGTGGTGTGAGACGTAAGTCCAGATGCATCCGTCACCATTGGAGGAAGTGATGTATCCATAAGTACTGCACCTGTAACATCTACAGATGGTAAGTTCTCTTTTTTTCTGCCAATTGAAAACAGAATTACTCCTGTAGTCATTGACATCTCCTGTGTACTCTTTTTGTTTTCTCCAACGTTGTTCCCTCTCTTCCTTTTCTAGATGGCTTTTTAGATTGGTTGAGAGGAAAGTGTACTCAGACGTGGATTTGTGTGGGAGGAACTGATCTCTCAACTCCATGATTTCTTTATCTATACTAGACAATCTTTCCCTTTTCTTATCCACAAGGAAGCCCAGAAAACTGATACCCGCCTTGTTAAAATACCAAAACCACATCTCAGTTTCCAAGTCACCATGTTGGGGATGTATATCCCACCTCAAACCCCTAGGGACCATGCGCTCCTTGGAGTATTGCTCCAAGAACACTATATCCCATTCCAGATGGATCTCTGTAACCATGAGATTTTTAAGTCGCATAAAAAGACCTCCCACCTGTGTGTCGGTGTTTAAAGTGACAAAAACCCCTTCAGTATTGAAGGAGTGGGCAGTTCTGTATTGAAACACATCCATGTTTGAAATATAGGTAGGTCAAAGAAAAGTGGAAGCAATAATGAAAATCAAAATGAAATGGCAAAACAAATTGGTGAAAAAAGTTGCGCTACTAATGACATAAGAAAAATTCATAAAAATCAGCAGCTAGCATAAACAATGTGGCAAATTGTGTATAGAATGGATAATAAAAAATGCAGCGCTAAGAGAATACAAACATCCCCAAGGGTCACCTTTGGGGTGAGTATTAAACTGGTGTATAAGTGATAAGTGATAATACAAATGTACAAAAATACACTAAAAGTGTCAAGTGCACGAACGATGATGGGTGAACTCATGTGTACATGGCACAAACAAGTACTTAGAGTCATATGACCAAAGTTGATAAACATGACAATAAGCCTGTAATAAATAAAAAACAACTCCACGTACTCCTCTGTGTAAAGATATACAGGTCCTTCTCAAAAAATTAGCATATTGTGATAAAGTTCATTATTTTCTGTAATGTACTGATAAACATTAGACTTTCATATATTTTAGATTCATTACACACAACTGAAGTAGTTCAAGCCTTTTCTTGTTTTAATATTGATGATTTTGGCATACAGCTCATGAAAACCCAAAATTCCTATCTCAAAAAATTAGCATATCATGAAAAGGTTCTCTAAACAAGCTATTAACCTAATCACCTGAATCAACTAATTAACTCTAAACACCTGCAAAAGATTCCTGAGGCTTTTAAAAACTCCCAGCCTGGTTCATTACTCAAAACCGCAATCATGGGTAAGACTGCCGACCTGACTGCTGTCCAGAAGGCCATCATTGACACCCTCAAGCAAGAGGGTAAGACACAGAAAGAAATTTCTGAACGAATAGGCTGTTCCCAGAGTGCTGTATCAAGGCACCTCAGTGGGAAGTCTGTGGGAAGGAAAAAGTGTGGCAGAAAACGCTGCACAACGAGAAGAGGTGACCGGACCCTGAAGAAGATTGTGGAGAAGGACCGATTCCAGACCTTGGAGGACCTGCGGAAGCAGTGGACTGAGTCTGGAGTAGAAACATCCAGAGCCACCGTGAACAGGCGTGTGCAGGAAATGGGCTACAGGTGACGCATTCCCCAGGTCAAGCCACTTTTGAACCAGAAACAGCGGCAGAAGCGCCTGACCTGGGCTACAGAGAAGCAGCACTGGACTGTTGCTCAGTGGTCCAAAGTAAATTTTGCATGTCATTCGGAAATCAAGGTGCCAGAGTCTGGAGGAAGACTGGGGAGAGGGAAATGCCAAAATGCCTGAGGTCCAGTGTCAAGTACCCACAGTCAGTGATGGTCTGGGGTGCCATGTCAGCTGCTGGTGTTGGTCCTCTGTGTTTTATCAAGGGCAGGGTCAATGCAGCTAGCTATCAGGAGATTTTGGAGCACTTCATGCTTCCATCTGCTGAAAAGCTTTATGGAGATGAAGATTTTATTTTTCAGCACGACCTGGCACCTGCTCACAGTGCCAAAACCACTGGTAAATGGTTTACTGACCATGGTATTACTGTACTCAATTGGCCTGCCAACTCTCCTGACCTGAACCCCATAGAGAATCTTTGGGATATTGGGAAGAGAAAGTTGAGAGACGCAAGACCCAACACTCTGGATGAGCTTAAGGCCACTATCGAAGCATCCTGGGCCTCCATAACACCTCAGCAGTACCACAGGCTGGTTGCCTCCATGCCACGCCGCATTGAAGCAGTCATTTCTGCAAAAGGATTCCCGACCAAGTATTGAGTGCATAACTGAACATAATTATTTGAAGGTTGACTTTTTTTGTATTAAAAACACTTTTCTTTTATTGGTCGGATGAAATATGCTAATTTTTTGAGATAGGATTTTTGGGTTTTCAGGCGCTGTATGCCAAAATCATCAATATTAAAACAAGAAAAGGCTTAAACTACTTCAGTTGTGTGTAATGAATCTAAAATATATGAAAGTCTAATGTTTATCAGTACATTACAGAAAATAATGAACTTTATCACAATATGCTAATTTTTTGAGAAGGACCTGTATAGTCTGTTGGAGAAGGCAGTAAATAATATTCTTTCTTACGTTGAAAGATATATAATATAAGAAACAACTTCCACACACGGCAATCTGGGATGTGCATCAAATACCAACAGAGGGAATGGATACTCTTACCCCAAAGCGTGGACACACGCCGGCGGCGGTGGGTCAATCGAGCATGAAACTATCATTTCCAGTGAACTCTCCAACCAGGACTGTTGCAGTTAGATTATGTATACCTGCATCTATATCCAAGAGGAACAATGGTAGATATTTACAGTAAGGGCTCCAGCCGACAGGTGTTTGTAGTCCTCCGACTGACATCCAATTGACAGCGCAAATCATGAGAAGAAAGAAAAAAAGGGCCTCCACATAGTGCTGATGAATCCAGGATTAAAAAAAAAAAAATATTCGATAAAAACAAAATAAAAAAAGTATGTTTTTACATAAACGGTGACCCAGCCCTCCTATGACACCACAGGAAAGCCATAGGGAAGTCTCCGTTCCCCGCTCCCAGTTATAAAAGAGCTCTCAGAAGAACAGAAGCGTCACACAGAGGGAGACTCCCATTGTGGCGGATCGAGGACAAAGCGGGGAAGCAGAAGCCAAGGAAGATGCTGGATGAGAAGACCAGAGGAAGAAGCAGAGGAAGATCGAGGAAGAAGTGGGGGAAGAACAAGATATAGGAAGAAGAAGAAAACCAAAGGAAGAACAGAAGAAGATGGAAGAAGAAGCAGGGAAAGAAGAGGAATTGTCAAAAACCGTCTTTTAAAATGTTTGACTCTTTTTGTGAAATGGTAGGGGTACATTTGTACCCCATTACCAATTCACACAGGGGGGCCAGGATATGGGGGTCCCTTTGTTAAAGGGGGCTTCCAGATTCCAATAAGTCCCTGCCCACAGACCCCCACAACCACCGGGCAAGGGTTGTGGGGATGAGGCCCTTCTCCCCATCAACATGGGGACAAGGTGCTTTGGGGGGGCCCCACGCATTTTTTTTTTAATTTTGGTTCGGGTTTCCCCTGTGAGGGAATCCCATGCTGTTTTTATCAAAGAACTTTTATGTGTATTGCCAGGACTGACAATTCATTATAGCCACGTGTAGTTTTAAATGACGGGAGGAGGGCCCGCCATGACGTGAGGACATGTGTCCAGCATAGTGGGAGGGACCTGCGTGTGTCAGCCGGAGCAGCAGCGTGGCCGGCAGAAGCCGATATCGCCAGATAGTGAGAGGCTCCGGATCGGCTGCTGACGGCGGCGGACGACTCCCTAGCCCACACCGGATCCCGCAAGCCCACAAGCCACATTGAGACCAGTGTCAGAGGGTCCCACCAGAGAGTGCTCGGCGGGAGGACAAACGGGAAGTCGTGGCCGCCTCCTCAGCTCCCCCCCACCCCTGTACCTACCATCCACCAGCTCATGAAACTCCCCTCAACACTGTAGTCCGAGGGGGATTCCCTGCAGACAAGTTGGAGAGAAAATTAAGAAAGAGGGGATCGCAGCTGGAGCTGATATACAGGATCTCCACTGAAGGGCAGAAGTATGAGGTACTCTGTATGATAAATTGAAGCTTGCTCAGGGAAAGCTGTGATCCATTTGGAAAGGTAAATTTCGGAAGCTGGTAAGCAGGCTACACCCCATCTATACAACAGAAGTGGAATTGGCTGAGGTGCAGGATCTCCTATATATATATATATATATATATATATATATATATGCATCTGTATGATTCTCGTTTAAATATTCGTAAAAGGTAACAAACCCAAATGCTGAATTACAGGAGGGAAATGTGAGATATTGCCATATATATGTCTATTTTTGAACTGAGGCTGTGAAGGGTGTACTTATTTTTAGTTTAAATTAGTCCGGCATCGGCACAATACCCCTTGACAGATGCAACATTTTTGAACGGATATTGGAGGGCTTATGTGACTTACTCTCCTATGAACTGCAGTAGAGACAGGGTATAAGTCAACCCTGAATGCAGGACTGCCGGACTAACTTAGTTTATGGTTGCCATCGGGGACTAAATGAGTGATACCGATTGAACAATCGGGGGGCAGGAAGCCACAATTGAATTGTATAATTGATCAATATCATGCTGGTGTGAAGGGGCATTCCTTATCGCAACTTTGCGCCACGCCCACTAAGACGAAAATTATTTACATTAGTGGGGGACCAGATAAATATAAGACTGAATGTCAGGGCTGACTTAGTCCTTCCTTCTCTGGGATGGCTGCTCAGCTGTCGGCTAATTGCCAGCTCTCATCTCCCTCCACAGTTACCAGCTGTTCCTGATCATGCTCGTCTGACCTGCCTACTTAAAGCTGTCCAGCTCACTTCCCCTCCGCCTTTGCCTTCCTGCAGTTCTATTTAATGACTGGCTTGCTGACATCCCTTCTGGCTCCGGATCCTGCTTGCTGTTGCTCTACTTGGATCCCTGACTTCTGGCCTGGCTGATTACCCGATCTGGTTATTGAACTCTGGACTGGCTGACTACTCGATCCGGTTACTGGACTGGCTATGCTTTGACTACGCTTTTTCTATTTACCTTTTTATTTTTATTTAATAAACAAGTGTGATTTAATTGTACTTCTGTCTCAGTCTGATTCATGGTTTCTGACACTGAACCCTATTCGTGTATAAACTGGCATTGACCTGACAGTAGTGCAGCAGGAGTATTTTCAAACGGATGTCCCTTTAAACCTATGTGAAAAAGGATTAGGCTCATTAACGAGAGGAGTAAGCCTGACGGTTTTGCTCTCCCCCACTAGTTACTGTGGTAGCCCGGTGTTTTATGATCTATAGAGGGCATCTGAAGTCCAGGGGGATAAACCGATAGATCATCAGGAACGGAGAAAGATACACAGAGACAGAGGTAGGGGAGTAGGACATACCATAGAAGGCTGCTGGATATGTAAATCTGAAGGGGGCCGCAGGTCTAAAAGAAGAGGTACCCCATAAAGTGAGAGAGGAGAAAAGGAAAACTGGGGAAATGAATCAGAAGGGTTAAAGGAAACATCATGAGTAAATCATCGAGTAAAGCTACAAAGGGAGGTGTCCCTAAAACCCAGAAAGATAAAATAAACGACAGTACTATCAAACAGTATATAACCCAAGGCGTAAGTCCAAAAAATCCGGAAGCGACAAAGCAACAACATACTAAACTACATAAGAGGAAAGGAATGGAAAAAAAATCAGAGGAGACACCTGGCCAGTCTAGAGAAGATTTAACAACAGAGAGTAAATTGGAAATGAGTAAAGCAGACGAACAAAGGGGTGAGGACCAAATTCCAACAAAAGGTGAAATGGCAGAGATGCTCCTGAGACTAGAAAATGCCATTAAAGTGGATATCAATCTGCTAAGAGTTGATCTGGGACATCTGCTAACAAGAGTAGAGGAAGTGGAAGGCAGAATGGATAAACAGGCCCAAGAGGTACGTAAATTAAAGGAGATGGTCAAAACATCACAACAAAATCAGAGGAGATTACTATACAGAATAGAAGACCAAGAAAATCGTAGTAGAAGACAAAATATGAGAATTCGGTCTGTCCCAGAGGCAAGGAAAATCATCTAAATAATATTTGGTCCCCTCCTGGACAAAGGAGATGTAGAATTCCCGAAAGATTGAACGAGTGCATCGGGTTGGTAAAGCTAGAAATATGGAAGTAGATAGACCCGGGACATAATCGTTAGATTTAGGTTCTACCAGTATAAAGCAGAAATTAGGGCAAAATTAAGAGGGAAAGTCCCAGTTCAATATGAAGGTTTTGAGCTCCAAATTTTTACAGACTTGGCCCCAGAGACATGGCAAGAAGGCGTTTGTTAAAACCTCCGCTAGAGAAGATGAGAAATCATAATATTAGATATAACTGGGGTTTCCCAGCTTGTCTGGTGGGCTTCAAAGAAGGATAGATCAGCGAGGCTGAGATTCCCAGAAGAACTAGCGGAGTTTTGTAAGAAATTGGATTTACAGGTGCCAGAGTTACCGGGTTGGATGGACGATGAATTTGTGATACCATAGGGAAATGACGGCACTTATGAGGTGGAGGGGAGGGGGGGTTGGGTGGGGGAGGGGAGTGGGCCAGGATTTGGTGGATTCGGGTTGAGGGCCTGATGGGAGGCCGATGGAGTGGGGGGGTGGGGGGGCGGAGGCACACGTAGGGGGCCTACCTCAGAATAAGGTGACTTAAAGATGGTCAGGGCATCCAGGGCCATCAGAGAGTCAGTACCCGATTATGGGCCTAGGAAGGGGAGAGGGGGGAGGGGAAGGAGGGGAGAGGGGGGAAGGGAAGGAGGGGAGAGGGGGGAAGGGAAGGAGGGGAGAGGGGGGAGGGGGGAGGGAAGGAGGGGGGTGAAGGGGGAGGGAGGGCTTAGGGAGGGACGGATTGATAGTAGTAGGCCTGATAAGAATACCATAAAATCCAGATTTAAGCAAGAGAAAAGAGGTCTGCGTAGAAAAATAGAAAAACTATGATGACAGAGGTAAATTTTATGACATACAATGTAAAGGGGCTAAATACACCAAAGAAGCGACATAAGATTTTAAAAGAGCTTAAACAATATGGTGCAGAGCTGGTTTTCTTACAAGAAATGCATATATCACACAAATCAAATGTCAAGTTGTATTCTAATGATTTTCTGACTTGGTACTACGGGGATATGATAACAAAGAGAGGAAGGGGAGTGGCAATAGGTTTCTCAAAGAAGATGCGGTTTGAATTAGAAGACAGGGTGACAGATCCAGAGGGAAGATATCTTTTCCTAAAAGGTAAATTAGGTGAAATGGAGTGCACCTTGGCAAATATCTATGCCCCTAATAGTAATCCAATAATGTATTTAATAGGAATATTAGGAAAGCTGATGGAGTTCAAGAGGGGATACATGATTCTGATGGGAGATATGAATTTTTGCATGGACCCGGAATTGGATAGTACGTCCAGAGGACAGGGGAGGAGTAGTGTGCAAGTAAAAAAGATAACAAAAAACAAAACAAAAACTGAACACGTGCCAAATGGTTGACGTGTGGAGAATCCAACATCCGAAGGTACATGATTTTATGTTTTACTCCCCTGTACACGGGACGTACTCTAGGATCGACTATATTTTTGTCAATCACAGAGTACTGGAAAGTGTAATAGAAACTAGTATTGAAATAACAACATTGTCAGACCACGCCCCCATAAGAATGAAACCATTCATACCGGGAAATCAAACTTTTTCGTGGAGTTTAAACGAACAATTAATCCGAAAAGAGGAAGGGTTTAAAAAGGTGGGTAGAGAGCTATAACAATATTTCCCGATAAACGACACAGAGGAAATTACAGAGAAAATCTTATGGGAGGCCCATAAGGCTTACATTATACAGAGGATGCTGGGACTGTGACATCATAATAGGCGGGGACATCATCCGGTGATGTCCATATATAAGTCGCCGCACGCCTTGTCCCCGTCATTGTGAGCAGAGAGAGCGACAAGGCAACATCTGAAGAGAAGAAGGGAAGAACAGAAGGCGGCGACAGAAGACCGGGCCACCGCCTGTAAAAGAGCTAGAAGAAGGCTCGGTGGCCAAGCAAGAAGAACCAAAGAGGGGGACAAGACCCCCGAAGTCGGAAGAAGAGGGCGGCGGCGGCGAAGAAGAAAGCCGGGCTCCTCCGCTAGCAAAAGAGCTAGCAGAAGATAGCGGAGGAGTCCGGCGAGAAGACCCCCGAAGACGGAAGACCCCTGGAGCTGTGCAATAAACTTTTTTAACCCTTGTGTGTTGTGTTTTATTTTTACTTTTTTCCACAGGTGAATGGGTAGGGGTACATTGTACCCCATACTCATTCACATAGGGTGGGGGGCCGGTATCCGGAGGCCCCCTTATTAAAGGGGGCTCCCAGATTCCGATAAGCCTCCCACCCGCAGACCCTGACAACCAACGGCCAGGGTTGTCGGGAAGACGCCCTTGTCCTCATCAACATGGGGACAAGGTGCTTTGGGGTGGGGGGGCTGCACGGCCCCCCTTCCCCAAGGCACCCCCCCATGTTGAGGGCACGCGGCCTGGTACAGCTCAGGAGGGGGGCGCTCGCTTGTCCCCCCCCTTTCCTGGCCGGCCGGGTAGCGTGCTCGGACAAGGGTCTCATGTGGACCTGGGGAGGACCCCATGCAGATTTTTTCGGCGTTGGGGTTCCCCTTTAAGTCCATACCAGGAGGCCTTGCTGGCCCTACCTGGAGACGCGCTCAAAATGAGCGGACTTTCCTCCATGTGTGTGGGCGAGTCCGTTCATTTCAAAAGTACGGCGGATAGTCCGGCGGACTTCGTATTAGTCTGCTGAAAAAGTGCCGTGTGTGGGCAGTTAGCCCGTTCAGAAAGTCCGGCGGGAAGTCCGCCGGATAGTCTGCTACGTGTGTACGTGGCATAAGATGTACAGACTTTTGTTGGAGGGGGACGGGCTGGGGGTTCCGCCATTCGTCAAGAGATGGGAAAGGGAATTGGGAACACAGATTGATAAAACAAAAAATATTTCAATCAACACATAGGTCGGCACCCGACAGTAAAACAGCCGAAATTTATTATAAATGCCTAGCTAGATGGTATGCTACCCCAGATAAGACTAGTAAATTTCAACAGGGTAAATCTGGGGACTGTTGGCGAGGCTGCAGCGATGTAGGAACAATGGCACACCTATGTTGGAGCTGCCCAAAAATTCAAAAATATTGGAAAAACATTCTTTATAATGTGAAAGAAGTTACTAAAATAGAAGTTATAGAGGATCCGTGGATAGTATTGTTCCATGGCATAGAAGGAGGAGTAAAAAAATATCAAGCGTCATTAATACCACACCTTTTAAATGCAGCAAAAAGACTGATCCCTAAAAGATGGCAGGAAGCGGAGGCTCCAACAATGATGCAGTGGAAGAAACATATAACATTGAAAATCTAAGGGACAGTAACGGGGATACAAGAGTTGTAACGACAGACAAATGGAAAGATTGGAGAGAGTTTAAAAAAACATGGAATTATGCAGAACAAGTAAGAGCTTAGAATTACTTTGAGATAAAGGAATAGAAAGGGAATGGTAATAATATTAAAACGGTAAGGGGTAAGCGAGGGATTGGAGGGGGGGGGGGGATTGAATGGGATGGGAGGGAAGTTCAGTGGAAGTTTGTTATAGGAATGTTTTGTAAATACTTTTGTAAAATAAGATGGAATTGCACAAAGAAAGAGGTAAAAGATTAAATGGTGTACGCTACGACGATGTGAAGTCGAGAAGGGACAGAAATGAACAAAAAGTTGATTTGAGTCCTTCTATAGTATTCGCTGAAGTGCCAAAAAAAAAAAAAATGTAATTTTGCTGTCAGACTGTTCTAAACACGGGAAAAATGCTACACAGGCATACTATAGACACCCCCCAGGTACGAAATTTAAAGGAATATTACACTTTTATTGTTTCACTTTAAGCATTATTAAAATCACTGCTTCTGAAAAAACTGCCATATTTAAAGCTCTTTTTTTGCATTGATACATGTCCCCCGGGGCAGGACCCAGGTCCCCAAACACTTTTTATGACAATAATTTGCATATTAACCTTTAGAATTAGCACTTTTGTTTTCTCCCAAAGACTTTTAAATGGTGTTCCGCGGCTTTCAAATTTGACGCAAACACCCCAAATTGTTCGCTTTTCAGTGAACGGGCAAAGAGCCAATGTTCGAGTCGAACTCATGTTCAATCCGGACACAAAGCCCATCCCTACTCTAGACTAGTATTATCAATCACATTGCAGTTATTGCTCATATGCACTGTTTATTGCTAACTGCTGATAAATGAGTAAACCTGGTGGAACAGAACTTTATTCTAAGTTTTTTAGCATAGTGATTACATTGTCTAGCAGACTGTGTCTGTATCTACCTACTGTATGCTCGTTTATGCTCCTACCATAATTTACTCTAACCTTTACAATACATTGGGTGTTATTTACAAAAGGCAAATCCACTTTGCACTGAAAGTGCACTTGAAAGTGCACTGAAAAAAATACAAAATATTGTGTTTTTTCAAAATTGTCGCTCTTTTTTTGTTTAATGCGCAAAAAATAAAAACCACAGAGGCGATCAAATACCAACAAAAGAAAGTTCTATTTGTGGGAAAAAGGGACACCAATGTTCTTTGGGTACACCATCGCATGACTGCGCAATTGTCAGTTAAAGTGACGCAGTGCCGTAATTTGAAAACTGGATCTCAAATATTCTGACAACAAAATCCGTTGTTGTAAATTCTGAGCGTGTGTAGACAATTCCGACACACAAAATTCCACACATGCTCTGAATCAATTACGAGACGGAAGAGCTCGGTCTGGTAAAACTAGCATCCATAATGGAGATTCAGCACATTCTCTTCTTCTTTATAATGCTAGAATAATGAAGTTGTTTTGCTGCTGAGATTCACAGAGAGTTCTAACAAACTGATTTATTTTATTATTTCTTGTGATCTCATGAATAATGTTTTTTTTGTCGCCAGATCTCCAGAATAATAATAGTTTATATTTTTTTTCTAGTGATCTACTTATTTTTTTGGTCAAGATCTCCTGATTTATTTATTTTTTTCTAGTGATCTCCATAATATTTTTTCTCGTTTTGTGTGCCAAGTTACCACAACACCATTATTATCTCAAGGAGATTGGTTGGTGTTGGTGTCCCTTGTTAATTTGACATTGTATTTTTGAAATGTACCTGCCTACTCACAAACAAACTGTCCTTTTTGAAATAAAACACATAGCCAAGTATTTGTGATAAAAAAACATTTATTAGGGGTCATAACATAATAAAGAGGAAGGCAACACTGGATAAACTGGTGGTGAAATTGGCAAAGCCCTTGTACCCCAGAGCACACATCAACTATTTTACAGGAAAAATTGGTAGCCCGAGAAGTCCATTTAATAGGGAGCACAATCCAGATCAGGAACAGCAGCAGATGACATATGTCCCGAGGATGTGGTCTTTCAACAGCCTGCGTCTTTTGTCAGACCAGACTGAACCCAGGCCATCACTCTCTTGTCTTCTTTCCATGCTTGCTTCCAGGCTGTGGCTCTGGTGTTGGAGTTTTGGCAGGAGGTGGAGGAGGAGGAGGATGGTCCAACTCACACAGGTGGGTTTTGCTTGTGTGTTCGCCCCTCAATCCCTTACTTAGGGCCAGATAGATCACTTCCTCACAAATGAGGCATTGGCCCAACCCCATTGCCTGCATTTTGTTGGCTATCATGCAGGCATAGACATTTTGAATATTGGAGGTAGTTCTGAGGGCTGCTGTAGCCTCCCGAATAAAAGAAAGTGCTGACTCCTCCACGTTCCTCTCCTTCCTGCTACTTTTTGTTGGAAGCGGAGGGGAGCAGCCTGCAATTCAGTCAGGCTACTGGGTCCAGCCACCTCCTGGCTGCCACTTACCCTGCCTCCTCCTGGCTGAGACTTTCCATGGCCTCCTCCTGGCTGAGACTTTCCACGGCCTCCTCCTGGCTGAGACTTTCCTGTGTATGAAAAAGGGACATAGTTTTAGTTTTTTGGTCATCAATCACGCATTATTTAGAGCTCATGACTGTTGCAAATTGAATTTTAACAAATAGAAAAGACTATCCTTCTGACCCCAGCATTTGTCATTCTTATCCCAATAATTTTTGGCTACTACTGTCTATTGATATGTAAACAACCACTTTGTTAATTCCGAAATTAGTGATCAATACTAACATCTAGTTAACATCATTCAATTTTTGGATAAGAAATATGTTGAGTCGTGCGCATGCGCGGGACTTCCGGGAAGACGCTCTGAACGGGAGCTCCGCACCGCTCCGGCCTTCCGCGGCACTTTCCCGGCGCGCTTTTTAGCGGACACCTTCGGGGAGACCATCCCCGTGCTCCGGATCAGTTGGGGCGACTTTCTGAATGCCGGGGAAGACGTCTAAGAAAGACGTAAGCCGCAAACTCCTCTTCGGCCTGACGGACACTCAGCCACCCAAGATGGCGGCGGCTATAGCAACACGCGGCGAGGCCGCAATCCCCCCACCTGGAACAACCTTGGGGACATCTCCTTCTGCTCCAGTGAGTAACCCCCAGCATCTCTCCCCCTCCCCTGCATCCACAGAATCTCTCCTGGGCAGGCTGCAGTCGGATAACCCTTTCTCCCCGCTTTCCAACCCTCCCAGCTGCATGGCTGAGTCTCCTCAAGCTACCCCTATTCAGCCCAACTATCCCCCTGATGTGTCTCAGCTCTTGAACAGTTTCTCTGACATGCTGGCAGTGGGTCTGGCCCAAAATGCTGCTCAGATTACAGCAGCTATTAAGGCTGACATCCAGAGCTTGGGGAGCAGAATTGACTTAATTGAGCAGACAATGGATGACAATGCAGCCCGCACCAATCAGAATTCTGCTTGTATCCAGACATTACAAGATCAATTAGACACTGCCCTCTCGAAAATTGACGATTTAGAGAACAGGAGCAGACGTTATAACTTTCGCATCAGAGGGATCCCAGAATCGCAAGAGGATATACCTGAAACTGTTAAATCCTTGATTAAAATCCTTATCCCTGACATCCCGGACCAGAGGCTGGAATTAGACAGAGCTCACAGAGTCCTGCAACTTCCCCGTAAAGACGGCCTTCCTCGGGACATTGTGGTCAAACCACACTACTACGGGGTCAAGGAGGAAATAATGAAAAGGTCACGCAACAAGGAAGATATCTTTTTTAATGGCGTCAAAATCCAAATCTTTGCAGACATTTCCCCCACAACAATCCAAAAAAGGAGGGCTCTAAAACCTTTACTTGATGTTCTCTCCCAGAAGATGATTAAATACAGATGGGCCTTCCCCTTCCGCCTACAATTTCATTATAAGGAAAAGTCGCACAGCTTCACAGATTTCCAGAGTGACGAACGCTTGCTCCTCCACTTAGGACTCATCTCCCAGGATTCTTCTTCCGAACAAATGGACACACGCCCGGCCTCTTCCAAAAGACCTCCTCCATCGAGCCCTCTGACCCCCCTCTGGGTCAAGCAGCAACCTAAGAGACAGCGTGACACGGTCCCCCCAAGATGAACGTCTTCCACCTCTGACCCTTACGGGTCTGCTTGCTTCTTTATATCCTATCCGGATCCTTTGGAAGTGATGTCCTCACGTCCTTGACTTTTGAGTCACCTCGGACTGACTTATTTCACTTCCCCCCCCCCCCTCCCCCCTCCTGTTTTTTGTTTTTTTTTATGGATAACTTTCTTTTTATATTACAGGCCAGGTGGACTTGGGGGTCCCCCCCAACCTATTTCTCCTGAAGGGCCACAGTGCCCCTACCTGGCCCACGCCACCCCCCTCCTTCTTCCCCCCTCCCCCCTTCCCTTCCACAGAGGTTGTCCTCAGGCCCCTGAATGCCTGTTTTGCAACTAAGTCTCACTGTTAGTGTTCTTCATTATGCCCGCAGGGCATGAGTGTCTCTTTCCTAGGGGCCTTCCCCTACACTAGGTTTTCTAAGTGTATGTTAAAGTTGTCATACCTACTTGTTATTCCAATTGTTAATGTTTATAACGTTGTGCCTTTTTTCCTGTTATAGGTGTCATTTTATTGTTTTGCTTTTTTTTTGACGAGTGCCGCGCGGCCGGAGCGGGCCAGCTTGCCACTCCACCTGCTGTTACCCTGGGGCCTAACCCCCCCTTGGTGACACCGGGACCGCAACCCAGCTGCCGGTTGCCCTCCTTCCGATCCCTGCCACTCAGAGGGATTTGGAGCAGGTTCGGACCTGCAACCCCCCCTACCTCTCCTGGGGAATCCAGACAGCTTTTCCGTCTGGACTCTCCATCTCTCTTCTTTTTTCTCTTCACTCTTTTCCTCTGTCCCTTCCTTCTTCCTTGTACTTACGATTCTCTTCCCTCTCAGGTGCCTCCAAGGAGAGCGAGCTGGTTTACACCCTTTAGGATACTGGGTCATCATCGGATCTCTCAAGTCGGGACTATTGATCGCCTGGTTCGGGTAAGCAAAGCTGGCATGCACTCGCACCTTTTCCCTCACACCCATGGCTGCTGACGATCCCAAACCACAACCTCTAAGGATCGCATCTCATAATACACAGGGCCTAAACTCTCCCATGAAAAGGCGCAAAGCTCTGCACAGCTACCATTCCAAGAGCCTGGATGTCGTCCTCATTCAAGAGACGCATTTTCCTAAAAGCTTTAATCCCTCCTTCCTGCACGGTAACTACCCTACCTTTTTTCTGGCCAATGCAGATGACAAGAAGCGGGGAGTAGCTATCCTAATTTCAAAACGCACCCCTTTCACACTGTCCCAGGTGATTAGGGATGGGGAGGGAAGATATATTTTAGTCAAGGGACATATCAATGGATCCCTCTTCTCTTTTGTGTCTTACTATGCTCCCAACAAGGGTCAATCTCAATTCTTTTCCTCCATGCTAACCTTTCTTTCCCCTCATTTGGAAGGAAAGGTTCTCATGGGTGGCGACTCTAACGTCGCCTTTGATCATGTGTTAGACAAGTCTGCCCCTAATAAAGCTCTCCTGAAAAGACCTCCCAAACAGAGTCTCCGCATTGCTAGACTCTTTCATGCCTTGGGCATGATCGACTCCTGGAGGGAACTCAATCCCTCGTCCCAGGACTACACCCACTATTCTGCTCCACATAGGACATTCGCACGTATAGACCATATCTTCCTTCACTCCTCAGATATCCACCATGCGCTTCACGCTACTATTGTTGATGTGCCTTGGTCGGATCATTCCTTGGTTATCCTGAAAATCTCGGGCTGCCTCTCCCAATCGCATACTCCACAATGGCGGCTGAAGGAAACATTGCTTTCCAACTCTGCTCATCGCACTGCCCTTGAATGTGACATCAAGGAATACTTTCACACCAACGATACTGAAGACATATCCCCCGGGGTGTTATGGGGGGCACATAAAGCGGTGATGAGGGGCAAGTTTATACAACTTGCCTCGCGTCTTAAGCGGGAAAAACACATCGACATTCTTAACCTAGAGAAAAATTTCCGGGCCTTAAGTAAAGCACACAAGCAGCATCCCACGGCCTCTTCCCTGGCTATGCTGGACACAGCCAAAATTGCCCTCAACACTGCACTTACCTCTAGCGCCGTAAAACATTTGCATTGGACGCAGGGCAGATTTTATCTTAATTCAGACAAATTTGGTCCTCTCCTTGCAGCAAAGCTGTCCCCTAAATTTAGAACCCAGGCCCTCCCTAAAATCAAATCTCTTTCAGGCTCGCTCACACAAAACCCGAAACATATTTTGAATGCGTTCCATGCATTCTATTCGAAGCTCTATTCCTGCCCAGTCCCGGACAACACTCAGTCATCTAACACCTTTATGGATAACATTCCCCTCCCCAAGATTTCAGAAGCACACCGCACAATGATGGAAGCCCCCATCTCTGAAGCTGAAATTAAAGCAGTCATTAAGACTCTTAAGAACAACTCCGCCCCTGGTCCTGATGGGTTCTCCACTTCTTATTACAAGACCTACTCTGAGATCCTGTCCCCTTATCTGGCCCGGTTCTTTAATTCCCTGAACAAAGCGTCACATTTGGACCCTGAAGCCAACTTGGCGTACATTTCGGTCATACCAAAACCGGGGAAAGACCAGAGCCTGGTCAGCAATTACAGACCTATCTCGTTGATTAATAACGACCTAAAGATAATGACTAAAATTCTCTCGAACCGTTTGGGCTCCTTTATTGGAGCATATGTCCATAAGGACCAAGTTGGCTTCATTCCAGGAAGGCAGGGGCCGGACCAGATAAGAAGGGCGGTTGACATTATTTCTCTACTTAAGTCAGGTTGGGACGGGGGACCCTCACAGGAAGGCTTCCTCCTCTCAATTGATTTACAAAAGGCTTTCAATACTATCACTTGGCCATACCTTTTTAGTGTTCTAGAAAGATGGGGCTTCGGCCCACATTTCCTCCATCTCCTGGGAGCCCTTTATTCCCAACCTAAGGCTAGAATCAGACTTCAGGGCCACCTTTCCGAACCCTTTCTGATTCGGAAAGGTACTAGACAGGGGTGCCCGCTCTCCCCCCTCCTCTTCGCCATCGGCATTGAAACCTTAGCTATCTCCATTAGGAACCACCCAGACATTCAGGGAGTTAAATGCGGAACGGTAACACATAAATGCGCTCTGTTTGCGGACGATGTCCTCCTCTTTATAACCTCCCCCCTCACCTCGACTCCTAACATTCTCCAACTCCTCCGAAAATTTGGGGAGGTATCCGGGTTGCAAGTTAATATGGCCAAATCGACAGCCCTCAATGTTTCTATCCCCTCAGACCTTGTTAACAGGCTCAAGGAGCATTTCCCTTTCTCCTGGAGCAACCCGTCCATTACCTATCTAGGTGTCCAGCTTACGCACACCATCGAACACTTGTATAAACATAACTACCCACCCATGTTTAAGAAACTCAAACAGGACCTAGAGCAGTGGTCTCTCCACAAGCTGTCATGGATTGGGAGGATCAATGCAGTCAAGATGACTCTTCTCCCTAGACTTTTATATCTCTTCCGATCATTGCCGATACCTGTCCCCAAATCCCACATCCAAACCCTACAGTCAGCGATCATTAGATTTACCTGGGGCAAGTCTAACCACAGACTCCCCAAGACAACGCTATTTAGACCTAGAAGGAAAGGCGGGCTTGGGCTGCCTAACCTCTGGTGTTACTACCAAGCGGCACAACTCTGCCAGATTTCTACGGTATTTTCCAGAGGTCCAAAGCCTGACTGGCTCCTAATGGAAAGACAAGCTATCCCCAAACACACTATTGATCACCTGTTGTGGCGCCCCCCGAAATCTAGACCCCCGATCATGGCCCCTACCCTCTCCCATTCCTTTGCGCTTTGCGACACGCTCTTCAAGACCAACATTCTCACCTCAGATTGGCGACCTCTTACACATCTCTTCAATAACCCCTCATTCCCACCTGGGAGGGATGCTAGAGCATTCCAGTGGTGGATAGATAAAGGCCTTTATAGAATAGGGCACTTTCTCAACCAGTCTGGGCCACTCAAACTCGGGCATTGCATATCTAAACTGGAGATGCCAGATTCAGAAAGATTTCGATTCCGCCAAATTTCCCACTTCCTACACACTCTGATTTCCCATCATCCCCTCCCCCTTTCTATTTCCCCTTATGAACTTTGGTGCTCGTCAGCCATGGACGTGAGGGGGGGCATTTCCCTGATCTACTCTGCTTTGGTCGATCCAAGGGAAAAGGCGAGTTACATGCTGAGCTGGGAACGCGACCTAGATATTGAATGGGACCTGGACACTTGGCACTCCTGTTTCTCGAGTGCCTTCAGGGGGATCCTTAACATTTCTCTGATGGAGGCAGACGTCAAAGTCTTCTCGCGCTGGTATCTGGTCCCGACTCGTCTGGCCAAATTTTACCCCCAATCCTCGCCCCTGTGTTTTAGGGGCTGCGGCCATCTAGGGTCGCTCCTCCATATTCTATGGGAGTGCCCCAGGATTAGAAGCTTCTGGAACAAGACCTTTGGCCTTATTCGTAGGGTCACTGGTCTTGTTATCCCGCAATCCCCTGCAATTGCCCTTCTGAATCAAGCGATACCCCTAACCACTAAGCATAGCCGAGTTCTGATTCATTTTTTCTTTATCGGTGCTAAACTGACGATTGCCAGGTCTTGGAAGTCCCCCAGGGTCTCCTTCCCACTATTTAAACAAAAAATTACTTGGATTATGTTCAACGAAAAAACTTCGCACTCAATTTTGGACAAAATAGACAAATTTAAGCGAGTGTGGGAACCTTGGGCCAACTTTATTGGGATCCTTCTTTAAGACCAGTCTCAGGGCTCGGTTATTGTTTAGCCCCCAGTTCCATGTTATATCATGTTGTCCACGGTCTCTCCTTGGTCCAGGCACACCTCTCTGTACACCTATCTCTCTCTCTTTTTTCCCCTTTCTCTTTCCTTTTCCTTTCTACTCTTTCCTTTCTCTACCCTGTCCACATCCTCTCCCTCTCCATGCCCTGCTCAGCCGGGTTTTGGTGATTTTTGGGACTCAGGACAGGTCATAGCAGTTTTTTACTTATTTATTTTATTTTATTTTTATTGTTCTATCACCTTGTGGCCTTAGATTCACTAGCTTCGCACTGTTGGTCCCACTACTCCTGGGCCTTTTCTTCATAAGCTGATGGTAGCTATGTTAATAGTTGGGACTCTCAGAGGCCTGCACCTAGTTCACTGTACGTTCTCTTGATCCATTACTTATCTCAGTCAATTTTTGCTAATGTTAGGCATATAGTCCTCCGGTTATATCAGCAGGTTAGGGGGGTTTCGAGACCCCGACACAGCATGATCCCTGTCGGGGTGTCGGGGCCTTGATCCTCCCAGAGGTCGTTTCCGGCTGTTCATGTTTTTTATGCGGCCTTTTATCGGTTTTTTTTTTATGCTGACTGGAGGTTTCTTTTTGTTTTTTTCTATTTTCTCACGTATTGATGTTTACTTAGAACTCCGAAATTTAATATTCGGATGATACTGTTGGTGTCGGGCGGGGAACCCCTTCCTTATTGGGAGGGGTCCATATCTCCTCCTTAGGTCTCTCAGTGTTTGTCTTAGGTTTGTCTTTTTGCTCTCCGAGCTTTCAATCCTGTCTTGCAACACCGTCATTGTAATCCCCTGCGAGGGAGTTAAGTTCATGTATTATTTGCTATACTTCAATAAAAAATTTAAACAAAAAAAAAAAAAAAAAGAAATATGTTGAACAATGCTATACCTGGCTCAAGCTGGACTCCTCCACATCTTCCTGGGTGGAAGGCCCAGGTTGTACGTCGGAAGCCTCCTCTGATGTGGAAGGAAGAGTGGAAGGAAGGGTTGAGAGTGATGGCCTGATTTCAGTCTGGTCTGACAAAAACCGCAGTCTGTGGTAGTACCAGAGCCTGGGGACATAAACGTCATCTGATGCTGCTCCTGATCTCATAGAATCTTGGACCTTCTTGAGCTCCCTATTAAATGTGCTCCTCAGGCCACCAATTTTGCACTTCAAATAGGGGATGGTTGCCGTGGGAATGAACGGTTTCACCAATTCCAGCAATTGATCCAGCGGTGCCTTCCTCTTTATTTTATTATTATAAAAAGGGTGTTTCACCTGCCGCAGACAGGGCAGCTCCCTGTATTTATCAATGAATTTTGGGAGAAAGTCATGATCATTAAATCTATCCATTTTATCTGCAAGACGCAACACATGACAAACCCTAAAGTGAGGCTAAACGCTCCTAATCTTGTCCCAATATAGGCATCAATCTCTAAGCAGTATAGGCCACTGATGCCCCAAGTTAAAATGTTACCTTTGTTAGCATGATCAGCGCTTACGCTACTCCGTCCTCTGCTCACAAATGGTACGTACGACGCACGCGTGTTACTCTTTATATACACTGCACATGCGTGAAACTCCACCCGCCCCTGACCTTCTTTCTAGTATATTCCCCGCCTCTACTTTTTTGGCGCAGTGGGAGAGCACATGGCAAAGAAAGAGCAAGTGCATGCAGAGGAGAGCAGCAACGAGGAGGACGACAAAAGCCCGGAGCCACAAACATCCCAGAGGAGATTTAAGGCCTCAAATATGTCCTTTGTAGAGATGGTGGAGATGGTCGACATCTTGAAGATGGCCGACTATGATGGGAAGCATGGACCTTACTCAAACCTAAATGTGAGAAAGGCCAAGATCATGGCTAAAAGTTGTCAAACGTCTGCAGAAGAATTTTGGAGTACGGTGATCCGAGGATCAACTGAGGAAATGATGGTCAGACCTCAAATTGAGGGCGCAAGATCAGTACAGTAGCATCAAGAGAGTGCTGCAAAAAAAAGTAAGTATTTTGTTGTGTGTTCCTATTATTATTATTACTTTTGTGCTTTTCTGTTGTACAGTTTAAAATGGCAAGTTTCAGGTTCATGGGCACAGTAATCGTTCGTAGTAAACACTGTTCGTTCACCCACTAATACGATGTTTTCGGCAGATGCAGGTTAACTACATTTGTTCATGCCTATTTGTATTAAAAGAAGTTTGTTGTTTAGATGGGTTTGTAACTAGAATGAAATGCAAACTTGTTTCAGTGTAAGGAGAGGACACTCAGCAGCTGTTTAGACATCTGGATGCAGGAGCACTAGTGTGGGACACCAGAACACCCTTTTTACGGTGTCCCACACAGGTGCTCCAGTGGATACCAAGGGTTTCTCCATGTGTGAAACTTGCACAAAAAAGGTAAGTATTCTAGCTTTAGAAAGGGAAAAAAATAATGTCTTCAGCTTGGAACTCTGCCAAAACAGACGATAGTACATCACTTCCAAGCAATGTTTCATATTCCTTATTCTGTCCTCAAATATCTGTGTGCTAAGTATACTTATTTTTTTTAATTCACATAGGGGAGAAAAGACTTGAGACACCAGAGGACACCAGGGACCCCCAACCTCCTAAAGAAGGGGAAGCCACCACACCCAGGGCAGCCATCAGGAATTTTGGGGCACCTTACACAGCTACATGTAGATGTGGATACATTGTGGAGACTGGAGAGATGGCTGATGCTGGGTGGGAGATGAAGATGAAGGAGTTGCATTGTGGCAAATGGATGAGGATGACTCTGGGTGGGGATGAGAGTTACAAAGTGAAGAGACTCTCCACATTGTAACTCTCATCTCCACCCAGAGTCATCCTCATCCATTTACACTATGCAACTCAATTAGGTCAGCTTGTCAGGCTCAGGTGTTCCATCTAAAGAGGAGATTAAAATAAAATTCAAATATACAGCACGGGGAGCACAGCAGCACACCAACTTTTTGTGACTTACCCTCCCATGCCACTCTCTATCTTCCTATCTGCATGCACCTAACAGGGCTGGGTTGTTCACGACTGGCAAACTGGCTACACCCCCTGCCAGAGTCCTGGCCAATCAGAGCTAACCTAGCAGCAGCCAACAGGCTCCGCCTCAGGAGGGAAAGAGTGCTATGGAGCGAGTGCTGGCCTCGATCACCTGCACAGGGGGAGGGGCCTGCTAGTGAAAGGCTCCCTTCTTGTTCTCTATAGCGGGTGCCACAGGGGGTGGGGGGGTGTGTGCTAGTGAAAGAAAGGCAGCAGCTCATCAGACATGTGTATGCTCCCTTCTCCCTCTCTATAGCGGGCGTCGGAGGGTTGGAAGGGGGGCCCAACCAGGCGGGCCCCTTACAGGAGTACTGCCTGTACTCCCCTGATGGTGGCCCTGACACCACAACCTCAGGATGTGGAGAAAGGAGAGGTTTATGAAGTGGGTGAAAAAGTGACCACAAAAGGTGAGTGTCTGAGACCACAGCTTCAGGTAATAGATGTATGCCTGCATATTTATAATACATGTTTTGTTTTTTAGGTGATGTGAATGTTGTGGAAGAAGAATCTCATTTCACAAGTGCAAGTGCACACGTCCTCATCGGGGAGCTCATGATGTGCAACCGTGATTTAGAGTTGATAGGAGAACATCAATGATGTTCAAAAAAAGAATCAGGCAGAATCTAAAAACACACGAAAATTGCACCTTTTGTTGTGTAAATTTTTCATTTAAAAGTATTTTAAAATTTTTGAAGATGCACACAGTGTGTCAACATGTGCTATCTGCCACCACGGGATATCAATGTACGCGTTTTGTGGGTGCAACCCCTTCCTTGCAACTAAAGTAGATGAGAGGAAGGGGTTGCATCTTTGAAACATGTCCATTGATCCCCCATGATGGGAGCTAGCACATGTTGACATTAGGCATGGGATCAGGAGGGAAATACACATTTTGATTAGCAATTTGTGTGCATCTTCAAAATTTGGCTTTTACAGGGGCGACATCAACCCATCTGATGAAGGCAAGATCAACACAGTTTGGACATACTGTCTGATATTGCCTTCACTTTGTCAAAATTGAACTTTGTAAGTTCCTGAGTTGTGTATGTTTTATGGTTTTAACCACTTGCTTACTGGGCACTTAAACCCCCCTCCTGCCCAGACCAATTTTCAGCTTTTGGCGCTGATGCATTTAGAATGGCAATTGCGCGGTCATACAACACTGTACCCAAATTACATTTTTATCATTTTTTTCCCACAAATAGAGCTTTCTTTTGATGGTATTTAATCACAGCAGAGGTTTTTATTTTTTGCTAAACAAACAAAAAATCATGTTTAATATAAAATGTTTGTTATAAAATTTTGCAAACAGGTAATTTTTCTGCTTCATTGATATGCGCTGATGAGGCGGCACTGGTGGGCACTGATAGGCTGCACTGATGGGCACTAATAGGCACAGTTAAGGTGGCACTGATAGGCACAGATAAGGCAGCACTGATGGGGACAGATAAGTCGGTACTGATGAGCACAGATAAGGCGGCACTGATGGGCCCTGATGGGTGGCACGGATGAGCACTGATAGGTACCACTGATAGGTGGCACTGATAGTTGGCACTGATGTGCAGCACTGTCCAGGCACTGATAGGTGGCACTGTGGGCACTGACAGGTGGCACTATTGGCAATGACAGGTGGTGCTGGTGGGCACTGACAGGTGGCGCTGTTGGGCACTGGTAGGTGGCACTTGTAGGGGACACAGGTGGGCACTGAGGATCTGGCGGCACATCACAGTGATCGGGACTAATGTCTCGCTAACTGCCGCCGGTGATCACCTTTTTTTTTCTCCTCATGCTGTCAGCGTGCAGTTTCAAGTAGACTTGCAGTGCACTTGTAGTGCAATGTTGATTTGCCTTTAGTAAGTAACCCCCACAGTGCTCTAAAATTTTCCACAATCAGGCCATTTTCGGGACTCAAAACAATTAAAATTCATGCTGCTGAAAAGGATGTGTTTTTTTTAACATTAATGCATTACATATATAAAAAAAAAACAAGTTGTATGTGTAGCAGACCCACAACATAATAGTTAGCTGAAGAAGAGATTGTCACCTCATGTATCAAATGAATTTCGTTTGCACTATTGAAGAAAATGGCCAAAAAGAAAAGCTCATTGGAGAACTTGGGAGACAGCTAAGAAACACAAGCAGTAACTCAAATTAAATATTATTTCAGTTTAAAAAATATATATATATTTAAAAAATGTTTCTCAAACATTTGCTGGCATATCAATGGCCCCCCTACCTGCAAAGTATTCCAGATATTTTTGACGGACTTTGCGAGTGCTTTGGGGGGGGGGGGCAAGCTTCAAACACTGCCAGGGTTGACTGATCTGGCAATTCTGTTTCAGGCCCAACTGAAGCCACATAGTTCGAAGCATTTCTCCTTAAAAAGTTGTGCATAATGCAGCATGCAAATATGATATGGTTTATTTTGTATTCCACCATGTGAATTGGCAAGAGGAATAGGTGGAACCGGCTGGCCATTATGCCGAAAGCATTCTCCACCACTCTTCTGGCTCTGGTCAGCCAGTAGTTAAAAACCGTCTGGTCCAGGGTGAGGGTCCTCATGGGGATTGGCTGCATCAGTTGTTCACCAAGCCCAAATGCTTCATCGGTGACTAAGATGAACAGTAGACCAGCCACGTTGTTTTCTGCAGGTGACAATCCCAAGCCACCACTCTGGTACTCTAGAACTTGGTCTGGAAGATGATTCCACCATCTGACATCTGGCCATTCTTCCCCACGGCCACATAGAGAAGCTCATATGTTGCCGACACCACCGCCAACATCACTATACTAATAAACCCCTTATAGTTGTAATATTATGACCCCGAGTTGGGGGGTGGCACAATGTGAACGTATTTCCCATCAATTGCCCCTCCGCAGTTGGGAAAGTCCCACCGCTGGGCAAAGTGGGATGCCACAGTCTGCCATTACTGTGGCGTTGAAGGAAATGGGAAAAGGGAATTTTGGAAATAACATTGCAAGCAGATTAGACACAAACATTCTTGAACAACATCAGTATAACATTTATACAAAAATATAAGGTCCGCTTATCAGATTCCCCGTCCCCTCTGATGGCCCATTTAAAAATTTTAGGGGAGGGGGATGTTTTGGACAGGTAACCCTCTCCACTTCATTGAGAGCTGAATGCATACATAATGTGTGATACTTTGTCCAGGCCCTCCTTACTTACACTATTGGCAGCCCACTGGACGGGTAAGAAGTGACATACTACATAAATATACACTGTACAAATTGAAGCACAATTTTACATTCTGCAATTACCTATCAAGATATATCTCTCAGAAGGTGAAAAAAGGAAAACTAACAATCACAATACAAAAATCACCTTGTGGCGCTACAAAGAAAAAAACACAGTGCCCAGTCACAGCCAATCAGCTGGCGAAGGGAACGGGCTTCCCCGGAAGTCCGCGCATGCGCGTGGACGAAATCAACCATCCATTATTACGGGGAGGAGGTTAATGAAGAGGAAAACAATCGGAAGGGTAGGTGGGTGGGCCTCTCTGGATGTGTGCGGTGTTTCACTTTCCTGATCTGGCTGAGAGCAGTGTGTGGGGGAGTAATGAGTGATTCTGCACACAGAGATGGGGAGGAGCTGGGGAGGAATTAATCATCAACCACCCACCGGAAGAGCCCAATAACCAATTGGATAGTATAGGGGGGAGTGGTTACCTGTACTGGGAGGGACTGGTCGCTTGTGATTTTAAATAAAAAGGGGGGTTGTGACAGCTGGATAGCCAAACCCATGAGGAAGTCTATTGGACGAAACATGTCGGAGGCGTGGCTATACGGCGACCAGCACACACAGTAAAAGGTTAGAGAGAAGGCGGAGGAATATACACTATAAGCGATTTTTGCCCGACACGAGAGTGCTGGGCAATACTGCTGGTGAGTGTTCTAAACAAGGGGGGCACGAACACCAAGGGTGCGGTGGAGGTTTTGCGTTTTATGGACACTTTAGTATAGAATTTTCACTGGAAAAGGAGTTTTTGAACTTATGCTACCATCACAGTTATTGTTCTACATTAGACAATAATTGTGTCTGATTGAATATCGGACTTTGAAGAACAAATATTTTTTGGAACTGCACATTGCTATTAGAGCACCATTTGTAGCAGAAAATACTTTGTTTATTTGCTTTATTTATGTTTTGTCACATATTCACTTTATCACTTTTATGCGATTTTTTGATTGCTATTTAATCACAATTCACTTTAATGTTTATTTACTGTATTTATGCACATGCATTTATAATTTTCACGCAACTTAGTTTTGGACATTGTAGTACACTGTTATTTAGCAGTGTTTTTTTCTTTGTAGCGCCACAAGATGATTTTTGTATTGTGATTGTTAGTTTTCCTTTTTTCACCTTCTGAGAGATATATTCAATTATTTAAGTGGCAGCTGGGGAGAGGGGGGTGTTTGAGCGCTGTGATGATATACTAGACGGGAGGCTATTAATAGTGTATCTTGAGTTTTTTCTAATTATTGTATAATCACTAGCAGCTGGGGAGCACTCTTTTTAGTCTTTGCTGTGAGTTATATTGAAGGCTTCAGAATGGAGGCCATCAATTACCTTGCATCACGACAAATTAATCCCAATAACATCTTTTCTAATAATCATGAAATGATGGAGGAGGAGGAAGACATTTCAGGACTCCTTAAGAACCTGGATCATTTGTTAGAGAAACAGGTGAAAACGTGGTGGGACGTACTCACCTTTGAGCAATATTTAAAGGAGGGTCTGATTTTTAGGAGCCTGAGGTGGGATGTTCCTCCACAGGATGGTCTAAATGATCAATCATTTATGGATGAATGGCTGGTCTTTTTCAATAAAATGGGAATTGAACTACAGGCTTTGGTACTAAAAAGAAAGGGGATTAAATTAATGAAGTTAAAGGAACAGATTGAACTAATAAGGGTTAAATTAGAACCCCTAAGTGAAACTAGTCAGGTAAAAGATTTCAATACTGTGATGAAGAAGAAACTAGAAAAGTGGGATAAGGACACACAAAAGAAAAAAGTTAAAAAATACAATAGGGATTTAGCAGATTTTAAGAATAATAAAATCTATACATGGCAGTCTAATGGTTCAGTTGAGAGAAATGATCTAGGGAATCCCGAGGGTATTAACAGAGGAGATGAGGACTCTAAACAGAGCATTAAAACCAAAGAGGGAAGGGGTAAGACCGCTACTAAAACCAACAACAAAACACCTATGTCTCAAAGTGTCAAACCTAGAGATGGGGTCACCCATCAAAGGGGACCAATTTCTCAAGGGGGATACCCTTCACCTAGGAGAGCACCGATTGAAAGAGAGGGAGTCTTTCCCCCAGTACAGTATGGATTTCAACAACCTCTACCTCAGATGATGGGGTATCCACATCCAACATCTTACCCACCTTTTAGAGATCAAAGATGGCCACAAGATGTGCTAGATAACAACAGGGGCTTTTCGCTACCAGTGTACAATAGGTTTGCACCATTGGGACATGAGGATGCGGAGAGGAGGTACAATGAGAATATGTACCCACCCTACCACCCCCCTCTTCCACCTTTTCTAAATCAGAGGGGGAGAGGAGGACGTGGAGGAGGGACTCCAAGAGGTCGGGGTACAGGGACACATATGGGACAGAGGAATATACCTCCTCAATACAATGGGCAAAAACGGAGAGGATGTCGTGCGGGAAAGCGAAAACAACACAAACAATCCAAGAAAAAGGATGAGGGACATGTAGATGGAGGTGTGTTCAATTTGAGTAAGGTGCAATAAGAAACCAAAGAATTAAACATTCTAAAGACGGGCCTTAAGTGTGCACCGAGAAGAATGCTGAATAAATTTGATGTTTATATGGACGTACACAAGTATGTGCGCACTCTAAATATCAAAAAACATTTTCTTATGCACCCCTCTAAGAGAAGCTCTACTGTAAGTTCAATTGACACCCCAAGTGATAGTGGTTTAAAAAATCGTTCCTTGTTCAACCCTCAGATCCCTAGTAATCATTTTGTAGAAGTTTTTAAAAATCTGGTACTTAATGATCTAGATGCATTACCTCTGAAGAAAGGGGTTAATGCTCGTCATTTTAAGGATGGGATTAAGTCCTTGGAGGACAAAAAAGACATTATTGTACACCCTGCTGATAAGGGAGGGGGGGTGGTTATTTTGGATAGATCTTTCTACGATAACCAGTTAAAGACATTATTGAGTGATACTACCACATACAGGAAATTGGATGTAGACCCTACTGATAACTATAAAAATCAATTGGAGGCTCTCATCCAATGGGGCTATGGTAAAGGGGTTTTAAACGGTAAAGAAACTAAATATCTGGTCCCAAGTGCGTGTAGGATACCGGTTATTTACACCCTACCAAAAATACATAAGGACCAAATTACCCCTCCTCCACGTCCGATAGTTAATGGTATAGGTTCAGTTACGGCAAGGTTGGGTGAGTATCTGGATAGAATCCTTCAACCTAGCGTTAGAAACACAAGGGCTTACCTAAGGGACACCACTGACCTTCTAAAAGCTCTAAACGAGATACAAATCCCTCCTGATGCTGAAGCTTTTTTGGTAACAGCGGATGTGGCAAGCTTGTACACCATCATCCAGCATCAGGATGCACTGCTAGCCCTTAATTGGGCTTTAAGCAGGAGGGATGATATCCCTCATGCTCAAAAGGTGTTTGTGGGCCATGCTTTAGACTTCTGCATGTCCCATAATTACTTTTGGTATGGGGGAGCCTTCTACTCGCAGAAGGTTGGCGTGGCAATGGGGGCCAAATATGCCCCGAGCCTTGCCAACCTTTTTATAGCAGAGTGGGAGGATAGGGCTGTCTTCTCGAATAGACCACAACAGTTGATCTTCTACCGGAGATTTATTGATGATGTCTTGTTCATTTGGTTGGGCACTGAGCTAACTGTTAAAATGTTCGCGGAAAAATTTAACTCCAACCTTAACAATATAAGATTGGACTTCAATATTAGTCCCATTTCTGCTAATTTTTTGGATCTCACTATAGAAAGAGACAGGGATCATTTGAAGACGACAGTATTCTTCAAAACCACGGACCGGAACAGTTACCTGTCCACGAGGAGTGGACATCACCCCTCGTGGATAAGGAATATCCCGAAAGGCCAGTTTCTGAGAGTCCGCCGCAACTGCACCACAGATATGGACTATGTGACCCAGTCTAGTGTATTGAAGGAGAGATTTCTGCAGAAGGGATATAATTGCACCCGCCTTGATAAAATAATAGAGGAAGTGGGAAATATCCCTAGGGAGGCATGCTTGCAAGACCAGATAAGAAGCAGTGATCAGACACAGCATCAGTTCAAATTCTTATCAGGTTTTCATCACCAATATAGGGACATAGAATCTATTTTTGCTAAGCATTGGCATATTTTGGGCAGGGATAAATACCTGGGCGCGGTTTTACCAACTGCTCCCAGGTTCATCTATAGAAGAGCTCCCAATATTGGTGATAGGATCGTTAAGAAGATATTAGATCCGCCGTTAAAAGTTACTATCTCTGGGGATTTAAAAGGATTTTTTTCATGTAGAAAATGTATCTGCTGCAGAACGGTTTTAAAGATTAATAGGGGTATAACCTCAGTGACCAACGGGGTTGGTGAATCCTTCAAAATAGAGGAGTTTATGACCTGCAACACGACCTTTGTGGTATATCTGCTGTGGTGTCCATGTAAGCTCTATTATGTGGGACGCACTAAAAGGCAACTGAAGGTCCGCATCTCGGAGCACCTTGCTAATATACGGAAGGGGTACAAGTACCATAGTGTGTCTATGCACTTTAAAGAGTACCATCAGCAGGACCCATCCCTTTTACAGTTCTGCGGCATTGATCAGGTTCACCATTCTTGGAGGGGCTCAAACCGGATCAGAGATTTGTCACAAAGGGAAACGAGGTGGATATTTTTGATGAGGAGCTTGACACCAGCGGGTATGAATATCGAGCTGGATGTGAATAGCTTCATCAATAACTCCTGACAATTTGTTTTATTGAGGGGGTTGTCCGCTTCGTTTTCCTTTTTCTTGCTTAGAGGGCAGTATTGTGAATATGACCTGACTATAAGCAATCAGAATTTTAGCTAGGAAGATATCTCTTGCACGCATCTTGGGGAATATTTGGATCCTTTTTATTTTTATTTATATTTGTCTGATCTAAAAAGATTCTTTTTAGGATTATATGTGTGTATTTGGAGGTACACCGTGACACCAATTATCAGATTTTGGGGTCTTTTATAATGAGTGTTTTTTGTCCATGTATCTCATGTTGAAATTAGTAGATGGGTTTGAGATAAGTAGTTTATACGATAGCTAGTATTTTTATTTTTACTTTTCCGAGTAGTGTGTCTATAGATTAGGAGAAGTCTTTTATATATATATATATATTTTTTTTTTATATTGTTTTTTATATTGTTATGTGAACTCCTGGGCATTGGTCGCATAAAGATATGTTAGCAGGTCGTTCAATAATAAGGGTGACATTGAACATCCCCTTTAAAGTAGTGGGGGTAAATACACACTGTCTGTAATCCTTTGTGTGATCTCCTCCGCTGCCCGATTATTTTATTATTATATCAGTTTATTTTATGGTATTTCATAGTTGCTACTTGCCCACATAAACACCTAAAGTCTTTGTGCACACGCATTCTGTTGTGTGTACACAGTGTTGTATGAGGGATTAGCCTCACCACAGGTGTTCATTACTGTTTGTGGAGTTGAGGTTGGGAGTATCGTTAGGTTGCTATGCTTAGCTTAATGGCGTGTGCAATGGCATTGCGTTATTTGGGAGGAATAGAGCACTCTGCTACTAAGTAGGATTGGATGTGACCGCGTTCCTCCCCCTGATTGGTCCACTGGTGATTCTGATAGGAGCGGGTTGCCGATGGGGAGGAGACTGTGCTCTTCTCGCCAAGACGCTTTACAGTGATCGGCGCCTGCGCAACTTGCTGGTGATGCCTGGGTGTAGCAAGATGTCGCGGGTGGAGCGGGCGGTCCGGGGGAAGCACGCTAGCGTAAGCGTGATGACGGCGGTGCCCAGTCACAGCCAATCAGCTGGCGAAGGGAACGGGCTTCCCCGGAAGTCCGCGCATGCGCGTGGACGAAATCAACCATCCATTATTACGGGGAGGAGGTTAATGAAGAGGAAAACAATCGGAAGGGTAGGTGGGTGGGCCTCTCTGGATGTGTGCGGTGTTTCACTTTCCTGATCTGGCTGAGAGCAGTGTGTGGGGGAGTAATGAGTGATTCTGCACACAGAGATGGGGAGGAGCTGGGGAGGAATTAATCATCAACCACCCACCGGAAGAGCCCAATAACCAATTGGATAGTATAGGGGGGAGTGGTTACCTGTACTGGGAGGGACTGGTCGCTTGTGATTTTAAATAAAAAGGGGGGTTGTGACAGCTGGATAGCCAAACCCATGAGGAAGTCTATTGGACAAAACATGTCGGGGGCGTGGCTATACGGCGACCAGCACACACAGTAAAAGGTTAGAGAGAAGGCGGAGGAAGGAGAACACACAAGTTGAAGGACTGGATATCATTATTTGGCGCTGCTTTCAAATTGGGTTGTCTGCTGTCAGGTACCGCACAGCTACCTTATATAGAGACGGTGCTTTTTGATATGAACTCAGCTTGCTTCCAGTGTGCTCACCAATGCCTATGAGTGAAGGATCTCCTAATGGATAAGTGGAATGTCTATTTGAAGTGCCTGCTTTTAATTGGATCCATGTGAGTGTGATTTTAATCGATTGTTTTATTGAGATTAAAAATAGTTTTGCAATTTTGCACTATGGGAAGTCTCTTTTGTCTCCCTGAGGTAACTCTGAGATATTAATTGATTACCCTCTGCTGCGAAGTCTGTCACAAGAGTTGGCTGGAGAAACAGTTATCATCTATATACACTATAAGCGATTTTTGCCCGACACGAGAGTGCTGGGCAATACTGCTGGTGAGTGTTCTAAACAAGGGGGGCACGAACACCAAGGGTGCGGTGGAGGTTTTGCGTTTTATGGACACTTTAGTATAGAATTTTCATTGGAAAAGGAGTTTTTGAACTAATGCTACCATCACAGTTATTGTTCTACATTAGACAATAATTGTGTCTGATTGAATATCGGACTTTGAAGAACAAATATTTTTTGGAACTGCACATTGCTATTAGAGCACCATTTGTAGCAGAAAATACTTTGTTTATTTGCTTTATTTATGTTTTGTCACATATTCACTTTATCACTTTTATGCGATTTTTTGATTGCTATTTAATCACAATTCACTTTAATGTTTATTGTACTGTATTTATGCACATGCGTTTATAATTTTCACGCAACTTAGTTTTGGACATTGTAGTACACTGTTATTTAGCAGTGTTTTTTTCTTTGTAGCGCCACAAGATGATTTTTGTATTGTGATTGTTAGTTTTCCTTTTTTCACCTTCTGAGAGATATATTCAATTATTTAAGTGGCAGCTGGGGAGAGGGGGGTGTTTGAGCGCTGTGATGATATACTAGACGGGAGGCTATTAATAGTGTATCTTGAGTTTTTACCTATCAAGATAATAGGAAAACAAACCTTTAAACAGTACCATTTGAAAGTATTCAGGCAGGCCTTTGCACTACATGCTTTGGTGAATTCATTCATAATTCTGACCACAAAAGAGGTAGATATTGTTAGGAATATCCTGTGATCAGTTGAAATCCAGATGTATTGAAAAGAAGACAATTTATTTCAGATGTGTCACACAAATAGATGATGCTTACAAGCTAAAAGATGCAGTAAGAATCACACAAAGAGATGTACATCCCCCCTCCTAATATTTACAATAATATAGCTATAACGCTTCTATTGGCTGTGGAAACACAGATAGAGTGCCTGGTACAAATGGTACTTTATTTGGCTAATTAGTGTTTCCTGTACAGTCTTGTTCTACCATATATGGTTAAGCCTAATCATCCTACAACTTACTATGGAGTTAGTTAAAGACTTGTTCTGACTCCTGCAAAGGTTCGCTTTGGTTGACCTTTTCTGCTGGCTTGCTTGGCATATTCACTTCACAACTTTCAGGGATCAGTGTTTCTAGTAATGGGCTATCATCAATATAAACACTACGGCTTACTATCACTTTGTCAGTCTTTAGGTGTAGGATTCTTCTATTTGATAAAAAAGACTTTAAGGGTTAATCACACTTTAAACAATCTTTAAGAGAAATTTTCATTATATTTAAGATGACTCTGCTAAAATGCCTTTTCACAACTGTAAGGGCTTGTTCACACAGTGCTGTGCTGACATTTTTCCAGATAAACTTGCAATCATAGTTTTTATGTGCCTCATTCACACTGCAATGCAGCTGGGCAGTGCAGTATGGTGAGCTGCAGAAAAATGTAGATATATAGCATTTTCCTGAACCACACAGGAAGTCACTGCATGACATGCGCTAATGTGTGCAGACATGAATGAAGTGTGACACTTTGTGACATTTCATATACGTACATAAAAAAAAGAGAAAAAATAAATGTGCTTTACACTGCCCCCCTCATCGCAGCTCACTACAGGGCAAACCAGACCTTATTATTATACACGATTTATATAGCACCAACAGTTTACGCAGCGCTTTACAATATATAAGGGGGGACAACACAATTACAGTACTCGTAGAGCTTACATTCTAAAGGGAGGGGGTGGTGGTACAAAAGGTAATAGCTGCAGAGAATGATTTGATGGGGGTGGACATCTGTCCACAAGCTAAAAAAGAGCGTATAGTATGCGGTCAGTGTGAACGAACCCTAAAAGATGAGACTGACTGTACATACTACAATAGAATGTTGGCTGTCTTCAGGTCTTCTTTAACAATGTTTTGACACTTCTGTTTCATAAGAATCAGCGCAATTCTATCACTTAGACATCTAATTATTATCTTTAGTAAAATCACAGACAAATTATTTTCACTACAGAAACGACTCTCCATTGGCAGAGCCTGTGTATTCATTATCATTCTAAGTTTAACCTCTTTAGTCTCAGAGGCTTCTCCTCCTTAATTTAACATGATGATGACATCTTCACAGGTTTGCCGTCACAAAAAAATTAAAAAGATGTGACACTCACGTAAGCAAATTCAGATCAACTAGACATAGACAGCAATAAAAAACTGACATACATTCTAACATTCCCATAATTAGATTTAAAAAAAAAAACTGAAAATTGTATACTCACCTTTCTGTAATTTTCCTTTCCTGATGCATCTTCATGGCAGTACACACTGGGTGTGACTCCATTTGCACAACCTGATAGGATAGGTTAGGTATCGATCTTAGAGAGAGACAATCTGCAGCATTCCCAGTATCTATCACCTAAGAAAGGGTGGGATCTATGTGCTGCCATGAAGATGCGCCAGGAAAGGAAAATTACGGAAAGGAGAGAATACAATTTTCAGTTTTCCTGGCGCATCATGGCAGAACAAACTGGGAAATAACTCACCAGTTGGGTAGATACTACAAAGTATAATTTATTAACATGGAACGAAAGAATTGGCTTGAATAACCATTTTTCCAAATTGCACAGTCGTTAACTGAGCAAAGTCCACTTATAATGCGACATAAATGTGTTTCTTCCTGACCAGGTTGCCGCTTTGCATATTGTTTCTGGAGATACTCTGCAATATGCTGCCCAGGAGCTTGCCACTGCCCTAGTAGAGTGAGCCTTGAGGCTGTCGGGTATCAGAAGTTGCGAAAATTAGTAAGCTTTTTTATGGTCTTGATGAGCCATAATGCTATTGTGCGTAGTGATGCTGTTTGACCTTTCCTGAGACCATGAGGGATAACTAGGAGATTGTTCATCTTTCTGAAGAAACTTTTGGTTAAAAGATATGCGTTGATAGTTGATTTGACATCCAAAGGATGTGGTTCACCTTGAATGTCGAGAAAGGTTGGCAGACATTTGTCTTGAGAAAAGTGGAATGCAGTAGCTACCTTGAGAAATAAGCGATCTGAAGGACTTAGGATCACCCTATCTGGGTAAAAGACCAAGTAGGGCTCTTTAATTAGCAACACTTGCATCTAGGAAACTATTTTTGCTGAGGTTATGGGGATGAGAAAATAATTTTTAATGTTAAAGCGTTTGTTAACCAAAAAAATAAAAATAAAAATCCTGTTCCTTTATATCATGTTATATAGCACAGTGCTTGTGCTGTGTAATTTGGCCCCCTGTATCACCTGAAATATGAACCTGGCTGATCCTGCCAGTTTCTACCCTCCCCTCTTTACGCTGACCACAATATATCAGGGCTGTTGAGCCCTGACACCATTGTCAGTGTACGTGCCTCCGTCATACGCTGCTATCTGCAGTTCTCTTTTGTCTCCCTCTGTCCTCCTCCCCCTCCCCTCCTTGCCTGTCATCTCTCACTATCGCTGATCTGCTCCTCTCCCCACTGCTTCAAAACTAACTGATCTGTATATCATCCCCTCTGTCAGATACAAAGCTGTGTCCTAGTGCCTTTGCTTTATAAAAAAAAAAAAAAAAAAAAACCTCTACCTGTTTTAACAGTGTCTCCCAGGGATCACATGACTCCAGGCTCTCTGCTCCTCTCCTCCCTGAATGACATCAGCAGGGGAATCTCGGCCTCGCCCACTGGAGATATCACACAGGAGAGCTGAGAGCCTGGCGTCATCTTATCGTTGGGAGATGCTGCTAAAACAGGTAGAAATCTTTTTTTTTTATAAAGCACAGGCACTAGGATGCAGCTTTTCATCTGACAGAGGGGATGATATAAAGATGAAATAGTGGCTTAACGACCACTTTAAAGAGGAGCTGCACCTTAAATAAAAAATATTAAGTCAGCAGCTACAAATACTGCAGCTGCTGACTTTTAATAAATTGACACTTACCTGTCCCAGGGTCCAGCGATGTCAGCAGCAGATGACGAGCAATCGCTCGCCTCTCGGCTGCCCCCACTGCCATCCTCTGTTAGGAAGTCAGGAAGTAAAGCACTGTGGCTTCACTGCCCGGTTCCCTACAGAGATCTGCAAGCTACAATGCACACTCTCTCTATTGCCCACAGGATGGCCTTGTACAAAATTAAAGACCAGGAAAACCGTAACCGGAGAAACAACATCCACATTAGGGGATTACCAGAGGCTACAAGAGATGAGGATCTAGCACCATCTGAGGTATTTTCAACAGCTTACTGGGCAATCCGGCAGACCAGCCTCTGAAGTTGGATAGGGTTCACCGAACCCTCTGCCCGCGTAACCTCGCCTCCGAAACACCCAGAGATGTCATCTGTCAGGTGCATTACTTTGAGGAAAAGGAGTTTATCATGAGAAAGGCGAGAGAAGTAGCCATCTTGGAGTTTGATGGGGTTGTTTTGGCCTTCTTCCCGGACTTGGCCAGGGAGACATTGGAGAGACGCAGAGCCTTAAAACCCCTCATGGATAAGCTATGCGCGGCCGCCATTAACTACAGATGGGGTTCCCATCTGCTCTCATCGCAAACAGAGATGGAAAGACGGCCCTTCTGAGGTTCTCAGAGGACTTAGACACGTTTTGCATGGATCTCAATATTGAACCCCTGGAACTACTGGGTTGGCAAGAGGGCATACCGGTACCTGCCAACACTGCAGAGGTTCAAAGGCAGAAAGTCACTCGCAAGCGACGCTCAGCCACCTGGGGACCAAACGCCATGGCAGATTGATCAGGCATTCCATGAACGTTGAGGCCTAAGAGATAAGTAATGTGGTGGAGAGACATGATCTAATAGACATGTTAGTCAGTTAAACTGGTTGTCAAGCTAATGCGTTATGAGGTTATAAGTTTACTATGTTGGTTAACTTTAAAAGGAGAAAATTTCTTATACTTGTAAGAACATAGATGTTTTGCTCTCTGAGAAATTGGCATGGAGAGATATTGCAGGATTGTGTTTACTGCATTGGCTGCATATTTTGCATTCACAATATGTCGGCGCCGGACCGTGCGGAATAATGTGGACCTGGAATGACCACGGTCCGGAGTCGATGCTAATATTCCCCCCTACGTCCAAGGCGGTGTGCGGCACACTGCGGCGGGGGCTGCTTACCCCTCTTGGGGAAGGTGGGCCTGCATGGTGGGCCGCATGCTGCCCCAGGGAGGTACAGCTAGGTTTTGCGTGCATGGCAGGGATGTGCTGTCTTATTGTTTGCTGATTATGGTTATCTTTATTCTTTTTTCTTCCTGTTCCTCTTTTTCCTTTTTTCCTCCTTTTCTCCACCTTATCCCGCCTTCCCACACCCTACAGTCTATCAGCCAGCTGAGCAGGCATGGGTTACAAAATAAGACCCCCTGCCGAACCTAATGGCCACGATCAAATTGCTATCACTTAATGTGAGAGGACTACATGCTGCAGGTAAGAGGCATACACTCTATAGGGAGATTAAGCGCTTGCAGGGAGATATTATCTTCCTGCAAGAAACCCACCTTACTCACACCTCTAAAGTCAGATTGCATGCACATCACTATCCCACATGGATCTATAGCCTGTCGGATAGTCCAAAGGCAAAGGGTGTGGCCATTGGGTTCAAAAGGGGAACCTCATTCAATGTAGAGGATTCTCTTGCTGATCTATATGGGAGATTCTTGTTCATAAGGGGTAGCCTGGGGAATGTACCTTGTACCCTTGTCAATATTTAGGCCCCTAATCAGGGACAGGCAGAATTTATTTCCACAGCCTTAACTAAATTGAAACATTTTGCCCGGGGGTGTGTAATCATGGTAGGGGACTTAAACGTGCCTCTTGAACCTCTCATGGATACATCCCAGGGCAAATCATGCATCCCTCACAGACGGTTGGCCTACATACGTAAACAATTACATGAAGCTCAACTTATGGACACCTGGAGAGTGATGCACCCATAGGAAAAAGATTTTACATACTACTCCCCCCTAATCTCGACGGTTTCAGATCACGCCCCGATTAGTCTATCTATCCTAGTCCCGTCCTTACCTATTAGATCCACAAAATGAAGACTTAATGACTTACTCATAGCAGAAGAAACTGAAGCTAAAAGGATTGGAGGGGATATCTCCCTTTACTTTCAGGATAATATTTCCCCAGAAACATCACCAGATGTCTTATAGGAGGCCCACAAAGCCCATATCAGAGGTAAACTCATGGAATTGGGCTCCAGGAAGAAGAGGGAGAGAACCCAGTTGCAATCCCAACTCATTAAAGAAATAGGACTACTGGAGAAGAATCAGAAGTTAGCAAGTTCCCCCCTCAATATGGCAATCCCTCACCAAGAAAAGAGAGGAGCTGAAAGCTCTTTTCTTTGATGAATATTTTGCTACAATATATGGGGTAAAGTGCCACCTAAGTAGGAATTTCTGGGCCAGTTCTTCATAGTTAGAGCAGCGGGAAAATTGATGCGTACATTTAATGGCCACCAGCCATTGTTGTTTAAAGAAAGTTTTGCCCAATTCTAGTTCCCATTTCAATAGAGGGGCTATTTTAACAAATGTTGTTTTAGAGTTGAGTAGTTTGTGGAATAAAGTAATACCCCTTACCTCAAAAGCCTTAGATTGCAAAAACCTCCAAGCTAATTCGGGTACTGATATGTGGGTACACTTAATCTGTTTGTAGTATGATGATATCTGGGTGTATGTGAACATTTCATTGTTTGGAATATTGTGTTTGGATTTGATGTCTGTGAATGGTACCAATTTGTTGTCCTTGAATATATCTGTTATGGCGGGGATGTTATTAGTTGTCCACTGTTTCAATGCAATGTTTGGAATTACCCACTTGATTCTAGTGTAATAGGGATGCTTGTATGCAGAAGGGACTTATCTGCTGTCATCTGGAGTTCTGTCCAGACTTGGATTGTTGCTTGTATGGTGGGGTGGTCTATAGTGTAACCTTTCGGAAGAAACGTTGAAGCTATATGAAGGGATAATGGTGGCTTTTGACGTAGTCATGCAAATTCTAATTGGACCAGGGTTTTAAGTCAGATTTTGTAAACCAATCTTTGAGTTTGTCTAAGACAGCTGCTGTGTAATAATCCTTCAAGGCCGGTACCCCCATCCCTCCCACTGATTTATGCATACACTTTTATGTCCACATTCAGTAGCGAGATAGGTGTGAAATTCTGAGGCACATTCAGTTAATTACCTGATTTAGGTAATGTTATTATTGTAGCCGTGAGCATTTCTGGTGGGAAGTTAGCATTGGACATTGCAGCATCAAAGACCTGCTGTAAGTATGGTGAAAGTGTGTTGCTTAATAATTTGTAATATTCTGATGTGTAACCGTCTGGACCCGGGGATTTATTGTGGGGTAGGTGTCTGATTGTTTTCTCTATTTCTGCTATTGTGAATGGTTAGTTTAGTTGGAATAGTTCGTTTTGCGGGATTACAGGTAGGTTTACAGATTTGAGGAATTCATTAATCGTTTCATCCGTGGGTTGGTGAGTATCAGGATCATTTCAGAGATTGTATAGTTCCTCATAATAATCACTGAAAGCATCTGTAGTCTCTTTTGGATTAGTAACTCCAAGCCCCGTTTTAGGGTTGTGGATATAGGAAATTTTTAGTTTGGCTATTTTTTCTTTTAATTGCCTGGATAGTAATTTCCCTGCCCTGTTCCCACAGCGATATGAACTGGCTTTTAGTGCTCTCAATTGACTGTCATGTTGGGATACCAGGAAGGTACACAAATCTTGTCTAGCGTGGAATAGTTGAACTCAGGTCTTTTGAGTAGTATTATGTTTGTTAAGTTTCTCTAGTTGTTGTATGGTATGAAGCAGGTCGTTGAGCCGCTCTGTCCGCTGTTTTGTATACCTAGAACTCATTTGGATGAGCAGCCCCCTCATGTAAACCTTATGAGTATTCCATAGTATGAATGGATCATCGACCGAAGGGGCGTGAATGTCAAAAAATTCTTTAAGATCTTTGAGAATCAGTTTGACGTTATCTGGTTGAGAAATCTTGTATAAGTACTTGTGCCATCTATTAGCACCTGTTTCGGTGCGAATGTCCCCCACACTAATAGAAATTGGGGCAGAAATAAGTCAATACGAGAATAAATATGGTACACATTGGAGAAAAAGGGTAAAGTCTTTCTCGGATGAGTGTTGGCACCTCCAGATTTCAAATAACCCTGTGGTTGAGATGAATTGGGCTAATGACTCTCTCCGATGCTGATGACATGTAGCGCCGGACAGGTCCATATCCTTGTTTGGAATAGCGTGGAAATCTCTGCATAAGATCACATGCCCTTGTTTCATAGTTGAAACTTTCTTCCAAATCCTGTGTAGAACAGACACCTGCCTCACATTAGGGAGGTATAAATTAACTATGGTGTATCTAATGTTGTTGATGTCACAGATCAGTATGATATACCTTCCCATGTCATCCATATAAGTGTCCAGTTGCTGGAATTGGACTGAGTTTTTGATGGCTATTGCCACTCTGCATTTTTTAGAGGGTCCATTGAGAACATGAGAGAAATTTCGGTGTTGGAAAGATGGATGCTTGTGTGAAACAAAGTGTGTTTCTTGGAAACATATATCACTTTTATGATTAATTGCCTCCCTCCAAGGCATCTGCCTTTTGTGAGGGCTGTTCAGACCCTTCACATTAAGTGAAGAGATTGTGAAGGACATTGTATTTTCCTTCCAGGCTCTGTCAACCATAATGCTTTTGTTGTATTGAACTATATAAAGTAGTTACCTGCCTCTGGTTGTGTTCTTGGTGGAGTGGCAGTTAGTAAAGGCTAGTTGAGATTCTAGACGGGCTCTCCAGCACTCAAGGGTGGAGGTCTCTAACAGGAAACTTTATCAAAGAGTTAGTAGTCGTTAATCGTGACTAAACAAACATTGAGAAAAAAAAGTAAAAATAAAAAACCCAATGGTGATTAAATACCACCAAAAGAAAGCTCTGTTTGTGTGAAAATGATGATAAAAATTTGTTTGGGTACAGTGTTGCATGACTGAGTAATTGTCATTTAAAGTGTGAGAGCACTGAAATCTGAAAATTGGTCTTGGCAGGAAGGGTGTATAACTGCCCTATATTAAAGTGGTTAATGAGGTTCTCTAATTCATCAATAATCGGAAAGGATTCCAGTTCCTCTTTTAGGTTTGGGAAGTATTTCCTAATTTTGTGTGGTGTTTCTTTAGTTTCTTCCCAGCCAGTTGCTTCCTTTACCAATCTAGCAAATGATTTGACTAATTTAAAGTCAAATCCTGCTTAAAGTTCTAGGTCCTCACTATCGAATGAAGAATCCATTCGCAGTGGAGGGTGAGGAGTTGTATAGGATGTACTTTGAGCTTCTCTGTCTGTTTTGCTGATGCCTCTAAGATTGATTCCTGGGATGATGCTGGCTGTGTGTGGCAAGAACCTTGCGTGGCCATGGCCTGACGCGTTTCGCAATTCCATCTTCAGATGGCACCCTACCCGCTATCAAAGCAGCCTTGGAAGAGTGGACATATCTGTTAGAGGGTGCTGTTCATCCGGGATTGATATATACTGATCACAAAAGCATGGAGTATATGAGATCCGATAAACGTCTGAAACCTCAACAAGTCCGTTGGGCCATATTCTTCACTCGCTTCTGTTTTCACATTACGTATCGACCAGGATCAAAAAAAATTTAAAGCGGACACGTTGTCACGCATGTTTGACAACCCAAGAGACTCATCTGTTCCCGACACCATTCTGCCCGCAAGTAACTTTTTGCTCCTGCAGACGGATCTCCTGTCTCTGATCAAGGAAGCATCCACGGATTCTTCAAGTCCCCCAGTGATCACCTTGACACCGCAAGATGGTTTACTTTGAAAAGGAAGCCAAATATTTGTCCCAGGAAGTGTTGGATTCTATTCAAAGTACTAACCCTACTCCATGGCCACCCTTTAGCAGGATACTTTGGAGTCCATAAGAACCTTGAATGCACGTTTTGGTGGCCCAACCTTAGAGAGTTCTGTAGGAAGTATGTCAGTTCTTGCCCTGTCTGCATCCAGGACAAAACAAGAAATCGAGCCTGGCCCCTGCCTGTGCCCGACAGACCCTGGAAAATGAATACCATGGACTTTATAGTCGAACTTCCATGTTCCAAGGGGTGTTCAACTATTTTTGTGTTCTTCTGCCTATTGCCTGCCGACCTGGACTGTCTGACCCTGCCTTCTGCCTGCTGCCTTGTGCTGCTGTGTTCCGGTCTTCTCATCCAGCTTCAGCCATGGCTGTTCCTGCATCTCCTGCCATTCAGCTTGCTGACCACTTCTGCCTGCTGTCATCTGCAGTCCATCCATCCCTGGTGGATTACCACTCCATTCCTGTGCCGGCCACTACAAACTTATCCACTGTGCTCAGGAGACCATTGTTCCCAGTCCAGTGGCTCCTGAACCAGCGCTGTAAGAGGGTCTTCTCTTACAAGTTGGGCTCTACTACAAGGTACCTAACACTACCGGACAAGTTAAGTTATTGTTTAAGGAAGAGACTGCTGCATCTATGGCTAGCATGCTCCATTTTTTAGCAAACTTTTCATCCATGGGATATAAAAGGGAAAACCTTTTAGGAGGCAAAAAAGTCCCATCAGGATGTTCCCAATCAGCATACACCGCCTGTTCCAACAGGGGGTGTAGGGGGATAGTCTGTGTGACCTAAAAAGGTCTCAGAGATCCCAAAGAGGACCAGGGGGGCCCAGTCCCCTTTCGGTCATTTCCAAATGAACCATTTCGGTCAGAGTCAGGATCAAAAGCCTCTGCCACTGAGAGGCAGACATCGACTGGATATCTTCTTGTCCAGATTGCTCGGAAGCAGACTCATCTGCCGGGCAACTATACCAAATCCTGAGCTCTCAGCTCTTCCCCATCCTCAACCCATTCCTGCTCCACACCAGGAGACTCCTAGGTGGGAGATCTGTCACACTTTCTGCCACCTTGCAGGATGGAGGCAATCATGCCAGAAATCCTGTGCTCTAGCCCGGCTAGAGCTGAGGACAGTTCATCCTTAGTGATAAAGGGTGAAGCAGCAGCATTGACTGTAGGCCAAATACCAGATAGGTGCAGCGGCTCAGATTGCCCAGGAGCCTCTGGTCTTTCAGGGGATACAACACTAGTAATATGGCTAGGCTCAATAGGAACTACTGATGACACAGGTGTGCCCTTCCCTATGGTGTTAGTCCCACTCCTCTTTTTGGAAGACATTCAATGCCACAAACAAAGAGTACTTGGGTGTAGTTAAAACACCTCAGAAGGGAGACCCTTTGATAGGGCTCACTAAGTTTCTATGCAACAATCCTGCTAAGCACCTTAAGGCCCCATGCACACGAGACGCTGTTAAATGTGTGCTCAGAGGCAGTTGGACACTTTTTTCAACTGCCCCTGAACTCATTCAATGTTATCCTATGTGCCCATGTACACAGTCTCGTTTTTTGCTGTTTTTATGCAGTTGTGTTTAACCTCATTTTTCCAGAAGCAAAAAAATGGCTTCAGACACAAAAGTTTTCCACGTTTCAGACCTCAAATGCGGCAAAACGCCGGTACCGCGTTTTGCCGCGTTTTCGTTTATAAGCATTTTTAAAGGTGACCTATTTTTTTTACATTAAAAAATCTAAAAAATTATAGCAAATGATGAAAAACCATTACAAATATATTGTAAACAATTGCAATTGCAAGTGGACAATCCACAACTTGTGGCAAGTGACATGGCAGGTGGCAAGTGGACAATCCACAACTTGCGGCAAGTGACGTGGCAGGTGAAGTGGCAAGTGATGTGGCAAGTGGACAATCCACAACTTGTGGCAGGTGACGTGGCAAGTGGACAATCCACAACTTGTGGCAGTTGGCGTGGCAGGTGACGTGGCAAGTGACATGGCAAGTAGACAATCCACAACTTGTGGCAGGTGACGTGGCAGGTGATGTGGCAAGTGACATGGCAAGTGGACAATCCACAACTTGTGGCAAGTGACATGGCAGGTGGCAAGTGGAAAATCCACAACTTGCGGCAAGTGACGTGGCAGGTGAAGTGGCAAGTGATGTGGCAAGTGGACAATCCACAACTTGTGGCAGGTGACGTGGCAAGTGAACAATCCACAACTTGTGGCAGTTGGCGTGGCAGGTGACGTGGCAAGTGACATGGCAAGTAGACAATCCACAACTTGTGGCAGGTGACGTGGCAGGTGATGTGGCAAGTGACATGGCAAGTGGACAATCCACAACTTGTGGCAAGTGACGTGGCAGGTGACGTGGCAAGTGACATGGCAAGTGGACAATCCACAACTTGTGGCAGGTGACGTGGCAAGTGGACAATCCACAACTTGTGGCAGGTGACGTGGCAAGTGACCTAGCAGGTGACGTGGCAAGTGGACAATCCACAACTTGTGACAGGTGACGTGGCAAGTGGACAATACACAACTTCATACGCTGTTCCCATTCCAATGGCTCCTGAACCAGCGCTGTAAGAGGGGTATTCTATAAGTCGGGCTCTACTACAAGGTACCTAACTCTACTACAAGGAAGCTAACAGGTGAGGTGGCAAGTGACCTGGCAGGTGACATGGCAAGTGACGTGGCAAGTGGACAAGCCACAACTTGCGGCAGGTGACGTGGCAGGTGATGTGGCAAGTGGACAATCCACAACTTGTGGCAGGTGATATGGCAGGTGATGTGGCAAGTGACCTGGCAGGTGACGTGGCAAGTGACATGGCAAGTGGACAATCCACAACTTGTGGCAGGTGACATGGCAAGTGATGTGGCAAGTGGACAATCCACAACTTGTGGCAAGTGACATGGCAAGTGGACAATGCACAACTTGTGGCAGGTGATGTGGCAAGTCACGTGGCAAGTGGATAATCCATAACTTGTGGCAAGTGACATGCTAAATACAAGTACACTGCTGCTCTCACAGCTGCTGCTACTCACTCTGGTCTCACAAAATGGCTGAAATAGTTAATAATACAGATTTTTGAGCTTGGGGAGGGTCTATGATGTTAGCTTAACTAAACGTTTCTAGACGCAAACGCGGTAAAACACTGCTAAATCGCGCTAAAAATTGCAGCAAAACGGGCATTTCTAAGCGCTGGTTTCAGCTTTTAAAAAACATGTGTCCAGCAGAGTTTGCACCAGCGTCTCGTGTGCATGGGGTCTTAGCCTGCCAAGCAACACCTAGAGACTCACGTGACCCGGGTAAGGAAAAATGAACCACTGCAAGTGTCTGTTCAGAGCCTGCTCTGTGTCCCACAGCTGCCTTCTGGAAGCACCACATGCTTGGCCTGCACAGTTTAAATAAGCTGGGTGTGCACCGGAACGTTCTATGTGTGTGTGCGCACACGCATGAGCACGGTCCCAGTGAGTGGGCATGACTGTATTCATCATACAGGTAAAAAACAGCCAGACACAAGCAAAAAAGGTACACTTTGTAAACACCCACAGCTAGCCCAGAACTCCCCTGTATGGTCACTGCACACAGGTGTCCAGCTTTTAGCTAGCTTGACTGATTGTTACAATCACTGGGACACTCCACAATAATAAAATAGAGGGGTTTCACTTACCTGTCCAGAAGCAGGGCCACTTAGAAGCTAAGGGCTCAATCTTCACCTTTCACAGTGGGTTCCTGTTACTTGGACCTTCAAGGACTGGGTACCCTTTCATGTTTAGGGTCCACTCGCTTGAACCTGTACAGCACCCCGCAGGAAATGCCTTAGCACTGTAGTGTCCAGGATCTCTGCATGGCATGGTCTAGCGCCCAGAGGCCACATTACAGGCAAAATCTTGCAGGATATTGAGTCTTCTATGCGAGGCTCGGGTACCATTTATCTAAGCAAAAAAGCCTGTGTCAAATGGATCTGATTGGTCAATCCCTTGATTCATTTTTGGAACCATTTGTAGAGACCTGGAGCTCAGAGAGCTCAAACACACTGTGCCACCCACCTTGCAGACATGGGTAAAAAACTAAAGTACTTCCTGTATGGGAGGGAGGGGTTATACAGGGGATCACTTCCTGTCTGAAGACCTTTGGTCTACCAGTGTCCATTCACCTAATGATGGAGTATAACCCAGCAGGTAATGAATATTAGCCTGACTCTGCATCCCATGATGTATGAAAAAAAAAAAAAAACATGTAACATTTCTAGTTACATGTTTAAACTTTTTTTTCTTGATTTTACTTTTTTTTTTACATACTGTCATCAGAGTAGTTCAGTGTCACCATAATGACACTAAACTACTCTGGGGGTATTTTTGTTAATGCTGTTATCGCTTATAACAGTGATGATCACTGTCATGGCTTTCATTCATGACAGCTTGCTCACTATTGTGATGCTGTGATTGACTGCTAATCACATGGTACAGAGTGCTGTGATTGACCCAGGCACTATATGATAGCTGTGGGCCAATCACAGCATCATAATAGTAAGCAAGATGTCATGAATGGCTTCCATTCAAGACAGTTATTCTTGCATGCAATCATGATTGGTTATAGTGATCGCATGATACCTCGGCCGCTGTACTGAGAACCGTGATCCACTGTGACTCGTGGATCAGGCCACTAGCGATGTGTGCTGAGCAACATACTCTTGTGTGCATGTGCTGAGCATGATGTGCTGCCACCTACCTGCAATAAATATGTTGAAGGTTGGAGGCAAGAGGTTAAAGTATAACTAAAGGTAGAACTTTTTTTTTCTTTTCACATAGTGGATTGGAAAACCTTAGGGAGATTCACCTGTTTTCTCTTATCACTGAGCGTAAAAGTGAAAAAAGTCTCAAAGGTTTGTCACCTAAACAAGAATAGGGGGGAAATCTTGCACTTAGGAAAGCAGTTCTGCTGACCATGGTGGAATTTCCCCACTTTAGAGGGATTTCCTCTCACTTTGTGTTTTGGCTAGGTAATAGGAAGTGAAGGCAAATCTCACCCATTGGACAAGGGTAGCAACAAAAAAAATAAAAAAACCTGACAGTAGCTATAACCTGATGATGATGTAATTGAGGACTTATCGAAAACGTTCTTTTCATAGTTCTTTATTTACATTTTACAATTTTTTGTGAATGCGTATTAATACATTTTTTTCTTCATTTTTGCACCGGGTTCCCACTAAAAATCTATACCAGACCATAATGATCTAGCATATAATTTGTGGAAGGAAGTCATCATATGCAGTTGAGATAAAAATACCTGCTATAAATATGTTGTTGAGCTCCTGTAGAATAGGCTGAAAGTCTGGATTGCGGACAAATGCCGAAATGAGCAAAATGTGGTACATGTCTGTTCAGAACAAACCATAAGGCTCATCTCTACATAGTTCTCTCTGCACTTGTATAGTGCTGATCGGAAATATATAATAGTATTGATGAACTGGGCTGGTGTGAATTATGTGGAGCAGTGGTTTATAATCCTCCTCAGTTTGGCTTTTAATTAAGAATATTCCAAGTTACCAAGAGTAATACATGGTATCCTATACCTTATGAGTTCACAACCACAGAATTAATATATTTAAAGGTCTATATATATATATATATATATATATGTAGGAAGGCCAGTATGGTGGCCTGAATTTATGGGAGGAGCCCGGGGGGTATTTAACCAGCCCGTTCGCCTGTGGTGGTTGTCGGTTTCCGGTGCGCAATACCACGTCACTAGGCCGACAGCTCGTGTTGATCACCATTTGATTACCATTCAGACAAACGTCTCCCTTCTTGGAAGTCTCGTAGTTTTCGTGTTCCGTCCGGTTTTGTACAAATCTCGCCGGCTCGACTGCCGCAGGTAGGGGTCTCGATTGACCTTCATTTCTATTCATTTCTACTTTATTTGAGTGTCGTAAACCCTAAAAAAATGTCACATCGTTCGGGTTGATACCGGGTTGTTATCACTCATGTCGCACTTGCCCGCACACGCCCTTCATTTCACGGGCGTCGTTCGGTAGGTTGTCTGTGATACTTTGTTAGCTACCGGTTGCATAATCTTGTTCGTCATGTTCCGCAGTCATATCGTTGTCAGTCGTATCTTGCGGCACAACGACCCATGCCTCTGCCACAAACTGGCTCACGTAGGCCATTTCTTCATTTCACCTGTCACTTACTACGCTCCGATTCGAATCCAGTTGCATCACCTAAATGCGCCGATTCGTCCCGGGGTGCCCCTAGGTATTCGGCCTCATTTCGGTACATGCTCCAGAGTCCGCTCGTTCCAACCGTCCGGGTCTCTGTCATGGGTTCATTTCACGTCACCTACTACGTTCGAATCGATACCAGTCGTTTGCAAAAAAAAAAAAAAACGCACAGGTTCGATTAAACGTGTCCCAAATAGCTTGGCCTCATTTCGGTACATGCTCCAGAGCCCGTGCGTTACCATTTCAACCCGGGCCCTGTCATGGGATTCATTTCACGTCACCACTACGTTCGAACCAATACCAGTCGTTTAAAAAAAAAAAAAAAAAAACGCACAGGTTTGGTCGACGTGTCCCAGTTGTCGTTGGCCTCATTTCAGTACATGCGCTAGAGCCCGTTCGTTGACGGTTGCGAGTCGCGCCCTCTCCGAGTCGCAGCTCTACCATGGGAAAACATTTCATCCTCATCTAGTTCGCCCGGGTCGAATCCGGTCGCATTTCGTTGCATCGATTCGCCCGGACGGTCCCACATTTTGTAGCTTTTTCGGCCTCATTTCAGTGCATGCTCCAGAAATCCGGGTTGGTTCCAGCCTCAGTTTGGGGCCGGCCATTCCAGGCCTCTGTCATGACAGTAGTCCTTCATTCATTTCACTGTCACATTCCGCGCTCCGGTTCGAATCCAGTCGCACGATCGGATGCACCGATTCGTTCCGGTTCGCCCCCAGGTTGTTGCCCTCATTTCAGTACGTGCTCCAGAGTCCGTTCTGCTGTCAGTTGTACTAACGACACGACCAGTTTGTGCCTCTGTCACGGCAAATCGTGCTTCATTTCATGGTCACTTATAGCGCTCCGATCCGAATCCAGTAGCATCTATGATGCATCGATACGGTTCGGCGTGCCCCAGAGGGAACAGCCACATTTCATTTATTTTTTCCACAGGTTGTCTGGCGCTGGGCCAAAAAAAAAAAAAAAAAAAAAAAAAAAACCGAATCTCAAAAGGATAACAGAAACAATGAGGGAATAACGGCGTGATGGTTTAGGAATCATGGCGCAGAAATATCTACTCACCGGTGCACTTCAGTTGTGTTAGCCAACTACTTACGTCACATGCCAGTTTTCCTTGTTAGGCTCCTTCAAACAAATGTCATCTGTTGTTTCTCTCTCCAGGTCAGTCAAAGCTTAGTAGGTCCACCCTGCACCAGCTTGGACATCGTCTCCCAGGTAAAAAAAAAAAAAAAAGAAAAAAAAAAGAAGGGCTAGGAGTGGAAAAGGCGTCAGCAAGACGGACCGGTACACATATGTATGTAGGCGAAGGAACGTCAGTATATATGTGTATTCGCGTTCGCTTCCGCCTTAGTACCCAAGCAACAGGTGGGCTCACTTGGAAAATAGAGAAACAGTCTTGACTTTGTCATCCTCTATAGGTTCCGGTCGTCCATCTATCTTCCCCAAAAGAGATAGGACATCACTCCCGGGGCTCGATCCATCAGGAACCATGTCCCAGACCAGCAGTGAAGACCTTACTGCCCCCCTGTCACCTCGCCCGCCTTCAGTGGGCGACAGCATTCAGTCTTTCAGGGGCTGGACTATCCCTAGGCTGTCAGCGGAGCTCAGACGCAGGGGCATTCCCTTCCCAGCCACAGCTAGGAAGGCAGAGCTGTTCAGGCTCCTCTCTGCCCCCCCAGCTACCGCCGGGCCTAGTACCCCGCCTCAGGCTACGCTGCAGTCCATCTCTTCGGCCATAGGTCAACTACATACCATGGTGTCGTCTCTGGCCAGCTCGGTCACGGATGTTCAAACCAGGGTGACCCTCTTAGAAACACCTCCAGCTACAGCCACCACTGTTCCGGATGCAGTCCCGTCTCTTCTACCAACAGGTACCGAAGGCACATGTCCCGTGGTCTGTCCAGCACATCTTGTGCCGGCCAGCATTAGGAAGGACATCTTGGACGGCAAGGATGTTAACCTTGCCTCCTTGCTCATTTCGGTGCATGACCTGGCAGAGAACAAGGCTTACACCTGGGGGGATGTATCCGTAGTTCTCAAAGCTAAGGACCCCAGGCTAAACCGGAAGCTATCCATCCCCGAGTTTACCCTAGCCTTCGGCATGCTCAGAGATGTCGTTTGCTCAGCCTCTCCTGCCAGGAGGGTTGAATTAGATTTGTATCTCCACACGGTGGTGGACCTGGGGTACAAATATGGTGGCTTTGCATTCTACGACTACCATCGTTCCTTCTCAGCGAAAGCAGCCGCCAAACTGGCACAGTTCCAGTCTCTCACAGACTGGAGCCTGATGGACACGGAACTATTCTGCCGGCATTTTGCCGGCCTTCGTTCACCCCTGTGTGCCGTCTGCCAGTCCTCCACCCATACCGCTCCCTGGTGCGCCAACATACCGGCTACTCGCCCGGTAGAATTTCCCTCCACCTCTGCCGCAGCCCCAGGCCCATCAGGCTCGGCACCAAAAAACCAGGTGGACAAGTTTGGACGCACGGTCCAAACCATTGGGGGCGCGGCCATCTGCAATAACTTCAACTACGGTTCTTGTAATTACAGCCAGTGCCGTCTACTGCATATCTGCGTTATATGCCACAGGGCGCACCCCAGGAATTTGTGCGAGGTCAAAGCGCACAAAGGTTCATGACTGAGCCGTATAGACATACTTTGCCTGGGCTTCTACCTCAACACGCACCCCACTCCTTCACTAACCACCTTCCTCATAGGCGGCTTCACCGCAGGTTTTCACACCGGCCTCATCTCCCTACCTCACCAAACCCACGAGTGCAGAAACCTCCGCTCAGCAGCCTCTGACGAACAGGCCATCGACCTGCTGCTGCAGAACGAGGTGGATCGAGGCTTCGTTATAGGCCCCTTCACTCAGCCCCCCTTCAATATGTGGAGAGTTAGCCCTATTGGGCTTGTCAAGGGCAAGTTTTCCAATAAAAGTCGTTTAGTGTATGACCTGTCTGCGCCTCATTTTTCTCACATCCCTAGCTTAAACTCATTGATCCCTTCTGAAGAATTCTCCTTAAAATATTCCTCAGTGGACATGGCAATCCAGGCCATCCTTAAAGTAGGCACAGGCGCATGGCTGGCGAAAGCGGACATATCCGACGCCTTTAAACTGTTACCTATCCACCCGTCCCTCTGGTGCTGGCACGGGATTAAGTGGAAGGATCAATACTACTTCGCCACGAAGTTGACGTTCGGCTCCAAAAGCAGCCCGTGGCTGTTCGACATATTTGCCCAATCTCTCGAGTGGATTCTCTTACACAAGGTCGGCTGTCAGCAAGTTATCCACTACTTAGATGATTTTTTATTGATAGAACGGCCAGGCGCACTTCCCAGAGATCTTGACAAGTTAAGGACCGTTTTCGGGAACCTCAATGTTCCCATCGCTGAGCATAAGGTGGACGGACCCGCACATTCAATCACCTTCCTGGGTGTTATTTTAGACGCCGGCTCCATGAAAGCCAGCCTGCCCCTTGACAAACTAACCCGCATCAGGGCGGCACTTCACGAGTTCACTCGGACCAGGGGATGTACTAGGAGACAGCTGCAGTCACTGTTGGGCATGCTCAATTATGCCATGCGCATTATCCCACAAGGCCGTTCCTTTATCTCACGACTGTTGGTCTACCTGTCTCAGGCTCAAGACCCGGATCATATCCTTTGCCTAGACACCGCAGCTTTAGCAGACCTGGCAATGTGGGACGAGTTCCTGTCCAACTGGAATGGCATCTCCCTTTTCATCCCGTGCATTTCACCTCTCTCACCACAGGTAGTCACAGACGCCGCGGCCTCTACAGGGTTCGCAGCAATTTTTGGCCACCATTGGTTCGCCGGACCCTGGCCTTCTCAGATACTTAGCATCCCGGGCTTTAGTCAATCCTCTTCACTCTTCGAGCTCTACCCCATGGTTGCAGCCGCCCAGCTCTGGGGCCCTACCTGGTCCGGACAAACGGTAGGCTTCACCACCGACAATCAGGCCACAGCCGAAATTGTCAATAAAGGCAGGTCTAAATCCCCCTCCGTGATGTCCTTCCTACGCAGGCTGGTGCAGCTGTCACTACAGCACCAATTTAACGTCATCTGCATGTTTATCCCAGGGAAATATAACCGGGCAGCTGACGCCCTCTCCCGCTTTAATTTCCGGTCCTTCTTTCTACAGGTTCCCAGTGCAGATGCCGCATCAGCGCCTATCCCGCATTGGTCGCAGTTGACCCTGGACTAGAGCCGCATTTACTAGGAGCCACGCAGCTCATCAACCGTTCGTTATCGGACAATACTCTCAAAGCCTACCAGGTAGCCTGGAGAACCTTCAACGCATTTCTGGTCACCTCCTCAGTAGGCACCCCCACAGATACTAGACACATTCTAGCCTTCATCTCGTACTGCCACAACCAACTGGCCTTGTCTTTTAACACCATTCGCTTATACTTAGCTGGTGTTCAGCACTTCCTTTCAATCCAGGATCCTACCAAACCCTCTGTTTTCTCGTCCCACGCTGTCCGAGCCATATTACGCGGCATCCAAAAGCAACAGCCGCCAGTAAAAGTCAAGCGGCTCCCCATCACCAGTGCCATCTTCAGGGACATGTCCACCATACTCAACAGCTACCCCTTTGGTGTTCTCCCCAGTCTGGTCATACAGGCAGCCATTTACCTAGCCTTTTATGGCTTCCTTCGGCCCGGTGAGTTTACTCACAACAGCCTACACGGCCCAGTCCTCCGCAGATGTCATCTGCTCCGTCACCAGGACCATTTCATCCTCCACCTCCCGGTAACCAAGACCCAGCAGACAGGCACCGGCGTAGACATCCACCTCTACAAAACCAACAATGCCTGGTGCCCGGTCACGATGCTTACACAGTTTCTCGCTCGGCTGCCCGAGCTCCCGGACTCTAGCCCACTTTTGCCCTTCCCGGTGAAACCACTAACTAACCAACAATTTGTTAAGCATATCAGGATTCTCCTCCGCAACCTGCTCCTCAATCCTAGTGAGTATTCCGGCCACTCCTTTCGCATTGGAGCAGCTTCATCCGCATCCCGGCATGGGGTCCCGGACCACGTCATCAAAAGGTTGGGCAGGTGGAAGTCGGCCTGCTTCACTCGGTACATCCCTAACCCACAGGTGGAGATGTCTCGAGCATTCACTCAACTGGCTCAATAAAATTAACCAGGAAACAATAAAACTCTCTTATCCCTACCTGACTGTTTTGCCCCCTTATTTTGGTATACCGTCCATTAGACCAGGGCACACTTTCAGGTCCATTTCATAAAAGGTGTCTCATGATAAGCTTGTTTTGTTCAGATACGTATCGGCCATAGGGCTCCAGCCATAAGTAGGAAGGCCAGTATGGTGGCCTGAATTTATGGGAGGAGCCCGGGGGGTATTTAACCAGCCCGTTCGCCTGTGGTGGTTGTCGGTTTCCGGTGCGCAATACCCTCCCTCCCATCCCCTTTTTAGGGCATTTATCAAAAAACATTTCTCTTCAATCATATTCATTCTGATTACTGGGTATGCCCCCTTATTTTGGTATACCGTCCATTAGACCAGGGCACACTTTCAGGTCCATTTCATAAAAGGTGTCTCATGATAAGCTTGTTTTGTTCAGATACGTATCGGCCATAGGGCTCCAGCCATAAATATATATATATATATATATATATATATAGGAATCAAGGTTTATTATTAGATGCTACAAGCTTTGCAGTATTATCCATCTACCAGGAGCAAGTGTGTCATTTTGCTGAGATTAGAGACAAACAGTGTCAGAAATGTTTGACTTGCATTCTTGTTCACAAATTTGCTGATCTTTGCAACATTTACTGACTAGTAATTACTTAGAGTATATGATCTGTTCAACAGTCTAAACAGATTTGATGAATGGTTTTATCATTCACCAATGATTGGTCCTGTTTACTTCAAACACTTCTTAAATGCTCAAATCAACCATCATTCCAGATTATCACTTAACAAGCTTTTATTTCTTTGACATCTATTCCACATTATCTAAGGTATGTTTCACATTATATTTTATTATTTTAAGTAGAGTTAAGTAACTTGTATCCTCATTTGGCTCTTTAATAGCTAATGTTTGTATTATTATTATTATTATTATTATTACATGTTTTCATTGTCCAAATGGAAAAAATAAGCATTGTTAAAAAATAATGAACTAACTGTATAGAGAAAGAAACGTTTTTGTAAATCTATACAAAAAGGAATATGATAAAGTTAACTGCTGCAAGAGAAACATTTTTGTTTATAATTCTTATTTAACTCTAGGATTTGACAACAAATCCACACAATACTTCAATAAAAAAAATGTCACTGTGAGTTGATTAAAGTTATACTATATTTCTGCAGTGTCAGTTTTCAATATCAAATATATTTTTCAGGTTACACATACACACACACACATATATATATATATATATATATTTTTTTTTTTTATAGTATAGCAATTGCTGATCAGAAATGGTTACAACATATGGGGGGTGATTTACTGAAGCTGGAGCACACAGAATCTGGTGCAGTGGTGCATAGTAACCAATCAGCTGCACCAGATTCTGTGTCCTCCAGTTTTAGTAAATCCCCCATTGTAGTATATAGGATTGTAGAGTATTAACAGCATTGTAAGAACACATTTTTTTATAGAGGCACTATAAGGATAGGGAATAAAATAAAAGGGTTGGAGACATTACATTACATTTACAATTACATTACAAAGAAATTGAAAATAGGATGGGTATATATATATATATATATATATATATATATATATATATATCGTTTAGAAAGTAAATTTATCACGGCATAACTTGTAATTAAAAGGTAGAATACAGACAACCATTATAATAAACATAAATAGTGGCTTTTCCTTCCTGTGATGGAAATTGAATATTGGGGAAACACTTAAATAGGTACATTTTATGGAGCAAAAGTAAAAAATAACATTAGTAATAAGATAAAATAACAAAATAAGATGAAGATCGTCATTCAAATTTTTATATATTTTTTTGTGTTGGAAGACACCACTTTGAGGTAGGTTAAATGTTTATAATATACTTTGAAGGTCAGATATTTCCTTGGTCTATTAGGCTCGATTCACACTAGCGCGTTTTTTATGCATTTTGCAGAAATGCAAGGAAATTTTTTTAACATGGGTTCCTATGGAACATGTTCACATCAATGCATTTTTGTGCCTCAGCGTTTTTGGAAAGGGTCAGGGACTTTTTTTCTTGCAAAATGCAGCGTTTTGCATGTAATAGAAGTCAATGGACCTGCATCAAAAACGCAAGTACCGTGTTTTTGCTGCGATTTGCGTTTTTTTCCCACTGTATATATCTGGTTGCTAAGCAACCACAGTGTAAAAAAAACACAATATCGCGGTAAAACCGTGTGTCAAAAAACGCGGCAAGCACCGCAAAAAGCACTGCAAAAACGCACAAAAGCAACATGCATAGATGAGACTCGAGCCTTAGTGTGCTAATCATTGCATCTAACTCATTTGTAGAATTTTGTAAGGCTTGAGTTTGATAAATTAAGTTTTATTCATGAGTTTTGATAGATGAATGAAGTTTTTAGCTTAAGCGGTAATAGTCTGTCTTATGCCGCATACACACGATCAAACAAGCGGGTGGAAAAGTCCGGCAAACTCAAGTCCGCCGGACAATCCCCCCGTGTGTAGCCTCCGGCATACTTTTTTGACCCGAAAGTACGGCGGACTTAGAATAACAGAGAAGAGCTGTGCAATAAAGTATTTTATCTCGTGTGTTGTGTTTTTTTTGTACTTTTATTTTACAGGTGAATGGGTAGGGGTACATTGTACCCCATACTCATTCACATAGGGTGGGGGGCCGGTATCCGGGGGCCCCCTTATTAAAGGGGGCTCCCGGATTCCGATAAGCCCCTCGCCCGCAGACCCCGACAACCAACGGCCAGGGTTGTCGGGAAGAGGCCCTTGTCCTCATCAACATGGGGACAAGGTGCTTTGGGGTGGGGGGGCCACGCGGCCCCCCCTTCCCCAAGGCACCCCCCATGTTGAGGGCACGCGGCCTGGTATGGCTCGGGGGGGGGCACTCGCTCGTCCCTCCTTTCCTGGCCGGCCGGGTAGCGTGCTCGGACAAGGGTCTGTTGTGGACTTTGGGGGGGACCCCCACGCCGATTTTTTTCAGCGTTGGGGTTCCCGTTTAAGTCCATACCAGGCGGCGGGGCCAGCGACGTCTCCTTTGCGGGCCCCGCCTACCTGGAGACACGCTCAAAATGAGCGGACTTTCCTCCGCGTGTGTGGGCGAGTCCGTTCATTTCAAAAGTAGGGCGGATAGTACGGCGGACTTAGTACACCGTATTAGTCCGCTGAAAAAGTGCCGTGTGTGGGCAAGTAGCCCGTTCGGAAAGTCCGACGGACAGTCTGGCGGAAAGTCCGCCAGTCTAAGTACGTCGGACAGGCGGCTACGTGTGTACGCGGCTTTAGATTGTCTTGGCTCACTACTAAAAAATGTCAGCTATAAAAAAGGATTACAGTCTTCATCTTAGGGCCTGTACACATTTCACACAATACAATTCACAAAAATGTTGCCGACAAGTAGAAAATTAATTGGACAGCAGCACAGAGCAACCATAGCGATGGTATATTCAAACTGCAACTGAAAGTATATAGAAATCTGAGAAACTGCATAACAAGAGATTAGTGCCAGTTAGAAATAGGGATGAGCCTGATTAGATTCGAACCTGAGTTCAGGGGGCTAAGTCCATAGCAGCCATACATAGTGAAATGGGAGCAGCAAAATTGCATTTCTAAAAGGAAAAAATGTCATTTAAAACTGATTGCGGCTGTAATGTATTGCCAAATCCCGGCTATATACATACAAATCATTGAAAAATATGGCGTGAGTCCATTACCAGGACCTTTGGGTCTGGTATGGATATTAAGGGGAACCCTGAGCCAAAATTTTTTAAAAAATGGTGTGGGGGTGTCCCCCCTAAAATCAATACCAGGCCCTTCAGGTTTGGTATGGATTTTAAGGGGAACCTTGCGCCCAATTTTTGTTTAAAATTACGTGGGGGTCCCCCAAAAATCCTTACCAGACCCTTATCCGAGCACGCAACCTGGTTAGCCACAGGAAAAGGGGGGGCGAGAGAGCACCCCTCCTCCTGAACCGTACCAGGCCACATGCCCTCAACATGGGGAGGGTGCTTTGGGGTTCCCCCCAAAGCACTTTGTTCCCATATTGATGGGGGCAAGGGCCTCTTCCCCACAACCCTTGCCCAGTGGTTGTGAGGGTTTTCAGGCGGGGGGCTTATCAGAACCTGGAAGCCCTCTTTAACAAGGGGCCCCCCAGATCCCGACCCCCCTATATGAATGGGTATTGGGTACATTGTACCCCTACACATTCACTAAAAAAAGTGTCAAAAAAGTAAAAATGACAGGAAACAATTTTTTGCCTTTTTGCACACATTTTTTGCCTTTTTGCATGTTATGCTGCGAACCGAACCAGGGGGTGTTCGGCTCAACCGTAGTTAGAAAACTGTACTTTAACTCTGATTGCTAGCTCTTTGAGTAATTTATTCCTTTGCTTCTTCTTTTTTTCATAATATTGAGAGATATTCTCTGTCTTCAATTTTATTTTGTGGTTGTCAGGAGGCCAGAAATCAGTTTGCTATCCATATGAAACATGTTTTTTATGCAAAGTTCCACTTTAAAAAAAAGTTGGACTTTTGGTATTCGGTTGAGAATTACCAAATTTCTTGGAATTTCATGCAGTCTTAAGAGTACAAGGGCTTATTTTTGAACATAGAAATGTTTATCATTTAAATTTAGTTCCTGAATAAATAACCTAAATAATTATCATCTACTAATTTCTTCTCTAGAGATTGTGAAATGATTTTTTTGCTGTTGTTCTACCTACAATTTTCTGTTGCAATTACCGTAAGTTACCCAATATTATAATTCATTATTTCAATGTTTTTGCCTGCGATAGCGAAACTAATCAGAAAACTCTATTCTCACATAGATGCCTTTCCCATACAGGGGCAGCAACAGTGAAGAGGTAAGAAAATACTTTGTGCATCTGTTGAAAAATGTTATCAATAATGGTAACATTAATTTATCAGTTGGCAACTTAGATCTTATGCTATCTGCACCAATTTGTAATTGTTGTCCAGTACAAACCTGAATTCATTGCCAACACACAAATCCTAATGAATGTAGAGTTCTGAGCCTCTGAAACACATTGGCTTTTTTAATTATATGTCTTGAAAAATAAAAATTCTTACTGAACTAAATCAAACTTTGTTGCACTCCCATCCTTCTAGTGTTCTACATTTATTTTCAATTGGGAAATAAACGTCTTTATGACCAACTCAGTTAAAGTGTTACAAAACCAACAACAGTAAAATCATTCTGTATATGCAGTAAGGCATGCTTGTTATACTCACTGTGGAACCTAAGGGGTTAATCCTCTGCATTGTGTAAAAAGACTGCTTGATCTTGTATGTACAGATCCTCCCCTCTTTTCACTGAGTCCAGAACATCTCCTGATAAGGCAGAGCCTTTGGATTCAGCCTGCACATGCTCAGTTTGGTGTGTATTGCTAGAGAGATTTTTCTTTCTTGGGAGACTGCATGTGATCAACACAGGGCCAATCAGCACTGTCCAGACAGAGGATAAGGGGTCCTGGATCCTGATAGAACAGATCAGTGCAGTATGAAAACTCCTCCTACAAGCTTTACTAGGAACTGATAGAAGTTACAAAACTGCTGTATATTGCTGATGAGAAAAATTGGACTTTACAGCTACAGCTTACCTGTAAAATCATTTTCTTGGAGTACATCAGAGGGACACAGAGCAGCCATAATAATTACAATGTGGGTTATACGCCACCTATAAGGGAATGGACCCTGCAGATCCTAGCTCTAGAGTTTGCAGCGATCTTACTCCTGCCAACTGAGGATTAGAAAAGAAAGCAAAACTGTCCTGATTCAAGTGAAAACTAGAAACCACTCTAGGCAATAAAGTTGGATGAGGACGCAACATCGCCTTATCATGATGTAAGATCAAGAACAGCTCCTTGCATGAGAGAGCCATCAGCTCTGATACTCCACTTGCTGAGGTGATAGTAACCAAAGAAGCTACCTTCCAAGTCAAAGACTAACAATTGGTTCAACAGGTACCAAAAGGTGGCCTCTGCAAGTCAAGGGCAAATTCAAGTCCCAAGGACACAAGAGTGGCTTGACAGGCGGAACTGTCTGTCTTACATCATGTATGAAGTATAAATCAAGGAGTGAGAAACAACAGCCTCTGGAAAAAAATTGATAGGGGCAAATCTGACCCCTAATGGTACTTAAGGCTAATCTCCTTTCCCCTACCAATTCGAGAAAGGAAAAAGACTCTCACTCGCATATATCAGCGGGTGCCTCTACCTGGCTTCACCTCAGGCATAAAATATTTAAGTCCTTTAATTGAAGCTCCCTGAAGCCAGCTTCCAGGCACTCAAAAGTGCAGAGACAACAGGACCTAAGACCATTAGGTCCAGCTGGACTGGAAGTGTCCAAAGCTATGTCAGTTTACCAAGCCCTCCTTGGCTTATTTGGCTAACACTATTAATGGTGTTACCACCTCCCGGATTAAAAAATCCTGCAGTAGTTGAAACAGAGGAAAGGCGTCAATCAGGGAGAACTGGTCCCTAAGGTATTACCAGTGCATCTACCCCTATGGCCAGTGGGACTCTCGTTCCGGACACAACCTGTCCAACTTGTTGTAGAACTTGGAATTCAGTAGATCCACCTACAGAGTTCCCCAACATTGGCAGTTTGCCAAAAAATGTCTCTGGGGCCGTGTAGTTCTGGTATTAGTTGCTGATGACTGGAAACCCCCCTGTCATTTCCCTATACCTAGAATATGTACTGGTGACAGATATAGCACCTGTAATTCTGCCCCATACATAATGTGGTTCACGTTCCTGAGCTGCACAACTCCAGGTGCCGCCCTGGTGGTTAATATATGTCACCGTAGAGGCATTGTTGGATTGAATCTACAAGTGATTTGTTCACTAATCCAGAGCCAGATGTACTGGCCAAATGTTTCAAGATATTGCAAGGCAGTATTCTGTGGAGACCAAGTCCACTGAACTGTAGTCACCTTCAAACCAACTGGAGAGACTAGCAGTAGTGGTTATTATCTACCAAACTCTTGAAAGGAAGAACTTCTCCATCAACCCATCAATTTGAGCTCTGCAATATCCCGTGAACAGAGTCCTCCGGCAACCCAATGCTTGGATCCTCATGTTCCAGAGAGAAAGTTAATCTACAAAAGACCTGGATTAGGACTATACGTAGTGTAGACATGTCACTGGAGAAGTGGTTGAGGGGGTGTACATCTCACCTAGGTTGCTACACAGTGTGAGATGGTAAGTCCAGGATGGATCAGTTTCTCAGCAGCAATATGCTGCTGAGTTGTTATTTAATCTTGCCGGGCCTGGGTTTATATGGAATGGCAGGTAGGTTTGGTAGAGGGACCTGTCATTCCACACCCCCCATCCCTTGTTCCAGTTCTGGGTTTTGGATCAGGTGAGCTTTGATCCTAATTAGCCTGGGAAGGTAAAGGCTCTGCGGGCCTGCAGGTGTTCGCTCTCAGCCAGGGAAACGAACAGTCTGTGTGTTTGAGGAAGCTGCAAGCACAGCCACTGCTGGAGCTAAAATCCACCCTGCGATATCCAGGCGAAAGACGCTGTGTTTATAAGTGTCAGATAGGTGAGAAGAACCTGTTTAGTAAGCGCCCAGCCGGGCTAGGTTGTTTGTTTTTGTTATTATTTTGTTCCTGTTATACACAAGAAGCACGGTGTTGCTGTATATTTTGTTTGTTGGACTGTTTGTACCACGAATAAACGCCAAGGTCTGCTTTATAAAGTCCAAGTCTGCTGTGAACTGTGTCCAAACACACCCTACCCCGGGAAGATCCCTTACAATTGGTGGAGGTAGCGGGCAACACGGTTGCTAGGGGCAACGGTGTGGACAGACTTGGCTACAGCTGCTGATGTCCTGGGTGAAAGCTGCAACTACACTCCAAGAACAGTCCAGCAACATGGAGGAGATGCTGAAGCAGTTTATGCAAGTGAGCTTGCAACAACAGCAGGCGCAGACAGAGGCCAATAGACGACATGAACAGTCCATGGCTGCACAACAGCAGATGCATAAGGAAGAGTTGCAAGCTTTGCGCCAAAGCCAACAACAACTTATCGAGCACCTGATAGTAAATCGAGAGGCGCCTGTGGTTGCTAATCCACCCACAGTGATGGGAGCCGCTCCAGAGATTTTTTTTGGGAGAAGGACTGTGCAGAAAGCGCTGCAAAAGATGACTGCTGAGGACGATGTTGAGGCCTATCTAACAGTATTTGAGCGCGTGGCTGAGCGAGAGAAGTTACCAGCCGCTGAGTGGGCAGAGGTAATTGCGCCCTATTTAACAGGTGAACCTCAAAAGGCCTACTATGACCTCAGTGAGCAAGAGGTTAAGGACTATACTCGGCTAAAAGAGGAGATACTTGCCCGACTAGGAGTTACTACTGCAGTCCGTGCCCGGAGGGTACGCAACTGGAGCTACAGTCTGGACAAATCAGCGAGGTCCCAGATGTATGACCTAATCCATTTGGCAAGAAAGTGGTTGGAGCCAGACACTTCTACTCCTGCACAAATCCTAGAGAAGGTCGTGATGGATCGCTACCTCCGAGCGCTTCCTACTGACCTGCAACGCTGGGTGGGACAAGGTGATCCTAAGAATGCAAACGAACTTGTCAACCTTGTGGAGAGGTTCCAGGCGACTGAGGACTACCTCCGTGATGTTCCTGCAGCATCTTCACCTCCCCGGAGCGCCAGATCTGTGCCGTCAGCTGGTAAGAGACTTCCATCTATTGGGGGAGTGTGGAGGGGTGCTGATGGAGGGAAAAGGGCTCAAGTGGTGTCTCAGGGACAAAAGACTGGTGATGGTCCCGGGTGGCTAAGGGGCTCTGAAAAGGACTCCTTGCCAAAGAGACCAGGCCCTATCCAGTGTTGGAGATGCCATGAGGCGGGACACGTGTCTGCCCATTGCCCTCTTACCACTGAACCCATGGAGTGTGACGCTAGCCGGCGTCAGTCGCTGTTTGCGGAACCATCTTGTGCTGCAGTTCCTGGACTAGAGACTGAACCGCAAATCTGCAATATTACCATCAATGACCTTCCCGTTGAGGCGTTAATGGACTCGGGAAGCCTTGTAACCTTGGTGCATGCTAGCCTGGTGGCTGGGGACTTAGAGTCTAAAAAGCATATGAGTGTTGTGTGCATACATGGTGATACCAAAGTGTACCCTATAGTGCTGGCTAAAGTCGGGACTGAACAAGGCACCGTACAATATGAAGTGGGTGTGGTAAAAAACCTCATGCATAATGTAATATTGGGGTGCGATTTTCCATTATTCTGGGCTCTCTGGGAAAAAAGAAAAATCCCCAAAAGGAGTGGGGATACCTCTAAGGGGGTTGCTTTGTCCCCTGTGAATGATAGAAGTGTGCAGGATGAAAATGATTGTTCTCCTTTGCAGGTCCTGGCTGGGGAGGAGGAGGCTCCTCCCACTGAGCAAAATATACTAGACTTAGAGGTGTCTAGGGATAATTTTGGCGCTGCACAATTACAGGACCCCACTCTCAAAAATGCGAGAGAGCAGGTTGCTGTTATGAATGGGGTACCTCAGGAACCAGATGCTGAAAAAAGATTTCCACATTTTTCGGTGACTAATGATCTTTTCTATAGAGTCAATAAGGTTAAGGATGAGATTGTGGAACAGCTTCTGGTACCTAAGCCGTACCGGCGTCAGGTGCTTGACATGGCACATAACCATGTTCTTGGGGGACACTTGGGGACTGACAAAACGCGAGAGAGGGTTCTCCAGAGGTTTTTTTGGCCGGCGATATATGATGACATTAAAAAATACTGCGAGTCGTGCCCCACATGTCAGGTTAGTGCCCCAGTGTCACATTTTCGCAGTCCTTTGGTTTCGCTCCCTATTATAGAGGTGCCTTTTGAGCGTATTGCCATGGATTTAGTGGGTCCCGTGGTAAAGTCAGCTAGAGGACACCAGTATATTTTGGTAGTCATAGATTATGCGACCCGCTATCCTGAGGCTGTACCCTTAAGAAACACTGCATCTAAAACAATTGCACGTGAGTTGTTTTATATGTTCTCTAGGACTGGGATCCCCAAAGAAATCCTAACTGACCAAGGTACGCCATTTATGTCAAAACTGATGAAGGAATTATGCAAACTATTTAAAGTCTCACACATCCGTACCTCTGTATACCACCCCCTGACGGACGGATTGGTGGAGAGATTTAATAAAACTTTGAAACATATGTTGAAGAAAGTGGTGGGAAAAGATGGTCGTGACTGGGATCATTTATTGCCCTACCTCATGTTTGCTATTAGGGAGGTGCCCCAAGCATCCACAGGGTTCTCACCATTCGAGTTGGTCTATGGTCGTCACCCTAGGGGTCTACCGGACATTGCAAAAGAGACATGGGAGAGTGAGTCCACCCCATACAAGAGTGTTATTGAGCATGTAGCACAAATGCAGGACCGTATAGCCACTGTAATGCCCCTGGTAAGGGAACACCTCCAGAGAGCTCAAGAGGCCCAAAGTAGAATTTACAACCGGTCCGCAAGAATCAGGACATTCAACCCAGGCGATAGGGTCCTTATACTAGTCCCCACTGTTGAGAGTAAATTCTTAGCGAAGTGGCAAGGTCCTTATGAAATTGTTGAAAAGATCAGTGAGGTGAACTACAAGGTGCACCAACCAGGTAGAAGGAAGCCTTTCCAAGTTTATCACATAAACTTGATCAAGCCCTGGAAAGACAGGGAATCCTTGGTGGCGACAAATACTGTTAATAATTTGTCACCACCAATCCCTCCAGTCAAGGTAGGTGATGCTCTATCAGTGTCACAGAAACAGGAGGCTCTGGAATTTTTACAGAAAAACAAAAACAAGTTCTCTGACCTCCCAGGGCGTACCCACCTCATCCATCATCACATTGAAACTGAGCCTAGAAGCAGAGTAAACCTAAAGCCCTATAGGATACCGGAGGCACGTAGGAAAGCCGTATCTGCCGAGGTAAAACGTATGCTTGATCTGGGGGTAATTGAGGTGTCACAGAGTGAATGGTCCAGCCCGATTGTGCTAATCCCAAAGCCCAATGGAACTTGGAGGTTCTGTAACGATTTCAGAAAGTTGAATGAGATCTCCAAGTTCGATGCTTATCCTATGCCCAGGGTAGATGAGTTGATTGAGAAGTTAGGTAACGCCAGGTACATAACCACCCTCGATCTCACAAAGGGCTACTGGCAGATTCCACTTTCTGGCGAGGCTAAAAAGAAAACTGCATTCTCCACCCCTGATGGGCTATTCCAGTATGTAGTGATGCCATTCGGGTTACATGGAGCGCCTGCAACTTTCCAGAGGTTGATGGACTTGATTCTGCGACCACATCGGGATTACTCAGCCGCCTACCTCGATGATGTGGTAATTTTTAGCCCTGATTGGGAAAGTCACCTCTGTAAGGTACAGGCCGTGTTGGATACCATAAGTGATGCAGGGTTGACCATAAATGCTGAGAAGTGTGCTCTAGCCCTAGAAGAGGCCAAATATCTGGGCTACATTGTTGGGAGAGGATTGATTAAGCCACAGCTAAATAAAATTGAGGCAATACAGAATTGGCCTAGACCCCTGACAAGGAAACAGGTTAGAGCTTTCCTGGGTATTACCGGTTATTACCGTAGATTTGTGCCGAACTTTGCCTCAGTTGCTGCTCCACTAACTGACTTGACAAAGGGCGGAAAGACAGCAATGGTCACGTGGACCCCAGAGGCCGAGAAGGCTTTCCAAAGCCTTAAGTCTGCCTTGTGCCAACCACCTGTGTTAGTTACCCCCAATTTCAGGCGAGAATTTCTGGTCCAGACAGATGCCTCTAACACAGGCTTAGGTGCAGTACTCTCACAAGTAGTGAATGGTGAGGAGCATCCGGTGACGTACTTGAGTAGAAAACTAACCCCGGCCGAAAAAAATTATGCCATTGTGGAGCGAGAATGTTTGGCAGTGAAGTGGGCCCTAGAATCTTTAAAGTATTACTTGCTAGGCAGGAAATTCAAGTTGGTGACAGACCATGCCCCCCTAACATGGATGAAGTTAAACAAGGAGAGAAATGCAAGAGTGACTAGATGGTTTCTGTCCTTACAAAACTTTAATTTCACTGTGGAACACAGGCCAGGGAAATTACAGGCAAATGCTGACGCATTGTCGAGGGTGAGTTGTCTGTGGGGACAAAAGGCTCAGCCCTCCGGTCTGAAAAAGAGGGGGGGGATATGTAGACATGTCACTGGAGAAGTGGTTGAGGGGGTGTACATCTCACCTAGGTTGCTACACAGTGTGAGATGGTAAGTCCAGGATGGATCAGTTTCTCAGCAGCAATATGCTGCTGAGTTGTTATTTAATCTTGCCGGGCCTGGGTTTATATGGAATGGCAGGTAGGTTTGGTAGAGGGACCTGTCATTCCACACCCCCCATCCCTTGTTCCAGTTCTGGGTTTTGGATCAGGTGAGCTTTGATCCTAATTAGCCTGGGAAGGTAAAGGCTCTGCGGGCCTGCAGGTGTTCGCTCTCAGCCAGGGAAACGAACAGTCTGTGTGTTTGAGGAAGCTGCAAGCACAGCCACTGCTGGAGCTAAAATCCACCCTGCGATATCCAGGCGAAAGACGCTGTGTTTATAAGTGTCAGATAGGTGAGAAGAACCTGTTTAGTAAGCGCCCAGCCGGGCTAGGTTGTTTGTTTTTGTTATTATTTTGTTCCTGTTATACACAAGAAGCACGGTGTTGCTGTATATTTTGTTTGTTGGACTGTTTGTACCACGAATAAACGCCAAGGTCTGCTTTATAAAGTCCAAGTCTGCTGTGAACTGTGTCCAAACACACCCTACCCCGGGAAGATCCCTTACAGTAGAAATGTACTGAAAGAAAAACTGGAACTGACTGCTTGCTGAACAAAGTTGGAGGTACTGAGATTGGCACCCCCTTTATTTTCAGAAAGTCCAGCACCAGGGCTGGGAGCTTTGTGGACCCTTGGAGTTGTGGCCCCAGACCAAAAGGCAGAGTCACAAAATAAAAAAGACGACTTTGCACTACAATTGCAAAAAACCTTGATGAGCATGGAAAAAAGTGGCCCATGAAGATATCCATCAATGATGACTATGGACCCTGAAATCTACCTCTCACAGAGAGGTCAACACTAAATGGACAGACCCTATCTGAAACAGAAGGACATCCAGCAGCTTAAGATCTAAGCTAGATCTTATGTCCCCATTTGGTTTTGGGACCGCATTTTACAGGTAAGCTGTTATAAAAATCCTAGTTTCTTTAATCATACATTATGGGACACAGAGCCATAGTAATTACTACGTGGGATGTCCCAGAGCAATGCCAACTGAGGAGAGGAAGACACAACAAAAGTAGGGCACCATGAGAGCAGAGGAATTATACTGCTGCCTGCAGTATACTGCAGTAAAGTACAAAGGCGACATCCTCATGTCTTTTTACATCCACCTGACAGAATCTGGTAAATGTATGGATTGAAGACCAAGTTGCAGCCTTGCAGATTTGAGCCATGAAGGCTTGGTGATGCACTGCCCACGAAGCACTAACAGCCCTAGAGGAGTGCGCTTGAATGATTACTTGTTGAATCCATTCACAAATAGTTGAATTTGATGCTGCCTGTCCTCTTTTAGGATCTTCAGGCAACACGAACAAAACATCAGTTTACGAATCTGTGCAGTCGCCTTTAAGTTGACTTTGACTGCTCTCACCACATCAAGAAAATGTAGTGATTTTTGTTCCATAGAACAGGGTTGGGAAAATAAATGAAGTTAGAACAATATCCTTGTTTAAATTAAAATCTGATACTACCTTCGGAAAAAAGTTATGATGAGGACACAATACTACCTTATCCTTGAAAACAATAATAATATGGCTCTTTACAAGAAAGAGCAGTCAATTCTGCTACCCTTTTGCAGCAGATATAGTTACCAGAAAAAAATAGTTTCCTTGTCAAAAAAAGGACCAAGGGAATATGTCGTATCAGCCCAAAAAAAGGTTGTTTTGTAATGCCGACAAAACTAAATTAAAATCCCAAGGTATCAGGGGTGACCTGAGCGGAGATTAAGCCATGTTAAGCCCTGAATAAAGTTATGAACCAAAGAATACGAAGCAAGTGGTCATTGAAATAATACCGATAAGGCAGAGACCTGTCCTTAGAAAGCACTCAAGGCCAGCTTTATTTCTCACCCTATCCGCAGAAAGTCAAGGATTCAACCCTTGACCTATTTCCTGGGTTGCAACCCCTGGATTTTCACACCAGGAGACATATGCTTCCCAGACTCCATAATATATAAATTATGGAGGCCGGCTCCCTTGCATTAACCAAGGTAGAAACCACTGAACCTGACAGCCCATGCTTCTGCAGAGTGTGGGTCTCAATAGCCAAACCATTAAATTTAGCATTTGTAAAGAAGGATGGAATACTGAACCTTACAAGAGAAGGTCTTATCATGGTGGTAAGGTCCATGGGTCCCCTACTGCCATCTTTACGCTCTCTGCATACCAAGATTTCCTGGGCCCCGCTGGGGGCCGCAAGAATCACAGACTTCCCTTCCCGCTTGATCCTGCTAAGAAGTTGTGGATGCAGGCAGAATAGGAGGGAATGCATAAATCAGTGAGAACCGTAAGGCATCTGTTCCGCATGCTAGCGAATCCTTTGTTCTTGACACAAAGTTGTCGATTTCTTTGTTGAACCTGGATGCAAACAGGTCTACATCTGGGATTCCCCATCTTTGACATATTGAGAGGAAGATATCGGGGTGAAGGAACCATTCTCCCAGGAACAACTGCTGGCGACTCAAGTAGTCCGCCTGCCAATTTTTTATTTCTAGAATGAAGACTACCGATAGGCAAAGTACGTTATTTTCTGCCTAAGATAGGATATGATTCACCTTTCTCTGGGCCGCACAACTTCTTGTGCCCCCTTGGTGATTAATATAGGCCATTGCTGTGGCCTAGAGGCGATTCAGTTCGCATTGTGCGCTATACAAGTATTTCATTCATTCATTCATTCATTGTCAGATTGAATCCTGGCAGGACAATTCTATAGACTGAACGTTCAGGCCCTTAGGACCAAATGCTCTGCCTGAATTTCTAGAATGTTAATGGGCAATGCCCTTTCTGATCTGGGCCATTTCTCTTGGACAGTAGTCTTTTCCAGGACTGATCCCCAACCCCAAAAAAAAAAAGATTGGCATATGTTGATACCATTTCCCAGGTAACTGAAGGAAGGATTTTGCCCTTTGCAGACCTTTGGTTATCAACCATAAACTGAGACTTCGGCGCACCCAGCCTACAGCGCCTGGTATTTCCAGGCGGTCTCCCAGGCACTAACCAGGCCTGACCCTGCTTAGCTTCCAAGATCCGACGAGATCGGGCACTTTCAGGGTGATGTGGCTGTAGGCTTTGGAATCAGACACATAGAGAATCTAGAGTTGAACCCTTTGTTCCAAGCCGTTAGGATACTGTTTTGCAGCTGTCTCGAATGAAAATGAGCATAAGGAATGGCCACGAATGAAGCCACCATCTTTCCCAACAACCTCATGCAAAGCGGAATAGAAGAATTAATCTTGCTTCGACCATCTGAATCAGTTCCTTTATGGCGCTGATCTTTGCCTGGGGCAAGAATACCCTTTTCTGGGTGTATCTATGATCAGACCCAAGTATTTTAGCCTTCTTCATGGTTTTAAAGAAGATTTCTTCTAGGTTGAGAATCCAACCTAGATATTCCAGGTAGTTGAATGTGGTGACCATACTTTGGTCTAAGTGGGCTAACGACTGGTCTATGAAGAACAGATCGTCTAGGTAAACCATTATCATTATACCTTGGGCCCTTAATCAGTAGCCAGACTGAAAAGTAGAGCTACACATTGAAAATAAAGATTTTCCACCTTGAAAAGTAGATATCACTAGTGAGCGCGGAAATAGGCATATGGAGGTATACATCTTTGATGTTGATTGAAGCCAGAAGTTCTCTTCCTTGTAGGATGGAGATAACTAATTGGATTGACTCCATGTAAAAAAAGAGTGATTATATTCAGGAATTGAATTTCGATTTTTGAGATCCAGAATGTCCGTTCGGATTTGACACCATGAAAAAGAGGTTTGAACCAAACCCCAACCTCTGCTCTTACATGGGGACCACCATGATCATTTTTTGCCAAAAGATGGTCCAATGCTTGAGAGAAAGACTTATTTTTCTCTGGATCCTTAGCAACATTTGATCTGAGAAATAGAGGAGACGGGAACTCATAGAACTCCAGTTTGTACCTTCGAGCTATTGAGGAAGTCCCCCTCTTCGTCTCGACACTCTTCCTGCCAGATCCTTGAGAACTGCAGAATTAAGGAGGCTTCAGTATCTTGTAGGTGTCCTCCCCCAAGACCTCTTTTGTCCCTGGGATTAACGCTGAGGATTACCTTTTGAACCTGACAGCAGAATGCCCCTGGCACAGGAGAAGGAGCTTTAAAACGAAAATACATTTACTCCTTTTCTTAAATGGCAAAAGGGGTACTTTTTCCACTAGAATTTCTTGGGATATATTATCAAAAAAACAAATAGCTGTTTCACTGCAAAAAGGAAGACTAGCCAGGAGCTTCTTGCATGGCACTTAGCGAAGGGCACAAGGCCAACCTAAGTATTCCAGGTAGTTGAATGTGATGACCATACTTTGGTCTAAGCAGGCTACCAACTGGTCTATCAAAAGCAGATCGTCTAGGTAAACGATAATCAATATACCTTGGGCCCTTAATATGGCTAGAGGAGGGGCCAGAAGCTTTGCAAACGCTCAAGGTACAGTAGCTAGACCGAAAAGCAGAGCTACAAACTGAAAATTAAGATTTTCTATCTTGAAAAGTAGATATTACTGGTGAGCAGGGAAGTAGGCACATGGAGGTATGCATCCTTGATTTCGATTGATGCCAGAAGAAGTTCTCCTCCTTGTAGGATGGAGACAACTGATTGGATTGACTCCATGCAAAAAAAAAAAAAAAAAAGAAGAGCAGATATTCAGGAACCGGTTTAGATCTTTGAGATCCAGTAAGGGTTTGACATCTTCATTCGGTTTTGGCGCCGTGAAAAAAGGTTTGAACAAAATCCCAACCCCTGCTCTTTCATGAGGACTATGATGATCAATTTTTTGCCAAAAGATGGTCCAATGCTTGAAAGAAAGACCTCTTTTTCTCCGGATCCTTAGGATCTGAGAAATTGAGGAGACATGAACTCTTGCAAATCCAGTTTGTACCCTGGAGCTATTGAAAAAGTCCCCCATCTGTCTCAACACTCTTCCTGCCAGACCCTTGAGAACTGCAGAAGTATTCCCCCTACTCAAGCGAGCGGGAGCGGCTCCTCAACAGGAAGCTTTAATATTTTGTAGGTTTACGCTCCCAAGACTTTTGTCCCTGGGGTCTATATCTTGAATTTTAACGGCGGAGGCCATCGCGACTGCCTGGAAGCTGATGCCCCTGGCACTAGAGAAGTTAAAATGAAATACGTGTTCTCCTTTTCTTGGAAAAGGGGTACCTTTTCCACTAAAAATTCTTTGGATGTATTACCCAAATCATCTCCAAACAGCCGTTTCACTGCAAAAAGGAAGACTAGCCAGGAGGTTCTTGCATGGCACTTAGCGAAGGCCTGAAGGATAGAATCTCTTATAGCGACTATTGCTAACATAAAGCTGTTAGTAGCTTGCCAGATCCTGGGCCTGCTGAACAGGATAACCTTGAGCACCTGTTTAACTGGTCTCTCAAGGATTGACCAATTACTGTTATCACAGGCTGAAACACTCAACCTGGCAAGAAAAAAGTGTTTTTAATAGGAATTCCAACTTTTTATCCATTGTATCCCTAAGCATTTGAGAATTGTCTGCCGGACAAGTCAAACTTTTATTCACAGAGGATATAGCAGCATCAATTGCTGGTATCCCCACCTTTAGTGAATTTTTTTTCCCCATAGGATAAATTGTGAAAAAACTTTTTAGGAGGAAAAAATGCTTATCTGGGTGATCTCACTCAGATACAAAAATCTTTTCCAGCAATGAATGGACAGGAAAGGCATGCACAGCTTGATGAGGCTTTAACAAATCCAAACACTCAGTTAAGGGTAGCATAAATGTAGAGCAAGCAAGAAAAGAAATCAGCAAGAAATTGCACCATCAATCTTACAGATTGTGAAGCTGATCACCCCGCATTTGACCTCCCAAAAAAGGAGTCATCAGCCTCACCACGGTCCCCTGAGGAAATACATCTTCTCCCGCCGCCAGTTCCTTAGTTTGAGGGTCCTGGGTAATGGAAGGGAACCTGTCGCATTTTGTCCTACACCGGAATGCGATTAAAGCCGCTAACCTTTTTTTCCAATCCTATCATGGTGGAGGAAAAAATACTTCTTTAGTAATATAGAGAGGGGCCGCAGTGTTCAAAACAGTTGCAAACATTTCATGGCCCTGATGCTCACTCTGACCAGCCACCCCCTCTCAGGGGAGGATGCCATTACAGAGATGAGTAGGCTTTCCAGAACTTGAGGGAGACCCTTTTAGCCCTTTTTTGGGAGTGTTTCAACCACCCCTTCTGACCTTAGCTTGATGCACAAATGCAGATGTACTACCAGAAGAAATCACATCCACTGCTTGAGCAATATTCCAGCAACTGCCGCTGCTATTAACACACAGCCTGATGCTTTTAGTAAATTTACTTTTTTTTCGGATCCGATTCCACAGTTTGCAATCCGATTCCACAGTTCGCACTGCATTCTGCGAACCAATTTAGGGGTGTCATTAACTTTATATTGACACCTGCAGAGGTTCGCAGAGAGCAGTGTGAACTGCCTTTGAGTCAGATGCAATGCGATGCAGTAACCCGCACAGGAATTGAGGCGGTTCCCGCATTGCGCCAGTGTGAACCAAGCCTTAATGACAACTATCCAACCAGGTTTCTAGTATTCTTGCTAAATCATAATCTTTGACAGTCATCAGCAATTATAATTTACCATTTTTAAGACATTTTGATATTTACTAGGATATGCATTTATTACATCATTATGATCCTGCTTACTCAGTATGTTAAATCAGTATACGTTTCATTCTGCAAAAACGGAGTAATGTCCATCACAGAAATGTTATGTCTATATTTCAAATTTCAGACCCAACCATATGGACCATACAACCATCTACAGGTAAGGAGGTACACTCCAAACATGCATTGTTGTTTAACCGCTTAAGGACCACCCCATAGCAGATATACTGCTATAGGGTTGCCCTTCTATGCAAAAGAATATATATATACGTGATTCTGCACTTCCGCTGGAGGCCCGCTTCTGCTGTGATTGTTCATAGCAGAAGTCGATTTGCGGGTGTTGGGCACTGTCCATCACCAGGCAGAGGCACATAAAATCCATCACGTTCCTGAGTAAAAGCAGTACACGTACTAAAACACCAGCTAAGCACACAGTTGACCCTTGGATCAGTTAGGGTCCGACTGTCCCCCGCAATATCGCAGTCCCGATATAAGTCATTGATCGCTACCATTACTAGTATATTTAAAAAAAAGTGTATGTACCATAGTTTGTGGATGCTATAACTTTTGTGTAAACCAATCAATATATGCTTATTGGGATTTTTTTACCAAAAATATGTAGCAGAATACATATTGACCTAAATGTATTAAGAGATTCGATTTTTTTCAATATGTTTAATGTTTATGTTTTATAGTTAGAAGTAGAAAATATTGTTTCTTTTTTCGAAATTGTCAGTCGTTTTTTTATTTATAGAGCAAAAATTTAAAACCGCAGAGGTGATAAAATACCACCAAAAGAAAGTGCTATTTGTGGGAAAAAATATATAAATTTCATTTGGGTACAGCATGCATGACTGCCTAATTGTCAGTTAACCACTTCAATACAGGGCACTTTCGCCCCCTTCCTTCCCAGCCCAATTTTCAGCTTTCAGCGCTCTAGCGCTTTCAGTGCCAATTGCGCAGTCATGCTACACTGTACCCAAATGAAATTTTTATCATTTTGTTCGCACAAATAGAGCTTTATTTTGGTGGTATTTATTCACGACTCCGTTTTTTATTTTTTGCGATATAAGCGCAAAAAAGCGGAAATTTGGAAAAAAAAAACAATATTTTCTTTTTTCTATTTTAAAAGAAATCCAATAAAATCTAATTTTGTCATAAATTTAAGCCAAAATGTATTCTGCTACATGTTTTTGGTAAAAAAAATTCCGTTAAGTGTATAATAATTGGTTTGTGTGATCACGGACATATGTACGCAAATGATCATGTACATATGTGTGCAGGTGATCACGTACATATGTGTGCAGATAATCATTGGGACATGTGATTTTAGTGGGACATATGTGGGGGACATGTTTTTATTATTAGTGACATGTGTTTTTATTATTTGGGGACATGTATGTTTTGGGGACATGTGTGGGGACATTGTGTTTATACTGTGTGGTGTGTTTACTGTGTGGTGATTTGTGTGTACACTAGACTAGTGATCAGTGAGTAAAAAGCTGTAAAAAACAGCTCATACTCACTGATCATCAACCGGCTGCAGCGATCTGCTCTCCTCTCCTCAGCGATGACTTCTGTGTGAGGAGAGGAGGAGCCGATTGCCTAGCAACCGGCTGTTTGTTTACATCACATGACGGCCGTGATTGGACACGGCTGTCATGTGATCAGGAGGGCCAATCACAGAGCCCTCCTGCCGATCTGAGATGCACCGTGTCCGGGTGACACGGGCGCATCGGGATCGCGCGCGCGCGCGCGATCCCGCTCCTCCTGATGGACGTTCCTGAACGTCCTATCAGGAGTAGATGGCTCCCACCCGGCCGTATATGTGCATTGGCCGGGTGGGAAGTGGTTAAAGTAACGCAGTGCTGAATTGCAAAAAATGGCCTGGTCATGGGGGGGTAAATCTTCCGGAGGTCAAGTGGTTAAACTATCACTTTTTGTTACAGACTATATAATTCCAAGTACGCTTTTAAGGTGCACTTATTAGATTTTGACACCCCTCCCCCCTCCCCCAGTATAAATAACTGCATATAGGTAGTTGAAAATTGTACCTGTAAGGAAAAAGTTTAAGATGGCTATGCATGAATTGAAATTTGGCAAGTTCAGCAGGGACCAGCTGACTTTTGATTCATGTATGGGCACTGTGGTTGTACAGAAGTCAATCTACCAATCGACTTCTTCACAACCACCGTGTTTGAACAGCGCTAAATACTGCATTTATAATCAGTGTATTCTGACAGCGGAGGAATCTCCCCACTGTCAGAATACAATAGCTCAGCGGCGAAGATTCCCCCATCCGCCTCAAATGTGTGGATGGTGAATTGGGTCTGTTTTTTTTTGTTTGAATGAAAAGAAACTGACTAATGTATGGGCTTGCTTACCTTACCCCCATCATTCACCCATGGCACCTAGGCGAGGGTGACGTCAGCCTGCTTCTAGAGAGATCCTTCATGAATACATACCCGTACTGAATTGGCATATCTACTTGCAAGATTTCAGGTACATATCCCCAGGAATATTTCCATTAAGATAATGAGATCGCTCCCTGCCATGCAAAACATTGTAATAAGGTAAATATATGTAGCGGCCATAACCCTTGCAGAGCGGCCTTGACTTATTGGGCTTACCAGATACCTTCTCTTGGCCTGCTCTTCCACGTTTAGGGGTTCCCAGGGTTGATACCCAACAACTTGAACACTGACACGGATAAAGTCCTTTTTAAAAAGGTTTTATTTTGCAGTAGTAACATCCAATAGCACAGTCTCTTATGGGAACAGAGGGCAGGGGTGAAGAACTCAGGCACCTTGAACTGCAAGTCTAGCAAAGTCTCTAATTCCACCCAGAGAGTAGCCACTCGCAGCTGGGTACTTCAAAGCTGAACAGATCTCTAGCCAGAGATCATGGCAGTCAGCACGTTGATTCAAAACTTGAAACAATCCTATGAACATGTACAAGTTGTAACTAAGGGTGAATGGGAACCTTTTTTCTCAGTACCCGGAACGTTCTCTGTCTCCTCAATAGTACTGGAAAAGCGTGAATTCGTCTATGTCCTTCCCAACTTTGTAACCAGGCACTTCTCAGGGTGCCACTTGTCAGCCCTCCTCCAAAGGGTCCTCCCCCGGTCACTTCCACGAGCTGTGGCGCCTCTCCAAGCCGAGAGCACACCCGGACACCTTGAATCCTCCCTCAGTTACTGCGCCTCGGACCAGCTGGTTCCGAGACTCAGGAACAGACGCATCCTTACCCCAGACCAGGCAGGTCTATTAGGGGCCTCTAACAGGAACATATTGCGGGATGTCGAATACCCCGTGACCGGGACCCTTCACGGGGCTACCCCCTTCCCAGACTCCCCAGTGGGGCCCGGCACTCCCACTGATTGGTTCAGAGAAGATTGATACTCAAAACGTCCAACCAGGCCTGCACCTCACCATTCACATGACCAGGCAGAACTTCTAACACAGCCCGGCCAGACTGATGTTAAGGCCAACCTATGTAATTAACCCTCAGAACCCTTACTGTTTTGAGGCAAAAACTAAATTTATATGCGGATGACATTTTGTCCAAAATGCCATCCGCTACACATATAACCTTTTTTCTTTACATGTATAGTCTTAAACTACCTATAGGCTGCAATTTTTACAGGGGAGGTGCCCAGCATTGTTTCCTTTAAAGATGAGATTTAGTTCATTGTTTAAACTACCTGTAAGGAAGTATATCCCATGTCCTGCAGGCTGATTGTTCCTGTAGAAATCTTCTTTCTAGTGCTGCAAAAGTTAATGGCTTCAGGTTTAACATTGCAATATATTAAAGAAGGTCAAGATGGGCGCCCGTCTTTTTCTGTCCTCTCCTCCATTGTATTGCTATCACAGAATGTAACATGTTCTGTAAGTAACGGAAGAGATACTGTCGTTCATCTGCCCAGGGTCCACACTACCATGGGACCCAGTGGGCCCATGGTTCCAGGCAGCATTTTAAGAGGGGCGGATCAAATGAGTGTGCAGTCTGAGCCGCTCTGTGTGTGATACTGTCATGTAATGTAACTGAATGCAGAGAGAGACCAGCTGTCAGAATTGAGTGTTGATGTCAGGGGTGGGCCTTCAAACATCAGCCAATGGGATGTGATTTGGGCGGTCTGCTACGTGTATGTCATTGGCTGGTGTTTGATAGCTGCTGGGTCCAGCCCACCCCGGACATCACCGCTGAATTTTGACAGCTGGTCTCTCTCTGATTGTAGTTACATTACATGTCAGTTTCACACATAGTTTCACTCAGCGTCAATATCGACACAGTGTGAGTCTCCCTCTCCTCTATCAGTGCCACCTGTCAATGCCAATCGTGCCACCTGCCAGTGCCAATCAGTGTCACCTGTCAGTGCCAGTGTTTCCAATTATTGCCACCTGTCAGTGCCAATCAGTGCCACCTGTCATTTCTATCTGTCAGTGCCAGTGTTTCCAATCAGTGCCACCTCTCAGTGCCAATCAGTGCTTCCAATCACTGCCATATGTCAGTGCCAATCAGTGTTACCTGTCAGTGCCAATCAGTGCTTCCAATCAGTGACACCTGTCAGTGCCAATCAGTGCTTCATATCAGTAAAACCTGTCAGTGCCAATCAGTGCCACCTACCAGTGCCAGTGATTCCAATCGGTGCCCATCAGTGCCACCTACCAGTGCCACTTATCAGTGCCACCTATCAGTGCCCATCAGTGCTGCCAATCAGTGCTGCCTATCAGTGCTAATCAGTGCTGCCAATCAGTGCCACCTATCAGTGCCAATTAGGGCCCATCAATGCTGCCTATCAGTGCCAATCAGTGCTGCCCAGTCAGTGCTGCCAATCAGTGCCAATCGGTGCTTTCTATTTGTGCCAATCAGTGCCAATCCTTGCTGCCTGTCAATGCTGCCAATCAGTGTACTGAGTGCAGGGATCGGGTGATGAACTCAGCAACCAGGCACATTGTTCATGGGGGGCCGGCCTGGTGGGGCACAAATGAAATCTGTTGATGTTTATTAATTCCACATTCCAATCTTTAGTATAATAGGTAATCACCACACTACTATTTACAATAAACTACTGGAGGTAAAATAACCTAACTTACTGATTAAGAACTTAAAGCGGAGGTCCACCCTAAAGTGGACCTTCCGCTCATCGGAACCCTCCCCCCCTCTGGTGCCACAATCGGCACCTTTCAGGGGGGAGGGGGGTGCAGTTACCTGGATAATCCAGGTAACTGCACCCACATTCCCGGGATAGCTCTCTGCGGAAAGGGGCGTAACTTACGCCCCTTTCCGCAAGTGCCCGCCCCTTCCCGCAAGTGCCCCGCTGCCTGCTGGAAAACGCACAGATCCCAGAGGCAGCGGGGAGCGTCCTTATTGCGCAGCGCGATTCGCGCATGCGCAGTAGGGAACCGGGAAATGAAGCCGAAAGGCTCCATTTCCTGATTCCCATACCCAAGATGGCGGCGGCAGGACCCGACAGGCGACCTAGAGATCGGCTTCGGGTGCCGACATCGCGGGTGCGCTGGACAGGTAAGTGTCACTATTTTAAAAGTCAGCAGCTGCAGTATTTGTAGCTGCTGGCTTTTAAAAAAAAAAAAAACGCGGAGTCCCGGTGGACTCCCGCTTTAACAATAATGGTGGAACCCTCTAATGTATGGAAAGCTCAATAAACTTCAATATTACCACAGTACCGGTCTCTGATATCCAACTTCACATATAATATACATAAAACTGAAAATAATGCCACATACACACGACTGGACTTTTCGACGGACTAGGTCTGACGGTCTTCCCAACGGACTTTCGGTGGAGGTTCGACGGACTTTCTGAATGAAATGGACTTGGCCACACACGATCGGACTAAGGTCATTCGAAAGTCCATTTGTTTTGAATGTAATGATGTAAACAGGACTAAACAAGGAAGTTCAATAGCCAATATAGTAGCCAATAGTAGTCAATAGCAGCTGAAAAAGTCAGCTGGAGCCCATACACGATCAAATTGTCCGACGGATTCCAGTCCGGTGGAAACCCCTCCTATAGATATTGGCTATAAAAAAATGTCTTCAACAGTTTAGGCCAATATGTATTCTGCTACATATTTTTGGTTAAAAAAAATCGCAATAAGCGTATATTGATTGGGTTGCATAAAAGTTACAGTGTCTACAAAATAGGAAATAGATTTATGGCATTTTTAATCAGATTTTATGATAAATTTAATTGTAGTTATCATGATATAAAATAATGAATGTGGGGGCCTTTTGGTGGGCGTAATATTTTTTTTGGGGGGGGGGGGGCAGCATTTCATTCTTGGGCCCAGGCAGCACAATGTCTTGGGTCAGCCCTGCATCTGCTTCTCCCCCATTTACAGAACCTATTCGATCCTGTGAAAACAATGCAATTGAGGAGAGGACAAAAGGTGGGGAGGCGCCCATCTTGACCTTTTTCAATGGAGTGTTCATTTTTACATCAAATTTCAATGTAGTTTTAGTCATAGTGTTTTGACCAAAATACCATTTTAGTTTTAGTCATATTTTAGTCATATGAATTGTTTTAGTTGTATTTTAGTCGACTAAAATCTCCAGTACATTTTAGTTGACTAAAATCTAATGGGTTTGTAATTGTAATGAGTTATTCAAGCATTTCTCTAGAATTGCTAAACTCAATATTTACTCCTGGAGTAAAAATCTAATAACATGTTATTATTTATGGTGTTAAGGTTTGAACATACACTACAGACACAGATTTAGCCGTTGTGATATACAGTATAATATAATATAATATATAATATCTTTATAAATAAAAAATATGATTCATAAACAAACAAAAATATTTATTTTGTGACAAACAACAATGTTCAACTTTAAAATATGGAAAAAAAAACAAAAAACTGTAAACTCTATTGGCTGTAATGCCATTGCACATTTTACCTACATTACCAACATTAACCACTTGCCGCCCGGCGTATAGCAGAATGACGGTGGGGCGGTGGTTCAGTTATCCTGACTAAACGTCATATGATGTCCTGCAATATAACAGCCACTGGGTGCCCGTGGGGGCATGCATCGCAGCGATCGGTGGTGCGGTGTGTCAGTCCGACACACCGCTACACCGATCTCGGTAAAGAGCCTCCGACGGAGGCTCTTTACCACGTGATCAACCATGTCCATCCACGGCTGATCACAATGTAAACAGGAAGAGCCGTTTATCAGCTGCTCTCCTGACTGCGACGGTCTGTGCTGTTTGTTTATCAGCGCAGCCCCCCTCGGATGCCGTGCAGGACCACCATCATGCCGCCCAGGACCACCAGGGTGGCAATCCACACTGGACCACCAGGTATGCCCCCCGTAGACCACCAGGGAAATGCAAATCTGTGCCAAGGCAGCTGACAATCAATGCCCAGGCAGCTGCCAATCAGGACCCCCAGCAGCAGCAGCAGCATTGAACCAAGACCTTCATCCCCAGATACGAGCAACAGGAAGGGATCCCCCGGGCCCCACTCGCTTAGTCAGCCTCAGTGCCTCAGCACCACAGCGAGCCTGACACCGTCAGCCGTGGGCAGTCTCACAGGACACATCGCGGCTTGGGCCTAACTCTGGTCAGTGCTGGCCCGCAGTCTCACCCCTCCATCCAGCCTTCTTAGCAGGCCCAGGCACACACTCCCACCAGACCCTACCCAGCCTCTACGAACGAGACCAGAGCAGCGCCGGGAACCCAAGAACTGGACAGCCCGCAGCTCTGGCCTAGCCTGGCCGCCATCTTGGTACACCCATACACGGCCACAGGACTTCTCCGGCCATCCGGAGCATATCCCCCGGACCCCCCAGCAGATTCTACCGGGACCTGGTCCCTTCTCCCTACCCCTACTAACCCCATCGTCCTGGGCACCAACCACAGCCACCATTGGTCGCCTCTGCTCTAGCTAGCTAGGCGAGGAAGACCGTGGCTGCAGCTGAGCCCCAGACAACCCCCCAGCTCACCCCACTTCTAATTGCAGCAGGCTGGCGTGCCTTTCCCATCCTAGAACACCGCCTCCCTTGCAACCGGACCTCACCACAGTGGCTGGGGTGACACAGCAAGCCAGGACTACCACAGCTCAGGCCCACCCCCGACGTCCGTCTCGATCCACCAGACGCAGCTGCATCACTGGTAAGTAGCTTAGGCCCCTTGCGCCCTGTTCTCCTTTCCTTAGCCCCACCTCCTCACCTCTCTTCTTCTCTGGACTGTCTCCTAGCAGGTAAGCTCTCGGGTCCCCCACCCCCCCAGCAGTTGATCCAGGGTCCTCCGGTGCGACCGCCTCCGGGGGTCAGGAAGGATTTTTTTCCCCCTACTGTAGCAATTGGCCAGCACAGTTAGGGTTTTTTTTCGCCTTACTCTGGATCAACAGGAGGGCGGTAGGTCAGCGGGCCCCCTTCATCGCAACCGGAACCATTCGCACCGTCATCAACACCTCAACACACCATAGCTGTCACCAGCAGTATTCATCAGGACCAGGAACTTCGCTACAAGCAGCGGTAGTTGGATCAGTCATTAATTCACGACTCAACTACGCAAACTCCCTCCACATAGGGTTACTCAAAGATCAACTTGCGTGCTTACAAATAGCCATAACACGTCGGCAAGACTTATAACAGGAAAAAAAACGCATTAGTAAGATCAACTTGCACGCTTAACAATAGCTAAAACACGGCCGCAAGACTGATAACAGGAAAAAACCTGCATCAGAATAATCACAGTCATCCTAGTACCACCAACTTCATCCTCTCGCCATGTGCAACTTCAAATACTCAGCGGAAGTATTCCACAGGCTAAGAAACACCACCTCAACATTACCAACCTCCGTTCAAAAAATCCTACGAAAAGAACAACTACTAAAAACCAACCTACAATCAACCATCAAACACAGGAAGATACCAACCCAACCACAACAATTAGCATGTGCCATGATCAACACCAGGTCTGCAGTCAAGCACAGACTAGAAGTACACGACTTCATCACCCAAAATAACATAGATTGCCTCTTCATCACGGAAAGCTGGCTAACACCCGACTGCAACACCATCCTAAGCGAATTGGTGCCTGAAAACTACAGGATCCTAACTGAGCATAGGAAAGGAAAAAAAGGAGGAGGCCTAGCAGTCATTTTTAAGTCTCACCTTGTGCTCATCAAACCAACTTTACAGAACACCATTCACATACTACTATGCTACAGACCACCAGGACCAAAGACAGACCACCAGGACCAAAGACGAATCCTTACACTCCTCACTGAATTAATTTCAATACACACCCTAAAAACCAAAGACCTTCTGGTACTTGGGGACATTAACCTTTGGGCAAACTCTACCCAAGACCCTATTGCAACTGCCTGCATCAACCAACTGGAAGAACTAGGTCTCCAACAACTGATAAAGGCTCCCACACATGGTTCAGGACACACGCTGGATCTCATCTTCAATAAAAACATGGACATCAACGTACTCAACAACGTACCACTACCATGGATGGACACCACGCTATCAAATTTAAAATCACCACTAACACCACCCTCCAAAAACTACACTCTGAAATCTTCAAAACCAATCAAAATAGTAACATTGAATTTAAGCCACTCAACGGAACATACACTCAACTCCCTAAACAAGGCATTAGTTCAAACAGCAGACTCAGTAGCTCCAAAACACAGAACACTCATCCGGAAAAAAAACTTGGGATGGTTTAATCGGCCTTAAACCGCCCTCGGGAGCTTTTCAAAATAGTCGCTCATTCGATGAACCCTACATGCTTAGAGCGCCCAGCAAACGAAACCCAAAATTGACAACATCTGAAAAACAATTCACCAAAAAAAAAAAAAAAAAACCAAGCCCATTCAACCAAAGTAAAAAGAAGATATCGACACGAACATCCCACAATCACCGAAGTTTTCTCTGACTCCAATCACCACGTACACCACCAAAAACATCATCCGCCTCACAGAAGTAGCAGGAGTCATAGATTCCGATCTACAATGGTCCTCATCCTTCTTAGGAAATCGTTCTCAGACAGTGAAACTAGTCGCATTCACCTCTGAAACCCGGGCAATCCGCTCTGTATCTCGGCGGCGCCATTTTTAAATGGCAAGCCTGCAATGACACTGACAAGGCTGCAAATGACTGACAAGGCTGCAATGCAAGGCTGCAAATGACTGACAAGGCTGCAATGCAAGGCTGCAAATGACTGACAAGGCTGCAAATGACTGACAAGGATGCAAATAACTGACACGGCTGCAATGCAAGGCTGCAAATGACACTGACAAGGATGCGTTGCATTGATGGGCATTTAAATGTAAGTTTTTTTCCTTAAACTTTCCTCCTAAAAGTTTTTTTCCTTAAAATTACCTCCTAAACTTGGTGTGCGTTATACGCCTGCGTGTGTTATATGCCGATAAATACGGTAAACCCTGATGGGTTTTTCTTCCTTTCTTCTTACCTGCAAAGTAAAGGCATAGTGTGCTAGTAGTGTGCTAGTATACTTACCTGCAAACGAAGCCCACGCCATCCACGCTGGAGGCCGCATCCATCTTCGACAGTTTTCTTCCGGGGCCACGGACTCCAGCTGCGTAACTGGCCTCAGCCGCGTGACCATACTCTCGCACATGGGCATGGGAGCTGTCGGTCACGGAACATGCTCCCGAAGAAACTGCATGGGCGGCCATTCCTTCAGAGCGCAATCATTGATGACATCATCAGCACAGTATATAGCAAATATGTCCTAAATGAAGCACGTTTAGGACATATTTACAGTACCTATAGGTAAGCCTTATTCTAGGCTTACCTACAATATAGGTATAAATTACACAGGAAGGTTTACAACCTCTTTAAATATGAAGAAAAAAAACAAGAAAAGCCTTTTTCTTATTTATTTTTCAGCAGTTTAGTAGATGCCCCCTACTTATTCTTTATTACTTTATTATTATTTACTTTATTCTTTCATATTCTTTAGTAGTGCACTGTTAATAGTGATGTCAAATTTTGATTTAGTTTTAGTCATTATCTTTTGACTAAAATGCCATTTAAGTTTTAGTCTTATTTTAGTCATCTGTATTGTTTTAGTTTTAGGCTCGGTTTCCACTAGTGCGACTTATCATGCGACTTGGGACTGCAAAGTCGCATGACAAGTCGTTCCCCATGATTTCCTATGAGTACCGTTATTATCTGTGTGACTTCAAAGTAGTCCCTGGACTACTATGGTCCCACTTTGATGCGACTTGAGGTCCATAGACCTCAAAAATACACAGGCATTGTTTCCAGTCGCATCAAAGTTGCATCAAAATCGTGCGACTTTCAGGTCGCAATAGAGGAAACCTAGCCTTAATCGTATTTTAGTCGACACAAAAACTTTCTTTGACAAAATGAACACTGCTTCAATGTACATCACTGTTAGACCCAAAGCTATTAACCCCCACAGCACCAAAAGGGCATATTTCATTACAGGTAAATTAATTATGTGACTGGAAAAAAAAAAAAACTAAAATTCAACTTAAATTTGCAAATTATAAGGCCAATGCAGGATACTAATAAAGTACATGTGAAGGCATTTTTTTTGTTTAGTTTTGGATAAAGTGGGGAAGGTTTAGAACCTCTGTCAAGTCGATATTGCTGTCTGTGTCCTCACTGGGAATATTCATCTCCTATGCTTGTCTGGCTGACCACTGTCAGTAAGCAGGAAAATGTTTTAAAATACAAACTTTAAGGCTGGGTTCACACCAGTGCGAATTGGATGCGGGTTTTCCCTGCATCCAATTCGCATGTCAGAAGATTGTGACCAGCTCTCTATGGAGCTGGTTCCCACATCTCCAGAGCGCCTCCGGTGAGAATTGCACAGGAGTCCTGTGCGTCTTCTGGTCCATTTCAGGTCAGAATTTAGCCAAATATTCGGGCTAAAATCGGACCTAAAACAGTGAATGGGGACGCACTGGACCAATGCTGTGAGCCTCTCCGTACTGTGGTGTGAACCCAGCCTTATGCCGCGTACACACGATCAAACATTCCGACAACAAAATCCGATGGACGTTGGCTCAAACTTGGCTTGCATACACACTGTCACACATGTTGTGGGAAATTCCAAATGCCAAGAACATGATGACGTGCGATAAGCCGAGAAAATTGAAGTTCAATAGCCAGTGCGGCTATTCTGCTTGATTCCGAGCATGTGTAGAACTTTGTGCATCGGAATTGTGTACACACATTCGGAATTTCCGACAACGGATTTTGTTGTCAGAAAATTTGAGATTCCAGATCTCAAATTTTGTGTGTCGGAAATTCTGATGGAAAATGTCCGAGCCTACACACGGTCAGGATTTCCAACAAAAAGCTCCCATCGAACATTTTCCGTTGGAAAATCCGACCGTGTGTACGAGGCATTAGGGTTGTCACAGGAGAAAGATATGAGGGGAAAATCCTCCAATGGGGACACATGTTCCAGTGACGGCTAAGACGAGAAATCCTTTCACTTTGGTGATATTTCCTCTCATTTCCAGCTGCCTTTTCAGGATAGGAAGTGAAAGGAAATCTCTCCCAGGTATGCAGAAAATATCTTAATATGGGTTTTGAATTCCCCAGCAACTTTTTGTATCTTTCTGAGATCTCTGAGGCAAGATTTGCGCTTCATTTATAATAATTTATATCTCCAGCAACCCGCCCATATAAAAATAACGTTGACCCTTCCTTAAATTATTTGGACATTCTACAATACAAATAATATTAAGAATATACATTTTCCATTGTCTGTGGCAGGTAGGGAAACTGGGGATTTTGGGGCAGTTGTCCCAACCTTGCAGTTTCCAAGAGGCAGAAGCCAGCTTGTAATTTAACTTGTGAGAATTCTGAAGAACACATGCACAGTCAGCTTAAACTTTTATTACCTGTCATTATCTTTTAGATGCCTCATGTTGGTGCCATGTATGGATTTGGCCTTCCACATTACTCACAAATGATCCAGATGCAACAAGCATTATCTCGGCAACCTCATCCATGGCTGCCACACCTTCCACAAAACAAAGAGACGGCTCGCCCTCAAATGCCACAATCCCATATAAAGCAGCAATTTCCACAGCTTCCGTCTCTTCCGCTGCCACAGCCAAATCCCAACTATCAACATGTAACACAACAACCTCTACAACTACCTCCAGCACCTGAATCTCAGGCTCCTCAGGTAACCACAGAAACAGAATATACAGTATATATTAAACCTACAAATTAATACAGTAGTTTAGTAAATAACCCTTTAAGGGTAATAAATTCATTATTCCAAGGTTTGGATCCAAGGCTTAGGCTGTAGATCAAGATTAAAGTATATTTCAAACCAAACTTTTAAACCAAATATGCTGTTACACACATTTCTGTACTGTGACAGCACTTACAGTGCCTTGCGAAAGTATTCAGCCCCCTTGAATTTTTCAACCTTTTGCCACATTTCAGGCTTCAAACATAAAGATATAAAATTTTTATTTTTTGTGAAGAATCACCAACAAGTGGGACACAATTGTGAAGTGGAACAAAATCTATTGGATTTTTGAAACTTTTTTAACTAATAAAAAAATGAAAAGTGGGGAGTGCAAAATTATTCGGCCCCCTTGCGTTAATACTTTGTAGAGCCACCTTTTGCTGCGATTACAGCTGCAAGTCGCTTGGGGTATGTCTCTATCAGTTTTGCACATCGAGAGACTGAAATTCTTGCCCATTCTTCCTTGCAAAACAGCTCGAGCTCAGTGAGGTTGGATGGAGAGCATTTGTGAACAGCAGTTTTCAGCTCTTTCCACAGATTCTCGATTGGATTCAGGTCTGGACTTTGACTTGGCCATTCTAACACCTGGATACGTTTATTTGTGAACCATTCCTTTGTAGATTTTGCTGTATGTTTGGGATCATTGTCTTGTTGGAAGATAAATCTCCGTCCCAGTTTCAGGTCTTTTGCAGACTCCAACAGGTTTTCATCCAGAATGGTCCTGTATTTGGCTGCATCCATCTTCCCCTCAATTTTAACCATCTTCCCTGTCCCTGCTGAAGAAAAGCAGGCCCAAACCATGATGCTGCCACCACCATGTTTGACAGTGGGGATGGTGTGTTGAGGGTGATGAGCTGTGTTGCTTTTACGCCAAACATATAATTTTGCATTGTGGGCAAAAAGTTTGATTTTGGTTTCATCTGACCAGAGCACCTTCTTCCACATGTTTGGTGTGTCTCCCAGATGGCTTGTGGCAAACTTTAGACAAGACTTTTTATGGATATCTTTGAGAAATGGCTTTCTTCTTGCCACTCTTCCATAAAGGCCAGATTTGTGCAGTGTACGACTGATTGTTGTCCTATGGACAGACTCTCCCACCTCAGCTGTAGTTCTCTGCAGTTCATCCAGAGTGATCATGGGCCTCTTGGCTGCATCTCTGATCAGTCTTCTCCTTGTCTGAGCTGAAAGTTTAGTGGGACGGCCAGGTCTTGGTAGATTTGCAGTGGTCTGATACTCCTTCCATTTCAAAATGATCGCTTGCACAGTGCTCCTTGGGATGTTTAAAGCTTGGGAAATCTTTTTGTATCCAAATCCGGCTTTAAACTTCTCCACAACAGTATTACGGACCTGCCTGGTGTGTTCCTTGGTCTTCATGATGCTCTCTGCGCTTTCAACAGAACCCTGAGACTATCACAGAGCAGGTGCATTTATACAGAGACTTGATTACACACAGGTGGATTCTATTTATCACCATCAGTCATTTAGGACAACATTGGATCATTCAGAGATCCTCGCTGAACTTCTGGAGTGAGTTTGCTGCACTGAAAGTAAAGGGGCCGAATAATTTTGCACGCACTACTTTTCAGTTTTTTATTTGCTAAAAAAGTTTAAAATATCCAATAGATTTCGTTCCACTTTACAATTGTGTCCCACTTGTTGGTGATTCTTCACAAAAAATAAAAATTGCATATCTTTATGTTTGAAGCCTGAAATGTGGCAAAAGTTGGAAAAGTTCAAGGGGGCCGAATACTTTCGCAAGGCACTGTAAGTGGTATTAAAGCCAAAAGCAAACATGCATTATATTGCAGCTTACCCATTCTTAGTTGTGATGGCTGCATTTGTTTTCTTTTTTAGGCTTTCTTTCCTATATTTTCACTTGGTGATCTTGCTAGTAGGTCTGGTGTTTTTCAAAAGAACAAGCTCTCTTGCAGATGTAGCAGTTAGAGGGATGAGACAAACCATTTAACACTGACAGGGTGCTTATAATGATCAGCTTTTTTATTTATGTAAAACCTTTATCCTAAAAGGAAAAGCAACTGTTGCTGTAACTGCTTATAAAGAGTTAGCTGGAGTTTTGGTTTAAATTGTTATGCCACGTACAAACGATCAGAGTTTTTCGTCTGGAAAATCTTGGATGGTTTTTCTGACGAAATTCCGCTCAAGTGTGGCTTGCATACACACAGTCACACCAAAGTTCTCTGAACTTTCGACCGTCAAGAACACAGTGATGTACAACACTACGACGACCCAAGAAAATGAAGTTAAATGCTTCCGAGCATGCGTTGAACTGTTTCCGAGCATGTGTAGGAATTTTGAGAGTCGGAATTGCTACAAATGATAAGAATTTCTGATCTGAACTTTTTCCCTCAGAAAAATAGAGAACCTGCGCTCAATCTTTTGCTGGCGGCAATTCCGCCAGCAAAAGTCCAATGGAGCATACACATGGTCGGAATTTCCAACTAAAAGCTCTCATCAGACTTTTGCTGGCGGGATTTCTGATCATGTGTACGGGGCTTAAGTGTAGCTAAATCTGTTGCATCTTAGCCCTTGTACACACGGTCGGACATTCCGACGGAAAATGTCCGATCAGACCGTGTTGTCGGATAATCTGACCGTGTGGGGGCTTCATCTGACTTTTTCCGTCAGAATGTCCGACCAACAAAGTTTGAGAGCTGGATATAAAATTTTCCGACAACATGATCCGATCGGACTCTGTCCAATCGTTTGTAGAGAATTCCTATCGGACAAAGTGCCACGCATGCTCAGATCAAATTCCTAGACCAAAGCTATTGGCTACTAGTCTGAACGTAGTCCCTTCGTAACTAAAAAAAAAGTCATCACATTACGAACGATCGGATTTTCCGACAACTTTGTCTGACCGTGTGTATGCAACACCAGTTTCGGACAAAATCCGTCAGAAAAAATCAGACGGATTTTATTGTCGGAATGTCCGACCGTGTGTACAAGGGCTAACACTCTCCTCCCCTCCTGCCAGACTGATCATGCTGCTGTCCCAAGGTGCCCCCTGTGCTCATTCAACCAGAGTTGTGTTACTAGCCAGATCTCTAAGTGAAAATAGAGGGAGACAAAAAAGAAAATGAATGCAGCTACCACATTGATTGGTAAGCTGCAATATATTATATTTTTTGTTTTCGGTTTAATACTGCTTTAAGCTGGCCACACACCGGCTCCTAATTAACAGGCCAAATTCAATTGGTGGGTGGCCCTGACAGCACACCTATGCCCAACAGCCTTTGATTGAAAAATGAAAGGGGCCGGAGCAGAAAATTGTCACCCAAACAGCACCCGTATCCATGCATGCACTAGTCAGGTATTCTGATGTAATAGCTTCAGCATAAGATCTGTTTATCCTTGCTGTTCAGTTTAGATGATGGAATCTGTTATTTTTCTTTTGTTCAGCCTGAACTGAATACATCAATGCATGTATAACCAGCTTTCCTGACAGGCTCCATGGCAGTATACATGTGGGTTAGCCTCGCTTCCATAACTACCCTATAGAACACTTCTCCCATAAATCTTTGCTCTGGGCTACCAGCCGTGTTTCTTTTTTGTACTCCTCTGTAGGACCAAGTCGTTGGTCCTCCTACCTGAAGACGACGCCCCTGCAATCAGGATCGGCCAAACAACACACTGTCATTTCCTACGATAAGCCTTGACTGTTAAGCAGGGTATGGAGTGTATGAGCAGAGTAGCGCAAGTAGAGCTGAAAGCCTGGCCAATGGCTGGCAAGCGCGCATGGTTCAAATTGCCTAGCTGTTAGCAGGCGTCCATTATTTGCCACAAAAGTCTGGTGTGTGTGTGTGTGTGTGTGTGTGTGTGTGTGTGTGTGTGTGTGTGTGTGTGTGTGTGTGTGTGTGTGTGTGTGTGTGTGTGTGTGTGTGTGCGTGTGTGTGCGTGTGTGTGCGCGTGTGTATGTATGGGTGTTCCTCTCAGCCCAGGCAATTGCGCAGTGGAGTGGTGAGCTAATTTAACACTTCCATGGCAGCAGTGTTTGTTTTTATATGTGGTAACTGTTTTTACCTTGCTTTTTCTCCCTGTGTCGTTTTTTCCCTTGTGCATGGCCACTGGTTCCTCCTGTATTCCAGCCGCCGCACTCTCTCCCCTTCAGTGTCTGGCGTATGCATAGACCTAGAACAAAAATGAGACCAGGCTTCGCATATGCACGCGAGCATCTTATGCCTGGTGCCAGCGGTGACATCACACAGCGGCTCTTTTAAAACTGTGGGGAAGCCTGCATATACGGCAACTTCCTTAGGTCTCTGATATGGCTTTCCCAGGTAAGGGGCCTGTTCTGGGGCAACTTATGGATCTCCTCTGTCTCCAGCTGACTGGCTTCTTCCTTGCAGTGTCCTGAGCATTAGATGGCATGGAGCCTTCACTGCCCCCCGGTGGCCAGCCCTCTCACAGCAGGTATGCTTCTGGGGACCCCCCTGTGTTTGCCTGCTGGGGGGGAGGAGAGTGGGTTCTAAGTACTTGGCTTAATCAATCTTTTTCTTGTTCTCTCTTCTGTTTTTTTCTCTCTTATTTATCTCCACAGCCCTTCTAGGTCTAAGGAACAGCACAGTTCCCGCAGAAGAAGCAGTTCTTCTAAATCACACCACCGACACTCTTTCTCCAGGTCCAGGCACCACAGATCTCCCTCTGGTTTCAGACACCGCAGTTGAGATCCTCCTCACCCCCCCTCATCCTGCCCCAGAAGGGAGACAGAGAAATTGTGTTGGGGAGTAGGGAGGGCCCGGGTTCCTGCTGGCAAGTCCCTACATGTGCACTGTTTTTTTAAAGCAGCGGATGAGAGAGAGGGTGCAGACCAGCACCTTGAGTCCTTAGTCAAGGGGGTCGTGAGAGAATCCCTGCAGGAGAGGAAGTCTCATCAGCCTTGCGACCCCGGAGTCACTACGCTCTTCAACAGGAGAAGGGAAGGCCTACGACACATGGGAATCCTTCCAGCCAAGCTGCCTATCCGCTCCTCCCTCAGTGAATCAGAAGTAGAGGATTCTGGAATGGACTTTGAGTATGCCCTGGCTCCCTCTTTGGTGAAAGCAGTAAGGGAAGCCTTGAATCGGGAAGATCCTATAACTTTTCATCTGAAGCAGAGAAAATTCTTCAAACAGCTTAATAAGGAGCGCCAGTATTTCCCCTTTCTCACTGAAGTGGGCGACATCATCTCTGATAAGTGGGGCAAAATGGACAAGAAGAGTTCCATGCAATCTAAAATCCTTAAGCTATACCCCTTCAGGGAGCAAGAGGTTAAGCATCTCAAATCGGCCCCTTTCGTGGATGCAGCACCGATGAGGTTGCAAGACACGGTCTTCTTTAAAGATCCCTTGGAAAGGAGAATTGATTCCGATCTGAAGCAGGTCAACCTAACAGCAGGCATGGCCTGCAAGCTGATCTTAACCTTCGCTGCAGTATCAAAAGCTATTGAATCCTGGTCAGACAGCGTTGATGAAACTCTGAGGCATCTCTAGTAAGGTGGCCAGAAGCTCACCTGTCCAAGAACTCAGACTGGCCTCCGCTATTCTTGGGGAGGCATCTATTGATGTTATCCGTCTTGTAGCTTGAGTTATTCTGTCGACGGTGACAGCTCGACGTGCCTTGTGACCCCAACCATGGTTGGCTGACCCAGCCTCTAAGCGGTTTGGTGCTGAATCCCATTTGAGGGTACCTCCCTCTTCGGCAACCAGCTAGACAATGCCATATTCTGGGCCACGGGAGGTCGAGGCTCCTCCCTCAGGATCGGCGTTTACAGGGCCAGAGACGCTCTTTTCCGAGAAGACAGAATACTGATCACGCAAGAGAGGCATGCAGTTCCAGGCCAGGTCGGGAGTTTCAAGAATCTGGAAAGCTAGACAATCTTCATTTAAGAAACCCGCAAAGGATGGTTCTTCCGCCAACCAGGATTCCACTAAGTCCTTTTGAGATTGGGCCCTCTCAGGCATGTCAGATGGGGTCTCGTCTTCTCCACTTTCACCGCGTCTGGTCGGCCTCAATTCAGGACTTCTAAACCGTCAAAGCGGTTTCCTCAGGTCACACCTGGGTCTTCAGCAGCCCCCCCCCCCCCTTAGGCTCAGATTCATTCCCATGACTTCCATGTTTAGAAGAAAAAAAGCAGATCCTATTAGCCTACGTAAGCTCTTTGTTGGATCAAGGCGCAGCCATTCCTGTTCCGGATGGCAAATGAGACAAAGGCATGTATTCTCCCCTGTTCATGTTCATCTCAACCATTTCATCCAAAAAGAAAAGTTAAAGATGAAGTCTTTACTTACGATCCAGCAGTTGGTCCATCCAGGAGACTGGTTGGTGTCAATCGAAAGACGCCTACTTCCACGTTCTGGTGGCAGCGGACTTTCAACAATTTCTTTGCTTTGCAATAGGCAAACAGCACTTACAATTCACCTGTCTCCCCTTCGGTCTAACAACATCACCTCATGTCTTCTCCAAACTCTTGTTTGCTGTTGCGGCTTTGCTCCGAGTCAAAGGGGTTTATCTTCATCACTACCTAGACAACCTCCTTCTGCTAGCTCATAACAAAAGTCAACTTTTAGAGTACAGGAGCCTGGTCATCTCCACTCGTCAGGAGTTCAGGTGGCTTCTGAATATAGAGAAGTGAGCTCACTTTGTGTACAAGTATCTGCCATCTCAGCATTTATAGGAGTTTCATGGGCTAATTACTCCCTTGTTCGCCAGTTTTTTAAAGGTACTATCAGGCTTAGGCCTCAAAGGAAGCCAAGGTTCCCCAGGTGAGATCTCCCTCTTGTTCTGGATTTCCATTCTAAGCTCGGATCAGATCCTGACAAACCTCTCTCAGTGAAAGATCTTACACTCAAGACCACCTTCCTGGTGGCTGTTACTTCAGCTAAAAGAGTGTCTAAAAGCAGAAACCTGGGTTCAAAGGAGCCTTTTATAACTTTTTTTCCAGACAGAGCAGTGTTAATTTCCATGCTGGGGTCAAATCCTAAAGTGACCACAATTTTTCATGAAAATCAAGAAATTGTGCTTCCCACCTTTAAGTCAATGTAAATTCAAGATGTCCACCTCCTTAAAGTGGGACACACTCTTAAACAATACCCGGATGTCACGGCTCCCTTTAGACAATCTAATTTTTTTTCATCCTTCTCCACGGGAAAAACAAAGGAGTGCGGGCTTCGGTTAGATCCATTGCTGCATGGATTGTACAGACCATTCAAAGGGCTTATAAAATGAAGGGCTTGGCTCCTCCAGAAGCAATGACAGCACACTCAACTCGGAGTATCTCAACCTCTTGGGCAGCTTCCCGACATGTTGCTCCTGAAATAATCTGTAGAGCGGCTTTCTGGTCTTCTATCAACACATTTATATCTCACTACTGTGTTGAACGAGCTGCCTTATCATCTGTTAATTTTGGTTTGCAAGTACTGTTGGTTGACTGTGTTTTTCTTTGCTCATCATTTGTCCACCCGGATGTGTATTGCAGGATATTTCCCACACGTATGTTACCATGGAGCTTGTCAGGAAAACAGAAAATTTCAAATACTTACCGTAATTATCCTTTCCTGATAGGCTCCATGGCAGCAGGAGTCGCCTCCCAATGCTTGGAGTAGGCTAGTTATGAAACACAGCTGGTAGCCCAGAGCAAAGATTTATGGGAAAAGTGTCCTATAGGGTAGTTATGGAGGCGGGGCTAACCCACACATATGCTGTCATGGAGCCTATCAGGAAAGGAAAATTACAGTAAGTATTTGATAGGAAATGTTCTGTTTTACTTCATTCCTCTACAGGGTATTTAAAACATATCTATTTATTCTGGATCTTGCGATCAGAAGATGGCAGAAAAATCCTGCAAAAAAAGTGCATATATTGGCACATAAAGTACTGTAATTGTTTATGTGTGTAAACCTGTGCACATTGTAACAAACATAAGAATCATTTTTTTAATAGATGGAATGGATTTATGTACATACACAGGTACAATATATGTGTAAATTACACAAAAAACACTAGCCTTAAACACAGGATTTGGCCAATAAATTAGGGAATGGCTTAGAGCTGGGAAAAAACAGTTTAAAGTTATTGTAAAGGTTCCATTTTATTTTTTAATAATAAAGATTACATTTAATAATTATTATTCTTACCTGCTCTGTGCAATAGTTTTGCAAAGAGCAGTCCCGATTCTCCTCTTTTGGGGTCCTCCGCAGCACCCTCTGCATCTCCTCCCCATAGCAAGCAATTTTCTATGGGGCACTTGTATGGGCCTAATCTCTTGTCAAATTTGTTTATTGAAATTTTATAAATCAGGGAACAGGTTCAATAGCAATACAGGAATATACCATAGTAAGGTACAGTATAACATTATAATATGAGAAAAGATAAAGTCGTCTCTTACTTTAATCAAAAAATTGTCAACTCAGAGACATTTCCTATAGTGTTAAGAAAGCAAACATGTCTAAACATAGATTATGACAGAATAATGGAATCTCAATAAAATTATAATTTGAGAATATCTAACGTTTTTAATAAAAGAAGTGTTAAGGAATTATCTCTCTCATATTTCAAGTAAGAGGGTGTTCCAATGGTTAATAACGTCATAGAAACATGAAATATAATTAAAAGAGATGCTATATGAACCTGATGAAGAGAAAGAAGTATAATGCCGCGTACACACGGGCGGACTGTATGGCGTACTTAGTTCGTCATGCAATCCGACGGACAGTCCGTCGTACTTTCGACTGAACGGACTTGACCACACACGGATGCACAAACAGTCCGTCGAAAGCTTGCGCGATGACGTGTACAGCACGTACGATGGGACTAGAAATAGGAAGTCCAATACACAGCAAAGCACCCTTCCGCCGTGTAAATCCTTTCTGGGCATGCGCCATTCTTAGTCCGTCGAACTAGCATACTGACAAGCGGATTGTCCGCTGAAACCAAAGTACGACGGACAGAATTTCGAAAAATCCGAAATTCTTAGTACGCCGGACTGCACGCTGAAAAAGTCCGCTGAAGCCCACACACGAGCGGACTGTCCGCTGAAATGTGTTTCGACGGATTAAGTACGCCATACAGTCCGCCCGTGTGTACACGGCATACGAAAGGAAAAAGAAAGGTAGGATAGCAAAAGGGTTAGAAAACAAAGGAAAGAGGAGAAAGGAAAGGAGATGAAAGGGAAGGGATCTCCGGGATAAGGCGTGTTTTCAACCATATATTAAATATGAGAAAATTAAAATGCATGAGAAATTTATCCAGGCATCAATAAGGTTGCGTATGGGCTTAATCTCAAGCCAGGCTGTGTGCATCTACTGACACACACAGCGTGGCTCCACCCTGCCCCCTGATCCCTCCTCACAGGATTTAATTGACAGCAGCAGGAGCCAATGGTGCCTCTGAGTCCAGTGAGGAGTGAGAGAGCAACGTATTAGTAGGTTACTGAATCATGCGCTTGGAAGCTTGTTTTATGCAGAAAATACTTTACTTTCATGGAGGATTATCAATGCATATCTTACAGGAAACAGGACAATACAAGTACATATATTGAGGAAAGACAAGCACTTAATACACATACATACACATTATAACACTGCAGTGCCACCTACTGGATAGCAAGATATAATGTATGTATATATATATATATATATATATATATATATATATATATATATAGTCACATTAGAAAAGCTAATTTACATTACATGTTGTTGTTCTTCCAATACAACGTTGCTATTCAAAGGCACACTGGTGGATCAAGATTGGGCTCAGGTAAGGCCGCGTACACACGGGCGGACTGTTCGCCCAACCTTGTCCGCTGAACAGTGTTTGGGCGGACAGTCCGCTCGTGTGTGGGCTTTCAGCGGACAGTTTCAGCGGACAGTTGGACGGACAAAGTCTTTCGGAAATTCCGAAAAACTGTCCGCTGAAACTGTGTTTGAGCGAACAGTCCGCCCGTGTGTGGGCCTGTCCGCTGTACTTTCGAAATGAGCGGACTGTTCCCGCTCGGAAAGTCCGCCCATTTCGAGCGCGTGTACAGGTAGGCGGGGCCCGCGAATGAGACATCGCGGGCTCCGCCGCCTGGAATGGGCTTAAAGGGGAACCCCAACGCCGAAAAAAATCGGCGTGGGGGTTCCCCCAAAGTCCACACCAGACCCTTGTCCGAGCACGCTACCCGGCCGGCCAGGAAAGGGGGGCGAGCGAGCGCGCCCCCCCCTCCTGAGCCGTACCAGGCCGCGTGCCCTCAACATGGGGGGGTGCCTTGGGGAAGGGGGGGCCGTGCGGCCCCCCACCCCAAAGCACCTTGTCCCCATGTTGATGAGGACAAGGGCCTCTTCCCGACAACCCTGGCCGTTGGTTGTCGGGGTCTGCGGGCGGGGGGCTTATCGGAATCCGGGAGCCCCCTTTAAGAAGGGGGCCCCCGGATACCGGCCCCCCACCCTATGTGAATGAGTATGGGGTACAATGTACCCCTACCCATTCACCTGTGAAATAAAGTACAAAAAAAAACACAACACAGGGAAAAAATATTTTATTGCACAGCTCCGGGGGGGTCTTCCGTCTTCGGGGGTCTTCTCGCCGGACTCCTCCGCTATCTGTGTGTAGCTCTTTTACTAGCGGAGGAGTCCGGCTTTCTTCCTCCCCGCCGCCGGCCTCTTCTCCCGACTTCGGGGGTCTTGTCCCCCTCTTCGGTTCTTCTGCCGGGCCACCGCGCCTTCTTGTAGCTCTTTTACAGGCGGTGGCCCGGTCTTCTGTCGCCGCTGCCTTCCGTTCTTCTGTCGCCGCCTTCGGTTCTTCTGCCGGGCCACCGCGCCTTCTTGTAGCTCTTTTACAGGCGGTGGCCCGGTCTTCTGTCGCCGCTGTCGCCGCTGTCGTCGCCGCCGCCTTCCGTTCTTCTTCTTGTTCTTCTTCTTGTTCTCCTGGAGATGTTGACTCGACGAGCTCTCCGGCCGGAATGCCAGAGCCGCGCTGTGCGGTCACTTATATAGTGACAATGGGGCGGTGTCACATGGTATATGTCACATGGGTTGGTCACATGGGTTGATGTCACATGGGGACTATGACATCGTAAGGGGGCGGGGTCACCATGTGACCAACCCATGTGACATATACCATGTGACACCGCCCCATTGTCACTATATAAGTGACCGCACAGCGCGGCTCTGGCATTCCGGCCGGAGAGCTCGTCGAGTCAACATCTCCAGGAGAACAAGAAGAAGAACAAGAAGAAGAACGGAAGGCGGCGGCGACGACAGCGGCGACAGCGGCGACAGAAGACCGGGCCACCGCCTGTAAAAGAGCTACAAGAAGGCGCGGTGGCCCGGCAGAAGAACCGAAGGCGGCGACAGAAGAACGGAAGGCAGCGGCGACAGAAGACCGGGCCACCGCCTGTAAAAGAGCTACAAGAAGGCGCGGTGGCCCGGCAGAAGAACCGAAGAGGGGGACAAGACCCCCGAAGTCGGGAGAAGAGGCCGGCGGCGGGGAGGAAGAAAGCCGGACTCCTCCGCTAGTAAAAGAGCTACACACAGATAGCGGAGGAGTCCGGCGAGAAGACCCCCGAAGACGGAAGACCCCCCCGGAGCTGTGCAATAAAATATTTTTTCCCTGTGTTGTGTTTTTTTTTGTACTTTATTTCACAGGTGAATGGGTAGGGGTACATTGTACCCCATACTCATTCACATAGGGTGGGGGGCCGGTATCCGGGGGCCCCCTTCTTAAAGGGGGCTCCCGGATTCCGATAAGCCCCCCGCCCGCAGACCCCGACAACCAACGGCCAGGGTTGTCGGGAAGAGGCCCTTGTCCTCATCAACATGGGGACAAGGTGCTTTGGGGTGGGGGGCCGCGCGGCCCCCCCTTCCCCAAGGCACCCCCCCATGTTGAGGGCACGCGGCCTGGTACGGCTCAGGAGGGGGGGCGCGCTCGCTCGCCCCCCTTTCCTGGCCGGCCGGGTAGCGTGCTCGGACAAGGGTCTGGTGTGGACTTTGGGGGAACCCCCACGCCGATTTTTTTCGGCGTTGGGGTTCCCCTTTAAGCCCATTCCAGGCGGCGGAGCCCGCGACGTCTCCTTCGCGGGCCCCGCCTACCTGTACACGCGCTCGAAATGGGCGGATTTGCCTCCGCCTTACGTGGGCGAGTCCGTTCATTTCAAAAGTTGAGCGGACTGTTTGGCAAACAGTTCGTTGAAACAGTCCGCTCGTGTGTGGGCAAGTCCGCTCATGCAAATTTTGAGCGGACTGTTTGCCGAAACTGTTTGCCGGACAAGGTTGGGCGAACAGTCCGCGCGTGTGTACGCGGCCTAAGTGTCTTGGGGGGGCTGCGGGGAGCTGATTATGGAAGGTTTTTTTTTTATCTTAATGCAAAGAATGCATTAAAGTTAAAAGAAAAAAAAAACCCTGCCTTTAAAACCATTTTAATCATAACCTAGGCAGAGACAAGGTTTCAGGCACAGCCTGGGCCTAACTTTAATGAGTATCACAGGAACAAACTTGAAAACTAACAAATAACATAAATCACATATGGAATTTACTGCTCTTGCACAAAAACAAACAACATGACAAATAGCTATGATTTATGGGTAATATACATTGCTACGTAGAACATAAAACGTAGCTTAATTATTTCTGTTAGGAAAATAAATCTTACTCATCAATTTTAACCATGAAGCATTTTTGCATGTTGAGGCTTAATATATGTATGTTGTTTTTTTCAGATGTTTCCTCCGTTTTTAAATCCGATGAACCCATTCTGGCCACAGGTGTGTGAGTTAACGAATACATAATATTTTCTGTTTAAACAAGACAACAAATATCATGCATTTAAAGATGCAAGGTCCAAGGATATTGTGTTTTTTATAAAAATAAAAATAAATCACTGTCCATTTAGCTTAACCTGTATTATGTATTAGTGCATTGTAATAGGGTTCCAGAGATGCTTGTTAATGTTTTCAGTGTCTGACAATGATAATCTTTCAGTTTAAAAATTATGCAAAAATTTTAATGTAGCAGAACGTCCCATTATTATTTAGATGCAAGCGCAGGCTTCTCTTTTTTTTTGAGAAAAGTTTTTATTGTGCACATGAAGGATACTCAACAGTACATTCAGATAGGTGTTACATCAACATTATTAAACAGCAATCACACATCAGTGTCAATAACATTGCAAATATCAATCTTCCCTAGCTGAGCCATTCAGATCTCCGATTCTATCCCACAATGGAGTATATATATATATTTTTATATATATATAAAATTAAACAACCAGGTAATAAAAAACAAGAACCAGTAGAGAAAAGATAACACCCCCCCCCAACCTTTGCCCCCCAGGGAGAGAACACACTGTGTCTCTCTACTCCAAGGGGACAAGCTCTATTCCATGCGCAGCTGCGGCATGCAGCAATCTATATGTGATTGCTGCATGCCGCAGCTGCGCATAGCGAAAAAGGTCTTAGGTACTCCAAATAATTCCCTTAATAGTACAGAGACGGTCGTCCTGACAAATATGGTGTAAGTACTTTATGCTATATTTTGCTTAGGTCTTCTGCCCATCAGATAATTTCAAAAACTCCCCTAAACATCTAGTACACCATAAGGGGCTATTTGGCGATAGCCACAAGGGTTCATCTTTCCGTCTCCGGGAGAACAGGTGAAATACTTTCCCAGGAAGTGCCAGGACTGATCCCACCTTCCTCCTCGGAATCACCTTCCAGTACAATATATTCTGCAGAGTTTCTTGTGTAGCACTGGCCCCCGAAGGAGCTGCTGGTTTTATTGGGCTTACCGCTACCTTCTTGACTGCTTCTCCGTCTGTGGAAACTGACACTGAATCTTCTTTCGGGTTATTTATTTGAAACAGAAACAGAGTCTTTTGATAAGGGTAGAGGGTCAGGGGTAAGTTCAGGTACTTTAGGCTGCAAAAAATGAAAAGTCTCTGAAAAATCCAGAGAATAGCAACCGTTTCACAGCAGGATTTTACAACCCCTGGATAGACCTCCTCTTACTAGGCCTAGCAGTCAGTAGGGTGTTAAGTAAAGTCTCTGCCACAGACTTGAGCGTAGAATATTTGAAAAAGTCTCTGCCACAGACTTGAGCGTTACTGAGGGACATAGACAAATTCAAAGAGCTATCATACGGTACCAGTATCTCTCAGCCGATCCGGTGATACCGTATGAGTGTAGATCCATGTAGTGTCCTTCAACTAAGCCTCCAGGCTCCTTCAGAGAAGCCAGCCTTGCGCATGGCCTTCTCCTGAAGAGTCCTCCCCTGGGGTTTCTCCAGTTGCTGGGCCTCTGATGAGACGGCGCCAGACCACCTTTGGATCAATAGGCCCTGAAATCCATTCAGGCCTGTCCCTGCAGTTGCATTGCCTCAGGCTAGCCAGCCCCGAGACTTGAAATGCATGGTCCCGCACCCCAGGCCAGGAGGGCCATGGGGCTGGTCAGGAGGACAGAACCAAACAGACAGAAAACTCTGGAACAGAACCCCAAAGCACATGATGTTGGTACCTTAAATACCACCTCCCAGAATGCGCAGCAGGAGAAAACTCCTACTGGGCTGGTTCCAAAAGAACAGTGGCAGTCAATACACCCAGCTAGTCTGCGTTTTTACTCTTGCTGGCAGTGACAGCGACACCTGTGGTCAAGGAGAACCCAGTGCAACCCAGCTAGACTGGCACTGAAACCATAAATTTTGAAAATTAGCCCCAAAACCCAACTGTGGTTTCAGGAAAATTAACTTTGAAAAAACCATAGCGCCTGTTTGTCAGGAGCCAGCACTACACTTGTGAGGTGGCAACTGCTGCCTCCAACAAGGTACTGGCATTGGGCATCTGTGGGAAAAGTCGCCAGTGCAAAAAGGATAGCTGCGAGGCCATAAAATAGGAATGCAAATCAGGAAGGGCCATCCCTCCCATTGTAACTGGCAACTTTAATACTAAAGATACTCTGGGGGCTTTGGAACCCCACAAAAATCCCACAATAATGGAGTCAATGTGCCTGAAGACCTGTAGTGTCACAAAAAACAGGGAATTCAAGAGGATATAAAGAAACTTGGGTAAAAAGATAATTTGAACAGGTTTATCCGTCCTATCAAGGTGATCTGTAAATTCGGACATTTCTGCACTCCACGGAGTCAAAGGCCTTCTTCGTATCTAAGGAGGCTACTATTCTAGTCCCGGAGTTGTTGCGGGCAGTCTGGAGGTTCACAAAGAGTCTCCTGATGTTCATCTGTGCACACCTTCCCTGGATAAATCCGGACTGCATGTATGGATATGGGCATAGCTTTCGTGACCAAGGTGGAGACCCCCCTCGCATAGGAGGAGTAGCTGGCATGAAAAGCCCCTGCAATATGAGCCCGCTTTAGTGAGAGAACCCTGGAGCCCTGGAGATGGATTTTCCTGAAGTAGTATTAGGTGTGGTTTATACTTTTTGATATAATCAAAGATCAATGAGGGTTTAAATTTGGAGTTGAGGCCCCTGAAATTCCAGGCCAAAATCTTAAGATTTACCTCCATGACAGAGAGATATGAAGTAGGGGGTTCCCTCCCCCTCCAAGATATAGCGAGCCAGAGAATCTGGGCTCCAGGTTCCTCCCTCCACATATACAGTGCATAGTAGCAATGGCATTGGGAAGGACCCAATTCAATCACACCAAATGTAGACAATTCCAACCAGATACAGACATGTAATCCCCAACAAAGAGAACACCCCAACTTCCCCCGCACCCAGACCCAACTTGCAAGGCACTTTTGTTCCCATAACCTTAGTTCAAAATAGGTAACAGTGATGCGATTTAAAACTGTCACATATAACACGTCACCCAAAGGCAACCATCCCCTACCGTAGGTCAAAAGACAGTTCTGTCAAAAACAGAAAAAAAAATACAAAAGAAAAAACTACTTGAATTTTGGAGTGCCGAGAGCAGTCTGCAAACTCAGCATATAGTACAGGCACATGCCAGCGGCAGTCCCAATATTATCAAAGACCTTCCGTGTCAGCACTGCAGGGAAAGGTTACATGTCAGTAAAAAATGTAACATATAATCCAGGGAGAAGGTCTCCCAAAGATGGAAAATCAACACTCAGAAAACTCAAAAAAATTGTTTTCCTCTTCTTAAAAAATAGACAGGAGGAAAATTATCATTTATGGGTGGCAGAGGTATCAAGGGAGACAGACAGATAGGCCATCGCTGTCATCTCCATTACTCTCCCACCCATTGCTTTCTCCACACGACTGTATCAGGGTGGTTGGGAAGAGGCTCTATCCCTCTGGCAGCCATGAGTATCCAGCCACTCTGAGGCTTCAGTAGGATTAGTGAAAAAATACGTTTTCCCATTTTTTCACTATGCACAGCTTGGCGGGATACAACATATTGTAGATCAGGTTGAGATCCCTTAATCTTTTCTTAATGGGTTGAAAAAAAGGCCCCCTGGCCCCTTTCTGGGTGGCCGCTGAAAAGTCAGGACAGATCGATATTCGATATCCATCGCACGTCAACTCCGGGCCGGTTCTTGCCCCTCACAGAATATTCTCCCGGTCACGGAAGTACAGCGCTTTTGCTATCATAGACCTGGGGGGGGGCTCCTTTTAGAGGAGCCCGTCATGGGTTATGGTGTGCCCTTTCAATGGAAAACATTTTTGTGAAAGTGTCAGGAGCCATGTGTTCAATCAGCCATTTCTCTAGAAATTCCTCAGGGTGCTTCTCCTCCGCTCCCTCAGGAAATCCCACCAAACTTATATTGTTCCGCCTCATGAGGTCCTCCATGTGCCCCATCTTTAAAGTGTATTCAGATAAAGTCTTTTTTGTCACCTGGGCAGCTGTGTCCAAAGGCCTGACAGTATCCTCCAGGGAAGCAATGCGGCGGTCATTAGCCTGCGCCTTTTCCCTCAACTTCTGAATGTCATGTTTCATGAAGAAGAACTCCATTCTAAGCTCCTCAAAGTGGTCAATCAGCTTAATCTGGCAGCCCTGTATGGCAGCCATGATCTGGGTCAGGGATGGCTCTTCCTTCCCCTCCACCTTACTGTCTGCTCTGGCCCTGCGGTCTCTCAATCTGTCCAGAGATCTCCCCCTCCTCAGCACTTCCTCCCTCTGAGGCTTAGGACTCACCTTGTCTGGGAGGGAGATGGCTGCTGCGAAGCTTCCATGGATCTCTGGAGCAGCGGTAATTCCTCCTCCTCTTGTGCTCCGGCGCCATTTTGAGAGCCCCATGTGAACTGCACCAGCCGTTCTCCTGGCGTTTTTGGCAAGGAGGTCCACATTTTACCATCCCTGGAGGTTCCCGAAGGGTCCCTGCACACATCCCCAGCAATACTATGCCAAATTCTAGTGCCTCTGGCCCAGGATCACAGCAGGATTACCGGTCTGCAGACGGAGATCTGGTCCTGCACTCCTCATATGCCGCGTGCTGGCTCCGCCAAGTGCAGGCTTCTTTAACTCTTTTCCCACAATCCCCTGTGCTCCTGGACACACCCAGGGGATATAAGTTTCCAGGTTTCCTGCCCTCAGCAGCTCAGAGAGACTGCAACGCATAAGGCTGAGGTAGTCAGGAATGTGTTCTGCAGGTGTATGGTCCGCCACTGTGGTACCAGCACCAAGATTCCTCCAGCCACTCGTCTGGGATACCAGCTATATGATTTCTCCAGCTGTTTATCTATGTTGTCAGACCTACCCTTGACTGCATGGCGTTGGACACTGTCTGTGAGGATAAAAATCTAGAGCCCTGACTGAGCCACAGAGACATTGCTTTTAAGAACTCATGTTTGCACAGCTTCATTATCTGTCTAAAATTGTTCTGTACACAGTTTGAGTACTCTTTGCCTGGTTGTCTTCTGAATTTTACTCTGCACCTGTCTGGTAAACTTCAGGTGTGGACAATTCTATATCCAGTTACTCTTGGCGTTTACAAACAGGATCAGCTAATTCAGACAATGATGATGGGAGTGGCACCACAGCAGCACCCGGTTTTGATACTGTGGAGGACGGGATTTCTGCTGCAACAACATCCCAATTACACGGGTCAGAAATGTAATTGTCTGGGTCAAAAGTTTACTAGTCTTCTCCAATCATATAGGATCTCACCCGCCCAGCAGGCAAAACTAGCCATTAACTCCTTAGAAGGGGATGCAAGAAGGCTAATTCAGCATCATACAGCAAAATATCAGGATTTTCTTGACAAGGTGATAATCACAAGTGGTGCACAGTGAAGTGGTAACATTAGGGAAGCTTTGGGCCCACTTCATCAGCAGAGAACAGAAGAACTCACTCTTCAATATATGGTACTGCAAAATATAGCTGCAGACAAATGCCATAGGGAAAGGGGCCAAGAGGGTAATGTGAATAGCTCAAGGAGTAGGTTATGGATGGACTGATGTCTGGCAAGGTTGGAAAGACCTGGCAAACTGAAGTTTCTTGAATGGAGAGAGGTAGCCATAACTTGTTAGAAGCAGGAACATACAGAATTGGACAAACCCATGACTGTTGTAGGGAAAGAAAACTGACAGACCCACCTGCCTCTGAACCAACAGTTTCATGGTGGGAGTGGCCACCTGGAAACTAACAGAAGAGATGGTTTAGCTCTAGACAGGGTTAGTTGCATTAAAGTGCAGACAGGAATATTCCTCATAGGGGCAAAGTGGGGATGCCCCCATTGGAGAAGGCAAGATGGGCAAGGTCACCATCCCCATGTCGGCTGTTCATTCAGTTGGGCTATCTCCAGAGAGACTGCCCCACACATGCACAGTGCAAGCCATTCAACTAAAACCCCCTACTGCCAGGATTCAAGCAGTGGGGCAACAAAGTGGAATAAGACCCCATCCTAAAACTAAAGATGTGTATGAATAAGTTAAAGTGATATAAATCCCTGACATGAATAGGGAAAGCCCTGAGTAGCTCTCAGGTGAACCGCATCCATGCACTAGTAAAATATAACTGAGCAGAGATACAAAGTGGTTGTCCTCTTGTACAGGCAATACATTACAGCCGAGGACAAGTCCTAGAAAAAAATCAATGCTATTACCAGAAACCCAGAAACTGTGCGATGGTACACTGTACCACAAAATATTGATCCCCATGACTCTTCAGTACCTGTCGTAATGTTAAGGGCTTGGGCCCTCTCGGTGGCAGAAAGAATTCACATGGAAGCTGGACACGGGTGTGTCCACAAAATGATCCCCTGGTTCAAGAGACAAGCCGTGCATGCGGGTCTGGTCCATTTGGTTGAAATAGTCTGCTGACACTGTGTGGCCTGTTTAGTGTTTCAGGGTCTTGCCAATCTTCTTGTAGCCTAGGCCATCTTTAGGTAGAGCAACGATTCTTTGCCATGAGGTGTCATGTTAAACTTCCAGTGACCAGAAAGAGAGAGTGAGAGCGATAACACCAAATTTAACACACCTGCTCCCCATTCACACCTGAGACCTTGTAACACTAACAAGTCACATGACACCAGGGAGCAAAAATGGCAAATTGGGCCCCATTTGGACATTTTCACTTAGGGGTGTACTCACTTTTGTTGCCAGCAGTTTAGAAATGAATGGCTGTGTTTTGGGTTATTTTGAGGGGACAGCAAAGAGGTCCTTGGAGTTGTCCTAGCATATTCTAGGTGTGCCAGTCTATGATATCCAGAAAGCAGGAACTCAAGAAAAACTGTGATACTTACACTGTAACCTCCTCAAACACATCAAGAACCACAAAGAAGTCTAAGGGGGCTTTAGAAGAATCTGCCCAAGTTCATGATCCACAGACCTGCTGGCCACCAGGGGTTTGGTGGTGGCTTACTGTTCTTCCACCATTATCTTCAACAACCCCTGGGAAAAGCTATAGTTCCTGATATTACTATACAGCACTCTGGTCATCCAACACAAGTGAACCACAATACCCTGACATGCCTGAAGACATGGACATGTTGCCTCTTCTTTCACATCCCAGAGAGATTTCTTTCCCTTATGCTGCTGTTGCTCTGTCTTTGTTGTTATTGCATGTCATTGTGCATTTTTTGCATCTAGAATCTATCAGTCCATCTACCTCAGTATTAGTCAGCATGTCCTGTTCCTGGTTGGCAAGTACCCCAGCGGTTAGCATCCTGCTACTGAATGAGTGTGGACAGCACAGTAGAATCTTTTTACCTTGCTATATCTAAATATGTTCTGCCAAGCTGTTAGGCTAGACAGACTCTTTGCTGTCTAGCTTAGTCTCTCATTGTGCCTTATTTTTACAACTATGCATAGTATCTTTTGTATGGCTCTATGCCAAACTTTTCATGTTGAAAATTAGATAATACACATTGATTGAACCATAACTGAACCATAACGTTATGAAGCTAACTCATTAATTATAAATACTGTTATTGTTCTGGGGCTTTATGAGGAAACCCTTATATTATAGTTACAGCACCCAATCTCTTTCTTTTGTGTACTCTATTGTGTGTGATTTGTTATGTAGATACAGGTGTGCATGTCCTCTTGTGTACATTAACTGCCTCTTGTCCCAAAAGATGGAACTTAGACCCCTAAGGCGCTTCCAGAGACCTAAATTTGGTAGACTCTCTGAAGGCTTTGTGCAGGCAAGGACAGTATGTTCAAGTGGGGTACAGTAGCCTCTTCCTCACTATGTTCAGAATCAGGCACAGTCTCCTGTAACCCCTTTTTCCACAATACACTAGTTTCCCATAATACCACCAGGGGGATAAAAGTTCCCTGTTTTCCCACCCTCAGCACCTCAGAGACTGTACCAGGTGAAGCAGAGGTGGTAAGGCATGCGATCTGCAGCAAAAGGTACAGTCATTCAGTGTTAGTCTGAGTGTGCGGGCAGCCGAGCAGGAGCCCAGTACTATGCAGTTTCCAAGGAGGCCCCAGCCACTGATTATTACTGATTAGCAGTATATATATATATATATATATATATATATATATATATATATATATACACACACACACAAATATTTTTCCTTTTATTTCTATTTTAAACTGAATGGGTTTTTGTACAAGGTGAGGGTTAACATATACTTTAAGGGCTAGAAGCAGTTATGGTAAACCTTATTGTCGGTTACGTTATGATTATGGATATGAGAGAGGTCAGAAAGGTGCTTATGGAATTTCCCTTTTTAACTGCACCAAAAAGCCTCAAACTAAACAATACCAGTACTGGGCACTCAGAGTTAGCCATAGCAGTATACAACATTTTATAATCAGGTAACATTTCAAACAATCACAGATAAAAATATTAGTTATAGATTTTAATTTATCAGCACACATTTTCATCTACCTGGAGATCTGTAGACATGGTCTGTTGGTGGTCCTCAAGGTGTACAGTTGGGGGAAAAAAGTATCTGTATTTAGAGTTATATATAATAAAATAAAGCTGACCATACATCAAACAGTTGATTTGGCCAAACTCAGGACAGCGCTATAGACTAGCTAGAGCAATTCCAGCTACTGTGAAGAGTTGTGCCACTAATCAGGTGATTCTGAATGAATCCTCTATTCATAGAATTCTAAAAAAAAAAATCCAGAATGTAAAGCAAATGTAGGCTGGGCAGATGAATGACAGAATCTGCCTCCTCCAATCCCAGAACATTCTGCATTCTGAGAAAACAAATACTAGGAGTTCTATGAATGGAGGAAATGGGTGAAAGCGAAGGGCAAGTGGTACTACTCTTTCACGCTCACAGAGGCTGATATGCAGAAACAATTTGTAGTATGCAGCAGCAAGCCGGATATGGGACACACTTAAATTAGAGGCAAGTTATGTTCTTGGTGCTGCATAGCAAAAAAATAAATTAAAAATATAAAGAATTTGCAAACTTTAGCTTTAAACACTTTAAACTTTGATATTTTGATGTCATATTCCAAAATACCACAAAATACTTGAAAATCTGAAAATCAATCTAGCATTAACAGCGCTCTCTCAGTACAAATACATACTGTATGCTTAAAATTCCTTGACTGAAATATCAAATCCATACATGAATAATGATGTGTGCCCACTAGCAACAGAACATACAAGTGAATACACATAGGAACATTAAGAAACAGTTCTTAGATGCTAAAAGGTTGATAGCATGCATCCACTCCAGGGTGAGGAAACAGAAAGAATCTCTTCTAATGCTGTCACCACTACATCGCCTGTACTTCACACCTATGGTAATAGACTCACCACAAGGTCTAATGAGACAAGCCTTGTATCACCAATCTGGAGCTAAATTATTCCCATGACACTCGGTAATATATAAAAGAAAAGGGAACATGGAACATAGCGTAATCCTGTACAAAATTTTACTTCTGAGCTTTCCCCAAGATAAAAAATGCGCTTACAAGATAAAAGATAACAATTCACATTGATCCAATACAGCAAACATTGCACAGTCAGCCTGTGTACTCTCACCGCTTCCAAGGATAACCCACCCGCGGTGATGACAGGGGTGAGTCACAAAACCCTGTCAGTCAGAAAGAACCGCGTGGTCACGCCCTAATGCGTTTCATCATCACATCTTCATCAGAGGATGTGGCCACGCAGCACGGCTCAATACTTTTTTTATAGAGGCATCAAGGTATATCAACCCTGCAGACACTCCAATAAGTCACAACAGTTGAAATCACCGCTGCCAGTGATCAACTAAACACGAGACGAAATACATGCAATAAGACACCTTTCAAATCTAATTACGATCGAAAAGGAACATAGCTCTCTGCTCACTTAATTGACACATTGGGGTCAAAGTACAGTGTAGCTTATCCCAAAGATCTCTTATCCATTGTATTTCTCACTGCATGCATACCGGCCCGTAAATTACCCATACCTGATCTCAAAATTGAATGAACACATTAATCATTACATATCGAAAATGTAAGTCTCAAATAAATATTTGCACGGGTACCCAGAAAAAACACATGTCCGGCTTAACATACAAACATATCACATACATCAGAAAAAACACAGAAATTAATAAAATATGATTAAAATAGAATAAAACTACAATAACATTACATAAATAGTAGGACGTTCTTAAACATTAAAAAATCACTGGTAAAACAATTTAAGTCCAGCTCCACATTCATTTCATTGGGCTTCAATGTGTTAGTGAGAAAAAATTGAAAATTTATATCAAATACTTACCGTAATTTTCCTTTCCTGATGGGCTCCATGGCAGCATACGTGTGGGTTAGCCCCGCCTCCATAATTACCCAATAGGACCTCTACTCCCATAAATCTTTGCTCCAAGCTGCTATCCGTGTTCCGTAACTAGCCTACTCCAACATTTGGGAGGGAACTCCTGCTGCCATGGAGCCCATCAGGAAAGGAAAATTACGGTAAGTATTTGATATAAATTTTCCATTTTCCTGACAGGCTCCATGGCAGCATACGTGTGGGAAATAACTCGCCAAACACACCCGGGTGGGCTAAAAATGTTGAGCAAAGAAACTAGAATTTTATTTTTCATTGTCCACTGACAATACTTGTAAACCAAAATTAACAGAAGAAAGCGCAGCTGGCTCTACACAATAATGGGAAACAAAAGTATTAATTGAAGACCAGGAAGCTGCTCTACAGATAACTTCTGGTGCGACATGTCGAACTGCTGCCCAAGAGGTCGAGATGCCCCGAGTTGAATGAGCCGTCACTGCCTCAGGAGGAACCATGCCCTTTGCCTTGTATGCCCTTTGAATCGTTTGGACCACCCAAGATGAGATTGATCTTACTGATGCTCGCATCCCTTTATTTTTGCCATGGAGAAGGACAAAAAGAAAGTCTGTTCGTCTGAACGAGGCTGTAGCATCCAGATATTGTTTCAAGGTGCGACCAACATCCAGGGGATGAATCTCTTGGTTGTCTGACATTCTAAATGTAGGTAGCACGATCTCCTGATTTTCATGAAATACTGATGTAACTTTTGGATTTGACCCAAGCATAGGGATCAGGACCACTCTGTCCGGAAAGAAAGTTAGAAATGGTTCAACGGACCCAAGATTTCTAATTTCCGACACTTTTTTTGGCTGAAGTTATTGCCACCAGAAACACCGTCTTGATAGTGAGATCTCCTAAAGACAGGGGAGCATCCAAACCTTTCCCAAGATCAGAAAGAAAGTCCAATACTAACGGAAGGTCCCATTTGGGAAACCTGGGCCTCTTTTGAGGCCTAAGCCTGATGGCTCATTTAAAGAATTGTTGAATTAAGGTATGATTCGCCCACGAAACTCCTGTAAAGGCTGAAATGTCTGAAACTTGTACTCTAAGAGAACTAACTGCCAGAGACAAGTCTAACCCTGACTGAAGGAAAGACAAGATATCTTGAACTGCCGGAGAATTATATGAATTTGACCTAGAAGACATGTGGCCCATAAACCTGGTCCATATACGTTCATACACTTTATTGGTACTCTTCCGTCTGGCACTAAGAAGGGTTGGAATCGCTTCTTCTGGGCAACCCAGAGCTTCTAGCCTTCCCCTCTCAAGAACCATGCCCTGAGGTGTAGACAGGATGGGCACTGGTGTAACAGTGTGCCCTGAGACAGTAGATCTGGCCTGAGAGGCAGGGGAACTGGATCCTGATAGCTGAGGAGCAACAGCAGAGGAAACCAAGGCCTGTTGGGCCAGAATGGTATTATCGCAATGATCTCCACCTTCTCCCCTCTGAGCCTCCGAAGGAACTGTAGGATTACAGGAACTGGAGGGAAGGCGTAGGCTCTCTGGAACTTCCAACAATCCGTGAGAGCATCTATCCCGAATGCCTGAGGATCCCTGAACCTCGAGTAGTATCTGTGCATCTTGCGATTGTACGGCGAAGCGAACAGATCGACCTCTGGAGATACTCCCAGAGTAAGAAGCCACTCGAAGACATCCCTGTGAAGGGACCACTCGTTGTCTATTTTGACCCTTGACAGAAAATCTGCTTGAACATTCTGGACCCCTGGGATGTATACAGCAGAAATGTTGACCACATTCTTCTGAGCCCAGTTCATTATCGGTTCTACTTCTCGTAATAGAGACCAACTGCGAGTCCCTCCTTGTTTCTTTATATAGGCCACCGCAGTTGTGTTGTCCAGTCTTAACATTACAGACGACCCTGCCACCAGATGGCGAAATGCTATGAGTGCTTGAAAGGCTGCTCTTAACTCCAGGATGTTGGAGACCACACACCGCGACGGGAACGACCACCTTCCTTGAGCTACTTCCGTATGGCAATGAGCGCCCCAACCTTTGTTGCTGGCATCTGAGGTTACTATTACCCAGGAAATGGGGACTATCCAATGATGGTTGCGTAGATTCTTCCCTTGAAGCCACCAGAGGAGAGACATCCTCATCGCTGGTGTAAGGAGTATGCGCTGTGTTTGATTGGACGAGTCCCACTGTTGCAGAAACCCTTTCTGGAAGGGACGAGTGTGCCACTGGGCCCACTTCACCATAGGGATGGTGGCCGTCATTGTGCCGATCACTTTCAAGCATTGTAGAGCCGAAAGATGAGGTGATTCCCAAGCCTTGTGAATCCTGTCCCGGATCACACTGATTTTTTCCTCCGGCAGAGAGATAGTGCCTTTTAATGTGTCGAACTGAGCCCCTAGAAACACGATCACTTGAGTTGGAACCAGATGGCTCTTCTCTAGGTTCAGGAGCCAACCAAACGTCTGTAGAGTGGAGATGACTAAACTCTTGTGTTCCAGAATTTGATCTCTGTCCTGAGATAATAGGAGCAAATCGTCCAGATAATGATGCAGACGAACTCCTTTGGCTCGTATAAGAGCTACTATCGCTAGGAGTACCTTGGAGAAGACCCGAGGAGATGTTGTCAACCCGAATGGGAGACAGGTAAACTGGAGGTGTTGATCGCCAACTGCGAAACAGAGAAATTGCTGGAAATCCCTTGCTACTGGCACGTGAAAGTATGCGTCCTTCAAATCGATTGAGATTAACCAATCCCCTAGCTGCACCGACTGTTGGATTGTAAGAAGAGACTCCATTTTGAACTTTTCCTTGCGAATGAAGGAATTGAGGAGGGTCAAATCTATCACCGGCCTCCATGCGCCGTTTCTTTTCTGAACCATAAACAGAGGAGAATACATGCCTTCGCCACGTTCGTCTTCTGGCACGGGCACGGCTGCGCCTTGATCCAGCAAACAACTTATGTAGGTCAATAGGACCTGTTTCTTTTCCTCTGAGCCTGGAATTGTTGTGGGAATGAACCTTAATCTCGGAGTGTTGATGAAAGTCCACTTGTGACCCGAGGAAACCGTATTGACGGTCCAATAATCTTGAATTGAGGCCGCCCAAACATGTCGGTAGTGAAGAAGGCGAGCCCCCACCTGACATGTTTGAGCGGGCCCAATTTCAAAAAGATTTGGTAGAATCTTGATTACCTGCGGAAGCCCCCTTTGAGGTTTTCTTAAGGGAGGATTGTCTGGACCTCCAAGATCTAGAGAACTCCCTGCCGGGTCTATAACTGCGCGCTTCTCTAGCGCGATCCGAGGTCTGCCTTCTTGGAAAAATACGTTTTTGGGTTTGAAGACGTCTGTCTTGAGGGAGGAACCCAGACCTCCCACCTGTGGCCCGGGATATGGCGCTATCTAATTTATTACCAAACAAGGAGGTTCCCTCAAATGGTATACGACACCATGCCTGCTTAGATGTTGGATCCGCCAACCAGGGACGGAGCCACAAAGCACGGCGTGCCGAGACTGCTGCCAACATAGCCCGAGACAGAAGGCGGGTAATGTCAATAGATGCCTCCCCCAAAAAGGCTGATGCCATTCTGATCTCCTGAATAGGAGAGTCTTTAGCCGTATTCACTGAGATACCTCTCAAGAACTCTTCAACATTGTCGGCCCATGTTTCAATAGCCTTTGAGACTGCGGCTAAAGCCAAAGTTGGTTTACAAGCCATCCCTGAAGTTAGATAAATTCTTTTCAGATCTGAGTCAATTCTTCTCTCTAACGGATCTTTGAAAGATACTGTGTCTTCCAAAGGGAGAGTCACGTATTTGACTAAACGCATAAGTGCTGCGTCTACCAGAGGAGCTGATTCAAGGTGCTTCACATCATCCTCCTTAAAGGGGTACAATTTAGACACCTTTGATTGCATGGAGCTCTTCCTATCAATCTTGCTCCACTCTTCAGTAATGATTTCTCCCAATTCAGATAGGAAAGGAAAATGTTGCCGTTCCTTTTGAGTTGTTTGAAAAACTTTCTTTGTTTGGGGAGGGGAGATGTAGTGGGTTCTTCCCATTTTAAAGCTTCTTTCACTGCCTTGACAAGAGCAGGTACTAAAGCATAATCAAATCCTACTCCTGGATCCTCTGGATCCGATTCGCTGTCAGACAAGAGCACAGAGTGGTGGCTTGGTTGAGAAGATTCCCCAGTCTCTTGTAAGAGCCCTTCACCTCCTGAAGGACATAATGGGTCTGAGGGGGATTCCATAGCGTGATGAGCTTCCCTCTGCTGCAGGGATTCCTTACCACTCTTCTCACCATAGATTCCAAGCGTTGATCCGCACCATCTCTTTCATCTGCGACTTTAGAGAAGCAATGATCACAGAGCGATTTGTCTGATGGGATGGGCATCTTACAGCCCCAACATGAATTATCTGGTCCTCTGCTTGAGTGCGAGTGACCACTGCGTTGTTCAGATCTGGAAGACCTACGGTAACCAGACTTTGACGATGACTTGCGGTGGTGCGATTTTGACGATCCACTGCGACTATGCGCACTGTAATGCGGTTCAGACCTAGAAGGGCTATAAGGAAATATACAAGAAAGAGAGAGAGATACAGACCAGGCTGGTATCAAATGCTAAGGAATACTCCACATATACACAGCAATCCAGCCATGCACATACCTGTTACAAGCGGGCAGGTCACTAGTAGGCAGTGAGGCATCCATGACTAAGAACGCTGACTGTAACAACAATAGACCCTCATAAGCAGCCATACAAAGCACAGGAGCAACAATACATCAGAGCAGATCATAACCTACCTTACACCAACCAGAGAATGGCCCCGGGAAGTCGCTGAATTTCCTGCAATCATTCCCAAATTCTGACATCTCTCACTGTGTTTTAAATATGGCGCCCATGACGTCATCAGCGGCGTCAGACGCGAGATGCCCGCGCGCATGCGCGGGAACCAAGCCTCGCTTTGGATTTGGGTCCGCGCTTGCGCAGAACGCAGCGTTGGGCCCGGAAACAGGGGGAGAAAGGCTGCTGGAACGCGGAAGCGTCAGCGCCTATGCACAAGAACCAGCTGGCATATGAAAAAGACACAGGTAGAAAAAGAAAACACATAAACACTGCTGCCATGAAAAACAGAATTTTTACAGCTCACCACTCCACCAACGATCAACTGGCCGAACAGGTTCAAGCACACACCACCGATCCACCGGGCAGATAATGGCCACCTTACATAGCAGGTAATAAGCCGTGCGCACTTATCTTCGGACAAACCAAGCCTTCAGCGCTACTCTGCCATACACTCCATACCCATGCTTAACAGACAGGGCCTATCGGAGGAACAAAAGCTTGATAGTCGGCCGACTTGATCGTAGTGAAGATCTCTTCAGATAGGAAACACCTGTCCTATGGAGGAGGACAAAAAAGGAACACGGATAGCAGCTTGGAGCAAAGATTTATGGGAGTAGAGGTCCTATTGGGTAATTATGGAGGTGGGGCTAACCCACACGTATGCTGCCATGGAGCCTGTCAGGAAATTAATTTAGTCTCGCGTTTAGACAGTTCATGGACAAGGTTGGCACCCCTCCTTATTGGATGGATCTTATCAATCCCCCAAAATTTCAGAACAGCAGGGTTTCTTTTGTATTTAGGTCTGAAATGGAGAGACACACTATGATCTTTATAACCAATACTTATATTGAATATGTATTCTTAAATACGTTTTCCTAAAGTTCTTTTGGTCATGCCAATATACATTAGCCCACATGGGCATTCCAAGGACTTCTGGCCAGGCTGATTACCCGATCTGGTTATTGAACTCTGGCCTGGCTGACTACTCAATCCGGTTACTGGACTCTGGCTATGCTTTGACTACGCTTTTTCTATTTACCATTTTATTTTTATTTAATAAACAAGTGTGATTTAATTGTACTTCTGTCTCGGTCTGATTCATGGTTTCTGACAGTAGGCGAAGGCCATGAATTCAGAAGATACAGTCAATCCACTTGTTGGTAATATTTTTTCCAGATTGGATGAGCAAGATCACCGCATGGATCATTTTACCATGGCGTTACAAACACTCCTAAGTCGCACGGCTCACCTGGAATCCTCCATGGTGGCTGCTCCGGTAGAACCTGATTCGCAGGCCATCCCTGCTGCTGCACCAGTCTCTGTGCAGGCACCCGCCTCAAGTATTAACGCTATAAGAGGTATATCTGGTTCCGCTCCGCTTCCCCAGCGATTTGGGGGTGATCCAGTTCAATGCAGAGGGTTTCTCAATCAGGTTGAGATATACTTCGAGATGCTGCCCCAGGTGTTTCCCACGGAGAGAAGCAAAGTAGGTTTGGTGATATCTTTGCTTTCTGAGAGAGCCTTGGCCTTGGCTAACCCTCTATGGGAGCTGCAAAAACCTGTTGTCTTGAGTTACCCTGAGTTTGCGGCCTCCTTTAAAAGGGTATTTGACGTTCCCGCACGCTCCGCTTCTACTGCCAAGTGCCTCATGTCCATCAGAGTACAAGAACTGTTGCCGACTACACCATTGAATTCCATACTCTGGCAGCAGAGGTTGCTTGGAACAATGAGGCCCTCATGGCTGCTTTTTCTCATGGTCTCTCGGATTCCATCAAGGATGAGATAGCAGCCAAAGATATACCCACTGAGCTGGAGAGCTTGATCTCGTTTGCCATCCTCATTAACTCCAGACTCTGAGAAAGACTTTCTCTTAAGGAGCGCTTGCGGAAGCCTCCTGTACGTTTGCCTCCGAGCTTTGTAGCCCCACCCATGCCTCCCTCACCTCCCATGCCTCCTGGTACCGAGTCGGTCATTGAAGATGAACCCATGCACCTGGGCTTCACGCTTCTCTCTGCGGATGAGAGAGCCTTTAGGAGGAGGGAGAGATTGTGCCTTTATTGTGGCCAGGCAGGTCACTTTATGAAGTCTTGTCCTATCCGTCCAGGGAACGCCCGAACCTTGAGGTCCTGTCATGGACAGACCTTAAGTGGCGTTCTTTCATCCCCAGTTATCCAGAAGGATAAGCCCCTGGTTTCGGTCACCCTTTCTTGGGCTGAGTCATCCATCGAGATATGGGCTAATCAACTCAGGGGCTGCAGGCCTGTTCATTGATGCTGCATTTGTTTCGCAGCACTCTATTCCACTGCAGCTGCATGACACACCACTTGCCATTGAGGCTCTTGACGGGAGACTTTTACAGCCTGCCCATGTGACTCATGAGACGGTTCCATTGTCCATTGCCATAGGGGCTCTTCACCATGAGATAATCCAATTCCAAGTTATTTCCTCACCCAGGTTTTCGCTGGTTATTGGTTATCCTTGGTGACCGAGGCACAACCCCTCTTTTGATTGGCTCCGTGCTGAGGATCTCTGCTGGTCACCACAATGCAGTGAGACATGCTTTCTGAAGGTATCCAAGGTCCTGTGCACCTCTTCACTCCCCTCGCTGCCAGAGTAGTACCGCGATTTTAGCGATGTCTTTGATAAAGGTCAAGCCAGTAGTTTGCCTCCACACCAGTCTTATGATTGCGCAATTGACCTTCAACCTGGTTCCATACCTCCTCGTAGCCGGGTTTACCCTTTGTCGGTCTTGGAGGATAAGGCCATGGAGGAGTATGTTGCTGACGCACTTTCTCGAGGTTTCATCCGCAAATCCTAATCTCCTGCTGGTGCTGGTTTCTTCTTTGTGAAGAAGAAGAGAGGTGAACTGAGACCTTGTATAGATTATAGGGGTCTCAATCGTGTCACGATTAAGAATGCCTACCCGATTCCATTGATTACAGAGTTATTTGACCGCCTCAAGGGAGCAATGGTTTTCACGAAGCTTGACTTGAGAGGGACATACAATCTCATGCACATTAAGGAGGGGGACGAGTGGAAAACTGCGTTTAATACCAGAACAGGCCATTATGAATACCTGGTAATGCCTTTTGGCCTTTGTAACGCCCTGGCAGTTTTCCAGGAATTTATTAACGATGTCCTCTGAGATTTGTTGCAGTTATGTGTGGTGGTTTATCTCAATGATATCCTCATATTTTCCAAGTCCCTGGAGAGCCACCACACAGATGTGCCTCAGAAACTAAGAGAGAACAATCTCTATTGTAAACTGCAGAATTGCGAGTTCCATCGTGAACAGGTTACATTCCTGGGCTATGTCATTTCCACTGCTGGTTTTTCGATGGACCCAGAGAAACTTTCGGCAGTCCTACTGTGGCCTCGACCCATGGGTTTACACCCTCTACAGCGTTTTTGCCAGCTACTATCGTAAGTTTATTCGTATCTTCTCGTCTCTGGTCAAGCCCCTAACTGATATCACCAGAAAGGACGGTAACCCACAGAGTTGGTCTCAGGAGTCCATTAAGGCCTTTGAGACACTCAAGGCTGCCTTTGTTTCTGCTCCTGTGTTGGCACATCCTGATCCTACGCTGCCTTTTATCCTAGAAGTTGATGCTTCTAAGACTGGAGTTGGAGTGAAGACTTATTCATGAAGTCAGTAATACCACTCAAGATTCATGTTTAATAGACGGTTTAAAATCTAGAAATGATAAACACGAACATGAACATGAATGAAACTTGTGGTAAGTGTATAGGGGTAAAGTACACGCAGTGTATTGGTGATGGCATTAGAAGAGATTCTTCTCGTTTCCTCATCCTAGAGTGGATGCATGCTATAAACCTTTTAGCATCTAATAACTGTTTTTAATGTTCCTACATGTATTCACTTATATGTTCTGTTGCTAGTGGGCACACTCACCATTATTCATGTATGGATTTGATATTTCAGTCTATGAATTTTAAGCATACAGTACTTATTTGTACTGAGAGAGAGCTGTTAATGCTAGATTGATTTTCAAGCATTTTATGTGATTATGTATTTTTTATAACAGCTGCACTTATTTGCATAATATTGGTTTATCGTATTCCTTGAGCACTGGGATCAGGAGTTGCTGATTTTTTTTTAAATATTCCAAAATAATTGATAATGTATGTATAAGCTATTTGGGTGCCTAAACTGTTAATCTATTAACAGGGTAATTACTTTGGATACTTTGGATTTGGAGGTAGACCTCCATATAATTCTGAGGAGGCGAATGAAGACGAAGAAGCACCTAAAGAAAAAGATCCACCAAAAGCAGAACCCCCAGTTACAGAGTCCAGCAACACATCTACTGTAGAAACTAATTCAACAATAGTAGATCATGCTCAAGGAAATAATACAGCACAAAATGAAAGCCTTGCTGGAGAAATTTCACACGCTCCTAATGTAGTAATGAGTGGGTCAAACATATCTCCACCAGGAGAACATATGATACCCTCTATTCATGGAAGACATGGTAGCATAATACCTGGTCCACCAAGGCCATCTCATCACATTATAAGAATCCCAAATAGGGAGAATCTTCCACCAAACTTTCAACAGAGGTATTATACGGTTACCAGAGTTTTAGCAGGACGTGGAGACAATCCAAGCAGCACCCATACATCTAATCATGTAATAAACAAAGCAGATTCCACACCTCACCTTCCAGCTGATAAAAGGGTCATTAATGGAGGAACCCAACCCACTCATGGAGATAGAGTTTCTGGTAGACCTGCTTCCCAACCAGCAAATGGTTTTAGAGGTATATTTCATGATCCGAAACTGACCGTCTCCAGGACAGAACATATCCAAAAACACAATGACTACAATACTGGAGTCCATGGAGATTTTACAAAACTTGTGGATCATTCTCAAGCAAGAGAACATCCAAATTTGCAAGTTAACAGAAATATTGTGCCAGACCGTAATATCATCATTGTCCACCCACAACGTGATGAGCGTATTTCAGAATATTCCAGATATCCAATTGTTGAAGAAAGAAAACCAAATATTCCCAGTGGCATTTTTTCAAGCCATCACAATGAACAGTATCAACCTAAACAGAGTGAGACAAGCCAAAGAAGTAACATTTATGACTTTAAAGGTACACATGTGAATCACAACAGTGATATACCTGCCAGAAATGAAGACCCCTATGCACCAAGAGGGGCTTTTGACTCAGGCAGTACATGGAATAACAGATACATTTCAGTGGGTGCAGGAGAGTCAGGACAACCACCAGAAACGATTTATTTAATGAGCTCTCTTCCTTCAGATATTGATGCAGTTCATGCTTATAGTAATCAAAAACAAAATCAACAGGAATATACACCGGATCTAAAAGAAAGTCCACAATATGTAACAGATCAAAGAGGAGCTAACATTTACACAAAAGATGATCTCAAAACAAATGAATTTAAAACTAGTACTAGCCCTCAGTCTGAAAACCAACATTGGCAAGCTAATGACTTTGCTACAGCTGAGAGTGAAAATATGAAACCACAACCATACAGACGGCTAGGACCTTCAACGAATCTTCAAATCGAACAAGGTAAGAAGGAATTGTACATCAACACTGAAGGCAGATATCCAAATAATCAAAAACGATTTTTCTTCATTTCCAAACCTAATGTCCCAAAAACCCAAGAGCAAATTCATTTCTCTGGGTTTGAGCCATCACATCAGTTCAGGGAACCTGGTTCTCAGAAACTAGCCAATACTTTGGATCATACAGGATATTACACAGATTATGAAATGAATCCACAGACATTAGGTAAGAATACACAGACTTTTGGAAGCAGACCATATGACCCTGTGGAAAATGTTCAAATTGCAAATAGAGATGAGATTCATGTCAGAGAAAGCAGACCAATTAATTTGCAAATATTAACATTACCTGAAGCACAACCTTGGGGCTACAATCCACAGGAAATTCCATCAGAGCAGAGACAATACAACAACTATGATAGCTATCCTTCTAATATGAAAGTTCACCTGCCTTATCAGAGAGAGATGGGAAGGGAACATGGCGGTCAACAATATTATATGTGCACATTACCCTTTGTAGGTGATGACACTGGGAGAGGTATTAGTAATTCTCTACTATACCTTTGTTGCAAACTTGCTCAGGTTGATCAAGGAAGTCCTTCAGTGACTGCAGACAACATCCCTGAATTCAGGCTAACTTTGAAGGAATATAATGACTTTATTCCACAACGGGACAGAACTCATAGACAACACACGAGAAATGTAGGAGATCCCCCCAAAACAGTAAATAAGCCACCTAATAATTCTTTGTTACCAAACTGTAATGCTTCAAATACTCCTGAAAATGCACAGTTTTTTAGAAGTGAACCAGGAGAGACACCATGTGCTACAAAAGCATGTGACGGCCATAAATTGGAACATCCACATGAAGATTTCAATAACTTTGCTACAGTACCATGTGGGACACAAGGAGATAATTATTTGTCACCTAAGCAAGAAGAAATTAACTCACAGAAGAAAATCTTTCCTGGCAGAGAAAAGACAGAAACACTACAAATAAATGTCCAAGATGATGGATCACGTCATGGTGAGAATAATATGAAAATGAATAAAGGAACAGGAAAACTATTGCAAATACTAACATGTCCCCAGGACAGGCAGATGCATGAATCTGACACACCAGCAAGTTTAGACAATAGAAATAAAATAGATGTTTTTTCTTTGAGACATGAGATTTCCAATGGGGAGCCTGGAATCAATAAACAAGATGGAACTTCAGTTCTTCAGCTGGCTTAAAGCGATCCAGTAAATAATGCCCCAGACTGTTTAATTCTTAATAAATAACTGGGCGTAGTCTTAATAAAAAACTGTGCTTTCAATTATTGCAACAAACCAGACATACACATTATTAAGTTTAAAGCAGAGAGATCAAAGGTTCTTTGAGATAAGAGATGGGAGTTGGAAGATCTGCTTGCTGAGCTATCATATGTGACAAAATGTGCTAAAAAATGTGTCCAAGCATGCATACATATGAATGAATACACTGTGCTGTCATCCCTCAAATTGGTGTTTACTCAGAAAAATTGTAGCAATGCAATGGAACAATTCAACCTAGCCAAACAATTCCCATGAGATTAGACAACTTGCAGTGATTAGGAAAAGTCCATAGAGATAATGATCTTCTGAACCAGATGTAATCTTCCAGACTGGGTTATGATAATTACATGTACAGTGGGTATAGAAAAGAATCCCCCCCCCCCCCCCCCTTTAAAATAATCACATGTTGTTGCTTTGCAGCCTGAAATTAAGACAGGCACAGTTTTTGTTTTATTCAGCTGCATTTACTCAGTGGAACTTCTAACACCCAAGTGAAAGATATAAAATCAACATGTCAGAGAAAAAGGATCAACCCCCTCCTAAAAATTACTTGACACTCAATCAGGTGTAGCTGGAGATGGATACAAAAAAGTGTGGAGATGGATAGAAAAAAAAGTCAAAGGCTTTATTAATGCCTAGAAGTACAGTGAAGTCTATAATTAAGAAGTGGAAGGTATTTGGTACAACACAGACCCTAGCCCCCTCCCCGGATCAGGACTTCACTCAAATTTGGATAAAAGAGCCAGGAAACTGGTCAGAGAGGCTCCCAAGAGGCCTACAGCAACTCTGAGGCTCCATGCACACTGGCTTAAAAAAACTTTGCTTCTACCGGAGTTTTGTGTTCTGCCTGTAGAAAGAGCTAAATGTTATCCTAGGTGTCAATGTATATTAGGACGTTAAGATGCATATTTTGAGTTTAATGTTAACAGACAGAAAAAAAGAACCTTCTGGATCGTGTTCTTGATTGGAGCTCACTGGCAGGAAAAACGTAAAACTCTCCTAAACTCGTCTAGACTTTGTACACAAAATGCTCTATATGAGCGTTTTTTTTTTCCACTCCCAAGAGAACATATGTTTTTTTTAAGCCCAGTGTGCATGGAGCCTGAAGCAGTTGCCGTTGTGCATGTGACAACAATATCACAAATTCTCCACAAATGGGGCTTGGATGGGAGGGTTGCAACTCCTCAAGAAAGGCCACATGCAGTCACAACTGAGATTTGCCAAAACACACCTCGAAGATTCTGAGGCCACATGGAAAAAGGTGTTTAGATGGTCAGATGAGACAAAAATTTTATTATTTGGCCTCAACACCAAACAATAAGTCTGTCAGAAATCCAATACAGCTCACCATCCAAATAACACTATTCCTACAGTAAAGCATGGAGGTAACATCCTGTTATGGGGATGTTTCTCTGCAGCAGGGACTGGAACACTTGTCAGGATAGAAGGAAAAATGTATGGTTGCAAATTTGTCAATGAGAAGAAGGTTTACCTTCCAGCAAGACAATGAACCGGAGCACACAGCAAAAATGACCACACAGTGGGTGAAGGAGAAAAAGGCGAATGTCCTTACATGGCCAAGTCAAAACCCAGACTTAAGTACCATTGAAAATCTGTGGAATGACTTGAAGACTGAAGTTGACAAATGTCACCATCAAATTTAACTTGAGCAGTTCTGCAAAGTAGCGTGGACAAATATTGCAAAGTCTACATGTACAAAGTTAGTAGAGACATATCCCAGCAGACTAAAGGCTGTAATTAAAGCAAAAGGTTGTTCAACAAAATACTGACACAAGGGGATGATTCTTATTCCAACTCCAACAACAGAGAGCACTATTAGTTGTGGTGTTTGGAAGTGATTCTGTTTTTGAATTTGTTTTCTGGCACGTTGGGGGTTTATCTTTCACTTGGATGTTATAAGTTGCACTGTAAATACTGCTGGATAAAACAAAAACGGTGTCTGTCTTCATTTCAGTCTGCAAAGTGCCAAAATTATTTTAACCACCTCCCGCCTGCCGAATAGACAAATGATGGCTGAGTGTTCTCTTATTCTGGGGCATCATATGACGTCGCCCCAGTCTCACTGTGGCAATCGCGGGCACGCTGTGTCCCTGGGACATGGCACAACCCTGATCTTGGTAAAGAGCCGATGACACAGCTATTTACCCATGTGATCCAATCACAGCTGATCACATGTAAACAAGGAAATGGCAGTCATCCTGTCTCCTTGCCTCACACTGACAGTGTGAGGAGAGGAGAGCCGATCAGCGTCAAGTGAGACCTGTACAGATCATCAGGGCACTGATCATCAGGGCCCTGATGATCAGTGCAGCCCCAACAGTGCCCAGCAGTAATGCCAGTCAGTGCCCAGAAGAGATGCCAATTTGTGCCCATCAGTGATGCAAGTCAGTGCTGCCTTTCAGTGCCGTCCATCAATATCACCACATCACCTACCTGTGCTGCCTATCATTGCCCATCAGTGCCACCTATCAGTGCTGCATATTAGTGCCTCCTCATCCATGCCCATCAGTGCTGTCTCATCAGTGCCAATCAGTGCAGCCTCATCAGTGCACATCAGTGAAGGAGAAAAATTACTTATTTACAACATTTTCAGTATTTTTTTTGTAAAAAATTAAAAACAAACACAGCGTTGATTAAATACCACCAAAACAAAGCTCTATTTGTGTGAAAAAAAAGGATAAAAATTTAATTTGGATACAGCATTGCATGACCACGCAATTGTCATTCAAGGAGTGACAGCGCTAAAAGCTGGCCTGGGTGGGAAGGGGGTCAAATTGCCCAGTATTGAAGCGGTTAAAGGTGGGTGATATTTTTCTATACCCACTGTATATGTACACCTTAGAATATATCTAAAGCAATGTTTTCTTTTAGTTTTTGGATATAGCATGGAAGAGTAAAACCACTGTCAGTTTTATTTCTGCTCTTTGTTCTGTAGGGAGGTTTCCGTTTTGCTTCCAGTAATGTTGACTCAACACTGGAAGTAAGAGAACCTCCTTCCAATATCACCAGAATAGGGTACAAAAAGTTTTCCATCCATTCCTGTTTTGGTGGCAACTTAAAATTTTGGATTTACCCCCTTACTATCTTTTACGGTGACAATGGGGACCAGGACAATTAGAAAAAGTTAAAAGAGCAACTGCTGCCTGCTCACATAATTTGTAATAAAAACATCTTTGCCATTCTGAAGCTTCCCTCCAACCACTTTGCATATTATTTTATATATACTGTGATTCTGTACTTGCCAAATATGCTGCAGAAATCTTCCTCCACTAAGTCTGGCTGCAGCCATTTTAACTGTGTGCAGCTGAAGCTGCTGCCTGTTCACTTCCTGGATTTACACAGACACACACCTCCAGCTCTGCAGCTCTCATTGGCCTTCTTATGACTCACCCCCCCCCCCCCTCTTCCTGGCAAACTCTCACAAGAGTCAGAGAGAGAGAGCTGTGCATGATGTCATAAGCCTAGGCTAATGACCAGACAAGAAACAGGAAGTGGGCTATATAAGGTATTTACTAGCAGAAAAAAAAATTTCACTGTCTAAATTTAAAACAACAAGAGTAAAAGATTTAACCACTTCAATACAGGGCACTTAAACACCTTCCTGCCCAGACCAATTTTGAGCTTTCAGCGCTGTCACACTTTGAATGACAATTGCGCGGTCATGCTACACTGTACCCAAATGAAATTTTTATCATTTTTTTCCCACAAATAGAGCTTTCTTTTGGTGGTATTTGATCACCTCTGCGGTTTTTATTTTTTGCGCTACAAATAAAAAAATACCGAAAATTTTGAGAAAAAAAATGTTTTTTTTTTGTTTCAGTTTCAAAACTTTGTAAATAAGTACGTTTTCTCCTTCACGGATGGGCACTGATGGGGCTACACTGATGGGCACTGATAAGGCGGCACTGATGGGCACCAATGAAGTGGCACTGATGAGGTGGCATTGATGGACACTGATAGGTGGCACTGATAGGCGACACTGATAGGCGACACGGATAGGCGACACGGATAGGCGACACGGATAGGCGACACGGATGGGCGGCACGGATGGGCGACACGGATGGGCGACACGGATGGACACTGATAGGTGGCACAAATTGGCACTGATAGCTGGCACGGATTGGCATGGATGGGCGGCACAGATGGGCATGGGTAGGCGGCACAGATGGGCATTGGTAGGCGGCACAGATGGGCATGGGTGGGCACTGATAGGCGGCACAGGTGGGCACTGATAGGTGGCACAGGTGGGCACTCATTAGCAGCACAGGTGGGCACTCATTAGCAACACAGGTGTTATACTGTACTAATGGATGCCAATCAGTGCCAAACAATAATGCATGCCAATCAGTGATGCCCATTGTGGGCACTGATTGCCATCCATTATGGGCACTGATTGGCATCCATTGTGCCTGACTGGCATCCCTGGTGGTCTAGGGAGGATTACCTCTGCTGGGCATCCCTGGTGGTCTGGTGGCGTCCCTGGTGGTCCAGTGTGGGCATCCTCGGGGGGGCTGTGCTGATAATCGATCAGCACAGACCCCCCTGTCAGAGGAGCAGCCGATCGGCTCTCCTCTACTCGCGTCTGACAGACGCGAGTGAGGAAAAGCCGATCACCGGCTCTTCCCATTTACACTGTGATCAGCCGTGATTGGACACGGCTGATCACGTGGTAAAGAGTCTCCGTCGGAGACTCTTTACCGAGATCGTAGTTGCCGGGTGTCAGACTGACACCCCGCAACAACGATCGCCGCGATGCGCGCCCCCGGGGGCGCGCAGCGGCTCATAATCCTGATCACGTCATATGACGTCCGGTTAGGATTATGAAACCACTTTGCCGCCGTCTATTTGTAATAGGGCGGGCGGCAAGTGGTTAATAGATGGAAAGATGAAAAAATTACTGAAGTTCCGTTTTAATCTCCCTTACAGGGACACAGATAAAAACCTGGCAGTGGTTCTGATCCTTCACTACTCTATCCAAATCTAGGGTCTGTGTTGATGGGCTTTTTTTCGCATCAGCCAAGTTTTACATTTCCTCATCGTTAATGGGAATTCAAAAACATGCTTGAAACAGGTCAGGTGGAGGTCAATTGCACCTGTCAATGAATTCTGAAGGATCTCAGAAGAGTCTCAAACTGATGTCATGGGCACAACCCCAAAGCCCATGGACACAGACCCTTATTTATACCATGAAAAGTTCCTGCGTTGCTCTTAACAACCAGTTAACTTCCAATTACCATTTTTCAGTCAGAAATAAAAATGGAATAAAGATCAGTCTTGTTTTCTCCAGATTTATAAAATTAGCCTCTTATGGTAAGCTGAATGTTTTAATTGTTTTTATTTTTCCAAATAGTTTTTCTATAGTGTCAGTCTGAGCTGTATAATTAATGAAATCAATAAAGAAATAAAAACAAAACTTAAGAAGAGAGGATTGAATTGTATCTATAGTAACTAATAAACAGATATGTTATTGTTCTGTTTATACAATGCTAAAAAGAATGATTGAAACTTTTGGTTCAAATGGTTATGAAACGGTATCAGCCTAATGATCAGGCAAACAGTGATTACTAACTTAAAGTAATATTTTAAAATAACAAACATGTCGTGCTTACCTGCTCTGTGTAGTGGTTTTGCACAGGACAGACCCGATCCTCCTCTTATGGGGTCCCCCCGCCTGTCTCCTTCCCCCTGCCGAGTGCCCCCACAAGCCACTTGTTATGGGGGCACTCATGTGTGCTCGCTCAGCCCTGCCCCCTACTACCTCCTCACTGGCTAGGACTGACAGCAGCAAGAGGCAATGGCTCCCGTTGCTGTATCTGAGCCAGAGGAGAGAGAGAGCCAAGAAAACGTTGGCTCTCATGCACATCGTTTGATTATGATCAGGCTCATGTTTGTATTTAGGGGGGCGGCAGCGGGAGCTGCATGCACAAGATGCATGCAAAAACCTTCTTCCTTTCCAACCTCTTTAATGTTTACTGAATGCATGTGAAATGACAGTTAATATACAAGGGATGTTTTAAAAGCACTCCTGAACGATTTAAAGGGATTGTAAAGTGAATTTTTTTTTTTTTTTAAATAACAAACATGTTATACTTACCTCCACTGTGCAGCTCGTTTTGCACAGAGTGGCCCTGAACCTGCTCTTCTGGGGTCCCTCGGCGGCTGTCTCGGCTTCCTCCCACAGGTGCTTCTCACGTTCATGCGAGCTCCCTCGCATGGGGAGAAGCATCTGCGGGCACGCTCCCGTGATACAGCCGGCGGCTATAGCCGCTCGCTGTATCACGCGGCCCCGCCCCCCAGCGCTCCGCGTCAGTGGATGTGATTGACAGCAGCGCGAGCCAATGGCTGCGCTGCTTTCCATCCATCCACTCCAGCCAATCAGCGGCCAGGCTGAACAGTAGAAAGAACGTCGGGGGGCGAGCGTGGGACTTTCGAGGGGTGAGGTAAGTAAAACGGGGGGCTGGGGGCGAAGGCACTGTCAGATGTTTTTTCACCTTAATGCATAGAATGCATTAAGGTGAAAAAACATTTACCTTTACAACCCCTTTAACTTGACAGGCTACATTCACACTGGGGCGTTGGCGGCAAAGTGCCGCGATTTCAATGGGCAGCGGCGCTTTAGGAGCGTTGTATACTCCGCTCCTATAGCGCCTCAAAGATGCTGCTTGCAGGACTTTGAGCATCCTGCCAGTGCACCGCTCCAGTGTGAAAGCACTTGGGCTTTCACACAGAGGAGAGGCTCTTTACAGGTGCTTTGCAGGCGCTATTTTTAGCACTATAGCACTTGTAAAGTGCCTCACTGTGAAAGCAGCCATAGTAACCGATGTTTAAAAATGTCAGTTTTGCTGCATTTACGTGCCACATTTGCATTTTATAAGCATTTTTTTTTTCAAATAGTCAAAAATGTATCTCCATTAAATGCCTGTAAACTAAACATGAGTTAGGCCTCAAGTACACTGCTGCTGGAAAACGGACGTTTAGGAGCAGTTGGCCATTTTTTTCAACTGCTCCTGAACTCTGCTCTATGTTATCTTATCAGATGTACACAGGTTTGTTTATAGTAATTTCTAGGAAGTTGAGTTTAGAGGCTTTTCAAGCACCAAACACAGCTACCCGCGTTTAGGTGTGTTTTCGTCTAGAAGCGTTTTTAAAGGGAGACATTTTATTTACTACTTTTGAGCCTGCAAAATGCTAAAAGCACACCAAAAACTCAATTATCACTGCCAACTTAATATACCATATGATATTCCCATCATCAGCCAATTATGCTGTACAATACAGAACTTGCATTACTTGACGCTGAAGTTGAGAGTCACCAACAGACGTTCCTCTGCTGGCGCGCTTTTCCTCATGTTGGTGTCCGTGCGAACTAGATGGGGTCTAACCTTTTCCAAGAGAACTTCAAAGGTGGCAATTGACATGCATGTAAACTTTAAAATTCTCTGGGTAATTACGCAGCTGAACATAGGTATTAGAAAGTATCCTGTGGACATGAGTTGAGCCATCAATGGATGTGTCCAGTAGCGACAAACTCTCCTCCTCATGCAATTTTCTACGTCTTTGGAATCACAGCAAAAGCAACATCAGGAGCATTTTCTCACACGTGCTCATCCTGGGATCCATATCAACAAACCAACCAAAAAATAACAGCTAGCTACAAGCACATTGCTTTCTGAGCTGCTAGTCACATTGTTCTCTCACAGAATTGCTGAACTAGACAATAAATACTTGTTTTTAGTGCTTTCTAATAATTTGGGAGGGTCTCCTGAGGTTATCTTTAGTAAACGCTTCTGACCGCAAACACGGCTAAATGGGGCTTGTAAACGCTGCTAAACATGTTTTTAAGCGTGGATTATTAGTTGTGATCTTCCAGCGTTCATGAGAGGTTGAGAAACGTCCCGTGTACGTGAAGCCCCAATGTTTACAAACTGTTACAGGCATTTGGCATTTCAAATGCCTCTGAACATCCGCCCTGAATGCATTTTTGTGCTTTCCAAAAAATGCTTCTAAACTCAACTGCCTAGAAACGACCCTGTGTACATGTACTGATAAGATAACATAGAGGAGAGTTCAGGGGCAGCTGAAAAAAACGCCCAACTGCTCCTAAATGTCTGTTTACCAGCAGCAGAGTACATGAAGCCTAATTGAAACAAACAGCCTAAGGGAGGAACAAAAGAATAGATATTCCTCAAGAGGACCAGTGAAAGCTGTACCCAAAAATGTCAAGCACAGAACAAAGACTAGTCACCAGGACCCTGCTGTTATTTCTTTCCCATTACTGACCTACCATGTTTTGTTCTGCATTGTCTCTCTATGTAGAGGCACATGTCTATGCTTTCTCATGTTAGAAATGCCACCACGATAACTGGTGGTCTGATGACTGATGGGGAAATATTCAAGAAAAAACAGGAGCAACGGAGGAAACAGAGATCTAAAGAATGAATGAAGCCAGAGCAGGGAGATCCTTATACTGCAGGTCCTCAGATACAGATTCCTCTCCAGCACAGCAGTAGTGGCATCACCAGTATTTTGAGACTAGCAGTCAGAGGCACAATGTCTTCAATGATCTAACATTTTATATTTACAACTATGAAGCTCAGGGCACTGGAAGAAACTATTATTTTTCATGAGGAACTTAAGGTATAACTAAAGGCAAAACTTTTTTTTTTTCGTTTTGGATAGTGTGGAGATGGCTTGGAACACGTCAGTTTTTACTGCTGTCTGTGTCCCCATTAAGGAGATTTACCCTCTATATTTGTCATGTTTACCATTATCATTAAAAGTAAAAAAAAATCACACATTTTGGGTTGTCCCCAGAAAAGTATCAGACGGGAAATATTCCAATGGGTACACTAATTCTGGTGACCTGGGGGTCCCCAAAAGATTTCCTTAATTTGCAGGGATTTACTCTGACTTGTTTGGCTATGGGACGAGAAGAAGGGAAATCTCCTCAATGGATAACAGATGCCAAAATAAATAAACCTGACTGGGTTACAACCCTCCCTTACTCTATCCAAAATGTAAAATAAAGGAGGGAGAGAGAGAGAGGGAGAGAGAGAGAGAGAGGGAGAAAGAGAGGGAGAGGGAGAGAGAGAGGGAGAGAGAGAGGGAGAGAGAGGGAGAGAGAGAGATCTATATAATGTATGACCCAATCAGATAATATTGTAAACATGTCTTGTAATGACGTAGGTACCTGGAAAGCCAACCATATATAGGTGTAGGTAGCAAATAATGAAAGAGGTCTACATAGTATACAAGCCAATTAAGTATAAGTGTGGGCATGTAGACAGATGGGGAGTGAAGTTGTGTAAAGGTGCAAAGCTCTGGGTCAGGGGGAGACACCACCAACGACAGGGAGCCCCACGACTCTATCCAAGAGGACCAGACCTTGTCAAATTTTTGCGGACAATTTCTATTGATATATGTAATTTTATACAGCGGCAAAACAGCATTTAAGGTATTTCTCCAGGCGGTGACGGTGGGCGGGAGCTCAGACCTCCATTTCAATAACACCTCCCTTCCAGCGTAGTAAGTAGCAAAGGCCACAAATAGTCTCCCATATTTCCCCACAGCCTGGTCATCTACCACATTCAAAAGCATAAGTTCTGACTTCAACTGTAGAGAGCTCTCAACAGTCTGATTAATATCAGTCAGAATCTGTTCCCAGTACGTTTGTAGCTCCGGGCAGGACCACACCATGTGCATAAAGGTGGCCTCCTCACTACCGCATCTAGCACATGCAGGGGATCTATCTCTGTATATAACCGCCAATCTCTGCGGCGTATAATAGGCCCGATGCAAAAATTTTAACTGTATAAAACGGTCTCTAGCCGAGATCAAAGTTGAGACATAGGAGGAGACACAGGACTCCCAATCGTCCTCCCCCAGGGACGGGATGTCCCCCTTCCATTTGGTGTATAGCCGGGGCAGTTTGGGCAACTTAGAGGCTGTCAGGTGAAAGTAGAGCGTGGATAGGGGGGCCAGTAGAAGCTTAGCAGTCAACAACGTCTCCACCGGATCCTTCCCAAGAGTCACCCCATCTGGGAATTGATGCCGAAAGGCATGCCTCAGTTGCAGAAACCGAAAAAACATCCAGTTTGGCAGATCAAATTTAGCCTTGAGTTTCCGGGAACGTACCCAGTCTACCCCCTATCACTACATGTTTTAGTGTGACAATCCCCCTCCTAGCCCACACCTGGGGGTCTGGGACACCCCGAAAATGAGACAGATTCAGATTACCCCACAGGGGCATGTGGGGGGAGACCACACCAGGAATCCGATGGACCTCCCTGCCCGGCACCACACCCGAACTGTCGTACGCATCAGGGTGGTAATGTTAGGATGCGCTCCGACTCCTCGATAAATTAGATTGCTTAGAGCTGCGTAAGACCCCAGAATCGCTGCTTCCAGGGTCACCGCTGGGTTGTCCCTCGGTTGCGAGAACCACCACCGGGCAGTAACCAACACCGCCGCCCAGTAGTAGCGCTGGAAGTCAGGAAGGGCGAGCCCGCCCTGCCCGACCGCCAGCTGCAGGGTGGACAGTGCCAAACGGGGCACCTTGCCCAGCCACACGAAGGAGGTAACTATAGACCTTATCTTGTTAAAGTAGGCCACCGGAATCTCAATCGGGCTATTTCTAAACAGGTAGGCCGCGTACACACGGGCGGACTGTCCGCCCAACTAGGTTCGTCAAACAGTTTGACAAACAGTCCGTTCAAAATTAGCATGAACGGACTTGACCACACACGGCGAACGAACAGTCCGCTGAAAACTTGCGCGATGACGTGAACGGCACGTACGACGGGACGAGAAATTCGGCGTCCGATACACTGCAATGCAACCTTCGCCATGTAAATTCTTTCTGAGCATGCGCGAGACTTAGTTTGCCGAACAAGCCTACACACGAGCGGACTGTCCGTTCAAACCAAGTTTCAGCGGACAGTCTTACAGAAATTCCGAAAAACTTTGTTCGTCAGACTGTCCGCTGAAACTGTCCGCTGAAGCCCACACACGAGCGGACTGTCCGCTGAAACACTGTTCAGCGGACAAAGTTGGACGAACAGTCCGCCCGTGTGTACGCGGCCGTAGAGAAACTTTGGCAGGTAGACCATTTTAATAAGGTTCACTCTACCCACCGAAGTCAGGGGCAGCGCCTTCCAGTCCATGCATCGCTTGGAAAAGTGGGCCAACAGCGGGTTCAGGTTAAGCTCCATGTACCTAGCCAGTGGACCACCCATCCATATCCCTAAGTACTTAAAACTTTCCACCCAGACCAGCGGGTTCTGCATAATGGGCCTAGGCTTGGACGGGCTCAGAGGGTAGATTAAGGACTTCTCCCAGTTGACTTTAACACCCGAGTATGTTCCAAATTCATCTACTAACCGCAGAGCCGCAGGGAGCGAGGAGGAGACCTCCGTTAGATACAGAATAGTGTCATCCGCATACAAGGATATCTTCTCCTCTACCACTCCCACCCGAATTCCCCGAACCGCGGACGCGTCACGGATTTTAGTGGCTAACGGCTCCACTGCCAGGGCGAAAAGCCCTGGCGACAGCGGACATCCCTGTCGGGTGCCCCTTCCCAGGGGGAAGGCCCACGAGAGGGAGTTGTTGGTGCGTATACGAGTGGTCGGCGAGGCAAACATCAATTGCAGCCATTGAATAAACACAGGTCCAAAACCAAATTTGCGAAGGACAGCCCAGAGATAATCCCATTCTACTGAATTGAAGGCCTTTTCAGCGTCCAGGGACACCACCACCCGGGGCTGTCCTCCCGTGCTCTATCCGAATGCGTCAGCAACCTGCGTATGTTAATGTCAGTCCCTCTGCCCGGCATGAACCCGGACTGGTCCGGGTGTACCAAAGCTGTGATCACTGTGTTCAGGCGGCCCGCCAGAACCTTCGCCAGGATTTTCAGATCTACATTTAGGAGAGATATAGGCCGGTACGAGGAACACAGTTCAGGATTCTTGCCAGGCTTAGGGAGGACTATAATAACTGCCTCCGACATTGTCCCAGGGAGCACCCCACCGTCTCGCGTTTTCAACAGGACCTCTCTAAAGATGGGTAGAATATCTTCCGCGTAATGTTTAAAAAACTCCGCAGGGAACCCGTCCGGGCCTGGCGTCTTCCCCCCCTGCAACGATTTGACAGCTCTTTGGACTTCTGACAGTGTCAGGGGGCTATCTAGAGTTTCGCTCGCTGTGTCAGTAAGACACAGCAGGTCCACTTGAGCCAAGTAGAGACCCAGTTCCTCCTCCGTATACCGAGCTCTAGAGCTATAAAGCTCTTGATAGTAAGAGGCAAATCTAGCATTGATCAGAGACGGATCAGTTAGAACTTCCCCATCAGCTGCTTGAATGCGCGAAATCGAGACCGGGGAGGAATGCTCCCTAGACAGCCAGGCCAACAGTCTACCATTGCGCTCGCCCTGCTCAAAAATTCTCTGACTCTGATGGAGTAAGCGTATTTTTGTAGCGGAGGCCCGTAGAAGTTCAACATCTCTCAGAGCTTCCCTGAAACAGGAGTAGGCCTGAGGCGTTCGATCCCTAACATAGCCCCTCCTAGCTTCTCTACGAACCCCATCAATATGAGCCTGAAAGTGCCCGCGCATACAAACTTTGAAGGCATCCCACGTATCCGGAATGGGGACATCTCTATCCCGCATGTTCCAGAAAGCAGCAATATCCGCCCTACCCGGGATAGCTTTCCGCGGAGCAGTAAGCCAGAACCTTGAGAGGCGCCAAAAACTCCCCGAGGGGAGACAGGACAGTTCCAGCGTCAGGGAGACCGGGGCATGGTCCGAGACCCCCCTGGGTAAAATGGAGATATCCCGCACCTTAGAAAGGACAGGACCCCCCAAGTACACCAGGTCTATCCTGGAAAAAGTCTTTTACGTCGCTGAGTGGCAGGTATAAGCCCTCAGCTGGGGGTGTCGCCAACGGCAGACGTCAGTGAGGTTAAACACTTCGGCCCATGCCCCCAGCCCCGTGGTAGCGCCGGAAGGCTGCGACATTATGTCCATTGCGGGGTCCGGGACCATGTTAAAGTCCCCCATCAGCAGTATATTGTCCGTGCCATATTGCGTGAGTTTCGTCACAATCTGGTACAATAAAGACACCGAGGCCGGTGGAGGCAGGTATAACCCCACCAACACCACCTCCAGTGACATAATATTAGCATAGATAATGACAAATCTCCCCATCAGGTCCACCTCCAGGGCCAAAAGTTGAAAAGATAGAGACTTATGGATAAGAACACTCACTCCCCTCGCTAGATTCGAATAGGTCGAGTGATAGGAGTGGCCCACTCAATTCCTGCCCAAACTCATAACTCTGCTTCCTGTTAGGTGTGTCTCCTGCAAAATACAGACGTGGGGAGAGTGCTTTTGCAAAAACTGGAACACCAGTGACCTCTTAATCTTAGTGTTCAATCCCCTGGTGTTCCAGGATAAAATTTTACAGGAAGACATTAAGCTCCACATACCATTCCGCAGGTCTAGATCGTATCCGCTGCAGTACAGTTTCAATGGAAGACATAAAACAGTAATGACATATACCAAGCTGACTCACACAAACACCAACATGTTGGATTAGAACAATAACCCCACCCCCAACCCCCCCACCCCCCACCCAACCCGGAGGGGGCTTCACTCCCAAACCAAAAAGGGACAACAGGCCCCCGTGGGGACGTGCACTGCAAGAGGGCACCAGAGACCCGTCCTCTGATAAACAGTACATGGAGCGGGTATCGGAGTCCGGCAAGTCATTGTAAACTTTTCTCCCGGCCTAGACCGGGGGCATGAGGCTTAGATTTCAAACTTGGCAAGGGGAATGGAAGGGCATGGGGACCACCCACCCTCAAGACCGCCAAATGGCCGGAACCACAGATCCAATAGGCCAGGGGCACTGCGACATAGGGGCCTTAGAGTTGGGAGACAAGGCAAACCCCAATTGGAGCTAAACTAGGCCGGGTCACCCCTCTCCAGGTAGCAGTCATCACATCTCCCATTCCACCAGGACCCCCAGGCAATCAGGATAGCAGGAGACGTCTGTGTGGCTGGCAGGGTGGCCATCAGATTCAGCGTGCCGGCAAATCAAGGGGGACTAGCTGGGCAGGGGCTGTAAGAAGGCCCGAAGGGGACCATGTTCCTATAAGGCAGCGGCCATGTCCAGTTCCGTAGTTCCTCAGGGTCGGAAGTTCAACAGCACCTGGGGGGCCCGTAGGGCAACAGATTCAGCAGAGCAGGTGGCAAGTTCCATCAGGGGGGGAATCCACAATAGGTTACTGGGCCGTCCAGGCTGCTCCTCCACAGGTTTCAGTCAACTGGCCCCCCACCCCTCCAAGGACCCCAAACAAACAGAGAACCAGGATATGGCCAAGTGGCCAGCTGAGTGGCAACAAAGTTCAGGTTACTGGTAGATCAGTGCCTCTGCACTGTTTCAATCCATGAGGAGGCCTCTGCCGGGGAAGTAAAAAATCTCACCATCTCCCCATCCTCCACCCGCAGCCGGGCCGGGAAAAGCATGCTATATTTCAACCCCTTGGATCGCAGCTTGGCACGGACCGCATCAAATGACTTGGCGCTGCGTCTCCATGGTGTAGTCAGGGAATATCATTAGCCGTGCGTTTTCAAACGTAAGATCCTGGATCGCTCTAGCCTCCCGCAGCACCACATCTCTGCCCTTATAATGCAGGAGTTTAAAATTAAAGGTGCGAGGTGGAGCACCCCGGCGGGCCACATGTAGCCGGCATACGGTGGGCTCTTTCAACTGTGAAGAAGGGGGAGAAATGGGCCCTCGGCAGCAGTTCCTTAAGCAGCCGTTCTATAAAGGAGACAGGGTCGTTACCTTCTGAGCCCTCCGGAAGGCCAACGATGCGCAGATTGTTGCGCCGATTCCGGTTCTCGGCGTCCTCTGCTCGGGTCTCCAGGGCCTTGACTCTGACCTTCAGGGTATGGAGGTCACCGGCATGGTCCCGCACCGCATCCTCCGTCGTCGACACCCGTTGCTCCACCTCTGCAACCCTGCCACGAAAGGAGTCCAGGTTGCGGCGAATAAAATCCACGTTGGTCTGCAGGTGGTCCATTTTGTCCATCAGCACCGCCTGACCCGTGGCTATAGTCTGTAGAGCCGCAGCGATGTCTGCCGCGGCCGCAGGAGGAGAGTCTGCGGCTTCTGTCTGAGACGCCATGTGACTCGAGGATGCGGCCCGGCCTCCGGCCGGGGCCTTGTCCCGTGCGGCTGAGGGTTGCAAAGACCTTCGTGACCGACCTCCGGCCATGACCCGGGAGTCCCTGCCACTGACAGAGTGCACTCTACCACTCAGGGTCACTCGGATGCCGCCAAATAAGGAGGATTAATAGCCGGACTCCGGGAGCTCTGTTACGGAGCGTCCTCTCCCATCTTGGACACGCCCCCCATCCAACATTTGTTGGCGGAAAGTTGGACAACAATTGTCTGAAGGAGCGTACTAGCGGTCGAATTTTAGACAGTCTGTCATCACACAATTCCCTGCTGCTGAAAATCCAATCGTGTGCACGAGGCTTCAGACCCCATACACACTATTAGATTTTCTGCAGATTTTTGTCTTCAGATTTACCAAAACCATGTAGTGCAAGCGCCTGCCTGATTGCATACAAAAAACTCTTAAGGTTTGACGTCATTTTATATGATTTTGGTCAATCTGAATCTGAAATCTGAATGGTAAAGACAAAAATCTGCAGAAAATTTAATAGTGTGTATGGGGTCTAAAGCCTTGTAGACACGGTCAGATTATTGGACGAATTTTCGTCAGTTTTTTGTTTGATTCTAGTCTCAAATCGAAAGTGAAGAGGGTACTCTCAATGTGCGTCCGGGCCTTAAGACTGCTTACCATGATACGTGTCCTCAACATGTGGAGTGTGGGGTCATGAAAAAAAAAGGCTCCCATGATGCTAATACCTCCATATATACCCCTTATAGGGCGTGGCAGGTTCACAATAACACCATATGCAGATCGCTCATTGGCTCAAAAGCCAGCCAGCAGGGGGTGGCAAGATGTGTTTATCCCAGGGGTTGAAGGGAAGGAACCAGCAAAGAACCACCAGGGGACAGATGAAGGACAAGCATAACATGGGGGCCAAAAAGTGTAAAGCCTTGCACACACGGTCAGATTATTGGACGAATTTTCTTCAGTTTTGTGTTTGATGCTAGTCTCACATCGAAAGTGAAGAGGGTACGCACTATCAGAAAATGTATCTTCAGATTTTTTGATCATGTGTACGGGCCTTAACCCTTGATGTCCCTCAATGTCCAACACGATTGGCAACTGCAACAAAAGTGTATATCCAAGTAGTCAAATAGCAATGGGAAGGCCAACCATATGCATAGTATATATATGTGAAGGGTCTATATATTATATAACCCAATCAGGTAATATTGTGGACATTTCTGGTAATGAGGTACATACCAGAAAAGCCAACCATATACAGCTGTGCTCATAAGTTTACATACCCTGGCAGAATGATTTCTTGGCCATTTTTCAGAGAATATGAATGATAACAACAAAAACTTTTCTTTCACTCATAGTTAGTGTTTGGCTGAAGCCATTTAATTATCAATCAACTGTGTTTGCTCTTTTTAAATCACAATGATAACAGAAACTACCCAAATGACCCCGATCAACAGTTTACATTCCCCGGTCGTTAATACCATGTATTGCCCCCTTTAACATCAATGACAGCTTGAAGTCTTTTGCGGTATTTGTGGATGAGGCTCTTTATCTTCTCCGATGGTAAAGCTGCCCATTTCTCTTGGCAAAAAGCCTCCAGTTCCTGTAAATTCTTGGGCTATCTTGCATGAATAGCACGTTTGAGATCTCCCCAGAGTGGGTCAATGATATTGAGGTCAGGAGACTGAGATGGTCACTCCAGAACCTTTACTTTATTCTGCTGTAGCCAATGACAGGTCGACTTGACCTTGTGTTTTGGATCATTGTCATGTTGGAATGTCCAAGTACGTCCCATGCGCAGCTTCCTGGCTAATGAATGCTAATGTTCCTCCAGTATTTTTTGATAACATACTGCATTCATCTTGCCATCAATTTTGACCAAATTTCCTGTGCCTTTGTAGCTCACACATCCCCAAAACATCAGTGATCCACCTCCGTGTTTCACAGTAGGAATGCTGTACCTTCCATCACAGGCCTTGTTAACTCCTCTCCATATGAAGCCTTTATGATTGTGGCCAAAAAGATAAATTTTGGTCTCATAACTCCAAATGACTTTGGGCCAGAAGGTTTGAGGCTTATCTTGTGCTATCTGGCATATTGTAAGTGGGATACTTTGTGGCATTTGTGTAGTAATGGCTTTCTTTTGGCGACTTGACCATGTAGCCCATCTTTCACAATAAGGAGCGCCTCCTTATTGTGCATCTTGAAACAGCCACACCACGTTTTCAGAGTCCTGTATTTCACCTGAAGTTATTTGTCAATGAGACTCAGGTGATCACATACCCTTCATTTTTTTTATATGTATTCATTTGAGAATTGTTTGATATATTGCTGTACCTGGAGTTTGTTTTTACATTATGTAATAAAGAACACAGGTATTCATAGTATTGTATGTAGTTGGGTATTTACACATGTACAAAGAAGTGATGATTGCACACTGTTTTTCCTTATTGGCATGTATTTATACAGTATATGCACCACATTTTTTAGGACAGTGCTGAACTTTTTACAGTTATTAAATTCTTTCAGAATACTGCTTAGGTACAATTAGAATCACTCTTTACATTTCATATTTTTAATTTCTGTTTTGGGTTAACTGGCCTATTGACAATCATAAGTACTCTTGAAACAGGGATGCCAGTATTTGGCATTTGTATGTGTTTGGACTTGATGATCTTATATGCCAGCCAAATGAAGCTTAATCGCATTACGAGGGTGCAAAAGAAAAGAAACTTTCTTTGTGTTCAACACTCTCTGCTTTGTCCCTGTGAATGAAACAACTATTAATTTGGAAAATGTATATTTCACTTCTCAAATGTTTGCACGCAGGCAGGAAACAAATCTTAAGCCATATTCCTAATTATTTCAAGCACAATACCTGAAGAACAGCCAAACTCTTATTCCAGATAATAGGTGGATATGACAAAACCTGCATTTTCCATACACAATCGAGACACAAAATGTACATTCATAATGATCGTACAGTTTGTTAAAGTGTTACCAAACCCTCAACAGTAAAATCTCTCTGTATATGCAGAATAGCATGCTTGTTAGACTCACTGTGGAACTTAACCCTTTCATGACTATGCCTAATTTTGACATTTGGTGTTTACAAGCTAAAATCCATATTTTTTGCTAGAAAATTACTTAGAACCCCCAAACATTATATATATTTTTTGAGCAGAGACTCTAGAGAATAAACTGGCGATTGTTGCAATATTTTATGTCACACGGTATTTGCGCAGAGGTGTTTTAAATGCAACTTTTTGGGGAAAGGGACACTTTCATGAATTTAAAAAAACTAAACAAAAAAATTAGCCCAATTTTTTTGCATAATGTGAAAGATAATGTTACGCCGAGTAAATAGATACCAAACATGTCACACTTTATAATTGCATGCACTCGTGTAATGGCGACAAACTACGCTACCTAAAAATCTCAATAGGCGACGCTTGACATTTTTTTGCCGCTTACCAGGTTAGAGTTACAGAGGAGGTAAAGTGCTAGAATTATTGCTCTCGCTCTGATGATCGCGGCGATACCTCACATGTGTGATTTGAACACCGTTTACATATGCGGGTGCGACTTCCGTATGCGTTTTCTTTGCTGCGCGAGCTGGCGGCGACGGGGGGGGCGCTTTAAAAAAAAAGTTCTTATTTTATTAATTTTTAAATTAATAAGTTGTTTCTAAAAAAAAAAAAAAAAAAAAATGTGATCACTTTTATTGCTGTCACAAGGAATGTAAACATCCCTTGTGACAGTAATAGGTGGTGACAGGTACTCTTTATGGAGGGATCGGGGGACTAAAAGACCCCCGATCCCTCCTTTACACTTCAAAATACTCAGATCGCCGAAAATGGCGATTCTGAATACTGTATATTTTTTTAAATCTGGCACCATTGGCAGCCGAGTAAACAGGAAGTGACGTCATGACGTTGCTTCCGTGTTTACAATTAGGAGACTGGAATGACCTCCATTGACACACACACACATTACACAGTGTGGCTCAGCCCCACCCCTGTCCCATTTCACAGGATTGGACTGGCAGCAGCAGTAGCCAACGGATCCAACTGCTGCCTCTGTCCTGTGAATGTCCTGAGAGAGGAGAGAGCCGCTAAAGATTGGTACAACACTCGATCGAGTGAGAACCCAAGTATTTGGTATTTGGAAGGTGGTACAAATACTGGGACATTTTTTATCTTTTATCTTTAAAACATAAAGGTAAACATGTCTAGCCTTTACAACCGTTTTAATTACAGGCATACCCCACTTTTAAGTACACAATGGGGTTTATTTACTAAAGATGGAAAGTGCAAAATCAGGCTCACTTCTGCATAGAAACCAATCAGCTTTCAGGTTTTATTACCAAAGCTAAATTGAACAAGCTGGGGTTAGAAGCTCATTGGTTTCTATGCAGAATTGAGCCTGATTTTGCACTTTCCAACTTTAGTAATAAACCCCATTGTGTACTTAAAAGTGGGGTATGCCTGTATAAATATGTCGGCCCTAAAGCATGTGTGTAAGTATGCTTGTGTGACTATTGTAGTGTACTTCACAGCATTTGGAGATGGGAAAGGAGAACATTTTTCCTAGGCAAAAGCATCCCCCTATCACTCACCCAGCCATAGAAACCACAATCAATATGCATATTGAACATTTACATGTATTTACAGATAACACCATAAATGTATAGCAAATGTATGTTCACAGATCTATACAATAAATTTGAACCCAAGGAATTATTTGTATTGAATCCTTACAAGGGTCTAGTTTACAACAAAGTAGGTAGGCATTACTAACACTGGATGGGCTTTTGGGGAAGCTGGAAATCAGTGTAGTAGTTGGTGCTAGCCGCAATCTTCCAAATCCTGCTCAGATTCTTTGCAAGTGGCTTCTCTGCTGCATACTGACCATAGGGGGGTCATTAGCTCAGCACTGTTGTCATACATAGAATGCATTGTTTTGTTTTGTTTTTTCCAATGAATACAAGACATTCTCTGATTGGAAGAGGTGAAAAAAAAAAAGAGAATGACATGTATTAGTAGAAAAAAAAATACAAAGCCTTCTACCAATTGCAGCGTTGCTGAAAATCACAGCCATCACAATAGCAGTAATGATTGCTACAGTGATTTCCAGCTTTCTCAATGGTGTGAGTGATGCATAATTACATTGTGCCAAGCTAGACCAATAGAAGTATGCAAATACAACTAATTCCTGGAGTTCACCTTTGAAGCATATTTCCACTTCTGCAGAGAAATTTGAGAAAACCCCACTATATGTTTGTTTGGTGTTCCCATAGCATACCTAGCAAAAAAAATTTAAAAATATTTTTTTTACCTTTTAGATGCTTCTCAGGAGAAGGTGTCATGGCTGACTGCAAAGTTTTCTCATTACCATACAATGCAAGAAACTCAGCCTCTACACCTTTAACCATATAGGACACACTGTTCAAATCTAGTTACAACTGATAATAAAGATCTTCCTGCACAGTACAGACCGGGTTAATTACAACTAACACAGCTGCCTAGCCCCTCATAAACAAAGACAATTAGTAGGATTTTACAGTGATGGAAGATCCAAAATAGCGCAACTAAAAAAAAGGTAAGCTACAGTTTTTATATATATTTTTTAGGGTATGCTATGTGAATGAGAACATGTAACAAATATTGTATAAATTACTGTAGGTGTTATCCAGATTTGGCTGCAAAAGTGGAAATACACTTTAGTCTATGTAAGTCTAAATAAGGGATGGCAGTGGAAGAAACTGGGACAAAGGTGTAGGAATCTAATAATGATTCTTCCATTAATAGACAAATGGGAGTTATTTTGTGTGGATTTGATACTATATATTACTATTATATTATAGCACTAGGAGCGTTGGTTTGAATCCCAACTACGGCACAACCTGCCTGAAGTTTTCATGTTCCCCCTGTGTGGGTTTCCTCCCACACTCCAAAGAGATGAAGGTAGGTTAATTAGCTCCTGTCTAAATTGACCCTAGTATATGTATGACTGTATAAAACTATTTTTTTTATAAATAGTGTCACACTATGCCTACCTGGCACCTCTCTGTGCTTCTCCTCATGAATGTCAGCTGGGTCCTAGGATTGTAAGTTCCTTGAGGACATGGACTGATGTAAATGCACAACAAATATGTAAAACCGCTATGTAAATTGTTGGCGCTATAAGTACCTGTAATAAATAAAAGAATATTACAAATGGCAAAAATATATATCAGAACATATAAAATGTACTTTTGAAGGTTTTAAAGGTCACATGTTCATAGGTAGTTTTCTAAGAAAGATGAAGCACTACGCAATATATAAGGTTATTTTTGGCTGTGATTCTACAAATGAAGCCTTTGTGTTGTAATTTTAACAGTCTAGATTGCGCATTATTCAATTACTCATCATCATAAAGCCATTTATTATGCATAGAATTTAGCAATCAATCACTAAGACAATGATCTCATTTGTTGTGTGAGTCCTGTTCAAATGGTATATATAGGCTCGCTGTGGCACATCAATAACCAAGCCTCTTAGAACACTGACTTGCCTCTCTCATCAAGGTAAGAATACCATTCTAATAATGCAATAAACATTTTAAGGGGACCCAACATGTTAGATGATAATTCTGAATTAGAATCAGAATACGAAGAGCTAAAATAGAGGGATTATTATTTTTATTATACAGATATATAAAGACCCAACAGTTTGTGCAGTGCTTTACAGAGTAAAGGAAGACAGTACAGTTACAATAGAATTCACGACAAGCAGGTTAAGAGGACCCTACTTGTGAAAGCTTACAATCTAAAAGGGAGGGGCAGGTGATACAAAAAGTGATAACTGTGAGGCATGAGATGATGGAGAAAGTAAAACATTTATTTGTTAGATAGAGGTGGGCTGGCTTCCCAGAAGAGAGTTTTCTGGATTTGGCTACAAGGTGAACAGAGTAGAAGACAAATTGGATGGAGAATTCCAAACAATGGGAGAAGCTCTGGAAAAGTCTTGGGAGTGAGCATGAGAAGAGCCAGTGAGAAAGTTAATGAGCAGGAGGTCTTCAGAGGAGTGAAGAGGATGGTTTAAGTGATATTGCTAAACTAGGTTTGGTATGGCTTTGAATGTTGTTGTTACCATGCAAAATGTTTCTTTGTTGGGCGAGCGGAAGCCAGTGAACGGATTGGAAGATAAGGGCAGCAGCAGCTGAATTGCTGGTAAGATGGATGAGACTGGCAGCAGTACAATTTCAATACAATTCAATACAGGAAGAATCAGAGGGCTCTACTCATTAGAGCTTACAAGCTAGGAGGGAGGGTCAAGTGATACAAAAGGGTAATAACTGCGGGGGATGAGCTGATGAAGAAAATAAAAGAACAGTTGTTAGGTGGAGGGAGGGTAGGCTTCTCCGAAAAGAAAGGTTTTCAGGGATTGCCTAAAAGTAGATAGATTTGGAGATAGTTTGACAAATTGGGGTAGGATATGCCAGAGGATGGGAGAGACTCTGGAGAAGTCCTGGAGGTGAATACGGGAGGAGGTGGAGAGGGAGCAAGAGAGCAGGAGGTCTTGGGAGGAACGAAGAGGACGATTAGGTTGGTATTTTGAGACTAGGCTAGTAGTTTTGATACTAGGCTAGATATAGCTGGGGGTAGAGTTGTGGATGGCTTTGTAACTTATTGTTAGTATTTTGAATTCAATTTGTTGGGCAAGTGGCAGCCAATAGAGGGATTGGCAGAGAGGGGTAGCAGACGCTGAGCAGTTTGTAAGGTGGATGAGTCTGGCGGCAGTATTCATGATGGACTGAAGGGGGGATAGTCTATTTAAAGGTAAGCCAATGAGGAGGGAGTTGCAGTAGTTGAGGTGAGAGATAACTAGGGAGTGAATCAGGAGAATCATTGGTTAGGAAGGGACGTAGTTTGGAGATGTTGCAGAGTTGAGGCGGCAATCTTGGAAAGGGATTGGATGTGGGGCCGAAAAGGAGAGTTCAGAGTTCAGGATCACACCTAGCACTCTGGAATGTGGGGATGGGTGGATGGTTGTGCCATTGCTCTTGACAGAGAAGTCAGGGGAAGAGGCACATGGGGGAGGAAATTATATAAGCTCGGTTTTGGACAAGTTGAATTTGAGGAGGTGGTGTGATATCCAGATAGATATAAGAGAGGTACAAGAACAGAACCTTGGGGGGACTCCGATGGAGAAGGGAAGAGGAGAGGAGGAAGTAGAATCATAAGTGACACTGAAGGTGCGTTGGGATAGCCACCAAAGAGCGTGGTGATGGAGACCGAGGCAGTAAAGTAAGGAGGGGGTGGTCAACCGTATCAAAGGTAGCCAAAAGGTCCAGAAGAAGGAGTACAGAATAGTGTCCATTGGTTTTTGCGGTTAGTAAGTCATTTGTGAGTTCTCGAAGAGCAGTTTCTGTGAATTGTTGAGGGCAAAATGCAGACTGAAGGGGATTAGGAAGGTTATTCTTTATGAGGTGGTCACTTGGTTGTAGACCAGGTATTCAAGGAGTTTAGAGGAAAAGGGGAGCAAGGAGATAGGGCATAGATTGTTAAGATTGGTAGGGTTCAAGGTTGGCTTTTTAAGCGTGGGAGTGACCAGTGCATTTTTTAGAGCGTTGGGGAAGATTCCAGAAGAGAGGGAATAGGGTCCAGGGGACAGGTGGTTAGGTGGGCATTAGATAGGAGTTCAGCAACTTTGTCTATAGTAGCAGGTTTGAATAAGGGGAGTGTCAATTGTACCTGTTGATATGGGGTGTTAACTGGGTGAGATACCTGTAGAGTGGAGATTTCATCGCAAATTGTATCAAACTTATTTTTGAAGTGATTAGCAATCTCCTGGGCAGTGAGTGAGTTAGTCGGGGGAGGCAGTGGAGGATGAAGTAAACAGTTGAAGGTAGAGAAAAGTTGATGGGGACTGGATGAGAAGGTGTTAATGAGAGTGGTAAAATAGGTCTGCTTGGCAGTGTGGAGGCAAGAATTGTATTTTTGGAGGGCAGATTTGTATTGGTTGAAGTCTTTGAGAGACTTATGCCGTGTACACACGGTCGGACTTTCCAGCAGAAAAAGTCAGATGGAAACATTTCATCGGATATTCTGATCATGTGTGGGCTTCAGCTGACTTTTTTTTCCAAAAATTCTGACGGACCTAGAAATAGAACATGTTTTAAACCTTTCCGACAGAATCAATTTCTATCGGGAAATACATTCATCTGTATGCTGTTCCGATGGACCAATAACAAAGCAAGGGCAGCTATTGGCTACTGGCTATCGAACTTCCTTTTTCTAGTCCCATCGTATGTGTTGTACGTCACTGCATTCTAAACTATCAGACTTTGGTGTGATCGTGTGGAGGTAAGTCCGTTTCAGCAGAACTCTGTCGGAAAAACTGCCAAAGTTTATTCTGATGGAAAAAACGGTCGTGTGTATGCGGCATTAGTCTTATGCCACAGACGCTCAAGAGCACAGCTAAGTTTTTTTAAATTTCTGGTGTCATCTATTTGCCAGGGTTGTAGGGGTTGAGGCCTGTTTCTGTGTGTAGTTAGGGGTGGGAGCTTGTCCAGGGTTGAGGACAGGGAATTATTGTAGGCAGAAGTGGCTTGGTTGGGGCAGGACGGGGGTGAGATTTTGTCATAGAAGTGGTCAGTAGCAGAATAAAGGATAGAAGGGTTGAAGTGGCGAAGGTGATTAGGTGATTGGAGGCAAAGTTGGTGAAAGATAGGGAGAAAGTGAAACTAATAAGGTGGTGATCAGAGAGAGGAAAAGGATTGTTGGAGAGGTGGCATGGAGTGCATAGGTAGGAGAATACAAGGTCAAGGGTGTTGCCAACAGAGTGAGTAGAAGCATGTACCCATTGTTTCAGGTCAAATGAGGAGGTTAGACTAAGAAGTTTAGAAGCAGCAGGAGGGTTTGTATTAATAGGGATGTTGAAGTCACCAATAAGGATTGTGGGAATTTCAGAAGAGAGAAAGTAGGCCAAAAACTCATCAAGGAAAGTTGATAACAGTTGCTAGGGGGCGGTAGATCACAGCAATTCTTAGGGAAGTTGGAGAGAATAGGCTTATACAGTGAACTTCAAATGATGAGAGGGACAGAGAGGGAGGAGAGTGAAGAACCTTCGTTTTTCTTTCAAATTGTGTTTGAAAGACCGCTGCGCAAATACTGTGTGACATAAAACATTGCAACAATCACTATTTTATTCTCTAGGGTCTTTGCTAAGAAAAATGCATATCATGTTTGGAGTTCTAAGTAATTTTCTAGCAAAAAATACAGATTTTAACTTGTAAGCAACAAATGTCAGAAATAGGCTTAGGCATGAAAGGGTTAAGGAACCCCACTTCTTTGGAAGAATCCCAACCTGCGCCCACTAGCATGTGCCTCCCCATGTGGATGTGGCTGGAATTTTGCAATTAATCAATCAGTAGGTAATATTAGGCACACAGTTAGCACAAATTTGTATACCACAATCAAACTGCAAGAGGACCGAAAGGCCAGAATTGTAAAGTACACTGCACACACATATTCCGAAAATAGCCGAAGATGAGCGGCGCCTGTGCCGTGTGTCCAGGTTCTAGCCCCACCATCCAAGTGGACATAGAGTTGGAATAAAATGAGCCGAGCGCAGCGAGGCCGAGCCTGAATCGTGGCGAGGGAAGCGAGCCCGCGAGGGGCATTCTAATTTTGCCAGCCCTATGTCGGCTTGGATGGTGGGGCTACCACCTCGACTCACGGCGCAGGCGCCGTTCATATTTGGAGATTTTCTGAAGCGTCTTCTGCTCTGTACTGCGCAAGCGCTGCGCATGCGCAGTACGGAGCGGACAGTATCCGATGGCAGGACACTATATGTCAGAACACCGGGCGGCAGCTGGAGAGGAGACGAGGGCGGAGATAGTGTGTGACATCATTGTCTGTGAGATGTGACAGGCTCACTGGCTCAGCAGGGAATTAGGAGGAAGAACTTGGAGAATGAAGGACACATACCAGGTGCGGCGCTGGAGGTGTTGTTCCAGCGGGTCAACTGCAAAGTAAAAATGCCAGGGCTTTCATCACTCTCGGGAGAGTCGGAAATATGTCATACCTCTAGGGCAGTGATGGCGAACCTTGGCACCCCAGATGTTTTGGAACTACATTTCCCATGACGCTCCACTACAATGCAAGGTACCAGAGCATCATGGGAAATGTAGTTCCAAAACATCTGGAGTGCCAAGGTTCGCCATCACTGCTCTAGGGGGTGTCACCCGGGTGCGGACCGCACCCCCCACACAACGCCACTGACTGCACCCCTCTTCCTACAATAAATTGCTCCGCCCAGGGCATCCTCCCCTTCGGCCCACCCCTTGTACCGGCCCTGCCCACAAGCATTAACTTCCTGGATGCAGTGAATGCTGAGCTGCCAGCATTCAATGCTAGGTCCCGCGCATGATCAGTGTTAAGGGCGCGGAGCGCTGTAAACTTCCAGGTTGACATCACGATCCGCACCGAATCCTGGAAATGCTGACACTTCGCTCCCAAGGGACAGTGCGCCGCCGGGGATGAAGAAGATACACGCCTACATCCGCGGGGGTCAGACACAGGAAGTACCACAATAAAGACTGCTAGAAAGGTAAATACACAGCAAAAAAAAAATGTTTTACAATGCATTAAACTACATTATGTTTAACTTTCAGGAATTGAAGATGAAGTTGCTGTTAATCTTTGCCATTTTATTCATAGCAGTTGAGGGCTGGCCAGTAAGTATGCTTCACCTGTTGTACTTTAATTTATGCTCCATTCATACCTAGGCAATTCCAATCGCAGATAAATCGTTGAGGTTCTGCCAGCAATTCCAAACTGCAGCAAAATGCGGGGCGCGTTCGCGATTGCCATCACTTCTTAATGGCACCCCGATCGATGTGCAATTTTGTTGCGATAAATCGCAATGCTATTGTGGCAAATCACAACTCGAGCCTCTGTCGCCCAAAAGAAGCATCTGCTTCTTTTTAAGCTACAAGCTTTGCGCATCCCGCATTTTGCAGCGTTTTGGAATCACGAGCCGTATCACAGCGATTCCGCCTGCAATTTAAACTGCCCAGGTGTGAATGGAGAATTATAAATAAGCCTTAAAGTTGAAATCTGGGGGAAAAAACTTTACTCATACAGTGCAAGCATTAACTGCTTGCTTTGCCTTGGGTAATAGTAATAAGGTGATATTCTTATTCCTTGCTCCCCCAGTAGTCCACACCCCTCCTCCACTGTCCAAAGTCCCAGGATGTGAGCAGGCCCTCTGTAACTTCACAGGACACCTGTGAGACTGAGGAGTAAGGTAATTATCACCTTATTCACCATCCCCTAGGAATATCGAGCAGTTAACCTTTGCGTTGCAGTGGTGGATCCACTCAAGTGTACATTTTTTTCCCCCGGAATTCATTTAAAAAAAAAAAATACACTGCATTGACCTAAAAATTTGCAGCAAACCAGTAATTAATCAGAATATTTCGTTTTGCTTTATCTTAGAAGATTTTTTGGAAAAGTGCAAAATATAAGATTAACCCTCTGCTGTAGAAGATTAGAAGGTTATTAGAAGGCTGCAGTCAACTCCTAAGATCACGCTCACATGGGCTTCAGCTTATACAGGCATACCCCACTTTTAAGTACACAATGGGGTTTATTTACTAAAGCTAGAAAGTGCAAAATCAGGCTCACTTCTGCATAGAAACCAATGAGCTTCTAACCCCAGCTTGTTCAATTAAGCTTTGGTATTAAAACCAGGAAGCTCATTGGTCAGACGTGAGTTTGATTTTGTACTTTCCAGCTTTAGTGAACAAACCTCATTGTGTACTTAAAAGTGGGGTATGCCTGTATAAAGCAGTCTGTATAACGATGGCTTCAACTTGCCAAAAGCTTTGCAATTTCTTTGCAAAACCTTACTGTACACACTGCTTTAGTAAAAGCAGTGGTCCATGTCCTTAGGGAGTTAATTGTTTGCAGCTTTTCAACTGTTGGACCATGGATCTAAAGGATTGTTTTGTTCACTAAAGTGAAATAAGTAATTTGGTTAGGATGATCAATGATTCCACTTTGGAAAATATTGGGGTTGATTTACTAAAGACAAATAGACAGAGCACTTTGAAACTAAAGTTGCTCCAGGGCTTCGTAATTGAGGTAAAGCTTAATTTTACACAGAATACTCAATCACATGCAAGGAAAAAAAAATTGTTGCTTGCATATGATTGGATAATGTAAGTCAGCAGAGTGTAACTTTAGTAAATCAACTCCAATGAATCTCTAAGCTTAAGCTATAACACACCAAAAAAAATTAGCTTTGGACCTCCAATCGCTTCTGAGCTGATTTTTTTTAAAGGCCTATAAAAAGCTCATTATTAGTGATGCCAATCAAGAATGTCCAAAACCAAAAGGAAGAACTCTCCACTTTCTTGTTAGATGGCAGAATTCCTGTAACGAAAAGCTCATCCAATAACACATGTTTACTGTAGTGCCACTGCAACAGTTGAGTTGGCCATAGATAGTTGGAATCTTGGTCGGTTCAGTAGGAGCCAGCTGAGTTTTGAACCATGTATGGGCAGGCTGAATGTCCCCAAGCTGATTGATCAATCAACTTGGGTACAACCAGCCTGCCGGATTTTACATACGATTATTGCTAGTGGCTGTTATAGCTGCTAGCAATAATCTCTGTGCTCATTGTGTTCTTCTGGAAGGGGGGTGGGGGAAGCTGTCCTGGGAGAACACAATGGCCCAGCAGGAGGGATCCCCCCATTAATCCCGACTTTTGCAAGAAAGACAACCCCCCTGTCTATGGCCAGCCTAACAGTCACACCATGCACAAGAATACTATTATGTTTGGCATTTTATACAATTACTGCAGTTGAACAGAAGATTTTCATTGTTTTTTTTTCTCCAAATAAGCCTCGTAAGCATAGTCACCTTCCTGAACACAGAAGAAAGCAGCATTTCTTTGGTCCCACACATGGACGCAGACCTATACATGGAAATTTCCCTCATCGTGGACATAAAGCAGGATTTAAACATCTGCATGTATTTAAGTTTCCAAACGAGGTAATTTTAGGCTGAAAAGCATTTTCATGTTTATTTTGCATGATGCGGTGCCTGTGACCCTGGCGCAGAGATCTCCCTCCATCTCCAATCCTACTGTGGGAGCTAAATATCTGTTGTGAGCTGAAATTGTTGGTCCCTGACTCTGAAGTGCATTTTCTCCTTTTTCTCATAGCAAATACACATGGAAAGCAGTAACAGTAGTGTTATGCTGTCATTAGCACTCCAGTTAATTCTTCATTGGAATATACTGACGATGCAGAAAAACTCCCCAGTGAGTTCAGTTTACATTAAAGGCCCCTTTCACACTGGCAGAGTCTGCCAGCGAATCCGCCTGCTCAGTGGGGGGATCTGCCTGCTGATTCTCGCTGAGAAGGTAGATGATAGATCCATGTCTGCTCCGAGAGTGAACAGACACACCTTGTTTACCTCTATGGGCAGTTGGATGGAAACAGACCGCCTATCTGTTTACACCCGAGTATCATCTGATCCAATCCACCGGATCCCCAGCCATCTGTTTTTAGTGGGCAGGATCGGATATTGGCGGGTGTCAATGGACACATATCCATTAACATCTGCTGCTCCGTAGAGGGCAATAGGAGGTCTGACAAGCGGACCTTATCGGTCTGCCCGTATGAAAGAGCCTAACGCTCAGTGAAGGAAGGGCAACTCAGAGGCTGCAAGGACATCTCTTTTTTCTTTCTGGTTTCAAGAAAATATAAACCAAAAGAGGTACCAACGGAAAAATTAAAAGATTTTAGGTACAGTTCCAGCTTTAGGATGCCTTCTCTCTATTTAAATGGCCCTCAATAAACCTCATGCCTCTAAGGTCATCATACACATTACATTCTATCGTCACAATCTTTGTACAATCAACTTTAATTTTATGCAATATGCAGACCTGCCTAATCTATCTAATCAATTTGTATCCAATTAGGCAGGTCCCTGTACTACATACAGTAGTAAATGATAGATTTGAAGGAGATTGTAACGGGTAAACATTAGATTTGAATTCTGTGCACAATAAGTCTGCTTAAATACAGCGATATCACCCATCTTTCCCAATTGGCTATAACACGCTTTTGAGCTTACCAAGTCTCTATGCAGGCTTTATGAACAAGTACTTTTATATCAAATCTGTCACTTCAAAAACCCCCAACAAATGTTATATGCAATAGAAGCTTCTTAACATATACCTTTCTGGTTAGCAGCAAGCCCAAACTCTGCTGTTTTCAAACTCAGCCACTGCCAGAATCTTCCATGTCTATCCAATTTTTGGCTTTGTGAGATGCCTGATACCCTACTGCACGAAATGGTTCCTCTTGCCCATAAACTTTAAGAATGTTCGCTTGATTTTTTTTTACTTTTAGTGGGGTCAAACTGGCATTTTTTTCAACTGCAGGTATAGGAAAATTTGAAGGATCAAGATGGAACATTTTTCTTAAAGCGAAGTTCCACTCAAAAATGGAATTTCCACTTTAAGTGCAGGTGACCCCCTGACATTGCTCATTTGGTGTGTCATTTTTTTGGGGGGAAAGCGGATACCCTCTTTTCAGAGGTATCCCACTCCCATTTCCTCCTGGGGCTCTGCGGCACTGGAAGAAAGATAACCTCTCCTCCCTCCCTCCCTGCAATTTTCTGGGATATGTCACAGATCATAGAAGATTGCCTGGTCATTCACAGCTCAAACAAAATGTTGAAGTACTTTTAAAATGACATTCATCAATTCATTAAACTACTGAGAATTTTTGCACAAACGTTTGTTCAAAAAACCACTAGTATATGGCGCGTTTTAATTACTTCTGTATACTGTATTGCCATAGGACAAGCAGTTATAACCACAACTACATGGTGTGGGAAGTAGCCCCTAAAGCCCCATACACAAAGGCCGAATATCGGCCGGTTCAACGGCAACCTGTCCAGCTTTTGTCAAAGGGGCATGACCGAAAAATATCTTCCGATCGGCATCCGATTAGCGCTTGCAGCCAATGGCTGCGAGTGCCGACCGGTGTGTTCTGTCGGGGGCAGTCCTCCTATCAGAACACAATAGCTCAACTGAGAGTTCGCTGTATTAAGATTGGATTGTAGTGCAGCGAGCTCCTCAGTTTTTTTTCATTCAGCCCGCTGAGTTAAACGAAAAGATTCATCAAGAGGCAGATGGGATAACGCAAGCAATGGCATGGGTCACAAACTACCTCATTCTTAAGCAATATCTAAAGCAGAGTGTTTTCTTCATATAATGTAAGCCCAGGCTGATACTCAATGGAAAGCTCCTTTTTTGGTAACACAAGATATACAGTAAATTTTGAATGAAGACATTAGGAAATGCATTCATGGAAAGCAGTAATTTTTTTTCTAACACTACTACATACACACATAGTACAGTTTACAGTTCAAATGCTATGATAGCTATCAGGCATTAAAGCTGAAGTCAAAGTAGACATCGAGACACGCAAAGAAATGCATGTGTGAGAATTGTACAGGCATACCCCACTTTTAAGTACACAATGGGGTTTATTTACTAAAGCTGGAAAGTGCAAAATCAGGTTCACTTCTGCATAGAAACCAATGCGCTTTCCGGTTTTATTAACAAAGCTGGGGTTAGAAGCTCATTGGTTTCTATGCAGAAGTGAGCCTGATTTTGCACTTTCCAGCTTTAGTAAATAAACCCCATTGTGTACTTAAAAGTGGGGTATGCCTGTATAACCTAATTAGATTACAGAAGGCTAATATCAGATAGAGGGGGTTATTTACAAAAGGCAAATCAATTTTGCACTATAAGTGCAAAGTGCACTGTGGATCCGAGGGGGACATGCAAGTGAAATAAGAAATGCAAAATCAGCAGAGCTTCCCTGATTTCAGATCTACCCCTCAGATTTACTGCGACTGCACTTCAAAGTGCACTTTCAGTGCAATTTAAAGTGCACTTTGTTCTTGTAGTTTGCACTTGTAGTGCAAAGTGGATTTGCCTTTCGTAAATAACCCCCAGAGTGACATAATTCTATTGTTTTTAAATAAAAACTTATTTAAATATGAATATATAACTTGATTAAATGGTGTTTTTATATATTTTCGAAGCTCAAATTTAACAGCTGGCAGTGTTTAACAAAAAAATATTTAATGTTTTTATTTTAGGATATTTTATATGATTTTTTAATTTTTTTTGCCACATCACAAATATCCCTCCAAAATATTGATTCCATTGGTGAGATTTAATTGTAAAGGGAATAATGGGAAATGACATGTCATTTTCTAAAGTATTTACGGTAATCGCCAGCATATAATCTTGCTTATCATAAAATGTAGGTGTCATTATATTTTAGATTTATGCCACGCACACACGATCAGATTTTCCGTCGGGATATGTTGGATGTAAGCTTGTTGGCGGTAAGTCCGTGTGTATGCTCCATCGGACATTTGTTGTCGGACTTTCCGCCAACAAATGTTGGCTAGCATGTTCTCAAATTTTCCTCTAACAAATGTGTGTTGTCGGACGTTCCGATCGTGTGTACACAAATCCAGCAGACAAAAGTCCAAAGTACAAACACGCATGCTCGGAATCAAGGACGAGCCGGAATCACTCGGTCTTGTAAAACTAGTGTTCGTAATGGAGATATCACATCGGCTCAGCTTACATCTTCTACGTCACTACATTTGTAATTGTTGGCTAACATTTGTGTGACCGTGTGTATGCAAGACAAGTTGAAGCCAATACCCTTCTAACAAAATTCCACGGTTTTGCTGTCAGAAAGTCCGATTGTGTGTACGATGGCATAAGTCTAAAACCGGTCAGTTTTTTTTCTTTTGGACTGAGTGGGTAAAAGTTACATTTTATTTCAAGTTTTTATTTCCATTTGTGACCCCTTCACTAACTTCCTGTCCCTGTAACAGGGGGGATGGGGGGAGCTGGCCTCATTAGGAAGGCACAGACAACAAAAGAATTGTAAAATTCTCATAATATTTAGGACGCACAGGTTCCTCAAGAGGAAGCAGAAAGGCTGTATCACCTCACTGTCACCTGACCAGAGCCCTTCCTGGACACCTTTTTGGTCCATGGCATGGCAACCGATAAAAACCTTGCACTTTTTATCTTAATGCAGAACATCACAATGTATGGTATGTACATTATGGTGTACTTCAGTGAAAGTGTACCGAAGACTACTGTAGTTGGTTGGATGCCATTCTAAATGCAAAGCAATGCAACACACAATATAAAGCCATGTATTACCATGAACTGGTGTATCAAGTGGTAAAACTTCAGTTTTACCACATATTTTCAAACAACATAGGTGTGAAGCCAGCCAAAAGTTTTCAGCTAGAGATTTTATATGGGGCAGAGCTTTGGGCTAACATGTAGAAGTCAGTTAATTGTTAGCAAAAGGTCTGCTTTAAATGACTACAGGTGTGTTCTTTTATTCCATACATTTAACTACTGTACTATTATTTCAGAATCCAAAGCCATGTCAGAATACAACTACCGGAACTCCTACTTCAACTACAGTAGCTTCAACAACAACACAAACTCCAACAACAACCCAAACACCAATAACCTTAATTCCAACAACTATTTTGGAAACCACTATTGCACCTATTACTGAGAATATGAATACTCTGGATATTGAAGGATCAGGAGAAGAGGAGATATATGACATATCAGGCATATAACCTATTACTTGTCATAATGTACAACAAAATAAACTTCACATCAATCTAGACTGGTATGACATTTAGATTCCGAGGGGGTGAATTTACCAATTGTTTCACCCAAGATTCACACATTTTTCAAATAAAAAATGTGTGAATCTTGGGTGAAAGTTGTGTAAATGTTGGGTATAAATATTCATATGAAGACTCCCTAACTAAGAAAAATGACATGGAAAACAATGTAAACATCATTTAGTCAAACAGCCAAAACTATAATCACATTATAATTCATATCACATGTACTGTGTAAATTTAATAAAGCATTCTGCAGAAATTGTCTGTGTGTTCACTAACAGTTAAAGCTGTTACAAGCAAAACAGAGAGTTCAATAGGGGACTTTGGAGGTACTATAAAGAGTCACAACACTTCCATTTATAAATGATTTTGGTTCACACTTTATTTATACAAAGATTTACATGCCATAAATCCAGAAAACCTGGCACCTATGTGTATACCTTCTATTGTAAAACAAAAATATCTCCTAGCTCAGGTCTCTACAACACCATGGGGTTGATTTACTAAAGGCAAATCCACTTTGCACTGTAAGTGCACTTGGAAGTGCAGTCGCTGTAGATCCGAGGGGAAGCTCTGCCCATTGCTATCATCCAATCATGTACAGTGGAACCTTGGATTACGAGCATAATCCGTTCCAGGAGAATGCTTGTAATCCAAAGCACTTGCACATCAAAGCGAGTTTCCCCATAGAAGTCAATGGAAACGAAGATTATTCATTCCACATTGACTTCTATTGCATGCAATACCGCATGTGGCCAGAGGTCGCAGAACCTCAGAAATACTCAGGGACAGCTCGGCTGAACTTAGAAACTCTCCCAGGTACTGAGTATTTCCGAACAGCTCTGAACCATTCCGAGGATCACCAGCGCCCCTGCACCTCTGGCCGAATGCAGTACTGCACACCCCATAGGCTTGAATCCTGCTCGTTTTGTGAGACAACACTTGCAAACCGAGTCAGAATTTTTTTTAAAAGTTGCTTGTCTTTCAAAATGCTTGTTAACCGCGTTCCACTGTGCAAACAAAAATGCTGTTTTTTTTCATTTTCCTTGCATACCCCAGATCTACAGCTACTGCACTTCCAAATGCACTATAGTGCAAAGTGGATTTGCCTTTAGTTAACCAGTTCCCGTCCGGCGCACGATGATGTACGTCAGCAGAATGGCACGGGCAGGCAAACTGGCATACAGGTACGTCTAGCTGAATTTGCCGCCCTGCCATTGTGTGCGCACCATGCCAGCCGGGACCCCCCTGAGTGCGGTCGTGGGTCCCGTGGACTCGAACGCCTCATGGGGCAGGAGAACGGGGAGATGCCGTTGTAAACAGCAACTCCCCGTTCTGCCTAGCAAATGTGATTGGCACTGATCTCTGCTTCCTGTGATTGGAGCAGAGATCAGTGATCACTAGTACACAGCCCAGCCCCCACAGTTAGTAACACGCCCCTAGGACACACTTAACCCCTACACTGCCACCCCCTGGTTAACCCCTTCACTGCCAGTGTCATTTACACAGGAAACAGTGCATTTAAATAGTACTGATTGCTGTATAAATGACAATGGTCCCAAAAACGTGTCAAAAATGTCCGATGTGCCCGCCATGTCGCAGTCACAATAAAAATCGCTGCCATTACTAGTAAAAAAAAAAAAATGCTATAAAACTATCCCCTATTTTGTAAACGCTATAGCTTTTGCGCAAACCGATCAATAATTGCTAATTGCATTTTTTTTTACCAAAAATATGTAGAAGAATACGTATCGGCTTAAACTGAGGGAAAAAAACGTTTTTTAATATATTATTGGGAGATATTGATTATAGCAAAAAGTAAAAATACAGAATTTTTTTCAAAATTGTCGCTCTATTTTTGTTTATAGCGCAAAAAATAAAAACCGCAGAGGTGATCAAATACCACCAAAAGAAAGCTCTATTTGTGGCAAAAAATGACGTCAATTTTGTTTGGGAGCCACATCGCATGACCGTGCAATTGTCAGTTAAAGTGACGCAGTGCCGAATCGCAAAAAGGGGCTTGGTCCTTTGGCTGCAAATTGATCCGGGGCTTAAGTGGTTAAATGGTCTGTAGTGCAAATCTGCAAAATGCAAAAAGCACCAAAAATGCATAGGTGCGAATCCAGGCTTACCCACAAAAAAACAGAGTGCTCCTCAATCTGGGAGTCACTACCTTACAAACCACCTCAAAAACTTGCAGGAACAAATGCAACAGTGCATTTACTTAAAAGTAACTGTGCTTTTTGCCAAAAAAACAGGAAAAATTAAAGTGCCATTGCAAATTACGCAGCCGTCTGCAAAACTTTGCGGCCAAAACAGGCATCAGCCGATGCACTGACATCTACCTTGTAGAATTTTGTAAAGGTGTGAACAGAAGACCAAGTTGCCGCTTTACACACTTGAGCGACAGACGCTTGATGTCGGAAGGTACCAATCGCCCTGGCGGAGTGGGCCGTGACCAGAAAGGGGGGCACCCGCCCCTTCAAGGCGAAGGCCTGTACTACAATCTGTCTGATCCACCTGGAAATGGTGGCCGACAAGACCGCCATGCCTTTTTTCGGACCAGCCACTGAAACAAACAAGGAGTCTGACTTCCGAAAGGGAACCGCAGCCGACAAATACACCCTCAGAGCCCAGACCACGTCCAGGAAATGGAGGGCAACCTCTTTAGGATGTGTCGGTTTAGGACACAGAGATGGTAACACAATGTCTTCATTGATGTGGAACGCCAAAACCACCTTCGGCAGAAAAGATGGTTGCGGACGCAACACCACCTTATCCTTATGGATAACCAGATAGAGCGACTTGCAAGACAAGGCCACCAGTTCCGAAACCCTCCTGGCCGACGTAATAGCCACTAGATAGACCACTTTTTGGGAAAGGGTCAACAGAGGGATCTCTGATATTTTCAAATGGCGGTTTCTGAAGTGCCCATAACACCAGGTTCGGATCCCACGGGGGTAGCGGTGGACGCACCGGATGAACTGCTTGTCGGACCCCTTGAACAAAAGTACTCACTAGAGAGTGAGACACTAAAGAAAAGCGAGAGGAGACGGGACTGTTACGGTGCTAATAATAGTAAGGGAATGTATAAATAAAAGAGAATATTTTATTAAATGTAGAAAAAGCAATCAAGAAAAATACAATAGACTCAAAATTAACAAAATTACATATATTGGCTACTATACAAAACAGTATGTAAAATCCAACAATTAGTTTAGATAACCATATTCTTGGCAGTTCAGATGGAAAATTCCCGACATGTTTCGCCTATTATTAGGCTTCTTCAGGGGAGCCAATAATTGGTGGAAGAGAAATTGTTTTGTTTAGAATACAAAAAAGGTTCACTATAAATAGAAAAAGAAAAATAATAAAACAGAATTAATGGAGCCGGTCAGATACAGAAACGCACACTTTTAATCCTCAACATCGCCCAACTGTCTCAAAGGATTGATCAATATAAAATAAACAGTAAGACAGAGAGTGTATATATGTCTTTGGAAGGTGTAAACAAAATAGTACCTACCAATTTAAAACAAATGCGTCTAGTCCCTAAGAAGAAGACCCCACCTAGGATTGGAGAGTGGACCGATCACAGTAAACCGCCCAAAAAGGTGACTGCAGGAGACAAATCAAGCGAACAAACAAAGCTAATATTCAAAAAAAAATTTTTCACAAGGAGCTTGATAAAGCTTCCATAGGGATTATTGGTTAATTAATAGGTTTAGAGAGTCCATAGCAGTAAAGAATAAATTTAAGCCATACCTGTGCTTAATTAAATGTGAAGTATGTTGCACATAGAAAGCTGGAGATTGCACAGAGGGAAGTCCTTGGAATTGTGTCTAGAGACCGGTGAGGTGATCTTGGTTGTAATAGGGTAATTTTAAAAGAACACAAGAGTAGAAAAAAGTGTTCAAAAATATAGAGGGAGCCCTAAAACAGAGCAAAAAAACAAAAGGGAGAGTCAGCTGGGCAGTGTGCTCAAGAATGATTTTTGGTCAATTAAAAGAGTTTTTGCTTACCAAAAGCATGTAGGAAATGAAGTCACAATTTTTGCTGTATCACAAAAGCGGCAGTCTAAGCGTACCGCACAGCAGACAACACCAGAACCACACCATTCAGGCTCTAAACAGAGCCGCCAAAAGAGTCAGTCTAAGATCTAAAAATGACCAGAACAAATTTAAATGAATTTAAGCAAGAAGGAAGAAAGAGAGGGTTGGAACAGCAACCTGGTCTGTGTGGACAGACTCTGTGCTTGTTCGGTAGACTGACCTTGCGGCGAAAACATCTATCGTGGACACGGCAGGGCGGACATACCTGCAGCATTAATGAGCGCCTTTTTATCTCCCTCACCACCCGGCGTCTAATGAACGACGCCGGATGTGAGCGGACAGTGAATGCGGAACCGCGCACCCGCGCGCACCCGCGTCACACTGGAGGCCTACAGTCCCCATAATGCCCCTGCGGCGGCGTCTCCGTGACCATGGAGATCAGGAAACCGCGACAAGCAGCAACGGGGAACATGGGAGAGACATTCAAGAGGGCTCAGAAGAGCCATACAGAGAATGTCAGTCCAAGGACCTAGTGAAGCGGATGCGCTCGCACAGCAACCCGCATATTGACAGGTCCGGCTTCCACATAGCTGGACCTGTGTGTCCGTACAGGCACCCATAGCTGTGCGGAAATAAGGTGATCGGACGTGCCTCCCCAAAAAAAGAGAAGGGGGGTCTTTCCAAAGGGGGACAAAAAGACAGAGAGAAAATTTGAGAGTAGTATGCTATATTAGACTTACAAAACTTGGTCTAAGTGATTATCAGTCAAAAAAATGGCTGTTTAATCTGAATTCAATTAAAACCCTTGAGACATATGGAAAAAATGAGGGGAAAAGAAAATTGTGCTTAATGGCCGACTCCATACACATTCATAAAATTACAATAGAACAATAAACAAATTGTAATTAATTTGACAAAATGTATACCGCTACAGAACATCAGTGAAAATAACTACACTGTTGAGATAGTATAAACCAAAAATCAATAATGTTTAAGTGTACTATAGAATTGAAAATAATCAAATAGATTAATGTATAAACCAAAAAAGAAAAAAATGAAAAATAGACGAATCGACAATTGTTGAGTTGGTCTATAGAGTTTTGTATTTACACTATATGAACAAAAAATGAGAGATAAGATGTAGCCGGGATGAGAAAAAAAAAAAAAAAAAAGGAAGGGAAGAAGGGGGACAAGGATATAGGAGTGTGAGGGTACTGACAATTTGGCAGAAAGTGGGTAGCCCCATTTCCAAAGGACTAAGCCCCCCATGGAAAAATTCCATGGGTTCAAGATTGAACATAGTGATTATGGAATAATAAAGAGAATGATGATTTTTAGACAAAGTGTTTGAATGTAATGTATTCATTCAAACCAGGATAATTAGTAGCTTCTAAAGTATATATCCATTGGGTTTCCAATTGAAGTAAACGCCTGTCTATTTCACCACCCCGGGCATGAGTGGGCACATGCTCCAGAGCAGCGAAACGTACACCGTTAGAATCAAAATTATGGGAAAAGCCTATATGTCTATTTAACGCTGTAGTGCATAATCGTTTAGATAAGGGCAACATGTGATCTCTGATTCTTTTATAAAAAGGGCGCTTAGTCTTTCCAATGTAGAAACATCCACAAGGGCAATTGGCAATGTAGACAATCCCCACAGTTTTGCAAGTAACGTTGTGTTTAATGGTGCGAGTAGAACCGTTGGGCAATGTGACTTGTGCTGATCCAAGAATGAAACGACACACATCGCAGTGGCCGCAAGGATAAGTACCAGTACGGTTGGGTCTAACAGATCCATGGGTATTAAAATGACTTGTAACTAGTCGGTCTCTCATGGACTGGGATCTACGGTACGTCAATTGGGGAAAAGGCTTGATATATTTATGAATTATTGGGTCCGCAGTTAATAGGGGCCAATATTTGTCTAGGATTGCTCTCATTTGATAATGTTGACGTGAGTACTGTGTTATAATGCGTATGGGTGTATGAGAGGTAGATCTAGGTTTGGGGTAAATTAACTGATTTCTGTTTAATTTTGATACTTTGTTGTAGGTGCGTTTTAGTAATGCCTTACTGTAGCCCCGTTGGCAAAGTCGTGTGGTAAGATCCCGTGCAGCCAATTCAAAGTCTGCGTCTTGAGAGCAGTTGCGACGCAAACGAAGATATTGGCTGTAGGGGATACTATCTAAAAGTGATTTAGGGTGAGCACTTTCCGCATGAAGAATGGTATTACCCGCGGAGGGTTTGCGGTACAGAGCTGAATCAATGACACCATTTTTATCCAATTTAATGTATATATCCAGAAAATTAATCTGGGTCTGACTGAATTCCATCGTAAATTTGAGATTAAATTGGTTGATGGACAAATTATCAAAGAATTCATGTAGTTCATTAAGGGAACCCGTCCATAATAACAAAATGTCATCAATGTAACGGTGCCAACCCAGGATGATCTGTTAGACCCAACCGTACTGGTACTTATCCTTGCGGCCACTGCGATGTGTGTCGTTTCATTCTTGGATCAGCACAAGTCACATTGCCCAACGGTTCTACTCGCACCATTAAACACAACGTTACTTGCAAAACTGTGGGGATTGTCTACATTGCCAATTGCCCTTGTGGATGTTTCTACATTGGAAAGACTAAGCGCCCTTTTTATAAAAGAATCAGAGATCACATGTTGCCCTTATCTAAACGATTATGCACTACAGCGTTAAATAGACATATAGGCTTTTCCCATAATTTTGATTCTAACGGTGTACGTTTCGCTGCTCTGGAGCATGTGCCCACTCATGCCCGGGGTGGTGAAATAGACAGGCGTTTACTTCAATTGGAAACCCAATGGATATATACTTTAGAAGCTACTAATTATCCTGGTTTGAATGAATACATTACATTCAAACACTTTCTCTAAAAATCATCATTCTCTTTATTATTCCATAATCACTATGTTCAATCTTGAACCCATGGAATTTTTCCATGGGGGGCTTAGTCCTTTGGAAATGGGGCTACCCACTTTCTGCCAAATTGTCAGTACCCTCACACTCCTATATCCTTGTCCCCCTTCTTCCCTTCCTTTTTTTTTTTTTTTTTTTTTCTCATCCCGGCTACATCTTATCTCTCATTTTTTGTTCATATAGTGTAAATACAAAACTCTATAGACCAACTCAACAATTGTCGATTCGTCTATTTTTCATTTTTTTCTTTTTTGGTTTATACATTAATCTATTTGATTATTTTCAATTCTATAGTACACTTAAACATTATTGATTTTTGGTTTATACTATCTCAACAGTGTAGTTATTTTCACTGATGTTCTGTAGCGGTATACATTTTGTCAAATTAATTACAATTTGTTTATTGTTCTATTGTAATTTTATGAATGTGTATGGAGTCGGCCATTAAGCACAATTTTCTTTTCCCCTCATTTTTTCCATATGTCTCAAGGGTTTTAATTGAATTCAGATTAAACAGCCATTTTTTTGACTGATAATCACTTAGACCAAGTTTTGTAAGTCTAATATAGCATACTACTCTCAAATTTTCTCTCTGTCTTTTTGTCCCCCTTTGGAAAGACCCCCCTTCTCTTTTTTTGGGGAGGCACGTCCGATCACCTTATTTCCGCACAGCTATGGGTGCCTGTACGGACACACAGGTCCAGCTATGTGGAAGCCGGACCTGTCAATATGCGGGTTGCTGTGCGAGCGCATCCGCTTCACTAGGTCCTTGGACTGACATTCTCTGTATGGCTCTTCTGAGCCCTCTTGAATGTCTCTCCCATGTTCCCCGTTGCTGCTTGTCGCGGTTTCCTGATCTCCATGGTCACGGAGACGCCGCCGCAGGGGCATTATGGGGACTGTAGGCCTCCAGTGTGACGCGGGTGCGCGCGCATGCGCGGTTCCGCATTCACTGTCCGCTCACATCCGGCGTCGTTCATTAGACGCCGGGTGGTGAGGGAGATAAAAAGGCGCTCATTAATGCTGCAGGTATGTCCGCCCTGCCGTGTCCACGATAGATGTTTTCGCCGCAAGGTCAGTCTACCGAACAAGCACAGAGTCTGTCCACACAGACCAGGTTGCTGTTCCAACCCTCTCTTTCTTCCTTCTTGCTTAAATTCATTTAAATTTGTTCTGGTCATTTTTAGATCTTAGACTGACTCTTTTGGCGCTTCTGTTTAGAGCCTGAATGGTGTGGTTCTGGTGTTGTCTGCTGTGCGGTACGCTTAGACTGCCGCTTTTGTGATACAGCAAAAATTGTGACTTCATTTCCTACATGCTTTTGGTAAGCAAAAACTCTTTTAATTGACCAAAAATCATTCTTGAGCACACTGCCCAGCTGACTCTCCCTTTTGTTTTTTTGCTCTGTTTTAGGGCTCCCTCTATATTTTTGAACACTTTTTTCTACTCTTGTGTTCTTTTAAAATTACCCTATTACAACCAAGATCACCTCACCGGTCTCTAGACACAATTCCAAGGACTTCCCTCTGTGCAATCTCCAGCTTTCTATGTGCAACATACTTCACATTTAATTAAGCACAGGTATGGCTTAAATTTATTCTTTACTGCTATGGACTCTCTAAACCTATTAATTAACCAATAATCCCTATGGAAGCTTTATCAAGCTCCTTGTGAAAAAATTTTTTTTGAATATTAGATTTGTTTGTTCGCTTGATTTGTCTCCTGCAGTCACCTTTTTGGGCGGTTTACTGTGATCGGTCCACTCTCCAATCCTAGGTGGGGTCTTCTTCTTAGGGACTAGACGCATTTGTTTTAAATTGGTAGGTACTATTTTGTTTACACCTTCCAAAGACATATATACACTCTCTGTCTTACTGTTTATTTTATATTGATCAATCCTTTGAGACAGTTGGGCGATGTTGAGGATTAAAAGTGTGCTTTTCTGTATCTGACCGGCTCCATTAATTCTGTTTTATTATTTTTCTTTTTCTATTTATAGTGAACCTTTTTTGTATTCTAAACAAAACAATTTCTCTTCCACCAATTATTGGCTCCCCTGAAGAAGCCTAATAATAGGCGAAACATGTCGGGAATTTTCCATCTGAACTGCCAAGAATATGGTTATCTAAACTAATTGTTGGATTTTACATACTGTTTTGTATAGTAGCCAATATATGTAATTTTGTTAATTTTGAGTCTATTGTATTTTTCTTGATTGCTTTTTCTACATTTAATAAAATATTCTCTTTTATTTATACATTCCCTTACTATTATTAGCACCGTAACAGTCCCGTCTCCTCTCGCTTTTCTTTATCTGTCATATTTGGGATGAGGTGCGTTGATAATTCCTTGCCTTATTTAGCTTTTTCCACTCCCCTATAGAGTGAGACACTAGTGGTCGCTGAAAAAAAGACATCCAAAGCTGATATTTGTCCTTTAATGGTGCTTAAAGCCAATTTCTGGTCAACTCCTTGCTGTAAAAACAGCAGGATCCTGGATATAGAATAGGAGCGCAGACGCAATCCTTTCTCCTCAAACATGGAGATGTAAGCCAGGTATGATGATCTTCTGAGAAGAAGATTTCTGTGCTTTCAGCATAGTTGGAATCACCGAGTCCGACAGGCCCAGGTTCCTCAACACCTGGCTCTCAATAGCCATGCCATTAAAACCAGCGATGGTAAAGCAGGATGGAGAATCAGACCTTGAGACAACAGGTCCCCTCGTAACGGAACGGCAGTCGCCAGGCGGCGTCCACTACCAGGCGCACTAGGTCTGCGTACTAGGGACGCTGGGGTCAATCTGGGGCAATCGGAATTACTGGAATCCCTTCGGCCTCCACTCTGCGGAGCAGACATGGTAACAGTTTTAGCGGAGGAAAGGCATAGATCAGCTGGTACTGACCCCATGGAGTCACCAGCGTGTCTGCCCAAGGATCTCTTGTCCTGGACATGAATCTCGGCACCTTCCAATTGAGATGGGAGGCCAGAAGATACAAATCTGGAGTGCCCCATCGCAGGCACAGTAGCCTGAACACCTCCGGATGCAACGCCCATTCTCCTGGGTCCAGCATCTGGTGATTTAGGTAGTCCGCCTGACAGTTCTCCACTCCCGGGATGTAAATGGCCGAAAGGGCCGGTATATGTCGCTCTGCTCACTAAAGAAGAGACTGATCATTTGCAGCTCGAGCACATTGATCGGTAACTTGGATTCCTCCTCCGACCAGAGGCCCTGGGTTGACTGAACTGCCATTACTCCATCCCAGCCGGTTAGGCTGGCGTCCGTTGTGATCACTGTCCAATTCAGAGGTGGGAATGACTTCCCAGACTGAAGTGCCGGGGACCTCAGCCACCAGAGCAGGGAATCCCTGACTAACTGGCTCATCTGAATCTGCTGACCCAGGGAGAACAGAGATTTGTCCCATTTCTTCAGGATCTCCTTCTGCAAGACTCTAGTGGGAAACTGGGCATAGGGTACTGCCTCGAAGGAGGCCACCATGAGTCCCAGGACTCGCATGCAGAAGCGTAGCAACGACCACCTGCGGTTCATCAACAGTTATACCGCGGCTCTGAGAGTCTGCAGCTTGTCTGAAGGGAGAAACACTCTCACTTCCAGGGAGTTCAGCAGTAAGCCTAGGTACTTCAAGCGCTGAGTCGGTACGATCACCGCCTTTTTAAGGTTCAACAGACACCCAAATTCCTGCAGGGTCTGCATTGTGATCGCCACATCCTCCTAAGTCTGAGGCAAAAGATGCTCTCAGGAGGAGATCGTCTAGGTAACCTACAATTGCGATCACGCGTTGTCACAGCAACCCCAAAACAGGAGCCAATACCTTGGTAAAGACCCGGGGGGCTGATGCCAAGCCAAAAGGGAGAGGTAAAACTGGTAGTGGGCTTCCCCAACTGAAAATCGCAGAAAATTCTGATGCCGAAGGCATATGGGTATGTGCAGGTACGCATCCTGGAAGTCCAAAGATGCCAGGGAGTCCCCTTGATGGAGTGCAGCGACTACTGAGCGAACTGATTCCATTCTGAACCTCTGTATATTTACAAAGTAATTGAGGGCTTTTAGGTCCAAGATTGGAGGTACCCCTTCCTTTTTGGGAACTACAAAGATTGGAGTAGAATCCCTAGAATCTTTCCGGCTCCAGAAAAGGTACTATCACCCCGCGAATCAGCAGGTCCCTTACCACCCCCATTAGGGCCTCCCGGCGACCCGGGGTACGGTTATGCTGGAGGGGAAGAATCTGTTTGGTGGCCAAGAGAGCAACTCTATCTTGTAGCCTGAGGAAATCAGATCGCAGACCCATTGGTCGGACAGCCGAGAGGCCCACTGGGCTGCAAACTCCCGAAGGCGACCCCCCCACCCGTGTTGCGGGTGGGAGCAAACCTTCATGCGGTAGCACGTTTGCTCGCAGGCTTGCGGTTCGAGGGACGTTTTTGTCCTTCAGAGGTCATCCCGTCAGGCTGGGGACATTTCGCTGAAGCCCCAGGCGGACAAAAAAGAAATTTATGAGTGGAAAAAGAAGGCCCTCCCCTACAAAGTGGCTCCTTAGCCTTCCTGGCCTGTGGGAGTAGGGTACTCTTACCACCTGTGGCATTTTTAATAATGTCATCCAACAAGGCTCCAAAGAGCCGCTCGCCAAGGAAGGGTAAATCCGTCAGGGATTTTTTAGTTGCCTGGTCAGCCGACCAGCATTTTAGCCAAATCAGGCACCTCAGCACCACTGCTAACACTGAAGCCCTGGATAACAGAGGGAGGGTATCCAGGGCCGCGTCACAAATGTACTTAAGGCTTTGCACTAACTGGTCTGCTAGTTTCACGCAGACAAGAGAAGCCTGTTGCTCCCCCAATTCGTGGTGCAGACGTTTTGCCCACTCAGTAAGTGTCTACGACACAAGTGCGGATGCCAGTACTGGTCGCATTGCTGACCCCACAACTGTAAACAAGGAACGAGGCACTGCCTCGGCCTTCCTGTCCGTGGGGTCCTTAAAGGCAGGAGTCCCCTCTACCGGGATTGTGGTTACTTTGTTTAACCTGGATACTGGGGGGTCCACAACCGGAGGAGCTGACCATTTTTAGAGAAGGCTCTCCTCCAAGGGGTAACACACCGCCATGTATTTGGGGACCGAAAATATCTGTTGCGGTCGACCCCATTCCTTGTATATGAACTTATCAAAATAAGTCAGATACGGAAACACCTTAGGTGTACAGTTCTGCTGTCTCCTGAATTTTTAGGGTATCACGCACAGCCATGATAAGTGCTCCAACAACTCATCCTCACTGTCCCATCGGTCCTGGTCAGCATCATCTGAAACGACAAAGCAGGGGTCACCAGCCACAGCGGGGCCCGTGTCTGCCGTTTTTATACCACCTTTGCGCCTATGCACTGTCTCCATGTTGGCAACGAACGTATTAAGGACCGCCGACAAAGCGTCCAGAGGCACTGCACTGTCTGCAGGCAAACCGGTTGCAATTGCCTGGATTTTGGAGGAAGAAACACCAGTTTCTGAAGCCATGCTGACCCTACCCTGTCTGTCACCTGTTGGGGACTTTGATGGTCTCACCCTCCTAACTGCTGCAGGCTGAGGGGCCCCCACCACAGAACTCACCACCCTGATCGAGTTCTGCGCTGTCCAGCTAGGTGTGCCAGTGTCAGCTCCCAGATGCATGTGAAAGAAAACCGCGCTGTGCTGAGCCCCACTGTACAGCGCTGAACATGAAAAATGTGTTCAGGCTTCAACAAAATGGCAGCCAATATAAAGGACATAATCATAGGGAAAATGGCCGCCGAACTACAGTAAAATGGAGTCAGACCATGCTGCTCCCTGGTCACACCAAAAATGGCTGCCGAGCACTGTATACAATGAGGGACCGTGAAAACAGGCAGAGGAAATGGTGGCAAACAGCGCTACAGCAATCAGCAGACACAGACTCCAGACACCCAGGAGAAAGACCTACAGACATCCAGGGCACAGCTACCTAGCGCAGTCCCCACTCCAGGTGAGAGCCCCCCCGAGGAGCCCCTGTCTATGGCACACACACCGCTCAGCAGCCCATGCAGCATCCCCCACAGGGTAGGGGGGAGGGAAGATAGGGACAGGGAGAGAAGAGAGGGAGGTGAGGGATCCCCGAATTGACCTCCCGGGGAATGCCCAGCTGCTCAGCCCCACAGAGGCAGGGAGAGCTGTACTTACCATTACTGGCGAGCTGGGGAACATTCCATCACAGACCCACACTGTGACGCAGACATCAGTAGCCCGGTCATATGTGTGCCCCGGGGCATTATGCCCACCGGCCGCCCCTGGAGCTGGGGGCATGTCGTGGCCGACCCAGCGTGGAGTTCTGGTCTGCACACGCCTGCTGGCCAGGCTGGGGAGACTACAAGGTTAAGGTTATGCAGCCTGTCACCCAGCCGGCTGTTGATAGCAGATCACAGGATCTTAATCTTGCGCAAAAGGCAAACTTCTGCAGGAAAAATCCACGGACCGATGGGCCCGCAGGGTTCCTAGGTCCTTCTCCTTCACTAGGCAGAAAAAAAACTTAGGCTGCAGGAGGCAGGCTAGGGGGTTGTTACCAAAGGCTGGATTCACACCTATGCAGTTTTAGTGCTTTTTGTAATTTGCAGATTTAACATGGTTTCCTATGAAACACATTCTGTAGTGCAAATCTGCAAAATGCAAAAAGCACTAAAAATGCATAGGTGTGAATCCAGCCTAAGGGACCGCCCCTTGGGTGGAACTAGAAAGTTCTGGTTTTGTTATAACATGTTAACATGTTCTGCTTAGTCCTCTCCTGAAGGTGGCATAACAACCCGATGGTCTAAGAAAGGAGCTGTGTCAGTCGGTGAACGGAAAAGAAAGTTTAATTTTGGTCTCATCTGACCAGAGCACCTTCTTCCACATTTGCTGTGTCCCCCACATGGCTTCTCGCAAACTGCAAACAGGATTTCTTATGCCTTTCTTCTTGCCACTCTTCCATATAGGCCAGGTTTGTGGCATGCACGACTAATAGTTGTCCTGTGGACAGATTCCCCCACATGAGCTTCTCCGATTAATACTCTCCTTGCCCCGCCTGTCAGTTTAGGTGGACAGCCATGTCTTGGTAAGTTTGCAGCTGTGCCATACTCTTTCCATTTTCGCATGATGGATTGCACAGTGCTCCGTGAGATGTTCAAAGCTTGGGATATTTTTTTTTTATAACCTACCCTGCTTTAAACTTCTCCACAACTTTATCCCTGACCTGTCTGGTGTTTTCTTTGGCCTTCACGATGTGGTTTGTTCACTAAGATTATCTAACAAACCTCTGAGGGCTTCACAGAACAACAGTATTTATACTGAGATTAAAGTACACACAGGAGAACTCTATTAATTAGGTGACTTCTGAAGGAAATTGGTTCCACATTTTAGTTAGGAGTATCAGAGTAAAGAGGCTGAATACAACTGCATGCCGCACTTTTCACATATTTATTTGTAAAAAAACAAAAAAAAAAATTATCATTTTTCTTCCACTTCACAATTATGTGCCATTTTGTGTTGGTCTACCACATAAAATCCCAATGAAATACATTTCCATTTTTGGTTGTAGCATGACAAAATGTGGAAAATTTAAAATGATGAATAATTACCCTTTCATGTACTCCTTGCTGTGAAGGCGTTATAGGTGGGGCAGGAGCCATCTCTTTATTAGTGGTGTAAATTCGATCAGGGGACACACTGGACACCTTTGCTGCCATTGTGCTATGTGCTGGGTATCCATTGTGCCCCTGTGCCTACCTCCAGGCCCACCTGCCCCTTATCTATCCATTAGAATGCATGTGCTTCCATTGTGGAGCTCCTCATAAATTTAGGTTAGGACTGTATGTGATGCAGGGTGCCGTGAAGAGGCCTTGCAGCTTACGCATGCTTTTGCAAATGTGTGCTAACTAAACCCGTTTTTAACGCATACTGTTGGACATGTTAATTTGGTTGGTAAGCAGACTGCTTCATGAGTTGAGCTAGGGATTTTCTCTGTATTTGTCTTTCATGTGTAGCACTGCCCCTGTAGGGATTGCTGTGTGGAGATGTCCCTGATCTTTACCCCTTCTTATCTTCCAGCCAATTACTAAGGATTTTCACACAACCACCCGTACTCTCATCTGCTCATTTCCAATAACCAATCCAGGAGTTTGTTTTGTGATATTTATTGTTAGAACTTGGATGGCAGAAGGGAATAGTGGGATACTCCAACTGGAACTAATTACAATTAAGAATGGTTCTCCTTTGGTCTCACAGGGTAGATGTGGTAACAGGTTTGCTGTTATACCATACAACACTTGTATGGGAAGAATACATCCTTTGCTTGCTCTGGCAGTAGACTCGAAACTGCTTATCTTCAGGACACTCACTAGCATCCCCTTTGACTAACACCCATCCAATGGCTCTACCAGCTGAAGGGTTGGCCCTCACAGGATAGGCCTCATGCCACAGATCTGTGCTCACTGTAGTAACAGATTCTTTATGGTGTGTCTCCCTTCCAGTCAGTTATTATTATTATTATTCAGGATTTATATAGCGCCAGCAATTTACGCAGCGCTTTACAATATAAAAAGGAGACAATACAGTTACAATACAATAAAATACAAGAGGATTAAGAGGGCCCTGCTCAGAAGTTCTGCCGGATATCGGGTTGCAGCTATTCTCAATTTCAGGCCCACCACCTGAGGCCGCATGGCAGCTTCTACAGAAAAGGAGCAGCCGCCCTCACTCATCAAAGACCCTTGGCACGTATAGTCACCCAGAAGGCATCAAGGCACTTTCCTCTGCCAAGAGCCAGGGCTGTAACAATGTCTATGCTCTCATTTGTCTGGTTTCCTTCCACTGTCCTATATGCCCCTCCTAGTGGACCAGTGTGAAACATTCAAACAGCGTGTGCAGCACCTGAACACCACAAGCAGACCCCATCACCGGATCCCTGCTCCCTGGTAGGCAAAGAGCCATCAAAATTTACCTGGTAGCCTTCCTTGTAAGCAGAAAGACCCAAAATTATACCTACCTAGGAGGGTGCTACACATGCGTTTGTCCTTTCATGCGCTCCTTGGTGTGAAGGGCAGTTATAGGTGGGGGCAGGGGCCATATCTTTGTTACAGGTGTAAATTTGGTCAAGGGACACACTGGGCACCTTTGCTGCCATTGAGCTATGTATCCAATGTGCCTTTGAGGATTGGGCTACTTCCAGGCCCACCTGCCCCTTATCTATCCATTAGCATGTATGTGTTTCCATTGTGGAGACCCTCAAAAATTTAGAAAGTTAGGACTGCAAGTGATACAGTGTGCCATGAAGAGGCCTTGCAGCTTATGCACGCTTTTGCAAATGTGTGTCAACTAAACCCCCGTTTTTAAAGCATAACATTGGACAGGTTAATTCAGTTGTAAGCTGACTGGTTGGCGAGTTGAGCTGGGAATTTTCTCTGGTTTTGTCTTTAGTTATTGTAAAGGGAAATTAAAAACAACTAAAAAAAAACAACAAACACATCATACTTACCTCCACTATGCAGCTCGTTTTGCACAGAGTGGACTCGAACCTGCTCTTCTGGGGTCCCCCAGCAGCTGTCGTGGCTCTTCACGAGGGGGTAACCTTGCGGGCGCACTCCCTAGTCCAGCATTCGGTGTCCATAGAGGCTGAATGCAGGACTCGGCCCCACGGTGCTCGCGTCTTTGGATTTGTTTGACGGCAGCGGGAGCCAATGGCTGCGCTATCATCAATCTATCCAATCAAGAGGTAAGAACCCTGGGCAGAGAGACAGCGTGTCCCTGCCGGGTCAAGTTAGAGGGTTATGGTAAGTAAAACGGGGGGACTGAGGGGCCGGTCACCGGCAGGTGACCAGAATAGGATGCATTAAGGTGAAAAAACACGAAGGATTACAACCCCTTTAATGCATTTTTCCCTTCTATGTGCTCCTTGCTGTGAGGGCCAGTTATAGGATGGGGGCAGGGGCCGTCTCTTGATTACTGGTGCAAATTTGGTCAGGGGACACACTGGGCACCTTTGCTGCCATTGTGCTATGAGCCCAATGTGCCCCTGTGTCTTTGAGGACTGAGCTACCTCCAGGCCCACCTGCCCCTTATCTATCCATTAGAATGCATGTGCTGCCATTTTGGAGACCCTCATACATTTAGAAGGTTAGGACTGCAAGTGATACAGGGTGCCATGAAGAGGCCTTCCAGCTCCTGGAAATATAGGAGAAGTTTGGGAATTTATATGAATCGTGCAATCGAGGATATATCACAACAGAGTGGGTCTGGTGGGTAATAGATAACCAATAAGAGCCACATGTTACAAAACAGCATAATGTATAGCAAATAGATAAATATAGTACATGTAATTTATCGCACACAAAATGATAACATGATAATAACATATAAGTTCATATTATAGGCCTTGATAAAGAAAACACCAAACTGATTAACGTGTGTCTCCATGATATATAGATAAAAAATATTCTTGGCGTCGAGCTAGTAGATGCCCCTCTTGATTACATTTCAAGCCATTTTGATCAATACTATATATTAAGCCCATTGGAGTGTACCAAATTTAACCAAGAATATATTTATCTATATATCATGGATACACACTGTAATGAGTTTGGTGGGTTTTTTTTTATCAAGGCATATAATGCCCCTTTTTCTTCGTGAACAAATTAGGGATGGAATCATGCACCCATGTTTAATTACAATTTCTTGGTACTATGCACCGCTAGCACTAGTTCAGGTGTTTATTATTATTTACTCAAGTTATAATCCTATTTATTTTATTTTTCAAATCAATACATATATGGTATTCAGTTACACCCTTTCCTTGCAGATCTCTCGATCTGGCTTGCGGTGTGTTGGGTTGAGTGGTTTGGCTGTTTGCTTCTTAGTCCTGGGAGCTGCGATGCACTCCGGGGTCCTCCCCTTCGGTGATGCGGGGGTTTGGGCATTGGGTCGACACCACACCCCCAGCGTTGTACGCGCTGGGTCATTAACTGTTGCCGTGAGTGCACCGGCGCTGTGATTCCATCTTGGCATCCTACATGAGGGGTTTGGCGCCAGCTGGAGAGAGGTGTTGCACTGCTCGGCTGTGGGCGCCCTTCCTCCCATTGACTGCCAGCGTGGAATTGGTGGCTTACCCTTGGCTGTTTTGGAGTACTATACTCCTCTCAGCTCAACCAGACAGTCCCTACGGTCTATGCTCCTATGGACACTCTGCACCAACTGGACCTTCCTGTTCATATAGGTATATAAATTGTGGTAGCTTCTCTCCTTCTTTCTTCCCCATTTTCCACCATTTTTCTCCAGCCTGTGCCCTTGGTTTGATTGTATCTACTATTTATCCCCTCTGGCGGGATACAGTACACTATTTTTTACCATTTCATCACACTGGTTTACTTTTCGGCACAGTCCCTCTAATTACCTTCTTGTTCACTGCACAATTGCCCTGTAATATTAGTCACTCCAGTCCAACCCTATATGTTATTATACACTATACAATTTACAATTTTTATAGACGGATATGTTTGACATAATTAACATATGGGGGTTTATTTCCAGAGACTGCTGTGGTTCAGCTGTCTATCTCCACGGGTTATGCTACCTCAGCTCCCTGGGGCTGATGATTTCTCTGGATGGCCTCCAGCTCTCCATGCTTGCACCCAGAATCCTAGTTGGTCTGTATTATTGGGTGTATATTTTTTTTGTATTATTTTTTTTCAATCTTTTTTCATGTTAATGAGTTGCGTTTTTTTTTGTTATCAAGGCCTATAATATGAACTTATATGTTATTATGTTATCATTTTGTATGCAATAAATTATGTGTACTATATCTATTTGCTATACATTGTGCTATTTTGTAACATATGTGGTTCTTATTATCCATTACCCACCAGACACGCTCTGTTGTGGTATCTCCTCGGTTGCACGATTCATATAAAGTCCCAAACTTCTCCTATATTGCCATATTACAGGGATGGAGGCAATTGTTCTACCCCGTTCAAAGCCTCATATGAAGTCCCAACCCCCTCCTTTTTCTATCTCTCACCGTTTTAAAAAGATCCACCTTTAGGGCTTAGGCTGGTGCCTACAAATAGATAGTCATGGAAGTTTTTTATCAGCTTTCAATCTCAAAAAATATCATCTGAAACTGAATGCAACAATCTGCCAGCCAACATCTTTTCTAATTTCTAGTTTGAGTGGCTACACAGTCAAAACTGTGGTGTAAAACACTGCGGTAATACCACTCTAATACCAATCGAAATGCATATTTTTTTTTTTTTTAAACACCTCAATTTTGGCTTCTTGAATTTCAGAAAAAATTTAATTGCAGGCATTAGATGTATGAATGTTATGGGTTGTTTTTCCAATCCTAGCAGCAGCGTATGTTTTATAAAAACACAAAGGAAGAAGAAATAAACCACAAAGCCAAAAGTGGTAAGTAAATGCATTGTTTTAATTGTAAAACATGAAATTAATGTAATTCATAGTTTTCACTCCTTTAAAATGTCAATCTGTTATTAATTTTCTATGGCCCAACTTAAGCCAATAAATTATATAATTTGTCTTCTCTTTCATAGCTAAGTAAACCACTGAAGAAAACATCATAGATGGGGTATGTGTGTTTCCTAACTCTCAGCCCACTAAAAAAAAAAAAAAAAAAAAAAAAAAAAGGCTTGGCAGAAATAAAAGAAATTAGAATTTAGCAGTACTACAAATACTGATGCCTCCACTGTTGCAACCAACAGAAGGGGTCATTGCCTTGAAAAATGTAGCTGTTTTAGGAGTGAACGCATTAAATATCACATCTGACATCGCCTATACTCAAATCATAAAATCTAAGAGGAAAAGGAACAGAGTGGGCTTTATTTTACTACCCCTCACTGTTCTTTTCTCTCTCCAGTTACTAAAGAGAGCATAGAGTTTGGCTAAAAGGAACACAGCTCTATTGTAATGCCACAGCGTTCCTCCATACAGCATGGTGAACTGGCTGCACCTGAAGAGCTAAACAGGCAAAGGTATTTATTTGCACAAGCATTGAAGATCTGGCATTGCACAGCAATGTATTTCCCTTAAACAAGAAAACAGAGGGTACCACAAAGGTGCTGAAATAACACTGCCTTAACTATAAATGACCAAATTTAAAATTCACTTCCTAACTGCCCTGTTTTTTTTTTATTCACTTAACTGTATATGCATATGGCAATTGCTTGAACCTTTAAAAGACCTCCTATGTGCATACCCTCTCGCATGGCCACTCTAAAGGCTGATTCAAGGAAATTACTAGAGAATTCACTCTTCTGGAAAATGACAACTAAGTCTTTACACAGCACAAGTCTCTACATGTCATCTTCCCTGCCGTCATCATCATCCAGATCATCTTCATCTGCTGCATCCCCAGACTCTAAGTCATCTTCATCTTCAACCTGGTTAGAAGACATAAAATATATTAGTACTCACTGTCAAACTAATTGGAGGAACACAACCTGTCCTATATGTAACATGAAAAGAAGAAAACAGCTGAAATTCTTGCATTCTACAGTAAAGCAAACATAAAGCTTCCTGTGATAGAGTGCATCCGGGAAAGTATTCACAGCGCTTCACTTTTTTCCACATTGCTATGTAACAGCCTTATTCCAAAATGTATTAAATTCATTATTTTCTTCAAAATTCTACAAACGATAGCCCATATAATGACAGCATGAAAGAAGTTTGTTTTAAAAATGAGCAAATTTATTTAACCACTTCTGGACCGGCTCACGCCGCTATACGTCGGCACTTTGAAGAGCGATATCGTTATGGCAGAAGCTAGCTACCATAACCCCAGTATCCTCTTCTTCAGTGAGCAGTACAGTTTCTGATAAAAGGGGTTTCTGCAGTGGATTCACCACAAGATCACTTTTATCAGTGGCGGGAGAGAGCCCCCACCGCTCTCTCTGGGGCCCTCCGCCGCTTACCGGAGCCGTCAGTATCGGCGGAGGCGATCGGGTCCTCTCCCTGGCTTGGTATGGAGACAACTAAGGGGAAGATGGCCCCACCCGTCTCCATACCATTTCAGGGTGGAAGGGAGGTCAAAATGTCACTTCTGCCCATTGCTCTTAAAGCAACATTTTATTTATCTTTTTAAATGGATTTTTGATTTTTTTTATTGCATTTTAGCGTAAATATGAGATCTGAGGTCTTTTTGACTCCAGATCTCATATTTAAGAGGTCCTGTCATGCTTTTTTTCTATTACAAGGGATGTTTACATTCCCTGTAATAAGAATAAAAGTGCAATTTTTTAAAAAGAATAGTGTAAAAATAATAAAAAGGTACAAATAAATAAGAAAAAAAATGTTTTAAATGCCCCCCATCTCGCCGAGCTTGTGTACCGATCAATGACTTTGTTCATTCATAACGAAGGCATAGTAAACTGTGTTATTTATCTCAAAGATGAAACATCAGAGGTCAGTTTAGACCTCTAATATGTCACCAAAGCCCCCCAATGGGGCTGCTAAAAAATTGCAATAAATTAAATATACAATTGTAAAATAACTAAAAGAAAAATTGTAAAAAAGAAAATAACAAAAACAAAAAACTACTGACACCAGTGGCAGAACTACCAGGTTTGCAAAGGACGCACCTGTGACCGGGTCCTAGCGTTCTGCCACAGTAGAGGGGGGGGGGCCCTTTATGGTTTATTGCACTGGGGCCCTGAAGGTTCTAATTATATTTCTGATGACATTGTGGAGTTATGAAGTGAAGCTGGGAAAACGAATCTGCCTCCTCGAAGGAGGCTATCATCAAACGTAGGGATCTTAGCAACAGTGGAGAGTCACAAAAATCCTGGACTGGAGAGTTTGATTCTCAGATTGGAGAGTCTGAAGTTTCTAGTGTGGAAGAAACATTTTGGTCTGAGCTGTGGCCAGGACTAGACCCATATATATATATATGCATCAATGAGTCCAGTCCCAGGAACAATTTCTTAAAGTTTAAGATCCATCGAACCGCTGCAATGTCTTGAAGACAAAGACACATTGCCCAACAGAGTTTGCGCCAACAGGAGGTTGTTTAAGTATCCTACAATGTAGATGTAAAGAGGGCACAACAGGTCTTACATTGGTGGACAGTACCTTGGTGGAAAATGCTGATGAACTGGAAAGACTAGGATAAGCATGCGTCCCTGATGACCACAGATGCCAGAAAGCCTCCCAATTGCCAGACCATGTGTTCCAGCTCAGGGGTTCTGATATAAAGGGCACAGGAGCGGCATCACAAAAGGGATGCTTCATAACAGTTACAGAGGAAGAAGATCTTCTGGATGAGCTGTGGGTAATGGGTTCTGTATATGTAGTTTTTCAATTTATTTACTGTTCGACTGGTTGAACTAGATGGACTTGTGTAATTTTTCAACCTATGTAACTATGATCCTTGGGAATCTTACACTAAGGAAAATGGGTGTTCTTGTCACCAGTAGCATACTTCCGAAGGGAAGTTGTCCCTCAAAGGTGATGTGAGTCAAACACTTCCTAAATGCGGGTTCCACAACATAGCCCTTTACCAAGACCTACGCAAGGCATGCGCTAGCAAACCTCCAGTTGTCACAAGTGAAATTTAAAGCTTCAGTCATTTGTTCTATGCGTTCTGTAATCAAGGGATCATCCATAACAGTTGCTAGATCTATATTGTTGGGGAATTTTGACGAGTTGGATCCACTGCTGGCGATTTGAGGTGCCGTGAGTGGGGGGGTTGTTTTTTGTTGTCTTTGAAGTACATCACGGGACATAGTGCCATAGTAGTTACTATGTGGGTTATAGGCCACCTTCAGGTGATGGACACTGGCATGCCCTAAGACAAAAAGTGCACTCCCTATATAACCCCTCCCACTATTGGAAGTACCTAATTTGTGTAGCAAAGCAATATACATGTATACCAAAGACGGGAGGGACCTCTGTGTCCCGTGATGTACTTCAAAGAAAAGGATTTTACAGGTAAGCTGTTTTAAAATTCCTATTTTCTTATCGTACATCACTGGACACAGAGCCATAGTAGTTACTATGTGGGATGTCCCATAGCAATGCCAACTGAAGGGAGGAAGACACAACAAAAGTAGGTCACTAAGAGACTAGAGGACTTATACTGCATCCTGCAGTACACTGCGCCCAAAGGCGATATCCTCATGACCTTTTACATCTACTTGATAGAATCTGGTAAATGTATGGACTGAAGACCAAGTTGCAGCCTTGCAGATCTGAGCCATGGAGGTTTGGTGATGCACTGCCCAAGAAGCACTAACAGCCCTGGTGGAGTGCGCTTTAATATGAAAAGGTGGAATTTTCCTTTTTAAACCATAAGCTTGAACAATCACTTGACGAATTAATTTAGAAATAGTAGATTTCAACACTGCCTGTCCTCTTTTAGGACCGTCTGGCAACACAAACAAAACATCTGTTTTACAAATCTGAGCGGTCACCTTCAAATAGACCTCGAATGCTCTTACCACATCAAGAGAATGTAGTGACCTTTCTTCCACAGAACAAGGTTCTGGAAAAAATGAAGGCAGAACAATGTCCTGGTTTAAATGAAACCCTGACACTACCTTCGGTAGGAAACTAGAATGAGGCTGCAATACAACCTTATCCTTATGAATAATCAAATATGGCTCTTTACAAGAAAGAGCAGCCAACTCCAATACTCTTCTTGCAGAAGATAGGGCAACCAAGAAAATATTTTTCCTCGTCAAGAGGACCAAGGTAATATCTTGTATTGGCTCAAAGGGCTGTTTCTGTAATGCCAACAGGACTAAATTCAAGTCCCGAGGGTTCAGGGGTGACCTAACTGGAGGATTAATCCACATTAACCCCTGAATAAAGTTACAAACCAGAGAGTGTGAAGCAAGCGGTTGTTGAAAAAACACTGATAAAGCCGACACCTGGCCTTTGATAGTACTCAGGGCCAGATTAATTTTCAATCCCATCTGTAGAAATTCAAGGATCCTACCTATGACATATTTCCTGGGGTGCCAAGCCCTGGATTCACACCAGGAGACATATGCTTTCCAGACTCTCTAGTATATTATTCTGGAGGCGAGAGCCCATGGTCTTTCAGAATGTGAGTCTCAATAGCCATACCATTAAATTTAGCGTTTGTAAGGTAGGATGAAATACGGGACCTTGCGAATGAAGGCCTGGCCATAGTGGTAGAGTCCATGGGTCCTCTACCGCCATCTTTTTTAAAAAGGAAATCCAACTTATCTGTTGGATCCAATACATAAGCTTTTTTAGTCATGAATGGATAGGAAAAGCATGAACAGTTTAGAGAGGCTTTAGTGAACCCAAACCAGAAGTGGGCTCATCGATTGACTCCGCTACTGGCAGGAAAAATGTGGAGTGGACCAATTCAGTGAGACTGTACCAACAATCTCTTGCGAACCTGATCCTTCCGTATTAGGTTCTTCGGAAAAGGAGTCACAAGCCTCTTCCTGGTCCCCTGAGAGAAATTCGCCATCTCTCGCCCCTTGTTCCTCAGCATGAGGGTCTTGAGCAACAGATGGGGAACGTTTACGCTTAGTCCCACTCTGGGATGCGATTAAAGCATCAATTGTTTGCTCCAAGCCTAAAATGGTTAAAGAAAAAAAAAACCTACTTAGTAATATATACAGGGGCTGCAGTGTTAAGAGCAGCTGCAACACTCATCACTCCTGATGGCTCACTCTGAACTTTTTTGATATAGTTCTAGGCTTTCGTATGACTGTAGAAGTCTTTCTAGAGCCCTTTTCTGAGGTGTTTTTACCCCCCTTCTGTCCATAGCCCGATGCACAAAGCAGAGATACTACCAGAAGGAACGCATCCAATGCTTGAACAATAGTCCAGCCCTGTTGCTGCTATCAATGCTCAGCCTGACGCAGTAGTAAATGTGTCAAAAGGAATGCCTGTGTCACCAAACCTCTTTCATGCCACCTTTGCTCTTGTGTCCCTCCGTAGCTTGCAGCAGTAACAATGGTGCCTTTAAAACACTCTTTCCCGTGCTGGGCATTGGAGGATGCCAACGCCACGCTAAGCCCCCCCCCCCCCGGTCGCCTATGGCTCCTCTCGTTTCACTTTGAAAAAAAAGAGTCTTTCCCATGCGGGCTTCTGATTTTATGGGATCAGCAGTGAGGTGAAAGAAAACGGGGAAAGGGGGGGCCTGGAAGCCGCCGAGTAAGGTGGCGTGCCGCTCGCGGTTTTATTTTCGGCACTTCTTCCCCGTGAAGAGGGGGAGAAAAAACAGCACAGGGAGGGCGTCTGGTGGGGAGACAAAACCCCCCTCAGACTTACTGGAGTTCCGCTGCTGGCTGGAGGAAAGGAAACTTCTGTTCCTGGACACAATGTGGGCTCTTAAAGAAGCAAGAGATGGTAAGTGCTCTATACAGCCCCCAGTTGTGACACATTCCAACATTCACTAAATTTAAAGGAGACATTTATAAGAAAATTACAAAAATTTCTTAGAAAACGCTGATTACCTTTCCTGCCGCAGGGTTTTCTGTGGTAAAACCAACAGACCCAATCTTCACCCTTCACGGTGGGTTCCGTTAAACCTTCAGAAGTTGGGGATCCTCGGAGAAACCCACAATCCCGGACCTGTAATAGCACAACTGCCATAAAACTTTATGGCCTTACTACCAAAAATACTGGATCTCGGGGTCCAGCTCTCTAAAAGAGAAGTGTTTACAAGCAAGACCTCGTTTTTTCGGACACGAGACCCGGATACCATTCACTTCGGCCTAAAAGACACTTTGAATGGATCCAGCTGCATGGCTAGCCCCAGAAAGGATTGCTCCAGTGGAGCTCAGCACAGCACATCTTTACTTGTGACCAACATCTTAGACACTGGCGAAAAAACTGAGGTACTCCCAGTAGTGGGAGGCATTATATAGGGAGTGCACATTTGTCTTAGGGCATGCCAGTGACCATCACCTGAAGGTGGCCGATAAGAAATACCACTTTATGTGAAATTCTCCTCAAATGGGTTCAAGGTGCTGGAAAGGATCAAACAGCATGTCAGAGGGTTGTGACATGTATGTCACAAATGTTTCACAGAAAAACATAACACAAGATGCACAAAGAGAGGTGTCGGATGGAGAGCCTAACAACTTGGACCCTAGGGGAGGGCTGACTGGGTACAAACTGCATATTGTTTATGTAAGTGCTTAGAATATAGCTTTTGTACATCTTTATAGTGTTATGTTTTTCTGTGATATATATGTACAAATTAAACAAAAAGTCGTGGTTACAGTATTGTGGATTTATACTATACAGACACAAACGTCATATAGGCGGGAAGCAGGAAAGGACTGATGTTTCTCACAGCTTTTTGCAAGCAGAAAATCCACAGCCCCCACTGTGGAACATGCGTGACACTTCTACCAGACAATGTGGTCAGCACTCAGTCTCTCTTTTGCAGTGGAAGATGGCAGGAAATGGGAAGCTATCAATCTATGTAACTGAGATAGTTCTCATCGTTCGGCCTTACTAGCCTACAGCGAATAGCGGTACAAGAGACAGAAAAAAAATAGATGTATTTGTACCTGTTCTCCAAGTTCTTTGAGCTTATTCCTTAAAGAAAGGATTTTTTGATCTTGATCAGCCAAGAGGATCAGAAGATCATCCTGCTCCTTCTTAGACTCAGAGACCTCAAGCGTCAGTTTAAGTTTTTCATCTTGTAAAATGGCTGCTGTGCTGTGAACAGAGTCTAGCTCCTGTTTTAAAGAGGCTCTCTCTTCAGATACAGCTTTCAGTTCTTCCTAAAAACGTATAGCAAAAAAAACAGTAAGAAAATGCTGCATTATTTCTGCTTTATTTGGAAAGTACGTTATAGGTTTCTAGTGTGAACTAAACTGTAGACACAAGGGTAATATAGTCATGCAGCTATACAATGTACTCGTGTGCTTGGGTAGCCTTTCTATTTTAGCAGAGGTCACTGAAAGCCAAAATCACACGGACAATGTACTATGTAGAAGCCATCAATAATGGTTTACAATTTATATTCAGTGGGGCAAAAAAGTATTTAGTCAGCCACCAATTGTGCAAGTTCTCCCACTTAAAAAGATCAGAGAGGCCTGCAATTGCCATCATGGGTATACCTCAACTATGAGAGACAAAATGTGGAAACAAATCCAGACAATCACATTGTCTGGTTTTTGAAAGAATTTATTTGCAAATTATGGTGGAAAATAAGTATTTTGTCAATTTTAAAAGGTCATCTCAATAATTTGTTATATATCCTTTGTTGGCAATTACAGAGGTCAAACGTTTTCTGTAAGTCTTCACAAGGTTGTCACACACTGTTGCTGGTATGTTGGCCCATTCCTCCATGCAGATCTCCTCTAGAGCAGTGATGTTTTGAGGCTGTAGCTGAGCAATGTGGACTTTCAACTCCCTCCAAAGATTATCTATGGGGTTGAGATCTGGAGACTGGCTAGGCCACTACATGACCTTGAAATGCTTCTTACGAAGCCACTCCTTCATTGCCCGGGCGGTGTGTTTGGAATCATTGTCATGTTGAAAGACCCAGCCATGTTTTATCTTCAAGCCCTTGCTGATGGGAGGTTTGCACTCAAAATCTCATGATACATGGCTCCATTCATTCTATCATATACATGGATCAGCCGTCCTGTTCCCTTTGCAGAGAAACAGCCCCAAAGCATGATGTTGCCACCCCCATGCTTCACAGTAGGTATGGTGTTTTTTGGCTACAACTCAGCATTCTCTCCCCTCCAAACATGACGAGTTGCGTTTCTACCAAGCACTTCTACTTTGGTTTCATCTGACCATATGACATTCTCCCAGTCCTCTTCTGGATCATCCAAATGCTCTCTAGCAAACCTCAGACGGGCCCGGACATGTATTGGCTTAAGCAGGGGGGACACGTCTGGCACTGCAGAATCTGAGTCCCTGGCGGCGTAGTGTGTTACTGATGGTAGCCTTTATTACGTTGGTGCCAGCTCTCTGTATGTCATTCACTAGGTCCCCCGTGTGGTTCTGGGATTTTTGCTCACCGCTCTTGTGATCATTTTGACACCACAGGGCGAGATCTTGAATGGAGCCCCGGATCGAGGAGATTATCAGTGGTCTTGTATGTCTTCCATTTTGTAATTATTGCTCCCACAGTTGATTTCTTCACACCAAGCTGCTTGCCTAGTGCAGATTCAGTCTTCCCAACCTGGTGCAGGTCTATCATTTTGTTTCTGGTGGAGTTTGGAGTGTGACTGTTTAAGGTTGTGGACAGGTGTCTTTTATACTGATAACAAGTTCAAACAGGTGCCATTAATACAGGTAATGAGTGGAGGACAGAGGAGCCTCTTGAAGAAGATACAGGTCTGCGAGAGCCAGAAATCTTGCTTGTTTGTAGGTGATCAAATATTTATTTTCCACCATAATTTGCAAATAAATTATTTCAAAAATCAGACAATGTGATTGTCTGGAATTGTTTCCACATTTTCTCATAGGGTATACCTATGATGACAATTACAGGCCTCTCTCATCTTTTTATGTGGGAGAACTTGCACAATTGGTGGCTGATTAAATACTTTTTTGCCCCACTGTATCATGACACAAGATATTATATCGAGTTTACACCTGTTAGCCTAGTCTCTTAAAGTTCCTTTAAGACTGTGTTTCATGTTTCTAGAAGACTATTTAATCAGTGAACTGTATCTGGCTACATCTGGAATAACATATCTAATTTATGGATATCCAATAATCCTTGCCTAATTTTAATATCAATTGTTATTGGAAGGCAGGCTGTTGCACTAGCATTATCAAAACTAACTTCAATGCACCTTGTGTAATAATACCAACCTTTGTGCTGTTAAGCTCCTTTAATAAGCTTGCCACTTTTTCTTCAAGTTCAATATTTTTAGCTGGAGGTGCGTAATCACCAGGTGTTGCTGCTGTAGCCTTTAAAGGAAAAAAAATGGTAGGCCTGTAAACAAAATAGGAACTATAGATTTAAAAGCAATGGGCAATCAATTTCTTGAGCTTGTCAAGACATAAGAGGGTGGGTGGATAGCTAGAGATTTTTTTTTCCCTTTCAGCTCTAACTAGCTTCTGAATTTATAATGGTAATTTTTTTTTGAAAAAAATAATAAAATATTGTGCTAGCTTGTGTACTGATGGACTATAGGAAAGAAACCGGGAATGCCAATGGAGGGAAGTGAGCCATAAATAGAAGCGATTTAGACCTTGTCTCAGGGAAAGTTCATACATCATCAAATTCAAAAGCTAAAAAAAAAAAAAAAAAGACAAAATACAGTAGGTGCCGCAGACATTGCGTTTCCAGCGCGACAGTATCGCGCTGGTTCCCAGCGACAGGCTTCTCTAACCAGCGCGATCCCGTTGCGCTGGCTGCAATAGGAAAATGTCATTTTCCTATAGCAGCCAGAGCGAGGCGACAATGTCCCCTCACTCATGAAGCCTGCATGCCTTCTCGGGGGGCATACCAGGCCCTTAGGTCTGGCAGGGATTTTAAGGGGAATCCCCTTCGCCAAAAAAAACGGCATGGGGCCCCCCCAAAATCCATACCAGACCCCTATCCGAGCACGCAGCCCAGCCGGTCAGGAAAAGGGGGTGGGGACGAGCAAGCGCCGCCCCCCCCCCCCCTCCTGAGCCGTACCAGGCCGCGTGCCCTCAACATGGGCGGTGCCTTGGGGAAGGGGGGGGTCGTGCGGCCCCCCCACCCTAAAGCACCTTGTCCCCATGTTGATGAGGACAAGGGCCTCTTCCCGACAACCCTGGCCGTTGGTTGTCGGTGTCTGCGGGCGGGGGGCTTAACCCTTGTGTGTGTTTTTTGTACATTTTTTTTCACAGGTGAATGGGTAGGGGTACATTGTACCCCATACTCATTCACATAGGGTGGGGGGCCGGGATCCGGGGGTTTCCCCTTAAAATCCCTGCCAGACCTAAGGGCCTGGTATGCCTCCCAAGGGGGAACCCATACCGTTTTTTGTTTTACATTTGGCGTGGAGTTCTCCCTTAGGATTTATACCAAACAGTGCCTGGTATTGGCGGGAATCCAATTCAGATCCCCGCACCAGTGTCTACCCGGCCAGCGATGCTTGTCCCTTATTGGGAAAGGAAAAGAAACATTTTTCCTTTCCCCATGCGAGCCAGTTCGGCGCTGGCTCCCGCGACAGAGCTCGTAGGGTGTCAATCTCGCCGCTAGAAGCAGCAAGATTGACACAATCTTGCAGTCACCTACTGTAGCAGAGCACCGGGAGATGCTAGTATCAAATTCCACTTTATTTAAATAAAAACAGTATATACTTATATAAATTAAAAGTAATGTCCAGCCTAGTGGTAGAACATCAGCTCATGGTAATCACAGCACTACCACTGGGGTGAAGGAAAGGATCCAGGATCCACACACTGGCACATTTTTTTTTATTCAACCTTCTGGTTACACAAAAAAAAAAAAAAAAAAAAAAAAGAACTTTTAACATATGGTCTGCCATACAGGCTTATTCAGTAAAGCAGTTCAATGTTAAACTGAAATGTGCAAAAGTATTGCATAGCAACACATACCAAAATAGGCTGAAATCTGCATGACAGCGTGCACTTTTCAGTAAGAACGAGCTCAGGCATGTTTGCATGCTCCATGTGTAGAGCCCGCCAGGAAGTCAGCACATCGCTGCGCTAATCACAGGCAGTGAGACATTGCCCGATCTCTGCAGCCGCGCATCAGGGCAATGTCTCACTGCCTGTGATTATCGCAGCGCTGCTCCGACTTCCTGGCAGGCTTTGCACGTGGAGTATGCAAACACGCCTGAGCTCATCCTTACTTGTCAGTGAATAAGCAGGTTTAGGGAACCAAGATGCAAAAGGATCTAGTCTAGGTACAACATATAACCAACTTCATCCTAAAGATACCCATTGCCATGAGACCCATTGTGTCTAACAGCAAACACTTGCTGTTCCTCTCTAGTATATAAAGTGCACTGGTTCCCCTGTCGGCAGGGGCGACAGATTTATACTTATTTATTTAATTTGGGGTCCCCCTTTTTTTTCTCTCTCTCTCTCTTCTCAGTTCTATAAGTCCCCCATGGGATCCAGGGCTTTGGAGCAGAGGGTTGTTGTGGGGAATTGTTATTGTAATATTGTTAGTTGTTTATAAAAAAACTGTCAGGAATACATCATGTTTCATTGGTTAAAATAATAAGTTTTTGTTTTGAAAATTGATTTGATAAGTTGTCTTATGTATTTATTTTTAATGATAAATAAAGTATTAAAAATAAAAATAAATATTTAGGCACGCATATTCACAGAACTATTATTACAGTGCCTTGCGAAAGTATTCAGCCCCCTTGAACTTTTCAACCTTTTGCCACATTTCAGGCTTCAAACATAAAGATATAAAATTTTATTTTTTTGTGAAGAATCACCAACAAGTGGGACACAATTGTGAAGTGGAACGAAATCTATTGGATAATTTAAACTTTTTTAGCAAATAAAAAACTGAAAAGTGGTGCGTGCAAAATTATTCGGCCCCTTTACTTTCAGTGCAGCAAACTCACTCCAGAAGTTCAGCGAGGATCTCTGAATGATCCAATGTTGTCCTAAATGACTGATGGTGATAAATAGAATCCACCTGTGTGTAAACAAGTCTCTGTATAAACGCACCTGCTCTGTGATAGTCTCAGGGTTCTGTTGAAAGCGCAGAGAGCATCATGAAGACCAAGGAACACACCAGGCAGGTCCGTAATACTGTTGTGGAGAAATTTAAAGTCGGATTTGGATACAAAAAGATTTCCCAAGCTTTAAAAATCCCAAGGAGCACTCTGCAAGCGATCATTTTGAAATGGAAGGAGTATCAGACCACTGCAAATCTACCAAGACCATGCCGTCCCTCTAGACTTTTAGCTCAGACAAGGAGAAGACTGATCAGAGATGCAGCCAAGAGGCCCATGATCACTCTGGATGAACTGCAGAGAACTACAGCTGAGGTGGGAGAGTCTGTCCATAGGACAACAATCAGTCATACACTGCACAAATCTGGCCTTTATGGAAGAGTGGCAAGAAGAAAGCCATTTCTCAAAGATATCCATAAAAAGTCTCATCTAAAGTTTGCCACAAGCCACCTGGGAGACACACCAAACATGTGGAAGAAGGTGCTCTGGTCAGATGAAACCAAAACCAAATTTTTTGCCCACAATGCAAAACGATATGTTTGGCATAAAAGCAACACAGCTCATCACCCTCAACACACCATCCCCACTGTCAAACATGGTGGTGGCAGCATCATGGTTTGGGCCTGCTTTTCTTCAGCAGGGATAGGGAAGATGGTTAAAATTGAGGGGAAGATGGATGCAGCCAAATACAGGACCATTCTGGATGAAAACCTGTTGGAGTCTGCAAAAGACCTGAAACTCGGACGGAGATTTACCTTCCAACAAGACAATGATCCCAAACATACAGCAAAATCTACAAAGGAATGGTTCACAAATAAACGTATCCAGGTGTTAGAATGGCCAAGTCAAAGTCCAGACCTGAATCCAATCGAGAATCTGTGGAAAGAGCTGAAAACTGCTGTTCACAAACGCTCTCCATCCAACCTCACTGAGCTCGAGCTGTTTTGCAAGGAAGAATGGGCAAGAATTTCAGTCTCTCGATCTGCGGAAACTGAGAGAGACATACCCCAAGCGACTTGCAGCTGTAATCGCAGCAAAAGGTGGCTCTACAAAGTATTAACGCAAGGGGGCCGAATAATTTTACACGCCCCACTTTTCATTTTTTTATTAGTTAAAAAAGTTTCAAAAATCCAATAGATTTCGTTGCACTTCACAATTGTGTCCCACTTGTTGGTGATTCTTCACAAAAAATAAAAATGTTATATCTTTATGTTTGAAGCCTGAAATGTGTCAAAAGGTTGAAAAGTTCAAGGGGGCCGAATACTTTCGCAAGGCACTGTAGGTAAAGGTGAAGTTTAAGTATGGCTTTTATTTTTTGCAGTTACATTGGTCCACCTTGGACCTATGTAAGTATGCATGTTCCATACCTGGCTGATTCTTGTGGAACTTGTGGCGCCTGGGTCCAGTGCAGGGAGGTGATGTAATGATCTTGGACCTCACCTTGTTGAATCCGAGACTGCTCAGCATTCATCGAGAAAAATGCAAGGTATTCTGTGAATGGTGCCCATGCCATGCAAACAAATCCCTGTAATTACCATGCAGCAGGGCAGCCCCTTAGCAATAGACACAGAAGCTAGTAGCGATCACTGTAATAGCAGTGCCTACTCTAGTGATTTCCAGCTTCCACTGGGATCACTCAGGTATGCCACATGCATACTTATATCAGTTCAAACTGGACCGATGTAAATATGCAAAAAAAAACTAACATACCTTAACGTCTCTACACCAGACAACCACTGAATTTTTAGAGCTAGCTTTAATGAAATGTCTAGCTGATGAAAGGAGAATTAAATTGAAGGAAAAGAAGGACTAGGAAGTATATCCACTCATTAATTTATTTTTACATTAATCATTTAGCAATATTTGAGCCTTGGCATTACAATGCACACATTAACTCTTTGCACAAATGTATATACAAGGCTCATAGACCACTTACATTTGCTTCTATTTTTTGAAGGAGTTCCATTCTTTCTGTTTGTAGTCTGTTGATTTCAGATGACTGAACATATAACTGAGATCTTAGCGTTTCTATATCCTGCAATAAATGGGGGGAAAAAAAAAACAACAAGTTACATTCCCTGTCATTTGAATATAATCATTATTAAAACAATATTTAATTAGAAGATTAAATTAGTTTGCAACCCTTGACAAACTACCATCTGGGATAGAATTGCTTTAGTCATGTCTCCAGCAATGCAACAGACATTGCAGCTTAAATGATAAGTAAACGAAAGAACGGATATATAAATTTCTGTGCGCTCAACATACACAGAGCCGATAGGCCTCGGTACCTTAGCACCTGGCTCTCAACAGCCATGCCGTTAAAACCAGCGATAGTAAAAGCAGGGTGGCGAATCGGACCTTGAGACAGAAGGTCTTCCCGAAATCGGTAGTCGCCAGGGGGCGTCCACAACCAGGCATAGATCAGCCGATACTGACCCCATGGAGCCACCAGCTCGTCTGATTCGTCTGCCCAATGATCACTTCTCCTGGATACGAATCTCGGCGCCTTTGGATTGAGACGGGAAGCCAGGAGATCCACATCTAGTGTGTCCCATCGCAGGCACAGTAGCCTGAACACTCCGGATGCAGCGCCCATTCTCCTGGGTCCAGCATCTGGCGATATAGGTAGTCTGCTTGACAGTTTTCCACCCCCGGCATGTAAATGGTCGATAGGGCCGGTATATGTCACTCTGCCCACTAAAGGATGTGAGCGACCTCGCGTGATGCAGCCGAGGCTTCTTGTTCCTCCTTGATGGTTGACATATGCCACCGCCGTGAAATTGTCTGACTGGATCCTGATCGGACGCCCTCGCAGTCTCATCGACCATGTGGAGAGGCATAGCCTGATCGCTCCAGGCTCAAGCACATTGATCGGCAACTTGGATTCCTCCAATGACCAGAGGCCCTGGGTCGACTGTACTCCCAGTACTCCACCCCAGCCGGTCAGACTGGCGTCTCTTGTGATCACCGTCCAATGTAGAGGAAGGAACAACTTCCCGGACCGAAGTGCCGGGGACCACAGCCACCAGAGCAGGGAGCCCCTGACTGACTGGCTCACCTGAATCTGCCGATCCAGGGATAATGGAGATTTGTCCCATTTCTTCAGGATCTCCTTCTGCAAGACTGGGCATACGGTACTGCCACGAAGGAGGCCATCATAAGTCCCAGGAATCGCATGCAGAAGCGTAGCAATGAGCACCTGCAGTTCATCAACAGTTATATCGCGGCTCTGAGAGTCTGCTGCTTGTCTGAAGGGAGAAACACTCTCGCTTCCATGGAGTCCAGCAGTAAGCCTAGGTACTCCAAGCAGCGAGTCGGTATAAGCACCGACTTCTTTAGGTTCAACAGCCACCCAAAATCTTGCAGGGATTGCATGGTGCTTCTTTAATTAATTAATCTTTAATTCTGAGGTGGAAGATACTCTCAGAAGGAGATTGTCTAGGTAACCTAGAATCGCTATCCAACGTTGTCGCAACAACGCCAAAATTGTAGCCAATACCTTGGTAAAGACTCAGGGTGCTGATGCCAAGCCAAAAGGGAGTGCCACAAACTGGAGATGAGCTTCCCCAACTGCGAATCGCAGAAACCTCTGATGCCAGAGGCATATGGGTAATGTGCAGGTACGCATCCTGGATGTCCAAAAGACGCCAGGGAGTCCACTTGATGGAGTGCAGCGACCACTGAGCGAACTAATTCCATTCTGAACCTCTGTACTTTTACAAAGCAATTGAGGGCTTTCAGGCCCAAAATTGGACACACCCCTTCCTTTTTGGGGACTACAGATTGAAGTAGAACTCCTATAACCTTTTCGACTCCGGAACAGGCACCATCACCCCGCAACTTAGCAGGTCCCTTACCACCCCCATGAGGGCCTCCCGGCGAGCTGGGAGTAAGGGTATGCTGGAAGGGAAGAATTTGTTTGGTGGCCAAGAGAGGAACTCTATCTTGTAGCCAGAGGAAATTAGTTTGCAGACCCATTGGTCAGACAGCCGAGAGGCCCAGCGGGCTGCAAACTCCCAAAGGCGACCCCCCACCCAAGAGACGGGCGGGGGCAAACCTCAATGCGCTAGCACTTTTGCTTGCAAGCTTGTTAGGCTTGTGGTTCCAGGGACACTTTTGTCCCTCAGAGGTCGTCCTGTAGTGCTGGGAGCGTTTAGCCAAAGCCCCAGGCGGATGAAAAAGCAATTTTTGAGCGAAAAATGAGGGCCCTTGCCTGCGTCGTGGCTCCTTAGTCTTCCTGGTCTGTGGGAGTAAGGTACTCTTCCCACCTGTGGCATTAATGAAGTCATCCAACGAGGCTCCAAAGAGCCGCTCACCAAGGAAGGGTAGATACGTCAGGGCTTTTTTAGATGCTTGGTCCGCAGACCAGCATTTTTGGCAAATCAGGCACCTCAGCACCACTGCTGACATTGAAGCCCTGGATAACAGAGGGAGCGTATCCAGGGCCACGTCACAAACATACTTAAGGCCTTGCACTAACTGGTCTGCTAGTTCCACGCAGACAGGAGAGGCCCGTTGCTCCCTCAATTCACGGTGCAAAAGTTTTGCCCACTCAGTAAGTGTCTGCGACACAAGGGCCAAGGCCAGTACTGGTCGCATTGCTTACCCCACAACCGTAAACACTGCCACTGCCTTCCTGTCCATGGGGTCTTTAAACAAAGGAGTCCCCTCTACGAGGATCGTGGTTACTTTAATTAACCTGGATTTTTTAAGAAGGCTCTCCTCAAAGGGGTAACGCACCACCATACTTTTTGGGACGGAAAAGGTCCGTTGTGGTCTTCCCCATTCCTTGTATATGAACTTATCAAAATAAGTCAGATACGGAATCACCTTAAGTCCATGGGCTGGCTTATGGGACAGCTACTTCAGCAGATGGATCTGCTGTACCCTGAATCTTCAGGGTATCACGTACAGCTATGATAAGTGCTCCAAATAGAGATTTGTCTCGCGCGGACCCGGACGGGGACTCATCCTCGTCCTAGTCAGCGTCATCTGAAACGACAGAGCAGGGGCCGCCAGTCTCAACAGGGTGAGAGTCTGCATCAGACCTCTCCTAAGAGGATGGGGCAAGGGTCGCTTTTTAACACATTTGTGCCTGCACACCGCCTCCATCCTGGCAATGGCGAATGTATCAAGGACCGCCGACAAAGCATCCAAAGGCACTGCACTGTTTGCAGATGTTGCAATTGTCGGGAGTTCAGGGGAAGAAACACCAGTTTCTGAAGCCATGCTGACCCACCCTGTCTGCCACCCTCGGGGACAGGTGCACAGTGCCACCCTCCTAGCTGCTGCAGACTGAGGGGCCCCCAGCGCAGGACTCACCATCCTGACCGAGTTCTGCGCTGTTCAGCTACTAGTGCTTGTGCCAGCTCCCAGGCGTACTGAGTGAGAAACCGCGCTGTTCTGAGCAACAGGGACCAGCACCGAGCATAAAAACCACGCTGGGCTACAAAAAAATGGCCACCGCCCGCCCAGTATAAAAGGACATAATCACAGGAAAGCTGTACAGCAAAATGGCCACTGACCATGCTTTCCACTGAGGCACACCAAATATGGCTGACAAAGAACTGCACACAGGGAAAAGACAGTGAAAATGGCGGCAGAACAGCGCTATGGCAATCAGCATATGCAGACCACCAGACACCCAGTGGGAAGACCACAGATACCCAGGGTCACAGCCACCCAGCGCAGCCCCCCATCCAGGTGAGAGCCCCCCCAGGGAACCCCTGGCTATAGGCACACACATCGCTCAGCAGCCCATCATGCAGCATCCCCCACAGGGGGGAGGGGGAGGGAAGATAGGGACGGGGAGGGAAGATAGGGACAGGGAGAGAAGAGGGGGAGGAGAGAGACCCCCGAATTGACCTCCAAGGGAATGCCCAGCTGCTCAACCCCGCTGAGGCAGGGAGAGCTGTACTTACCATCCGGACGAGCTGGGGACATCCCATCACAGACTTACTCCCTAAGAGTACGGGGTGGCTGCTGGCCATGGCACACAAATATCAGTAGCCCAGTCATATGTGTGCCCGGAGCATTGCGCTCACCAGCCGCCCCTGGAGTCTGAAGGGCATGTCGTGGCCGACCCAGCACGTAGCTGTGGTCTGCACACGCTCGATGGCCAGGCACAAACATCAGTAGCTTGGTCATATGTGTGCCCCAGAGCGTTGCGCTCACCGGCCGCCCCTGGAGCCTGAGGGGCATATGTCACGGCCGACCCAGCACGTAGCTATGGTCTTCACATGCTCGATGGCCAGGCTGGGGAGACTACAAGGATAAGAGTATCCAGCCTGTCACCCAGCCAGCTGTTGATAGTAGATCGAAGGATACAAAAATCTTGCACAGAAGGCAAACTTCTGCAAAAAAATCCCAGGACCGACGGTCCCGCAGGGTTCCTAGGTCCATCTCCTTCACTAGGCAGAAAAAATCTGAAGCTGCAGGAAGCAGACTGGGGGGTTGTTACTGAAGGGACTGACCCCCGTGGGCGGAACTAGAAAGTTATGTTTTTTCACATGTATAACATGTTCTGCCTAGTCCTCTCTTGAAGGTGGCGTAACAACCTATGGTCAAGAATAATGGAGCTGTCAGTCAGTGAATGATAGAGAAAAAAAGTTTTGCGCTATTAAAGTGAAATATACAAAACAAGTTGTGCTCAGAATTGAAAAAAGTCTCAAATTCCAAACAAATTCAAAACCAGTGATGAAGAATTCAAATATGGTGGAAATTATTTTTTTGTAAAAACGATAATGAAAAAAAATTGTGAAAATGAAGAGTCCTGAAGCCAAGGGTCAGAGATTAAATGAGTCCTGTTCCCTCCACTGCAGAGGCCAACCACTTACATCTGGGAGGAAGAGATTAGGTCTCTACCAGAGATCTGAGTATAAGCCAGTGCAGCAGGGGTGCTCCAAGGAGGCCAGCAGGTGTGCGAAGGCTTTATAATCAAGGGGCTGTCTGTAGTTCAGGGCTCCACCCAGGAGGCAGAAGGTCCGTTTGCCCAGAGGTCGAGGGGAGTGAGGCAGTTCAGAAGAGAGTTGTGGGAGAGACGGTGTGACTTTGGGCAGGAACCTATGCAGACCAGTTTGTGGTCCTTATTGTGGGTCGCATCGGGAGGCGACACTTCTTTTGCATCTGCAAGCATTGCTGGAATATGCACACTACGATTGTAACCCCAAAACGTGTTTCACCTACCTGATAGGTGGTCCTATTCTTCTGGTAGGAATATATCTTATCTGGTTTGCTGGTGGTTGGCCTCTATAGCGGACGGAACGCGACTCATTTTATCTCTGACCCTTGGCTATAGAACTCTTCAATTCACAATTTTCTTTCATCTTTTATAAATTATTATAAATTTATACATCTTTATTAAATTTTGAGCAAAACTTTTGTATATGTCTCTTTAATAGCACAACATTTTGTTTTCCTTAGTCATTTGATATGCAAAAGCGGTTGATACCACTCTACAAATAGCTTCCTTGACATGGCACAAACGTAAAGTCGTTGTAAACCCGTACATATATCCAGCAAAGTGACTGGCCTCAGGTGATACACAGAGATCAAACTCTCCTACATAAGTTCTACCTGTTTATCAATTCAAAGTTTAGAATTTACATAGGATCTCTCAGCTTGGAAAAGAAGGGGGCAGAGAGCTCTGAAAGCGGAGAGAAAGGAAACACCCCCTTCACACAGCACACAGGAGCAGAGCTGATGCTGCAAATCTGCAGGCGCACCCTCCTGTCACAATTTTTCTCTCTGTGTCAGGAAAATTCATCAGAAATACCTCATGCAGATAGCAGGGAAATGAGACAGCGGACAGAAATGACACTTCTTGCTCTGGATTGAGAAAAGCACATATTATAGAGGGATATAATTTGTTCATATTTCATGTCTCAGGTTTACAACCACTTTAAGGTTAGTTAAGCAAAGCATCTGGTATGCTATAAAAAAATGTGATCCTCTCATACAGCCAAGGAGAAAACCATTCTTAATGCTGAACATGATATAGATTTTTTTTTTTTTTTTGAGAGAGGGAGACCCTACCGCCAAATGAAAAAATGTTTGCGGGTAAATGAAAAATCAAGTTTTTACGTCATATCCCTGTCCTCCTCTGTGTCTAATTACTGACTTCCGGGGCCAGCATTTTCGCCCTTACCCTCTACCCCCTGCCCAAAGTTTTATGTAGCTGCTGAGCCTGCAGTGGCTACTGACATCACATCAAATATGGTTGGGCAATGCAGAAGTCTGAGCTTTTGCATGTCAAGGAAGGCTTTTACAGACAAATAACATGCATAAAATATCTTAAAAATGCACACACTGTATATTCTCATGGTAAGATTTTTTTTTTGTTGGAATGAAAAGTCAGGTGACATGGTCATAGTATAGTGTATACATATACTATATTGTAAGTGTACCAACATCCCAAAAAATAGGCAAATACATACAAGGTATTAGGTCTAAAATGACCATGGGATAATGTTACATGGCCATTTTAGACATATACAATGCAACCAATGTTTTTTTCCCCCAAACAATCATTCATACTAGTCCAGCTGAGCTGCACTGATCTGCACAGATCATTGTAGTCTCAATGCTAGGACACACAGAAGACAATTGTTTTCTATGTGTCCTGTTTAAACCACAACACTGACTTTGATGGGTTGCAGTGTTCTGTGTAAAAATGCAGACATGCTACGTTTTTTTCACAACATAACCAGTCATTAAAATAAATGAAATATCACTTTGTGACAATTGAATACATTTAAAAATAAAGAAAGCTCAACACTTCTCCCCCATTGCCCATACACAATGGAAACAAGCCTTCACGCTATGACATCTTGTTTTAGTGTGCAGGCTGGTGTGAATGAGCCTTACATGATATTAGACAATAATATAACACTAACAAAGCTGGCACAAATGTATTGGGTGGACGAGAGTATACCTTTTGTAGTTCTGAAACTTGTTCAGATCCTCCAATCACTTGTTCTGTCTGACTACCAGCTTGGCTGCTCTAAAGAAAAAATAAGAATATCACAAACAAGCTGGGCATCAATAATTTGCAGAGATATGTGTTACATATTTTGTGATTCTACAGGCTAGGAAAGATTATGCATAAAAACATGACCACAAATCATTTTATATATGTGTGTTTATACCATATACTGCATACACATGCATGGATTTTTTAGTTACCTTGGGAAGCTTATCAATGCAGACAGATACAACCAAGCAATTTTGGACAGCTTTGCTTAAACTTAAAAAGACCTCAATAACCTCAACTTATTAGACCCAGGTATATGTTTGTTAGACATGTTAGATGGGGAATCTATCCCCTCAGAAATCAATGTTTCCATCATCAGATTATTTTTTTTGGAACTTAAAATGATCCCACAAAAATGGATATCTTAAATCCATCAACATTGGAGGGTTTGAAGAAACTGGTCAACATTTCCCTAGCCAGAGAAAAGCTAGTTTTGCATGTGGTAAACTATGGAACCCATGGTTGTCTTTTCCAGGCCTAGGCCCTTCTCGCCTGCGCTACAGCCAAAAGACGGCTAAAGCGCGGGCCTAAATTGCCGGAAGGGCATCCATGTACATCCTGCTGCGCCCGAGCGGCCTGCGGGCACCCTGCAGGGCATGCTCTGTGATTAGAGAGTCAGGGAGACTCGGCTGATCACAGATCGGAGTAAGGGGCCAATCCTGATCCCTTATCACATAATCAGCTGTCAGCCAATGACTGCTGATCACGTCATGTAAACCAGAGCTGTCAATTGGCTATTCTTTCTCTTCAAGCTAACAGCGCGAGGAGAAAAAATAAAAACCCTAACCACCGGATACTGTCAGAGGGACATCGGTCTCTCACACAGAGAGCCACCGCCACCTCATCGGTGCCCACCAGTGCCACCTATCAGTACCGATTAGTGCTGCCAATCAGTGCTTCATCATCAATGCCGCCCATCGGTGTCACTTATCAATGCCCACCAGTGCCACCTTATCAGAGCCCATCAGTGCTGCCTCATCAGCGCATATCAGTGAAGAAGAAAAAATTACTTGCTTGCAAAATTGTATATCAAACTATGACAACTTTTTTTGTTTGTTTTTGGTCTTTTTTTGTTTAGCAAAAAATAAAAACCCCTGTAGTGATTAAAGAACACCAAAAAAAGCAGCTCTATTTGTGTAAAAAAATTAAAATGTCATTTGGGTACAGCGTTGCATGACCAAGCAATTGTCCTTCAAAGTGCGACAGCACTGAAAGCTGAAATTTGGCTTGGCAGGAAGGGGGTTTAAGTGCCCAGTAGGCAAGTGGTTAATATCACAGATACTATTACAATAATAGCCATGACCCAGACACCTCTAATATATTTTTCGGAAATACATAGATACAAAAATATAACTTATCACAAGGCAATTTAACCTTCAGTCCTTAAAGTGCAAGTTCACCTTTACAGAAAAATCTGTAAGGTGAACTTACACAGAACCCCCTCCTCACTTATTTTTAACCAGTGACAGTTCGTATTGATCTATCACAATGTAGTGATCAAAACACATCAGTGAAGAAATCTTTCCACAAATCAATGTTGGAATTTCAGTATCAGCCCTTTCGTATTTATTCATACACAGATATATAGTTCCATTTGGATGAAACTGAAATGTGTAAACAATGTCAGGCAAAACTAAGAACACTCAAATTACTCCCAGCACTCAGGGGTCTTTACTAGAGGGACAGCCAACCAATATCACATAACAAACACGGTCCAATGCCCAGTGTATGCAGCTCTTCTTGGATGGGGATATCCCATGTGGAACTAAAAAAACAAAGAAAGGGGAGGGGCAAACCCCTAGTGCACGTAAACACTCAACTTATTGACACAGCTCTGAAGAAGGGGGTGCGCCCCAGAAATGCGTAAGAATGCATAGGCGAGGCTGCAGAAACACTTGGATGTTCTACCTCATGTCATCCTTCTATTTACTTGCTATATACTCATGCACCTTTGTGAGTATGCATTTTATTAGTTGTTTTTTTATCAATAAATTCAGTTTTTACTTAAATAACGCACTAGGGGTTTGGGCCTTCCCTTTCTTTGTTTTTGTAAAAACTAAGAACACTACACTCAACAATAAGTACACAAATAAATCACCTTACCAGATTCTGTATGAGGGTATTTTTCTCTGAGAGTTCTCCTTTCAGTAAATCCTGCTGTTTCTTCAATTCTTCAATTTCCTCTTTCAATCGACTGACCTCTTCAGGTTGAAAACCATTAACCTGTGCACTGCTATTGTGGGCGTTATGATGCTGGTTATCTTTTCCTATGCATAAACAAGCAAATGAAGTGACTTGCTCTGCTATGGAATGTGTTGTGTAACAAATACAAAAAAGGTCTACAAAACTGTTCTCAATGAGAAGGCCCCCCTTGTCTGAAGCCTCTTGGGATACCCACATCATGCATACTATGAGGCTTTGTAGCTATGTAGAATGCACTGTGCATGTGCAGTTGGACAATATTGGGGGATGGCAGCTATGACCTAGAAGAGACAGCTGACTTCCTATGGTGTTAGTAAAAAAAAGATTGCACAGCATGACCAAGTATGCAGCAACTTTCGGAGGACCGTGTAGAGGGGTGAAGTTCCCCTAAGGAAATCTTCATTTAAATACGAAGCATAACACAAAAAGATGCCGATATCTTTAGCTCAGCATAAATACCAAAAATGTATCCAACTGTCTATATCTGATCTATTATGTTCACCCCAACATGAAATAAAGTGAATGCAAACAGAATACACATTATTGACAGGAGCATGAATGGTCTGCAGGCTTCATAAAGAACAAACATGGACAGAAGGGACAGGTGAGACACCAAGGCAGATAGACGGAAATTAATAAAAGCTTATTAAAGTTTATTTCACCACTCTACTAAAAAAAAAAAAAAAAAAAAAAAAAAAAAAAAAAAAAACAACAACACACACAGCCTTCTCTCTCTCTGCCCCCTTTGTGGAGAGATTTGTTATCACTTGGACACCCTGCCACAGGTATTTCTCCATTAGGGACAAAGCAATAAAAACCTATCCCCACTCTATCAAAACCAAAAAGATATTCAAGCATAAACAGCACAATTTTCTAAGCAAAGTAAAACTAAACAAATGAGAAAAGCAACTTTACACAAGGATCTCATTCACACTATGCAGCACAACACTAGGCGTTGCATATCTGCATGGTTTTGTGATTATTTTTTGTGTGTTATCGCACTACATGCACAGGGCAGCTCAATGGGCTGTCCTACATATAACACACATGGCAAAGTAGGTCACACAATGCTTCAGGCTTTGTGCAGTTCTTACCTGTGCTTTTATTGAATGTTTATTTTTTATTTTTTTTGAAGAACCATGTGTCTGCTTGCCACGTATGGAGTGCCATTAATAAAAAATGGCACTGTGAGCACAACATGCTATAATGTGAATGCACCCTAATGTAAACATCTTTAAAGAAAATGAATGATTTGGACTTCCTCAAATAAAATGCGTGAAACTGAGCTCTAACAAATAAAAAAATGAAATGCTCTAATACCTAGTTGTATCTTGAGAACATTGTACTGATCCTTGTGTTGTTGAATTTGGGCAAGCTGCTGTGAGACTGTAGTTTGAAACTGTTCATTTTTAGCTTGTAAAGAAGAAACAGTTTGCTTCAACTCCTCTAGCTGAGTGTCCTGAAAATTGTGAGTCAAGAAGAAATCATATTAAGGAAAAATAGTAACCTCCCAGGTTCAAGCTGAACTCCAGAAAAACAAAACAAAACAAAAAAAACATAAAAACATGAAAGTGGCTGTAAAGCCTTAAAGCATTGAAAGAGCCACCGCAACCAATAAACAACCTTCCTGATATACCCCATAAGTAGAAAAAAAAATAAAAATTGCTGGTATTGTACCTTCTTTAATGCAGCACTGCTCCCTGTCATATGACCGCTGCCCCCCCTGCACTGGCTAACACAAAGCTGACTGTGGGCATGCAGATAATCTTCTAGCTCTGTTTCATGAGAAGGCATGTGAGTTGAAGAGGAGATAAAAGGCAGGACTGAGTGAGGCAGAGCCGCACTGGCTAGCTGGGAGTACTAAGACCCCTTTCACACTGGGGCACCTTACAAGCGCTATATCGCTAAAAATAGAGCCTGCATAGCGCCTGTAAAGGGCCTCTCCTGTTTCTCCAGTGTGAAAGCCAGAGTGCTTTCACACTGAAGAGGTGTGCTTGCAGGACGTTAAAAAAAAAGTCCTGCAATCCGCATGTTTGCAGCGCTGTAGGAGTGGTGTATACACTGCTCCTAAAGCGCCCTTGCCCATTGAAAACAATGGGATAGCGCCACCAAACCGCCAATGCAGCAGCACTTTTGCCAGTGGTTTAAACCCTTTTTTTAACCCACCATCGGCCGGATATCGCTGCTAAAATGACGGTATAGCGGCTCTAAAGATAGCCCCGCTTTAACGCTGACGCCCGCCCCAATGTGAAAGGGCTCTATAACATGTGATATGCATATGTCACACGAAAGGCAAAATGAGTGGTGGGACTGCGTGCAACAGAGCGGAGCTAGCTGGCTGAGAAAACGGACCGACACCGGTACACGGAAATGTCAGTGAGCAGCCATATTTGGCTGCTCAAATCAATCCTAGTAGGTCCAAAAGAGGAGGGGTCCTGAACGGTTTGATTAGATAGATGTTTCTAATTAACCATTTATAAAACTAAAAAGTGGATAAGACAGAAGTGGATGTCAGGAACTATAGAAAAACCTGGAGGAGAAAGAGTAGAATTATTGGCTGGAATTCCACTTTAAATGTATTGTGTAGATATCAGGCTTCTAAAATCTACTGTACCGATCTCAGATCAGTGAGGGCCAGATATAGAAGCCAGTTACAGCATCTCACAAAAGTAAGTACACCTCTCACATTTTTGTAAATATTTCATTATATCTTTTCATGTGACAACACTGAAGAAAGTGTCAATATTTTGTGTGGCCACCATTAAACCGGGGGAGGGAAAATGGCTAATTGGGCCCAATTCTGACAATTTTACGTAGGGGTGTACTCACTTTTGCTGCCAGCGGTTTAGACAATAATGGCTGTGTGTTGAGTTATTTTGAGGGGACAGCAGATTTACACTGTTATACAAGCTGTACACTTACTACTTTACATTGTAGTAAAGTGTAATTTCTTCAGTGTTGTCACATGAAAAGATATAATAAAATATTTACATAAATGCTAGGGGTATGCACACTTTTGGGAGATATTGTAGGTATGCTGTAGCACATTTGTTGACTGGGAATTTTTTGACAGCAGGAAAGAGGAGAGATGAATTCTTCAGTGCTGCTGCACAATTGTCCAGTTGGAGAACTGTTATAACCAGTATGCCTGACCAGGGCCACTGATAGGGGAGTACAACCAGCCCTGTTGTACCGGGCCTGGTCAGCAGGGGGGCACAAGCAGCTTAGTTGTTTTTATTTACAAAAAAGAAAACTAACAATAGGGCTTACGAAAATCACCCCTGCTCCTACTTGCTTAGGGGGTTACAATTACATTTTACTGGGCCCCATCAGGTATCCAGAGAGGCCCAGGAGGTGGGAGCATTGAAGGGACTTTCCTTATTTCCAGGCGCAGGTACATCATCACCGTGCCGCATGCTCTATAGTTCGGCCGGCTGCTCTCTACCTTCCCCGACACCTGGCGGAGTGATCTGTATGCACTGTACCTGCTCCTCGCTCTCAGGTGCTGCGACTGACTTTAGGTGGCAGAAAGGGAGGGAGCAGTAAAACTCTGCTTTAAGGTACCAGAAAATCATTTTCTTGGGGTTAACCACTTCCGGACCGGTTTGCGACGATATACGTCGGGAAGAGGGATTTCATTATGGCAGCAGCTTGCTGCCATAACCCCTGTATCCTCTTCTTCAGTGAGCGGTCCGGTTTCAGATAAAAGTGGTCTTAGCGGTGGATTCGTCGTGAGATCACTTATCGGCGGCAAGAGAGGCCCCCCTCCCCCTCCTGCCACTCGGGGGTTGAGCGCGCTCCCATCATAGCCACCTGACACATGGCGTTCGGGGCGGGGCCCGCTGCACCTGCATTTAGGCTGGAGGGCGGACATGGCAAATTTTCTCTCTTTCTTTTTCCCTGGGGTGCACTATCTCACTTATCACATTGCCATGTTCACCCTCCGCCTGGTCTCTGTCTGGGTGTGATGGGTTCTGCTCCTTCAGCTTCCGGTTGGAATGCCTTTTGCTGCTGCTATGTGGGAATTCGTTTTCGGACCCAATTTTCCAATGTAAGTGTGAGATGTCTAACTATTACCAATATTGCATGGCCTCATCTCATTGATATTTATTTTACAGACATTTTGCACAAGCAGACATCAACTCCTAAAGAAACTAGCTGAGCTTGCAAAATGCATAAAGTTTACAGAAGTACATGCATTTTTTGTATTACTACCATTGCACATTACCGTGTGTGGCTGTTTACAATTTGCACTATGCTGTTTCAATAGGTTGATCATTAATGTCTATGTTTATTTCTTATACAAATAAATTCTAAGATCTTAACTACATGACTTACTCGTTTACTGGTTTTGACCATTATGATCACCTCATTTAAAGTCCCATGGGCTAAATTTTTTTGTATCAAATGTTCTACTTTTCTTTTTCTCCAAAAGGCAGAGTGAAATGCGTTGGCTCCTGGCTGGAGTCCGGGCTGTGGCTGCCATTCATCTCACTTCATGCACATGGGTCTGCTTCATGATGTGCATCATTTAAAAAAATGTGGCTGCAGGGAAACTGCAGAGTGCTGTGATTTGCAGTGTGTGGGGATGCCATTAAAATTAATGGCATCCCCATGCACCACCTAAGTGGCTAGGTTCACAAGTGAACCTAGCCATAATGCTAATAATATCAGTACTTAAAATTTGTTTTCCTTTTACCTGTTCCCGGATTACATTTTTGTAGTGTGATATGATGTTATCATGCTGCTCTAGAGACTTTTTAACCTCTTCCTCTTTCTTGTCTTCTTCGCTAGATTTGTAGACAGCCTTTATAATGACAGCTAACATAAAAAAAATATATGATATTTTAGAAAATCACTTTACAATATATAATTACTTCTCCCAGAAAAAACACTTATATAAAGGAAACCTATTACATACATTTGGAGGACATGTATCATACAGCGGACCAAAGAAAAACAAAACTAGCGCAGTTTGCACAGGAACTGATACAACCCAGCTGACATCCATTTAAATTAATGTATTATTTTTGCTGCTTGTGTATATCAAGTACAACAGACTAAGGTAGTGTGGAACAAATACTTTCATAATTATGGGGCCTTACCTTCTAGTTCTTTGACTAATTTTGTGAACTCATGATCAAACATCATGTGATCAGGATTAGAGAAAGTGGGCTGAGGTTTTTGAGCAGCTTTTGAATAACATTCATGCTTGTTTATAAAGCTTAGTTTCTCGATAAAGATTTCCTTCCCGAGTCTCTTCTCTATCAACTGTTTCAGCTTTTCTCTAAACAGAAGCAAATGCAAGTTACCAAAACAAAGAGGACAATATATTTTAATACGCGATAAAAGGTAATTATTTTCACCCTCAGTATACGTAACACAAAGCATGAATTGTTTGTAAAAAAATAATTAAAAAAAGGGCCAAATTGTTACCTAAACTTGTCTCGTTAGTTAGGATCTTATAAACGTTGCCATTTGGTAAAGCAGAAGCAATATTAGACCTTACACTCATTTGGTGGTGGTGGTGGTATGGTACTGTAGCTACAGAAGTCACATCAGCAAAAATGTGCTTTCCTATGGCTATGGATTACAGAACGACAATGGTTATTGCTTGAAGTTTATTCTACTGAAGTACTAGGAATAGCACAAACACATAAAAAACAAAGAACAAACAGCTGGTGATTTGGCTTGCTGACTTTAGACTGACTTGGCTTCATGGTGAAACTGTACCAGTGCTGTCAAGTGGGACAGATATTGAAGCAAACGTTAGGAAAAGAAGGGTGCAATTTTTTTTTTTTTTGTAAAACAAACTTGACAAATTAAGGTTTGCTTGTAAATGACACTAATAGTCTAGCACTGTTTGAACAAAACAGGAAAACAAAAACTTACTTGGTATTATTTTCAAGTGAGTTGTCATTGTAGTAAATGCAGATTCCCAGCAGCAAAGCACACAAACCCTGAACAAGCTGCTCTTCTTCTCCAAGGTTCTCCGATATTTGCGCTGTGAGCTGAAAGTTTCACTAAGGAAATGGAGAGCTAAACAAGAATAATAGTTTGACTTAGGAGAGAAACATCTGTGTGCTTGCGAGCGTGTTTGTAAGATCCACTTTAATGTCTCTAGTAGATTTTAATTTTATATCACATAGACTGAGTTGAGATCCAGTTACAGCAGTCCTTTAGATCTATAGGCATCAGCCTATATCAGAATCTGTTTTAACCACTTGCTTACTGGGCACTTAAACCCCCCTCAGTCCCAGACCAATTTTCAGCTTTCAGTGCTCTCACATTTTGAATGACAATTACTCAGTCATGCAACACTGTAACCAAATTATTTTTTTGTCCTTTTCTTCATACCAATAGAGCTTTCTTTTGGTGGTATTTGATAACCTCTTGGTTTTTTATTTTCTGCGCTATAAATGAAAAAAAGACCCAAAATTTTGAAAAAAAATGAATTTTTCTTTGTTTCTGTGACAAAATTTAGCAAGTTAGCAATTTTTCTTCATAAATTTTGGCCACAATTTATACTACTATACATCTTTGGTAAAAATAACCCAAATTTTTGCATATTATATGATCTGTGTGAAATTTATAGAGTCTACAAGCTATGGTGCAAATCATAAAGATTTGCAAAAAAAAAGATCACATCTGATGTACTAAGGCCCATCTCCATTCTTGAGACCCTAACAAGCCAGGAAAGTACAAATGCCCCCCAAATGACCCCTTTTTGGAAAGTAGAAATTCCAATGTATTTAGTAAGAGGCATGGTGAGTTATTTTAAGTTGTCCTTTTTTACCACAATTCTTTGCAAAATTACGTTTTTTTTTTTTTTTTTAAACAAAATTTTCATTGTAATAGCTTATTTCTCCCACACGGAATGTGCATACTACAAATAACACCCCAAAATAAATACTCCTACTCCTCCTGAGTATAACGATACCACATGTGTGAGACTTTTACACAGCCTGACCACATACAGAGGCCTAATTTTGAAGTAGCACCTTCAGGCATTCTAGGAGCATAAATTACACATTTCATTTCTCAACCACCTATTACAGTTTTGAAGGCCCTGGAACACCAGGGCAATGGAAACGTCCAGAAAATGACCCCATTTTGGAAAGCTAACACCCCAACGTATAATCTATGAGGCATAATGAGTCTTTTCAATGGTTCATTTTTTTCCAGAAGTTTTCGGAAAATGTGGAAAAAAATTAAAACACATTTTTTTTACACAAAGTTGACCGTTTATAGATATTTCCAACACATAGCATTTACATAGCAAAAATAGCACCCCAAAATACATTCTCCTACTCCTCCTGAGTATAACGATACCACATGTGTGAGACAATTACACAGCCTGATCACATACAGAGGCGCAACATGCAAGAAACACCGTCTGCGTTCCAGGGACACATAGCCTGCACATACCAAGAATTACACCCCCAAATACATTATGCTGAGCAAAGGGTAAAGAAAAGATTACCTGTGGTTTTAGAAGCGCAGTTGTCCACAGGAGGATATCACTGGTCCAGGCAGCAGGCAGGGACTTGGTCAGCAACAGCGAACACAGTTTTTCAGGCAGCAGGCAGGGATACTGTCCATATACAGTCCAGGGTCAGTGCAGAAATGTCAGCAGTGCCAAAAATATTGGTCCTGGTAGTAGGCAGGTCCTTGTGGTGTGATCAGTGCGGCATGACAGCAGTAAGTCCTACAGGCAGCAGACAGAAGTAGAGCCTCGTTCAGGACAGAATGGGGATAGGGGTAGAGGCTTCTCCCTCCCAAATCTCTTTGAAGCCTCCGAGTCTCCAGACCCTAATCTAGGAATAAGAAAACAAAGAAAATTGTTTTCTTCTTCCAGAAAAACTATACTGGAGCCCCTCACATATGTGAGACCCCGTGTTGAATCCCACTATTCCAGTTGCAGAATACAAGATCAGTCCAAGAGGCAGGCAAATATCGTGGTCAAACAGTCCAAGGTCAGTTCCAGATCAGGCAGAGATATGTACAGAATCGTTAGGCAGAAGCATGGTCGAATAACAGTCCAGGGTCAGTTCCAGATCAGGCAGAGGTATGTACGGAATCGTTAGGCAGAAGCATGGTCGAATAACAGTCCAGGGTCAGTTCCAGATCAGGCAGCGGTATGTACAGAATCGGCAGGCATAAGAGTGGTCAAATAACAAGCCAGGGTCAGTTACAGAGCAGGCAGTGACATAAGGGGTGTGAAGGTGTATGAAGGCAGGAACTGAGGATTATGTTTACCATACTTCACAAAAAATGTATTGAAGTATGGTAACGCCGAAAACAGTCGCCTATGCAGAGGCTTGGTTGGGAAGGACATTGTGCACAATAATAAGATGTGTCTCTTCTGACTCCTACTCTGGTACACACCTTACATCTTTTTTGACGTCTTTGGCCTGTTGGTTTGGGAGGGATTTTATCGGGAAAGTGGCGCTCGGAGAGTCGACTAACAACGTCTGATCGGATATTTTCTGGTGGGCCGTTTGGGAAAATAAGGGCAGTGAAAACTTCCTCCTGGTAGCCAAAGAAACGTTTGGGGTTTTGGGTGGAGTTGCGGTAAATGACATAGGAATTGTAAATGGCCAATTGAAAAAAATAAATTGCTACTTTTTTGTACCAATGGTATGTCCGTCTTGTGACAAGATATGGTTCCATCATTTGGTCGTTGAAGTCGACTCCCCCCATGAACAAATTGTATTCAGAAATGCATTTGGGTTTCTTTACGGGGCCATTCCTTCTGGGGATTTTCACGAAGGTATCATTTTGGATAGAAGACAACATATACACATCCCTTCTGTCCCTCCACTTCACTGCCAGAACCTCCTTGTTTCTCAGACTTGCGGTTTCTCCTTTTCGCAGCTTCTTATTCACAAGACTTTGAGGAAAGCCCTTCCGATTCCTTTTTACGGTGCCACATGCTGGCGTCTTCTTCCGGTGAAGGTTGTGGAACAGGGGCAGAGATGTGTAGAAGTTATCTACATACAGGTGGTAGCCTTTATCCAATAGGGGGTATATGAGGTCCCAAACAATTTTTCTGCTGGATCCCAAGTAGTCCGGACAATTACTATGAATGAATATGTGTACCCTGTGGCTCGGACACATAATTTGTAGACCTTCACCCCATAGCGGGCCTTTTTGATGGGCATAAATTGCTTCATTCTAAGCCTGCCGCTAAATTTAATAAGGGACTCATCCACACATATGTGTTGGTCCGGGGTAAACAATTTGGGGAATGTTTCTGAAAAATAATTAAGTATTGGTCAAATTTTGTAAAGCCGGTCATAATTTGGATCATTTCGTGGAAGGCACTGGGAATTGTCGCTGAAATGCAAGAACCTCAGGATCATCTGATACCTGGTTCTGGGCATTACAGCGGAGAAGAGCGGTGAGTGGTGGAGGGGGTGGGTTGACCAGTAGGTACGCAATTGATTTTTTTTGTTGAGTCCCATATTAAATGTGAGGCCTAAAAAAACCTTGAACTCCTCCACCGTTAGGTCTCTCCATTCGTAGGGACGGGCATAATAAGAGGTCGGATTTTGCAAAATAAATTGTTGTGCATACAGGTTGCACTGGGCCACAATTGACGACAACATATCCTCCGTAAAAATTAAATTAAAAAAATCTATTGGGGTAAAATTCTCCGTGTCCACCTGGACTCCTGGCTGGGCAGTGAAAGGGGGAACATTGGCCTCTCCTGAATTAGGAGGAAGCCACAAGGGGTTCTGAAGGGCATAGGGAAGGCCGGCATGGCTCCTAACCCTTTGGGGCTGAGATGACACCCCACTGGTACTTGGCCTTTCTTGCCGGGGCACTGCGGTGCTGGTGGACGGCACTGCCTCACTATAACGCCTTCGTTTGACGGGCCGGATATCTTCCTCCTCAGATTCAGTCAGTGTTTCACTGCTGAGGACTGGCTCATAATTTATGTCGGCTTCAGAATCCGAATCTGAAAAGGAATCTGAAGAGGAGAGCTCCCCGTTGCTCTCTTCGACCGTGGAAATAATTTGGTACGCCTCCTCAGCGGAAAAGACTCATTTAGCCATGGTAGCACTGATGGGCACTGATGAGGTGGCACAGATGTGCACTGATGAGGTGGCACAGATGTGTACTGTTGAAGCAGCACAGAGGTGGCACAGATGTGCACTGATGAGTCGGCACAGATGTGCACTGATTATACAGATGGGCGCTTTTGAGGTGGCACAGATGGGCGCTTTTGAGGTGGCACAGATGGGCGCTTTTGAGGTGGCACAAATGGGCACTGATGGGCACAGATGTGCAGATTTATTGCAAAGATGTGCACTGATGAGGCGGCAGATGGGCACAGCTGAGGCGGCAGATGGGCACTGCTGAGTCGGCACAGATGGGCACTGATTTATTGCAGATGTGCACTGATGAGGCAGCAGATGGGCACAGATGGGCACTGCTGAGGCGGCACAGATGGGCACCGATTGGTACAGATGGGCACCGATTGGCACTGGCGGTGCACAGATGGGGCACTGGCGGTGCACAGGAGGGCACTGGCGGGGTAGAGAAGGGCACTGGCGGGGTAGAGAAGGGCACAGATGGCACAAAAGACTTTTTTTGCTCATTTACAGTATCTCTCTCCTCACACGCTATCGCTGTGTGAGGAGACAGATTCGGCAATGGGTGATGATCTCATTTGTTTACATTTGTGATCATCACCCATTGGAGGCGGCGATCGCGCCGTTTACAGCGATCTGTGATTGGCTGTGTCCAGGGGACACGGCCAACACAGATTTTCCCCAATGCGCGCTCCCGGGAGCGCGCGGGGAGCCCTTAGAGGTAGTCCCGGAATTTGAGATCCGTGCTGTAGCCGTCATTTGACTATAGCGCGGATCTCAAGTGGTTAAGGAGGCAAGATCTATGATTGTAATGAAATATATAATCTTAATTAAAAAAAAGATGTATGTCTGTCTGTCTATACATATACACACTGCCAGTCAAAACTTTTAGAACACCACCCATTTTTCCAGTTTTTATTAACATTTAAACAGTTTAAGTCCAGTGCATAACCTGAAATGGTACAAAGGTAAGCAGTAAACTGCAACACGAGAAATAAGGTTTACGTCAACAAGAAAATTAAGAAGAATGTACATTTCAGGGTTATACAAAAAGGCTTTTCCAGGGAAGAAGTAATTGGTTAAAGCGGAGCTCCACGCTAAAGTGGAACTTCCGCTCATTGGAACCCTCCCCCCCTACGGCGCCACAATTGGCACCTTTCAGGGGGGAGGGGTGCAGATACTTGTACAGTACAGGTATTTGCAACCACTTCCGGCATAGATATCCGCAGAATCTGCAGATTTTTACGCCACTTCCTGCGGGTCCCCCGCTGTCTGCCGAGAAACACACGGATCCCAGAGACAGCGGGGACCATCCTTATTGCTTAGTGCGACTCACGCATGCACAGTAGCGAACAGGGAAGTGAAGCCGCAAGGCTCCATTTCCTGATTCCCATACCCAAGATGGCAGCGGCAGCACCCGAGAGACGATCGAGAGATCGGCTTTGGGTGCCGACATCGCGGGCGTGCTGGGCGGGTAAGTGTCCTTATTTTAACAGTCAGCAGCTGTAGTATTTGTAGCTGCTGACTTTTTTTTTTTTAAATGGTGCAACTCCCGCTTTAACAACTCAGAGTTGTTCTCCTGAATTAAAGCCAGCATTAAAAGTTACAAAATACTTAAAATGGAACATATTGGAGCATGAAAGGGTAATACAAATTTTGGTGGATGGGAAAATGCCAATATTCCAGGATTTGAGACAGGAATTTAAAAACTCAGAGTTGTTCTGCAGCAATATAAGTAAATTACACCTTGAAAGTTTGTTAATTTCTACAGATGTCCCAACTGTTGTTGATTACTTACAAGCTCTCTGTCTGTATGAAAACAGACTAACAGATGAAACAGACTAAAAAAGGCACCCTCTTAAACAATATTTGAACAGTATTTTACTGCAGGAAGTAATATATTGCTCTCAAAATGGAGAGAAAAGGCCAATTAACAAAAGGAAGACAGACCATTATAACCCCTAAAAGTGTAGGTCTTTCTTTTAAAGAAATAGCAAAGAAATCCAAAAGTTGTCAGGGAGAATAGTTTCCTACGCCATCAAAAGGTACTTGAAAACTGGAGGAAAGATTGTAGGAGGTCTGGCCAACCCAAAGCCAAAACAGATTCAGAAGACAGGTTTCTGGGAGTCAACAGCTTGCATGGCAGGCAGCTCACAAGATAACTTGAAGCACAGATTAACACTGGCTGAAGAAAGCAAGTCTCAGTTTCGACTTTGACGAGAAGACTTTGAGCTGTAGGTTTGACAGATTGCGTGGCTGTAAGAAAGCCATTGCTATGATGGCAAAGAGGCTTGACCGGGCTATGAAGCCCCGCCAGTGGACAACTAAAGAACGGAAGGTCTTATGGAGCGATGAATCAAAATTTGAGATCTTCAATTTATTACGCAGAGATTTTGTACACCATAGAGGAGGTGAAAGGATGCTTCCTCAGTGTGTGACACCAACTGTCAAACATGGAGGAGGAAGTGCGATAATCTGGGGTTCTTTTTTGCTGGATCCAGAGTCAGCGAATTCCAAAGAGTAGCATACTGAACCAAAACTACTACCATAGAATTTTGGAGTGCCATGCAGTACCCTCTGAATTACTTCTAGTTGGTCAGAGGTTCATTCTACATCCAAGATAATGACTAAAAACACACAGTGCCTTGAAAAAGTATTCATACACCTTTAAATATTCCACATTGTCATGTTACAACAAAAAAAGTAAATGTATTTTATTGGGATTTTATGTGATAGACCAACACAAAAATTATAAAAAAATGTTTTAATGTTTTTACAAATAAATATCTTAAAAGTGTGGCGTGCATTTGTATTCAACCACCAATACTTTGTAGAACCACCTTTCGCCATAATTACAGCTGCAAGTCATTTGGGGTCTCTACCAGCTTCGCACATCTAGAGTAAAATTTTTGCCCATTCTTCTTTGCAAATTAGCTAAAGCTCTGTCAGATTGGATGGAGAATGTCTGTAAACAGCAATTTTCAAGTCTTGTAAAAGCTTCTCAATTGGATTTAGATCTGGAATTTGACTGGGCCATTGTAACACATGAATATGCTTTTATCTAAACCATTCCATTGTAGCTGTTGCTGTATGTTTAGGGTCGTTGTTCTGCTGGAAGTTGAACCTCCACCCCAGTCTCAAGTCTTTTGCAGACTAACGGGTTTTCATCTAAGATTGCCCTGTGTTTGACTCCAGCCATCTTCCCATAAACTCTGACCAGCTTCCCTGTCTCTGCTGAAGAAAAACATCCCCACAACATGATGCTGCCACCATCATATTTCTTGGTGGGGATGGTGTGTTCAGGGAGATCTCCTTTTTATTCATTTAATTTTTGGACAACAATTAGAGTGATTTTCTTTTTCTTTTATATATCGTAGACACCTGTGAATCAAGCTGGATAGCTTGTGGGTGCAATTACACAGCATTGTGTTTTTCTCTTCATCTCCAATTGGCTGTATGATACCCTTATTGACTTGACTGGAATAAAGGACTTAACGCTACATTTTGCAACTGAGTGATTAACTACAATACTATTAACCAAATTTTAAAAGATACTTCTAACCTCTCTAAGTCCATTATGGTTTAAATGTTTGTAAATCTAAACATAAAAGCCTAGATAATAAAAAATTCATAACAATAAAAATAATAAAATTCCCTTGGAGGTCCCTTTTCTTTTTGTCCCTATTTTTAATTATAAATAATTAATTAATTTTATTTTTGATTTGGTTTAAATATATAATCTATTGACCTGTAAGGAAAATTACTTTTTTTGTTTTTTCTTACTGTCCAGACTGGCCCCCGTCTGTGTTCTCCTTGCTGTATGTTCGGCTATCTGATACGGTGCCTTTGCACCTCTCTTTTTAGAACATCTGGATGGTCCTTTTCTGCAGGAAATAATAGTTGTGGAGTAAGGGTAAGCACCCCTCTCTATTTAAAGCTCTGGTCATACTGATTTATATTGATATATTATAAATCCATCTTTCTGGTTTGCCTTCGTATTTGAATGTATATTGTTTATTAATTAACCTGTTTTCATGTCATTTATTTGTTAGCTTGTATATCCCCTGAGGAAGCTGTTGCGAAACATGTCGGGATAAGCGGTTACAAGCACTTTAACTGAACTATTATTTGGACCCAATGTTACATGTAACACTTTTGTATATTCAACAATGCTGGCTTTGTTTTATTGAATTGTTATAATAAACATATTTTTTATATTTTTGTAAAAAACATTTCTCTTTATCTTGTTAAACTAAAATATTGCACTGTTAATGTCCCATTTCCTTCTGTATTTGGGTTCTTTCCTCAAAAAAAAATGTGAATATTTGATATATTGGGATGAAGTGCCATGTATATTGGGTGTTGATGGAAGTCTGAATCAGAACTTAAAAAATGAAAATGGAGATGTTCTAAAACTTGACCAGAGAGATATATAGAGAATATATATATATATATATATATATATATATATATATATATATATATATATATATATATATATATATATATATATATATATATATATATATATATATATATATATATATTATATTTATATATATCTCAATCACACACACAATGCTGAACTACCGTAACTGTCAAATTATGCTTCTTTTCCATCAGATACATGATGCGTCAAAAGTTAATACATTCAAATTTTACTGCTAATAAAGAGCAGTTATAAAGCAAAAATACAAAGGATACAAAAGGCACATTAGCTGCATTGTGAAGGAAATGTGTAACTGCAATGGGGCAGCTGGATAACCAAGTGCACAGCAACATTAACAGCCCAACCCTTGTCTGTACTTTACTACCCTGCAGAAAAATTGGAGACAGTCAATGAACACATATAGTATAAGAAAACTTCAAACAACAATGTTCATCTACTAAGAGATATAACCATGTTCCTCACGTAGGATCTAGGGTTAAATCATTCAGAGATGAATACACATAAATAAAGCTTAACACACCCGGCAGGGATACATGTACATAAAATGCCATTCATTAGTATATAGAACTGCAAGCATAAACATAAACCAGCTATGTTTTCAGTCAAAACCCAAGAAAATGCATTTTTATATATATCATAACCTACCTTTCTTTTCACATAATAAAGCAGGCTGAGATTAGCAGTGTCAAAACGTGAATATGGGTCACAGAAGCCCTTTTGCATTGTACACTAATGGATTTCAAAGAAAAATGCAGGAATTAAAAAATAATCACACATGCTCACCTAGATGGCCACAGCATCGATCAGATCCTCCCCCTCCAAAGACCGCTGATTGTTCAATATTCGGGTCCGCTCTAAACACAAAGCAGTGATTTTCAGCCACTGTTCTGTGCTCAGCCCTCCAGTGCTCAGAGGAATGTCGGGATGTGGAGGGGGCGGAAGCAGTTGGCTAAAGCTCTCGGCTGAGCCAGCTGCTGGTCAGAAATCTGAGTAGATCCCATTATTGTCAGCATCCCTGCAGAGCTTTGACCAGCCCTGTGGCATCAGTCTGGGTCAGAGGTGTGCTGAACGAAGTGTACTCCTCTGATCCACATTTTGTCCATACTTCTCCCATCAGGCACTGGGAGCCTGAAGGAGGTAGTTCAGACAGCTACAAAAGGGGGAAAGCACCCACAGAATCAGTGTAATAATGCTCATTTATAGTCCAATGAGCATGCTGGAAGCAGAAAGGTGACAAAGAAGCAGCAGAGCTACTTGTTTTCTATAGTAATGTCCCTACTTGTTTTCTATAGTAATGTCCCTATACCTTTAAGAAGGAGTGGGCTCCCTCCAGGCAAACCTGCCCTTAATCTATCCACTGATATATGTGCTCCAAATTGAGACTCTGAAAACTATAGAGTTAGGGCCGCATTACACAGATGTGCCTTGAACTAGGCACTGCGGCTTACACATATATTTGCAAAATGTGTGCAAACGAAACCCTCTGTTTTAAAGTGATACTGTTAGACCAGGTCAATTTGTTTTTTTTTGCAGGCTAACTGGTCAGTGTGCTGGGAAAGCTTTGTGATGTGCATCGCCCTTTCATGTGCACCTTACTGCAAAGGCTAGTTATAGATTGGGGTACTTTTTGTACTATATAGTGATTAAATAGAATGACAAATGTTTCATAAAATAAAAAACAGTCCACATATTTGAACGTTTAAATTCATGAAATATGTTGGAGCAGAAGACTGAGATCTCTGGTGGGCCAATTAGATCGCTTGTTTCACAACTAAAAATATACATATAAAGTGTGCTTTGTCTTGTGTTGCTTTTGGTCTCAATTATGTTCACTTCAAGCCGAGTAGTACCACAGACTCCATGGGACAACATCTCACCCAGTGTGATGCGCAGCCACACAGTACGTCAATTTCAGAGCCAAATTAAAGTTCACCTTTATCTATTTCGTGAATGAAAATAGTAAATGGTATCTCGGTTTGATCCACTTGCAATAATGAAATAAATATATATAATTAATGTTTTATGTCCAATAAACAGACAATGCTGGACTTTCATGGAAGTCTATTCACAAGAGATCCAACTCTAAATGGGGCAGGTTTTCATGCTTTTAGGCTTCATATACACGGGATGTTTTAAAAACTTTCCTGAATGATTTTACTTGACAGATGGTAACCGTTTAACCACTTGGTGCCCATACTACGTCTATTGACGTCATGGGCTTTCAGTGGTTATATCTAAATGATGCCTGAGGCCACAGACATCATTCAGATATCGGCGTATTCAGCCGGCGATTCCCTGCACCATAAGAACGATCATAACGGCTGTTCCACCGCTTGATCGTTCTTACGGGCGGCGGAAGGGGACACCCCCCCCCCCCGACCTCCGGTGCCGATGGAAGCGGTGAGTCGGTGACAGGATCCGCAGGCCCCCGACAGTTACCATAGAGATTTCCGGTAGACCAGATCGTCCCCGGAGTCTCTATGATTGTTCGGAGGCCGGGCGCGATGTTATGACGTCACGCCTGGCCTCGGTATTCAAATTAACGGCCCCGATTTGGCAGGGAAGCCAGGATCGTTTTTTTTAATTATTATTATTATTCTCAGCCTAGAGGTGAGATATGGGGTCTTATTGACCCCATATCTCACTGTAAATATGTCCGATCGTGCCATATTCCTATTCCAAGGGATGTTTACATTCCTTGTAATAGGAATAAAGTCATCAATTTTTTTATTTATTTTTTTAAGTGTAAAACTAAAAAAAAAAAAAAATGTAATTAACAATAAAAAAAAAAAATTAAAGCGCCCCTGTCCCTGTGAGCTCGCACACAGAAGCGAGCGCATACGTAAGTTCCACCCACATATGAAAACGGTGTTCAAACCACACATGTGAGGTATTGCTGCGAACGTTAGAGCGAGAGCAATAATTCTAGCTCTAGACTTTCTCTGTACCCCAAAACATGTAACCAGTAAAAAAAATTAAAGCGTCGCCTATGGGGATTTTTAAATACCAAAGTTTGGCGCCATTCCACGAGAGCATGCAAAAAAATTGGGCTAACTTTACTGTTATTTTTTTAAAAGCATGAAACAGTTTTTTTTTTCTGAAAAAAACGTGTTTGAAAAATTGCTGCGCTAATACCGTGCGAGATAAAAAGTTGCAACGACCGCCATTGTATTCTCTGGGGTATTTGCTAAAAAAACATAAATAATATTTGGGTGTTCTATGTAATTTTCTAGCAAAAAAAAAATAGGAATTTTACATGTAGGAGAGAAATGTCAGAATTGGCCCAGGCGCGAAGTGGTTAAAAATGTCCATTGTGCCAAGTTTACATGCTGCGTTTGCATTTAGAAGTGCTTTTTTACATTGAAAATAGTCAAAAATGTTTCTTCATTAAAAACCCCTGTAAACTAAACACGGCCAAAAAACTACTTACCGCCTTTACAAGCTGTTACAGGCATTTGGCGTTTCAAATGCCTCTGAACATCTGTCCTGAACGCATTTTTTTGCTTTCCAAAAAATGCTTATAAACTCAACTGCTTAGAAATTACTATAAACGACCCTGTGTGCACGTACTGATAAGATAACAGAGGAGAGTCCAGGGGCAGCTGAAAAAAAATGCCCAACTGCTCCTAATGCGGCCAGACTTTGACAGCAAAGGTCCGATGGAACGAATCCGTCTGACAATTCGACCGTGTGTGGGCTTCACCGGACCTTTGCTGTCGAAAAATCAGACGGACTTTAGATTTAGAACATGTTTCAAATCTTTCCGACGGACTCCAGTCCGGTCGAAAAAGCCAGTCATCTGTATGCTAATCCGACGGACGAAAACCGACACTAGGGCAGCTATTGGCTACGGGCTATGACCTTCTTTATTCTAGTCCAGACGTACGTGATCGCGTTCAAATCTGTCGGACTTTGGTGCGATTGCGTGTGGTCAAGTCTGTTCATTCGGAAAGTCCATCATGAAGACCGTCGAACCTAGTCTGCCGGAAAGTCCGGTCCTGTGTACACAGCATAAACGTTCGCTTACCAGCAGCAGTGTTTATGAAGCCTTATTATAATGCTGCAAGTTTTGGCTGAAGAATGGTCAAAAGAAGTAAACGGAGGGCAGCTCACTAATTTTGTTTATATGTCAACTACATCACAGGGGCCATAACAGGAATTTCATACTTACCATTTTTTTATTACCCGTATTTGCCGGCGTATAAGACGACTGGGCGTATAAGACGACCCCCTATTTTTCAAGTGAAAACATAGGTTTTGGGCAATACTCGTGGTATAAGACTACCCCCCTTCTGAGGCAACACCATTTAAAAAAAACATTAGAACGATTAAAAAATACAAAGCAAGAATGCCAACTACTCATCCGCCATGCTGTGTTATGTCATAAAGTAAATCAAACAATAATAACACAAACAGAGATCTATTGAATGGCACAACTCTGGAAAGTAGAATTTTTCACTAACCAAACCTATACCACTTTTGGGTTACATTCTATGGGAATTGTCCACCAAAATGCATTTAATAACCCCCGTCATATGTCCCAGATTTACCTGTCCCTCTTGGGTGCCTGAGACCTCAAAGGCAAATAGCAGGATGTATAGTAGTAGGAGATCAGTGAATTGATTTACCCAGGGAAGTATGATGAGCGGTGTATTATTTTAATGAATGCAACGTCTGCTTGGATTGGCAGAGGCTGTAGCATCATCACCCCTTGCCTCTCTCTCTCTCTCAAAGCCAATCCGAGCAGGCTACTCTATGTAGCCTGCTCGGATTGGCAGTGGTTGTTATTCCAATCCAAGCAGGCTCTGTATTCATTAATAGAATACATCGCTCGCCGGGATTGGCTCAACGGCGTATACTGTTTGTTGCTGAAGCCACATACAGTATTAGCAGACATTTGGGGGCTGACATCAATCGGGCAGCATTGTATACCTATATACCCGGCGTATAAGACGACCCCCAATTTTTGGGCATTTTTTTTAAGTGTAAAAGGTAGTCTTATACGCCAGCAAATACAGTAATTAAAGTGGAAGTAAAGACTAATATACAGGAGGTGTAAAACATTGAGTCCTCCTCCTTCTCATACCCATGCTGCATACAGTTTGTAAGCCACCACTTTTTTTTTATCTTGTTCGCTGCAATCACAAAACTGCACTGAAGGAGACAAAAGTAAAAAGGTATTTACACAGTTTATTTACACACGGTTTGCAGCATGAGGCATGAAGTAAGGGGAGGGGCTAAGCAACATTTTAAACCTTAGATATATTAGCCTTTACTCCCACTCCTGTCTCTCAAGACATGGGATTCAGCAGCCAAGCAATTAAAGCCTGTGACCATGAAGTGGGGCGGTAGACTAGCCCTTGGGATAGAGGACCCAGTCGATCTAAAAGATTACATGGTGTATCTACCAAAAGTTTGATTCAATTACAGTATTATATACATGGGCCAGTTTGAAACAGTATCACTGGAATGATCTGCACCTCAATCCTGTGGAGTAGGCAAGAGGTTTAAGAGGAGGAAGGCAAAAAATTTGGTTGTACTTATCACGCAGGGTCAACAGAGCATACACTGCTTCTGCTGGAGGATCTCATCATCTGGAGACATATTTGTCCAGTTTGTTGCTGAATCTTGCGGGTAGAAGATTCACATTTGGCATCCCCCATTTCAAATAAGGACATTTAAAAATTTCAGGTCTAAAATTTGGTTAGATGCTCTTGGGATCTGACATGTTGCAATGCCTAACAAGGACAACATAACCAAGAAGGCCAGGTAAAAACTTTGGGTACTTACAAACCAGCTGCTGAAAGCTAAAAAAAAAAAAAAAAAAAAAAAAAAGTGGCCTAAATGGCCCAAGATGACTAGGTTACTGTAGACGACAGCAAGGACTAACCAAGGTGAATGCATATCTTTCAAATAAAAGCAGGCGTGGGAAGAGGACTACACGCAGAGGCTCTCTTACTCACTATGGGAAGACTCCATGCTGAAAAAGTGGGAACAGAGCAGGGAGTGGGTACATGCTGAAAAATATTGAAGATATCTAATATTTTAGCATCGATAGCCAGACTGACTTAAAAACAAAGTGCGAGTCTGCAAGCTTGCTATGAATATATTATAACTCCTATAAGTGCCGAATTATAAATTTGAAATAATAATCACATGCCTGATAAGCCAGCTAGTGACACTACATTTAATTACCAAATGGGTTTGGAAACAAAAAAAAAAAAAAAAAGTCTAGTATAAAATCACTAGAAGAGGAGAAAAAAAAAACCATCCATCCTCCTCAAGCACCAGTAAAAAACAAAGCATGCAGGGAGCAGGAGGGGTTATACCAGGCTGGTCAATAGCTTTGTTTGCCACGGTCTCTGAATAAATGAATCCTTTTTCCCTTAAAGCGATATTAAAGGTTTGATTTAAAAAAAGACACAAACATGGTATTTACCTGCTGTGTGCAATGGTTTTTCGGGAGGGGGGGGCACTTGTGTGTGATCGCTCCTGAGCCCTGTTGTACTTTGCAGCCCCCTGCTCTCCTTTTTAAAATTCTCTGTGGTATTACTGACCTCAGGTGCAGATGAACCAAGTATCAGGCAGCCCAGGGCCAGGAACTCTATATCTACTCCCCACGTTCATCATCCTGTAAAACAGTTACTCCTGCATTGAGCCTTGCCCAAAAGAGCAGCTCAGCACATGAGATCAGGCCAGCTATAGCAGAATATGTTGGGTACCAAAGAGGATGCAACCACTGCTGAGCTCTGAGTAGTACTGGCAAATTTCATTGGCTGGGTTAGGAGGAAGGTGAACGTATTCCTTTAAAGTGTCACAAAACCTAACTGTTAATGTTGGTCATTAGGTAGATAACTATACTTTTACCTATATCAGTATAACCTATCCCTTAAGCATTCTGTGACTGTCGGTGAATACCTGGTTAATCCTGCTTCTTTACTCAAATGTCCTTATTCAGAGTGACAACAGTATAGCAGCCTCTTCTGTGTATCTACCACTGCCACTCTCAGTGCCCCGCATGACTATTTTTGCCATTTTTCGGGGTGACTTTCACTCCACCCCACTTGACATTTCATCATATTGAATGGAGATCCAAGCAAGGATAAGAGTCTTCTCCCTGCTAGCTGTCCCTTACATGATGTCTGCAGGCTACACAAAAGGTTTCCATCTGCTCTGGCGACCCCTCTCGCAAATAAGGTGTGGAGAAGGAACTGAAAGTCATGCGACCATAGCAATGTACAAATTATAGGAGAAGATGACTGGAGCAGGGTTAAATCCCTTGTCTGGTTGGCAAATAGCTACAGAAGCATAGTGATGGATGTTTTCTACCCACTATCCACACGGCTGTTGCAGTCTGAAGTTAAATAACACTTACAGGTCATGTTCCTTCCCCAATCTGCGACAGGGCAGTGAAATAAGAATCATCACCTGTCAATTTGCTCTTTCCTCCTATTAGCATGTTTCTTGCACTGCAGCACAACCGATTGGTCCTTTGTGCTGCTTCTTCCACTCCCAATCTGAGCTCTGCTATACATTTACAGCAAAAAACAGATACCAGGTCAATTTCATCTACTTATCCGCTTAATTAAAAAATAAATTTAATAGTGTCAAAATGATTACAGAGCTACATTAGCTTGTGTCCTTTATATCTGCGTTGAGCTTTCATTTTACTGACCAAATAGTGATGATCTTTAGGATATCAATCAGAACAGGGATGGACATATGAACGGCCACCATCCTAGGCTAGCAATGAGTATTCTACAGGGTCATACCCAGATCAAACACTGGAATGATGACTGTTCACACTTATGAATAGTATGGGTACCTTGAAGGATCACTTGCAGATTTAAAAATGAAATTTCTACTCAGGTAAAGAATATGCAAGTAGGAGTAAACAAAATAGGAGTTAATGCTTTAAAGATGCAATTATAGCACCCAAATAAAGACACAAAAATGATTAAATCACAGTTAAAAAAAACTGAAAATGATGAAGATGATGATAGTAGTAATAATAATAATAATCTAGTTCAGGGTGACAATGACTACATCTTTAAACTGAAAAATGAGTGTAATAATGTTCATCTCATTTAATTGTGAGATGAGCGGAAACCCTAGAAGCGTGGAGTTGTCATGCAGTTTCCTGTACACAACAAGCACCAGTGATGAGACCCAGCTCCCTAAAATGTGCTGAGAACGGGGATAGCACAGAAACAGAGAGGAATATGTGAGTAGGAATCACTTCAAGGCGGTTATTACAAAAAGTTAAACACCCACATCGTAAAGCAAGGAAAAGAAGCCCTGCAGTGGCAGCAAGCAGTGCCAACGTATACATACCCGTCTGTTGATCTTATCTCCCTGTAAATCATAGGTCACAAATTTAATGTCTTGTGTGAGTTATTTTGTTAATTATGTTTAAGAAAGCCATGCACTACGTTTAAGAAAAACTTAAAAGAAAGGCCAGACTTGGTATTAATCTAGTAAATAAATCTAGTTTTCTGCATCGACATGAAAGATAATCAGGCTCCCCTTTACTGTCAAAAAGCCAACACCAAAACATACACATAAATCAGATCATGTTCACAACCACCAAGGGCAAGTAAAGGAAAATATATTATGCTAAAACTTCTCTTTTAAATGTGGAATAACGCCAATAATCATTTGGTCCACAACAAAGTGTTTTTTTTTATGCATGTTGTGATCGTGGAAACGCAAACAGCTATACCCCTAAGGCCGCGTACACACGGGCGGACTGTTCGCCCAACTTAGTTCGTCAAACAATCCGACAAACAGTCCGCTCAAAATTTGCATGAACGGACTTGACCACACACGATGAACGAACAGTCCGCTGAAAGCGTGCGCGATGACGTGAACGGCACGTACGACGGGACGAGAAATTCGACGTCCAATACACTGCAATGCAACCTTCGCCGTGTAAATCCTTTCTGAGCATGCGCGAAACTTAGTTTGTCGAACAAGCCTACACACGAGCGGACTGTCCGCTGAAACCAAGTTTCAGTGGACTGTCTTACGGAAATTCCGAAAAACTTTGTTCGTCAGACTGTCCGCTGAAGCCCACACACGAGCGGACTGTCCGCTGAAACACTGTTCAGCGGACTAAGTTGGGCGAACAGTCCGCCCGTGTGTACGCGGCCTGATACATACTATAGCAGCCAGATCTCTGCATAAGCTAGAATTCCAAGTTACTCTGCCCCTCTGGAGTGGACGCTCTATATATTCCTATTGGAAATCAGCTAGAGAAACTTAGAATTATGGTGCCACTGGCTCTTTAAAGGCTTTTTATTAAAATATATGGAGGACACATTCCATGGAGCAGAAACCAGGACATTTAATTCACACCAAACCCTGGACATCATGCTAGTAATGATGATGTGGGGGAAAAACACATAGCAATAAAGACCTGAAAGGGTATCAAGCCCTTCCCCAAACAAACAAAAATGTTCTACTTGACTTTCTTGTATTGTGTAGTAACATTTTAAAAAAACACTTCCGGAAGTAACGAACATATTAGTTTCCCAGTGAATGAAAAACACACCTTTGACCACAAGAGATATTCTGGCTCTTCACCGATCAATATACTGGATAAACAGTACTGCTTCTACTTTAGAACATTATTGTGACACCTCTATATTATAACTCTAGGGTAACTATGTGATACAAAGATTTACACACAAAAAAAAAAAGGCTATCTTTTTTAGCTTAATGTAACTACTATCCCAATAGTTCTTTGCAGTGTAAGAATAGTAGTTAATAAAACTCCCCATATATGTAAGGCATTAACAAAAAAAATAAAAAAATAAAACAGAAGAGACAAGCAGAAAAAGCAGCAACACACTTGAAAGAGGAAAAACTAAAGCACTAGATGGACTGTGATTGCTATTAAAATGATTTTGTCAGTGCATTATCAGTAGCCGCTTCTTTGGTAGCATGCCAAACACAAGTTCTTACCTGTGACAAGATGTTGGTGCATTGTTGCAGCAAGGACACAGGAGGGTTACCAATACTGGTTGCAAGCTGAACTCTCAGCAGTTGCTCCTTTTGGGTAGAATTCTCTAACAGAGCATGAGCCAGTGCAACTGCAGCACACCAATTGGAAAGGGAATCCGTAGAAAAGAGACCCCCACAGAGCAGTTGTCCAGCTGAAAGTGATGTTGCTGAAACAGAAAGGCATTAACTGAAGTAACCGAACTGGATTCAAGTATCATTCTCGTATACACTCAATAACCACTAATCTGAAAAACTAATCTGCTTTAAAATACCCAGACAAAATTTTGCCAGCAATGTTCTAAACTCAAAGTAATTAATTTTTTTTTTTTTTTTTTTAACATATACTGTGAGTAACAGGGCCTCCTCCATATCATTTATAAGCCCTTACTTCCTCACAGTATCTGCATAGCAAATTCTGCAAACGTACTTGGTTAACAATAATTCCATCATTCCTGGTTAAACAAACATCAGTTATTATTATTACTAAACAGGATTTATATAGCGCCAACAGTTTACGTAGCACTTTACAATATAAAAGGGAGACAATACAGTTATAATACAATAAAATACAAGAGGATTAAGAGGACCCTGCTCAGAAGAGTTTACAATCTAATAGAGTGGGGCAAGTGGTACAAAAGGTTGTAACTGTGGGGACTGAGCTGATAGAAGTGGTAAAAGATTAGTTGGAGGTGTAATAGGCTTCCCTGAAGAGATGAGTTTTCAGGGATTTCCTGAAGGTAGCAAGAGTGGGGGACAGCCGGACTGGTTGATGTAGTGAGTTTCAGAGGATCGGAGAGGCTCTAGAGAAATCCTGGAGACGAGCATGGGAGCTTGAGAGTAGGGGGTCTTGGGAGGAGCGGTTTGGGCAATTGGGAGTGTAGGGATTGGAGGAGAGGGTTGTTAGACGCTGAACGGTGGGGTAAGGTGGATAAGCTTGGCAGCAGCATTCATGATAGACTGCATTGGTCTGCCTATGGAGAGGCAGACCAATGGGAAGGGAGTTTCAATAGTCAAGGCAAGAGATAATAGCGGAGTGAATGAGGGGCTTGGTGGTTTCATTTGTTATAGAGAGGCAAATTTTAGAGATGTTACGGAGGGGAATTCTACAAACTTTTAGCTGCCATGTGTTACATAACAATGTTTGTTAACCACTTGACCTCAAAGATTCCCCCCCCCCCCCATTTCATGACCAGGCCATTTTTTGCGATACGCCACTGCGTTACTTTAAACGACAGTTATAGAGTCTACACATTATGGTATATATTATATATACACCGGGATATTGATTTTAATACTAATAATGGCAGCGATCAGCGACTTATAGTGGGACTGCAATACTGCAGTGCACAGTCGGGCACTGAAACTTTGTGGGAACCAGGGACACTAATACAGTGATCAGTGCTAAAAATATGCACGGTCACTGTACTAATGACACTGGCTGGGAAGGAGTTAAACATCTTGGGCGATCAAAGGGTTAACTGTGTGCCTAGTAGGGGTGCAACGGATCGTCACCGATTCGTGATCTGAACGGGTCACCCCGCTCAGATCGGCACATGCCGCGATCCGCAGAGTGCTCCGTGGTCTCGGCCTTAGGAAAGGTCGCGGCTTCGGCCTAGCTCCAAAGTGGCGGCCATCTTTCTACATCCAGGCCGTTTACAATGTGATCGCTCCGACGATCACATTGTAAACGCTTTTTCAACAGGTGCATTCAGACCTGGATAGGTGGGCCACATTATCCCCTTTCTTGGTTCGGAAGATGAATATATAGCCTCGGCTACTTTATTACTTTAGGGCTTGGCCTACAGAAATTCACAGAATTTATTGAGGCTCCAAAACAAGATTTCCCAATTTAATTGGGGTGGTAAATGTCCTAGGATGAATCGCCTAATGCTCTACCCCAACCCCAGGTGGGAGGTTGGGCCTCCCTAATCTCCTATCCTACCATTGGGCGGCACAAATTGCTTAGCTAGCCTATACCACTGCTGTGAGATCTATGCCACAATGGGTCTCAATTGAAGCATTGGCATGACCCCAGCTGCCCTTATGAAGATTTCTAGCAGGTTGTGTCCTCCTATCTTGTTGCCCTACCCTGTCATACTCGTTGGCTATTTGAAACAGGTTGAGGGCTAGGCAGCCCCTCTTTTCTCCTCACACCCCTTGGCTCCAGTGTTTGATAACCTGGAGTTTGAGCCAGGGATGTATTTATTGGTGGATAAATAAAGGTTTCCTATGAATTGGCGATCTTTTAAATGGTGACACACTGTATACTTCAGCTCATTTTCAGGACACCCTGCATATGAAAACTTCTGAGCTTTTTAAATATAAATCAGATATCTTTTTTTTTTTTTTTTTTTTACGAACCAAGCTTTAGTCTAGTGCTTAGCTCTCCTATATTGACTTTATTTGAGCTGCCCTGCAGGTCAACAGATTCACCCAAAGAACATATCTCTACGTTTATTTTCTTCTAATAGATCTTAACTGTAAGCTACCCTACATGACATTGTGGGAGAGGGATTTGTGGGTTTCCTGGGACTTGTCGGATTGGCAGCACATACCGTAGCAAACAACTTGTGTAAGATTTCAAATCAATACTATCTTGATAGAATCTAATTATAGAACCCTTCTATGCTGGTATTTAGTACCAACTAGGATAGGGAACATGCACCTGGCTGCCTCTCCGAATTGTTTCCATCAATACGGACAGCCGGGAATGATGTTTCACGTGCGGTGGCAATGCACCAAGGTCTCCCGGTTTTAGATAAGAACTTATAACCTCATACGCTCGGTCACAGATGTCAATCTTATTAGGGTTCCAGAAAAATAGGATTTTTAAAACAGCTTACCTGTAAAATCCTTTTCTTTGATGTACATCGAGGGACACAAAGCCATAGTAATAACTATGTGGGTTATATCGGCGTATCAGGTGCTGGACACTGGCATGCCCTTTAAGGCGTGAAATTCCCCCATATAACCCCTCCCATTACTGGGAGTCCTCAGTTTTGTAGCGAAGCAATCAAAGTGTATAAAAAGAAGAAGGGAGTGACCTCTGTGTCCCCTGATGTACATCAAAGAAAAGGATTTTACAGGTAAGTGGTTTTAAAAATCCTATTTCTTTTCTTACATCAGGGGACACAGAGCCATAGTAATAACTATGTGGGATGTCCCATAGCAATGGAAACTGAAGAGGGGGGGGGGGGGGGAGACAGAATCAAGGAAACAGGAGGCCAGAGAACTCATACTGCAGCCTGCGGTGTGTGCTGTGCCCAAAGGCAATATGCTCATGACCTTTAATATCGATTTGAAAAAAAAAAAAAAAAAAAATCGGATGAACGTCTGAACCAAAGACCATGGGGTCTTACAGATCTGAGGCATAGAGGCCCGATGATGCACCAAAGAGGCACTAATCGCCCTGGATGAATGTGCTCTTAATATGAAGAAAGAATTTTCTTCTTTAAGCTGAAGCTTGATCAATCACTTGACAAACCCATTTGGAAAATAGTGGATCTTGACGCTGCCTGTCCATATCTTGGACCCTCTGGCAGTACAAACAAAACCTGTGTTTTGCGAACCTGAGCGGTCGCCTTTAAGTTGGTTGTGATCGCTCTTACTACATCAAGAGACTGTAGTGCTTTCTCTTCCCCAGATTAAGGCTTCTGGGGAGAAAGAAGGAAGAATAATATCTTGGTTTAAATGAAAACCTGTTGCCACCTTTGATAAGAATTCAGGATGAGGACATCAAACCACCTCATCCTTATGTATGATGAAATATGGCTCTTACAAGATAGAGCCATTAGTTCCAATACTCTTCTAGCAGAAGAAATGGCAAGCAAAAAAGATTATCTTTCTTGTCAAAGAACCAAGAGAATTTCTCGTAAGGTTCAAACGTCCGATTTAACAAAGCCGACAAGACCAATTTTAAATCCTAAGACTTTAGAAGTGCCTTGCTAGGGGGAATAAACCGCGTTAGCCCCTGAATAAGCTACGCACCAAGAGTGGGAAGCAAGAGGCCGTAGGAAAAGACAAAGACATCAACACGGCCTGGATCTGGCTCTTGATAAAAGTCAAAGCCAGCTTCATTTCAGATCCAATAAGCAGGAATCCTGCCTATTGACATACTTCCTGGGGTGCCAACCCTTGGATCCATACCAAGAAACCTATGCCTTCCAGATTCTATAGTAAGTGATTCTGGAAGCCGGCTTCCTGGCATTAGTCAAAGTGGACACTACTGAAGGAGATCACCCATGATCTTTTATAGAGTGGGATTCAATAGTCAAACCTGTTAAACTCCTTGTCCGTAAAGTAGGATGAAATACCGGACCTTGTGCAAGAAGGTCTGGCTATAATGGCAGAGTCCAAAGGACTCCTACTACCATCTTTATGATCTCGATAAATTAAGATCTTCTGGGACCCAGCTGGGGTCACCAGAATCACCTCCTCTTGTTCCTGCTTAATCCTGCGGAAAGGGCGTGTAAGTAGCAGAGCTGGAGGAAATGCATAGATCAGTGAAAACTGCCCCCCTGGGAAGACTAATGCGTCTGTTCCGCCTGCTAGCGGACCCCGGATTTTGCATGAAGTTGTCGACCTTCTTAATGAATATGGAGGCAGTACCAGCAAAATAATATTTCACTTGCTAGGCTATAGTACAGTACAGTAACTGCTATTAATCCTATCTAGTACAATGTTGTCAAAATGAAAATGCCTGTGTCACCAAACCTGACCAGCAACCACTCTGCTCTATCCCTCCACCGCCAGGCAGCAGCTTCTCTTGCAGAGCTCTAACTACTTTTTACTAGTTACTACTTGTCTACTTACTTTTACTAGTTACTACTTAACTACTAGTCTACTTACTTTTTTTTTTTTTTTTTAAAGAAAAAGGCAGCTGGCTGGCACTCAAATAGATCAAAATCGCCAATCTGGGGGCCCAGGAAGGGATCAGACCCCCCTTCTTACCTGAGGGTCTGAGCTGGCTTGAACGGAGAGGAGAGTTGTTTCCAGCGTCAGAATGGTGAGTGCTCAATACAGCCTCCAGTGGTGACACATAGGCATGACATGACATCACAATACATGGAAGGAGAGATTATCTCCCCTACCTTTCCTCGCAGCAAGGTTTGTCAGAGATTAAAAAAAAAAAAAAAAAAAACAATCTTCGCCCTTCACGGTAGGCTCCAAGACCTTGAAAGTAAACCTTCAGGAACAGAGGTACACTCAGGTAATCTCTCAATCCTGGACCTGCGAGAAGAACCTGCCAGTAAACTTTTATTGGCCTTACTACCAAAAAGTACTGGATCCCAGGGCCCAGCTTTAAAAGCATTCGCAAGCAAAACCTTGTGTCTTCGGATGACGAGGCCCGGGTACCGTTCATTTAGTCAATTACGGAGACATCAGAAGGGATCCGGTCAGGATGGCTGGCTCTCATCAAAGGATTACTGCCCGTGGAGCTCAGTACACACATCCTTACACATGCCCAACACCACAGACACTGGTGAAAAAACTGAGGACTCCCAGTAATGGGAAGGGTTATATGGGGAAGTTCACACCTTAAGGGGTGTCTCGGTGTCCAGCACCTGATACGCCGATATAACCCACATAGTTATCACTATGGCTCTGTGTCCCTGATGTAAGAAAAGAAAAGCCACATCATACTTTATCTGTTTTCAGCAGCAAGAAACGTGATAGCGTGTTGTTGGAAAATAGCTGGAGTGCACTTACAGTAGGTAATTATGGATTATGGTGAATGATAAACTCACCTGTTCCCTCCATAAGATCACAAAATGTCACAAAACCTGGGACCCCTGGATTAAGTACAGTTCTCCTGTGGACTGAGAGTGGATGGACCTCCTCATCTCTTAGGTTACTGGGACACCCTCTCTTATCTATTTTCTTTCCTCTTTTTCTAACCTCTCCTCTCTTTTCTATTGGATTTGAGCCAACTGTATCCTAATAGACATTGAGTGTGCAGTGGTGCCTTAGGGGCACTTTAAGGCCCCGTTAAGCCTGGATAGGTTTCAGTTTATACCTTGCACATGCTATATGACAGGTGCTTTTACTAATGTGATGTTTGACCTGCTCACAGGGTGCGTTTAATAGGAATAAAAATGGTCACTGACAATTACATAACGCACACCTTCTCTATTCATAGGAGATATTTATTTTGTTCAATTAGATTTTCTTGGTTCTATTTGTAACTGCAAAATTTATGAAACTTATGCTTTTGTACTGCTGAAAATGTTAATAAAACAGACTTAAGTATAAGTTCATTATATTACAATGCAGGAAAAAGGAACATGCAGACAAAAGCATTACCATCAATAGTTGAGGGCAGAAGAGTTGCTACGATTTCGGCTTGACCCTTTTGGTTCTTGTAGAGGAAGCACTGAAAGCAGTATAGAACGGCGCATCTCAAAACAAAAGGCTGTCTTTCATTCACCATTGACATCAAAAGTACGACAATTGCAGGTCTTTAAAAAAAGTACAACAAAAAAAAGAAAATTGGAACAATTATGGCAGGAATTTCCTGTAACTGTATGAATGAATGAAATGAATGAATGAAAATACTTGTATAGCGCACAATGCGAACTGAATTGCCTCTAGTGTATTAAAATTTCTAACATTAAACATCATAAAGACTGGTGGAGAAAGATTTTGCACCAGTGTCTCTGAAATTTATTCTAAAAGTGGTGCAATGTGTGCCAACTTTATGTTCCTGTCTAGAATTTTAGAATTCATGCGAGAGGTTATCTGGGACCTTTTTTTTTTTTTTTTTTTTTACACTTTGATTGCTTATTACAGTGATGATCACCGTGAAAGCAATCAGTAATACTGTTCAGAGGTTTCATTCATAAAAGCTTGGTTTATTACTGTGATGCTGTAATTGGTCAAAGCTATCACATGGTACAGGACTGCTGTGATTGGTCCTGGTACCATGTGATCGCTGTGACCAATTAAAGGGATCACACAATAGTAAACAAGGCATCATGAATGACAGCCTTGTTTAGAACTGTAACCACTGTGATTTGTCACAGTGATCACATGATTCCAGAGCCACTAACATCAAAGGACACAGTGGTCACAGATTGCACTGCTGCACGCCAAGTGTGGCTTGCAAGACACATGGCTCTCGAAATTAGAGAGAATCCGCCTAGCCGTAAGTACATAAACAGCTGGGCAGAAAGTGGTTAATTACTGTTATACGATGCTGCTTTTAAAGTAAGCATTTCTACCATTGATACCAAGTATTGCTGCTGGTACAGGATTACTTGTAAAGGTGCATGATGATCAGCAGGTTACACAGTAATAACATGCAGAGACTTTTCCTGTAAGACCCATGGGGGTCTGACTCTACTCTATTAAGTCCACTGCAATGCCATGCTGAAGAACATTAAAGTCATGTATAAACCAAACCAACAAAAATGTTTCCATGATTACCTTGGTGGATTTGATGGAGCGTTTACAGATGCAAAATAGTCTTGGTTAATTTGGCTTCCCCTTATTACCTCAGACACTGTGTTTATGGTCTGTCAAGCATAAATTTAAAAAAGAATAATCACCATGGGATGTAAAAATCACACAGTATTGCATTTAGAAACACTACAATCCGAATAACAAACCAATATTCTGTACTAACTTTCACAGATCATAAATCCAATACAAATAATTGTTGTCAAAATCATGAAAGCCCATCTCCAAGCAAATAAAAGAAAAAAGAAAAGTTTTCCCATGTAAAGGGGGCTGTGCTCGCACTGCACAGGTCAACTGTTCCTTTTGTCTAAGGAGGAGGAAGCTTAAAATGGAAACAGCGCTCCCCTGCAGTAGAGCGGTGGACTGTTCCTGATCAATGGAGCCTGCTCTGGGCTTGATGATGTCAGCGGCAGCCCACAACCGAAGACCACTGTAGTGTGCGGAGCCAGACCGGTCTTGTGCTGAGAGGATTGGAGGATTAGGCAAGTAAATCTCCTTTCTCCTCTCCCCTAGACAAAAAGCAGTTAACCCGTGCAGTATGAGCATAGTCCCACTGAATGGGGAAACTTTTTTTTGGCCCAGAGGTGGGCTTTAAGATGGTGAAATTAGCTGGAAGACCTAAAATAATAATAGAATATAGAACAGTGAAGGCGAACCTTGGCACCCCAGATGTTTTGGAATAACATTTCCCATGATGCTCAAATACACTGAAGAGTGCATGAGAATTATGGGAAATGTAGTTCCAAAACATCTGGGGTGCCAAGGTTCAACATCACTGATATAGAACATAGAACATGACCAAATCTTGAAAGTCTGGCAGCAGTACCTTAAACACAAAAGGTGCAACAGAGATATTTTCTGATTTATGGGTAAAAATTTCATATTCACAATATCATGGAAATAGGAAAAGTGTGTAAATCAAGATCCATGTACAAACAAATGCAATTAGAGCTAAATAGAATCATATTGTTCAGTGAGATTTCAACACCAAACAAACAGATGGCAGCAGATGCAAAAATAAAGACACTTCTTTGCATGTTTTGTTTTTTGTTTTGTTTTTTTAGCTTTTATTCTACAAAATAGTATCTTTAAGTAAACAAATAGGAACATGCAGCCAGCTAGACATTGTGGCTTTTCAATCCAGGACACAAGTAGCCATCTGCAAGGTCTAGATATTCTTTATGTAATACCAACAAAAAACTTTTTTGAACTACTTTAACCACTTTCAGACCGGACCATTTTGCTGGTCAATGACCAGAGGTCTTTTTACAATTTGGCACTGCGCTGCTTTAACTGGTAATTGCGCGGTCATGCAATGTTGTACCCAAACAAAATTTGCGTCCTTTTTTTCCCACAAATAGAGCTTTCTTTTAAAGGTATTTGACTGACTCTGTGATTTATATTTTTTGCGATATAAACGTAAAAAGACCGCAAATTTTGAAAAAAAATGATATTTTCTACTTTTTGTTATTAGAAAAATCCAATAAACTCAATTTTAGTCATACATTTAGGCCAAAATGTATTCAGCCACATGTCTTTGGTAAAAAAAAAAGTCAATAACTGTATATTTATTGGTTTGCGCAAAAGTTGTCACATCTACAAACTAAGGTACGTTTTCTGGAATTTACGCAGCTTTTAGTTTATGACTGCCTATCTCATTTCTTGAGGTGCTAAAATGGCAGGGCAGTACAAAACCCCCCCAAATGACCCCATTTTGGAAAGTAGACACCCTAAGGAAATTGATAAGAGGCATGTTGAGCCCTTTGAATATTTTATTTTTTTACCTTAAGCGATTGAATAATGACAAAAAATTTTTTTTTTTTTTTTTTTTTTTTTTTTACACAAAGTTGTCACTAAATGATATATTGCTCACACATGCCATGGTTATATGTGGAATTGTACCCCAAAATACATTCTGCTGCTTCTCCTGAGTACGGGGATACCACATGTGGTCGACTTTTTGGGAGCCTAGCCGCGTACGGGGCCCCGAAAACCAAGAACCGCCTTCAGGCTTTCTAAGGGCGTACATTTTTGACTTCACTCCTCACTACCTATTACAGTTTTGAAGGCCATAAAATGCCAAGATGGCACAAAACCCCCACAAATGACCCCATTTTAGAAAGTAGACACCTCAAGCTATTTGCTGAGAGGCATGTTGAGTCCATGGAATATTTTATATTTTGCCACAAGTTGCGGGAATATTACAAACTTTTTTTTTTTTTTCCCACAAAGTTGTCACTAAATGATATATTGCTCACACATGCCATGGGCATATGTGAAATGACACCCCAAAATAAATTCTGCTACTTCTCCTGAGTACGGGGATACCACATGTGTGGGATTTTTTGGGAGCCTAGCTGCGTACGGGGCCCCGAAAACCAAGCACTGCCTTCAGGATTTCTTAATGGCACCGTAAGCCCGACACATGTTTTAGTACGTTCCAGGAACGTGTGTGCCCCCCCCCCCACCCAACCAGGAAGAGCGGATGATGTATATATACATATGCGATCCGGCGCAAAGCTGCCGCCCTGGAGCAGTAAAACTGGTGTAGGGCGGCCCTTAAGTGGTAAAGGAGCAATTATGACTATGAATTATGCATACTTCCGTGCTGAACATCATTTGGGTTTTATATGATATGCACCAATAATGTTTTTTTAAGTGTATATAATACATTTTGCTTTATGCATAAAATGTGTTGTCTCTGGGAAAGTTTATGCACTTTTAAAAGTCCTGCATTTTCCTTATTTTTTGTGACTATAGTGATAAGGGATGTGGTGCATTGGGGTATTAACCAACGCCTTACATAATCTACAGATTTAGGAACACCAAATACATGTTAAATGCAAAATCAGACATGTGTAGTGTATGTTGAGGATTTAAAAGTAAAGAAAATACCTCTGTTAGAATGTCAGCAGGAACACCTGTTGCCATTAAGATGATGCAAAGCTGCTGTAGCAAACCACACTGGTACATGACCTTCTGGCAACTGCTAGTGGCACCAGGGGGATTCATTGGAGACACCAGAACCCGAACCAGCTAGAAACACAGGAATGTGCACATACATTGAAATATTCATATTAGGTTATGTACATTTACCAAACCTTTGCATTCACATGTAATGAGAATGATAAACTGCAGGGAAATAGCCTGTAGTACTACAGTCTTAAGCTTAGGTCCACAGGAGCCCTATTGGCAAACAGCTTTATGTTGTCCCTTTCTTCTGATTTTATGCTCAATATTGATTCCACAATTAAAAACATTTTGGCAGGTTATATAACATATGTAACGCAGTGTGCTTTCTAAACAAATCAAATATAATGTATATAAACAGTATTCAATTTTTGCATCATAGACATACAGCTCTACTAGTGAAATGAAACCCCCAAATATTCTGAAACCTTCCATGCATAATAATCTCCATTAGGATAAATAAAGTATTCTGAAACATAATGATGTCCATGATAAGCATGTAGTCAGGAGACAAGAAAATATCCACTGTAAAAGGAACACTAGATAAAATATCTACAAAGATAACACAGTGCATTGTTGTAAACTACCATCCATCCTTGGGGTCTGGGCTTAGGCACGCCATACATTAAGAACATTTTCAAACCACGGTTGAAGAAAAGAAAAGGGATTGATTCCCTCATCAATAAGTTAGTATTGATGGATGAATCCCTCCTGCTGTGCTATTGTAGCAGGAGGAGATTTCCCAGGCATCAGAATATAGTGACCAAAATGAAAAAAAAACACAAACAAAAAAAAACAAAAAAACACCAACAGACTGTACAAAAGTCGATTGGTAGATGGACTTCAGTACAACCAGCCTGCCCATAGACGGTTCGAAATTAGGCTGGATCCCATTGAACTGGTCGAATGTCGATCCATCTATGGCTGGCTTTAATATAATGGAATTCTTAAATAGGAGACTCCCTGTGTATATAAATAAATTGAATGCACGGAAACAAAACAGTCAGAAATCCCAACAGCCCATTAGCACTAATAATTCAGTTTAGATTTAAAGCATAATCTGTCCATACCTGCAGCATCAAGTGAAGGTTAGTCACTTTTTGTGCAGACCACCCAGAGTTGTCATCTCCCACTTCAAACCAAGGCTTCATTCGCTGGATGTAGGATCCTTCTTTGAAGAAATTTTGATTCGAGTTGTTATACTTCAGCAGATTCTGAAGTAATATTAGACAGTCCTCGACTACAATTCCTGCAACAACAAGACAGACTTTGTTAAAACAATTCTCTCAATTTGCAGGCACTCTTGCCAGTCTAAACAGTCTGTGTACATACCACCATCACTGTTTCCCTCTTCAGTGATTATGTCCAGAAGTCTCTCAAAAGCATTTTCAAAAGCTACAATTTTTTGAATAGCCGCATTGCCTTTTGTCAACTGCTGAAGTAATAAAAGACCCTGCAAAAAAGAGAAAGTATAATTTGCAGTAAAAAGACAAAAAAAAAAAAAGTACCCTACTTCTTAAAATTACAGAAACATGACTAACTTCTTCAAAAATGACAACTTACCCCACAATTCAATAAATAAATAGTCACAAACTGTGATATCTTAATTAAATAAATTTGAGTTCGCAAAAAAATAAGAAAAAACAAAAACAACCAACCAACAGGAAAACGGGCATTCAGAAGACGGCAGGGTCGTCTTTTTAACGTGCAAAAGTCTCTACTCCACCAACCTCTAATGAGATCCAACATAGATTGCTTTTTAGAGGACAGTAGAAACAAACACCATAGGCTGCATGTGTGCCTATGGTGTGTGTGCTGGTCTTCATCTATAGTATTCAATGTGAATTATTTCTGCTTTCTCCTTCCTATACTATCTGCATGAGTAACTTCTGACAGTTTTCCCTGATATCAGGCAATCCTGAGAGATGCTGTCCACCCTCTAACATACAGCAGGTAACTGACAGCCTCGGCAATGTTTCTCAGTGAGACTGTGTAGAGCGGGGTGTCGTTTTTCTCCACTCAAGTCTTAAATTACACTCAACTTTGTGCCATGCCTATTACATTGTATACCCGCTCCCTGCCGTTTCGAAGCAGAGAAATACCCTTTGATCTGTGTACTTTAGAAAGCTGTAGAGGTGAAGACTGCAGATAAATGGAAAAGTGGAAATGTAAAAGTGGTTCTAAAGACAGTTTTTTTTACCTTAATGAATTCTATAAATGAATGTAAAAAAACCTTCTGGGTGCAGCTCCCCCTCCTCCCCACCTCCTTAAACTTACCTGAGCCCCATCTCGATCTGATGATGTACAGAAGAACAGCAGCCCTGCCAAGTCTCTCTCTCCTCACTGGCTCACACAGCAGTGGGATCCTGCTGCTGTCAATCAAAGCCAGTGAGGAGAAAATGAGTAAGTGGGGGGCGGGACTAAGCCACGCTCTGTATGTGAATGGGCAATGCCCATTCACAGGAGCGTAGCTCAGGAGCGAGCTCATATGAGTACCTCCCTTAGCAAGCAGCTTGCTGGGGATGTACTTTGGAAAGAAGGTGCCAGGACCCCAGAAGACAAGGATCGGGACTGTTTTGTGCACAGAGCAGATAAGTATAACATGTTTGTTATTTAACCGCTTGCCGACTGTATACTGTACATATACGGCAGCAAGGCAGCTCTCCTGTGCAGAATCACATACCTGTACGTGATAGTGCACTTCCGGTTCTGGGGCGTGCACAGCAGGACCAATCAGCAGGTCCAGCAGACTCGGTGACCGCCGATCACTGGGGACACAAGCAGAACGGCGGTCTGCCTATATAAACAAGGCAGATCGCCATTCTCTCAGTAGGGAACGGTAGTGATCCAGTGTTTCTGTAAAGCAGGAACATGGATCAGTGCCTTCCCGTAGTACAAGCACCTCCCACACAGTAAGTAAGCACATTTGAGGCACACATTTAACACTTTGATCACCCCTGATGTTTACCCCTTTCCAGCCAGTGTCATTAGTACAGTGTCAGCACATATTTTTAGCACTGGTCACCGATTCCCAAAAAAGTATTTTTTTGTTTATAGTGCAAAAAAATAAAAACAGCAGCGGAGATCAAATACCACCAAAAGAAATCTCTATTTGTGGGAACAAAATTATTATTTTTTTTTTTGGGTACAGTGTCAAATGACCGCTCAATTGTGAGTTATAAGTAACAGTGACGTATTGAAAAAATGGCCTGGTCATTAAGGGGGATAAACCTTCTGGTGCTGAATTGGTTAAAAAAAAAGTTACACCTTTAAGAATCACTTTAAGTCATCTCTGTGCATCACCTAAGGCTAGTCACTTTAGTGGGCTTATGTAAGCGTTTTTTTATTACTTTAGTGTCAGTTAAGGATTTACATCTACATTAAAAAGCTGGGAAAAAAAAAACAGAAATTTAAAAAAAATTGTTTTATAAGTTTATGAAAGTAAGCATGCAATTGTAAAATATTTTCATGAAAATAATTATTTCAAGCAGAGTAGAAAAACTTATTACAGCAAATCCACCTTTAACTTACATCATTACGAATCACCTCCCTGGAATCATCCAGAAGATCCATGAGCCTAGAAACACCTGTACACAGTGGAAAGACATCATTTTACCTTTTCAAAATATCAAAAAAGGTTTCTTACTTTTATTAAGTCTTGGAGCTATAGTAGCAGGGTCCACAGAGCATCAAATTAGAAACCAACCGATTTTCAACCATGTTAAGCATGAGTATTTAAAAGCTCCTCCCCCTAAAAGCGTGACTCAAAATCTCTGACTAGCAGAGGACCAAAGCGGTTCAGAGAGGCCTTCTCACTGGCATTATCACCCAATAATTGTGCTTTCCATATTTTTCGTTAACCTCCCTGGCGGTATGATTCAGTCTGAAATAAGGTGCTGAAAGCGGTACAATTATTTTGCATGGAAATCTGGCTTTTATTTTGTAGTCCTGTAATTCTTAGGAATAACGCTCTGAAATCTCTTCAAACCAGAGTCTAGCGGACATCCCGGGTATGATAAAGTTTATAATATAATAAAGAATAATAAAAAATATTCAATAATGTAATCAAATCCCCCAAAAAACTGAAAAAGGGACATGTTTTGGTTGCTATGGACAATCTCCAAATTCCAGGCAGAAAAAACAGTATTTATAATATAAAAGTGCATGCAGGGCATTGCACAGACCACTAGGGACAAAGGGGGTGTGTATTTTTTAATACAGCACTGTAATCTGTAAGATTACAGTGCTGTGTGTGTTTTGTGTGTTTTTACTTTTTTGAATTTGCCGCCGTTCTCCGCTCCCGTGCGTCGTAACGTCGCAGGGAACGGAGCTCGGCGGCATTCGGCACTGTGAATCGAGCGGAGGACGGCTCGATCACACAGCGCGGTGGACATCGCTGGATCCAGGGGACAAGGTGAGTAACTCTCCCTGTGTCCTCCCCTGCATCGAGCGGTGCGATCCCGAGTCTGGCTCGGGGTTACCGCTCCTGTAATGAAAATCCCAACCCGAGCCAGACTCGGGATTACCGCTAGGAAGGTTAAAGGAGAAGTATGGCCAAAGCTTCTATGGATCACAGGTGTGCAGTTTATTCTTCACTCCTATAAACCGTTTTTAGCGGGTCCATGCTGGGAAAAGATCCCAACTTTACAGTCAGGATCAATCCAACCTCTCAGCTGCACTGCTAGGAGCCTGAGCCACCCGCTCCATCCCCTCCTCAGCCCAGCGCTCCAGTGAGCACTAGAGGGGCAGAGCAGAAAACCAGTGACTGACAGTCACAGCTCTCTGCTGGAGTGGAGGGGAGAACTGAGTGTTTGATCGCTCAGATCCTCACTTTAGAGGCAGCGGGGGGACATATGCAGCATCGAACTGATGCTGCACCCACCTAGGCGAGTATAAAGTATAAATTATATTAAAAAAAAACTCTTTTCATTTAGAAGCATAAAACAATGCACACCACTGAACAAAATGTTTGGTAGCCTATGTTTGATAAAAAGTGCATGCATGGTTTACATAAACTCAAGTCAAGCCATCTGTTGTGGGTAAGTCATAAGACACCCAGACAGCTTCTCTCCAAGGCAGACAATACTGAGAAAAATCCCACTCAGTGAATCTCAGTTCAGGATATGTAAAAGAATAATATTTGCAAATAGACATTTCACTAACAAGTTCATTTTCATAGCTATACCTACAATTATTCAGGCCGTGAACACATGGCTATACAATTATATAGGCATCAGAGTAAGAGCCACTGCAATTATTTATCAGCAAGGGCTAGCATTAGCCATCTGAAGAGTGATCCATGGTGAATAGCTTTACAGAGGGTGTTTGTCAGGGCAAGAAGAATGTTATGTTGCCTCCTCACCGCATGATTAAAGCCCTAAAAGCATGCATATCCTTGAACACAACAGGGGGTTTAATTCTTGCTGCGACTGCAAAGCAAAGCACTGCAGCCAACGCATGGGTAAATCCCTGTACACTGCCTTTGCAGCTTCAGTGAGAACGGTCTGACTTACTAGCTTTCTTTTCAGTGACAAGTCTGTGTAAGTACACTCATGTCGACGTGCTGGTTGAACAAAAAAAGAAAAACCTGACATGTCCCTCTCCCAAAGAATACAGAGATGAGTGATCGCAGATTTCCAGCAGGTTGGCTCGACAGAAGCGGACTTCTGTTGAACAGAAAGTAGTACACACAAACCGAAAGTCGTGAGATTTTAGTAGAGGACTGAAAACCGGACAACTAGAAGAAAAAAATACTTCACTTGCCCATTGGGCAGACTAAAACAATCTGCTGCACTTGAGGTCCTTGCTGCTTAAGAAGAGTAGTCAGTAGTTTCACTCCAGGCCAGCGCACATGGAAATCAAACTCCTGTAGAAAGAGAGATAAATAAGACAAAGACAAAAAAAAAGTCACAGAAAGGGATCCTTAAAAACAGAACATAGCTCCTACATTAATTGTTTAACGGATACAACTAACCCTTTGCTGTTGTAGCCTGCATAATGTTTTGCACCTCAAAAATATCTCAAAAGACCCATCAAAATATAACATTTCTAAAAAGACCCAGCAAAGTATAACATTTCTCATTTTTTCAAAAATGGCTGCACAAGTTTTTCCATTAATTTCTTTACTCTGCAGTAACACATGCACGTCGGTATAAAGATGGTGCTATAACGCCCACATGCCGCACATACGTGTTGCTGGGCAATCAAAGTTTATGTGCTGGGAGCACGCTTCCCGAGCTGCAGAAAACACATTGGTAGCCAGCAGACTAGCTTCTGATCATGTGACCAATGTGACCGCCAATTCCAATGCACACGTTCCTGAAGAAATGGCTGCATGTGTAAACGGGTGCTGCAGCGACCATTGACTGGAACCAAAGACAGTCAAAGTGAGAGAACATCACCAGCACACCATGGACCTCCAGAATGGGTCCTCAGCTTTATTCAGCGATGACAATTTTACAGCTGAGGCAATGTTTCAAAGCCTCACAGGACTCCTTCATCAGGCATGTGATGTCACAGCCTGATGGAGTCCTGCGAAGCTCCGAAATGTTGCTTTTGTCGTAATAATGTTATCGCTGAATAAAGCTTTGAACTCATTCTGGAGGTCCATGGTGTGCTATGATGTTCTCTCACTTTCACTGTGACAGCCGATCACAGTGGTCACATGCTCGTTGATCCTTCCTGTTCCCCTTTGCCTCTGTTTAGGATTTTAAAAGACCTATCAGTGCCGCTCTCTCTTCTTGTGCAGGGTACTTGCTCTTGTATCCAGTCCCTGTGGGTGGGCCTGCTGGGTTTCCGCCTACATCTCGGCTCTCTACACAGGCTATGTGCAACATAGTGATCACGCCACATTCACTTTTACAAGGTAATATTTAGGTTTTATTTAGGTGTATTTGAATTCTTGTGACTATGAGGGAATACATTTGAATAAATGCTTTTGTCCCTAAGTTCAGATTTCATACTTATATTTTAGGTATCTATAGGCTTAGGAGGTTTAAATGAACCTCCTGCATGCATGTGATGAGAATGAACCGATGTCATGATGATCACATCATCAGAAATCACACTATTTTGTTCCCAATCACTAGTAGAGGCCTTTGGCTTGCCAGTGACCATGCAGGCTTACAGATAGGAAGGAAAAAATGTGCTTGCACCCAACTGTCAAATGAAGAACATTGATGAATACTCTCTTGGCATGTGGAACCATCCCAGGTAATGTGAATCTACAGACTGTGCACCCCTAGCAGGTTAAAGTGGTTGTAAACCCATTACAACCACTTTAAGCCTAGATTAATAATTACATCGGGCATACATAGACATCGGGCACAGGCGCACTGAGCATGTTGTTTCTAATGGCGATCATGCTGTTGGTGGCGGCACCAGCGCACATACCCGGAAGACATGCCGCGTGAACACGGAGGAGGTAAACGAGGGTTTTTTTGTTTTAAGAGAGAGGGTTTACTTCCTCTTTAAATGAGTTTGTTGTAAACTTCAGACAAGAACTACGAACAAAGCATATCCCTCTATAGTGTGTACTTGTCTCAATCCAGAGCACTAAGTGTCATTTCTGTCTGCTGCTTCCTTCCTCTATTAGCATGCATTACTTCTGATACGTTTTCCTGACGCCAAGAGAAAAATGGTGACAGAGGAGGGACCTCCAGCTGATTGACAGCCTCAGCTCTGTTCCTGTGTGGAGGCAGTGTGTCCCTTCCCTCCAATGAGCTCTCCTCATTGAGCTCTGCAGAGTAACTTCAGCTCTCTGGCCTCTTTTTTTCTGACCAAGCTTTAAAATACGGCACTTTGAAGTGATGTAGAGGATACTACAGACAGACAGGTACAACTTATGTAGAAGGATTTCTCTCATCTCTGTCTCACTTCACTGGGTTTATGGAATGGATTTACAACCACTTTAAAACAACTTGATAATTTCGGTCTACCAATGTACTAATAGAAGATCACACAAGTTATTTTGGATAACTGCTGAAATTATTTTTTTCATTGTATTGGGGTTAAAAACAAAGGAAATAATTATATATACAAGAAGAAGAGCTTGTGTAAACCATTTGATTGTCATGACACATTGAGGGTTATTCAATAAGTCATATGAAATACATTTCTGGGGGTGTGTATGTACTTGGAAACCTTCAGCCAAATTCATGAAAGCCCTGCAACACTTGTTCGTACCAATGCATGTGACAAACCTCCAATAGTTCATCCAACATATGAAACCTTAACCACTTCAGCCCCAGCCTATAGACATATGACGCCCACAGATAGGATCTCCCATCCTGGGTGGGCGTCATATGATGTGCTCTGATTCCCGGCCGTCGATTGCCCGGAAACACTGCAGGACCGTGGATCTGTGTATTTAAACACACAGATCCACGTCCTGTCAGTGGAGAGGAGACCGATGGTGTGTTCCCAGTACAGAGGAACACCAATCGGTCTCATTCCCTTGTGATTCCCCTCCCCCCACAGTTAGAATCCCTCCCATAGGGAACATATTAACCCCTGCAGTGCCCCCTGGTGTTAACCCCTTCCCTGGCAGGCACATTTACACAGTAATCAGTGCAATTTTATAGCACTGATCGCTGTGTAAATGTGCATGTGTCAAAAATGTGTCAAAAGTGTCCAATGTGTCTGCCATAATGTCGCAGTCACGGGAAAAAAATAAATAAATAAATAAAGGCCATAAATCTATCCCCTATTTTGTAGATGCTATGACTTTTGCACAAACCAATCAATAATCGCTAATTTACTAAAAATATGTAGAAGAATACCCATCGGCCTAAACTGAGGAAAAAACATTTTTTTTTTAATTGAATATTTATTATAGCAAAAGTAAAAAATATTGTGTGTTTTTTTTTTCAAAATTGGCACCATTTTTTGTTTATAGCGCAAAAAATAAAAACCGCAGAGGTGATCAAATACCACCAAAATAAAGCTCTATTTGTGGGAAAAAAAGGACATCAATTTTGTTTGGGTGCAATGTCGCATGACCGCGCAACTGTCAGTTAAAGAGACGCAGTGCCAAATCACAAAAAGTGCACTGGTAAGGAAGGGGGTAAAATCCTCCGGGGCTAAAGTGGTTAAAATTGCACTCGTCTGTAAAACGGAACTCTATATTTTCCAATGGCAATGCTTTGAAAACCCCTACAGGTAACCTGTTTAAAGCTTTGCTTGTGCTCTGGTGCTAAAATGAATGTGTGTACATTTGAGTATGTGGGGGAACTCATTTTTAAAGGGGGATTTTGTGTGCTTGGGTATAACTTAAATTTTTGTCAATTTTCTAAAAAAAAAAAGTTTTTACATTTTTACCGTACTTTTTTTTTTTTAAATAACGGACGACAAAAAGGTACCAGATGTGATATTTTGCAGTGCAGACTAGATTTATTGACAGGTTCTCATTAAAGAAAACATGTCACCAAAATATCACTTTTTGTCCTCTATGTAATGAAAAAAAAGTTATGGAAAAAAATAAAAATTAATTACAGGTCAGCAATAAGGGAAGAAGAGCAGATGCATGTCCGCTCAGCTCGCTCTCCTCTACCCAGCAACACGCACCATACTGGTCATGCGGATGGGCCAGCGGAGCCTGGGACACATGATGTATAATATATGGACCTGGCAGGAAAAGGGTTAAAGTGGTTGCAAACCTCAGTCATGAAAACTGAACAAAGAACATATATCTGTAGTGTTTAAAGGGGTTGTAAAGGTACATGTTTTTTTCACCTTAATGCATTCTATGCATTAAGGTAAAAAAACACCTGTCAGTGAACGACCCCCCTCCACCCCGCTCCCCCGTTTTACTTACCTGAACCCTCTAACTTGACCCGGCGGGGACAAGCTGTCTCTCTGCCCGGGGTTCTCGGCTCTTGATTGGATAGATTGATAGCAGTGCTGCCATTGGCTCCCACTGTTGTTAATCACATCCAATGACACGAGCGCAGGGGCCAAGTCCTGCATTTGGTCTCTATTGATGGCGAATGATAGACTCAGAAGCCTCCCCGCAAGGTAACCCCCTCAGGGAAGCGCTTTCGAGTCAAGGGGATTATCAGATGCAGGGAGGAGCCGTGAGAGTGCCGGGGGACCCCAGAAGACCAGGTTCGGGGCCACTCTGTGCAAAACAAGCTGCACAGTGGAGGCAATTATGCTATGTTTGTTATTTATTTTATTTTTATTTGTATTTACCTTTACAATCACTTTAATTATCTCTCTCCAAAGCTGTAAGTGTAATTTCTATCTAGTGCTTTGTTCCTCTTATCAGAATGAGTCCCTTCGGAGAAGTTTTCGGAACACGAGATAAATTTGTGACTGGAGAGGAGAGCTCAGCACGTAGCTTTTGTATTCAGAACACAGCTTTGTATCATTCCTGTGTGCCGTGGGAAGGGGGGTGTGTGCGCCTTTCCTCCAATCAGCTCTCACACACTGTAACTGCCGCTCTTCACCCCCTCCTATGTAATAATTATAGACGGAGAAGGATTTTAATGCGATTCTGCCTTTTTGAAGGGGTGTAGGTAAGAGAAGACCGCAGATAGATAAAACTTATGTAGGAGGATTTGTTTAATCTCTGTGTATCATCTGTAGGCTGTTCACTTCACTGTGTATATGAGAGAGTTTACAACCAGTTCCCTTTAGTAACATGTTACATCTGTATTCAGGGTTTTAGATGCAACAAGTTGCTAATACATAAATGATCCTCTCCGCACACCCGCCGTCACAATTCAAATCAGTCATTCATTCATCTGTGAATGAATGAACTAGAGATGCACATATTTGCCAGCACACTACAGATCATCAAATACCTCGAAATCTTTATTAAAGAATGATCACATAACAGAAGACAGTGCAAAGTTTTGGAGCCACCCAGGACCCCTTCGTCATAACATGTCTGAGGAAGAGGTCCTGCGCACCTCTGAAACGTGGCACTATGTCTTCTGTGATGTGATCATTCTGCAATAAACGATTTGTGGTGTGCTGGCGAATATGTGCAATTGATCTGCGATGTCTCCAGTTCCAGCTGGTTGTTGCTGCAGCATCCCTTACTCCTAAAGCCTTATCCAGGAAAGTGTGCAATGGGAATATCGATACTATATTGAATGAACTACAAGTTCCATCTTCCACCATGGCAGATGGCATGTGGTTCACAAAGTACTACCAGGGCACGCAGAAATTATAAAACGGATTTGCCAGGTATAGATTACAGCCTGAAATGTATATTCGATGGTTGTCCTCAAGTTTAAATATATAATAAAATGACCAATTCTAACTGGTGACTTACCTCTAAAACCGACAGTAAAAGAGTTATGGTTTCCTGTTTCATGAACATTTCTGTAAACTGGACTCCGAGATCATCAGTCTGTACTTGCTGGTTCTCCTCTGCAATAAGATTTGGGAGACATTAAGAATTATTAACTTATAATGTGTATCACCGGCAATAAGCACTATGCTGCAGGCCATTACTTGATATGCAGTGCTTTACTGAGCCCTTAGTATATTAGAAAGTCAATAAAAGCCTTTAAATGCTCTCTAAATGGACCTTCCCCTTTTCACTAAAAATCCCTTCGGCTTTGCATGCTGATATGAAATCATGTTACATCCAGTGGTTAAACCCTTTTTGCTTATATTTTCAGTTACTGTTTTTCTGCTTCCTGATTGAGTGAGGCACTGGTGATGAACCCCTGGCCTTGCAGGTGCATCCTGGGAAGGCTACGTCACCAGTGCCTTGCCTCTCAGATGATGTTAACTTTCACATTCCAGAGTTCCAGAAGTAAATGAGGATGGACTCGTTTAGTGAAAAATAGCCACCGTGAGAAGAATATGGGGGGGGGGGGGGTATGCAAAGAGTAAGTAAAATCTCCAATCATCTCAAAGTATCTTTCTTGTAATTGTTTCAGATAACTGTGAAGTCTCGCCTCAATATCGGACATTTTCATCCCCTTCCTGCGCAGGCCAATTTTCAGCTTTTAGCGCAGTCGCACTTTGAATGGTCATGCAACACTGTACCCATATGAAGTTTTTAGCATACACACACACACACACACACACACACACACACACACACACAGCTTTCTTTTGGTGGTATTTAATCACCGCTGGGTTTAAAAAATGTTTTTGAAAAAAAATGTCTGTTACAACATTCTTCAAATAAAGAATCTTTCTTCGTAAAATTAGGCCAAAACGACTACCGCTACATTTCTTATGTGAAAAATCACAAAATCAATGTATACTATTCAGGTCTGTAGGAAAGTTATTGAGCCCACAAAATGTGGTATATATACAATGGATATAAAAAAAAGTCTACACACCCCTGTTAAAATGTCATGCGATATAAAAAAAAGAGACAAAGATAAATAATTTCAGATTTTTTTCCCACCTTGACCTATAAACTGTACAACTCAATTGAAAGACAAACTGAAATCTTTTTTTTTGGGGGGGGGGGTAAAATAATGTGGTTGCATAAGTGTGCACACCCTCTTAAAATTGGGGATGTAGCTGTGTTTAGAATTAAGCAATCACATTGAAACTCATGTTGAATAGGAGTCAGTACACCCCTGCCATAATTTAAAGTGCCCCTAATTAACCCCAAATAAAGTTCAGCTGTTCTAGTAGGCCTTTCCTGACATTTTCTCAGTCACATCCTACAGCAAAAGCCATGGTCTGCAGACAGCTTCCAAAGCATCAGAGGGAATTTCCAAGGCATTAGATATACCATGGAACACAGTAAAGACAGTCATCATCAAGTGGAGAAAATATTGCACAACATTGACATTACCGAGAACATGACGTCCCTCCAAAACTGATGAAAAGACAAGAAGAAAACTGGTCAGGGAGGCTGCCAAGAGGTCTACAGCAACATTAAAGGAGCTGCAGGAATATATGGCAAGTACTGGCTGTGTGGTACATGTGCCAACAATCTCACATATTCTTCATATGTCTGGGCTATGGGGTAGTGTGGTAAGACGGAGGCCTTTTCTTACGAAGAAAAATATCCAAGCCCAGCTAAAATTTGCAAAAACACATCTGAAGTCTCCCAAAAGCATGTGGGAAAATGTGTTATGGTCTGATGAAACCAAAATTGAACTTTTTGCCCATAATTCGAAAAGATATGTTTGGTGGAAGAACAACATTGCACATCGCCAAAAGAACACCATACCCACAGTGAAGCATGGTGGTGGCAGCATCATGCTTTGGGGATGTTTTTCTTCAGCTTTAACAGGGGCCTTAAGTCAAGGTAAAACTTTTTATGAACAGTTCCAAATACCAGTCAATATTGGCACAAAACCTTTAGGCTTCTGCTATAAAGCTGAACATGAAGAGGAACTTAATCTTTCAGCATGATAACGACCCAAAGCATACATTCAAATCAACAAAGGAATGGCTTCACCAGAAGAAGATTCAAGTTTTGGAAGGGCCCAGCCAGAGCCCAGACCTGCATCTGATTGAAAATCTGTGGGGTGATCTGAAGAGGGCTGTGCCCCCGAAATCTGACAGATTTGGAGTTTTTTTGCAAAAAAAGTGGGCAAATATTGCCAAGTCATGATGTGCCATACTGATTTACTCATACCCAAAAAGACTGAGTGCTGTGATTAGCTGTGGCCAATCACATGGTACGGATGGGCCGAGATTGGCCCTGTCTGTACCATGTGATCACTGTGACCAACACAATAGTACATAATGAATGGCATGAATCAAAGCCATTCATTGTGTACAACTGTCATGTGATCTGCTGTGATTGGTCACAGGGATCATGTGGTACTGGCAGCGGGCGGTACACTGATCTGTCATCCAGTGTGTCTGGTGGGGTGACAGATCGCACCGAAGTTCAGCCTGTGGGGTGCAATCCTGGGAGAATGTCATATGGTGTCCTCCTAGAATAACAGGGCTCCATCATTTACAATAGGTTGGGCAAGAAGGGGTTGAAGAAAAATACAATTTAGAAAACCTTTTTCTAGGTTTGGATAGGTTGATGAAGGATTATAAGCACCGATTACATTTTTATTGCTGTCTGTGTCCCCAAAACTTAACTGAAAAAAAAAGTGGAGAAGAGTGAAACAGATGGCCCTTATAGGGCCCCTTGGGGGACTTCACTGTGAAGGCCAGCATACACTGGGGTCTGAACAGGTACCACCCTTACAGACCTGGAGAACCAAGGCCAGATGCTATAAAAGAAAAGATCACAACCCACAGACACTTCTGGTAGAGGGAGCTTTCGCAGGGAAGGGGGGAGTACCATTCCCATTAGGTATTACACCTGAATAATGCCCTGCCTCATTCACCTAGCAATTGTGGATCAAGATGTAGCCTGTCTCTTTCTGGAGCCCTCAGGTGACACAAACAGAGCATAAGATTGACGAATAAAGGCCACAACCACAAGATATACTCCCACAGTACTTGACAGTAATCTCCTTAGGATGCTTAATAGCTGAACAAAACAAAAACAACACTATATCCTGCTGTAAAAGGACATGGCGAGACCACCTTAGGCAGAAAAATTGTTCTAAGGGTTCCTTAACATGATTAGCCACAAGTTCTGACAACTTCCTGATTAAAGTGTTTGTCATAAGAAAGGCAAACTTGCTGGAAAAGAGGGAGAGAAATATCCAAAATAGGCTCAAATGATGGCCTCATTGGCAACATTAGGTTGAGGTCCCAAGGAGTCAATAGAGAAAATACTGGTGTTACAAAGTGGAGCCAAATTGCCAAAAAGACCACTGGGCCCTCCCAATTGTAAAGTGGGGGCGCCTGATCATTTGGGAAGGTGGTTTGTTACCAGTCTTGGTGGGCTTGGGGTTCCATGGCTTTTTCTGAAAATAAGTCTTCTATTTAGCCGCTGAATTCCGAAAGGCTTTCTTTCCTCTAATCAAGTGGCAGAAGTCTTAACAAAATCTACCAGCATCTGGCACAAAAAAGGGTTTGTTTTTTGTGCCAGATGCTGGTAGCTATTGTCAAAGACTTCTGCCACTTGATTAGAGGAAAGAAAGCGCTCCTTTTCCCTCTAATCTTATAAATAACCATATCCACAGCATTGCCAAAAAGGCATCCACCTTCAAAAATGCAATTGGTTTGGCTGCCTATCACAGGGGAGCTTTGCTGTTCAGCATTTTTGCCACAGTACATGCCTCATACCGACTGGCATAAGGCCCAGCAGAGACAGTTGTTGGAGTGAAACTTCCAATCTACCCACACAGAAGAGAAAAACTTTGGGAGAAATCTCCAAGTGATGCCTAGCAGAAGAACCTTATTTTAGGGCTCTAGGTTCTTTTGAAATGCACTTGGCTCAGACCAGCAAGGCTTGACAATCCGGACTTGTCAAAAGAAAAGGATGCCTTAAACAAGGACTCAAACTTTTTGTCCACAGAGTCCTTAAAAACTGTCACATCGGCCATCACAATTGTAAGAGTCTTACTCAAATAAGACATGACAGCAAAGTCCACTGTTGACTGTCCCCTTTTTCAGAAGGCTTCTACTGGCTATTATTGAAAAACATTTGGGGGGGGGGGGGGGGATTTGGGGGTGGAAAACAAGCATCTTATCAAGATAGACCCAGTCATTCTAAAGATCTTGCTCAGTGTCAAAATGGATACATTTGATTTAGGTGCGTGCGTTCCATTGACCACCTCTGAACAAACTCACTGTGGATCTTTGTGACTGAGATGCTGGAGGGCAGAGTGTCCTCTTCTAAGGATAGATCTGTATCAGAGATGTCCACTTCCTTGGACCCTTCCTCTTCTCTAAGCCTAGAAGGGGAAACTTGCAAGATGGTCACTGTGGTGACGGAAACCAAAACTATTTTGGTCTCTCCACTGCAAATCTTTGTGGATGTCAGCCAATTGTTCCAGGACTGTGGTCAAAGGCAGCACAAAATTCCTCCTTAGACACAAAGGTCTCTGTGGAAGAAGCTCCAGAAGGAGCGAGTAAGAAATTGGATGCTGTAATGTGCGGGTTAAAACCCCCAGGTACTGGTCCTGCTTGACTCAGATCCACCATGCTTTTGCTGTGTGGACTAAAAAGGTGTGCTACTCACAGTACTGGATCCACAAGGAGAAGGAGGGTGCCCCTTCCCCATGGTCCCACCACCTGGAGGCTAGAGGTACTAATGTTGCAATTGTGGACTGTGCTGTAATTGTGAAGATGCTGCAGGTTGAGTCCAACTCGGTCAGAGTCCTATGTAGAAAAGGTGGTGCCCACAGATGGATGGTATGCCACCTCAGGCACGTCTGTGCAGTAGTGTCAGTGGGCAGGTCATGCCTGCACAGTACAATGGCCAGGTCCATGCCTATAAACTGACCAGTGACTATCCCTCTCTTCAAGCTGGTTGATATGTGCAAGTCAAGCCCCACACTACACAGACTGGCCCAGGCAAAGGCTTTAAAAAGCCACTAGCAGCACCTTCTGACCACCACTTCTACAAAAGCAGGGAAAACAAGGAACCAGCACAGGACTTCCCCTTCCCAACAAGGGAAACTTACACTGTGAATGTTGCAGCTCTCAACTGGATAAATCTTTACCTTCGCCATGTCAGCCTACACAGGAGGGCCTTCAGGGTCTGGGCTTTTCTGCAGCAGACCACAAATCTGGACCTGTACAGCTCCCCACCAGCTAACTGACACACTGCGACTGCCTGCCAGGGTTGCCCATTGCAAGTACAACATAAAGCCTGGTACTGCAGTTTGCAGTCTCTATTTCAACTAAAGAGTATACGTAAAGTGTATCTAAAAATCAAAAAACAAAAATGTATATTTTGCAGCTTACTTTTCCTTAGATAAGGTAGCAGCATTCTTTTTCGGTTTTCAGGATTCTTTTTCCCCCTAATATTTTCACTTGGTTATTCTGTCAATAAGATACTTCCTTGACAACACTCACTCACTGTACTGTAACCATGGAGAAACGTGGTCACCCTAGAACAGGAAGTGTGTTAGGATTGCAGAATTCCTTCCCCTCATTGTCAAGTGGAACTAAACGCTCTCAAACAATATGAACTATTTTTAATGGCTTATGTTACTAGCATCAGTAAATAGACGATAAGAAATATTTCATATACTTATTTTAAATATTTATTTATTCAGTTGCTTCCCAATTTATGGCATGGGCCAAAATGATGCCATACAACCTAGGAGTCTTCATAGGCATTTTTTTCTCTTTCATCTGGAGGAAGAGAGGAGCTCTTCCCAGCTAAGCATGTCCTCCTGCCTGCATGCCTGGCCTAAGGGCAGATGGATTCCAGGAAATAAATACTACACGAGTTATCTGCTCTTGCTCAAGAGGCCATGGATAGAAATGCTATTTGGGTGTTTTCAATGTGATTTTTCAACAAAATAACACATGGAGACATGGGCGAGTGGATGATTTTCTTTGCGTATTAAAAATGTATTAAATCAGATTTTTGGTTTAGGGTGCTGAGATGCAGTTTAGTTCTGTTTTAACACAAAGGAAAGCGTCATGCAGTCCACAAATGTAACCTGGACAGGAAGATTAAACTGCTTGGGGAGATACTTTTCTTGCACTGATTGCAGGTTGTTCTAAGGCAGGGGTCTCCAAACTGCAGCCCGGAGGCGGCCCTTTGCTTGCCTTTATCCGGCCCTTGGGACACTAATCCTCCCGCTGATAAGAGACGCTATTCTGCCATCTAATGCCAACAATGGAGCACCATTTCTCCCACTGACAATAATAGGGCACTATTCCTCCTTATGAGAATAATGATGGGGTACAATTCCTCTAACCCAATATCAAATGTGTGTTTTCTCCTATTGACGACAGACAGACTTTCCACTCCCACTGGCCACGATCTGGCCCTCCTGAATTCTGAAGGACAGTAAAGCGGCCCTTTGTTTTGGAAAGTTTGGAGACCCCTGTTCTAAGGTCAACACAATTCTAACTGTGCCCTCTCAATTTACAGATGAAACCAAAATATTTAGGACATTGCTGTCCAATGACCAACAGATAATGTTTATGCCTATAGAGAGAGGTGAGAGAGTTATGAGAATATGTGGCTGGCTCATGCAACTGATTGTTGTTCAACCCAATGTGCTTCAGCTAGTGGTATTTGCAGATAGTTAAGAAGCAATAGATCGGAAGACTTCTCTAATATCCATTGGTACCATTACAGTTCTCCATAATGAGATCAATTTTCTCAATGATGATAATTAGTCTTTTTTTTTTTTTTCCATTAAAAGCTGAACTCCAGGCAAACAGACACACCTTAATCCAGCTCTTTATTCACATGATCAAACATATTTTTTTTAATTCAAGCAGATAAGTATCTGATTTTGACATGGAATCAGCCTTTTGCGGTCCCAGTATAGCAGAGCTCTGGGTTTAAAGAGTGAGCTGTAACACAAAGTGCCAATCAGTTGTGCTACACTGCTCATATGCTAACAATGAACATTCTGATAGGAAGAGAAAAGAAGCGTGACAAAAGATGAGCTCCTCAGTGTGCAGTTTCTCTTTTTACTGCCCAGTGACAGGCTGGAGGAGGAACAGGACCTTTATGTGTCAAACTATAGTAAATTAAAATCAGGTCTCCTGCCCTGCCAGACAGGGGAGTGCTATCCGAGAGAGTCTATGTACATTTTAGGACGTTTGGTTTGCAATTTAGCTTTAGGTCCCTTCACATGAGTGTTCCGATCAGGTCCGCTGTCAGTTTTTCAGGCAGACCCGATCGTAAGGTCAATTAATTCTTATGGACAGATGGGTGTAAAACAACTTGTGTCTGTTTACACCTGCCTATCTGCAGGTCCAAAAAAAAAAAAAAAAAAAGAAGTGGATGGGGGATAGTCAGGTGCAAACAGATGGAGGAGTCCCTTTACTCCCGGGCCACCGATCTGTCCATGTATGCATCATCTGCTCACTCTGCTCTAATTAGCAGGGGATCTGTGACATGATCCACTGCTGATCAGAACAGAATCCATCAGTGTGAAAAGGGGCCTTAATGACCAAATTGCCAAAAAGGATGGAGCTGGTAACACAAGAAGCTGCATAGAAAGTTACAACCGCAATTCCAAAAAAGTTAGAAAAAACAGAATGCAATGATTTGAAAAACTCATAAACCAACATTTTATTCACAATAGAAAATGTATCAAAATGTTTAAACTGAGAAGGTACCATTTAAAATAATAAAGTCATTTTGAAATTGATGGCAGCAACATGCCTCAAAAAAGTTGGGACAGAGCCATTTTTATCGCAGTGTAGCATCCCTCTATTTTAACAAGACTGTAAATGTCTGGGAACTGAAGAAACCAGTTGTTGGAGTTTTGGAAGAAGAATGTTGTCTCATTTTTGCCCGATATAAGATTCTAACTGATCAATAGTGCTAGGTCTTCTTTGTTGTATTTTTTGTTTCAAGATGAGCCAAATATTTGCAGTTGGTAAAAGGTCTGGACGATTAGGTTCCATGCAGCCATCCACAGACCACAGGGCTGGCGTGCGTTCCATGGACCAGGAAGTGACGTGAGGGATAGACCCAAAAATTACACCAGTGGCTTAACCTTGCTTGGAACCTAATCATTCATTAAGTGAGCTGTGTGTGCTATTATCTCATATGAGTGCATACATAGCCTGATTTTTTTTTATTGGTACTTATTAAACATACTACACTATATACTTCCCTTTTGGGCTTTCTAAATGTTTATTTTGGGTGAAAGAGTCATTAGCGATTTTTAGGAGAAGATGGGCTCAACCCTTTCCATGGTCTGGATCGATCTTTGAGCCTTACAGCCTACCGCATTGGTTTGGTGAGTGCGTAATCAGTGTTTATTTTAAAATAAATACTGTATCAGCTGAAAATACACTATACAATTTTCCTTTAATTCTAACACATGCAGAGATTAAACAGGAAGCATAGCAATTAAGTGAAGAGGACAAAGAGAAAAATAAGCCAACACCTGACATGCACACACAACCTAAATTTTTACCTTCAGATTCGGCTGCACAGGTAGACATGAAAGAAAGAAAAGACATTAAGTTCATGAAACAAGATAGCCAATTAAACATTAAAGTGATTGTAAAGTCTAGGTTTTTTTTTTCCTATAAATATAACAAACATGTTATACTTACCTACTCTGCTGCAGCCCTGATCCCCCTCTTCTCTGGTCCCTCTTCTGTGATCCTGGTCCCCCCCCTCCTGCTCAGTGCCCACACAGCAAGCAGCTTGGTATAGGGGCACCCGAACTGCGTCACAGCTCCGTGTCCATTCAGACGCCGAGACCTGACCAGGCCCCCGCCCCTCTCTCCCTTGATTGTCTACCTGACTTTGATATCAGCGGAAGCCAAAGGCTTCCTTTGGCTTCCGCTCAGCCAATCAGCAAGGGGAATCTCGGACAGCCGAGACACCCGTGGACATCGCTATACAGAGAGGGCCCTCAGGTAAGTGTAATGGGGGCTGGGGGGGGGTGGGGGGTGGCTGCTGCACACAGAAGGTTTATCTTTATCTTTATAGAATGCATTAAGATAAAAGAAACGTCTGCCTTTACAACCCCTTTAAGTTGAAAGATTTTGTCCACCCTGGGTTGTGAGAGCAATCTATATTTTTTAAACAAATAACCCCCAGACAAAATATTAAATACTGCATGTTAAAAGACCATGCTTTTGGAGTGAATGCTTATTTGGATCTTAATGGGAATGAATGGATCAAGTACATACATTAAATTGTAAAAACTGGATTTTTGAGCTCATCGTAAAATCCTTTTCCTGGAGTAGATTGAGGGACAATGAAGTCTACTATCTTTACGTTACACTGACCTTACAGGATAATTGGACATTGGTAAACAAAAACCTGTAGACTAACTCAGGATAACTCCTCTTACTACCAAGTATAGCCTACCTCAGTTTAGTAGCAAAGCTATTAAAACTGCTTTCCACAAGCATGAACAGAATAAAAAAACTTTTATGTTTCTTTTTAAACCAATAATATAGCAGATTTATACTTGTCTTATGTATGGTATGTACGAATGCTATATTATTCGCTATTTTTTTATGAGGTATCTTGTATTCTTGTCAATACTTTTTCCTGAACAAATTTATTTTATAGCTTTGGTGATCTTTTTTGTTCTTACTAAACTTTTTTTTTTGTTCTTTATGTTTCCAGAATTAAAACGCTAATAAAAATTCATTGAAACAAGAGGGGTGAGGGTGTGTGACCCTCAATGGGCTCCAAAAAAGGATTTCACAGGGAGTACAAAAAAAAAAATTCTTTGTGGTCTATTAAGGACACATACTAAATCTGGAGACTGCAAAATAAACCCCATAATGTCTCTCATTTTCTCAACATGTAAACAGACAACTAAGTGGCAGCCATGAAAATCTAAAAAAAAAGTAGTATGGTGCCAAAAAGCCCAAGAAGCACGCACAGATCTAATAAAGTGCAGTTTGACCGAAAAAGGTGGGACCCAATCCTTGTGACCAAAAACTTGGAAGATGGTATGCCTGAATTACCTAAATATGGTGGAACAAAAAGCCAGGACACCCTTTCGGGGGTCATAGTGGAATTACAAAAAGAAAATCATTCTTTCTAAAAGAAGAAGTAGCCGAAAGGTAGATTTTCAAAGTCTGTGCCACATCGGGATAATGGATGGAAGTTTTCTTTGGGGGAACTGGAGCTGGATACAGGGACGAACGTCCTGTTTATGGTGGAAGGCAGAAACTATACCATGGGCAAGAAGGAAGCCCTAGGCCTCAGCAAAATCTTTTCCTGTGCAAAACCAGAAAGGGCTTGTTGCAGGATAGGGTCACCAGTACAGATATTCACCTCGCAGAGGTGATCTAAAGAAGGAATAACACCTTGCAGGTAAGAATAGAGGAACAAAAATCAAAGTCTCCCTGTGCAGGGTTTCCTCTGGATACTCTGGTTTTCTACCTCACTCCACAGACAAGCTGGTAGACTTTTTGGCTCCTGTCTAAACTGGCCCTAGTATGTATGAATGAGAGTTAGGGACTTTAGATTGCATGCTCCTTGAGGGCCGGGACTGATATGAATGTACTATATATTTAAAGTGCTGTGTAATTTATGGCACTATACATGTACTTAATAACATTTTAAAAATAATTACGTTGAAATAGCATTATCTGAAGTACAGGGAGAACCAGAGGATAATAGTTTCTAAAACAAAATAAAGAGAGAGAGAAAACCTGTCCCTTACTGGCAGCAAAACATTGGCCCCAGATCCAGCTACAGCAAGGACAGGAGTCCTCCCACAGGGAAACTACTAGACAGTGCTCCTCAAGACTAACACTAAGTGAAGTATGAGTAACGATGATCACTGGAATATCCTCCCTCTTAAACCTGAGAAGCAGACAAGGAAGATGTTTTGAAGAAGGAATGGTTAAAAAAAAAAAAAAATCAGACTGTGCTGATCCCATAGAGCCAGTAAAGCATCCACTGCTTCGACTGGACAATCCCTGTACCTGGAAAAAAAATGTTAATTGCTGAACCCCGAACCCAGATCAGATGACTCTCGAGCATAATGGTCCGACGCTGCAGAGACGGACAGAATTTATGAACTCGAATAAAGACATTCAGTGACTTTAGATGCATGGTGGGTTGGTTGTTTGGTAATTGTAAACAAGTTGGAGTAAAACTCTGAACCTGTTCTGCCACAGGAACTGGGGCAATGACAAACCAAGAGACCGGAGACGAGCTTGATGGGGATCTGCTAATTTTTGCAAGAGAGAGTTCAACCTCTTATTCGTTGGGTCATTATGCACCAGTATGTTTCTTTATTAAGGCTTTTTTTTTAAATCACAATCCTCTTTAAAACATGTACAAGGCTAGCAAGTGCTTGAGGGAAGAAAACAGCTTGTCATGGTGTTTCCAATCTCCATAGATGAAAACTTGGAACAGGAGCACTGGGAAAGTAGGGGCTCTAAAATACCACCACATCAATAATTGCCAAAACAGGACAGACTCCTTGGAGATAAGGTTATCTGGGAAATGTTGGAGTAATTCAGAACCAGACACAGTCAGCTGAAGCAGTAGGCATGCTGTAAGCAGCCCTGCAGGAGTTAACAGAATGTAAGCTGGAGGCATCTCATACCATTTCCCTTACCACCACACTGCTGAAACAGGATATGTTGCAAGCTCATGGCAGTAAGGCAACTTAAAACTTAGGGTAAAGAGGAAGGCTCTAGGAACTCCTGAAACCCACACAGCTAGTATAAGGTGAGGCTCAGAGGTCATCAAGTCACTGTAGCATAAATGGTTCAAAGATCAAAATTCCACATGGCACATGCAAAGCATGAGCAGATGCAGGCAGGTGTTTCCTCTATGCTGTATGTTTGGAAACGCAGCATCATCTCTCCACTCAGCAAATTATATCAAAGCTCAGTTCCACAGTGTAAATACCTTTCACAGTGGAAACTGGAAGGAAACTGAGAAATTTAAAACACGCCATTGACCTATGTACTTTAGGTAGCTACGAATGCTTAGCCTGACTGACCAACTGACAAAGTGAGTCTTCAGAGACAGGGCAACTGCAGAGACAAATACCAGCAGCCCTGGACCTGGAAAGAACTCCATGGCTAACTTTTACAAGTAAGCACCCTACGCAGAATCCATTGCCGAAGGTCACTTCCAGGCTATCCCCATAAAGTCCAGCCCAGTGAGGTGCAGGCGCAGCACTTCAAAGGTCATGCTAAGGACAACCACACCAGATTGCTGCAATCCATCTCTAGTGGCAGTGTAGAGATGAGTCCCGATTGCAGAAAAAGATTTTGAAGATTAAGGAAAAAAAGTGCACACCTGAGCTAAAGAAGTTCATCCTCACAGGACACTAGCAAAAAAAAAAAAAAAATGAGACAGGCTGGTAGTAGGAGAGGTTATCCTGGGCTGGTATACAGTTTCTTTTTTTTTTGCCAATGTCCAATCCTTTGGTAGGCAGAAATATAACCCAAGTTGATAGATTCTGAGTCTCAATCGCTGAGAAAAAGATATTTAGGATCATACCAATTTATTTGATTAAAGAGATCCTGCCAGCCCCCTAAATAGTTTATTCTAGCAATTTCCTGCAATAGAAAACAGTATATATACACCACTTCTTCTATTGCAGTGCTAACTTTATCAAGCCTTTTTAGCACTCGATACATCCAGGAGTGTCATATTTGCATGTCCTCTTGGCGTTTTGATTTTTTCCTATGACCTTCTATTTCACTGTAGGATCTAGCAGCGATGTAATGGGTCAGGGAAGGAAGAGAAGTAGGAAAATTAGCCCTCTGGAAGATTTATGCCATCTTCTTTAGCAGGGGATTGCTGGTTTTAAGAGATCTGACAGGGTATTTAAAAAATATATATGTTAAAGACCAGGCAGCAGACGTATAAGTTCCTTAAATGCTTCACAATCCTAGGCTCCCTTACACTGATTTCTCAGAGTTGGCCCTCTGTCTGGTGGTCCTGTGGCAACTGTCCCCTTTGTCTCTTTATTAAAATGTAATTTCATCATTCCTTCATGACTATTTCAGGCTATTTAATAAACATACAGTTGAATACGCAATGCAGGTAATCAATGATAAAATACCACAGCAAACAGGTTGATTGCCAGTATTAGACAGCGTTAGGTTAAACAAGATAACATTCCAAAAATATTCTGCTGAGCATTACAGTTATGCTTGCTAGGCAGTTAAAATGTTTCCTAAGCTTTGTGCCAAGTTATATTAAAAGGCATGCGGTATAAATATCACAACTGTTTGTCTGAGAAGCACATGTGCACACTTAGAAACAATTTGCAACAACTTAGTTAATGGCATAAAGCTACAGTGAACTGGCAGATATGTTCATGCAAGTGATGCCACTGCACCAACAGAAGCAGCCTGTCTGCCTGACAGAAGCACTACTAATCCAAGTGGTAGTTCACCTGTCTCTCTGGGGAGAAGGGTCCATGATCGGATTTGCACAACTGCATGTGTAATTTGGTAGAGGTTTGATTGGGAAACACGAAAGCAAAAGTCAGAGTAACATGGAGTGAATGTCTGTATTTAGGTATTCTTTAAATTGCATGTGTAACTATTACTACACCTCAAACAGAATAGAATGTATTTCAAATCATTTAGCAGTATTAAAAAAAATGCAATGCCTTTACAAACTTCTACTAAGGTATGGCAGTGTGGCGGCCAACTGGTCATTTAATTCTGCACTTTATTTTTATGTGGTGTGTGGTGATGGTGGTGGTGATGGTGGTGGTGATGGTGGTGGTGATGGTGGTGGTGGTGGTGGTGGTGGTGGTGGTGGTGGTGGTGGTGGTGGTGGTGGTGGTGATGGTGGTGGTGGTGATGGTGGTGGTGGGGGAGGGGGGGGGGGGGGGGGGGTTAAGCTTGATTTGGGTAGAGTACAGAATAATGAAAACCCTGTAATGTTTTTTTCTTTTCACCTGTATCACGTTGAGAAAATTTTACTTTACTTCCTGTTCTGTAGAGGCAGATTTTGGTTTCTTGCTCACATTCAGTCCCAGTGATGATCGTCACCAGGACTAATAAAGTGCATCTCCCCAGATGGGACATAGACAGCAATAAAAACCTGACATGGATATTAAAGTAGTTGTAAACCCTTTACAACCACTTTTTACTACAGGTAAGCCTATAATATGGCTTACCTGTAGTTATCCATCAGGTTTAGGAGATATACCCTGTATCAGCATGTGCCAACATCATCAGCATATGCGCACTGAAGCAACGGCTCGTTTGTCCTGTTTCAGCTGATGTGGCGTTACCAGCGGCTCCCACGAGCATGCGTGGGAGTGACGTCATAGCAGCTCCAGAGCCCGCGATACCCGGAAGTAACTCTGGGAGACAAATGTCGCCAGCCAAAGAGGTGTGCTGGGACTGCTGTGGGGGCTTCAATCTAAGGCAAGTATATCATAATGAGCTAGTATGCTATGCATACTAGCTATTATGCCTTTGTCTTTCAGGGGTCTCCGCCTCCAAAGCCCCCCCCCCCCCCCCCGGTGGGTTTACAACCACTTTAACCACTTTATCTAAACCAAAGATAAAGTAAAAAAAAGTGCTGGCTTTAGATACACTATAAAAAACAAAACAAGACAAAAAATAAACTTGTTTTGATCTATAGCAGGGGTGTCCAACCTGCTGCCCAAGATGGGTAAGAATGCAGCCCAACACAAAAAAACGTAAACTTACTTAAAAATGTTGATTCATTTTTCTAGAATTGTTTGTAAAAATGCGCTCACGCTTAATGAACACATGCGACAGTGTCTCTTTACTAGACTTTTAGAAGTTTTATCTTCCAAAAGAAAAATATCCAACTCTTCACAATCACACCCTATTCGTGTCATCAGTTTTCACCAGCACCTATATTTGTGATCAACTATTTTCAAGGATAAAGGACACGATGGGCAAAATTAGAACCAAAAGATCTGATGAGCACCTTAAGAACTGCTACTACAGCCATCCAACCAGATATTGATGCGTTTATTAGAAACCGTGTCAAATATCGCACTAGTTTTAGGTTGCCCTCTTTTACTTTTATAATAAAAATATTAAAAGAAAAATTACGTTTTATTACTCAGATAAGTACATTATCTATATCAGTGATAATCAGCTTGTGATCTGCCTGTCTTTTTCTGCTCATCAGCTATTCTAAGGCACTGGACATTAAAATAATGTTATAAAAATGCCAGTAGCTTTGCAGTGAGTCTTTCAACGTTTTTTGCAATAGCGTTTATCTTTTTTTGCGTTTAACCGCATTAGCGTTTTTTCATTTTTATTTTTTTTAAATAAATTTTTTATTTTATTTTTTTTCAATGGATCAAAAAAAAAAAAAAAAAAAAAAAAAAAAAACGCTGATGAGACAAATTTTTAAACGTTTATCAACGTTTCTTACAGTTTAACTTTTTTAAGCGTTTTTTTGTGGTCAGAAAAACAGCTCCTGAACGTGATTTTAGGGCATTCAGACAACAACCCATAAACTCCACTGCTGATAAATATCCAAAAACAGCCATCTATGCACGGACACATAGGATAATATAGAGGGGAGTTGATGGGCTGTTAAAAAAAAAAAAAAAAATTCCCAAACTCCCAAAACCGTTTATGCGCTTCAGTGTGCATGGAGCCTTAGTGTATTTTATGCATGGCCCAAGACAATTCCTCTTATTCCAATGTGGCCCAAGAAGGTCAAAAGGTTTGACATCCCTAAAATTTAGTTTTCCGATTATGACAAATACAAGCGGAGCGAAGTTTGCTTAATACATATAGTTAAAATGCTTCCTATTCATATAGTTCAGCAATAATGCTTCACTGATCTCCTCTAACTAGAAGGAGACCCTACTAATCTGAACATGAAATACAGTCTTGAAAAAATTGCACGGTAAGAAAATCAACATTTTCAGGAAAGTTCTACAATAATCACTCATAACTAATATGAACTATTGATAAAAGATAGTTTTCCCTTTAACAAAACAATAATCCTAAACCAAACATTTCACAAGGTAAGGGCCTGTGTCAAAAGGCATTTCTTCCACCTTGAAGCAGGTCAAATGCTGGCCAGGTAGAGACCAACTGTAGGTCAAATGCAGCTGTCAAATTCTGAATGATCTCAGAATCACCTCAAACTGATGCCATTGATACAAGCCTTATGCCCCATAGACACTATCACATTTTCTGCTGACTTTTTCCTTCAGGTTTACCAAAACCATGTAGTGGAAGGGCCTGCCTGATTGCAAACAAATTGAAACTCCTAAGGTTTGACCTCATATTATATGGTTTTGGTAAATCTGAAGGAAAAACTCAGCAGAAAAACTGATAGTGTGTATGGGGCTTAAATCTGTAAATGCAGGCCATAAATGGCACAGAACTTATACATTTGCTAGGCTTGCTGTCATTCCTGCACAATTTTTGCTCAAATATATGCATTTTTAACATGCATCTCAAAAGCCAAACTCCAGACACAACAAGTATTTCATAAGGCCTCAGGTGCATGTGTACGGATTAGGAGTTGCCAGTCAGAAGACACCAATTTCCTGTTTAAACTCTTTCGATAACTGGCTTCCAATGTGCTGGGCAACCAATCAGGTCACTGCTCCCCTATCCGCCAATGCTATGAACAAAAGAGAAGTTTCCAGAATTTGTGGGGCATTCACTCTCCCCCTGCCTAGCACAGTACCTCTGTACTTAAACACTATGTTCTTATTCCTTTTTATATTGCAGGCAGAGCAGGTGGCCGGAAAGAGGTAGGGGAAGGTCTGTTACCTTGTTTAGAGCAGTCAGTGTCCTGTCATTGCTTGGGCCCCAACAGCACTGAACAAGGCAATGTAAAAGCAGTATTATTTCTGCTCACTCATCTGCCACTTACCTCTCTCTCCCAACCTTCAGCCTGCTATACCTGCAATGTTTACACAGTGGTGGCTTTTTGTACATTCCTGCCATACAGAGGAATAAGGGTGAGCATGCAGCAAAACAGCTATTCTGCTGCCTTGCTTTCAACTTCCAGGATCATGCAATTTCCTGGATCCTGACAGAATTAAACAAGGCAGCAGAACAACAGTGCTACGACAGGCTGCTCACCTTCCCTTGTCTCTTTCTTCAGACCACTGTACTTGAGATGTTGACACAGTGGGGCTGTACCTCGTTGACCACTTCTTTAATAAGTATGCCATACATGAGATAAAGGAGTATGGGTTAGTAAGGAGCAGCAGCCCTACTTTTCTGCTGCCTTGATCTGAACTGGCAGCATCATTAACTTGCTTGGATCCTGATAGCTCTAAACAAGGCAACAGAACAGTAGTGTTGTGTCTGGATGCTCATTCCCACAATTTTCCTGCTATACTGTGAAGGAAGGGGTTAGTGAATAGACAGCAGCAACACTAATGTTCTGTTGCCTTTAAAATCAATGTCTTGATATCAGCTATCACGTTCATATGACAGTATTTTTACAATTGAACATGTAGCAAGACAAGATACTATTGCAATATAGTAACAAGGTGCTGCAGTGATGACAAGGATGTTCTCTTCTTCCATCACTGCCCATGCAATTGCCTACACTAGTCCCGAAAGGGCAGTCTACATGTGTAGGAAGCTACATAGGCATGAAGGGGTGCCCTGTAAGGTTCTAGTTCGTGATAATTCAGTTGGAGACCTTCTGATGTTTTGGGGATTAGAAAATTATCTTTTTGCTTAATTAAATGGGGTCAGAAATGGAGCTTTAGATATATTGCTTCTGTTGGCTGGTGTTCAAATTTAAACTTTTTGGCAAAGAAAAATAGTGCATATTAACCACTTAAGGACCGGTAGGTTTTACCCCCTTAATGACCAGGTTATTTTTTGCAATACAGCACTGTTATTTTAATTGACAATTGCGTGGTGGTGCGATGCTGTACCCAAATAAAATAGATGTCCTTTATGTCATCTCCCTCGTCGGGGTTCGGGCGAGATGTCGGGGCCTCGTTCTAAGGTATTTCATAATGAGCTAGTATGCCTTGTATACTAACTCATTATGACTTTTCCCTTGCAGGGCAGGAAAAAAATAAAAAAAATACGTCAGCGGGTTTACTCCCGCTTTAACTCCATTCCCTACCAGTGTCATCTACACAGTAATCAGTGTATTTTATAGCACTGATCGCTGTATAAAAGGTCAAGGGTCCCAAAAATATGTCATAAATGTGACAGATTTGTCTGTCGCAATACCGCTAAAAATCGCATTACTAGTAAAAAAAAATTAAAAAATAATAATAAAAATGCCATAAATCTTTCCCATAGTTTGTTGACACTATAACTTTTGTGCAAACCAATCAATATATGCTTATTGCGATTTTTTTCTTACAAGAAATATGTAGAAGAATGTATATTGGCCTAAACTGATGAAGAAATTAGTTTGTTTTTTTTAAATTGGGGATATTATAGCAAAAAGTAAAACATATTGTTTTGTTTTTTCAAAATGGTCGCTCCTTTTTTGTGTATAGTGCAAAAAATAAAAAACGCAGAGGTGATCAAATAGCACCAAAAGAAAGCTCTATTTGTGGGAAAAAAAGGATGCAAATTTAGTTTGGGTACAGCATTGCATTACCATGCAATTACCGGTTAAATTGTAAAAAGTGCTCTGGTCAGGAAGGGAGTAAAATCTTCCAGGGCTGAAGTGGTTAACGACAACTTAACTTTCAAATCACTATCTGGAAAAGGCAACTTCTGGGTATATGACAGACAGGTGCTTTCTGTTTTCTGAATGATGCTAGGAAGGGACTTTCAGTGAAGGATGTAAATGGTTGCAAGCTTGATACAGATGAAAGACACAACATGTTAATCCATAACTGATTCTTCACACAAAAACCAATACAACTTACCTGCCTCCTCTGTATCATTTGACACAATATTGTACAATGTATCCAATGCATAGCCAATGATTTCAGAATCAGATCTAAGAGAAGAAAAAGCAGCTCAGATATAGTTCAATATATCCTTTATGTAAGAGCATTTCTTTCTGTAGGCATTTAATATAAATAAAAGAAAAGGCTTCACTACCAGTTCAAGGTATATCTACAGTCAAAACACTTTCTTTTCTTTTAAGTTTTGGCTAGAGCAGAGAAGAAAAAAAAAACTGCTGTATTTTTTTTTTTTTTTACGGTCTACATTGCATTGGGGAGATTTCTTTTCAGATCCCATTGCTTAGACACAGCAGGAAGTGGGAGGAAATCTCTCCAAACTGAGAGAAATACTTTTAGTAGGTATCATACGTTTTCCCCACTGAGAAAACAAGCCTCTATCCCTGTACTGGTGATGACTAAACCTTTTGTATTTTCCCCTACTTTAAATCCTAGTAACAATGGTTAGCATATCCCCCCAGCAGAGCCACAGAAATATACAAAAATGAACTGGACGGTTAATCCCTCACTGATCAATCAAAAGCTAAAATTAAAAAAAAAAAAAAAAAAAAAAGCTTTAACTACTTGCCTGCTGGGCACTTAAACCCCCCTCCTGCCCAGACCAATTTTCAGCTTTCGGTGCTCTCACACTTTGAATGACAATTACTCAGTCATGGAACACTGTACCCAAATGATTTTTTTTGTCCTTTTTTTCCCACAAATAGAGCTTTCTTTTGGTGGTATTTGATCACCTCTGGGGTTTTTATTTTTTGCGCTATAAATGAAAAAAGACCAAAAAATTTGAAACAAAATGCATTTTTCTCTTTCTTTCTGTGATAAAATTTTGCAAATTATTAATTTTTCTTCCTAAATTTTGGCCACAATTTATACTGCTACATATCTTTGGTAAAAATAACCCAAATTAGTGGATATTATTTGGTCTTTGTGAAAGTTAGAGAGTCTACAAGCTGTGGTGCGAATCATACAAAATTGATCACATCTGATGTACTGGCGGCCTCATTTCTTGTGACTCGAACAAATCAGGAAAGTACAAATACCCCCCAAATGACCCCTTTTTGGAAAGTAGACATTCCAAGGTATTTAGTAAGAGGCATGGTGAGCTTTTTGATGTTGTCATTTTTTCCCACAATTCTTTGCAAAATTAAGATCTCTTTTTTTTTTTTTCCACAAAATTGTCATTGTAATAGGTCATTTCTCTCACATGGCATGTGTATACCACAAATGACACCCCCAAAGAAATTCTGCTACTCCTCCTGAGTATTACAATACCACATGTGTGGGACTTTTCCACAGCCTGGCCACATAGAGAGGCCCAACATGCAGGGAGCGCCATCAGGTGTTCTAGGAGCATAAATTACACATCTAACTTGTTAACTACCTATTACACTTTTGAAGGCCCTGGAGCACCAGGACAAGGACACGTGGCACTGATGACAGATGGCACTGATACGTGGCACCGATGACAGATGGCACTGATACGTGGCACCAATGACAGATGGCACTGATGACAGATGGCACTGATACGTGGCTTTGATAACAGATGGCACTATGTGGCACTGATGACAGATGGCACTTATACGTGGCACTGGGGGCAGGTGGCAGTTTATTTTACTTTTTTTTTGTAACTTACGGCCGCTGCAGCCGTTCATCTCTCCCTCCTCACACACTCTGTGTGAGGAGGGAGAGCAGCGCTGAGAGATGATGTCATATGTTTACATATGAGATCATCTCTCACTAGACATGCCCATCGTCGCTGTAAACGGCCGCTGTGATTGCCTGTTTACAGCGATCTGTGATTGGCTGTGTCCAAGGGACACGGCCAGCACAGAACTTCCCCAATGCACGCTCTCAGGACGCGCATTGCTGAAGTAAACAGGAGGACGTCCAGGGACGCCCTCCCGGCAGGTAGAGTTTGCGCTGTAGTCATCTTTTGGCTATAGCGCGGGCGCGAAGTGGTTAAATACACTGGCGCCACACAGCCATTTCTAAAAAAACAAACAATAAACAAACATACACTTAAAGTGGTTGCAAAGGTAAAGGGGTTTTCACCTTAATGCAGGGGTTGACAAATTTGCTTTGAATTTAGGAGCCAGATGAAAAAGTTAGTAGCCAGTTTTTTTTTGTTTTTTTGTTTTTAAGAGTGGTATGGATTGTCAGCTATTGGGATAAGGCCATTTTCACCCCCTATCCCTAACTCACAACGGAGCACCCAGTCAATAACTCCAATGTAACGCTGTTACATCAGAAAGAAAGAGCAAGGCTGGCAACAGATGGAACTGGTTGGCTTAGGCAGGTGGCACTGGGACTGACAGATGGTACTGGTTTCCACTGGCAGGCACGTGGAACTGGCAGATGGCACTGGCAGGTGACACTGGTTGGCATTGGCGGGTGGCACTATTGGCACTGGCAGGTGGCACCGATTGGTGGTGGCACTGGTTGGCGCTGGCAGGTGCGCTGGCAAATAGCACTGATTGGCAGTGGCACTGGCAGGAGATTGGCAGGTGGCACTGGTCTGGAACTGGCAGGTGGCCCTGGTTGGCGGTAGCACTAGTTGTCACTGGCAGGTGGCGCCGGTTAGTGTTGGCAGGTGGCGCCGGTTGGTTTTGAGCACTCTGTTACTGAAAAGTAACAGAGGAGCTGTCAGAATTGAGCTTAATGTCGGGGGTGGGTGGGACCCAGCCGGGGTGTTAAACTGACAAGTAAAAGAGAGGTGATTATGTCAGATTTGAGCTTGATGTCGGGGTGGGTGGGACTCAGCAGCTATCAAACATCAGCCAACGATTGGGCTGCTTAAGAAAAGGGGCGGGGCCACATACAAGTAGCGGCCTGCCCAGATCCCATTGGCTGGTGTTTGATAGCTGCTGGGTCCCGCCCACCCCGGCAGGGTCCCGCCCACCCCCGACATCAAGCTGAAATCTGACAGATCCTCCTCTTTCCTCTCTCAGTTGCTTCTCAGTTTCACACACTTAGCGCGGCGCTTGATGCTTGCCAGAGCCGCTGAGTGTGGAGGAAGGAGGAGGACGGCAGTCAGTGTTAATGCGCTGCATGTCTGGGGCATCAATAGTGAGTGGACTGGTGGCAGCTTAAGCGCCAGGTTGCGATTTCTGGTCGCATTGGCGACCTGGCGCCTGGGGTTTGTCGAGCCCTGCCTTAATGCATTTTCGGCATTAAAGTAAAAAGCCTCTTAAAATAGTAGCTCCCCCTGCCCCCCCCCTAAATACTAACCTGAACCTGATCTTGGTCCTGCGCTGTGCACATCTGCAGCAGCTATTTTCCCCTCTCCCATCTCTCAGGCTTGGCTGAAAGCAGAGGGAGCTATTGGCTCCTGGTGCCGTCAGTCAAAATCTGTGAGCAGAGAGCGGGGCTGAGCTGAGTTGCATGTCGGAATAGATCAGAATCAAGAGCGTAAGAGTGCCCCCTGTAGGTGGTGGGGGGCTTGGACCGAGGACTTCCAGCAGGGAAGGGAGGATCGGGGCTGCTCTGTGTAAAACCATTGCACAAGGCAGGCCTGAAATTATTTTACTTTTGTAAGTGTAGTTGCTTTTAAACCACTGAATAAATCATACAGTATTAGCTTATGGAAATCTCTCTCTTTATTGAATTCCATACCACAACAATTCTGAGAACCTTCTCATCAGAGGAGAGGGAAGAAGCCATATTCATCCATTTTGCAACAGGATAGATACCATGCCTTTTCGATTCATACTGTTGGGGAGTGGGGAATACAGACGGGGAACACGGAGTGGCACCCTGGATATTCACAAGTAGGATTCATCCGCACTTGCACTTTGTTTGCACTGATGGACTAATGGACTAATAATTAAGTTGAATGCACTGGCACTTTATATATAGATGTATATAATTAAGCAAATGTGGTTTTGTATGTGGTAACATCGCTAGGTTCATTTTGCTGGCATATTTACGATATGTGCATGCTGTACCATGTACTTGTATAAAAAAGTAATCTCCTCTCTTTGTATTGCTTCCATTGTGTGAAATCCCTGGCATTCCTGTCAGTCCCTCTGCTATCCTATTACAAACTGACTACATTAACCGCATGCCAACAAAAAAGCCTACTGCGGCAGGTTGGCACTGCTATGCAAACCGCCGTAGCTATACGTCAGCTCTTTAAGACACTATAGCAAGCGCACGCAAGCCGCCGGAGTCACGCGTAACATGTCCCTAGAGCTGACGCGTGTGCCGGGGGGGGGGCTCGATGTCCCCTAGGCACCGGCGACTCCTAGTTACAGACCCGCAATGGGGATGTGTGTGTAAACACACAAATCCAGGTTCTCTAAGGGGAAAGGAGACAGATCGTGTGCTGGAACACCGATCGGTCTCCTCCCCTAGTCAGTCTCATCCCCCTACATTTAGAATACACCTAAGGAACACAGTTAACCCCTTGATCGCCCCCTAGTGTTAACTCCTTCCCTGTCAGTGACATCTATACAGTAATCAGTGGCTATTTTTTTTAGCTCTGATTGCTGTATAAATGTCACTGGTCCCAAAATGGTGTTAAAAGTGTCTGATCTGACCGCCGCAATCTCGCAGTCCCGATAAAAATTGCAGATCGCCGCCATTACTAGTAAAATAAAAAATAATAATAAAAATGCCATAAATAGATTCTCTATTTCGTAGACGCTATAACTTTTGCGCAAACCAATCAATATATGCTTATCGACATTTTTTTTACCAAAAATATGTAGAAGAATACATATCGATCTAAACTAATGAAGAAATCTGTTTTTGTTTTATTTGGGGGGGGGGGGGGGGGGATATATTTATAGCAATATTGCGTTTTTTCAAAAGTGTTGCTCTTTGTTTATAGCGCAAAAAATAAAAACCGCAGGGGTGATCAAATACCACCAAAAGAAAGCTCTATTTGTGGGGGGGGGGGGGGGGGGGGAGGACATACATTTTGTTTGGGTATCATGTTGCCGACCGCCCAATTGTCAGTTAAAACGACTCAGTGCTGTATCGCAAAAAATGGCCTGGTCAGGAAGGGGGCAAATCCTTCCGGGGCTGAAGTGGTTAAAGCAGGAGAACGCAGCATGGTCAGTCCTCCAGCTGTCATGAGATCTCAGCTTGCTCTCCTCCACTGATCGGACATGGCCTGACACACCCTCCCCCCTGCACAGCCTTTCACTGGGAAGAATGGTGTACTGTTGTTTCTCCTCACTCAGTTCTTATGCACCTGAGATCACGCATTAAAAAAATAAATAAAAAATCTCCTTTTATTTCTATTTTAAACTGAATTGGTTGTTTTACAAGATGAGGGTTTACAATAACCTTCTAGCTGAACTCCAGGCAGATATAAAAGACACACATTAATACAGCTCTGTATTAAGACATCATGAAATGTATATAAGTGCAAGCAGTGAAAGTACCCGAATATGAACTGGTATTAGTCTTTTGTAGTCCTTGTACAGATTGGGGGAATGAGAAGCAGCCCAAAAGGAACTACTCAGCTGTGCTGCAGTGCTAACAAGGGACATAATACTCCTACCACCGCAATTCCAAAAAAGTTGGGATACTGTGTAAAATCTACATAAAAATAGAATGCAATGGTTGCAATTCCTACTAAAGGCTTCTTAATAAATCTCTTTGAGTGGGCAGGTTTGGAGCTTTTAGGCATATTACACTTGTGCATGTAACCTGTCACCTGTTAGCTAAAATGAGCTCCATGCATTTATCTTGTTTTGTTCCATCAATGGTTGTTTATGTAATAAAACATGCAAAATGTGCCATCTTACGGCAACGGAGTGTATTGTATTAAAGTGGTTGTAAACCCTTACAACACACTTTGGCCTACAGGTAAGCCTAGATTAAGGCTTACCTGTAGGTCCAAGAAATATCTCCTAAACCTATACGGTTTAGGAGATATTTGCCGAAAGACAGGCACTGCTGTCTACAGCGCATGCAACGACGAAGATGCCGCGCGTGTTGGCTCCCGTGCGCATGCGCGGGAGTGACGTCATCGCGGCTTCGCCGAATGACAGCGACGGAGCAGCGAGACCCCACCGAGAAGATGGATGCGCCGGACTACAGGGGACAGCGGCAACTTCGCTGGCTCCTGTGTCAGGTAAGTGACACATAATGGACTACTATGCGATGCATAGTAGTCCATTATGCTTTGCCTTTGCAGGAAATCAAAGAGGAAGTAAACTCATCAGGGTTTACTTCCTCTTTAAAATGATGTACATTACATTTACACCTGTACATTGATGTGTTACCTTTCACCACCTCAATACCAGGAACTTACATCCCCTTCCTGCCCAGGCCAATTTTCAGCTTTCAGCGCTGTCGCTGTTTAAATGACAGAATTTTTATCATTTTGTTCTCACAAATAGAGCTTCTTTTGGTGCTACTTGAACACCTCTGCATTTTTTCTTTTTTGCTAAATAAAAAACAAGACCTAAAATTTTGAAAAAAAAATAAAAAAGTTTGTCTTTTGTTTCTGTCATAAAATGTTGTAAAATACGTAAGCTTTCTCCTTCACTGATGGGCACTGATAAGGCGGCACCAATGAGGTGGAACTGATGGGTACTTATGGGTGGCACTGGTGGGCACTGATAGGCGACACTGATGGCACTGGCAGGCATTGGGGATGGGCACTGATTGGCAGCTGCATGGCGGTCTAGGGTGGCATACCTGGTGGTCAAGGGTGGTGCCAATCCTAGTGGTCCTGGGTGGGCAACCGAGGGGGGGCTGCGCTGATAAACAATCAGCACAGACCCCCCTGTCAGGAGAGAAAAGCTGATCAACAATTCTTCCTGTTTACATTGTGATCCGTCAGAGGCTCTTTACCGAGATTCGGTGTAGCGGCTTGTCTGACTGACAAACCACACCACCGATCGCCGCAATGCGCGTCCCTATGGGTGCGCGAGCAGTCGTTCTGGGTGGATGTCATATGACAGCCTCCCAGAATAAGAGCTGCACCGCCTAGCTGTCATTTGATGGCTGGTGGGCGTGAGGTGGTTAATAAAACTTTGAACAAGAAAACCAAACGCAATGATTTGTAAATCTCATAACCCATATTTTATCCACAATAGAAAACAGAAAACATATCAAATGTTTAAACTGAAAAACTGTACCATTTTAAGAAAAGAAATAAGGTAAGTTTGAAATCGATGGCAGCAACACGACTCAAAAAAGTTGGGACAGGTCAACAAAAAGCTGGCAAATTAAGGGGTACTAACAAGGAAGAGCTGGAAGAACATTTTTCAACCGATCAGCAACATTTATTTCTCCAGATTCTCTGCATCTTTTGATGTTAAAGGGTACTGTAGATTATATATTTAAAGTCTTTACATTGAGGAACATTAGCCTGAAATTGTTTGACAATTTTAAGATGCAGCTTTTCACAGACTAGCAAATCTCTTCCCAACTTTATCTCTGGGACACTCTGACTCTCTAAGATGCTCTTTGTATAGTCAATCATGTTACTGACCTGTTGTCAATTAACAAAAATAGTTGCAAAAATGTTCTTCCATCTTTGCCAGCTTTTTACTGCCCTATCCCAACTGAGAGACGTGTTTCTGCTATTGATTTCAAAATCACCTTATTCTTTTCCTAAAATTTTAGATTTTTTCAGTTTAAACATTTGATATGATGTCTATTTTCTACTGTGAGTAAAATATGGGTCTTAGAGATTTGCAAATCATTGTGCTTTTATGTAGATTTTACACAGTGTCCCAACTCTTTTAGAGTTGAGGTTGTAGAAGGTGAGAGCAAAGGGACAGAGAGATGAGCTCATCGGTGTGCCGCTTCTCCTTTACTCTGCAGTCACAGGCTGGGGGAAAGAACAGACATGTAAAACCAGCCATACATGGATCGAAATATGTATGGACAGGCTGGCTGTATAGAAGCATTCAACTTCTGTAAAACCAGTCGGATCACTTTCTACTAACGATATATACGCCAAGAAAGAGGATTCTGCCAAAGAACTGACTGTTCAGAAATAAGGGATCAGGATCTATAATCAAAAGCGTTAATTTACAAGTTACTGGAGGCTTTTGGAAAAGCAGGCCCATTAGAAAGGTAAGTATATAAGGCTTTCTTTTTACAGGCATGCTTTAAATTCAAATGAACCTGTGCTGACAGGGTTAATTTAAAGGCGATTTATATATAAAAAAGAGAAACATCTTACCGATCAGTCTGTAGCACATTCAAGAGATGGTCCATGGCCTGAGTACCCACCTCAAGACGATATTTCTGTTTACCAATAAGAAAACAAATATTTCAACTACATATAGCTAAATAATGTTCTATAAAATCCGTTATGGATACAAAGAAAATATAATCTACATATGTAATATTCAACACATTATGTGTAAAGCTGTTCTGCTTTCTGAATAAAAAGGCAAAGATTATTACTAGAAACTTTGGTGCCGAACCGAAAATGCAGGATGCACTTGGCCGAAAATCCACACTGAAAATGACAGTTTTTAAAATTTATATATATATATATATATATATATATATATATATATATATTTTTTTTTTTTTTTTATATATATATAATTGCATTATATTCAACTTTTTAATTAATATCATGAATTTAAATCAATTTGTCGGCCATTATGGGCACCTTTAGAGCAAGAAAAGCTCAAGAAAAATGTATCCCTTTAAATGCTATGAATGTCTTCACACTGGTGTCTGCTGTGCTTCTTTTGTGGTGTTAAAAATCAATTGAAATGCATTAAAAATGCATCAATAACGCACCTGTGTTACATTTTTAGTCACATGACCTATGAAAAAACACCATAAGCCCAGTAAAATAATGTGCATTACCGACACCTTTTTCTCTGATCAGTAAAATGAAATAGCACCATGTTTGACCGATATGTTTCAGCGGTCGAAGTTTCGGTGCATCTCTAAGTATTACGTCTTTGTTAATTAGCTGTATTTTACCTTATACCTGCCCCACCAAACTTAACACAGAAAAATTCACTCAAGCAGCTCCATGAATTACACATCTAGGAGGATAAAAAAAAGCCTTTGCCATGCACTGCCCAGAGATCATACACAAAAAATGAACAGACCTTTGACAGGGACTTGAGTGCTCTTACAGCATCTCTTCGGTCTTCTAGCAAAGTAGATGAAGCAACTCTATCACACAACTTCTGGATCTGGATGGGGAAAAAAAAGGAAATAAGGATGGTTAAAACACAGCTACTAGCATTTACGGTTTTAGGTCTTCTCAGGGCTTTCATCGAAAAGCAAAGCCCCAAGTCCTTAATGAAAACTTTATTGTAGAAATATTCCCTGTCTAAACTAAGTTCCCTACTAGAGAGGAGGTAAAATATTTTGCCAGATCTTACTTCTGTTGTTACAATAGGCATACTCACAACAGCTTTTAAATCACCCCTCTAAAGTTCCCTGGCACTTGCGGATGGAGCTCCCTGCACTTAAAGGGGTTGTAAAGGCAGAAGATTTTTTATATCTTATTGTATTCTATGCATTGAGATAAAAAACCTGTGTGCAGCATCCCTCCTCAGCACCCCTTACTTTAGCCCCCTCTCTATCCAGCGATGTGCACAAATGCCTTACTCATCCAGAACTCTCTCTCCTTATTGGCTGAGATGCAGCACCGGCCCAATTGGCTCCCCGTCCTGTCAAATGTAGTCAGCCAATGAGGAGAGAGAGGAAGCGAGGCCCTAAGCGTGTCCCCATTTCTGAATGGACACATGGACCTGCCGCTCGGGTGCCTCCATAACAAGCTTCTTGCTGTGGGGCACTCAACTGGAGGGAGGGGCCAGGAGCTCCAGCCTGGGACCCGAGAAGAGTAGTATCCGGGTTGCCCTGTGAAAAACCACTGCACAGAGCAGGTAAGTATAACAGGTTTGTTATTTTCTTTTATGGAAATTTATTGAGATTTTTCAACAAAAAAAAAAAAAGAAGAGGTACTTCAGGTTTGTTATTTTAATTGAGAAAAAAAAAATTAAAAGTAAAAAGACCTTACAATCACTTTAAATTGGGTTTCCCACCAGCAGCTCCTCACAGGGAACCCTCTGCTGGGTCTCCAATATCTAATTGCAAAAGGCCCCATTCACAATTGTGAACGCGGACAAATACCTCTATCTGAATTCTGTTATATGCGTAGACTTAAGCATGAATTCCGACTTGTCACTGCACAGGGCACACAGATGAGTGTAGCAGGAAAACAGCATTTTCAGAAGGGGAGGTGAAGAATAGCAGCCTCCTTATACTCTCAGTATAGGCTTCCTTTAACCACTTTCAGACCGGACCATTTTGCTGGTCAAAGACCAGACCATTTTTTGCGATTCGGCACTGCGTCGCTTTAACTGACAATTGCGCGGTCGTGCGACGTGGCTCCCAAACAAAATTGACGTCCTTTTTTTCCCACAAATAGAGATTTCTTTTGGTGGTATTTGATCACCCCTGCGGTTTTTATTTTTTGCGCTATAAACAAAAATAGAGCGACAATTTTGAAAAAAAACGCATTATTTTATACTTTTTGTTATAATAAATATTCCCCAAAAAAATATAAAAAAACATTTTTTTCCCTCAGTTTAGGCCGATACGTATTCTTCTACATATTTTTGGTAAAAAAAAAAATCGCAATAAGCGATTATTGATTGGTTTGCGCAAAAGTTATAGCGTTTACAAAAGTTAGTTTATAGGATAGTTTTAAAGCATTTTTATTAATAATTTTTTATTATTTTTTTTTTTTTACTAGTAAAGGCGGCGATCAGCGATTTTTATTGCGACTGCGACATTGTGGGGGACCCATCGGACATTTTTGACACATTTTTGGGACCATTGTCATTTATACAGTAATCAGTGCTATATAAATGCAGTGATTCCTGTGTAAATGACACTGGCAGTGAAGGGGTTAACCAGTGGGTGGCAGTGTAGGGGTTAAGTGTTCCTAGGGATGTGTTACTAACTGTGGGGGGGGTTGGGCTTTCATTTAGTGAACACTGATCTCTGCTCCAATCACATGGAGCAGAGATCAGCATCACTAGTTGCTAGGCAGAATGGAGAAATGTTGTTTACAACGGCACTTCTCCATTCGGCCGCTCCGTGAGACGATCGGGGGGGATGCCCGCGGCGATCGAGTCCGCAGGTCCCGCGACCGGATTAACGGGGGTCCCGACCAGCGCGGGAGCGCGCCGCCGGCGGCGCGCTCCTGATGGCAGGGCGGCAAATTTAAAGGGACGTACATGTACACCCATTTACCTGAATGTGCCATTCTGTCGACGTACATCGTCGTGCGCTGGTCGGCAAGTGGTTAAATGAATGAAACTCTTGTATGATTCTTCTTGGGCCAGAATCCATTAGACCCCTTTCACACTGGGGTGTTTTTCAGGAGCTTTAGCATTAAAAAAAAAAACGCATGTAAAATGCCTGAAAGAAGCCTCATCTGCAATCCCAATGTGAAAGCCAGAGTGCTTTCACACTGAGACCCCTTTCACACTGGAGCGTTTTTCAGGCGCTTTTTCATTAAAATAAGAGTCTGTAAAGCGCCTGAAAGAAGCCTCAACTTCAATCCCAATGTGAAAGCCCGAGTGCTTTCACACTGAGGCGCTGCGCTGGCAGGGCATCAAAAAAAGTCCTGCAAGCAGCTTCTTTGCAGCGCTTTTGGAGCGGTGAATACACCGCCTCTAAAGCGCCCCTTCCCATTGAAATCAATGGGAAGCGCCTGCAAAACGCCTGAAAAGCACCTGCAAAGCGCTTTTGGCAGCAGCGCTTTGTGGGCGCTTTTAACCCTTTATTTGGCCACTAGCAGAGGTTAAAAGCGCCCCAATAGCGCACGAAAAACGCTGGTAAAGCGCAGCTAGTTAAAGCGGAGCTTTACGAGCATTTTTCTGGAGCTGGCAGTGTGAAAGGGCTCTTAAAGCACTTGGGCTTTCACAATGGGATTGCAAATAAGGCTTCTTTCAAGCGCTTTACAGGCGCTTTTTTTAACGCTAAAGCGCCTGAAAAACGCCTGAAAAATGCCCCAGTGTGAAAGGAGCCTTATAGAAACCAAAGGATTCATTTACTAAAAATAGAGTGTACAAAATCTGGTGCCGCACTTCATAGAATCCAATCAGCTTCCAGATTTTTTATTTTGTCAAAAGCCAAAGTTAAAGGTCAATTGGCTACCATGCACGGCTGAACCAGATTCCACTCTCTGGTTTTACTAAATCAACACCCAAGTCTTTACCTTTCAGTAAGGCATAAAAGCAAACAAGGGCCCCTTATCACGTTGTAGCATTAGAAATCCTGGAAATAAAGATATTTTATCAAATTCAAAGGCCTAGGGAAGGGATAGGCAACCTTAAAGCAGAGCTCCACCCAAAAGGGGAAGCTCCGCTTGTCTGCCTCCTGGTTTTGACCGTTACCCGCTCCCACTTCTGGCTAAGTTCACCGCAGCAAACTCAGTCGCAGCAGATGGCCCATTCACAGAGTGCAGCGCAATTTGTGCAAGCGCAGCAGGGAACAGTGTGTGAAGCCGCAAGGCTTCACTGGTGGTTTTCCCTTAGTGAGATGGCGACGGGTGCACCCGTTGGCAGATTTTTTTAAAATCGGCTCGGGTGGAGACACCGCTGGATTCCTGGACAGGTAAGTGTCCTAATTATTAAAAGTCAACAGCTAGAGTATTTGAAGCAGCTGACTTTAATTTTTTTCTGCAGGAGCCTGGAGCTCCACCTGAACAACAAAGAGAAGTCAAAGATCACAGGGCACAGTATCGCATCCTCACACCGGATCTAATTGTTGTACTACCATCATGTCACTATTGAGTGCATTGCAGAGGCAGCAGCCAAAGGTGTACACATGTCAGCATCTACAGTGAGAGGGAAAAAAAGTATTTGATACCATGCTGATTTTGTACATTTGCCCACTGACAAAGAAATGATCAGTCTATAATTTTAGACAGAATTCTAGAAGGGGTCAAATACTTATTTCACTCATTAAAATGCAAATCAATTTATTACTTTTTTGAAATGTGTTTTTCTGGATATTTCTGTTATTCTGTCTCTCATTGTTAAAATAGACCGACCATTAAAATTATAGACTGATCATTTCTTTGTCAGTGGGCAAACGTACAGAATCAGCAGGGGATCAAATTCTTTTTTCCCCCTCACTGTATATTCCCATCACACACAATTCTGGAAAAAGCAAATAGATGCTGCAGTAACCGCCAGCTGGAAACTGGAACAAACACGATGCAGTGTAAATATTTGTCAGCACACCACAGATCTTTGCATCCAAATGATCTTTTTGACTGAAGCATGGTTACTTCACAAGCAAAAGAAGTGCAAAGTTTCGGAGCCGTGCAGGACCCCTTTGCCAGGCATATGATTGACACATACCTGAAGAAGGGGTCCTGCGTGGCTCCAAAATGCTGCGCTTTTGTTTGTACAGTGATCAAGCTTCAATAAATAAACAGTGATTAGCAGGACAAATACAGGGAGTGAATATACATGGCAGGGATACAGACCCAGACCAAAAACAAAAATTTGGTGGGGGAATCCTACCATGTAAAAAAAAAAAAAAAACAAGAAAGAAAAGAAAAAAATAAGTTTTGCCTTTACATACATATACTAACACTTAGCCAGAGGAGTTGCCACTTTCAGCATAGGCCCAAGTAGAATAACCAATTAAAAAGAGAAGTTGGTTGATGCAGCATCGGTCCGATGTTGCATCTGTCCCCCGGCGTCTCTACATCTCTACACTGAGAACTGAGTGATCAAAAACCACCGCTGGCTCGGTTCTCACAGCTCCCTGAACAGAGAGCTGTAGACTGTCCCCTAGAGCTGCACAATTATTCGTTAAAAAAATTGTGATCTTGATTCAACAGATCTCTATTGCAGAGTTTGCTGATTCTTTCATATAACAAGTGGAGAGACTTATCTGCTCACTCAGCTGTCAAAAGAAAACATCCAGGCAGTCTGGCAAGTTTTTAAACTGAAACATTGTAACCAACTTCCTTCTTAGGCCCCTTTCACACGTGCGGACAGTATGTCCGTATTTCATCCATCCGTTTTCAGATGAAATACGGACATATATGCATCCCTATGGGATAGCGGGTGTCAGAGGATGAACATCTGCCGACACCTGATATCATCCGTCCATGCTATGGTCCGATTCTGTAGACGGAGGAAAATCCTATTTTTCTATCTGTCTGCAGAGCGGATTGAATGAACACGGACAGACGGTCCGTGCTCATCCGATCCACCATAGAGGAGAGCGGAGATCTAAGGGAAACTTCTGTGTGTAAGGCTGGGTTCACACTGAAGCGATGCGGGTACGCCGCAAATCCGCGGTGGGTTCCCGCATCGCATGCCTCCCGCCGGCAGTTCACACTGCCCTATGCGGACTGCTGGGAGTGTCAGTGAAACCTTAATGACACCCCCAGATCAGTTCGCATATCGCAGTGCGATCTGCAAACTCGCACAGGAATCGGATCGCATGGTGTGAACACCCATGCGATTCGATTCTGCTGCGGACCAAAAAAAGGGTCCTGTGCGAGTTTGGAGCAGGTGCGATGCGAATTCAGCCATACTATCTGTATGGCTGAACTCGCATCGCACAGAGATCGGATGTGATTTGCACTGCAGTGCGAATCACATCCGGGTCTCCTAGCCGCAGCAGTGTGAACCCAGCCTAAAGAAGAAAATCCAAGCAATCTGCCAAGTTTTTAACACATGTAAAAGCAGGAAGTTTAACCATCTAAAGTCTAAATATTTTTCTGACACTTGTTTCTGAAGGTAAAAATAAATTTTTTTTGCTAGAAAATTACTTTTACTATTTTAGCAGAGACCCTAGGGAATAAAATGTCAATTGCTGCAATATTTTATGTCGCACTGTATTTGGCAGGCGGTCTTTCAAATGCATTTTTTTGGGGAAAAAATTCACTTCAATGAATATAAAAAATAAAAAAAGGAAGAAGAACCAGTACATTTTTGGTTTTAATGTGAAAGTTGATGTTACAATGTTGCGAGAATCGTGATCTATATTCTAAGCAAAAAAATTGTGATTCTCATTTTAGCCAGAATTGTGCAGCTCTACTGTCCCCCCTTGCTCACTGGAGTGCTTAGCTGTGGAGGGGCGGGGAGCGGCCGTATCAGCTTCTCAGCGACTCGCTGAGAGGCTGAGACAGGTGACAGTCCAGGCACCTGGCGGAAACAGACTCCCATTTTCGGGATGACGTGGTGGACTGATTTCCATGATGTCAGCAGAGTGGACTTTAACCCGCTGTCTGCTGAAAATGGGTCACAGGAGAGCAAAACTAATTGCCCTTCTGTGATCCATAGGAGAAGCCCAGCCAAATGAGCTTTGACTATATTTCTATTTTAGGCTGGGTTCACACCATCACCGCATCGGTCTCACAGCAGGGGGTCTGATGTGTCCCCCTTCACTGTTTCAGGTCCAATTTCAGCACAAATTTTTGGCTGAATTCAGACCTGAAACGGACCAAAAGACACACAGCGTTTTTGTGCAAAATGCACTGGACCTGCTGCGGAGATATATAAACTGGCTCCATAGAGAGCTGGTCAAAATCTCCTGCTACTGTGAATTGGAAGCAGGTAACCTGCATCCAATTCGCAATGGTGTGAGCCCAGCCTTATTGTTTAATGGGTAAAAGTGAAATGCTGACCAGAAACATGAACCTACATATATTTCTTCCTACAGAGCCACACAAATGTTCCTTTATTCTGAAGAATTTCGGTGAATGCTTAAAATAGTTCAATGTGCTTCATGCAGCTGCCGAGGCAAAGAATGGATTATTAGACCAGCAGATGTCTCTATAACATAAACGTGCTTCCATTTATAAACTGCATGTAACAATCTTTAAATCTGCTAGCTTGCCATGATATTACGATGGATCTAATAAAAGTAGATAAACGGGTTTGCCCCTTTAAAATTACAACTAATAATGTGTATAAACCAAATGGAAGTTTTTTTCATTTTTGGCAGCTTGGAAGTACCAATAAATAGTGAGACTGTTAGACAGAAGACAATGCCAATGTAAATAAATCTTTAATGTGCTGCTTGCTGAGCTAGTCTTATTGAGAATCTAGTATAATTTAGAGGGCCATGTGCAGTATGGCTCATTTATTCTACACCAAACCCAATACAGGGACACCATTCTCCACCTTACTATAAGAATATAAGCATAAACATCTTTGCTTTTACAGGGTAGATAGAATCATTTTAGAATGAGGGTGGGAGTAGATTAACCATGTTTACCATTATCATTGAAAGTGAAATCACCCAAATTTTGGGTTGTCCCCAGAAAAGTAATAGAGGGGAAATCTTCCATTGGGGACACTAGTTCTGGTAATCTGAGGGTCCCCAAAGGAATCTCTTGATTTACAGTGATTTTCTCTAACTTACGGTTTGGCTATGGGACAGGAAGTGAAGGGAAATCTCCACCACAGGTGGCGGGGAAAAAAAAAATCTGACAGGGGTTATAACCCCTCCCTTGCTCTATCCAAAATGAAAAATAAATAAATAAATAAATGAAAAGAAAGGGTTTTGCCTATAGTTTTACTTTAAGATTAGAGTTTGGCTGGAATTCCACATTTAACATTCAGACTGCATTCACACTTCAGTGTTTTATGAACACGCAAAAACAAAAAAACTGAATTTTGTGCACATTTACAAAACACGCAAAAGATGCCCGTCTTAGAAGCATCACCATTTATTGTTAATGCAACCCCAAAATGTGACAAGTCACGAGAAAAAACGCCCAGGTTAAAAAAAATAAAATAAAAAAAAAAAAAAAACAACAACACAAAGCTCGACACTCAGAAAAATGCATAAGCAGATTTCTTGTGCATAGCGCAGTGCATTGAAATTAAGTCTTAGCAAGATATTCAATACAGTATGTCCATTTTTTTTTAATTATAATCCTAAATACCTTTTTGCACAGCTCCTCTGTGCAGTCACATGACCTTCCTCTTCTGGCTGGCTGACCTCATTGGGGAATCTCAGCAGCTCTCTCTGCTGTTCTTAGATCGAGGAAGATCATGTGACTGCAAAGAGGCGGTGTGCAAAAGGTATTTAGGATTATAATTTAAAAGAAACAAACACTGCACTTTGTATCTTGCTAAAACAGAGAGAACCTCTTTAAGGACTCTTTCACACTTGGGCGACTTGTCCTACAACTTGGGACTGCAAATTCTTATGACAAATCTTACCCCATGATTTCCAACGAGTACCATTCATATCTGTGCGACTTCAAAGTAGTCCCTGCACTACTTTGGTCTGACGTTGATGCAAGTGGAGGTCAATAGACCTCAAGTTTGCACAGGCATTCCCTGAAATCATGAAGTCGCAGTAGTGTGAATATGAAAAACGTTTAACCACTTGCTGACCACCTCCTGTAACTTTACTGTTACATGGCAGCTCGGCTGTGCAAGATCATGCAAGTATATGTGATTTGCATGTCCGAGTAGGGGGCGTGTTCATGCCCATCCCAGCTGTGCTGTCATTTGCTACAGTATAAGCTGTTCATTAGGTCCTGACCAATGATTTATGGCTGGAACCCACTGATGGGCTGAGTGAATGACAGAGGAAAGCCCTGTGTTGGTAAACAACACAGAGCTCTCTTCAGAAAGCAGTGATGTGCTGTTTTTTTCTCCCTGCAAAGCGGGGAATAAAATCTGGCACATTGCTTAGTAAAACATCACACATTACACACACTAAACATTGCTAAACACACAGTTAACCACCTGACTGCCCCTAAATGTTAAATCCTTCCCAGCCAGTGTATAGTATTATCACTGATCACTTTATTAGTGTCACTGATGAGGTCAGTGAACGTAAAAATTTCCTGCCATACTATCGCAGTCCCATTATAAGTCACTGATCACCATCATTACTAGTAGTAATAATAAAAAAATATATATAAAACGAAAAAATTCCAGTATACACACACACCATAGTTTGTAGGCTTTAACTTTCATGCAAACCAATCAATATACAACGATTATTGGGATTTTATTTTACCAAAGACATGCAGCAGAAATAATTTTGGACTAAATTTATGAAGAATCTTTTTTTTAAATTGGATAGGTTTTAAAACACAAAATAAAAAATATTGGTTTTTTTTTTTTTTTTTTTTTTATTTAAATTGTAAGTCTTTTTTTCTTTTCATATTGCAAAAACTAAAAAACCCAGTGGTGATCAAATACCAAACAAAATATCTTTATTTATAGGAATGTGGGAACAAAATGATAAAAATTTTGTTTGGTTAGAGTAGATATGTCCAAAGTCCAGCCAGTGGGTAAATGACGGTGTTATCTGGCGATAAATACGGTATATCCAAATACGGTAATACGCCCAAGTTCATCTCTTCACCACACACAGCCACAAAGGCAAGAGAATTCTTGTTGGGCAGTGTATTAGAGCTCAGACGAACACACTTAAGCCTCATACACACGATCTGATTGTTGGCCAACAGAGAGTCAGACTTTTGTCCAAAGGTCGTGTGCCAGGAACTTGTCTTGCATACAAATGGCACACAATTGTCGGCAAACACTAATGTAGTGACGTACTACGTGGAATTTCAGCTCTTGAGCGACACCCTTTGGGCACCTTCTGCTAATGTCGTGTTTGGTAAACATTGATTCCGAGCATGAGCGTTTGTACTTTGGGCTTTTGTGTACAGACGATACGAAAATCTGACAACAGACCACTGTCCGCCGAAAATTTATTAGCCTGCCATCTAACATTTGGTGGTCGAAAGTTGGACAAAAATTGTCTGAAGGAGCGTACTAACGATCAGATTTTAAGCCAGTCTGTCATAACACAATTCCCTGCCGAAAATCCGATCGTGTATACGAAGCTTTTTAATGGTTTAACCGCTTCAGCCCCGGGAAGAATTTACCCCCTTCCTGACCAGAGCACTTTTTGCGATTTGGCACTACGTCAATTTAACTGACAATTGCAATGTCGTGCGACGTTGTACCCAAACAAAATTGACTTCAATTTTTTCCCCACAAATAGAGCTTTCTTTTGGTGGTATTTGATCGCCACTACAGTTTTTTGCGCTATAAACAAACAAACAAAAAAAAAAAAAAATAGCGAAAATATTGAAGAAAAAAAAAAAAAAAAAGCATTATTTTTTATTTTTGCTATAATAAATATCCCCCAAAAATATACATAACATTTTTTTCCCTCAATTTAGGTCAATATGTAAATCGCAATAAGCGTATAAGAGTATATTGATTGGTTTCTGCAAAATGTATAGTGTCTACAAAATAGGGAATAGATTTAAGGCATTTTTTGTTTTTTTGTTTTTACTAGTAATGGTGGCCATCTGCGATTTTTATCATGACAGCGACATTATGGCGACACATCGGACAATTTTGACACATTTTTGGAACCATTGGCAATAATACAGCGATCAGTGCTTTTAAGAATGCACTGATTACTGTAAAAACATCACTGACAGTGAAGAGGTTAACAGTGTTCCCTAGGGAGATGATTCTAACTCGGGGGGGGGACTAACTACAGGAAGTGACAGATCGTGGTTCCTAGCTAATAGGAACATATGATCTGTCCCTCCTGTCAGAACAAAACAGGGAAGTGTGTGCGACTGTCAGCCATGAGCATCAGCAACCCTACTGCGGCATTTCAGTGCCCATCTGTACCGCTTATGAGTGCCCACTGTCGCATATCAGTGCCCCTCCTCAGTGCCACCTTAACAGTGCCCATCAGTACAAAAGAAAGCTCTATTTGTGGGAACAAAATGATAAAAATGTTGTTTGGGCACAGTGTAGCATGACCGTGCAAGGGGGAAAGTGCCCTGTATTGAAGTTGTTGGGATTTTTTTTTTTTTACCAAAGACATGTAGCAGAATACAGAATTGGCCTAAATTCGTGAATATATTAGATTTTTTTCATTTTTTTTTATTTTTTATTATTGGATAGGTTTTATACCAGACATTATAAAATATTGGGTTTTTTTTCCCCAACATATTTGGTCTTTTTCATTTAATAAAAAACCCTGTAGTGAGTACCACCAAAAAAACCTCTACTTGCATGAAAAAAATTATACAAATTTTGTTCGGGTACAGCGTTGCATGACCGCACATTTGCCAGTTAAAGTAGCTCAGTGCTAAATAGCAAAAAATGCCCTGGTCATGAAGGGGGTTAAAGCCTTCTGGAGGTCAAGTGGTTAAAGCTTACTGACCTCCAACCAATGAGTGTTTGTGCCCCTTAAAAAAATTATACTCCATGTTGTGTTGTGGAGGCTTTACGTTCCATTCAAGTGAATTGAAGTGCACCTGCAGCAGTTTTCACACATTTATGGAGAGTGAACTGGGCTTGTTTGATAGACATTGGAGGTATAAAATGTCATAGAAAATGATGGGAAATCACAGAAAGAACATCTCCAGCAGCCACTTACCTTTGTGTACAAATCAGAAGTGGCTGCTGGAGATGTTGTCACATTGCTGGAGCTATGGTCATTGCTTTCTATGAGTGAGCAGGTAGGAAAGGAGAAGAATGTGAGACATGAGTAACATTGCTGGGGTTGGGAGACCCCAAACTGGACAGCCAGAGGCCACATAACACACATTGAAGATGGCACCAATATGTGGCACTGATGACAGATGGCACTAATACGTGGCACTGATGACACGTGGCACTAATACGTGGCACCGATGACAGATAGCACTAATATGTGGCACTGACACGTGGCACTAATACGTGGCACCGATGACAGATGGCACTAATACATGGCACCGATGATGCGTGACACTGATGACAGATGGCACTGATAAGTGGCATTGATGACACGTGACACTGACAACAGATGGCACGTGACACTGACAGGTGGCACTGATGACAAATGGCACTGATACGTGGCACTGATGACAGATGGCACTAATATGTGGCACTGATGACAGATGGTACTGGGGACAGATGGCACTTTTTTTTTTTTTTTCCCACTTACGGCTGCTGCAGCCGTTCATCTCTCTCCTCTCACACGCTGTCTGTGTGAGGAGGGAGAGCGGCGCTGAGAGATGATCTCATATGTTTACATATGAGATCATCTCACATTGGACACGCCGATCGCGCTGTAAACGGCCGCTGTGATTGGCCGTTTAGAGCGATCTGTGTTTGCCTGTCTCCGGGGGACACGGCAAACACAGAACTTCCCCAATGCGCGCCCGCGTAGCGCATTGTGGAAGTAAACACCAGGACGTCCAGGGACGGCCTCCCCGGACGAAAGCACCTGCTCTATAGCCGTCATTTGGCTATAGGGCGGGCGAGAAGAGGTTAAAAAAATAGACGACCGAGACAGAGAGAGCATTTGGCAAGCGTTCATTAACACGAATACGTCAAAGAACACAATAGGTGTTTTCATGCATGCTAATGTTTCAATATTCGTACAAACAAGGCCTAAGTGTTGTTTCACAGCTCTGGTGAAGGCAAGAATGGGTAATGGTGCCTGCAAACATTAGAAGGTGGCTGGCTGTGGCTGCTTATTCTGGACACTGAACTGGAATTAGTCATTATATAAACATTTGCATTTGTACTTGCATTAGGCAAAACATATCCATTAATGCCAAGGGACAAAGGAGGAGGAACCTTTTAGGTGTCTGATTGTCTCAGGGGAAAACAATTTAGATCTGCACTGGAAATCAAACCAATGTGCATCAGCCAAGGGAAGGCCTACGTACATAAAACCATTTCCTAATCTGATTGTAAAAGAATGCAATGAGTGAAAGAACACTTATGTCTGTAGGTACCTCTCCACTTCCCTCTATTGCAGGGGTGCCCAACCAGTGGCCCGCGGAGCCCTCTGATGTGGCCCGCGACCTCCTGTTCTGGGATGGCGGGTTGGCATAAGCCGTATATGTATAGCACCAACTCCTGTCAAAGGTGGAGTGATACCAAATTCTCTCTGTCTGGGACAGCAACAGTTGGTGATACCTAAAGGTAAGTTTAATACTAAAATCACAGTGGATATATGGGCATATCTGTTCTGCAGTGGTTACTGGGCTGCTTTCAAACCGATCAGCAGTTGCAGCGCAGAACACCTGCAGGCTACCCGCACTGAGCCATAGACTTTGGTTATTACCTGTGTGTTGGTGCACCCTCCGTGTAGTACCGCAGCACAGCAGTGTGAAAGCAGCCTTAGGCCCATTTGACACAATCAGTCAGACCCAATTGGACCCTTTGTTCACCTCTATTGAGCCACAGATGTAAACAGACTTGTGGCCGTTTACACCCACCTACCTCTAATTCGATCCGCAAAAAAAAAAAAAAAAAAAGAAAGAAAACGGAAGAAGGCTCCGTCCCCTTCCATCTGGGCAGATCGGTTTGGCGGGCCAATAGAGTAGAGTGAGCTGTGCTCCTGTCTGCTCTGCTCATTGTGGCCCGCGATCGGTTACCAAGCCCCTGCTCTATTGTATCATTTGAGCTGGCCATACACCTATAGATTATCTGCAGATTTTCTATGGTTAGATGGAAAAAGTGTAACAGATTTCTCCATGTTCGCTAAACTGTGTGGATGGAGGAATCTTCCACTTTTTACATCTAAACATAGAAAATCTGCAGATAATCTATAGGTGTATGGCCAGCTTTAATCTTGCTGCTGAAAAAGCTCAGCTTTGTTTATTTGTGCACTGCTCCATAGAATGCCAAAGGGTCAGGGAAGCACTACACCATTCTATGGTGCTGACTACTTTAAAAGATGTAGATTATGCAATGCACTTCCAGGTCTTATATCACCACCTCTATAATTGTACAATTACAAAGTTATGTTAAAGCGGAGTTCCACCCAAAAGTGTAACTTCTGTTTTATGTACTCCTCGCCCCCTTACATACCACAATTGGCATGTCATTTTTATTGGGGGGGGGGGGAAGATACCTTGTTTTGAGTGGGACTTCCTGCTTCCACCTTCTGGCCGCCTAGGCAACTCCTCCTCTCCCCCTAGGCGGCCCCTCCCTCTAGGCAATCTTCTGGCACAAGTCACAGGTCTCAAAAGATTGCCTGCCCATTTAGAGAGTGCAGCGCGACTCACACATGCCCGGCCATGAAGCCACAAGCTGCCACGGCTGGGTGCCCACAGTTGGAATGACGGTGCAGTGGAGAGGAGGGGGAGAGAGTGGAGGCTTTGGGCGGCCGCATCGCTGGACTGTGGGACAAGCGAGTGTCTGTTTATCAAAAGTCATCAGCTATACTTTTTGTAGCTGCTGACTTTTAATAAACTTAAAAAAAAAAAAAAAAAAAAAAAAACAGGGAACTCCGCTTTAAGATAATGAATGAATGAATGAAATACTTATATAGCGCACAATGCGAACTGAATCGCCTCTAGGCGCTGATAAGGTATACTGTTCCATTGTGCTTGGCTTTGTGTGTCATGGGTGCCTAACCACACTGTTGGCAAGGATGTAGTCAAGAGGGTACAGTTTTTCGCCACACACACACACAACTTTACCCATTCTCTAACCTAAATAAACCTCAAAAAATCTCTTCTATAGGCATTACTGAGCCAACAAGTGAAGGGGGTGCTAAAGAAGCTAATCTCATTTATAGCACCAAGAATTACAATTGCCAGATTTTAGAAATCACCTACCATCTCATTTGGTATGGTAAAGGACCATGATAAATGAAAAACTCTACGCAATCTTGAATGACAAAACTAAATTAAATACATTATATTTTATATATATATATATATATATATATATATATATATATATATATATATATATATATATATATATATATATATATATATATATATATATATATATAAAATGCAGTGCTAACCAAGAAAACTATCATGTGCCAAACCTATGCAAATCAATGCATGACATATGCCATCTGAATTCAATAACGTTCACATAATATGAATCTCTTGACAAAGTCCTTCCAGGATGAAACATGTTGGGGTGTGGCCAAGCAGTCGGAATGTGCCATCTGTCATCCAGCACAGAGTGCTTCTGACTGATATCCTCACTGAGCAGCAATTCAGATACCCTGCTCAGTAGTTATTATATCTTTTCATGTGACAACACTAAAGGAATGACCCTTTGCTACAATGTAAAGTAGTGAGTGTATCGTTTGTATAACAGTGTAAATTTGCTGTCCCCTCAAAATACCTCAACACACAGCCATTAATGTCTAAACCGCTGGCAACAAAAGTGAGCACACCCCTAAGTGAAAATGTCCAAATTAGGCACAAAGTGTCAATATTGTGTGACCACCATTATTTTCCAGCACTGCCTCTTGGGCATGGAGTTCACCAGAGCTTCACAGGTTGCTACTGGAGTCCTCTCCCACTCCTCCATGACGACAACACGGAGCTGGTGGATGTTAGAGACCTTTCGCTCCTCCACCTTCCATTTGAGGATGCCCCATTTGTGTCCAAAGTCGCATGACCAGTCGCACTAGTGGAAATGTAGTCTTAAACTCATTACTCACATGTAGCTCCCTTAGCTGGATGTGTGCCACACCATGCACACAGTGCCCATCACACAACGTTTTCAGGAAGCGAGAGGCCCCCCATGCAGAATTCAAAAATAAGGAAGTAAGGTTGTCCCTGAAGAACAGGAAGAAGCTGATTGTCTGGATTTGATTAGACTTTCTAAGCGACACAAACTGCTATACAGAAAATTAATAATGTCAAAAAAGATAAAGATATTTTACATTTATTTTTGACTGGACTTCCACTTTAATTTAAATCCACCCTGACTGCAATTCAATTGATAATATTTGTATCGGGTCTTTTCTGGAATTTTGGTTGATATTCCATCTCTATCATTTAACCACTTGCCGCACGCCATATAGCAAAATGGCGTTGGTAAAGTGGTTTAGTTATCCTGATCGGACATCATATGACGTGATCAAGATAACTAGCCAGGGCGACCGCAGCGATCAATGGTGTGGCATTTCAGTCTGACACACCCCTATTCCGATCTATGTAAAGAGTCTCTGACGGAGACAACTTACCACATGATCAGCTGAGTTCAATCATGGCTCATCACAGTGTAAACAGGAAAAGCTGTAGAAGTCTGCTTTTCCTCATTCGCGTCTGTCAGACGCGAGTAGAGGAGAGCCAATCGGCTGTTCCTCTGACGGGGGACGCTGCGTTGATTATCAGTGCAGGCCCCTCCCAGGACCACCAGTGATGCCCACCCCTTGTGACCTCTGGGGCTGCCAATCAGTGCCCATCACTAATGCATGCCAGTGCCTACCAATCAGTGATGCCCACCAGTGTCATCTATCAGTGTCCATCCATGCCGCCTATTCGTGCCACCTATCTGTGCCCATCAGTGCCACATATTAGTTCCCATCACCAGTGCCACCAGTGCCCATAATTGCCACCTTATACGTGCCCCTCAGTGAAGGAGAAAAACTTATTTACAAAGTTTTGTAACAAACGGAAAAAAACTTTTTTGGTCATTTTTTTGTTTAGCAGAGGTGATCAAATACCACCAAAAGACAGCTATATTTGTGGGAACAAAATGATAAAAAATTTGTTTGGGTACAGTGTAGCAAGGCCGCACAATTTTCATTTAAAAAGCGACAGCGCTAAAAGCTGAAAATTCCTGCCTGGGCAAGAAGGGAGGAAAGTGCTCTGTATTGAAGTGGTTAAATACACCTATGATAAAAATGATAGGTGTGTATAATTATATATTGTATAATATATATCTCATGTACACTAGCCTACATTTATCACAGCGGGTTTGCTGCATTTCACATTTTCTCGTGGCCAACAGTGAAAACGTTTCTACCCTGAACATGATTCTTCCGCGTTCAGGAGAGGGAGGTTGAAGCTCCCCTAACCGTAGCGGCTCCTAAACTCTGCTAAAAGTCTGTGTATATTGACACATAGGCTTTTATGAAGTTGAGTTTGGGAGCTTTGGCAAAAAAAAAAAAAAAAAATGCCAAAGGCTCCTAAAGTCAAGTTTAGGAGCTGGTGGTGTACAAAGCCTTCTTTGTCTCTCAAATCCCTTTGTTACTCTTCCTCAAAGTCTATATAATGGGAAAAGGGGTGATAACTCAGGATTCAAGGGGATAAGAACAATACTATGAAGAGACGCTCTCACAGAGTTAGTAATGTTCTACCTCTTTCAGTCTGGGCTACCTTTGTAAGGTGGGGTGGCTACCTCACCATTTGTGAGGTGTAGAGGAACCACTTTGCATGATAAAATCATATCAGTGGCAGTAATTCAACAGAATACCTATAATGTAGGCATACCTGAGAACCCTCTGCAAGATCGCCATATGTTGATATCTGAGATTACTGAGAATGTTTCTTCTCTGGGAAATATTTTATACCCTTGCTAATATAAACATCTGCACTTCTTTTGTATTACTGCTTGAATAAAAATGATTGGAAATGGAAAGATGTAGATCAGCCTTCTTTAGACTTGGTTCCTCATGAGATTGTTAGGGGTTCCATGAGCAATAACAATGGAAAACTGATCACCCATCTACACTAACCACCAATGCAATGGGGACTTCTACACTGACCACTAATGTTAGGAAACACTACAATTTTTACTGTCTACATGTCTTTTCTGTTAATATTCATTTTAATTTAAGATCACTGTTAAAATTGTCAAAATGTATCTACCCGGGGTGTCAACTATGCAAGGACCATTAGTGATCGTACAACAAACTGTAGTTATTATTTTAGCAAGGGTTCCTCAAGACAAAAAATATTTCAAGGTTCGCTTCCATAAAAAAGGTAGAGAAAGGCTGGCTTAATGCATAGGAGCTACAAACTTAAAAGGTCCTAACTGAATACATAGCCAAAGACCAGAGAGGGATTAATGTGAAACTAAATAAAGATGGACAACATTGGTGAGCAAGAAAACTATTTACATTTTCTCAGAAGAGACATGCAGTTTCTTAGCAATAAAATAAAATTAACTTAACTACCTGCTTCTGATGATCTCATTTGGTATCACTAAAAGCCTGGACAGACTGGTTTAGTGACTATCTCCCTAGTTTACATCAGGAGTATGAGGGTTGTAGCTGGGTCACCAGGCTCCCACCTAGGTTGCCGTGCGAAAGATCCGGCTCTACCACAGAGGGAAACTTACACACTATCCACCTCCCACCAAAGGCTGTCAGACACAACTTCTAGTTCTCATTTAGGCTCTATTCAGACTTGTGTACGCGTGTTTGCACATGGAAATTGCTGGTAGGGCAGGCCAATAATTTAAATGGCCTACCTCACCCACAAGAAATTAGGGGAAAGAAGTTCCTGCCACTTATTTACCCCTTGGAGCTGGCACCTGCTGGCCCTTTAAAAGGCGTTTAGAAGGTTGGGAGGCAGGGCAGGGCTTATGGTCATGTGACCGCCATGATTGGAGGTCACATGATCAGAAAGCTCCCGATCACAAGCTGTGATCGAGACCTTTCCGTTAGCCACCAGTACCTGTGCTGGGAGCATGCTCTCAGCACAGCTCTATTTGCACTAATGCACACAAATATGCAGCTGCTCTGGGCCAGGGCCCACCCACTGAGAAGCCACATATTTGCGTGTGCTCGGCTTAAGATCGCTCTGGACAAAATCACATGATGTTACGGTAACATGCGGTTTGGCGCATGCGAAATCAGGCCGTGGCTGTGCTATTAAAGTGGTTCCAATGGCTGGACATTTATTTAAATGGGATTACAAAAACAAAAAAAAAAAAAAAACACAAGTAGGGCTCTTTCACATGACCGATCCGTTCAGGTCCGCCTGTCAGTTTTTTAGGCAGACCTGAACGGATGTCTATGGAGCGTCGGATGTCAGCGGTAACATGTCCGCTCACATCCATCCCGCTCCGAAAAAGTGTGAAGGAGGAAAAACCTACTTTTCCATCCGTCTGCAGATCGGGTGACGACAGACTCTGAGCTCCGTCATCATCCGATCTCCTATAGGGGAGAGCGGCGGTCTGACAGGTGTGCAGAGACGGACCTGTCATCTTCCTGCTCAGCGGGGATCGATGGATCGATCCCCGCTGAGTAAGCGGATATCCACGGGGCGGATCATCACGGAACCTCCCCATGTGAAAGACCCCTTATACTTACCTAGGTGGATTCAGCATCGACAAGATGCTACATCTGTCCCTGCTGCCTCTGCAGTGAGAGCTGAGTGATCAAACACAGCTCATCACTCAGTTCTCTCCCGTGGCTCTGATCAGAGAGCTGGGACTGTCAGTCACCAGCTTTCTGCTCTGCACCTCCAGCATTCACTGAAGCGCTGGGCTGTGGAGGGAGCAGAACGAGCAGGTTTAGGCTCTGGCTCTCAGGTGCCAGTCCAGGTTTCTGGGTGGACGATATGGTTGGCATTTTCAGCCTAGATTGGCTCTGTGACATCAGCTGCTTTTGGCTGAAGACGGGTTACTGAAGTGCAGAAAAAAACTGCACTCCTGTGATCCATCAAAGAAGTATGGCCAAAAAAGTTTTGCCCATACTTCTCCTTTAATGCATTTCCTGCAATACAGTAAAAAATGCGTGTGTATTTTAATTGCCCCCTCAACCCTCTGTATACTTACCTGAGCACAATCTCATTCCAGTGTCGTGCCTGCCTGCAGCTGCTCTCTTTTCTCTGTCTGCTGAAAGAGGCAGTTAGTCAAATCCTGTGAGCACAAAGCGGGGGAGCAGGGGTGAACCACGCTGCGTGTGCTTAAAAAAATGCACACAGCCCTGCTCTGGAGCAAGCCAGCAAATGTGCCCCCATAGGAACAGGCCTCCTGTCATGGTGCACTGAGGAAAGGAGGAGCCCATAGCTCCCACATGGGACCCAAGAACAGGAGGTTCAGGGCCACTCTGTACAATACCATTGCACAGAACAGGTAAGTATAACATGTTTATTATTTGAGATTTTTTTTTTATGAAGCTTTACAATAATTTTAAGAATTAATGGCACTCCCATGCATCTCCAAAGGTGTTGCATGCATTCCCCATTTACAGAGTTGTGTACCTTGCCTTAATCAGCCACAGAATCTACAAAATCCATGTGTCAGGCGTTAACAAAATCAGATGACAACCTTATGGTTGATGAAACAGGCGATTTTGCTGCTAGAAACAAATCACCAATGTCTAAGAGGCCACCTGTCTGCCCCATGGAATCCCCTCCCCCCCCCCCCCCCCCCGTAGCCAGATATAACAAGATCTTAGACTGCAAGCTATAACAAGCAGGGCCCTCTGGTTCCTCCTGTATTGAATTGTATTGTAACTGGACTGTCTGCCCACAGCGCAAACTGTTGGCACTATATAAATCCTGTGTAATAATAATAATAATGACGATGATGTCGCTGGTCTGAACACTGCTGAATCCTGATCGCTTTTTAGAGAATGAGCCTGCCGCTAGTGATCTCGACGAATCATCAGTAAGGATGAGCTCAGGCGTCTTTGCAAACAGCACATGTAGAGCCCACCAGGAAGTCAGCACTGCACAGCGCTAATCACAAGTAGGGATGAGCTCAGGCATGTTCGCATGGTCCACGTGTGGAGCCCGCCAGGAAGTTGGCACAGCGCTGTGCTAATCACAGGCAGTGAGACATTGGCCCGATGCGCGGCTGCAGAGATCGGGCAATGTCTCACTGCCTGTGATTAGCGCAGCGCTGCGCCGACTTCCTGGCGGGCTCTGCACGTGTTCCATGCGAACACGCCTGAGCTCATCCCCAACCACAGGCAGTGAGACATTGCCCGATCTCTGCAGCCACGCATTGGGACAAATGTCTCACTGCTTGTGATTAGGGATCAGCTCAGGTGTGTTCGCATGGAACACGTGCAGAGCCAGCCAGGAAGTCGGCACAGCGCTGCACTAATCACAGGCAGTGAGACATTGCCTGATCTCTGCAGCCGCGCATCAGGGCAATGTCTCACTGCTTGTGATTGAGCTCAGGCGTGTTCGCTTGGAACACGTGCAGAGCCCCCCAGGAAGTTGGCACAGTGCTGCAGTAATCACAGGCAGTGAGACATTGCCCGATCTCTGCAGCCGCGCATTGGGACAATGTCTCACTGCCTGTGATTAGCACTCCACAATGCTGACTTCCTGGTGGGCTCTGCGCGTGCTGTTCGCGAACACGCCTGAACTCACCCTTAAGTAGGGATGAGCTCAGGTGTGTTTGCATGGACCACTTACACACCCCCCAGGAAGTCAGCGCAGCTCTGCGCTAATCACAGGCAGTGAGACATTGCCTGATCTCTGCAGCCGCGCATCAGGGCAATGTCTCGCTGCCTGTGATTAGGGCAACGCTGCGCCGACTTCCTGGGGGGTGTGCACGTGGTCCATGCGAACACGCCTGAGCTCATTCCTACTTGAGGGTGAGTTCAGGCATGTTCGCGAACAGCACGCACAGAGCCCACCAGGAATTCAGCATTGTGGAGCGCTAATCACAGGCAGTGAGACATTGTCCTGATGCGCGGCTGCAGAGATCGGGCAATGTCTCATTGCCTGTGAGTAGCGCAGCACTGCGCCGCCTTCCTGGCGGGCTCTGCGCGTGGTCCATGCAAACACGCCTGAGCTCATCCTTATCCTTAAGTCAGTGACAGGATCACTAGTCACCCATCAGCCTCAATAAACGGGAACAAGGAGGAACTCTACCCCATGACACCATCACATACGGCGTACATATATAGACCTGGATGTCACCCAAGTCTACAATCCCAGCTGTCAGACTGTAGCCCCTCTATACTAATACACGTCACCTCAGAATGGCCACTCTATACAAAACATGCAAGAAAGCCCGGCTGTCACTCACAGTTTCCGCTCCAGATGGCTGCACCCCGGAGCTCTGCTGACCTCCCATCACTCCCCTTAGGAAATTCATGGTGGAGAAGACTGTGAGTCGCGCTCAGTGAGAATGCACGGGTCTCCGGCACCGGAGTGCAGTAAAGGAGCAGGCCCCGGTGCTTCGGAGATACAGAGGGGTGAAGGGTGAAGAAGGGGCGGGGGCACTGAGCACTGTACACAGGGCAGAGGTGTGATGACGTGGGCAGTGGAGGAATGAAAAGAAACCCGGAAGCGACAAAGACCGGCAGCGCATGCGCGGAAACGTGGCGGCGACGTGTAGGCGCTGAGGCTGCTCGTCACGTGACATCTCCGTCCGCCTGGTGCTTTGTGGTGTCACGTCACGAATGAATTAAAGGAGCCCGACGGTGCTGTAAAAGTGTGGATAGCTGTGAATGTACAGTGAACTGATACAACACACCATGGGGTTATTTACAAAAGGCAAATCCACTTTGCACTACAAGTGCACTTTGAAATGCAGTCGCTCTAAATCTAAGGGGTAGATCTGAAATGAGGGGAAGCTCTGCGGATTTTAGCATTCAATCATGTGCAAGCTAAAATGCAGTTTTTAATTTTCCTTGCATGCCCCCCTCAGATCTACTGCAACTGCTTTTCCAAGTGCACTTGTAGTGCAAAGTGGATTTGCCTTTAGTAAATAACCCCCATGTTTAGGAGTTCATGGGACATGCACTGCTATCCACAACGCAGGGATGAGAATGATAGACCTGGACTTTCCAGAATAAATCAGCAATGTCAAATATTTTAATCCTGACAGGTATACAGTAGTGGCTTCAACTTTTTTTGTGTGACCTTAAAGTGGACTTTCAGTAATTTTTTCGTCTTTCCATCTATTAAATCTTCTGCCCTTGTTTTAACTTTGGATAGTAAAACTTTTTTTCTTTTTCTGCCAGTAAATACATTATACAGCCCACTTCCTGTTTCTTGTCTGGTAAAAATCCAGAGTTATCAGAGGGTGTCACGCCACATTTTTCTACCAATCACATTTTGTTACCCGCTGGAGTGCGCATGGGCGCCACCGCCATATGCGTTCCAACAAAGGACCCCTCGTGGGCTCGCTTCGCTCGCCACGCTTTGGGCACGGCCTCACGCCATGATTATAATCTAGCTTTATGTCCACTTGGATGGTGGGGCTTGAACCTGGATTCAGGGGTGAAAAGCATATGGCGCTGTCGCCCATGCGCAGTCCAGTGGGTAGCCAAATGTAATGGGTCGCCATATGTGACGAAACAAAGGCCAATGAATGCTGCAGAGCTGGAGGTGTGTCTTTGTAAATCCAGGTAGCAGCTTCAGCTGCCCACAGTTTAAATGGATGCAGCCAGACTTAGCGGAGGGAGATTTTTGCAGCATATTTGGAAAGTACAGAATCATATATAAAATAATATGCAAAGTGGTTGGATGGAAGCTCCAGAATGGCAAAGATGTTTTTATTACAAATTATGTGAGCAGACTGCAGTTTAAATTGTTACTAAACCTAGTAACATGCTGCACTTCTCTCTTTTGCCGCTAGGTGGCCAGGTACTTGGAGGCATTAGATATGAGAAGGGTAATGCAAGGTCAGATTAGGGGTATATAGAGTATCTCAGCCAATGGGCAGAGGTTTTCTTGGATCCCTTGGCCTGCTGGGAGAACCTATATATTTGGGTGGAGTCAGGTGATCGATGTTCTGTGCCACCTGGACAGCTGTTTGGGTGGACGTGTGTTGTATTACCTGGGTTGCTAGGCTGGAGTTTGGGTCTATCCCAGGCACATCTGGCTGCTAGGCTGTCTGTGGGCCTATCCAGAAGCAAGAGAGCAGCACAGGGTTGGGATTGTGGCTTTCAGTCCAACAAGAAGTAACGGTTTTGCCAGCCGGAGAACCTGTTGTGGTCGGAGGTAGAGGGGAAGCAGTCACCACAAAGGGACCATCCACCTTATTATCAGGGACTACAGTGGGCAGCAGAAGCAAGTACCGGAGCAGTATTCTCACTAACCGGGGACAGTGAAGAATCTGGAAACTTCAGTGGGTATCAAGCCAGGGACCCAGCCAGCGGAGGTGATGCTTGCAGAGTAGCCTTGTGTGTCAAGCCAGGGACAGAGCAGGCCAGTGGGGTGAAGATTGAGAAGTATCTTGACTGCCACGCTAGTGTCCCAGCAGTGAGGCGGGGGTGACACTTGAGGAAGATACTAAAGTGAAGATTGGAGGAGCTCAAGAGATTCAATGGCAGTGAGTCAACTATTCTAGTGAGAGAGACTGGGAGCTCAGTGGCCCGAAGAACTACAAGAAGTGATTGTAGTGGAAGCGAAGGAACTGTTACGCTTTGTGTTAGGAACTGTTAAAAACTGTTGCCATAGTAGACAGCATTCCTACACATGCAGATGTGGCATCTTGCTGGATGCCTTTCCTTGCATGGCTGTCCTCCTATTGAAGTCTCGGAGTCTGAAAATTAATCTTGCAACTACCTAAGGATGTCCTGGCCCTAACCTAATCTCCCAAAGTTCTGTTAAGACAAATAAAATCTCTTTTGCATTCAAGAAGTGTCTGGTGCCTAATCAATCTACCTTGCAGTACACCCACTATGCCATGCAACCCACCATATACAGAAGAATGTCAGCTATCTTTAGCCCTGGAGATTCTCATTAGACTGAAGGAGGCCCTGGACCTTGCTACATAAAAAGGACTTAAGTTAATTGCACAGAAGGACTTTTTTACAGTTATCCATACATAAAGAGTAAAATGTAATATGGATAGGAAAAATTACAAGAATAATTTTGTTGGCAATTATTTTGTTCTATTCAAAACCTGTTTACCATACCCAAGTGAGGCAGGTTGACCTGTTCTCGACCTTAAAGAGGAAGTAAACCCCGATGGGTTTACTTCCTCTTTCATTCCCTGCAAAGGCAATGCATAAAGGACTACTATGCATCGCATAGTAGTCCATTATGTGCCACTTACCTGACACAGGAGCCAGCGAAGTCACCGCTGTCCCCTGTAGTCCGGCGCATCCATCTTCTCGGTGGGGTCTCGCAGCTCCGCTGCTGTTATTCTGCGAAGCCGCGATGACGTCACTCCCGCGCATGCGCATGGGAGCCGACACATGCGGCATCTCCGTCGTTGAAGATGCCGCGCTCAGTGCGCCTGCGCGCCGCTGACAGCGGTGCCTGTCTTCGGGCAAATATCTCCTAAACCGTATAGGTTTAGGAGATATTTCTTGGACCTACAGGTAAGCCTTAATCTAGGCTTACCTGTAGGTCAAAGTGTGTTGTAAGGGTTTACAACCACTTTAAGGTTCGTAATGCCTTAACCACTTTCTGCCCGCCCATTGTCAAATGACGGTGGCAAAGTGGTTTCAAAATCCTGACTGGACGTCATAGACCATCCTCAGGATTTTGAGCCGCTGTGCGCCCCCAGGGGTGCGCATCACGGCGATCGCTGTTGCAGGGTGTCAGTCTGACACCCTGCAACTACGATCTCGGTAAAGAGTCTCCGACGGAAATTCTTTACCACATGATCAGCCGTGTCCAATTCACGGCTGATCACAGTGTAAATAGGAAGAGCCGGTGATCGACTTTTCCTCACTCGCATCTATCAGACGCAAGTAGAGGAGAGCCAATCGGCTGCTCCTCTGACAGGGGGGTCTGTGCTGATCGATTATCAGCACAGCCCGCCCGAGGATGCCCACACTGGACCACCAGGGACACCACCAGACCATCAGGGATGCCCAGCAGCAAGTATGCCACCCTAGACCACCAGGGATGCCAGTCAGTGCCCACAATGGATGCCAATCAGTGCCCACAATGGATGCCAATCAGTGGCCACATTGGGCATCACTAATTGGCATGCATTATTGTTTGGCACTGATTGGCATCCATCAGTACAATACAATGCCGCCTATCAGTGCCCATCCGTGCCACCTATCAGTGCCCATCCATGCCAACTATCAGTGCCCATACATGCCAACTATCAGTGCCGCTTATCCATGCCAATCCGTGCCAGCTATCAGTGCCAATTCGTGCCACCTATCAGTGCCCATCAGTTCCGCCTATCAGTGCCACCTCATCAGTGCCGCCTTATCAGTGCCCATCAGTGCCGCCCCACCAGTGCCCATCAGGGAAGGAGAAAACTTACTTATTTACAACGTTTTGAAACTGAAAAATTTTCGGTCTTTTTTTTATTTGTTTAGCAAAAAATAAAAACCATAGAGGTGATCAAATACCATCAAAAGAAAGCTCTATTTGTGGCAAAAAAATTATAAAATTTTCATTTGGGTACAGTGTAGCATGACCGCGCAATTGTCATTCAAATTGCGACAGCGCAGAAAGCTCAAAATTGGTCTGGGTGGGAAGGTGTTTAAGTGCCTGGTATTGAGGTGGTTAATTCATATTTAAATGTTTTGAGTCAGTTCATTCGGTGGGGGCTTTTCTACAACAGGAGAGTTCTTGGAAAGCATTGACATCTGGTATTACTGTCTCTATGCCTACATTTTTCTGATGCACTGACATTCCCAGCACTGTGCAATAGGAAATCAGCAGCTCCAGTTTGTGGCATTACCATTTGGGTTGACCACAGCCCTTAGGGTGATAAGAAAGTTTCTGGTCCCATTTCTGGTAGAGTTGAGAACCAGTTTTTTTTTTTTTTTTTCCTTAAAGCCCATGGCGTGCAAAACACACCCAAAAAACTTCCACCCGGTGCATAAAAAAAGTGCACACACATAAAGAGTGAACACTAAAAAGTGCAGACGGGTGTCTGATGTCCTCCACAAGGAAGGACCATACCCTGATCCCCCGGGGCGTTAGGCTCCAGACAGGGACTGAGGTACCAGACTCATCTGTGGTCGTCTAGCCGAAGCCAGACAACCTCCTTTCCCCGGGAGGACTGCCCAAACAGAACCTCCTAGGTACTTGGTATTATGGGGCTTCCCCCGAAGGTAGGCCCCCCAATAGAAGTTGGACCAAGCCAGAAGGCCTATGTCCGCCCTCCCAAAGACTTTCAGGATAGGTCCGAGGACTGACACCCTACTCATCACACGTGCAGTGACAAACGTGACAAAACACACACAAATAAAATAAATAAAAAGTGAGGAAGGGATAATGGAGAGGAGAGTGAAAAAGGTGGCCATTGTGCAATACAATGACCAGGCCCTCCGGCCAGGAATCAAAAATTCCTCTGGTCCTAGCCAAAAGGCCGGGCCCTAGAGGCAGGTGTGAAAAAGCGTGTTAATGGTGACGTGACCTAGGTACCGAATATCAAAGTGCGTAGCACAGTGAGTATAAGGCACCCCTGGACTGCCACTCCAGGGGCACATCACCATGGGCTTTCCAACAGAAGCATCCCCGACCCCCCAACCCAGACCACGACAGCCCCCACCCCAGCCAGAAAGGCATGAAGATCCAGGAGCTTGGTGAGACCCTTTGAGAACCAGTATTATTGGTGATCGTCTCTCATGTCGATCTGATCATCAAGGCTGCATTGGCTGAAGACTTGCAGCAAAGCTCAAAAATCACCCTATATTACCTATGGAGCGTTGGATGGCTGACACATTTGCAGAAGTCCTTAGTAATTTCGACCCTATGTCTGGAGTACCTTTGATATAAACCTGGATAACAGAGCTATGGGTTTTTTCTGCCCAAAGAAATAGGAACTGCATCTTCAGTTTACGGACATTGAGACACGACACAGGTCACTCCTATGCAAATGAATGCTAGTCTGTGACTCATGGTATCCTTTGAGGTCATTCGCTTTGCGCGGGTTTACACCAGGACACACTGCCCAGATAGCAAAGATTTCCTTTCTCCCTTGATGTGGATAGACACCTACTGTAGATCAAGGTGCCTTCGCTGTGGTGGTTTCATTCACAGATAGTGTTACTGGACCAAGGTGCAAGCCTCTCTGGTTGTAGAAGAGCTCTTGATGCTCTGTTGACAATGGCACAGCAGTGGTATGCATAAACCATCCAGGTGACACAAGAGTCCCAGCCTTAGCTCAAGTGATAGATTACATCTTGCATTTGGGCAAAAGGTCAGATTCTGGCTCTCTAAATGGTTCATATACCTGAAATAGGGTTGCCACCTCATCCCTTTAAACCCGAACACATGAATTACACAGGTTCTGAGGCTTAATGCAGAGAAAGCACCAAGGGAGTTTAATTACCACCTTAATCAGCCACAGAACATGTGTAATTAATATGTGTTCGGTTTTAAAAGGATGGCAACCCTAACCTGAAATAGCCACTTGCCAACCGCAATATGTATATATACATTGGAGCTTTCAATTGGTTTACTGGGGTTATGGCTGAAGCTATCAGCCATAAACCCAGTATTTTTTTTTCACGCAATTCTGTTTCTGATTAGCTGCTGAATTGCTTTAATCTGGTCTTATCATCCCCATTTGTGTTTTGTATTAAAGCGGTTCTGCACCTAAAAAAGAAAATATTATTAACGCCAGCAGCTACTAATATTGCAGCTGCTGACTTTTAATAAATGGACACTTACCTGTCCCAGGGTCCAGCGATGTCAGCGGCAGATGACGAGTGATTGCTCGTCTCTCTGCTGCCCCCGCCGCCATCCTCTGTCAGGGAATCGGGAAGTGAAGCGTTGTGGCTTCACTGCCCAGTTCCCTACTGCGCATGCGCGAGTCACGCTGCGCGTCTCTTCTGGTCCCCGCTGTGTCCTGGGAACTGTGTGTTTCCCAGAACACAACGGGGGGGGGGCATCTGCGGGGGTCTGCGGCGGTCTGTCTCGGAAGTGGGTGCAGATACCTGGATTATCCAGGTAACTGCACCCCCCTCCCCCCTGAAAGGTGCCGATTGTGGCACCGGAGGGGGGGAGGGATCAGATTAGAGGAACTTCCACTTTAGGGTGGAGAACCGCTTTAACTCACATTAAATTGCACCGCCCCTGAATAGTTGGAGGGAGTGTTTTGTTATATAAAGGCTGTATTTATTTTATTTTTTGGATGCTACGAATAAGGCTTTGGCAGAAACGCTTTCGCATTTTACGATGTTGCAACTGCTGGAGTGCTTGAATAAAGTTGAACAATAAGAAGCATTCGTGTTGCTGGCTTGTTGACTCTATAAGTGGGATACACACTATGAGAAAATTGAAAGAAAAATTCTGTTCGAAGCACGATCGGTCAATTTTGGTATCATATGCATACAACTTTTGACATCCAATTCAGACTTTTCAAACCAAAATTTCTGAAGGGACAAACTCCCCCAAAAAATTTGTACGTGAACAGAACAAAAATTTTCACTTAAAGGGGGAGTCCACCTGAAAAAAAAAACTATTAAAAGCCAGCAGCTATAAATACTACAGCTAATGACTTTTCATAAATGGACACTCACCTATTCCAGTGTCCAGCGATGTCGGCACCCGAGGCCGATCGATCGCTCGGCTCTCGGCTGCTGCCGCCGCCATTCTCGGTGAGGGAATCAGGAAGTGAAGCATTGCGGCTTCACTTCCCGGTTCCCTACTGCGCATGTGCGAGTCGCGAAGCACAATGGGAATGGTCCGCGCTGTCTCTGGGACCCGTGTGTGTCTAGCAGACAGCGCGGCGGGACAGGAAGGGGTATAGACTCGTGGGAGTCTATCCCCGGAAGTGGGTGCAAATACCAATCTTAGACAGGTATGTGAACCCCCCTCCCCCCTGAAAGGTGCCAACTGTGGCACCCGGGGGGGGGGGGGTTTCCGATGAGCAAAAGTTCCACTTAAGGGTGGAACTCCGCTTTAATGTGTATTGTTTTCCTACGCTTTTTGTATGAGAAAAATCAGATACGAAGAACTGTGCATCATCAGAAACAATAAACAACAACAACAACAAAAAAAAACCTTTGTTGTATGAGATTTTTTGTACATCCTCGGTTTTGACTTGCAGTGAATCATCTAGCAAACCGGACGATCATTTGCACGATTTTGTCATAGTTTGTGCCCACCTGTAAACAGGTTCATAGCCACAACAAGAGGCCCACTGGTAGATGCAATGGAAGTCACTCTTTGCACAAGGTATTTCCTGATGTACATGTTTTCACCAGTTCACTTTTCACTTGATTTCCATGGAGGATTGGGACAGAGGGAACTCCAACTATTCTGACAGCACCAGACTGACAAGAGGAAGAACCTGTTTCTCTGCCCTGTTGCTGCTCCTGATTTTTGGGGATCTTGTGTCTCAAGGTCCAGTTCTAAATCCTGTCTCTCAGACACTGACTTAGGCCGCGTACACACGCGCGGACTGTTTGCCCAACCTTGTTCGTCAAACAGTTTCATCAAACAGTCCGCTCAAAATTTGCATGAGCGGACTTGCCCACACACGAGCGGACTGTTTGAGCGAGCTGTTTGCCAAACAGTTGGCTCAACTTTTGAAATGAACGGACTCGCCCACGTAAGGAGGAGGCAAATCCGCCCATTTCGAGCGCGTGTACAGGTAGGCGGGGCCCGCGAAGGAGACGTCGCGGGCTCCGCCGCCTGGAATGGGCTTAAAGGGGAACCCCAACGCCGAAAAAAATCGGCGTGGGGGTTCCCCCAAAGTCCACACCAGACCCTTGTCCGAGCACGCTACCCAGCCGGCCAGGAAAGGGGGGCGAGCGAGCGCGCCCCCCCTCCTGAGCCGTACCAGGCCGCGTGCCCTCAACATGGGGGGGTGCCTTGGGGAAGGGGGGGCCGCGCGGGGCCCGCGACTTCTTCGCGGGCCCCGCCTACCTGTACACGCGCTCGAAATGGGCGGACTTTCCGAGCGGGAACAGTCCGCTCATTTCGAAAGTACAGCGGACAGGCCCACAGAATTTCCGAAAGACTTTGTCCGTCCAACTGTCCGCTGAAACTGTCCGCTGAAAGCCCACACACGAGCGGACTGTCCGCCCAAACACTGTTCAGCGGACAAGGTTGGGCGAACAGTCCGCCCGTGTGTACGCGGCCTTAGGCTCCATGCACACTGGACATTAAAAAAAACATTAGAAAAACGCCAGTAGCTTTGCAGTGAATCTTTCAAAGTTTTTTTAAGTTTTTTGCAATAACATTCATTAGCGTCTTTTAGCGTTTTTTTTTTCCAATGGATCAACGTTTTTGAGCGTTTATCGACATTTATGAGTGTTTTTGTGGTTAGAAAAATGACTCCTGAACGCGATTTTATGGCGTTCAGAAAACAGCCCATAAACTCCACTGCTGATAAAAGTTCAAAAATGTCCATTTGTGCATGGACACATAGGATAACCGAGGGTAGTTTATGGGCTGTTAAAAAAAACATCCAAACTCCAAAAAACGGCCGTTTATGAGCTCCAGTGTGCATGGAGCCTTTAAATGGTTGTAAACCCTTACAGACCACTTTTACCTACAGTTAAGTCTAGATTAAGGCTTACCTGTAGGTGCCAAAAATATCTCCTAAACCTACACGGCACCTACCAGGCACCGATGTCTACGGCGAATGCGCCGTAGACAGCGGCTCGCAGGCGCACTGCACATGCCGCTGCTAGCGGCGATCATGCCGTTAGCGGTGGCTCCCACGCGCATGCGCCGGAGTGACGTCATCGCGGCTCTATCCAGTCACAACCCTGGAGCTGCGATACCCAGAAGTCACTCCGGGATAGATAGCGGCATCGGAGGAGGACAACGAGGGTTGCTTCGTGGGCTTCCATCTCAGGTAAGTTATTCATAATGAGCTAGTATACTATGGATACTAGCTCATTATGCCTTGCAGGGTCTATTTATTTTATTTTTTTAGTTTGGCTTTACTTCCTCTTTAATGGCATGATTATTAAAGTCTTGGTGCTGAGAGAACAAGGCCTCATTGAGATATTTATGCCAAAGGGTCCCAAGCACTTTTATTATAAGGTATACCACCGCACATGGAAAACCTTTTTCAGGTTATGTGAGCCTCTTAGGCCTCATTCACACCATCTGCCGTGATGTGCGTTGTTCTGCAAGGCCAGCAAAAATGTCAGTAAAAATCTCCCCACAAAAATTTTGAGCACTAATCTGCATGCTTACCCCCTAAGCATAAATTCCCCCTCCTCCTAGTACAAATCTACCTCCATACTGAAATCCCCCATCTCAGCACAAATCGCCCCCCCCCCAAAAAAGAAAAAAAAATATCCCCTTCTAGCACAAATCCTCAACCCCTAAAATTTCCTCTCCTAGTACACAGCTCCCCCACCCCCCCCCCCACTACAAATCCCCCACCTCCCAGAACAAATTCCCCCACCTAGCACAAATCTTCCAACGATCCCCCTCCCAACACAAATCCCCCTAAATCACCACTCTTAGCCCCTCCACATTTCCCCTCCTAGAGCAATACTTACCGCCTGCAGCCCCCAAATTTCCCCTTCCAAGAAAAATCTCCTCCCCACCCGCATCGCCTTGTGGTGCCCCCCCCTCACCTCACATGATACCACAGTGCTCAGGGCAGCTGTCCCCTCTGCCCACCATTTTTTCTGGCCCTGCTGCAAGGGCACAAAGAAAACAATGTAGGAATGTAAACATCCCTGTGACAGCAAAAGGCATTGACAGATATTCTTTATGGAGGGATCTGGGGTCTATAAGACCCCAAATCCCTCCTTTGCACTTGAAAGTATTCAAAATGCCAAGATCTGCATTTTTGAATACTTTCTATTTTTTTTTTAAACTGGAAGCTTTAAGACTCCAGTTATCCAGAAGCGATGTCATGACATTGCTTCCAGGTTACTACAGCTGAGACCAGATTCTGTCTTTTTTTGGATCTCCGGCCAGCCAGGGGGACATGATAGCTGGTCGCTTGGGTCTTCCAGGGGGGAATGCTTGTAAAAACAATCGAGGGGCTGCTTAGCCACACCGGTTGTTATAACAAGAGAGTCGACTGTCAGCTCTAAAAACCAGTACTGAGGTGATGCAGCAGCTGTAGGCATCACCCCAGTGCAACCACTTTAAGTATGTGATTTGGCAGGCAAGTGGTTAAAGGGGTTGTAAATGTTTTTTTTTTTTTAAATAACAAACATTTAATACTCACCTCCTCTGTGAAAGGGTTTTGCAAAGAGTGGCCCCAATCCCCCTCTTCTGGGGCCCTCCAGTGGCAGGCAAGTGGTTAAAGGGGTTGTAAATGTTTTTTTTTTTTAAATAACAAACATTTAATACTCACCTCCTCTGTGAAAGGGTTTTGCAAAGAGTGGCCCCAATCCCCCTCTTCTGGGGCCCTCCAGTGGCGCTTCTGGCTCCTCCTGGCATAGAGTGCCCCCTCGGAGACCTGCATTCCAAGGGAACACCCATGTGGGAGCGCTTCCAAGTCCTGCTGCTGTGTCCGTTGACACAGACAGAAAGCTTGGCCCGCCCCTTGGCTTATATGTCACTGGATTTGATTGACAGCAGCAGGAGCCAATGGGGACCTAAAACAGTGGCTGAAGCTGCTGTGCTCATCCCCGTCGATGGAACGATTGGGTTCAGGTAAGTAAAAGGGTGGCTCTGGGGGGCTGCTGCACTACAGAAGGATTTTCACCTTAATGCATTGAATGCATTGAAAAAGGGAAAAACTTTGTGGGTTTACAACCACTTTAAGAGGCAAATAATAACTTTGGAAATCTTGTTTTAGCAGCCTTTGGCTTTGCCCCCCCTTCATTTCCAGTGACAATATATAATTTAATGACCACAGGCAAAAATTATTTCCTGTGTCGCTCTCTGGTGCATCATAGCTGTAACAATCTATCACTGATGGTACTCTGCAGGCTCAACAGTGTATTGTGTAATGGGTGGGAGGAGTTGTCCAAGATTGAACGTTTTGAGCCAACACTGTTGCTAAAGCGGAGTTCCACTCCATTTTAAGTTTATTAAAAGTCAGCAGCTACAAAATGTGTAGCTGCTGACTTTCAATAAACAGACACTCACCTGTCCCACTGTCCAGCAATGTGGCCGTCTGAAGCCGCGACCCTCTCCTCTCCATGGCACCGGCATTACAACTGTGGGCACCTGGCTGTGAGAGCTTGCGGCTTTACAGCTGGGTGGGCCTTCTTAGTGGTTGGGTAATCTTCTGGGACCTGTGACGTGTCCCTAAAGATTGCAGCGAGGGAGGGAGGAGAAGTCCTCTCTGTGATCTGTGACAAAGTACATCTGTCATCTTCAGAGACAGCCATCAGTGGTGCACCTGTCACCCATCAGTGACCATCGCCAGTGACTGTCAACAGTGACCCATCCGTGACCCTCATCTGTCACCTATCAGTCCCATAAAGTGCACCAGTCACCATCAGAGACTGCCATCAGTGACTGTCACCCATCAGTGACCATCAACCGTCACTTGTCATCCATCAGTGATCATCACCTGTCGCCCATCAGTGACTGCCACCTGTCAACTGTTGCCCATTAGTGACCGTCACCTGTCACCCCATTAGAAAAATGTCCAAAAGAGTATATACCAGTGAGGAAGCATTCCGGATCCTCTCCAGGACTGATGAGAGCAGCGGGGAGTTCTCATCGGATTCGAATGCCAATTCCGATTGTGAATCAAATTCAGCATTTGAACCGATTAATAGTAGTGGATCGGCAAATCAGTCAGAGGAAGAATGGATCCCTCCTAAAAGGGCATGACACTCTGCAAACCAGGCAGCCACCAGCAATATAGCCCAGGATCAAATTCCCAGGCCCAGTACCAGCGCTGCCGCCAGCGATAGACCCCGAAACCAAAGGCCCACTACCAGCGCTGCCACCAGCGAAAGGCCACAAGAAATGCCCAGGCCCAGTACCAGCACTGCCGCAGCATCACGCTCAAATGCCAAAACAGAAACTTCAAATCCCCCAACTACCAGCACTGGAGTGCCATGTCCCCCAAGAGCCAGGGCCCCTACACATCTTCCAGCTGGTCTTGCCAATCCACCATGGCTGCCTTCTGACTCAGGATCAGCAAGAATTCCCCCTTTTTTCACACAGCCAGGTGTGCAGGCCAATACCAAACATTTTACTGAAATTGATTGTTTTTATTTATTTTTTCCCAACACTTTGCTGCAATTCATCATGGACCAGACCAATTTAAATGCCCAGCAGCATACTGCCAACAACCCCCAATCATCTTATGCCCATCCGTTTGATTGGAAGGAGTTGGAGGAGTTCACAGTGTTTATGAGCCTCATCATAAACATGGGGCTTACAAAAAAAATGAAGGACATGCCTATTGGTCCACCAACCCCATCCACCACATTATCCTGTAATGCCCAGGTCCCGATACGAGATGATAATGTGCTTTCTTCATTTCAGGGACAACACCCAGTGCCCTCCCCACAATCATCCAAACTAAGATGTTATATAAAATTTGCCCACTCATTAATTTATTTTCCCAACGATTTGCAGAATGTCCCCAATCAGCATATATGTGTAGATGAGTCTATGGTACCCTTTTCAGGTCAGCTAGGAATAAAGCAATACATTCCTAGTAAAAGGGCCAAATAAGCAGTTCAATTTTTTAAGTTTTGCAAGACAGTCACGGGATATCTGTATGCGTTCCGCATATACGAAGGAAGAGATTCCCAGCTCCAGCCCCCTGAGTGCCTGGCCTACATGGGCACAACTGGTAAAATTGTATGGGACCTGGCATACCCACTGCTGTAGAAAGGTTACCACATATACCTGGATAACTTCTACACCAACCTGCCCCCTTTTAAACACTATACCTCGCAGAAACCCTGGCCTGTGGAACCTCCAGAAAGAATAGGAAGGGCTTCCCGCAAGCCATAGTGAATAACAAATTGCGAAGGGGATAATGAGCAACTTTGAGATGCAATGAAGTGCTGGCCTTGAGGTGGAAGGATACCAGGAATGTGTACATGATGTCCACCATCCATCATGACACTACAACTGAAGTTCAAAGAAGACGAGGTCCTATTGAAAAGCCAACATGTTTACAAGATTACAATCTCTACATGGGTGGGGCTGGATTTCAATGACCAAATGCTTCAGCCCTATTTATCAATAAGGAGGTCCTGTTTCCGGTATAAGAAAGTAGCAATCTATTTAATTAATTTGGCCATTTATAATGCCTACATAATTCACACCAAATCAACGGAAAGCCCTGCCCACTTCCTAAAATTCATTGAAAAAGTTGTCACGTCCCTCATCTACCATCAAAGACCCCCCCCCCAGAAAACTTTTGCTCTGATGCTGTTAGTCAACTTCATGAACACCACTTCCCGGACATTACACCATCTGAAGCAGGCCGAAGATGCCAAAAAATATGTTGATTATGCAGCAAAAGAGGATTTTGAAGAGATAACAGCTACCATTGTCCCTAATGTCCCCCCGAACCCAGCCTTTGCATTGGTGAATACTTCAGACTATATCACACATCCCTAAAATAATAGCCCATATGCTTAACCATTTCCCCATTTTCATTATCTGTGCTGACCATTTCCCATGCTTCCTCAAATAACCATGCCACTGCCTTCCACATGACCTGACCCTGGCCTGTTTTTTGACTATGCCTCTGCCTACCATTTGGACTGCTTCTACATGAACTGACCCTGGCCTGTTTTATCAACTACGCTTCTGTATACCTCTTGGACTGCTTGCACATGAACTGAACCTGGCCTGTTTTAGGGACCATACTTTTGCCTACTGCTTGGACTGATCTGTTGCCCTGCTATTGTAGTACACAGGGGTCTCACATGTGAGGGGCTCCAGAAATATTTTTCCGGATGGAGAAAAACAATTTTTTGTTGTCTCCAGGTTTCATAATTTCCGGATTAGGGTCTGGAGTCTGGAGGCTTCATAGAGATTTGGGTGGGTGAAGCCTCTACCCCTGGGTGAAGCCTCTACCCCTGTGCCCCTGTGCACAGGTCTTACCTGATTGCGGCCCTCAGCCTGCTACTGACTTACTTCCATCATGCCTCTGCCTGCAGCATAAACTGACCACACCCCTGCCTGCTACCTGGACTATGGAAATAATTAGATGTAGCAAGAGGCAAAATGTTTATGAAGGGCTGGAGAGCGGTACAATAATGAGTGCAGGCAGGTAACGATGTACCAGGACCGATATTATGGCTGTGCTGGCTGACTCTGCCTGGACAATTTTTATGGACAAATGCTTTGGCTGTGCTGACGATATCCTTGTGCTGACTATAGACAATATTCCTGCCTACTGCCTGGATAATTACTATTGTTGCTAAGCACATCCCTGCCTGCTGCCTGGGCCAATTCTTTCCTCTGGGGACACTACTAAAACCACAGGTACCCCTTTGTTGGAAAAAAAACGAAAAAAATAGGTAATACTTTTTTTTTACCCTTTCCTCAATAGAATTTATTTTGGAGTGTAAGTTTTGGTATGTAAATGCTACATGTTAGAAATATGAATGGCCTTCAAAAATGATAGGATGTCAGGAAATTAGATGTCTAATTTATGCTTGTAGAACGCCTGAAGGTGCTACTTCAATGGTGGTCCTCTGTATGTGGTCAGGCTGTGTAAAAGTCTCCCACATGTGGTATTGCCATACTCAAGAGGAGTGGCAGAATTAGGGTGTCATTTTTGCTATATACATGCTATGTGTTGGAAATATCTTAAAAATTTACAACTTTGTGGGAAAAAAATAATATTCATTTTTTTCCACATTTTCTAAAAACTTCTGGAAAAAATTAACTGTTCAAAAGACTCATTATGCCTCATAGATTATACGTTGGGGTGTTTGCTTTCCAAAATGGGTTCATTTTGTAGGCGTTTCCATTGTCCTGATGCTCCAGGGCCTTCAAAAGTGTAATATGTGGTTGAGAATGCCTGAGGGTGCTACTTCAATGGTGGGCCTCTGTATGTGGCGAGGCTATGTAAAAGTCTCACAAATGTGGTATTGCCATACTCAGGAGTAGCAGAATATATTTTGGGGTGTCATTTTTGCTATTTACATGCTATGTGTTGGAAATATCTTAAAAATTTACAACTTTGTGGGAAAAAATTAGTTTTCATTTTTTTCCACATTTTTTAAAAACTTCTGGAAAAAAATGAACTGTTCAAAACACTCAGTATGCCTCACAGATTATACGTTGGGGTGTCTTGTTTCCAAAATGTAGTACTTCATATTCCCATCGCACACGTTCCGGGATGCACTCTCGGATTTGCTGTAGCAACAACCAGCTGGATACTGGTTCAAGTCACGGTGAAGATATTTGCCAGCACACCATGGAACGACACAAAAAGCATCCAAACGGGCGATTTATTGCATGATCACAACACAAGGAAAGTGCAAAATTTCGGAGCTGCTCAGGGCCCCTTCATCAGGCATGTGAGGAAAAAATTGGGTCATTTTGTGGGATTTACATTTTCCTGGTGCTGTAGGGCCTTCAACAGTGTGATAGGTCGTCATGAAATTATATGTGTCATTTATGTCCCTATAACACCTGATGGTGCTCCTTGCATGTTGGGTCTCTGTTTGTGGCCCGGCTGTGAAAAAGTCTCACACATGTGGTATCGCCATACTCAGGAGGAGTAGCAGAATGTGTTTTGGTGTGTAGTTGCAAGCATGCATATGCTGTGTGAGAGAAATAACCTGTTAATATGACAATTTTGTAATAATAATAAAAAAATAAAAAAAAACAGCTTAAAAAAACTCACCATGCAACTTACTAAATACCTTGGGATGTCTACTTTCCAAAAAGGGTTGTTTTGGAGGTATTTGTACTTTCCTGGCGTGTCTCAAGAAATGAGATAGCTCTTCAGTACATCAGGTGTGATCAGGTGTGATCAAACTGTGCAACTCTGACTAAAGTTGAATATAGCCCTTGCTATAGGTGTAGGCCATTTACATACCTTATGAAACCTGACTGGAATATTCCCAGGACGTTGCTAAGTGAGGCCTAGTCAACCTCCACCATCACAGAAGTAAGCTCTCAAATGTGAGCTCAGAGCTACAGCATGAGGGAAGAAAAAAGATATGTGGGGGGTTGAATCAGGGAAATAGCTCACTCCTGTGATGGTGGAGGTAAGCAGTGATGACTAGGCCTCACTTAGCAACATTCTGGGAGTACATAGCAACGTCCTGGGAGTATTCCAGTCAGGCTTCATAAGGTATGTAAATGGTCTACACCAACAGTAAGAATATTATTCATCTTTAGTCAGAGCTGCACAGTACCCTTACCAGTGCCCTTACCTGCATAGGCAGGTTTTTTGTAAAGGTGAACTATCCTTTTAAGGGGGAAAATCTTCCGGTTTGTAAGTGGTTAAAAGACCTGTCTCCTCAAAAAAACCTTCCTATAGAGCACCTCAGTGTTCTTACTCCAGTCCAGTTTATTATCTACAGTATGTGCACCCCCAGATACTTGTAACTCTACTACATCTACTCCTCGGATGGAGATGGGGATCACTGGTGCCTTTCTCCTTCTCAAATCCACAACCAACTCCTTTGTCTTTGTCACATTTAGATACCGATGATTATCCTCACACCATGTGACAAAGTTCTCCACCCAGTCTTTTCCCCATCCCTGATACATACCATTGCTACAGAATAAATCAGAAAACCTCTGAAGATGATAAGACTATCTGGTAACTAAAATCAGTGGTATAAACAGTAAGGCTACTTTCACACCGTGGCTGCGTTGGCAGTAAAGCGTTGCTCATTTTAATGGTGCTTTAGCGTTGTTTTAGTGGGGACTGTTTGTCCCCTGTGAAATCCCAATATTGCTGATCACGACACACAGTTTTGCAAACTGGCCAGTAGAATGCATTTACGCACAGCACCACATGTGCATAAACGTGTGTACCTATGTGACATTAGAAGCATTGTTTCTGCCAAGATCTGACAGAGAAAATGTAGACTATTTTTAGCATAAATTCAAACGCCCGTGTTCTAGGGTTGCCACCTCATCCCTTTAAACCTGAACACATATTAATTACACAGGTTCTGTGGCTGATTAAGGTGGTAATTAAACTCACTTGGTGCCTTATCTACATTTAATGAGCCTCAGAACCTGTGTAATTCAAAGGTGTTCGGGTTTAACTGCCCTGCGCCCGCTGGCCATCAAATGATGGCCAGGCGGCGCAGCTCTTGTTCTGGGTGGGTTTCATATGATGTCCTCCCAGAACGAACGCTCTTGCACGCCCCTGGGGGCATGCATCGTGGCGATCGGTCACACCGAACTCGGTAAAGAGCCTCTGACGAAGGCTCTATACCACGTGATCAGCCGTGTCCAATCACGGCTGATCACGATGTAAACAGGAAGAGCCGTTGATCGGCTTTTCCTCACCCGCGTCTAACACTCTGCTCTCCTGACAGGGGGGTGTCTGTGATGATTGTTTATCAGCACAGTCCCCCCTCAGATGCCTGCCCAGGACCACCAGGTTGCCACCAGGACCACCAGGGATTGGCACCACCCTGGACCACCAGGTATGCCACCCTAAACCACCAGGGTAATGCCAATCAGTGCCCATCCCAAATACCTGCCAGTGGAAGTGCAATCAGTGATGCCTATCAATGTCATCTATCAGTGCCCAGCAGTGCCACCCATAAGTACCCATCAGTGCACCCTTTCAGTGCCCAGTGTTGCCTATCAGTGTCCATCAGTGCCACCCATGAGTGACCATCAGTGCCCATCAGTGCTGCATATCAGTGCCACTCATCAGCGCCGCCTACCAGTGCCCATCAGTACCACCTATCAGTGTCCATCTTCAGTGCCCATCAGAGTCACCTCATTGATGCCACCTCATCGGTGCCACCTTATCTGTGCCCGTCAGTGCCGCCTTATCAGTGCTTATCAGTTAAGGAGAAAACGTACTTATTTACAAAATTTTATAACAGAAACAAAAGAAAAACTTTTTATTTATTTTTAAATTTTAGGTCTTTTTTTATTTGTTTAGCAAAAAATAAAAACCCCAGAGGTGATCATATACCACCAAAAGAAAGCTCTATTCGTGGGGAAAAAATGATAAAAATGCTGTTTGTTTACAGTGAAGCATGACCGCGCAATTGTCATTTAAACAGCAACAGCGCTGAAAGCTGAAAATTGGCCTGGGCAGGAAGGGGGTGTAAATGCCCTGTATTGAGATAGTTAGAGGGATGAGGTGGCAACCGTATGGCGCGCATGGGGCCTTTTTGCTTCGTTGTTTTCTGTGCTCTAGTAGTGATTAGTTAGCACACTTCATTATAAAATACCACTTGTACTCCTATTCACATGGACTCTCTCTGTGCAGACACATAATAAACACAACACTGAATGACATATTTGCATACCTCCCAACTTTTTGGGATGGGAATAAGGGACACCTATCAGCAAAAGTAGGCAGGCATAGGACACACCCCCTGCCACACCCCTTAAAGGAGAATTGTACAAAATAACAAGATTGGTTAAACCCACAAGTGCTTTTTTTTACCACTACTATTAACCACTACTATTTATATTGGCTTTTATAATTTACAAATGCAGCAATTTAGAAATCAGATGAAAGGTTTAGCGCTGGGAAACACTTTTTGAAAGATAAAAAGTGCATTTTATATACATCTATATAGATCAGACCAAAATGAGGGACAAATGGGGAGGAATGAGAGACAGAGGGACTTTGCTCCAAATGAGGGACAGTTTGGAGCTATATACGAAGTTTGAGTACAATTGATATACCCCACATTCATGCATTGTACTGTTTGTAGCATAATAGAAATAAAGCTTTTGACAATTAAAGAAAAAAAAAATCAACAACAAACAAGCAGACTGGTAGCCCCTCCCCGCAGCGCGGTGACGTTGAGGAAGGCGTGGCCACCCGTTACATTGAGCTGGTTGCGGAACACGCACACGCGCGAAGGGTGCTGGGGTTTGATCTCGCGGACTCCGCGCCAGTGACCGAATGCTGCGTCACTCGGGTGACGTCAAGAGCACAAAGCCATAATCCCGCCCTGCAGCTGCCGCCCGTAGCCCGGGGGGGTGTTCACAACAAAAACAACATTGTGTCGCCGTCGTCGTCGCACGGGGCCCGGGGCTCCTCCTGTGTCCGGGGATCGCGGCTGTCTGTCCGGCTTTGGTTGAGGTGAGTGCGACATTGGTCGGCCTTGAGGGGCACCGTGTGGGCTCCTGTCTTCCTGATGGGGAGGGGGGGGGGGGTTGTATTGTGTGATATCCTGAGACAGGTACGTCCACCCCTCCCCCTTAGAGAGAGGGCTCCGAGCAGGCCAGGAAGTGACATGGGCCACCCCGGGGCTGCTCTCTCCTTAGTAAAGAAGGGAGCGCTGCAAACAATAGGAAAGGCATTGCTTTCTAATGAGCTTTTTGTTGCTGCAACTAGTCTCCTGGGTAGTTGGAGTCACTATCGTACATAAGGCTCAGTTCATAAACACTAAAGTATATCTGTAGGTCGAGCTGTTAATTCTTCATGTTCTGGATATAACAGGGGAGGGTTTTATTAGCCCAGGTGTCCCCATTGGGAAGATTCACCCACACTATGTGTTGGCAACCTTTGTCACACCCAGAGAAGCAGCAAAAACAAGATTTTAACTACTCCCCCCCCCCCAGTGTTACTGCAGGCAAAGCGATGTACCTGTACTCCTGGGTTTAGGGTGGGCACATGCTTGCCCCCTCCGACCCGCTTTGTAAATGCGGCATAAAACAGGAATGATGAATTCAAAAAAAGAAAACATGCATACAGCCAATAAATAAGTAGTGGTCCCAACATGCGATATTTAAAGAGGAAGTAAAGTTAAAAAAAAAACACCCTGTAAGGCAAAGGCATAATGAGCTAGTATGCATAGCATGCGCCGTAGACAGCGGTGGCTGTCTTCGGGTAAATATGTCCTAAACCGTGTAGGTTTAGGAGATATTTCTTGGAACTACATGTAAGCCTTAAAGTGGTTGTAAACCCTTACAACACACTTTGGCCTACAGGTAAGCCTGGATTAGGGCTTACCTGTAGGTCCAAGAAATATCTCCTAAACCTACACAGTTTAGGAGATATTTGCCGAAAGACGGGCACCGCTGTCTAGACAGCGGCGCACTGAGCACGCCGCGCGCATGCGTGGGAGTGACGTCATTGCGGCTTCGGCGAATGACGGCGGCAGAGGAGCGAGACCTACCGAGAAGATGGATGTGCCGGACTACAGGGGACAGCGGTGACTTAGCTGGCTCCTGTGTCAGGTAAGTGACACATAATGGACTACTATGCGATGCATAGTAGTCCATTATGTTTTACCTTTGCAGGGAATGAAAGAGGAAGTAAACTCATCAGGGTTTACTTCCTCTTTAATCTAGGCTTACCTGTAGGTCAAAGTGGTTTGTAAGGTTCCCCACTGACAGCTGAATGTAAAACAAAAAAATTGCCGGCAATAAAAAAAGAAAATGACCCAGGGTTCCACCCCCAATTCGTTCCAGTCCTCTTTGACAAGTTCTTCATTTAAAAAAAAAAAACACAAATATCCCCCTGGTGTAGATCCATCGACGATCACGATGCCTACCGCTATACCAACTAATGCTCCCATCTGCCAGCTCTGCTGTCTGATCGTTCTTAAATACTGTATTGGCGTATAACACGTGCTTGTTCACTCTGAAAGTCGGGTGCAAATAGCGTGTGCGTGTTATTACGTTGATACTTCACTTTTTAGCTGCCTTTGAGGGGACAGGGAGGGGGGTGGGACAAGCACCATCAGATTACATACATTGAGAATAGGGCTGCAACTAACGATTATTTTCATAATCGATTAATCGGCCGATTTTTATTTTTTCGATTAATCGGATAAAAAAAAAATGAAAAAGGGGAGGGAGAAAAAAAAAAAAATATATATTATATATTATATTATATTATATTACCATGGAAGATATAGAACAGAGTACTGGTGAACACTTACCACACACACACCACGTCCTCTTGTCAGCCGGGAACTCCGCCGGCTGTGCCACCTTCCTCACACCTGCTCCGGCCTCGTCATCATCCATGGAACCACACAGGCTAGCTGGGGCTCAGAGACACAGGCTGAACAACACTCTAGGGGTGACGTCAGCGCGCAGCTCGCTGCCGCCGGGTGTACCAAGATGGCCGCCAGCTCCGGAGCTAGGCCGAAGCCGCGGCCTTTCCTAAGGCCGCGGCCCGCTCCTCGGATCGCATGGTGTGGACCAACTAATCGATAATGAAAATCGTTGACAACGATTTTCATTATTATTATCGATAATATCGATTAATCGTTTCAGCCCTAATTGAGAATCTCCTGTTTACGTGGCGGCCTCTGTAACAGGAAGTCCCATCTCCTGAGCTGCCATTGGACCACTGTTCTGTCTGTCATAGAAGTTTCTCACTGTAATGTCGGCACTCGTTCCACACCCCCCGTCCTCTGTCCCCTCTAGGCTTCAGATGGGCATCAATCAGGCTGCCTTGAAGAAAATAGTGAGGCTGCAGATAGGCACTGCCCCTTATTTTGCTTTACATTTCCAAAATTAAAGTGTGTTATTTTTCTGAAACTTCCCTGTTAAAATGAACGTGTGTGGTGTATGCCGATAATAAATACGTTATCTAAGGGTTGGTGGCACCCGGTGATGTCATGAAACCAGCATGCCCCCAGTCAGTGACATCACTAGGGGCGGTGCCACCCGGTGACGTCATTGGTTGGCACTGCGCTTTAGTTATTTGAGAGTTGTCAGGCGGAGGAGCTAGTTGGGTTGTTAATAAATCCACACCAGGGGACTCTACTATTTTAATTTTTTAAAGGGATTTGTCAAAAACTGCCTACTGTCTTGTGTTAAACTACAAATTTTAACCCATACAAGCTTTCACTACTAAATTACTGCGTAACTTCAAAAATAACTTGTTTGTTTTTTGTTTTGTTTTTTTGTGATTGCTGTTGAGTTAAAAAGTTCTTGTATAGTTCTAAAAAAAAAACATGCAAATTGGTTTCAGATCTCACTCTCACTTAGTTTTCAACTACAAATCTTTTTTTTATTTTATTTTTTAATTTTTTTTGCCTTTTTGTTGCTGGTTTGAAAACCAGCAGTGGAGCTCATCTATCTGATTCTGTGGCAATAAATGTTGGCTGCTGCAGAGAACAAAGGAAAAATAACACCTTTTTGGTGTCTAGCTAGTTGTGCAGTAGGGAATTGATAAAAAAAAAAAAAAAAAAATCAAAATCATTGTTTCAAGGTGTTTAATGCATGTGAATAGAATTCTTCAGTTTACGGGTTTCCCCTTGTTTTCTGTTAAGAGATTAATAGTTTTGATCTTTCAAAAAAATTGTAAATTTATTAAATAAGTTATGGTCTTTTTGAGAAGCAAGATAAGATGAGGGTCTGTTGATTACTAAATGTAGGAAGCCTTTTATTTTTATTTGAATGGGGGAGGGGGAAGCAGATAAACTGTAGAACATAACAAACTGAAAAATCTTCTACCATATACACAAAATCTTATTGATGGTATAACTTTAGGTAGGTAGAGATCCTCTATTGTAATAGTCACATTTTTAAAAAAATGTTTTGCTTTATGCTGAGCATATGTATCATGAGTGCAAAACTTTATATTCCTGTTGTATAGATGGTAGTGGCTTTTAACCTCTTCAGCTCTGGAAGGTTTACCCCCCCCCCCTTCATGACCAGGTCACTTTTTGCGATACGGCTCTGCGTTACTGTAACTGACAATTGCACGGTCGTGCAACGCAGTACACAACATTTATATTGTTTTTTCCCCCACAAATGGCTTTCTTTTGTTGATATTTGATCACCTCTGTGGTTATTTTTTGCGCTATAAACAAAAAGACCCACAATTTTGAAAATATTTTTTACTTTCTGCTATAAAACATATCCAATAAAAACAAAAATAACAAATCATATTTTATTTATTTCTCTCCCCATCTTCACTAAACACCCCCCCCCCCCCGCGCTCAGCTAAGCCGCAGCTACAATGGAGAGGAAGTGCCGAACAGCTGCTTTTTTTTCTTCGCACAGAGAACGGAGCTGGAATTTTCACCAGATTGGTGTGAATCCAGCCTTAAAACCTTTCTCTTTAATACAAGCATGTAAAATGCCGCTTTGGAACCCAATAGCCATGATCTGGTGCTCCAAATACTGGATGTGACATCGCCTGAAGTTCCCGCCTGCCTTATGCATTTCTCACCGCCCAGGAAGTGTCATCAAAGGCTAGGGTTTCTGGTGGTGGGTTCGCTAATTATACTGTTAACTCCTCCTACTACACCCCAACCTTTTTATTTTCAGTACTATTGTAGTTTTATTCCCTGTGCTGGATATTCACCTTCATTTTCAATAATGAGCTCACAGAGGGCTGAAGTTTGTAGTGTCATGGCTGATGTGCTCCTAGTTTCCTTCAGTTAACAATTCCCTAATTTCCAAAGAAACAAGATGACTTCCTGTTCCGGGTCACATCATCCAATGCATGCGATTTATGTATTTTGTCACATTTAAAAAATATAAACTTTACTTTTGTTTGTGAATGTTTCCATTACTTTGTAACAATCATAATTTTAATGCCATTTTAATTGAACATTGCTCAAAGTGCGTTTTTTAATTTTTGTTGCATTTTTGCCTAAGAATTGCATTTAAAAACCTTTACTTTTTGTTAGACCATTTTAAGAAGGCCTTGTTTGTTGTTCAAAATGCAATAAATGCATTACTTTGTCTTTTAAAGTGATATTAAAGTCCCTCCCTCTCTCCTAATTGGCTCACTGACTTTGACAGCAGCAGTAGCTAATGGACAGCGGAGACTCTCATGTAACATCATTGGATAGAGATGGGGCCGCATACAAGGTTTTTGGATGCTGTACACAAGGTTTTTGCTTTTTAAAGTGGTTGTAAACCCTTACAAACCACTTTGACCTACAGGTAAGCCTAGATTAAGACCCCTTTCACACCACACTGCCCATAGTGTGGGCAGTAAAACGCGCTATTTTTAGCGGAGTTACCGCCGGATTTGCGTCACATTTCGGCCGCTATCGGGACGCTTTTACCCTGCTAGCGGCTGAGAAAGGGTTAAAACTGCCTGCAATTCGCCGCTATAGCGGCATTTTGCCGGCGGTATTACAGCGCTGCTCCATTGATTCCGCCTGCAAAATGCCCTGGTGTGAAAGGGGTCTAAGGCTTACCTGTAGGTCCAAGAAATATCTCATAAACCTACACGGTTTAGGAGATATTTGCCAAGACAGGCACCGTTGTCTACAGCGCATGCGCCGTAAACAGCGTCGCGCGGGCACACTGAGTGCGCCGATGTTAAGGTGATATGCTGCGAGTGGCGGCTCTCGTGCGCATGCGTGGGAGTGACGTCATCGTGGCTCAGTTGAATGACAGCGCCGGAACAGCGAGACCCACCAAGAAAATGGAGGCGCCATACAGTGGTGACTTCGCTGGCTCCTGTGTCAGGTAAGTGACACATAATGGTCTACTATGCGATGCATAATAGTCCATTATGCTTTACCTTTGCGGGGAATCAAAGAGCAAGTAAACCCATTAGGGTTTACTTCCTCTTTAATACATGCATTAAAGTGGAGGACACTTCAAAAAAAAATTGCCTAAGAATCCTAAAAAAATTGAAGGGGGGGAAAAAAAACAAAAAAAACTTTTTTTTTAACTTGCCAGAAATGCTTGTTGCTAGGCAGATCGTCCTAATCTGCCTCTTCCTATTCCGCAGTGATGTTCGGTCTTCTGCTCCTCATGTCGTCTTCTAGTGAATTGGGCGCGGTGTGTCCCAGGAGACAGCGCGCCCCATTCACAAAGTGCTGAGCTACTCGAGCATGCGCAGTAGGAAATGGACAGTGAAGCCGCAAGGCTCTACTGCCTGTTTCCCTTAGCTGGAATGGCGGCGCCAGGACCCGAGGATAGGTCGGCCTCGGGCTGTCAACATCGCGGGCACCCAGGATAGGTAAGTGTGCTTATTAAAAGTCAGCAGCTACAGTGTTTGTAGCTCCTGACTTTAAATTTTATTTTTATCCTGGCTGGCTCTACCCTTTTAAGATCAAAAACCTTCTGCCCTTTTGCCACTTTAGAACCACTTTAAAGTGGAGTTTCGGCCACAAATTTTTAATTTTTTTTTTTTTTTTTTTTTTTGGGATCCCCGTCACACTGTAGTAATGGCACACCAAGTATATCTATATTTGCTAGTTGCTATGAATATAAATATATATATATATATATATATATATATATATATATATATATATATATATATATATATATATATATATATATATATATATATATATATATATATATATATATATATATATTTTTTTTTTTTTTTTTTTTTTTTCTACAGCCTCATACACACAATCGGACTTTGTACAAACTTTCCCGTGGATTTTTGTACAAAGGGCGTCAAACTTGTATTGCATACACACGGCAGAACTTTTTCAGCCAACTTTCACCAAATCATGGGGTTTTTCTGCTCTTTACTGCCACCTTTGGTCAACTTCTGTATTGTCTGATCTTTTGCTTGGTTTTGAGCATGCGTGTTTGTACTTTGTACAAAAGTCCGATAGTTTTCTGTACACACGATCAGACTTTGCTCCATTGGACTTTTGTTGCCAGAAAGCTTGTCCGTTTGCACAGCCAACAAGTCCGATGATAACCGAAAAAAGTTTGTCCGATGGAGCGTACACACGGTCGGATGTTGCCTTTAAAACGGGTAATTTGCATGTTTGTTGTCAAAGTCTGATCATGTGTATGGGCCTTACTAACGATTTTGAAAATTGTCCTCTGGCCCTTGCCATGAGTGTGTGGATATGAAGCCCAATCGCAACCTCTTCCTGGTTAAACGATCGAGTGGTGCATGCTGGGTAACCAGCATGCACCTCTCGATCTCGTGCATGCGTGATTCTCTGGAGGTCGTAGCACTGATTGATTGTTTTGGCAAGTTGCCATAACAGGCGATGGAGGAAGGTCCCGCCCCACACTCCTGCCCACTGACTCCTGGGAAAGGACTCACATTTTCCAGGAGCACAGGTGAGGTAGGAAGTGATGTGGGGAGTTGGAAGTGGCAGGTTAGGAGCCACAACCTAGCAACAGGGCACTTCTGGTAAGTATTAAATGTTTTCTATCCAAATGTTTTCTTAATAGAGGGCTTAGAAAATGTAACATTTTTCAAGGTAGAACTTGAACGCTTAAGTAATGAGTTATTGCCAAATAGACAGGACCATAGCAGAAATTGGAAAACTGCTGTGGTCCATAGGGTGTGCACTGGTGTGAGATGGGGAAATTGGTTAATCGGTTTTAGATTATCAGTTCACCAGCACATACACGTGTTTTGGCTGTACAAAATGTAGTTTTCCTTTTTTAATGTGGTTCTAAAGTTACAAGGGTTTTTAACTTTATGTATGAAGGTAAAACCCTTCTGTGTGCCCCCCAACCTGCCTATTACCCCTAAACCTGATCTCGATTCAGCAATGTGCTCGAGAGCTTCTCCCCTGTGGGAGCCTGCTGTTGTCAATCACCATCATTGAGGAGAGGGTGGGACAGAACCAGCTTGGAAGTAATAGTATTCCTATGTATATTGTGACTGTTTTTGCTTTTAGATTCTGTAATTACATAAAATACAGCTTTTTTTTTTTTTTTTTCCATGGCAGAATATCACTTCCTGTACCAAAGAAATGGTGATGGAGAAGCCAAGTCCCCTGCTTGTAGGGCGGGAGTTCGTCAGGCAGTACTATACTCTGTTGAATAAAGCTCCAGACTTTTTGCACAGGTAAATCTTACTGTTTTTATGTGCTTGAAAGTAGTGATTTCTTAAATAGCTAAGTTCAACAAGGTCCTGCTTCTCTATTATGGGCTGTAACCTCTCAACTAGGGATGGGCTTTGTTTGGGTTGAACATTGGCTGTTCGCTGACTAGCACACAATTTGGGGCGTTCACGGCAAATTCAAAAGCCGTGGAACACCCTTTAAAAGTCTATGGGAGAAATCAAAAACTATAATTTTAAATGTTAATATGCAGTTTATCGTCATGAAAAGTGTTCGGGGACCTGGGTCCTGCCCCAGGGGACATGTATCGATGCAAAAAAGTTTTAAAAACTGCAGTTTTTTTCTGGAACATCGTTTTTAATTATGCTTAAAGCAGGGCTCGAAAAAATCCCAGGCGCCAGGTTGCTGTTGCGGCTAGAAATTGTGCCCTGGCGCCTGGGTTTTTGTCACTGACAGGTGCTTCTGCTACAGGGCTGGCTGTGGGGTCTTAGCCGGGAAAGTGGAGGCCCTCCAGACACAGCACTGTATGGTAGTCGGGATGGGGCAGGAAGAGAGCGGGTCAGCAGCCGCTGACATCCTCCTCCCTTCTCAACACACTGTTGGCAGAGCAGCGCTGTGTGAAACTGTATGTAGAGAGGAGCTGTCAAAATTGAGGCTAGATGTCGGGGTGGGTGGGACCCAGCTATCCAACACCAGCAGATAGGATCTGGGCAGGCCGATGTGTGTGGCCCCACCCCTTTCTTAAGCAGCCCAATCATTGGCTGGATAGCTGCTGGGTCCCGCCCTGACATGACACTGAATTTGTCAGCCCCTCTCTCTCCATACAGTTTCACACGCTGCAGCACTGCAGAGAGCTGCAGAGAGCATTCAGTTTCACCGTTACACTATCTGCTGTGCCACCTGCCAGTGCCTCTTGCCAATCGGTGCTAACCTGTGCCAAGCATTGCCACCTGCCAGTGCCCATCAGTTCCAAACTCAATGCCGCCCCATCAATGACCATTAGTGAATGAGAAAAAAAAACTTATTTGCAAAATCTTTTATATATATTAGTATGCCTTTTAAAAAAAAAATAGGAAAGATGTGAAAGGAAAACGGAAAGGAGAGTATACATATTTCCTGTGGCATCTTCAAGGCATCATACATCTATGGGTTGTGGCACCGCCTCTGCAACCTTATAGTACCGCATAGCTATTAACCACTTCAGCACCAGAAGGATTTACCCTCCTTCCTGACCAGAGCACTTTTTACAATTTGGCACGGCGTCACTTTAACTGCTAATTGCGCGGTCATGCAATGCTGTACCCAAACAAAATTTGCTTCCCCCCCCCAAGCTATTTGCTGAGAGGCATGGTGAGTTTTTTGCAGCTCCTATTTGTTTTTGAAAACGAAGAAAGACAAGAGAAATGTATTTTCTTTTTTAAATTTTCAGAGCTTTGCCAAAAAGTGAGGTCTGCCAAATATACTCACCGTATCTCACGCAAATAACTTTGTCTAGAGTGGGGTCGTTTGGGGGGGGGGGGGGGGTTGTGCCATCTGGGCCTTCCATGGCCTCCGAAACCGTGATAGGTAGTGAGGAGTGAAATAAAAAATTTACACCCTTAGAAAGCTTGGAGGCGGTGCTTGGTTTTTGGGGTCCCGTACTTGGCTAGGCTCCCAAAGTCTCACACGTGGTATCCCTGTACTCAGGAGAAGCAACGGAATGTATTTTGGGGTGTCATTTCACGTATGCCCATGGCATGTTTGAGCAATATATCATTTAGTGACAAAAAAAAATTGTCTTTTTCCCGCAACTTGTCACAATATAAAATATTCCATGGACTTGACATGCCTCTCAGCAAATGGCTTGGGGTGTCTACTTTCCAAAATTGGGTCATTTGGGGGGGTTTGAACTGTCCTGGCATTTTATGTACAGTGTTTAGAAGCTTATGTCGCACATCATCCGCTCTTTTAACCACTTGAAGACAAAGCCCTTTCGGCGGCGAGTCTATTAGACCCTAGATCTCTCCTCTGCCCTCAAAGCATCTGACCACACCAAGATTGGTGTGAATCGATTTCTTGTTTACATACGGTGAAATCTAAATCCTAAAATGTTCCTAGCTTCTGGTTTCTTAGGCCATAGAGATGATTGGAGCTGATCTGATCAGCTCTATGGTCATCTGGCTGAATCACCGGCTGCTTTCTCAGGTTCCCTGTTGGGACAAGCAAGCCAGAGAAAACCGTGGAAGATGGAGGTGGGGGGGGGGGGGGGCGGACATTACCTTCCACTGCTTATAAAAGCAGGCTAGAGGCTAATAAGCTGCTGGATTGCTGTTACATGAAAGCTGACCGCAGGCTGAAAATGATACCAAGCTGATACCTAAACCTGCAGGCATTATTCTGGTATAACCACTCAAAGTCCAGCAACATGTTGGCCATATATTGTAATCTTTTTTTTCATGCAGTCTGTGGACTGCATGAAAAAGAGATTGATCGGTGGGTATGCCCACCATTAGAATACCTATCTTCGTCCACCTACTTCTAATGATGGGCAGACATGCACCGTATTTATATGCCGAAGCATGGGGGCATCCTCTTGCAAGAGGTAGAAGCCAATGGCTCCTCTGCCCTTGCTGCTCCCATGCTTAGGCATATATGCTCCTTTTTTTTTTTTTTATTTTTTTTTTTTCTGTGATGGTGAAATCAATTTACGCTGGTCACCTGCCGGGTGATCAGGGAGTTAAACCTTTATTGGGTAATAAACGGCGGGTGCCCTGAAACTATAAAAAAACAAACTGACCAGCGTCACCCGTAACGGTTATATGGTGATCACTGGTGAAAGGGTTAACTAGGGGGCAATCGGGGGGGTGGGGGGGTTTAAAACCTTTATTGGGTAATATATGGGGGTCCCTGAAGCTATAAAAAGATGCAGCGAACCTAAATGCCTACCTGCCTAACTAGCGTCACCTGTGACACTAATACAGCAATCAGAAAAATTGCTTAGTGACACTGGCGAGGGGGGGCGGGGGGGGGAGGAGGGGGAGTGATCACGGGATTAAACCTTTATTGGGGGTGGTCCCTAGACCTAAAGGGGGGCTAAATCTAGCTGCCCTAACGGTTATTAGTCACAATGTACCAATACAGTAAAAAACTGCTATTGGGGACACTGTGACAGGTTGATTGGGATTGTGAAATGTGTGCCTAGAGTGTTCTACTGTAAGTGTAGTGTTGTGCAACTCACTTTGGATGTCTTCTCTCCACGGGAGCCGGAACAAAAAGGCTCCACGAGGAGAGATTACATCACGTCCTCTGCTGCTGTTTACATTGCAGCAGCAGAGGAAGGGTTTCATTGGCCAGGAGCGATCGAGGGGGTGGCCTCACCCTCAGCACGGGTCACTCCCGGAACTATGCCGACCGTCTCGGGCACCGGGGGGCGTGATGTACTGGTACGTTACTTTGCCTGCTACTGCCATTCTGCTGACGTATATCGTTGTGAGGCGGTCGGCAAGTGGTTAATCCATCCATTTTTTATTTTTTTATTATTGTTGTGGAAGATGGGTTTCCTGTTTTAGGTAGGTGGGAAGGTTTGTGGAAATTTTAGTTACCAGGTAATGAACGCTTCTTCTATTTGCTCGTCTGGCCCTAGATTTGCATGCATCAGATCCATGCCCAGCAAATACTGGTATGTGTACTGAACCATTAGCAGTAGACAAATGTGTTTTAACTTATTATTATTTTTGTATATTATTATTTTTTTTTTTTTTAAGGTTTTATGGAAGAAATTCTTCATATGTGCATGGAGGATTGGATGCCAGTGGGAAGCCCCAAGAAGCTGTGTATGGACAAGCGGTGTGTCTCAGAAATACTGCATGTTCTTCCTTCTGTCATTTTGCTTTGTTAATGGTTTTCCTGTAGGTTTCATAATCTCGAATTTTCTAAACTCATCTGTCTACACCAGCCTTTCTCAACCTTTTCAACACAGAGGAACCCTTGAAATAGTTCACCGATCTTGAGGAACCCCTGCTAAAAATTAGAAATTTTAGATCTCATGATACATTAGTGTGATGGTCAGTGAGAGGAGTGGTCATTGGGAAGAATTGCCTCCTTACAGATAGCTAAAAGATCAATGGTGTCAGTGGGAACTTATCTGAGAGACAGAAATTGCCCAATGCTGAAGGAACCCCTAGCAACCTCTGGAGGAACCCTGGTTGAGAATCAATGGTCTACACGGATCACTAAGGTGATTCTGTGGAAAAAAAGTTACACATTCAAGGCAGCCTGGAAGAAATCCTTTAAAGGGTAACTCCACTTTCTAGGGGTGCAACTGGCCGTCACCGATCCGTGATCCGAACGGGTCACCCTGTTCGGATCAGCACACGCCTCGGCCTTAGCAAAGGCCGCGGCTTCGGCCTTGCTCTGGAGCAGTGGCCATCTTTGTACACCAGGCGGCCGTTTACAATGTAATCGCTCTATCAAATGACTAAGCGATCACTTTTGTACTGATCTGTACAGTGGAGGGGAGAGATCGGATGGCAGCAGCACTGTGGGCTGGATCTGTAGTGCCCACAGTGCTGCTCTGTGACAATTGCAGTCACGCTGATCTGAAAAATGATCCTATTCTTTTTTTTTTTTATTTAATTTTTTTATTCTTTTTCATTTTCATCTTTCTACATGTCACATTTATAAAAACTTTACATACAATTTTTATTAAGGGTTTTTTATTTTTTTATTTTTTTACACATTATCATCAAATTATCCTATTCTTGACACTGATCCGAGGAACGATCCAATCTGTGAGTTTTTGATCCGTTGCACCCCTATCACTTTCGTGTGGGGGGGGGGGTAGAGAGAGAGAGAGAGAGGAAAAAAAGTTGAAGCAAATACAATGTTGACACAAGTCATATTACAAATGACGGTCATTAAAAATTGCCTTTAATCTGCAGTGTGGTCTGTAATATGCACTGCAATATGGCTACTTAGAGGTATTCTGTGCACAGAATGCCCCCCAGATGCAATTTACTGCTTGTGTGATTGGCTTGCTGATTTTCCCAGAAGTCTGCACTAATATAAGTCAGATTTCAGGCATCCCCTGCACCAAAAAGTCATTTTTGGTGATATTCTCCTAATAGAAAATCACGTCAAGGGGTACAGATGCTGCAATTTTCCTCATTAGAGCTTTGCAGGTGACGCAGCTGATTGATCATTTTGAAACCCCTCCTATTAGACTCACACAGAGCATGGGCACATACAAACACACAGGGATGTCTTCAGAATAACAAGGTAGGAATCTGCAACAAACTTTGGTAAAAATCTTGTAATGTACATAGATCGCCCAGAGGGGAATGCTGTGTGTGTTTTTTTTTTTTTTTTTTGTCTCAGAAAAAGTGGTTACTCTTTAAGGCCGTTTCACACCAGCGGATTGATCAGGTCCGCCTGTCTGTTTTTTGTTGCTGACCTGATGGGATCACCCATTGTTGTCTAAAAAGGAGGCAGATGTAAATGGATGTCTGTTTACACCCACTTGCATCTGGCCTGCCAAAAACAGACAGATGGGGAGATGCTCCCCATCGGTCTTGCGGATCGGATGATGACAGCCAGTCTGTTTCCATATGTCTGCCCCATAGCCAACAGTGGGTTGTGTCCATGTCTGCTCTGCATAGCGGAGAAGACATGGGCCTGTCTGTCATCTGCCTGCTCAGCGGCATGAGCAGGCAGACCCATTTGACTGAGTCAGCCCCATGTGAAAGGGGCCCAACACCTCAAGTCGCAAAAGTGTTCTTTGTTGCAACCCATTGTAGGTTTGCCAAAGATGTTAGACTTTGTTTCACAGACTTGTGAACTAAACAAAAAGATTGTTCCATAAACAGTAATGATTACAAAATGTAACTTTGTTTTGTGTAGGATGGGAGAATGAACACTGGCTGAAAAATTCCAGTTTCATTAATGGACTTTGTGTCCGAAGGCAGCATAAGTTTGATATATATATATATATATATATATAATATATACCCCCCACCCTCGAAGCAGATTTAACTTAAATTCAAAAAATGCAGCTTGGTCTGCAATACTCAAATGTGTTGGTTTTTTAAAGCTATCCCCACAGTACTTCTGTTCTATAACAAGATGTTCTCAGTCTTCTGGGTTAAATGAAACCCAGCGTGATTGAACCAGGAAGCCTGAGGGCATACTATAAATTGACATCAAGGCTCTACCCCTTAAGAGTGGATAACTGCAGCTTTAATTTATAGTGTACTTAAGGAGAAATATTTCACCTTTCTTTAAAGAAAAAAATAAAATAAAAAATTCCCATCAAGATCTCCCTTTGACTCTAAATTGTTTTCTTAAATTCAGGAAATTCACAAGAAGGTGATGTCCCTTCAGTTTAGTGAATGTCGCACAAAGATTCGACACGTCGATGCACATGCTACACTAAGTGATGGAGTTGTTGTCCAGGTCATGGGTGAACTTTCTAATAATGGCCAACCAATGAGAAAGTTCATGCAAACCTTTGTGCTTGCCCCAGAGGTAAGTAGTTTGCCAATGTTCTATATTGTTTTTTTCCAGTGTTTTTATATTGTTTTACAATCTATCTCTGAGATTGGGAAAGCTTTAACACATATATTTAAATAAAATATCTAGAACATTCTATACAGCATATAGACTGACTTTCTCAAGATTATGTACTAAAATGGTATAATGTAAATGGAGTATGTGGCGAGTAAGGAATTATTACAAAAGATTTATGGATAGACTGACTTCTAGACAATACCAAATATTAGAACATTAGAAAGTATAAACAATCCAAATAACCATCACTAGCATTGGCCATTATAGCAGATTTTCACCCCCCCCCCAAAAAAAAACATTGTTTTTATTTTGCCTCCCCACGACTGAATTGCATGGAAGCACTTCAGCCTTTCTGACCTAGGCAAGAATTGCATTGCCGCCAAATGTGTGCTGAAGGGCTCTTCCCAGCCTTCAGTACCTGTTAGCTTTGGCACATCTGTGGGTGCACCATTAATAATCACGACGCAGTTAGGAGGGTACAGGTTTGTGTTTGGGCTGCACACACATGCCAGTTCTTTGACGTGTACACAGACTGAGTACAATTTTGTACAATATTAAATCTCATGATGTTCACACAACCCGCAACAGGGCTCTGGCAAGTCCTGAAGGGCGGACAGAGAACTTCAGCACATTTGCGCATGCATCAAACTATCCGGGTTAGTGACACCAGTAGGGCAGGTGAGGTGGGCCACAGCAAGAGGACTCAAGTTTCTCTTAATATATTATAAGGATAAGATCAGGATAGTCCAGGGAACTGTAATATTACAAAAACCTTTTTCTCTATCATTAATTGATGGACACAGCAGCTCTTCTTTACCTTAGGGTTATATCACCCCTTTAGGAGAGGACTAGGCAGAAAGTGTTAAAAACAGAAACACTTGCACAGTACCGCCCAGGTACTGCATCCAGCAGCTCAGTTTTTTTATTTTTCTACCTAGTGTAGAAGGACCTGGTTCCCGATGGGACCATTGGTCCTGGGAATTTTTTATTTTTTATGCATTTTTGATTCCTGTGATCTACAATCAACAGCTGGTCTGGATGACAGGCTTGATAATATAGATCCTTGTAGTCTCCCCAGCCTGGCCATCAAGCGTGAGCAGGCCCTAGCTACGCGCTTGGTCAGCCACGACATGTCACATCTAATCCGGGGGTGACCGGTGAGATGTATGCTCCGGGGCATCCGGCTACAGCTGTCTGTGTCAGTGTGCCGTGGCCGACAGCTACCCCATACTGCTTGGGTGATGGGTCTGTCTGTGGAATGCGTCCAGCAGTCCCTGCAAGAGGGCCAAGTATGGTTCTACCTTTTTTGGCAGTTGGGCATTCCCTGGGAGGACGACTAGGGGGGTCTCTCGCACTTTTTTCTTCTCCCTGTCTCTACCCTCCTCCCCATGCTATGGGCCGTTGTTTGGGCACATGGGGGTGCGGTGCATGTACCTGTGGAGCACTCTCTGGGTCCTGTCAGGTGGCTACGCTGGGTGTTGGGGGTCCGCCAGTCCTCTTCCCTGTTTTCTGGACCATGGTGGGGTGTTCGTGCTGTGTGGACATGTGGGGAGGCTGCCGCACGCTCCATGGCCATTTTCTTGTGGCCGCAGCCTTTTTTATTTATTTTTTTTTTTTTTCTTTTTTTTTTTTTTTTTTTTTTGTAGCCACAGCCAGTTTTTTTGCTTTTCAGCCATTTTCTAGCAGTTCAGCCATTTTCTTGGCGCCCTCAGACGTTTTTGCAGAGGCGGCTGTTTTCTAGCAGCCTCTGGTAGTTTTGCTTCCAGCGCAGTACCTGGGTCAGGGTGGTGAGTCCTGCTGGGGGCCCCTCAGTCTGTGGCAGCTAGGGGGGTGGACTTTTTGTGTGACTTGCCTTTTGGTCCCTAAGTGGTGGCAGGCGAGTGTGGGTCAGCATGGCGTCAGAAGCTGGCGCTTCTTCCCCAGACATCCCTGTTATTGCAACTGGTTCCCCTGCAGCTATGGTGCCTATGGATGTTCTGTCGGTGGTCCTGGAGGCCTTTGTTGCCAGGGTGGGTGTGGGTGCAAGGTGGGGTAATCTCCCAACCCCCCCCCCCCCCCCCACCGTCTTCTGGGGAAAGCTCTGTTTCAGACTGTCACAGGCGGCCTCTGTTCTGATGTTTCCAAGGATGCAGACTGGATGACATTGATAATGTTTCTGGGGATAGAATTGCATTGCTCCCACAGTCCTGAAAAGGGAAGGAGCTACGCGTAGGCAAGGGCCCTCCTTTTCCTCTTAGTCGGTGTCGGTCGGTGAATATAAGAGAAAATTAGGATTTTTTGTACTCGCCGTAAAATACTTTTCTCTGTAATTCACCGACCGACACAGCACCCACCCCTCCTTTTTTCTCTTTACGTTATACTGCTTGTTGATGTACTGATGACTGCATGGCAGTGTGGAGGGTTGTTGCCCAAGGGACCGCCCCCTGGGTGGAACTAAGAGTTCTGAGTGTTGTATTACAACTAATGCCTAGTATCTCCTAGTAATAGGGCAGAACAACCCAATGGTTATGAGTGAAGCTGTGTCGGTCGGTAAATTACAGAGAAAAGGATTTTATGGTGAGTACAAAAAATCCTGTTTTTCTTTTCATACATCAGGGGACATGGAGCCATAGTAGTTACTATGTGGCTTAATAGGCCACCAATAGGTGATGGACACTGGCACGCCCTAAGACCAGAAGTGCACTCCCTATATAACCCCTCCCACTACTGGGAGTCCTCAGTTTTTTTTTGCCAGTGTCTAAGGTGTTGGTCACGTGTAAAGATGTGCTGAGCTCCACTGGAAGCAATCCTTGCTGGGGCTAGCCATGCAGACGGATCCATCCAGAGTGTCTTTTAATTGGCCTAAGGAATGGTACCCGGGCCTCGTTTCTGAAGAAACCAAGTTTTTGCTTGCGAATGCTTCTCTTTTTAGAGAGCTGGACCCTGGGATCCAGTACTTTTTGGTAGTAAGGCCATAAAATTTTTACTGGCAGGGTGCTGTTGCAGGTCCAGGATTGCGGGCAACCTCTAGATTCCCCTGTTCCTGAAGGTTTCGGAGTCCACCGTGAAGGTTAAAGATTGGATCTATCTCAGATAACCCTGCGGCGGGAAGGTAAGTGGAGATTTCTAAGAAATATTTTTGGATTTTCTTAGGAATTTCTCCTTTTAGGTTTATAGTGTGTCATGCCTATGTATCTCCACTGGGGGCTGTATTGAGCACTCACCGCCCTATGCTGGAAACAGCGTGGTCAGGAGCCATTTCCTCCTTCTCCTCTGGCCAAAGCAGTCAGATCCTCTGGTAAGAAAGGGGGGGGGACGGGACTGGTCTCTCCTCCTGCGCCCCCCCCCCAATGTTGAAATTAACCAACCCCTTCGGGGGAATTGGTTCAGTTGGGCACTGAACCTACAGAAGTCGGTGTTGGTGCCGACTCAAAGCCTGGAGTGCATGGGCCTGCTTCTGGACTCCTCGGAGGGGAGAGTCTTTCTGCCTTTGGACAAGCTGCAGACTCTTCAAGCTGCGTTGAAGTTGGTGGTGTCCCGCAGGTGGTCATCGCTGCTTTTTTGCATGCAAGTCTTGGGTCTCATGGTAGCCACTTTCGAGGTGGTACTGTATGCTCAATTCCACACTTGAGTCTTACAAAAAAGGAGATCCTGTCAAAATGGGACAAATCTCCGTTGTCCCAGGATTGTCAAATTCGAGTTAGAAGGCTAGTCGGGACTCCCTGCACTGGTGGCTGAGGTCGCTGGCTCTAAAGACCGGGAAGTTGTTCCTTCCTCTTTATTGGATGGTGATCAAAAACGGACGCCAGCCTGACCGGTTGTGGGGGGGGGAGTTTGGTGCGTACAGTCAGCCCAGGGTTACTGTACCCTGGAAAAATCCCGCCTGCTGATCAACATGCTGGAACTTTGGCCAATCAGGCGGTGTCTCTCCACATGGTCGCAGAGGCTACAGGGGCATCCGGTCAGGATCCAGTCAGACAATGCTACGGTGGTATCGTATGTCAACCATCAAGGAGCTCGGCTGCAGCACTGGAGGTCGCTCACATCCTGCAGTGGGCAAAGCAGCATGTGCCGGCTCTGTCGGCAGTGTACATTTCAGGTGTAGAAAACTGGCAAGCGGACTACCTAAGTCGTCAGATGCTGGTCCAAGGGGAATAGTCAATACATCCGGATGTATTTCGGCTCCTTTGCCTAAGGTGGGGCACGCCAGATGTGTATCTTCTGGCTTCCCTACTCAATCGGAAAGGTACAGAGGTTTGTGGCCAGGTCAAAGGATCCCTGGGCGGATGTGGCAGACGATTGGTGGCTGTATGGGGCAATTATTGGCTGATTTATACCTCCCCAATCAAACTTGTGCCACGACTGCTTTGCAGAGTGGAGGCTGAGTGGATTCCGGTAATTGTTTGCCCCAGACTGGCCTCGGCAACCGTGGTATGCCGACGTAGTATGAATAGTGGCGAATAGTTCCTTGGCATTCTGCCAATGCGAGTTGACCTTCATTCGCAAGGTCCAATACTTCATCCTGCTTTACCATCGCTGGCTTTAACGGCATGGCTGTTGAAAGCCAGGTGCTAAGGAGCCGAGGTCTGTCAGGTTTGTTAATATCCACTATGTTGAGGGCACGGAAGTCATCTTCTCAGAAGACATATCATCGTACCTGGAAGGCCTACATCTCCATGTGTGAGGAGATGGGGGTGACATCCGCGCACATGCTCCATTTCCAGGATCCTACTGGATTTTACAGCGAGGCGTGGATCAGAAACTCGCCCTAAGCACCATCAAAGGGCAGATATCGTCTTTGGCTGTTTTTTATTTCAAATTTTTTTTTTTTTTTAATTTTTTTTTCAGCGTTTGCGACTCATTCATTGAGTACGTTTGTTCAGGGGGTTCTACATGTGGCCCCTCCGGTTCGACCACCGCTACCTCCGTGGGATTTGAATCTGGTGCTCTCGGCGCTTCAGAAACGGCAGTTTGAAAACAGGGCGATTCTCTTATTGACACTCTCTCAGAAAGTAGTCCTTTCTAGTGGCCATTACATCTGCCACTTGGTCCTCCACAAGGATAAGGCGGTGCTGCATCTGCAGCCTTAGTTTCTTCCAAAGGTGGTTTCAGCCTTTCATCTAAATGAGGACGTTGTGCTTCCATCCTTATGTCCTTGGCCGTCACACCCCAAAGAGGTGGCTTTGTATTCCTTGGACATGGTCCAGTCTCTGTGGGTGTATCTGTCGGCTACGGCTCATTTTCGGAGGTCTGACTCGCTGTTAGTATCGGTGGCTGGTCCGAAGAAGGGACTGGCAGTCTCACCGGCCACCATCTCTCGGTGGATCAGACAGATTGTAGTTCATGCTTACGACAGGAAAGGGGGGCGCCCGCCCCCTTATGGCACGGCACATGCTACCAGGGCAATTGTTGCCTCTTGTGCTTTCCGACATCAAGTGTCTGTAAGGCAGCGACCTGCTCGTCCGTTCACTTTCACAAAATTTTACAAGGTTTATGTGAGCATATCTTTTGGATGCCTGCTTCAGCCGCAAGGTTTTTCAGGCGGCTGTGTAGTTTGCAACTCCTCCGTTGAGGACCTCTGGTTGTTATGGGTGGAGTGGTTTGCTGTTCCCACCCCTCGTTTCTTTGACACTACTTGGGGACGTTGCAAAAGTCAAGAGATGCTGTGTCTGTCAATGAACGAAAAGAAAATAGGATTTTTGTACTCGCTGTAAAGTTCCTTGAACACAGCATCCACCCCTCCTATTTATGTTTGTACTGCTTTTGACAAACTGAGCTGCTGGATGCAGTGTGATGGGGTTATAGCCAGTAGGACCACCCCCTGGGTGGTACTGTGCAAGTGTTGCTGTTTTTAACACTTTCTGCTTAGTCTTCTCCTAAAGGGGCGATATAACCCTAAGGTCAAGAAGAGATGCTGTGTCTGTCACTCTTTCTGAGTACAAAAAACGTAATTTTTATTTGACTTTTTTTCTCCTCGCAAGGGACACCAAAGCCGCCTCCTCTGTGCCCACCAATACCGCTTGCTAGTGCCTACAGTGCCACGAATACATGTCAGTAATCGGTGCCACCTAATTTTATTAACAATCTAAAACTTTTTTATAAAAAAAAAAAAAAAACCCCAGAGGTGATCAAATACCACCAAAAGAAAGCTCTATTGTGTACCGTGTTGTATGACTGCGCAATTTCCGTTCAAGGAGTGACACCGCAAAAAGCTGAAAATTGGTCTGGGGGGGGGGGTAGGTGCCCAATAAACAAGTGGTTAAAATTGATAAGGTCCAGTATTGGGTCATGGTGTCTGCTTTGTGGGTCGGATAGGAAGGTAGTCTAGAACCTGCTGAAGATAATTGAGATGGAATTGTGTTCATGTATATGTATGTTTTTATGAGAGTATGTAAAAATGCATGCATTATTGAAAAATGTCTTTGTTACAGGGATCTGTCCCAAACAAATTTTATGTTCATAATGACATCTTTCGTTATGAGGATGAGGTTTTTGGGGATTCGGAAGCAGAGCTGGATGAAGGCAAGTGTCTCCTAAGACTTGAATTGTATATATAATAGCTTTGCACAGTGTACCTGACATAAGGCCTCATGCACACTGGGAGTTTAAATATCTGTTAGACACCTTTCTTCCTGACAGCACGGTTTAGCAGAAAAAAAAAAACACTTGATGCTTGTAAACAGGTTTGAGTGCATCAAGCGCATGGGCATTAATTCAATTGGCCAGAATAACTTATTCTGGCCATTGAAAAGAATTAACGCTTAAGCGATCGATGCGCCTAGCCTTAACATATGTCAAATGTTTTTCTGCCAAAATGCTGCTCCTGGACATGTTGACGGTGGACATTTTTATGCATTTGAATGCCTGTGTGGATAGGCCAACATGCAGCAGCATTAAGAGGCAGAAAAAAAGTCAGATGCCCTTAACAGCTGCAGTAAAAACATCCAGTGTACACTAAGCCTTACTGTGTACTTTGAGATATTGAAAATATAATTTTAATCGCCAGATTCTGAGGAAGAAGCAGAAGAAGAGCCAGAAGAAAGGCAGCCATCCCCTGAACCTGTTCAAGAAAACTCCAACAGCTCATATTATGATCCCCATCCAGTGTCGTAAGTTCAACTTGATTTTTTTTATTTTTATTTTTTATTTTTTTATTACTTTGTCTGGTACTTGGTAGGTTTTAATTTTTATTTCAAATATACCTTCTTTTTTAATATTAGTAATGGTGTAGAGGAGTCTTTAGAAGAACCCATTCATGAGCCAGAGCCTGAACAAGAAGTCAAGAGTGAGGAGGTAAAACCTGATCCAGAAGAAAAGCACATAGAGGAACTTGAGGACAAGTCACCCACACCCCCTCCTGCTGACCCCATCCCTCTCCCCCAAGAACCACCCAAGGTACATTCTTTGTGATGTGTGTTCATATATCTATTTCCAGACAAATGCCTATTCTGTGTTTGTTGGAATTTTATCTGAGAAAGATCAGTCTGCCATGTATCTGGTTATTGGTTTGATAAATCGTGTTGCTGATTGTTAATCACTTCCATTTTTAAATGAGCTTTTGGTTTTGAGCACTCTTGCTTTGAGTTGTAGTAAAATAGACCAAAACCACTAATTTGAAGATTTTATTCTACATTATTTTATTTTTGGGTGGAGGTGTAATTCTTTTAAGGAAAAACATCAACAAAGACCATGATTACATGGTGATAATGTTAGAAAATATGAATTTCACAATGGAAGCTTTCTTGGCAAATTAATCTGTTTACATATACAGGAAGTATGTGGGTGTCATACACTAGTGAAATATCAATTGACTTGTTCTATTAGAGTGGTTATCACACAGCTGGCCTCATTTTATTGAAGTTTCTGTTCCTAAAGCAGTTTTAAACCCAAATGTATTGTTTATCAATCCCTTTTAGTATCTGCTTTAGTTTTTTTTCACCTGGTGATCCTTAGTTGGTGTCTTCGCTTCACTGGAGGAGCAAAAGAAATGCCTTTAGGACAGCAGCATTGTCAATTTGGATAGCGGGTGATGTTGGATGCACTAGCAAATTTTAGATTGACTAACAAATTACCGTATATACTCGAGTATAGGCCGACCCGAGTATAAGCCGAGGCCCCCAATTTACCCCCAAAAAACTGGGAAACCTATTGACTCGTGTATAAGCCGAGGGTGAGATATGCCTGTCCATCCCTGTGTGTGTGTGTCCGTCCATCCATCCATCCCTGTGTGTGTGTCCGTCCATCCATCCATCCCTGTGTGTGTGTCCATCCATCCATCCATCCATCCCTGTGTGTGTCCATCCATCCATCCATCCATCCCTGTGTGTGTCCATCCATCCATCCCTGTGTGTGTCCATCCATCCATCCATCCCTGTGTGTGTGTCCATCCATCCATCCATCCCTGTGTGTGTGTGTGTGTGTGTGTGTGTGTGTGTGTGTGTGGCCTTGTGTGTCCAGCCTACCTGTGTCCCGAGCCTCCGTCCGGTCCCGTCCCGTCCCGAGCCTCCGTCCGGTCCCGTCCCGTCCCGAGCCGAGCCTCCGTCCGGTCCCGTCCCGTCCCGAGCCGAGCCTCCGTCCGGTCCCGTCCCGAGCCGAGCCTCCGTCCGGTCCCGTCCCAGGATCACCGCTCTTCGTCGGCGCCCATTCCCCTGTTCAAATGCCGCGCCTCCCTGTCTGTGATAGGCGGAACACAATTTCCCAGCAGCCTGTGTTCCGCCTATCACGGACATCGTCTCATCCTCGTCCGTAGTACGAGGATGAGACGATGTCCGTGATAGGCGGAACACAGGCTGCTGGGAAATTCAGTGTTCCGCCTATCACAGGCGAAGGCGGAGCCGGAGGCGCGGCTTTTGAATTATAGAATGGCCGCTGTCTGTCTGCTCGACACGCTGATCAAGCAGGCAGACAGCGATGACTCGAGTATAAGCCGAGGGGGGCACTTTCAGCCTCAAAAAAGAGGCTGAAAATCTCGGCTTATACTCGAGTATATACGGTAAAGCCAAACTCCTGCTAACGCTTTAACAGCTTCAGCTCTGGCAGGTTTTTAAAGCATCGCACGGCAGTGTGACACCGTACTTAAATGGGTTTTTTTTTTTTTTTTTCACACAAATAGAGCTTTGATTCGGTGGTACTGGATCACCTTTTGCGGTTTATATTTTTTGCGTTCTAAACAATAAATCTGACTACTCTGAAGAAAAACACTTTTTTTTTTTTTTTTATATTTTTTTTTTATTTATTTTTTTCCTTCTGCTATAAAACCTATCCAATACAAAAAGTAAAAATCTAATGCCTGTCAATTTTTAGGCCAATTTGTAGTATGCTACATGTGTTTGGTAAAAACCAAATCCCACTAAGTGTGTATTGATTGCAAAAGTTTTAGCATCTACAAACTAGGATAGATTTATGGACTTTTTTTTTTATTTTATTTTTTATTTTTTTTACTACTAGTAATGGTGGCAAATCTGCCATGAAGTGACACCTTTTTGGACTCCTGACACCAATACCGTGATTAGTGCTAAAAAAAAAGCACTATTGCTGTACAAATGACTGGCATGGAAGGGGTTAACAGGGGCGATCAAAGGGTTAAATGTGTTCCCCGGGAGTGCTTTATAACTGTGTGGAGGATGGTTGCACTGAAGGAAGACCTATTTGTGTTCCTGCTCAGCAGAAACGCAAGATCTTCATCTTCCTTGCTAGCAGGATGGCAATCTGCCTTGTTTACATAGCAGACTCTGCCTCTCTCCAAATTATTGCCGGGTTTCCGGGGGACGTCAAGTCCAGCCGACCTGCTGATTGGCTCTGACTGTGTCCTGCCACATTATTAGCGGCGCTACAGTGGCATGCACGCCCCAGACGTGTACGTGATTATGTGCTTAAGGGCCACCCTGCCACAGTAAATGTACTTGGGGTGGTCCTTAAACCAGGGGTTGACAAATTTGCTTGGAATCTAGGAGCCAGCTTAAAAAGTTAGGAGCCAGGTCCGTGACGGCGATCCGGACCTGTCCCTGGCCTGACATTGAGACGAGTGAGGGGAAGATAGCAGCGCCCCCCCCCCCGTCTCCAAGTCCTTGCCCATAACTCTTAGAGGGACATTTTTTTAATTCTTTTCAAATGACAATTTTTTTTTCAATTGCATTTTAGTGTAAATATGAGATCCGAGGTCTCTCTGACCCCAGATCTCATATTTAAGAGGACCTGTCATGCTTTTTCTATTACAAGGGATTTTTACATTCCTTGTAATAAGAATAAAAGTGACGCAACGTTTTTTTTTTAAAAAGAACAGTGGGAAAAAAAAAAGTTAAAATAAGCAGAAAAAAATAATAATTTTTAAACGCGCCCTGTCCTGCCCGCATATAAAATAGGTGTTCGAACCACACATAGGAGGTAGCGCCGTGATCGGTAGAGTGAGAGCAATAATTCTAGCCCCAGACCTCCTCTGTAACTCAAAACGTGCAACCTGTAGAATTTTTTTTTAAACGTCGCCTATGGAGATTTTAAAGGGTAAAAGTTTGTCGCTATTCCATGAGCGAGTGCAATTTTGAAGCGTGACATGTTGGGTATCAATTTACTCGGCGTAACATTATCTTTCACAATATAAAAAATAATTGGGCTAACTTTACTGTTGTCTTATTTTTTTTATTAACTAAATTATTATTCCCAACAAAAGTGCGCTTGTAAGTCCGCTGCACAAATACGGTGTGACAGACAGTATTGCAACAACCACCATTTTATTCTCTAGGGTGTTAGAATAAAAAATATATATAATGTTTAGGGGGTTCCAAATAAAGGGAAGAGGCAGGTAATATAAAACAGGCAGAGGCATTGCTGGTTTGTCATACCAACGGCGACCACAAGAGGGCGCCAGACGCGATCACGCTGGGGGGGGTCCACAGACAGGATACCCCCAGCTGTGCTGCCCCAGGCGCGAGGTCGCTATTTCTAGTCGCCAATGCGACCTGGCGCCCGGGTTTTGTCGAGCCCTGCCTTAAACGTTTAAGCAGAGCAACAGTTTTTTTAGTTGTATATTCAAGGGGTAATTTTCATATGTATTATTATGATAGTTTTTGCTGCCACCTTCAGGTCATTGGACACTGGCAAAAAGACATGAAATCCCCGCCCATGGTATACCCCTGGTATTTTCAGTGGGTGTTTTTTTTTTTTTTTTTTTTTTTTTTTAGCTATTTTCTCATGATTGCATCTAGGATTAGGACACTGACTCAATCTGGATCTGTTGCTTTCCGCGGTACCTGTACCCTGTAGTGGACACACAGGGAGTCCCATGGAACGTTGCCGTTAGGGAATGAACTCTTCCTGATGGGACCCTGTGCTGTGTGGATTAGCATGCTATACAGGTTCAGGGCATTGATCTCTTGCTGGGAAGTTATGTCCCTGAAGGCCCTTGTGAGGAAGGTTTGGACCCCCCCGGTGGGCTCTACAGCACAGACTGATTATCAGCCTGGCGATAGTGCGATCAATGCTGCCACCTAGGCAAGGTCCCCAGATCACATTTGGATCCCTGCCCCAATTGTCATAGAGGTGGCTGACCTGAGGGGTGATCTAGGAGTTTCTGGCACCAACACTGGTTCTTCTCTCCACCCTCTTATCTGTGAACACAAGTAGTACATGCAGGCTCAGTGCAGGCCAGTGATGTCACAGGGGGATTAGTTGGCTAGCGGCTGCTATCTTGGAAAGCAGGAGAACTGTACTGGTTTCGGGGCAGCGTATTTCTGACAGCTATATCTGACAATGAAGTGAATGAGTATTGCATTATTGGCTTAACAATCTCAGTTTAAAAGGAGAGTAACCTCTGGCAGAAAAAGGCAGGCTTTAGCTGGACATCGGGCCTATCGAGTTCTGGGGTTACCAGCACAAGTGTTGTACACAGGCTAGGCTTACCCTTAAATGGTACTCATTCCGGCAAATTTTTTTTTTAACACTACGCCTTAGGGAGTGCTTGTGGTGAATCCAGCAATTTCTTCAGTAAGACCGACCCCAGGGTACAAGGTCTGGTATTTTAAGGAGGTTTCGGATGAATGTCTGGAAGCTTATTTTGAACCCTCGCTTGCTTTCATATAAGCAGCCTTACGACCCACAACTGCAGCTGTATGTGGGAATGTCAAAGCCTTAGTGTTACTAAACCCAGGACCCTGCATGCACTATATCTGGTCTCCCGTAGTACACAGAAAATAGAAATGCTGCTACATACTTTTTTATTTTTTTTTTATTTTTTTTTTCTCAGCTGCTAGAGTAGTCTTGTAACTTCTATCAGTGTCTGGTTAAAGCTTGTAGGAGGAGTTTTCATTCTGCTCTGACTGTCCTATCGGGTTGCAGGACCCTTGGCCCTCTGCTGGTCACATGCACTCTCCCAAGAAGGAAAAAAAACTGTAGCAATACACACCAAACTGAGCATGTGCATCTTGTCGGGAGATGAGAACAAGAGGAGATTGGGACTTTGAGGCCATGACTGTGCTGGTTCCTATACCTCCTTTCCTGGTTTGAAAAAAGAGGGGTTGTGAGACTTTATATGAAGCACACTACTAAGTTGTACGAACCAATCAATGTAATTGTTACAAAGAGCATACATACACATGTAAAATAGTAGAAAAATAAAAAAATAGGTCTTGATGGATATAATTTAAACCATTATTCCAACAGGGTATACGTAGTAATGGACCTTGGGTATGTAGACCAAAGATGTAACTGTAATATATAGACATAACAATGATCAAATTGATTCATTATAATAAAATACAGATATTGCATATGGACCCTGATGTAGCATCATAGGAAAGCGCTATGCTTTTCGTGGTTAAAATACTACTCATTTGGGGCAGATACAGTTTTGGGAGCATCTATAAAAGATTAGAAACGCCAAAATGATATGATGGTAAAAAGTATAAAACAATGAAGAAAGAGGGGGCAACAAAGGATCCAGAACACTCACCTAGCTTGTAGTATATGGGTAGAAATGTTGATGCCAATAGTGGGGGGCACTATACAAGACATCATCCCCGGGAGCTGAGGAGGTAACACCTGTGGCACCAGCAACAAATGAATAAACACTGAGATAGGATCTCCAGTTATCAGCTGTGGTGTTTTTTTTTTTTTTTTTTTAGTACTATATATAGTTCGTACTGTGAATAATTCCCACGAATATCTAAAAATGTATAAATTAACAACGGAGTAATTACACAACAAAGGTAAAGCATAATGGACTACTATGCATCGCATAGTAGTCCATTATGTGTCACTTACCTGACACAGGAGCCAGCGAAGTCACCTCTGTCCCCTGTAGTTCTGAGCGTCCATATTCTTGGTGGGTCTCGCTGCTTCGGCGCTGTGATTCGCCGGAGCAGTGATGACGTCGCTCCCGTGCATTCACATGGAAGCCGACACTCGCGGCATATCGCCGCGATCTGCGGCTTATCCAGTTCGCCAGTGCGCCACTGTCTATGGCGCATGCTCCGTAGATAGCGGTGGCTGTCTTCAGGTAAATATCTCCTAAACCGTATAGGTTTAGGAGATATTTCTTGGACCTACAGGTAAGCCTTAATCTAGGCTTACCTGTAGGTCAAAGTGGTTTGTAAGGGTTTACAACAACTTTAAGGTCTGGCTCGTCTGAGGTCCAGAAAACCTGACTATAGTAATACTGAGTTGGGTAGATACCAGGAGAAATTTTCCTGTGCCCTTAGTTGCTTGGTGGATACCTTAACGGACTCCATTCCACATTTCTTGGCTGGGCATCCTGTCGGTGCACATGTGCAGGATTTTATGGATGACATGTTGGTCAGCAGAATTGCCTTTTTAAGAAACCGGTTGAACTCCTACCTTCACTGGGAACGTTTTGTTCAGTCCTGCTGTGGATTACTTCCAAAGGGTAACTGGGCAAGAAGTCTGCCACGCCTTCTACTTTCACAAACCTTTCCAGTTTATTCAAACACAAGCCTTGAGCTCCAAGCCCCAGTCCTATTTCTGTAAGTAGATGTGGACTCCAGTACTCTAAGCTCAGTCATCCTGGCAATGAAGAGGCCCCCCTACTCATTCAGATAGTAATGTTTGCAGGTATTTGCAGATGAGTGGGTCTGCAACAGTGGCTCGAGGTTACAAGTGAGAATCTCAGAGACACGATCCCACCCCCCTCCCCCCCGCGTTCTGATTTCAAATGTGTTTTTTAATTTGCAATAACTTTTTTACGCGCTTGGAGTGATCATTATAGGGAGCGAAAGGTTTCACGGTTTCTACTGCAACCTTTTTATTCTGAAGCCAAATGGTTTATCTGTTCTGTCCTGCATCTCAAGTTTGCAGCACAGAATTTCTGAATAGTGAGTGCAGTCAGTGGTTGCTGCCTTACAGGAAGTGTGTGTGTGTTGTGTTTTTTTTTTTTTGTTGTTGTTGTTGTTGTTTGTTTTTTTCCTCTCTAGTATATGCAGATATCAAGGATGTTAAACAGTTCCTGCAGTTTGTGGTAAAAGTTGGTCACACTTGGTTTGTGTCCTTATGGTTTGGTCTGTATGCTGCCATGGCAGTATTCATCAAGATGTTAACCCTGGTTTTGGAATCTGTTATTCCTGTCATAGGTTACCTGTACGACGTTCTTCTGAAGGAGAAATTTGCTTTGCTTTGGAAGCCCAGTGTGATTCAAGCTGTGCAGACTCTAGAGGGGTTTTGATTTGTTTCTGAAAATTCAGAAACCGCGTTGCCAAAGCGCAGAATTGATGTAAACATCAAACCTTTTATTTATAGGGCATATCCACACTTAAGAGGGTGGAGACCCTAAAAAGCATAGTGCCCGCCCAATGCCACTGCTTGGCTCTGTATTTTTGGGTTGTTTGCTTTTCTGGCAGCTGCTACATTTTAAATCCTATTTTAGCAGCTTTTCTGAGACCTACTCGGCTGACTTCTCTCCCCCCACTTCAGATACTGCACACTCAGATTTTAATATGCAAGTTGAGGTTCACAATAGAGCTGCTCTGAAAACACAGGTAAAAGGTACCTGTATAATTTTTTTTCAATTGCAGCTTGTACAGGGACTGCAAGTGCAGTGTGGTTCCCAGCGCAGGAAGTGGCTGCTGCGATTTCCAGTGCACACAGGTGCAATTGGCATTAATGGCACCCACATGCCCTTCCTGTGTGACTGCACGTGTGTGTTTGTTTTTGTTTTTTTTTGGCCCATAGCAGCAGGTGTGAACCTAGCCTAAGTGTAGCTATGATCTGTAATGGTTTACACTAATCCTGTTATAAACTTTTGGTTTCCTTGCATGCATGTGGATCTCTCCCTGGTATGGCGTACCCTTGAGTTGTGGATTGTGTATCATCTCTTCTTTTTAAATTGGCCCTGAACCAGTACCTACCCATGTTAACCAACAGTCTGTGGACTTCTCCACTCTATGGACTTGTGAGCCTAAAGGCTTTTATCTTGGTAATTTCATGTGTGGCTGATCTATAGATTTCTTAGCTGCTTTGCAGGTGTATTTGGTGAGCACTTGGTTATACATGGTTTTTAATCTGGATTTTCATAAGCTGACCTTAGTCCCAACTAGAGCTGCACAATTAATCGTTAAAAAAATCGTGATCTCGATTCAACCCCAGCCCCCATCTCTATTGCAGAGTTTGCTGATTCTTTCATATAACAAGTGGAGAGACTTATTTGCTCACTCAGCTGTCAAAAGAAAACATCCTGCCAGTCTGCCAAGTTTTTAACATGAAATGTAACTAACTCTTCCTCCTTAGATCAAAGGGATAAAATTCTGTGTGTAAAGAGAATCCAGGCAGTCTGCCAAGTTTTTAACAAGTGTTAGGCCCCTTTCACACGGATGATCTGTTCAGGTCCGCCTGTCAGTTTTTCAGGTGGACCTGAACGAATGCTCCATAGAGATCTATGGCGCGTCGGATGTCAGCGGTGACAAGTCCGCTGACATCCGACCCGCTCCGATAAAGTGTGATGGAGGAAAAAGCTATTTTTCCATCAGTCATCGGATCAGGTGACGACTGACACTGCGGTCCATCGTCACCCGATCTCCCATAGGGGAGAGCGGCGCTCTGACAGGTCCGTCCCTGCGCAGTATGCAGAGACAGACCTGTCATCTTCCTGCTCAGTGGAGATCGCTCCGGCAATCCCCGCTGAGCAAGCGGCTATCCACGGGGCGCATCAGCACTGATCCGCCCCGTGTGAAAGGACCCTAAATGCAGGAATTTGAATCAGAAAAGGGCTGGCGACTCGGATGCTCTTCAATAAGTCCTTTATTTGGTTACATAGGTACAGACTACGCTGACACGTTTCAGCTAAGAAGCCTTCATCAATGCTTTGATGAAGGCTTCTTAGCCGAAATGTGTCAGCGTAGCTTGTACCCATGTAACCAAATAAAGGACTTTTGTTCAAGAGCATCCGAGTCGCCAACCCTTTTCTGATTCAAGTACTGCATTTTGGGGCCTGAACGTTCTGGCTAGAGCACCAGTCCACAGATCATCATATTGGCAGTGGAGCTTGGGGTATCATTTTGCTTCTCTTGTAAATGCAGGAAGTTTAACCACTTTAAAGAGGAAGTAAACCCCTTCAAACCACTTTGACCTACAGGTAAGCCTAGATTAAGGCTTACCTGTAGGTCCAAGCAATATCTCCTAAACCTATATGGTTTAGGAGATATTTGCCCGAAAATGGGCACCGCTGTTTTTGGGGGGGAAAAATGCACTTCAATGACTAAAAAAATAAAGGGTAAAGTTTAGTCCCTTTTTGTTTTAATGTGAAAGATATTATGCTGAGAGAATCGTGATCTATCTTCTAAGCAAAAAAAAATTGTGATTCTCATTTTAGCCAGAATCGTGCAGCTCTAGTCCCAACCCAAAGGTAGTAATATTTTAGGCCTGATTCTAGACACCATTCATTCAAGACTGACTTTACCAACAGGATAAATTCTTTGCTTTGAGAACTCCAATGAAAGTTGCTTCAAAAGCTTACATTAAGGTGGGCTTCCATCTTAACCAGGATATTGTATTGCCTTATTTTTGTCCGAACCCTCAGACACCCAGGGACAAGGCTTGTCATACTGAGGATGTGGTTCATGCAGTTAAGTTACTTGAAGTTGACTCCTGCAATTAATAGGTCTGATTTCCTCCTGTGTGCTTCCTGAAGGCCCAAGGAAGTGTCACACAGCTTCCAAATGTACAATTTTAAGATGGATCAGCCAGCTTACTGTAGGTCAAGTTCCATCCTTCTCAAGTGACTGCTCACTCTACTTATGCCGCGTACACACGACCAGACTTTTTGACGGACTAGGTCCGACTGTCTTCCCAACGGACTTTAGGTGGAGTTCTGACGGACTTTCCGAACGGGCTTGGCTGCACACAAGCACACCAAAGTCAGACAGATTCGAACGTGATGATGTATGACCGGACTAGAATAAAGAAGTTCATAGCCAGTAGCCAATAGCTGCCCTAGCGTCAGTTTTCGTCCGTCCGGACTAGCATACAAACTGAATTTTCGACTGGACTCGAGTCCGTCGTAATGATTTGAAATGTTTTAAATCTAAAGTCTGTTTTTTTTATTTTTAGACGGCAAAGGTCCGATGAAGCCAACACACAATTGAATTGTCCGGATTCGTTCTGTCGGACCTAGTCCCTCAAAGTCCGGTCGTGTGTACGCGGCATTGGAGTTTGGTACTTGCTGGGCTATTCAACATCCGACTTTGGTAGCTCAAGTTTGAGAGAGTTTGACCAGGTGGATGTTTGAGGCTCTGAAGACTTGACCTTTGGAGCGAGTCTTGCAGGCTGCTGTGAGGTTGTAACCTGTTGGCTTGTTGCCAAGTTGCCCTCCGCTCATATTTAGTGCTTTAGGATGTCCCTACCATAGTTCTTTGGGACATAACTACCATAATGGATACGAAGGTTCACTGTGTTCTGGAATGTACAATAAAGAACATTGAATATTTGTTAGACCATCCCTTTTCCTTTTGTTGGCATAAAGCTGATCATTGTAAACAGTTACAGATGGGGTCTGTCGTGTATTCATCTACAGACCACTGTGACTCAATGATATGGCTGTGTGAGCAGAGCCGTGACAATTTTTTTAAATGCGACGGGGAGAGGAACCTTGCCTGCTGGCACAGGAGGGTGGATTGGGATGCGAGGGAACATGTGCTGGAACATGTTACACCCTAAATACAGGTGTAACATTTGTAACATATTTCAAAAGGTGAATTTACTTTTTTTAAAGAGGAGCTGTAGTTGCTGAGTTTTTTACTATTGGGGCACTTACCTGTCAAAGCTTCCAGCGGTGTCGTCGGTGCCGCCATCTTGGCGACTAGAAACTGGCGGTGAAGCCTTGCAGCCTAACAACTGGTTTCCTACTGCACGTATTGTGCTGCCCTTTTCTGAATGGGGCGACTGCTGGGAAGGGATCGGGGGTGGAGGCAGGAGCAAACTTCTGGCTCACTTTGCCGTGGTGAAGTGAGAATGGGTACCTGTCAAAACCAGGTACCCGCTCACCTCTAAAAGGTGCCAAATGTGGCGAGGAGGCAGATGAGCAGAGTTTCCCCCTTTTGATTGGGACTCCGCTTTTCAATGAAACTAATCATACAATATCAAAATCTTAGAAAAGTATTGACCTAGTGATATTTGTGGTTTTTGAAGGGCACATATCCTCTCTCCAAAATACCTAGCTGAAGGTACATAACCATTGTTAGTGGTTCAGCTCCAAATACTGATTTTTGTCTGTGGTAGCCTGTGCTGGTTGATCCGTTGGTATCCTTTTAGTTCGGTCTTTACTATTAAATTGCCCTGTTGATAAATTTTTACCAGTTACATTTTCTTAGTACTGCACAGGCATATCATATTGGTCCCTCCCCCGCCCCTATAATTGTTTTGTTTATATTGATTTATTCTTTGATTCTTAGATTTTGGTGACTGTTGGTTTTCATGTTTTATCATATTTTCCCCCCACCCCCCATTTATTTTGATATGGCGATCAGCAGAAATGTGTTGAGACAAACCATTGACTGACAAGTGCTTATAATGGTCAGCATTTATCTAAAACCTTTTATTTATTTTTTTAAGGAAAAACTGTTGCTGTAACTGCTTAAAATGTTAAATGGTATCTGGCAGTATTAGTCAACAAAATCTGCTAATGCATTGAACATAACAGACTTCCCAGATTTGACAGTGCTACTGTCTTGGTAGTGCCTCCAGCGAAGTAGCGACACTAAGACGGGAAGTGTTGCTGGTTGCACAATTGGGTAAAAATGTATTGGTAAGCTGCAATGTATTTACATTTTTTGCTTTTAATACTGCTTTACCTTGGTACTGTAAAAAAATGTATCAATTTTTATAGTCCCATTTTAAGATCTAATACCCGACAGCACAGCTGGGTCCCTGATCTCACTTGCAAGGGTAGTAGGCATCATTAGTTTAAAGTAATAAAGTAATATGCTTTCCCCCTGTTGGATTACTGTTGTGTTAGTATAAAAAAACATTGATGTGGTGGGCACTTTATTTTTATTTTTGTTTTTTCACAGTACATGATTTGATTTCTTTATTATTCTACCTAGATTGCTTTAAGTATTTTTTTTATTTTTATTTTTTATTTTTATTTTTTTTATATTCTTATTAACTAGATAAGGTTAACATCAAACCACCAATAGACTGGTGTGTGTGTGTGTATTTAGATGATGGTTCAGGTGTTTTTCAGTTAAGCAGAATGGAGCAATTGGTAAGTTTCCTTTGTATTTCCTTTAGGCTTTCTCTTGGGCATCAGTGACAAGTAAAAACCTGCCTCCAAGTGGTACTGTACCATCTTCAGGAATTCCTCCCCATGTTATAAAAGCTCCTGCTTCACAGGTAGTTAAGTTTCTGAGGCTACGTGTTTTCTAGTACCTATGGCTTTTTTTATTTTTTTTATAGCGGTTGTCCTCTTCCCCAAGCTTGTGAAATTTTAATATGTAAAATCTTTCAGGATGCCATTACACATACTTTTCACCACTTAGGGACAATTTATAACGCAGTGGTAAGTCTAACTCTGCCCATACCGCTGATATTTAAAGGGGGGCGGGGGTGAAGAATCTAAACATTTTCCAAAAGCAAAGTTTTGTGCGTTTTTTTTTTTTTGCGTATGTGCTTTGCAATTTTAATTTGCTTCAGTTTAGTGAATTTGGGGTTAACAGGAGCAGGAAACCTGTCAATGCGTGACAGGTCACGTGACGGGTCTCTCCTCCTATCCTGGAGTGTTCTCTTTAGTGTTATGCAGAAAAACTGCATGATGTCACTCCACACAGCCCTGTAAAAAGCAGGTGCAGTGTGGAGTAATTAGAGCGATGTCCCACGGAAAGCAGATACTGCTCTGTTAAAAATAGGTCCTTGAAATATAATTGTACGACTACATGGTATAGGCAAGAAAAGCACATAACCTTCAAATTCATAAGTACTATAATAAAATGTGTTTCTTAGCATGGCTTGTACAGTTGACTTTACTTTTTTATTGCAGTCAAGAACTGAAAGTAAACCAGACAGTCAAGTTCAGCCTCCTCGTACTCGTGAGCAGCGTCCACGAGAGCGTCCTACTTTTCAGCCAAGGGGGGTACGACCAGGTAAGAAAAAAAAATTAAAGGGTGCACAACCTGTTTGTGGCTTCAAATGTTAGGATTTTTATACTGATGGGCTGGTCAAAGCTACTGTGCATTGTAATCACAAAATGCAGTGATTTTCTGCAGGAACTGTCTTGTCATGGTTGGACAATCTGAAAAGTTCTTAAACCCCTTCCCACTCACCTCGGTGTCCGTTTAAATGGCTTGGAATGCTTGGGGGCATAAGAGTCTTGTGACCCCTGTCATGGTGGTCACATGAACAGAAGCCAGTCCTGCTGGCTATCCATATTTACCCCAGACAGTGAGCTGGCTTTGTGCATGCTCTCGACGCATACACTTTGATAGCCAATCGACTCATCCATTCACATGGGTACAATACCATGCGGGTAAACACTGTCCTGTATGGGCTGTATGTTGTACAGTGTGTAAATGAGGCCATATTTGCGTTGTGGACATTAAAGCCCCCCCCCCCCACCCCATTATGTGCCCAACTGTAATGGAAATGACAATTTTCTCAATGGAAATGCAAAATAACTGATCCCCCCTGTGGGGGAGGGGGGATCGCTGCACCTGTGATTAACCACTTGCCTCCTGGAAGGTTTGCCCCCTTGTTCAGGTGTGTGTTTTGTTTGTGTTTTTGTTTTTTTGCAATTTGGCACAGTTACTTTAGCTGACAATTGTGCGGTCGTGTAACACTGTACCCAATAAAATGTGTTTGTCTCCCCCCCCCCCCCCCCACACACACACACAAATAGAGCTTTCTTTTGGTGGTTTTTGTTGACCTCTGCGGGGGTTTTATATAAAAAAAAAAAATTTGCACTATAAACAAAAATATAAAACCTATCCACTAAAGTAAACTCTTAATTTCTTCTTCATAAATTTAGGCCAACATATATTCTGCTATCAGCCACTTATAGTGGGACTGCGACAGTGCGGCCAACAAATCGGACACTGACACTTTTGGAGGACCAGTGACACGAATACAGTGATCAGTGCTAAAAAAAAAAAAAAAAAAAAAAAAAAAAATGCACTCCCTGTATTAATACTGGCAGGAAAGGGGTTAAAACAGAGTTCCAGCTGCAAAACATTACTGTAGCTGCTGACTTTTAATAAGGACACTTGCCTATCCAGGGAGCCTGCGATGTCGGGGCTGATTCGTTCACCACCTCGGGTGCAGCCACTGCCATTCCAACTAAGGGAGACTGGCAGTGGAGCTTTCGGGCTTCACAGCCGGTTTCCTACTGTGCATGTGAGTCACGCCAGGCTTTGTTAATGGCCAGCTCGTCTTCTGGGACGCACACAGGTCCCAGAAAGCAGCTTGGGGGTCAAGGATGGCTCTCCTCAGAAGAGAACATTATGTTCTGCTCCGCAACTAAGCTAGGACAGAAGTACACTTGGTACTTCTAAAGTAGGAAAGAAGAAGAGATCCAAAAATGAGAGGTGGTCTTTAGTTTAAGACCACCTTGTAAAAGTGGGTGGGCGATCAAAGAGTTAAATGGAGTGCTTGCTGTGTGGGGAGTGTTTGTACTGTGGAAAGGCTTGCTTAGAAGAAACACAGGATTGCCCTTCTCACAGAATGGCTATCTGCCTTTACATAGGCAGACCGCCGGTCTGTGTCGAACGATCAGCAGGTCCTAACGGACATCGTGTCCGCCAGACCTGCTTAGTGGCTCCAATATCAGTGGGAGTGGATCAGCGGTGCGCACCCCAGACCAGAAAGTGCAGGATCATGTACTGGTACGTTATCCTGCGCAGAGAAGCCGCTTTGCCACTGTATAGATACAGTAGGCAAGTTGTTTGACTCCAGAGCACTATACTTTACTTTACTAGATTGTCCGGTCAAACAGCATTTTTCAGCAGGACTTTCCTAGTCGTTTTCTCTTCACTGTCTTTTTCCTTTTTTTTTTTTTATTTTTTTTTTTATTTATTTTTTTATACCTCAGTTTATTTGAACATATCCACGTAACGTAAAATTGTTACAACTCTTGAAGTGATTAAAACTTTTAAAATATAAATTCACATATATTGACGCAACAGTCTTCACCAGATGTAACTATATATCAGCCCACAATGCTGTTGTGATCAGGCTCACTGGAGCTTTTATACCTTACCAGATTTTCAGATCAAACAGTATTTTGTATACTGTTTGCTAGGGCTCGTGGAAAGGACAAGTTGGGACACTGTTTGTTTTTTTTTTTTTTTTTTTTTTTTTAATGACAATTTTTTTTTTTTTAAAGTTAACTTTTTTTGTACAATACCAGGCCGTGGAGAAACTGATCAAGGGGAAACTGATAACCGCCGCATGTTCCGATATCCTGACAGCCACCAGCTTTTTGTTGGTAACCTACCACATGATATTGATGAGAGTGAATTAAAGGAATTTTTCATGAGTAAGTATACATTTCAGTTTTGTTTGCAGGCATTCGTGATTTTAAATAACTCTGCATCAAACATTTTTCTCATGGCACTTCTATCACCGAATGTCTTCATGCCTGTTCTTTATATTTTCCATTCATGACAAAAGTAGGGCAAGTGTTAATGCACCTGCAGGAAGCTGCTTGGCTATTGTTGGGTTGAAAAAATAGAAAAGCCTGTGTCCAAATCGTATGAACACACAAGTATGGTACGATTCTATTAGAGTAGTTTAGGCTAACTGCACAGCAAAGCCATAGGGAATAATGCCTTTGTAAACCTTCATGAAGATATTACATCAAAGTATTTTGAAGTGGTAGATGCTTTGTGTGTGGTTGTAGTAAATGTACCCTTTGTGCTACGGATTGAGCCAAGTTCATATTTCGTGTCCTGAGGTTTACAACCCACTTTAACCACATCAGCCCCGGAAGGTTTTACCCCCTTCCTGAATTCCTGAACAAGCCATTTTTTGCGATGTGACACTGCGTTGCTTTAACTGATGCTGTAACCAAATAAAATTGTTGTTTTCCCCCCACACACAGACACTCACACCTTGATGGTATTTGATCACCTCCTGCGGGTTTTTATTTTTTGGGCTATAAACAAAACAAACAATTTTGAATAAAAAAAAAACATATTCCTTTCTGCAGCCGGGCCGCCTTGCCACAGTATGTCTGGAAGTGGTTAAGGAAAGGCAAACCCATATGTTTACGTAAGGTTTGACAAGGTAATATTTTTAATTTCCTGCAGATTATGGAAATGTAATGGAACTTCGGATTAATACCAAAGGTGTTGGTGGAAAGCTTCCTAACTTTGGATTTGTTGTGTTTGACGATTCTGAACCTGTTCAGAGGATTTTGCTTGCAAAAGTAAGTTTTTATTTTTTATTTTAAAAACTACTTGAGATGCTTTTGTTTTGTTTTTTATGTGGAGCAGTGAGTTTTAGGAGGCTGCCATTGTGGCCACTGGCAAACTTATGTAGGCAAATCTGACCAAATGGAATATTAGTTATAACACCCATGTATTTACATGACTGCTGCACTGAAGTGAAATAAACCGCACATAAAGTTAAATAATGGGACCTTACTAATTTACTAAGAAGGTAATACAAATTGTCATTTTAATCCACAAATGTGTTAAAAAAACTTGGATGCTGTTAGCATACAGGCAGAGCAAATGCAGGATAAGTGCTGTAGCTCTGGAAGAGTGATCATCTACCTATCAGAATTGCTAGCAAATTAGCTGTTTGTGTCAGGCTGGAAACTAAAATGCTTTCCTGCAGTCTACATAACCATTTCGGCAATGTTCCATACTAACAGATATCAAATGCAGAAATGTTGCCCCAACAATTTAACAGTCCTGTGGCTCAAGTAGCTCTAGATTCAAACTGAATAGCTTTTAGTTTGCTAAAACGTGTTTTATTTTTTATTTTTATTTTTTTTAACCTACCGCATATACTCAAATATAAGCTGAGGCACCTAATTTTACCACAAAACTGGGAAAACGTATTGACTCAAGTCTAAGCATAGAGTGGGAAATGCAGCAGCTGCTGGTAAATGTTCAGGCTGCGGCACGGACAACAGAGGCTGCCGGCGTCACTGTTGCCCATCATTGCAGCCTCACTGGTAGTGACTGTGCCCATTCATGCAGTCTCAGCAGTCAGTACCTGTATTGCATTGCGGGCATCTCCTGCTGCATTTCAGCGCTCAGTCTGAAATGTTCAGCCGCGCTGTGACAAGTCCTGCCATCCTCCTAGACCAGCTTGTGTGATGCAGAACACTGCGTATATCACACGAGCTGGTCTAGGAGGAGGGTGGGACTTTTGTCACAGTGCGGCCGAAAATTTGAGCTAGCTCGAGACAGCGGTCTCCCGCTGTGTAAGGGAGGGAGAGAGGAGCGCTGCAGCAACAGTTCAAGGCGGCCTAATGCCCAGTATGCCAGTCCAGCCCTGGATTGTGCTGAAAGTCGGCTTATACATGAGTATATACGGTAATTGATTTTACTTTTTTTACTCCATCCTTTACTCCAACAGAGACATCTGGAATTCAGGATTGTCAATCTGGGTAGAGGATAGTGTTGTATACACTAACAAATTTGGGATGGGTTTGACAATCTAGCTAAAGTTTGGCTTTTGTTAACGTAAAGCTAACACTTTAAAGTGGTGCTAAACTTCGGCTTTTAGGGAGTGGGCGGGCTTTTATTGCAGAAGAGACGTGCCCCCCTACCTGTTCACTGACCACGCAGTTCAGCTTACAGCTGGTCTGAGTACCAGGATGACTAGCTCCTGCGCAGGAGTGATGTTCCATATTGACCAATAGAGCCATTTAGAAGATGATGCCGCTGGCAAGGCATTGAAAATCTCCCTTTTAGTTCTGCTTTAAGCAGTTGCACTACGTACCCCCCCCCCCCCCTTTTAAAGTTTTACATAAATTAACAAAAACTGACCAGCAGCTGGCTCAGCCTCAGTGAGCTGCTGAGAGCCTGAGCCACCCACTCCACAGTCTGGAGCTCCATTGGGAGGTAGAGGAGCAGAGAGCTGGTGACTCAGCTGCCTACATCGGATAGATGTAACATCCACCTAGGTGAGTATGTATGTGGTTTATTTTTTTATTTTATTTTTTTGTTTAAATGCCACTTTAAGCCTGGCTTCCTTGTGATGACAATGGTGGATCATGCCTATGCAACATGTGTTAGCATGACAGATTATGGTCTCAACTAAAGGCTCATGTGACAGAGCGACAACAAATTGAATGTTCCGTAACAGGTAGTGACCTTTCATAGTAAGGTCACCACGGATATTTATAATAAAAGTTACAAGTTCAAAAAGGTTGGAAACCGCTTTTGTAATTTCATTACCATTTTACTTTCGTGATCTAAGAAGATCTGTGTTTAGTACTGGGGGTAGCTTCAAATGCTCCTGGTACAAAATAAATTAACTTGTGCTTTCCTTTTGAATTTCAGCCAATTATGTTCCGTGGTGAAGTCCGCCTTAATGTGGAGGAGAAAAAAACCAGAGCAGCCCGTGAAAGGGAAACTCGTGGAGGTGATGACCGCAGGGATATACGCCGCAATGACCGTGGTGCTGGGGGACCCCGTGGAATCATTGGAGGTGGAATGATTCGGGATAGGGATGGAAGAGGCCCTCCTCTGCGAGGCGGGATGGCACAAAAGCTGAGCACAGGAAGAGGGTCAGCCTCTATGGAAAATCGCTTCACTAGTCAACGCCGCTGAAAATAAGTCATTAATCAAAGTAAAGCCTACAGTGGTACATTATTCGTGGTGTTTGCATTCTTGTTAATTTTAGCTTTGGAATGTGACACGGCTTTTTTTTTTTTTTTTTTTTTTTTCCCCTTCCCTATAATTACGTTGATGTGAAGACATCTTTTGTTTGCAGTTTCAATTGAGGTGTTTTTTTTGTTTTTTTTTGCTGGTTTTCAGCAGTATTTAAGATGTTAATTTTACACCCCGAATTAAATTGGAAGGATTGAGATTGCCATTAGCACTGCAAGTGATTATGTGGGCATTGGAGGCTCATGTCTAGAGTTTGGTATTCAAGTATTATCGTTTCTTCACTGGAAACAAAAATAGTGCAATGTTGCCTCCTGTATATTTTTTTTTTTTTTAATTCTGAAAATACCTTTTTTGCATATAAGAAACAAATGGTTAAGCTCTTGTCAAATGCACGAACGATCTCCTCTTAACACGGTTGTAGGAACCCAGATTTGTAAGTTGATGGCATTTGGTTTGTTGTACCACAAACTCCTTGGTGCAAATCCTATCAATAAGTTTTTCTCTGGAACTAATTTAAATCTGAACATTTTTTTGAATTGGTCTGAACATTTTCCAGTTCTTTTGAAGGGGATGATCTGCAGTGATCTGTTTCATACATGAAGAATTTTTTGCACTTGCCCATCCAAGATGCCCACGTGACAGGCTGCTCGTCCAATATTCTCCTGCCAAACCTTTCCCTCTTTTTCCAGCTTTGTACAGAAAACAACAAAATGACAAATTGTACTCAACTGTATTTAGTTTTCTGGTAATGTAATACGCATGATGGTGCCTTCTATGAATTCATCATTCCAGTCTTGCTGGTGATTTTGTACAGTGAATGAATCCTGTGCTGCAAAGCCAAACTGCTTCTGTACATTCAAGAACCATTGAAAAGTATGCCTAACCAAACTGCAGTATCTGTACGTTAGTAGATTATTATTATTATTTTTTTTTTGCTTTGGTCCACCTCTAACCACATTTGGTATCTGTTTACCAATGTTGGGAGCTACAGTATGTGGAAAGGGCTAATGGTCATGTATTTGTATTCTGAGCCCTAGCTGTAACTCTTGAAAGGGCATATAAAGTGAATAATCTAGGTGCCCTGCAAATGTCAAGTTGCACAATTGTTAACCTATTCATGTCCCTTGAACCTGGAAGAAGAGGATGTTCTTCAGTGCTCCTAGAAGTGGCCAACAGCTGTAAGTGTATGCACTTTACAATCTCATACAGGGTTTATTCCTTGGCTAGTTTTCCCTTTTTTTGGCACAAGTACTTGGAAAACTGCCCAAAGCCTAAGAAGTTTGCATTTCCCTCCTGTGTAATTTTATGTAGATTTTCACCAAGTGGAACTTTGGGAATAACTATCTTGAATCCTCCACCTGCTTTGCAGAGAACATTCCAGTAATTTACAAATGTAGCAGAAGATGCTGACCGCCTTGTGTAGTGATCATTGATGCTCTGCAGGAGAAAGTATGGCCACTTAAAGCTGCCTCTGGAAGTGCAGGAACCTTGTTCCCTTTGGAGTCCATACGTTTAACAATGCACATGGCGAAACATGCTGCTTTTGACTTATGCAACTGTTTGCTGAGCCTCCTCTGAAACTGATTGTGCACAAGTATTTTCCCTCCAGTCAGCTAGACTAAATTAGACTCTTGGTATATGTTTTATTTTTTTTCAGTTTTCCTTCCTTTTTATTCCTTTTTGTTTTGTCACTTGAGGTCTTCTGTCTTTGATAGCAAGTCTTGCACTATTTCATACATTTCTGGGACACAGATTTCTCATGGTTATAATTTTATATATACATATATATATATTTTGTGTTATAAAAGTTTTACATTTGCAATCTGTTACCTGGAAGAATTGTACTTGAATTCCCTACTATAACAGCTAAACTTTGGACTGGTTTTTAACGTCATTCCAATCTCTAAACGGGAGGTTTGCCAGCAGTTCTGTTTATTTTTTTATTTTTTGTTTTCTCCCTCTGTTTAATGTTAAACTCCTATTCCAACCTGAACTGTGTAACGGCAAACTGAATGGGACTAAAAGTGTAACATACCACACTAGAGGAGCATCAGAGCCATTAAGCTTTCAAGTCTGCTTCATGTCGGAATACCTTGAATAAACATACATCTGAGATGTTTACTTGGTGATTGTTCACCTACTTTACTGTGTACATTTAAGTGTTATTGTCTAAATTTTCAGTAAATGTACCTCATCCAACATGGCTGCAGTTTTCCTTTTCATTATTGTGTTGGGCAGATAATTTGTTGTAGTATCTTTCATTGCACTTCTGTTTCAGCACAATTGGCGTACTATTGCCTAGCTGTAGAAGACAGTGGTGAATGATTTGCCATCTTAATTGCTGTAATGTGTTTAACATTATGCCAGTAGATACTAGTGTCTTTCTTTTCTTTTCTTTTCTTTTTATTTTTTTTTTTATTTTTTTGGAGCGTCTTTACTTTGTTTCCATATTTTGAATGTGTTGAAACTAAAACCTTCAACAATAAACTACTGATATCTACAGCAGTGGCTGATTTCCATACTTCGTTTCAAGGCCTTTCTTTAAGTTTTTATTTTTTATAATTGACATTGGCAAACCTTGTACGCATGTTCTCTGCTTGTAATAAAATGTTTACAACACACCAAGGTAGCAATCTGATCAGCTCGCTTTGTGGGCATCAATCCTTTGCCCAATTTGTTTCTCTGTAAGTTTCTTTAGTGAGTGCAAGATCCGGGTCTGTACCATTCAGACACACTATGGCTGAACATATGTGAATTCCTTTTCGAATTGAGTCCCATAGTAATTCCAGTCTGATGATAGGGGTTTTAGAATGGTGTGTTAAAACAAGTGTAGGTGTGATGGTCGGGTACCCAAAATTTATATCTTAACTGTACATTACAGGACAGAACCCCCAAAATATATTGCACACCTTGAACCCACTCAGTCTGCATTTATACGCTGCAGAAGAAGCGCCTCACTTGACTATGATGGCTTACAGCTGTGTGGGAGTGGATTCATATGGGACACAGTGATTCTACTACCATCCATCTCTCTGATTCAAGCTTCCCACAGTCATGCAAACATGTGGTCTGTGTGACTAAAGTAGAATTTTCAACTACAATGTCTAATTTAATAGAAAAGTATTACTAGCCAAAAAACATCTTCTTGCTCTCATACTGTCTATGGGTTCCAAACGGAACTGCCTAGCACACTTGCATGCACAGAATTCAATTGTGGTTATTAGAGGCAGGTTTTTTTTTTTTTTTTTTTCCAACCAGATTCTAGTGACATTGATTCTTCGCCTTCTTGCCATATACTGGCTATGGTGGATTCTTTGAGGCAAGTGCACACTAGTCACTGGCTATATAAAGAGTTCAGCTGTAGCCTCCATATACCCCATGAGGTACAAAAAAAGCAATATGTAGAATGCCTTTCCCTAGTTGTGCTTTGAGCCAATTGGGTTTTATATTTGAGTTATCTGAGAGGTTGTTTGGCAATTTGCTCCCTTGTGCCCTTTGGCAGAGAATTTTCAAAAGAATTTGACTGTTCCCCATGTGGCCCAGCCATTCTTGTAAAATCTACTGTTTCTCTTGCTTGCATTGCATCTAAGGATTCAGTGGCTAGGTGGTTGGTGACAACCACCTCTTTGTCCTGGCAAGTCCAGCCTTGCAGTTGGCTATTGCCACCTATCTAATTCATCACCCAAACTATAGATGGTCATAGATGTAAATGTGTTTACTATTGCATCATGGCAGCATACACTCTGGGTTGTGACTCTGCCCCCACAACCTGATAGGACCACATAGCTATAAGATGAAGATATGCCCCCCACCCCGGTTTTCTCTTATTTTTCCTCACCTGTTGGGACCGCACGGATCATCACCCTCTTACCGCTTCGCCCCAGCCAGGTTCTAGCCTCTCCTGGGTGGTAGTCCTTACCGGTACAGCCTCTAAAGGAAGCTAAATGGAAGGAACCCCACTCTTGTGATCTCGGGTGTGAATACTTTTTCTCTGCAAACAGAGCATTGCCTCTATAGCCGTTGGAAGTAAGTCTTAAACAGGCTGAAGGCATATAATAAAAAGATTGGTCTTTAAGCCTTAAACAGGCTTGGTACATGCGGTGGTCACCGGTTTCCTCTTCCTCCCTGGTGTCACTCTGTCTGCAGCTTGACAGCATACTCTCTGCCTTCAGTATCTCTTGTCACCTTAGGTTGTCTGGTGCCTTTCCCCCAGTGTTGCCTCTCTGCCATATTTTACTTCCTTTTGCTGAGCTTTGTAGTCCCACAGCAGCATCAGCACTCTTCCTGATCATTCTGCCGCTTTGCACATGCTCACTGTGCACTTTGGATAGCCTGTGTATGTCTGTCTATGTCTTTTCCAAGATGGCACCAGCGGCCAAACGGCGCTACTGAGTGTTTTGGGTAGGACGTGACCCCGGCTCCAATTTTAAAAGGGGAAGATGTCTTTTTTTTTTTAAATGCAGATGCCTTTTTTTTTGCCTGTTTTTGTGCTCAGCTGAATTTCCTGACTGCTGCGTTTTTGTTTTTTTCTGCCCCAGTGTTGCCTTTCTGGTAGGTATCTCCCCTGTATTTTTCTTCTCTCTATTCCCCCTCCTTGTTTCTGTTGTGGCTTTATCTTCCTTACCCTTTTTGTTACCTGTGTCTTCAGGCTTCCTCTGTTCCCTATCCATGAAGACCACTGCTCCAGCAGATCACCACCAGCATAATAGTTAAGAGGGAAGGAGTTTGGTAAGTAGAGATCGAAAAAGCGAGCAGGACGTGCTAACGCTACCTCACCCCAGGAGGTCCAACCCAAAAGGAGAAAATATTTCCCGAACCTGATGAGAGAACCCAAAGCCTTCCCCTTCATTGGTGAGTTGGAGGAACTTATCAGATGAGTGGCAGAGACCCTAGAAGAAAGCAAGTCTCAACAATCGGCTTGCCAAACTATATCCTCTAAAGGAGGCTAAAATGAAATCTCTCGTGTCCCCCCCCCCCCCCCCCCCCAGTGGTGGATGCATCCCTCATGTGCCTGGCCAGGCACGTTATGCTCCCTATCGACGACGCCGGGTCATTCAAGGACGTCCTGGATAGGAAGATCGATACTGATCTCAAAAGAGCTTACCTAGCAGCAGGAGGCCAGCAGTGGTTCTTGCAGCTGTGCGTAAGGCTATTGCCAGTTGGTCAGCAAGCACAGAAAAGCTTGTATCCAAGGGCGCTGATCAGGACCAGATAGTTAGGGCCCTGCAAGAACTAAGCCTTGGAGAGGGTTTTGTGGCAGAGGGATCTGTGGATGCTATTAAGTCTGCATCCAGGGCCATTTTGTCCTCGGTAATGGCCAGACGGGCTCTCTGGCTCAAACCCTGGGTGGCAGATCCTGCTTCCAAGTCCAATTGGTGCTGCATCCTGTATGAGGGCGAGAACCTTTTCGGTGCCAAATTGGACTTTATTTCTAAGGTCACTGGCGGAAAATCGGGCTTATCCCCTCAGAAAGCCAAAGCTTCAGAGGCCTCCTCCCTTTTAGCGTAGCCTCCCGGACAGGTACAGGGATGCCAAGTCCTACAGGCCTGGTAGGGAGTACAGAAGGAACTGGAAGGCCCCTCAAACATCCTTCCTGAAGTTCCAGAAGCCCAGGACCCTGGCATCTACTGACCAGAAGTCCTTTTTGAAGGTGTGTCCGCCCAGCTAGCAGTGGTGGGGGGCCAGCCTCTCAAAGTTCACGTGGTCTGGGTGGAAACGATAAGCGACCCCTGGACGTTAACCACCATTCACGTCAGGCACAGATGGTCATTCAGAGGACTTCCCCAGCGGGACCATTTTTGCCCAACAAACCTCCCATCATCCTGGCAAGAGGTTAGCCTTGACCCGATACGTTCAGGATCTGCTCCAAAAGGAAGTAATTACGGAGGTGCCCCTATCCCAAAGAGGTCGGGGGTTCTATTTCCCTCTATTTCTAGTAAAAATAAATGAGGGGACCTACGTCCAGTCCTGGATCTAAAAAATTAAACCGCTCTCTCCGGGTAGAAGCATTCAAAATGGAGACCCTACAGGCCATAAAGCTGGGGGACTGGATGCTCTCCATAAATCTACAGGACCCCTACCTCCATATCCCTATCCATTCACAATGCCAAAAGTTCCTCCGTTTTTCGTTTAAACCAGACCCTTTCAGTTCCGAAGTCTTCCGTTTTGGAATTGCTACGGCTCCCAGGACCTTTACAAAGGTCCTTCTTCCTGTTATCGCACATCTGAGGGAGAGGGGGCTGCAGGTCCACCATTATCTGGATATTCTCCTCCTCTCAGACAGCTGGGAGTCGCTGTTACAACATTGGAAGATCCTCGTCGCCACTCTGCAGAATCTGGGATGGCTGATAAACTGGGGGAAGAGCCAGAATCGGCCCACCCAGAGAATGATCTTCTTAGGAGCCCAACTAGATACCCAGTTGAATACAGTGCAGCTGCCTCTGGAGAACTCTTCCCTGTTGGGTCAGAAGGTGAAGAAGGCCATTTTAGCAAGATCCCTGTCGACCAGAGTATGCCTCAGCCTTCTAGGCTCCCTATCAGCGACCATTCCTATGGTCTGTTGGGCTCAGTGGCACACTCCTTCCTACATCAGACCCAGACAATCCGGATCTCAGAGACAGTCAGGCGCTCATTGGACTCGTCCCCACAACTTAAACAATTGCAAACACATAGTCATCCCTTCTCAGGAGGTAGTGGCCACGGACGCGTCTAGAAGGTTGGGGAGCCCACTACCAGTCCCATGCAGCGCAGGGCCGTTGGCCTTTTGAAGTACGGGACTCGGTATCGAACGTGCTGGAGATGAGGACGGCTCTCCTGGCCTTCAGCTCCCTTTTAAGGGGGAAGCAGGTCCTCTTAAGGATTGACAACAAGGTTGCTGTCTCCTACATAAACAGACGGGGGAACCAGGAGTCCCTTCATGATGCGGGAAGTTCTCCCTGTGATGGAATGGGCAAAGTTGAACCTGTCAGACCTGAGGGCGACTTACATCTCGGGGGTCGAGAACATCTTAGCCGACACACTCAGCAGGGAGTTTCGCCTCCAACAACGAGTGGCCCCTGAGCCCTCAGGCCTTCTCCCTCATCTGCCAGACCTGGGGTCAACCAGACATAGACCTTGCTGCGACTCCGGTAAACTCCAAGTGCCAAAGGTTCCTGTCGAGGTTTCCCTTTCACTCAGCGGAGGGGACAGATTGCCTTCAGCATCCCTGGAATTTCCATCTCTGGTATGTCTTCCCTCTGATAGCGAGATTTCTCTTAAGGCCCAAGAGATCAACTGCGTTGGTGATTCCTTTTTGGCCCAGGAGGCCATGCTTCACCACCCTCCTACAACTGAGCACGGCAGACCCTCTTGCTCTTCCCCTGTCAGCCGGCTTGCTCTCCCAGGGCCAGCTACTACATCCAGATCTGGGGAGGCTGCACTTGATGACTTGCAGGCTGAGAGGGCTAGGTATCTAGGTCAGGGTTACTCCCAGAAGGTAGTTGATACCCTTCTCCAGGCCAGAAAACCTACCACCAACTGCACCTACCGCAGGGTCTGGGAAAAGTTTGTTGCCTTCTCTCAGGACCTTGGCCTGGATCTGTCCTCCCTTTAGGCTCCTCTGATCCTAAAGTTCCTACAATCAGGCTTAGACAAAGGTCTTGGCTCTAGTACTCTGAAAGTTCAGGTGTCAGCTCTATCCGCCCTGACAGGGGTTAAATGGGCTCACGATCCCCTTGTTATGCAATTTCAGAAGGCCTGTCTTAAACTAAGACTACTTCGGAAGCCCTCCTTTCCAACATGTGCCCTATCAGTCGTCTTAGAGGTACTATCCAAAGAACCCTTTTTTTTTTCCGCTGGTAAACATCTCCCACTGGTACCTGACACTAAAAGTCGCCTTCCTGGTCGCAATCACATCAGCGAAGAGCGTTTCAGAGATGCAAGCATTACTGATTAAGGAGCCGTATCTGATCATCCATCCAGACAGGGTAGTTCTAAGACACTCGGATCGCTTTAACCCAAAGGTGGCATCCTCTTTTCACTTCAACCAGGAAATCAACTTGCCAGCTCTTCACACAGACCAGGGTGACCCTCATCCTCTGGATGTAAGGGGCAACATCATAAAATATCTTTCTGTGTCCGAATCCTTTAGAAGATCGGAGAACCTCTTCATCATTCCCTACAGCCTTAGGAGAGGTCAAACAGCGTCAGCCCGAACCATTGACTCCTGGTTGGTGAAGACCATTAAAAAGGCCTACTTGCTGAGTGAGCTGCAAATTCCTAAAGACCTGAGGGCTCATTCCATCAGAGCAGTGGCCACCTCCTGGGCATCGTATTGTAGGGTCTCAACGGAAACGATCTGCAGAGCGGCCACTTGGTCCTCCAGGAACACATTTATCTCTCACTACAAGGTGGACTCAGCTCGGCTATCAACAGTAGAATTTGGAAAGTCCATTATTCAAGCCAACTCTTCTATTCCTTGCTAATAAACGTTTACCTTTGCATCTCCCACCCAGTCTGCGAGTTAATCCCCAGAGTGTATGCTGCCATGATGCGACAGGAAACAGGAAAATTGTATACTTACCTTTCCGTAATTTTCCTTTCCTGTTGCATCTTCATGGCAGCATACAATATCCCACCCACAAAGGTGATATATACAGAGAATACCGAGGTGGGGGGCGTATCTTCATCTTATAGCTATGTGGTCCTATCCGGTTGTGGGGGCGGAGTCACAACCCAGAGTGTATGCTACCATGAAGATGCGACAGGAAAGGAAAATTACGGAAAGGTAAGTATACAATTTTCCTATTTTTTGTGACCAGCCAGTTAGCTGATTTAAAAAAAAAAAACAGATTTCCCATCTACACATTCAAAGTGGATAGAGGAATCCTTCCTTTTATTCTGACAGTGTGACAGAATATACTAATCAGAGCTGCATGTGCTGATCAAGTGAATATTTTTCCAACGGTCCAGTTGAGAAGTCAATCATTACATTGACTTCTCTCCAGTGGGTGCGCCCATAGATGGATCGAAATTTGTCTGGTCCCTGCTGAACGTTCAATTTTGGCTACATCTGTGGTTTTGTTATCTGAGCTGTAGAACTTAATGGTGAACACTGCTGTAGACAACCCTATTTTCTGCAAGAATACAGCTCTTACTATCAGCCCTACTAGTCTCCATAGATGGAGAGTGTAATGCATCAAATTTCCATAATGCTTTTTCTTCATGTGCATTTGCACAGATGCTTATGGCTTAGATCCTGGTCTGTTGACTCTGCTCAGGAAATGTGCTTATTGTACATCCCCTTTTCAAGGTGAGCTGCTGTTTGGAAATGCCCTTAAATTATGGAGGCTACGTCCTCTTTTTAGAAATCTGTAGACTTAAGTCCCCTGGGCCTATTTATAAACCTTCCACACGCTAATGTTCACCTTCACCTCTGCAGGTGCTAGGACATTGGCTTTAGCTTTCTACAGTGGCATCAGGGTTTTCTCATTTTACTTAGTGTTTCAGAGAGGTACACCTTGTCTCTATACTTTCTACAATTTTTCGGTCATTACCTTCACCACCTTTCACTCTCATAATTGGAGGAGTTGGTAATTTTTATTTTTTTTTCTTCTGGAAGAATTGGTGAGGTTCAAATCCTACACAGGGACTCTCGTCTGTCTAGTATGTATGTCGCATCATGCTTAAAAAAAAAAAAACCTTATATAGAAATGACTGCTGTAACATGGCTTTGATGTGTTTGCTTATCTGGTTCCCGACTGGCGCGCGCAGATGTACGTCTGCAGAATGGTATGGCTGCGCAAATGAGCATACCTGTACTTCCCTTTTGAATTTGCTGCCATGCCATCGTGTGCACGCCGGCCAGGTGCTTCGTGAGTAGGATTGCGGGTCCCGTGGACTCTATGACCACGGGGATACCAGCAATAGTCTCATGGAAATGAAGAACAGGGAGATGCTAATGTAAACAAGCATCACCCCGTTCTACCTAGTGACAGTGTCACTGATCATAGCTCCCTGTGATTGGGAGCTATGATCAGTTAGGTGTAACAGCTAGCCCATCCCCGCCGCCCCCCCTTACAGTTAGGGATGTGTCCTAGGACACTCTTAACCCCTACAGGGCCACCTAGTGTCAACCCCTTCACTGCCAGTCACATTTACACAGTAATCACTGCAATTTTAACAGCACTGATTGCTGTGTAAATGTGAATGGTCCCAAAAGTGTCTGCCGTAATGTCGCAGTCACGATCAAAATAGCTAATTTCCGCTATTGCTAGTAATAAAAAAAAGTCTTATTTTTATTTAAAAAAAAAAAGAGCAATAAGCATTTGATCGATTTGCACAAAAGTTATAGCGTCTACAAAATAGGGGCTAGTTTCATGGCATTTTTATAAAAAAAAAAAAAAGCCATGAAACTAGCCCCTATTTTGTAGACGCTATAACTCTTGTGCAAATCAATCAAATGCTTATTGCGCTTTTTTTTTTTTTGCCAAAAATATAGAAGAATATGTATTAGCCTAAACTGAGGGGGGAAATTTTTTTTTTTAGTTTTACAGCATAAAATCCATAGAGGTGATGAAATGCCACCAAAAGAAAGCTCTATTTGTGTGGGAGCCTCGTCGCAGGTTATCCATATACAGTCCATCTGGAAAGTATTCACTTTTTTCACATTTTGTTATGCAACACCTTTATTCCAAAATGAACTAACTTTTTGTCAATTCTACAAACAATACCGCACAATGACAACATGTACATGAGTATTCACAGCCTTTGCCATGTCACTCAATTGAGGTCAGGTGCATTCAGTTTCCACTGATCATTCTTGAGATGTTTCTACAACTTGATTGGAGTCCACCTGTGGTAAATTCAGTTGCTTGATTTGAAAAGATGTGCACCTGTCTATGTAAAGTCCTACAGTTAACAGTTCAGCACAAACCAAGCCTTGAAGTCCAAGGAAGTGTCTTTAGACTTCCAAAAGAGTATTGTATCGAGGCACAAAGCTGGGGAAGGGTACAGAAAAATGTCTGCAGAATTAAAGGTCTCAATGAGCAGAGTGGCCTCCATTGGTAAATAGAAGAAGTTTGCAACCACCAGGGCTCTTCCTAGTTCGAACTGCTTGGCTAAACTGAACGGTCAGGGTGGAAGGGCCTTAGTCTGGGTGGTGACCAAGGACCTGAGGGTCTCTCTGACAGATCCTGCGTTTCTCTGTGAAGAGAGAACTTTCCAGAAAAACAATCTCTGCAGCACTCCACCAATCGGGCCTGAATGGTAAAGTGGCCAGATGGAAGCCGCCACTCAGTAAAAAGCACATGACCCACTTGAATTTTGCCAAAAGGCACCTGAAGCACTCTCACCATGAGAAACAAAATTCTCTGGTCTGATGAAACAAAGATTGAACCTTTGGCCTAAATGGCAAGCGTCATGTCTGGAAGAAACCAGGCACCGCTCATCACCTGGCCAATGCCATCCTTACAGTGAAGCATGGTGGTGGCAGCATCATGTTGTGGGGATCATTTTTAGTGGCAGGAACTGGGAGACTAGTCAGGATCGAGGTAACATGAAATGCAGCAATGTACAGAGACATCCTTGATGAAAACATGCTCCAGAGAGTGCTCAACCTCAGACTAAGACGAAGATCCATCTTCCAACAGGACAATGAACCTAAGCATACAGCCAAGATGGCAAAGTGGCTGCAGAACAACTCCTGTGAATGTCCTTGAGTGGCCCAGACTTGAACCCAATTTGAACATCTCTGGAGTGATCTGAAAATGGCTGTGCACAGATGTTCCCTATCCAACCTGATGGAGCTTGAGAGGTCTTGCAAAGAAGAATGGGAGAAACTGCCCAAAAATAGGTATGCCAAGCTTGTAGCATCATACTCCAAAAAGACTTGAGGCTGTAATTGGTGCCAAAGGTGCTTCAAAGTATTGAGCAAAGGCTCTGAAAACGTATGTACATGTGGTGAATATATATATATATATATATATATATATATAAATATAATTATTTTTTTAATACATTTGCAAACATTTCAAATAAACTTCTTTCACGGTTGTCATTGTGGGGTATTGTTTGTAGAATTTTGAGGAAAATAATGAATTTAATCCATTTTGGAATAAGGCTGTAACATAAAAAAAAGTGTAAATAGTGAAGCACTGTGAATACTTTCCGGATGCACTGTACCCTATACATGGGGGGGGGGGGGGGATTTCCATTATGCTGATATATATGTTATACTCAGGCCTACTAAGGAACAGGTCTTTGAGATAGATACCTTGGCATCTGAATTTTCAGGGTATGAACAAGTGTCTGACCCAAAAACTCAGGTTCTCTCAAGATCAAATTTTTAATCAATTTACTAAAGTTTTATGGGAAAGCTACAACACTCTTTCAACTACTACTTCTATTTGGGGCTTCAAATAGCATTGTCTTTGGACTCATGCAAACGCCGTGCTGCCAAGGGTGTCTAGGTCTAATCCTTAAATCTATGGATGACCCCATGTCCAAGAACATACTTTCATTGCCACCCCTTGGTTGCCCTTATCTGAGAAATCTTCCTGTATTATGCTGGAAAACTCTGAGACAGCTAGTGCCTTTTTCATACCCAGGGTCATGGGTATCCTAAATTTGGTGTGGTTAACTCCAATTATCTGGACCCCATTTTACTTCTATCGCCTTGGTTTTTGAGCCTCGCAGCCCACTCTGAGCTATTGATACCTTTCTCACTGTAAAAGACTTGCAGACTGAGGTTGTTTGCCTTCTAAGTCGAGAAGCCTCCCTTAGTACTGGTAAGGGTCACATTGCTCCTGTGTGGTTTTATTTATTTTTTTGTAAGTACCGTATATACTCGAGTATAGGCCGACCCGAATATAAGCCGAGGCCCCCAATTTACCCCCAAAAAAACTGGCAAACTTATTGACTCGTGTATAAGCCGAGGGTGAGACATGCCTGTCCATCCCTGTGTGTGTGTCCGTCCATCCCTGTGTGTCCGTCCATCCCTGTGTGTCCGTCCATCCATCCCTGTGTGTGTGTGTGTGTCCATCCATCCATCCATCCCTGTGTGTGTGTGTCTCCATCCATCCATCCCTGTGTGTGTGTGTCTCCATCCATCCATCCATCCCTGTGTGTGTCTCCATCCATCCACCCATCCCTGTGTGTGTGTGTATCCATGTGTGTGTGTGTGTGTGTGTGTGTGTGTGTGTGTGTGTGTCCAGCCTACCTTTGTCCCGAGCCTCCGTCCCGTGCCTTGCCTCCTTGCCTCCGTTCCGTCCCGTGCCTTGCCTCCTTGCCTCCGTTCCGTTCCGTCCCGTGCCGTGCCGTGCCGTGCCTTGCCGTCGTGTCGTGCCTTGCCTTGCCTTGCCTCCGTCCCGTCCCGTGCCGTGCCTTGCCTTGCCTTGCCTTGCCTCCGTCCCGTGCCCTCTTCGGCGGCCATTGTAAAATTCAAAAGCCGCGCCTCCTCCTTCGCCTGTGATAGGCGGAACACTGAATTTCCCAGCAGCCTGTGTTCCGCCTATCACTGACGTCGTATCATCCTCGTCCGTAGTACGAGGATGATACGATGTCCGTGATAGGCGGAACACAGGCTGCTGGGAAATTCAGTGTTCCGCCTATCACAGGCGAAGGCGGAGCCGGAGGCGCGGCTTTTGAATAGAATGGCCGCTGTCTGTCTGCTCGACACGCTGATCGAGCGGGCAGACAGCGATGACTCGAGTATAAGCCGAGGGGGGCACTTTCAGCCTCAAAAAAGAGGCTGAAAATCTCGGCTTATACTCGAGTATATACGGTACTACCTTTTTTATATGCATCTGTTTTTTCCAATCATGTGGTCTATAGGTGCCCCAGCACTTGCCTGGCTCAGCTGTAAAGCTAATGTATACAGTTTGCCCAGAGATTTACCCGCACTTCTCACGGATACTTATAATACAATCTACAACACACCTATTGTAATGATTTGGCCTTGTGTATGATTTTTTTTTTTTTTTTAACACTTCAACTTTCACACTTCTTGTGCATCCTCTGTTGCAAAGTTGCTCCTCCTTTGCTGCTGGTTGCAAGTATCTCTCTGGGACAATATAATAGGTGCTCTTGCCTTCATTTCAGATCTGGAGTATCACTCCAGTATAAGATATATCTTTATTAACATATGAACTTTTTCTGCTTTTGGCTCCTAGAGGCTGTAGTGCTACCTGAGTTCCCCCTCTTTTTCCTAGGCTAAATTGGGACAAAATCATTTTGAAAGTTGGCTGCTTCTACTTTCCTGAGGCTCCCTCTCCATGCCCCACATTAACCACTTCCCGACCAGCGCACGACGATGTACGTCGACAGAATGGCACGGGTAGGCATATTGGCGTACATGTACGTCCAATATTCGTTGCCGCCGTGCCGTCGGGAGCGCGCCGCCGGCGGCGCGCTCCCGCGCTGGTCAGGACCCCCGTGAGCCCGGTCGCGGGACCCGCGGACTCGATCGCCGCGGGCATCCCCGCGATCGTCTCACGGAGCGGCCGAATGGAGGAAATGCTGTATAAACAACATTTTTCCATTCTGCCTAGCAACTAGTGACGCTGATCTCTGCTCCATGTGATTGGAGCAGAGATCAGTGTACACTAAATGAAAGCCCAACCCCCCCACAGTTAGTAACACACCCCTAGGAACACTTAACCCCTACACTGCCACCCACTGGTTAACCCTTTCACTGCCAGTGTCATTTACACAGGAATCACTGCATTTATATAGCAGTGATTACTGTATAAATGACAATGGTCCCAAAAATGTGTCAAAAATGTCCGATGGGTCCCCCACAATGTCGCAGTCACAATAAAAATCGCAGATCGCCGCCATTACTAGTAAAAAAAAAAAAAAAAAAAAATTATTAATAAAAATGCTATAAAACTATCCCTATTTTGTAAACGCTATAACTTTTGCGCAAACCAATCAATAATCGCTTATTGCGATTTTTTTTTTACCAAAAATATGTAGAATACGTATCGGCCTAAACTGAGGGAAAAAAATGTTTTTTTTTATATATTTTTGGGGGATATTTATTATTACAAAAAGTAAAAAATAATGCGTTTTTTTCAAAATTATCGCTCTATTTTTGTTTATAGCGCAAAAAATAAAAACCGCAGGGGTGATCAAATACCACCAAAAGAAAGCTCTATTTGTGGGAAAAAAAGGACGTTAATTTTGTTTGGGAGCCACGTCGCACGACCGCGCAATTGTCAGTTAAAGCGACGCAGTGCCGAATCGCAAAAAGTGGTCTGGTCTTTGACCAGCAAATTGGTCCGGTCTGAAAGTGGTTAAAGGTGTATCTAACCATTTCTGATTCACCTTAAGGGCCGGTTCACACAGCGGGCGATGCGAGGCGACACGACTCGCCTCGCCTCGCTCCCGCAAGTCGCCCCCGTTCTGTACAATGGAACCGTTCTGAGAGGAGCGACTCGAGTCGCTCCGACTCAGAAAAAAGGTTCCTGTACTACTTCTGGGCGACTTCGGGGGCGACTTGCATTGACTTCTATACAGAAGTCCTCTGCAAGTCGCCGCTGAGGTCGCCGCAGGTCGCGGCGAGGCAAGTCGGAGACGCCTCGCCGCGCCTGCAGTGTGAACCGGCCCTAAGGATGCTGTCGTCTTTTAAAAATTTTTTATGTTTCTGGTTTATTTTTTGTGGGGCCATCATTTTTCATGTTTTTTTTTTTTTTTTTGTTTTTTTTTTGCCAGGTGGCTGGTTGGGCTTTTGCTGATGTGTGCTTTGGCCTCCGAACTGCTTCTTGGAACAGTTTGTTCAGATTCGTTAACCCTGCTTTCTATGAGTAATTAGAACATTTTTGGTTTTTGTTGTCCAACTATTGATTTAGCGCTTGGGGACATTCCAAGGTCTAAAAATGTATTTGTCCTGCACTGTGCGATTAGGATGATAAGTAAAATCTCCTATCTGTAAATAACTTTCTTCTGTTGTCTCCTTACTGCTTGCTGACAAAACTGGAGCCTCAGTGTGGGTGGGGTTATATGGATACACTAATGCCACATACACACGATCAGACTATCCGGTGGACAATCAGCCAGACTATGGCGGGTGTCCGCCGGACTTTTGAAATTAACGTACTTGCCCACACACGGCGTAAAGTCCGTTCATTTTGAACGTGACTCCAGGTAGACGGGACTAGCGCAGGAAGTCAATGTTGCTGCCTCCATCGGTGATATTGACACCTCACGAGCCCCGTCACCTGGTATGGATTTAAAGGGGAACCCCTACATCAAAAAAAAGGCGTGGGGGTCCCCCTAAAGTCCATACCAGACCCTTATCCAAGCACGCAGCCCGGCCGGTCAGGAAAGGGGGTGGGGACGAGCGAGCGTGCCCTCAACATGGGGGGGGGTGCTGCGGGCCCCCCCACCCCAAAGCACCTTGTCCCCATGTTGATGAGGACAAGGGCCTCTTGCTGACAACCCTGGCCGTTGGTTGTCGGGGTCTGCGGGCAGGGACTTGCCAGAATCTGGGAGCCCCCTTTAATAAGGGGCCCCCAGATTCTGGCCCCCCACTCTGTGAATGAGTATGGGGTACGATGTACCCTTACCTATTTACCTGGGGGGGGTGTTAATAAAAAAACACAGCACAGGTTTTTAAAATACTTTATTAGACAGCTCCGGGGGTCTTCTTCTGTCTTCGGGGGTCTTCTCGCTGGACTCTTCCGCTATCTTCTGCTCTTTTACTAGCTTTTTACTAGCAGAAGAGCCCGGCTTTCTCCTTTTGTCGCCGCCACCATCCGGTGGTCTTCCGACTTCGGGGGTCTTGTCCCGCTCTTCGGTGGTTCATGCCAGGCCTCAGCTTTCTTCTTCCAGCTCTTTTACTAGTGTTGGCCCGGTCTTGTCACTGTCGCCCACCGCCTTCTGCTTCTTCCGATGTTGACACAACGCTCTCTGGCCGTAATGGCAGGGACACATCGTGCAGCGACTTCTATAGGCATAAGGGGCAGGGTCACCGGGTGATGTCACATGGTGACTCCGCCCCTTACGATGTCACATTCAAAATGAACAGACTTTACTCCATGTGTGGGCAAGTCCGTTTCATTTTTTGGGAACTAAAAGTCTGCCGGAGCCCACACACGGACGGATTGTCCGGTGGACAATTGGATAGCGTGTACACAGCCTTAGGGGTGTCCACAACCCTCCTCCTCAAGCTTTGCCAGTGTCCCATCTCCTGAAGGTAATGGCATATAGTCCAAAGTCTAAGAAAATAAGGTCCATGTGTGCTGTATTGTACTCCAAGATATGGAATTTACAGGTTACTCAAAATTTTCTTTTTCTTTTCCTCGGTACAAAAAACTACTAAGAAAATAATGTAGTCTGATTTTAATGGTGGTCTACTTGTGAAAATGTTAGCTGCCTGGATGCTCTAGTTTTAGACTCGGTTCACACGATCAGATTTTTGGATGTGGGCTATGCATATTGGATGCAGGTTATTCGCATCTAATTTGCAATAGCAGGAGATTTTGACTGGCTCTCTATGGAGCCTGTTCCCACATCTCCGGTCCAAATTTGCACAGGAGCCCTGTGCGTCTTTGGTCCATTTTAGGGTCCAAATTCAGCCAAAAATTTGGGCTGAAACGGGGAACAGGGATGCACCGGACCCCTGCTGTGAGACGCATGCGGTGATAGTGTGAACCCAGCCTTAATGTTGTCAGTTACTTAGCTGTAACAAGCCTGTTTTATTTTAGAAGACTTTAGCGTGTAATGCTTACAACAGAACTTTACACATAACAACCTTATGAAAATGTTCTTTACCAAGGAACATACATTCCACATTATTAATTATGTTACCAAAATTAGTGTGTGCTAAAGGCTGCCATTTTTGCTGACATCCTGAGCACCATTAAATCTTTAGGCTTAGGAGATTGACCTCCCTCAAACCTGGCACATTGCTCTAAAAATAGAGAGGAACTGAGCATGCGCAGAGCAGGGCGAAACTGTGTATTACTGGATTTTATACAGTATGGACGCTTATTGTTTTGCATAGCTATACCTTTCAAAAGGGCCAGCCTCAAGTGATCTAGCAGGACTTAAGTTTCTGACTAAAGTTCCACGTTAAATTGTAACTCAATTCTTGTTGATAGAAAAACAAGATCATCCCCTCTGGGTGATCTATATGCAATGCAGCAACAGCTTACCAGTCATTCGATGCGGTGGCAGCATTCGTGTGTGTGTGTGTTTTGTTTTCTCTTATATTCACCGACCGACACAGCTCCTCTCTGTAACTAAATGGTTTGTATAGCCTGCCATTAGGAGAACTAGGCAAAATTGTTAAACAATACACAGAACCAGTCCCTGGTGGGAGCGGACCCTGTGCTATCAACCCTCCTCCCTCCTCCCTGCTCCCAGCAGCTTCAGTTTTTTTTTTTTGCCTAGTAAGGAGAATGAACTGCGGGCCTTCTCGGTCCATGTTTTTGCTGCAGGTTTGCTGCTTTTTGCGCAAGATGAAATATCCTGAGATCTTCTATCAACTGCCGGCTTGGTGACAGGCTGGCTAATGATATCCTTGTAGTCTCCCCAGTCTGGCCATCAAGCGTGAGCAGGTTACAGCTAAGGCTTGACAGGCCACGACATGCCTCAGCTCCAGAGGTGGTCGGTGAGCTTCAATGTTCCGGGGTATACATATGACCGGGCTACTGCTGTCTGGATCACAGTATACCGGGCCAACAGCTACCCTGTAACTGCACAGGAGTTGGTCTGTGATGGAATGTCTCCCAGCTCTTCAGGACTGGTAAGTACGGCTCTCCCTGCCTCGGTGGGGTGAGCAGCTGGGCATTCCCTGGGGGGTCGATTCGGGGGCCACCTCACCCCCATATATTCTCTCCCAAGTCCCTATCACCCCTCCTTCCCCCTCTGAGGGGGGTGGCTGAATGCGCTGCGGGCGGGTGTGTGTGTGTGGGTTTGCTTTTTTCTCACCTGTGGGGGCTCTGTGCGGCTGGCGTTGGTCCTGGTCCAGGTCTGGGGGGGTCCCTAAAGGTGTTTGTGGAGGTTGTTCTGGCTGTAAGCAGGCAGCACATTTTTATTTTTTGTTCTGTCACCGCATGGCGCCGTCCGGCGGCCATCTTGGATGTGGGAAAGCTGATATTCCCCTGGTGACCTTCAGCAGCTGTTTTCTTTAGGATTTCCTATTAGTTTCATTGGCGGCCATTTTCTTGAAGCCTGAGCGCTTTTTTCGCCGCTGTTCTCTTGTGGCAGCATTACATGTGCTCTCACCTGCTGTTTCCTGTGTCCACTGTGTGTACAGGACGCTGGATGGCTCTTTGCTGAACGCTGAAGCTAGCTCTGCAGAACGTTGTACCGCTGTTTATAGCTGCTGCTGCTGCTGACAGTTTTCTACTCTCTGCAACTGGCAACCTCCTAGGGACTACAGGCACTGCTTGTGGCTTTCACAGAGCGCCCCAGGGTGGTGAGTCTAGCGCTAAGTACCCCCCCCACGCGGTGGCAGCAGGAGGGTGGGGCCTTCACTGTCCTAAGTCCCCTTGCAGGTGGCAGACAGGCTAGGGTCAGCATGGCTTCAGAAACTGGTGTTTCTTCCCCCGAAATCCAGGCTATAGCAACCAGGTCACCTGCGGTTAGCGCGGTGTGCATGGACACCATGACGGCGGTCCTTGACTCCTATGTTGCTAAGATAGAGGGGCACGTGGCAGGAAAGGTGCACGTAAGGGGCCCCTGCCCCCCCTGTCCTCTGGGGAGAGCTCTGATGCAAACTCGGCCCCTGCTGTGGCTGGAGGCCCCTGCCCTGACCTATCAGACGTGGCTGACCAGGACCATTTGGACAGTGAGGATGATTCCCCGTCCGGGTCCGGGCGCGACAATGCGCTTGTTGGAGCACTTATCACAGCTGTGCGTGATACCCTGAAGATTCAGGAGCCAGCGGATTCCTCTGCTGATGTACCGGTCCCTTTTTGGGTATTTGACTTATTTTGACAAATTCATCTACAGGGAATGGGGTCGCTCGCAATGGACCTTTTCGGTCCCCAAAATTTTGGCGGTGCATTACCCCTTTGAGGAAAGCCTTCTCAAAAAGTGGTCGGCTCCTCCGGTCGTGGACCCCCCAGTATCTAGGTTAAATAAAGTAACCACAATCCCGGTTGAGGGGACTCCTGCATTCAAGGATCCCACTGACAGGAAGGCCGAGTCAGTGGCTCGTTCCTTGTTTACGGTTGTGGGGTCAGACGTGCGACCTGTACTGGCATTCGCACTGGTGTCGCAGACACTGACTGAGTGGGCAAAACTTTTGCACCACGAATTGGGAGGGCAAAACGCCTCCCCTGTCTGTGTGGAACTAGCAGACCAACTAGTGCATGTCCTTAAGTACATTTGTGACGCGGTCCTGGATACTCTCCCCCTATTATCCAAGGCTTCAGTGTCAGCTGTGGTGCTGAGACGCCTCATTTGGCTGAAATGCTGGTCTGCTGACCAGGTATCCAAAAAAGCCCTGACGGATCTTCCCTTCCTTGGCGACCGGCTCTTTGGAGCCTCGTTGGATGACATCATTAAGAATGCCACGGGTGGTAAGAGTACACTACTCCCACAGGCCAGGAATGCTAAGGAGCCACGCCGCAACTCACAAGCGGCTTTTTCGTCCACCCGGTGCTTCGGCAAAATGCCCCCAGCTCGACAGGACGCCCACGGACGGTCAGAAGCGTCCCTGGAACCGCAAGCCTGCGAACAAAAGTGCTACTGCATGAAGGTTTGCCCCCACCCACTTTTCGGGTGGGGGGGTTATCTTCGGGAGTTTGCAGCCCGGTGGACCTCCCGGTTATCTGACCAATGGGTCTGCGATCTGATTTCCACAGGCTACAAGAAAGAGTTTCTCTCTTGGCCGCCAAACAGCTTCTTCCCCTCCAGTAGAGAAACACAGAACTAGAGTTTTAAACCCTATATACTGTTCTAACATATGTTGGAAGAACATTTCTCTTGTTGGAGAGGAGTGCCAAAATAGGCCCGGTATGGAAGTGGTTAAACATCGTTCTAGACTTCAGGTCTGTTTTTATATTTTCACCCCTGATTCATATGTTACATGACTCAATTAGAAATGTGTGACTCTTGAGTGAATATATTCATAACCACCAAATGTGTTGGGCTATATTTGACAATGCAGTCTTGTGGCCCATTCACACCTTTCCAGTTTTTTCTTTCTGCCTGTAAACTCCCCTGCGGCTAAACACCTAAAATCTATAGTGTGCATGGCTACCCTAGAGGGGGCGTTAACAAGCAGAGAAAAATAAAAGCTTAAATGCCTGTGGGAGCAGCTTCTTTTGAGTTGCAGTGTGCATGAGGCCTAATGATCATAAAGGACACATTTACCGTATTTATCGGCGTATAACACGCGCCAGCGTATAACACGCACCCCAAGTTTAGGAGGGAATTTTAAGGAAAAAAACTTTTAGGAGGGAAGTTTAAGGGGAAAAAAAAACATACATTTATATGCCCATCAGTGTCAGCCTTGTCCACCATTGCAGCCTTGTCCACCATTGCAGTCATAGCCCACGTACACACAGTCGGAGATTTTGCCAACCAAATCCGTCGGATTTTGCCTGTCGGATTTAGTCCGATGGATTGTGTCCGAAACTGTTGCATACACACGGTCGGGCTAAGTTGGCGAAAAATCCGATCTTTCAGAACGTGATGACGTAATTTCGTTACGATGGGACTACATTCAGGCTAGTAGCCAATAGCTTTGATGTAGGAATTTGATCTGAGCATGCGTGGCACTTGGTCCGATGAAAATGCTCTACACATGATCGGATTAGGTCCGTCCGGCCCAGTTGGTCAGGAAATATTTCCAACATGTTGGAAAATTGGGTCGGACGGAGATTCTGATGGAATCAGTCCGATGCATACCACACACAGTCGGATTATCTGACGACACGGTCCGATAAGACTCATTCCGACAGATTCTCCGACCGTGTGTACAAGGGCTTATGCAGCCTTGTCCACCATTGCAGCCTTATGCGGCCTTGTCCACTATTTCAGTATTGTCCCCCATTGCAGCCTTATGCAGTCTTGTCCCCCATTGCAGCCTTATGCAGTCTTGTCCCCCATTGCAGCCGTGTCTATTTTATTTTTTAAAAATGCCGGCGGCGTGCGGTAGTTCTCGGCGTGCCTTCGGCTCTTCTCGCCAGCTTTCGGCTGCCTTCGGCCATTCTCGCCAGCTTTTGGCCGCCGAGAAGAGCCGAAGGCGGCCGAAAGCTGCCGAGAAGAGCCGAAGGTGGCCGAAAGCTGCCGAGAACGGCCGAAGATGGCCGAAAGCCGCCAATAATGGCCGAAGGCGGCTGAAAGCCGCCCAGAGGCTCAGAATTTCGGGGGATCGGCGTATAACGCGCACCCACGATTTTCCCCCTGCTTTTAAGGGGAAAAAGTGTGTGTTATACGCCGATAAATACGTTATTTATTTATTTATTTATTTTAACTCCACTGGACAGATTTGTGCTTAGTCCAGAAGTAAGTCATGCCCTAGTCAGCAACTAAAATGAATTCCTGGAGGATATTAAAAATAACAGGCACCCTGCGGTGTTTGTGCTTGGAGCTTTTACAGAAGTAACCGGTTTAAATGTTTACATAGGGTAAACAAAACAGCGTTCTGTGGTATTTTATAGAACTACTTTGAAAAACAGCAAGCGGGCTTTGTTTACCCCTTCAGTTCTCCTTCCAATCTGTAACATGCACACTCTACCACTCCTGACTGTTGTCATCTTTCCATTAAACTTTCTTTGACCCCTCTTCTCCACCTCCCCTTTAATCTACTTGCCATTACTGAAACCTGGCTTCATGAATTTGACACTGCTTCTCCTGCTGCCCTCTCCCATGGTGGCCTTCTCTGGCCTCACTCCCCCAGTCCCAATGGATGCAAGTAAGGGGAAAAGGGAATCCTATCCCCACATAGCACCTTTCAAGTACTTCACTCACCATCCTCTCTGTCATTCTCATTTGAGGCAAATTGCACGTGTCTTTTCTCTCCAGTTTCTTGAAGGATAGCTTTGATCTACTGGGCCCCCTGGACTGTTATCAGCCTTTCTTCATCACTTCTTCTTTCCAACGACAAAATCCGTCTGATTTTTTTTCTGATGTATTTTGACCAAAACTTGTCTAGCGTACACACGGTCGCAAAAAGTTGACGGAAAATCCTATCGTTCTGACCGCGGTAACGTAGAACACATACGACGGGACTATAAATGACCTTTCATCTCGTAATTTATTCTGAGCATGCATGGCACTTTGTCGAAGTTTACACGATCGGGTTTTGTTGTCAGAAAATTTGAGGTCTCTCAAACTTTGTGCGTCGGAAATTCCGAAGGAAAAAGCCAGGTGGAGCGCGCACACGATTGGATTTTCCGACAACGGGATCCGATCGCACATTTTCCATCGGAAAATCCGACTGCGTGTACGGGGCATTAGTCTAACCTCCCTCTGTTGATGTGAAGCAATGGATACATGCTTCTACTTACGGTACTCTGACAGCAACGCCCTTGACCTTGTTTTCCCCCACCTATGTGCTCTGTGCAACCTCTCCAACAATCATTTCCCTCTCTCTGATCACTACCTTATTAGTTTCACTTTCTCTGGTCCTCTTCTACCTCCTTTCGCTTCCAACCACCTAAAAATTGGCCATCGTTACCTTAACCCTTCTCTTCTCTATTCTGCTATTGAACACTTCTATGACAAAATGTCACCCTGTCCTTCTACAATACTTCACTGCCCCCCCACTACAACCTTTGTACACTTGCCACCCGAAGGCAGAAAAAAAATGTGGCCGCACCTGTGGTGTAAGACTTATACCCTGTACACACGATAGGATTTCTCTTATATTCACCGACCGACACACAGCTCCTCTTAGCCATTGGGTTGTTATGCCCACTACTAGGAGAATACTAGGCATTACTTGTTATGTAACAGTCAGAACTCTTTAGTTCCGCCCAGGGGGCGTTCCCTTGGGCAACAACCCTCCAGCCTGCCATGCAGTCATCAGTTTTATTTTGCCCAGTGAAGGAGAAGGACATAGGAACCCTGCGGGCCCATTGGTCCATGCTTTTTTTTTCTGCAGAAGCGTTACTTTTTGTGCAAGATGATTGATCCTGTGATCTGCTATTAACAGCCGGCTGGGTGACAGGCTGGATACTCTTATCCTTGTAGTCTCCCCAGTCCGGCCATCAAGCATGTGCAGGCCGCAGCTATGCGCTAGGCGGGCCACGATGAAACCTCAGCTCCAGAGGTGGTCAGTGAGCTTTTATGCTCTGGGGCATACATATGACCGGGCTACTGATGTCTGCATCACAGTAGGCTGGGTCAGCAGCCACCCTGTACTGATCAGTGAGTGGGTCTGTGAATGTCTTCCAGCTCTTCAGGATGGTAAGTACAGCTCTCCCTGAACCACTGGGCATTCCCTGGTAGGTCGATTCGGGGGTCCCTCACCTCCCTCTCTCTTCTCTCCCTGTCCCCCTCTTCCTCCCCCCCCTTCCATCTGGGGATGTTGCTGAACGGTGTGTGTGTCTATGCAGAGGCTCTCCGGGGGGGGGGGTTGCGCTGCTAGCTGTGTCCTGGGTCCTGTTCTTCAAGCCCCTGGAAGGTGTCTGTGAGGCCATGCTGGTGTCTTGCGCAGGGCTGTGCTCACTGCCATTGTTTTCTCCCTGTACCTCATGGATCTGCATGCGGCGGCCATTTTAGAAAAAAGGCAACATGCTCGCCATTTTCCTTGTGATTGTCCTTATACAGGACACCGGCAGCCATTTTCTTAAAGCCTGAACACTTTTATTTTTATTTTTATAGTGTTCTCTAGAGGCAGCGTGCTCCTGTGCTCTCAGCCATTTCCGTGTGTTACGTGTGTTGCGCTGCTAGCTGTGTCCTGGGTCCTGTTCTTCAAGCCCCTGGAAGGTGTCTGTGAGGCCATGCTGGTGTCTTGCGCAGGGCTGTGCTCACTGCCATTGTTTTCTCCCTGTACCTCATGGATCTGCATGCAGCGGCCATTTTAGGAAAAAGGCAACATGCTCGCCATTTTCCTTGTGATTGTCCTTATACAGGACACCGGCAGCCATTTTCTTGAAGCCTGAACACTTTTTTTTTTTTAGTGTTCTCTAGAGGCAGCATGCTCCTGTGCTCTCAGCCATTTCCGTGTGTTTTATTTCCTTATGCTGGACGCTGGGCAGCCATTTTCTTGAAGCCTGAGCACAATTCAGAGCGGTTTTAGTGCCATTTGCAGCTGCTTCCACCGACACAGCACTGTTTCCTCTGCAGCTGGGAGCCAACAGGGACTGCAGGCATTACCTGCTGGATAGCGCAGAACCCCTCAGGGTGGTGAGTTCTGCGGGAAAGAGCCCCTCAGCCAGCAGCAGTAAGGAGGGTGGGACTGTCACTGTCCTAAGTCCCCTTCGGGTGGCAGACAGGGTAGGGTCAGCATGGCTTCAGAAACTGGTGTTTGTTCCCCCAAAATCCAGGCAATTGCAACCGGGTCGCAGTGTCCCTGGACACCCTGACGGCAGTCCTCAATTCGTTCGTTGCCAAGATGGAGGCGGCACGTGGGCAAAAGGGTGCAAAAAAGCGGCCCTGCCCCCCATCTTCTAGGGAGAGCTCTGACGTAGACTCGGGTCCTGCTAAAGCTGGTGACCCCTGTTCTGTCTTGTCAGATGATGCTGACCAGGACCGTTTGGACAGTGAGGATGAGTCCCCGTCCGGGTCCGTGCACGATAAATCGCTTGTTGGAGCACTTATCACAGCTGTGCGTGATACCCTGAAGATTCAGGAGCCAGCAGATCCCTCTGCTGATGTAGCGGCCCCTTTTGGGTCCCGCAAGCCAGCACGTTCACCTAAGGTGTTCCTGTATATGACTTGTTTTGACAAGTTAATTTACAAGGAATGGGGTCACCCGCAACTGACCTTTTCGGTCCCCAAATCCATAGCGGTGCGTCACCCCTTTAAGGAGAGCCTTCGCAAGAAGTGGTCGGCTCCTCCGGTCGTGGACCCCCCCACTATCCAGGTTAAATAAAGTAACCACTATCCCGGTAGAGGGGACTCCTGCATTTAAGGATCCCACGGACAGGAAGGCTGACGCGGTGGCTCGTTCCTTGTTTACGGTGGTGGGGTCCGCCGTGCGACCGGTACTGGTATCCGCATTTGTGTCGCAGACACTGAGTGGGCAAAACTGTTGCACTGCGAATTGGGAGAGCAACAGGCTTCTGTCTGCGTGGAACTAGCAGACCAACTAGTGCAAGGCCTTAAGTATTGTGATAAAGAATGGTGTTGCGCTCCACACAGAAACTAAATTAAATCCAATAATAGTGAATAAATAATCGCATACAAGATCTAAAACACACCTATGCGATTATTACAAAACAATTTGTTTAAACTATATCAATACCCTATATACATAAAATCATTATAAAGTGGCCAGTATAAATATTCAAGTAGTACACATATTCCTAGTAAAGTGCAAGTGAAACAATAGGTAACGAAATCACAAATAGTAATGATGGTAATCCAAACAGTGTACAATCCAAAGTGTGTCTCAATCAATAAAGTGCATCCAAGTGAAGAAATATATACGTTAAAAAATTGTATAAAAGTAGAATTCAATAAATAAATAAACAGAAAAAGTAAAAATAGATATAAAACATAATCCAAAAAAAAATTCTTAAAGTGTCTCTATTTATAGAAAAAATAGCAATCCATATCGGGTCATGCAAATAAGTGAGTCCACACTGTGCTGTGTAATAGACTAGTTCTGTGAACAAACACGGGATAATTCCACCGGTGATCTCACAAATCCTCAAGACAGGTGCTCGCACACTGAGTGCAGTGGGTACCTTACCTCACTGCTGTCAGTTAGGCTAGGTTCACATTGCTGCGATGCGGGAACGCCGCGAATCCGCGGCGTTTTCCCACATCGCATACCTCCCGCCGGCAGTTCACACTGCCCTATGCGGACGGCTGGGGGTGTCAATGTTATGTTAATGACACCCCCAGATCCGTGAACCCCCATGCGATCCGATTCCGTTGCGGACCCAAAAAAGGGTCCCGTGCGAGTTTGCTGCGGGACCGCTGCGAGTTCAGCCATACTATCTGTATGGCTGAACTCGCAGCGCTACGGAGATCGGATGTGATTTGCTGTGCGAATCACATCCGGTTCTCCCCCCCGCAGCGGTGTGAACCCAGCCTTAAACAGCAATACGTTCCAATGGTTAAGGTGTATGTTCTCAGCTGATATAGATACCTCAGGCAATCCCCTCCAGGTACTCTACTTCATCCATCACCTCCGGGGCTCTCCTCAGCACTGGGCGGTGTTGCTCTGGTGTCCCTGCTGGCCGGGAGGTCGGCTAACTTTATCACTATTATAATCTGAGGGGAGGGTTTGCACCTCTGTCGGTGTTTTGCTGCAACCATATTAGCTCTTTTGTTTAACCATTGTAGCGCGAGGATAACCAACAATTACCAAGGCCTTAAGTATGTTTGTGATGCGGCCCTGGATAGTCTTCCTCTGTTGTCCAGGGCTTCAGTGTCAGCAGTGGTGCTGAGGCGCCTGATTTGGTTAAAATGCTGGTCTGCTGACCAGACATCCAAGAAAGCCCTAAAGTATCTACTCTTCCTTGGTGACCGGCTTTTCGGAGCCTTGTTGGATAACATTAAAAATGCCACTGGTGGTAAGAGTACCCTACTCCCACAGGCCAGGAAGGCTAAGGAGCCACGGCGTAGGCAAAGGACCTCTTTTTCCGCTCACAAATAGCTTCTTTTTTTTTCCACCCCGGAGCTTCGGCTAAACGTCCCAAGCCTGACAGGACGACCACGGAAGGACAAAAACATCCCTGGAACCCCAAGTCTAACAAGCCTGCGAACAAAAGTGCTACCACATGAAGGTTTGCCCACACCCATGTCTCAAGTGGAGGGTCGCCTTCGGGAGTTTGCGGCCCAGTGGTCCTCTCGACTATCCGACCAATGGGTCTGCGATCAGATTTCCTCCGGCTACAAGATAGAGTTTCTCTCTTGGCCGCCAAACAGATTCTTCCCTTCCAGCATACCCATATCCCCGGTTCGCCGGGAGGTCCTCTTGGGGGCAGTAAGGGACCTGCTGAGTCACGGGGTGGTTGTACCGGTTCCGGAATCGGAAAATTTCCAGGGATTCTACTCAAATCTGTTGGTAGTTCTCAAGAAGGAAGAGGTACGTCCAATCTTGGACCTAAAAGCCCTCAATCACTTTGTGAAAGTGCAGAGGTTCAGAATGGATTCAGTTCGCTCACTAGTCGCTGCATTCCATCAAGGGTACTCCCTCGGGTCCTTAGACATCCAGGATGCGTACCTGCACATACCCATATGCCTTCTGCATCAAAAGTTTCTGCGATTTGCATCGTGGGAACGCGATCATGGGATACCTAGACGATCTCCTCCTGCGGGCATCTTCCGCCTCAGAATTAGAGGAGGATGTGGCGATCACCATGCAGACCCTGCAAGAATTTGGGTGGCTGTTGAACCTAACGAAGTCAGTGATTGTACCGACCCATCGTCTGGAGTACCTGGGCTTGCTGCTTGACTCCAGGAAAGTGAGAGCGTTTCTCCCTTCGGACAAACTGCAGACTCAGATCCGCGGTAAAACTGCTGATAAACCGCAAGTGGTCGTCGCTCCGCTCCTGCGTGCGAGTCCTGGGACTCATGGTAGCCTCCTTCGAGGCAGTACCATATGCCCAGTTCTACACCAGAGTCCGGCAGAAGGAGATTTTGACAAAGTGGGACAAATCTCAGTTGTCCCTGGATCGGCAGATCCAGGTTAGCCAGTCAGTCAGGGATTCCCTGAATTGGTGGCTGAGGTCCCCGGGGATTCAGTCCGGGAAGTCGTTCCTTCCTCTGAAGTGGACAGTGATCACAACAGACGCCAACCTATCCGGCTGGTGTGGAGTGATGGGGGTTCAGTCGGCTCAGGGCCTCTGGTCGGCGGAAGAATCCAAGCTGCCGATCAATCTGCTCAAGCTCAGAGCGATCAGGCTGTGCCTCTCCACATGGTCAATGAGACTTCAGGGGCGTTCGATCAGGATCCAGTCAGACAATGCCATGGCTGTGGCATACATCAATCACCAAGCAGGAACAAGAAGCTCAGCCGCTGCACGGGAGTTCGCTCACATGCTTCCGTGGGCAGAGCGACACATACTGGCCCTGTCGGCCATTTACATCCTGGGAATGGAGAACTGGCAGGCGGACTATCTGAGTCGCCAGATGCTGGTCCCAGGAGAATGGGCGTTGCATCCGGAGGTATTCAGGCTACTGTGCCTGAGGTGGGGCACACCAGACGTGGATCTTCTGGCCTCCCATCTCAATTGGAAGGTGCCGAGATTCATGTCCAGGACAAGAGATCCGTGGGCAGAGGCGCTGGTGGCTCCGTACCAGCTGATCTACGATTTTACTCCACTGAAACTGTTACCACGTCTGCTTCGCAGAGTGGATCCCAGTGATTCTGGTCGCCCCAGATTGGCCTCAGCGTCCTTGGTATGCAGACCTGGTGCGCCTGGTGGCTGATGCCCCTGGCGACTGCCGTTACGAGAAGCCTTCTGTCTCAAGGTCCGATTCTCCATCCTGCTTTACCATCGCTGGCTTTAACGGCATGGCTATTGAGAGCCAGGTGTTGAGGAACCGGGGTCTGTCAGACTCTGTGATCCCAACTATGTTGAGGGCACGGAAATCTTCTTCTCGGAAGGTATATCATCGTACCTGGAAAGCTTACATCTCCATAAGTGAGGAGAAAGGATGGCATCATTACTTCTTTTCTATATCCAGGATCCTGCTGTTTCTTCAGCAAGGAGTAGACCAGAAATTGGCGTTGAGCACCATTAAGGGGCAGATATCAGCCTTGGCTGTCTTTTTCCAGCGACCCCTGGCATCTCTCATTGGTGGGTACCTTTGTTCAGGGGTGCGACACCGTTACCCCAGTAGGATCTGAACCTGGTGTTATCGGCGCTTCAAAAAAACGCAGTTTGAAAATATCAGGAAGATTCCCCTGTTGACTCTTTCCCAGAAAGTGGTCTTTCTAGTGGCCATCACATCGGCCAGGAGGGTTTCGGAACTGGTGGCCTTGTCCTGCAAGTCGCCTTATCTGGTTATCCACAAGGATAAGGTAGTGTTGCATTCGCAACCATCTTTTTTCTGCCGAAGGTGGTCTCGGCTTTTCATATCAATGAGGATATTGTATTACCATCCCTGTGTCCTAAGCCGAAACACCCTAAGGAAGTGGCCCTTCACGCTCTGGATGTGGTTTGGCTCTTAAGGTGTATTTGTCTGCCACTGCTCCCTTTTGGAAGTCAGACTCGCTGTTTATTTCGGTAGCTGGTCCAAACAAAGGCATGGTGGTCTCGTCGGCAACCATTTCCAGGTGGATCAGACAGATTGTAGTGCAAGCCTACACCTTGAAGGGGCAGGTGCCCCCCCTTTCCGGTCACAGCCTACTCCACAAGGGCAATCGGAACATCTTGGGCCTTCCGACATCAAGAGTCGGTCACTCAGGTGTATGAAGCATTGACCTGGTCGTCTGTCCACACGTTTACCAAGTTCTACAAGGTAGACGTCAGTGCATCGGCTGATGCATGTTTTGGCCGAAAAGTTTTGCAGGTGGCTATATAGTTGCAATTGAATATGCAATATATTAAATTTTTTTCCTGGATTTTCGATAAAAACGCAGTACCATTAAGTTAATGCGCTGTAGCATTACATTCCGCAGTTTTGGTGCGGTTGTGGGTAGTCACTCCTGTTGAGGGTACCCTGGTTTTGTGGTGGATTTCTCCATGCATTGTTGTTTTTTTTTCCCCACTTGCCATGGTGGATGAAGTTTTCTATGCTGTTTTCCCACCCCTCGTTTGGCACTGCTTGGGGACATACCAATGGCTAAGAGAGGAGCTGTGTCAGTCGGTGAATATAAGAGAAAATAGGATTTTTTGTACTCACCATAAAATCCTTTTCTCTGTAATTCCCTGACCGACACAGCACCCACCCCTCCCTTTTTCTCTTTACGTTATACTGCTTGTTGACGTACTGATGACTGCATGGCAGGCTGGAGGGTTGTTGCCCAAGAGTTCTGAGTGTTACTAAAGAGTTCTGAGTGTTACATATCAAGTAATGTTTAGTATTCTCCTCGTAGTGGGCATAACAACCCAATGGCTAAGAGAGGAGCTGTGTCGGTCTGTGAATTACAGAGAAAAGGATTTTACGGTGAGTACAAAAAAAATCCTATTTTTCCGACAACAAATGTTGGATGCAAGCTTGTCGGAAAGTCCAACCGTGTGTATGCTCCATAGAACGTTTGTTGTTGGAATTTCCAACAACAAATGTTTGAGAGCAGGTTCTCAAATTTTCAGACAACAAAACTTGTCGGAAATGCCAAGCGTGTGTACATAAGTCTGACGTACAAAAGTCCATGCATGCTCGCAATCAAGCAGAAGAGCCCCACTGGCTATTGAACTTCATATTTCGCAGCTCTTGGTATGTGTTGTACGTCACCGCGTTCTTGATGTTTGGAATTTCCGACAACATTTGTGTGACCATGTGTATGCAAGACAAGTTTAAGCCAACATCCTTTGGAAAAAAAATCTGTGGTTTTGTTGTCGGAAAATCCTATCTTGTATACAGGGCATAAAGCTGTATAGATTTAATTGACAAATGCATTTAAACACTTACGTGGAGGTATCTTTAAGATGGCATATTGAAGTTCAGTGAAGCATCAGTCTCCTGTATTAGCTGGCAGCATATGTATCTTCCTGTATGGCCATGTGCAGCTGAATCTGTGTTCTGTTTGGCAAGTTACTTCCGTCGCTCGGGCGCGATCAAAAGCGAGGTTAGGAACGCACTCTGCAGGTCTAGGAAGAGGGCTGGCACACTCCTTGAAAAAAGGAGAGCGCAGTGCCCTCATCTTACAACTGCGCACGCTCTGAAACACCTTGCATCATACCCGTGACATCATCCAGCTGTACACTGCACTCCAGCCCTCTTCCTAGACCTGCAGAGTGCGTTCCTAACCTCGCTTTTGATCCTTTCCAAGCGACGCAAGTAACAACTTGCCAAACAGAATGCAGAATTAAGCTGCACACGACCACACAGGAAGACACAGATGCTGCCGTCTAATACAGGAGACTCACTCTTCACTGGACCTCAATATGCCATGTTAAAGATACCTCCATGTGAGTTTAAATGCATTTTCTCTTTCGTTCATTGATGGACACAGCATCTTCATCTTAACCTTAGGGTTATATTGCCCCTTTAGAAGAGGACTAGGCAGAAAGTCTTAAAAACACTTGCACAGTACCGCCCAGGAGGCAGTCCTACTGGCTACAACCCTGCATTCAGCAGCTCAGTTTTTTTTCTGCCTAGTGTTGGAGAAGGACCTGTGTCTCGGTGGGACCAATGGTCCTGGGAATTTTTTGCTTTTTTCAGCATTTTTGTTTACTGTGATCTACAATCAACAGCCGGGCTGGGTGACAAGCTGGATAATATAGATCCGAGTAGTCTAAATAAACAGAAATATATATGGAAAATGTGCAGCGCTAAGCAAATAATGATCAATATCAAAAATAAAGTTGACATGAAAAAATGCAATATAAATAGTGACACGTGTTGCGTGAGAAATTAATGCCCAAAATGTAAACAAGGACACAGACAAGTCCCAAATGTATTCCAAAAGGGTGAAGTTCAAATAATAAATGGGTAACAGTCACAGAAATCCTGAGTGAACATCCAAAATGTGACAGAGGTAACATAGAAGGTCCGCCACCAAAAGCACCAGTCGCTTACCAGAAAGGATAGACTCATACAGGTGTACACCTGATGGGTCAAACAGGCTTTGCTGGTGCCTCCATGGCAGCATACCTGTGATAAGCTCCGCACCGGAGTCCTCCCCTCCGGCTAGTGAATACCTTATAAAAGAAAGAACCACACCCCCCTAGCATTCTCCTTTTCTCTTATATTCACCGAACGACACAGCAACTCTCTTAGCCATTGGGTTGTTATGCCCTATTACTAGCAGATACTAGGCATTAGTTGTAATACAACACTCAGAACTCTTAGTTCTGCCCAGGGGGTGGTCCCTTGCAGAGGCGGCTCTAGGCTTTGTGAGACCTTAGGCAAAACTTAGACATGAGGCCCTACTCACGCCCATAATGGGAAAAATAATTCAAGCGATAAAAAATAACGGTGTCACAGCCCTGCCGACTTCCCTCCTCTGCTCTCCAGTTGACTGCTGTGGGGGGGGGGGGGGGGGGGAATCTTCAGGATGGAGGCTGGGAAAAGGGCCTGGTAAATTACATTTACCAGCCCTTACCTTTTCTAAAAGAACACAGTGCATGATTGGAACTGATCGCTCACTTTGTTCATTCATAGAATACTATGCTTTAGTTTATGAATTAACAGGAGCCTCTGTCTCCTGTTCATTCATCTACAGTGCAGCTGACGCTATAGAGAAAGGAACTGGGGAACGTGTTTCCTCATTTCCTTTCTCTTTCTCAAAAGTGAGACTTCAGGGGCCCGTTTAGAACCCTGATATCTCACCAAAGATACCAAAAACTCTCACCAAAAAACTTAAAAATAAATAAATAAGATTGTAAAAAATATATAACTGTGAAGAATATATAAAAAATAAAAAAATAAAAATCGGGACTAAAATTTTGAATCAAACTAAAAAGCCATGCCCAATAGGTAACATAATTTATCCACACTCACTGTTTTTCTGTATGCTACAGGTCACCATCTCCCTAGTAGGGGCCCTACTGTACAATGGTGGTAAATTGGAGTAGGAGAGGAAAGTGGAGGGTATGACGGTGGGTAATACGTACATGAGGGGGCTGCGGGTTGTATGGTGGGGGTAGTATGTACATGAGAGGGGTGCTGAGGGTATGGTGGGTAGTATGTACATGAGAGGGGTGCGGAGTGTATGGAGGTGGGAGGTATGTACATGAGAGGGGTGCGGAGTGTATGGTGGGTAGTATGTACATGAGAGGGGTGCGGCGTGTATGGTGGGGGGTAGTATGTACATGAGAAAGGTGCAGAGTGTATGGTAGGGGTAGTATGATATGAGAGGGGAGCGGAGTGTATGGTGGGTAGAATGTACATGAGAGAGGTGCAGAGTGTATGGTGGGGGGTAGTATGACATGAGAGGGGTGCGGAGTGTATGGTGGGGGGTAGTATGACATGAGAGGGGTGCGGAGTGTATGGTGGGGGGTAGTATGACAGAGGGGTGTGGAGTGTATGGTGGGGAGTAGTATGACATGAGAGGGGTGTGGAGTGTATGGTGGGTCGTAGTATGACATGTGGGGGTAGTATATGATAGGGGTGTGGAGTGTATGGTGGGTAGTATGACATGATAGGGGTGTGGAGTGTATGGTGGGTAGTATGACATGAGAGGGGTGCGTAGTGTATGGTGGGGGGAAGTATGTAGATGAGAGGGGTGCGTAGTGTATGGTGGGGGGTAGTATGTAGATGAGAGGTGTGCATAGTGTATGGTGGGGGGTAGTATGTAGATGAGAGGGGTGCATAGTGTATGGTGGGGGGTAGTATGTAGATGAGAGGGGTGCGTAGTGTATGGTGGGGGGTAGTATGTAGATGAGAGGGGTGCGTAGTGTATGGTGGGGGGTAGTATGTAGATGAGAGGGGTGTGTAGTGTATGGTGGGGGGTAGTATGTAGATGAGAGGGGTGCGTAGTGTATGGTGGGGAGTAGTATGACATGAGAGGGGTGCGTAGTGTATGGTGGGGGGTAGTATGTAGATGAGAGGGGTGCGTAGTGTATGGTGGGGGTAGTATGTAGATGAGAGGGGTGCGTAGTGTATGGTGGGGAGTAGTATGACATGAGAGGGGTGCGTAGTGTATGGTGGGGGGTAGTATGTAGATGAGAGGGGTGCATAGTGTATGGTGGGGGGTAGTATGTAGATGAGAGGGGTGCGTACTGTATGGTGGGGGTAGTATGTAGATGAGAGGGGTGCGTAGTGTATAGGGGGGGTAGTATGTAGATGAGGGGTGCGTAGTGTATGGTGGGGGGTAGTATGTAGATGAGAGGGGTGCATAGTGTATGGTGGGGGGTAGTATGTAGATGAGAGGGGTGCGTAGTGTATGGTGGGGGTAGTATGTAGATGAGAGGGGTGCGTAGTGTATGGTGGGGGGTAGTATGTAGATGAGAGGGGTGCGTACTGTATGGTGGGGGTAGTATGTAGATGAGAGGGGTGCGTAGTGTATAGGGGGGGTAGTATGTAGATGAGGGGTGCGTAGTGTATGGTGGGGGGTAGTATGTAGATGAGAGGGGTGCGTAGTGTATGGTGGGGGGTAGTATGTAGATGAGAGGGGTGCGTAGTGTATGGTGGGGAGTAGTATGACATGAGAGGGGTGCGTAGTGTATGGTGGGGGGTAGTATGTAGATGAGAGGGGTGAGTAGTGTATGGTGGGGGTAGTATGTAGATGAGAGGGGTGCGTAGTGTATGATGGGGGGTAGTATGTAGATGAGAGGGGTTCATAGTGTATGGTGGGGGGTAGTATGTAGATGAGAGGGGTGCGTACTGTATGGTGGGGGTAGTATGTAGATGAGAGGGGTGCGTAGTGTATGGTGGGGAGTAGTATGACATGAGGGGTGCGTAGTGTATGGTGGGGGGTAGTATGTAGATGAGAGGGGTGCGTAGTGTATGGTGGGGGGTAGTATGTAGATGAGAGGGGTTCATAGTGTATGGTGGGGGGTAGTATGTAGATGAGAGGGGTGCGTACTGTATGGTGGGGGTAGTATGTAGATGAGAGGGGTGCGTAGTGTATGGTGGGGGTAGTATGTAGATGAGAGGGGTGCGTAATGTATGGTGGGGGGTAGTATGTAGATGAGAGGGGTGCGTAGTGTATGGTGGAGGGTAGTATGTAGATGAGAGGGGTGCGTAGTGTATGGTGGGGAGTAGTATGACATGAGGGGTGCGTAGTGTATGGTGGGGGGTAGTATGTAGATGAGAGGGGTGCATAGTGTATGGTGGGGGGGTAGTATGTAGATGAGAGGGGTTCATAGTGTATGGTGGGGGGTAGTATGTAGATGAGAGGGGTGCGTACTGTATGGTGGGGGTAGTATGTAGATGAGAGGGGTGCGTAGTGTATGGTGGGGGGTAGTATGTAGATGAGAGGTGTGCATAGTGTATGGTGGAGGGTAGTATGTAGATGAGAGGGGTGCGTAGTGTATGGTGGGGGGTAGTATGTAGATGAGAGGGGTGCGTAGTGTATGGTGGGGGGTAGTATGTAGATGAGAGGGGTGCGTAGTGTATGGTGGGGGGTAGTATGTAGATGAGAGGGGTTCATAGTGTATGGTGGGGGGTAGTATGTAGATGAGAGGGGTGCGTAGTGTATGGTGGGGGGTAGTATGTAGATGAAAGGGGTGCGTAGTGTATGGTGGGGGGTAGTATGTAGATGAGGGGTGTGTAGTGTATGGTGGGGAGTAGTATGACATGAGAGGGGTGCGTAGTGTATGGTGGGGGGTAGTATGTAGATGAGAGGGGTGCGTAGTGTATGGTGGGGGTAGTATGTAGATGAGAGGGGTGCGTAGTGTATGGTGGGGGGTAGTATGTAGATGAGGGGTGCGTAGTGTATGGTGGGGGGTAGTATGTAGATGAGAGGGGTGCGTAGTGTATGGTGGGGGGTAGTATGTAGATGAGAGGGGTGCGTAGTGTATGGTGGGGGGTAGTATGTAGATGAGGGGTGCGTAGTGTATGGTGGGGGGTAGTATGTAGATGAGAGGGGTGCGTAGTGTATGGTGGGGGGTAGTATGTAGATGAGGGGTGCGTAGTGTATGGTGGGGGGTAGTATGTAGATGAGAGGGGTGCGTAGTGTATGGTGGGGGGTAGTATGTAGATGAGAGGGGTGCGTAGTGTATGGTGGGGGGTAGTATGTAGATGAGAGGGGTGCGTAGTGTATGGTGGGGAGTAGTATGACATGAGAGGGGTGCGTAGTGTATGGTGGGGGGTAGTATGTAGATGAGAGGGGTTCATAGTGTATGGTGGGGGGTAGTATGTAGATGAGAGGGGTGCGTACTGTATGGTGGGGGTAGTATGTAGATGAGAGGGGTGCGTAGTGTATGGTGGGGGGTAGTATGTAGATGAGGGGTGCGTAGTGTATGGTGGGGGGTAGTATGTAGATGAGAGGGGTGCGTAGTGTATGGTGGGGGGTAGTATGTAGATGAGGGGTGCGTAGTGTATGGTGGGGGGTAGTATGTAGATGAGAGGGGTGCGTAGTGTATGGTGGGGGGTAGTATGTAGATGAGAGGGGTGCGTAGTGTATGGTGGGGAGTAGTATGACATGAGAGGGGTGCGTAGTGTATGGTGGGGGGTAGTATGTAGATGAGAGGGGTGCGTAGTGTATGGTGGGGAGTAGTATGACATGAGAGGGGTGCGTAGTGTATGGTGGGGGGTAGTATGTAGATGAGAGGGGTGCGTAGTGTATGGTGGGGGTAGTATGTAGATGAGAGGGGTGCGTAGTGTATGGTGGGGAGTAGTATGACATGAGAGGGGTGCGTAGTGTATGGTGGGGGGTAGTATGTAGATGAGAGGGGTGCGTAGTGTATGGTGGGGGTAGTATGTAGATGAGAGGGGTGCGTAGTGTATGGTGGGGAGTAGTATGACATGAGAGGGGTGCGTAGTGTATGGTGGGGGGTAGTATGTAGATGAGAGGGGTGCGTAGTGTATGGTGGGGGGTAGTATGTAGATGAGAGGGGTGCGTAGTGTATGGTGGGGGTAGTATGTAGATGAGAGGGGTGCGTAGTGTATGGTGGGGAGTAGTATGACATGAGAGGGGTGCGTAGTGTATGGTGGGGGGTAGTATGTAGATGAGAGGGGTGCGTAGTGTATGGTGGGGGGTAGTATGTAGATGAGAGGGGTGCGTAGTGTATGGTGGGGAGTAGTATGACATGAGGGGTGCGTAGTGTATGGTGGGGGGTAGTATGTAGATGAGAGGGGTGCGTAGTGTATGGTGGGGGGTAGTATGTAGATGAGAGGGGTGCGTAGTGTATGGTGGGGGGAAGTATGTAGATGAGAGGGGTGCGTAGTGTATGGTGGGGGGAAGTATGTAGATGAGAGGGGTGCGTAGTGTATGGTGGGGGGAAGTATGACATGAGAGGGGTGCGTAGTGTATGGTGGGGGGTAGTATGTAGATGAGAGGGGTGCGTAGTGTATGGTGGGTAGTATCACATGAGAGGAGTGCGTAGTGTATGGTGGGGAGTAGTATGTAGATGAGAGGGGTGCGTAGTGTATGGTGGGGGGTAGTATGTAGATGAGAGGGGTGCGTAGTGTATGGTGGGGGTTAGTATGTAGATGAGAGGGGTGCGTAGTGTATGGTGGGTAGTATCACATGAGAGGAGTGCGTAGTGTATGGTGGGGAGTAGTATGACACGAGAGGGGTGCGTAGTGTATGGTGGGGAGTAGTATGTAGATGAGAGGGGTGCGTAGTGTATAGTGGGGGGTAGTATGTAGATGAGAGGGGTGCGTAGTGTATGGTGGGGGGTAGTATGTAGATGAGAGGGGTTCATAGTGTATGGTGGGGGTTAGTATGTAGATGAGAGGGGTGCGTAGTGTATGGTGGGGGTTAGTATGTAGATGAGAGGGGTGCGTAGTGTATGGTGGGGGGTAGTATGTAGATGAGGGGTGCGTAGTGTATGGTGGGGAGTAGTATGTAGATGAGAGGGGTGCGTAGTGTATGGTGGGGGGTAGTATGTAGATGAGAGGGGTGCGTACTGTATGGTGGGGGTAGTATGTAGATGAGAGGGGTGCGTAGTGTATGGTGGGGGTTAGTATGTAGATGAGAGGGGTGCGTAGTGTATGGTGGGTAGTATCACATGAGAGGAGTGCGTAGTGTATGGTGGGGAGTAGTATGACACGAGAGGGGTGCGTAGTGTATGGTAGGGGGTAGTATATAGATGAGAGGGGTGCGTAGTGTATGGTGGGGGTTAGTATGTAGATGAGAGGGGTGCGTAGTGTATGGTGGGTAGTATCACATGAGAGGAGTGCGTAGTGTATGGTGGGTAGTATCACATGAGAGGAGTGCGTAGTGTATGGTGGGGAGTAGTATGACACGAGAGGGGTGCGTAGTGTATGGTAGGGGGTAGTATATAGATGAGAGGGGTGCATAGTGTATGGTGGGGGGTAGTATGACACAAGAGGGGTGCGTAGTGTATGGTAGGGGGTAGTATATAGATGAGAGGGGTGCGTAGTGTATGGTGGGGGGTAGTATCAAATATACCACTAATGCATTAGTGACTAGTGGCAGTTAATTAACCCCTTTGTGCTGCATTAGTGGCAACAGTATCAGTGTTTATGAACCCTTTCATGCTGCACCATATAGGGGTTAATTAACACTGATACTGTTGCCACTAATGCAGCACAAAGGGGTTAACTGCCACTGGTCACTAATGCATAGTAATGCATTAACCCCCTCCATGCTGCAATTACAAATAGCATCTGCAAACTTACTTGCACTGTTGCAGGGGGCTTCACTGTCTCCTCGCAGCTCTGTGCAGCAGCAGTCTCCTCTGCCTTTTCATCCCGCCTCCCGGCCTGTGAATGATATCACGTCGGGCGGGACTAGGAAGCTCCTGTCGGGCGGAGATTACTCCGCCTGACAGGGAAGTGAATGCGTTTGTTGGACGGGCCCATAGCATACTCGCACCGCTCTGCTGCAGATTTAACACAGTGCAGCGGCGGCCGGCAGGTGTCACGGCTGTCTGCAGCGATGCAGAGCAAGCCCCATTTTTTACGAGGCCCCCCTTCCCAGTCCGCCCCTACATCCTGGCGGGTTCAGCGGTGGCCGGCAGCTCCGCCTCCTTTACAATTCGTCTGCAGCAGCGCTGTATACAGTAAAGACGGTGACGCTTTACAATCCCGGCCCGCTAACCCTGCCAGCTTGGGGACACTGACCGGGGACATTCCTCCCATTCTTCCACACGCACATCAGGCAAATTAGGCGGTCGGGCGGCCCCTGGGAGCGCGGGGCCTTAGGCAACCGCCTTATTTGCCTAATTAGAGAGCCGCCTCTGGTCCCTTGGGCAACAACTCTCTAGCCTGCCATGCAGCCATCAGTTTTATTTTGCCTAGTGACGGAGAAGGACCTAGGAACCCTGCGGGCCCATCGATCCGTGCTTTTTTCTGCAGAAGCGTGACTTTTTGCGCAAGATGATTGATCCTGTGATCTACTATCAACAGCCGGCTGGGTGACAGGCTGGATACTCTTATCCTTGTAGTCTCCCCAGTCCGGCCATCGAGTGTGTGCAGGCCGCAGCTACACGCTAGGCAGGCCACCACGAAACCTCAGCTCCAGAGGTGGTCGTGAGCTTTTATGCTCCGGGGCATACATATGACCGGGCTACTGATGTCTGCGTCACAGTATGCCGGGTCAGCAGCCACCCTGTACTGATCAGTGAGTGGGTCTGTGAATGACTCCCAGCTCTTCAGGACTGGTAAGTACAGCTCTCCCTGCCTCAGCGGGGCTGAGCAGCTGGGCATTCCCTGGGAGGTTGATTCGGGGGTCCCTCAGCTCCCTCTCTTCTCTCCCTGTCCCTATCTTTCCTCTCCCTGTGGGGGATGCTGCATGTGGCTGCTGAGCGATGTGTGTGTGCTATGCAGGGGCTCTCACCTGGGGGGGGGGGGGGGTTGCTCTGGCTATCTGTGTCCTGGGTCCTGTTTTTCATGCCCCTGGAAGGTGTCTGTGAGGCCTTGCTGATGTCCTGTGCAGCGGTGTGCTCATTGATTTCTCCCTGTACCTCATGGAGCTGTTTTCGGCCGCCATTTTAGGTGTGGGCAAGACAGCATGCTCTCCTGGGCTTCAGCTGCCATTTTCCTGGTGGTTTCCTCTTCAGAACACCAGCGGCCATTTCCTTGTAGCCTGAACACTTTTTTGAGTGTTCTCTAGCGGCAGCATGTGCTCCTGTGCCCTCAAAGGCATTTTCCCTGTGTTTTATGTCCTTGTGCTGGACGCTGGGCGGTCATTTTCTTTAAGCCTGAGCACACTTCAGAGCAGTTTTATTGCCATTTGCAGTTGCTTCCACCGGCACAGCACTGTTACCTCTGCACATGGGGACCAACAGGGACTACAGGCACTACCCGCTGAATAGTACAGAACTTCTCAGGGTGGTGAGTCCAGCAGCAGTAAGGAGGGTGGTACTGTCACTTTCCTAAGTCCCCTTCGGATGGCAGACAGGGTAGGGTCAGCATGGCTTCAGAAACGGGTGTGGACACCCTGACGGTGGTCCTCAATTTATTCGTTGCCAAGATGGAGGAGGCATGTGGGAAAAAGGGTGAAAAAAGCGGCCCCTGCCCACCCCCTCCTCTGGGGAGAGCTCTGATGCAGACTCCTGCTGAGGCTGGTGACCCCTGCCCTGTCTTGTCAGATGATTCAGACCAGGACCGTTTGGACAGTGAGGATGAGTCCCCGTCCAGGTCCATGCATGACAAAGCACTCGTTGGAGGACTTATCGCAGCTGTGCGTGATACCCTGAAGATCAGGAGCCCGCAGATCCCGCAAGCCAGCATGTTCACCTAAGGTGTTCCTGTATATGACTTATTTTGACAAGTTCATTTATAAGGAATGGGGTCCCCAAATCAATGGCGGTGCGTTATCACTTTGAGGAAAGCTTTCTCAAGAAGTGGTCAGCTCCTCCGGGTGTGGACCCCCTCAGTATCCAGGTTAAATAAAGTAACCACGATCCCGTTAGAGGGGACTCCTACATTTAAGGATCCCACGGACAGGAAGGCCGAGGCAGTGGCTCGTTCCTTGTTTACGGTTGTGGGGTCCGCCGTGTGACTAGTACTGGCGTCCACACTTGTGTCGAAGACACTGAGTGGGCGAAACTGTTGCACCACGAATTGGGAGAGCAACAGACTTCTCCTGTCTGCGTGGAACTAGCAGACCAACTAGTGCAAGGCCTTAAGTATGTTTGTGACGCGGCCCTGGATACTCTTCCTCTGTTATCCAGGGCTTCAGTGTCAGTAGTGGTGCTGAGGCGCCTGATTTGGTTAAAATGCTGGTCTGCTGACCAGGTGTCCAAAAAAGCCCTGACGGATCTTCCCTTCCTTGGCGACCGGCTCTTTGGAGCCTCTTTGGATGACATTATTAAAAATGCCACTGGTGGTAAGAGTACCCTACTCCCACAGGCCAGGAAGGCTAAGGAGCCATGCTGTAGGCAAGGGCCCTCTTTTTCCACTCACAAATGGCTTTTTCGTCCGCCTGGAGCTTCGTTAAACATCCCCAGCCCGAAAGGACGACCACGGAAGGACAAATCGTCCATGGAACCGCAAGCCTGCGAACAAAAGTGCTACTGCATGAAGGTTTGCACCCACCCATGTCTCGGGTGGGGGGTCACCTTCAGGAGTTTGCAGCCCTGTGGTCCTTTCGACTATCCGACCAGTGGGTCTGCGATCTCATTTCCTCCGGCTACAAGATAGAGTTTCTCTCTTGGCCGCCAAACAGATTCTTCCCTTTCAGCATACCCGTATCCCCGGCTCGCGGGGAGGCCCTCTTGGGGGCAGTAAGGGACCGGTTCCGGAATCGGAACGTTTCCAGGGATTCTACTCAAATCTGTTTGTAGTTCCCAAGATGGAAGGGGTATGTCCAATCTTGGACCTAAAAGCCCTCAATCACTTTGTGAAAGTGTAGAGCAGGGATCCTCAAACTACGGCCCTCCAGCTGTTGCGAAACTACACATCCCATGAGGCATTGTAAAACGCTGACATTCACAGACATGACTAGGCATGATGGGAATTGTAGTTCCTAAACAACTGGAGGGCCATAGTTTGAAGACCCCTGGTGTAGAGGTTCAGAATGTAATCAGTTCGCTCAGTAGTCGCTGCACTCCATCAAGGGGACTCCCTGGCGTCCTTAGACATCCAGGATGCGTACCTGCACATACCCATATGCCTTCTGCATCAAAAGTTTCTGCGATTTGCATCGTAGGAACGTGATCATGGAATACCTAGACGATCTCCTGCAGGCATCTTCCGCCTCAGAATTAGAGGAGGATGTGGTGATCACCATGCAGACCCTGCAAGAATTTGGGTGGCTGTTGAACCTAAAGAAGTCAGTGATTGTACCGACCCATCATCTGGAGTACCTGGACTCCAGGGAAGTGAGAGCGTTTCTCCCTTCGGACAAACTGCAGACTCTCGGATCCGCGGTAAAACTGCTGATGAACCGCAAGTGGTCGTCGCTCCACTTCTGCATGCGAGTACTGGGGCTCATGGTAGCCTCCTTCGAGGCAGTACCATATGCCCAGTTCCACACCAAATTTCAGTTGTTCCTGGATCGACAGATCCAGGTGAGCCAGTCAGTCAGAGATTCAATAATCTGGTGGCTGAGGTCCCCGGTGATTCAGTCTGGGAAGTTGTTCCTACCTCTAAAGTGGACAGTGAACGGACGCCAGCCTATCCGGCTGGGGTGGAGTGATGGGGTTTCAATCAGCTCAGGGCCTCTGTTCGGCGGAAGAATCCAAGTTGCCGATCAATCTGCTCGAATTAAGAGCGATCAGGCTGTGCCTCTCCACATGGTCAATGAGACTTCAGGGGCGTCCGATCAGGATCCAGTCAGACAACGCCAAGGCTGTGGCATACGTCAATCACCAAGGAGGAACAAGAATCTCAGCCGCCGCACAAGAGGTCGCTCACATACTTCGGTGGGCAGATCGATATGTACTGGCCCTGTCTGCCATTTACATCCTGGGAGTGGAGAACTGGCAGGCGGACTATCTGAGTTGCTAGATGCTGGACCCAGGAGAATGAGCGTTGTATCAGGGCAGACTAGTCAGATGCGCTGGTGGCTCTGTGGGATCAGTGCCAGCTGATCTACGCTTTTCCTCCACTAAAACTATTGCCACGTCTGCTTCGCAGAATGGAAGTCGAGGGGATCCCAGTAATACTGATTGCACCAGATTGGCCTCAGCGTCCTTGGTACGCAGACCTAGTGCGTCTGGTGGCGGACGCGCCATGGCGACTGCCGTTACAAGAGGACCTTCTGTCTCACGGTCCGATTCTTCATCCTGCTTTACCATTGCTGGCTTTAACAGCATGGCCAGGTGTTGAGGAACCAGGGACTCAGTGATCCCAACTATGTTGAGGGCTTGGAAATCTTCTTCTCGGAAGATATATCATCGTACGTGGAAGGCCTACATCTCCATGTGTGAGGAGAAAGGATGGCATCCGTGCTCCTTTTCCATATCCAGGATCCTACTGTTTCTTCAGAGTAGACCAGAAATTGGCGTTAACCACCATTAAGGAGCAAATTTCAGCCTTGGCTGTCTTTTTTTCAGCGACCCCTGGCATCTCACTCATTAGTGAGTACCTTTGTTCAGGGGGTGCGACATGTAGTCCCTCCGGTGCGTCCACCGTTACCCCCGTGGGATTTGAACCTGGTGTTATCGGCGCTTTAAAAACCACCATTTGAAAATATCAGGGAGATTCCCCTGTTGACTCCCAAATAGTGGTCTATCTAGTGGCCATCACATCGGCCAGGAGGGTTTTGTAACTGGCGGCTTTGTCCTGCAAGTCACCTTCATCTGGTTATCCACAACGATAAGGTGGTGGTGTGTCCGCAACAGTCTTTTCTGCCGAAAGTGGTCTCGGCTTTTCATATCAATGAGGACATTGTATTACCATCTCTGTGTCCTAAGCCGAAACATCCACCAATTGTAGGCAGGAGTTAGCAGGGCTCTGCCTTGATGCCAATTGTTCTGCTGGAGGCTCACAAGGTTGTTCCTCAGCAGAAAAGTCTATGAAATCCCCACCCTGTAGAATTGCTGAAAATCAAGGGCACAGGCTGGTGGCACTTGTGTGCCAGCTCTTTGGCAGGTGACTTATAATCCATAACATCCATGGGTGCTGGGCATAGAGTTGAGCTTCGTTGAACAGTTTTTGTATGCTTGTTCCAGCTGCTATTGTGTAACTATAAAGTCCAAGGGATTTCTCATTCCGAGTTCACTTAGAAGTTCCCACCCCCTAAAATCTTGGAAGTCCTCCCATCTCTACACTGCTGCACTGCCGAAATGTGGATCCTCCTGAAGTGTCTTAAATATTGATCCTGGGCTGCCATAGTCATAGCCTTCTATGTTATTTCTGTTCTTCAGCCATGAACACACTTGGGTAGCTACCATTGCAGCGCCGTATACCCATCGTCCAGCTTAATTTCTGTGTGGATCATCTTTTTCAGCTCCATCAACCATTTGTCCTGAGGATGTTCTCCTAGGAAGTCCAACTGCAGCCAATGCAGTTTCATGGACGTAGGGAGGACCTTTCCATAATTGTCTTGCGCCGCTTGGAGAGTCTCCATCTAGAGCTCCCGGTGGATAGCGTCTATCAATTCCAGTACGTACTTAGTAGAACTAGGCTCTCTGTACTGGGCAAACATCTTTTGCATTCGCCGTTGGTACTCCACTACCCTGGTGACTGGCTTCTGGAACACTTTGATATCGTCAGCAGTGGGTCCCAGTGGTGGTTTGGACTGCCTGTATGGAGAAAGTAGATCCCACCGCTGCCGACCAAATGTGACAGACTGTCTGGCACCCAGCTTGGGTGCCTCTGTCTAGATACAACTTCCTCCACTCTAGAAATAGCAGCCAAGTATTATAGCTAAATATTGAACTCGACACCTAGAGGACGCTAGGTTAGCTGCAAACTGGAACTGAATTTATTGGAAGTTTACACAGAATATATACCAAAAAAGATCAGGTAAGAGTTTGATTACATTATCCTAAACAATGCAAACTGTAAACAGCACATCTAAGGAACAGTTAACATAAACAGTAAGTTAATTACCAACTAGTCACCTAGACAAGCCTAGCTGTCATTGTCCACCCAGACAGTTCAACGCCAGTATTCAAGTAGACCCAGGGCTGTCCAAATCTCATTAACCAGCTTTATTTTCCCATATATCTTCTCACTGAGTTTCAAGTTGGCAGATACCATGGCTTGACTGTGGTAATATCATGTGGTAATATCATCTTGCATTATATAACAGAACATCTTCCTGAGTTCCTGTAGCTCCCTCAAATGCCAGGGCCCATAGTCCGTAAGCAAAAAGCTACCCTGCAGTACCCTCTAAAATCCCCTGTCACAGTCTAGTCTACACCCGACTGAGCGACCGCCTCACTGAGAATAACCAGCTTACTCTTCAGTTTGGATTTTGCACTCAACACTCCACAGAAACTGCTCTCCTAAAAATCCAAATGATCTGCTGATGGCTAAAACCAATGGACATTATCCTGTACTACTCCTGGACCTCTCTACTGCCTTTGACACAGCGGTCCACCCCCTCCTCCGCAAAAAAGTCCATGCCTTTAGTCTCTGTGACTGTACTCTTTGCTGGTTCTCATCCTACTTATCCAACCACACCTTTAGTGTTGCTTACATTTCTACTTCCTCCTCTCCTCACTCTTTCTGTCTGAGTTCCCCAAGATTCTGTTCTTGGACCTCTTCTATTCTCAATCTACACCTCCTCTCTGGGACAGTTGATAGCCTCTGATGGCTTCCAATACCATCTGTACTCTGACGACACCCAAATCTTTCTACCCCTCAGCTCACTTCTTCAGTCTCCTCATGCATCACTATTTTACTAACATACATATAAGCCTTGATGTCACACAACTTCCTCAAACGCAGTCTATCCAAAACTGAGCTCATAATATTTCCTCTATCACGTTCCTCTTTCCCTGATTCCTCTGTCAAGATCGATGGCAGAACTATCAACCTGTCCCCGCATGTCAAGGTCCTAGGTGTAATCCCCACATTGGGATTTCATCCCCACATCCAATCACTGTCCAAAGCTTGCTGCCTCCATCTATGCAACATCTCTAAAATACGCCCGTTCCTAACTAATGACACTACTAAGCTTCTAATTCACTCCCTGGTTGTCTCTCGCCTCGACTACTGCAACTTCCCCCTCCTTGGATTACCTTTACATAGGCTTTCCTACTTTAGTCCCTCATGAATGCTGCTGCCAAGCTCATCCACCTTACAAACTCTAGCTCCCTCATCACCTCCTCCTATGCTCTTCTCTGGGACTTTTCCCAAGCCTCTACCATCCTATGGAACTCGCTACCCCAATCTGTCAGACTATCTCCTACTCTGTTCGATTTTAGGTGATCCCTGAAAACACTTCTCTTCAGAGAAACCAAACCTGCCCCCGCCTAACAACTGTACTTTTATTTACTCCATCAGCTCATCTCCCACAGCTATTACATTTTGTATCGCTTGACCCTCTTGCTTACATTGTAACTGTATTGTCTGCCCTCACGTTGTAAAGCGCTGCGCAAACTGTTGGCACTATATAAATCTTGAATGATAACAAAGCTCTTTTTCTGAATTCAAATGATATCAAAACCATTAAACAGCAGGCCTAATATATATATAAAGCCTTATTTTTTCATTTTTTGGATGGAGTAAGGAATTAATAAAATCTGAATCAGTTTTAGCCACCCCTTTCAAAAGATTTCTCTTCATATTGTGTCCTGTAGACAAAATCAGAGTAAATCTCCTCTGGAATTAACTTTTTTTTTTATTTGAACTATTTAGCTTGGCTTTTCTAGTAACAGTAGTAGCCAGGAAAAATTGAGGGAATCTCTTTCTGAGGAACATAGACAGAAAAAACGTATAGGGGTTCTAAGCCCTCACCACTATATCCAAAGATAAAAATAGTTGCATATTCAATTTGTGAGCCCTTCGGTTGGGGGGGGGGGGGGGGGCATTCATGCTACAGATTGCATTCAGGAAAACCTCTGAATCACTCCAGATGATAGCTGTTTCCCTGTACCAGAGCAAGGTCCTATATAAACACGGCTCCCTTCCTCTATTTCTAGGTCCTTTTTAAGTGTGCAACAGATGGCCTAGCTAACTAAATAGTATTTTAATGCATGCAACTATTTCTTTGAGAACCTCTACTAGGGTTGCCACCTCTCCGTTTTTCACCCAGACAGTCCGGGTTTGAACACACATGTCCGGTTTTCAGTGTGCCTGACACCCGGACACACTGCTCTCAGTTGAGAGGGGAAGTGGGAAAAGTGTAATTCAGAGGAAGGAGGGATGAGCTGCTGGATGATGATGGGTGAGAATTGAGGGGTTTGTATGGGTGAGGCTTTTCTTTACTGTGTGTGTACAGTAAATGCTTAACCCTGTGCGATACTTGCTTGGCAGCATGATCTCTCCGTGTAGAGCAGCCCCGCCTCCCATCTTCACCCCCCAAATTCGCCTCTTGCATCTTGCCTTCAGGCTCAGCCATGCTGCTCCTGTTTGCTTGACTGTGCCTCTCCTCTTCTGCACCTCTGTGCAAAGCAGCTCCGCCTCCTAACTCCGGCTCCTACATATTGTCTTCAGCCATGCTGCTTCTGTCCAGCTTGTAAGATAAGAGAGTCCCCTGCTGCTCTTAGGCTGCTCCCACCCATAGCCAGGAATATATACACTGTAAAAGCAGGTTGCTGATTCTTCTACACAGTGCCCAATGTATAGTGCCTGTCCTACAGTCACTCTACCCCTTTCTCTGTTACTCTGCGCAACCCCCTCCTGTCACACTGCACCCCATCCTGTCACTTTGCACCCCTCCTGTCTCACTGCACCCCCTCCTGTCACACTCTGCCCCCCTCTTGAAACATTGCACCCCCTCCTGTCACTCTGCCCCCTCCTGTCACACCGCATGCCCTCCTTTCACACTCTTCCCCCTCCTGTCACACTGCACCCCCTCCTGTCACACTTTGCCCCCTCTTGAAACACTGCACCCCCTCCTGTCACACTCTGCCCCCTTCTGTCACACCGCACCCCCTACTGTCACTCTTTGCCCCATCCTGTCACACTTTTCCCCATCCTGTCACACCGCATCCCCTCCTGTCACTCTGCCCCCTCCTGTCACATTGCACCCCCTCCTTTCACACTCTGCCCCCTCCTGTCACACCACACCCCCTTCTGTCACACCACCCCCCTCCTGTTATATTGCACCCCCTCCTGTCACACTCTGCCCCATCCTGTCAGACTGCAGCCCCTCCTGTCACACTTTGCCCCCTCCTGTATCACCGCACCCCTCCTGTCACTCTGCCCCCCTCATGTCACTCTGCCTCCCTCCTGTCACTCTGCCCCCCCTCCTGTCACATTACACCCCCTCCTGTCACACTGCACACCCTCCTGTTATATTCTGCCCCCTCCTTTCACACTGTGCCCCCCTGTCACACTCTACTACCCTCCTATCACTCTGCCACCCTACTGTCACACTGGGATACTGATGTAAAAAAGACTACTAATGTAAATTGAGATTTGAAAGAGGCACTCTTGATTTAACGAGGGCTCCTAATGTAAAGGGGCCCTTGATATAAGAGGAGTTACTGATATAAAGGGCCCCTGCTGTTGTGAGGGAGGACTCTAATGTGAAGAGGGGGTACTCTGATCTCATAGGGGGACCACTGATGCTCAGAACAGAGCTCCTAATATAAAGGGTGACTCCTGATGTATAGGGGAATCCTAATGTAAAGGGGGACTCCTGAAACCTGATGAAGGGGGACTCCTAATCTAAAGAGATTCCTGAACTGATGGGGGTCTTTAGGGGGCACTGATATAAAGGGACTCTCATATAATGGGGGTCTTTAATCTAATAGGGCACTTATATAAGGGTAATCTTTTCTAATGGAGGGTTTCTATGGAGAGGTAAAAATTTGCTGTGCATTGTTGAAGTGTTCAGGTTTAGCTTGAAGAAAAGGTGGCAACCCTAACCTCTACCCCTCTGAAGCCATCAGTCTCCAGGGTCAAAAAGCACTTTTCTGCCTCTCCACCACCCAAATCTATTATAGAGTATGACCCTAAACCTTCTAACCTCAGAAAGGAGGAAGGAGCAGGTGGCCAGATTTGCCGGTACGTCTCCTCTAGTCCCAGTTATGGAGGAGTGATCCTATGCCTCTCCCCGCAGGCAGTATTAATTCTATGGGGGGCATTGCTGAGCCAGTGCGTGCTGGGAGTATGGAGCCCAGGCCCCCACCATCTGCTTCCCCACTCCCCATGAGCCTCAATGTGTCCAATCGATTGACCACACAGCAAGAGCTCCATGCTTCTCTGTGCCCATGCTGCCAGGCCATGTCCTTTACCTGCCCACTGTGGAGGAGAAAGGGAGACCACATAAGGGTCACACACTGGGTGGGCACCTTAACCCGCACACTGCCAGGAAAAGAAGCACAGTGTTGCTGCACTGTGCACTGAATTACTATCCTTGGGGTTTTCCATTCTAATGTCACCCTCCAATAAGAGGGGCTCCTGCACTGTAGGTAATTCTGTATGGAGGGGACCCTGACCCCTGGACTGGAGTTGGCAGTCTCCCTATGGAAGTGGCCTTTTCTCTATGGTGGGCCTCCATAGGGAGACTACCACCTCCAGTCCAGGGGCCCCTCCATAGAGAGACTGCCACCTTCAGTCCAGCCCCCCCCCCATATAAAGACTGCCACTTTTAGTCCAGGTTTTTCAGGTTGTCAGTAAAATAAAATGTGCTCTGTCTGATTGTACTAAAGTTGATGGATAGACTGACTTAAGTACAATGAGCCTGTCCATGGATGGATCGATTTTGGTTGGTTCCTGCTAAACCGGCTGAATTTCAATCCGTCTATGGCTGGCTATATGTGGTTGAGAAGTCTCTGCAATCAAGGAAGATGAAGGGCCTTCTTCATTTTCCAGGGGTTGACTCTGGGATATCAATTCTGGAATCTCAGGTCCAAGGTTCCAATATCTGTTTCATTTTGAGGAGGAGTGGCAGTCTCTGACAGTGTAAATGGCAACAACCAGTCCATGTAAACATCTTTCATCTCACTGTTTTCCTCTTCGTCTGCACCTGGTTGCAAGACTGAGATCTGGATACTGGATGATGTCTGAGAGAGAGTCTGAGTAGGCCACAAATCTGTTTGCTGAGGCACATGAACTGTTTCAGCCAATGATAAAAGGTGGTTTGTGATGCCAGGTCTTGAAAAAGGACCCCTTCTTCCTTCTGGGCGAATCTGGTATACTGGCAATCCAGGCAACTGCCTACAGATGACTTAGTGCTGAGACTTCCACCAGTCAGCTAACTTCTCCTAGGGATACTCAGATTCCTCAGTAGCACTCTATCACTGGGTAGTAGGTCCTGCACCCTTACTTTCTGGTCACAGTTTCTCTTCGTTCGCTGCCCTCAGGTGTGTGAGGCAGCCTGAGCTTTCTCGTACGGCCTTTTTAGATTAATGATCCACATACCCCAGGTATGTCCAAAGTCCGGCCCGCGGGCCAATCGCGGCTTGCGGTCCGGTTTTGAACAGCCCCCCTGGTTATTTAAACATGTATATCTTTTGTGGCCCCCGACGATCTCCCAGCGCCTGTGCCACAAAATATATATAGGCTGTCTGCCTCGGAGGGAGGAGGTGGGACGAGTGGCGTGCACACAGGAGGAGTATTTCCTGTTTACGCGGCAGCCTATGTAATAGGAAGTCCCGTCTCCGGTGCTGCCATTGGACGACTATTCTGTCCATCAATGGAGGCAAGACTTTCTCTTAAAGAGGCTGTTGTGTAAACAGGAGATTTGGTGCTGGTCCTGCCCCCTCCATGTTCCCTCCAAGGCTGCACTGATGGTAATGGTGAGTGCATTCCTGGCAATGGTGAGAATAGTTGCCATTTATCTTTGGGATCATCATAAAGGCTCTTTACTACCCCATCGTGTAACTGCGGCCGATCCCATTCTTTGTGAACTTGACATGTTTCTTTTGGAGAGTCTGTCAGCAAGAGATCTGGACCTCAACCCTCCAGGGCCTTTAATGTTAAACCACAGAGGGGGTCCTCCATGTGGTCCTTTCTAAAGACTTCCTTTGAATGTTTGGGTAGGTTTTTGTCCCTTAATTGGGAAAGGTCACAGTAGTATTTGGGGACACCTGCAACTGAGACTCCAATGAGTTTAGCCCCTGTTGCTCCTCTGGCTCGATGCTCTACTCCTTGACATAAGGCTTGTATGCCTTCCAGTATCCCTGAGTCATAGGTTCGCCTCGACAGGGCATCAGTACTTTAGACTGAAGTGGAACCCCAATAGGGCAGCCAACCACCTATGCCTGGTGGTATCCAGCTTGGCTGTGGTAAGTATATATTTTAGTGAGTTATTGTCAGTTTTGACCTCAAAGCCTACACCATACAAGTTGTCTTTCAGTTTATGCACCACTGTTTACTTCAGGGGAAGGAGCTCCAGCTTGTAGATGGGATAGTTCTTCTCAGTGTGGGGCTTGGCTTCTGCTCACAGGCCACATGTGCCCATCGTGCTCTTGGTACAACATCCACCTAGCCCATCTTGACATGTACATTGGTTTGGTTGGATTGGCATAGGCCAGAACAGGGGCATTCATTAACCAGCTCTTCAGTTGATGGAAGGCTGACTCACACTGATCAGTTGTCAGGGCTGGCTTAGCCCTTCCTTCTCTGGGCTGGCTGCTCAGTTGTCGGCTATTTGCCAGCTCTCATCTCTCTCCACAGTTACCAGCTGTTCCTGATCATGCTCATCTGACCTGCCTACTTAAATCTGTCCAGCTCACTCCATCTCTGACTTCACCTTGGTCACATCACAAGAAACCATCTCCTGCGGTTCTGTTTTAAGACTGGCTTGCTGACATCCCTTCTGGCTCCTTATCCTGCTTGGTGTTGCTCCACTTGGATCCCTCACTTCTAGCCTGGCTGATTACCCGATCTGGTTATTGAACTCTGGCCTGGCTGACTACTCAATCCGGTTACTGGACTCTGGCTATGCTTTGACTACGCTTTCTCTATTTACCTTTTTATTTATAAAATTATATAATAAACAAGTGTGATTTAATTGTACCCAGATTCATGGTTTCTGACATCAGTCCACTGGTTTTTTAACTAATTCCTGAGATTTCCTGGGTCCCACAGTTATTTTTTAACTGGTTTCCGTAAGCCCGGGTCATTGTCTTCACCCTCATTGTACAGAAACTCATTGGGGGCAGAGCTATCTTAGTTAATGTCTCAATGAATCTTCAAAGGTATGAGCAGAATCCCAGGAACATCCTAAGCCTCGATCACATTGGTAGGTCTTGGCCATGAGATGACAGCTTCCTGTTTATTGTGGTCAGTAGCCATTCCTTTTAACCCCCTTTCAGTCATGAAGTTTTTTTTCACAACCTTCCCCAGGCATTTTTCACATGTAAAGCAGCATTGTGATGGAGAGTGGGGTGGGGGTGTTCAGAGAGCTGGAGCATTGTGTGTATAAAGCATGTAAAATTCATGTTCTTGATCTGTGGGTTTCAAAATTGTGAGCTTCATGGTCCTTGAGGTTCAAAAAGGTTGGGGATCACTGGTCTAGCTACACCAGCACTTTCATTGGTTCGTGTCCCCTACTGTCTTCTACATCATTCTCGGGAAGGTTGCTGGAGCCCCCAACAGACCTTGGAGCATTCTGTTGAATTTGAAAATCCCTAGCAGAGAGATGATGGCTGCCTTCTCTCAGTTTTCTGTATGCATGGGGATCTGGTAGTACCCACTCTTCAGGTCTAGTACACTGAACCACTTTGTCCCAACAGACATTGTAGGGTATCTTCTATCTGAGGTGTGGTACAATATATTGGTCGGGGATTGTTTTCCTGTTGAGTGTGCAGTAGTCAAAACACATCCTCAGGGAACCATTCTTCTGCCTCACTACCATTATGAGGAAGGCATAAGGGCTCTGTGACGTTCAAATGAAGTCCAATCTCTTCAACTCTGCCAGTTGCTCGCAAAGATCTTCCAGATCACGCAGAGGAATCCACTGGGCTCTTTATTTGAATGGCTTGTCTTCCTGAAGGTGAATTTGGTGCTAGGCACTCTTTGCACGCCCCACATCAAAATCACTTTTTCACCATCTCAGAAGCTGGGCTTTGGCTCTTGCTTTCCTCTCAGATGAGAGCAGAGTGTTCTGCAGGTAAACTTCTCTATGGGAATCTTATCTCCTGCTCTCCCCACCAAATCAGAGGTGGAGAAATTGTGGTAACTGAATTCACTTGTCCTATCAGCATTTGGATCTGTAATTTCACTGGGGAGTCAGTGATATTGTGAATACTAAATGGAATGTTCCTGTGACTTCATTGTAAAGCTGTAGTTGACAGTGCTTCATGGATTACCTCCACCATTGTATCCTTTCCATGAGAAGCAGCTTCCTTGTTGATCCCAGCTTGACTGAATCTCAAAGACATGCCACTCTCTCTGGCTGCAGTATCTTCTCATCTCTGTCTAATTGCCACAGCTTCCCCACTCATTTCCCTTTTCCCCACTCCGTTCTTGAACTAGGCGCTGATACACTGGCCATAGTATGGGGAATACACTCTCGGTTCGGGTGTCATGCTTTGAGACCCAGAACAGTGAGTAGTCCCCCGAGGAGGTCAGTGTTTGTTCTTACTATTTGGGAAATCTTGTTGACTCCAGGTGGGTGAGGACACAAAGCGGCTAATGTATCAAATTTCTCTGATTGTCAAAGGCCAACTTGATTAGCAGGTACCCATCATAGGGTAAGTTCTGAGTTCCAAGAACCCAAATCTCTAGCTCTTCCAACTTCTGTAGGGGGTAAATGTTTGTTTTCCAATAATTGTTATTATTTTTACAATAAGTATACAAAGAAAGAGTGAACTCTTAAAGAAACATTTGGATGCCTTGTTTAAAGGACAACAAATAATAGAATAAAATACACATTTTCCACCTTTGCAAGAATCCACTGGCGAGCTTCACAAACAGAATATGTGTGTGCTCCCACAAAACCCATTGTCACGTACCTGGTTGGAGAGCCCAAGTGTGCAGGGAGCGGTGCCTCGTAAGCCTCCGGCTCGAGGGCCCCTGGGGGTGGGAACAGGGTTTCAGGAGTCCGGAGGACACAAGTGCCAGGCTTGATAGCAGGTAATAGGCAAGCCGGAACAGGTGGTAGACTGGAACGGCAGGTGCAACCAGCGCTGGGTGCTGGACTGGAACTGCAGGACAGCTGGCACAGGTGAACAGGCAGGAACCGCAGAAGTAGTCGGTGCTGGACTTCAGGTAGATAGGCAGGCGTGGTCAGGGACGAGCTGGGTCGGCAACAATCGGGCAGCAGAGGTACAGAGCAGAAGGCAGAAGCGAGGTCAATCAGGCAAAGGGTCGGAGGCAGGCGGCAAACAGGCAAGGTCCAGGAACAGGCCGGGTACAGGATCAGGAGCACACACACAGGAACGGATAGCAGGAGTCTCGGGAACGCTGTAGACAGGACAGCACTGAGGAGCAGGAGCAGGTCCCTTAAATAGGCAATTGGGCGCCACGAACGGTCGCACGGTACGTTTGCGTACCCCCGCGGGTAGCCGTGCTCCCGTTCGTGACCCCGCGTACCCGCGTACGCCCGTTCGGCTTGTCGCATACCCGCGTGCGCCCGCTCGTGTCAACGCGCACCTGCGTGCGCCTGTTGGGGACTAAGTGCACTCGCGTGCGTTCGTTAGCGCCAACCCACGTCCGAAGGCGCCGACGATCCCCTTGTACGGGGAACCTGCGGGTAAGTCTTCCTTGAACGACCGGGATAGTGGAACGACCGTGACATTGCCCCCCCCCCCAAGGGGCAACCTCCGGATGCCCAACTGTAACATCTTATCCGGATGAGCCCTCTTGAAGGCATGGATCAGTCTTTTAGCATGCAGGTTGGACTCCGGTTCCCACGAATTCTCCTCAGGGCCATATCCCTTCCACTTAACCAGGAACTGGGTCTGGTTACGTCTCCTCCTGCAGTCCAAGATAGATTCAACCTCATACTCCAATTCCCCATCAATCATTACAGGTTCTGGGGGGTTGGTACTCCGGTCGGGAAAGGAGTCCGGAACCGCAGGTTTGAGCAACGAGACATGAAAGACCGGGTGGATCCGGAATGACCCCGGGAGTTTCAGCTCAAAGGCCACTTCATTTAATTTCCTCAGAATGGGGAATGGACCTACAAACTTCGGGCCCAGCTTCCTGGAAGGGCAAGCTAACTTCAAGTTCAATGTAGACAGCCAGACCTGGTCCCCGACCTGGAGGTTAAGTTCGCCCCTTCTCTTCCTATCAAAGACTTCCTTATAGTGTTCCTGGGTCTTGGCCAGAGTTTCTTGAAGAATCCTGTTGTTGTTCCTGAAAAAATTAAGATCCTCTTGAACCGCCGGCACTGAACACTCGGGAAGATTACCGGGTAGAAAAAGTGGATGGAAACCAAAGTTTGCAAAGAAAGGGGACTGTTTGGTGGCCGAATGGATAGAATTATTGTATGCGAATTCTGCTAAAGGTAGGAGCGATACCCAATCGTCCTGGGAGAAGGAGGAGAAACAACGCAGATATTGCTCCAGCGTTTGATTGGTTCTCTCGGTTTGGCCGTTAGTCTGAGGGTGATAGGCCGAAGAAAGGCGAAGTTCAATTTTCAGGGCCCCACAGAGAGCTTTCCAAAACCTGGACGTGAACTGTACTCCTCTGTCAGAGGTGATGTCAGCAGGAACGCGGTGGAGCCTTACCACTTCTTTAATAAAAGTCCTGGCCATCTCTGTGGCCGACGGGGTCCCCTTCATAGGTAGAAAGTGGGCCATCTTGGTAAACCTGTCTACCACCACCAGGATCGAGGAAAAGTCTTCAGAGGGGGGCAGTTCCACGATGAAGTCCATGGATATCATCTTCCATGGCCTATCCGGGATGGGCAATGGTCTCAGCAAGCCCCAAACCTTCGATTTACTCCCCTTATTCCTGATGCAGGTGGTGCATGCCTCTACATATTCCCTGCAGTGCTTCTTCATCTGAGGCCACCAAAACGTGCGTTGGAGTAAGTCTGTGGTTTTGAACACCCCAAAGTGACCGGCCAATGGGTGGTCGTGGCAGGAGCTGAGGACCGCAGTACGTATCTCCTGGGGGACAAAGATTCTGTCCTGGTGCCAGAGAAGACCGTCTTTGAAGGTTAAGGGGATGTCAGATGATAGAGCCGGATCACTGGAGGCCTGCTTAATTCGGGAAAGGAGATCTTCCTGCAGCAGAAGGAAGTTTCCTGGGGGAAGAATGGTGTCTGGAGTAGGAGGTACCACCGATTCATTGTACATCCGGGAGAGAGCATCGGGCTTCACGTTCTTTGACCCAGGCCTGTACGTGATGTGGAACACAAATCTGGAAAAGAAAAGTGCCCACCGAGCCTGTCTTGGCTTCAGTCGCTTGGCTGATTTAAGATATTCCAGGTTCTTGTGGTCCGTATAAACCAGGATCGGGTGGGAAGCACATTCGAGGAGGTAGCGCCACTCCTCCAACGCTGCCTTGATTGCCAGTAATTCCCGGTCACCGACGTCATAGTTCCGCTCAGCTTCCGAAAGTTTGCGGGAGAAGAAGGCCACCGGGTACAAAAGTGACTTAGGTCCCTGTCTCTGGGATAGCACTGCCCCCACGGCTACTTCCGAAGCATCCACCTCCAGAATATAAGGCAGCGTGGCGTCGGGGTGTCTCAGGATCGAAGCAGATACAAACAGATTTTTTAGGGTTTCAAAGGCTTCTTGTGCCTTAGGAGTCCACAGGAATCTTTGACCCTGTTTGGTCAGTTCAGTGAAGGGGGAAATGATGGATGAAAATCCTCTGATGAACTTTCTGTAAAAATTAGCAAATCCCACGAACCGTTGGACCCCTTTTCGGTCCTAGGGAGCGGGCCAGTCCAGGATGGCTGAGATCTTCTGAGGATCCATCTCTATTCCATTTACAGAAATGATCAGGCCCAGGAATTGAATGCTCTGCTGCTCAAAAACACACTTCTCCGGTTTAGCGTACAGGCCATGGAGGCGGAGACGAGCCAGGACAATCTTCACATGTTCCCGATGTTCGACTAAAGAGGGAGAGAAAATCAGAATATCATCAAGGTATATGACAACAAACAGGTCTAGGTACTCTCTAAAGACGTCATTGACGAAATGCTGAAATGTAACAGGAGCATTACAGAGTCCAGAGGGCATAACAAGATATTCATAATGCCCGAAGCGGGTACGAAAGGCAGTCTTCCACTCATCGCCTTCGCAAATGCGGACAAGGTTGTAGGCACCCCGTAGATCCAACTTGGAGAACACCCTAGCCGACCCCAGTCTCTGAAATAATTCGGGCACCAACGGTAGAGGGTAACGGTTTTTAACAGTAACTTTGTTGAGTGCCCGGTAGTCTACACATGGCCGTAAGGAGTGGTCCTTCTTCTGAACAAAGAAAATCCCTGCACCTGCCGGGGAAGTAGATGGCCGGATAAAGCCCTTCTTTAAGTTATCATCCAGGTAGGTCTTCAGGGCTCCCAGCTCGGTCTCAGATAAGGGGAAGATTCTCCCGAAGGGAATCTCCGCTCCCGGAAGCAAGTCAATAGGGCAATCATATAGCCTGTGGGGAGGTAAAGTCTCTGCGCCCTTTTTACTGAATACGTCCATAAATTGATGATAGACTTCGGGCACCGCCCGTCGGATCTCGGTGTCCGTCTCCAAGCAGAGCAGAGAAGAAGGGTCTGTTTTGATGGCTGGAAAACAATACTGATGACAATAGGCGGATGGAAACTCAACTCCTCCGGTGAACCAATTTATCAAGGGGTTGTGGGCCTTTAACCAGGGCATACCAAGGATTATGGGAAAAAGTGGGGACTCGATAATGTCCAGACATAGGTGCTCCTGGTGGTCCCCAGCGATGGTGGCACGAAGGGGAGATGTTTCCTGGGTTACAGGTCCGGATCTCAGAGAGGAGCCATCGGCCAAATAGATAGGAAGTTCCTTTGCCCTAGGCCGAAGGGGAATGTGGTTTCTCAAGGCAAAAGACAGGTCCATAAAGCCGCTGCAGGCCCCAGAGTCAATAATCGCGTTGACGCTGATAGTCTTTCCGGAGAACTGTAAAAGAAGAGGCACAGCCAGGTGAGAGATGGTACCGGTACTAGGCGGAGTAGGAGAAGAGGCAGGAGGTATAAGAAGGCACTTACGCGACTTGGCGGGGCAAGTGCGAACATAATGTCCAGATCCCCCGCAATAGAGGCACAGGTTACCAGTTCTTCGGCGTTGGCGCTCCTCGGGCGTCAGAGATGGACGAAGTAGACCCAGCTGCATAGGTTCCGAAAGATCCGGAGAAGAAGGACCAGGAAGGACCGGTGGGTTGGAACTTGGGACCCGTGGCAACATCCAGACTGGGCGAGAAGTGGAAGAGGAACGCTCCAGACGACGCTCTCTTAAACGCCTATCGATCTGGACAGAGAGGTCGATGAGCGCTTCGAGGGTCTCGGGGGTTCCTACACGAGCCAGTTCGTCTTTCAATGCCTCCGAGAGCCCCATGCGGAACTGGTAGCGGAGAGCTGAGTTATTCCACTCCGTATCAGCGCTCCAGCGCCTGAACTCAGACACGTAGTCTTCTACTGGCCTGCGACCTTGTTGGAGAACGTGTAAAGCTGCTTCTGCGGTAGCAGCAAGCTGGGGGTCCTCATATAGACGAGACATGGCTTGGAAGAAAGTATCTAAAGAGTCCAGAGAGGGGTCTTTTCGTTCTAGAAGGCGATGTGCCCAGGCCTGGGGTTCGTCGGTTAGTAGGGAGATAACGAACCCCACTTTTGTTGCCTCGAGGGAGAAGGTCCGGGGTTGAAGAGCGAAGAAGAGCTCGCAGGAGTTCCGAAAGGCCCTGAACTTATTCCGGTTACCGGAGAAACGGTCTGGTGTAGGGACCCTTGGCTCTGGCGGCATCATGACCACTGAAGGTGGGCCTGGAGGTCCAGAGGCAACTGGAGCTGCGGCAGATAGGGCCTGAACTCGTTCCTCCAAACGACCGTAGCCTTCTTGCAGGTTTTTCACGGCCTGGGTGAGGCCGGCTAGATGGTGGCAAAGTTCATCCATCGGAGTCGCTCCCTGCGAGGGCTCGGACATGGCTGTCCTGTACTGTCACGTACCTGGTTGGAGAGCCCAAGTGTGCAGGGAGCGGCGCCTCGTAAGCCTCCGGCTCGAGGGCCCCTGGAGGTGGGAACAGGGTTTCAGGAGTCCGGAGGACACAAGTGCCAGGCTTGATAGCAGGTAATAGGCAAGCCGGAACAGGTGGTAGACTGGAACGGCAGGTGCAACCAGCGCTGGGTGCTGGACTGGAACTGCAGGACAGCTGGCACAGGTGAACAGGCAGGAACCGAAGAAGTAGTCGGTGCTGGACTTCAGGTAGATAGGCAGGCGTGGTCAGGGACGAGCTGGGTCGGCAACAATCGGGCAGCAGAGGTACAGAGCAGAAGGCAGAAGCGAGGTCAATCAGGCAAAGGGTCGGAGGCAGGCGGCAAACAGGCAAGGTCCAGGAACAGGCCGGGTACAGGATCAGGAGCACACACACAGGAACGGATAGCAGGAGTCTCGGGAACGCTGTAGACAGGACAGCACTGAGGAGCAGGAGCAGGTCCCTTAAATAGGCAATTGGGCGCCACGAACGGTCGCACGGTACGTTTGCGCACCCCCGCGGGTAGCCGTGCTCCCGTTCGTGACCCCGCGTACCCGCGTACGCCTGTTCGGCTCATCGCGCACCCGCGTGCGCCCGCTCGTGTCAACGCGCACCCGCGTGCGCCTGTTGGGGACTAAGTGCACTCGCGTGCGTTCGTTAGCGCCAACCCGCGTCCGAAGGCGCCGACGATCCCCTTGTACGGGGAACCTGCGGGTAAGTCTTCCTTGAACGACCGGGATAGTGGAACGACCGTGACACCCATTCAGTTTATGTTAGGGCTAGCTTGGGCTGGGTGGAACAATTGTTTCCAGTCTCACTATGAAACACCAGCCCTACAGAACCATATTAACCTGGATTAAAGAGTGGAACCTGGACCAGACCAGAAAAAATAGCTCTCTTATGGCGCGTACACACAATCAAACAAGCGGGTGGAAAAGTCCGGCAAACTCAAGTCCGCCGGACAATCCCCCCGTGTGTAGCCTCCGGCATACTTTTTTGACCCGAAAGTACGGCGGACTTAGAAAGTAGTTTTGCACTCCAATCTTCCCGCCGGACTCGCATTTTGGCGGACAATCCGGCAGTGTGTGTGCCAGTCCGCCGTACTTTTGAAATGAACAGACTTTTCCCGCCCGGAGAAAAGTCCGCTCATTTCGAGCGGGTTTCCAGGTAAGTGGGGCCCGCGAAGGAGACGTCGCTGGCCCCACCACCTGGTATGGACTTAAAGGGGAACCCCAACGCCGAAAAAAATCGGTGTGGGGGTCCCCCCAAGTCCACATCAGACCCTTGTCCGAGCACGCTACCCGGCCGGCCAGGAAAGGGGGGGACGAGCGAGCACCCCCCCTCCTGAGCCGTACCAGGCCGTGTGCCCTCAACATGGGGGGTGCCTTGGGGAAGGGGGGGGCGCACGGGCCCCCCCACCCCAAAGCACCTTGTCCCTATGTTGATGAGGACAAGGGCCTCTTCCCAACAACCCTGGCCGTTGGTTGTCGGGGTCTGCGGGCGAGGGGCTTATCGGAATCCGGGAGCCCCCTTTAATAAGGGGGCCCCCGGATACCGGCCCCCCACCCTATGTGAACGAGTATGGGGTACAATGTACCCCTACCCATTCACCTGTAAAATAAAGTACAAAAAAAACACAACACACAAGATAAAATAGTTTATTGCACAGCTCCGGGGGTCTTCCGTCTTCGTGGGTCTTCTCGCCGGACTCCTCCGCTATCTTCTTGTAGCTCTTTTACTAGCGGAGGAGTCCGGCTTTCTTCCTCGCCACCGCCCTCTTCTTCCAACTTCGGGGGTCTTGTCCCCCCTCTTCGGTTCTTCTGCCGGGCCACCGCGCCTTCTTCTAGCTCTTTTACAGGCGGTGGCCCGGTCTTCTGTCGCCGCCGCTGCTGCCTTCTGTTCTGTTCTTCTCTTCTTCAGATGTTGCCTCGTCGAGTCCTCTGCTCACAATGGCTCTGACCGGGCACACGGCGACTTATATAGGGACATCACCGGATGATGTCCCCGCCCATTATGGTGTCACAGTCCCAGAACTCGTCCCCCCCTTTCCTGGTCGGCCGGGTAGCGTGCTCGGACAAGGGTCTGATGTGGACTTGGGGGGACCCCCACGCCGATTTTTTCGGCGTTGGGGTTCCCCTTTAAGTCCATACCAGGTGGCGGGGCCAGCGACGCCCCGCCTACCTGGAGACGCCCTCGAAATGAGCGTACTTTCCTCCGCATGTGTGGGCGAGTCCGTTCATTTCAAAAGTAGGGCGGATAGTACGGCGGACTTAGTACGCCGTATTAGTCCGCTGAAAAAGTGCCGTGTGTGGGCAAGTAGCCCGTTCGGAAAGTCCGACGGACAGTCTGACGGGAAGTCCGCCAGACTAAGTCCATCGGACAGACGGCTACGTGTGTACGTGGCTTTAGAGGACGTTTCCCTGATTGTTTCCCCAGGAAACTTGGGCATGTGCTCTGTGGGATGCTAGTTGCTGGGGGCAACTTTCTTGAAAGAAAACACGGGAGGAGAGTTCTGTCCACCAAAGTATAGAAAAAATAAAAGAAGATATCGGAACAATCTGTTCCACAAATGTTTTGCTTATTAGGAGTTTCCTGAGATATACTGTAAGTGATCTAAGGGTCCCAAGTTTAGTTTTCTCAAACAATTTCATTTTATCATTCAGAGTTGCAAAAAAAAAAAAATGTTAATCGTTATCCAAGATAGTTTGGCCTTAACCATGTCAAAAGGGATGAGTCTTCCAGGATCTATCATTAGTAATGTGTGCAGCTATAAATAAAAATGAGATTAGCCTTCTGACGTGCCCTGGAGCCTCACGTGCTGATTGACTCAATAGGACTTGCTGCTGGGACTTATTGATGTTTGTTTGGGTCATGGAATATATAAAATGATATATATATATCCAATATCTTTTAACTTTCGGGCAGGTCCACCATATATGATGGAGAGTGCCCTCATGGCTGCACCCTCTGAACCAGAGCGGGGAGGCCTCTTGGACATAAGAGACCAGTCTAGATGGGACCATCTAAGAAAAACCTTGTAATTGGCTTCAATTTTAGAGGTATTGATGTAAGATCTAGAAACACAGCCTACCATGTTGTACCATTCCTCAGCGTCAATTTCCACATTTAAATCATGTTCCCATTTTACCATTTACAGCTTAAACATGTTGACACAGACAAGGCCTTATGATTCCTTGTCAAATAAGTTTATTGGTTTTAACAGAAGACATACGAACATGTAGACAGTGAAGAAGCCATCCAGTACACGAGTATACAGTAGTTGGGTAACCCACAGGCCTTATGACTCCATGCCGCCAGCAAAGGCCCGACAGCCTTTACTGCCAAAATTGAACACCTCCAAATGGACATTGGATTGATCCAGAGGGTCCTTAATGTTTTCCTGGAGTGGAATAGAGAAGTAGGCACTGCTGATCCACTATGATCATACAGTCACCCTACATACTCTCCAAATGAAAGTTGTAGGTGAGGACGGAAGACACTCAAAAACAAAACAAACAAAATAAGGGTGCTGAGGTTAGCAATACTACCATATTTATTTAAAATTCGCTCACAACCCTATTCCCACAAGCTAGATTTTCTGAGTTTCTTGCTGTGGAATGTGTAGACCACATGCCAACTGCACTTGGTGCCCCAGGGGCACCCCCTAGTGCATTCATCACAAAGCTTCTAAATTTCAAGGATCGGGACTTGGTCCTTAGGAAGTTTACCCAAAGGGGGACCTACAAAAATGCAAAACCTATGTATACCATATAGTATGCTGATTTATACCATTTCATACATCTCTGTCATTGGAGACGCCCTACTACCTATGTCTATTCCTGCCACTCCTCTACCCATGGGACTATGTCACACATTGACCTGGTGTATGCTAGCCCTATTACTTTGGCCAAAGTCTGAGATATTTCCTTTCTGCCCAAGGGCATCTCCGACCACGTGCCTAATTCAATTGTCACTGACTCTGTCAACTGCTCCTTCTGACATACTAGGGAGATTTACCAGATACTGGATATCAGATACAGATATTGAGCCTTGACTCACATAAGCTCTCAAGCTAAATTGGCTTATTATCTCCAAATCCATCTCACCTTAGACTTTTTGGGCCTCCATAAAGCCATACATCCGTAGCCAATATCAATTAGTTAAAGGGGGAGTTCATTAAAACAACAATACTTTCTTTGGGGGCTGCAGAAATCAGGACTTAACAGCTGGAATTACAACTTACTCAAACCCAAGGCCCCGCTACAGATGACGCTCAGGGACATTATGTTGAAATGCACAACACTAACTAAATAGCATATGCTCCATCAAACACAACTCATTTTTGAATGGGGCAAAAAAATTGTAAGCTTCTAGCTTGGTTGGCTAAGGAAAAATCGTCCAACGGTCCAATTACCAGTATCAGACACTGCGGGTAACCTTCTATCAGATCTCTAATATAAACCTTTGCTTCGCTGAATTTTAAGGCACTCTCTACACCTCTAGGACTGAATACAACAGAGATCACTTGATTCAGTACCTGAACAGTATTAACTTTCCTACACCCACTACAGTGCACAGACAAGCTCTAGACGTTCCCATAACTCTTTAGTAAGTACAAAGTGTGATAGCTGTCCTACAATCAAGGAAAACCCTGGGCCCTGATGGTCTGCCAGTAGAAGTTCATAAAAACTATATGGAGGAATTGTCACCCCATCTCCACAGCCCCCTAATGCATGCTCTCCAGGATATAACTTTGCAGTGATAGTTGTCATCCCTAAACCTGGTAGGGACCGGCTTTATGCTCTTCTCACCACCCCATATCTCTTTTAAATAAAGATCATCTCCAAGTTGTTAGCATGTAGGTTGACTACACTCTTCCCTATGCTTATCTACCAAGATCAAACTGTCTTTATGCCGGGTAAGGGGACTGACATCAACCTGCGATGGCTCTTTACAATGATCTTAGTGTTTAAATTGAGAGAGGATCATGGGCTGGTTGTGTCCTTAGATGTGGAAAATGCCTTTGATTCTGTAGAATGGCCTTACTTTTGGGGAGTACTTTGTAAATTTAGATTTGGACCACAAATTCATCTCTTGGCTCCAAAAATGGTATTGTCAATACAAGGTGCATACTGATAATACATGTTCTCCTCCATTTCTTTTAGGGAGTGGCACAAGGCAGGGCTGCCCACTTTCACTGGGCTTTTTTGCCCTAGCATTGCATTAGGAATGCAGCCTCAGTCTGGGTACTCTCAGTCGGAGTTTGGGAGGAAAAGGTCTCCATGTATGCAGGCGACACCCTATCATATCTCTGTGACACAGGCCCTTCCCTGCATATGGCATAGGACATAATTGCATCTTTGGCTCCTTAGAGGTAAAGAGATATGTAATGACCTATCCTACTATTTCAAAGATATTCTAGAACCATTATTGGAACATCTGAATCATAAATGTAACACGTGGTCATCCCTTAGCTCGGTGGGACATATGAACCTCATAAAAATTGTCTTTCTACCCAAATTCTTGTACTTTTTCCAACAAACACCTACAGCCATTCCTAAAGTGTTCTTCCAGAAAATAAACAGTGTTCTCTCTTTATTTGGAATGGGAAAACTCCTTGTTTGGCAAAAACTATTCTAGATCTACCCCTAATAGCAGGGGCTCTAATCTTACCAAACCTTTGTCCGCATCCAATGAACCTTGCAATGGGGCATGGGGGGATGTAAAGAGGAATGCACGATAGTGTAGTATTTCCAAATGTTTATTGACAAAACAGTAAAAGCAGGGCTTTTTTTCTCAGAGAATAGGTGCAGGAACTCTCGCCCATCTGAGTCACCCCTTGTCTCTGCCCCTACCCACCTCTGACCACTGTCCCTTGATTCCACCATCTACCCACCGTACAGGACTGCCCCTTTTAGAGAATACAGAACCAAGTATCATTTTGTGGCGCTAAATCATTTGTGTGGAACATGTTAATAAAAAAAGGAAAGCAGTAAAATAGATTCCCTGCATCCAGCAACAATAGAATCCCAGCAATAGATCCCCACACAACAATAGACTCCCCCAGCAACAATGGACTCCAACCCAACAACAATAGATTCCCTGAAGCAACAGTGAACCACTCACAACAAAATATCACAGCCAGTAACAAAATATCCACTCAAGCAACATTATACCACCCCAGCAGCAACAACAGATCTCCCAGCAGCCAGCATCAATAGATCCTCCAGCAGCCAGTAAAAATAGACCTCTCCCTCAATAGTAGATCCCTTTCAGCAACATAATATCCCCCCCAGCAACAATAGATTCCCCTTCAGCAACAATAGATCCTCACACAAAATCAGATCCCCACCAGTGACAATAGATCCCCCCGCAGCCATCATCAATAGACCCTCCAGCACACCCCACACCCCATGCTATTATATACATTCAGTGCTGGAGGTGCCGGAACTGCGTTCCCCCATGTTCTCGTTGAAAAAAAGCCCTGAGTAAAAGTAAAATCAAGGTACTCACAATAAGAAGTATCAAACAGGCATATAACAAACGAGGTACAAGCTCGCCCATGTCACTTCCGGTGCCTCGTGTTCCCACACATGTTTGTCACTGTCACATGACTTCACATCCTATGATGAACACGTGCGGGAACACGAGGCATCCCTCTTTACATCCCTCCATGCCCCATTGCGAGGTTCATTGGGTGCGGACACACCAAGGACAATAGGATGGAGCCGGATATGCCATACTGGGAGGCTGCCAAGAAACACATTGAGATATACCCACATGCTGTTATCTTACAGCGATAAAGTAAGGGTACATCTATACATTATGCTGCACAGGAACCAGGAAGTCACCTATCATTAGCACTTTATGTCAGAGGATTGTCACCAGCACCAGCACTTTGTAATTTTATGCTGACACTGCTAATATACAGCCACTTACCTACCTTGCACCTTATATGGACACTACTTATCTTTTTTGCTTTTACCTATAAGAACATTTGCAGCATATGGAGGAAACTTTTTTGTATGCTTTTATATGCCATTTAGGATTTTACCTACTCCTTCAGGATTTATTGCAATAGTAGTGCACCTTCTTTTTGAGCATCGTTTTTTTCACTTCATGTGCACACCATATGGATATATTTCCTATCACTGTTCATTGAGTGTTTGATGTACTTTTATTGTCTTATTAATACACTTTTATTGTTTTATCTGAATAAATCACAGGGCATACGATTTCCTATGGATATATTCCCTAACATTGTTCTATGAAGAATCATTTGAGTGTTTGATATACTTTTATTGTTTTATCCGAAGAAATCACAGGGCATGCAATTTCCTATGCATATATTTCCTAACATTGTTCTACGAAGAATCATTTGAGTGTTTGATATACTTTTGTTTTATCCGAAGAAATCTCAGGGCATGCGACACGTTTTTATACTGCCTAGGACTGGATATATATTGACCTTTGAACATTGCCTCTTTCAACCATATCTTTCATTGAGCACCTTTGCACTTTATTACGCACAGTATTTAGGTTCATAGCACAGCACTACCTTCACTTTATATAGAGTGGCTAGTGTATACAGAGAGGCTAGTGTATATACAGATAGCTAGGTTGGGTATACAGAGACACTAGTTATACAGAGAGGCTGGCTATGTAGAGATGCTGGGTATATACAGAGAGGCTAGGTATATAGAAAAAAAAGCTTGTGTATACAGAGAGGCTGGTATATACAGAGAGGCTAGTGTATACAGAGATGCTGGGTATATACAGAGAGACGTGGTATATACAGAGAGGCTGGGTATATACTGAGAGGCTGGCTATACAGAGAGGCTAGTGTATACAGATAGGCTGGCTATACAGAGAGGCTAGGTATACAGAGATGCTGGGTATATACCGAGAGACTTGGTATATACAGAGATGCTGGGTATATACAGAGAGGTTGGGTATCTTCAGAGAGGCTAGATATATACAGGGAGGCTGGGTATATACAGAGAGGGTGAGTATATAAAAAAGGCTATTGTATACAGAGAGGCTAGTGTATACAGAGAGGATGGGTATAAAGAGAGGCTGGGTATATACAGAGAGATTAGGTATACAGAGAGGCTGGGTATATACAGAGAAGCTGGGTATATACAGAGAGGCTAGTGTATATGGAGAGGCTGGGTATATACAGAGAGGCTAGGTATACAGAGAGGCTGGCTATTAGACATGTGCAAAAGGAAAAAATTCGTTTAGTTTCGTTTCGTTTTAATTCGTTAATTCATTAATTTCGTTTAGTTATATTCGTTAACTTCCTTAAATTCGTTTTCGGATTTCATTTAGTTTTCTACCGAATTCGAAAAATCGGCCACATTCGAAAATATTTCAACGAAATTCGAAAATATTTCTACCGGATTCGAAATGATTTCAACATGATTCGACATTATGTCAACCACATTCGAAAATATTTTGTGACCCGACTTTAGGGCCATGTATCTCGGGGTCACTTGGTGGTAGAAACTCCAAATTTGGATATGTTGTAGTGCTAGTACTGTTGTGTTTGCATACCAAATTTGGGGTTTCTAGCTATAAGTGACCCCGAGATATGTGGCCCCAAAATCGGGTCGCAAAATGTTATTAGTTAATAGAGCAGAGAATGACATTTTGCGACCCGATTTTGGGTATGCAAACACAATAATACTAGCTCTACAACATATCCAAATTGAAGTGTCTAGCACAAAGTGACCCCGAGATACATGGCCCTAAAATCGGGTCACAAAATATTTTCGAATGCGGTTGAAATAATGTTGAATCATGTTGAAATCATTTCGAATGTAGTTGAAATAATGTCGAATCATGTTGAAATAATTTCGAATGCATTCGAAATTATTTAAACATGATTCAACATTATTTCAACCGCATTTGAAAATATTTTGTGACCCGACTTTAGGGCCATGTATCTCGGGGTCACTTGGTGCTAGACACTTCAAATTTGGATATGTTGTAGTGCTAGTACCATTGTGTTTGCACACCAAATTTGGGGTTTCTATCTATAAGTGACCCCGAGATATGTGGCCCCAAAATCGGGTCGCAAAATGTCATTCTCTGCTCTAATAACTAATAACATTTTGCGACCCGATTTTGGGGCCACATATCTCGGGGTCACTTATAGCTAGAAAATTTGGTATGCAAACACAATGGTACTAGAACTACAACATATCCAAATTTGGAGTTTCTAGCTCCAAGTGACCCCGAGATACATGGCCCTAAAGTCGGGTCACAAAATAGTTTCGAATGCAGTTGAAATAATGTCGAATCATGTTGAAATAATTTCGAATGCGGTTGAAATAATTTCGAATCTTGTCGAATTCGTTCGAATTCATTCGTTATATTTCTTTCGTATTCGTTGTAATTTGTTATTTTTTTATTCGGACATTCGGATGCATCCGAATGTCCGAAAGATGCAAAATTCGGCCGAATTTCGATTCCTTACGAAACGAATTGCACAAGCCTACTGGCTATACAGGGAGGCTGGGTATATACAGAGAGGCTGGGAATATATAGAGATCCTGGGTATATACAGAGAGACTTGGTATATATTGAGATGCTGGGTATACAGAGAGGCTGGGTATACAGAGAGGCTGGGTATATACAGAGAGGCTAGGTATACAGAGAGGCTGGCTATACAGGGAGGCTGGGAATATATAGAGATCCTGGGTATATACAGAGAGACTTGGTATATACAGAGAGACTTGGTATATATTGAGATGCTGGGTATACAGAGAGGCTGGGTATACAGAGAGGCTGGGTATATACAGAGAGGCTAGGTATACAGAGAGGCTGGCTATACAGGGAGGCTGGGTATATACAGAGATCCTGGGTATATACAGAGAGACTTGGTATATATTGAGATGCTGGGTATACAGAGAGGCTGGGTATTCAGAGATGCTAGGTATATACAGGGAGGCTAGTGTATACAGAGAGGCTGGCTATACAGGGAGGCTGGGTATATACAGAGATGCTGGGTATATACAGAGAGACTTGGTATATACAGAGATGCTGGGTATACAGAGATGCTGGGTATACAGAGATGCTAGGTATACAGAGATGCTGGGTATTTACAGAGACACTTGGTATATACAGAGAGGCTGGGTATAGGGAGAGGCTGGGTATACAGAGAGGCTGGGTATACAGAGAGGCTGGTTATATACAGAGATGCTGGGTATATACAGAGAAACTTGGTATATACAGAGAGGCTGGATATATACTGAGAGGCTGGGTATACAGAGAGGCTAGTGTATACAGAGAGGCTGGCTATACAGGGAGGCTGGGTATATACAGAGATTCTGGGTATATACAGAGATGCTGGGTATATACAGAGGGGCTAGGTATACAGAGAGACTTGGTATATAGAGAGAGGTTGGGTATATTCAGAGAGGCTGGGTATATACAGCGATGCTGGTTATATACAGAGAGGCTGGGTATATAGAGATGATGGGTATATACAGAAAGGCTGGGTATACAGAAGGTAGGCTAGGTAGTAGTAGAGTGGTCTGCCTCCCCCTCCTCTATACTCTGCACTCACCTGCTCAGGAGCTCTGTGTGAGAAAATTCCTCCCAACTCTATGATATGGGCGGAGCAAGGAGGAGACTCGTTCTCACACTGATACCCCTTCTCTGGCTGTCACTGAAGCACGGACAGAGTGAGAGTGACGCAGCTGTGTGGGAATCGCTGTGTCAGGCAGTCCGGGACACTCACATGGTAGGGCCAGCCATGGACTCGGGTCCAGATTCGGCACTCTAGCCTCAATAGCTACCCCCTACTGATGCCACTGCTCAACCCACACCTCTGCAGGGCCCTGCCCATATATTACTACCTCCCCTACAAATTGTAAGTTTTACGGAAAACAAGTCTTGGTTTTACTGCCACCCAACCACCAACCTTGAGCTAACATGGCGACCAAAAGGATTGGTGAA